>NC_045427.1:91228459-94213459 GCF_902635505.1 Sarcophilus harrisii
TTTAGATTGATGACCTTGTTCTGAGAAAAGTTGTTTGTAAACTATAAAGAGCTATGGTTATTATATAGACAGTACCAGGAACTGATGGGAAATACATTGACAAAGAGAAATGAAAAAGGAGCCCAATTGGGTGAAACAATACAAACACCAGACAAGAAACATGTTTCTGAGGGTTCAAAAGAAGAATACCTATGTCTCACTATAAGTCTGTCATGGACAGGGACAATATGTTTTTATATTTCTTTTCTATTTTCCATGCTACTACTACAATGCTAACTCTCTAGTATTTGTTACTACAAAGTACTGGTTAAATTAAATTAAATGGAGGAACTATATTGCAGAGTAATGACAGATAAAGACTTATAGGGATTTTAGTAATTGGAGAACCTTAAAGGTGAGATGTTAATGAAGACTAGAAAAGGAGATTAGGGAATCAATCTCAAAATCAAAACAATAGATAAATTCTGGTTATTTGCCTAGAATTCAGAACTCAAAATGTTCTCAGCAGAGAATATCGTAATTGGGACCTTTTAGAGGTTTCTTGATCTATTTAACCTTATAGATATAAAGCTCTTTAAGGAATGGAATCATGACTATTTCATTTGAAATATTCCACTGTTCTAATCCTGGTATCTGAACACAGAGAAGTGTGCTGTTGGCTGACAAGATTAAAAACAAACAAACAAAAAAGATAAAGAAAAGGAAGGGAGAGAGAGATTGAATGAAGGAAAAAAGAAAGCAAAGAGAGAGGGAAGGAAGAAAAAGAAGGAAATAAGGAAGGAAGAAGGGAAAAAGGATGGGAGGAAAGAAAAATGGAAAGAGGAAAGAAAAAAGAGAAAGAAGAAAGGGGAGGAGAGAGGAAAGAAGGAAGGAGGGAGGGAAGGGAAAAAAGACAGGAAAGAAGAAAGAAAAAAGATAGGAAGGAAGGAAAGAAAGAATGAGGGAGAAAAGGTAGGGTGGATGAAAAAGAAGGAGGAGAGAAAGAAGAAAGGAAGAAGAAAAGAAGGAAGGAAAAAGAAAACAATGAGCAAATATTTTTGTATTCAATTAATCATAAACATTGAATCACAGAATTCCAGACTCCAAAAAGACCTCCAAAAAGAAAGAAGAAAGGAAAGAGAAAAGAGGGAAGGAAAAAGAAAACAATGAGCAAATGCTTTTTGTATTCAATTATTAATAAACATTTAATTCTAGACCCCCAAAAGACCTTAATCCAAAACCTTCTCTCTGAGTTTAGCATTTCTTTTACAGTATTATTAACTATCTAAAATCTAGCTTCTACTTAAAAAGTAAAATTATAATAAAAATCTTGGTTAGTAGTGTCTGGTCTTTCAATACTATTAAATATTTTAAACACCCAGAGCTATAACTAGCCCAAGGCAGCACAAACATGGAATCCCATATAATCAACCAAGTTGTTTTTGGGTGGGGGGGGGAGGGGAGGTTTACGATATAATAGTATCTTGCTTACAGAGGAATCAGGACTATGGTCAAGATTTCCTTTCTTCTACCATACACACAAAGTGGGAGAAAGTTATTGGGAAGATAGAGTAGTTCTTTCTACCCTGCATGTAGAGAGGACCTTATGTGGGAGGAATGAGTGCCAACAGAGAAGGGCATATGCTTCCAAAACCTTTGAATGTTTGCAGGAGGACCCAACTTTTTTTGTCATGCTTGTGCTGTTTATAACCAGTCCTTTTGTTTTCAGTCATTCAATTGTGCCCAACTCTTTCCTTACCTCTTTTCAGGATTTGTTTGTTTATTTTTTGACAAAGATTCTGGGATAGTTTGGCATTTCTTTCTCCAGCTCATTTTACAGATGAGGAAAGTGAGACAAACTGGGTAGCTAACTTGCCTGGGATCACACAGGCATATCTAAGGTTAAAGTCTAACCCAGGTATTCCAGATGTCAGACCCTGCTCTCTACTGTGCTACTTAGCTGCTAGAAGCAGAAAAATAATACTTGATGTCCTATGACTAGTTAGTTAGCTCACCAAAAAAAAAAAAAAAAAAAAAAAGTAATGATTTGATTGCTTGCGAACCTAAAAATTATTGTTTTCATTTTGTCATAGTAATCCTAGCATTTTTACATATTAAGTACATAATAAATGCTCATTTTATGAAAGAATCAAGAAAAAATTGAATTCTGTTAACTACTTTTTGTTCTTAAAAAGCAAAAAAATAAATAGAATGTTTCAGAAATTCAATTTGAGCTAAATCCTTACTAGGATAAGCGCTAAAAAATACATGGAAATATAGTTGCTGCCCCAATAAGCCTATATTCTAATGGAAATTTTTACAAGATCGCACATATATAACCTATGCCAAATTGCTTGCAGTCTTAGGAATGGGGTAGGGAAGAGTGGGAATTTTAGAATTTGGAACTCAAAACTTAAAAAATATCAAAAATTATTTTACATGTAATTGAAGGAAAACAAAATATTAAAAACAAAAAATATATACAAAATACAACAACAACAACAACAAAGAGTTTATATTGTACCCGTAATATTGTATACAGATAAAATTTAGCACAGATAAGGACAAAAACAAATCAGGTTTTATCCTAAGATGTCAACTTAGAAATACTCTTCGAAAATCTAAGGCAGGTTATAATGCCTTCAGCTAAGGTACTTATGGAAAGCTTCATGTAGGAAATGGTACCTGTGCTATACCTGTTCTTAATTTCCAAAGAATTAAAATACTTGACTAAATAATCAAATATTCATAAAGCTCTCTTAGATAGAATGAATCAGTTCTCAGATGCTTCTCAATAACAATTTACATATAATCCTATTCAAGGAAAACCATGACATGTTTGAAATTCCAGATATAGGAAAAAAAATATGAAATTTAATAAAATGATTGCACTTAGATGAGAAGGAATATAAGACATCTTTTGGCAAATACTAACACAAGTGGAACAGAATATATACAAGAAGCTTAACTTTCTTTTCAAAACAAAAACTAAGAAACCAAAAATGAGGTAGGGGCAATTTCTGCTTGTTAGAGCCCTGAATTTCCCATTCTGTGTCTTTATACATAGAAATCTGTATAGAATAGTCCCTGAAATGTCAAGGAATCAAGAAATTAGATGATTATTCGGTGACCTGTAAGATTGTTGGCTGCCAGATTGTTTTTCATGGTAAATAGAAGGGAAGGCTGGATGACAATCACATCTCATCCTTAATTAATTCTGGGGCTCAGCCTCTACATCTATTCCCAATTCACACTGAAATCATGTAGTACTATATCTATCTGTTCTGTGTCAAGGGACTGTGTGTCCTTCCTTTCTCACCAATGCCCAGGGAAGCAACAAGGATAAATTCAGGATGGTGATTTGTAGCAGGTGCTGAGAGCTCTCTTGATATATGTACATATGCATGTCAGGCTCAATAATATACTGGAGCACCATAAGCAGAAAAGAGCATAAATCATTGTCAAGAGCTTCTCTTGTCCTTTTCAGGAAGGAAATCAACGCTAGTTTAACTTGCTTGCTAAATCCAGGTGCTGCTTTGTTCTAAATGAGATTTTGATTAAGAATTATTACGTCTGAAAGTCTTTTAACCCTTAGCCCTTATCTTTTTGACTGCCACTTCAAAACACGTGTTGAAAGTAATAAAGGAACCTTGCAGAGATTATAACTGCATTGACATTAGCCAAATCCAACAGAAAATGAACACAAGCACTCTAAAAGGGGCCACTGTCAGACTGGCTTTGTTCTGTGAAAGAAAGAGCTCATCACAGTGTTTACTCAGGGAAGCAGTCTGGTGCAACAGAAAAGATTTGCTGGTTTGGAGCCAAAGAACCTGGCTCAAAGTCTAGTTTTGCCACTTAGATCAAAAGGGATAATATTTGTAAGGCACTTAGAACTGTGCCTACAAGACAGAATAGATACTTAATCTATGACTGATGCCCTCTTCCAGCTCTCTGGACATCAGTTCCACTGGCCTACTGGTTATTGTCCATACCCATAGTACCATCTTCAGTCTTCGTAAAGAAGGGGACACTGGAAGGTTTTTCCTTCTTTAACCCTGCCTCTTAGTATTTCTGGCTTCATTGTCCTTAACAGAAAAGTCACCTTCTGCAGGAAGCTTCTTCTAGTCTCTGAAAGGATGTTAGTATCTTTCCCTTTGAGATTATCTTCAGTTTACTCTCTGTCTCGAACATCCCAATTTATTTATATGTTCTTCTCTGACCCCATTAGAATGTGAATTCCTTGAAGATAGGAAAAGTTGTTGACTTTCTTTATATTTACATCATTCAGTTCAGTGTCCGGTATATATTCAATGCTTAAGAAATATTGTCAATTGACTGATAGCCAATTTACTTAACTGTGCCATGTTGCTGTTCTGTCATTTGAAAAATGGGGATTATAATACTTACACTAAGGTTGATGTGAGAAAAATACCTTGCAAGCTTTCTAGGTTATGAACTATTAGAAAAAATTTCATACAAGTAGCCAGGATCTTACTGCTTCTCTCTTCTGAAAATATAAAAAAACAAAAGCTAGATATTCTTGTCTTCCAATTTTTTAGGAGTCATATTACTCCCAAACCATTTTCAGGTTCCAGTGATAAAACTCAGAAGAAAGCAAAACAAACAAACAAAAAAAAAAAAACAAACCAACAAACAAAAAACAACTCTTATATTGCATTTTAAATTGTTCTTGTTTATCCTTCATTCTTGAAAAGGACCATGACATCAGGGAAGTGATGCCATGATATACAAGTGAATTGTATTTAAGTAAGAGAGAGCTGTGCAAGATCACCTGCCTCACTTTCCCCTCCAGAGCCAACTGGTCCAAGTGACAAGAAATAGATCAGCATGACTGGAGATGACTCTGGATGAAATGGGAAATTTGGGTCTTTTTAAAGCTAAGGTCTTACCGTATTACTATTTACTATTACTATTTACTTATTACTTACCTAATTACTATTACCAGTAATTAAAATACTAGTTTTATAATTTGTTTACATAATTATGAATAAAATAATAGTAATTTTCATTTTTAATGGAATTCTTAATTTTTTCCACTGATATTTACTGAAAAAAATTATGTCTGCTACCATCTAAAATCCAATTTGCTATGTGGAAAGAAAAAACAATGGTCTTTTTTTTACCCTGAAAAGTGGAGACAGGAGACAGTGTGGAAAATTTAGCAAATAAGCCAGAGTAACTGATCACAAGATTCATTGAGGCAAGTAAAATATGATGACTGAAAAAAATGTAGGAAATAGGCCAAATGCTTGAAAAGTCAAGCAAATGATTTTATATTTGTACCAATTATATTTTATATTACATGGGAAATGATGAGATAATTTAGGAGATATAAAAAGAATAGTCCCTCAAACAGTCTTGGGAGATTCCCATGTTTAGGGAATATCATGCAGATGCTAATTAAGCAAAAAAAGTCTAAGAAGCTGTGGTCAGACAAATTAGAAGAAAATTAGAAAATGATAGTTTCAGCATTTCATAAAGAAATGTTTCCAGGAGAAGATAGTGAGGGCTTCATCATCACATTTTTCAGATAGCTCAAGAAGCTTGAGCACTGGGAAAATTTCCTTTAATTGGGAAATTAAGAGATCTTTGATAATTTTGGAGAGAGCACTTTCAGTTGAATAATGAGGTCAGAGGCCAGCATTCTGAAGACTGAAAGGAGAGGAAATAGAGGTACTAAGTCAGGTGGCTTTTTCAGGGAATTTAGCTGAAAAGACTAGAAGAGATGTAGTTTGATAGCAAACTAGCCAGTGGCAGTATCAAGACTTACATCTTTTTGATGTTAAATCTAGTGTTTTTTCCACTAAACCAGTCCTGCCTCTACTGGCCATGTACGTCAGTATTTGATTTGCAGGTTCAGGTAGAAACCTAAATACCAATTTGGATTTAGAATACAGCCTATCTTTTACAAATTTGGTCCTAAGAGGTCCCCAATTTCAGCTGTCAGGGGATTTACAATAGTGATCTTCAGAGTACTATGAAAATGTGCTTTATTTTTCAACGCTAAATGAAGCATCTCTTCCCTTCATTTTGCTCAAATTGGCCATTTCCTTCACACTGTTTTGTTTTATTATTCATGTCACTGGATCTAGCAATTCAAGATTTATTTAGGGGAAACATTTCATCCATCACAAGGCATGAAGCATGACTCTGTCTATCAAAGGGCACAGTAATCCTTTAAGTAAGTCTTGACATATTGTGAGATTGCAAAGAACACATTTCTGCCTGATGAAACCATTATATAATCAGGACCTGAGATTTCATAGGAAAAGTCTGAGAAGAAGTATTCTTTGTTCTTGGGTTTCTTAAATGTGATACTATTTTAATCCAGGGAAATGCAACTCTTCCTATATCTTAAGATTGAGATTTTGTAAACATGACATACTGTAAAATTACAACAAGGAATAAAAGGATGCCAGAAGCTAAAATTTTAGAAAGAGTAATAGCCCAGTAACATTATCATTTGAATTCAATTTAAAAATCTTCATTAACTACATATTATGTGCTAGGCACTGTGCTAAGTGTTGAGGATACAAAGGAAAGCAAAAAATACATCTCTGTTCTCAAGAAACTCTAAATGTAATGGATGTTGAACAAATTAAAAATATATAAAAAATAAGTACAAAATTAACTACATGGAAAAGGGGAGATGTTAATGAGAAAAACCTGGAAAGCTTCTTATAGGGAATGCAATTTTAGTTGACTTTAACTTGTTTAAATGTTATATAACAATATTTTACCTGGAACAGGGGTTATAGAAAATATGAGAAGTTTGGATTTTATATTCCTTAGTGATTAATGCCTATAATACACTATGATAGTTCACAAATAGGTGTTTTTTTTTAAACTTTTAAGCATTAAACTTTAATGCTTGTCTTTTGATGACATGAATCCAGAAAGACTGTCTGATTTCCATTGGTAATGTAAATCCATATGATAAGGTGGTACAGTAGATAGAGAACTGGGCCTGGAATCAAGAAGACCCAAATTCAAATCTAATCTCACTCACTTATTAGTTATGTGACCCTAAGCAAAGTACTTAACTGTTTGTCTCAGTTTCCTCATCTGTGAAATAGGAGTAATAAAAGCACCTACCTCCCAAGGCTGTTGTGAGAATCAAATGAAATACTTATTGTAAAGTGCTTATCATAGTCCCTGACCCACATTAAATATATAAATGTTGTATAAGTATTAATGGTAATAATGGCGATCTTTTGTCTGCTAACCTAAAAATCTCAAATGTACAAGGTATTCCCATTTTGGGAGCCCTATATGCCTTTGATGGTTTTGCTCAGTATATTTTCTGCTTGTCCTAGTCAAGGTTGATCAGAAACTCCATTTGAATTGCACATGAAATTTCAGAGCTTCATTGGGTAGAAACTGAGTATATAGCAACCCTATGAAGGAAGGAAATTAGCCTGGTTCTCCAAGTGGATGGAACATGGTACAGAGACCCCTAGAGAAATTCCAGTATGTGCTGAATTGAAAAGGGACCCAGAAATTTTGTCAGACTCAATGTGGATGATCTTATGCTCTAAGGGCATCATAGAAGAGTTTTTGCCAAAGATAATTTGGCTTTCCCCCTAAAGGATGAAGAAATGGCTGCCAGCCTGCCTCATTTTCCTAAGTTCCTATCAAGAGAACTTGACATGGTCTAAGAAGCACTGCAAAGACTAGGTTCTCCCTCTAAGAAAGGAAGGTCTATTTTACTTCGGATAAATTAATGATGAAACTTGGCCTTTTTGTGTGGGACAAGAGTACAGTACTCTTTTCTTGGAAAGGGAGGGAGGGAAATTACCCCTTTCTCCTCTGTCCTTATTATCAGTTTTGTTATTGTATCTGGTATCTGACCATGGAGTGAAGAGGAATTCCTCAGATTTGTCTTAGGATTCTCCTGGTCTGGTCCCCTCTTTGCTTTGAGGAGGACCTGTTAAACTTCAACCAGTGTCAGATTTTGGAATTTTCTTATTTTCTGTATCCTAATATTTTTAATCCAGAAGGCTGACAGTGTCTTTATTGGTGGCCAAGGCCAAACTGTATAAGATGAGAAAAGCAAATTCAATACTTTATAATGGGCTAGGGCAAAAGAGTTACAACAAATCTTTGGGGAATATTTTAAGGACTCTAGCAAAGGGATTTTTAGGAACTGTGAGTTATACTCTTGCCACATGGGCTTTCCAAGCTTGAGTACACGTTCTCTTAGATTCTGTAAGAACTGGTATAAGTATATGTAAGACTTTGGGGAGGAATGCTTTGTACTATCAATCAGCTATATCACAATAGTAAGATATTCCTTTTTGAAAATTATTTTAATCTGACTGACTAATTGATATCAACTAATAATCATGGGGAAAAGCACAGTGGTAGGAATTTATGAGCTATGGTACTGTAAAACTACTTCATAGCTCCTCAGAATTAGCCCTTGAACATTATGGGGATTAGGTACATTCTGGGTTCCCAAAGATTCAGTACAAGGAAAGGTTAGTGAGAATCTTCAGAGCTGATATACTTCACATCTTTAAAATGGAGATATTGCAATAAATGTTCTTCAAGAACCCTTATAGTTCGAAATACTGGGGCAATGATGATGACAATTGGAGTGATCATACAGTACCTTCATGTAATACTGATGTGACTGTAACAAGTAAATTGTAAATTTCTTAAAAGGCAACGAACTACATCTTGTGTGTGAGAAAGCATCTTGCCTAGAAGAGTGGAGGTAATGGAGAGGAGGACAGAATTAGGTAAGAACTAGAAAGATCCTGATATTTCTATTCATGCCTATCTTTTTATTTTCCTTTTTCCTTCTCTATTCCTTGACATATATAATGAATACGTATGTATGTGTGGATATAAACATAGATTATTATATTATGCAAATGTACAAATACATGTGTGCATACTTACACATTTTCTGTGGTCAAGGGAATGCCCAAATTTCTGGGTGTCCCTTTTTGACACAGCACACACTGGAATTTCTGTAGGGGTTTTTGTACCATATTCAATGCACTTGGAAAACCAGGGAAATTTCCTCCATAAGGTTGCAATATCAAAAGGTACCAAGTTTCCATCCAACAAAGCTCTGAAATTTCATAGTCAATCCAAGTGCATGTATATGCTGAATATAGATTTAGCGTGAATGTTTTCTATAAAGACAAGAATACACTTTCCATGGTCAAAATAAGGGTGTATGTATATTACACAATATTAAATAATATATAGTATATGATGTATAAATTAACATAAATATAATAGGACATATATAATTATACTATATGTCTATATAATATTTATATAAATATATGTTAAATTGAATATAAAATGTATTATTTATATACACACATCCTGACAATAGAAAATGTATTTTTTGTACACAGAAAACATTCATGCTAAATGATCACATTTAGCTTACCTACACTTTAAAACCATTTTGTGAGGATATTGATGGAGCTATTTAAATCCCATAAACATAGCACATTATGTAAATATTTCTTCTCAAAGACTGTTTTTGAAGATTTTTCTCAGGTATACAGGTATGATTTGCCAAAGCAATTTAAAGTAACAGTATCAGATTCTAAAGTATCAATCTCTTTTTTTCTTGAAGGCTTCAAGCTAATATGTTATCTGACTTTTAATGCCCCTGTGATGAAATGTTCTTAATCTTTTCCCACTAAGTCTGTCATGTTATTCTTGTAAAAGTATGGGAATTTAGCATGCTGGAATTACCAGTTTCAAAGCACAGTTATTCCCTTTTCTATAAGTTCTATATCCACTGAGAAGGACCTTTTCAGTACAGTGCTCTGGTGACCTAGGCTTGGTCCTGCTCTAGTTAAGATTTTATAATTACTTGGATATGGACATAGATAGAATGTCTATCACCTTTTCAGGTGACAAAACTGGATAATAGCTAACACATTGGCTGAGTCAGTCAGGAGGCAAAAAACTTAATATTTTCACCCCACTGTCATAGTTTAACAGAATATAATTTAAGAATGATACATCTAAAATTTTAAACTTGGACTCAACTATCATATTCCAGCTATAAAATGAATGAGCAACAGTTAAACAATAGTTTGTCAGAAAAAGATCTTGGGATTTCAGTAGATTACAAGTTTGATAATCAATAATATGCCATACCATTCAAAAAACGAAGGAGATGTTATACTGCATTCAAAGGAGCATACCATCCAGGAACAAGGATGTTCTTTTGTAATTTTTTTTTTTTTGGTAATCTTTCTCAGGATATCCTTTCATTTAAAGTTTTTCTTTTGGAACTACCTTTTCAAAAGGGAAATGGTAGCCCAGAGAAGAAGACCCAGGATTGTGAAGGGTTTCATGGGCATAACAAATGAGAACTGATTAAAAAAACTGGAAATGTTTAGTTTAAAAAAGAGATGACTCAAAAGGGACATTCTTGCTGACTTCAAAAATTTGAAGATTTGTCATGCAGAAGATGAATTAGACCCTGTCTTATTAGACCACAAAAGACAGAACTAGAAGTCGGTAAAGAGGCCAAAAGGTAGACGTTGACTTGATAATGTGGGAGAAAAATAAGAACCAATAATTTCTAATAATTAGAGCTTTCCAAAAGTATATCTGAACAGGCAGTGTGGCTCTTACTTCATTGGAAACTGAAGGATTTCTAATTCAATAGTCAATAAATGCTTATTAAATGCCTACTATATTTCAGTCATTGTGCTAGGTACTCTATATTCAGGTATAGTTTGAACTAAAACACTGGGATTTTTCCCAACTCTGATTCTGTTAAAAGAAAGAATTAAATTGTTTGTCATGCTACAAATCATGCCAGAGATATACATTAGATTAAAACAGTTTTTTTATTTCCAATATTCTTCTTATTAATCATTAGGATAAACTTTATAAAGTAGAATGTGAGTTGCATCTTATTTAGAAATGCAGTTAATTGCCATTCTATAGACTACACCATCTTCTTGTTATGTAGGATGGTGGTTAGTTTCATTTCTTTAAAAATTAGGGACAATTTCTAAATTAATCAAACATCAAAATTCTCTACATGAAGTACTATCCTTGCTGATAAAGGAATACAAAAAATTAAATATGATATTTTCTTTGAAGGAGATGAAACACTGCACAAGAATAGATAACTAAAAAATAAACAAAATGAAATAAAACAAAACAATATGTGAAAAGTGTCAAGTAAGAAGCATAGATTAAAAAATACTCTAAAACTTCAGAAGGAAAAGAGATCACCATAAAGGTTAGTGAAAATGTCACAGAGGAAACCTAAATTTGAGCTGGGCCTTGAATGATAGATAGGATTTGTTCTATGACATGCACAGGTATTGGTAATTTGTGAAATTTATTTAAACTACATGGAATAGGTTAGCCTGACTGGTTTTTAGGGGAGCGGGTTAATATTAAACAGTATAGAAAAAGCTGGAAAAATTGCTTGGAGTCTAATTGGGAGAGTCTCGACAAAATAAAGAATTTTTACTTGAGCATTTATCTAATAGGCAAAGGTTAGCCATTACCTTTGTATATAAGGCTTGACAACTTTAACGAGATTATTTAGGTTATCTAGAGCTGTAACTATGATAAAACATTGAGGCTTTTGTCCCTGGGTACCAACAGAACCTTCTGAGGGGAACTTTCCCTATCCACAAACCCAAAAACTCAGTATCCTTATTACTTCATATGGGATATATTTCCTTCCTGCAACAAGCTACTAGGTTAATATCCATTCTATCATTTTGTGCTACTATATATTCCCATTACCAAAAGTAAAATAATTCCTATATGACCTAGGCACTTACAGAACTAGTTTTCTCGTCATAGCATGTAGGATGTTCTGGCAAAATGAAACCATTTAGATTACTTTAATAGACTAGGAATAATATAGGAAAGTCCTGAACTAGCAGGGCAATAGTGCTAACTGGTAATATATGCAAGGAATATTTTTTAAAATGCATAGAGCAGAGTGACTAAATGAATAGGAAAATGACAAGAAGCTTTCAGGTTGATATCAATTAGGGCCTGATTTATTGTTTTGTTGATTGTCTAGACTTAAGAAAGTGATGGATAAAATTCTAATAACAAAAACCAAGCTTAAAAGTTTGTGTGCATACATTTTTGAAAGCCTGACCGTTAAATATTTTCTAGCATGTTTTTTCATTGCTCCATAAACACTGCTTAAGATCAGAACTAGAGACCACCAACAACACCACCATTACCAACAGTCACAACAGCAAGAAGAGGCATTTATATAGTACTTTAAGGTTTTTAAAATGCTTTATATTCATTATCTCATTTGAGCCTTACAGCACCCTTGGTGATAACTAAATACTTAGTCATTTGTATCTTGGCCAGTGGCACAATGTTTATATAGGGAATATCAGCAGTTTTTGATACGTTACTTAGGAAATTATGGTGATAATCTTTTAAGAGATCTACTTTACCTTATATTGTCGACCACTAAATACATGATATCATAATCATACCATATATTTGTAGAAAGCTTTAAGATTTACAAAGCACTTTCCTTGAAATTCTTTTTTGAAATAGGTGGTACAAGTAATATGATCTCTAGTTTATGAATAAGAAAACTAAAGAAAAAGGAGTTTGAATCAAGATTTGAATTAAGTCTCTCTTGACTTTGGAGTCCAACACTCTTCTTGCTGTATCATGCTATTTCTCTATTTCAATATGGGTACATTTCCTAAATAGAGGGCTCATTCTGAAAACTATTTTTCATATGCATATTTTCTTCATTACATCAAAAAGGAACGTTGACCCTGAAAAGCAGGAACCTCAAGATTTCCACAAAATCTTTTTGAAAATAATAAAAGTTACAAGAAACTATCAAAACCTTGTAAAGTGAAAACATACAGATCAAACAGAAAGCTGCCTGTATATATCCAGTTTATTCTTTTCATATTTGCTACAAATGTGATAGCGACACGCATTATTAGAGTCTGGAATACCCTGCTCCCAATAGTCCACTGTCAAATTAAATAGAAATGCATGACAAGAGGCACTAAATTTTTTTCTCACACAGCTCACTTCTAACAGCATAGTGCCTGGAACATAGTAGGCAATTAATGTTTACTATTGACTGACTATAAGTTTGAAGGTTCCTTGAGTTTGAAGGTTGGAATTATGTGACAGATATATTAAAAAAAAATACCGTCTGGGAAAAAAATCCCTCTAATACTTCCTTGACTGGCCCTCACCACCCTCTATGCCCTTTGGAAAATTACCTTTGCTAGTTTGCTTATAGGCAAAGGAAGAACGTACCAAGTGCCATTGTTAATGAGCTGAAAGATTTTTAAAAATATAACATGTTTGGATAAAATGGTTTATCTTAATTTGTTATATTTGTATCTCTCTCTGCGCTTCTTAAACATCTAGCATACTCTTAATCATTCATGGTGATAAAATTAGATCCCAAAGGGTTTATCTGTATTTATTCTTTCCTTATCTGCTCGACTTATACCATGTAGAATGTTCCATATTTTTCCTATTTATACAGATTTATATTCATCTTAAAGATTATAATAAATGCATAAACAGATGTGAAAGATAGGATCAAAGTATCAGAGAGATTCCAAGGTTTTTTTTTTTTTAACTCCCAGATGAGCTAGTCACTTGTGCACAGAACATATATAGAAGGAAGAAAATGTTTAAACTTAATAAAGCCTGAAAACAAGAGAGGAAATATCATTTGGCTAATTCTACTGTTGTCTGAAACTAATCCTTTTTTCTGTGCACATAATTCTCTCTTTGAAAATGTCACTGTACAAAATAATGTACTTAGTACATTATCCATTTTTTTCCTATAGAATACCTAGGTGTCAATGAGTTTAAGATATATGTCCTAATGAAAATACATCTTTGGTATTTGGGAAATCAGGCCATTTAGTGAGAACTATTTTATTTTTATTTATTTATTTTTTTATTGCTGAAGACTTCTTATTGGAGAAGATATCACATTAAACAATTATGGATATAGCATGATCTACCTTCTTCATTATTCTTTCCCTAATTTGGAGAGTATATGCATCCATCCATCCATCCATATATATGTACACATTTTTATGTATACACACATATATAGTTGTATAAATATATACATAATATTTTAGATTTGGAGAATAATTTATGAAAGATTCCATTTAAACAATGAAAAGAAAGAAGTAAATTACATAATTAAACTTGTGAATTTTTTGTATCTAAATATGGAAATAATAAATATAATATTCACCTCTGACAATCTAAGATTATTTGCATGTAGGTAGTCTGATTTTTATGTCAAGGTAACAGTGAAAGATGAGGATAGAACCATCATTCTCGTAAATTGGATGTACCTATATATGTTCTTTGTGCAAATTTCATTGATAGGAAATGTTTTCAGCTTTCCAAGTTCAATTTCACCTGGAACTTTCTCCATGATAACATTGGAAAGATGATGGCAGTGTTGTACAGGATAAGTGGTAGGCTCCACAGAGATAATGAAACCAGTTGAGAAGTGGTTATAGTCCTGGGAAGAGGTGATAAAGGCCTAGACTACTGGGGTGTGGCAGTGGGAATGGAATGGAGGAGACAAAAATAAAATACATTTTAATGTAGAAATAAAAGGGCCACAGTGACTGACTTTTCAGGCCACCAAGTTGAAAGTCTGTTTAAGTTCAAGGTTTACGTAAATAAATATTCTTGACCCTTAGAAGTATCCTGAACACTTGATATGATATTAATTCACTATGAAATAGATCTATATAGGACTTCATCTAAGAACTTTTAATTACAATACTAAAGGTTCTTTTTAATAAGAACTTACTTACAGAGTAATCATATAGCATCAATACCTAGGACAATGTAAGGATAAAACTATAAGAAGGTACAGATCAGGGTAGTAAAATATTAGAAATGGAGGAGTCATTCATAAATCTAAATAATATAATCTTAACCTTTTTAGGGGAACAGCTAGGTGGTCCAGCCAATAAAGCAGTAGGAATTAGAGATACCTAAATTCAATTCTGGCCTCAAACTCTTACTAGCTTTATAACCCTGGGCAAACCATTTAACTGCTTCAGTTTCCTCATCTGTAAAATAAGATGGAGAAGGAAATGGCAAACCATTTCAGTATCTTTCCCAGAAAAAACCCCCAAAGAGGTCATAAAGGCAGACAAAATTGAATAATAACAACAAACATTAACTTTTACTTTTTAGTATTGTGAATTCCTCTATAAGTCTGGCAATTTTTTTTCATTGAATAATGAATTAAAATGCATACAATAAAATAAAAAGGTTTGCCAATTTTTTTTTTTTAGAAAAGTTCACATATCCCAGATTAAAAATCCCTGACCTAATATATTCCTGCTTTTAAATGGATGATTGCAATGGCATCCCTAATTCTGCAATGGCCATAGAGGAAAAGTAATCACCATATGTTTTTATAGCTAACGACCTTTTGTTCATCTTGGAAATTTTAATGAAAATAAGGCCCTAAAAGTAAAAGTGATTTGACCATGGGCATACAGTTAAGGAATGGTGCAAACAGAACTCAAACCATGTGACCTGACTTTGAGACAAATGTTTCTCTCATTGTACAATAATGCTAGCTTCTGGTAGGATATATTCTTTTTTTTTGTAAGGCAGTTGGAGTTAAATGACTTGCCCAGTATCACATAGATAGAAAGTATTAAGTACCTGAGGCCAAATTTGAGCTAAGGTCTTCTTGATTTCAAGGATAATGCTCCACTGACCTCAAGGATTCACTCTTTAAAATAAGGATAGGAACTGGACCTGTGATTTCATTGGTAGAAAGAATCCCAGTTAAGGAAATCCCTTGTACCAATTCAGGTCGTGCTACCTTCTTTACAAGTTATGGTCTCATCAAACTGCTTAGGTCCAGAAGAAATTTTAGTGACTTGTCTGAGGTCACACAGATTGTATAGGTAAACAAAAGGGAAGTGAACCCATAGTGTTACTGGATTTGAAGTTAATTATCTCTCTTCTTTGCTGTATGGTTTTAAAGTGTGATTGGGAGGCTGCAATACTTTCAGAATCTTTACAAGATCAAAACACTTTTCTGAATAATACTGAGATATTTTAATTTCTAATATGATGTGGTGTTGTCCATTTATTTCAGTCATGTTCAACTCTCTGTGATCCCATTTGGGGTTTTCTTGGGAAAGATAGTGGAGTGGTTTGACATTTCCTTCTCTAGCCCATTTTACAGATGACGAAACTGAAACAAACAGAACTAAGTAACTTGCTCAGGGTCACACAGCTTGTAAGTATATGAGGTAACATTTAAACTCAGGTCTTCCTGACTCCAAACCTGTTCACTGTGTTAGCTATCCAATATGATAAGTATCAATGGATATAACCCATATAAACAAAAACCCTTTGGGACGTCCTCACAATTTTTAAGAGTATAAAGGATACAGAGATCAAAAAATTTTGACAATCATCATATTCTGTTGATTCATAAAATAATGCCATATTTGTAAAGAGCCCTAAATAAGTACTATATAAATACTTTTTAATGACACTTTGGGTGCTATTGGAAGAAATGATTCCAAATCCAGCTAGTAAGTCTGTGTGACTCTCTGGGAAAGTCACTTAATTTCTGCCTTAGTTTCCTCATTTGGAATATGGGGATAAAAATAGAAGGTTGTTGTGAGGAACAAATGAGTTAATATTTATAAAGTGCTTTGCAAATCTTGCAGGTTATATAAATGGTAGCTATTATAAATACATTCACCTCTTAGTGTTTAGTCTAAGATTCACCTGAGAAGGCAGGAAAAGCATGAAAAAAGAAAAACACAGAAATGAAAGAAAAACAATCTGAAGCTGGGAAAAGCACAGGTGTGCACACAGACATGTATGTAAGAGAGACATGGGCCGGAGTAGAAAACTGTGAGCTTATTTCATTGCACAGCCTGAACATATCTGTACAGCACTGCATTAATAATGCAATGAAGCAAAGAAAGAAGGAATATCTTTTTTGTCTTTATGATTGTGTTTTGCAGCTCAAAGTAGACCCAGGGCACCTTGTAGCAGACCTGTATTTTACTGACAAAATGAATTTATTATCTAGGAGCATCAAAAGTTGTTGATAAATACCTCAGGCTGGGGTGGGGAGGAAGGCTAACAACAGAACTCACATTGCACCTGCTGTCAGCTAAGGGATTCTTCTGCATTGACACTACCTGTCCCTTGACAAAGGATCAGAGTTCAGACTGAGTGTACTGACAGGCCCACCAGAAAAGAATGGTAACAATGAAAATGAATGAAGAGTACCATGAGGGAAAGAGATCTGGAATTAGATTTTTTTTTAGAAAAAAAAAAATGTTAAAATTAATCTTTACTTATACAATCTGATTTTTTGAAAAAAGCATTTTAATTAAAATTTGGCAACATAGTATGCTTTTAAATAGCACAGAGCAACGAGTCTTAATTGTGGTTTTGTAATATCATTCCAGGGCTGCCTAGTTAGCTAGTATTTATATGTAACTTTAAGCTTTGAAAAAAATTCTCTACATGTTATCTCATTTGATTCTCACAACTACCTTGTGAAATAATTATTATTATGATCCCCACTTTACTGATTAGGAAACTAATTGAGAGAAATTGAATTACTTGCCCAGGGTTACACAACTACTAAATCAGTGGATAAGCATTTATTAAATGCTTATTATGTATCAAGCACTGTGCTAAAAACTAAAGATACAAAAAAGGGGAAAAAATGATGGCTGCTCTCCAGAAATTCCCAGTCTAATGGGGAGACAAAATGAAAATAATTATGTACTAACAAAATATATACAGGGCAAATTGGACAGTATCTTAAATAGGATTTGAACTCAGGGCATTCCTAACTTCAAAATCAATACTCAATCTTTATCACCTAGCTGCCCTAGAGAGCCATAAAAATTTCTAATTTCCCCTTAGCCTTCCCAAACATTTTAATAAAAAAAAATGAATTCATGTCATGCCATATGCCAAGGGGAGAAGAATCAATGTGTTTGACTAACAAAATAAATTACTATTGATAAAAAAAATAGGGTGTGATACTTGCAAAAAGCTGAAGTATTTCATGGAATCCAGTCTAAGTCAAGCCAAAACAATGAACTTTTTTAAAGAAGGAAATCTTATTTAAGAAAAATAAACTTATAAAAGACAAAAGTATAATTTTCTCTTTTGATATAAAAACTCTCAGAAATAATAATTGAGATAGTATAGCTAAAGCCTTGTAAATCTAATCAAGGCATTGTTCAGGGTGTCCCAGAAGTCTTAATGCAGTTTTAAGTTATTAAAAGCTTGAATTCAAGCTATCAAAATTTCAATTGTTTCAAATTGCACTAAGACTTTGGGACATTCGGTATAAATGTCAGCTATTGATATTATTATTCAAAAGGATTAGCCATGAACTATTTCAAATGTGTGAACTAGAAGGTAACTTTTCCCCAAGGATTTTAGCTGAGGTTTCTTTGATACATAATTTGTTGGAGTTCAAAGTTAGTATCCTTCTAAGATCATGTGACCCTTTAAGGGAGATTGTTATCTCTGGTAGAGACCAGGCTTTGACACTCCTTGGAACAAATTCAGGCTTAACTGAGGGGACAAAAAGTCCAAATCAATGTGCATTTATTAAGTACACCTTTAACTAATTGATGCTATTCTAAATGACTCTAGATCTCTATGGAAACTCAAACATGTACTTGGAAGAAGGTCCTCTTCTTCCCCCTTTCTGTTTGCATTCAGATATGGTACAGAATGCTTTTGAAGGGAAAAAGAGAAATGGAGTCTGAGAAAAGGGCTCTGACCTTGGAAGGAATATAGAAAAACAGGCTAAACTATTGTAAAAAGGAGAGATATTGTAGATACTTAACGAGTGGGTGTCTGCACACATCTTTCCATAAAATGTGTGGAAAGTGGATTTTGCTTGTGAAAGAGCTGAGAAAATAAAGCCCATTCAATAAGGATATGACAAGGTAAATGGAAACCTCTGGGAAGCTTCTTTTTTTAATGAGAGCCCTTCAGAAAGCTTATGAAGTGTTTTATGAGAATCAAAACAAACACAATATAAATGAGGGGGAGGAGCAAGTAATTAGAGGTAGTTACAATCCTTGGTCCCTACTTGGGCTGCTGGGGCCTTAATATTAGCACTCCAGTGTTCTCCTTTCTCACTCCCCTTTTCCTAGGTAGAAATCTCTTGAATTTCTTTTTAGGGCCCCAAAATTGCCCTCATTGACTCCACTGAGGCCCAGATGTTTTTTGAAGACAAGAAAGATTATAGACAAAGAAGATCACTTTGGAATCAAGAAAATGGCTTATGACATATTTCTCTCCGAAGCTTCCTAATATTCCAGCTCTCTCTTTTCTGAACAAATTGAAATAATATACAAAGCCAGAAAGGGTACCTGTCTCTTCACATGATTTTCTTTTCTGATAAATGTACAGATAGGTAGTAGCCAGTTATGAAGCTAAAACATTGTCCCATTCCCTCCATTCCACCACCCATCAAGATTTCATTAAAGGCAAGATATCAGGGACATTTAATACAATTGTATGAGGTTTTCTTTCTACTCACCTCCAGCTACTGGAAATGAATGGCAACAGAAATAAAACATAAATGAGTTCAGCCCTCACTAACCACTCAATCATTTGGGGAAAATAGCAATTGCTATCTGAGTCCCAATGATTATTGTCAAATTCTTCCAAACTGGGAGGGGAAAGATTAAAGGGTGTCTTAGTCTTTATTAAATGCAATTTCTTTAATGTTCATACAAGTGGAGTTTAGGACAGAGAAAAAACATGCTGAAGCCATTTGCCTAAGAGTGAGAAAAGACCTTAAGTTCAAATACCTTAGGATGTAACAATGGGTAAAGAATCAACTCTATGATTAGATTGTGATACAATTTCACATCTAGATTAATAACAAAATGTAATAGTAGCAAGGCGAATTTCCAGTAGGGGCCCCTGCACGGGAGACTTTTGATGCAGTCTGGAGTCAGGAAGACTTGAGCGCAAATCCAGTCTCACTCGTGTGATTCTGGGTAAGTCACTTAAGCTACTTGCCTCAGTTTCCTCATCTGTAAAATGGGGATAATAATAACACATCTCCCAAGATTGTTGTGAAGATCAAATGAAATAGTAATTGTGGCACAGTGTCTGGCCTGAGACATAATAAGTGCTGTGTAAATGTTAGTTATTATTATTATTATTATTATTATTATATAGGCTAGAAAGGAAAACGTTTGAAAGGTGAATGCACTATTTTCAACATTTTCAAAATTAAAAATCATTTAATTTCCCTCTCTCTCTTTCTCTCTCTCTCTCGGAATAATCTCTACTTACTTTTTAAGTCATGTGGAGTTGTACCAACCAACTGAAACTTTAAATATAGCTCTACTAGCATTTCAGTATTAATAATGAAAAATGCTAGCTTCCTAACCCCTTTTCCTCCCCCCATTAATATGTTTCTTAATGCAAAAGGTTACGATGAACCTAGATAGCTAAGATTTAAGATGCTATCCACTTTAAAACTTTTCTTCCAAAATCACCCACCTAGTATTAATAAAAAGCCTTTGGCTTTTTACAGGATTTACCCAGCTTATCATGTAGACGATTGTACAAGAGGACAGCAGTCCACTCCCCAAATTCCATTTAAGTCCTTGTTTCCAATTAGCTTTATGCCAGCATGTTTCTCTAATCTTTTCTATTCTCCTCACTATAAGCTCTTTGTACTCTGTTCCCATTTTAATTTGCTAACTGTCTTATCACAGTTTTGTACAAGCTTTAACTCTGCAGTGAGTGTCATTTCAAATCATCACTCCAACAAGCCCTATCTCTTTCCTAGTGACAATGTATTGTGAAAACACCTCTATGTGAAGGTTCTCCTTTGAAGACATGCCAGAAAGGCCGCAAAGACACAGATCCCGTTAGTACGCCTTCAACAGGCCATTGTTTCTCTGGGGCTTCCTATTTGCCTAAAAAATTTAGCCACTGATCCAGTAGTTTGGGAGGCAGAGATGCAAGAGAGATGTCCCCTACTCTTTTAATTCTCCTCTCTGAAGAGGACAGGAGATGAGAACATAATACAAGCTGTTGGAGAACATGAAATAATGCCTTCTCAATACAGAATTTAATCTTCCTTTCTGAAACAAATATTGAGATTGTGATAATAACAATGACCAACACTGATTCTCAAATTCTTCTGTGTGATTCTCATTGTTAAAAAGGTTCATCATGACACAGTAAATGGAAAACTTGACTTGGAGTTAAATCCTGAAGTTCAAGTATTGCCTCTGTGATCTTGGGCCAGGCATTCTAACTCTCAATGCCTGAGCAATTCTGTGACACAGTTATTAAGATCACTGATGAAACCAGAAATCAGCTCTTGTCCCTTCCAAAAATATCTCAACGGACTTTGTGAGGATCAAATGAGATAATGTATATAAAGCCCCATGTAATAGTCAGCTATTATTATTATTAAAACCAGTACTATGATGAGCAATGTGAGAATATATTTTGCTTGTTAACAGGGTTTTTGTTTTTCTTGTTTTCTTAAAGGAGGGGATGGAGAAAATGTATTCCCTATAATAAAATAAACAAAGTAAAGAAGAAAGAAAGTGATGGATTTAGACTAGATGATCACAAAAGTCCCCTCCAATTCTTAATTTATATACAAGAACAAACCAATGGAATACATAAATAGTAATAATAATTTGCAAATTTAAAATATGTAGAAAAGAACTCCCTGAAAGGTATTCCTAGTTTTCCAAGTTGTCTTCTGAACCAAGAGAATTCAAAGCATAGCAGTGTTAGGGAGTATATAGTAAAGAGTATTTATTTTGGTCTACAAGTATGTCTTTATGCTTTGAGTATGTTTCTAACAAACTGAGATTTTGCCATTTAAATCTAGTTTCTACTGAGTGTGGATTCTCACTCAAATGTATGTATGCATGTAGAAGGAGTAGAAATAGTAATTATTCCTATTTTTATTTGTTGTTTCTTCATAATAACTGAAGGAAGGTAGAATCAAAATAAATTTCTTCATTTTACAGATGAGGAAACTGAGGCTCAGGGAAGGGAAATAATTTTCCTAAGATCTCTATTTTTGAATTAGGCCCATTCCCCAGAGGGATGAGATAGAATATATGAGTAGAAACCACTAGGAAAAGTGCTAAATTCACAACTGTAGGCTCTTCAAAAACACATTTTATTAACCTATGTTGATTCTTAAAGGACCTACTTAATGATTAATGTATACAAAGGTTCCTAGGTGTCTAATTATACTAGTTTTAAATAAAAAAGTCAGATTTTTTTCCTACCTCAATATAATCCCCTCCCCATTCCTACCCTTATGCTTCAGGGATTAATCAAAATTAAGAATTAGTCTGTGGGATGTGTATATTTTATATCCTAGTACCAGAACAAGCCTGGCCCAGTGGTAGTTATTCTGGGGAAATAAATATTTCTTATCCTTTTAAGTGTATATGTGTGTGTGTGTGTGTGTGTGTGTGTGTGTGTGTGAGAGAGAGAGAGAGAGAGAATATATGTGTCTGTGTGAATTCATCAGATTACTGATATACAATTAATAAATATTATATTAGAATTTGAAGTGTGGTAAAGTGTTTCACTCTTTGAGGGCAGTCACACCTGTGTTAGCTATGAATTTTGAACCCAGGATTCCTGACTCCAAGTTAAGAGTTTTTTTTGTTTTTTTTTTTTTTCTACAAAGGGTTGCCCTTAACACATCTTTGCCTCCAGTCCAGCTTTACCACTGACTCTAGAACAGGGATTTTTAACCTGGGGCTCACTAACTTGTTTTTGTATTTTGAAAACTATATTTCAATATAATTAGCTTCCTTTATTCTCCTCTAAATTTTAGCACATGTATTTAAAAGTATTAACATGAGGAGGGGGACATAAACTTCACCAGACTCTCTCTTCCTCTCTCTTCCTTCCTCTCTCTCTTTCTTCCTCCCTCTCCCCTCTCTGTGTCTCTGTCTCTGTTTCTGTCTGTCTGTCTCTGTCTGTCTCTGTCTCTGTCTATCTCTGTCTCTCTGTCTCTCTCTCACACATACACACACACATACACACGTGCACTCATGTACACACTACAATCAAGGGCCTCTGATCTAGAATGCTTGGAACCTCATTTTTATGCTGGTAGGGATTAAATAAATAGGTGAAAACCCATTTATTCATTTTCAGTTCTTTATTCACTTTAATTCTTTATTCACTTAAGTTCTAAATACCCTAAAATATTCCTAAACCCTTAGGAGTACACTCCATTGTCTTAGGATATTTTGTAACAAAAGACAAACTAGCATCTTTTGGCTCTTGAAAAGCAATTACAAAAGAAACTAGAAATTGAGGAAATGTCACTCAGCTACAGGGAATGATTGAACAAATTATGATATATAAATATGATAGAATATTATCATGATGAAAGAAACCATGAGGGAAAGTTCAGAGGAATCTGGGAAGATTCACATGAACAAATCGGTATGTACAATAAGAACAGTATCATATGCATAAACAACTTGGAAAAACTAAAGAATTCTAATCAATTCAATGATCAACCTGGTTTTCAGATGACTCACACATGAGGAATCCATCTTCTAATAGAGAATATAGATGGAAACATATTTTTGGATGTATAGATTGTCATAATTTATTTTGCTTAACTATACTTAAATATACACATGTTCATACATGTGTGTTTGTATTTTTGTTTGCTGAGGCACTTGGGGTTAAATGACTTGCTCAGGGTCATACAGCTAGGAATTATTAAGTCCCTGAATCCATATTTGAATTCAGGTCCTCCTGACTTCAGGGCTGGTGCTCTATCCACTGAGATGCTTAGCTGCCCCATGTGTTTGTGTTTTGATAAGGGTTTTCTTTTCTCTCTTTTTTGATGGTGGTAGGAGGGGGAAGGAATGATGGAAAGTAGATTTTCATTATTTGAAAAAAAAAAATAAAAAAGTAATTGAAGTTGGAATTGTGAAATGTGAAATGTACATAAGGTTTTACACTCTATTGAGTAGGCTGTTCCCAATGACTTTATAAAAAGAAGCACACTATCTGGAACACCAAAATACTAAGTTTCTAGCAATAAACATATGTTTACTTCAATTGTTATACTGCCTCTCAACACTTGTTTCTGGGTTATTGGGACTTTATCCTTCTGAGTTTCAAAACATGAGAATAACACTTTTCTACTGATTTAAAATATAATTTAAAACACTGTAACTTTAATTTAGAATGGTCTTCTGGTAATGTTTCTTAATACTTTAAATAACTTCAGCAGCTCTAACCTTAGCCCCACAATCCACCTCAATGCCTCTTTGGAATACTCATCTGTAAGTGAATATGTATCTGTCCAAAGGAAGTTCATTATTTTAAAGAAATTTTATTTTAAATTTCTGATTATAGCAAAACTCAGAAATCCCTTATCTGTCTTCAGTTAAACTTACAAATAGCTTTCTGAATTCCAGTTTCCCAACTATTTTCAGTCTGATACCATGCGTGGAAAGAATATTATACTTATGTTCTGTGTTCAAATTTCAATTTTTCCAACTTATTACACCCAGGATTTCAAGGCACTTTACCTCTCTGGACCTCAGTTTCTTCATCTATAAAATGGTAACCAATAATAATTCATACCTTCTTGATTGTGGTAAATATCAAGTGAGTTAGAAAATCTAAAGCTCTCTGCAAACCTGAAGCCTTGTATAAATAGTATATAGTTATCCTTTCCACATCATGATTTTTCCCATCATGGTTTTGATTTATCACAAGTTAATATAAGAAATTAAGCAGTAGTTTTGGGGAAGTTTGTGGAAGATGATGCAGAAAAAGTTTAGAAACCCAGAAACTCATAAAATATTGGTATATTAAATGATATCAACCCAAATTTGACAATAAGGTACTATAAACAACTCATAAAAGAAAAAGAAAAAAAAACAGATACACACACACATAAAGAGTATAGCTTTATAGAAGCATTGTGGTATAGTTGACAAATCATTGAATAGAATCTAGCCTCTGATACTAGCTGCAGGAAATCACTTAAGGTCTTAGCCTCAATTCCACTTTCTTTAGAATGAGGATATAATAGTACCTAAATTGCAATTATTGTGAGATTAAAATGAGTTAATATATGTACATTTGAAATGTCTACAACAGTTATTTGTGGCAATGATGTCATGAGAACCCTCTAAGGATTTTGACTAAGCCACAACATATTTCATTTCACAATTAGATATAAGGTTCAAAAAATAATTTGCTTGGGGAAAATATAGATTAAATTTTTATGATGTAAATGTCTGTTAAATTCCTTTTCTAAATCAGGTTTTGATAAAAGGAAGGGGAATTCGAAGGGAAAGCAGAACACTACCTAAAGATATAGGCTGAAAAAAAAAAGCTGGAGGCTTCCAAGTCAAACTAATTTTGATGCTTTTTTTGCTTGCATTCCTTCTCAACTATCCACTCCAAGCCTCCTTGTCCCCTTAAATGAGTTTAGATATGTAGTTGGAAGGTGCTGTAGAAATAATCTAATCCAAGGGTTCTTAACCATTTTTGTGTTATGAATCATTTTTGGAAATCCGGAGAAAGCTATGAAATCCTTTTTAGAATTATGTTTTAAAATGTACAAAATAAAGTACATAGCATTTAAAAAAACAATTATATTGCAATACAGTTATCAAAATATTTTTTTTAAATAGAAGTTTATGGACTCCAAGTTAAGAACCCCTGATCTAGTCTAATTTCCTTATTTTACAGATAATGAAATTAAGACTAAGAGGTGATTTACACACTGAGATATCCATGGATTGTCATAAAGTTCCAGTTTTTTTGGCTATTCTTTAAAAAAAAAAAAAAGCTGATTTAATACAGTAAAAAGAAGACTAAATCTGGAGTTAGACATTTTGGGATCAAAATCTGGCTCTGCTACTTAATGCCAAGGTCATATAGAAAGTCAGTAGGAGTAGTGTTCTTTCCACTATATTGCAAAACATCTTTATAAGGTCAGGCATGATAACCCATGCTTGTAATCCTAGATCCTTGAGAGGATGAGGCTAGTGGAATGTCTGAGCTGCAGTAAGGTAAAGCAATAGAGAGTCTGCATTAAATCCTGAACCCATATGATGAGCCTGAAAATTAAGGAGCTACCTGGGTAGCGTGAGGAAACAATAAACAGCTATGTTCCCATAGCTGAGGAAAACCAAAAGTCTGGAACCTGAAGTAGTCCAGAGGAGGGGAACAGAAGAGGTCCTGAAACCACTTGAAACTGGGTAAAGCATTCACTTCATCACCCCAGCCACTGGGGAGATGGGAGAGGGACTCTGGCCAAGGAAAAAAAAGCTAAAAAGCTGTGATCTTCTGGAAAGTCTGTGAACTTATTTTGAGTTTCACACCTATTTCCTGCAGGACTATAGTAAAAGTTTAAAATGTTCACTCCTCCTGAGGTTGTTCATTTATTGCACCTTTATTTGGGATTCAGAATTTTGTTTCCAACAGTAGAAGCAGAAAAGGTCAAGCAACTATACTAATCAGGAGTGCATTGGGCCTTTGAGGGGCCATTGTGCTAAAAGTCTAGCCAAGATAGAATGACTTAATCTCCCTGTCAGAAAAAAAAAAGCTACAAAACCTGGAATTTTGTGATAGATTTTTGAGATCTTGATACCAAAGTGACTAAACTCCCAAAACAAAACTCCACATTCCAATCTGATTTTACAAAGGCAGGAGCAATTGAAAAGAGATTAGGCAGGTAGTGCTGATCATCCTGAAGACCTGCTATTCTTTCCTACTGCTAAAGAGTGCCATTTGATTCTGTTTAGCATTATTACCATTTCATTATTACCTTAGAAAGAAAGTAATAAAATCCCTCATGACAGAGTTAAGGTAACAACTCTCAGTTATTGCTTCTCCTGGCAAAGTAAGGCATGGCAAAGTGTATGTTTGTAGGGATAGAAGAAAAGGAGGAGGAGGAGTAAGGAACCAGTCAATGATCACATTTGAAATATAAGGTATAAAAAGCAAAGCATTTTGTATTTTCCCCTGTCAAAAATGTTGTGTATCTCTCTCTTTTCTTTCTCCCTTCCAAATTCCCTCCTCCTCCCTTTTTTTAAAAAAGTGATTTACACATTCTACAAAAAGAGAAAGAAAAATAAAAATTTAGGCAGTTTTTTAGTTGTCTATAAGATTCTGAGGTCATACTCAGAGGCTGCTTTTGTTAAAACAAAGTAAGAGATAGATAAAAGGGAACTAAGATATGAAAAAATCAATCTTAAGGCCTCTTTGTCAGGATTGTATATCTAACTTTAATTGAAGTATATTTCCCTCCCACCAACCAATCCATGCTGCCAACAAAACAAAATAAAACCCAAAAATCAAACAAAAAACTCTTTCAATAGATTCTCCCAAAACAACCAACTACCTATTCAACACAACAGAGACTAGAGGAATTTGCTACTTATTGGAACATTCCTGCTTATGCTTGAAGTTCAAGTGTCAGTTACATTCTGATCTTGCTCTCCTATTTGAGATTTAAATATAATTGGACAAATCTATTTAGCATAGGAAAAGATATGTGGGATGTCTTTCGTTTTACATTTATATTCCAAATGCTTAGTGTAGTGTTTGGAACTTGTCAAAAGCTTAATCAGTGTTTTTTCATTTATCCATTCATTCATCCACTAAAGCTGACATTATTAATGGAATATTTTGGGCAAATCAAGAAGAGAATAATATTTTGGGGTTCTTTTAAAATCATTTTAACATTTGGTTAACTGCACAATCACAATCCCACAAGAGAATTTGGCATTTTCACTGACTGACACATAGTTGGTGCTTTAAAAATGCTGGCTGGCTTTCTTAGGAATATTAAATTCACAATTAATTATAAACATTAAAATATGACTCCACATTTTGATATATGAAATATATATATACATATATAATTGTTGAATCTGACCAGATGATTACCACTTCATAGACTTGTTCCATATTCATAATGTCCACTACAGAACTCCCATTTAACCCAATGACAAGGGAGAGTTGAAATATGGCTGTGCTAAAAATCATTTCTAGTTTTGGACAAAAAATAATTCAGGGTTTGGGTAGGTGAACAATTTTAAAAAACAAATCCATAATTCATGCACATCAGATCATAAAATGGTATGTTTACATACATACATACATATATACATATACATATATATATTAATTCTAAGTCTCCTCAGTTTGTTTTACTTTGTCAAGTTCAGCATACTTAAAATCAGTCCCTTAATCTACAGGGTATGAAATGCAAAAACATAGTCTTATCTTATAAACAGGATACCAGTTTCTTTGTTGCCTTCTGACTCTCAACACTATTGCATGTTTGCTTATGTAATAATTCTAATCAAACCTCATTACAAAGTTCTCTTACCACCATATGTTTTCCCCACATTTAGCATTCCAAAAGTTGACCTACAGATTACAAGATAAAATCTGTTCTACAGACAACTGTTCTCATCAAGTATTATTTAGACCTTAAACTCAGGAGAGAGGGACTTTATCTATTTTTATATTCCATGGAGCATTTGAACCCATTGCTAGAACTAGAGATGTGTGAAGTAATAATAGTATGTCTATTAAAAAAATCTATCAAAAATATGTTGCAAAAATGAATTTGTTAATTAAAAAGAAATAAATTATTTTTTATTTTTTTCTGAGCTTCCTTTGGTGATGCAGCTAAGACTGTGATCTTATTACTAATAGACTAGATTTGTGACAGTGCAGAGCTTTGATAATGTGGCTGATGTAGGGCACTCTATACACATGAATTAAAATGAATATCAGTAATTCCCGAGAGATCAGACAAAAAAGTGGTCTTATTGTAGATACAGGCATTCTTAATCTGGAGTTCCTGTACTTCTTTTAAAAACAATTTTGATAATTATATTTTAATATAATTCATTTCCTCTGTAGTTCTATGTATTTTACTTTATACATTTAAAACCATCATTCTGAGTAGTGGTCCAAAAGCTTCACTAGATTGCTACAGGCATCCATACATAAAACTATTCAGAACTCTTATTGTGTATCCTCAAATCAATGGAAGCCTCGAATTATTATTCAAATAGCCTCAAAGGCCTATATATTGCAGCACTATCTCGAGATAGGACCTTTTCTTAGTAGACCTCCCTGATTATCAACCCCTTCTGTAAATACTTATTTCTTAAACTCTTATAATCTGTATCCTTACTTTGCTTCAGTGTTACATACAGATGGTAATACCTTTGAACCTTCCTATATTATCATCTTACCATACTACTTCCAAAAACCAGAACTCTGAAAATCCTCATTGTTTACAACCTCCTATTCTTCCCTCCTTTCTAATTCCTTATAAACTAGTTCTTTGTTCTCACAGCAACCTCCAGTATATTTCTTTTTTCTTTTTTTTTTTTTTGCTGAGGCAATTGGAGTTAAGTGACTTGCACAGGGTCACACAGCTAGGAAGTGTTAAGTGTCTGAGGTCAGATGTGAATTCAAGTCCTTCTGACTTCAGGGCTGGTACTCTGTCCACTGCACTACCTAGCTGCCCCCACTATATTTCTTTATACAGATTTATGTTAATAGCTATTCTTTTTCCAAGACTAGTCAATGGAAAAGGTGATGGAGAGATTTGTGTTCTCTGGGAAAGCATCTCCAGTTCACATTAAAGTTTTCTATTCCCTAGTAGTCTGAAGAAACAAGTCAGGAAAAAATCCACAGATTTCATTCAAACAATGTGGATTCTAGCTATTTGAAAAAGTTGTTTGGAATGTTTAAAAAAGCCTTTGTCTTTCTTTACAAGCCTATCTTCCTCAGCAGTTTCATGGCCACCGTCTCCAAACCATACCAACTCCATTCTTGCCATTATCCCCATTTCCTCTCCATATGAACTTTGGACTCCTTTTCTGGAACCATTCTGGACTGTGAGAGGTAAGGTCTAGTTTCTGTCCTTGTGTGTTTAAAAAGGTGAGTGCTCATCTTCTCCAAGAAGCCTTCTTTATTCCATTATAATAGATGCTACCTCTTTCTGCTGTTAACTTCCAGAGTGCATATGCATGTGCAAATATACAACATATATATTACATATATATGCATACTCACATGTACACACATATATGTATATATACATATAGGCACATACATATATTTACATGTAAAAAATACATATTTGGGCTTCTCTCCCTACCATCCCAACTAGATAGATAGTAGGTTCCCAAGCAAAGATATTATGTCCTAGTTATATTATATCTAGTATACCTAGCAGTGCTTTTTATACACAGAAGGTGCTCAATTAATATATATTTTGCTGTCCATTGTGCAGTCTAGAACAGGGATGGGGAATGAGGAGCTCCAGGGCTATGAAATCATTTGCTAAGACATACATAGGCAATGATGAACTGAAAGCTAGTACAACTCACTACTTGATTTCTATTAGTTGATAGTTTTGTCTGGCCTATGAAGGATATTATAAAAATCCAAATGGCCTTTGGCAGAAAAAAGGTTCCAAACCCCTGGAGTAGAATAATACATATGCAGTTTGCCCAAGTAGAAGGAAACACTTTACCGTCATTTTGATTGTCACATGAATTGTGTGGTGAACTGGAATGTACCCACAAATTTCTGCCTTGCATTCTGGAGCACTACATTACTATAAAATTCAGTTTTACTTCTGACATAAGGAGAAGAGGAAGAAAGGGAACATAAGTGGAAATTGGGGAGTTGAAATACACTCTGTAAACTCATAATTTGCCAAGGACAAATCCAGCCTATCTGGCATTTAAAAAAACAGGGTTAGGATTGTCCCAAAGTGGGCGAACAAAAGTTTTCCAAGTTGTCACTCTTCCATAGGAAGTTAAAGAATTAGTAAAAGCTTTGGTCTCATTAGGAAAAAGTATGCTTCAATCTAAGCCTCTATGCATTTTAATGTCGGTTTATCTTTTGGGGATTCAGTTTTCTTAAGTGCAAAATGGAAGGGTTTGACTAAGTGAGCTCTAACGTCACTTCTAACTTTTCTCATCCTATTTAATCAAACTTGTGTTTGCCAAATAGAGCAAAGTATTTTTTGCAAAGTAGTACTGTTTTGTCTATATTATGCACGCCAAAATGCCATTGTTTCTTTCTCTTAAGCTATTACTAGTTTTAGGAGAATGTTTATTTCTATATATAAACATCAATACCAAAAAAACCTTTTAAAAATAATCTCTGAAATTTAATTTTTCATTGTACATTATTTACAGTACATTAATCCATAGGATGATGTACTAGCCCATCTTTATAAAGACCCTTCTAACTCTAAGCCATGTGATATCTATGTGAGTAAGGGAAAACAGAATTAATTATAAATGTTGATAGCATTTTAAAGATGCTGAGTAGTTATTAAGTTTACATATATATTTTTTCAAATAATATATTTATTTTGGCTAATGTGGTTACATTTAATATTTATTAGCTTTTTATAAATTAGAAAAGATCAGATCTGCACTCTGAGGGCCTATTTTGTTATTTTTAAATACTTTGTGTGGAGAACATTATTTGACATATGTCATTTGAATTTTCTAAATAAATAATATTTGTTGTTTACAAGAGCATTGGGAGCTCTGATGTGTACATCAAAAGTAGCAGCAATACCAGACACCTTCAAACAGAGATTTCTTTCATACTTATTGATAGGATAGCTTGTAAAAGGAAAAGAAAATTTCTACAAAGGAAAAAAAATTCCAATAATTTTGGAAGAATTCTCAACCTATAATTTTATCACTCCCTCATGTAATAATTTAATTTTATTATTAGTACTTATCGCTGATTTGAACACAGTGAATGCTTAATAAATGCTGTTTTCTTTCTTTCCTTCATGAGCTCTTATCTTTTCAACTTAGGATCACAAATCTGGAGCTGCAAGGGACATTAGAACCCATTTAATATAAGCCCTTCATTTCCCAGATCAGGAAACTGAGGTCTGAAGAGATGTGATTTGAACTCACAATTTCAGTGAATAACTAATTACTTTACTAAATTTGGTTAAGATTGATAAGAATTAGAAAATCCATCTGGAACATAAGGAAGATCTTACTCAATATTTCAAAACAATGACACAGATTTACACAGTTTCATTAAAAAAAAAAATCTTCCCATTACATTCCTATTTATTTTCACCTTTCAAACCCTTTTACATTATCTCAAGATTAGGAACAGGATTCTAAGTTCCTTGGTCTTCCCTTTCTTTTCTCAGGGTTTCTAAAATATAGAAAGATTTATAGATGCTAATGATTAGAGAAGGACACCAAGCCATTATAAACAAAAGGTTTCCCTGAATGTGTATCTAGACCTACAATTTATTGCCACCCTGAAGAATAGTTCTTAGAAGAGAGATCCTTGTATACTGCAAATGTCAAGGACAAAATCTGGTTGTTATTTACTAAAGAATTGTTGAAAGTTCTAATACAAGTAGGTTGTAATAGAATGTTGGAAATATTCCTGCGTGTAGAATCCATCTCATCCAACATCCTCATTTCACAGCCAAGGCAGAAATTTATTGACTTGCCCAAAGTCACAAAGATAGAGGTCACTTGCTTATATTCATACAACCAATGAACATTAGAATCAGAATTCTGGCTCTTCTTTACTTTGAAAACAATTTTTTTTTTTGAAATCAATTGGGCTACATAGTCTCTCATATTCATATTTGCAGAAATTCATGGCTATAAAGGAATCTCTTGAAAAGGAGTTAATTGTAGATGAACATGTAACAAATAAAGAATACAAGAAAACCATCATCATCATCACCATTATTATTGTTATTATTATTATTTTATTATTAACCTGCCCTTTCTACTTTTTCATTCTTCTTACACCTTACTCCCCGATACATTTTCTTACATCCAGTAACACTGTGCTCCTGTCTGTTCAATGAATGAAACCATCTGGGCATTATCTCTGGCTGCCCCAGATGTCAGGAATACTATCCTCTTTTGCTGTAACCAGATCTGGAGTCAGCAAGTTCAAAATTCAAATCCTGCCTCAAACATTTACTAACTGTGTGACTCTCGGCAAATCACTTAACCCTATTTGCCTCAATTTCCTCATTTGTAAAATAGGGATAATAATAACCTACTTCCAGTATTGTGAGAATTAATATTTGTAAAGTACTTAGCAATACTTGGAATACAGTTAGTCCTATATAGATATTAACTATTATTTATTATAAATATAATATGTAAAAGCAAATTATATATAAACTTCCATTTTGATAAGTGTTTAGTTTTAGGAGAAAAATTATTTGCTTTTGAAAAAATATAGTATTAGAGATTACAATAGATATCTCAAAATTAAATACACCTTTCAAAAATACAGAAGATGAATGAACTTTTTCACTTTTTTATATTATAAGTCTCAGTGCAGGTAAACATGGGAATAATCCCTTGAACATTGCATTCTGTTAAAAAATTGAACACCATTCAGGGAAAAATGATATATATATTATATATGTATACATATACATATATACATACATGCATACATGAATACACACACACACATATATATATATATGTGTATGTTTGTGCATGCTTAGCTTTAAATAAGAGGCTGAAATGGTCTGGTAGGGAAGACATTTAAATGAATATGCTTTCATATTCTCTATTTTAGTGTAAACATAAATATATCCCTCTCCTTCTGCATGCCCTGCAGGATGGCAGAACAAACTTCATCTCATCAATTTAGAATGAATCCAATTTAATTCTGCTTGACCAAAAATCTGCTTCCATTGTTCTAAAACATGCAATCACCCCAAGCTACATTTCTATTGCAGCTTAAGTGGCTCAGTGTTATCACTGAGGAAAGTACATTTTGATTGAGAAAACAACTCAGGATGCCTTCTGAAAAATAAAAGGCCATTTCTTGTACATCACTGTTCTTAACAGATGGCAAATATGGTGATTTCAATGAATATTCTTTAAACCAATCTTTAAAAATAATAGGCTTGTTAATATTCTTGTAATACTCTTGTTAATACTCCATCTAAACTCCAATTAATACTTAAATGCCCAAGTCACTAAGAAATTTTACTAAATACACAATTTTAAATCCTGTGCTTTTAATCAATTAGGAGATATAACAAATTTATTTTACCCCTAATAAACAATTAATTTCTTTACTAGTTTTTAATTCTTTTATGCACATTTAGCTCCTATTTCCATAAATCAAGGCAAACTACCAAAAAGGAAATTTTAAAGAGTTAGAGGAACCCACAATTAGAGCTGAAATTTCTTTTAGAAATCATATACTCCAAATCTTAAATTTTATAAATGTGAAACCTGAGGCTTGTAATCATATTTTAAAATAATTTGAAAAGATATATAATCAAGAATCTTAAGGAAAATAATTGTGAATTATAGGTATGAAGAGACTGTGATATGATCAGATAATATTAATTAGGAGTCATCAAAAACTATTTAATAATGGTATAACAAATCCAAAAAATGCAAAGTACTGGAAGGAATTCCTATTTAATAAAAACAGGATTTTTTCTTAATTGGAAAGCAATTTTGTAGAAAATAGTTAAATCAGTACCATGTATCTAATATAAAAAATAAGCCCTACACAAATGAAAAGATTGTACTATAAAAGGTCATACAATGTTTCCATTCATTCATTCATTCATTCATCCATTCATTTATTTATTTTTTGCTAAGGCAATTGGGGTTAAGTAATTTGCCCAGGGTCACACAGCTATGAAGTGTTATGTGTCTGAGGCCATATTTGAACTCAGGTCCTCCTGACTTCAGGACTACTGTTCTATCCACTGTGCCAACTAGCTTCCTGCCATACAATATTTTGAAACAGTTGGAGAAAATTCAACTAGACTAGAAAAAGACTAGAAAACAGAATAGGTAATATTGATTATGTAAAATTTAAAAAGTCTTTGTAAAGACAAAAACAATATAATTAGAATAAGAGAAATTTTGGGGGGAAATCTTTATATCAAATATTTCTAATAAGGTTCTGATATCTGAGCTATATAGAGATTTAATAAAACATAATTAAGAAGAGCATTTATTCAATAATTAGTTAAATAATATGGACAATGAATTTTCAAGAGAAGAAAAGTAAGCTGTCAATAATCATCTGTCAAAAAAATGCTTCATATCCCTAATAAAGAAATGCAGATTAAAACAATTTTGTTATTTTACCTCAAGGCCTCAAATAGGCAAATATAATGGAAGTTGGAAATAGTCAATGTTGGAGAAATTATGGGAAGAAATGAATACTAAAATACTTCTGGTGGAGTTGTGAATTAGTTCTACAATTCTGGAAAAACAATTTGGATGGACACTAGAAAAGTGATTGTCCTTGGATCTAATTATCCTAATAAAGGACATTTACTTGAATATTATCTGCTGCTCTCCCCATCATAGTGGTGTCATGCAAAGATCTTTCCAGGGTCCTTTTTGCTTCTCTTTCTACGTTATCAAATCCCATGGGTTCAATTTTCTCTCGATATGAGTAACTCTTAAATATATTTATTATTTCTTCATTTGTCTCTTGAATAGCAGTCCCATAGTACTAAATGCTTAGCATATATTTTTGGCTAGGTATTTCTACAAATCTACATTTACAAATCAAGATGACAAAATCTGAACTTAGGATGGATATCCTTCTCTCTTCTCTCTTTTCCTCCCTCTCCTCCAAAATAATTCATTTCTAGGACACCTTCAATCTTCTCATCAAACACTTTTTTTTCCCTTTCAACTCCCAATATCCAATCCATTCCCAAATCTGGTCACACTTAATTATATAACATACATATTTCATCTATCTCCTTGTCATAACTCATGCATTCTCTAACCTAGTTCTAGCTTTCATCTCCTTACTTAAAACTCCCAATTGGTGAACTCAAGTTCACTTTTCAGATTTGAGCTTTCTATTCCCCTACTCTACAATCTTAACAAGATTGCCTATTACTGCTTTTTACTTCTTCAATTGAAAAAAAAAATTACTCAGTCTTTTAAAGTACTTAATACTGATTCCCAACTAATTTTGCAGTCTTATTTCATTGTTTGCCTTTATACATTTTTTACATTTAATACACTTACATTTCTAGTCAAACTAATTTGGTAACCATTAAACTCTTTTGTACAGTCATTTATTGCAATAAGAGTCAACCTTGGAGTTCCACATATCTTGTCAGTTGCCAGTTTTATTTCTACCATCAAATTATTTCTTGTATCTAAAACCTTTTCTCTACTCACATAGTTATCACCTTGTACAGGGCCCTCATCATCTCTTACTGGAATTATTGTAATAGCTTCCTAAATTATTTCCCTTTCCCTTTTTTTTTTGTTTTTTGTTTTTTTGTTTTTGCTTTCTCTAATTCATCCCTTTCTTTATTGCTGAGGTGCAGGTCTACCTATACTTCTCTGCTCCATAAACTCCAATGTTTCCCTCTTCTTCCTCCCCTCTCTCCTTCCTTCCCTCCCTCCCTCCCTCTTTCCCTCCCTTCCCCTACTCCCTCTTCCCCTTCTTTCTTTCTTTCTTTCTTTCTTTCTTTCTTTCTTTCTTTCTTTCTTTCTTTCTTTCTTTCTTTCTTTCTTTCTTTCTTTCTTTCTTTCTTTTTCTCTCTTCCCCTCCCTCCCTCCCTCCTTCCCTCTCTCCCTCTACTCCCTCTACCCCCTCTCTTTTTCTCTTTCTTTCTTTCTTTCTTTCTTTCTTTCTTTCTTTCTTTCTTTCTTTCTTTCTTTCTTTCTTCCTTCCTTCCTTCCTTCCTTCCTTCCTTTCTTTCTTTCTTTCTTTCTTTCTCTCTCTCTCTTTTTCTTTTGCAGTTACAGGTAAAAACAACACTGTTTTGGGTTATATACATTTTAAAAAAAATATATTTCCTTATGAATTATGTTAGGAGAGATATATCTTCTTTCTAAGAACAATACAAACTCATCTGTCACGTAAAACTCTTCACAACCTAATTCTCACCTACATTTTCCAATTTATTATATATTACACCCATTCATGAATTTTAGGATCTGGCTAAACTGGAATTCTTTCTGTTCTTCACATGTCACTCTACTGAATTTATCCATGACTTTGTACAGATTATTCTCCATATTCTTAAGACTTTCTCTCCCATTTCCAAAAATGCCCATTTCTAGAAATGCTTAGTTTCCTTGTGGAGGGAAGAAAGGAAGAAAGAAAAAAGGGAAAGAAGGAAGGAAGAAAAATAGAGGGAAGGAAGGAGGGAGGAACAAATAGGAGGAGGAAGGGAAGAAAGGAAGGAATTTGATAACATAGGATTGATGTTCAAGAGAGAAATGAAGCAATGATAGATCTATATGGGTGTTATCCACATAGATAATTGAACCCATAAGATTTAATAAAGGAAGGAAGGAAGAAAAGAAAGAAAGAAGGAAGAAAGGAAGGAAGGAAGGAAGGAAAGAAGGAAGGAAGGAAGGAAGGAAGGAAAAAAAACTGAGGCAAATGGAAGTCAAATGACCTGCCTAGGGGTCACAAAGCAGGTGAGTGTCTGAGGTTGGATTGAATTTAAATCAATCTGACATCAGGCATTTCATAACTGCCTATGAAAGATGACAGTCACCTTGAGGACAGAAACTCTTTCATTTTTGTCTTTTTGTATCTACTGCCCAGCACAGTGTCTTGAACATTACAATAATTTAATAAATGTGTGCTGAGTAAATTTAATCAGAAGTCTGAAGGATGCAATGATAAATCTTTCTACTCCAGGGGTCTGGTGATACAAGAGAGCAACTCTCTTTTCTTGGTAGGGGGGAAGACAGACCACAGAGGCTGAATGAGGGACAAATAGATATGGTTACTGTATTGGTTAATTTTGTTTAAACATTTTTCTTTATTAATAAGGAGGCCTGGGGATGGGGACTGATGCAGGAGGATGATTTGGAATTAAAAAATAAAAGCATCAACAAAACCTCAAAAGAAAAGAAAGAAACTGAGGGCTAGAGAGATAAAGACAACTTTCTTAATGCTACATACCTAATTAGAAAAGCTGAGAAGCAAACCCAGGTCCTTTGAGTCCAAATACAGTCTTTTTTCCACTATATAATCCAATCATTATAAACCACTTTAAAGCAATTACATATTCTTCTTTGAATTATTTGTTGTTAATGCTTTGAAATTTTTTCTGAGATTTTGAATCTCTTTTTTTAATGAATCTACTAATCCTTCATTTAATTCAATATCCCCACAAATGGACCAAGTAATCACTAATTGATTAGATCATTTACTTCTATAAACTGCCTTCATCTTTAAACACAGGCTAGTTTATAATAAATGGACTCTTTTCATTAACAGTTAATATTCAGTTGACTGTTTTGAATTAATTTGAAAAGTTGAATTAATTTTCTAAGAGATAGAACTTTTTTCTTCTACATTGTAGGGTATGAGTTTTAATATCAAATAGCATTCTTCTATATTTTCCTAGAAATCATAACATTATGGCATTTATTATTTACTTTTTGCTAAAATAACTAAAAAGAATACATACTTTAATCTTCCTGTTTTGGATGTTGGAGATAGCAAAAATAAAAAAAAAACTTTTCAGATTCTCAACTATCTCTAGCCCTCTTTATGTCAGCTTTCTCCCAAGCTTAGTTTACCACACTTTATCTCTTTAACTTTCTTGCTAGGTGACCTTACCTAGCATATCCATGCAAATGACTATATATTCAGCCTCCTAACTTCAGTTTCTTTTTAAAAAATTAAATTTAGATGAGCATCTATTCCTTCTATAACCTTCCTTGTTTCTGTTAGAGGCACTACCATCCTTCCAATCTCTTAAGTATATAATCTCTGAATCATCCTTGGATTTACCACCTCCCCTCATCCTTCATATAGAATGTAATGACAAATATTGCCATTTTTTTTTCTCCACAACACATTTCAACATTTGTCAGTTTTCTTTACTCACATCATCATCATCCCTCTACTTCAACATTTACCACTTCTCTCCCAAATTATTGCAATAGCTTCCCAATTGATTTCGCTGTTTTTTAGTCTTCCCTTTCTCCAAGTTATCTTCTACACAGGTACCAAAAAAAAAAAAAATCTACCTAAAGGATAGTTCTGAAAGTTGACTTCTTCCTATTGTTTCTAGCATAAAGTAGATATGACTCAATCAGTCATTTGATGCTCTTCATAGTCTGGTGTCAGCTTTCCTTCCCAGGTTTCTCTCATGTCACTCCCTTTCATATACTCTGTATTCTAACAAAATTGACCTTCTTGTTTCCTAAATTTCACATTACATCGACTGAATCCATGTTTTTGGATAGGTCATTTTCCATGTCTGGAATATCTCTCATCAATATATATATTTTTTAACATTTTTAACTTCCTTTGAGGTTTAGATCAGGTATCACCTACTCAAAGTTTTTTTTTCCCCTTTTCTATTAATTTTCTTCTCAAATAACCTCATTCATCTACATATTGCTGTATTTTGTAGCAGTGAGTAAAGTCATAGAGAAAAACGGGTGCTGTTTTTTGCTCCTATAGTTCTATCCCTAGAATCACTGTGCCTTGGATATGTAATAGATAAGTCAATATTTGTTGACTTGAATTACATCTTGTGATTACACAGAAGATTATCTGTGCATTTCACCTTTTGGTTTTAGTAATGATTCTAATCTCATATACTTTTTGCAGGATTTCAATCCTATGAGTCATTTTGTATAAAGGAAATGGTTCACCAACTTCTTTAGGTTTTACTGTGTGTAAAATTTACTTCAATGATTTGACACTAACTGAACCTCAAAAATAAGCACTTTTTTGAATTACTTAGAAGTAAGTTACAACCTTAGCTGAACAGAAAAGTCTATATGCTTAAGCCCAACCAAAGTCACAAAGTCCAATTTTGTTCATCTTGAACATTAACTATTTTTTATTATCGTCAACTCTGCAAATATAAAACAAAACTTTGCAAATATGAAATCACAAACTGGAGGAATGAGGTCTTCTTAAAAAATGTGCTTTGGCAATGAAACAATCAGCATTCAAGCATTAACATCCTGGCAAGGCTAGCCATGTTCAGGAAAAATAATGAAAGAAAAACAAAAGAAAGTTGGGCTACATAATGCAAGATAACATTGCTGGATCATTTCAGTTGTATCCAGTTGGGAAAGATCCTGAAGTTATTTGCCATTTCCTTCTCTGGCTCTTTATTCAGATGAGGAAACTAAGGTAAACAAGGTTGAATAACTCCCCAGAGTTACACAGTTACTAAATGTCTAAGGCTAAAAATGAACTCATGAAGATGAAACTTCCTGATTCTAAGCCCGGTGTCCTGTCCATTAGACTGCCAATATAGGAGTGGGAATTTTTGGGTTCTCTTCTCCTTTTTAGTCTTTTCTCCTTTCCTAAATTCTGCTATTACTTCAAGAAGTCTGTTTCTCTCTAAAGAAAGATGATATTTTAAATAGATATATAAATTACTATTATTACTTTTTACTTCACAGGTGATTAGATGGCTCTGTGTAGCAACTAACATAAGCACATTAATGCAACATTTCATGATCATTAAATCAACCAATCTCATTTGAGTTAAGGCAAACAATTGAAATGGAAGGAAAATGCAGAAAACACAAGAGGTGCATGAGAGAATCTATTCAAAGGTCAGGAATGCCTTCAGAGGGATCCAAGCTATAATTATAACAATGTCTCATCTACTAAATAGATGCCTCTAACTCAGACAAATTCAGCATTAACTTATTTTTCTCTTATTTGAGGTTTATCCATAAAAATATTACAAAAATGAGTTCTAATGAGAAATTAGCCACAAATTGCTAAATACTTTACACTATTTTTTTTTTTTTTTTTGTACTTTCATACTACATTCTTGCCCTTCAGTTGCATGATTATCAGATTTGGTTTAAATATGTGGGAAAAAAATAATGGTAGATTTTTACTATGAGAGATATCTGAAGTCTAGTACAAAATATGATAGACCATATCTGAGCCTTAATAAAAACAATAAAACTGATTTAGAAGTTACATTCTCTACCAGCGCTCAACTATTTCAAAGTTTTACTTAAGAAAACTCATTTTGAGCCAATACTTTCCAATTAGATATTTAAAATATTTAACAAACCCATCTTTTTTTTTTTTACTTGATCAGATAAATAAATATTTCTTTGTCATTTACAGAAAATCCTGCAGATCTTAAAAATTCTAATTATTCTTGTATGCTTAAGGTCCCGCTTTGGAGCTATCACCTAACACTACTTCACAACTCCACTTATGAGATCCACAACCAAAGATGCCTGAATCAAACTAGCTATGACAGAATAAACAAGGCGCAAAAGAAACTTTGATACCTGTAGCCTGAAACAATCTACCAAAAAAGAAACAAACAAAATCCCAAACCCTTCCCCCAAACCTATAAAACCAATTTTGGTAAAAATGAAGCTAAGACACATAAAAAGAGGCACACTCACCTGGCTAATGGGTTCTTTTGTAGGGGGCTTTCCTCTTCTGGCTGTGCTGGTAGCCAGGGTGGTGGTGGTTTCCATAATGGATGTGGACATCTCAGACTGCATGGCTGTGGCTGTTGACTCAGTTGTCATAGAGGAAGGCACTTCACCAACCAGTCTCACATTTCCCACTATCGCGATGTTGGCATCATTTTCGGCTGCCATATTCAGAACTTTCAAGCCATTGTAGTAAAGACCAGACAGCTGGCCCTGGAAGGGATGGCCCTGCTCTTTCCCGCCAATTATAATGGTTGCTTGACTATTGAAGATTGTGAGCTGACGCCCTGTAAAAATAACATTACATACATGCAAAAATGTTGATTGTGAACTCTACATTCTAAACAGGATGATAAAACAGATCTTTCATGGGGTGAATAATGAGAGCAATAAACTATAAGATAGGCATTCGACTCATAATTCATTGCTTTTTAATGAGGTGTCCATGAAATGCATAATATTGGTAAATACTTGTAATTGCTTAATTAACTCTCAATGGATTGCTTTTGCTAAAAGACCAATCAAAGATGTCTGATACCAAATTTATTTTTTTTGTCGATCATTTTCCCCTTTTTTTTCTTGAAGTCTTGCTATTTCACTTTTGAGTCTTGGTTGTCGAATTCAAAAATGCAAAATCTTTGGCAGGATTTTTAACATTTCAAGGATTTGCCACACTGAAATAACCACTGACATACTAACCTGACACTATAGAATATTTAGTTTATCTTTTTTTTTTTAATTTAAGATTTAAAGGTCTCATAATTCAGGTAATGGCCATATTGACAGTATGGTAAATGAGAGTTTACTTTTAAAATGTAATGTTTCATTGACTCATTTGAATCATTCTATTTCTCCGACATTCACACTGAAAAGAAATGCAAGGTTCACACGGATCACATCCAAGGCTAGGATTTTAAATATGTAAATAAATAGATCTGATTGGCTTTCAGCAAGTCTTTCAATTAAAACAAAAGAAAAAGAAAAGGTTTTAGATGTAAAAGCGGCTTCAGGAATGATACACATACCAATGGAGAAATCATGGCACATTTTCATTCAACAGAAATCTTCAGAAACAATACCATTATTATCAAATTGAATATCCACTTTAGCAGACTAGTTTCTGCTAATAAAAAGCATGCACACAACTTTAAGTCCACTTTTAATTAGGGTTTGTTCCCAAATCCTCTTAGAATGTTGCAAACGTTAAAGGGACTTTGTTTTGACCGGCAATACATATTGCCCACTATTTAAGATACCTACAGTTTAAACAAAGAGTTTTTCAGGACCATAATGAAGATATCAGAACTACATATATTTTAGTTAATAATTTAGATGTTGGAACATGTAATATAATCTATGAATGATTTATCATTTTGGGTTAATGTTTGCTATCATACCTTCATAGATTGAGTTAGTGGATTATATTTAACAGTCCCTTTAACCTTAAGTTAACAGGGTAAGATTATTATACAGCTGGTACTTCTAAAATGTATAGAAATTATTATACAAGGTATGCAAATATTACTATCTACATTTTACTGTTTTAAATTTGTTTTTAATTTAGTTTTACTGAAAATTTATTTTTTATGTTTATTAGTGTTACAATGAAGTACTACTTGGTTATGTTCAAATTATTTTTTTATTTGAAGTTTTAATCAATGTTTTTTACCTTTGTCGAGTAGCCATTCATCAACTACTCGACCAAGTCGATATGGAATTCGCTGTCTAGCAATCGCCAGGCGCTCGTTATCATTGTTTCCTTTAAAGTTTAAAGAGACATTTCATTGGTTAAAATCTGTAAGGTCAAAGGTTAAAAGTTAATACTTAAAGCTTGAGCTATACAGTTGCCACATGATTTTTTGAAATTTGGAATTTTAAAAAGTTCTACCTAGAACATTTCATGTTTCAGACTTTCATTCATTCATTTATTTTATTTTAGCAAACAAAATTATTCCTATGTTAATTGAAAATTAGAAATCTGCATTTGAGCTAGGTTATTAAACTTATGTTATAGACAGACCCAAACAACAAATTTAAACATCATATAATGGCTTTACAAAAAATGACCATTGACCTCAGGGTTTTGTCTGTTTTGATATTTCTTATTAACTAGTTAAACATGTTCAGGTGAAACAGTTTTAAGTTTTCAAAATACATCCAACCTCTTACTCCAGATTAATCATTTAAAGAAAACAAAACCTTAATACCTTCTAAGGCACACTCCAGCCATCTAAAATAAGCCTGACATACTTTATTTCCTATTCAGAAAATAGAAATTCTTATTCACCTCATATAAAGAAACCACAGAGTCCAAACATTTCTAGTGAGATACAAATAAATTGGGTAATCAATCACTTGTACATCACAAGATCACAGATAATACATTCTGCATCAACAAGATGTGTTGTTAAGGGAGAAGGCTTTGACAAAAGTGACTTCATTTGAGTGTCCTTTAAGCTTATCCAGATCTCAACCTGTTAAGGCATATCCCACTTGAAAGAAGATTTTGTTTATATTTCAGACAATCAAATCACATTATTTGGTCGCTTTTTCTTAAGTATATCAGACAGCTTAAAGAGAAAAAGCAAACCATCAGCACAAAGCACTAATAGATCTATCCTGCCCTCAGTTTACAAGGAGGTTGATTGGAGGACATGCCTTTTTATGAAAAATCTATCTGAAAGATCTTCTCTTTAAAATGACTTTGAACACTATTTGTAATCTGAATTTTTATTTTAATCTAGAAAATGCTTACAGTAAAAACCAGACTAATGTTAGTGTTTGGCAGCAAAGGAGTAATAGAGCTATGTTCTTCTATAAAATATAAATATTATGGTGCTAGGGTCTTCCACTCTTAGGGAATAATAGAAGATAATAACTACCAACCTTTCTGGAGAAAGTGGTAATTTCACTGATATAAATAACAACAAAAATATAAATGCTATCTTCAATCTTAGTAGGCAATCTAAGAGGCATGTCAAAAACAGTTTTCCAACAAATTTTTTGCTCTTTTTGACATTGAGCTCACATGAAACCCTCTTGACTATACTGCTGACTAAGGATTAAAGTAAGTAAAGAGGGCCTTTTTTTTAGGAAACAAAGTTCCATGTGAGTGTCTATATCAATGACTCTTTCAAAGAGAAAGATATTATCTTAAATTGTCAATACTCTTGACACAATCAAAATGGAATTTAACCTTCAATAAAAACCACTTTTAGAATGTATAATGTTATCTGAATTTATACAGTAAAAGGGACTAAAAGATCAGTGTGGATATTCCCTCCACCAACAGGGATTTGAACCCCTCTGTAATTTAGTAACTTAGTTTTTATATATGCCATGATTAAAAAAAAATCCTCATCCCAACTTGATGATGAGCCTCTTCAGGCTTAAATAGATTAATCCTAGGCCATATTGATGTATGATCAACTATGTCTATATGCAAAGCTTTTCCAGCTTAGTTGAACCAGTTTAATGTCTACACTTCCCCAATAGCCATCAAGAAACCTGGTGCCAACTCTGCCCTAATGATGACTCATAGTCAGACACTAGTGGACAGTATATTAATTTCATTTTTTTCCAGTTTTATGATTACAGACGGGTCTTAATACTACTTTTTCTTCTAGGTTTTCCTCCATCAATCAACAATTAGTTTGCATCATGCAAATTTATTTCTGGATATTTAATGCAAAGCAGTTGTCAGGGAGTGAAGATAGTCTAAATCTGAATGGGAATTCTCCATATACTTTCCTAAGAAGAAGTCACATGACTAATATAATCTAATATGCTTATTATGCTGCTGCAGAAGAATTATATGTATAAAAATGCACAAATGCAACTATTAGATAATTTGTTGTTCATGGATCAGAAGACACGGAACTACAATAGCAACATGAAAATGAAATTGCAACGAATAATAACAGCTAACATTTACTATGTACTGGGCATTGTGCTAAGTGTTTTCAAATATTATGTTGATTGATCCTTACAACCCTGTGGCATATAAATGTAAAGTCAGGACAAGGACAAAAAAATTGGATCAGTGGGGGAGATTTAGTGTCTCTAGCGCCTATTATAGTATCTTGCAGATAGTGTGTACTTATTATAGGCTTGTTAGATTGAATTGGATTAGATTAGTTTCCTGTAGTTTTGCAGAGGGTACTTTTTTGTTGACTCTTGTTGGATGGAATAATCAATCTTTAAAGTCTCATGTCACTTGAGCACTTGTGCTTTGTAACTCCTTTGAGAATAATCTTGGAAGAAGGGCACAAGTTCAGGAGTGCTTAGTTATATATTTTAGGAGAAGAGGACACAAAAACTTATTATCTGTCCTAAAATTATACTTCACACTTGTAATTTGGAATTTAAAAATTTTTCTTTCCCAACTTCTCCTTCACCTTAGGAGAAGCAGAGGGCCTTTATCTAGTATTCTTTTGATTCTGACTCTGCCCTGTGCCTAAAAATAAGTGAAAATTTAATCATTGGGAAATCTTATAAAGGACACAGAAGGTCTTTCTTGGCTTTATACTCAAGAATTGTCCAATAAGAAATTTCTGTATCTTCTCTTTGGACAACTTTAGAAAAAGAAGAATGAAAAATTACGTATTCTTTCATTAGTTCCATTTACTGAATGAAATCCATAAAGAAATTAATGAATAATGCCATGATATTATATTCAATGGCTGCTAATTGAAAACCTTAGTATAACTCTCAGTTAATATAATCACATGAACCCTTTGTGATAGGAGCAAGATTGAGTGAGAGAACAAAACAGGAGAGAGAAAATGGACCTGGGCAAAGTAAGAGTAGGCAAGTTAGAACAGATAGAAGCTGTAAAATTAATCGGTTCTAATAAACAGATCATAGGATTTGAAGCTGGAAGAGAACTTAGAGATCAACTATTTTTCAAAGAGCAATTTAATGACTTGCCAAAGTTACAAAACTATTTGCTTATCCTTTGTTCTGGAAGAGAACCATGACATCAGGAAGGTGATACCATGATGTCCAAGTGAATTGGATTTAAGTGAGGAAGGACTGTTCATGGTCACCTGCTTCACTTTCCCCTCCAGAGCCATCTGGGTCCAGTACCCAGATATAGATCAGGATGATTGGAGATGACCCTGGATGCAGTGGGAGACATTGGGCTTTTTAAGCTAAGGTCTTCAACAGGTCTCAGTGGGACTTGAGGCTGCTGCACCTGTTCAGTGGTTAAGTCTAGATAGCAATTGTGGCAAAGAATCTCCTCTTTCACTAAGTTTAAAAAAATAAATGAATGACTGAATTTGGGAGGGGAAGATCCTCAGCATTTCTGGGCAAAGCAGAAATGATTGCTATTTACATTCAATCTCTCTATCACAACACATCTCAGAGGGCAATAAATGGTATTTAGAAATTAAAAGTGAAGTGGAAATATAAACTAGAAATATGAAATAGATTGAGCAGGTCAGACATTTACCATAGCTTACAAAAGTTTTCCATTTATTATGTGAAATATCTCACAGATTTAATAAAATGTGACTAGGTGAGGCATAATCATGACTGGTTAAATAACTTGGTTCTGCATTTTAGAACCCTTGAAGTTTCAGGGAGATAGAAGGAGGAGCCCATGTTCTAGGGAGTAAGGGGAAGTGTGTTGGAGGAGTTGGGGAGAAGTCAGGGAGGATCTAGGGGCAGTCTAGTTGACTGTCCAGACCCCAAGACTTGTCTAAAGATATGATGGATTCTCAGGGGTCCTCAAACTACAGCCCGTGGGCCAGATGTGGCAGCTGAGGACAATTATCCCCCTCATCCAGGGCTATGAAGTTTCTTTATTTAAAGGCCCACAAAACAAAGTTTTTGTTTTTACTATAGTCTGGCCCTCCAACAGTCTGAGGGACAGTGAACTGGCCCCCTATTTAAAAAGTTTGAGGATCCCTGGACTGTCTCAGGGGTTAGAGATAACAATGGAGCCTCTGAGGCCTTCCTCACTTCACAACATTATATGCTAACAAGATTATCTGGGAAAACTGACCCCTAACATATCCTGATGTGGGGAACAGAATGGGCTGGTTTAGAGTTTACATCAAAAGGACCCCTGAGAGATGATCTAATTCAGTCTCCTCATACTATAGGCAAAGACTGAATGGGTTCAAAAATTGCCTGAAGTCACAAAAATTACAAAGTGACATGGCCAATTCTCAAATCTTGATTTGGACACTTTTTATACCATATTGCATTGCACTGACTCCTATTTTAGAATAAGTTGACAAAAATAATAGGGTTCTCAGAAGCCCTAAAAGTCAGAAGTCTCTGGCACATCAATGGGCATTAATTATACAGAATAGTTTTACTCTTGAAATTAAAATCCAGGTTGACATTTTCATCTCAAGAGGGCAATAGAATCTCTCAACTCAAGAAAAACAAAATTTATTTTATTTTTCAATTTGTTCTTGTGTTATAGCCAAAATATAAGTAAACCAAAAATCTTTTTATAATAACAATAATTGTGAGTGGGAACAGTTTTTGTGATGAAGCACTTTATTTAAATGCCATTTTTATGTATTGAAAGTAGATCTAAAAAGGAAAGGAGACACTCTTATTTTTGACAGCTCATTTCCACACCTGTGTGTAAGTCAGGGACAAAAACAAAACAAAACAAAACAAAAAAACAGCAACAACAATTAAGATTGGTTAGTGTACCAGCTAGAGGCTACCCTCACATTTCACTCTGATATCTTGTGTTATTTTTTTATGGGTATCAGAGGAGTTAGAGGCAAAAGTTTTTAGCGATTATCTGGTTCAACTTCATAATAATACATATGAGGAAGTTGATTTGAACTGATTTGCCGAAGATAACCATGTGGAAAAAAGAACAAAACTGGGGTTCCAGCCCAAGTTCTTTAATGAATATTTTTTTGTTGTACTATAACAGCCTCACACTGCAGACGAGGCAGTGATAAATAAAGCATTATGTTTCACATATTTACTTTAAACTTAGTTCATCTTTACTAAACAATAGTGATAGACTACTTAGATGTTAATCAAAAATTTTGTTTATTTTCTTGCTGCTATTTTATACAAGAACCACATCATCTCTGAGCCAGAAGGGACCTAATTAGTCCAAGCCATACCTGAACCAGAATTCCTTCCATGACATATTTGGCAAGAAGTTATCTGACCTTTGTTTGAAGCACTCCAGTGGAGGAGGAGCCTCTGTCTCACTAGAAAGCCCAGTTTGGATAGCTCTGATTGTTAGTAAATTTTTCCTATATTATGACCAAAGTCTCTCAAATTTATCTGCATTACTTCTATTCTTCTTTTCAAGCACAACATAAGAAAAAATCTAATCACTGTACCACATAAAAATCTCTAATATGCTTGTATAGTTCTACATCAATAGCAGAGACAGCTGGGAAATATTCTATTCTCAGATAGAAGGAAAGATTAAGAATTATTAAAAGCACATTTCAATACAGCCATTCTATTTGTAGGCTAAATATTCCCAATTTCTTTAAGAGGTCTTCATATGGTATGGACTCAAGGCTCTTTCAATATCTTGGTTGTCCTTGTTTTGCTGTCCTCAAATTTATCAATGAAGCTGCTAGAGCCAGGAAGTCTGAGTTCAAATTTGACCTGAAACACTGACTAGCTCTGTAAACTTGGACAAGTTTGCTCCAGTTTCCTCATCTGTAGGAAGAACTTGGAGAAGGAAATGACAAACTACTCCATTATCTTGGCCAAGAAAACCTCAAAAGGTATTACAAAGAGAAAGATCTGACTGAAAAGGTAAACAATTTATTAACAGCTTTCCTAAAACACAGTACATAGGATTTGAAAGAATATACCAGATGTAATATGACTAATGTACAGTACTGTGGAGACTATCCTCTTCCTAGTCATGGATACTATATTTTTCAATGAGGCCTACAATTGCATTTGATATTTTTAGCTGCCCCTATTAACTCATATAGAGTTTGTAGCCCACTCAAACTCCATGATTTTTTATAAACAAACTGCTTTCTAGCCATGCTGCCTCCATCTTATAATTGTAAAGTTGACTTTGGAATTCAACTGTAAGAATTTTTTAAAATTTCTATTAAATTTCATATTTTTTCAATATAGATAATTATTGTTAGCATGTCAAATTCTTTAAAATCCTGATTCTGTCACTCAGTGTCTTAGCTGTCCCTCTCAGTTTTTATTTTCTGTAAATCGTGTAAGCATATCATCTATAAGTTTGTTGTCAATAAGAAATAAATTTGTTAAATCAATAAAATATAGAATCCATTAGATACCTCTATCCAAATAAGGAAAATCATCCAAATGGAAACATTAATGATAAACATTAATAATTATTTTTAGACATAAACTTCCAATCTCTTCCTAGTCCACTTACTTTTATTATGACTCTTTTTAAAAGAATAGCAAGAGAAATTTTTTGACATGCATTGTTAATTCTAGGTAAATTATAGTTACAGTATTCTCATAATCTGTCAACCCACTAACCTTGTCAAAAAAATTTACTCTGGCATGACTGTTCTTGATAAAATCATGCTTTCATTTCTATAATTATAGCTTCCTTTCCTGGATGTTCAGAAACCACCTTTTAAATATTGTCTTGAGTAATATACATGTAGAAGACAAATTAAATTCAAATGATATAACAAACCACTAGATTAGAAAGTACATGAATAAATGTAATTTCTGATGACTTTTGTCAAATATTTTACTAAAATCTAGGTAAACTATGTCTATTGCTATGGAAGAAGTGGGAATGAGGTTACTTTAGCATATGTCTGGTGGATCTCTTCTTGGCATTACAATTACTTATATGGGTATTTCAGAAAGCTCTACAGAATATTCTTAAATTACTGAATATCTAGGTTGGTTCATAACAGTGACAGCTGTATCTAGATGTTTAAGCATGTCTTGGGAGAAAAGTAATCTAAACCAAACAAATAAAAGAGCCTTAGAGGAAGCCCCTAGGGATTCTTAAAGACTTTTTTTCAGGCTGCAAAGATGTCTCAGTTGCAAGTGTCTTGATGGTGTTGAATCACCAAAGGAACTGCATATGCAGCTTCTTATCTGGCCACTTGCAAAGTCTCTCCTGACATGAGTATGTTACTTAAATAAAGCAATATTAAAAAGCAAAAGTCTTGTTTCAGGATTTTTTTCCTTTTATAGCCCAGCATAGCTCTATCCCCTGATGTACTAATTTTATTTCAAAAAGAAAAGCAGACTAGTTTGTTGTAAGTTGTATTTAATGAATTTGCTTAATTTTGTTTTGTTTTTTTGATGATTGCTCCCTTATCTAGATTTTCAGCTACTCTCCATTTAATACTGTCTTGAATGATACACAAACAGAAGTTATAATACATCTTTTACAAATTTGAATCATTTGATATAGAAAATATAATATTTTAATAGATTTCTTTTGTCTGATAAGAGTGAGAATGTGCACAAAACCAAATTATACTGGGATTTAACCTTATTTTATGGAGCAGACATGAGGTATCAAAGAAGCAGACATCCATAAATGGGTGGAATAAAGTGGTATAGAAGATTTAAAAAATTCCAGTCAGAGCCTATACAATACACAAAGATAATCACATTTCTATTTTCTCAATATAATCAAATAAGAGTTAACTTTGGAAATGATAATAATAATGGTTCTGTTTAAAGCCTAAAAAGTTGGATCAATGAAAAGGAGTAATAAAGTATTCTCTTTGTGTGTATGGATATGTGAAAGAGAAAGACAGGGACAAAGATATCAAACTCGGTTGTGGCAATCTTCTATGTATAGAAAGGTTTGATTTATGAAAACAGGCACTTCTCACTGAAGAGTTAAAAGATAACCATCTAGTTTCACGCATCCCTTCCCTCCATAAAACAAGACTGAGGTTTGTTTGTTTTTTTTTCCCCTAGACAATTGTGCTTGGATTAAATCTGTTGGTGCTTCCACTGAAAATTTTGCCAACAACACAGTGCTCTGATGAAGTTATTTCCAAGTAATCAATCTGCATGCAAAATTTGAATCCATTTTCTTCTGAATTGTTCAAGCATTAAGGATTTTGACAGGAGGCAGGCCTGCCAGTGGTAATAACACTGCAAACAATTGATGTGCATAGAGCTTTAATTGGAGTAGCCATTGTGGTGTCTAGGACTAAATGAACCCATTCTGTCAAGGGAGGCTCCAGCAATAAGGAATGTGAAAGAAAAAAATGATCACAGAGATACAATATTGACTATTTCATCAAATTTTACATGATTTCATTTTTCTATCTAATAGGCAATATTTGGTCCTATTGTGGTATATTAATTCTGGATGAACCAGGAGGGTTCAAGGAGGAAAAAAAAATGAGTAATTTCGAAGAATCAAGGTAAATAGAAAGGATCAATAAAGGTCAAATCCTTGAGTTGGAACTAAATTTTGTGGTGAGCTTTAGAAAAAGAAATAAAACAAAATTCTACTTGTACTATTATATCCATAGTTCAATCAGGATATGCCATCAATATGAACTTCACTAATGTGTAATGTGTAAGTTTCCTTCTCCCATTTTCTTAGATTGTTATCTTTGGAATAATTTTACTTAACTTCTTTGAAATAAAGGTGTCAATTGCTGATGTGAAATAGCAAATTCTCAAAAGTAAGAAAGTTCATGAAATTGTGAATCTATAAAGAATAATGCCTTAAAAAGAAATATTTGTTCATTGTCAATACTTTCTGAGGTGCAGAGAGGGATCACGTAAAATTTTCAAATATGGAAATTGAAATATGCAAATTGAAAGAGAGTTTGAAACAATATTCTTTCATGAATAAATATCAGTTTCTGACTATGCTAACTATATTTTAAATGGGAGCATAGTTTCTTGGCTATATCTAGTACAAAAGTGGAGAATGAAAATAAATACCAGGATAATTTAAGTAAATATTAAAAAAAAACTTTTTTACACTTAGAAAAATGTTTTGTAATCATCCACATATTGCAATTTCTCATTTATCTGCATGATGTGGGAATAAATGGGTTATTTTGTATAACTGTTTTCCTATATAGGTGTAATTTCTTTGCAACCTTGCAATGAGTATTGTTAATTTGCAGAAATTTTCTTTTTGGAGATGGATTTCAGTGATTAAAATGCACACTGATAAAGTAGCATAGGGGGCAGCAAGATGGTACAGTGAATAGAAGACTCATCCTCCTGAGTTCAAACTCCCCCTCAGAACTTAGTAGCTTGTGATCCTGGGCAAGTAATTTTAACATTATTTGCCCTAGTTTCTTCATCTACAAAATGATATGGGAAAGAAAATGGTAAACCATTCCAGTATCTTTGCTAAGAAAACTTCTAATAGGATCAAGAAGAGTTGGACACAATTGAAAAACTACTGAATAACAGCAACAAAAAGTAGCACATAAAATTCTCTTTCTCTCTGCAAAGAACGACCAGATAATAATGGTAGCTGGGGACTAAAATGGCTTTGAATGAGGTGATGACAAAAAATTAAAAAAAGTGAAGACTCTCAATAACTATCTTTGTGTCTTTGCATTAGATAAGTCCTCATTTAAGAGTTGCTGAATTGCAGGATGTTGCGGGTGGGGGGGGGGGAGACAGAAAAACTGGGAATATGAGTATTTTCCTCTGCCACAGTGAAGACCTGAATTTATTATTTTCCACCACCATCTTCTGCAGTGCGCCTGAATAACTGGAAATAACCCAAGGGGAAGTGTGCCAGGCTTCCTTAAGGAGCTTCTTGGCATTCCAACTTAAGAACAGGGTCTTCAAAAAGTCTGACAGGTCCAGTGCTGACATCCACCAGTGAGTGACTTAGACAAGATGCTGCCCTTTTTAATCTTCATCGAAAAGCAGCTGCGCCTCTCTAGGATATAATGGTTTTTCTTGTCCGGCAACAGAACAGGCCTGCCAGTCAGCCAGGGGTGGCTGATAAATGAAAAAAAAGTCTCCATGAGAAGCGCACTGACCTGAAACACTTATTTATTTTTTTTCCTACAGCAGGAAGTCTTTCAATGCTTGGCATGAATATTGAAGAAAAAGAATAAATAGTAGAGGAGTTTGGAGGAGCAGTTTGGGTATTACTGTCATCATTAAATGGTACTAGTTAAACATTCACGTGTATGGGAGACTAGGATACCTGCTCCATGATATTACAAAGAATGCTAAACAAAGATAAAATGACAAAAATGTATAACAAAGGCAGAAGTTTTTAACAAAGGATCTAAAGTGGAGGTCAGTATCCCAGCTGGCTTCCCCTAGTATTTATGTTCTTGTCATCAGCTCCCTGTCAATTAGGATCCTTATCGGGGCTGAAAAGCAGAGGGCACTTCACTGTAGGACATGACTAGATGCCCAGCAGGTATGATGCAATCAGTGTCTGCCCAGGAGGAACTCGGTGGACAATGGATAAAAACGAAGAGCTGAAAGTGACAAAATCGGAGGACAATCAAGTCTCAGCAGTGTGAGAAGGGTGAATCAGCCCGGTCCTGGGTGGCCTGGTCACACATGTCCCTAGAATGTTTTTCTTTATATATATTTCCTGGGCATGCATGCTCTTTACATCAGATATATGGTACCTGTGAGTGAGTATATTTGCCTGTGAATGAAAACAAACGAGTGGAAGTCTTCTTGTCACCAGTTTTGCATGCTGTTTTTAAATATTTTTCTTTCTAATTTGTGTTTTGGAGCTCACTTTGTACAATTGAATATAGTGGTTGGGATTTTTGAGCTATAGCTTTTAGTGGGTACCCCGACTTTTGGTTAATATGCAAGGAATCTTAGGTAGTATATTTATAATGTTGGTGAAAAAGATGCTCATGCCCATTGGATTTTGCAATCAAAAAGCTTCTACAACTTTATAACCTGCCCTCACTTATCATCCAGAAGCTGGTTTGTATTCATTTGGGCATGAATAATGGATCTAACACAGCAATTTTATTATCGGCTAATACTCTTCAAACCATGACAGTCAATAGAATTATAGAATTTGAGAGCTGGTCTTTAGAAACCATCTAATACAATTCTCTTATTGATCATGATATAGAGGTTCAGAGGGGGTTAAGTGATTTCCCTAAGGCCACAGGGCTATGTAGTAGCAGGCTTGTGGCTGGAAGCTAGCTATCCGGACTCAGAGTTTTGTGCTTTCCCCATTATACAACTGTCATTTTGTGCCAGTATTTTGTTTCTCATTGAGTCCCAAGGGATTATGGATGGGAGATTAAGCTAGTTCAACTATAACACTGATTCTTTAGTCTCCTTAGCCTATGATCCTGATGCTAGCACATTATTCTCTGAATGCTGAAAGTTCTCTACTTAAAACAGGCATCAGAGTTCTGATGTGCCTAAAAATAAACACCCCATGTCTTCAAATTGCCACTCACTTCTTTTCCTTCTCCAATGTCATCGTTGTCATCATCATCTCATCATCATCAATAAATCTTTTTCTTCCATATATATATATCTCAAATAGGAAATTAATCTAATTGAACAAATCATTTAACATCCCATCTCCAAAAAGAGGTTATACTAGACAACTTTTAATATTGTTTCAAATGTAGCAACCTATAAAATCCTCAAAAATTAATATTTTAAATGCTTACTATGTGCTCACCATACAGAAGTATCAAATAGGGTCTCTGACCTTAAGGAACTTCTACTTTAGTTTGGAAGAAATGTCTAGGTAATGAATTAGAACCAAAATATTAAATACCCTCCCTCCCCAAATATATATATGCTATAAGCCACCAAGTGTTCGGCTGCTCAATGCATTATACAGACTATAATTGCCATAGGGATTCAGAAGAAAGAGAATTGATGCTGCAGATAAAATTTTGCACAACAGGTGGGATTTCAAAAAATTCTTAAAGAATAAATAGGGTATAGATATGAGAAAAGAAATAGGGAGAGCAGGCCTGGATGGAGAATTTTAAAAATCACCAAGGCATAAATGATTAATAGCCTCTATTTAATGTTTTTGGGAGATTTTGTTTCTGCCTTGCAGGTACAAAGACCCCATATTCTTATTATGAAATAATTGTGTTTTAACTCTGTTGAACAGTCTTTCTAAAGAAGAATAGAGCACATAATTATAAGGCTATATATTTGACTGACAAAGGAAGTTAAAAACCCAAGTACCCCGCCAGGCAGTCCAATTAACTAACATGACTAGGAAGTTCTAGGTTTGCTAGGATGAGACAATGTCATGGCTGACATTTCAGATCAAAGCTGAACTCCTCATGTACAGCAGCAGGTCTTCTATTTCCAACTTAAATATCTTCTTATACCAAACAATGGTGCTATTAAGTATGGAAGATCACTGGCAATACATAGCAGATATCTCTAGAACATTTGCGAAGAACTTATGAAACATAGTGATTGAATATTTAAGTGACTTAAGGAATGCCTCTTCCTTTGACCCCTCTCATGAGGATGTATGTTATAGAATACATTATACTTTTATTAAAAGATTTAAAGTGATGCCATCAATTTGCTACTAAAATTGAGATTTGGTTTTGTATATTATTCTATCAACTTAATAAGGGAAAAAGTAAGAGTATGGATTTTGTGATTCATGTCCTGCCTTCAACAAACTGTGGTTTCCCCTAAAGACATTCCTCCTTCCCACCAGCCTTCCTTCATATAGGATTCCTAGTGTATATAAAAAGCTGGCAACAAAAGATGAAAAGCAACAAGGATGAGAAAATAATAAATCATGAGACCTACTCTGATAAATTAAAGGTTACATTCTGTTATCAGGCATTCTAAGGAGCCCCTTTCCACTGCCTCTGTAGCATTATTTAAGGTAGATGAATTGTATGGTTGCTACAAAGAAAAAAAAGAATGAGATAATTGTAGACATCACCAAATTATTATAATAAAAACAAATTAATTATAAGAATAGCATTAGATTTTCCATTATTTTATAAGTGGTACTCTGCCACTTAGAATGCAAAAGAATCTTGAATATTTTCTAGATTGTCATGTCACAACAAATATATACATATATATTTCATTTTTGATGACAATTCCTTTAAGGAATTTACCTAGATGGTAATAAGTGTTTTGCTCCTAGGCTTATGCTTTCCACTTAAGAATTCCAGCTCCTTATTTTTCAAAATTGCCTTGATTTTGAAATTACTGCTTTAAATTTATTGTTATAATTTTCCTTAGACCCAGAAGGAAGAACTGGATAAAAGTGGCAATGAACAATGAATACAAGTGTCAATGAAGCAGGTTTAGTTTATAACAAGAGTTTTTGGTAGATTTTCTTTGGCAACATATGAACTTCTTAAAATAAAGTTTGCATATAACACATATAAGATTACAAAGGAAATCAGAGATTAGTACAAATAAAGACATTATTTTTCCTCCATGAAGACGACTACTATCTGGAAATCTATCCAGAGACTCTGTATCCCAGGTTATTTAACTCTGGGCTAAGAAAGTTAAAGCTATTCAAAAGTCAAACATATTGCCTCAGAAAGTAGTTAAATTTTCTTCCATTCCAGGGTCTTTAAGAAACAGCTATTTTACTAATTTCATTCTTATAGTCCAAAGGGAATTCTAGTTCATATATGGATTGAACTAGCTGACTTCTAAGATCCCTTCCAATTTGAACTCGAAGTCAATTGTAATGATTTATATAAAAGAAAACATATCTATCAGTACCATATGGCCCCAGGATAGTAATCCTATTATTCATTATTTCTCATTGACTAAAACCTTATTCATACTATTTCAATTGAGAGTGAGAAATCTATCAATCCTATGAATGTGCAATCATCATATACAGCCTGGTAGATGGTACATAGATGAACATGCTGAACCTACAATCAGAAAGACTCAAGGTAAAAAGCCTGATTCAGACACATACTGGCTGTGTGACCTTAGACAAACCACTTAACTTCTCTCAACCTCAATTTCTTTTTGTATAAACTGGGGAAAATAATAGCACCAAGCCCACAAGATTGTGAAAAATAAATGAGATAAAATATGTAAAGCATTTTGCAAACATTTAGAATGATATATAAATGCTAGCCACTATTATCTTGGTATGTTAGATGACTGGGGTTCTTTCAGGCTATGTCAGAGGAGTATAAACTTTGACAGTTTCTACCATGCAGGAAAGTCTTAAAATTTAGTCCTAGAAACAGGATGTCAACTTTCTATGAGCCACATTGGATAAGGACAGAGACACTATATTTCACCAAGCAGACTTGATCAATTCTTTGGTCATGGTAACCCATGAAACAAGGAGAAATACAAAATGACCATCAGTCCTATGACAGGATTAGAGAGGAGGCAGAAAAGGAGGAAGAAGCTAAAAATCATAATTTTTAGGCTGTCCATTTATGGGAGGACAAGGCCAAGTGTTGAAAAGGATTGGAAAACACAGTAGTAGTTGAGATTTGCATTGCTGAAGGGAGTACTCACAAAGATGCATCCAAGAATCAAAGTCCTATATAAATAAGGCCAAGATTCAATCAGAATGATGACACAAAAATCCACATCCTCAAGAAGCTTGCATTCTCTTGGGGAATGTAATAATACAAAGACCTCATGTTCACATAGAATCTTTAGATATGCAAAATGCTTGACATAATTGAACTTCAGCTATTATTATCACTCCACTTTATTTTATAAGTGACTTGCTGAGAATCACATGGTTAGCAAGTATCTGAAATAGAATTTAAACTTAAAACTTCTAGATTTCAAAATTCTATCTACTATATTATGCTATTATAGCAACTCATAGATTTTATGGATTCCTTTGTTTAGCTATTGAATTTTATTTCTTTTAGAATTTGCTAAAACAATAACTACTATTATCATTTTAAAGAGAAATAAAATTAATAAAGATTTTCATTTAGAATCCTTAAAGTGTTGTTTGTTTGTTTTTTTATTTTAGTGAAATTTGTTTTAAATAACATTGATCTTATCTGGAGATACATGTCCACATAGATTACCCTGGTAGAATTTCCCAAATATTCTATAAATAGTAATATATAAATCAAAGGAGAAGTTGGAAAACAATGAATTTGAAATTAAGAGAGTTGTGCTCAAGTCCCAACCAATTAAGTGATATCAGGCCAATCACTTTCCTTTTCAAACTTATTTTGTCATCTATGAAATGGGTATAATACCAGTTCCTTTAATTATCTCATAAGGTTATTTACTTTGAAGGAAGTTCTTTGTAAACCTGAAAAGGCTGTAAGTTTGAGTTATTATCAGGAAACATTCTTCCTCAACAGTACCTGAGCATTTAGAAAATAATGGGGAAAATGACCTATTTGTTTTTTTCATAGATAAACAAAATTAAAGAGTTAATGCCTTGAAGCACCTAAGTCTGAACACAGACTTTGGTTGTCAAAAGATAATCAAAAAGATCATGATTGCTATGAATTTTCACCAGTAGGAACAGCTGAAAACATCTATCCAGACAGAAAAGGGAAAGCATCTAAGAAATCCAACTGTGTTCCATGTATGCAGAATGGTGATGAGGGCTGCTGCCAGACGAGGAAAGCTTTAGCATCTCCGGGAATTCTCCAAGTGGCATTTCGATCTATTTCTTTATGCCTCGAAGATATCATCTTCGAATGGAGAGTTTGCATTGTATATGTTGACTGTTTCTTAAAGCTTATGGCAAAGAATAGACACAGAAACTGTAAATAACAGAAATTGATGCTTGGTGTCCCAAAAGCTAAGGCAGTTCCCTCATCTGTAAAATGAGGGGTCGGGCTGGGATGAGCTCTGAAGTCCCTTCCAGCTATACCATCCTATTAGTCTATGATTGCTTTAGGACTTTGCTTACCCTGGTAAGTGGTCCTGTGCAGTGACTGGATTCAAATTGGATTTCCTTTTAAGTTCCTTATAATCAAAACTGCTAATTTTCCTAACTCTATACAGACTTTAAAAATAGCAGTGGTGTCTCTTCCATGCTCTTGTTTTCCATTTAGGATCATCATGTAAAGACAATACATTTACAGCAACATTTAAGCTTCCTCTGTGAAGACCTTTGTCATTAAACTGTTATGTTTAATGTTGCACACTCATCTTTTTCAAGTAGGAACAAGCACATGTATCCTACATCGTCTCACCCATACATGAATGCTGATTTCATTCTTATCCATCCATACCAAAGCCTTTGTAACTATAGCAAAACCATCCAGAGAAGAGACAGAGAGGCAGATAACATTCTAGATGATTTCAGTCTCCTAAAATATCATCAAACATAATGGAAAATTAGAGGGGGCAGAATGGCACATCCAAAAGAAGAGATTTTTTCTTCACTTTCTTCCATTTAAGTTCTTGAAATCTATCTAAAAGATACAGGCAAGACTACAAAATCACTGTGTGTTGGGGGGAAGGAGGATATTTGAAGCCATTCTAACATAAGCAGACACATCCTAATAGCATCTTCTGCCAGAACCTTGGTGTCTTCCACCTGCTTCTAATTTGACAAATACCTTGTTCTTACTCTTGCTAGGTGGCACGGTGGATAGAGCACTAGCTCTGGAGCCAAGAAGACCTGATTTCAAAACTGACTTCAAATATGTAGTTGTGTGGCTCTGTGCAAGTCACTTAATCTCTGATTGTTTCCATTTCCCCATCAATAAAATGGGACTAATAAGCATCTACCTTCCAAGACCAAATGAGGTAATCATTGTAAAGCTTTTAGCACAATGCCTGGCAAATAATGCGCATTCTCTCTCTCTGTCTCTGACTATCTGTTTTTCTCTCTCCTTCCCTCCTTTCCTCCCCCCCCCCCTCTCTCTATATATATACACCACTATGGCTTTGTGTCTATTCAATGAGTTGCCTGGGCATAGAGTTTTATAAAATTTCACATCTTTGCTCAGAGTTACTCAGAAACAGTGAAGTATTATATTAGATAGTGCAAAATTGGAGTTAAGAAGACCTACATTCAAAACTTACCTCGGACATTTATTTATTGTATGACTAGACATGTTAATTATTTTCTCTTTGCACTGTTCAGTTCTGCATACATATATTGTATCGAGGATATACTGTGCCATATTTAACATGTATAGGACTGCTTGCCATCTGGGGGAGGGAATGGAGGGAGGGAGGGGAAAAGTCGGAACAGAAGTGAGTGCAAGGGATAATGTTGTAAAAAATTACCCAGGCATGGGTTCTATCAATAAAAAGTCATAATTATGAAAAAATAAAAAAATTAAAAAAATTATTTTCTCTTTGCTTCAATTTCCTCAATTCTGAAACAGGATCAACATAGCACCTACTTCCCGGGGCTGTTATGAGGATCAAATGAATTAATATTTGTAAAGTGCTTATAGCACAGGAACATAGTAGGTGCTAAATACATTTGAATTCCTTCTCTTTCTTTTCTCAGGGATGTTCTTCCTAAAAACCTATAGGGTATCCTCTGTTTCCATGTTGGTACTATGCTGGCATACTTCCAAAAATGATGTAATTACCAATTAAAACCTTCTCTTAGTGACAGTATAGACATTCAATAAGAACTGAGAGTTTCCAGGAAAGGATTAGTTCACTGAGTATCATGAAAACTGATTTTATTAAATTTGTAATTTCTCTAAATAGTTTATTTACAGACTTAAACCCTTAAGACTTTTAAACATGTAAAGCAAGCATGGCTGGAGGGCTGCATTTGTTGTCAGTTGTCTCCTGCTGAAATCCTGTTTTTTTCTGTGACCTTAGAGAGTAAATTAAACTGTTTCCTCATCTGTACAGTGAAAAAAACTGACAAGCTTCTTTCAAACTCAAAATCTATGATCTTATAAACAATAGGTAAGGAATCAGGAAATTCTAAGTCTCGAAAGATAAAAACCAGATGAATGACATACTTTCTCTCTCTGGAGTTTTCAAGTAGTAGGGATTGATTTATGGAATCTACCAACACTTGCTTTTTCAATCTTTCTCATGTCATGGACACCTATTGGCAAGATAACTGGCCACAGTCAAGGAGACTTGAATACCAATCTGTGTGTGAGGGATTGAGGGATGCCAAATTGCCCTTATAATCTTGGATTACTTGGCAATATGATCACTTAAAGGACACCGTGATGCTAACTTCAGTACATCAAAATTTTGAAATGTGAGCAACACAGAATTAAAGATTTGGAGCAGGAAAGGCCATTGAGTCAAATTGTTCTCCTTTGCCTGATGAAAAACTGGAAGTACAGTAAAGTAACTTGTCCAGAGTGTCAGATTGCTGTTTATTTTTCAATCATATCGTCTGACATTTTGTGAAATCATTTGGAGTTTTCTTGGCAAAGATATTGAAGTGGATGGACATTTTTTCTCTAGCTCATTTTACAGATGAGGAAACTGAGGCAAACAGGATTAAATGAGTTGTCCAGGATCACATAGCTAGTAAGTATTTGAGACTAGATTTGAACTCAGAAAGATGAGCCTTTCTGACTCCAGTTCTAGCACTCTATTTACTTGACTTCAAGTCCAGCACTGTATTTGCTACATCAATGTAGAATGGAAGTTCTCCACATCATAGTAGGCCATTTTCATCAATTATTATAGCTAAAAAAATAACTCTTTGACAGTCAATGCTCTGACAATAACCTTTACCATATTTATCTCTTCTGGTTCTTAGACAACGAATAAATATTCTAACATTGTACTTGTACTTGAATCCTCTCTGTCAGCATCTAGATCTTCTCTTTGGTCTTGTAATTTTCTAATCTATACACAATATTTGTGTCTACATTATAGCATCATAGTTCCTTAATTAAGCAATTTGAGGGCTGCCACTGCTCTTCATCAACTATAGACTAACATTTAGCTAATTATTTTGTATATAGGTGACTAATAAATTTCTGTTGAACCAAATCGGATTGGGGGGAAACTTGCCAAGGTTTTTCTTTGGCAGGTATAAACCTCAAGAAAACCGGATTACCTCCAAAGTACAATGTGGCACTTATCTCCATATTTTCATCTTCTGGAGTGAACCAAAATATAGGTAGGGATTGATTCACATTTAGCATAGAACAACCTCTCAGATAACTAAAATTCATTTTCAAATGATATTTTTTAGCTCATCTCAATTCCATGATTTAAGGAAAAAGGAATATGTTTAGTTGCTAATTATGATATCTAAAAATATATAGTGGTGTAAAAGCAATTTTATCTAGTGGATGTTAATGTCAAAAATATAAGACTATTAGAAGTATTAATAGTAGAAATGGAAAAATACATTTGAAAAACTTTGCTATGAATTTAATTTTCTATGTTGCAATCCAGCTGGCATATTTACAAAAACTAAGTACCCTAATCTACTCTTTTGCAATACTTAAATTAAAGAGATAAATTATTAATCTTTATCTCTACTTATATATTATATATAAATTTATTCGATCTACATACACAACTTTTCTCAAGGAACTGCCTGACCTTTCATATAAGAAAATGAAATATACTTAAACTAAAGAAATTATGTGGCATTACCATTTTCCTTGCCTTATGATTCCAAGGAGCTTCATTACTACAAAAGACTGCAGCATTATTAAAAATTTAGCATTAGATTTTTAATTTATTTAAGGAGGCTTAGTACTGAAAGCATAATATAAAACAAATTCCTACTTATGTTAATGATTAAATAATGTGATATTCTCTCAGTGGAATATGTTAATGTTTTCTTCAATTTAATATCACAGAATCTCAGAGTCTGAGGAGGCCATAGAGACCATATAGCCCAATCCATATCTAGAAAAGAATCCTTCCAAAAATATAGCCAATAATGGTCATTCAATTTTTTCTTGAAGAGTGTGGGGAGGAAGAACTTGGTACTTTCCTTTTCACTTTGAAATATATGTAATTCTTGGGAAATTCTCCATTGTTTCAAGTTTATATCTGACTAATACTGTTGTTCATTCTGCCACCTAGGGGCAAGTAGAAGACTCATCAATCATCCATATAATTAAAGTCCACCATCACTCTTCTTTAGGTCAAACATCCCCAATTCCTTCAGTTTATCTTCATATGTCATAATCAAGATGTCTTTCACCATGCAAGCATCATTGTATGATTTTTAGCTTATCACAGCATCTTTCCTAAAATGTGTTGCCCAGAATCAAATAGAATACCATAGAAGTTATTAGATTAAGGAAAAATATAATGGAATTTTCTCTGACACTGACTCTCTTACTAAGGTTTTCTTCATGTAGCCTAGGATCACATTAACTTTGGGGAACTACTATAACTCACAATTGATTCATGCTGAGTTTTCATTACATTAAAGCTTCCAGATCTTTTAACAAGCAACTACTGTTTAACAAAATAACCAATCTGTATTCATGATGTTAGCTTTTTAAACCGAAGTGTAAAATTTTATGTTCATTACTCTTGAAGTTCTTATTTCTTTACATTCTAACCCACTGACATGTTCTGGGATACTGTTTTCTGTTGTATTAGTTATACCTTTAAACTTTTTCTTGTTGGTAAGTCTGATGAGCAGGATGTCTATGTGTTTATTTAAGTCATTGCTATAATTGTTAAATGCCATTGGACAAAGACAGACTTTGCTCCAATCTGAAGTTAAACTCTTAATGACTTTTGAAGTCTGGCTACTCAACCATTTAGCTGAAATGAACATTATACTGAAATAAACTACTGTCTACCTTTTCTTGCCATCTTGTCCACAAGCATAACATGAAAGAATTTGTGAAATGTTTTGCAAAAATCTAGGTAAATTATACCTATCACATTCTCCTATGCTATCAGTCTAGTAGCTAATACTCTGTCATAAATAGAAAAGAGGTTAGCCTGGTATGACTTGCTCTTAATGAAGCTGAGTTAGCACTTTCTGAAATCTCATTTATACCATACGAAAATTCGATCAGGAATCAAAATTAAGCTCATTGGTTCAGTTTTCCATCCTCTTTTCTTTTTCAAAAATTGGGATATTTGCCCACCTCCAGTTCTATTGCCCTTCTCCAATTCCATAGATTTTTTTTCAGCTGCCTCAAAGGGAACTGATAAGGTCAAAAAACACATTCAAAATGTCATTTATTAAATATTCCAAAATGCACACTCCTAAAACTAAGAACAAGTTCTAAATCTTTAGGGAATCTTACATATTTACACATAGAAGTTCTATTTTAAGGAATTTTTTATCTGAAGAGTTTGTTAGTTTCCTAAAGAATAAAAAGAAGAAAGTAATCGACAGACAGTAATTAGACTTTTTCTTTTTTTTTCTAGAATAGACATGCAAAGTGGAAACATAATTTAAAAAATAACTCTCATCATTCATTTAGAATATTATCATGAAAAATAGTTACTCCCTAGCTTAGAGAGTGAAACCAAAAAAAGTAAAAAATAACACTTTCTTCAGATTCATTTCTATGGCCCTGATTTTCCAGGCTTGCTGGTGATTATGCCAACTGTTGTTTAAGACATATGAACACAAACACACATACACATACACAAACACAAACACACACAGATGTACCTGACACTCCTATAGACAATACATTCATAAATCACCCTCCTCCCTTCTTTGCTGCCTTCCATACTTTATCACCAAAATAGAGTAATTCTGTTGAACCTATTCCCTACTTCCCAAATACCACTAAGATGTACTTTTTGTGATTTTAAGCTTGCATTTGATAACAGCTTACTTAAATAAAATGCTTAAAGACAGGCAACAAAGAAAGCATATAATATGTTTTATTCAGGGCCTTGTTTTTTAGAGTCCTCCATTTCCCTATTTTGGCCTACCAAGCACCCATCTTGGGAATTATTTAAGGAGGCTTAGTACTAAAAGCATAATATAAAACAAACTCCTACTTATGTTAATGATTAAATAATGTGATATTCTCTCAGTGGAATATGTTAATATTTTCTTCAATTTCAAAATTTTCTTTAATTTTGAGCAAAAATTGAACGACCATTGTTGGCTATATTGTTGGAAGGATTGTTTTCTAGATATGGACTGGGCTACATAGTCTCTATAGCCTCCTCAAACTCTGAGATTCTGTGATATTAAATTGAAGAAAACATTAACATATTCCACTGAGAGAATATCATATACACGATAAGAAGGAAATAATTAGCAGAAGGAAGGCATTATAATTAAAAAGCATTAAGAAAGGTTTCCTTTAGAAGGTAGGATTTTAGTGATTTTAGTTCTGAACAATACCAAAAATTTTTAAATGGGAAACTGAGGCAGGCAAAGATTGAATAACTTGTCCAGGGCTACACAGTTAACATCTGTCTAATGCAGGATTTGCACTCAGATCTCCAAATGAAGTTTTCTATCCAGTGCATCACCCATTCCATACATCCATCCACCTATTCATATCTATCCATCTATCTATCTATCTGTCTATCAATATATTGATTTCTATGATCTCCAATCTCCAAAAAACATGATTAGCTACAAATAAGACTAACAATAGTGACATGACTTAAAATAAGGAATTTTAAAAGATAGACAGAAATCTCCCCAAAACAAGTTCTTCTAATTCTAACGTTTACACTATATGAAAAAAATGACAACATAGAAGAGATGCACAGTGGAAAAAAACAAATTTTAAAATGTGAATTTACCTCATTATGGAAATATGAATCACAAAAATTCAGAGATGAGCTTTCAAAAAGAAAGGTAACAAATATTAAGGAGGGACAGTATCTTATTGTAGTTAATTTTTCCTTTAATCAAATCCATTTCCTCTTCTAGTAGGCAATTAAGATGTTAAAATTTTGGGTAGTGATATGATTTGGTAAAAGCAGTGGTTTTGAGGAAGATTAATTAGATGACAGGCAGGATAGATTAGATTGGTGAAGGACTGGGCAAATGGAATTTCTAATGATAAGGAGCTTCATAAAATGGAGGCAGTTTATATGAGAACAAGTGTAAGAAAAATTAAGGAAGAATCAATAGGATTTGGTGAATGAATGAATATAGAGGATGAGGAAGATAGAAGAGTCCAATTTGACTAATTTGGTGCCTCAATGATGGCAACTTTGAGAAATTGAAAAGTGGAAAGGAAAGCTAGTTTTGAGAGGAAATTAATTCAATTTTGGACATTTTAAATCCGAGGAAATAATGGATAATGAAATGCAAATGCTTGACATGAATTGAAAATTGAGAATTATAGTTTGGGAAAGTCACCTCATAGAAGTGAAATACCTTGTTCCCCAATCAATGAGTTATTCTTTTTTAAGCTTAAAATATTGGGCCCATTAAAAAGTTAATCAGTACTACTTCTCTCCTTAGAGGTACCCAAGGTTATTAGAATGAGAACTGCTCTTCTCTCTTTCCCCTGAAGAATTTATCTAATTCCATTTTTATTTCTTTGTTCAAGCTAGTCTACCATACCAGATTCTTCTATCTCCCCTTCTCTACCAGTCTATGTCTCTTACTACCTTAGTAAGTTGGCATAAAACTTTCCTTTTCCAAGAATCATTTCTATTTTTATCAGTGTTTGATATTCCACCCTTTAGCATGTGTGTGTGGGTAACTTCTTATATTATTTTATATTTGTTCATATGTTGCTTTTCAAATTTTGCATGCTATTATGTCAAAATTAAATAGAAATTAAACCCTGCTGGCTACATAATAACTTAGAAAAACACAAAATAACATTGTTTATGTTGAATTGCATTTTTTATTTATTTTATTATGCATTTCCTAATTTAGTTTTAATCTGGCTCCAGCTGCATCCACTAATGTTCCTTCATTACATTATACACTTGATGATTTTCTTCTCCTACATGAAACTTACTTGAACACTTTTCTAGAATGTTCCCCACTTGTTTTTGCCCTAATCCCCCCCTTAACTTTTTTGTACTAAAGTTATATATAAATATACTGTATCTCCACTTTGTTTTTTGCTCCCCACTTGTTTTTGCTTTTGTCCCCTGCTCCTTAACTGTCCTATGCTAAAGTTATTTATAAACATGCTATATCCCCCTCAGTATTATGTAAGCTCTTTAAGAGGAAAAACTATATTTAATATTGCCTATGTATCCCCAGTGTCCAGAAAAGTACCTTGCATATCGGGCACATAAAAACATCTGTTATATTACATTGCATTTTTTATCTCACAGAGTACTTAGCATTTGGCTAGGTACATAGGAGTTCAATAAAAACTTGTTGATTGAGAGTGCTTTGTAACTTCTCTCTTCCCTTTCATATAATTTCATCTAGATAGAATTCCAAGCCTGAAGAGAAATTTTTTGAAAGTTTGAAAGAAATAAAGTAGTCAGTCTAAACCATAAGTTTGCCAAATATTTGTAACATGTTTCTTTTTTTACCCCAGAATGTTTTCTCCCCTGCCCCTCCTCCATTTCTGATTACTTTAGCTCTATGAACATATTATAAAATGTAAGGTACAGTGAAGATTTATAAAACAAAATCTGTAGCCTGAGTGGAAGAATAACTTTGAATCTAAAAATAAATTTGCATTTTAAGCGACTGACTGATTACATGATGGAGGAAATTAAATATGAAATATAAAGGTGGCCAGGTTTGTGAATGGTATTCTAAAATAAAATTCTGAGAAGAAAAATATATAAGCATCGCCAATATGACTAAGAATGTTGGAGAAGCAGCATAACATAATGGAAAAATAGTGATTTAGATAGTTGGATTTCTGAATTCAAAATCCTTACTCTGCCACTACCTAGTTATGTGACCTTAGAAAAATTTCAACCTCTCTGACCTCAATTTCTGCAGCTGTAAAATGAGTAAGTTGTACTAAATCATCTCTAAGATCTCTTCCAGCTCTAATATTTCATTATATTTACCCATCATGGAGACATGGGCAACTGCCCATGGTCCAGAATATTTTTATAAGATGGAACTGATCTACTTAAACAAGAACAAACTTCTCTCCTCTACAAAGTGGTGACTGATAACAACGATTCTTAAACTTCTTCCATTGCAATCCATTTATACCTGAGAAAATTTTACATGACCCCAGATATATAAATATATATATATAGATATATAAAAAAGTATATGAATCAGACATTTATTGATAATAAATCATAATTTTATGACCTCCACATTTAGTTATGAGAACCTATATGGAGTTATGACCCCACAGTTTAAGAAGTTGGGACTTAAGAGTATGTTTCCCATTCTTCCAAGTAGTACACATGCAAATGGAGGATATTCTTATTTGTTTGTTTGTTTCTTTAAGTCAGTATACTGCATACCCTGTCATGTATATCAAAATCCCATCCATTCTAAAGACAGCTCCTCCTTAATATTGTACTAATCATCATCTTGAGGTTATGTAGTTCAGTGTATGAGGGCTGGATTTAGAACTGACAGAAATGAATTTAAACACTAGTTCTGTCACTTATTACCTCTATGGCTCTGGGTAAATCATTTGACTCTGGCCTTTCCTCAATTATAAATGGACAAGATTGGAGCAAATGGTTCTGAAGGCTCTTTTCACGTATAAATCTATGATCTCTTCTATATTTATTGTCTATTATCCATTTCGTGTTATTTCTGTGGTGTCATATCATTTCTTATCCCAAATATCCTTTATCACTACCCACCAAAACTGTTTCAATAATCTGCTTATAGGTCTTTCCTCTTTCCCTCCAACGTTCATAATATTGTGAGATTTATCTTATTGCTTTTCATAGCTCTTCAGGAACTGCCTAGTACCTAATAAAATTAACAGTCCTTACTGAGGTATTCAAGGTCTTTCATGGTCACACCCCACTCTGTCTTTCCATTTTTATCCCACATCACTTTCAGTCAAATTGGATTCTTTGCCACAAATCCCAGACTTTTCTACTTCTATGGTTTTGCTTATGCTACTCCCTATGATTGTCTTACTATAGTGATTCCTCCTCTTCCATTTTGTTTGTGAATGAGGATAAAACTTGAATTACTAGCCTCATAGCATTGGGAAGAAAACTATTTTAAAAACTTACAGTGATATGTGTGTGTGTGTGTGTGTGTGTGTGTGTGTGTATACACATATTTCTACATATACACAATACACACACACATATATATACACTGTGGGCATGATTATTATGAGATAGTAGAAAATCCATTCAGAAATTCTTATAAGAATTTTAACTCTTATTTTCTTATTTCCTTTCCCTTAAAATTTTAATAAGCTCTAAAAATGGCTTAGACTTTGGTGAGCTGGAATAAAGCACCATAATATTCCTCAGACACACCTGGATTCCTTTTACAGGGTTATTCTGATAGCTCTTATATCCATAAAAATACCAACAACATCGAGCACTAGCCTGGTCTATTTAGTCAGAGAATCTAAACTTTATATACATAATTTTGCCTTCATTGACTATCCTGTCTTCCTATTTTTAGATACTTCTTTGACCTATAAAGTATGCTGTAGCTCAAGACTTTTCAATAGCTGAGAAGAAGGAATAATATAAAGGGGAATTTACAACTACACCTGGACTTAGAAAATGCCCAGTGAAGGTGACCCTGAAAAATTATTATAGCATCTTATCAATTAGTTGACACTAGCTAGGAAAATGAAACTAAATGTTCTCTTCTTTCCTGTTTTATAAGTCATAAATTCAGTGGAAAGGCTTCATAGGGATTGTATATGGTAATATCTAGACAGACTAATGATAAGTGTAGTCTCTTTTGAATTTTCAATGGTAGCTTTAGGATTCAGGTTACTGGTTTAAATGATAAGGGAGCAAAAATATTTCTGTCTATGTTTCTTAATATTGGGAAACTTAAAGGTATTTATTTCCAGATTCAGCTTCTTTAATAAGAATACATGACATTTTTATAATATATTATATATTTCAATCCACTTTTAGAATCTTTTCACTTTTAAACATATAATATTTTTGCCTTATAATACTTATTTTATGTGAGTCATTTTCTTTTTTATATTACAAGCTTTTTGATGGTAGGAATGATGAAATTTTCTATCTTAAACCCCCAGCATTTAGCATAATAATATATGTGTGAATATATATATGTTATCACGTACATAAATATAGCTACATACACATATATACATACAGATATATAGATCCATACACACAGAGATTTATATGCTTATATAAATACATCTCCAAAAAGGTATCTATAAGGTTGAGTAGATAAAGTGCTAGGCCTGCAATCAGAAAGACCTGAGTTAAAATCTGGCCTCTGGTGTTCACTGTGTGATGCTGGGAAAGTCACTTAACTCTGTTTGCCTATTTTCTTCATCTGTAAAGTGAGCTGGAAAAAGGCATGGCAAACCCTCCAATATCTTTGCCAAGAAAACATAAAATTACACCACAAAGAATTGGATACAACTGAAATGATTGAACAAGAACATACCACACACATGTATGTATACATATATGTGTATGTGCATATAAATTGTGTAGTACATACATACACAGGTAAATGAGGATTTATTTGTATATACATATATTCAATTTTATATATGTTTGTATATATATTCAACTTTATATACATACATATATGTAAATACCCTCATTTATCTTTCAGATATTGAAGAAATGGTACAGAGACCTTTTATATTTTAAGGGTTATTTTTACTTTCCTTTCCTACACTTTCTTTGCTTTTCTCTCTACATAGACCTTTTATATTTTAGGGGTTATTTTTCCTTTCCTTTCCTATACTTTCTTTGCTTTTCTCTCTATATAGACCTTTTATATTTTAGGGGTTGTTTTTCCTTTCCTTTCCTACACTTTCTTTGCTTTTCTTTGCCTAGACCTATGATTTCATTGATACAGAGTCAATTCCTTCTACTGATAGCATCAGCACTTACCATGTAACTTATTGCCTTGGTCTTTGAGAGGTTAACCTATTTCCCCAGGGTCACATAGCCAGTATGTGTCAGAAAAGAGACTTAAACTAAAGTCTTCTAACTCCCAGGCCAACTACAGAGCTCTTTGTTGTCTAGGTGAAATGAAAGTGGAGAATTTCAAAACTGGTTAATTTAATAGATATTCATGTTCTAAAGGTATCATCCTCATACTTTATGATTCAGAGCGTAGATAGTCTGAAAATTATATAGATAGAGCCTAAAAATATGTCATTACATTTGAAAAACATATGGCATTGTAGTCCACGACAGTTCCATGAAAAATCCAAATGCTCGATAGATATCTGCTGAATCTTGATAATATGAATTTTATTATTAAATATGAGAAAGCAAACTTACTACCTGGAAGCTTCAGGATTGAGAATGTAATGCTATAAAAAGTTTTGTCTTAGACATAGAAGGGACATGGGCTAAGAGAAAAAGACTGATAAAGTTAAGAAAAAATCTTGATCTTTAGAAATTACATACTTCAATTATGGAACTCATAAATAAAATGTACAGATCCCTCTCTACTTGGTGACAAGATTATTTTATGACTCTTTTTTCCCCTGCTTCCTGTTCCCTGCCTGTCTCTCTCACCTGCCTGAACTTAGAAACCATCTAGTCTAATCATCACATTTTATACTTGAGGAAACTGAGGCACAGAGAGATCAAAAATAATATCTTGCCTAAGGCCACATAGACAGTAGGTGGCAGAACTGGAATTTGAACTCCCCATTGAATCTTGAAGCTCATTTTAATCTACCTTTTACAATTGAAGATAAATAAAAAATTCCTGTACAACATAATATTGTTGCCTGATCCAAGAAACTGAAATCCAAAATTTTAAGTGACTTTCCTTAGTTGATTCAGGAAATTAGTAATAGAATGAGAACTAGAAAGAACTAAATAAGTCTCTTGGCTTACAACACATTTATTCTATTTGGTGCAACAGAATCAATTCCAACATTCAGTTTATTTCTTAACTACAAAATAAAGAATTCAGGTGAAGAATGGACTAGAATTTCATAAGTATGAAGTTTTGCTCATACTATGCATGTGGTAAATTTTTGTTAAACGACTTGTGAATAAAAAAGTTATGTTTGTTTCCATTGTCTGGGGAAAGACTTAGCAAACTGGAATACACACCCACAACCGCACACACACACACACACACACACACACTTGCATGCACATACACATACCCATGTAGATGTGCATATCTTGACATAGACACATATATATATATATATATATACACTAACACTATAAGAAAATGGCAAATATGAGAAATTTCAGACAATTAAGAAATACTTGTATGAATTGATAAAGAGTGTGGAAAGCAGAAGCAAGAAAACAATATCCATAATGCCTATAATAACGTAAAGGATAAAAAACAAAACAAAACTAAAAGACATTAGAACTTGGATTAAGATAATAATTAGTTCCAAAAAAACTGATGGGGAAATATTTTCCTCTGTAGTGTAAAAGGAAGAAAAGTGTCTTTGGAGTCAGAAGATCCAAGTTCAGACCCTAGTTCTGCTGCCTATCATTTGTGTGACTCTGGGCAAGATATTTTTGTCTCTCTGTGTCTCAGTTTCCTCAAATGTAAAACAAGGTGCTTAGTCTAGATAAATTCTAAGTCCTTTTTAATTCTAGATTTTTAATCCACTCATTAGAGAAATGTTATATTATATCCTATCAAATATGGTAGGCCAAGTAAGTTTGTTTTGCTTATCTATTTTTCTTTACACAAGAAAGTGAGAAAGGCTTTTTGGGAAGTATTGATAATGTAAAGTAAAGATGCATGATCAAGTATTTCCAAAACAAAAATTATTAAAGAAGATAAATAGGTAAAGGGCAACTTTTTTTCCCCTTATTTAATGCTAAGGTTTATTTGTTTTGTTTTTATGATGAACAAATCACAAAACAAAGGCCAGATTTCTTTCCACAGTTAATATTGAAAATCATCCTCAGAAAGGAAATAATTCTTTGATAATTTAATAAGAATTTTATTTGGAAAAAAGGGGTTAGCAGTCTTGCGAAACTATTAAGAAAAAAATTCATCGCCTACTTTGGGAACATGATTATTTCATTTCCTCTGCAGGACATTATATGTTATAAAGGCAAAAGACTTTTAGAAAGAACTGGAATAGATAGAAAATTGGAGCCTCTAAACTATAGAAATTACTAAAATAGACAAAGTAGTCTTAAAAGATATTTGAAGTTTTCTAAAACTCCATTTTCAGAGTGAACTTATAACGCTTAGGTCACAGTTAAATTTCTATTTCCTCTCAACTCTCAGGAAGAGAATTTTGCACTGTGTGAAAATCTGGTTTCTATTATCTCCTGAATTCAAAGAGGACAATGAAATATCCTTAAAATAATTTTGTTGACATGTTTCTTTTTTTTTTTCTATCACATTTCTCAATATCTCCTCTAACTCCCTATTGCCTTCTGAGAGAGCCATCCCTGATAAGAAAGAATAAAAAGTTAAAGAAAAAAGGGGACCAACTTAATTGACAAAATTAAAAAATCTAATGTTAGATGCCATATTTTATACCTACTTCCTGGCAAAAGTGAGGGAAGTGTCTTCTATATATCTGTTCATAGTGGCAAAGTTCAGTCATTATAATTTTGTTGTTTCATTCTTATTCTTTCCTCTTACATTGTGGTCTTTATTCTGTATATTACTTTTTGCTTCTGCTTACTTCATGTTGCACCAGTTTATATAATATCCTTTCTATATTTTTTTCTATTTTTCATATTCACCATTTCTTACAGAACAATGATTTACATTCCATTCAGGTTCCACTTTTTTTTCTAGCCATTCCACCAAATAATGGGTATCTACTTTGTTTCCAATTCATTATTATTACCAAAAATATTGTTATAAATACTTTGCTATAAACAGGACCTTTTTTTGTCATTAAACTCCTTGGGGGAGGACAATTATTACATTAAATGAGGGCAATCACATCTCATATATGGAAGAAACTAATAGAATTTCAGTTTGTTTGAGTTTAACTCCTTGATCTCAAGTGAAAATATTAAAAATAATTTATAACATTGATGTGAGAAAAAGAGCAAGACAATAAGTGTTTTTATAGCATCTACTATGTGTCAGGGTCTTTTATTTATTTATAATTATTATTTTATAATATTTATATGATTATAAATATTATCTCATTTATATTAAGAAAACTGTAGGAAGATACTATACATAAAGGAAGCATTTTATTATTTGTATGATCTTGGAAGTATCAATCACTAGATGAGAATCTCTAAAGTCCTTTTCCATCTCTGAGGTTGTTTTAGTCTGAACATCATAGCTTCAATGATGAACTAACTTCAACATTCTATCATATATCAAGAAGCAATACTGTGTAGACTGGGAATGAGAAGACCTACAGGAAGTCCTAGTCGCAATACTATTACAGATTGCAATTCAGTTTACATCTCAATGTCTCTGCTTCACCCATTACAAATTAAGAGAGTTATGTTAGATGACTTTTAAGGTCTCTTGCAGCTCTAAAGCTCTACAATTTTATGAGCAAATGGAATTAAATCTCAGAATTTAATGTACATAAAAATAATTTAAGCTGCTATACAGTTCTAGGAAAGAAGAGGATAAATGATAATCTGTCTGAAGTCTTGAAGAAATATTATTATAATACTCTTTAATTTCATTGTAAAATGTTACCAAAGGATTTAGTGTAATACTCTGATCATTGAAGAATATTGATACATATTTATTTTATATATTGATTCTTGTGGGAAGAATTTGGAAAGCTTATAGAAAGATATAATATATATGAATATATTTGTTTGAATATACATATACATATATGTGCATATATTTGTTAATGGACACATAAACATACACATATTTAAATAGCTACAGAATCAAGACCCATCCGTAAAGGAGAAAGTAGAGAGAAAAAATTAAATATAACTTTTAAAGCAAGAAAATTTTATTGTCCTTAAAATAACTTAAGCATACATTTGTCTGGCATTTCAGTGAATGAAATTCAGGTTAAATATGGCTATGGGTTTTTGTACTATTACTTTTGGGGGAGTTTTTGGTTTCTGACTGAGTTAAAAAAAATCACCCTAAATCTCTCTTCTTAATTTACAGTGGAGAAGAAATTTAGAGGCGTGAGTGACATTAGTAGAAATTGAAAGAAAGAGGAAAAGAGAGGGAAGAAGAAGGAAGGCTGCTTTAATTCAATTCAATAAATATTTATTAAACACCTACTTTTTGTAAAGCAGAAGACTGGACTATGAATCTATAAAGTCAAAAAAACCCTCAGAATCCGTGACTTCAAGAATCTTACAATTAAATCTTTTTAAAATCTGCCTCTTTTTGTGTCCTCGGCATATAACACAGGGACCTCATATGCACTTAATAAAAGTTGATTGAATTGAATTATTGAAATCTATATCTTTATCTGCCACAATGTTGGTTGCCAATAAATGTTTGAAAAATGAATTAATTTCCTGTTTTATTTGCCCAACAATACTATTCCAATGACTTCCACAATGGTATGGAGGTGACCCTCTATTCTCAAAGACTATGTGAGAAAACTGTAAGATCTGAAAGCTTTCAGATCTGCTGGGAAGTCTTATAGAAGGTTATAAGCGATAAATGCATCTTTCTGAGGATAAACCTTGCTAGGGAAGAAGAGAATGTTTACTTAGTCATGAATTTTTTTGCCATGGAAATCTATGTCAATTTTTGACCTTAACTAGAAATGAAAATAAAAGATAGAAGGAAAATACAGATGGCTTACAGATTCTCCTCAGATTTGCAAATAAAGATACCAGAAAGATGGATTTTAAGACAAGATTCATCATTTCTTGGGACATTTGTTGGTTTTATATTGCAGTGCTCCTAACATGCAAAAAAAGATCTAACCACAAAAATCCTCACACACAAACTTTCATTGAAAAGGATGAGAAGATGGAGACATTCTATGGAGAAGCTAATATAACCCATTTTAAAAGCAATGATTTTCTACTAATATGACAAATGTCAAAAATAAAAAAAATGAAATTGGAAATATAATATGTTACTGATTTCTGAAATGGCAAGGAATTCTGAATCAGTTGTATATTCAAGAGATTTAGTCAACTAGACTAGAATCCATGCTTTTGGGTTGAATCATCCTATGTTGCATTTATTGGAGAATGAGGATAAGAGCTTTGGGATAAGAATATGTATATAGGGGCAGCTATCTAGCTAGTGTAGTGGATAGAGCAACCAGCCCCAAAGTCAGGTGGACCCGAGTTCAAATATGACTTCAGACGCTTAACACTTTCTGGCTGTGTGATGCTTGGCAAGTCATTTAATCCCATTTGCCTCAAGAAAAAAAAAATGTGATTTTGTACTATTAAAGAAAATATCTACAATGATGAAATCATAGATCCACTGGAGCCCAGAAGTAGTATTTTCAGATCTACTAGTAATGAATCTTTATGGGATCCTTGTGATTTCATTGGTATGGAGAGTTCACAGGGAGAAAACTTCCTCAAATAATTCTATAATTTACTATACAGTTTTAGAAATTAAGTGCCCAAGATCACAGGAATAATGTGTTAGAATTGAGACTTTTGAACCCTGATTTTTCTGACTTATTTAGGTCACCTTTCTCACCCCCTGCTGAACTGTTCAAATAATTGACAATATTTAAATATAAAGTATCCTAAGCACTTCTGAAAAAACAAAAAATAATAAGACAGTGTCTCATGATGAATAGCTAATGATATTTCTGAAGCTGTCCAACTTATAATCAATGAGTATGTTATCTCTACAACTGAAAGCCTCTAGTACAACAGACTGTTAAGACAGTCGTTAATATATCTTTTACAAATAAACTCTTTTTGATGACACATGAAAGGTATTCCAGGAATATGGAACAAGTAAAAGTATTACCTGATAAACCACTACATCTTGAATTTAAAGGATAAAGGAAATTTGTTTTTGCTGGTTTGCTTTGTACCCCTTGGTTCCTTTTATTTGAACACATACAGAAGGTCCATTAAAAAAAATAATAGAAAACTCATGTGTGGCTTTTCCTATCTGCCAATATAATTTAAATTTAAGTTCATAGAAGTATTCTATATTTTACAAATGTATAACATATATGCATATATAAATTTAATAATGAATATACATATATTAAACACAGTGCAGCAAGATACATAAAAATATATGATAACATGTTAAATTATGAATATATATATATGCATATCTATACACCCATGTATATATGTGCACAGATATAATTTCATCCATACATTTAACTAAGATATAGGATCTCTCTTAAGATAAATATACTCATCTTTTCTGCTAGAACTATAAAAAGTCTTCTAATACTTATTCCCTGCTGTGGACATTAGCCTCCTCTGTCTCTTTAGTCATGCAACAATGACTAAAATATGCACCTATATATTTATAAAATGTTGTATGTAGAAGAGTGCTATTAGTGCTGTTGGAAAACCAATATAGTAGCAATACATTAATCTTTATGGTTTATTGTCATGAAACTTGTAACACAAGTTAGGAAAAATCAATATTCAACTTCAGTAACATGATTTAGAAGTTAATTGGCATAGCAATGCAATAACTACCAGATTCTGTAAATATCAGGGAATAGTTTTGATATCCTATAAAGTCTTAGGAATTGAAAAAAACCATTACATAAATGTGTGTGCGCAGTATTCTGTACTCTCTTGCCTCTTGCAATCTCCAAAGAATAATATGTGTTTGCAGGTGTATATGTGTGTGTGTGTGTGTGTGTGTGTGTGTGTATGTATATGTGTATATATATATATATATATATATATATGTACATATATATTCATATTTTTCCCTGAGTAACAAAAAGCAGATAGGAACAATGTCCATAAATGTTATGAGGCGATATTAAAAGTTAATCTAACATCATCTCTTTTTTGATATGTCAAGTAGGCTAGGAGAGCCAAATAATAGAGAAATAAGGTGCCAGAAGAATAGGGCTCCTTCATTAAATAGCTGGGGATTGAAGGGAGTTGCACTGAGCAAGTTGTAAATCTGTGAATTGAAAAGAATGAGTTAGGTTTCAAAGCACTTTTAGGTTGTTGAAATCCTTGATTCTATAATGTTATGAGAGACAAATTTGCTAGCTCTATTGTATTTTTAAAATTGAATTAAATAAAAAACTAACCATATTGAGTCTGCCAGTTCTCAGCAGCACCCAACATACCTACATGGTGCATCCTCCATTAGAGTGTATGCTTCTTGAGGGCAGACACTGAGTTTGTTTCTTCAGTGTTAAACATAATGTTTGACACATAACATGTACTTAATAATATAAATTAATTTCCTAGATTTGGACGTCAATAGATTGATAAATAGCATAGAAATCATAGAATCTTGGAATTTGAAGGGACTTAAAGAGTGTCTCTAGGCTAGTCCTAAAGATGTAAATCATACACCCTTTAAGCAGCCTGTTGCAGTCTGGGATCCCTTTTTCAGAATGCTTTTAAATAATTGAAGGAAATTCTAAATTTCAATTAAAAGTTAGCAACAAATAAGGATATAATTTTGTCCTATTCAAATTTATGGACCCCTTGAAATCTATCCATAGATCTTTATGAACCCCAGGTTAAAAACTATTTCCTCTGCAACTTAGTCAATGAATAATCATCAAACATTTGACAAATATCATCATCATCATCATCATCATCATCATTTACATAGCACTCTAAAGATTGCAAAAGGGTTTCCATATGTTAATTCACTTAATTTTAAAATCTCTGGTGAAGGAGAATCTACTACCTCTGAAAATATTCCATTCCACTTTTTAAGAGCTCTAATTGCTTGGAACATTTTCCTTACATCATCTAAATATGTCTCATTTAATTTCCTCCAACTGATCCTACCTCTGCCCTCTGGGGCCAAGTGGAACAAAGATTATAACTCTTTCATGTGATAATCCCTGAAGTACCAGAAGATGACTATCATGATATTATCTTCTCTGGAGTCAACACCCTCATTTTCCTCAAACAAAACTTGTATAGCAAGAATATAAGAATTTTACACCCTGGTTACTCCTGTTCTCCTTGCCCCCCTCTCCCAGTAAAGTCTTAATGAAAAAACTCAAATTATTTTACTATCTTTAATGTACAGAAATACATTTAGGATTTGTAAATTAATACTTTTAGTATCTTAAAAAAGAAAACCTCTCCAAATTAACTTGTATTTACCATAAATTAGTGGTGAAAATTTCAGTTATCCACAGAAAAAGCATTCCCTGAACTTCATTACCATCTATAGAGTTTTTCCACTTGGAATGATTGCCTCACTCATCTCAGTGGATCCAAATCCCCGTTCATCCTTTAAAGCCCAAATCAATAGATTCTTTCTAAATGAATGCTTCCTAGCCCACTCAACCCAGGGAGATCTCTTCCTCTTCTATACTGAAAGTACTTATTACTTTTAATTCAACTCAACACTTACTAAGTATCAAGTAGCAGACTATGGAGCTGTACAATCCCTGCCTCAGTTCAACAAATCCAATATTTATTAACACCTAATGTGCCATCACACAAAGATGAAAAACAAAATAACTTTTGCCTTTAAAGATCTTAAATTCTATTGAGATTTGCAGTATCCATTTGATAATCAGTTACAAAAGCTCTTGGACTTTGGTATTCATTGTTATTTAACTTTTTGTGTTTATATCTTTTCTCCCTGATTGGGCTATACATTTTCTGGGGGCAAGAACTATGCTTTAAATAGTAACAATAATTGATATTTATATGATACTTGAAGGTTTTCAAAATTCTATGGATTATCTCATTTAATCCTCAAAATAATCCTCTGAAGTTGGCGCGAGCACTATCTCCATTTTGCAAATGAAGCAACTGAGAATGTGAAAGGTTAAATATCTTACCCAGTATCACACAACTTGCAAGTAAGTCAGAATTAGAACCCAGGTCTTTCTGATTGTGAGTGAGGAATTCTATCAACTGAGCCTTCACAAGGTACCAAAGCTTTACATTTAATAGCTAATCAATAAATATTTGTAAATTTGATTTGCTTATTTGTTAGGAAAAGTGCATATTTGACATTGTGGTGTGCAACACAAAGGGTTCCAATTACATTACATGATGGTTTTTCTGTTTTTTTTTTTTTTTTTTCTTTTAGGATCTGTGAATTATATTGAAATGTTAAAGTGAGATTTATGTGCAGAAATTATTAAGCATAGTAACCAAAATGATATTGGGTTTCACAATGTGTTATGAGAAGAGATCTATTTTTTACTGACAGAACAAAACTTTTACTTGGAGAACTCTACTTAGGACCAAATAAAGACTTAGTGATACATTATACTTCAGATTTTAAATGACAAATGCCAAGAAGATATGTGTAGAGATATGTGCATCCTTATATACTCTCCCTTTTAACTTGTGCTTAGGAAAGCAGGTTTATTGTCCAGAAAATTATATGTTTATTCTAAAAGCTGAGTTTTATTGAGTTCCAGGAACAAAGCTTATTCTCCAAAGAATATAAAACTTACTCATAATAATTAGCTTCTGTAAGAAGGCTTCCAGACAATTATGGATAATGCTATTGGTCAATGGTTTGAGCACATTTCATTAAAGACCCACTGAAGTTGCCAGATGTATTGCTTCATATAAATGTGCTTACCACAATGTCCAATAATGGAAGGTTGAGTGCCATACTTAATTGCTAATTCCAACCTTTATTACCTATAGTTTTCAACACAAGCACTTTAAGAAAACCTGAAGATAGTTCACTGATTCCTGCTTTCTGATGATAGTACGTGGTACTGAGTGCATCAGTTCAGCAACCCATTTCAAACTATAACAGTGTCTTTTTAATGACAAATCATTAAATTAAAAATAGTTATACCACAAGCCCATTTTCTAAAATGATATCTCAATTCTTACTGCTAAGCATGAAACTAAAATCACCTTCCTCTTCCACCACCACCACAAACAAAATGTTAGTTACAGAAAATCATAATATGAACTCCAGAAACTCTGTAAATAGTAAATCAGGTTTAACTTTATGATGCTGCCAAAGAAGGAAGACTTTTAAACTTGCTTTCCATAGTTACTGTCTCCTTATAATCCTGCTATATATGCAGATGGGTTAATAATAAAATAATTTGGAAATACTAATGTTGGCTCACTACGATTCTTTACATATGTTTATGTATAAATATTATATTCCTCGTGTCTCCATCTAGAATATAATATAGTCTCACATTTTATATTTCCAAAATACCTAGCATAGTTTCTTTATAAAAATTAAGTGCAGCATTGTAAATAAAATGCTATATTTGTGATCAAAAAGCATTGGATTGAAATCTTACTCTAGATATTTCCAACTCAGTGATCTTAGCAAGATGATTAAACTATCTGAACCTTAGTTTCCTTATCTATAAGACAGGGATAAAAAGAGGTGAATTTCAGAGTTGTTCTGAGGATTGAGTTGTATAATATATATAAAATATCATACAAACTATTAATAACCAATCAAATGATGCTCATTAAATACTACTAAGTATTATTGCAGAAAATATAAAGTCACTAGTACTTCCGTAAATACACTGAAGATGTTACCTTATGATCCCCAATTTAGAGGATACTCAGATTTGTTTAGAAACTGATTAAAAAGTATGCTTCCTCCCTTGTTCTGGAATATCTCTCCCTCCCCAAAAAACAACTGCAATAAATAGCCAAAGGTATGCTGTGGTTTTACATGGATAAAGCTTTTGATTAAAGTGTTTCTAAATCCAAAAGTTATCATCATTTCTCTCTTATCCACAGAATTACAATGATAATTACCTTGAAACTATGCCTTTATGCCATCTAGCATCCATATATGTATCTATAAGACTACTCCAATCTATAGGGTTCCTAGCTATCCCTATATTTATTACAAGTACCAAACTACCATGTGACAAACAATTTCAACTGACATGACCGATTCTTCTTCCATAGCAACCCTTTCTCTTCCATTATCTCCTTTACTTCCCTTTTTTTCTTTTAAAAATATATGTGGGGTAACAAAGGCTGCTTATCAACATATTTTTTATGTGAAAGTCCGATCAGATATATGATACGTTGTTTGTTGTTTTGTTTTTCAGAAAACTACATTTAATTCTGCCTTAGTTTAGATGGTTTTAAAATCATTCTTCTTATAGTCTGAACCATATTGATTATAGTATGAAAGCAAAGGGATTTTAATTATTTAACTAACTTCCTAGACAAAGAAAAAATTTCGATTGATCATCTTAGGCATGTTAGTCTGGTTCCTGGGACCAGTTTTACAATTCTGACTTTTATAGCTGTTTTCTTTCACTTTGGTTTTAAATAATTTTATTTTTCTTCTATGTGTATTCTTGTGAATTGTTATTCTATTATACTGCCTAAGAGGGAGGCAGGGAATAAAAACAATGCATAGGAGAGCAGAATTTGCACTTTCAAACATGGAGAGAGGAGACCCTTAAAAGCAAATGCTAATCCTCTCTGAATAGATAGTTCATGTTATTTCTTTTGAACAAACTATGGCCATGATAAGTTAGGTGGGCTTTTAAAGAGGTAGAAAATATATAACTAAAAGTAACCTTTGCTTATATTTCTGCTTAAGAATTTTTTTTAATAGTGTGGTGCTGACAAATTTAGTCAATTGCTTCATGGTGATTTGCAAATTACTATTTCTGACCCAGTGCTTTTTTGAAACAAGTACATTTTACATTTGAAGTGGATAGTAATAGTGACATTTGCTCCCTGTGAACACAGTGATTGTGTGACAGAGAATGCAGATTGCATTTAAATAAATTTACTTTTAACTAATTATGAATAACTATTAATAGTTAGATGTTTTTTCACTGTTGATTAACCTAATGTTTTGTGATTTTTCAGCAATTGCATCAAAATAAAAGAAACACTTCCTTCAAGAGAACATTTTATATTTTCCCAGTAAGTTTTTTTTAATTTACTCTATTACTTTTGTCAAAACCTTCCCTTTGTTTAATGTTTAAATGTTTAACAATCGATAAAAAGAGCTTTAACATTGTTGTGTCTTTTAGATTTACATTTCTCTGATTTCAATGATGTTTTGAATTTTACAGAAGATAAAGTGTGCCTTCAGTTTACCTTATGCAATGCCATTACTACACAGTGTCCAGAAGAGTTTAGGATAGCATTACATTCAAATGACCCTAAACTTTGCAATAAGTATTTGATGGTTTCTCAGAATATCTGGAATTTGATGAAACGGACGCAACACTGCTTGTTGTCCTTTATTTTTTCTTCATAAAGTCATTCACAGATATGTATTCGTTGCCTTACCTGCAGGATAACGCTCGATCACTGGCCAGCTGTCCACCTGTAATGTGGCGTTACCGCCACTCCTCGTGAAACGTACTACATGGTATTTCCCATCATTAATGATAGCATTGGCCTCTTCAATGGCGATGTCATCCGTTCCAACATTAAATTTAACTCCAATCTTTCCCTGGTGCTAGAAGTGAGAAGAAATGAGAGGAAATCAGAAGGAAGTAATGCTAATTAGTAATTATTTGATAAGAATGACATATATGCAATGTGGCGTATCACAAAGTGTTTCCAACAACAGCTTTTCTTTTTATATTTCACTTCTGAAGACTTGCATACAAGTCAAGGTTCTTGACATTTTGCTAAGCCTGGACCATCTCTTTCATGGATAATTCATATTCCAAATCAGAAACTTTCAAGGGAATTAATTTGACTTCTTTTCCCAGAGGTTCCCACTGAGGAGAATGATTGCCCAAGTAAACAGGCGTCTTTTCATGAATTTTATCCATAGGACCTTTCATGTAATTCTTTCATTTCTACAGCAAGAAAAATGAGGCTTGAAATTATATTTCTTAATAACCAGTGAAATTGGATTAATAACATTTATTTATCCTAATTGGCAAGGGCAAATGTCTATTCCACTTGCATTTAAGCACATACAAATGTGGGTGATTTGGTCTTTGTTCATAGAACCATCAAATGCTGGTAGGAATTTAGATACCATCTAGTTCAACCCTGTCATTTGGAAAAGAGACCCAGAGAGGTAGAGTGATTTTTTTGTGGTCATAGAACAAGCACAAGAAGCCAAATCCCTTTACTTTGAGTCCAAAGGTCTTTCTTTACAAATATTAAGTAACACGGATACAAATGAGTGTAAAGGAAATATGGCTCCCTTGGACAGATACTATGTCTTTGGCACTTTCACCTCCTCCATGGTGAATTTCCACATCTTTTCAACCATTGCTAGAAACTAGTATGTCTGCTTGAACTACTTTGGCCCAGTAAACTGTTTTGCTCTCAGCATGGCATTCTGCTTAACCTTTTTGATATTAACACTCACCATTTACTTCCTATCTATCTCTGGTGATTTTCTAATGTTTTAAACCTATCTCCTTGGAGATCAAGCTCCATCATTTTCTATGACATTAAGGCATGAGGAGAGAGCTACTAAAATATGATATCTATTGCTTAATTATGTGAAGAAAGCCACATGTTTACATTTCATATATGACATAGAAAATAAAGTTTATTTCCTTGGACTTAGGAAAAATATTAATGAAATTCACCCATTTGTTTTCTTTAGGGAAAGAAATATTATGATAGCATAATTATTTTCTGTTTAAAATTAACTTCTCAAACCTATATTCTATTTGAGAAGAACAATATCATATGGGAATAAGTTGAGGTATGCATATATATATATATATATATATATATAAACAAACATGTTTTATTATTTTTAAAAGGGTCATCAATATGGAATATTTATAATTTCAATAGTTCTTGATTGAACAGTTTTCAAAATAGAGAGACTTTACTAAAAAATATCATTCCTATTGTCTTGTCTACTACTAGAGTCAGTAGGAAAAAAATATATTTTTTACTAAAGATTCATATAGACTACAAAGGGAATGAAGTCATATGATGTACATCAACAGGATCAATATGATTTTGGAATTTGTATTTCTACCTCATACTTCTAATGTGTTGGAAGGAAAGAGGACAACGAAGACTTAAGCACCTATTATGTGTCAAGCAGTATGCTCAAATTATCTCATATTATCCTCATAACATCCCATTTTACAGTTGAGAAAACTGAGGCAAATATAGATTAAAGGTCTTGCTCAGGGTCACACAGTTACTAAATGTCTGTGGTGAGATTTGAACTCAAGCCTTCCTGACTTTAGACCTTGAACTATGTTCATTGCATCACCTAGCTCCCACTTTCTAGTTTGTATTGACAAGATATTGTCATTTAAATTATTAAAAAACCCCACAAATTTCTAAACTTTACAACTAAAAGATAATTAGACTTTAAAAATATTCATTTTTATTCTTATTTTCAAGTATTAAATGTGATCACGCTCATAGAATTCTCATGAATATTGTATTAGCCAAATCAGAAGTGATTTCATTGGGCATGTGCTGATCTTTCCATTGTATTTTCTTTGAAATGGATAACTGGCTCACACCATAATTTTAAAATTCTATTATAAAGACATCAGTAACGAAGCATTTATAATTGAATGGAGTCTTTCAATACATTCATTAAATAAATAGTGACAAAGGTAATTATTGATTTTTCCCCCCACAAAAGCTCATTTCTGAATTAGGATTATATTAATAAAACAAGTTAAAAGAGAAATATAAAGTTTGACACTGCAAAAAGAACATGATGATTATTGGAATGGGCACTACAATTTCACTCATAGTTGTAATAACCTCTGGCAAAATATACTCATTGAGAAATAACATTAGCTGTTCAAAGGTTGCTATCTAAAATTTTGAAAATAAGATTCAATACTTCCTCGTACAATATTTCCTAGTAATTGATGTTATATGTGCTATTTCAAAGTCTCAAATTTTTGTTTGTGTATAGAGAGATGTATCAGATTGCTTTGGGAAATCAATCCTCACAATTTCAGCTACCAAAGCAATGAAGAAAAGATCACAGAAGTAGGGAGATGAGGCAAGTCCAGGGTGAAGACCTTTTAGGAGTAGAACAGTAACAATTGAATAAAAAATGACTAAGTGTTGTGACATTGGCCTTATATTATGACAGTGACTTTGCTCAAGGATAGGGAAATTTCTTTCAGGACAAGAAATTTAAGTTACTTGTCAGCCACTGAATTCTTGTAAAGAAGGAAGTAGTGATGGGTAGGTCTTCATGGTGAAGTTTGGGTAGAGCTCTGGCCAACCCACGCCATAGTAGGATGATCAGAAGGGAGGCAAGAAGTTGTAATGGAACTGAGGGTACCCAAGGAAAAAAATTTGAAGCTAGAGGGACCAAAGGGCAAAGGGTGAGAAGGAGGACTGCTTTTGGTATAGTCAATTGGCCTTCTCAATATAGACTGTGTAGTAGCTTTTTAGGGACTGCCTCACAGAACATTTCATTGCTGGGGGGAAAGGGAGCAGTTTTAGCACCAAGGTCTGTAGGGCCATATTCCCTCCTTGCCCTCTCTGCCTCATAATCTGCAATAGAGAGAGGGTCCTTTAAGATCAGAGGCAAGGTGATAGGAAAAATTGACACTGTCAGCTTTCCTGAGGAAACTGCCAGAACTTTCTCTTACCCCTCAACTCTCCTTTTTCTCAAACTTTCCCAAGGCCCATAGTCAAAGGGGCTTGCCAGGGGGACCAGTTGAAAATGTGAAAATAGAAACATTATAGAAAAAGACAATAAGCTCAATATAACTGATCTTTAAATGAAGGCAGGAAAAAAACCCAAACCAAAAACCTTTTAGGCACAATAATTCATAACCTGGTTTAACAAAGGAGTTTGGGATCTTAAATGGGGATTCTTCATTGTGTTATGGGAAGAACTCACTGAAAACAAGGATAGTAACAACTGTAGTAACTTTTTTCACAGCATTGTTATGACATTCAAATGAGAATGTATTTAAAGCCCCTTGGAAACATTAAAATGCCATATTAATATTGGTAGCTAAACATACTACATTACAGGACAGTTTTCTAAGAGTCATCAGTCTAGTTAAAATTTAAGAAACAGAACCTGAATGTTTCATTTTGAAAGTGCTAGTTTAAGGATAACAACCATATCCTTAAAAATGAGAAAGTTCTTATTAAGAAGCTTTTTTCTGGCACTTAGTTCAGGGCATGGTATACTATAATTAGCAACACAAGTGCATCTTTATTTCTCCATATAACTAGCATGCAGTTTTTTTTTTTCATGGAGTCATGCTCCTTACATCTTTCTTTTTCTTTTCCTTTATTTGAAGAAAAGGGAGACCACTAATAAAATTAGCCCACAAAGAAGTACTGTACCATATCTGCTCCTTAACCTTTACATGGCTGAATAGAATAATAGCTCCCATAGTATACATGCTAGACAACCTGAGGTTCACTAATGACATGTTTCCTCTTTTTCTATTCTTATTCATTTTCTCTGTAAATGGATTACATTTTTCCTAGTTACTTTCATAACAGTACATTCCAACAGATTGCAGAAGGAAGCCAATGACAATGATGATAAAATTCACTACTATAAAAGCAGACAGCATTGTTTAGTAAAAAAAGAAACATAAGTAGACTAGGAATCAGGAGATCCAGGATTCCAGTGAAGGCATTATTCCTGAGAGTTATGTGACTTTGGACAAATCTCCGAATATCTCTCAGAGTCAATTTCTTTAATTTAAAATTAGAAAATACCTCTAAGTTCCCATCTAGCTCTATGAATGAGCTTTCTTTAATTGATAAATGGTCAAAGAATATGAACAGGCATTTTTCAGAGGAAGAAAACCAATCTATCAATAGTCGTATGAAAAATATTCTGTCTGTAGTAATTAGAGAAATATAAATTAAAATTCTGAGGTTCTACCTCATACCCATTATTATTGAAAAAAAGAAAGAAAAGAAAATGACAAATGCTAAAGAGGCTATAGAAAAATAGTTAGATTAATGGAATTCTGGTAGAGTGTAAACTGGTCCAGAAATTCTATAAAGCAAGTTGGAGCTATGCCCCTAAACTGTGAAGACATTTTGGCTTGGCAGTGTCGCTATTAATTCTATAACATACAAAGATCAAAGAAAGAGGAAAACGCTTCACATATAAGAAAAATATTATAGCACCTTATTTGTGATAGGAAAGAATTGGAAAACAAAGGGGTTCTCATCAACTGGGCAAAGACAAAATAAGAAATAATATGTGATGTTATAGAATGCTATTGTGCTTTAAGAAATTGTGAAGGAGCTGTTTTTTGAGAGACCTGGGAAGACTTGTATGAACTAATATAGAATATAGTGAGCAGAATCAGAAGAACAATTTATATAATTATAACAAAATTTAAAAGAAAAGTAATTTTGAAAGACTTAGTAACTGATCAGCACAGTAACCAACTATAATTCCAGAGGACTCATGATGAAACATGCTACAAGCTTTTTGATAAAGAGTCTCATGATACGGATTGAAGTATATTTTGGAAAGAAGGTCATAATCAATGTGAGACTATATTTTGCTTGACTAAGATGTATATGTTGCAGAGGTTTTGTCTTTCTTGCTTTTTCAATGAATCTTCAGTTGAGATCTCCTCTCTCAGAGGAGAAAAGGCATGGATGTTCATGAAAATAAAATTTAATTTAAAAAATAATATATTGATGTGAAATAGTCAAAATTTAAAAATAATTCAATTTTGAGGGTTTTTTTTTAAAAGAAACCATCTAGATTACAACATGATAATATTTTTAAATTTTCTTCTATATTTTAATTATGATGGACATTTTTAGAGTAACTTCTTAGGAAATTATATTCTTTGATTTTTTTTTCTTTTTTGTGTGTGATCTTTCCTTAAGTAGTCCCAGATGCTTAGGAAAAATTCAATCTCCTAGGATGGCACAGAACCAAAAGATTTTTAAGATTTGGAGGGACCTTAAGTATCAATTATTCCAACTCCCCCATTGTACATATGAACACACTGAGGCCTCCAAAGCCTAAAGCAGGTTTCTTAAAGGTCACCCAAAGTAAGAAGATATGGGATTTGAACTTGTCTTCTCACTCCAAAATTGGTGATTCCTCATATTTCTTGTATATTCTACAACGGTCTGCAAATATCCTGGTGGCTCAGGAAAGACCTATTAATGATGCTGCTACTATAGAGATACACTATCACTGCCACTAAAATTATTTGTTACTTATATAGCATATTTAATATTCAAAAATAGACACACTTAGAATCATTTTTCAAACTGAAAATTTGTCATTTGGACTTGCTAACCATAAGTAAGTAGATTTTATGAGGCAGATTTCAGCTTAATATAAGAATCATTCAGTTGATTACTCAATAAACCTGGTCAAACTAATAAGATTTAATGAAATGTTCCTATGTGCCAGGCATTGTGCTAAGTACTAAGAATACAACATAAAGAAAGACAGCCCCTGCACTCAATGAGCTTACATTATAGTAAAGAATAGAAAATACAGAAAAAGGAAGGGGAAAGGTAGTGGCAGAGGTAACAGATTGAGGGTAATGGAAGAGAAAGTTTGGAGAACTAGGAGAAAAGCCCAGAAAGGAATAAGGAAAAAATTGGTTGTCTTGGAGAGAGGTGGATCAGATGACTTTGCATGTCTCTTTGATTTGTAGTTCTGTGAGACTATGTGTACATTGATGAGCTCTCATCTAGCATCTTTTGGGTCTCTCTTTTTACTATACAACACTGTAAGCAATCTCAATCTATAAAAAATATTTTATCTGTCCGTTTGCATGGATGTTTGCCTGAACTGAAAGGAGGTCTTGCATTAATGGCATATTGCTCATGTTGAGTTTGGTTCAGATAAAAATATCTAATCAGGTTTGCATTTTTTTCCATTCAGATTCATGATTGGGAGTCAAATTAGAATTTTTCACATTTTGTGGCCATTGGGAGAATTATGTGTTGTCAGCAATATGTGTCAATGTGTCAACAGCTAGTTCTAACTATGCCCTTTGTTCTCTCCCCCCCCCCCCCCCCCCCCCCCCCCCCCCCCCCCCCCCGCCCCCACCTGCACTCTTACTTTCTTGAGGCCATCTGATTGCTTGTTAGCACCTTTATTCATCAGGGACAGGAAATTCATATCAATCAGTTCTGCTATTTTTAGGCTCTCTGGGGAAAGAGTCAACTAAAAATGAGACTTGAGGATTATTCTTTTATTTCACTTATCTGTATTCTTTTTCTTTCTCCACATTTTCACTTATAGGCTAGCTATTTATCATTATTGCCTGGTTCTAATCCTCCCAACCCCCATAGCCTGACATTTTATAGACAGATAAAGAAAACAAATCTGGATAGTAATTTTAGTTCCCTGCATGTAGACTGCTAACTAGGCTTTAGCCAAAACAAAATTGCCCTTTGCTTTAAAAAAAAAGTCTGAAAAAAGAAAAGGCAACAGTAAAAATAAACCAAGATAAATATAGTCATTTTGAATATTCCATGTGATTTGCTTCAAAAGAAAAAAGTCAGCAGATGAGAAATAAAAAAGATCATGTAGGAATTATTATCTAATGCTGTTTTTCCCTTTAAAATGCATTTGTTAACTATCCTTTCTATCCTGTTTGAAACTGAGAATAGTGACAATATAATGTTTTCAGATATTTTAGTTTATTGTTAACATTCATTGCTAATGCTAATGTGATTTTGTAAGTTTTAAGCAAAACTGAAAGAATGCAGTTCACCACACCTCATTTGAGTTTTATGCCAAGAGGAAAAACTGACAAAGCTCCTCCTTTTTTCCTCTTCAACATTCTCTTCCTTATTCCTGGCTTATGGGCTTTTGGTCTACAATTGCCTGTCTTCCACAACCATTTATGAAGGGCTTGAAAAGTCAAATAGTAGATTTTATATTCAATACAAGGTAATAGGGAGCCACTGAATGTTACTCAAGAAGAGGGCTGACATGATCACACATTCACTTTAGGAAGGTTAATCTGAAAGCTGAATGGAGGATGGACTGCAGTGAGGAAAGACTTGTGGCAGGAAAAAGTATCAAATAGGCTATTTTAATAGTCCAAGTGTGAGGTGATAAAGACACGCACCAGAATGGTGGCAATGTGTAAGGAGAGAAGGGGGCACATTTGAGAGATGTTGCAAAGATCAAAATTATAGAACTTAACAACTGAATTGGTATGGAGGAGGGTGTTAGAGGAAAAGAAGGGTTAAGGGTAATATTGGGGTTGTGTAACAAGCTATCTGAAATGGACAAATCATTTAACCTGTGTGTCCATTTCTTCATCTGTAAAATGAAAGGGTTGGGCGAGATAATCTCTAAGATCTTTTCCAGCAATTGTAGAAAATTGGATGGTACTGTGATTCTCTGCATCTTTATGTGGACTTCTAGGAGCTTATCTAGAGGACAAGCCTGAATTTTTAAAATGCAATATAAAAAGAATAAAGCATATCATTAGCTTATGTACAGTATTTAATAACCATGTGTTTAAGGGTCTTCAGCTGTTTCCTGATTCAGGAACAGAAAAAAAAATTGATACAAATATTGAAACTAACAATGAATTCATCCAATCACTTGTTTGCAAGTGTCATTCATCAACATTTCCTATTAAATTTATTGTAGAAGAGACTGAGCAATAGAGAATGAAAGCATATTCCAAATGTCAAATTTCCCCCTAAAATATGTTATTCTATGGGATGTACATTGCAGTGTTAATGTAGCAGTTTGGTTTCTTTTGAGGTGGGATGTTGACAGAGCTCCTTTCTCTAAAGAGAATCTTATATCGAGAAATAATAGGATATCTGAGCACAATTTATGCCACAAAACAGTCCCCAAATCAGTTGGGGGCATCATTCTCTGAGCGATTTAAATGGGGGCATTTAGGGATAATGATCAGAAAAGCAGCTTAAACCCTAAGGGAAATCATCGTTTAGAAGGGCAGACAGATATAACTCTCGAACAATACCCCTCTCTGATGAGAGCAGAGCAGTCCCATTGCCCCTTCTCCTACTCTCCCTGAGGCGGGAATGAAAATTTCCCTTAGATAAGAGTGGATATTTCAAAGCTTCTTTGTAAATCTCATTAGATAATCTCATGTGGACATACAAATTAAGATGGGTAACACACACAGATATACCTAGTGTCCATCTATTAGCTGAAAAAATCATGGTCTTTGTGATAACATTCCCCAGCTCATTGTTCCTCTGCAGGGACCAAAGGGACAATTTAGAACAAGTTATCCTGTGCTCTTGCCCTGCAAAGACATCCCTAGCTAAATAGTGGAGTAAGGCAGTTAATTATTAACAGACAAAAAGATTCTTTCAGAATTCCAATACTGGTGAAATTTTAAATAAAGCGATGTTAACATTTGAAAAATGAAACTTTTGACCAAGACTTTTTTAGAACCTCTTGGTATACTAAAAACTCTGGTTCACTTAAATATTAATGACTGGTGACTATGGTGAATTGAGCCAAGAGTCCAGAAAATGAACGATCGCCATAGCACTAGCAGCAGGTGGCACTCTAGCATTGTTAACAAGCTCTGGAGTAAAATGATTCAAAAAATCATTGCGTTCCAAAAATTGGAAAGGAACTAGGAGGCCATGTAAAACAAAACTTCCATTTATTTATAGCATTCTTGATAAGCGGTAATTCAGTCTTTGGAGAACGTAGTGAGGGATTCCTCTACCATCCTAGTTAGCCCATTCCATCTTCACATAGCTTTTCAGCAGTGAGATTAAGCTTCTAGAGCTGTGATATTAAGTCAGAAAGCAATTAAGAGCACAGATAAAGCATCAATAAATTAAGAGGATCACCTAGACAATAATGTATATGTAAGAAGGCTGCCAAAAGGAAAACCCCCTTTTAGGCAGGGGTATAATTAACACACACACACACACACACACACACACACACACACATCCACACACATCCACATGGTATAATATAAGAAAAGTCATAGTATTTATTTCAGAGTAGTTTTTCTCCCTCTACCAGCTGGTTCCTTACTGATGGCATATCCCTTGCCATCCTGATGAAATGAACTAATATGTGAAATTATTAGAAAGTCATTGAACACTAAATACATGCTATAGTAATCGATGATGATGATGATGATGATGATGATAAGTTAGAACCACTATGCAAGTTAGAGAAGAAAATAATATTTAAGTCAGGGACAAATGATTATTTGGTATAGTCTGTGTTTCTGCTTCCCTCCATTAGTTCAAATAATTGACTGGACTTGGCAAAAAAAAGGCAGTTTGATTTGGTGACAAGAGGATCTAACCAGAGTTCTATTGTTTCATACTATAGTCCATCAAAATCAACCAAAGGGAAACCTTCATATGAATGGCCCCCAAATCCTTACAACTTGAAGACTGTCAGTTCTGAACAATGGTAAAGTGATCCATGAAAATGTGGTAGGAGCCTACCAATAAACACCACTGTTTTAAATATTAATAACTTAATTCTAGAAATTGGGAATAATGAATCCACAGTTAAATCTTTGAATAAGTTGCTCACTAAAACTTGATGATTCTAGAGCATGAATGTCTGGTTTTATAATCAGCCCTTAAGTTAAGGGCTCTTAATGACTCTGGTTAATACTTATGTGCTGATTCCAGAAACTGGAGAACACTTGGGGACAAAATCACAATATCTTTTCCCCCTTCTTTCCACCTAGCATAGTTTCTCTCTCTTTTTATACAATTACAAATCTCTCTTTCAGCAAATATGATAGTGATCCCTGAAAAGTTTTGGCTGTAAGCCTCTTCCAGTTACTACTTATCAGAAATTGCTAGAACCTAATAATCATTTTCACATTTGCTGATTGAATATAGTCTTGAATATAGTATATTCTGTGTTAACTAATTTAACAACAATAGTAAAAAATCATAACTTCAATATAATACATTAAGTTTAATTAGAAAGACCCATAAAAACTTCCCAGTATATCATTTCCTTTCAAGTAGTGACTAGTTTTCATTACATGCACATGCATACACACATAGATGTATAAATATAAATATATAAAAATGAATTTCCGATACATAGGTATATAGATATATGTTTAAAAACAACTCTTTCACATATTATTTTTAATATAATTGATCTAATTAATTAATGTCTAATTGATCTAAGATTAAATTTGATTACATTTTCATTAGTTTTCTCTAAATTCATGTAACTGAATGAATGAAAAATAATTTATTAAGTACTTATTATCTATCATTCAAAAAGTAATTATGTGTCTATTATGTGTAAGCACTGTGCTAAGCATTGGGAATACACATAGAAAGTGCATACTTCACTTTCAAAGAGCTTATATGCTAATAGGGAGAAACAACACATATGAGTTTTCAGAAGAAGGCAGGTGGAAATGCCTTGTAGTCCTTAGGTTGCCACAGCAATGCAGATGGTAATACATCTCCTTTAATGTCAATTCCTTTGATAAAACCATTTCTCTATGACTTTGAGCCATTGGACATTTCTTTTTTTCCATTACTATTCCTTTTTAAATAGTATTTTATTTTTCCAATTACATGCAAAGATAGTTTTTGACATTCTCCTTTGTAAAACCTTGTGTTTTAAATTTTTCTTTCTCCTTCCTTCTCCCCCACAGAGAGCAAGCAATGAAATATAGATTAAATATTGGCAGTTCTTCTAAATATTTTTCAATATTCATCATGTTTCACAAAAAAAAGCATACCATTGAACAGTTCTAATGGCTTTGGTGCCATGAACTTTCTTTTCTGTGTCTTCACTAAGTATGGCTGCTGCAAAGTGGGGCCTGCAGCTACTATGTATGTAGATGTAAATGATAATTTATTTGTATTAGACACTAATTAGATGTAGATGTATATACAAATGATAATTAACTTGTATTAGAGTTAAATGCTTAAATCTGAATAATCCTCTTCTTTCATTGTAATAGTATTCAGTTTCTTCTATTCTTTGATGCCAAGGTTGAAAGAATCTAAGCCATTCCATTTTTTTGTTGTTGTTGTAGACAAGCATCAATTTTATTAATGTATTTAAAAGAAAGTTAGTATCCATATTCCAGCCTGGCCTTTGTGTCTCTTTCTATGGTTTTGAAGTCATTCCTATCTCTGCCATTTTCCAAAAAGTTCAGAGTACTTAAGAAGTAATCCTTTAATAATGTCATTTCCAAGTTGACCTTGACTTTCATTTCTCAAGGTGCAGTCTGTTTATTTTATGATGCCTTTTGGGGTATACACAAGAAAAACAAGAACTACAAACACACATACACACACCCACACACACCTATAAAACATCTCTCTATAAATGAAAGATTATTTGAAACCCACAATAAAAAGGGAAATATTGCTTTCAGCAGTTCTTTAATTGACAAATAACAATATATAAATTGCTATTACTTCCTAACCCTCCAAAATTATATTTAATGGCAGGCAAATGGCAGACATGGTGAAACTTTAGACTTAGATCTGTTGGCAGCAAATGGGAATCCTGAACAACTTATTCAAGAAAGAACATGCCATCAAGGTAGAGATTTATCATTCAGAATCTCTGACTGGAGGTAAAATGATCCCATTCGCCTATGAAGAAATGACTAATGCCCTTATTCTGCCTTAATTAACTGTCCTTATAAACTGCCACAAACTTAGCTATAGCAATTCATTTTTCCACATAAAACTCAGCAAGCAGAAATTATGAAAGTATTATCAGGCTGGGTTGATAAATCTGCAGTCTTAGCATTTTATTTTTGATTTTCAATGAATTACCGTTCCTGTGTTTAGCTTAAACAAGTCATTATGTCTGTTCTGATGTTGTGTAGCTGAATAATCTCAACCTACTTTGCCAAAGCATGCCTGAAATAGCGCTACTGTCCTCACAACTACTCCCCAAAAGGAACTGAGAGGGAAAATATGGGCCTCAGAGCCCTGAACACCAGCAGCTGGCATCTTATTATCCACTCAGCATCATTACTGAAATAGGCAACATCTAATTTCTCCAACTGACTATACAAAGAAAAAACTATTCTAAGTTCTTAGATATCATCCCATTTATCAGCAACTGTGCACTTCTTTAGTTGTGTATCCCATCCTTACGTGTCATAGACACAGCATCATGCTGCCATATTATGAATAATGCTTTTTTATAAAGGGATGGATGGGCAGAGAAAGACAGAAGAACACGTCCACGTTATTATAACCTCCTCATTTTCTCTGCTACTTAACTCTCTGGAGTAGAATGAATATGCAAAACAAGACACATTTCTAGACATGGCCAATGTGGGGATTTGATTTGCTTGACTATGCATGTCTGTTGCTTGTTTTCCTCTATATGGGGCAAAGAGATGGTCAGAAGGAAAAAATGTCCATTAATTAGAAAAAAAGAAAGATATTGGTTCTTTGCATGCAGAGATTGTCTTATTTTTTATTTGTATCTCCTCTCCAGCACAAAGCTTGATACAGATTAAGTGCTTCATATTTTTTTTAATTTAAAAAAGGAAATAAACTATCTTTCTATTGTCTTGATGCCTAAAGCATTTTTTAATTCAGTAAGATTCTTAAAGTCTTTCCCTTCTAATTACCTCAATAGAAGCAATAATATTTGCTGAGTTAAACTTCTTACTCATTTTGGTATTTTACATATCTACATACTATTAGATGAAGGCATTTAAGAGAGGAGGACTCCAAAACATCATTCCTTCTGCAAGATGACTTACCAATAATAAGTTATATTGTAATATATATTTGGAAAAGAAATAAATAAACCCAGTTATTTCTTCTCTAGTCCTACTTCAGTTGTCTATAACTTAACAGTTTAAGTTCAATAGAATCTCAGATGTAGAGAATTCATCCTCAGCTATCCAGGACAGATAAGAATCCTAAAAAAGGCAAAAAACAAGACTATTGAACCAGCCTTGTACATACTACTAAATCAATGAATTAAAATAGCTGTACTTTATTCACAGAAAAGTCCATCAGGATCAGGATCTATTCTCTCTAATTTTTCACAAAACCTTAACAAGCCTTTTCTAAGTCTATAAAAAGACTAGTAGCAGTAGGTAGGGAAGCTCTAGAAATGGTCATAGTAACAGAAGTAAGAAGGGACAACTGGAAAAGAGAGTGTGTATACACACAAATGTATATATACTCTCTGTACACACATGTATATATGTAAAATGTATAATAAACTTAGCCTTTTTAAAAGTATGTTGATGTGGCAAATAACTCACTAGTTTTGGTCCTTGGAAACTTCATTTATTAGTATGTTCTCTCAGGTAGGGTACTACTATATAGCTGTTCTTTAGGGTATCCTTAAAAAAAAAAGAAAACAGTGGATGTGTTTTATTTAAGGCTCTGTGATGTCTTGATAACAATTACTGCAGTAGAGCCTGGTGAAGACCTTATACACTAAACTGATGTTTCCCATCAAAATTCCGGTTATGTTCACTTTAGCTAAGACTAGGGGGATTACACAGAAACAGTACAAATGTGTCCAGGGAGAAATCTTTCATTTTTATTTGTGGAGAGCAGTTTTATTTTCATTTATTGATGACACATCAAATGACTTTCCCTCAGTTTCTGCCATGTGTAACATATCAAAAAATATAGCCACTCTTGGAAACAGAAAGACTAACACATACTCAAAAGAGAGTATATTGGCAACTTTTCAAGTTTAAGTATTATTTATATTTTCTTATATTTGATATGTTCTACTAAATAATACTGTGCACTTCTACTTTCTGATCGTTTGCTAGGAAACTCTGTCAATTGATATAAAAATATCTGATTAATTAAATTTCTTATCAGTTGACTTCAATAAACATTAAGTGTCCACTATTTATTGGATCCTGGGAGAGACACAAATTTTAGGTAACATTTAATATAGCCTCTGCCCTCATAAAGCTTACAGAATCTTGTACAATAGTCTTAACACTTGAAGAGACCAAAAATGTTTATCAATGCAGTCCATTCCTGTTTCCAAAGTAGAGTTTATGTCATTCTGAAAGCTTATGTTTGAACTCTAGTGATAGAAACAACTTTATCTTTACCATCAATCCTCAACTTGGGGTAACATTTTTAGAAAATGGTAGAAAAGTAAAAAATGTGAATGTAGACAGAGTGAACGTATAAGATAGAGGAGATTAGGTTCCCAGACCACTAAAAACTCTAATCTCTTGCTAGAGATGGCTGAAAATATGCTTTTCTGCATACAATTCTTTATTATAAATTTAACTTTGATAATACTCACTTTTCCTAACACGGTCATGAAATAACCTATAAAATGAAACTGAGCAGTGAGGACGGAGATGGTCAGGGGCAGTTATACTGGAACGATTTAGAGGTTAAAAAAAAGGAAAGGGATAACTTGACATCTCTAATCTCCCTTTCAGTGGTTTTACTGTTCCTGGATGAAAAGCACATACCTCAGGGTGAATCCCCTGCCCCCAGTCAGAGCTTTGAACTCCCATCTGAGCCAGTTTGTCCTAGGCTTATCTTGTGCTGTTCTCCCCAGGCTGAACTGCGGGAGAAACAGGATGCTTGCTGGGCCATGTGAGTAGAGAAGGGGATGGGGAACAAGGGGGTGACTGCTACCTTATTTACAACAAATCTGGCTGGTTTTCCATTTTTACTGTAGCACTTTCTGGAACATATGCAGGAAACTTTTACAAATACTTCTCTCCTTTTTGCAGATATAAACTTGCACACGTCCTGACTCATTTTTTCTCCACTACATATAGCCAAGAATGTACAGAGTTGCCAGGACCAAAGTGAGAGTTACTAATAAAATCATATGAATGCTTCATGTCATGAAAGTTAAATGTGTGAATATTGAAGATAGACTGCATTTTATTTGTCTTTTAATTATTGATTCTTAATAAGAGGGAAGTGTCTTCTAGTAGTTTGATACTAATAATAGTTCCTGAATTTTCCAAGAATTGTGTTGTTTACCCATGCTGCTCTATTTGCAATGTTTCAATAATTGTGTGTTTTACACTTTGGCTCTTCATACAAGTTTCTTCTCATGATTCTCTGAATTATTTGTTTTTGTCCTTCCTTATAACATAGCAATGTTCCATTATGTTGACTTACATTGAGTTAAATAATTTTCTCCCAATTATTAGGTGGGTCTGTTGGATCTGAAGTCAGGAAGAATCATCTTCCTGGGTTCAAATCTGGTATCATACACTTATTAGCTGTGTCATTCTAGGCAAATTCTATTAGTCTCAGTTTCCTCATCAATAAAAGAAGCTGGAGAAAGAAATGACAAAACACTCCAATATTTTACTAAGAAGACCCCAAATGAGATAACAGATCAGACATGGCTGAAACAATCAAACAATAAATCGTTAGGTAGATTCTTAGTTTTTTTCTCTTTTTATTAACACAAATAATGCTGCTTTGAGCCTTTTTGTTCTTGGTAACCCTACCACTCCTTTTGAAGTCCACTCTTACTTTCTTCCTTTTCATACATTCTGACATTCAGTTAGTTTGGCTTCCTTGCTGTTCCTCCCCCATGATACTTCATCTCTTGTTCCAGATTCTTTGCACTGGCTATGTCCCATAGTTGAAATGCTCTCCCTACTTAGCCCTACTGCTTAGTTTCCCTGGCTTCCTTCCATTCTCAGCTGAAATCTTACCTTCTGTAGCAGGCCTTACTTTTCAAAACATCCCATTTTCTTTTGAATATCTATACTTGTTAGGAAGTTTTTCTAAATATGCAAGACAAACATCTCTTTACAATCTCCACTCACTTCTCTGTGGGGCCAAATATTGTTGTAATCCTTCCTCTACATGGCAATTCTTCAGATATTTGAAAACTGCTCATTATGATCTACTGAGTCTTTTCTTCTACACATCCATGTCCTGTAACTGATACTCAGCTGACATGGATTTAAAGGTTCTTTAACATCCTGGTTATTCTCCTCTGGATTCCATTGAGTTTATCATTATCCTTAAACTGTGGCACTCAGATCTGAACACAACAGTCCTAATGAGGTCTGATGAGGACAGAGTACAATGAAACTATTAACTCCTTGGTCCTAGAAGCTATGACTATTAACATAGTCCAATAACACATTCCCTTTTTTGACTGTCATATCCCATTCCTATTGAACTTGTAGTTAATTAAAACCCTTAGATCTTTTTTTTTTCTTAAGAAAACTTGGTCTCTAACCATTTCTCCCCTATTCTACATTTGTGAAGTTGCTTTTTGGGGTGAGATACTCAAATTTAAGATTTTCCATTTACCTTACTGAATTTCATCTCATTAGATTCAGTTCAAAGCTCTAGTTCAAGAATTTTTAGATCATAATTCTCTTAACCAATGTCTTAGCTAATCTACCCAGCATTGTGAAATTAGCAAATTCTTTGAGTATAACTTTATCTGAGTCACTGTTAAAAATATAACAATGTAGAGACAAGCACAGATTCCTGCCATATTGACTGAACCATTGATGATTACTCATTAAATATGGATATTTGTGAAGCATGGATGTATATGTCTGTAATTTCAGGTATTAGGAAAGCCAAGGATAGTGGATCTCTTTAGCATGAAAAATTGGAAAAAGGCTAAGCTGATGAAGATCTGAATGAATTCTGGCTTTAATATAATAATTGTGAATTTCTGGGAAAGGTGGTCACATGGTAAGAAATGTAGCAAGTCAAAGCTCCCATGCCAATGAGTAGCGGGTTTGGAAATTGCTATTGAACTTTCACAAGGATGTTGAGATTTTAAACACATATATATACACATACTCTCTCTCTCTTGCTCGCTCTCACTCTCGCTCTCGCTTTCTCCCTCTCTTTCTCTCCACGCATACAGTATTACGTTCTACTATTGCTGTTTAGTTATTTCAGTCATGTCCAACTCTTTGTGATCCTATTTGCAGTTTTCTTGGCAAAGATACTGAAGTAGTTTTCCATTTCCTCTTCAGGTCGTTTTGGATGGAGAAACTGAGGTAAATGAGTAACATGACTTGCTAATAAATGGAACAGCTAATAAGTGTCTCAGATCAGATCTGAACTCAGATTTTATTGATTCCGGATCTAATGTTCTATCTATTTTGTCATCTAGTTGCACAGTATTTTGAACTATGGTGCTCCTCATCTCCATCTTTTCTAAAGGAAAAGAAGAAGGTACTTAATCAAAAGCTTTGCTGAAATAAACTGTGACTACAATTTTCCCTTCATCTATTAGTTTATTAATCCTGTCAAAAAAGGAAATGAAGGTTAGTCTGGCATGACCTGTTCTTGATGAATTCATATTGGCTCTCTGTAATAACCACTTTCCTTCCTAGATACTTGCCAATAATTTCTTTATTGTTTCTACATCATATGTCCTATAAATGAAGGACATTGACAAGTTGGAGTATATCCAAAAGAATCAGGAAGCCAAGATGCTATTAAGGAGATTGGAAACCATGATATATAAAATAAATGGGGAGGATTTAGGTTGGAGAAACTTTAGGTGGGACATAATAGGTATTATTAAATAGTGGAAATCATCTTTTATAATCTCTATTCCTTCACACATTGAGTTTAATGTCAAGAAAACCTGAATTCAAATTCTGCCTCAAATATTTACTAGTTATTTCTTGGAATTTGTCATTTAAACTCTGAAATATAATGTATCACTGATCACTGGTTTGTTCCTAATTACATCTACCTAGTAATATTTGCTCTCTCTTTTTGTAACATTAATTTGTGAAACTTAGCATTTGGGTTGCCATGCCTATCTCGGATAAATCACAGATAACTTTTTCAATATGTCAATTTCTTCAAAAACAAATTATGAGAGGAGTACTTTAGATGCTACTCCACAAAGTCAAATATGCATTTCTCCCAAAGAAATCAGCAAATTAATATTTACGTAATCCCTCTTATGTGTATTTGGTATAATTAAAGGGTACAATGCAGAGAGCTGGACTTGGAATCAAGGGAGATCTGAATTCAAATTTTACCTTGGACTCTCCCTTGCTGTGTAACTGGCCAACTCTCATTCTCAGCTTCCTCTATGATATGGAGGATCTCTATATATGGAGAGTTTGGACATGATGGCCTCTAAGGTTACTTTTAGCTTGAAATCTTTTATAAACTTGGAAACCCTATATTTGTGTTATTATTATTATAACTTGATTATACTTCTTGAAGGAGATTCTATTCTAATGTCTTCTTGTGGAAATGACTCTGAATCCTTGAAGTTTTTATTATTGGCTTTGTATTGTATTATTATTTGTATTATTATTGGCTTTTTATTATTAGCTTTGTCAGTTCCTATAAAACTGGAAGGACTTCAAGAACCAGTCTAATAATCTGTTATCAAAAGACAAGCCAGGTTGACTTGAAAGAAAGCTCATGACCAGTTTGGCAATGGTATCTACTAAGAAATGAAAGGAAAGGGATAAGGTATGGTCTGCACTGATGGAGAAAGCACAAATACCTAAGGTAGTAAACTAAGTGGTATAACATGAAGCATTGCCCTGTGATAAAGTAGTAGATTAGAAGGCAAATAAGCATTTATTAAGCACTTATTACGTCCCAGGCATTTTGATAGATCTTACAACTTTAGGAGGTTAATGTTAGTATTATCCTTATTTTATAGTTGAGGAAACAGAGACAAACAGAGGTAAATACTTTCCAAGGCCATATAACTATTAAGTTTCAGAGGCTGGATTAAAACTCAGGTCTTCATGACCACAGCCAACCAGTCCACTCTCTCACTCAATTGGCTCTAGGATTAGCCTTGTTTAATTTGAGCACAGAGAGTACAACTAGGAATAATGGAGGCATTATAAAGGCAGATTTTATCTTAATGTAAGAAAATCCTTCAAAAAAATTAGTTATCTGAAGTAAAAGAAGCACTAGAATCATAATATCTCAAAATTAAATCTAAGCCATTCCTGCACAAAGACCCCACCCTTCTCCAATACCAATATTTGATGAACCCAGACCTGTCTTGAAGACTTTAGGTTTAGATCTGTGATATCCTAGGGCAGCATATTCTAGTTTTTCTTTTACACTTTTATTTACATTAGGATCTATATCTAACTGTATAGAACTTCTTATTGGTTTTTGTCCTCTCTGGAAATAGGTAGCATGGGGCAGAGATATAGTACAGTAGAGTAGAATAGAGTAGAAAAATACAGGATTTGGAATCAACTTCAAAACCAGCTGTCACTTGTGTGACACTTTGGTTCTCTGGTCACTTTTTCTGTATCTAACAAGCAAAAGGGCTGGAGTAGATAACTCCTATTGTTATATTGTATATAACTGGACTTTTCATGCTGGAAGTATCCTTTCCCTTTAAGCCCCTTAAGAAAGTAAGCCTCTTTCTCTGAATGGCTGGTCTCTCCCAAAACCTCCCATATTGAGGAGAAACAGTACAACTTTTTTTTTTTTTATTCTTCTCCAAGCTGAAGTCCCAACTCATTCCTCAGAACATTCTGCCTCTTTCACTTTCTCTCCCCAACCCCATTTTCAGCTTCCTTTTATCCTCCCTTATTAGAAAAGAAACTCCTCGAGGGAAGGGGCTATCTTTCTACTCTTGGAAGACTTACTTGCATTTGTAAATCACTCTATAATCATAAATTTAGTCTTTCTACATGATAACTCTATATCCTTTAAAACATTAATAACATCCTTCCTCAGCTTTTTCTTCTTTTGTTTTTATGATTAGGTTTTTTTTTTTTTTACCTCCCCCCATTCACCTGTTTGGCAGATTCTTTTCAAATAAATCCTGATTGGAAGTTGTCCCAAGGACTTTTGAAATGACTCATAATTTTTAATAAGAGGAAAACAAATTTTAGAATGAAGAAATAATTGTTTCCATCTCTTATTAACTGATGGTAAAAAGCACATATTTTTGTCTATCTTCTGTTGACTTGTCTTCTAGCCACTAAAGTAGTGTGGGGAAGATTTATGGCAGGGTACTGTGGGCTATAATAAATGACTTTGGGAAGCTGGGAACACTCACTGAAGTTAAAGTTATTATCTGAAGCTCATAGGGGTAATTAGAGATGCAACTTAAAATGTTCAGTCAGCAGTAAGAAACAAAACAAATTATCAATTAAAGACTTCATCTATGTTTGGGGACAGAGGAAAAAAAAAGATTTGTAATAAGAAGAAAATTTACCTTTTAAGCACGGGAGTCAAATATCAGTGCATTTCCTTTGCTAACCTAAGATTTGAAAAAAGTCAGCTCACTACTTAAAAAAAATATGCTCAGGAGGAAATTGAGAAGCAAGGTATCTCAATTGTTTTGTATTTCTAAAGGTGAATGCTTAAACATCTGCAAAAATGGGACTCAAAAGAAAGAAATTAGAACCACCTCCTCTTCCAAAAATAATTCATTGTATAATAATTTTCTTTTTTAGGATTAAGGATTTTTTTCTTCTCATTGCTGGCTTCTGAAGTTGTTTTTGGGCAACCAGAGAAATAATTCTTTTATATATTTCATACCAGATGAGAAATCTGGCCTGTTCTCTAATAAATAAATACAATGAAGGACATTGATAGAAATAAATTTTTGTTGATGAGGTTACTTTTGAGGCAATTGAGGTTAAATGACATATCCAAAGTCACACAGTTAGTAAGTAACTGAGGACAAATTTGAACTCGGGGCTGGTGCTTTTTCCATTGTGTCACCTAACTACTCCTGACTATTTTTTTGGTAACAGGCATAGAGCACATTTTGGTTTACTCAGTCAGACATTGCTTGCCTGCTTTCATTCCATATGTGGAATTTGAGGAGCCTGCTTCTGAACATGAAAGACTGAAGGACTTCTGTTATGTGAGCATAATAAGTCTTGTTTTTTCTATTAAAACAAAAGAACTGATCACTCGGTGGTTGTAGAACTGGAACTCAATGTGTGGACCTAAGAAGCTTTCCTCCCCTTTATCTCTTTCCTTTGTGGCCACAAGCAAGAGATGAATAATTTGAGATGCCTCCCCTCATAACCAATGGGAGGAAAGATGGTAGCCCAGTCTCCAGCGATAGCTGGAGTATTGGCCACCAGTATTGTAAAGGATCACAGCAATGGAAGTGTCTACATTGAGGGTGGAGACATACTAAGGAAAAGGGAAGCAGAGTGACAATTACCTATGTAAGTAGCTTAGAAATTTTGTAGTCATATTTTTATTCCTTATAACACTATGGAAAGACTAGTACATCTGTCCTATATACATTTGGGGAGCGCTGAGACAATTCTGAGTAAAATTTTAAAATATCAGGGTCAGAGAAATACAGCATGACAATCTTCTGAGCACAAGAATATAGAAACTTTTTTTTTTTGTTTTTTTGTTTTTTTTTAATCTTTCACCAATGGGTCACTGCAATTGAAAGGCTGGTCTTGGTAGTTAAGGGATAAATGGACATTTTCCAAGTGCTTCAGTTATTGTAAATATTGTCTCTATCAGTATCTGGGTGAACAAGGAAATCAAAAAGTGGAAATAAATGCCCCCTAGGTCATTTTTGGCCAGCATCCTGCTGCTTCCATGTTTCAAATTTAGACTACAAAGCAATAAACACCCTCAGCTTTATTTGTTTTCTTTTAGTCAGCAAAATTCCTATTGCATTTTATAAGATAACAGCAACTTTTGTATCACAGTGTTATTAGGATTTCCTATGAAAATTCTACAATGTGAAAATAACAGAGAATGGGCAGTAAAATGAGTTGGGACACATGATCTCTTTTCTCTGCTCCCCATTCCATAATAATAAGAGACAATAAGACAAAATAGTAACTGGGTACTAAGTTGTGTTTGTATTTGAATCAGAAGTCAGAGGCCATGATCACAATTATTTATTTTGTTTAATAAAGCAAATACATGCAAAATGACAGACACCAACTTGAAGATAGAATGGGGGAATGCATATTAAATGATTACACATTCTTCATCAAATCATTTCTTATTATGGAGCCTTCAAAGAAACAATTCACTGTGGATAATGTTTGATGCAATAGTCTATTTTATGCCTTTGTGCAGCCCCCAGAATAGCTTCAATGAGCAGTTTTCACTAATTCAGTCAGCCAAATCATAAAGGTTCAGGCAGTCAGGAAAAAAAATATTGATTTTTTTTCCCTTTCTTCAGCTATAAATTTCTTTTGAAACGTGACAAAAATACATAAACTATATTTATCAGCATTGCTATTGTGGGAAAAGCTGAGGTTGGCCCTGTAACCTTAGTGGCTGAGTGGTTTTAGTGCAACTCATCTTTATGGTACCAGAAACAATATTGGTCAGGTCTCTGCGTGAAGTTTGCATCCCATTGGAAACGCAACAATTAAAAAAAAAATCTAACAAATGAAACCTTGAACTACAAGTATCCTTTCTTATTGATTCTGGGAAAGCAGGATGCTCAGTGATTAAAAGTTATCTTGAAATTTGCTTTTATGACCCTTCACCATTCTGGTTGCCTCTCTCCAAAAACACCCTCAGCTTCTCATAGTTACTTATAAAATATAATAGCCAGACATGAATAAAAAAGTTCTGTTTCAGATGTGAGATGAACAATATCAAAAACTGCCATTGTTAGTAGTTTGAACACTAAACTTTTATTAATGCATCCTATGATTACATCAATTTTGGGGGGCAGCCATATCACATTGCTGACTTATTTCGTGCTGTCAATCAAACTCTCTGACTCCCTACTATATACTATTGTCTAACCACATCTCCTTTCTCTTTTGCGTATATAACTTTTTTAATAGGAAGGAATTATATCTATCATCATTCATTTGTTTTTTGTTGGATATGCTCCATCAGCTTAGTTTGTTCAGAGCATTTTAAGATTCTGGATTCTTCCATCAAATAAAATCATTCTTTTTAAAGAGATGGAGTTCCACTCTGATCTTCAAAATCACACCCTTTTTTTCCCCATCCAAGTCACTGACAAAAATGTTGAATGAGATCATAGCAAAGTTCTATAATAAGCCACTAGAAATCTCCTTCCAGATTAATATTTAATTAATAAATAAGTTATAATTTGTTGTTCATTCTTCCCCTTTTTATGGATCCATTTTTGGGGGCAAAGATACTTAAGTAGTTTGCCATTTCCTTCTCCAGCTCATTTTACAGATCCGGAAAATGAGGCAAAGAGTTGTGATTTGACCAGGATCACAGGCTAGTAAGTGTCTGAGGCTATATTTGAACTCAGAACTTTTTGATTCCAGATTTAGTGTTCATTGTGTCGCTTACCTTTCCCAACTTAAAATTAATGAATAATAATTATAACAATGCTTTTATGTAGTTCCTTAGCATTGCAAAATGCTTTTAATAACACAAAAATAGATAAATGATGATAATAATTATAATTGGCACTGATATAGGATTTTAAAGTTTACAAAGCTTTTAGAGAATTCTATTTCACTGACAGCATGATTATTCTTATTTTAGATTTTGAACCTAAAGTTCAAAAAACTTATGTAGTCACATAGGTAGTAAATGTTAGAGCAAGATAAAGATAGAACAGATTTAAAGTACTTGTTTAGAAATAACCAACTAACAAACAAACAAAAATAAGGGGAAATAGTAAACAAAGTTATTTACTTTGAAAGCATTTAGCAAGTCCCTCAAGGAGAACTAAGATCAGCTAATAGCTCACTTCTCTTCACTTTTTAAAAAGTATCTTTTATTTTAATGTTGGGAGTTATCACAAATATCATCCCTCAGTATTGTAGTATAAGGAGAACCTCATTTATAACCTATCTCTGACACTTACTAGTATTTTACTTTGATCTAATCACTTAATCTCAAGGGGCCCAAATTCCTTCACTTGCAAAACAAGGGGTTTGGAACAAATATCTTCTAAAATCTCTACTGGGTCTAGAGTTATGATCCACTGGTCCCTATTTTACAAATAAGGAAACTGAGGTTTAGAGAAGGTAAATGATTTTTGCCACTTGGGAATTGAATTCATGTCTTTTTACCACAAATTTGAACATAATTCAATTCAACAAAGAATTAGTAAGCATTTATTATTACAAACATTTGCTAAGCACTGGGAATTCATAATTCATTCAATAAATATTTACTGAATAGATAGGTTTGCCTGGTGGGCACAAAGAAAGATAAAAAGAAATATAAGCTATGGGACAGTGCCTGCAGGACCTTACAATCCAAGGAGACATTTGGAGGATTCCTTGTTGGTGATTCATTTCTAATATTTGGAATGCAAATTATGTAGTAATGTTTTATGTTTTAATGGTTCCCATGTCCCAAAATCATGGGTCAGGTAGTGTTGTTTGTATGACATTAGACATATGGTTCAAGTTATTTGCCAAATTGGAATAATGGTACAACTATAATATGTTAATTGATATGTTTCAGCTGGAGAGAGATCCCACTGGGTTCTATTCCCTCAATCTAATTTCTCTTTCCTCTCTCTTAAAAATAACTCAGCATAGAGTATAAAAATCCTCAGAGGGTGTTTTTTCTGTATAGATATTGGAGTCTAAAGCACAGTGTTTCTGATTAGGTCTTGCAGGCTTCATAATTATTTCTAACAACCACAGTTCAGTAAGGAATCATATCTACTGAACTGGTGGCCTAAAGAAGCCTGGAGGTCCCTGTGGGCTTTGAAGTCATTGAAGCATTAAGCAGGTCATTCAAGATTTTCTTTTCATTGGCTGTAGAACTGAACACTAGGGAGTCTAAGGCAGACATCAGTTCCAGCTGCTTTATTGTTTAATTCTCACAGTTTCATTCTCATAGAAGCCTGGAAAGGTTTTTCCAATACACAGAACAGAAGATTTTCCTGCCTTATAGAATGAAGTGCGAATTGAGCTTCTGAATAGCCACAGATAATGTCAGGTTCAAATCTGTTTCAGAAGAGACTTTGTGGGTCCCAGAAAGTGTGGAACCCATTTTCCAACCAGTCACTTTTTAGTTGGCCTTTCAGCCTTTTCTATTTGAATAACCTGGAGGCTTAAAATGCATTGGTGGATCAATGAGCCTAAAAGAAAAAGACCTCATCTCTGTGGCATTCAGAGCTCTATGATGATTTTACCTAGCCTGCGTGGCCTCAGAAAGGATCAATTTTTCTAAGGATTTCAATTTCTCTAAATATACATATGAATACTTCATCCAGAAATAGAGTGGATTATCATATTTTTGTTTTATGCTTTCTCAAGATCTCAAAAACAACCACAAAAAACTCTCATAAACAAAATGGAAATTAGAAGTTTGGTAATCGTGAGGTAAATTAATACATTTTAAGAAAAATGCCTGGGGGGGGGGATAGCTCAAAACAATTCATACACATTAATTTATCTCTCTCTATATTTAATTATCTATTATATGCATAATATATATATATATATAACATATCTATAAACATCTGATACCTAAATATCTTTCTTTTTTATTTTTCTCTCCCTTTCATTCTCCTTTTGTTTCTCAATAGTAAGAACCTTAAAGCTTTATTTTCCTTAGAAAACATAAGCAAAGGTCACAATTAAATACGGGTACAAATCCCCCTTGTCTAGTCTGGAAATATATTGAAAATTTCCTCCACCTTTCTTGGTTATGCAGAAGGAATTAAGGAGATGCAAAACCAGTACACAAAGAACTCTAGAGAGCAGGCTAATTAAAACAAAAAATAATAAAAACAAAAGAGTTATTTGAATGTAAAGCAGAAAAAGCGATTCTACTAAGTTAAGTAGAAAACACAGTAAAAAATCCTAGCTCAGGAGATTTTCTTTCAAAACCTAAATTCCACTAACAAGTCAAAAAGGCAAATAAAACCTAAGCTTCATCTTCCCATAGTTCTAGCAATAAAAATGACCCTTTCTGTTTTTTTCTTAGTTTCTCTTTTCTCTCTCTCCTGCCTTCCTCCATACTTATTCAAGTGATTCATAAACAAATTAATTTTTCCTTATTAAGTTTTTCACTAGAATTTGCACATATACATTAGATTAAGAAAGGGACAATATAAATTTTCATGAGCCTGGCAGAAATGTTGCTTTGTAGCTTTGTTTTTTTTTAAACATTCAGCAATGTTTCATATTGTTAAATGTCACTCTTAGACCTGTGCTAGTTTTAGATGATCTCATCTCTAAAATCCTTCCTAGTCTCTAGTTTTCTGCCATTCTGTGACTGTCTAGGCATTTTTTAGCAGTCCATATCAAGGATACTTGTTAATTGAAGTTCATTAGATAGCAAAGGAGATGTAAAGACAACTCAGCATTATATTCAGGGTAATTTTTGCTTTCTAGTTTTCCAAATGATTCAAACACAATTTCAGTGGTTCAATATTTAAAACATTTTTGCAAAAAATTATGTATATACCTAAATGTATATATGTGTATTATATAGAAAAATGTGTTTGAAAATAATAACTAATTGTAAGGATAAATGATAAAAATAATAAATTCTGCTAATAATTCTATAACATTGATGATTTAAATTTCCAAAAAGTATTGAGTCTCCTAATTAATAAAAATAAGAATGAGGGATTGTTTTAGCTATGTCAGGACTTGAGATGTAATTGGAGTTGTGGTCTCAAAGTAGGGGTCAGTCATTAGAAAATTATGTAATCAAAATACTGTTTGTAGCTTTAGTGTGAAAAATGAATCCATATTAGCTTTAAGTAAGACAAAGCATTTTTTGGGAATTGAAACTCTGGGGTAAAATTAGGCTGGATATTTGTGGGCATTAAAAGATATAGTATTAATATTCATGAACTGTAGGTACAAATATTTTCAGATTATAGTTTGAATAAACAGATGTTTTTAACTTGACAATAAAGATGTAATATACCCCTAATTAATGTTGCCGATATATTTTATTTGTTTCTAAACATTAGCCCTTTGCTGAATTTCTCTCTTTATCATAATACATGTAAAACCCCAAATTCGGAGAAAATGTATCCTTATGTATGTTGACTGCTTTAAATCACTGACTAAAATTTTAAATTACCTTGTATTTGATGACATCCATTGGATGTCACAAAATATATATGTCCACTACAGAACAATCAAGGCAGCTGAGGTTAGGAAACAGTCAAGATTCAGACTGGGTCTAGAAATGGAGTCAGTGCAAGCATATGGATCCCAGAATACTCTATATAGTGAACTGAAAATACAACATGTCTTTTTTTCCAAAATGATCTTCCACTAGCTTTGATTATCATTACTATTACTTTGAGTTAATGGGATGAGGGGAATTTAACATTGAAACACAAAGAAGAAATTTAACTTTGCACAGGAAACACACACACATACGAAGAGCTCTAATCTTCTTGACTTTAGACAAGACACTTTGGTGCTTTGGGCTTAAATTTTCCTATTTATAAAACAAAGGGGATTGCACCACATGACCTCTGATGTACCTTTCAGATAAAAAGCTATAATCAATTATCTACTATATTTCATGTATAGTACTAGGTGCTGGAGATATTAAGGAAAAAAAACAATATTTGGTTCTGAGGAGCTTACATTCTATTGGAGTATAGAGTAAGACAGTGCATACATATAATTACATACAAATTTAATAAAACATAATACACATAAAGGAAAGCCATTAGGATCAAAAATGTGAGTACTACAATGTTTCTTTATTTGATGTCAGACTCACTTTATTTAAGGGCACCATACCAAGCGGAGGTAATTAGGCAGCAGAAAAAAATGAAATTAGTTCTTTATTTGTAAAATGAGAGGGATGAAATTACTGATATCTAAAGAGAGCCCTTTCTGTTTTTGCTCTCCATGATTGCTCCTAATAGTCTTGCCTTCATCCTTCCCCTTCCCAATCCATTATGCACCTATAGCCAAAATAGTTTTTATAAGGTGTTCATCAGTTTGTGCCTTTCCTTTTCTCAAAAACGGTCTCAAAAACTTTTCTTGCTTTCATACAAGCCCATACAGGTTCTCCCTCTCCATAAAATCTCCTAAGCCTAACATTTAAGATCCTTCACAAAATGATTCCAATGCTTTTCCTGTTTTATTTCACATTAATTTACCTTCCATTTTTTCTAACAAAACTAAACTACTCATTAGTTCCTAACCTCATCTTTCTTCCACCTTTGTGCAATTTGTTCAGCCTATCCTTTTTGCCTGGAATAGATTGTCTCCAAACATCTCCTTTTGGAAATCTTTATCTTCCTTTCTTGCCAATTTGGTAGTATCTCTTCCACAATATCCTCTCTGATACTGAAATTAGAAACAATTCCTATCTTCTTGAATTTCTCTGGTCACATAATAATTATGTGTCTTTTTACAAATTGAACACATATATGATCAATAGGTGTTCATTTGTGGATCATGACATTTTTTCATCTTTGTTATCCTAGCACATAAAGACTTTGTACATAATAGTATTCATACATTTTTGCTGAATTGAATCAAATTCCTATTATTCTCTTGCTACTCTTGTATAATAGGCTTTTGATGAGGCCCTGGAATGCAACATAGCTCTTTCTTGTGAAAAGACCACAGACGGCTAGATCTCAAAACCACAGAGAAGATATAGGACTTGGAAGGGAACAAGAAGTGGGAGAAAGATTCAAGGATATACAAAATAGAATTTTTGAATAAGAAGAAAAGAAAGAGGCCTGCAATACAAAAATGAAAATTCCAGGCTTATAAATGGTAGATAGTTCCATGTGGGAAATAATACTCGTGCTAATCCACTTAGATGAAAAATAATACTGTACCACTTGGTTATAGTGAAAAACATATTACTGGCATAGGACACAGACCTAATATTAAGCAGCATAATCTCAGTCTTCAACAAAAAAGTTCAAGTTCAACATTAATAAAGCCGAGAATTATTTTCTGTATAACTTAGAATATTGTACACTAACAAAGGAGCAAGTCTCCATCAGATAAATAAAACATTAGGAAGTCTCTCCAGTAGATATCTCCTAGTTCAAAACAATTGGCGAAAAAGTAGGATTGTCACAGTGTATTCATAAGCAAATATTCTTGGTGATGCATGTGCTGAGCACAATTAACGCCAACCAGGCTACACTGGGGGAATGAGGGCATACACATTCTATTTTAATAATGACTTTTAAAAAATCCACTTGTTTACCAGAATCTATTCACACTTGTTGGGAAGCTTCTTTCCTCACTTATCTGAAAGTGAAGATGAATCAAAAGTACCTTCCCTCCTGTTATCGGAGGTGATAATAGAGAAAGGCAGAGCTTTGCCAGAAGCTCTTCATGTCTCTTCAGTGCTCTCATAAAATCATCACATGAGGCTGGAGCAAAGGCTAATTTTTCCAAGTAAAAATCCCTCCCTGAGGAGTTCTATTAATGAGGACCACAGCAATGCATGACACTTGACTATGTTAATTAGCTCAAGCTGATTGTCAAGAATTTCTTTTCCCCAGTGGTTAAAAAAAATGACAACTATCCAAAGAAATGGCATTCCCCCCACCCCTGTCCCCAATTTCCATGAAATGCTGAGCTCCATTCCTTCTGATTGACCACAGTGAGTGACATGGATCCACTTGAACATGATTAGCCTGAGAAGGACTGCCTAGGAACTTAGCTGCTTATTCCCATGTCTCACACAATGCCTGTGATGACAAAGAATTGTTTCCTTTTCTGGAGGACGATTTCCATTAGCATATATTACTTCGGGGGAAAAAGGTTGTTTTTTTTTTTTTCCATTTCAGACTAGGCATTTCAGTAAGGTAGATGTGCCCATAGAACCCATCTTCAAGAAAAAAAAACAAGGGCATCCCTACTCCGACAATTCACTTACAAAATGATCAGGTGACAAGTAGTTGCTGAGTAGCTCCCAGTAGTCTTACCTATCTCCTTCATTTATTTTCTCTGATCACTCCTACTCCTAATTTCTCTTTTTCATTCATCCAATAGAACATTAATTTTATGGACCAATAGTTAAGACTTTTGTTAGCCACTGCCCTTTATTTCTACTTAATTTTTCATGTCCATATATGTTCTCTCCCCAATTATTTATCTTTATAAATATATTTATATATTTTTATTTAGCACAATAAATATTTTCCAATATCACCCCCCCAAAAAAAATCCCTTTATAAAATATATTCCCAGGGGACTGAGTGGTGGAAAGAAAAGATAAATTACTAATATTGAAATCTATTTTGATTTCAGCTTTATTTAACTCCATTTGACTTTATTTACTATTATTGTGGTTAATGCATGTATGTGTGTTCTGTTTTTGACTGTGTGCTTCCCTCTGAATTATTTTCCATTTTTCCTGTGTTTCTCTCAATTCCTCATATTTATCATGCTTCCTAGCACAACAGTTTTTCATTAAATTCATATATTATTTTTTATTCAGCCATTTTCCAATTGTTGGGCAGACTTTCTAATCTTCTAGTCTTTGAATATGATGTAGCCCTTCTTTCCAAGGATACTTCTCTAAATATTAATTTCAACTCCTCACATCTTCTCCAGGAAGATTCCTCCTTCTATCATCCCCATTCTTTTGTAATCTTTAATCTGTCCATATCTAGTGCTTCCTTTCCTCCTTTATTCAAATACAGGTAAACCTCCCTCATGCTTAAAAAAAATATCTTTCCCATAGGCTACCATTCCCTTGGTCTATCATCCCCTATTTCTTTTCCTTTTCTCAACTAAACTCCCTGAAAAAGTTATTAAACTCACTTTCTTTACTTTCTTTCATCTTACTCCTCAACACTTTGCAGTATTTCTTCCACCTTTAAGATTCAGCTAAAACTACCAATGATTTCTTAAAATCTAAATCTGATTGATGGTCTTTTCTCAGTTCTCTTCTTGACTTCTCCAATGCATCTGACATTGGTGAATTCCCTCTCCTCCTAGATACTTCCTCTCCCTCAACTTCTGTGATTCTATTACTCCAACTATTCCTCAGTCTCTTTTGCTGGCTTTACAATAACATTATTGTGTGTGTGCCCAAAGACTCTTAGCTTAAGTCCTCTTCACTCCTCTCTACAATCTTTCTATTAGACCCACCAACTTGCATGGGTCTAATTATCATTTTGTGTCAATGACTTCTAACCTAAATATCTAGTCCCAATCTCTCTCTCTTGAGATTTGATCTCACATCATTAGACATTTCAAATGAGATATCTCCAAGACAACATTGTCTTGGTAAGTGTTCAACAATTTCAACATGACCAAAACAGAAATGATCTTTCTACCAAGCCCGCTTTTTATACAAACTTGCCAATTTCTGTCAGAGGCATCCCTGTTGACTCCTTACTCTCCCTCAACTCATGCATCATTACTGCCAAATCTTGCTGTTCTATCTGCATAACATTTCTCATATCCAATACTCTTTAATCATATAGTTCACCACCCTCTCTCTATATATCCTTAATAACTCTTAGGTAGACTATTGTAACAGTCTTATAATTAGTCTCCTTGCCTCAAATCTCTCCCCACAATGCAGCCAATCTAATGGCTTTCTAATCTCTTTAGATTTAAAAGCTCTTCATAACCTGGTCTTGATCTATTTTTATATTCTAATTGTATATTACTAAACTTCTCACAGGCAGTGAGTAGCCAGATTGGTCTTCTCTCTGTTCTTCACACATAGTCTTCCATTGTATTAGCAATCTTTCATGTCTGGGATGTACTTCATTCTCACTTCTGCCTCTTAGAATCACTTTCTAATTTTACAACACAGTTTAAGCATCATATTCCACAGGAAGTTTTTCCTCATTTGCCTTGTCTATCAATGGGCAATGTTCTCTTTCAAATTACCTGTATTCAATGACTTACTAATTATTCTCCATAATTAATATTTATATAGTCATATATAAAGTTTTTATCTCCCCAATTCAAATATGAAATTCCTTGTGAGTAGTGATAATTTGATTCCTTATATTTTCATGCCTAGTGTCTAACACAGCATGTGGCACATAGCAGTTGCTTAATAAATGGCACCTATCTGAAATTAGCTGGGGGTACTTTCTATTTTTCTGGTCCTATAGTAGTAGTAACTATCATGGTGCCTGACACAAGGCACACACTCAATTGTTGCTGAATTGAATTGAAATGGTGGCTGAAAGTCCAACAGAATAGCAGACCATTTTTATGTTCTATTAATTATTTTAAAATCATATATTCATATATTTAGTACTGCCAATATTTTCTAGCACTCAAATAATATATCCCAGGAATATGAGTTGAAAATTATTTAAATAATCATAATAGTAATTAATTTAGTATTTATTAAATACATAGAAAAGCATGACCTGGTGTTAAACTTATATGTTTCAGAGGCTTACTATCTTTCATGACCTGTCTGATAAAAAATAACCTTACTAGAAATATAGCTCTCAAAATCTAGAGAACTCAATCAGTGAAGTCTACTGGAAATAGTATTTTCACAGACTACAATCACTGGGACATAGCATTGCTCCCTTCTATCTCTAAACATTTGATTTTGCAAACTAAAAATAAATAAATTTAAAGTTATTCAATCTGATCGTGGCTGTTTGTCTAACCTTAAATAAAAGAATAATAGTAGGATAACAATTATCCCCAAACCATTTCTATCTGAACTCCACTGAAAATGTTAGCAAAATGATACTCAGAGTAATGATAATAACAATAGTTAGCATTTACCAAGCATTTTACAATTTATCTCATTTGATCCTCACAACAATCCTGGGAGGTAGGCACTATTAACCCATTTTATAGGTAAGAAAACTGAGACACAGAGAGATTAATTAACTTATCCAAAGTCATATAACTAACAAAGGTCTGATACCAGATTTAAATCCATCTCTTTTAGGGTCAGCACCCTGTCCAGTATGTAGCCTTTCTAAGTAGTATGGGCTACCAGATAGAGAAGTAACCTTGAAGTCAGGAAGACAAAAGACTGAGACCTGTGTCTGACACATTGTTTGAGTCAGTTAATCTCCTAAATAATTGTCTAGACTATATGTGTTGGAAAGAATTATTGATCTTCAATTTTAGTGGGAGCCTTTGCACTGGGATGTTCTTAAACTACTGGAATTATTGGTTAGAAAAAATAAAAAGTTTACATTTCAATAACACTTTACTTTTGTACATATTGCTTTATGCTTGTATAAAATGCTTCCTGACAATACATCCTAATATAATAACAATCTGGGGAGTGAAAACTCTAACATTTAATCATATCAGAATTTTTTTTAGCTATTAGAAATAATCTACAACTTTAGCGAAGTTGCAGGATACAAAATAAATCCATATAAATAGTCAGCATCTTATACATCATTAACAAAACCTAATAGCAAGAGATACAAAGAAAAATTCCATTTAAAATAATATTTCAATAGTATGAAATATTTGGGAATCTATCTGCCAAGGGAAAGTCAGGAACTATATGAGTAATACTACAAAACACTTTCCATACAAATAAAGTCAGATCTAAACAATTGGAAAAATATTAAGTGCTCTTGGATAGGCTGAGCGCATATAATAAAGATGACAATACTCCCTAAACTAATCTATTTATTTAGTGCTATACCAATCAGACTCCCAAGAAACTATTTTAAGGACCTGGAAAAAATAACAACAAAAATCATCTGGAAGAACAAAAGGTCAAGAATTTCAAGGGAACTAATGAAAAAAAAATCAAATGAAGGTAGCCTAGCTGTACCAGAGCTAAAATTATATTATAAACCAGCGGTCATCAAAACTATTTGGTACTGGCTAAGAAATAGAGAAGTTGATCAGAAAAAAATTAAAGGAATGAAGTCAGGATAGCTAGATGGACTAGTGGATAGAACACTGGACACTTACATTTCCTAGCTGGGTAATCTTGCTCAAGTCACTTAACCCTAATTGCCTTGGCTCCCGCCCCCCAAAAGAATGAAATCTACTTAAGTTTGTTTTCTCATTTGTGGTTTCTCTTTCCAGGCTAAAACACTTTGTTCTATCTTTTTTGTTCCTGTAATTATAAAAGGTTATATACATGGTCCTATAGACACAACCAGTGTTGACAAGGATGAAATGCTCTGGATGGCAGGGATTTAGGCACTCTATTTCTGGTATATTTCTGTTTATTCATGAATAAAAGACAGACAGACAAAACTGGGACAACCAAATGACAAGAGGGTAAGTGAAAAGTCATGTCTTTTCCCACAAAAATATACTAGATGAGATTCTTACTTTAAAGTTACTTTTTTTCAGGTTCAGTTTTGACGTTAATGAAATCCTCATTTGTATGCTGTACCAGGGATGGGATGGAAATTAGCAGTAAAGAAAATTAAAGAAAACAAAATGAGAAAACACACACACACACACACACACACACACACACACACACACGCACACACCAGGACAGTTATTGTTGTCCTTGTGCCTTTTTTTTTTTAACTTTGACTTTTTGTAAAGCAGTTTAAACTATCCATCACTCTGCTACACTTTTGCTGCAATATAACATAAATAAGATTTTTTAACAGAAGTCTAACTTTTTGTTTTGAAAAATTATGAGTGACTTGTGAATGACCTGATACTGCATTAGGGAATATTCTTTTATTCAAAAGACCATGGGAGCAGAACAAAGCATAAGGAACAATAGCAGAGAAGGGAAAATTACACTGCTAAGAATAAGAACTTACTCCATCCAGTTTGGCACAAAACTGATTATTAAAATGCTGCCCAGAATGCTAGGTTTTAAACATATGCCCTTTTCAGCATACAATTTTAATATAGAAATTGACAAATTGGGCATGCAGCACATATTAGAACATTGCTCTTCCTGCTACAGATGTATTACTGACCTTGAATAAATGTCAGGACAAACACCTCTCTTGTTGGTTTTTTTTCTCGTTAAAAAAATAACTCTAATTTACCTTCCTTCATAGTAACTGCTTCTTCCACCACTTGTTTCAGCATTGTTGGTGAATACAAGTCCTAAACAATACTTTTTATGGGGGAGAAATTTTATCTTATTCAATTAATTAATTTGTTTTTACAGAAGGAATGCATAACTGGCTATAATATACAACAATATGACAATAGTCTTATAGAATAGAGAGTAGCACAATGTAGAGGAAGGAAAATTATTATTTTAAATGTTAAAATTCAATGTTGGCACATGTGTGGAGAAGCTGGCATACTCTTCCAATATTGGGTCAGCTGTGAATTTTTGCAATATTTTGGAAAGCAATATGAAAATGTATATTAAAGACTGCAGTAATGCTTATTCCATTCAACAGCATGATTCCATTTCTTGGATTCCCTTAAGAATGTTACTGAAAGTGAGAAAAAGACCAATCTTTTGGTTGATTGGAAGAGAGAGATTCAAAGGAGATTTCTTTTTAATAGCTCCCTCCTCCCTTCAAAAACCTAAAACAAAATAAAAACAAGCCTTTTCTCCCATTGGGAAAACTCTGGTATCTAACATGGGGGGAACGAAATATAAAATAGTGTTATTATTTTCTGCAAATATACAAAGAATCTATGATTTCTTATTTGTAGGGTCATAATGGGTGTGAAGAATTTTCTCCATTAATGCACATCATATTAGTCTAGGATTTAGTAATAAGCCCCCGCATTATCCCTGTAATACATGAGTTGTTTAGGTTGCAGAGCTAACATCAATAATAGAATTTGAACCTAGCCTTTTCTCACTTCAAACCTAGTACTCTATCCATGAGGTAATGCTTAGATTTTAAATGATTATTTTTAAATTATTTTAATTCCAAACTTGACAAACACCAGACAAAATGGACATTTTTACATCTATTGTACAACAGAAATAAATGATTGTAAATGAACCTTTATATATCAACATGCATGACTTAATTTACTCTTTAAATATAAGATAAATTCAACCTATGGATTACATCTTTCCTTCCTTCCTTCCTTCCTTCCTTCCTTCCTTCCTTCCTTCCTTCCTTCCTTCCTTCCTTCCTTCCTTCTTTCCTTCCTTCTTTCCTCTGTCCCTCCTTCCTTCTCTCCCTCTCTCTCTCTCTCTCTTTCTTTTTTTCCCTCCTTCTTTATTGTTTCTTTTTTCTTCCTTTTTTTCTTTTTAATTTAATTAAATGTTTGGCCAAATATAGCAGGCTAATTTTTAAGTTGATAATTTCGTATATCCCAAGACTGATTTATGAATATACATAAGAATCAAGGTATTTGGCCCCTAGTTCCAACTGTCGTACTCTCCACTACTTCTTTACTGGCCTTGTAGTGCTATTTGTAATAAACCATTGTAATGCAATGGAAAAAAGTCTTGGACTTGGAGAAAGAGACTTGGGTATGCATTTGAATCCTTCCTCTACTACTTTCTAGTTGTACAACCATGGACAAATCATTAATGAGAAAAATAATACTTATAATATATTCTTAAGGAGTTATTATGAGGATCAAATGGAATAATGAATATAAAGTACTTTTTATACCTCAGAGCTCTCATTATAATCTTAACTTCGAGACTCAGTTTCCTCTTTTGGAAAGTGAAGGAATATATTAGATAGAATTGTTCGAGATTTAACATTCTGTGACTACAGATAAAAGAAACAAAAAGAAAATGATCATACATACATAATGGGCAGTAATAGACAGTCACTTGCATCATCAGAGGGTAGCCACATTTATGAGATCAAAACTCTAATGGGGCATTAGAGAGTTAAGGTTATTATTTGTACAATTTCTGAAAATACTTGAGACAGTTTGCCTTTCTCTAAATGGGATGTGGCTCTTGAAATCTGGAGAGAAATTCTCCAAGGGGAAAAAATTCAGTTTGGAGGATATATCTTGTAAATCTGAAAACACATCATTAAAAGAGAGAGAGAAAAAAAAAACAAACAAGAAATTTTATCTGAGTACCAAGTTTTTGGTAGATATACTGGACTTCACTGGTAAAGTTACAAACAATGGAGAGGTCTACCAGCCCAAGTTCTAAAGTGGAAAAGAGATGGGTAGACATTGGAGACAATTGAACTCCTAGAACATCATTTTTAGAGCTGAAAGGGACATTAAAGTTGATCTAGCTTAACTCCTCATTTCACAATTGAAAAAACTGAGTAACAAAGTAATCTGCTCAAGGTTGATCAGTTTATGGAAGAGTTAGTAGAAAGCTCCAACTTTCTTGGCACCTATTTCACTACACCAATATCCTTTACCAATCAACTTATTAATATTAATTCTGGAATATGATATGCTATTTGATTGTATTGCCTTTATTTGAAAAGATCAATTCTCTCTATATTCTTCTTCAATCATCTTTTGACCCTTAGAGGTATGTGAAAGGGGGAGAAAGAGTTTCAATTTTTCCATTCATTTAATTTAAGGGAAAAAAATCATTGATCTTTTATACTCTATTGACATCAACAGAAAGAGGTCACAAGAAAAGCACAAAATAAAGTTCTATTTTAATTTCCAGCTACTTTAAAAGCTTGCACTTTTCTGGCTGCCCCTAAAAAGACATGATGGAAAATTACTAATCACACTTTGCCCCATTGCTTTAAATTATATATGACTTTAAATTATACTTAATAAATTCTTGGTTGGAAAAAGCCCCAGAAAACACAAGCAGCAATAATGTTTACTATCCCAATATGCCAAGAGCTCTCACAAACCATGTATCTTACTGAAAGTCGCTGGGCAAGTTATATGACCGGCATTCTCATGAGCTTCTTCTTTGTGCTGGCAATTAGGCTGTCTGCCAGAAGTTGGAATGATTAGCAGTAAATATAAATTTAATAGCTCTGCTTTGCAGTTTCCCAAGTCATTCTTGGTTCACCTAGCCACTGGAGGCCCAATGTGAATCAGAGCCTATCAGCTGCATGTAACAATAATTGAGTTTGGAATAAAAAGAAAGGGAAACTCAAGGGATGCACTGCAAGGTCAAAAAACCTACACCATCTCTATTTCATGACCACTTCGTTTGAGTCTATATTGGTATACTGGCAAAAAAACATCCAACACCACATATTTCCACATGAATGAATTTTTGCAGTGTATATAATAACAGATTCATTTTCATCCAGTGACCAAGGGGATTTTTCTGAAGTTCTATGAAATTTCTCTAGTCAATCAATCAACTGAGAAACATTTATTAATCACCTATTCTGTGCCAAGGATACAAGGGGCAGTTAGGTGATGTAGTAGATAAGGTACTGGTCCTGGAGGAAGGGGGACCTGAGTTCAAATTTGGCCTCAGAAAGGTACTAGCTGTGGGACCATGAGAAAGTCATTTTACACCAATTGCCTCCAAAATAAAACAGAATAAAAACAAACAAATGAAAAACCAAAGAAGAAAATCACTGTCTTCAAGATGCTCACAGTTTAATTAAGGTAGAAAATATGGAAAAAAAGAAGCTGATAAGGGAAGAGAGAAGTTCAGGAGACATAATGAAGTTTTGTTGTCAATTGGGAAATTATGAGGTATCTGTCCTGCACATTCTATGGAGGATTTTGTCATTTAAGCTCTTCGCAACCTGCCTTTCCAGCCTTGTTATATTTTACTCTTTATCATGCACCCCATGATCTAGTCAAATTGACTTAATTATTTATATGATATCCACATATCTTCTATGCCTAGAATATCACACCCCGTTTTCTTTCTTCTCAGAATCCTGAATTCATTCAAAACTTAGCTTAAACACTATTTTCAATATGAAATGTATCTATATCCTCCCAGTTGCTAGTGCTCACCCATTTATTGAATACTTATGGTTTTTTACATGCTATTTCCCTCATAAAATAGAAAATTCTACAAAATAGGGAAATTATTATTTCTGTGTATCACCAATGCTCAACACAATAATTGGCACATAAAAGCCACTTAAATGATTGTTCATTGATTGACATATACCAATCCTAACATTCATACAGTGTTTTAAAGTTTACAAAACAGACAGCATCATTTACGCAGTTCAAAAGCACCAACATTATTATCCCCACTTTACAGGTGGGATATTAGGTGACACAGCAATTCATATTGTGAGAATCTGAACACAAGATATCCAGCCCTTTCTTCAGAAAAAAGACAATTTGGATACTAGGAAAAGGTGGGGATAGTAATAACAACACTTTTGCCTCAGCTACACAAAATTGAATAAGGAGAGAAACACTACTTCTGCAGGCAGTATTTTATTCTTTCCCTATCTCTGCAAAAAGCACACATAACTCCATTTTCCCTTACCAACCCCAACCAAATATGCCATTATAAGAAAAAAATTCTAGTTGTGACTACAGGTATAAAAGAGTTCTTTAGTTGTTTTTTTCCTAAATATAATCTATTTTCTGTGCAAATAGAAATTGAGGGAAGTAAGAATGATGATAACTTTGATAACTAATTCTAGATATAGACAAGGTACATTTCTTACAATAACATGAATCATTATCCTCATTTAACAGAGTAAGAGAGACTCAGGGAGAGTGATGACTTGTCCTTTGGTCATATAGTTATTATACATCAGATCTGGTCTTGTAACTCAGGGACTCAAACTGTTAAAACCTGACTCATCAAGTTGTTTCCACAGAGGGTAGTTGATTAAATGAAGACACCTGTCTCTAACTTATCTACTTCTTTAAAATTCATTGAAAAGTCTTTCTGTGTAAAACATAATTCTACAGAGTCCATTTAATTGGGAAAATATAGACCTTTAACTGCCCAGTCTCAATGATCTCACTCATGCTACAATCAGTCATTATTTAAGTTTAAGGCTAAATGAATTGTCCATGATCACACAGTTATTAAGTGCTTAAGGCTGGATTTGAACTCTATTACCTATGTCACCTAGCTGCCTTAAGCACAAAAGAAGAAACTGATGGAAAAATCATAGATACATGGAATCAAAAAACAACTTCAGAAGTCCAATGAATGCTACAAATCTACTATATGAAAATAATCTTCTGGAACAATAATATCCTTTGAAAGATCTGTAATTTTATTGGTCCTGGCTCTTTGTTGCACCTTTTTTGTCCAATGAAATTCTTCTCTGTGTTTCCCTCTGAGTACTCTAAAAAGAGTAGATTCTCCAAAGGAGTTGATTATTTTATTCTGCCAGTGTCCCAGTAAAATATGTCTATATATTACATCTCATTTTTGATAAATGAGCTGCTGGCAGTTAGGGGATACAGTGCTGAACATATACTCAGGAAAATCTGTATTCAAATTGGCCTCAGACATTTCCTAGCTATATGACTCTGGACAAGTCATTTAACCTGTTTCAATTTCCTCAACTAGAAAAGGGAGATAATCATAGCACCTACCAGAGTTAAAATGAATTGAAATTTATACTTAGCACAATTTCTGCCACATAGAAGTACCTTAATACTCCCCTTTTCCCTGTTCCCTTTCCCTTTCCATAAGTCAATTTTTGCCCACATGTTCCATGTCTGCAATCTGTTGTAGCCTGTTTATATTCCCACAGATCTTTCCATTTTGCTCTAAATTATCATTTTTATTATTTTCAAATTTTCAAACTATGAAGTAGAAATGGGACAACATTAGTGGGTTATTTCTCACATTGAATTGGAATGATTGAAAATGATTCAGTTAGACAAATTCTTTGTCTCTTGTTCAACAACTAGACCCAACTCATTGCCTTTAAATTACTTTTTTGGGTTCTTTGTATGAAGGCCTAGGCTCCCTAATTAATTCGAGCTATTACTTTTTGGTAATGGTCAGAATAAAAATATTTGAAGTAAACCAAACACCTGGTGTAAGACAAAACCTGTATCATAAAATTTTTAATGACAATTTATGAAAACTTCAATGTCATAAAGGAAAAAAAATACAGTTGTTCAAATAGCCTCTCCCTTCCCATCGACTTATTGACTCAGGAATTATATGGAGCTCTTATGATGTTCATTAGTTACAGCATTTACAAAAATCAAGAAAAGAATAATATGGCTTATTTAATAGAGATAATAATGGGAAACCATGAAAACATAGATATAGAGCTCACGTGCCAGTTAGTCTACCCCCTTTAATTTATAGATAGGGAATTTGAGGTCCATGAAAATTAAGTGACTTGTTGAGATTCACACATGCAGTGCTCATCATGGGATTTGAACCCATTTCCTCTGATTCTGGATTAACATTCTTGACCAAGTCCATACCCCATACCTTCACAAATTCATCCAATTCCTAACTGTATATTTGATGCCTTAAAAGAGTACCCCAAAAGTAGTAGTGGTAAAGTAGACCCAATGAACTCTTAAGCATATAAAATTTGAATAAAGTGAATTTAGCTATTATGCCAAAGTGAATAAGATGCATACTAAATGATATATGAAGAAAGTCATAGGAATTCCAAGTTTGATGAACTGTTAGCCAGCACTATATTATGTTGAGAAATCAGGGTAAAGTCAGCCTGCATGAGAGTCTCTGTTATAGCTTATTTATTCAACTAATACATCACTTTTTCTTTCTTTCTTTCTTTTTTTTTGAAATCTAACTGATACAAAGCTAAAGTGAGAAACAAGGCTGGCTTCCTTTGTTCCTAACTATTGTAACAGAGCCTATTACCTCAGCTCAAACTGAATAATTGGATACAATTTTGACCACTATACATATATGCTCTCACTAAAATTGGACCTAATTTAGTGAAGTAAGATGCTCAGAAGGCTACTGCCTAGGCAGGTTACCTTTAGAATATAATTAAAAGGGTATGTTCCCTCCTACACCAAGAATAGGATTTTGGAAAATGTAATACAAATGGATGAAGAAAAGCACACCAGAATAAAATAATTGTCAGTTAAGGAAGAAAAAAAGAGGAGAATTACCTAATTTTTTGAAAGTTTTTGGTTTGTGAGGGTCAGATGCTATAGTTTATTTAAGATAATTCACTTTTCCTCATATAATCAACACAAATGAGCTCATTCTAATTAACTAAGAATAGTAAGAAGACCAAACTAGGCTGGGAAAAGGCCACGAAAATCAAGCAAGAGGTGGTTGTATTAAATCATTTTGCCTTAGGAATATTCTATATAGTCTTTTCTCCAGAAATGAAGGCATAGCCTTTTTTTTTCCCCCAGAAAACCTACAATAAAGTTAAATGTGAAGTTATGGAGCAAATTACCTTTCAGAGTTTGAGGGGTCAACATTTGTATATACAGGAGCTAGGAATGTGGCTAAGAATATAGCTGAGAAAAAGACCCCACTCTCTGAGATTAGTTAACCTTTCTTTCTCCTACCCATCTTCTAATTACATAGGCTAAGAGAAAAGATTTAGGTTAAAAAAATGAGGATCTCTAAACTCTTAGTTGTTTGGAACTCATCAGACTAAGAATCATTGCTTAGTTTTACATCATATTCTTCATAAGTTAAAATTAGTTTACCATATTAGACACTTACCACAAATTAGGAAAAGGCCTCTTACTCAGGGATAGAGTTGTTGAAAAAACAAAAAACAAAAACAAAAATATAAGTCTAAGGACACGGGCTAGCCAGAATCTCGTTTCTTAAACTGTGGTTCATGACTCAATATGAGATCTTGAGACTGAATGTGGGAGTCACAAAATTATGATATCAGTAAATATTTAATTGCTATACCTATTTTATATACTGATATATTTACATATCATGCATGTCATGTAAAAATTTCTTTGGTGAAAATGGAGCACAAATGGAAAAAATTTAAGAAGCCCTAGCCTAGAGAATGGTTCTCTTTGTTTAAAAAAACTGACTCTTGGGGCTGAAACTCTCTGATCAGAGATAAGAGATCCCAAAGCCATTTTTGAGGATAATCAGGAAAGGAGAGGCTTCCGCTGAACATAGGAGAAGGATGTTTTACCCAGGCCTTTTCTAAAAAAGCTGAAAAAAGTCTATTAGGTTTAAAATAAGAATGCTTGTAGCTGAGGATTTCAGCAGCCTGTATCAAATACTACAAAAGGTATTCTTCCAAAGGCCCACCCAGAGAATACTATTATTGTTCAGTGATATTGGTTCAATTGTTCAGTCTTCTTTTAGTTGCATCTGACCCCCCATGCTCCATTTGGTGTTTTCTTGGCAAAGAGACTGGACTTTGTTGCTATTTCCTTCTCTAGCTCATTTTACTGATGAGGAACTGAGGCATACAGTGTTAAGTGACTTATATAGGTCCACACAGCTATTATAAGTATCTGAGAACAGATCTGAACTCAGGAAAGTGGAATCTTCCTGACCCTAAGCTTGGCCCTCTGTCCATCCTCCTATCTAGCTGCTTCATCACAAGTTCTAGAAAACTAGAAAAACACTGGAAAAAATTGATAACCCTTAATCCTTAAAAGGATGAGTTATATGGGGCCTACCTGTGTTCCCTTTTTGATCCTCCACATCCACTCCCTAGTCATATGTATTTTCTTTGTATATAGTTAGTTCTCCATTTGTGTTCTCTACATATGCTTACTTTTGGCATTGGAGCTACATGAATTTGTGACAGAGTGCATTTCATTTTTGTGGCAATATTTTATTATTACCTTTCTACTATGGCATTTCATTATATATCTTTGCTATCAATTGCTATCAATTGTATCCTCTGTTTGGTGATTAAAAGTTAATTCAATTTGTTTGCGTTTTAAAAAAAAAGTTAATGCAAACTATGGGCCTCATGAGCAATGACATCAAGGCTATAGAGGCAGACAGTACTTTGAACCTAGAGCACCTGTCCTTTGGGACACCTGGTTTGCTACTTGGAAGCTTATTTGAGGCTTAAATGCTAATAAGTAACCCTATTTTTAACTTGACCTGAAAAATAAATTTCTAAAGTCTCTAAAGTTAGATTTTGCTCAGATCAACAATCATTTCTAATTCACTGGATTTTAGAACTGGAAGATAGCTAATGGTAGAAAAATCATTAATCTAACTCTTTTAAGATTAGTAAAGTGCAGATAAATTAAGCTAAAGTGAGCTAAAGGTAGAGCCAAGATAAGAATCCAGGAATTCTGACTCCCAGTTATGTACTTTTGCTACTATAAATTATCCTGCAATCTGTAATGGCACTTACTAAATTCAAGAAACAAGTCACTCTATAAGTATAATAGCTTACATTTACACAATGGTTTAGTGTTTACAAAATATTGTCTTCACAAAAATTCTGCTATTTCGATTTTATTGATGAGAAAACTGGCCCAAAGAGATTATGATTTCCTTTGGATCTGTCAAATATCAAATAACAAAGACAGGATTCAAATCAAATTTTCTGATTCTAAATCCAGGTCTCTTTATGCTATGTCGTGATGCTTTTTGTAAATAATATTTAAAAGTTAAATTCTGTAAAAAAGAAAACAAAACATAAAATAATGTTTATTAATGGAAGATAGCTGAAGCACTAAAGAGAAGACTGAATCCGACATCATGAAGACCTGAACTCATATTGGTACCTAGATACTTACTAGCTGTGTGATCCTAGAGACTGCTGTCTGCCTCACTTTCTTTATTCCTAAAACAGAGATAACAATAGCATCTATCCTCCAGGTTTGCTGTGAGGATATGAAATAATACTTGTGAAGAATGCTGCAAATTTTAAAACTCTATATAAATGCTAGCTATTATTATTTAATTTTTTATTTTTCAAGATTTAGGTAAGTTTCAATGAATATGACTCAAAGTGAATTTTTATCTGTTATAAATAGAAGTGAAGTAAAAGAGAATATTGTTTTTTTTCTGTAAAATGATGAATACTTAAATAAAGTAAAATATGGATATTAAACCCATTTAAGTCTATGTATTTCAAAACTGGTACATGACAGAGGTGGCAAGTGCTTAAAAAGAAGAAAATGGGAAAAAAAAACTCCGCAGAAGGCTTAGGTGGATAAGAAGAGAACCAGCATTTTCTAACATTTGAACTGACCATTACCTTAAAGCCAGCAGTAGATCCTGCCACTGCAATCAGACTGAAAATTCAGTGAAAAAAATTCATTAAAATCAGAAAAGAGCTGAATTCTAGAAGAAAGATCTTTTTAAAAGAGACATAATTGGTATTCCCTACTTGCTTTTTTCCTCAATCCCCGATGGAAAAAATCAGGAGTTCCCCTTATTTTCTTCTCAAGTTTTCCCCACACTAAACCTTTTGTAAATCTTTTGTAAACCATGGTCAAGCTAGAAATTACTATTTTTGTGAGGATCCAGAAAGGATGTCCTTTACCAAATATCAATACTCTCTCATCACCCGAGAAGGACTCTTCTTTTCCTATTCAAAATTTCTGGAGTGAAGATTTCCATTATTCTATTTCAAAGGTATTTATTGCTTGAAAGAAGAAAGCATTTCTTCATGAGCATTGTTAAAATCTCCCAAGTTTCTCACTGTTGTTATTTGTCCTTTTTTAAAGGATCAACCACAACATAGAGTGATATCTTGAATCATTCATGAATTGTACTTAAGTGAACAGAGTTGTACAAAGTAATAAATCATACTTCAGAATTACTGAAGTCCAATGGTAAGAAAAAATCAAGACAATTGGCAATGGCCTGAAACACAGTGGGTGACTTTAGCATCTTTGATGACTGACCAAACACTAAATGCTTCACAATGCCTGTTTCAGTCCCTTTCCTGGCCATTGAAATAAATTGTTCTCATCTACACATTCTTCTGCGGGAAGTTTTCATGTGCTTTGTGTAGATACACCCCTAATTCACCAAAAAGTCTAAGGTTTATCAGTTATCCTCAACCTGGTTTAGTCTGTCTGCCAAGATGCTTTATTAGGGTATGGCCATTGTACATGTAGCTTTTTGGATTCACCGGGGAGATTTGAGTGCCAGGTGGACACCAAAGATAGATAAACAGTTCTGACTTGGCAAGCCCTCACTCCACAGGTGCTAGTCCTCCTTGAACAACTGTTACCCCCTTTCCCTTATTGGTATTTGTCAAACTAAGTTGTTCAAGGGGTAGTCTATGTCCTGGGTCACCACTGAGCATCTCTGCAACTTGCTACAACTTATTCAGTATCAAGACAAAGAATTGGGAGTAAATTTCCAACAAGATTGTCAGTTATACTCTTTTTTATTTCATATCATTTCATAATGATTATTAATTCTGTGTAATGTGGCACAAATTCTTAATTTGCTGGTTTGTTATGTATCTTCAGGGTCAATTTTTGGAAAAATCTTTAGAAACTCTCAAGATTCTGATGTACTTTGATATAGTCACTCACCTAGAGCTTATTTGATCCAGTGATAAAACTGATAAAGTTAAATGATTCAGATGAAGCTGCCGGAAATCATAATCAAAAATTAACTTTATTTCATTTACACAACAAAGGACTTCGAATTTATTCATTTATTTGTCTTAAGAGGATAAACTACTAGAAATAAGCATTAAAGGTCTAAGAAAAAAGTTGACTTTTTGGGATTAGAAACTAGTAATGGTTCAATTCCATCTATATGATCAATCCCTGACCAGGATTACATCAGCAAAGTTTCTTTCAAAAAGAATAGGATAAATAGAATTGGGATGGAAAGTGCTATACGCATCCAGGGAGAAAATTATGAAGACTGAATGTGGATCAAAGCACAATATTTTCATCTTTTTGCTGCTGTTGTAGTTTGTTTGCTTTTTTCTTTCTGATGGTTTTTCTCCTTTTGATATGATTTTTCTTGAGAGCATGATAAATATAGAAATATTCCAAGAATTGCACATATTTAAACTATATGGTATTGCTTACTGTTTTGGAGAGGGAGGAAGAAAAATTTGGAACACAACTGTTGAAAACTTTGCATGTAAGGAAAAATAAAATACTATTTTTTTTAAAAAGTATAGGATAAAAACAATGACTTCCTAGCAAGTTTTTCAACTGTTTGGGGCTTAACACCCTTATCACCTGAGGTTCACAAGAATTTAGAGAAACAAATGTATAATAATGTGAAAAAGTGTTCTTTTTATGGTTTTCAGTGTTTTAATACATATTATATATTATAAAAAATTCTCTTCTTTATTACAGCTTTAAAACAGCCTTTAGTTGCCACATGCTGCTTATAAAGGTTTCATGATATATTTAACCTGGATTCTTTAGCTGTGGAAAACTCAATGAAAGAAGACATTGTTTCTCTTTATACTTGTAGCTCCAGTACTTAGTAAAAGGCATGGTACATAGTAACTAGTCAATCAGTAAGCATTTATTAATTGCTTGATAAGTTCTGGATATTGTGCTAAACATTGGAGATGCAAAGTTCTCTCAAAGAGCTCATAGTCCAATGAAGAAGACAACAGGCAAATTTTATGTTTGAATAAAAATACATATAGGACAGACTGTAATATCAGAGGGAGGGCACTAGAATTAAGGAGGATTGGAAAAGGCTTTCTGTAGAAAGGGAAGTTTTAATTGAATAGTTTGAAGGGAATGAAGAAAATCATGAGACGGTGAAAATTCTTGGAGTTGAAAGATGGATCAGAGTAAGGTGTAAGAGTAATGGAAAGGTAGGAAGGGGTTTTGAATGTCAAAATGAGGCTTTTATATTTGATTCTGGAGGAAAGATGGAAATACTGAAAATGAATAGAGAAGTGACATGATCAGACCTGTGCTTAGAAAGCTCATTTTGATGGTTGAGAAGAAGATGGGCTGGAGGAGGAGGGGACTTGTAGCAAAGAGACCAACCAGTAGGATTAATACAATAAATAATCCATATAATCCATATGAGGTGATGGCCTAGACCAGAGTGACAGCAGAATCAGAGAAGAAAAGGTAATATATGAAATACAAACATAAGATAGGTAGGTCTTGGCAATAGAATATATAGAGGAAGTGGAGAGAAAATGTAATGTGCTAAGTATGACATTTGGGTTCTTTGCCTGGGTGACTGGGAGGATGGAGTTACCATTAATAGCAGTACATGTTCAGAATAGAAGAGGATTTGGGTGGGGAAGTAATAAGTCCAATTTGGACATGTTGAATTTAATATGTCCATGGGGCAATTTGTCATTGCCAATTGGCAATTGGATATGTGACACTGGAGGTGAAGAAAAATTTTAGGGATAAATAAGTAAATTTAAGAATTATTTACATAGAGAAAAAAAATTCAATTCATGGGAGCTAAGGATATCATCAAGTGGGAAAAAATTGAGGGTGAAGAGAAGAGAGCACAGAATGGAAAGGGGATTTAAGAGAGGGTAGGAGAAAGACTAAATATACATGCTTACTGGAGACTTGACTTAAAGGAAAATTGAGCACTGAGACAGGTAGGAGGAAAACCAGGATAGATAGATCAGCCTCAAAAAAAAAAAAAAACCCAGAGACTATCAAAGAACAGAGAGTAATTGGTAGGACAAAGGTTGAAGACAAATCAAAAAAGGGGATTGGAAAGAGGTCATTAGATTTGGTAATTTAGAAATAATTGGTAACTTTGGGAAAAATACTTTCCCTTGAAAGATCAAGTCAGAAGATATATTGTAGATAGTTAAGAAGAATGAAAAGAAATGAAATAAGAAGTCTTGCTGGAATCACATTCTCAAGAAGTTGTCACAAATGGAAGGAGGAAAATGGGATGAAAGTTAGTGGAGATGAATGGGTCCAGTGAGAATTTTTTGAAGACAAGTAAAACACAGGCATGTTTATAAACAGTAAGGAAATAGTAGGGAAGTAGTAATACAGAGAGATGGAAGATAAGCTAGAAAGTGGGAACGATCCTCATGATAAATCTATGAAACAGATTAAAAAACAAAACACAACTTAAAAAAACAACAAAAAAAAACTGAGCCTTAATAAAAAAAAAAAGCAGAGGAGATAATGTTCTTTTTACTCCTAGGGCTATCTCAATAGGGTTATCTCAATATACAATACGCAACCAGCACGAATAAGGCTTAAACTTCATTTAGTTCTATTGAGAACTGGCTGTCAAAATTCTCTTGCAAATTTTTTAATGAAGCATAGTTAAAAATTTTTCTTTCACATCTTGAATAAGCTTTTCTTTTTAGTGTTTTTAGGACTGACTGACCATTGACCTTCACCCCACTGCCCTTTTGCCACTGGTTCTTGTCACTGATCCTATCATCTCACCTGTGACACTTTTACACAACAGAATCCTTGTCTGAAAACTTTATGTAAATTTGCATCCTTGGGGGCGTCTTCAACCAGAGAGCCTTTTCTACCATCTAGTATATTTTTATTCATGGGAAGGTAGAAACAGGGGGAAACCACATGGCATCCTATCCATGACTGAATTGCTACACCTTCTTATGCTGTTCTTAGCCACATCAATAAAACATTATAACCAATTTTAGTCTCTTTATGCCATTCACCCAAATTCTATCCTAAATTTGCAGGACACTCAGTGAAATTTAAAATGACTCGCCCAGGGCTGTAGAATAAGTATCAGAGGCAGGATATGACTTCAGTTCTCTCCTGAGATTAGCTTCAGCTTCTACTGCCAATGTTCTCTACTACGCCAGACTTCTTTTGATTTAGTGAGTTCTATATACCTTTCTGACACATTTCTTTTCCTGTCCAACGCCAAAGAGCCAAAGTTTGCAGCTTTAAGACAGCAGAAAATCAAACTTTGTATTTTTGAAGATTTTTTTTAATGATTTTTTTCTGGGCCAAATACATAATAAACTGCCTGGAAACATTTTATCAGTTTCAGTCTGCCCAAGGTCTTTTGGCTTCAGTATGGAGGTAGATATGAGTATAATTTGGGGAAAACTTGTACCAACTTCAACAACAAAATAGATATTGATCCTTTTCTTTCAAATTATAGAGTGAAAACAGGTTGCCTAAAGATGTCTGATCTAAGAGAGATTTATTAAAAATTCTAAGGTAGCATTAACTTAAGTATTAACTTAACATTAACATTAACTTAAGTATTAACTTAAAATACATTAAGTATTTTACACTTAGGAGTAGAAGATATTTATAGCTTCCCTAAATGATTTTCAATCAATTTAACATGGAAAAAAGGCACAGTGATCTTAAAGGGTAGTGGGAACAGCAAGTAAATAATATAAATGTCCTATCTCCTTGACATTTTTTGTTATTTGCAATTGAATTTAATCTATCATTCTAACATGACAGATAATATAACTGAAAATCAGGGACCTGGCTGGTCCTTATATTTATTTCTTTTTACTAAACAGTTTGAGACCAGCAGAAATTCTTGTCCTGCTTTAGATTGAAAAAAAAAAAAAGTTGTATAACCTTGCTGCTTTTTTTTTATTGGGAAGAAGTGAAGAAAAAAAATAATTGTAGGGAAACGGGTTTCCTAATTACATTGTCCCTAAATAAACTCATTGGGTTAATTACCAAAGTTGCTATGAGGTTTTGATGAAGACAGTATGTATGAAGGCTAAATCTTAGTCCCTCTGGTTGTTTTCAAAAGCTAAAAGGAGTTTATTGTAGCATTAGAAGAGTGGGTGAGGAGGTATAACATTTCTCATCTAGTAGATTAAATTAACTGACAGTGAACTTTGGTATTATTGAAATATCATGTCAAAAGCAGAAATAAAAATCAAATAATTCAATGATATGGGGATTGCTTCCCTTTTAATCAAAACAAAACATTAGGGTTTGGGGTTTTAAATATAACTTCTTTTCCTTTTTCCCCCCCTTTTTTAGGATAGAGAAAAATAATGAAACAAAATTGTTGTTGGCTTTTTAAAAATCACTTAAGAAAGCAGACTCCTGATTCATGAAAACTTATTCAGTTAAGGACTTTATCTGCTTTAACAGCTAAGATACTCCCCTTTTTAGAAACTATAGGAAAACAAAACAGAACATAATTTTGTCTGCTTGTCTCTGTCAATCTAAGGGAAGATGTGCTTTATAGCATAGTTTCTACAGAGACAAACTGTTAAAAAGAACTAATTTAATTAAGGTATTTACTAACTATGTAACTTTCACCTGTCATTTCAAGTTTACAGACCTTAGTGTTTTCATATACAAAACAGATCTCTAAGGTCTCATTTAGCTTAGCTTCTGTGATGCTACAGTTGACAACTTATTTAAGAAACATAGAGGCCCAAAGAGTAGTTTGGGATAAGATGAAAAGGATTTGAAAAACAGAGAAAATTAGAAAAATGGAATGAATAGATATGTATACCTTTTATGCATATATGGGAAAGAAAAGGCATTAAAATTAAATAAAAGAAAATTTGTCTTTTTTTTCTGAGATCTTAACCTCCATTAGAATCTTTTAAAGACAACATTTGGTGCTTACCTAAAACATACCTATGAAGTCATTTTCTTTTGAATGAATCTCTAATATATATTTATGGGATATTGAGAATTACAATAGTAAACAGAGAACACATATAAAACTCAATATCAATTTAATCAATTCATATCTTAATTTTGGAAGATATTTTGGAAAGAAGCTATAACCAAATGATCATTGTTTTGATGGCAAAAGATTGTAATTGACCTAATTTGTTGAAAACTATTGAATATCTTCAAAATATGTTTTTCTTTTAATTTCAAGAAATTGTATATTTATATAAGCACATGCACACCCATATGGATATACATATACATAAACACACACACATATGTATATGTGTGAATATATATGTTGGTGGAAAGATTGCTAGAGTTGGAGACAAAGAACATAAGTTCAAATATAGGGCCTCTGTGATCTTGTACATATCAAATAAAACTTCTGGGTCTCAGTTCTCTTATCTATTGAAATAGTGGGTTGGACTAAATACCCTCTAAGTTTTATTTCAGATCTAAATCTATGATCAATATTTCACACAAATGAACCAATAAACTGATTTCTTTATGTTTACTTGTATTATGTTTATATTTATATTTATTCCCCCCCATTGGGGAAGCAATGGGGAATAAGAAAAATGAAAAAATGAAAAGCTTGAACCAATTAAAAATAATAATGTAGGATTTATCTTTAACAACCATAGTTTCTCTTTCTGTGTGTATGTGTATATAATGCTATATACAATGACAATAGGAACATGAGTGGGTTTTTTTTTAATGTAAGACTCACCAAAAAGAAATTCTTTTTTTTTAAAGACTCCCATACAAAAGGGCAAATACCTTTTTTCTTTTCTCAATCAAAATCAAATCAATTGCTCTATCAAACTAATGATTTTATGAGTGGCAATTAAGCTATTTTTTGACACAGGGAATAATTAAGTTGAGCTGAATTGACTAATTGTGTACTGAATTCTTGGTAGAGTACTAGTTAATAATGAGTTGGAAGTTGTATCCAAGCTCTGAATTTAGAAAGAAATTAAAGTTATTACATTTCTTCTATTTGATTTTGATTGACAGGCACAGCTGGGAAATCTAGTTGCAATCAAATAGAACACCACAGTGACTATACCAGAAGGGATTGTTTGGAATTTTAATATAAGTTTAGGACAATCCCAAAACCTGATCCTATCACAAAGAGAGAATTCAGTAAACTGATAGTTTCTTTTTGGTAGTCTGAGAATGAATGAACTTCTTAGTGAGTAGTTATAGGCATAAAAATATAGTAATGTTCAACCATCTTTAAGTGACCAGAAGGACCTTTCTCAAATTAAGAAAACCATTTAGGGATTTTCAAATTCCTTAGATAGAATTTAAAGGATTCTCGTTTGTCTCAAGCAGAATAAATGCATGGGTCTTTGGCTTTTTTTTTTTTTTTTTTTTGCCTTTTAAAGTAAAAAAAAAAAAAAATTCAAAATCAAAATCTTCCAATCTAAAATACTTGACTTTTGGTTTAATATAGCAGACTTTGGCTTTGCAATTGTGGTTTTTGACATGAAGGTAATGATCTGATCTCTTTTTTAAAAGGTAGATGATCAACCAATTATATGGGGGGAGAATAGAACATATCTCATTCTCCTCATAATAACCAAATTTGGGGTTGTCTCCAAAACAGTAATACTAACAACCCCTTTTACTCCTGAAGAGCAAAACAACCCTCCTGATCCTGTTCTTTACTATCACTAACAAAGAGCCAGTAATTAAGACTGCCATTACCTTCTCATTTTTAATAAAAAAAGAATGATTACACAAGAATTATTTATACTTCATCTCATTATATCAACTTTCTCCAAAAAAACCCCCTCTGTCTTCCAAAAGGAATTTCCTATTTTTAATGAGGTTACCAACATCCTCTAACTCTCACAAGTTTGAAATCTCATTGTGCTTAACTCTTCATTTGCAATTATTCTCTTTACAATTACCAATGATTTCTTAATTGATAAATTGGAGGACCTTTTTAAAATTCTCATCCTTATTCATTCTGTAGTATTTACCACTATTGACCATCTATCCTTTCCTCCTGGATGTTAACTATTTCCCTTTTGAGTTGCTCAAAATATGTATGTCCTTAAAAAAATTAAAAAAAAAAGCCTAACAGAAGTAACTCTCCTAAAGATATTTTAAAAATCGAATTATAATTTTCTAATTCATTTACAGATTTCCCAAAGAGGCTCAATGGAATTTGAAAACACTAAAAATATAAAATGCTACATCTGATTATTTGAGAATACTGAATGACATCAGAGAAGATGCGATGTGTATCCGCTCAATTGTTAACCAAAGGTTTTGTAAAAATTGATAGATTATTTTGAAAAATGAGCATTTGTAGGGGTACCTAGTAATATACTTCTTTCTTTTGCCTCCACATGTCTTTGTGAGATCTCTTAACTATGAGAAACATTAAGAATAAGTATATAAATGAAACTCAATTTAGAACCAGAACTTTGAATTGCTTTATCACAAATTGTTAAGTCAAGATTTTCAAAAAATAATGAAACAATCAAATGGATCTCACTAAAAAATCCATTAATCATAATAGTAAAAACAAACAAGGTTTTGTGCCATCAATATAATATTCAAAAATTATATTTATCTTATATTTTAATTTTTTATTTATGTTTCAAAATTTAAAATAATTATTAGTAAAATATTATAACGTTAGTACATTATTAGTAATCTACATTAGTAAAGTATTACATAGTAATTATAAATAATTACATTTACTGGGTTGTTTTGCTTCTTGTTATGAATATGGTTTTTGATTCGTATGTAAATTGGATTTAAGTGAGGCAGAATTGCATGAAGCCATTGACCTCAATCTCTCCAGAGAGCCACCAATGTCCAGTGGCAGGAATCTTGGTATCTCTGATGTCTAACCAAGCTCTAAGCACTCTACAACCTGCTTTTCCTGCCTTCATGGCCATTGGAACAAATTATTCTCATTTGCCCATTCTACCAGGGAAAGTCTTTAAATGCTTGAGGTAGAAACCCCCTCCCCCCCAATTCACTGTAGGGTTTAAGCCCCTTTGGTTATACAACTAAAAAGTTTGGAAACCACTGCTCTGTTATTTTTAAGGCACTGTGTTATAGCTTATGAAATAATATGTATCCTGATAAGTGAATACAAAGCAAAACAAATATAAGTTAATTGAATGATAACAATAAGGGGGAGGGAAGAAAATATTCCAAGCAAAGGAGACAAATGAGGAAGAATGAGATCAAGTATGGAGAGGAGCTAAATCTAAAAAGATTAGCTGAAGTCAGATTATGAAGAATTTTCTAGTCAGTTGCCTTGCTCTTAAATTGCTCTCCTTCCCAATTACATTCAAATAAAACTGATCTACTATATTCTATATGATACATATATCTTCTGCTTCTATGCCAAGAGCCTTCCTCTAGATTTCAAAGTAGACTGAAACTTTTTAAGCAGATTCTTCAAACTTTGGCAGAAATTTAATCATCTGTTTATATATATAAAGGATATAAGAGGGTACATGAACACATATACATACATAAGATAGACATAAATATATATCCTCATATCCTTTATATTGCATATGTATATAAGAAAATAAAAATATATGAGTTTTTTGTTTATAGACCTAATATTATTCAATTACATTATTATATTATTCAATCATTCCCTTAATATGCAATCATGATAAATTATGCATTAAACATTTATCTCTCTGTAGCACCTTTCAAATAAAGCTAGAAGATATCTATGACTCCTGACCTTTATGATGTTATAGTCCTAAAATATTAAAGAAAAACAGATAAGTAAACATGACTATGAATGAAGTCAGTGGAGCTGACAAGCACAGAGGTAAGGGCAATTTATCTCCTAGAGTGATGTCTTCTGACAAAATCAAATGAGTCTCCAGATGGCACTGTTTGGGAATGTTGAGTTTATGTCATGCAAGAAATGTCTTAAACAGTCATTTTTAATATGATTTCTTAGTTCTTCAGTTCTCCCTCATGGCATTTTCAGTTTCTTTATATTCTGTTAGGTTATGGAAGCCAGGAATTGACTGAATTTTCTTTCAAAGAATATTATAGGAGGAGAATGACTTAAAGTGATTTAAAATCAAATTAAACTCCCCTATTATAGGTGAGAAAACTGAGGCACAGGGAAAGAATGACTTATCCAAAGCCACACAACCAATTCTTAGAACCAGATTTGATACATATATCACCTGATTCTAGCTTTCTGAACTACACTAATAGGCTTGATGGTATCTTTAATTAAACAAAGTAATAGTAATAATAAAAAGAAAGTCCTTTCAATCATTTAACTAGCTTCTTTTTTGACACAGCTTGACCAGCTGTTTTCAAAATCATTTGTGTGTTTGTGTGTGTGTATGTGTTTGTAAACCAACATTTCTAAAAACATTGAAAGAATGATGGAAGACATAATTATGAACTTGACACTTTTCCCTGGTCACTTTCACCCGAAGGCAAAAGACCCTTTGTTTCATCTCACTATGGTTTACCATACTCTTTTCTAAGTCAAACCCTTTTCATTTTGAAGAGAATTTAATCTTTATTCATAATTAAAATAGGGTTAGTAATTCTTTAAGCTGTTTTTAAGGTGTACTTATAAATTCCACAATGCGCAGCTTGTGATTTAGACTGCCCTATGATTATTAGGTATAAAAGTCTTCTTTGCTTCTTGTATTCTTCCCCATACTTAAAAGTTCCCCAAAGAAAAACCTTCTGAAGAATAGGAACAATGGTATCATTAGTTTGTCATAAAACCAAAGTGATACATGTGTTTAATAACATGGAGTATAAGCCATAAAAAGCTTTATTCCTGTTCGGGGATGATTTTTTGGAAACGTGCATTAAGGCTCTCAGGTGAGAAAAGCAAACTTATACAGTTGAATGTTTAAGAATTTTAAATTCCCTTTTGTTAATTTATAAAATTCTCAAAATTGAGAGAATAGAAATAAAATTATTACATGTGCTACCAAGTGAATTTCAATGCTACAATTGATGATATGCATTAGTTAATATTTTCCCAAATGGCAATAACTGGACAAATACAAGACTTACTAATAATAGTGAGGCTAGAGGAAAAGATACTTGTTCATGTTAGATATGACAAATGGTTGAGAAAATTGTGTTCTTTTACTATCTGATTAAACTCAATATAATTCAATGGTAGTCTCTCCCATGCTGGTTCAGAAGACAAAAAAAAAAAAAATTATCTGGGAAATAGGAAAACAAACAAAACAAAACATCCCATAGGTTTATTCTGGCACATTATAAATTGGGGAAGAGTTCTGTATATTAAAAGGAAAATTAACTACTTTAAAGTTCAACTTCATTGTAAATATCATATTGATATTTCTAAATTTAACAAAAATAATTTTACCTTTCTTCCTGAAATTAGCAGAATAGTCTCCAGTAAAAAGGAATGAAGAGTTAACATTTTTCAGTCTTAGAAATTGGCTTGGTAAGTACTAAAGAGTAAATTGATGAATACACTTCCTTGAACCATGCTAATCCTCTTTAAATGATTTCAAACAAAATTTACTGATAAGAATACTTTAAATGGCTTGGTAGGTTGTTCACAGATGAATAAATTTGAATCTCCTTAGTCTAAGAATTGTGAAGAGTATATAGTAAGAACCCTTTGAAAGTAAAAAATAATTGACAATAATAATTAACCAATAATAGACAATTCTGGAATATTTGTTTATCATTCTTATGGGATCACTATTTAATGTCAATGATAACTTAAGGATCCTATTAGATTCATTACATACTATACTAGAAACCTCTTAGTGTTTCAAATAATATAGATATGAAAAGGGAGATAAGACTCTCAAGTATGTACCTTAAGGCAAGTATAAGCAGAGGTCAGGTGATGATTAGCTCTAATTTTGACTTTTATAATTAATTTGTCTAAGGTAATCTCAATAGAGATTGGAGATAGAGACTTTGGATAGAAAATTCCATCAGCATCCAGAAAAAAAAATCTGGAAATTGAATGTAAATCAACACATTCTATGTTCACTTCTTTTTTTTGTTGTTCTTTTTTCCTCTCTCCCATAGTTTTTCCCTTTTGTTCTGCTTTTTCTCTCCCAGCATGATTCATAAAGCAAAGTGTATTAAAATAAATAAATAAATTAATTAATTTTAAAAATAATTTATTTGTAATTAATTTATAGAACTTTAGATTATTTTATCCAGTAGAATGTTTTGTCAGGGCTATTAAATTTTGGGAGAAATAAGGTCACTATACTTCAACCAACAAAAGATATTTTCTGTTATCTAGTTTATCTATCTAATTTCTATTTACTTCAATTATTCATGTGTTGGCATGGCTAAATACAAATAAAGGATCATTTCCATGGAAAAAGAAAATTGTTGATGACAAATTTCTATTGTTAATGAAGAAATCAAATTTCTTCTTTTTTTCTTTTTTTATTATATAGTTTTTAATTTACAAGATATATGCATGGGCAATTTTTCAGCATTAACACAAACCAAATTTCTCTGGAGAAGACATCCCTTGACTGGAATCAATCAAAGCATTTAAATTCCGCGTAAGTGAGGATGTCTAGAATCATAGTATGAAGGTTACTACCTTCAAGAAGGGGAAATCATCAAACTGAAATTATAAGATAACAATTAAGGGTTAAACTGTATAGTATTAATTATCCATAAATGAAAGATAAAGGGGCCAAAGAGGTCAGTACTATAGTCAGAGAAATGCACATGAAGGAAGTAGGAAAAGCTCAGAACACTAAAGGCCTTATAAGAGGAAGGGAAGTGGGAAGGAATTCCAATCAGCATGACAAACTAGCGTGAGGACAGGCACAGGGATATGTATGGGAATTAGGTGGAAGGACTGAAGCCCAGAGATTAGAAAGTAAAAACTCAGAGTTGCAAGGGACCTAAGAATCTCTTCAAGACCTACCTGAACAACAACGTCCTTTGCAACATATTCAACAAGAAATCATCCAATTTTGTTTTTTTCTAATAAAGGGAAACGGACAATTTACTAAAGCAATAAATTCAGTATCTTGGTAGGTCTAATTATTAAGTTCATTATGTCAAACCTAAGCTTGCCTTTTTGCAGCTTCTATGGCTCCTTGTCTTCTCTTTCAGGAAGAAGCAAAACAAATAAAATCGTGCTTATACCCGAAAGCCTCTCAAACAGGGTAGTCCAGAAATCTCAGGGTTTTCAATAAGTGTAGGGGAATGAATATTGAACTGGAAGTAACTTAATCTGGGTTTCTTACATTCCCTGATCTGCACTAACTGGTTTCATGACAAGGGCAAACATAATTCTTTGCCTAGTTCCTCCTCTGCAAAATGAGGTTAAGAATATTTATTATAGCTACCCTACAAGGTTGTTGGGAGAATCTAAAGAATTTATGTGTATGAAAGTATTTTGAAAAGTGTAAAATGTAAAATATTGGTATTGTTTCAACAATTTTCCTTTGTGTGAGCAGTTCCCAAAGAAAATTATAAAATCAAATAGGGGCAAATTCACATGGAATTTCATTTTCATTTTCTCTTCTTTGTCTGTCTGTGTCTTTCTGTCTCTCTCTTTCTCCTGTATTTATGCATGTATATATACATAAACACATATCAAATGAAATAATGTTTATAAAAAATTTTTAGCACAGTGCCTGGCACATATTGGATATATAAATTTTCACTGCTTTCCTCTTCCCCTTCCATAGTGGCTAGGCATTTGTAATAGTCAACTAATATTTTGAGCATGTTGAGCATGGACAATGATTCTTTTTTAAAAAATGAAACTTACAGGAAAAGGTTAATCCAACATGTGAAAGTTGGAGCAAAGGGGATGAAATGCTGAAGGATGAGAACAATCTATAAATATGTAAAGCACATAAGGAGACAGAACAGAGGACCAATTTATCTCATTAGTGAGGACAGTATAAAAAGTAATGTGTTTTAAGCTGCAGCAGGGAAAATTTAGGTTAAATAATAGGAAAGAACTTTATAGCTATGAGGACACTTAGGCCGTGGATCAAGTTACCAAGGGAATTTGGAGACACTCATGGCTGGAAGACACTCATTTATTATGGATTGATTTAAGTATAATTAAACTCAGCTCAGACACCAAACAAGGAATAGGCTACCTAACTTTAGAAATCCAATTTTTTTAACCTAAGGAAAGAAGCAGCAAATGTTCAAATTATCTGCTACCAGATTAATCTTCTTAACACGTTGCTTTTATCAGGTCTCTCCCTTGTTCCAAAAAAACTTTCAATAGCTCCCAGTATAAACGAAGGATCAAATTCAAACTTCTTAGCTTGTTAGTTAAGGCCATCTGCAACTTGGTTATGCTCCTATATTGGGAATTGATCTTCCCCCTATTTCCTTACATAAATCATCTACTTCAGCTAATTTGCTCTTACTCTCCAAAGAAACGAATTTCTGCTTCTCTACCTTTGCGGATGATATTCTCTCTGCCTGAAATGCTCTGTCTTCTGTCCACCTCTCAACATCCTACCCATTGGGTAAGTCTTTCCCATCCCCAATTTCCATTCTTTCCAAGAAACTTTTTGAGATCATTTCAGTCAATATCATTTCAGTGATTTATAGTGCTCTGCAATTTTAGCTGCAGTTGCAGTTGCTGGAATCCTGTTCCATTACTGCTAAATACACTGATAAAGAAATAAAATCTAGGATTTACCACATGCTGCCTTCTGACATCACTAGTACTTTACTTAATTTTTTAACTGAGATTTTAGTGCCCCAATCTTGTCTCTCTAACAAAGTTGCTTCAGGTTAGGGATCGCTATTTGAATTGCTTTATAGTGCTTTTCATATTGCAGGTGCTCAGAGACAATGAGATCTTGGCTTGGCTTTGGATTTTGGATTTTGAGTTCTCCACCATCTTGCCTCCATCCTGGATTTTGGATTTTGGAAGATTTAAGCGTAAGACTCGTTTCTGACATACTAGCTATATGTTAGTGAGTGAGTCATTTGTCCTCTTATTTCCTGAGGCAGGTCCTTAAGACAATAAATCACAAAGGAGCTGCCTATGTGCATGGGTGAAGCAAGTTTACATATCAGCTCTTCCCTATGCAAATGAAATAACACACTAGAGAAGCCACAGTACCTCCGCCAAAAAAATACAAAACAAAACAGTACTCATAATTTTTGATTGATTATTATCTAAATGTATTTAGAAAACCATTTGATACCATAAGAATTTAAGGACAATCCTTCAGCACTTCTCTAATCTTTAGCATTTATTCCCTTCTTTCTTCATCTTCCTTCATGTTATCTCAAAGTAAGACTTGTTAAAAAATTGTTTGCTGAATGTTGCTGGGATATTCTCAAGCTTTAAGATTTTATTTTATTTTATTTCCTCTTCTTCTGACTTCTACAAAATTGCCATTGAGTTATTTTTTTCCTATGTCCCACATGCTGTTTTAATAATGTTTTAAAAGAATGAGGCTTTTTTGATCTTCTTTCCTAAACTTTTTTTCTACCTTACCTTGTGGTTAAATAGTTGTAGCAATACAGAAGGGTGAGGAGATGGTGGAAGAGGTAGGTGGAGGGTATCCCCCCCCCCCCCCCACACTTTTTCATAGAGCTTTCCATTGCTCACTTTACCCAATGCATCATTCATTCCTTTATTTCTTATATCCACATTCCTCCCTTTTCTTGATTTTCTATTTGCTATGATGGTACAAGTTGAATAGAGTTGGAAGAATAGTATTAAAAAACTGAAAGCCCTGTTGCCTATTGTCACATATGGAGATGAAGGAAACAATACATCTAAGATTATCCCATTCATTTCATTGTTCCCATGAAGGTAGATCCATTGTTAATGTAGAAGTGTCAATAACACAGTAAAAATGGGTAGTGAATCTTTTTATCTTGCCCAGAAGGCAGTCTGTAGATCCTAAACTATAAAGATAGAAATATGGCCAATGATATTACTTTCTGCTTGTTCTTAGAGTATCACTGTCAAGTAGATGCACATTTAGTTCCATGAATAAGCATTTAATTGTTTAATAGAAAGGCATCATGTGAACACTATACAAGTAGCCTTAGACTTAGTACTGCTCACTTTCAAATCCAAAATTTGTCACACACTAGTTATGTATCAAGAGCAAGCCAGTTAATCTCTCAGTGCCCCCAGACACTTATCTGACAAGAAACCAACCTGAATGGGTAAGAAACCAATCTAATTACTAAGAAACCTACTAAAAATTTCCCATATCAATGAAATTTCAGGTCTGGTTAAAAGACAAGAAGAAAAGAAAAATAAATATATGCATTAAATGTGAGCTCTTTTAGAATACGTTGGCTCTCAGCAAAAAGAGGGATTTATACTTATTTTGTTGGGAATTTTCTGTTATAAGAGAAATAAAATGGTCTTAGTTCCAAGATATTCACACTTTCATGAAACTTTGTCTAAAATGTTATAGTAAAAACCTTGGCTGTATTATATATACCCCTTGGGAAAATAAGGCATTCTGGTTTGCCAGATTTTCTGGATAAGTGGAGCTTTACAGCCTTTCAACCATCAATTTCTCTTTTGTTTCATATTAAACATTTTAGATGGAAATCTTTCTAAAATATATTACATACTTTTCTTTCTTCTGAAACAAGATATACTGAACCTTTTAGTGATGACTCAAGGCTATTATTCTGAACATCAATTACTTAACTGGGCTGTCAGTGATGTTCCAAGATGTACAGAGAGCACTTTGCCCATCTACATATAGTCATATACTATAGTACTTTTTGAGCTCTTCTTTCTAAATTTATAATTTTCCTCCACCCTGTGCAAAATGTTTTCCCTTGTAGTCTAGATTTGAAGCATTTCTTTTCATAGCTGCTATTTGTAATCTTTCTCCCACTATGTCCAATACATCATTTTAGTTTTATATTGGGTGAACCAAGTTTGTTATAAAATTATGAGTAATATAAGAACAAGAAACTTGAGTTTTTGCATAGGGGGCATTAGGTTTGATGCATGGATGTTGTGGCATTAGTTCTCTTGGCTATTCTTTTTGATAATTTTTCAGTTGTAAGTTGTAGTGTGTAGATAACAAGTTTTCAAAAAAGATGAGGTCCATAAAAGTGATATATCACTGTATGTACATTTGGCTAAACCCTAACAACAATTTTAAGATATCACAACCTGGTTATAAAATTCAATCTTCTTATAATTTGTTACTTCATCAAGTTCGCAAACTATGTGTTAACCAGTTTACCATGTTAACTATGATAAAATGAGAAAGAAGGATAATATAGGTTCAGAATGATAATTTGCTAATAACTATCTTTGGTAGATATTAAGTGGTTGACAAATTTTAGCATAGATGGTTGAATAAATGAAAAAATCATTTACTAAGCCTTTATAAGTACTGTGTTAAACTCTGGTGAAACAGAGATGGTCCTTAACTGCAAGAGATCTTTCTTTCTATTAAGAAATTCTATTCTTCTATTCTATTAAGGAAAGACAATGCAAAAGAGCAATTTTTCCATTATCTTCTACACATTTGGAAGTGACTGCAGAGGGGTTATTGCTTTATAGCATATATTTTAAGTTTGAGTTCACTCTCCCTATGCACTGAAATGTATACCTGGGTGAAGGGAATGTGTATTCTTATTATATCTTCTCAAAAATATGTCTTTATAAAGAACTATTATCTGTTAATTGGTCAAACTAAGCTAAGTGATAAACAGATATGAATTATAACTACAAACTGATATTGAAGAAAACTTATCAGAACTTATCAGAATTCTGATAGAATTAGAGCAATCTTACTGCCTTTCTATGGTATACCTAGAACCCTGAAGAATCAGAATGTGGGAATTTTGATAAAGTCCTGAAGTCTTATAAAGATGTGATTCATTAGATTGTAAACTCTTTGAAGGCAGGGATTGTCTTTTGCATCTTTTTGTATCTCCAGTGTTTTGCACAGTACCTGGCACATAGTAGGTGCATGACAAATTTTTATTTATTGATTGATTAAAACCAACAATGATGATAATTCAATGTTGTGAGTATTACAAAGTGTGCAGGTGTTTCTTGATTAAATGGAATCTAACATCAAGGACTATTTGTTTATGAATACCTAAATCTCCTCTCAGACAGTGGCATTACTGATGACATTCTTGGTGGAATTCAGGGACTCATGTGACCCAAAATGAGATAAGTTGAGTTTGAAAAGGTCAGACTATTATATCTACACATTCCCCACATTATTCTGACTTTAGGATTCTTACATCAAAACTCCATTAGGTTTATTTTAATTAGATCTGGAAATGAGAAGGAAGTCCAATAACTCAAAATTCTCCCTTAGCTGAGGCTGTAGTTAATAATAGGCTTCTCACAAAGATAGAAAGGCATTCTTAAAAATGCACAGGGGATATGCCACATGAAGTGAAGCACTTGCGGGTCTGGAGCGGGATGCAGAATTAGATGTCTATATATGGTTACACTAAGACTTTAGGTTATATCACATTAGATTTTGAAAGTTTCTGATAACAAAATCAATCCGTCATAGACAGTTGTCTGCATGGTACTGTTTCACAGATTATGAAAAAGCTCTTTGCATCCCTTACTTTTACGCTGCCTAGTCTACTGGGGCATAAAATTTCTGTTCCAGGAGAGATCTCTCTCCATTTTGTTAAAGATGAGATGTAAAATGCAAATATGCTCCTGAAAAGGAGAACATAGTCACTTAAAATACTGCTAAAGAATACATACCTGAGTGTTGTCTCAGTATTGGATTTTAGTGGGAGAGGGTATTGATATCTGACAGGGACAACACAGAGAAAGAAGACAGAAAGAAAGTGAGGGGCATCCAAATTTCTGAAACCTCCCAGTTTTGTTAAGTAAGTGTAGGTCCTCCTTAACAGGTCCTTTTTATCCCACAGAAATCTAACCTTGTTAAACTTATTTTTTGGAGTTGTAGTGGATAGGGGAGTGGTATGGGCAATCCTTAAATTTATTCACTATTATTTGATATCTAATAACAAAAGAACCTTCACAAACCTATGTTTCTCTGTTTTTCTTCTAGGCTAGGATAATGCTTTTAACATGACAGAAACATTTCTCTCCAGGAAAAGAAATGGTATCAAAAGCTTTTTAATCATTTCTGGAATAGGAGTTGGGGGTAGGAAGAGAAACACAAATCATCTTGCCATTTATTGAAGGCCCTTTGAAATTCAGTGCTGGGTAGAATATCATTTAAAGTACAATGCCCTTTTAAAAGTTTCCTTGATAATAGCTTTTAATCTAATGTTATAAGTCAGAACACTGGCTTAAATTGAAAATTGGAGGTACCTCCTGCACTGAAAATTGCCATAGTTTCAGTTCTCAAAATTTCTGTCAGTATGATATCTCTATATCAATCTTTCAAAACATATGTATAAAAGAAAAAAAAAGTTTGTACTTACAGTTTAAAAGAGGAATTTATATGCAAACTACATAATATTTAAAAAAAGATTATATTAGGCAGGGAAACACACTTTTTATATATATATATATGTATTTTGTATATGTATATGTATTTTCATATATATATATATATATGTGTGTGTGTGTGTGTGTGTGTGTGTGGGTGATGACCTAAAAAGTCTTACTACAGCTAATGTTATATATATATGTGTATATATATATATATATATACACATAAATGTATATATGATGCATATATTTATACACATATATTTTATATATACAAGTATACATATGCATGTTTCAAACTACATATAATACAAACATATATACATATATGTGGTATGTGTCTGTGTATAATAAATCAAATTTCCTGTAACCACCTTTTTCTTTTTTCTTTTTGGCAAGGAAATTGAGGTTAAATGACTTGATTAGGGTCACACAGCTAGTACTTATCAAGTGTTTGGGGCTGGATTTGAACTCAGGCTCTCCTTATTCCAAGGCTGGTGTTTTATCCACTGCACCATCTAGCTGCCCCAATCTAATTTTTAAGAGGTAGATTTACCATCCTCATACAATTCAATGGTAGGAAAAGTATCAGAAACCTATGTAACGTTCAAATAAAATTAAATACTAAATGTTGAGCACATCAATGTTGTATCTTAAAATATAAGCAGAAAATTAACTTCCATTTCTACATAGTGTTACAGTGGATGTTTCCAATTCTTCACTCTGATTCATATTTCTTCTTTCATTAGTAATTGTCTCTTTAAATATGTTCTTTCATCAATATTGTATGGATCAGTGATTTTATAAGGTGGTACTCCCTCAAAGGATATAATTCTTAAAACCTGCCCCTTTTTTTCCCTTTTTTTAGTCTCTTGAATTGTTACAGCTAATAAAATGGATCACCTAAAGCTAGTTTTCTGGTGATGTGTCTCTGAATATAACTAATCTTATCTTTGGAAGACAGAAATATAATCCATTGCCAGACCCATACTGGAAGCTTTTTTAAATAGGTAGAATGAGCCAGAGCTTACATTGCATTGGCATAGTGTTCAAGAATGTAATATCACTGGACTTTACTGGACTTTGTTAGAAATATAGAATTGAAAAACTGTAAAATCTTTTAGAAAGCATCTAATCTAACCTTCCCAAATGAAGAAATCAACTTAGAGATTTTACACAGCTAATTCATAGAAGAATTAAAATCCTCATCTCTTTCTTCTCAATCATCTCTCCTTTAATCTAGATGTGGCTGCTTCTGACACAATTAAGTGAAAGAAACAGATTAAAATGTATTTGGGAAATATGTAACAAAACAAATAAAACAGAATAGAATATTTTCTTGCAAGTCTATATATGTGTATGTATGTATAATATACATATATATATATATATATATGTAATATATATGTAAAATCTGAAGGGATCTTTATGTAGGGATCCTAATGAATGATTTAGTGACCCCATTTCTATTTGAGTTTGACACTCCTGCTATACAATTACTTTCACGTTTCTCTTATCCTCTCCCCCATGCTTCCATTCATATAAACTTACACTTTCCATTCTACCCACACTTCCTTGATTTTCTCCCATCTCTGCACTTTTCTCCATTTAGATCTGAGCAAAAACAACTTCAAATATTTATTCACTTTTTTCCTATCAAAGTTTAATAATGAGAACTTCTTTTGAGCTCTTAGCAACTCTCATTTTACTTTTTTTCTACTATAATTTCTTCCATATTATAAGAAGTTTTACAGAAGGGGGTTCCAGTCATTCCATAGTTTCTAAGACTTTTGAAGTTTTGAAAAACTTCCCCATATTTTCCTTTTCACTGGCAACTGTGGCTCTGGCCTTGGAAGCACCCTGGACTTCTCCTTTTATCTGGGTCTAGGTCTCCTTCTCTATTCTTTGGTATCTCCAAATGATATACACATTCTAGCACATTTAGCTCCCCTGTATATATGCTTTCCTCCATTAGAATGTAATCTTCTTGAAGACAGATATTGATTCTTTTTCTTTTAATTCATAGTGCTAAGACTAGTGCATGGCACATAGAAGTTACTCAAGTAAAACTAGCATTTCCCTGTTTCTGTCTTTCCCTCATCTTCATTCCACCACTTTGAGAATACTGAAAACTAAAACAAAAACAAAAACACTAAACACTGTTCTAGAATCAATCTGTACCCAATCCAAGGCTAATCCTAAAGTAAATTCTCTCTCACAATCCCAGCACCATAATCTGCAATACTGTCTAGGAACCAAGTTTCTATTATCTTTCCTTTAGTTCTGTATTTCATTTGTTGGTCATTTTTCCACAAGCCCTGGGTGAATTCCCATTACCTCCATAAAGACTTCTTTAATTACTCCAGCCCACAGTGACCATTTCTTCCTCTAAACTCTAACAATCTCTGTTATTCATTTGGCACATCATTGGTTGACTATTTCGTATTTTAGTTAGCTTTTCATGTGTTTATGATTTACTTCCTCAGCAATTACAAAAGTTTTTCAAATTTTTATTCATTAAAATGAATAGAGGTACAGATTAAGTGGATTTTGCCAAAAGAATATATTAATGATACTCTCTTACTCCCAAGTCAATAGGAAAAGTGACAAGAGAAAATCTTGTACCAGAAGCTGTGTATGATTCTAAACCTATAGCTCCATTTTTCACCAAGTTTGAAGATTTATGGTCCAATCAGAAAAACACCTTAAAGTGCTTCTCATAATTTTTAAACACTGAAACTTCAGATTACTGTTATTTAATACAAAAGAGCAGAAATCTATCTGTGTGGAGAATATATCTGGACATTTTTAGCATTTTAGTAAATGAGGCTAAAAAAGAGAATTCCAAATATTTGTCAGGAGCAAGCAGTACTATATGCTGTTAATATCCCCATTTTTTTTTTTTTGCTAAATGTGTCCAATTATTTAGGTCTAATATTATGAAACATGCAGAAAAATAAAATTTCAACCCTTGTGCTCAGCTTCATCCCAGAAAACTCAAATTCATCCAACACAGTCTTGCAGTTTCTAACCTTGAAAATGACTATTCACTGACCATCAACTGGGGTACATAAACAAGCTGTGGTACATGAAGGTAATAGAATATTATTGTTCTATTAAAAAATGATGAACAAATGATTATAGAAAAGCCTGGAAAGATTTACATGAACTGATGGTGAGCGAAACAAGCAGAACAAGGAATATATTGCACACAATAACAGTAAGAATGTGTGATGATTAACTATGAAAGGCTTGGTTCTTCTTAGTAGTTCCAATCTGAAATAATCCCAATAGACTTGGACAGAAAATGCAATCTGCAACCACAGAAAGAACTAAGGAAACTGAATGTAAATCAACACATGCTATATTCAATTCTTTTTTTTTCTGTTTTTTTTCTCTCTCCTATGTTTTTCCCATTTATTCTGATTTTCCTCTCCCAACATAATTCATAAAGCAATGTGTATTAAAATTAATCAACTATAAAAATTAAAAATAATAAACTAAAAAAAAGAAAATGGCTATAATATTAATCTAAGAAGCCTGTGTTCCAGATTGGAAAAGAGCCATTTAAATAGACTTAGTTTTACTAAAGTTATAATAGATCTCTTCAACAGGTGAGAATCTTGAACATTTTATACAAAAAACCACAGGGTTTCTCATCGAAAGGAAATTCAAGATGGTTACAGTGAGAGTCCCCATGGCTACTTTTGATGCATTAAAACCATCTGTGCTCATCGTTAGAACATATTCTAGAAATATGTGGCTTCTGCTAGCCTTTTGTATTAAAAGTCTTAGATAACAACATGAGTTTGAAGTTTTATATGCTTTTAATAGAATGAATTCAAGTTGGAAATTGGACATCTAGTCATAAAGATTATCTTCCCTAATATTAGGTCCTATAATCTGATAAACCTTGTGAAATCAGAGGATAAATTCTATTAAAGTTTTTTTTTTTGGTATTCTTTCTTTTTGCCTACATTTTAGCAATATTTTGCATAGGAGGACTTAAATAGATGTTAAGCTTGAAATATTTTTTCAAAACCAAACACCCCAGAGGGCTAAATTAATTAATACTTAAAATGCACACACTGTTGTCAGTGCCAAAGGGAACCAAACAGTACATGTGTATTTCTGAGGAAAGGAAACTGTAATACAATTTCTTTTATCCACAAATCACTTTAATCACCACCATTTTCATTTGGTTTGTTTTTCCTGAATGTGAACATATCTGGTACTGGATATGTTACCCATATAGAGCAGTACCAATCAGTTTCTTGGAAAAGCCCCAGTCTTTGGCAAATTCACCTTCTTCCCTTTGGCTGTCACACAGACTTGGAATAGCATTCATACAAAATGTGCCTAATTTTAATTTCCGTACTGTCAAAGAGTCACAAGCCTTAATTATGAATTGGTTTCTTCATTTCCATTTTGTTACTTTGTATAATTAAATGTCCACCAAACTGGTGGACAGTCAGTGTGAGGATCTTTGTGAGTCAATTCAATGCCAGTGTCCAGAGATCTTTTCCAGAAAAACATTCTCAGTTGCCTCTGTTTCTCTTGACTATTCCTTTGCACAAATGTAATATCACAATTGTTTCTACCTGTGTCTCTGAAAAGGTGTTAAATGTACGGCATGAGTAGCATACTGGACTGAAATCCTATTTGTCAGGTTAGTCTTCAGAGTATATATTTTTCTAATAGAACCATATGCTTTCCTGAAAATTAAGGTGTGTAATAGAAATACCCAGGCATTCACCTGAAACATCAGAACAACAAGGGGGAAGACTTGTTTCTATTGAATGAACAGACACAGGCAGAAAAATGGATTGGCATGCCATTCATTCTTTACCTTTTGTAAAACAAAATGAAGAAAGAAAAAGTATTAAAGAAAGTAGATATGTGAATACAGTGAGAGATGTGCCTCATTTTTAATAACATGTTTCAGAAAAATTGTGCATAAACCCCTCCCTCTCTCTGTCTCTGTCTCTTTCTCTCCCCCCCCTCTTTCTTTATGTGTGTGTGTGTGTGTGTGTGTGTGTGTGTGTGTGTGTGTATGAACTGAATCATATTTTATATTCACTCAGTTTCAGGTCTTTGTCATTTCTACCATGGACAGTGGCAATGGTGTTCTAACTGGTTTCCCTGTGTCAAGGTTTTCTACTCTTCAATCCACCCTCCACACAGCTATCAAACTGACATCTCTGAAATACAATTCTGTGCTCCTCCCCTCAAAAAGTTTTAATAATTTATCTTTGTTTTTGGATTAAAATACAGACACCTTTTTTGGGGCATTTGAACCCTTTGCAATCTGATTCTAGACTAAATTTTCCCAAGAGAATCACAGATTATTTTCCCTCACACATTCTACATTATTTTCAACTGTCCTATATTTTTGCACCTCCTGTGCTCATCTCATTTCACTAACTTTAATTCATTCTCTTGGAATGCTCTACCTCTTCACATCTGCCTTTCAGAACCATGACTGCCTTGAAGTTTTAGCTCAAGGGTCTTCAAGAGCTTTCTCTTTATTTCCCCATGTATTTTTCCTATGTCCCATTTCCAACCTACACAAACTTTCTAGATGAGCAAACTATGAGGAAATGGGTTTTGTAATTGCCTTTTATGATGCTGCTGTCCACAGCTCATAAGATCCCATATGCTCAGAAAAGCCCAGAAAAGAATGGTCTCTTAACCAAAATCTTTGTCATCATAAAACAGTTCTACATCAGAAACAGAAGTTTTCAGTCAATGGAAAGGATACTAAATGCCGTGTTTTACTATCATGATTCTGCACTCTAAAAATGATGGGATTCTCCCATTTGCTGTGAACAGAAACTTTTTGTGTATGTAATCTTCCCTATTTGAATGTAAGTTCCTTGAAAGTAGGACCTATTAAGCTTTTCCATTTGTATCTCCAGTGCTTAGAATACTCTTTTGTACATAACAAAGCTTTAATAAATGCTTTTCCATTTTGTTATTCATTAATTCATTGCCTATCATCAGGGCATGAGGATCTGCCCCTTCACTTGTGTCAGATAAAATTTGGAACTTTTCATATGTTACAAAATGTAAAAGATGGGAAAAATAATTTAACAAGCTTTATTTTTAATTAGGTCAGCAATGTACTAAATTCTCTAAAATACTTTCCCCACTCATAATGCAATAGAATTATATTAAAAATTTTCAATTCTTAGATATTAAATTTGACATAAAAATGATAAATCAGTTGCTTTTCAATAATAATAATGCATTATACCATTTATTTTCTCTTAGATTTATTTTTTTTCTGTTCTTGATGGATTTTTCTACAACTGCTGGAACAAATAGATAATTTACCTCTAAATAGACCCAATTACCTTTACACAAGGAGTAGTTGATCACTTTGGGGAATTCTGAGTCTTCTTCATTCTACAATTCAGTGTACTGACCTAAGGTTAATAATTTTCTACCTGTCCATTTATCAAAGCGACAGGTAACACAATTGATGGGTTTTAAGGCACAGTCTATAAACAGACTCTTGTGTTTAATCTATTCCCATTAAATGAGCTTTAAAACAGCACTTCCTATGTTAAGAAATTGGGTACATAAGTCTGTCACCACTCTGGTAGTGAAAGGATTTGAAAGATGTCAGTTCATCTACATTTGAGTTACCAAAAAAAGTCAGAGTTAAATTGTTAGAAAAAGAAACCTAAAATTTCCATTTTTAATACTCTGAAATATTTACTCCCCCTTTTGTGAGAAGTTAATAATACTAGCTCTGAGACACACAGAATGATCTCTAGTTTATTAATTATTTCTTCTTCTAGAATAGTTGTACAAAGAATATCCAAGAAGAAGTAGCAATATTGTCATCATTATTTTCACTTATGTTGAACTTTGCAACTTGTTTCACAAACCTCAACTTTTTATTAATTCTTATGCTTTATTTATAGGAAGGTAATTTATATCTTTGATGCATGAAAATAAATTTTAAGGTGAATTTTAATATTAACAATGTGTGTCAAAAGAACAGAAAGGCCTCAAATTACTGGATCTAAATAATTTAAATAATATCTAAGGCACAAAAAAAGCAAAGACTTCAATAAAGTGTAAAACAGATTTAAAAGTGAAGTATTAAATAAAAATTCCTGATTTCATGTTTTTCTTCTTTAATCATCCAACCATATTTCTGAAAATGTCTTATAATATTCAAAAAAGGTTAAAAGTTAAGACAGAGATCTTTAGGAAATAAGAAAATAAGAGGTCGGGGTGGGGGGGGGGGCAGAATCAGAAGATGATACCAAGAAAGATACAGATTCTATCCAAAGAGATACATAGATTTGATGAGATACATCTAAAGGCTTTATAAAGTCTTATCAGTTATAGTAATTTTTTAAAAAGTCATGCAGAAACATCTTAGCATGTGAGTTTGTTTTGTTATTAAAAATGTCTCTTGAATGAAGTATTGCATCTTTATGATCTTGTCCTGATGAACCATAGCTTCTAGCACTAATCATATATGCTCAGTAGTACACAAATGCCTGGACCTGTCTTGGGTACTTGTTTCCCCACCATCTTCAATCCGATGATTGATTAATGATTGATGATTTACAATCACTTCATTAGGACAGACTCCAGGAAGCAGGAGCAAAATTGAAAGAGACTCTGTCTCTTGGAAGGAGGATCACATATCCAGGTGGGCTTACCAGGGAAGCATGTAATTCTAGGTATTTCATTGATAAAGTGGAAGGATATTTCTACACTAAAGCAGGAATTTCAGAAATGGGAGCCAACAACAGCATTCTAACAGTGGTTAAATGGCATAGGCCATACTTGGCCAAATGAAGGAATTCTGGAAGGAGCAGTTGCTAAAACCAAGGAGTACCACTGACCAGAATCATGTTGTGGAAAAACAAATGCAAACTGTGCCTCCCTGGTATTGTGAGTTATGCATACTGGTATAGGGAAGGACATTAATTGCCTTGCAACCTCAAATGTTTTCCTCCCTTTTGAAATGTAGAGAGAGAGACACTACTGAAAGTCTTTTTTTAAGTTGAATTTTATAAAATCTGCCCTTCTATTGATATCGTTTTGTCCTTAGACTTGTGTGAGTCCTAGTCAATGAAATGGAACACTACATATAAAAATATAATAGGGCCATGGGACTGGAGTCAAGAAGGCCTAAGTATAAATTTGGTTTCAGGCTGTTACTGTGTGTTTTTTGGGAAAGTGACCCAACCTCTGTTTTCCTCAGTTCTTTCAATTGTAAAATGCAAACAATAACATCACGTACTTCATAGAGTAGTTGTGAGGCTCACATGAAATATATTTTTAAAATACTATAGTATTTTAGTGCCTGGCATATAAGAGGCTCCATATAAATGCTTATTCTCTTCCTTCAAGCCAAGGAATAGAGCAGCAGACATATTACATGATTTTATACAATGTTTATCACTTGGTATCTGAGCTAACAATATTGGAATATAATGAATGTATAAACTGTTCAAAATTGGAGCCTAACCAGTGGTAAATGTTTAACAATAATTCTTTGAAGAAAAAAAGTATACACAACATACTTTAAGTTTAATCTACATTATTCATTCTTTTCCTCTCACTTTCTTATGATTAAATAAACGACAAAACAAGAAATTAAGCTCTTATTTGTAACATTTGCTGATTTCTGAGTTACAAGTGCTCGTAGTGAAAGTTTACCAACCTGTTCTAGTGCACCCCTGCTTTTAATCCAAGTACTATTATTTCAAGTATAGATTTGATCTTTTAAAAAAAAGAAGCTATGGGAACATTAAGAAAGTTAGGATCAATACATTTTAGAATCTAAGAGTGAGAATTTACAGGGTCCTCAAACTTTTTAAATAGGGGACCAGTTCACTGTCCCTCAGACTGTTGGAGGGCTGGACTATAGTAAAAACAAAAACTTTGTTTTATGGGCCTTTAAATAAAGAAATTTCATAGCCCTGGGTAAGGGGCTGTAGTTTGAGGGCCCCGACAAATATACCTGACATACAATCTCTGCTTAAAGATTTCTAGTAAATCTTCCTAAGATAGCCTTCAAACTTTTAGAAGACTAATCTTGAAATAGTTTCCCCTTATGTTCATTTGAAAACTGCCTTTCTGAACTCTTTCTTTGTATCCCAACACTTTAGTATAGTGCATAACACATAACAAGTGATTACTAAATATTTGTTGATTTAATAAATGAAACTTTCATGATTTCCTACTCATTCTCCCTTTTGTAGCCTAGCAGAAAAAGAAAATCCTTAAAAAAAATAAGTCCTTCAAGTTTTTATTTCCACCTTTAGACTCTTTTCCTCTAAACTAAACAACCTCAATTCTTTTAATACTTAAATAGCAGATCTCAGCTCTTTACCATCCTGTTGCCCTATCCTGGAATGTACCAACTTGTAATATGCAGTGTCAAACAGCACTCTAGATGAGGTCATACCAAGAGATAGCATAGTACTAACATCATCTTGTTTATTGAGGACTGTACCTCTCTATCTTTCTGGCTGCCATATGAGTTACCTTATATTTAGCTTATAGTCCATTGAAATTTCCAGATCAACAAAATCACGAGTCCACTAAAAAAAAAAAAACCCATATTAATGAAGCTGGGTATTATCCCAGAATCCCATGAAGATTCTACAGTAAAATATTTACCACAGACAAGATTCTATTCCTGAAAAATGGAATGACATAAATTCATCATATTCTATTTAAAAAAAAACAACAAAATGAACCTAAGATTACAAACCATTTTGGACTCAGAATACAATTAAGATAGGATAATATACTAGTTCAATAAAAAACAATTTATTGTGGTTAAACTGACATGGTTTATGGAAAGATAAATCATAAATCTTTAACTTATTTATAAAGAAGGACAAAGGGACCCTGTAGATATAATTTACCTGGATTTTCACAAAAATCTATAAGAAGATCTTTCACTAGGTGCTATTCAGGAAAATAAGAACTAAAGAGAATTTTGAATATAGACTAAAATTTTCTAAAATATTAGAAATCAGATAAGTATAAATTTACATGGTATTAATAAAAAAGGAAAATGTAAATGTTAAATACTTTAAGGATAAGCCTTAAAATCAGTTTTGTGTAATAAATGAAACTGGTGAGCTTACCACAAAATAAAGAAAAAATGGACAAAGGTACAAAAATCATGTGAGTGGATTTTAGTGGTCACAAGAAGCACATGAAGTATCACATTCTCCAAAGCTATTTCATGAGGGAGGAAGACAATGTGGATGGATAATAAATTTTTTCTAGATAATGTCCAAATAAATCATGTCCTAGAAGAATTGCATGTGGCAACTTTGCACTGATAGGGCTTTGTTTTGGGTCACTGACTGTTATGAGAGGTGAATAGTGATGTGAGGGCTAGGAGAAGAATACAAGGAAGGCATGATGAATTCTGGAAGTCAGCAGTGATAAACAGGCCTTGCTAGAATATAAGAAATATCTTTCTGTAGTATGAATGGATTTTTTGGTAGAAGTGGGTAAGGGTAGTGAAATAATATAGTCCAAGAGAAGATGCAAGTAGATTGGGCAAAAGTCAGTGTACAAAGGCAACAGTTGATCCAGATCCAGATCTGCAAGGCAGAAAATTATCAACAGAATCTAAGAGCAAAAAGGCTCAAAGCCAGTGAAATGTGCATAGAGAACAAGGTCAGGAAAACATATCAGGGTAGAAAGAAAAGAAACTGAAGGTGAGTGACAATTTATCTTCTTCAAGGACGCAGTCTAGGACAGCAAGATTTTTTTGGCGGTGGCCAAGCAACCATGGTTAATTCTTTGATCTATCTTATAAGATAGAAGTTGTCTCTTCTATCTTAGAACTATAATAGAATCTGAATATAATTATTATATGGCATATCACACATCCACATATCCATATATAGTTCATACACACATACACATACATAATCCTTTCCTGCTATCACACTATTGAGATTGTAAGCTCTTAAAGGTCAAACTAGTAAGTATAACATAACTCCATATTTTTAAGTAAAGTTTTCTGCATATAATAGGCACACTTATAGATATCTGATTGAATAAAAATTGAAAATCAATTTATCATTTTGTTATTTTATTTTAAGAAAAATATAACACAAATAGCCAAATTGAGGACACACGCATTCAAGTAAACATATGTAGAGATGAGATACTCAACTATAATATATCTAGATGTTCATTCTATTTGTTATAAGTAGCTGAATGAGATTTAAAAACACTATTTCAATGTTTTAAATAATAAAGGTTTTTGTTTATTGGTTCATTTCACAAATATTATGTACCTATTGTATTCATGACTTGATTTAAGATGGTACTATAAAGGAATAAAACATACAGTCACCTTTCTTGATTTTCATGAGCCCACAGTTGTCAGATATATGCAAATAACCATGATAAATGGTAATATGTGATAAGTGCCATAATAGAAGTATAAATAAAGTGGAATTGATTTATACCTGCCTGATTTCAAACTAGGCTGGACAGGAAAGGCTTCTAGAAGAAAAGATGTCCATTCTGAACACTAGCCAAACAGTTGAGCTTTCATTAGTCATCAATGAAGCAAGCCAGTTTTTAGTGGGGAAAGTAAGAAAATAGTGGAAATGATGAACAGAATAGGAAAGTATATAGTCTACTCAGGAAGCAATGGCTTAATTATATACATGCATAGTGGGTCAAATTTATTTAGCCAAGAAGAAATATGGTTAGAAGGTAAACTAGCCAAGATCCCTGAAGAACTTGAATATCTAACTAAGAAGTCTCAACTTCATTTGGAAGTCAATAAGAAACCATTAAAGAGTTCCTGACAGTGTAGGGTCATGGCCCTATCCACACGCAAATGAATCTGTGATGTTATCCATATATCCCTACACTGATGCAGATTGAAGCCATCCATGCTTATATATTATCTATAACTCATGTCCATGCCCTTCCATATGTTGTCAGGAAGCCTGAGTTCAAATCTGACCTAGCTGCATCATCATGTGCAAGTCACTTAACACACACAGCTTCAGTTTTTTCAAATGTAAAATAAAGATAATGATAGTTGCTACCTCCCAGGTCTGTTAGGAGGATCAAATGAGATACTGTTTTGCAAAGCACTTAGCACAGTGTTAGGTACAAAGTAGATGCTTAACAATGTTTGTTTACTGCCCCCCCCCCATAATTCATCACAGTTTCTTCATGCTTGTTATCGAATCTTTACTTTCCCTTCTGTGTGATATTTATGCTCAGTTTTCATACTGTTCCATTCTATGTTTCTTAGTGATTAAAAAAAAATTATAATAGTGGTATTAAAGTAAAACAAAACCATATTTTTGGTTCTAGTAGAAGCTTGGGGTCATTAAAAGAAATTTTCAATCTTCCAAAGGCAATTCAGTCTGTCTTTTATTCAATTCTGACTCTAACTCGTTCTCTATTTGTAATATCTGTTTAGGGTATATGTTTATATATAATGTGGAGAGATAGACTGATAAGTAGCAAGAGAGAGACATTGGGGTGAAGGAAGACAGATTCAGAGACAGATACGGTGATAGAGAGAGAAGAAAGAGGAGAGAAGAGAGAGGAGAGAGCAGAGAGAGAGCGAAAGAGAAAGAGACACACACACAGAGAAACAGAAATAGAGAGACAGACAGAGAGACAGAGAGAGAAAGAAAGAAATAGAGAGGAGAGAGAGACAGAAAGAGAGAGAGAGAGAGAGAGAGAGAGAGAGAGAGAGAGAGAGAGAGAGAGATGAGTCTATCTAACTATCATAGGCTAGCTCCTATCTATGCTTTAGAAAAATGGATCCAAGTGCTATGTGCAGGATAGGATTGAATAGAATCAGGAAAACAATTTCAGTAGTATAGGAACAAAGCAACATGCTTCTGAACAAAGGTGATATCAGCAGGAAGGAAAAAAAGGGGGACAAGAAATGAGAACTTTGGGGAAAGATAAAGCAATAAGACTTGGTCATTGAAGTTGACTATTATTGAGAAAGGTAAGAAAGAGATGTGCCAAAGATGATTGACTAAACTGATTCCTGACTAAGTTACTAAGAGAACAGCAGTCGTGGTGTATAGCTTTAATTTTTTTTTTTTGCACATCTTGGCATGGGGCATCATAAAGAAAAGGCCTAAGAAAATGAGATTGGTCTTAGAAATGGTGAGCTTGAGGTGACAACTGAGCACAGAGAGATGTCCAGCCAGTAACTAGAAAAGTGGGACTGGAGTTTGGGAGCATTATCACAGCTGGAATTATGGTTTTATGAGTCATCTCCACAGATACAATAATAAAACCATGGGGGTGGATGAGTATGTAGAGAGAGAAGAGGGCTGAGGAAAGAACCTTGGGAAACACCTATAGCTAGCAGAGAGGAGGATGAAAAGATACCATTGAAGGAACCAGAGCTTAAAAGCTTATAAGACATTTCTCTTTTCACTGATAGTTTTTTCCCCACTGGTTTTTGTATTCTTTCCATAGCCCCTGTAGTCCTTAAGTGGAATCCTCTACCATTAGTGCATTTATCATTCAACACTTGTGTGCAAAATCTCTCAGAGCAGAGCTCAATGTGAATGCATTACAAAGTACAAATCTGAATATTCTCTTGCTTTAATCCACTTATGTACAACACAATTCCTAGTTAAGCTATTCATTAACACTTGCTGACATTCACAGACAGTGCATTTTTTTATATGCATTCACTTTACAAAACACTAGAAAAAATTAAAATTATTTTGAAAATGAGTGATACAGTCTAGCACAATTTGAAAAAAAAAAGGAAGAAAGCATTTTCAAAATTAAAATACAAAGGCTGGGTGCCCTGATTTCAATATTTTCTTATCAAATAAATGTTTTACTTTCCATGGAATAATTGATTAATGTGATTAAAAGCTAAAGCCTCTTGAAAGGACAATGATGTGCTTCTGTATAAGAACCAGAAAGGTGAATGTTCAGCTACTGGTTTGTTTCAGGCTTGGTTGTGTTTTCTCCCTCCTAAAATTTAAAGAACCAGCATTTTAAACATCTTGTGGTTGGGAGGAAGGATGGGAAGGAGAATAGACATGATTGCTGAAGATGTTGGTTTCCTTAGAATTTATGGCCTTTTTGACATCAGGAAACATATTCAATAATCATCTCAGTAAAATAGTATTAGCAGAAATGTAGAAATAGTGAAGACTTTCTTGTCAAGGTAAGACAAAACTGGATAAAATGTGGACAGCCAAGGATCACCTAAGTATTCATCACCTGCAAGGTAAGTGCCTTTCTTGGAAGTCATTCAAGCAGAAAATGAACAGCTGCCAGTGGTGATCAGAGAGCAAAAAGGAGCTTCCCTTGGAGGAAAAAAAAAGGCCCTTTTGTGCATAGGTTGAGCTGGCAATTGTTTTTGTTTTGTTTAGCAAAAGTGATATTCCATATTCTTTTATTTGACTATTAAGAGTCTAGAATTGCAGGTAATGAATCATATATTCGTCTATAGAATTTTTAAAGCTCTCTGCAGAGAATGCCCCCTCCAAAAAAAATCTCAAAAGTTATTTTTTTTCAAAACTGGCAAAGCCATTCCACATTAGGTAAAACATTTTTCTTGTCCAGAAAGAATGGATGGTTCTGCATGGAAAGTTCTGAAAGTCATGAACTTGTTTATAACCAGAGTTATTGAGGAATTACTAATATTTATGCTAGACTATAATTTAGCTCTTTATACAACTGAGGAATGTTTTTTTAATCAGAGGTGGAAGGCACATGCAATTTCTCAACAATGAGAATAAATTGGACATATCATCTAGTTTCAGTTCAACCACATTACATATACGTCACTTGAAAACAATATATTCAATGATGCATATTTATGTCACCAAGGTTTAAGTGTCTAGGAAGAATAACCCATATGTGTTCGAAATATAACTGAAATATTATAAAACTTCCCAGACAATGGTTCCATAACATGGAGAACTTGAATATGTTTGATTTCTATAAGTATAAAGCAATTCACCCCTTGCAGTGCTTAGCATTTCCAATTTGTTGCAGTTTGTATTTATGAACTCTAGCACCTAGATATCTACCTAGGAGGTCTTGCCCATGGATTCCTACCAATACTATAAAGGATATTAACCAGGGGCAAATGTTGCTTATATTTATCAATTCATCACATTATGTCATTGTGATGATAAAAATGTATGCAACACTGAAATTTGTGGAGAATTTTACATACATTACCTCATACTATACATTATTAAATTCAACATGGCTAGGGTCACATTAGTCACTGTCTGTTTCCTTCTATGCTACCTATAAGACTTATTTCTCCTAAACTCAGTTGGAACTGATACTCTAGAAAAATATGAAGTTTCTCTTTCTAATCTCAACCGAATTTGTTTGACTTCTTGCATCAAGTGTTCTTTGAGTCCTTACCCAGGTGCCAGAGTTATTATGTATGGCTATGTTGAACTACTAATCTTTTCTTCTTTTCTATGATTTACTTAATTCTTCCTCTAGTTTAGGTGTTACAGGAGCTAATTTGCTGTATTTGAAGTCAGAAAATCCTGAATTCAAACCCTGTCTCCACTTTTAGCATTATGATTTTAGCATAGTCATTTAACCTCTGTCAGTTTCAAATTTTTCATGGAAATAACCTATTTCTCAGGGTTGTTATAATGAAAGAAAAGAACCAGAACAGAGGCGAAGAGAGAAGAGGAAAGGAGAAGAGGGGACAAGAGGGTAAGAGAGGAGAGGGAGAATAAATGAGAGCAAAGGGAGGAGGGGAGAAGAGGGAGAAGAGAGAAAGAAAGGAGAGATGAAGGGGAGGAGGGGAAAAGATTTATAGTTGAGATGAAAATACTTGTTGCTTAGATCCAGAATTAAATTCAGTTCTGTGCACCTGTAATTCCATCCACAACTCTGAGCCTTTTTTTTGACACCATGAAGCTATGCAGTGATATGGGACCTAAGGATTGGTTCATATATTTTTTAAGGTAGGTATGACTTTTATAGCTTCAGGATATAGTACAAGATGAAGGTATTAATGCTGATAACATGGCAGATCATTAAAGCTAGAAACTTTATACTTTCAAACACATAAAGATAACTTGATCCGTTATGTTTATAAGCTACAGAGACATTTATAAGAAAAAAACCCAAACAAATAATACAGATATCTGTGTATCATTTTCTCAGAGAGCCATCAGTGGACCCAAGTTCTCCCTAGAAATATCCACTCACCAAAAAACACTATGAATTCAAAGACCCTGTTGTGACAATTCCTTTATATTCTGATTTGTGAGAAAAATGAAATAAGATTTTGAAAGAAACAATATGAGAACTAGTAAATAGACTATGATAGTATAACAATATACTTTTAAGTGTTTATTGTACTATTTTCTTGATATTTAGGAAAGTTTTCTATTGAACTTCAGGTACAACAGGCCAGCAGTCTATGTCCTGTACCTTCTGGCTGTCTACAGGGAACTTATTACTTTTGGAATAGTTATAATTATTAAGAAAATATTTTTTTAGCACCAAAATAATTCTATATTTTAGTAACCTCTGCCTATTGCTCCTGGATCTGCTTTCTGTCTTTTTTTAGACTGGGTTTCCTTATCTTGCCTAGGCTAGACATATAGTCACAACTCAGACCCATTACTACCCTTTCTTGTCATTGGAACTTTGGCCTGCTCTGTTGCCTGCCTCAAGTGGGTTCAACCTTCCTTAGCAATTATAATATTGTTTCCAGCCAATCAATTTTAGTTCTTCTATAGCACTGGCCTTAGTCTCTGGTAGAAAGGATTACAAGTGTGTACTAACATATATTAGCATCTTACTACTTACAATAAGAGGCAATATATTGGAATGGGAAGATGAGGACTAAATGTGGATGTGTATACAAACATACAAATATATCTATGTGTATGAATGTATGTATATATGTGTGTCTAACATATATGCATTCATACATATATATATATATAAATAAGTGTGTATACACATGCAAATATAAATCATATTATGAAGAAGAACAAATTAATTCAATACAAATTATAATTCTACCATTTACTAAAGGACAGATGATATTCAACATGCTGTTTGGAAGATGGCTAGCCTCAATGAAATTTTTTGGTCTTCAAGCTAATTTTTGTGTAGAAACAATCTGTGTTTAATTTCCTTTAAAATGACATGTTAATTAGGGAAAATAAAGTATTTGAAAATCATCCATGCTTGAAAAGATATCATAGAAATCATTAATACTAGATTGTTTTAAATAAAATTCCTTCCATTCGGCAGTACAATAAACTGGGAAGTGAATTATTACTATTCATCATCTTATGGAAAGTTCACAATCTCCAGAATATAAAACTCTGCTGTTTAGAAATAATGGTCAAGAAAAAATTTCATTTTAAACCAAAGTGATTGTTTCTGTGTCCTTTGATGTTCACAGAGCAACTATTGCAAAATCACTAAAAGGAAGAAGTAAAAAAGAAAATCAATAGGAACATGGTACTATGAAATAACTTTTGTGGCAAGAATGGAACCAGGAGATTAAGATAAAACTACAAAAATATGAAACCATAAAAAGAACAAAGAACTTAAAATGAACTCATAATATGAGATTGTGAAAGTGACTTCAGTTATGTTTCTAACATGCACTGATTAATGAACATTTGACTAATTAACCTGGGGAGCTATCTAAAAGAAACTCATTCTATAATATATAACTTCAAAATACTTATGCAACTTGTTACATTATTATTTAGAAATTTAAATCTTAAAGAGATATACTTCATATTATTTATTCTTATGGAGCTTTTAGTTGATAAAGTTTCAAAAGATCCTATAAATATAATCTTTTATATAATTGCTAATATGTATGTGCATATTGTTGCCAAAATAATTGCTTTGGTGAAATCTTATATTTCAACAATGGATCAGAAGTCTAACTGAAATGAATTCTCCTTTCATTGTTGTAGGTCATAATCATAGAATTTTAGAATTGGATGTGACCTTAGAGATCATATAATCCATCTTATAACTTTAAAAATGCCACTCGCAACCTATACTTAGTGTTCATCTAACCTTTGTTTTAAGACCTCCAATGAGAAGGAATTCATTGCTCCTACTTCCAACCTTTAACATTGCAGTTAATTTGGATTTGCGAATTATTGGGAAATTTTTCCTCAGATTAAGTGTTATTTGTCTTTTTTTTCTTTTTTCAAATTCTACATATTACTCTTAGTTTGTCTTCAAAGAAAAGTAACAGAGATATTTGAAGACCATTCTGTTTTGCTGAATGTTTCTCTTCTTTATACTTTCTACCCAGCCTCATTTAGCATCATCCTGAAACCATTTACCATCTTTGTTGTCTTTTTCTAGATATTTTCAAGCTAATTAAAGTTGTTTTTTTTTTTTTTTTGTAAAATGGGATGCCCAGAATTGAATATAATACTTCAAATATGTTCTTATGAGTATGAAGTATGGTGGGAATAATAATTCCATTTATGAACAAATATGTTTTAAAAAAATAGTGCAACTTTATGTTAGCTTCCTTAGTTGTCACATCATGCTGTTAATAACCATTAATTTAAGTCCACCAAACTCTCAAGATTTTTTTTAGATGACATATCTCTCCTCTCTTCCTTGCATTTATAAAATTGATCTTTTAACACAAGTATGATTTTTCAAAATTTTCACCTTATAAATTCAGATCAATATTTTGCTATTTTAAAATCTGTTAAAAATTCTTGAATATGTCATCTCCTTTGTAATATAAATGTATAACTATAAATGTAATAACTATGTATCATCTACTGATTTGATAAACATGTCGATTATGCCTTTATTCAAATCATTTATAAAAACGGTAATCATCTTATGACAGAAAAATATCTCTGAGACATTCCATTATAATCTTTCTTTCAAGTTCATATGAAATTATTAATGACTACTCTATGGCTGTCATTCAAAATAACCTAATTTTGCCCCACTATACTACTTTCAAGCCAAAATCTCTCCATATTTCCTCAAGAATAGTTTGGGAAACTTAATAAAACAAAGCATACTAAAATCTAGGCAAAGTATATGTATAACATTCTCCCTATCTACTGGTCTAGTAACTTTGGAGAAAATGATAATAAGGTTAAGCAATACTGATCTACAGATAGGTGGCATAGTTCATAGTGAATTGGAACTGGAATCAGGATAATATGAGTTCAGAACCAGTCTGAGTAATATACTTCTTTTCCTCAGTTTCCCTAACTATAAAATGGTAATAATAATAGCACCTATTCCACAGAGTTGTTGTGAATATCAAAGGAGAGGTTTGTAAAAGTGCTTAGCACAATGCCTGGCACATAGTAGATATTAAATAAATGCTAGCTATCATTATTATTATTAGCAATAATATTATTATTTACACATAATAATATCATTCTATAACATCATTGTTATCAATAAAGTCCTGCTGTCTCTTAGTGATAATACTTCCTTTCCTAAATACTCAACTCATCTGTGACTTCCTAATCTGAATAATTATTGTTCATGTGCTCTTATAGATCCTCCCTAAGGAATCATCTCGATGAACTGGAATCCTTTCTATAAGGGTTCTAATATTTTATGAATACTTCAGAAATTATCATACTTTCCATCTGTTAATTTTCATATTTGAACATGAATAATGACTTTTTGTATTATATATGTATGTATATATCTCTCTATTATTGAAGATATCCCTTATCACAATCACGTTCAAAACAGTGTTGGTAATATGCTGCATCCTGCTTATACTGATTATGTCTTTTCAATACCCTTTGATTCACTCATAAACCATACTCCCAAGTTAGAAATCACATCTTCAATTTTAATTTAACAATTTAACTTTAACAATTTAAAACATCTCACTTAATTTCATGCCAAACTTTCTATTCCTCCCAAAACTTGTACTCAAGAAAAAAAATATAATGAATTGATTACTGTTAAGTACTGAAGTCCTACTTCCCTGTCCAATATTGAAGGCATCATCCATTTTCCTCTAGCAAAATTACTTTGGCCTAAGTATTTGACATGTTTATCTTAGATATCAGGTTCTAACAATGACCTTGATAGACTGTTACAGAATTTTTCTTGGACAACTTGAAAGTTTAGGATACTTACATTATAAAGCATACATTATCTTCCAGATATGTCTTGTTTTTACATAGCAAATCTAAGATACAGAATAATTATGAACAACTCTTCAAATAACAAGAAATCTCCCAAATACTGAGAGGCAAATAATGCCCTCTGTGCTCTATTAATGAGACCATATTTCCTTTGCCTCACTAAATTTCATTTACTTAAAAAGTGAGCTTCCTCACTTGAGCAAGGTGGCCTCCACAGCTGCCAGAATGTCAAGAATTAAGTCTCATTCATTTGATAAACTTAATAGATGAGGTCTTATTTTTTCAACAAGCTCTATTTCTCTCAGGAGAGTTTTCATGCCTATATGTTCGTCTTGTTTCCCCTTCAATCAATGTTCATGACATCAGGTTTAGGTAGTTAATTTTCCTGATGTTTTCTGTTCAGTAGAGACTTGACACTATATGCTTGTTGGCATTTATCTGTCTTCCTCTACAGACAAACAACAAATGGAAATCCATTATACTTTTAAGTGGTAGAAATCCAGTTTGCATGAACCTCCTTTGACATGAATTAACCACACATATATGCAATTACTTTCAAGCAATTTGGGAGGAAGTTCACTGATTCAGAATGGAAGTATACCAGCAGAACACACTAACACAATGAGGATTCTCTGTGCTGAATTAAGTGTACAGGCAGGATGACAAACTGGAGACAACATTTGCACTTGACCTTATTGCAACTGGCATTCTAATTGAGCCAAGTTTAATCAGTTCCAGGCAGATAATCACTCACTGATCCTCCTGAAAGCAAACCTATGTGGTTCCTTCCCCTTTTGTTTTTCCTTTCCCTTCAATGTCCTCACTTTCATTGTGTTGCATCTATTAATGTCGCTTTGGGCCAACCTGCACATTGTATAGCACCATATTGATTTATACAGTATTAAGATTAATTCCATTATGACTCTTATCCAGTCACATCACTTAATTACATTGACATTTATTGCAATTACATCTAATAATTGACTTGAGCTAAGAATTTAAATAAATGAGAGCCACCTGGCAGAATGACAGAAGGAAGCTAGTTTAGCATAGGAATAGTAAAGGCAATCTCCACTCCTCCTGTCAAAATTATTTTGTTTGACTGACAGAGAGATTCAATTCTGGTCAGGCCCATATTCTATCCTGCAAAATAGTCAGGTTACAGGGAAATACCAATCTACATGTTGGTTCATTTAGTTGATTTCAGAAACAAATTTTATAACATATGTGAAAGCAACTTGAAAAAGTTTCAAGTATTTCAAAAATATATTCTGTTATAACTACATTTTACTGACAATAATACTATTATTTGAGTAGTAAGAAGTTTGCTGTTTACTTGAGGAGAAACAATTTAATAAAATCTAAATTATTGAGCATGATAACCAAAGCTCCAATGTGGCCCTAATACAAACCCTACAATCCAACATAAAAAACCCGTGAAATTCTTTAAATACACATAGCCTATTCCTATCTATCCAATTTATTCATATAATTTCCTCCTTGGCATGCCTTCCCTAATCTCTCTCTCTCTCTCTCTCTCTCTCTCTCTCTCTCTCTCTCTCTCTCTCTCTCTCTCTCCCCTTTCTCTTTCTAACCTCCAATACCTGACTAAAATATTAATATATCCAAAATGCCTTCCTGTTCACCATAACTACCAAATACTAGACTAGAATCTTGCAGTATTGAATTTATACAACTTTTATGGCACTTATTAACACATTATTTTCTATTTTGCACATTTATGTATGTGTTTTATCCTTTTGCAAGATTATAAGCTTCATGAATTGAAAACTTGTGGTGTGTACATGCAGAATTTTTCTTTCATAGCCAGCAAGTAACCTTACTTGTTATAAATGAACAATAAATGTTTATTGCATGGTTAAGTGAACCTGAAACAATTAATGAACAATGAAAAACAGCAAGTAATTAAGACTACCTTTATTTCCTCAATACCCACTCATTTCTTATCCTTCTTATTCAGCTAAAATTACTCTTCTTTTAATTCCCCAATGTAGTCCTAATCATCAAAGTCAAAGACCATTACTTAGTGTCCATTCTCCTTAACCCCTCTGCAATGATTAACATTAATGACAATCCTTTCCTTTCTGAAACTCTCTCCCAGTCTTGGCTTCATGATATTGATTAGATACTTCTTAGATTTCAGCTTCAATTTCTTACCATATTCCCATGTCATTGCCTCTCTTTTTGCTTTCTCTCTCTCTATTTAGACCCATTAGTGAACCAGTTCAATACTACAGTTTCCTCTAGGTTTGAATACCATGTGTCCCCTTGTCTAATCAACAATTATATCATGACCGAATTCAATTCTAGATTATGTACACTATTCACCCCCTTTACTCTTATTCACAAGTTATTGAATGGAGCTAGGAAAAATCATGAACTCTGTTGAATCAATGACAAATTTATTTTACATAATCTGAATTGGACCCTCACTGCAGCAGGATAATTTTTAATTCTGCATTTAATATCCTTATCTATTCCAAAACTTTTATTCTCTCTTCCAGTCTCTTGTGGAACATTTTTGTGCTTACAATAGATGACCTCAAACTTTGCTTTAAAAAATAAAGTTAGTGAAAGTTCCCTCTTTTTCTCTGCTTATCTCACATCACTTAAACATCTTTTACCATGACTCTTCCTCTATTCTTAGTTCATATGTAGAGGTATCTCTTTACCTTGTCCTTAGTCTCTTCATGTCTTCTCCAAAAGATTACCCCTGCTATCATCCCAACTCTTTCCCCCTTTTAAAAAAAGATAAACAATTTGAGCATTCCATCACCTCAAAGGGTTGCACTTTCATGTCCATCTGTTAGCATCTCTCACTCTGTTTTGGAACTCTTGGCCATATTTTTGTCTTTACCCCTATTTCTAATACCTCTACCGCTCATCTCTTTTCCTATTATCCCTCATTAGGATGCTCTCCTCCTTTCCTCATCTTGACTCCTTGATCAAACACAGTTCAGTTCTACACTATCTTCTTCTGCAAAATTTTTATCCCTTGATCCTACTGATGATCCTCCCCTCCCAAGTCTCAGCTCAGCCTTAATAACACAGGCTAAGTTTATATATATATACATATATATATATGTATGTATGTATATATCCTTTTTTTACATCTCCAGTGCCTGATACATAATAGTGGCTTAGTAAATGCTAATTGACTTGACTTGATATCATTCTTTATCAATTACTCCACACTCCTGTAAAATTACAATATTCATTATTCCATAAAAATCATCTTTTCCATATTTTGATTCCTTTGGTATTGCTGCTCATTCTCTCTGGAATACCACTTCACCCTCTGAATCTGAATTTCATAATATTTATGATTCTTCAGATACAGCTTAAAGTTACTACTATTACATTCACTAATTGGATTTCTCCCTCCTCCAAATTTCTATATTTTTATGACAACAATATATTCTATCTTTTTTTATTAATGTTTGTTTGCCTTAGCCTCCTCCTTCACATGAAGATAAGGACCATGGCTTAATGTACCTTTATAATACTCACAACATTTAATATTGCACCTTGCTCATAGTAGATGTTAATATTTTTCATTTAATGTGAATATGTGCACTAGGGCCACAATAACAATCAATTTGTCTTTTCATGGTTGAATGGTCCCTTAATATTTTTTCTGCCAGTTAATCCAGAGCATTGTTCCTTGATATTTTTATGTCTGCATGATTTTTATTGTATTCTTTAATAGTAGAACTTAGAGCTATTCAATAAATAAGCAGAACCATTGAATGATATCACCATACATAATTTCTTTGAAGATCCTCCTCCATGGTGCTAATATCAGAGACAAAATACTGGGATGGATAGATTACCTGTTAGGATCAATACAGAAGTTCTGTGTTTTATTAATCAGAACTAGACCAGATTTTCCATAGTTCAATTTACCTACCATCTACTTCAGGTCATTCACTATCCAAATAAACCACACATAAGAGCATGCTTCCAGTTTTAATCTATCTCCAGGGAAAGTTTTCCTAAAGACTTTCGTGATAACTTTCTTGTGTTTAATTATTCTTTCTTTGAGAACAACCTTTAACCTCAATTAACCACTTCAGGTACAAGCCATGGATTTTTTCTCTACCTCAATGTATTCTCTAGTACTACTTATTTTATAATATGAATATTGTGATGCTAAAAGATAAAAATGATCTCCTTTTTGTTTGATCTAGCACCTTGGATAGTACCAGTCATAGATGAGTACCAGATCTTTTGTGATGAAAAAAGGACTTCATGACCTTTCAATTATTTTTTAATTGGAATTGATGCTATATGAAAGTAGTTCCAGAGAGTTAATGATTAACTGTGGATAAACAAATCATGTATAATGTTTACATTCTATAGAAACTAGTTCTTTGTTGTTACTAATAATCTATACTTCATTTCTCAATATCATGCCCTTCTGCTGGTTATCCTCCAGATCTGGAATTCCCTTCTTTCTTACTCTTACTTTGTAGTTTCTTTGCCTTCTTTTTATACTGCTCTAAAATTGCACATTTTACCTTTGCTAATATTTATAGGTCAGCTCCTCTTTCCACTAAGAGTCTTCTTTCTGAGTTTATCTTCCATCTAACCTGTGTATATCTTATAAATACATAGTTATTTATGTTGTCCCCCTCATTAGAATGTATACTCCTTGAGCATAGGAAGATTGTTTTGCCTTTCTTTATATCTAAAACACTTATTCTAGCACATAGAAAGTATTTACTAAATGCTTGCTGACTGACTTACCAGCACCAGCCAGTTCACCTCGACTCTCTCCACCTTAATCTATGCCTCTGTAGTTTTGCTCATTCCTATATAATACATCCTATACACTCTGTCCAAGCTCAGTAAATGTTAAATTATGACAATAACCTTATGAATTTCCTGATTCAGTTCTGTTACCTTCTAGTATTTTGGAATGGAGGAATATGGGGAATACAATACAACCACTTCTAGCTTTAAACATAATAATAAAACTTAGAATGGGGTACAGTGAATTAGCCTGATTAGATTGAGGGGGTAGCTTTTTGTTATTAAACAAATTAGATACTTTCCAATGAAAACTAACCTATTCCTTAAAAAAGAAATGCAATTTTTTCTCTTATAATGGAAGTTAGAGGAAGGATAGTAGGAAAATGCCTACGAACTTTCATCATGAATAAGGCAATGAGCTTGAGCTCATTCATCTCTCTGTCTCTGTCTGAGCTTGAGCTCATTCATCTCTCTGTCTCTGTCTCTGTCTCTCTGTCCCTCTCATACACACATACACACACATACACACGCACATGCACACACACAAACATACATACAAGCAGAATCTAATGACACATACATATATTTTTATTCTCCACATTTTTGTTTCCATATGTTTGGAGTAGGAGGCTTCATAACCTTTTATCAAGTATACACAATAAGGACCTAGCAGATGTATAATTTTTAATTTAATTCAGTCCTTTCTGTTGAAATGTGAACATGTCTATATCTTTAGAATTTCTTGTTTAACAATTATATTCTCAATTTATAGATGCAATTTACATAGGGTTTCAAGTTTGTATAAAGCTAGAAATTTCTTACTTAGAGACCATGCATTTGCTAGTCCTCAATAAACAATCCCTTTTCTCTTGAGAAAAACCATGTTTATATTATCAAGAGACTCTACTCATCAGAATATTTGCTTTGCCAGAATCTCAAGAACCTAGAAGTATCCATCTAAAATTATTGTCTCTTCCTGATGCAATGTCCATAACAACAAATTAATATTAAAATTAATATCAATTAGTGACAGAATTCAATTTAAGAGATCCCTGTGAGTCAAGAAATCTATGAACATACATTTCCCATGGAGAATCCTACTAGATACCTGTATCTGTTTTTTTAATTTTCACTTGTTCTTCCAATGTTTTATTTCAGCAAAAAGGGAAGTCTCTATTGGGTGTTATTCTGTATTTAATACCTTTGAAGAAGGGCTATTGTATTCGACTAAAAACCAGGACACAATTGCAAGAAAAATGAAATGATGAGCATGGAACTAAAGAATTGACTTCAAAAGAGATTGTCAAGGCTGACTTATAACTACTCAAAGCTATGACTCCAGATCCTCCAATGAAGATAGTTCACTGTATGTTAATAATTAAGTTGTTTTAAAAGAGAATAAATAACAGATCAAAGAAACCATTAAAGTTAACTTTGCAGCTTGTGCATTATTTGTTCAAAGTGTCAGCATTTGGCATGAACCAAATCTATAATTCCATTTTACTTTAATTTGGCTCAACAAAAGACATCAAGAAGCTTTGGTCTTCCTTCAGAGAAGGGGGTCATATAAGGCTGCTCTAATTCTAAGCATTCAAAAATGAATGGAAATTTGAGTCAGCAGAACTACAGTATAGAGCATTTATTCATAACAGTAAACTTAATTGAGCTTTGATTCCCCCCCTCCATCTTTTTTTCTTTGGTTTGAAGTTTAGCTACATATTAATGATAGATCAGTCTAAAAATTATTATTACCACTAGAACCTTCTAACCCTAAGACTCAAAAAGAGTTGCCTGATGACAGGCTAACTAATGCAAAGTATTGTGGGAATGGAGGCCACATCTTCATTTGTACCAAGTACACAGTACAAAGTACTAAATGGCTCTAATAGAAATTACAGTGATGTTTTCTCATTGAATTTTATAACAGACCCTAGTTATAATTATATTTTTAAAAATCACATTTGTAGTTGAATTTGGATATTTGCTTCCTTATAAAGATTTTTTTTACACCAAAACCATCAAGGGGATAAAAACAATGATACCTCCATTTTATCTACCTCCTAATATTTTAGAAAAACTTCAGAGCTCTTCTAAACATAGTAGCAATGGGTCATATAAACATACTTTTCAAGAAACATATCCAGGTATATGAAACTTATTACAGGAACAATAATGGCTAGTTGATCTGTATTTTCACAATAAATAGAAAAGTGAATTTATTATCCTTTTTATTTTTCAGTATATATATAAATTAAAACAAGACCATACAAGATTGTGAACTCCTTGATGTGACTGCTGCCCTTTCTGTAAGACTACATTTTAAAACTTCTTTGCATTTGCAAAATCACAGAATTCCGCAACTGAAAATAATCATGGAGAATATCTCAAAAAATCTCTCCTCACAATATTTGTTGTTTCTCATTCATTTTCAGTCATGTCTGACTCTTCATAATTCCATTTGACATTTTCTTGCAAAAGTTCTAGAGTAGTTTTCCATTTAAATTTCCAGGAACATACCTGACAACAATCAAGGGAAACTCACTGTCTCCTAGGGCAATTTATTTCATGTGTATATTGTTCTATTTCTTATAATATCTGGCACAGTGCTTGGCACCTAATTCATGCTCAACAGTCTGCTAGATTAAACTAAATGAACTTAAGGATAAAAAAGAGAAAACTCCATTAAGTGCTAGGAAAATCTTTAAAAAACACATACACACTTAATTTGGGTTGAAATTGGAACTCATTTTTCAAATAAGATGTCCATGGAGGGGAATGGAATTTTTAAAATTCAATTCTTGGAGATTCAATTCAATGAATTCAATTCAGCAAACATTTAGCAATGGAAGGAAAGAAAAGAAATACTCATTTATTAAGTATCTACTATGTACCAAGCATTATGTAAAGTACTTTACCAATATTTCCACAAAATTCTGGAGTGATAGGTGCAATTATTATTTTCATTTCACAGTTGAGGAAAATAGACAGAGAGGCCACCTGACTTACCTAGTATAAGACTGGATTTGAACTTATGTTTTCCTTACTCTAGGCCCAGCCAGCTATCCATTGTGCCATCTACCTGCCCTAATCATTTAAGAAATATAGCTGAGGGTTATTTTTAGAATATGCTTGGTCTACAAATGTACTATTTTTGTCTGAAGAGAAAAGAGCCTAGCTATGAATAATGGGGGGGAGGGAAAGGAAGTTTTACCATCAAGCATAAACCTTCTTAGGGTTCCGGCTTCTTAGGGTTGTTGGGGGATGAAATTAGGGATGAAAATTAACTAAAGGAGAACTACGAGGAAACAGAAAAAAGATGACTACTTCCCCATACCTAAAAGGAAATAGGGTAAGTAGGAAAGGTTTTCCTATTAAAGAGCTTGATCCTCTACTATCTATGAGAATTAAAGAAACCAGATATCCTGGCTACAAAAAGTGACAGAGGCAGCTGGTGGCCAGAGCAGAGACATCTCCACTAGTTTCTATCCTACTTTATGTATAGAAAGACTTGGCAAATCTGTAATCATACATGTTTGCAAATATTTGAGACCCAAATTACTCTTGAGGGAAAGGGAATGAAACAGTTTTCATTAGGAAAATGGGACATAATTTCTTTTTGTTACTTTACCATTCATTTCTGTCCTTGTTAAAAATAAATAAATAAATATCTTGTCGTTTCATGTAGTTCCTGGATTACTAACATACTTATAAATTGTGTGATGTCAGATTAAGTTAACTTCAGAAGTTCCTAGATTGAATTGGATGGGGAAAGGGGAGGAGGTGAGGTCAGAGTTGATTCGTCATTAAAAAGCTTCCTAATTTGAACTTGGATTATGTGTACAGAAAGATGTTTTGGAATATAGGGGAGTATTTGTTGGCAGAAGGACAGAGTAAGGCAGATAGGAAAAAAAAAACTTCCCCAACACACTATGAACCTGGCAGCTACTTTATTAATAAATATTAGTATATTAGTAAATAAATATTTATTGAATTTGATTTATATACCTTTTAAAATAGCTTAAATGGCCTCCTTTCTTGGTGCTGGTATGGGTAGATGGGAAAATGGGACTTTTTGAAAATTAACTGATTAGTTTGGTATTTTAAAGTTTATAGTGAATTTTAGTAATAAGAAGCTACTCTTGCTGCTTAACACAGAAAAATTAGACAAAATGACCTCTGGTAGCCCCTTCTAGTTACAGGGTTACCTTCTAATTCACTGTAACACATTGCCTAGTAGTAATTTCTTCCCTAAGAAATCAGGAGTCAAATATGTACACAATTAGCGCATGATCCTTACTGTGAAGAGAGCCTGAAGAAAATTAATTAGAAACAGATGGGCAATCATTATGACTCTGTCTCTCCACTCGGACTCCTCTTCTATGAATCTATCAGTAACTAACATAAGGAAGCTCAAGGCCTATTTCTCAACCAAGCAACATGGGAATGTTCCCAGAGGCTCCTGCAGGAATTTTTATAGAAGTCACAGATAATGACATTATTACAGAAATGACAATAGCATCTTATGAAACATTAGTATCATAAGCTTAAGAAGTATTATAAATTATATTCTAGGGTGCAATTTTGCTTTTAATTTTAAATTTTTAGAGGAGATTCAAGCTCACACTGACCTTTCCAATATGAACATGCTTTATAAGGTTTTTTTTTTTTTTATGACAAACAAGCTATTTCAGCTAAGGACAATGATTTTCATCAAGAGGATTAAAGGAAGGACAATAGAAGTCAAATGTAAATGTATATTTCATAACCTAGCCATGAGGATAGCTCCATGAACATATGTCCAACTAACTCTTCTTTTCTTTTCCTTCTTGCTACATGTGGCAAGTCCACTAAGTCAGAGTGGAGTCTTGAGGGAGTAGAGAGAAGGAAAGCATCACAATTGTACTGCATCTCCGTTTTAGCACAATTCTTTTGGGAAAATGACTTCTAGATTTGAAAGTTCCAAAGAACTGCCTGCTTTTTTTTTTTTTTTTTAGAGATATGTGGGCCTGGGCTCTATTTGCATTTGAAAGCTTTTATAATTCTTACTTCTGTATTTACACTTGAATTTATTGTTGAACTTTTTAGTCAATCGTGTTTTAACTCTACATTCTTTTCTGAAAATGAATTAACTGTGTGGTTTCCTTAGTTTCAGAGATGTGAAACTCACAGCAGCCCACAAAACTAGATTAAAATGTAATTGTTCTAGGGATAGCTAAGTGGCACGGTAGAGGGAGAGCCAGCCCTGAAGTCAGGAGGACCTGAGTTCAAATGTGACCTCAGACAATACTTCCTAGCTTTGTGACCCTGGGCAAATCACTTAACTCCAATTGCCTCAGGGGGGAAAAAGAAGTAATTGTTCTGAACTAGACTAAAATATAACTGAGAAATGTTTAGTAAAATAAATGCAAATACAAGGCAACATAGATAATTTTTGCGGTTTTCTAAATTAATATGCTATGCTCAGGGATCCTTGTTTACAGTTTAATAGCCTGATTTCTATTGAATTTGATTACTAGTTTAGAGGCCTCTTGATGAGGGAGTACTCCTTAAGACAGATCTGAAAAGATTCTTTCATTTATGCTAATAAAATATTGCCTGTGGCATTAACAGATTGAGGAATCTGTCCATTCAGAATGTGTCAGAGGCAGTGATTGAAGCCACGCTGTCCTTACTTTAAAGACTCTATCCACTATGCCATGTTATCTCATGATTCAGAGGAAAAATCAAGCTGACTAAACTCACTAATAAGAAGGGGAAATGAGCATTATCTTGCAAGGACCAGGAATTCCATTAGAAAGCCATTTATTCTTTCATATCATTTCATGAATTTTCTGATGTTTCTAAAGATCTAGTTTTGAAAAGATTATATTGAGGTAATCTTTCTGTTTAAGAAGAACCTTAAGGTCTGATGAACCTTAGATCCTTTAAGTCCATGAATGTTGATATGTGAAATTAGGGACCTTCTGCAGATATGTATATGATATGTATAAGATAATTTAATTTAATTCAAGAAAACATTTATTAATCACCTACTATGAGAAGACACCATGCTAAATGATAGGGATACAAATATAGAATTTGAAATCTATTGAAAGAAGGAAGGATATTTAGCTATGGGATAAAGAAAACTTTGATAAGAACATAGGAGAAGCCCAGGAAAAATGATCTAAAGAATTTAAAGATAGAAAGGCTACATCCATATTGGGGGATGGAGAAAAATAGATTTGAAGGGGATTACATGGACAAAATAGTATATGAATTGGGCCTTGGAAAAAAGGAGGGATTTCAATATAAGAAAACAAGAGCACATCAATTTCTGTCATAGGAAATGTCACAAGCAAAAATACAGAGAAGAAAAAAATCCGAATGTAAAACAGGATAGATTATCTCATAATGCTTTCCTATATGCTTCTCTACATTCTATTCAACCTGTATTACATTCTCTAAAATGGCTGGACCATAGAATATCATGAAGGCAAATAGTAATTGATAAAGCTAAAAGGAAAAGTTATGGTGAACCTTGAAGAACTGAATCAGGAGTTTGTATTTATTGTAGGCATGAAAGAGGGACTACATCGGAGCAGTGAATTAGGAAGGTTGTTTAGGCAATAGTAGGGAGGATAGATATCTTAGGCAGGTATAGAATTAAAGGCAGAAAAATCACTTGGGGAACTCTTACTATAGTCAAGGGGAGAAGAAAGGATAACCTAAACTAAGGTAGCTTTAGTGGGAGTAGAAAGATGTAGAAGATATTGTGATGTAGAATTAAAAGGCTTTGTAATGTATGTGGGAAATGAGAGGGAATAAAAAGTCAAAGAAGACTGAGATTACAAGATTGAATAATGACCAGGAATAAAGAGTTATCAACAGAATAAATGAATTAAAACAAACCTAAGTTGTCTAATAAGGACTACAATGATACAAACATGCACATGCACACACACACACACATATATAATCTATATACATGTATATGTATAAGAATATCTTTCAATTCGAAGTTTTAAAATCTAAATCCAATCAAATCAAATATGATCAGAAATCAAAACCAATGAATAGATCAGATTACACTATTACATAGATAGTGGTAATTGATATCACTTCTTTGGTGGACAAATAACCTTTTAACTCATGAATAGGTACTACACACAGAAATACATAAAAAGGCCCCTTTCCCCACTGGCTATATCCCTAGGGCCTGCATGCTATGTTTATGATGCTATTTTATGTTTTATGTGTTTTCATTAAAATTTTAATTTTCATATTTGCTTCCTTAGGCAATATCATAAAGGACATTACTTTAAACGTTGGATACATATACTAATTATAATAAGCAAAATGATTAAAGGTCATGTATCCACTAGCCTTAAATCAATACCCTGTAATCCTTTAGTATACTCAACATTTCTAGTGTGTTTTATTTATTCTGAAGAATGTAGATTTAGGATCTACACAATACACTCTAGCCATCACTTAGACAAACACATATATGTCCAGAATGTCATTCTTTAGATAAAGGATTCTTTAAAAAATAAAATGTCTCTCTGTATTTCTCTCTGTGTCTCTGTCTCACTCTGTCTCTGTCTTTCTGTCCCTGTCATTGTCTCTCTCTGTCTCTGTCTCTTTCTCTGTATTTCTGACTCTCTCTCTCTCTCTACACATACACACATACACACACACTCAGACACACCTTTGAGATGTTATGAGTTAAGTATAAATATAATCTAGCAACAGCACTTGTGATTTGTGACACTACGTGGCATAGTAGATAGAATGCTATGCCTGGGGTCAGGAAGACTCATTTTCTTTAATTCAAATCCAGCCTCTGACACTAACTGTGTGACCCTGGGCAAACCACTTAACTGTGTTTGCCTCAGGTTCCTCATCTGTAAATTGAGCTGAAGAAGGAAATGTCAAACCAGTCTACTACCTTGGCCAAGAAAGTCCCAAATGGAGTCACAAAAAGAAAGTTACAAAAAAGTCACAAAAAATAATTGAACAACAACAAATAATCTAACAAATTCAAAAAAATTATTAAGCACTTACTTTATCCAAGATAATTCTAGGTGGGGATATAAAGATGAAAAAACTTTTAAATGCTTTCTTCAAGGAAGTTACATTTTGTTGGATAGATACAATATATAAAACAGATAAGTATATCCACAAAATTTGAGAAGAATGAAGAAAGTGGGATTAAAAATTTAGCTTAAAGGAGACTATTTAAATTAGGACACCCTTTAATTAAGAAAAATTGGGGAGAACCCCCTAATTATGAAAAGACTATCTCTCCAGAACTGGCTCAATGATAAAAGAGTATATTCAACTAAAGCTGATTTTGTGGCAGAATTCTGACAAGTGAGCCAAAGATGCCAGGGTTATTTCTTAGAATTGATATTACAAAGTAAAGTGAGAATGAGAAATAAGTCAGAAGAATTTTGGAATCTGAATAATTCCTAATGAAAGGCTGCCTAGGCAAAGATGGCTCTGGTATTTAAAAAAAACATGCATCCCAAATCACAATATTTCATTGCATAGAGAAGTCATTGCTGCTGAATAAAGCTATGCCAATTGTCAAGCCCCTCACCATAAAAACATTTATTATAAATCTACTCCCCATTTCTAATGTGTCTTCTCCATGCAAAGATCTTCTCTTCTGTCTCTGAGATCTTGTAATTACTTACATGCTGATAGAATGAAAATTTTATTACCCTAAAATATCACTTTGATGTCTCTATCCAGCTTCCTTTTTCCTGATCATTTCTAAAGTAAGGTTAAGATTTCCTCCTTCCTCCTTTTTTTTTTTCATGGATGGAGGCTATAAACAGAACCTACCTAATGATTCCATTTTAACAGAAAGTTAGCATGAGAGCACATGCATGCACAGATACACAAACACATATTGTGTTCTACTTTGCCAATGCATGCACCACATATTTTACCAGCAGGGCACCATTATCCTTTGACAGAATTCTGTTTCTTTGCTGTACTCACTCCCAATGGAAAGGCATATTATATAAATGTGAACCAAAGAGTTTTTCTTTCCAATTCTTGCTGGTCATTCTATGGGAATGGAAAAAGAAATATTCACTTCCCAAATGCAAATGAAAATACAGGAAACTTTGGAAAAATGAGATCAAGTATGATATAGAACTAAACTCAGAATTTATCTAGCATGTGGTAAGTAATTAGGATGTCCTTTCTATTCCCAATTCTCTTTCTCAAATTAGCAATTTGAAGTAATTTCAACTATCTGGACTTTTACCAGAGATAAGTCTACTAGGACCAAAAATTACAGGATTGCTTTTAGGATTAAATGAGCATGCTCAGGAAAATAGATATTCAGATTAGGAGATTAGTAACAATCTCTTTTAACCAATGATACTAGGCTCCTATTTGTTCCATCAACCACCCTCTCTCTCTCAGTTCTGGGCATTTTCTCTGGCTATCTGCCATGTTTGGAGTGCTCTCTCTCTTCCTCTGGCTTCCTTTAAATTCCAATTAAAATCCCATCTTATCAGGAAGTCTTCCCCAATCCTTCTCAGTGCCTTCCCTCTATAGATTATTTCCTATTTTTTCATTCTCTCTCTCTCTCTCTCTCTCTCTCTCTCTCTCTCTCTCTCTCCTCTCTCTCTCTCTCTCCTCTCTCTCTCTCTCTCTCTCTCTCTCTGTTTTTCTCTCTTTCTGTCTGTTTTTCTCTCTTTCTTTCATTGTTTGTCTCTGTATCTGTCACTCATTCTGTCTCTCTCATTGTACACACACACACACACACACACACACACACACACACCCCACTAAAGAATAAATGAATAAATGAGCACTATCCTGGGAAACAGGGGCCTTCAGTTTTAGTAGCCACCAATGAGTTGTGTAACTCTGGACAAACCACTTAACATCAAACCACTTAACAAAAACAATTGTTTTTTTAATTTATAAAATGTATTATTAGACAGAGTCAGAATACTTGGGTTCAAATTCTATCTTAGATACTATTAGATACTCAGATTCTATCTTAGATATCTGTGCACTAGTCATATCCTCTGGGTCTCAGTTTTCTTTATCTGTAAAATGGAGAAAATAATAATTTTGCTTCTTATTCTACAGTGTTACTTTTAAGAAAAGTCTATTACCAGTAAGTAAAAATCTTAAAACATTAAGTTATGTGAGTTAATGTTTTCTGACTTCTCATTACACAGTGTTGGAGATTGAGATTAGGACATATGGTCTCCACTTATTATCATTATTAAAATTACAACAATCATTACTTACTGGCATTTATATATAGTACTTTATGGCTTATTAAGTACTTTATATTTATTATCTCATTTGATGCTAATAACACCTCAAGACATTGTTATTTCTGTTTTGAAGAAATTAAGGCAGGCAGAGGCAAAGATAGCAAAATTTTAGTTGAGGTCTGAATTTAAATTCTAGTCTTTTGCAAGCTAAGTGAGGTCCCCTAAGTGAGGGACTATACATCATCACAAGTTTGAGGTCTTGTCCAAAATTCAACTAATTATGTGACAAGTGTAAAAATCAGTTGTATATAGCTAGGCTTATTGTCTGTGAAATTATACAATCATGGAAACATAGGATTCTATGTGCGGGAGCCCACAGCAGATTGGCTTCATGAAAATACACAATCAGCTATTTCAATACTGTCTGCTCAGTCTGGCCCATTTGATTCCCCTACTAAAGCTGATAATCTGAGAACTTTCAGTATTTTTGTGCAGCCTGAGAAGAGAGAATTATGGGAATAGTCCAGTAACACTAAATATCATCTCCCACTAAAAGTTTCTCTTTCCAGATCAATTCAGTGCTGCCAACAAACAGCACATGCAATTTGGGCTGTGTCCTCTATCAAACAAAAGCTGAGCCTGGTTGGAAAGAAAGAACATTTGGTTCAAAGACTTAGGACACTAAGTAGTAACAACTGGGAACGTGTCATATGCAAATCACAAAATTTAGATTTTAAATGGACCACAGTAATGGCATATTCCTTTCTCTGATCTTTTGGTCTCATTTATATGTCCCCAATCTATATTCTTTAGAAAGTTTAAATAAAAACCCAGAAAAAAACTCACTAGGTTTACACAGAAGGAGAATATCATCCCTTTTTGTATCTTTGTACTCTTGGCCACATCTGCTAGGTAAACTTGGTTGATAAACACAACTAGGATGAAGGGAGCTGGGGTTGAACAGAACAGTTTTAGAGAACGTGAACTTAGTGCTTGAATGCAATAGAAACCCAGATGCAGATTCTCAAAGGGATATGATATGAAGGGTTCCTTGACCAGCTGTAGAGGGTCTGTTCTAGATAGATAATAAGATTAGGGTGAGAAGGTTCATCTATTTTTAAGAAACACATGGTTGGGAATATTGCTTATGGATTAACTAGAGCAGAGAAAATGTTTAAAAATCATTAGTCCCTTTCAAAATATGCTCATTTCCTTGCTTTTTACTTCAGTACCAATAATCCAAGAAATTGTTTCTGGACAGTGAATAGAAAAAGATGCTCTTTGAAGGCTTCATAATGAATAACAAAGTCACAATAAAATTAAATTGGCCTCCAGAGAGATATGGAATGAAACTGTATTATAGTATATCACACATCTCCCAGTCAGGAGGCAGAAGAAGTTGATGGAAAAAGCATTCTAACTGTGTCCTAGTCCCATTAGAACATTAAGCAAAGAGAATCAGGATAAATAAACTTAGGACACCAAGGGTGATTTGTTAATCAGCTGTGGGTATAATTGCTGCTTCTGTTTCATTTATTACAATTAATTGGTTTTCTTTTGTACTTATGCCCTGAGGTGAATTTTTAATTGTGAAGGGGCATAATTTTATGAATCTAATAAACAGGCAAAGTAGATCCAGTGAATTTGGAAGATCACTTCTTATTCTTCTCTCTTTTGAGGTTATTTGCTTGCCTTTTCAGAGCCATGAGTTGGGGGTATCATACATAAGAAGTAATGGAAAACTGGGAGTTCTGTCTCACCATAAAATCTTAATGTAATTGCTTTATTATAACATGATTTTGCTATGATACAGATTAATCTTTGTCTATGTTTTTGACATTTTCCAAACTATAAAGGACTCATTCATGTTAACAAATAATTTTTACTTACCCTATGTCCTGTTCTCATGGACTATTATATAAAACAGTCTTCCATGGACTATTATATTAAAAAAACAAAAAAAACCCCACAAAAAAACCCAAATCTGACACTTTTTAAAGATCTGTGGGTTCAGAAATAGAGCAAGGGAGAAAAACTATGAAAATAAAGAAGTTTAAATTCAAAACAAATAAATCATTCATTTTCTGCCAAGTCTATACTGTCCTATCTGACTTCCAGAAAAGTACTATTATAGTAAGCTGAAGATAGCATCAATTTATAAGGAAAGCAGATGAGTATCCCTAATCTTTCAAAAGGAAAAAGGGATACCAAAGTAGTCCCTTGAGGAGCTACTCCCATAAATCTTGTGTATATGAAGACCCTTGAAAGAGGAGTCTGAATGCAATGTTATTCTCTCTTAGGAGTCAAGACTGGACCTCAGAGACTTAGGAAGAGCTAATAGTCTTCTTAGTCTACTCAAGGGAACCATCTGCCCTCGTAATAGTAATAAAGCCTGTGGCTCTCTCATCATCAATTCCACCATCAGTAGGGTAGAAAGAAAACAAGGATAACACTCAGTACAAAACAAAGAACAGATATAACCATTAATGTATTTTTAAAATCTCTGATATGCTTTAAGGATGACAATAGAGGGAACCTGGGTTTCCTAATTAACTTGTGCCCTTAAGGTCATAAACTCTAAGAATATACTACATTAAGTATAAATTTATTAGTATTTTATGAGCCTGGACTCTTCTTCCCCCCCTTATTCTCAAACCCCTCCTTTAACAATTCAAATACTTCTAAAGGGCTTAGAAGAGCTAACAGTAATTATACCTTAATGTGAATTAGTTTGATAAGAGTACTAGCCTCCTAATAGTCAGTTAAGATTGACTACACTTAGAAAATGTAAATTTTGCTGGAAGAAAAAGAAGATGAGATATTTAATTTTAAAGTATTCCTTATACCAGTTCCCTTCCCATTGATTCCTATCAAAGTAGGAGAAATTTATTGGTGATAGAAAGCATAGAGCCCCATGAATATAATGGAAATTGGGGAAAGAGAGGCACAAGGAAGCTGGAGAGAAGTGGGAAAATAGAGATGGAAGGAGCTAACAACAAATAACCTATTTGGAAATTGTATCTCACATCAATTGTAGCAGGAAAGGTAAACTCTTCTCTTTCACATTCTTTTTCTGGGTGGCACAATCCTCTATAGAAATTAGTCCAGTACCATTAATAATCTAGTTCAACAAGAGGTGTTAAATGGAGCTGGCTCAGAAACCTAATACCATTTTTAGTATTGTTTTTTCACAAAAACTGTTTTGTAAGTTCTAAACAACAGACAAATGAATTTTACGACTCAAGTTGGGGAATGCCTTTAATAATGTACCATGAATTTCTGAAAGAGGTCATATAGCTCAGTGGGAAAAACACTGCCTTAGAAAACAATTGTGACAGCAAACTTTTAACTAGCATGTTAACGTTTGCAATGCACTTTACAGATATTACTTTATTGGATCTCAAGACACTTGAGTTCATGGTCCAGCTCTATCACATATTGTTAGATAAGTCTGTATGAATAGAAAAATACATATAGCTTCATAATTGTCAAATAAACTTTTTACCTTACCTGCCAAAACGAAAGAACCTGGACCAGTAAATCTCTTGAAGGCCCTTCCAGCCATAAGATTTAGGATAATACATTTTTGTTGAATTGAATTGATTAAATGGCCTGACAACACTGTAATCCTCAATCCTATTGTCCAATTCCTGGCCCAGCTTAGAGAATAGGGAATGCTCAGGAAATATTATTCTGATAATAGACCATTTTCCCTAGAATGCCATGGTTACTATCCTTAGGCCTCTTTCTTCTAGAAATGAATGCAAAAGTCCGAGTCCTGACGGTTCTGTCAGAATGTTGAGAAATGAGTGTGGCTCTGTGAGTAGAATGACTTGCTGGTGGCAAGGTAAATGGAAGGTCTGACATGTTAACCTCAAACAAAGATTAGAGTTACTAATTGATTCATGTAAGCATTGTTCTGGTGATGTGTTATTAATTTTTCAGTGTAAATAACCAATTCTGTTATCTTTCATTCTTTTTGATTGCTAAAGAAGGGTGGAGATCTAGCCATTTACCTTCACTGCTGATACCTTTATGATATTTTCTCAAAGTCATGTAGATTTTTGCTTTCCAAAATGTCTTTTGTAAAAATCTTTCCAATGGGAATTTTGAATTGATTCGTGTATATGTGAGCATGTATATAATAATCATATAGTCAGGATTCATGTATATGTGTGCATGTGTATAATAATCACATAGTCAGGAGGTGGGGGGAAATTAGATTAAATTGCATCTTGAAGTTTTACAGTTTTAGCAGTTTCCTTCTGGTGATGGATGCTGTATGGCTGAGAGGTATGAGTTAATACCCCTGAATAACTGGAAGTCAAGAGTCATCCAAAGGACAGTGGAAAGACATATAATGGGTGTGGACAGCCTATAAAATGTCATCAGTTGAGAAACAGAAAAGAAACTCATAAAGGAGGGATTAGAAAGGAATGAATCAGTTAAGTAGGTCAGAGATGTCAAATATAAGACACTGCATTGCAGTTACAACACATGCCAGTGTAGCTTGAACCATACTAAAAATACAATGGAGCACAGATAATAATAAAATGTGGTTTTCTAAGTCAATATGTGGCTTCAGGTATCCTTAAGTATGGTTTAGTGGCCCTGTTTCTATTTGGGTTTAACACTATTGGTGTAGAGAGATGGACAGCTCAAACTCCACTGATATTTAAGAGATTTAAAGGAAGATCATCAGAACAAAGGGTGGAGAAATGAGATCAAAGGACAATGGTTCAAGTTTCAACTCTGGCACTTACTACTTGTATGACTTCAGATTTTAGGTTCTTCATCTATAAAACAAGATGATTGAATTACATGATTTAGAATGCCCCTTCTTGGTATAAATCTATACTAGAGAACCATCCATGATTGGGCTTGAGTTAATTACATCATTACCATGAGTGAAATAGTAGCCACATCAGTCAGATCATAGATCTATTAAAGTATATAGTCAATATCTTTCCAAGAAATGTAAGGTAATATCAGGAGCCAATAAAACAGAATCTATGTTCATTAGCATAGGGAACTTCTTTGCAATAATCCCCTCTTCCTCAATACTCTCTGAAGCAATATCAGTACCTTCCTTGCAACCTAAACCTTTGGAGAGTTCTTGAAAATATTGATTAAGTGATTTTCCCAGGATTATTCAGCCAATATATGTCAGAAGTGAAAGTTGACTTCCAGGTCAATTATGACGTTATTATGCCATGCTTGCTAAAGAATAAAGTCTTGGGTGCTTCTTTCCATCCACTAAATCTGAACATTAGTCAGGAATTCATATTGGGAAGAAATACAAATTTTAAAATCTGGGTTAGTTCAGAGCCTACGGGTGCTGGAAGAGAACATAATTGGCATACCCTTTTTGTCATTTCTGATCACAGCTTTCTTTCTTTGACGTTTTTAGTAACTTTAACTTTCAGATGAACTCTCATATTCACTCCTGATTGATCTTGGTAAAATTGATTTCTTCTCAGTTTTGCTTCTCAATCATTGCATGTTGTATCTCCTAAAAGTTCTTGTTGTTTTTGTTCTTAGATTCACATGAATTGCTATTTATTGAAGATTATTCTTATCTTCTTTGTTCGTCTAATAATCTGTATACCTATTACTCCCACAAGAAATTAAAGTCTGCCACTGACAGCTGGGGATATATATCTATAAATATCAGTACAAGCAAAATACAATATTATTTAAAGATAGAATAAATGGCACTAAGTAAATAGGATGTCTGGTCTTTCAGAGAGCATAGTCTACATAAAGAATCTGAATATTTTATATTTCAGTTTTTTAGGCAATAATAGTAATATTGTTATTAATAACTAACATTTATATAACCCTATGGGCCAGATATTATGGTAAATATTTTACAAATATTACCTCATTTGATCTTCACAACAACCATGAAAGGTAAGGTCTGTTATCTTTATTTTACAAATGAGGAAACTGAGGCAAATGGAATTTTTTTTTTAAAGTAACTCATGCAGGATCAGATAGCTAGCAGTATCTGATGCTGGATTTGAACTCAGTGCTTCCTAAATCCAGGTCCCAACACTTTATCCACTACACTACCTAGCTACCTATTTCCTATTTTATTTCTACTTAACTACAAAAACAAGGTGATCATGCCATTCCTTACCCCACATCTAATAAAATCCAGTGGCTTTTATGACCTTTATGATCAAATATAAAATCCTCTACTTGGTATTCAAAGCTCTTCCTAACCTGATTCTTCCCCACCTTTCCACCCTTCTTAAACCTTACATCCCGTTGGTACTCTAGTGAAACTAGTTTATTTACTATTCTTTGAACAAAGCACTTCATCTCTTGACTTCATGCATTTTTCACTGGTTGTCTTCTATGCCTGAAATATTCTCTCTCTTCATCTCTGTTTCCTGGTTTCAGTGGCTTCCTTCAAGTTCCAGCTAAAATTCCACTTTCTGTAGAAAACTGTTCCTGACCACTCCATTCTAGAGCCTTCTCTCTATTGATTGTTTTCAAGGTATTCTTTTATTTGTATTGTTTTGTTTGTACACAGTGCTTGTTGTCTGCTCCATAGACTGGTATATCCTCAAGAACAGAAACTGTTTTTGACTTTTTTTGTATCCCTAGGGCTTAGTGAAGTGATAAAAATGTTTACTGACTGACTCTATGCTATAGAACCAGTTTGAGTAGAAAAAGACCTATCTTAGATCATAGCTACAGGATTTAATTACTATAGAAACAAAACTCTTATTCTATTTGTAAAATATGAGCTGAGAGAGATCTTAGTAGACAACTAATACAATCCCTTCATTTTACTCAAGGCCACACACATTAAATGATTGTTAGGATTTGAATCCAAGTTCTCTGATTTTAAATCTTCCCCTTAATTCACAGTATACCACATTTTTTCTCTTAACATAACTTTATGTGTGGGTGGTATTAGTATCAGGGTAGATGGAAACTAGGAGCGAAAAGCATGAAAAATGACAGAATGACTGAAAAAAAACAGAGAGAGAGAAGAAGGAAGGAAGGAAGGAAGGAAAGAAGGAAGGAAGGAAGGAAGGAAGGAAGGAAGGAAGGAAGGAAGGAAGGAAGGAAGGAAGGAAGGAAGGAAGGAAGGAAGGAAGGAAGGAAAGAAGGAAGGAAGGAAGGCGGTAGAGAGGGAGAGAGAGAGTGAGAGAGAGAGAGAGAGAGAGAGAGAGAGAGAGAGATGGAAATAGGTAAATGAAAGATATCTAACAAAAAACTGAAACAATATGGTTATTTTATTGAGGGCTAACTATGGTAGGAAATGGGCAACATTTTTTTCTCCTTTTTCTCTTTGTTGCATTGTGTGATTTTTTCTTTCAGGACATGAGCTGTACACATACAATTAAAGAAACTCACAATTTACAGTAATGCCTAAACAATTCATATTAGCTACCACTAATGATCTTAAGAGATAATGTTGCATAGTGAATAGTTACTCTTAGAATAAGGAAAACCTAGCTTCAATGTTCCATCTTTGACAGATGATGACTGTGTGACTGGACAAAACCCGTAATGACCTAAATGAATCTCTAAAACTATAAATTGCAGAGAAAAGGGAAGTTCTTGATTCTGGCATTGACTAAATCACTGAAATCACAGATCTAACCCTGACAGTCTTCAAGCATGGAGAGAATAAATGACTACTTCTTAGCATTGTTGTAAATGGCATTCATGCTTTAGGTAGGGATTGGATTGATGACCACTGATGTCTCTTCTAACACTATATTTCTATAACCAGAAATGTTCGATGACTTATCTAGGAAGATATTTTTAGAAAACAATTTCCACCTGGTGATTTCCTGATGTCTAAATATAGCTGTGAGGTAGGAAGAACAGACACAGTAAAAGCGCTCTCTCTCTCTCTCTCTCTCTCTCTCTCTCTCTCTCTCTCTCTCTCTCTCTCTCTTTTTCTCTCTCTCTCTCTCTCTTTCTTTGAATAGGCAAGAAGGCTACGTTAGGTGGTAAAAAGAGACCTAGATTAAAATCCTGACCTTGTTATTGAATATCTCTGTGACCCTGGCCAAACTACTTTTCCTACTGAGTCTCAGTTTCCTTGTAGTGTAAAGTCCTCAGTTTCTTTATTGGTGAAATGAGGGAGTTAACTGGATCTTCAATTGCTTTTCAGCTCCAAATCTTATAAAAAAATTGTCAGAAGCAACTGCTTCTTAAGCGACACAATAGCGTCAAAATTGGCAACTGAGGTTTATAAGTTAATTTTAAGGGTTTATTACACTTCCAGCCTTCACATTTAGCAGCTGTCAATTTGTTACAGACAACTGTAATAAAAATCAGCAAAACCTGAAATCTTCCCCTGCCAAAAAGACAGCTGTTTGTGAGGTGTTTTTCTTCTTTTTTAAAAAACAGCCTGTCTTTCATGAAGATTACATTTTTATTTATGGGGGAAACTTCATGCCCCAATAAGGAACTCTTTTTGATCTTGAATAAGAGGAGCATATGAAAAAATTGAATCTTTTTGTGTACACACACACACACACACACAAACACACACATGTTTTCCATCAGAATAAATGTGGGGACAAAAAGAGAGCTAGGAAATACAGCAAAATTACATATTTCTAATCTCAGTGCTGTTTCAAGGATAGAGTCAAATTTTGGAATCTTAAATTATATTTGTGATTGGATAATTCAGTTTGTGTAGGCATTTTCTACGGAATGCCTTTCTATGTGCAATGGATTATAATGTTGCTATTACAATGAAACCTTAACAGAATGGATGGAAAATTTTTCCTCCTAGTATTGTTAAGTAATTTTCTCAAACATATATATGTAATATGATAGATTCCTTTCAACCATCCTCTAAGGCCTAGCCATGCTTTAGGCATGGCTTAGGATAGGCAACACTAGAAAATGAGTTGCCTACCTTCTTACCACTTATATTAAGTCAATCTTTGATTAATATCATTCTCCTAGGACCTTCATATTATTTACATGTACATATTCTAACTTGAAATTAAAGCTTTTTAAATGTTAATTTTTAAGTGAAAATGAAGAGGCCAATAAGCAAAGTTATTTCTATTGGTAGGTCTTTCAAAGATTCTTGTATGATTTCTATATATGCTTGAAAAAGGCCCTGTCAAACCAAATTCTTCAAAAATTAAAGAAAAAGCCACCCAAAGGCAATGGAGAAATATGGGGTAGGTTTAAGAAGAAGATTATCAAAGAAAAATTATGTAAGAGACTCCGCATAAAAGATGTCATTGTAGAGATGTATGACCTAAAAAAAGTGAGAAAATCATATGGCAAGTGAAAGAGAAAACTAATGGATGACCCGAATGCTTCACTGGAGCAATGTTAAGAGATCTGGAATAAGGTCTGGCATCCTATTATATATGTGGGATAAAGGAGGATGTGGAGAACAGGAAAATGGGACAGACAGGTATAGTTAGATTGTGATTTATATTATTGAAGGGAGAACTCAGTAGAAGAGTGATTATTAACCCATGTTAATGAACTTGATTTAAAAAGTATTTTTATTAACTATACTTAAGCATAACTACTTTTCTTTGTAATATTATGCATTTTATTTTATGCATTTAAAAGCATTATTCTAAGAAGATAGACTTCACTAATGTTTTATCTCCCTTATCAGACTGAAAATTCTTAGAGGGCCTGAGTGTGGTACATACTTCTTTATCTTTTCAAGAAAAAGTAATTTTTGAACAAATAAAGGCACTGTTTTCCATTTTTAACCTCATAAAGAGCCAAGGTATGGGGGAGGCTCAGCAAGTCAAAGAGAGTATCCATACTCTTTACCCTGACTTAATTCCCTAGTACAGGCTGATTTTGGTGACATCATAGACGAGGGGGTAGGAAAGGAAAGAGGGCAGCACCCTGCTTCTCTACTTCCCTGCCAAACAGCTGGGCTTGAGAGTTACTCATTTCTGTGTGGGTTTTCTACATTCCTATTGTATTAAGGCACAAATTCAGTGGCTCTGCTAACTTCAAGCACTCTGAAGGCTGCCAGCCAAGGAAATGAAGCATTTAATTTCTTGGCCTTTGTCAATCTTCACAACCAACTTTATATCATTGACACAGTTTCTCTTATTATAGCCCTCATAATATAATATTTCAGTAATAGTTCTTACTTCTCTGATTATTTATTCATTGTAGAGAAGAAACACTTGACTTCTTCACAAATCCTATCTTCCAAGAGCATATTTGTCCCATCTGCTTCATCCTCTGCTGCATAGTATCAGTGACTTTATTCTCCTTATTTATCTATTATGGTCAATCTCTCTGATTTCCAGTATTTTGGCCTACCCAAATGAAGTGTATATTTTAATTCTCTTTATTCTCAACCATGGTCATTATTTCTGATTTCAAATATTTGGCCTTATGATGAGTTAAATATATCAACCCAGTTGAAAATTAGATTTAAACTCCCCTAATAAGGTTGTAATACCACTGCTAAAATCTTCAATATAATTTCATTTTTTGAGAGTACTTTGGACAGCTACTAAAATAAACTTCACTCAAAAAGTCAGAAGAGCCACACGATTTCAAAAAGAACACTTGAGTATTTGTTGTAATGCTAAATTCTGATAATTAAAACAGAATTCTAGTTAGCAGGGATACTTTCAATATGACCTGGTCCTATGTGCACAGTTAGGTGAATTTTTGTTTTGCTTTATTTTAAATAAATTGTAATAATAAACAATAGGTGGGAAACTACCCTGTCATATTTCACGTATTCCTCCAATATGTCAAAAGCAAAATGATTTTTAAAAAAATGGTGTAGAAAGTGGATAAAACTAATTTGAAAAGAGCAAAATTGAGTAAAATATACTACATCTATGAGATTGAATATGACTGATTTTTTCATTGAATTAATTAATAGCTTAGCTGCACTAACTAAATCAATCAGTTCTTAAGTATCATGAGGTTTACCTTATATAGATAATCTCTAGCTTCTCTTTCTATACAGAATCATCAAAAAATTAAAATGATCATGAATTCTTCATTTTCTTTCTCCTTACAAACCAAATTAGTAGTGGCGTAAATTTAAATGGCAAAAACCAAAGTCAAAAACTGAGAAAGGAATCCTTCATATTTGAAAACTACAAACTAAACAGCTCTGAATAGTGAGGTGGGTAGACAGTATCCTTTTCTGTAAAGCCAAGATTATTAGGAATCATTTTTCTTCTCAGGCATAATTCTTTCTGTTCCTGTTCAAGATTTAACTTTGTAGACTTCACTTTTTAATGGTTCAATGCATGAATGTACTGGAGTCAGTTAATGGTGGTTTTCCATTAATAAATTGTAAAAGTGGGAATTTATTCCTCAGGAATCAGAAAACTTTACAAAATCAGGCTTGATTTATTTTCATTGATTGTTTAAATTTAAGAAATTGATATAGAAAATGTTAATAATGTAGATTAAACTTAAAAAATATATCCTGAGGTGAGATTATTTGTTTGTTTGTTTTTTGTACATCCTGTTGTTAAATGTTTAGCCCTTGGTTCCATCCAGAGAAGAAAAAACAATTTCTATATTGTTGACATTAATCAGTTTTATAAAGATAATTATATACTTAATCATCTTTATCATCATCAAATCTCTCAATTAAGAATGTAAGCTTTTGCTTTTTTTTCCAATTTGCTCATACTTCTGAGAATCTTGAAAGAAGGTAATTCACAGAAATTATGTTAGGACTATATCATGTAAACTTCACCCGTAAGGCAGGGATGGGAAATGGGGTATATATAAATATAATGCTTTCCTATTCCAATTTCACTGAATTATCCTAAATATATTATAAAAGATTCAAATGTTTCAATAATAAAATGCATAGTTCTCAGGTTTAATACTCTGTTCTTTAATCTTCTCCCTAGAACATTGAAAGTTATTTCTTCCCTGAAAACTGGTTAAAAACTGAAAAACTATGCTTTGCTTTTGTTAATCTCACAAAAATTCCAGGGGAAAATAATTATGTGACAAATATGCACTTTAAACATTTCTTAGAATAAAATGGTATAAAGCCACAAGTTACTTTGATTGATAGCTATTTAGAAGGTTAAAACCCAGCCTATGATTTCAAATAGAACTTCTAAGGCAAAAAATATCAAACCAATTCCAAATCATGTCTATTCTAAAAAACAGAAGGGGTCGGTCATCAAAAGCCCAATTGAATAGGTTTCAATCTATTCCAGTCTTACTATGGGTTCCTGGATGAGAATTATCTTGGCTATCCATGTGGAGGTTGTATAGTCAACTAGCTTCCTTCTCCTTTACTTTCCACCAAAAATTAAGAAATATCACACAATGGATACACTTATGGCTCTCTAATAAAGGCTGATCCAACACACACATGTACATACATATACACACACACTCCTCTATTCAAGTGCATTTAGGCGAAGGGGTAGAGACTTGGCATAGGCGTTTTGAAAGGTACTCAACCAATAAGACTATACGAAAAATTGTCATATCTCAATTCACACTACAAATGCGACTCTACAGAGGTAGAGCATCTTTATAGAGTTTACCTCTTATTCTTAAAAGCCATAGTGGGGGAGGAAGAGAGGAGGAGGAATATTCTAAGCCAACTGCAAAATCATAAGTACTTTTTATTTTGAAATGCACTTCCAAAATGCAAATGAAATTTTAAAAATTGGTAGTCTAGCTAATACCTAGACAAAAAGTTTTTGTCTGATCTGCACATTTGTACTGAATACATTATAGAAATAATCCCCAAGCCCTGCAGAATCAACATATATCATCAAATGGAAAGACTTTTTTTAAGGTCATACTCTCAATTACATTCAATTTTTAACAAGCATTTATTAAATACCTACTATGTTCTAGGCATTGTTCATTTACCAGATATATAGGTACTTACTACAGGTAACTTTGGAAACAGAACTATTTAATTTTGAACTTGCAAGGGAGCTTAACAATCATTTTGTGGAGTGGTTCTCAAACTTTTTAGAGGATGAAGATCTTTCTCCTTAATGTCATATTTCACAGACCCCTAGTTTCTCATCATCAAGAGTAGGACAAAGTTAAAACATCCAGGCATTAAGTATATCATGGATGAATGAAAACTTTCCTTTCACTTCATCATTCACTCCTATCGCCCCCTGTATTCATAAGTTAAGGATAACTTAAGGGTCTTAGAGAATTGCTTGATACTCAAAAAAGTTAGGTGATAGTTATTACTGATAGTAATAAGGATAATGATAGGATTTGTAGTTTTAGTCAATTTGTCAATATGCATTTATTAATTGTTCATTATAAACCCTAGAATTAGGATAAATGCTAGGGTTATTTAAAAAAAAATAAAAGTAGCACCTACTCTCTGGAAAGTTATATTCTAATTGGGGAGACCACATATAAATAAAGAACTACAAATAAGATAAATACAATGTAGATGTAAAGCAATCAAAGAGGGATAGGCACTAGCAGCTGGGAAGAAAAACTACACTTAAAAGGATGAAATTTCCATTGAGAAAGCAAGGCTATTTAAGGTACAGAAGTACAGAAGGAGATCATATTTTGTTGGCATAGGGAACTCCTGGATAAGGAAAATCCCTCCACTAGTGTACATTGACACTTTTCCTGAAACTTACTGTCTTAGAGAATTGTGTCGAACCCTGAGAGGTCAAATGACTTGTTCCATATGTGTCAAAAGCACAACTTAACTATCTTTGTGAATCTAAGGGCATTTTCCCATTCATCATTCCATGCCACTCACTGTCCTTACTGTTTTAGCTAGTGTCAAAGGTGAGATTTAAATATAGATTACCTTCACTCTAAGTTCAATATTCTAATAATTACCACATGCCACTCTTCACAGTATCCACAACTACACTGATATTTTAAAACAGTGTAATTATATACATGATAGTAATATCAGAATGCCTGCTTTATGTAAATAAAAGTACGTTCAAAGCATCTACAACTATTTCTCCACATCTTCCATAAATTAAAAAAAATTATAGGAGAAAGGATGCTTACAAATGGTTAGAAAATAGGAACTTTCATTAAGAGATTGTTGTCTTGGGAAGGAGGAAAAGAAAGGGAGAAGGAGAAAAAAGGAAGCATCTAGTTTCCTGTCAAGAAAGCACTCATACTGTCCTTTTTGGGTTCCAACTTTATCAATAAAACATGGTTTTTAACCTGAAAAATATCAATATTTGGTTGTACTTCATTTTCATTCATGAATGCACCAGATGAAAGGAGAAATATTCTCCCAAACAAGTGACTTGTTAGTTAAAAGAAAAAAGAGAATTCTAGCATAAAAAATACGGAAGTGCTCCTTAGTTAATGATTATATTAACAAAGCTTTTGAAGCATGAAACATATTATTGAAAACACTGATTACAGAATGTGCAGTAGTGTACTTAAAACGTTTAAATTTGCCAGGAAAATTGCCTTTAAGTTCATCCTGAATTACAATGTTATACCTTGTGATAGCAATTCCTTCATATTTGCCTGAAATTTTGTTTTAATTAAAGTGTTTTCTCATATTTGTTGAGGTTTAAAAATATGTGTAACAGAATAGTCACATAAGATGACAATTTTAATGGGAGCACAGAACTACTTATTTAATAGCTAGGATCAGGATCCCAATTCTCTGTGTTTAGGGCTTTCTGATCTATTTTTTTGTTTCTTTGCCATAGTAGCTAACACTGAAGCAGAGATTAAAAAAAAGTCCTGCTTGCATAAGAAAAAAAAAGACAGTATTTATTATATACAAGGATCAAAGGAAGGACTTGAATCTGAGTCTTCCTGATTCCAAGTCAGAATTCTATGCATTATGTAATGCTCCTTTTTCAAAAATAAAACTGATTACAGAATATTAACCACTTCAATATGGGTGCTTATTCTTCCCTATCTAAGAATCATAGAATCAAAGTTTTAGAAAGAAATGCTGAAAGTATGAGTCTAATCATCCCTATAGGCTTCCCTTGCCATGTTCTCTAAAACACCTCTTACGTGTGACCTAAACTAAATCAATTGTACTGATACTTTTCTTTCATTTCAATTATCTTTTGCATTTTCAAGAATGTCATTTTTATCAACCATGTAATTGTATTCTCTTTTGAATAAAACAATATGTATCAAGATGAATGACAGAATCTAAGGACTATAAAGACATATGATTTCACTGATATAGGTTTAAGGAATATTCCTCTATTAAGGTAGGTTGACCCCTCCTTTATATAAGACTTTATAGTCTTAAAGAGCTTCCCAGAAGTTAGTGACTTTCCCAGAACCGCATACATGACTTAAAAGAAGGTATTCCTGACTCTGAAGCCAGCTTTTTATTCTGCCTTTCAAAAACATATCAAGAGTATTGAAGAAAATTGTAATTTTATTTTATTTTTATGTGCCAAACACTGTTAAGCACTTTAATAGTGTTTTATTTTCCCAATTTCACCTAAAGATCATTTTCAACATTCATTATTGAAAAATTTTGTGTTCCAAATTTTTGTGAGATTTTGAATTCCAAATTTTTTTCCTTCCCTTTTTGCCTTCTTCTTCCTCAAGACAGCAAGCAATTGGATACAGGTTATACATTCACAATCATTTAAAACATATGTCTTTATTACTCATCTTGCAAAGAAAAATTAGAACAAAAGAGAAAAATCACAAGAAAGAAAAAACAACAAAAAAGTGAAAATATTATTATTTGATCGGCATTCAGTTTCCATAATTCTTTCTTTGGATGCAGATAGTATTTTCCATCCCACATCTATTGAAATTGTATTGGGATTACTTATTGCTGAGGAGAGGTAAGTCTATCATAGTTGATCATCACTTAATCTTGCTCCTGGTTCTCCTGGAAAGCCTTAAATAAATTGGTAGTGAGTTTCACTTCACTCTGTACTAATTTATTTAAGGCTTTCCAGGCTTTTCTGAAATCAACCTGCCTATCATTTCTTTTTGAACAATACTGTTCCATTACATTCGTATACCACAATTTACTCAGCCATTCCACAATTAATGGGCATCTACTCAATTTCCAGGAAATTTTAATTTTAGAAAATAATAGTCAAATAAGAATACTTCACTCCAAAGACCATGACCATTTTTTAGTAAGGAGAAAGTAATGAAATCATTATATTACACAGTGACTGGAGAAATAGTTATACTCAAAGAGCATCACTTTTTATATTGACTCATTACATTTCATGTGCAAGATTCTTCATACAATCATAGTCTTTTCCCCATCACAATGTTCCCTTTGTTAAGAAGCATCTCTACTACTGGTGTACAATTCAAAAAACAGAGAATATTTAGCCAATCTTCTGAGTTTAGAGATTCTGTATTGATGTTCTGAGCCTCACTTGTCCATACTTTAAGCTCATCTCAAAGTCTAGACTTAATATACAGATGAGTTTGATATATTCCCATTTATCCATCATGTCAAGGAGTTCACCTTCATTCTTACAGATTAACTCATATAATATTAAAAGATCAAGAACTCAATTCAATAGCATAACTCAATAGCCACTGTAATCATGTCTAGTATGATAACAGAACATCTGTATAAACTTTAAGGGGGGAGAGGGGAAAGGACAAGGTTAGGCTGCTATAGTAATCACAACAAATTATATTGATTTTTTGATTTACAAGGTCCCATTATAAGTTGGGTCCTGAGTGAGATCATGGACTGTGCAAAAAATAAATAAATAAATAAATAAAAAGAAAGAAAAGAAAAGAAAAGGAAAAAAAAGTACGTGCTAAATAGCATTTTGGAGGGGTCAATTTAGTCATTTAGATATAAGGGATTGTGGCTGTGGGGTGGCTTGCTGTGTTTACAATTTGCTCAGTTGGTGAAATTCCCAGTGAACATTAAAACATGTGCAGGAATTCTGCAAATGATGTTGGTCCACTCACAATGTAGTAAAGGAGAACCTTTTTTACTGGCCATGGAACTGACACTGTGTACTTTCAAAACTAGCTAGAAAAGCCAGAAAAAGCCCCAAGAGACTTGCACTCAAAAACTATTGCTTTTCAAATGCTCTGCCCCTTCCAGTTTCAAAGCCAATCTCCAGACGATCATGCCCTCAGCACCCCATCTACAGAATGCTTAAATATCTCTAAATTCTTCATGGGCATTACATTAGTCCACTCTGCTGCACATGCCCACCAACCCCATTACATAGAAATATGATTTTATTTTCTTTTTGACACATCAAAATGCAACTACAACCTTTGAAATGTTGTAGGGGCATCTCAGAAAGTAACTAGAATTGTTGGTATAAAAGAAGAACATCACTTTAAATTTGAGGGAAGTGGACATGTGTCTGCAAATCAAGAAAATATTATAGTTTGAGTAGGTTGCATACTAAGGCTCCTCCGTCCACATGCTGCATGTTGAAAGGGAAATGGAATGCTTTCTGTGATAATCATAATACTGAGCAGACTTTAGATGCAATCTCATGATTTTGCTTGTAAGCCATTCCTCCAATGTCTATATAGAATTAAAACATTTCCTATTCTCCATCCTATACATATGCAATGGACACAAGTTGAGCACCAAATAAATTGCTCTCAAGAAGCTGCTGGGGCCAAGCAGAACCTCATCAGGGATCACTTCAAAGATCAATTTGTCATGTCCATAGAAACCAGCTTAAATGACTGTGTGTATGAACTCAATGTTAGCATTTTCTCTCCTGCATTATTCATGATTTGCCTGTTCATAATATGAACAAACTGCAGCGTTTCATTAGTGATTTAACATTTTGTGCTAAATTTTGCCATCCATTGATATTTTATGGACTAATGTACTATTATTCTGCATATTCATATTATCACTTCCCCCATTCTTATCAATAACAGTATACTGTGTAGATAGTGAGGAGCAATGAGGCCTTTAAAATATTTACAAGTCTATATATCCTGGAAAAAGTCATCTTACACAGATATCCCACTCATCCGGCATTATTTTATAGGGTTTTTTTATTCCAGGCATTTCCATAATTGCTTCCTATCTTGTATATAAAGAACAAATGTCCATAAATGTTCCTGGCTGACTATTTTTATAAAGAAAACAGAAATATAACCTAGTTATGGGATTGCACAATGGATATGACTAGTTTATATTTAGAACAAATAATCACCATAATTATATAACAATATACATTTTAAACATATTCTTTGGTGTAAAAACTGAATATGTCAATCCATAAATTAATCCAGAAGAATTTATTAAGCAATTAATATGCAGGCACAATGCTAAGCACTGAGGATAAAAAGGAAAGCAAAAACTCATCAGTGGGTTTCCTGTTCTGGACATCACAATATACAGAAACCTGGGTTTGAATCTTGCCTCAGACACGCAATAGCTATAAGATAATATGATTCTCCTATAGTTTCATAGTAATGTTTCTTAATATATAAAATGAGGATTGTAGAATCTATCTCCCAAGGTTATTGTAAGGATCAGAGAAAATAACATATAAAATATTTTGCAAATCTCAAAGTGCTATGTCATTATAATTATTATTGCTTTATTATAATGAAGCTGCATGAAATGGAAAATAACATGCTGGACTTGGAATTTAGGAAGACCTGAGCTGAAGTCCCATCTTTAGCACTAAATAGCCATGTGACCACAGGCAGATCGCTTAAATATTCTGAGTCTCAGTTTCCTTCTCTGTCAGACAGGGAAAATAATATCACCGCTACTTACTTCTCACAGTTGTTATGAAGTTTAAGTGAGATAATTTGTGTACAGAACTTTGTGCTTCTTTGAAGTGCTGCATGGCAGTTATTATTAGATGTTATTTAGGCTTTTAGGATTTAAAGCTGGAAGGAGCCCAAGCAATCAATTATTCCAACTCATCATTTGTCGTTAGGGAAAATTAAAGCCAGATAAGTAAAATAACTTGTTTAGGTAGCACAGGTACCAGTAAATAGTGAAAGTGAAATTCAGATCAAGCCTTCTAGCTTCAAATCCAATCCCCCCTATACTACACTTTAAGACACTACTCCTCATTCCTTAAATTCCTCTCTACTCTTAAATGTTTTATCAAGTATCTATCATTAGTAGACTTGTTGGTCTACTCACTCTAAAGAGTCATCTGTTTGCTAAAATTTCATTAGGAAATTACTTATTTGCAAGTGTAAGAATTCACAAAGACCCTGTTAATTTATAGTAACAAGACAAATTTTTCTTTAGAATTACAGAGAGGAGGCAGAGCCAAAATGGCAGAATAAAGCAGGAACTTGCCCAATCTCTCTCCCACACTGCTCCAAATTCCTTTAAATAATGACTTGAAACAAACTTTAGAGCATCAGAACAAACTTTAGAGCACCCACGAAGATGGAATAAAATATTTTCCAGTCAAAGACAAATTAGAAGCAAAAGGTCTGTGGAACCATAGTGAGAGCTCTGTGTATAGTCCCAGTGCAGGTTGTGGCAGCCCAACCTTGGTCCCAACCCTAACCCAGTCCCTGACCCCAATTTCAGCAAAGCATGACTTCTGAATCAGTGGCAGTACTGGTGTTACCAGACCTCTCAGCCCAGAGACAACAAAGAAAATTTGGAAGGTCAACACAAAAAGTCTGTGGGAATGCAGTCTATAATACTAGCAAAGGCTAAGCTAGTGCAGTCCCAGCCCTAGCCCTAATCCCAGTCCCAGTACCAGCTAAGCAGGACTCTTGCTTTAGCACACTAGACCTTAATTTATAGTAAGGTGAGAACATTCCTAACAATTCCAGGGCAGAAAAAAAGATTTGTGGTCAGGTCCCTGGAAACATCTCTGAAACTGCTTGGGACAGTGCACCCTTCACCATGTGAAGAGAGCCCTATTTTAACAAAAAGTTAAAAGCTAAGTAACAGGCTAGGAAAATGAGCAGGCAACAACAACAAAAAAAAGTTTGCGACCATACAAAGTTATTATGGTGATAAGGAAGATCAAAACAGACACAGAAGATGATAATGAAGTCAAAACTTCTACATCCAAAGCCTCTGAGAAAAATCAGAATTGGACTCAGGTTATGGAAGAGCTCAAAAGGGATTTTGAAGCTCAAGTAAGAGAAATAGAAAAAAATATTAGGAAAAAAATTGAGAGTGGGGTAAAAGGAAATACAAAAAGCTAATGAGAAGAATGCCTTAAAATGCAAAATTGGCCAATTGGGAAAGATGGTACAAAAACTCATTAAGAAAATAATTCCTTAAAAATTAGAATGAGCAAATGTAAGCTCATAACTTCATGAAAAGTCAAGATACAATAAAGCAAAACCAAAAAAAAGAAAAAGAAAAAATAGAAAAAAAGTGAAATATCTCATTGGAAACACAACTGATCTTGGAAAATAGTTCCAGTAAAGATAATTTAAAAATTATTAGTCTGTGTGAGAGTCATGTTTTAAAAAAAAGATTCTGGACATCATCTTTTGAGAAAATTTCAAGGAAAACTGTCCTGATATTCTAGAACTAGAAGGTAAAATGGAAATTGAAATAATTCAAGAATTTCCTCCTAAAGAAATCCCAAAATGAAAACTCACAGAATATTATAACCAAATTTTGGAACTTCCAAGTGAAGGAGAAAATATTGCAAGCATCCAGAAAAAAACAATTCAAGTATAGTAGAGCCATAGCCAATATCACATAAGATTTAGCAGCTTCTACATTAAAGGACTGGAGGACATGGAATATGATATTCTGAGAAGCAATGGAGTTAGCATTACAACCAAGAATTACTCACTTAGCAAAACTGAGTATGATCCTTTGGAGGAAAAGGTGGTCACTCAGGGAAAAAGAGGATTTGTAAGCATTTGTGATGAAAAGACCAGAGCTGAATAGAAAATTTGATTTTCAAATACAGGACTCTGGAGGAACATAAAGAGGTAACCAGGAAAGTGTTATCATAAGAGACTTAATAATGTTTATTTGTTTTCATTCCTACATGGGAGGATGATAGTTATAACTCATTATAATGTTCTCATTATGGCAGTCAGAAAAAGTATACATAGAGGACACAGGTATGAGTTGAACATGAAGGCATAATATTTTTTAAAAATGACAATATTAAAAGGTGAAAGAGGAATGTACTGGGAGAAATGGAAAGGAGAAATAGAATGGTGTAAATTGTCATAAAAAAGAGGCAAGAAAAAAATTTTAAACCCCTCAAAATTTAATATTGCAATACCAATATTGCCTTGTTTGTTTGTTTTTGAATGTCCATTTATACTCATTTGTATTTTTAAAATAAACTTTATTGATTTTTTAAATCATAACCAGAATTTTTCTTAGTATTCCTCTCTCTTTACTATATCAGGCAGCCATCTCATATAACAAATAGTATTTTTTAAAGAAAAATGAAAAAGAGGAACAAGAAGGAAAAAATCAGCAAAATAATCAATATTTCAAAAAAGTCAAAAAATGTATTTTTTGTACATTCACAAAGTAATAGGTCCATGCACCCATGTACCTCCCACCTTAAGGAAGCAGTGGGGTGGGAGTGTCAAGGAAAAAAAAAACATTTACAGTGGAGAGGAAGAGGGGGAAGAGAGAATGAGTAAGTGAACCTTACTCTGGTTTGAATCGGTTTGAACATATGGATATAAAAATCTATTTTACCCTGCAGGAAAACAAGAGGTGAATGGGATACAGGAAGAGGGGAGGATGATAAAAGAGAGGACATATTAGAGGATGGAGTGATCAATAGCAAAACACTTGAAGATGGATAGGGTGAAAAGAGGAAGAAAAGTTTCTCTAACAAGGCCTCATTTCTCAAGCATAGATGGAATTGAGTCCAATTTATAAAAAGGAAGAACAATGCCTCAAGTGATAAATAATCAAAATAAATGATCTGTGCCAAAAGGGCTACAAATTAATGCATTTCTTTTGATCTAACAACACCATTACTAGGCATAAATAGCAAAAAAGATTCAAAACAAACCAAAAAAAGGAAAATGACCTACATGTACAAAAAATATTTATAGCAGCTCTTTTCTCAGGGCAAAAAAAAATTTGTAAATTTAAGGAATTCCCATTAATTGGGGAAAGGCTCAATAAAGTATAGTATATGCTTGTGATAGAATATTATTGTTCTATGAAAAATAACGATCAGATGCTCTCAGAAAAAAAATTTGGAAAGTCCTCCATGAACTGAAGTAAAGTAAGATGTACTGTATATAGTGTAATAGCAATGTTCTAGGATGTCCCAGTTATAAATGACTTTGCTATTCTCAACAGTACAATAACCCATGACTACTTTGAAGGACTTATGATATAGAATCTTTTCTATACCCAAAGAAGGAACTGATCGTGTCTGAATATAGACTGAAGCATTAAAAAAGAAGTTCTTTTTGTGGTGACAAAGAATTGGAAATCTAAGGGATGCTCATACACTGGCAAATGGCTGAACAAGCTGTGGTATGTGATTGTGATGGAATATTATTGTGCTATAAAAAAATGACAAGCAAGATGATTTCAGAAAAATCTGGAAAGACTTACATGAATTGATGCAAAATGCAATGAATGGAAGCAAAGTAATTCCAATATTACAAAATTAAGAATTATGAATGACTTAGCCACTTTTAGAAATATAATGATCATGACATTTCCAAGGGACTGATGGAACATACTGTCTTTAGAAAAACAACTGATATTGTTTGAATGAAACGTGATTTTTTCACTTTCTCTCTTTCATTCTTTTTTTCTTATTCAAGTCTTCTTGTACATAATGACTAATATGGAAATGTTTTTACATGATTGCACTTGTATAACCTATATCTGATTGCTTTCCATCTGGGGTCAGGGCATGGAAAGGAAAGAAAGAATTTGGAAGTCAAAACTTTAAAAAAACCCAAATGATAAAAATTATTTTAATATGTAACTGGGAAAAAGAAAATCTATTAAAAATAAAACTAGCTTCATTGGGAAAAAATATCTTCATCAAAAAAAAAAGAATTCCAGAGTAGTGGTCCATTAAGACCAAAGGATATCAAATAAATCCGGAGTAAGAATGGATGCCTATATGAGAATTCATTGTCAAACTACAGTTAACTCTTGATTCTTTGCTAGCATATTGGGCTTTTTGTCCATTCTCTGTGGCAAATGTTGATACCTGATGATGAACAAATAGGTGAATGTGGGATGTCTTTACTACATAATAGTCAATATGTTGTTAGTGAATTAAAATATATTTTGATATCAATGTATATGCAAAATGGAATTAAGAATGAAATGTATTTTATAAAATAGAACATATATAGACACAGATATTTTTCATTTATACATAGCTCTGTATATACAAACATATAAATGTATATATGTACAAATTGATAGCTATATATAAAATGTGTATTTTATATACATATATTATCCATGTCTTTCTATCTACCTATCAATCCACCAAAGATAAATTTAAAGAAAATATTTTATTTTAGATTATTCAGTTAATCATTCTCTATAATGGAAATATATATATGTATATGTTTGTGCGTGCGCACACACACACACACACACACACATTTGGTGAGTATAGTGTATTACTCCAGTAATTATATCTTCCAATCTGGGGAAATACTGATTTTAATAATTTTCAAAAATACACTCAACAAACATTTATTAAGCAGTGAGGTATCACAGAAAATCCAATTAATTTATAACTTGTAGATTTGAGTTCAAATCTAAGCTTCCTCACTTATCAACCCTGTGATTCAAAAACATTATTTAACCTCCAAAAAAAAAGCCTCTTTGTTTGTAATAAAAAGATATTCACTTTACCTACCTCTCAAGGATGTTATATCAAAAGATATAAAGTATACAAGGCGTTTCGTAAATCTTAACACGATATATAAGCACAAGCTCATAAACTACAGGATATGTAGTATTGTGTTCTGTCCTAGAAGCACAGAAATCTAAGTGAGGGGCCTATCTTATCATGTTTTTGTGAAAGAGAGATTTTTACAAAAGGTAAAATACATTTTGTCAAGGCGCAGTTCCAACTTTCAGTCCTGAAAACCATACCTACAGACAATCAGTGAATGAAAACATTGTGCTTAATAAGTATGTCCCAATAGTCGGAACAAAAAGAAAAAGAAAAAAATACTCTGAGGAATGGCTACTTTGTATCACCTTATAACACTCTCCACATAATCCAACCCTCCCCTTCTGAGTGTTCCCAATCACTTACTCCTTTGGGAAAATGATGAATAAGAATGCATTATCTTTTTGTAATCTCACAAACATTTTTGAGTTCTAGATTTAAGAGATTAGAGTTCTACAATGCTGGCCTTTTCACGTAAAAACTTTCTTTTCTGCCTAAAGAAAAGTTTGCTTTTTTCATTAAAACTCAGATAACCTCTTATTTTTATCATGGAAGACTTCCTTCTAAAGGGAATGACAGTAATAAGCAGTATCCTAATTCTCCTCAATTTTTTCACTCTCATACACCACAAATAACTTCATTTTCTATCATCCAGCACAGACGCCAATTGGGCTATTTCTCTATTCCAGACACAATTCCCTCCTGAGATTTTCATCAATAAATAAAGAGACATGCTGCTACCACAGCTGCTCGACACCTACCAAACCCCTCATTAACTTGTGGGCTAAAAAATGAGAAAATAAAGATATTTTAGCTGCCTTATTGAAAGTCTGTTCACAGAACTGTTCTTTGCAGCTTAGTTTCCCTTGTTAAAGAACCACTTAAATAAGAAGAGAAGGGTCTTTCTGTAGTAGCCTTGCTCTGTTTATTTCACAAAACAGGCAAATGATCTTAAGGGGTTCTTTTTAATAACTTTAAGATTTCCTTCATATTTTGTATTTCATATTAGAAAAAACAATTCATAGGATAATGCTTTTACACATTCTGTAGAACTCTTTAATCTGAAGACCACTTTCAAAACTAAAATGCAAGGACTAACTGGCCCAAACTATTTGTCTTCCCATGCCATTATTTCTTGAAGTATCCAAAACCATTACTTGGTTCCCATTCTACCTTCATTAAAACTACAACTGCCCTCCCTATCCTCCTTACATTTTTTTCCCAATACTTTGATCATCAAATGCATATCTGAAGACCTACTTATAATATTTCAGCTCTTTCTAATTTCATACATATAATCCAACATTAGTTTAATATTAGAAAGGCCCTTAGAGATCACCTAGTCTAATCCTTTTATTTTTTATATGAGGGCATTTCATCTCACACAGGGAAAATAGTTGCCTACAATCACATAGCAGATAACAAAACCAGGACTAAAATATAGGCAGGTTGGTGGCACAATGGATAAAGTGGTAGACTTGTGTTAGAAGTACTTGAGTTCAATTTCTGCTTCAAATAACGACTAGATATGAGACAATAAAATGAGTTAATAAATGTAAAATGCTTTGCAAACTTTAAAGTTTTATTTGCTATTATTATTATGTCTCCAGATTACTAAATTCAATGCAATTTACAATAGCCGTCTTACCATCTCAATATGAAAAAAGTTTGAAGCTATTTTTGCAATCCTGTTATAATTCTTTCATAACCCCCTACATAATAAACATTATACACATACATATACACACATTCATATATATGCATGTATTTGTCTATATATTACTCCAGTAAAATATATATATTTATATATATGTAGATATATGTGTATATCAATGTATATGTATATATACATAATATATATGACTATAGTTTAAATTAAATTTTTAGGAAAATGGAAATGTTTCAAGATGATTTTTGATTAACATAACTATTTTTAATCTGTTTATTTCAGATTCAGTTTCCAGTGGGACTATCATTGACAGTTCCAAGTATACAAGATGCACCTGTTCTCCAAGCGCTTGATTATTTAGACAGCTATTACAGTGTGACTGATCAATGATTCCCTGTCTGGTAAATCTCTCAATGTGGATCAAGTTACAATATGTGCTTTACAACCATTTCTAAAATATCCATTTTTATATGTTTGTACATGCTTCAGCAACTCTACCAATCACATAGCACTAAAGGAGTATTTAGGTCAATGACTTACTGTAGTTTATATTAAGGATTTCTAGAACATATGAGTGTCCCTGACTTGACATCTCCAGAGACAGAAGGCCTTTATTTATCCACAGATTAACAAAGGTTAATATATAGTATAGTAGTGAGAACACTTTTGGAAACCCATGTTTACAGCTCTTCTGCCATATTTAGGACTTTGTCTAAGACTTCAAGGTTTGATAAAGTTGGAATATTTTTAGAAATGATCAATTGAGTTGCCAATGATATCCATCATCAAAATGGTTTGTGAAGAGGGTCTACTTCAATAGAATTGTATGGAGATGAAAATATGTACCCATCAATCAGATGAGAGTACTTCAAATTACTCATGGTAAGAAAAATGTTGAGGCAGTTTAATGGTTGGCTGCTGGATCAAAGTCTCTATCTTATTTTAGGGCTTTGCAAAACATTCTTCCACTTACATAGTTTGAAAGGAAAGGCAACTCCTTTTTTAAAAAATTATCTACAGGAATATAAAACTCTTTTCAGAAAGTAAGAAAATCCAGGTGTGACGCAGATTATTAAAGTATTTGGGGTTCACAATAAGATATAAGGCACATTCCTAACTTTGCTTAAAGGCATGGAAAAGAAAGCCCAGGAAAGTGAGTTTCTTTATAGACACTAATGCTAAAGCACAACAAATGAAAGATGAGTGACTTTGTGCCTTAATTTTGAAATTCTTGGTGCAAGCCAAACCCTTAATGTTATTTTAATGGAAGTTTTGTCTGTGAGATGTTTCCTAAAGTGGAAGTTGTTACAGTGGTGGGACAGCATGCCATCACATTTTTATAATTTATAATATTACTTAGAAGTATAAGAACAAACACATTAACCATCTGACTGCTACAAGATGGTCATTGTTCTCCTTTGCCTACATGGGGGACACATTTCTCCTTGATAAACCAAAGTAAATAAGATTTATTTTATGTTGTAATGTCTGTTGTAATAAGCAAACACATCTATTTGGACAATAACAGGTGACAAAAGTAAAACAATAATTATGATATTTTCATTTTATTACTGTATCAGTAATTTTGTTTTTACCATCCTTGCAGTCTTCTCATGTGATTCACAATGACTTCCACAAAAACTAGAAGGATGAACCCATTAAGAAGCAGTTACTATGATGCTCAACTCAGCTAATAATACCCTTATTTTTCATTTTTATGATCTTATGGTTTATGAATGACAATCTACTAATTACCTATCACTATAAATATTTTTATTTAGAAATGAAAATAGGCATCAATAAACAAAGCAGACTGAAAGTTTTGGAAACATTTACAGTCTATAAAAGTATGTCTTTTTTCTCCCTATCAGACCTATATATTGACAACCTGGATGGACCATTATTTTTAACTACAAAAAATGCATGTATATCTCTTATCCTTTCTGCTGTTTTAAATGTTGTGTCTTTTGTCTGGAATCATTGTGAACCTGCCTCATTAATTTTTCCACTGAAAAAGTCTTCCAATTTATTAATATTCTCTTAAATAGATTATCCTTGATCCAGGATATGGATAAGAATGCTATCTATGTTTTGAATTTATTCTGTTATAACAGATTTTTTTTCATGAATTATGAGAATTTCACAATCAGTTGAACATAATAATGGAATATTATTTTATTTTGGCTTTTTTATCAAAATCTATTTCTCCTCCCATGGATAACCCAATATGAAAAGCATAAGTGCCCAGCATACTGCAGTTCTGGCCATCTTCATGCAAAAATCTTAACTTGTCTGTATTCATAGAAGACCTTCACAAAGGAAATGAAGGTAATGGGGACTTTACATAAGGGCAAATCCTACTCACATGGATGCATTTGTCTTAACTGCTTTGAGCTAAAATTCTTAAAAGCAAGAATAAAAACCACCTTTATGTCACTAGTTTTAAAATAATTCATATGGACTTCTAAAACAGAAAAGGGAAACAGATAAAGATAAACAGACAAGATATAGAGACAAAAGGATATGTTTACATAGAAGTTGGATCTAAAACCAATCAGGGGACCCAGAGTAAGTGTGACTTTCTTACTTCATTTTCCATTCATATATATGTACATACATACATACATATACATATATGTACATATATACACATATATATATATATACATATACATATTTATATACATATATGCACACTTATTAATCCTTCCATTATTCATTCACTCAGCAAACATTTATTGAGTAATAATTGTGTAAACCACTCTGTTAGGTAGTTTGTGAAATTCAAAGAAGAATAAACCAGAATGCCTTCTCTCAAGTTTATAATCCTTGCTTTTATGCTTACTCCCACTTTTTATTTTTCATCAGATTTTTTTCCTTCCTATCCAATTATCATGACCCCATGATCAGATAAAATTTATTCAAATATTGCATGTGATACTTATGAGCTATTTGATCATATACAATTCACTTAATCTCTTTGAGGTAAAGTTCAGGTAGGATTTAAAGAATATAAATTATAGATAAGTTTTGATATATTTTAAAGGAGGAAATTCCTGCACTGTCAAAAAATATAAATTTTTTAATGAATTGATACAACATACTGACTCTTTGAATTTTTTTTTTTTTAACCTCACTGTCTTCACTTATAAAACAATAATGCCCAATTTTGGCTTTGGAAAGATATAAGTAATCTCTCAGGGAGCTGTCATCAATTTGTCCAAAAATATCTCAAAGCAAATTTTAATTCATTTTGATTTTTAAAGTAGACATATGCTTCATAGTACTTTTAACATGAGGAAACATAAAAAGTAACTAACACAGAATGTGAGTACTTCCAAACTTCAAGAACCATTGATAATTATTGCCCTAAAGAGGACTGGATTATTGGTCAGATCTGACAATTTTGAAAAGTGATAGGTTGGGTTACACACAGAAAGATACAGGAAATGACTACCTACATAAATGCTATCCTCTCCACCTATGTTTATATTTTCTGCATGCGCATTTCTTAACCAGGAATCTCAATGCATTTATTACTAAGATGTCTTCAAGGACTTTGAGAACCCACAGCTAAAGAATAGCAGATAGTGACTGCAAAGCTACATGATATTGAAGGAGGCTGAAGTCCAAACAAGCCCTTTCTTTTGCACTTCTTTCAAACTTTAAAACCAAATGAAATGCCTAGAAGGAGATTAAAGTAGAAGATCTACAAATAATGGTTGGGTGGTAGTGAGATTCATGAAAGAAAATATGTGTGTATATACATATAAAGGAGAGATCAATGGAGACATATCTGAGACATCACCAACCTTTTCTGACTACAAAATAATGTGTAGATGGTCAGGGAATAAATGAAGAAGTTATAGCATGACTTAAAATTCCTATTGCCTGACAACACAGAAATGTCACTAGACTCTGAAAAGCAGGAACCAAGCAGGAAATAAAAAAATCTACATATCTTGGATATGTATAAAGCCATAGCTATTATGCAACCACAGGAAATGGAACTATAAGTCACCACATTCAGACTAAGGAAGGGTACAGGATGCATAGCTGGAGTCTGTTCTCATTAACTGTTATCACTAATGCAAACAGCTTGGACCCACAAGTACTCTTCTGTTGTCACTAATCTAGTTGTCTATTTTTTTTTTAGTTTGTTGAGAAAATTATAACTAATATTTAATGTTGTACTGTTTCATAGGTAGGATACTTATATTAGACTACATGTCCTGAGAAGTTAGCATTCCTACAGTTTATCAGATCTTCATTATCTGGCCTTCTATATTAATCTGTAAAAAATATCACAAAATAACAACTTCAGAGTAATATGAAACTTCAGAGGCTTTTTAGTTCTAAGCCACTCCTTATTTTGGTAATTCCTTAGATATTTTAGGGGTTAAAATTCCTCCAAATACAATTTGAATATTATCTTGAACCTACTTCTTTTCTATACCTTCCTAGTCTTCATATTCCAGATATCCCACCACACCCAATCTCCAAACTTTAATTAATCATATTGTTCTTATCTGCTCCTATTGTCAGCCTTGCAAAGCATAACTTTGTAAAGTTATGAAAATAACTTCATAAACATGCTTGAATATATCTATTTAATCTTACTATTCAATGTCTATTGCCTGATTTCTATGTGGAAATCAAATTCTCTATCATATTTTTCACAATGGTTCAAAAATGTTTGATCCTCCTCATATCCTCAATCCTACTCTTTCTCAATCCCACTCTTATCATCCCTCTTATTTTTCATCAGATGAGCTATCCTTGTACTCTACTAAGATCAAGATCATGTAAGATCCCTAAACTTTTTTCTCTTCACCTTTTTTTTTCTCCTATTTTTACTAAACATGGTTTCCCTCCTCATTCAGTAGTTGGAGGTGATGTTATCTTTTGAAAAATTAGGAGGGGGATTGAAGTTTATGGGTGAGTTTTGGACCTTGGAAAGCATGAAAAAGATCTGGAACAACAGTGATAAGGAATGTGATAGGACACCAACAAATGAAGAATAAAAAGATTGCTGAATATCAATAATCACTCAGTTTAATTTAGATTCTATGACTGGGTAATGGATCTAGTCACAATGGTTATGTTACACTAGGAATTGTCAGTAAACATTGAGTGGAAATGGATAAAGCAGACAATAGGGTGACCCAGAGACATATTGTCATGAATAATAGAATATTAGATTGTGTAGGAAAATTAGAATAGACAATAGGTGATTAGTGGGTTAAAAGAATATGAACAGAGCCAAGTGATTCAAGATTGGAATGTATAATTGACTTTCTTCACCTGAAAAGTTAAAAAAAAAAATTAGATTCAAGAAGGGAAATAGCTATTTTCTTGAAACCCAATAAATTTTATACCTGACAATAGTAAGGCTAATTTGGCCAACTCTTTTTAGGAAAACATGGTATAAAGCCTTGAAAATATGCTTGCTTTTGTGGTTTTACAACAATACTTTCTGGGTTTTAAGGGCCCGATTGCTTTGTTGCTTAAACTCATATTCTTCACCTTTGGTTCAGATTGGTATAGAAACTGTTTTTCATTTATCTTGCTATCTAATAAGAGTTTTTTTGGTTTGTTTTTTGAGGGAATCAAAGAATAGTGTGTTTATTCTTATTACATTTATTTGATAATTAATATCTTGACACAAATGACTGAGCTGGTACAAAATTTCACTTTGGTCTTTTTAGAAATTCCTCTTCTGGTTCAAAACTCATACCTCCACCAAAATGTGGTGAAACATTTTAGGAGAAAATGAAAGTCTCTCTTTTTTTATGGAATGGGAAGCAGATACAAGGAGTTTTTCCTATTATTTTTGTTACACTACTTCCATTATACTTTTAAAATGACATTTTATGTTATAAAATTATGACTAAGATTGGTCTCCCAAGAGATATGTAAGAGTACACTTCCCTTTCTTTCATGCAGAATTGGGATTAGGAATGTAACCCCTACATGCAACATAGGATTTATGGGGCATATGTTTCTTTTGGTGAACTTTTTAAATCTTTTTTATTCATTTTACAAAGGATCAATTTTAAGCAAGGGAAAGGGGAAATATATTGATTAATAGAGACAAGGCAAAATCAAAACATACCAATAAATATTTTAGAATTACATTTCAAGGACAACAATCTTTTCCCATTACAAATGAATGCCTTTATACTTTCTCATTACTCTGAATTTAACTTTTTTAGTTTAATCATTAGCATTTTGGTCATTTTGCTTCTTTTAATTGCTGGAGAAGCCACTAAAAGCCACTTGGCTTTCTAGTACAATAGCAGGAGTGATATGCAGAGAAGATGAGAAGTGAACAGATCGATCTAAATTTAAAAAAAAAATCCTGAAAAAGACCCTTTGTTACAGAAAAGTGCCAAGAAGAATGTATCAGTAGGGGCTCAGTAAAAATGTCTTAAAACAAAAAACAGTTGGAACAAAAGGGATTACAAAAAAAAAAAAAAAAAAGCAAAGAGAAAGGATTATAAGAAATTCTTTAAAAGACGGCTTTTGAAAAGTAACTAGGTGTATAGTGGCTAGAACACTGGATTTGGAGGTAGAAAAACATGTATTCCAATCCCACATCAGACATATAAATTATGTGAGCCCAGGCAAGTTTTTTATCTCTCAGACTCATTTTTCTCACCTATAAAATGGGGATAATAACAACTACTCAGGGTAATTATGAAGATCAAGCACATAATATTTGTAAAAGACTTTGAAAACTTTAAAGCACTACATAAATAAAATCATTTTTTTTGCCTAATACATTTAAGATATGATACATTTTTTACTTTTAAAAGATGGCTAATTAAAAAAATGAATGTTACATGAAATGCTTCAAAACTATATTTGACAAACAAATTTTGGGATTTCTACTCTAGCACTGGTCTCATCAAAGCTTTGAAAGATAATTTACATTTTAAGACATTCACAGTTTAATAAGAGATTTCTGAGAACAGGAACAAGGAGCATGAATGACTGCCTTCTAATTAAAGGGCTGACATCAACTCTGCCAATCCCATCAACTTTCTGAACTCTGTACTTACATATGTATAGGAAAATGGGAAACTTACTCATTACTCTCCCCAAGAAGCTGTATAACATTAACATTTTTTTTAAGTCCTAAAAGATGAAATGTGTTACATGAACTGGTATTTCAGTTGTATGTGTAAGTTAATATGCCTTTATGAGTATGGTTTGGCATTCAACTGTGTATTTATTTTTGGCTATCCAGTGTGTGTGCATGTGTATGTGTCTACCTATAGAATGTTCTAGTTCTGATAAATTCCAATCTTTGACAAACAATTATATTATTAATTGATCTCTGTTCTCTTTAGTCATTTCAAGGAGACAGAACAATTGGCATACAAGCCATACTTTGCATTATAGGAAAAAAAGTGTTTGGAGTTTTTTTTGGTGAGGCAATGGGGTTAAGTGATTGTCCAGAATCACACAGCAAAATGTATCAAATGCCTGAGGCTTCATTTGAACTCAGGTCCTTCTGACTCTGGAATTGGAGCTACCTAAGACACCCATAAACCGTCTTTTAACTGCTTTGATAGCTGGATGGTTAAATTAACCTTAGATTATTTATTCCCTGCCTCCTAATACTACAAAGTATTGTTCAGTGTTCCAGCTATTTGAAATAGATCTTTCAATATTGTTCCAAATGGTCAGGTCATATCTATCATGCTATTAACCAATGGCCTTGATCTAATGAGTGGAAGTGATGTAAGCATAGTAACAATGAAAAAATAATCAAATATCCTTGATATATAGTTAAATTTCCTCCAATGATGAAAAATGAAAGCCACCCAATGTCAGTTTATTCTGTACTACCTTGCTCATATTCTCCCTCAATAAGAGGTTCACCTAACATTACATTACACCTTACATTACAAGGATACTAATGTATCACTTTTTAAACATGGTCTATCAGTTTAAAATGGCAACAAAAACAACACAAATCTTAATCCCCAAGAAAGGAAATAAAATTTCCTTGATGCCCTAGTAAGAGAATTTGAATAGGAATTGAGATAACTGTCATCTTTCTAGGCCTTAGATCTATGATCTTTTTTAGTTCTGTGATGCTATGAAAAACTAATGATACCTTAATTTTCTTAACTTGTTCCCAATAGAAAAAAAAGGGTAAAAAAAAATTAAAAATTGTTTCCTCTGTCAAGCAATTTAAAATGGCTCCAGAAGATCACTGAGGGATAGATAGTTCCCTATAGTGAGAATCTTCTGAAGGTGGCCCAGTTCAATTTTAAATGACTCAAATCTTGGCACTTTCATCATTCCCGTTGTGAGGAAATTTCTCTATTTCATAAGATGTCACTGGATTGCTTTTCCCTGATATCAGATGAAATTGCCCTTTACCTGATTGTATTCCATTACTGCTCATTATATTTTGTCACAAAACCTAATTCTTTTCCTTCCTGGATGCCCACATCCTTCATATACAGTTCTGTGCCAAAGTATCACATTCTCCTCAATAATCATACCTCAGCCTGCAGAGTGTAAAATTACCTGTTACTAGCAATGAGGAGCCTGGCACCATCTGAACCCCGAAATGAGAATCTGAGATGAAAACAAGCCTTGAATATCCACTTTTCAAATTCAAAATATCCAAGTTGGTGAACCTTCCAAAATGAAGTTTCTAGAACTGCCCAATCCCAGAAACCTTTATATCACTTCCAGTTTTTCTATCCCCCAGTGTAGCTGTACAATGGAACTTAAATAGTTCTATCATTTCTAAATAAATACAAAATATACGTAAGCCTAACATCTTTGACCATTTGTTTCCAGCTGGGAAAGTGACAACAATGGAGTGAAAAAAAATCACTGATTTGGGAAGTAGGAGATGACACTTTAATAGTCATGGTTCTTCTACTTACTAAAAATATGAACTTGAGAAACCCTCAATCTCTCTAGTCCTGCTCTTCATTTGTAAAATGAGGAGGCAGTCACAGTTTCAGAGGACTTGTGTTGAAAAGAGATGCCCATCTCCTCATAGGGAGGTGATAGGGAGTGCTGACTGAGACATACTTCAGGGGATATGACCAATGAGGGAATTTGTTTTGTTCAACTATACATGTTTGTCATGTATTTGCTTTCTCAATGGGGGATGAGTAGGTGAGTAGGAGAGAATGCAAATTTCTTAAAAAATAAAATAAAATTTAAAATGAGAAAGTTGGACTACAGGATCTTTAAAATCCTTTAAGATCTCTGACCATCTGTGATTCAATCTTTCCAGAATCATTGCATGGTATTCTAGTTCATGAATTTCTATGCTTCATCTCAACTGAACTTTTTAACATTTACCAAACATGCTGAACTCTTTTTTTTAACTTTGGTGATTTTACTCATTATGCCCTCTTTACATAGTACTCTTCAAATCCCTTTGATTCGAAGGGTACTTCAACCTGTTGAAATCCTACCTGTCTTGGAAGCCCCATTTCAAATGCTGCTTCTGGTATGAAACATTAATTTTTTGTCCCAGAGAATAATGTTTTTTCTCACTCTAAATTCTCATTTGTGTGTGTCTGTTTGACACAATCATATTTTTATTCTATAATAATTATATGTGAACACTTTATCTCCCATAAAGATTAAAAATCTCTGCTTTTTTTGGGGGGAGGGGAGTGGCAAAGATACTATTTTATCTATTTTTTTTCCAACCTCCTAACATCCAGTAACATTTGTACATTGGATATGATTGATATTTTTTAATGAGTGAATCTTCCCAGTCTTTTTATATTTTCATAATATTTAAACCTGGACATATTAAAAATAGCTAGCATATATGGAGTTCTTTAAGGTTTACTCTATTGCATGTGTCATTTTCCAAGACAAACTGATTGTTGAAGCCAATGTGGGAGATGTGTGTGTGTGTGTGTGTGTGTGTGCGTGTGTGTACAAAGAAACAAAGGACTTTCAGACTTTACAGAATTGGAGTAGGAGTAGCCTTGACCACATGTATTCTATACAATTATCTTGCCATCATTTTTCAAGTTTGTGCTCACTATTCCCATGAACACTATGTATATTTGTGTGATAATGCACTCTAAGTTTATGGGGAAGGGATGTTTTATAGCTACTATTATTCTGTTATTACTTTGCCTGTTTAGTAATTGTATCTACTGGCTGATTCTTATGGGTAAACACACCAGTGAGGGTTCATTAACAATAATGCTAGAAGTATTGTCCAACAGGCTTACCACTTGAACATTAAGTCATGACTGTAATTTCAAGATAGAGGAGTAGGCCAGAATGAGTGGTTACACACCTATACATAGGAACTTATTCTTACCTAAAATGTAAGAATAAGAATTTGAACTTATACACCTTGAAAGTATCAAAGAAATCTTAATTTATGTTAATTATTCTGAAGAGGAAAAGTGTAGTCCATCTACATTGAATGACTGGAACTAAATATTGTGGTCCTCTGTAGTTTTAGCTGCGATTTTAAAATAAAATCCCACTAACTAGAAAAACTAGATCAAAAATTGAGCCTATATGACCTGAACAAATTCATAATTACTGATGCAAGAGGAGGGTTATCTAAATTAATAAAATCCAGAGAATCTAATGGATTTAAATCTTAATATATTATAAAATAACTAGCCTTGCAATAATGTCTTAAGGTTTGCAAAATGCTTTATCAATATTATGTCACTTAATTATCATCACAACCTTGAAACATTGATGCTATTATAATCATTACCTTTTTATAGATGAGGAAACTGAGGCAAAGCAGAATTAAAGGGATTTGCTCAGTTTCACAGAGCTGGTAAATATCTATGGATAGATTTGAATTTAGACCTTTTTGATTCCATGTCCATTGTTCTGTCTGTTGAGCCACCTAGCTACCTATACACACATCCCCTATGTCACAACTGGTACCATTAATTAGTTTAATTAAAATACAAAGATAGGAAAAACTATTATATAGAGTAGTTAGTTTCACAACAACATGGTTATAAATAAGCAAATAAATAAACTGCAATGGAATTCTGCAATATTGTAGCAGAATATGATTATAATTTATTATTCAGTTACTTGAGAGAGAATGTTAGTTGGGGCCATTTTATGTAGCTTGTATTGATATTAAGTATGCTTATATCAAGCCCATTAATATATGATAACTTCATCAGGCCACTGATTTGTGCTTGTTGGCCAGTTGGGGGCAGGGAAGTGACACCATGTGTGTATAGACTGTTGCATCTAAAGTCAGAAAGACTCACCTCCCTGAATTCAAATCCAGCCTCAGACTTACTAACAGTGTGATCTGGGGAAGGCACTGAATCTGTTTGCCTCAGTTTTCTCATCTGTAAAATGAGCTGGAAAAGGAGTTTGAAACTGCAGTATCTCTGCCAAGGGTTCATGAAGAATTGAACTGAAAAATGACTTAACAATAAAAGAACAAAATAATACATGTCAATTAAAATAGGGCATTATAGTTTAAATTTATTCATTAATTGAATTTGTAGTCATAACTTTTACTTCCCCTTGTCTCTTTTCCTCATAGAAATCGAAATTTATGATTTGGGGCTAGATATTGTCTCTTCCAGATAAGAACAGCAACAACAATGACTACTACTACTACTACTACTACTTCTACTACTACTACTACTACTACTACTACTACTACTACTACTACTACTACTACTACTGATAATAATAGTCTCTAAACTATGTGGAATGAAGAGTTTTACAAAATAAAGAGATGTGGCTGAGATGACTAAAATCATATGAGAACATAATTGTCCTAGGACCATTTTTATTTGATCTCTATATAATAAGATGAAATGATAATTCTAGTAACAATAATAATAATGTCTTATTTTTCAAGTCCATTATGCTTCCTTTTTTTTTTTTTTTGCCTTCATTGGTAAGCCTCTACTTTCTTTATATTCCTATTGTGTCCCTCATTTTGCCCCACCCCCCAAATAATGACTTGACATTTGAAAATTCATTACAGAATTATTATAAATCACCATCAAATTGTACTGGGCTTTATTCAGAAAATCTAAATCATGAGCTTCAGAACTAGGATAATCAAGTTTTCAATCTAGTTGCAACTCAGGAGATTAGAAGATTGGCGGTGCATTACTCTAAAAATCAAATCTGATTAATGTATAATTGCAGCAGAATGCACAGGTATTAATTAGTTGTATTTTCTATGAGTCATAAATAGCTATTACTGGAAAACCAAGAATAATTTTTAAAATTAGCATAAAGAGAACTATAATCATGAATAATAAGTGATAGTCATAATTGAATGGACTTTGTGAAAATAAAAAAAATTGGTTATTACATTAATTTTGGTATATAAATGCCTCCTAATAGATGATTTAAATATGGTTCAAGACAATTTAAAGATAACTTGCTCATTTACTGCCAACTATTTATATGTATTTTTACAGATGTCTCCATCATGAATTAAATTCTTTTTTCCCCTTGTACAGTGTCTTTATAGTAGAATCACTAACTGATAATTTACTGGGTGTGAATGGTTTTAAAAAGCACAACTAAAGATATCACTGTGGCTACCAATCAGATACTAATCACAATTTTTATTTCTAAAATGACTTGCTGTATTTACCATCAGTAGCTTTGCCATTAAAACAATATACTACACATTGTTTTTTAGTCATCAGATTAATAAGCAGGACTTGCAATTGTAGGACATAAGACATTAGCATTTCCCAGAAACATCTATTTAAAGTAGTTTAATCAAGTCCCAGGTGACTGCTCTTTATTTCTGAGGACCCCCTCCCCCAACTCACTTAGATCACTAAATTGATTCCCTAATAAATAAGTTAAGTTAAAAATGAAATGTCAACATTATTTCAAAGGTTATTTGTTTGTTTATTTATAGAGCTATCCATTTCTCTAAACAGCTTCCACTACAAATACATAAAATTGATAAATTGATAAAATGAAAATTGATAAATAAATAAATAAATAGAAATAAATAAAATAGAAATCATTGAAAAGACATTGGAAAGTAGGACCTAACAAAAGAACTTTACTATAAGAGTGATATATGATTAATGTTTTTTATGACAGCCCAGAAGGAGGGCAGGTTTTTCTTGGACTCCCTTCTGTCAGTAGTCTGGGACTCAACTGCTTAAAAAGGGAAACAGAGGCTGTGCCTTTATATACAAAGCTCACCATACCTGGAATACCTAAAGCTAGTTAGAGTAATGGAGTATGTTATTTGAAAGGTTAAAGGCTATAGTAGGCTCATGTGAATATAGGAAGTATAGAAAGAGAAAGAATAAGTGTGGTAACCCTTGCCACCTCAGGACAATCTAAAGAGCTCATTCTCTGTATGATTGTTGAAGTATGAGCACCAGAACAAGCTTATGACATAATTGCTAGTGCATCTTACAATGTCATCAGTATTGAGAAAGCAGTGATGAAGGGTGAGAAGATTAGATTTTTTTCTCCCTCATAGAACCTCAGCTTTAGGCAGCTAAAATTGCTGCCAGATCTCTGATTCTGAAGGCAATTGCCTGGGAAGTGAGAATAGAGGACCTAACACCTCCAAGATACTTCAGTTACTAGAATATTAAGAGAACCTCATCATAAAACCGCTTTTCTCAAAAGATAATCACACTCTAGGGACCCTGAGCATCATGACAGATGAGACAGCATTCAGGATATGTGTATACTGCTAAATAGTTATATTCTGAAACAATGTTGACTTTATATTTGCCATTTTAGGCTTTTCTACCTGATTGAATGTGAGGAAAGCATAATGGAGAAGAATGACCAATGGTCTACAATTAGTATCTTAAAATAAACACATTCTCCCTTTTGCATAGATAGTTAAAGCCCTAAATCAACATCTTACTAATCAGCATGACTTGGTAGGCAATTTCTGTATTACAAAACAATAAAGTCAGGTAATCTATTTAGGATTCCTAGTGCAACAACAAATGACATATGACAACTATATAATCGCAGGTATCTATTTTCATATATATTGAAATTTGCAAAGCCTTTTCTACTTGTAAGCCCTGAATAAAGCTTTTATTATGTGCTAAATGCATGGTGAACTGACAATATAATGAAGACTAGAGTTCAGAATTAATACAAACCATCAGTAGTTGCTCTGTGGGCAAGGTGGTGAAATTATCTTACACACATATATGTATGTTAATGTATATCTCTGTCTATATCTATCACTTTCACCTCTAACAACCAAATAGCTCCTCAGTCAGTCAGCTACACTTACTTTGATACATAATAATTTTATCCAACTAACAAGTTTGTGGAAGAGAAAGCAAGGACAGAAAATTTCTGCTTGTTCATCCTTTCATAAATTCTACTGTCTCCAGCATTGGAAAGAGCATGATGCAATTAAAGTGCTTAGAAGTCAAAAGTCTGCTGTAGAATATCTATGGTCCATTTGTTGTTTAGTCATTTTTGTTGTGTCTGTCTCTTTTTGACTTCATTTGGGATTTACTTGGCAAAGATGCTGGAGTGATTTGCCATTTCCTTCTTCAGCTCATTTTACTGATGAGGAAACTAAAGGAGAGTGAAGTGACTTGCCTAGGAATACCCAGCTAGAAAGTATCTGATGCTGAATCTGAATTCAGGTCTTTTTGATTCCAAGTCCAGCACCTCTATCTACTGCACCATCTAGCTGCCCCATGATATGTATGTAGAAGCAAATCAATTAAGAAAAAAAGAAGACAACATATAAAGTTTTCACTAACCAGAAAAAACATTTTTCAGCCCTGGCAAACTTCTAATACGGATGCTATTTTTGCCCAGTATTGATCGTTGGTTGGAAGGCAATTTGCAAATTAACTCTCAATAAATTCATGACTCCCACTTTCACTAATTGAGAACTGTGGTTATATATCCCAAAGTAAAGAATTCCTTTTTACATTTTCCTTCTTTTGTACCGCTATACCATTCAGGACACTTAGTGTATGAGATTGCTCCAAGAACACCATGCTAGTCAAAGTTGCAAAAAAAAACCTTAGAAGCAGTCCAAACAAAGCCAGGACAGAGTGCAATTATTTGCTGAATTGCACAAGATTAGCATAGAAAAATTTGACAATATCTGTCACTTTGGGACAGAAGAATAATTAAGTACTTCTTTAAAAAATTGTTCCAGCTTAAAAAAAAAGTATTTGAAATTGGTTCCAGTGCTTCAGATGGGAAAGGAATCATCCTTTTCTTGGGTGACATAACAACTCTGTATTTGGTCCCTCACTTACCTATGGAAGGAGAGAAGAAATGCATTTCTGCTTTGGACAGGTGTGGGACAAAAACAAACCATATTCATCCAAATTTGGGAATATTTTCTAATCTTGTGGTCACATAGGAAATGGACAGATTCTGAGAATGGACAGTATGAAATGGGGAAAGAATATAGAATTACCTCCTCCTTACTCATTTATGTCTATTTCTATTTATTTTTCTATTTACCTCAAAAATAAAAATGCTTTATGGGAGAATTTCTTTTCTAGAATTCATTGATCTTTGTGGATAGATTTCTGGGGGTGCATAAATGTAGACAGGGAAGATAAAACTACATTCTTATTTTTACTAACCACTAACTGAAATTTAGTATTTTCTTTTTTAAATTAAAATAAATTATTCTGAAGAGAACAGACTTTATTAAACTTCCAAGGAGGGACACAATTCAGGGGAAAAAAAGGTTAAGAGCATCTAACCTAAGGTATAAAACTTTAAGTAATTGTCTTCAGCCAGCCTCAGTTTCCTCAAATGAAAAATGAATATAACTATAACATTCCCTGAATATACAACAATCCACATGAGGGAATGCATATGAAATATGTTTTAAAAACATTTAAATAATGATGAGATATCATTTCTATAGAGATTTAAGGTTTAGAAAGTACACTCAATATGTATCATATAGTATTCCATGATTTACAAGATACTTTCCTTACAAAAACCTTATAAGGTAGAAAATGTAAAATGATTGTTCCCATTTAATAAAGGAGCAAACTAAAAATCATAGTGGTTAATTGATTGATCCATGAATCACAAAGCTATAAAGTGACTGAGTCAGGATTTGAATGGTGTCCAAGCTCCTAATTCAGCACTTTCTGCTTTTTGCAACACTGACTCTAAAAGGCAGCTAGTTAGCTAACTAAAATTTGGAACATGAGAGGCAAGAAGATCTAAGTTCAAATGCTGCCCTAGTCCCAGACTATCATTGTGATCCATGGACAGGTCATTTAACCTCTTTCAGGTTTCTTTCCTCATCCATAGAATGGGGATAATAATTGCACAAATAATTGCTCAAAGAGATAATAAATGAGATTCCTTTACAAATATTGAAGTGCTATACGTTAGTTACCATAATGAAAATGCAAACCATTATTGCCATTTAGGTTATATTATTTTACAAAAGTACCACAGAACTATTCTTGTTTTGGCTCCCCCGGAGAGCACCATTTTGTCCATTATCCTAAAAGGCAATAAATTTTGTTCTACTATATGGCTTTCTGAAAAGAGAATTCTACTAGGGAAAACTTAAGAAAAGTATAATTGGTGTGTTTTCTCTGGTTCCCCTTGCTGCTATTCACATGACTTAAAGGCCTGCGACAAATGAAACCAACAATCCTTCTTTAGGGGAAAGGGCTTTTTGAAAATGGAAAATTTAAAGCATTTGAAATATCAAGTACATTTTCCTGTAGAGATTCTGAGTATAAAGAACTCAATGAATACTTCAATCAAATTTGATTAAGTCCAGAATGAACTGAACATTTATATTAATATTCAAATAGAATTTAATTGCATAAATGCACTTGGCCAACTATTAGCACTTCTGTCAAAATAAAAAGTATATAGGAGAAATAAAGGCTGTCTTCTAGTTATATTTTTTAATCTATAAATGGTTCCATTGATAATCTCCTAATCATTCTTATTTTTATGCTTTTAAAATATATATAAAACTTTACTATGTAAATTCTAGGCTATCTCCCTGGAGACCTCAGGATCAGCCAGAGTCAGGATAAGCAAAAGTTTTTGGTCTTTAGGAGGAGAAGTGAAGGAGATGGACAAAACTGCTGCAAGCTCTCCACCAACCTCCCTTCTCCTCTTCCTCCTCCTGCAAAGTGAGTCTGATTTGTCTCACTCCACCCTCTAATCCCTCTTATGATTACCTGTATACATCAAGAGATCAAGGCAGCATGGAATAATGAGAAGGGCCATTTTTCCAAACATGTGCTAATAGAGTTATTATTCAATAGGCAATTAGCCTTAAGTGCTCTGTTGTCTGATTCAAGCACAACTTTTAAGAGTTTCAGCCCTTTATATTACTGCATCAAATCACCTGGTCTACTTAATCATATTTTTATACCCCACTTTCCAGGTTTATAAAATGCTTTACTCATAATTTACTTTTGAGATAAGTAGTATGGATATTATTATAACCCTCTTACAACTAAGGAAACTGAGTCTCAGTGAAGTAACATGGCAAAGTGATTTGTCCTTTTGGTTTTTACCTTCACAACATCTCTTATTTCCATTCCTATCTTCCTCCTAGACTATTTAAATATCCTCCTAATTGGGCTCTCTGAATCCAGTCCCCTCTCCAATTTATTCTTCAAATAGCTACAAAATTCATCTTCCTAAAACATTCCCCTCTGCTCAAGAAGATTCAGTGCCCCCCCCATTATATATATATAAAACTATAAACTTGTTTAGCATTTGAAATTCTTCAAAATCAGCCCCTAGCTTATATTTTTCAGATTGATTTCACTTACTACCCATTTCATAATCTATATTCTATGAAAACTGGGAACCTAATATTCTCAGGGCCTGACATTGTATTTCCTATCACCTTGCCTTTGTATAGACATTCTCCCACAACTGGGGAGAATGGGATATTCAACTTCCTTAACTCCAACCCTTGTAATACCCACATCCCTTCAAGTATTAGCTGACATTTCCTAGGTCATTTCTAACCTCCTAAATTGTTAGTGCTATTGAGCCTCTGAGTGATTCTCTCTCCTCTCTCTTTTTGTGTCTCTTTCTTTCAATTTATACACACAAACATACATATATATCCATACACACATGTAAACATGTATACTTATATATACATATATATATACATACACATATTTATTTGTTTAAGTGCTTTCCATCACTCCAACCCTAGCAGAATAAAAGTCTCTGAGAGTTTGGGCTATTTAGTTTTTGTCTTTTTATCCTATCTATGAAGACTAGTGTCTGGCACATAGTAGGTACTCGGTCAGTGGTCACTGAATTGAATTGATGAAATCCAAGTAGTCAGTAACAGAAAAAAAAGATTTCTGATTGTAAATCTACTACCCTCTGGATTATGTCCTGATGCTTTTGTTCTATGAATTAAAAAAAGAAAAAAAATGAAAGATTGACCCACATTCAATAAAGCAGCTTTCAAATTAAATGGAGAAAAAAGTATAGGAACAATATTTAAAGTTGTGAACCTGAAATATTTCTAATCCAGATTTGGAATCTAGAATTTATTTTTGACTCATCATTTCAAGGAAACAACACAAAAATGGTATTAGATTTTCTATAAATGTTGATATGTCTTTCTATAGTAGCTCCTTGTTTTCAAGGTATATTTAAAATCCAATTACTTATCATGATTTATAAAGAAACATTTTCATGGAATTACAGGATTTCCAAAGCAAAGTTTAACCGTGACTTGAATGATCAGCTAAATGTTATAGTGGAGGAGTGTTGGAATTGTAGGTAGAAAAACTTGGGTTCAAATTCCATTTTAAACATTTTCCAGATGTTTGGCTATGGGCAAGTCCCATGTGATCTCTCAGATTCATTCCTCTTCCCTTTAAAATCTACCTCATTGGGTTATGAGATAATAATTGCAAAGAAATTAGAAAACTTAAAGGCACTATATAAATAATATATCTTATTTTTTTCTACCCAAATTGCTTAAAATGATACTGTTTTGATTTTTAAAAGATGACTATTTTTTTTAAAATGAATGTTGCACCTTTAGTTTTCTCCTATAGAAAATGAGGTAGTTCAACTCAATAACTTCTGAGTTTCTTTCTATTTGGAAATGTATAAACTGAAGAGAAAGAAAGAAGAATTCATTAAGTGCCTATTATGTGCCAGTAAATGTGCTAGGCACTTTATGGATATATTATCTCATCTGATTCTCACAAAGTTTCTGTTTATTTCTGTTTCTGTTATTATTATCCTCATTTTACAGTTGGGGAAACTGAGGCAGACAAAGTTGATATGGCTTTTCTAGGCTATCATAGTTAGTAAGTAACTGACACCAAATTTAAACTTAGATTTTCCTGACTCCAGACTTAGCATTCTATCCACTATATCACCTAGCTTCCTCAATGATCTTAAGATCTCTTTAGTAATACATATTTTAAAGTAAAATTCAGATTCAGTTGTGATCCCTAAATACTTAGAGAAAGAATGACATCCATATAGAGAACCATATAAAATATCAAGTAGGAGAATCCAATTTGAGAATCATCCCAGTGTAGACATAAGCCACAGAGTGAACTGTTTATGTCTATAAGGTCTCTCTATTATTTTCAACAAGTAAACAAAGAACTATCACCAAACCGAATAGATTTCCTGGAAATCTCCAAAAATGTGACTGAAAATAGTCTCATACTTATGACTAGAAGAGTTAAAAGCAATAACTTTGTCATACTGCTAGCAATTTTGATATTATATCTGTGTGAGACACTAGTGAAGATTAATATGGTAATTAGGGAGGTATTAGAAATGTTGCTTGGCAGGAAAGATAAAGCAATAGTATAGGCCCAGAAATAACATTGGGATTTTCATGAATTTTGCCTCAAATATCATGAAGTGACAGAGATCATTAGCCTTATGTGATAACCACCTTTGGGGCTAGGGAAGCAGCCCCTGAATTTCACATCTTTGCTCTGTTACTGCAATCCATGTTTTCTCTCATATGAATTAGGTCATTTTGATAAATCTAATTATTCTTGATCATGCACATGAATTTCCAAAAGACAAGAAATATATTTTTGACGTAAATATTTACTAGATGGAAGAATTAAAACAATAACAACAACAACAACAACAACAAAAAACAATGCCACAAGCAGGATAGTTTTCCTCAATGATTTCTAAAGGATGTTACCTTTTTGAGCAAAATGTAGTGTGCACATCATTGTTAGAGGGAAGAATTAAGCACTGTTTTTTACACCATTTCTGCTGTTTTCATGCTCAGAGAACTGACCGAACAGCCAAGTAGCTAGAAAGAATGATGATTGAGAAACTATTCTTTAAAAAATCACAGGATCTTCTTTCAACTTGCTGTACCTATAATTAGTTACTTTAAAATCCATTTCTAACCACATAGTTTCACATAAAATATAGAGGCTCCACTATCATTTCATATTCTTAATCAGAAGTGTCCAAAGAATCAGAATAAGAAATTGCACTGGCATCCCACTAGGATGTGGTTATGATTGCCATGGAATTGAGTATAGCATGGATGTCATGACATGGGAAGAGTGGAGATAGTTATTACCAAATATGAAAAAAGCCTCATTAAAATCCTATGTGAGCTATAACACAATCTTGGGGAGCAGACTCCCTAAATACAGCATTATAGTAAGCTCTGTTATATTGTTGCCAGTATGGATCACAGAATTTTGAACTAATGGGGAACTTTGGCATGATAAAGTTCAAGTTCTTTATTTTTTTATACAGGGAAACAAGGCTCATAGAGGTTAAGTGATATGCTCAATGTTCCAGGATAACTTAATAAATGACAAATTTAGGAGAGGAATCTGAGTCTCTGATTTAAAATAATTTCCCCTCAATATACCACAAGGATAACTCAAGTTTTTTATTATACTTACATATTTGACACCTTTTTTATCCTATATTTAAGAGTTGATGCTAAATTACTTGAATTAATTAGCTAAGAAATTATTCATATGCCCATATGCTATTCAAGAGCTAAACTGATGAGTATTTTTAAAAGGCTTCTCAAGAAAGGTAGTGTAGTAGAGGAAAAAAAGATCTGAGTCAACTGGAAGACTTTCTCCCTTCATGGTCTGCCTCTGTTATTTATTAACAATGAATTCTGGGTGAAGTCTCTTTTTCTTTTGAATATTGGTTTCCTCATCTGTCAAATTAGGAGACTGGAGAATGGTGGGCTACAAGAGGCCAAAGAACCAATGAATACTGAGGAAGTGGAAGTAGTGAGTGTATATCATTTTTTAAAAAAGGCATTTTGGCAGTAATAGAAAAAAGGGAGCTGGGATGTTGGGAGATAACATCAAGAGTTGGACTTTATTCTTTAATAATTAGTCTAGGAGACACCCAACTATGGTTTTATCCTGAGGGGAAGAATCAAGAGAAAGGACAAGACTGAAGATGGATGAGAAAGAGAATTTAACTGATGGCTCAAGGTCATGCATCGAGGAGACCAGAGGTAATTGAGATGGATGGTACAACTGAAATGTTTCACTTTAGCAAGGAAGAGGGCAACTTCTTCTAAAGCTTTAAGATTGGAGAAGATGGCTGAGTATAGACATTAAGAGATTTAAAGCATTTGAGGAAGAGAATTAAGGGAGCTCACTTGAAGTTACTTTTTAAAATTTGCCAATTTAGAGAACACCTCTCCCCATATTCAAATTATTTCCATACATTATCAATTGTTCCTATACAAAATTACTGAGAACTATAATTATTTCACTACTTCCACCATCTTATACCTATGTCTCAGTCATGTATCTTAAGCCTGGTTAACTACAGTGGGATCCTGAATAGGGTCTCCCAGATCCCAGTTTCTTTTTATCTATCTTCAGTCTTTCTTGTTTAGTTTTATCTTTCTTTTTGATCCTGACACTATCGTTTCCAGAATTTGTTTCTGTTGTCTACTCAATCATAGGATCATAGTATTCAGAGTTAAAAGGAACCTCTGTGATTCCATAGTCTAGCTTCTACACTTTTCAAGTGAGAATACTGAGGTCCAGAGAAGCTAAGTCATGTGTCCATAATGACAGAGATAAGAAATGACAGAGCCAGGATTAAAAAGCAGCATAAGGGATTCTCCTACACCATACTGGCACAAGGCAAAAATCTCCAAACTCTACCAACCATTGATGGTTTTTTTCATGTGAAATTTTGATAATCCAGGCTACAAATGATGGGACAGAAAAACATACCGAATGTGAATGACCCTCTCCCCCCCCCCGCCCCCATCAGATGTGCATAATAAACTGGAGGAAAAGCCTAATTTTATATATTCCTAGAAGCAAGACCTCCTGAAGAGTATTCTAATGCCACTAGAGGAGATGGCTGTGACGACACAGAAGGCACCAAGTTTTGGGATAGATTTACCTTTGCTAATTTAATTGCATTAATGTATGCTAAAAGATTTACACCAGGCTATTTTGTTTTCCCTTTTGGCTTATAGACAAATCTGTCTCGCTTTCTCTCCTACACTCTGTCTCCAATACACACACACACACACACACACACACACGCGCCGCGCGCGCGCCAATAACGAGACAGAAGAGAAAAATTCTTGAAGCTCAATTAAATGTATCCAGTTTGCACAATGCTAACAATTTTCTTCTTATATAAAGATACAAATTCTAGAGTAAACCTTCTTTCCTATGGTCCATTATCAATTCCACATCTTTCTGTGAATTTCAGAACATAATAAGTACATAGTCATCTGATTTTAGCTTTAGACTGTATATCAGGTATTTTTTCCAGACATAAACAATTAAGAGAACTAGAAAATAGCACATGGAAAGCTCTAAAGAATTGATCCACAGAGAGTGCGTCATGCAGCACCAAACAACTGCAGTCTCCCCTGGTACAACTATGGACAAGAGTTACTGCTGCTTGAGCAAAGCAACTTGAAGGCATGGACACAAACCCAGGCAATTCCTGCTTGCAGCTTAACTGATCCCTTACCAGGAAGCTGTTTCATAAAATGTTTAAATTGATGGTGCTCACACTACACACAACTTCAAAGACCTTCAGATACAAACTTCTATCTATTGTATTGGCAGCCTGAATGTAAATCCTATTTTTTCCCCCCTTTCCACATTCAGTAATTGTATTTTATTATAGAAGCTTATATTCCAAAATCTCAAATCTGTTCAAATTAGTGTGTATGTATGTATTTATGTATATATGTATGTATGTGTATATGCAATTCCCCCCCAAATAAATAGATGGATAAACAAACAAATAAATAAATAAAATTATAAAATAAGGAAGCAAGCAGAGACCGGAGTTCCCTCTATCTGGTTGCTTAATAACAAATCAAAACACACCCAAATCTGGAGCTATTAGGAAAGGTTTTGTGAGAAAGAAATAAAATAAAACCGACTTGTTAAATGGGACTCCCTGCTGCTGAGTGCCATGTGTTACTCTACTAAGTTGCATCTGTTCAGCTATTAAATATGTGGAGGAATATGATATAGACAGCAGTGACATTATCAAATATGCTGACTGCTTATGAAAGTGCTACAGTATTTCTTTTAACTCTTACCTTTAATTAGCAAAAGTGGCTCCTAGAGTATCTTCCCAGGCAAAGAAAGAAAATAGTAATTGTTGCTCATATTCTTATTTAAAACTATTGTGGAGAAGGAAATCACAGAGAAAGATTTGGCCAGCTAACTGACAGATCAATTTGCCCCCAGGTTTTTGTTGTTGTTTATTTTTGTTTAGGGCTTTTTGTTTTTAGTTTTTGTTTGTTTTGGCTCCTTATTTAGGTCAGGATTTTAAAACAGCATTTTGTACCATCAGCTGTGTTATCTCATAATGGAAACAATTGGGAGATTGGGGCTGGGCTGATGAGCTAAGCATCTGGAGATGATACTTGCATGAAATCTGAAAAAAAAAAATCCCTTAAGTACTGACATCTTTTGTTCTTTCTTATTTCTTTTCAACTTAATCTAAGCAATTATCAAATGCCAAGGAACATGTGAGTCAGTCCCTTGATCTAATCCACCCTCTGGAGTTCCAGAAGTCTTGTCACTGGAATGGGCTATTGAGAGCTAAGACATCAATGCCTTATGAAACACTTAATAGCAAAGTACATCTGTTGCTACTTTGCAGGCTATATGAAGCATTAGCCACAATAATGTTGATAATATTAATGCATTTAAAAGCCTTGTCACGTTCCACTGATGTTGTACAAATTCTGGAGATTGGCATCATCCAAATAAGTGATTCATGGTGGAAGTAAGGATTATGGAATTTCCAAACAGTCAACCTACATACAGGTAGTCTCAGGACACAGTATATCATTCCAATGGACCATTTTAACCTTTGATTTCAGATTCTCCTTCTGGAATATTACTTGATAACAGTTTTCCTGAAGTGGACATTGTGACTTCTCAGATTGCTCTGGGACAACCTCAGTTTTCCTATTTGCCCAACAAATACTTATAACAGCCAAAAAAGCAAGTAGGAGAGGAATTATTGAAATTACCTACTAAATAGTCCCCTGGCTAACATTTCCCTTTCATCCAATTCACTTTTTACATAGCTACCACTATATGATGGCTCAAGAAGTTAAGTAACTCCCTATTGTTTTCAGGATGAAACATAAACTTCTCAGTTTGGCATTTTCAAAACTATCACAATCTGGCTAAAATTTCATTTTCATTTTAATTGCAAATTACTTTTTTGTATACTTCTTTTCAGTCTTCCTTATCTAGAATTATCTTCTTCCTTATTGTCTTGGTTTCTTTCAAGTCTACAATTCCTACAATTTGCAGGAACATTTCCTAGTTTTTCTTAATGCTAGTGCTTTGTGCTTGAAATTATTTCCAATTTATTTTGTATATATCTTTTTTTTAATATAAATATTTTAATGTGGCCCCTCTCATTACACTACAACTGTCTGATTAGACTTGGGAGTAGGACTGTTTTTGCTTTTCTTTGGAATTCCAAAATTTTACACGCACCTAGAAAACAGTAAAGATTTAATAAATTCTTGTTCATTGGATAACACACTGTATAGTCTAACCAAATGGTCTTGTTGAGGTGTACAAGGTCTAGTAGCGGCGCGGAATTCCCAATAAAAGCATTTATTAGTCTGAGAGCTAGATTGATAAAAGAGGTTTATTATTGAGTTTAGAAGTAGGAGATAGGTGAAGGTAGAGATAAGGAGGGCACTGGACAGAGGGTCCAGTGGACAGAGGGTCCTCACATGGCTACCCCCAACTAGGGGGGGGGTTGGGAATCAAAGATTGGAATCTTTCCCGCATCAGTTTATATACTCTTCTTCAGGCATATAACATTTCATCTTCTATATCCCTGCCTGAACCCAAGCTTTTTCTATGCCGAAAAGTCACTTCCTTTCCACTGACATCTAGAATTACTAGCTTCTTTCAAGGCTCAGCAGCAGGGGCTCCTCCTACTCCTGGCTTTTTTAGATTCCTTAGCTGTTTGGCCCCTCTTTTTTCACATTACTTTGTTTTCAATAAGTCTGTATTTTGGTTGTACTTATATGCCAAGGACAGTCCTTACTTATTCCCACACCCACACCCATTAGAATGTCTGTGTTCATGGCTTTTTGGTTTCATCTTTGTATCTTTAGTACCTAATACAATAATACATTCACACAGTGGGCAGTTAATAATGCTGAATGACTGAATGAATGACTGAATGATGAGAGAGGACTCTAGATTATATGTAAACCATTGTGGTAGTAAAAATGAAAGACATGAGAATCAAGAGGTAACAGAGAAAGAAATTAAGTCAAAGAGCTTAAAAAATAAAAACAACATATCACCTCACTTTGTTTTGGACCTCTCTCCACTGAAGGTTCTATATACATGTATTTATGTGTATGAAAATATACTTGCATGTATATAATGTATATCTACATACTTTACATGTATTTGTACATATATTTATACATATATATTGTGTGCATGCATCCACAAGTGTGTATGTGTGTGTTTTAGAGAGAAAAGGAGGGGAGGGGAATATCATAGATCAGACAAAAAATAAGATCAAAAGTCTCTTCTGCATAGGAATAATAGTAGTAATCTATTTCATCTCCCTTGGGACAGGGCTGTATCTAGGCAAAGCTCCTTAGAGTTTACATTATTGCAAAGAGGCTCGATAAACCAAAAAGGCCAGTAAATACACACTAGTAGTTAAATAAGAGAATTACAGCATGCTGATTAAACTGAAGGCTCATTGAAACTGAACTGAGTGAGTGATAAAGCTAGCTAATTATGGAGTCCATGATTGTAGTAGGTACCTCACATAAAAATGAAGAGCAATAACTATGCCTTAATTACAAACACCAAATACTGTACCAGCCATTCTAGCTATCCAAGGGAGCAGGTTTTACAAGCTAGGTGCCAGTTCTGTTTGAGACAAGGAATGTGAATTAGGGAAGCAAAGGGGGAAGAAGGAATGTAGAATATGTCATGTAAGTATGTCCTTCTACTCATATGTAATTTACTTTTTACATACTAGATACCTCTTTCAGAAGACATGTGCTCACACATACTAAATGCAGCTTGTATTGTCTTTAGTAGCCAGACAGATTACAGCAGCAAAATTCAATGCCATTTCTGTATCAGCTAGTGCCCTACGGGAAACAGAGCCCCTGAAGCCTGATTTTACTGCTAATTAACAGTAATGAACATGATGACATACTTTTTGTTTGAACTCCTTTGTCAGGAAAATTGTCCAATCAGCAAGAGCTGCAAGCTAGAGTAATACTCCCTCTGTCCCTTCCCACTCATTTTCAAGCTAAAGGTAGTCTTAGGTAGGAAGTAGGCACAGCACTTCAAATTTCACATTTCCTCTTCAAACATGCAGAAGGTTAAAATGCTATTCCTTCTAGGAAACCAGTTTAATCTCTACTTTTTTTTTTTTCAAAATGAGGCTTGAATTACATGACTCTTAAGATCTTTTACTTAAATCTAGGATTCTATGATCCTTTAAAAGGATATTAAGATAGCCCAGATTCTTTTCATAAGTAAGTAAAATTAGAACTTGTAGTTTTTGATATAACAACACTTTTTAAAGCACCAAACTAGCCACAAAGACAAAGAACTGCTGCTAAATTTATAATACAAACTACTAAGTGCAACGAATTGGAATTAAATAGAGAAAACATATAAAATTTATGTCCTATCTAGCCCATATCTTTGTAATATACTGCTTCTTTTATAGGTGAGTGATTTGATTATTGAAAAGGGCAGAATATGAACTTTTTTGTAAAGAAAAAGAATTAAATCAAGTTGTAATAATAGTATTTGTTTTAAGAAAAACTGTTTAAAATCCATGTGTAAAAGAAAGATATTCCCCATTTAAGTCTGAGGCCATAATATAGAAATTACTATGACTACTAGGTGGGTATTAGAGTCCATCAGCTTATTTGCATGTAACTATCCTTATGATCTGAAAAATTAAAACTCAAAGTCATGAACCAAGTAATGGTTTAGAATCTATGGGATGAATAAATAAGGTTGGTCAGCTTCATAGCTAACCCAAAGGAGGATTTTATGATTTTTTTTTTCTTTTTATCTTGCAAGGGGAAAAGTGAGAGGTAGAATACCAGGAGGCTTCAAATTGAGTTATTGAAAAAAAGTAAAACCCCTTGCTTCAGTGGTAAAGAAACAAGTTGGAATGAGGAACTGAGTAGGAGAATGAAGATACCAGAAGAGGATAAAAAGAATAAAACAAACCCAATTTTGACCTTGCTATGTGAAGAAACCAGAAGCAGAAGTCAATTGACAAGAAAGCTTTCTCTGACAGTTCCTTCCAAAGACTGAAAGCTCTTTGGAAAACAAATCAATTCTCTGATGCCACAGTTTGAGTAATGTAGCCTATCAGCGGTACTAGCTGTTTTCTGCTTTGATTTGGGAAGGAAATGGCAAAAGGGGAAAGAAAAGCTTTGTAGCTGATTTAATGTATGAACAGTTGAGTAGAGGTTGATGAGAAGACATAGTCTGAAGTAAATAAGTGACTGGGCTTGTTTGCATTGCCCAGAGGTCCAGCCTGATGAAACTTTGCAGGTCTCTTACTGAAATGAACTATTCACCACTTTCATAATACCTTTTTAACAATGATGATAAATTTTAAGTGGATTTTTTTATGCTTTACTAGTTTGAAAATAGAAGAAAAGGGAATTTACCCACTAGGCAATCACTCAGAACCAAAAGAAAAAGATCTGGCAAATAATTAGCTTCATGCGATACAAATTTTCTTGAATGGGCCTGTGAATAGATAACAAAGTTTTCAATCCAGAGTTGTAAGCTACTCTGAGTATATGAGTTTTTCTTATTCCTGTAACTTCACCCCAAGTCACTACTAACTGAGTGCACTAATAGAAAATTATGATCCATGCTTATATCTGGATCATGATGTAGTTATCATTCCTGAATTGTGTTTTTTTAAATATTCAGTACGTGAGATTGTACAATTATTGTTTTAAGTTTCTGAATTTTTTGTTATCATTATTTTTGTCATTTTATTAAAGAGCAATGTTTAAGACCAAATGCTGCCATCATTGTGAGTTCGGTTTTCTATGAATGGGAATTATACCAGTAGAAATTTAATAGCTATAGTAATGAAGAGAGGGAGTATTTCCCTTTTTTCCTTCAGGATTCTGAGGTTTGAGGTTGTTAAGGACATGATAATGTGCCTTCTCTGAGAACTCAGACTTGCTGGTGATTAGGAAGGTTGGAATAAGTGAACTGGGAGAGAAAGAGATGAAGGAAAGGGAGAAAAGGAGGAGGAGAAGGGAGAGAGACAGAGAAAGACAGAGATCAAAACAAAAGAAGAAGGAAGATATCACTTATTCTTATGAGGGTGCTATAAGGCCAATATAAGATGTTTCATGTCCTTGAAGCATACCTTACTTTTATTTTTTTTCTGCTACATCAAAAGCATATGTTAAGTTTAAACTCTTTATCTCTTCCTTCCTTCCTTCCTTCCTTCCTTCCTTTTTCTTTCTTTTTTTTTCTTTCTTTCTTTCTTTCTTTCTTTCTTTCTTTCTTTCTTTCTTTCTTTCTTCTTTCTTTTTCTTTTTTGATGAGGCCATTGGGGTTAAGTGACTTGCCTAGGGTCCCACAGCTAATAAGTATTAAATGTCTCAGGCCAAATTTGAACTCAGCTCTTTCTGAATCCAGTTGCCCCTCAAATATTCCTTCCCCCACCCTCTCTCTCTCTCTCTCTCTCTCTCTCTCTCTCTCTCTCTGGGTTCCACTCTGCATTTGATATCCATATATGGCCTTGGTGAAATGCACTTAAACTCTTTATCCTCCACTTTCCTTATCTATAAAATGAAGTGGCTGGACTAGATGTACTTCTAAGTTCCTTCCTGCTCTAGATCATGTATGGTCACATAATTTGAACTCAAATTTTCCCAGATTATGCTAGTCCTCCAAATCTTTTGTTGTTATTGTTATAGGGAGAGCTATTAGAGTCACTTATAGCACTCAGTTTATACTTTTCTACCAGCATTTTCCTGTTTTGTTTTGTTTTTCAGTTTATCATAAGATCCTATTTGGATGCAAGTGATTAATTTCAAAGTGACTTATAAATGTTAACTATTGATACAAAAAAATCTAAAACTTTGGCATAATAGAAAAAGCACTGGATTTGAAATGCTAGGACTTGAGTTCAAATCTTGTCTCTGATACTATAATACCTTTATGACCAGATCAAATCAATTAATGTCCTTGGGCCTCAGTTTCCTCATCTGAAAATGAGAGGGCTAGATAGTTTCTAAAGTCCCTTCTAGCTCTGGTCCTATAAGTTTTATGAGCTCTACAAGCAATTACCTATTTTATACAAAATCAGATTAGCTAAGCAAAAGAAATGTATAAACAAGATTGTAGAGAGTTTGTTAAATCTCCTTAAGAGATAAACTCCCTTTCAAATTTTCTCTATAACACAGTATCTGGATGTCTCCTTTGTCCCATCATATCATATGTTATATTATAATTATGCATATAATTTATTCATTCTTACATCAGAGTATAAACTCTTTGAAAGCCAGGACTTTTTCTTTGGATCACAGAAACAGATCTCTTTAGCATCTTCTATATCAAGTTGTCCAAATCCTATATATACAGTTGTGTGTGTGTGTGTATACATTTATATATACATCAATAGGTAGATAGTATATATGTATTTGTGTATGCATGTATATATGTATATGTATATATAATTGAGAAAAATTGTGACACAGGAAATTAAGTGAGTTGTACAAGTGTTAAGGAAGAATTTTAATCCAGAACTTCTGACTTCAGAGCTAATACTTTTTCTACTTTACTGATTCTTCTGGGAAAATACCTTGCATAGTAATAGGTAATTACTGTTATTGTTGACATATTCTGAAACATTTAAAAACTATTTCCCTGTAAACAATTGATAAACTAATTATATTCATTCATTCATAAAAAGAAGACCCTAGTTCAAATTAATCTTTTACATACATACTATTCAAAGGGACTTAATCATCAAACTCATTTCAGAACCCTCACAATCTTTTGTCTTAAATCTTGCACACTGCTTAGCATCAGGTGTGAAATAATCATATCCCATGATGGCTGGATATAAAAATGTAAAAATTCACTTTGGAGACACAATCATCACAGGAGGGATTATAACAGACAATGCCAAAGGAAAAAGATATAAGGACACAAAATAATGGGGTGTGTGCATGTGTGTGTATGTAAGAGAGAGAGAGAAAAACACAGAGAAAGAGAGAACAACAGAAAAAGGAAGGGGAAGAGAGGACAGGGAAGATAAGAGCAAAAGGGAAAGGAAGAGGGAGAGGGAGAGAGAAAGAACATGCTAGAAAGGGGATAGTTATATTATAGAATTTCTCAGAAGGAAAATATTCCATGTGAGGAGAGAATAGCCCAGGAGACTATCTTTCCACTTACCCTTCTTTTCCTTACACACTTGGTAAATTTGTGAGCTCCCATTCATCAAACCATAATGTGGGGAAACACACTATACATGTTTATACATTTTTATAATAAACAACCTGGGCAAGAAACCTCTTAAAGTAACCACCTGTTTAGGATTTTAAAAATTGACATTCAACTAGCAAATTCATCTAATTTGAGAGAAATCTTCTTGTTCTATTAAAATAAAATATTTCTACTTAACATTTCCCTTCTCTGACTTCCTGGCACTCAGCTTCTGTCTCATGTGTGTGGAGGTATCAATAGGTTGTAAGTGAGAAGCCCCTGGAGCTTACCACCTTGTTTTCATCAGAACCCTATGGAATTCTGCCTCATACTATGTACCACAGAGAGTTTGTCAAATGTGGATTCCCTGTAATGGAAAACTACAGACAAGAGATTATAGGAAGATGATAAGTAAAAGGAAATTTTCACATTCTCTATAACAGATTATTTTACTTAAGGGAGAAAAATATCCAGGAATATTAAAAATCTTAAAGCACTCCCAAGGTTCCTTTTACATGCCTATTCTTCAACCTTTAAAAGCAATGCAATTTGACCTCTACTGAAAAGACTCATCCCTTTCAAGTCTGCACTGTTAATTTTGGGATTGAAATGAGAGCGGATGAGAGCCAGGTTTCAGAGGTAGAATGTCTTAGAAAAAAAATCATTTTACAATTTTTCCCTCTCCATTTTTAGTATGTTACTACCATTTCTCCAAATGTATAGGATTCCAGATATTTTTCTTCAAGGACAATAAAATATGATTCTGATTTAGACCTTAAGCTTTGGACTCCACCTTTTACAACCTTTTCAGTTAACAATTTTCCTTTCCCTCATTGCATGCAAATAGATTGTTATTTAAAATTATTTATTTATTCAGAACTCTGTAAATGTACATGCTGCCCAATGACACAAATCCTCAATCCTTTGTTCTCCCTTCATGTTGTGGATTATTTATAACTACTATTAATTTGCATGCTCTCTGGTGAGCTTTTCCCCCAGGAAATATTTTGCCCAACTAGTCCCATTCCCTGTGTCCCCAAACCAGCTCAAATAGGACCCTGATGCTGCATGATTACTTTTATTTTGCATTTTGGCCCTTAGCTGACGTAGTCCAATAAGCTTGCATCTTCGTTTATAAATTTATTTTTGGCTTTAGGGATGTGTGTTTGTGAGTGTGCGTCTGTGTGTGCATATTTGTATGTTTGTGTATATGTGCATATGTGTTTAATTTTTAGGCTTGTATTGTGTTTTGGTCTTTCAGCTTCAGTGATTTTCTGTAATTGTTCAAAAAGAGCTTTCCTGAATAGGGTGCTAAATGATTTCCTGACTCAGTAAATACTGATTCCTTAGCCTGGTTCCCTGCTTTAAATAATACTTCTATCCCTTTCTCCATTGATCTCCTATACTATGTTTAGAACTTTGCTCTACCAATCAGTTTGATGACCTATTTGCATGATTCATTTCTTCTCATTTTTTCCTCTAATTTCTGAGTCAAGTGCACTTAGGAAGTACCTTCAAATCATACCATGTAGTCTGATCCCAGCTCTCCCTTAGTTCTGATCTGTGGCCTCCATAGCGATTTCAACTTGAAATGTTCCCTTCTTCAATTAACCTGGATTGGTCCTAAAGCAGACAGCTCTACCATTCATAGGTTTCTATCTATGTCTTTGTCCTGTGTTGTTCTCCCTCTCTCATCCAATAGCTGCTCTGAAACCTTGTCAAATATTTTGTAAAAACCAACTATTCTCTGTCCACCAAGCTTTTCTTATTTGTCATGGCAGTAATATCTTCAGAGAACTCCAAGAGGTTAATTAAGCATGACCTCCCCTGCCTGGTGACTTGCTGGTTCCCTTTAATCAAAATTATGCTCCTTCAGGTGTTTTCTCATCACATCCTTCAAGAAAACTTTCAAAACTTTGCCCAAATGTCAAAGATTTTTGCTTTTTGGTCGGTCTCTTCAAGATGGCACTTTAAAAGAGGTAATTCAATTCAAGAATCACTTATTAAGCATTATCATTCCCTTTGAGATTCCATTGCAACTACTCTCTTTATATCTGGTATGGATAGAGCTAAGTGTATTTTGCCTTTCTTTGCATCTCTACTGCTTAGCACAGTGACTGGTTTATAATAAACATTTAATAAATGCTTACAGACTATTATGAACCAGGCACTTTGCTAGGCACTTAGGATACAAGAATAAAAGGAAATAATTCCTGAAAGTTTGGAAATAAAAGAATAAAGAATACATATGAAATAAGTATTAATTGGGGACAGGGAAGGTAAAGAAGTAACAATTAGGATAAGCAATGACAGACAATTGTTAATATCCTGATAGATATTATTAATACCAAATGTAATATGGATTGCCATTCCCTTAAATGATCCTTGTAATGTTAGAATTACACTAATATTCTTATTTTTTTACTCTTAAGATAGTAACTCTTAATTGGCTTGCACTAAATATGCTGTAAGTGTCCTAACGGAGAGATTTTGCCCAGCTCAAGTTTCATCTCAGCTTCTAATGTCCTTGCCCACTTCCGTTGGAATTCAAGGCAGTGAGGGCAAAATACCCAGAATAAAGTGGCTTGTTATCTCATACTGCCTTCTCTCCCATTTTCCTCCTAACCATATAAGAAGATTTTATATGAGTCCTGGAAGAGGGGAATTCATTGTATTCTGCCCTCATGGGACATCCCCAGGGTGGTAAGTTTGCCACCCTGTTATCTCTATTAAAGATGCTTTATTCTTCAACTTTATGATTTATTTCAGAATTTGGCAGCAGCAAAGGCTTACAGAAGAATATTTGAAACTTGACAGGAAGCCTTAAAGGAAACTAGAGATTCAATAAATAAAGATGAGAAAGGAGAACACTCCAGCATGAGGCACAGGTAATACAAAAGTAACCAGGTATTTAATATTTCTAAGAAAAAAAAAATTCTCTGCCAAAGCAATGAAAAGCATATCAAATGAAACCACACAACAAGAATCTCTAAGTCCAATAAGCTGAAATAAACTCATTCTGATAGTTTAAAAAGCTGAAGAAAACCAGCCCCTTTACATAAGACAATTTTGCATGGCTTTGGACGGGACTTTGAATACTAACATCTGAAAGTACAGGAACATCGCTGAATGCTTTGATTTGGAAAAGTATCTCAGGTGGAGAGCAATTCTGACTAGAGAAAAGAATATGATAGACATAGTGGATTTTGCTTTCATTAGTGAAGACCTGTGCCTATATATTCATAGTTCCTTATTGAAGATAGATGGAGATTATTATTGTACAATACTTTAATATAAAACTTAGGAGTACCAAAATGAAGAGACACTACAAAAACTTGGAATGTCACCTGTATTGATAGTAGTTATTTTGGGAGATGAAATGTTTACTATAAATACACCCAGCTACCATTCTCTACAAAAGCAGCTGATCAAAAGATATCCTTCTAAATCAGCACCAATTAAGAGCTAAATTTCAAAAATAAGGCTTACAGACCAGTAAAGTACAAAGAAGAAACATTTAGGGCAAGTACTACTACAATTCACCAATCAAATTTGCAATGCTCTTTCATGCACCCAAGATGAAAGCATTTCAAAGAACACTCAACAACCCTCACCTCAGCCCTCAGTGAAATTTTCCTCCATCAGAACCAATGCACACATTAATATTCATGATTTTGAATGAGTCTTCATTGACAGGGGCATTCTTTTGCAAGTGAGGGTGGATGTTAAACACTCTCCACTTAACTTGTTTAAACTGATCTTTGGGGGCCATGCCTGCAGCAGTGACTATACTGAATATTTTTCATTTATCTACACATACCCCAAGAAACATTTATACTATAGTACTCCAGAGTGAATGGCAAACAAATGACTATTATATTGAATGCTTAAAAACAAAATCTATATGTGCTTCTTCTAATTAAGATTCAATGTACAGAAATCCAAAAATCTGCTAATTTTTTCAACATTCACTTAAAGCATGCATTAAGCACCTTCTGTAAACTCTCTTCTATAGCAGCTGTGCAGGTGATTCAAATGTTTTAAAAAATAAAGGAACAAAGAGTTTGGAACTGGCAGGAACCCTTAGCGATTCTTAGCCCAATAGTTCTCTAAGTATAGCATAAGGATTCCTGGTCATCCTAGAGTCCTATTCAAATGGTCTGAGAGGTCAAAACCTTTTCATAATAATACAAAATCTTTTAAATTTCTAGTGTGGCAAATAGGGATAAATACACCCAACATAAATAAATTCTTTGGGGGAGTCCTTAATAATTTTAAGAGGGTCATTTTAAGGGGTCCTGAAATATAAAATTTTGAGAATTGCTGATCTAATCCAACCCTGTGCTGTACAGATGGCAAAACTAGGACCTAGAGAGGTAAGAAACATAACATGTATATCTAGAATTTGAATAATTCAAAGTAATAGCCAGACATGCTGGAGAAATTTAGAAAACTATTATTAGGGAGATACAATTTATCTTACAAAAGGTCAATATTGTTAAATCCCTTTAAGATTAAATTAGGGGTTTGGAATAAATGATAATGGCAATTAAAGGGATAGTAACTTTAAACTAATAATAACTTTTAAGCTTTTTAAAAAATGTAATAATGTATACAAAAGACAAAATATTATATACACACATTTCTTTGATCACAAGCTACATGTCAGTAAACTTTTAAAAAATACTTGGAGTTTTTCAAAGTTTTTTGTCACAACAACCATGTAGTTACTAGAAATATTATTATTCTCATTTCACAGATGAGAAATTGGAGGCTTTGAGAGGCTGTGACTTTTCTCTAATCCCATAACTAGTCAATGTCAAAAGAAAAAAAATCTTAATCTAGTTCTCTCATCTTCAAGCCCAATTCTGCCTTCACTCTGTTCCTTCCAGCTTTGCAACCTATGGTTTTAGGAATTTCCTATAAATATCCAGTTCACTTACACAAACCATATTTCAACAGCAACAACAACAGTATACAGTAACTTTTAAAACTTTTAAGGACTTCATCTTTTGTGGAAAAAAGAGACCTATTTTAATTATATAAATGAGAAACAGTCGCCAAATGACTGTCTATAAACACATTGGATAAGATGCAAGATAAAGGATGTAATTTTATTTTTTTAAATATTGCCTCTCATATGTTGAGCCATCTCTGACTCATTATTGCTTCTTTTCTCATGGCTGACCTCCTTATCACCACTCTGTTTTTTACTTCTTGGTTTACCAATCCCATATAGTTCTTCTGTTCCTTTATTATTAACATAAAATGGCCACTGTGAATGAGAGTGGTCTTATTAGGATTCATACCAAAATTAAAATAAAATAATAAAATAAAATAAAGGCCAACTTTTGAAAAGCTACCATTTGATTCAAAAGAAATTTTACTTTAGAACATAATATATAAAAACATATTACTGCTAATGAGAGATCAAAACATGATTTGTTTTGCATTCGATAAAACTCACTGAGATCATACTGAATAAATAAATAGTTTGCAAAATCATGTCAAATAATTAAATTGAAGATGAAAACATATGCCAAGTGGATCTCAACTTTTATCTTTTTGAAATTACATTGGACCATTTTGCCTAGACTGGGCATCAGTTCATTATGTTTAATGAACATAATCTTCCAGGTTGCTTGTTCATTATATCAATTTTGAATGGAAATGCAATTGCTTAAATCAGCTCAGAACTTAGTTCACACTTTCCTGACAAAAGTTTATATGACTTTTCAAGTACTTCTGACATACAGATAATGTTTTCATATTTAAAAATACAATACATCTGTTTTGTATCAGCCAATATCACATCTTAAATATATTCTATGCCAAAGTCAAACAATAACAATAATTGATAACAATTTGGTATTTTTGTTTTTCTTTTCTGTTACTAGTTCACATTTTAATTATTAGTTTTTATTACTAATTCACAAAAATATAATGGTTTAAGTCTGGTGAAAGTGATACAAAGTAAATAATTTTAGTGTTTTCTTAGAATTTCTAAAGAGTTTTTTCTAGTCCATCCTTATTACTAAGTTAGCTTTACTAAGTTAGAAGGCAAGTTCACTAAAATCCCTTCATATCGCTCCTCTGTATACTCAAGTCTTCTAAGACTTCCATTGTCCTTTTTGAAGTTCCTTACTCTTCAGGTCACTACCTCTAATCTATATACACAGACATTGCCAAGAGAAGATTAAAAGGTAGATTTTAATAACAGAAAAAAAAACACAGATTTGATGGTCATTTTATTTCCTCTGCTGGAAAAGAAAAGGGGAAAAAAATCCATTTCCTTTTCAAAAATAGCAAAATGTCATTAGTTTCTGGAACTTCAAAGTTCTTTCCAATTCTGATCAAACATAGACTTAAACTTCTTCCCAGTCTTATAATGAATGAGGACCAAAAAGAGATCCTTATGAGGATGAGAAGATCCTAAGTCCATGTGTGGGCATGATAGAAAGAAAATGCCTATGTTGTAGGACAAAACCATTGGACCACAAAACAAACAACAGTGGCTTGGACAATTCGATAATATAACCTCATATGATTTGAAAGCAATCATTGCAGAACCTTTTCTCAGAGTAAAAGTGTAATTGGTTATAGATCAATAAGTAATTTCTTTCAAGAGAAAACAAAACTCTTGGATGTCTACTTGTGTATGATATATTTTTAAAGAAACAAGGCTCTTAAATCAATATGGAGAAAATATATTTAGTAATTTGAGGTTATTCTAAACAATAAGATTTCTTTCTGTACTAGTTAAACTTATCTGATAATTTATTTATGATGTCATAAATATCAAGATACTTTCAATTGTTACTTATTTGCTATAAAACAATTGAAATTACTTTTCAAGACTTCCTATTGGGACGAGTGTATTTTCAAAAGAAAGTTTAATCACCATACAAAAATGATGGTATCTCCTTTTTTTTTTTTAAGATTAATAACAAATTCAGTTTTCAAGATAACTCCAATTCTCTAGAGATCTTATGAAAATTTCAGAAGTCCGATGCAAAACTAAGATAAATAAAACTTCCTTGGAGAATTGAAGCCTAATAAATGACTGATTTGGTATACGCCTTGGTTACAGTATTGGAATATTAGTGCTAGGTTGCACATCCTACATGAGGGTATGATATTGGAAGGATTTTGCATGGTAACAAATGTAACTATAGAACCATTCCCTTAGTTTTACAAATTCTGTCTTCCTTTACTTTCAGTCATCTCACTGAATCCTTTGTAAGACTTCAATTATTTGACTTTGTTTTCTCATATTATATTACTCTAGGCTCTTTTGCTTTTCCCTGGAAAAGAAATTCCAGTGGTGCAACAAGAGAACTCAAACTAACTTTGGTCTTTAGGCGACCATCCTAATTCCTGCCCAACTAATAGGCAAATTTTATTTATTTATTTTTTTAAGGCTAGCTCCAAAGTGTCTTCTCTAGTCTTCAAAATCCCATTTTTTAAAAAAAACTCAAAAAGCCCCATAGTAATGTAAATATATATATATATATATATATATATATATATATTTCTTTGACCACAAGCTATTCATCATTACACTAAAACCAGTTAGAAAATCAAAACCAGTATATCTGAAAAACAACTGCTGAAAAATAGTAAGAACAATTTGGAAAGAATACTTTACGAAAAGTAAAAGTCCATTTTGAATTGAGAGTACTTACAATATGTAGCTCTAAGTAGTCACCGAGCCCTGAAGAACTGTCCACTCGTACCAGTACAGCTTCTTTTTGAACCGTGCTAAACCCTATGGCCAGTCTGTCTGCACGTGTACTGGGCCGGTCATTAGGAGGCCATTTGTATGTGATCTGTCCACCACCTTTGCTAAAGATATATGTTGTTCCAGCTGAAAACGAAACAAAAAAAAAAAAAAAAAAAAAAAGATAAGGTCAATCAATTCTTTTCCATAAAGGCTATACAACCTTGTCACTAGTCTAGTAATTGGCTTTAATCTAATAGGTTTGGTAAAGAGAAAAAGAAGATATAGATATTTTAAGTAAAATAGAATGGCACTTTCTTCTACTATTTTTAAAATTTAAAATCTTAAAACCAATTTTAAAATATACTCACTAAATCTACTAGCAGATATTTCAGGAAAAAATATTGTATTATTCACTTCCTATTCCACTGAAAGAGATATAAAGATGCAAGGGGTATAATGGGAAAAACCATATTCAAGGATTCAGTGGAGGTGGGTGTTAATCCTTACTATACTATTAGTCATGTTCTCTGGGCAAGCCTTTTAATGGTACCTATGACATTTGTTCCCTTATCTGTGAAATGAGTATATTGCTTACCTTGTTTACCTCCTAAGGTTGCTATAAGGATCAATAATAGCTAGTAATAAGAACAAGTATTTATTAATGCTTTTAAGTTTTGCAGAGTGCTTTACATGTATCATTCTATTTAATCCTATTTGATCAAGGATGGAAGGTGCCATTATAATCCCCACTTCACAGATGAGACACTGAGATATAGAGAAATTAACTGATTTAACTGGAGTAACAGTTTCTGAGGCAGGATTTGAAGTCACTCCCTGTCTCCCAAGTATTTCAGGTACTGAACCACATAGTAGCTGATCAAATAAAATGTGACTGCAAATTTTGTAAAGAATTACAGATCAGGGCAGCTAGGTGGTACAGTGGATAGAGCACCAGCCTTGAAGTCAGGAGGACCAGAGTTCAAATTTGGTTTCAGACATTTAACACTTCCTAGATGTGTGACCCTAGGCAAGTCATTTAAATCCAATTGACTCAGCAAAAAAAAAAAAAGAATTACACATCAACTGAAGTCCTGCTCTAATGCAAGAAAGCACACAATACAAAAGATTCGCAGTTCTCAAAGACTGTATTAGCAGAAATGAAGCTCTGGCAAGGTCTACTTATGATCTTGGTGATATCTGTCATCTGAGGATCAGCCTGTTTGTAGAGATTTACCACGAAAATGGGTGACTATGATATCATAAGGAAGAAATGGAGGAAATATGATAAATATCAGTGGAGACAGTATCTACATTGATGCAATGATAAGTCAAATACAAAGCCGTATAGTACTAAATATTAATAAGACATGGAATCTAAGATGTTTTGCCTGTTTTTCAGGATTACTAGGACACTAGAAATAAATATCAATTGTAATTATTTGCTATTTAAAAAAAAAGAAAATATTGACTCATAATTTCCTAAAGATGCAGAAATATATAAATTAACCTTCATTCTTACAGTAAGTATGCAAGAAATGAGAGGATTATTCAGGACAGTGGATCAAATTACAACTAAACTTATCTAACTTTTTCAAGGAAAGGAAGGGTTTAATTTTGTGTAACAGATAGATAACTAGTGGTTGAGCAGCCATAAGTCTCACTAGTTAAGCTATGATACTGCATATTAATAGATAACTTCTGTATAAGATAAGCTAGATCTTACTTAACAAGCAATATCTAATAGCAGTCAGAACATCTAGTAACATTCACACACACACACACACTATTCCAAATTTACTCCTATATTTATAGCATTATGTATAATACTAGGTCCTTTTTTCATGGAAATTTAAATAATTGTTGATGATGATGACGAAACACTTAATACTTTTAATCAAAATAAAAATCTTTCGTTTTAGCAACTTTGATAACTTGTTATCAAATGTATGTTTTCCTTTCCTTCCACCACCGAATTTTCTAACATTGAATTAAATAAAGAGTCCTTTGTGAGAACAGGGAAAGGCATATTTAATAAACAAAGGGTTCTACTCCTCTTTAATAAAAACCAGTGGATAAGAAAAGAGATTGTAATTGGTGCAGAATTCAGTCAGAAATAAGTTTTTGATGTGTTTATTTTCCCTTTCAGAAAAATGCCTTTGTAAGAAATCTAAAAGTTTTGGATTCTAACTTCCAAAAAAACTATTAGAGTTACCTAGATGAATACCTTAAGGAAACAACCATCAGCTGGGGGTAAGAAGGTATTGGAAAATAATTTTATAAGTTTTCTTTGAAGGGCAATGTGAAGGTAAGAAAAAAAAAGTAAAATGAATTAAGTTAATGGAATAAAAAGGCTAGGATTTGGGGGGACTTCTATAGTACTGAGACAAAACAGTTTAAGGTGGCTATCTATGAGGTTTAGATATATATTAGGAATAAAAGATTTGTAACTTTTTGGTCCAAAATTAGGAAGATTAATTATTTTGGTTACTATATGTCCTTGACAATGGTGGACTAGCTCAGTGGCCTTGGATTAAGTCACACAATGTTTTTCTCAATTCCTTAATCAACAAGTATTTATTAAACACTTACTGTGCCAGACATGTGAAAGATCTGGGAATATAAAAGAAAAAAACCAGTACCTGTTATCTAAGAACTTACATCAGAATGGATGCTACCAGTTATTTGGGGTTTTAATCTTTGCAAAATAGTCTTTCTTTCTCTCTCTGTCTCTTTGATTTTATATATATAACCTTCCCATCAATTCTGTGAAATAGATGCTATTATCCTTTTTTCAGTAGATGAAGAAATTGAAGATGACTGAGGCTAAGTGATTGGTTTAAGGTCATACAACTACAAAGAGCTAGCTTATTAGCACATAGATATTAAATATGTAAGGGATGATCTGAATTTGTTTTTTTCTCATTCTAAGTCTAGCCCTCTACCCACTATGTCAGATGAAGACATCAAAATGTCAAGATATTTTAGCCCTAATAAATGTTACAATTCTAATTTTGATACAAAATAATTTTTCTTAGCTTAATCAATGTCTACTTTAGTAGATCTATGACCTCAATAATGTAAATACTTACTGTGCAAATCACCCATACTTGTCCTTGCTGTGTATCAAAAATGCAGGGATCCTTTCTTTTATTTTCCAGGGGGATGTATAAGTCCTCTGAAATCAGAGTACTGGGGTTCAAATCTCAGTTCTGATGGTAACTATTAGTGTATACCTGGGCAAATGACTTAACTTTCTCAGGCCTCAGTTTTCTCATCTGTTAAAGTATTGGACTAAATAGTCCCTGAGTTTCATTCCATTTCTAAATCTTGCATTCTAATGGTACATGTCAGCTCTCCATCTGTTATCCCTCTCTCTTGCCATATGCTGGCCCATCTTTCTTTTTTCTTCCCTTTTTCTTTTTCCTTCCAGATTATTGTTTGGTACTTTAAATCAAAGAATTCACCAGTGAGTACAGGGTCATGCTTTGGGGATTCAGATTTGGGCATTTATAGAGACTTCTCTCTGAAAGTAAATATAATAATGAAAGTTTCATTACTAAGGATTTGATTTTTAGCTCATCTTCCACCTTTTTTTTCAGAGAGTATTAAGACCTAGAAACCACCAAGGCCATTGTCTAAACTGTCATGCTTACCATTGCTTTCAGGCTCTATAAGCATCATCAGGAGAAAATGAATGCAGTTGCTTTCACAAAGCCTTTTATACAATGTGACAAATCTCACTGGGGTGGGGAGTGTTCTTTTTGTGAGAAGTCACTGAGGAGCAGTCATCTTTTTTCTTTCTTGTTCATGGCTGTGCTTTGTTTTGTAGTCATCAGCTCAATTCCATTGTAGGCAGTGGAATTAGATTGTCAAGGCCTTGATATTCCTCCTATCCCCTTTATAAGCTCCATATCATTCTTTTAAAACTAGTTTGGATCTAACACTCTCAAATTCCTTATGCTGTTAACATTCTCCCACAGACTTCTATTAAATGGGGGGATTAGGAAATCATCACTACCAAGCTTTAAAATAATGTTCATGTCATTATAATTAAGCAAAGTAGTTCAGACAAACGTTTTGATAATTTTCTCCAACAGCTTGCCAATGAAAACAATGTGTTTCAGTTCAATAAGCACATATTCAGCCTCTGCTGCCTTGTGGAACAGTGTGCTATGGACTGAAGGGGAGAAAAGATTTCTATTAGGGTTGCCTATGCCATCATGGGGTTTATAATCAAGTACCAGGATGTGACTCTTATACAGACAAGCTTTATACAAAATAGAGCAGATGTGTGATAGGCTGACTATAGGGTCAGCCTCAGTCAGAAGGATCTGATTTCAAGTTCTGCCTTTGACACACACACAATAGAGTAAATATAGCACCAGTCACTTTTCCTTTCAAGGTGCAAGATAACTTTACAAGAAGTTTTAAAATGCCAGGTCTAGATGCCCTCCCTCCTTGTTATCCCAAATAAGATGCTCAAAAAGATATAAAATGCTACCCAAGATCCTAAGGTGAAAGGATAATTAGAACCAAGGAAGTCTTCATAGAAGTTGAAGCATTTGGATTGGGCTTTAAAGGTTAGATGGGAATTAAAAGACAAAGAAAGAAATAGGAAATAGTTTAGCTAAAGACAAAACGAAGAAAAATGAAGTATAAGCTAGGATCAAAAGATAGTTTCCTTTGACATACACAGTATGTGAAGCAGAAGAATATGAGACAAATTAGGAGGAAACCAGATTGCATGGGATCATGAATGTTCTCTACAGTGTTTGTCAAGATATTTGCTGGTCCTATAGAAGATGCTTTTCTAAATGTTCAAATTAAAAACAAACAATACAATACAGCACAACACAGCAATATGAGTGCAGAGTCTTAGAACTAGAAGTTACTACAGAGGTAATTCTAGCATAACACTACATTTTAAAGATAAGGAAATCAAGGTCCAAAGATGTGCCTTGCCTGAAGTGATGGTACAAGAATTTGAACCCATGTCTTCTGAAGCCAGATTCCATGTTTTTTTCCACTATGTTGCAATATCAAAATGATGGTAGCTAGATTATCACAAACGAAATCATTATAAGAACATAGAGGAGTTTTAAAAATCAGAGTGAATGTAAAATACTTATTTCCCACATTGTGATATATAGCTGGATAAGCAAATCTTCAGATTAGTCCATCCACATGTGCACTTTGGAATGGTGTAGGGCACAAATAATAGCTTGGAATTGGCTATGAAGAGGAAAGCTCGCCAAAATGCATTTGGAAAATTGTCCAGTGATTTCAATGACTTTAAATTCTTCAGTACTCCCAAAGCTCATCTCTTTACCAGAGGTATCAAACTCTCCACAAGGCTCCACAAAACTCCAACTGTGGCCAAATGATTAAAATGTAATTGAGAAATGTTTAACAAAATAAATCAAAGTACAATACAACATGGATAATGTTAATTTGTGATTTTCTGGGTCAATATTGCAGTTTCTATTTGGATTTGACACTACTGCTTTATATAACAATGTTTTCCAAATGACCTATTTATCTGTAAGTAAAGGACCAGTGAAAACTCAGAAGAATTAAAATGGAAAAAAGAGTGACAAACAAGAGATGGGTAACTCTGATATCATCAATCAACAAGAACTTCTTAAGCACCTAGCATATGCTAGGCTCAGTTCTATGTACTGGAGATATAAAGATAAAAATTAAAGTAGAAAAAAGAACAGGAGGAAGCTCTCTATTGTGTTTGGCAGATCCTCTTTGAAAAATTCATGTGAAAATGTGGGCAATAATTTCATAGGATGAGAAAGCATGGGATCTTTGTGATCTTTGTTGGTGAAGGGAATATTTACAACTGTGAAATCAAGTAGCTATAAAAAGAATCAAAATAGCCTTCCTATAGTTACTTGATCTTAACAATATTTTTTTCTGAATAAAGACAATTCATAATCTGTGTGATAATATATTAGAAACTTTGAGATAGGTATTAATTTAGTGTGTAATAAAGCAAAAAGTTTTGTCAGTAAATAAATATTGATTAAGTGTTTACTCTGTACCAGGCACTGTGCTAAGTGTGAGGAACATAAAGAAATACAAAAGATAGTCCTTGCACTGAAGGACTTTGGAAATAAGCACAGAGGGGAGGCACTAAATTGAGGGGGACCAGGAAAGTCTTGGCCACAGTTGGAGTTTTGTGGAGCCTGGAGACAAAGATGAGAAAGGAGAAAATTCCAAATATGGGGCACAGTGAAAATGCTCAGTTGGGAGAAAAAAGATCTCCTGTGAGGAATAGCAAGGAAGTGTAATTCCATTTAGTACATGTTGAGTTTAAGATGTCTACCGGATTAAGATGTCTTTTTTTCAGCATAAAGTGCAAGAAAACTGGAAAGGCAGGGGCAAGTTGTAAAGGATTTTGAATGCCAAATATTTGATTCTGAAGGAGAAAGAAAACATGGTTGTTTATTCAGTCACAGAGTGAAATGGTCAGACCAGATATTTAAGAAGATCACTTTGACATATGAATTGAGAATGGATGGTAGTGGGGAAAGATTTGTGACAGGGAGATCAATCAGCAAACTGTTGCAATTGTATAGATGTGAGATGATGAAGACCTGGATTTGGGTGGTGTCAGTGCCAGGGGAGAAAATAGGGCACATATGAGAGACATTATGAAGCTAGAAACAGCTGGACTTGGCAACTGATTGGATACAGAGTGATGAGAAAGTGAGGAGAAGAGGTTGTGAGCTTGTGTGACTGGGAGAATAATGGCAATCCTGAAAGTAAGAGGGAAGCCAGCAGGAGGAGACCATTTGGAGGAAAGGACAATAAATTTCACTTAGTACATGTTGAGTTTAAGATTTCCACTGCATATGCAAATCCAGATGTCCTAGATGGCACAGGTTGTGCAGTGAATGGAGTGTTGATTTTTAAGTTCTGTACTAGGTTCCAGTTTCCTCATCTATAAAATAGGGCTAATAATAGCATCTAACTCCCAAAGTTGTTGTGAGACTAAAATGACATAGTATTTGTAAAGCCTTAAAACTTTATATAAATGTTAGTCATTATCATTTGTTGATGATAAAAATGATGATGATGATGATGAGGAGGATGTTGCCATAGTTTCCAGTAGTCAGTTGCAGATGCTAGACTAGAGGGCATCAGAGAGGATAGAGCTGGATAAATCAATTTGAGAACCATTCACATAAAGATCATGGTTGAATCTATGTGAGCTATTTAGATTGTCAAATGAAATAAGAAGGAAAGAGAAAAGAAGCAGCCCCTAAAATGGAAGTACCTATAGAAAAATCCAATGAATTTTTACAGTTCATTTGAAACTAAATGCCTCATTGTTGTGGTAGTTGTTGTTGTAATGCATATACATACATTTTTTTTATACATATCTGTTTTCATTAATCAATTCACTGCTCTTCACAACTCATTACAATTCTATGTGGCACATTGCACTCTACCTAAAGCTCATTACATAATCCACTATTAAGATGTCAATGTTTGTGATATAAAATTACACCAAATAGAAGCTTTTATGGAATAGGGAATATTAATCTCATTCACAGATGCCATCAGAATAGGTCAAAAATTGGGATATTTACAACACCATTTAAAAAAAGTTGTCTTTTGGCCTTTTCATAACAGAGGGCCATTATGTTGGAACAAAATAGACAGAGGGGTTGAGGTATTAACTGATACAAGTTTCCTTCTACTGTAAAAGACAATTAATGTGCAATAGTATGACAACAGGATTGTAGCTTCAAGATTATCAACAATGCTGGAATGAATTTTGAGGAAAGCACCATCATTATTATTTATGCATGTTTCTATATGGCAAATATTAAAGTATCAGCAGGAAGACTTCTAATGGATTTATTACAAATTAACCCTGACATCCATCACAGCACGGATTGTATGGATGACTAATATTTAAAGTGGTTTTCTACAATCTCTACACTTAAGTTACAACTCAAGGCCATATTCCTCAACTTAAATTCATTAACAAACCTAGTACCATTAGATGTTTATTTCACAGTATAAACATACTTGACAATATAATAAATGTTTTAAAAAATTAGATATGAGGACTTCTTTCTGAGGATTCAAATGCCTCTAAAGTGTGAAGGAATTATTTAGATTTATTGATTAAAAAAAGTTTCTTTTTCTCCTACATTTAAAAATCTCCCTCTTCCCAAACATACTTTAGTCACATATTTTGTTCTTCTAAGGCTAAGATTTAATGGCTAACTTAATAAGCTTTTCATCTAAACCTTGGTTGTTCTAGATTACTGCTGCATAAAATGTGAGTGATTAATTTCCTCATGGATTAGCTTCCAATTTATGATATGTGTGCTAAGAATGGGAACATTTTTGAAAGCATATAATTTTTAAATGCTACTAAATAACATGAAACATTTCAACCCATTATGATTCTATTAACTGTAACAAACCAGCAACATCTCTTTCAGAGAAAGTTTGCCAGGCTGTCAGATGGAAATTAAAAGTAAAACAACTATAAATAAAAGGAGCTTTTATCCATCCTACAACCTTGTCAGGATCAGTTTTGTTAAATCTAAATGTCCTGAAGAGTTGCTTCAGTCATTGAAGGTATGCTTTTGGGAAAGGGCCATGAGAAGGAAAAGCTATAACCATTAGACTATTAAATGAAAAAAGAGTCTCAGGTGAGTGAACACTTGCTTAGCCAATCAGACCCAAATGCTGAAGTCTATGAAATCTTTCCAATGTCCCCAATACCTTGCAACATTAATAGTCCATTACTATCCATCATTTGTCTTTCTAAATGATTATATTATAATGTGAACTACTTGAATTCAAGATCATAAGGGATGAATGAGTTTATGAAATGGGGCAGCATGAGGACACAATTCCCAAAAGCTCATTTGTGGGAATTGCAAAAGCAATGGAGATAAGGACAAGAAGAGATTCATAAGGTTTGGATCATTTGAGTGAAATAGCAATGAAATATCATAAAACATAAAGATTTACACACATAGCCATATACACATTCACTCACATCAGATTCCACTTTCTAAAAGGAATACCACCACCACCAAAAAGATTAAAGGAATAAGAAACCTCACAAAAGGTATATTAGGGTATACTCATACTTCTAGAGAGGCAAAACAAAGAAAACAAAGCAAAAAAAGACTACAAAAGGAGAAAAGAGGTAATAAAAATGGAAAAGGCAATGGCTAATGAGAGCCAGATGCCTTACTACTAATCAGAAAGGTTAGGAAGAAAGAAAGGCTTTTGTACATAAATCATGGTGAAAGAAAGCTAGTAAGTCCATTAATAAATGAAAAGGAGAAGGAAATACAGGACTGTCATTGAAGGTACTCCAATATTGAATTGTTTGTCTGAAGTAGAAAAGCGAAGGAGATTTTAGATAATTAAGAAATACTGAAAACCTCATTTAGATAGCTCAGGATAAATTCAAATGAGGAAGCAGTAGAAATGTCACACATTTACAATAATGTACAATTACAACTTTTAGAATCTTAAAGGGGCCATCAGAAGCTTAAAAAAAAAGATAACTTTAAGAAAGGAAGAAATATAGGATAAATAGGGCCAGTACAGGCACCTTTGTGAAGCTAGCAAGTCAATCCTCCTACATCACCTGTCTTATCTACTATGTATGTTCATATGCTTCTATGTATATAAGGATTTAAAATGCCTCTATGAAGACTCTCTTTATATAAAAGGTTCAGAGAAATTCATGGATATTGAGGCACAAGATGAAAGGAAATATATGTTGTAAAACATGGTTAAAGAGGATGATAGGTGAAAAAGAAAATGAAATTTTTAGTGGAAATGTAGTATAGCTATATATAATTAAGGCACAGGGATGTAGCTCATAAGTGTAAAATGGTGGCAACCATTCACAATACTCCTGAGAATGTCCTGAACTAGTTGAAAATGTAATTGGGAAATATTTAACAAAGTAAGTAAAAATTCAATGAATCATAGATGATATTAATGTGTTTTTTTTTTACATCAATATGTGTCCCACAGGGATCCTTATGTAAAATTTAATGGACCCTGTTTTTATATGAATTTGATATCACTGGGATAGTGGATAAAACACTGAACTTAAAGTGAAGACCAAGATTCAAATCCTATTTTAGATAGTTATTGGTTGTGTGATCTTGAGGAAACCACTTAACCTCTTTGAACTTCAGTTTCCTCTTCTGTAAAAATGAAGCTGGAATCCATGACCTCTTAGATCACTTCTAACTTTAAATCTATGATCCTATAAATTTTAGAAAAGTTGCTGAGATGAAAAAGTTGTAGTTTCTTCACAAAGAGTTCCCAAGCATCAGTAAAATTACAGGTCAGTAAAAGAAAAACAAAATAAAATATACCATAGATCACTTAGTCAGATAAAAGAAATAGATGATGAGAATAACATTTAGTGTATATCTAGCAAGACATTGTCCTATGCGCTGATAATAGAACTGTTATAGAAGTAAACTCTAACAATAAACAGGGTGGGGTTGGAGGGCTTTGGCTATGGTTATAGACACTAGAAGTCTTCTATTAAAAGGCAAACATTCAATAAACTCTTGATTTGCCTTACCCACAATTCTCTTTCAGAAGATAGAGAAATGGTCAAGAAAAAACATTTACTCTGGTTTATATAGAAAATTTATTAGGTTGGATAGAAATGACGAGAATGTAAATGGTTGGAAAAGTATCCATAAAACCATATTTTTGAGTTGATATTCTTTTAAGAATTCATTAGAAGCCAAAATATTGTGTGAGACATAATTAATTCTGCATGAAATGCTAAATAGGAAGAGATTTGTAAAAATTAAAAAGGCAAAGTATCATAAGAAACCAATATAAATTGCACCAGGAACTTTTAAATAAACACAGACTTTCAAAGTCTATGTTGACAACTGTAAGGTAGTTAAGGGAAAACAAAAGAGTGGTATATGAGTTTATAAGGAGAGTAACAAAGTCCTGAATAATCTGAATCTTTAAAAATTACAAAGATAACACACAGGACACTTTAAGCTATCAATATGCATGGCAAGTAGAATGAAGGGATAGAATCATTGTTTGAATCATAACAGGCAAAAGGTAAAAAACTGGATTTTGGAATTCTTTTTAATACTTTCTTAAGGAGAATGACCTCCGTATTGGAAAGAACAAAGCAAATATGACCAAGAAGGAACTGAGGTTTTGATGGACCTGGCCATCCTCAGCAATGAGATCAACCAAATCATTTCCAATGGAGCAGTAATGAACTGAACCAGCTACGCCCAGAGAAAGAACTCTGGGTGATGACTAAAAACCATTACATTGAATCCCCAATCCCTATATTTTTGCCCACCTGCATTTTTTATTTCCTTCACAGGCTAATTGTACAATATTTCAGAGTCCGATTCTTTTTGTACAGCAAAATAACGGTTTGGTCATGTATACTTATTGTGTATCTAATTTATATTTTAATATATTTAATATCTACTGGTCATCCTGCCATCTGGGGGAGGGGATGGGGGTTAAGAGGTGAAAAATTGGAACAAGAGGTTTGGCAATTGTTAATGCTGTAAAGTTACCCATATATATAACTTGTAAATAAAAGGCTATTAAATGAATATATATATATATATATATATATATATATTTGGATTTAGTAAAAAATAAAATAAAATAAAAATAAAAACATGAAAAAAATAATACAAAGCAAAATTTAATGAATACAAGATAATTAGGCTTAACAAATTTGAGGGATGGAAAATCACTTTTACCTTAGAAATTCATATATATTATTTGACATACATGTTGCCAATTCAGTGGAGCATTTTCTGTATAATTATAGCTCAAATATGGACCTTTCATAATGTTTACTATTTCATTTATAATGCCCTCTGGAATTTAGGTTTTAAAAAATACATTGAAATCTACATTTTCTGTAGTAATAGATGGCTCTGAAATATGAATTATTTAATCAATATTATAAAAAAGCTAGAAAAGTCAAAAGATCATACATGCAGAACTAGAAGGGATCTTGAGGGCCATCAAGTCTAACTTGCATTATTTTACAGCAATCTCATGACTTCAATTCTTCCTCTCCATCTCAGTTTTGATTCCAGCTTAATACTAGTTCTAATAACATAAAAGTTTTCTTAATTACATATAAGAATCATGTTACAAACTTCGCTAACTGTAATTGTGTGATCTTTATTAAATAAAGTTGAATTGAGTTTAAAATAAAAAAAAAAAGAAGGAACTGAGGGCTGACACACACACAAGTAAATAATAAAAACAGCACCTACCTGTAGTGAGTTATTTGCAGTGTATCTCAATGTAAAAATAAAGTCCCTAAAACATTCAGAATTTTAGTTGACTACAAGCTTAACTTGAGCCAATAATATGATATATGACTGCCAATGACAGGATGTCAGGCAGCATTAATTGAACTATAGTATTCAAAACAAGGTAGTACCACTGTATTCTTGACCTAGATAAATTATACCTTATAGTACTAAAAAAATTTCTGGTGTATTGGATTAATGGATGATGGTGACCCATAAAGATCACCAATATAGCAGATGGGAGAACACAAAAAGAATTAAAACAGACTATTGTTATCCCTATTTTCAAAGAAGGAAAGATGGGTTATGGGAATTATTGCCCCAGTGGACTTTATGAGTCTCCCTGGAAAGATGCTACAATACATTATTAAACATATAATTTGTGAGCACTTAAAAAGGAAGCAGTGATCATTAGCTGCCAACATACAGATTCACAAAGAATAAGCCATGCCAGACTAATTTCATTTCCTTCTTTGACCAAGTTACTAGACTGGCTGATTAGAGAACAATGTATACACAATATATTTAGATTTCAGCAAGTCATTGGACAAAGTCTCTTAAAGATTACTCGGGGAAAAAATAAATATAGACTTGATCTAAGTACAGCTATATGGATTTGCAATTTGTAACAACCACACTAAAATAACATATTGATTACTATAGTATCGTGAACCTAGAGGTAGACAATGAACAAGAATTTTTTTATTAAGATCCTACTAGGTGCAGGGTACATGAATACAAATACAACATTGATAGAATCACTTTTATCAAGGAGCCAACATTCTACTGAGATTGGTGGGGATGGGGGAAGAGTCAGGGTACAATTTGTTCACAGACAAATGAATTAAGGAAACATAAAAAAAATTTAGAAGAGGCATTAATAATCTAAAGAATCAAGAAAAGCCCCTTAATAGAAGTGATGGGTAAATTTAACCTTGAAAAGATTTAAGAGGTATAAGAGGCAGAAGTGAAAAAGAGGATTTCAGGTTAAGGGGTCATCCTATAAAATGGTATGGAGGTAAGGGTTAAAATGGTATGAATGGAATAGAAAATATGACAGTTTGGCTGCAATGTTGAATATCTCATGGGAAATCCTCACCATGATCTCCAAACTCCAATCCCTTTGTTCTTTCCATTATCACATTCATTGGCTACGTTTCCTTCATTTCCCATCTAAACTTTTTGCTGAACCAGTTAAATTCTATAAGGTCTTCTCTTGAATCACTTGTACCCTCAATCTATTTAATATCTTGCCCTGTCAAACCTCAGTTTTGGATCACCCTCATGTTCCACTGTTCTTACTCCTATTTTTGTGCTGCTAGACGAAGATGGAGAAAATAATGAAACCCATCTCATGGAGTCCACTACAAATTTATGTTATATAACATCAATTACATCCTCAGTATGGCAATGTCATCTATTTTAAAAACATTTTTCTAACTGATTCATTATCCCATTTATCATAAGGGTTATTTAAAAAATATATTTCCTCCCTCCTCAAAACTCTTGTGGCTCCTCCCCACCCTCACTCTCGCAGCTAAAAAAGTTTCACTGGAAAAACTGAGGCCATGATCTGAGCTCCCTTTCGTCCCCTCCTCCTTATCATCTAAGATGTCTTACATCGCTTTTTCTCCCATTAACCTATTTAAAAACTAGAAAGAAAATCATGTTTCTAACAAAGTAAATTTGAATTCCTACCCAATATGAAAAGCGTCAAAAAGATACTTTTAAAATGTCCAAATGCAAGAAATATACAAATAATGAAAAGCTAGGGGGAAGAGGAAAAGTGAATTTGTATAACTAACACCCCCAAAATAATAAGATTGAGAAGATAGTAAGATGGAGAAACTAATTGTAGTTTATGTAGTTCAGCTAGACTTTCACAAAAAATTATAAGAAATATCTCATGAATTTAATTCAATATTTTTCAATGTGGGTTCCCCTTATCTCTTATGCAAAACTGATAACATTGAACAAAAAATGAAGAGTTAAGATAAATAGCAGAATATCAAAAAAGAAGGAAGTAGCTAGTGGTGCAAGCAGAAGATTGATCCTAGATCCAGCTTCATTATCATCAGTTAATGGGGAAGTAAATAATATGCTTTCTAAGCATATGTAGATAAGACCAAATTGGGAAATCTTATAGGATATTGTATTGGTCTGAATATAGACATATACTTAAATCAAAATACTGAAAAAAAGTGTGTGTGTGTGTGTGTGTGTGTGTGTGTATGTGTGTGTGTAGAGAGACAGAGACAGAGAAACAGAGACAAAAACAGAGAGACAAACAGAGATAGAGACAGAGAAACAGACAGAGATGGGGGGAGGAGAAAGAGGGAAATATAGAGGGAGATGGAGAGGAAAAGCGAGAGGGAGAGAGGGGAGAAAAGGGAGAGAAGGAAAGAGGGAAGAAGGGAGAAAGAAAGAGAGGCAGCTAAATGACATAGTAGATGGAATCCCAGGCCTGTTGTCTGAAAGGCTCATTTTCATGAGTTCAAATATGGCCTCAGACACTTCTTAGCTGTGTGACCTTGGGCAAGTCACTTCATCCTGTTTGCCTCAATTTCCTCACATGTAAAATGAGCTGAAGAAGGAAATGTCAAATCATTCTAGTCTCTTTGTCAAGAAAACCTCAAATGGAGTCACAAAGAGCAACAACAACCTCATAACTGTATTTAATTTTTATAATGGGCAGATGTGATTTTTCAAAAAAGTGGACCATATTTGGAATGATACTATATATGTGTTTATATACACATTCACAAATATATACATATATGTGTATATAAATATATATGCAAATTCATAAATATATATTTAGCACTTATTTATTGAGCATTTATTGAATGAATTAAACATTAGTAAATGGTGGAGAATTTAATAATGAAAATGAATGTGTTGGAAGGTCAGAAATTCATGTGTATACATAGACTATGGCACTCAAGAAAGCAATCACCATCAAGTCAAGTACTAGAAGGAGTTAGGAGAGTTAGGAAAGAGCATTTGGCCTGGAATCAGGAAAACCTGAGTTCAAATCTGATTTCTGATTTGAGTTTTGTAACCCAAGATAAGTCACTTAACCTCTCAATGTTTCAGTTTCTTCATCTGTAAAATGAGGATAACAACACCTTCCTCCTAGAGTTAATGCTTTTATTTCAAATTGGGTAACAATTTTAAGATGCATTGTATAAATCCTGGCATAGAGTAGAAATTTTGTGAATGTTAGGTGTTATTATTTTTATTGTTATTAGTCTAACTTTGATACAGCTACTATCTATTGACACAGTAGAAAGAATGTTAGGTTTAGAATAAGAGAAATCAAAATTCAAGTCCTTCCTCAAATACTTAACAAATCGTAGGTCATTTAACCTTTCTGTGCCTGTTTTACTCATCTATAAAATTAAGAGATAGCCTCTCATTTCTTTTTTGTATTGCTCCCATCTACCATATTGGTGATTTTTATGGGTCACGATCTTCTATTCATCCACAACATATACAAGTTCTTTCAGCACCCTAAATTATAATTTGTCTGGGCCAAGAGTACAATAGAATTAAATTTAAGATTTTTTTCCAATTGTAGATATATTTCATATGCATAGATAGATATAGATATCTATAGATTTAGATACAGATATATTGATAAATAGATGATAAATAGATGGATAGATAAATACATCTTCAAGCAAATGATTAGTCTAAAGAAAAGAATAAATATTAAATAAGATAATTATCTCAGTCTCACTTTCAGTCACTTTGTATTTATTTAAAACAATACCTACAAATTTGGCACTTTAAAGACTCTGACTAGTAGTGAGCAATCTCTACAAATTGAAGAGAACAAAGTGATCAATGAAAATTACTACCACATTCAAACCTTTTTAATATCAAAGTCATCTATGGCATTGAATGACTTAGATACTTTTCAAACCAATGGCTAAAACTTCAGAAAATCTATGTAAATAATAATGTCTCACATAAAGAATTTTATTTGATAAATCATCTGTGAAGATTATCTCCCAATCCTCCTTACTCCCATCTTCATATGTACATATAGGTATTAGTGTAATAATCGAAGTGTATTATAAAAAGCATACCATTTTATCCATATAATAACTCTCAGAGGTTGGTTCTATTATTATCCCCATTCTGTAGATGAAGAAACTGAAGCAGGAAAAGGTTAAGTGATTTGATCATGCTCACAAAGCTAATTATCATACAAAACCAGATTTGAAGTCAGGGCTTCCTAATTTCAGGATTAGTACTCTATCCATTGTACCAGCTTGCAGCCATACAATATTGCTATGCAATCTCCTGCTCCACTAAAGCATAGTTTTTGAGCCAAAGCTCATAAGACCTTTTAAAACAGAATAAACTATTTGAGCAGGAAGAAGGTCAGTGGAAATGCCTTTGCGTCCTGGATATGTCACTTCAGGAAAATCTGTTATACAGATAATAAGCAGATTCAAGGCTAAAACAAAAACAAATGACAAAACAAGACAAAAAACAACCAATTGTTTTAAGAACTTGAGGAAGATTTTGAATTCTCATGCCAGTTTCCCTAGAAAAACTGTCTTCCTCAAGTAATACATGAATTTTAGTAAAACAATATCTGGTATATGTACATTATAGTAGTCAATTTTAATTAAAGGGGAAAGAGGAAACACAATATGCTATGTTTGAAAGGGATTTTTTTTTTTAAAGAAAAAAGAGTCAGATGACAAATGATGGCCCACCTCTAATAACTACAGCGCTTCAATTATTCAATGAGGGGTAACCATTAGAATTTTCATTTGTTCACAGATGGTCTTTTATTTCCCCCACCTTAAAGAAGCATACTTCAGTGTTTGCACTGAACCTATCTGGATTCATTTGATTTGCAGGGTAATAACCATAAAAATCACTTGCCTAGGAATTTATGAAGCAAGAAGATTCTTTGGTGGCATGATAGATAAATTCACATCCAGAAAGTGACAAAGATATAGCGCTTGAGACTTAGGATTTTTGAGATCATTTAGTGATGAGATTCTAGTCCAATGCTCTGGTTTTTTTTTACAGAGCATGGTATAATCCACAGGGCTTTGTCCATGTATTGGAAGGCAGGGACAGAACTGAAACCCACATTTCTTGCCTACCAATTCAATGATCTTTTCAATATACAACAAAGGAGCCAAGATCAAAAGAGAAAATGTACTCTTGGCTGGAAAACTGGTTAAATGACCTAGACAAAGATTTTGTTCTAATTCTTTCTAACACGTTTTCTGTGATTCTGCTGAGCAGGCTTGTAGTTTGTGGACCCCCTAAATTTCCTTAATGCCACTTAGTGAAAATGGATTTCAGGTATAACTCAAAATCAGAGTTGCTTTCCAAATGTGCATAAAGGGGAATCTTTTTCAGACTTCATTAATGCTCTCCCCTACCAGTTTTTCTTGTTTTCTATTTTGTTATCTTGTGATTTTTAAATTGTGACTTGGAATATCAAAAGAAGTAAAACCACTTAAAAAAGGTTTCATTATGTATTAGAAAGGCCTCTTGTCAGTGTAATATGGGTAGCCCAGCTTCTAGGGATCATTCCTTGAAGCATGCACAGGTATTATTCACTTGACTTCAGTATGCTATGTGGAATTTTGGATTCCATTTTGGACTTGTACCCTGTGATTATGAAGAGTTCTCCAACTGGCAGAATTGATAATTCAGGTGTAACTGAGACACAGCTTAGTGGATATACAAAAAGAGCAAATTACCCTTCTTATATATTCTTTCTTTGTGGCTTTGTTTTTAATTATTTCCAGATATCATAAAAACAAATATTTCAAGATAGAAAGGTCCAAGTGACTAATGAGTTTCAAAGGTGTGGAGTCTTAAGCAGCAGTAGCACTATCAGAGAAGTGACTGACAAGGAGGAATTGTCTCTTTTAAGATGGAGAGACATGATAAGCAGATACAACTTTAGGGAGGATAATCCCTTGTGACATACAGAAGTGCTAGTTACAGACACAAAGACATCTGTACCCTTCAACCTCAGCTGAGCAATCATGGAGCTAAACCTAAGGGGAATTTTTGAGAACTCAAAGGGAAGAAAGAGGACCCCTTTGCTATGTCACATATATTCTCTATATCTCACTAATGTTCTGTAAGTATGAGCCTCTCTTCTCAAGGATGCTATGTAAATTTGTCAGTGTGTTCCAATTTGGGAGGAATGGTTTCTACTAACTCTTCTTAGTGTAATAACCTTAACAAATGACTTTTCTAAAAATTAATGCAAGTTCACTGGCTGACTGTTGATGAAGGAGCATACTTATTGGAACTCAAGAGATACAGTAAGAAACAAGGTTATTCTGAAAACTATGATGGTATTAGCAATCACTCTTTGTTGGCCTGAAACTCAGGTTCTTCATTTATAAAATGAGAATGTTGAACTATAAAATCTGTGCTCTCCCTTCCCTCTCTAGTGTTATTATTCTATGATCATAGATATTTTTGCTGCTGATAATGTATTAAAAATGAAAAAGTACAGATTATATTTCAAATTATTTGATTTAAGTGGTCACATTAATTAAGGGTACTGGGGCATTTGTTGAAATTTAAAAGTTTTAGGCAAACAAAAAAGATTCAGAAGCTTTTTTAAATTCTAAAATAATACTCTTAACATTCTACATCTTGTCTATATATTGTCTATTAGTCATCTTTTATGTAGCTAGATCCAGATTAAAACCATTTCCTCTGGTTATTATGGACATTTACTTAAAATTATTTATGAAAAAGAGACCTCTTTCTGTGCTTCTAGGCATGAAAGAAATGATAGGTTCTCAAAGATTGTGCCAGTGAAGTTTGAATTATGAAAGGAACTATCAGGCTGAAAAGTGAGGTCCCTGCTACAGACAACATATGCAGCCTGAGAACTAGCTTAGCTAAGGAAAATGGTTCATTACCAGCAAGGAGGCCAATAAGTGATTTATTTTTTTGCCAGAGTGACCCATAAAACAAATAATAATATAAAAAGATTCTCAATTTTGCATAGTTTTCTTTGTCTTTCACAGTACCAGTGGTGGAATGATGGAAAGAAGTGCTATCAATCACTACTTGTAAAAAAATTTTAAACAGCAACTTAATTGCTAACATTCTAAAGGAATTATTAGATACAATCTGGTACAATGAGGAAAATGGCAAAAGATCTGAGTTGGAATTCAATTTACATTTTCTAACTAGATGTGCTAGGTTAGACAAATCACTCAGTCTTTCTGGGCCCCAATTTCCTCATCTGGAAAAAGAGAGGAATGGATTTTATGACTGAGTTAATGAATTCTCTCAAGTTCCTTTTCAGTTCAAAGTCTGATGATCCTATGGCCAACCACCAAATGAATATATCAGTGGAAGAAATGAACCCCATCCAAATGAACATGCTTCTTATATATAAAACCAGAAGATGTAAAGAACTCACAGCTAAATGGAAGGATAGTGCATAGCCTCTTCTTATAGAGCTGAATAGAAATTGTGGGAGAGTTTTTCATTTTGTACCTCAAAGCAATAAGGATCATATTTTGTGCAAAAGGATCTTTATTCCAAATCGTAACTTTATTCACAAGTTGCCTTTTTTGTTAATTCAAGGACTATGGCTTATGTTTCTTTATCTTCCTCCTCCCCATAATTCCTACCACAGAGCCTTGCACATTGTAGGTGCTCAATGAATGTTTGTTGAATGAATTAATGTATCTTTTAATATTATAATTCTTATGTGTTCTGCTTTTATTAGCATATTGGAAGCTCCTGGAAGGAGCTACTGTTGATCCCACTACAGACATCAGTATATGATTTATGACTCTTATGAGATCATTTGCAAATACAACTAAGTGATAATTGAGAAATTAGCAAAATAATTTAAGTAACTGCTTCTTGAACAATCTCAAATTGTTCTGGGTGGGAAGATGAAAAGAGTTTTGAGGATTTTGTTTTAGATGTTGAAAATTAAGGTATGTAGAATTTGTTAATTATTCAACCTGCTTTATCCCTGGATGGTGACAAAGAATGAATGTCATTTAAATAAACATGATCAATAAGTATTTATTGAATTTTTGTGTAAAATATTCTGTTGGTTGATGAGGGGACAAAGAAGAGTTATATAGATGCATGATTCCTATATCTTTCTCAGGGCTCATTGTATTACACAATGAAAATGAAGGAAGATAACTACAACAATGAACAGTGTGTGATAAGCAACAGCTAAAGATTTCAATAGGCAATCTATATTAGTCACCATTGATAAGTCTATATAACAAATCTTGCATTCCGTAGTTGTGAGTCAAACAGCTAATTTAATTATTTAATTTTAGGCAGGTACATAACAAAGTGGATAGCATACTGGATGGGAGTCAGGTAAACCTGAGTTTGTAATTCTACTTCAGATTCTCTTTAGTTATCTGACCCTAGGAAAGTGACTCTCTGCCTCAGTTTCCTCATTTCTAAAAGCACCAACTTCTCAAAGTTATTGTGAGGATAAAATGAGATATTTGTCAAAAGTTTTGCAAATCTTAAAGCACTATATAAATGCTAGCTATTAATATTATCATTGTTAGTATTATTTATTGCATGCCACAAAAAAAAAGAATACAGAAGAAATATAATCATTCAATAAAAATTCCAGAGAAAGAATTTTTGGAACTGATTCAATTAAGAAATTGAAAATAAATTTGGAGAGGTCACTCCAGACATAGTATGTAGCTTAAGAGAAGATAAAGGAGAGAATGTGATATTTTTGTGGGGTTGAGAAGTGAGGAATTACATTTATAGACTGAATTAAAGTAATTTGCTGGAGAAGAGAGAAGACACTAGTCACAGGATCATAGTATTGCTGAATTGGAAGGAGTCTCAGAGGCTGTGTAATTGCATTCATAATTCTACAACATATCTGCTCTATGTTCTCAACGTTTACTTGAAGATACACAATGAGGGGTGATCCATGACATGAGTCAGCCCATTCCATTTTTGGATAGCTCTATGTGTTAGGGAGTGTTTATTTACAACAAAGCTAAATTTGGTTTTCCCATTTCATTAGGTGAAAGGCTCTGAAGCAGTCAGTAAAGACTTGGGACAAGTGATTTGAACATAAACTCATTCATTCATTCCCCCAATGAACATTTGTTGAGTACCAATTACATATGTGGCACTGTGCTAGGAGGCATTGTGTTACTGAGTTATATAAAACATAGTCCTTTCCTTTCTGGGACTCTCAATCAGGTAGGGAAAATAAAATGCAAATGGCACAGATATGGGATGCAAGGCAGTGTAAAGTCCAAGTATTATACAAATAGTACATAAGAGGAGGAGTGAAATTATTGGGGTTAGTCACATCAAAATAATAATAGAAAGCTTCAGAGAGATGATATTTTATCTTAAAGGACGGATACAATTATGTTAAGTGGAGATGTGGGAAGAAGATAAGAATGTCAGCAGAGAGAATGACAGGAAACCAGAAAGAGAATAGATTAGTTTTAATTCACATGAAACAACTTAGTTGACTTTTCTGAGGGAAAAAAGTAGATTATTTTGAAGCATTCCTTTTAATTCCAAAAGGCAAATGTAAGATCAGCAGATGAAAGTTATGGAAAGGAATATTTTGGCTCAATATAACGAAGAACTTACTAATGATCAGAGCTGTCCAAAAATGGAAGTGGTAGTGAATTACTTAACAGTGGCCATTTTAAAGCAAAATCTGGGATGTTATGAAAGGAATGCTTATAAGAATGGTGAGAGGCAGGATAGATAGATGACTTCTAAGTTTTCTTGCACCTCTAATATTCTATAAAAATATAATAACATAAATCAAATAGCAGTGAATCTTTGAAAGTCAAAACTTAGGAGAAATTCTTTAGAAATATATTTCCAGTATGTCAAATGCTCAGAAATGCAAATTTTTCTATGGAGAAATGCAGAAGACATACAAAAAAATTGAATTAGTGGCACAATAAACAAACTGCATTTAACATGAATGTCTTGATGGCATGTTGCCATTTAATAAATAAAAAGTAAACCCTTTTAATAAATAAAAAATAAATTCTTTCACACCATCTATATGATGGCATTCACTACTGAATTCCTCCTTGTTAGTCTGCTCTTGGTAAGATAAGAACAACTATAACATCAATATTAGTTAAAATAAAATACTGTATGTAACCTGGCATTTTTCCTCCATTCCAGGGAATATTTTCATAACATAAAGGTGGGGACCTTTTTTCTGCCAAGGGCCATTTGGATATTTGTAAATAATTCATGGGCCATATAAAATTAACAACTTATGGAACTCAAGCAGTGGGAGATTGCTGTATCTAGCTTTCAGCTCATCATCATCTGTGGTTGCTTTAGCAAATGATTTGATGGGCCTTCTATGACCCTTAGGCCAAATATTCCCTACCCCAATGACATTACAGAACCTCTGAGATAGCTTATTGAGGATGACAGTGAAAAGAAGTTTTCTGTAATTATAAAATATTGCACAAATATTTCTTAGACTGAAGGGAATAGGAAGGCTGAATTGTGAGGCTAATTTATTCACTATAGACAGGGATAGGGGAAAAAGATGGATTTTTGTTAAAATTCAAATACAAAGAGAAGGGGAGAAGGGACCTTTTGATCCCATAAAAGGAGATTTAAGCAGCCAAAAAATTAAGAAAAGAAAATAAATGTTTAAAGTGAGGGGAAAAAAGCTTATCACTGCAGCCACGTACACTTTATTTCCAAAGTGAAGTAACTATTTGAGGACCATTTTTTGAAGTTTAGATAGATGAAACACTAGAATATAGATTAAAGGATGAAGACTAGATAAGGGGTAGAAAAAACTCAGTTCTTTCTTCTTGAGTATTTAGTTGATATAATTATGTGTTCCCAGCCCAAATATCCCAGCTGCATCACAAACACATCCAAAAAACAGAGCTGCAATCTTAGGTGATTCTATCAGGATGGAAAGATAAAGTCTGGAAATGCCTGTGAACTCAAAGCCTTCAAAAACCATCTAACGAAAATGGATGAAAGGGGGTTTACAGGCCTCAGATTCAAATGATCTCTTAAATTATTTTCCAGAATAGCTAAATTCATGGCAATGTGGTTATTATTCTAAATTCAAACAAAGTTTGTATGCCATCTGTCTTAAAGTCATTTAAATTAATTTTTACTGCTCCTATGGGAAAGAGGAGGACATTTCTCCTTCAATACAAATGGTCAGCTTACTAACATCAATCACTAATTAAGATAAATTATTTAGATGTCAGCTGTTATCTATTTAATATCCTGCATAGTTCTCAGAGGAAGGTATAGATCATACCTCCGCCTTCCCCATGTTGGAATCATAGTAAAAAGCCACTTTGGGGGAGATGCTATCGATTTGATGATTTTGCTTGTTTTTGTAACAACAATACCATCTAAAAGCGGCATTCAACCAAGAGAGCAGTATTTTTGGAACAGCAGGCAGTATAAAAGTGCATTGTGAATATTAACATATTCCAGCAAATTAGTTTGCACTCATTATCATAAGCAATTACTTACTGTTTAGATGCTGCTGGTATTAAATTGGCAAGCAATTTGCAAGAATTAAAACATAACATGGAGAGCTTTCAGAAATTTCAACAATATACTATAGGAATGATTCTAGGTTCATAGGCTACAGGCGTGGTTAACCATTAACAATATTTAGCTTTTTGATAATACTTGATTAATGCTCTGAGCCTTTACATTAGGATCTTCTTAATGATATCTACATGAATACCATAAATAGAAATGCAAATACCTGACAGGAAGGAGGAGAGACTGAGCTAGTATCTCCAAGGCTTTGTGGCCTGAGAGTGAACTCCATCGTTTGGAATACTCAGCTCTAGAACTAGTATCAATTCATTGAATTACTTTGGGCAATTCGTTTTAATGATCATTCTCCAGAGTTTTCTGATGGCCTTCCCTTTTATTCTTTTCTATGTCTCTTCCCCTGAATTTAGCTTGGATTTCCTCAAGAAAATTCTCCCAAAGAGACTTATTATCTCTTGTCTGTTTCCTTCATCTCTGTCCTCCATTAAGTTTTAGATTACAGAACCTTCTTTTACCCCCAGTTCTAAGAACTCTTTCCCCCATGAAATGATTTATTCCTCTGTATGCACATTTTCTTCAATGGGCAGCTAGATGGTCCAGTGGATGAGGAGACTTGCCTGGAGTGAAGATGACTGATTTTGAGAGTTCAAATCTGGCCTCTGGCACTTAATAACTATGTGATTTGGGCAAGTTGTTTAATTATTTGCCTCAGTTTTGGTAAATGGTTTGGAGAAGGAAATGGCAAACTACTCCAGTGTCTTTGCCAAGAAAACTCCACATGGTTTCTAAGAAGTCAGTCATGTACTGAAAATAACTGAACATGTACACTTTCTAACAAATCGATCTGATAATTTTTCTTTTAGGATTAGTTGGCCCCAAAGATTAGAGTTAAATGTAAAATTGTTCCTAAAAGAACTTTTGATGAAGAAATGAAATATTCTTTCTGTATTATTGACCCATCAACATGCAGAGGAAATAATAAAATCCATATTCTCTTCTGAGGACTACATATACTTTGTAGTGTTGGTTTTATATGAAACTCTTGTGAGCTAACTGCCATGCATTTGTAAGACATGGTTAAGTGTTCGATTTGTGGCCATGGAATGGTAATGCCAAATGGTCTAAGAAGAAAGTTTGGCTTTTTAAGTTTGGATCATAGGATCATCGAATGAGAACTGGAAAGGAACTCAGAGGCTATATACCCTATCCTCCTGTGATGATAAAATAGATTCAGAGAGGTTAAGTCAATTATTCAAATTTAAACAGGCAAGAAGCCTCAGAAATAGGATTAGCACCCAAGCCCTCTGACAACAGAGGCAGTTCATTTTTTACTAGTGTTCTCAGCCACAGATTCCAGGAGTGCTAAGCCTGTCTAGAAAGGGTTTCAGCTGGAGGTGTTAACTTTACTATTACCAGAAGGGACTTTGCCTTTTCTCTCCAAAATAAAATGGTTTTAAATATAATGTCTGAGAAGTTGAGTTCTAATACTGTTAGGTTGCCATATCCTTGGAAAAGTCAGAAAAGGTTACTGTTCTTTAACCAAAGCACCTTTTTGGATCAGTATCAACTGCTTCAATTATGACTGACAGCAGCATTCTAAGTAACACACTAATGAATCACAAAAGAGCTAGCATTTTTTCAGGAAAAAAAATTAATCAAGGACTCCTTACACCCACTTCTCAGAAACTCAAAACCTGATATATTTAAAAGAGATGATAATTATACATAAATTATATATACATTTTTTTTACCAATACTTAACTTGTAACTTTCTATTTCCTGTTTGTAGGTTGTCTCCCCAACCCATAATCTCTTTGAGAACAAGGACTATATTTTATACTCCTTTCTTTTCCTTCATAATATCACAGTGATGAGCACCTAGGCAGCAAGGGATGGAAAAAGTACTGGGCTTTGAGTCATAAACTCCTGAGTTCAGATCTGCCCTCAGACACTTCCTTGGCAATATAAATCAGGGCAAATCACTTAAGTTTGCTTACTTCAGCTTCTTCAACTATAAAATGGGATGATAATAAGATGGTTATTATCTACCTCTTAGGGTTGTTGTGAGGATTCATTGAAATAATATTTGTAAAAGCTTAGCACAGTATCTGGTACATAGTAGACATTATATAAATGTTTATTTCATTCCCTTTCTTTTTGTTTTTTTTTCCTACCCAGTAAAATCTCAGTGAATGAAGAAATTACTTTGATCTAAAATATCGAGTTTAATTTCCTTTTAAAAAAATTTCTTGACTCAGAAAGTATATTCAGGATATATATATATATATATATATATATTCATATGTATGTGTGTATTTCTCTCTCTCTCTTTCTCTCTTTTACACACACACACACACACACACACACACACACACACACACACACACACATTCCAGGATCTCCTGGAAGGCAGGAGATCTTAATTCTCGTCATAGTTTTCTACGGATTGATTGTAATCTTGAATAAATTACTTTAAATTCTCCAAATCTTATAATGATTTTCTATGAAATAAAGGATTAGACTAGGTGTTCTTTATAGGCCTTTTTAATTTTAACATTCTATGGGTCATCATTTTGTCATGTAATTCAGTTATCATTGCAAGAAAATTCAATGATGTGGCAATTAATTAAACATACACAGAGATGAGAGAGGAGCAGAGGAAAGAGTGAAAGAAGGAGAGACCATGGGAAAGAGAAAGAGAAACATTATATATTTGTTATTCCTGCTCTCTAAATTTAGTCATTAACTTTTTCCCCAGTTAATCAACAAGCATTTATCGAACTCTTATTGTGTGCTGTGTGCAATGTGTTAAGTGCTGGATAATTTGGAGAGTTGGAATATTTGTAAGTAATAACAGAGTGTGATAACTCTCTGTTAGATGATCAGAATCTCTAGGAATATTCAAAGATTTGAAGGTTCAATTTTCTTCTTTAAATATATACTTATGTTAGGAATCTATCTGCCAAGGGAAAATCAGAAACTTTATGAGCAAAATTACAGACCACTTTTCACACAAATTAAGTCTGATCTAACCAATTGGAAAAATATTAAATGCTCTTGGATAGGGCGAGCAAATATAATAAAGATGACAATATTACCTAAACTAATCTATTTATTTAGCGCTATACCAATCAGACTCCCAAAAACTATTTTAATGACCTAGAAAAAATAACAACAAAGTTCATATGGAAAAACAAAAGGTCAAGAATTTCAAGGGAATTAATGAAAAAAAAATCAAATGATGGTGGCTTAGCTGTACCAGATCTAAAATTATATTATAGAGCAGCAGTTACCAAAACTATTTGGTATTGGCTAAGGAATAGATTAGTTGATCAGTGGAATAGAGTAGGTTCAAGGGATAAAACAGTCAACAAATATAGCAACCTAGTCTTTGACAAACCCAAAGATCCCAGCTTTTGGGATAAGAACTTACTGTTTGATAAAAATTGCTGGGAAAATTGGAAACTAATATGGCAGAAACTAGGCATTGATCCATACTTAACGCCGTACACCAAGATAAGGTCAAAATGGGTTCATGACCTAGGCATAAAGAATGAAATCATTAATAAATTAGAGGAACATAGGATAGTTTACATCTCAGACCTGTGGAAGGGAAAGGTCTTTATGACCAAAGCAGAACTAGAGATCATTACTGACCACAAAATAGAAAATTTTGATTATACCAAACTGAAAAGTTTTGTACAAACAAATCTAATGCAGACAAGATTAGAAGGGAAGCAATAAACTGGGAAAATATTTTTACAGTCAAAGGTTCTGATAAAGGCCTCATTTCCAAAATATATAGAGAATTAACTCTAATTTATAAAAATCAAGCCATTCTCCAATTGAAAAATGGTCAAAGGATATGAACAGACAATTCTCAGATGAAGAAATTGAAACTATTTCTAGTCATATGAAAAGATGCTCCAAGTCATTATTAATCAGAGAAATGCAAATTAAGACAACTCTAAGATACCACTACACACCTGTCAGATTGGCTAAAATGACAGGAAAAAATAAGACGATTGTTGGAGGGATGTGGGAAAACTGGGACATTGATTCATTGTTGGTGGAGTTGTGAACGAATCCAACCATTTTGGAGAGTAGTTTGGAACTATGCTCAAAAAGTTATCAAACTGTGCATACCCTTTGATCCAGCAGTGTTACTACTGGGATTATATCCCAAAGAGATTATAAAGAAGGAAAGGGACCTGTATGTGCACGAATGTTTGTGGCAGCCCTTTTGTAGTGGCTAGAAACTGGAAACTGAATGGATGTCCATCAGTTGGAGAATGGCTGAATAAATTGTGGTATATGAAAATTATGGAATATTACTGTTCTGTAAGAAATGACCAACAGGATGATTTCAGAAAGGCCTGGAGAGACTTACACGAACTGATGCTGAGTGAAATGAGCAGGACCAGGAGATCATTATATACTTCAACAACAATACTAGATGATGACCAGTTCTGATGGATCAGGCCATCCTCAGCAACAAGATCAACCAAATCATTTCTAATGGAGCAGTAATGAACTGAACCAGCTATACCCAGAAAAAGAACTCTGGGGGATGACTAAAAACCATTACATTGAATTCCCAATCCCTATATTTATGCACACCTGCATTTTTGATTTCCTTCACAAGCTAATTGTACAATAATTCAGAGTCTGATTCTTTTGTACAGCAAAATAATGTTTTGGTCATGTATACTTATTATGTATCTAAGTTATATTTTAATATATTTAACATCTACTGGTCATCCTGCCATTTAGGGGAGGGGGTGGGGGGATAAGAGGTGAAAAATTGGAACAAGAGGTTTGGCAATTGTTAATGCTGTAAAGTTACCCATGTATATATCCTGTAAATAAAAGGCTATTAAATTTAAAAAAAAAAAAAAAAAAAAATAAATATATACTTATGGAAAGGGAATATGAAAGAAAACAAGCTATTTTTTGATGTAATTTTGTTAATATTAACATATACTTTTGGAAATAAATTGTTAAACAATGGAGTTAGCTCTTTGGTACTTTTTTTTTTTTAAATTTGGAGGTTTTAAGACTATATTTCTAAAACCTTGAGAGCTTCTATTCATTGGATGCTTTTAATTCTATTTATACATTTCTTTTAAGTCTAGAATTTCCCTGAAAGGCAAAAGAGGGAATTTTTTCACTAATTAGCTGTATAGTTAAAACTTTCTGATAATAGACCACCCACTGAAGACAGATAAGCTTTAAAAAGTACAGGAGAATAGAACAAATTAAAAACAAAAGAGCAATATTTACTCATTAGTAGCCTGACCAGAAGATCTATCTGAATAGTATTCCAGTTGTGAAATCTTCAATTCAAAAGAAATTTTAGTCTGTCCCTTTCTCTCCATTCCTGTAAATACCACTCTAGTTCTGCCCTTCATCACTTGTCATATTTATCATTGCTACATAATCCTTTAATTGGTCTGCCTTTATCCAGTTTCTCTCTCTCCAAATCATTCTTTCTACATCTGCAAAATGAACACTTCCAAGACACAGGTCTTTCCATCTTCTTGTCCTGCACAAATTTTCTGTGGTTCCCTATTGCCTCTGGGAAAAACTACAAATCTGGCATTTTAAAGTTTTAAAGTTAAAGGATTTTTACTGCCAGAGATGGGAAGAAAGTGAATTTCTGGTCTGTTACAATGTCAATAGCATATAGCACTAGATGAGAAGAAAGAGCTTGGTATCTGTGCATTTTTAAACAAAAAATTAGCATGTGAAATAATTAAAAAATATATATGTACCAATATATACATATATATGTATATATATATATATATATATACACATATATGTGTGGGTTCTAAATGCAATAAAGAGTGAGCTTTATCAGACAGAGAACTGTCCCGAGAGTCAAAAAATGAATTCAAATCCATTTCTGATACATGTTGTTTCTATGACTCTGGAAAAATCACTTAACTTCTCAGTGCCCCAGTTACTCATCTCTCAAAATTGTAAATTTCTAGAAAGGTACTCATTTGCATTAATGGAATTTATTTTTCCCCAAAGAGCTATAGGAATAAAATGACAATCCTATACCTATCCTATATTTCCAATATACAACAGTTACATATTTTGCATTCATATTTATAGACTAAATGATTCTTTCCATCTTTAGAAAGAGAAAAGGTCCTAATATCATTGAATTTTCTATACATTTTAATTTTTCCTTATTTTTATCCTTATAGATAATATTGTTCATTAATTTATGCTGTCATCAACCTGAAACATCCTTCCAATTTACTAGGGTACATTTGAAAGTCTATATTTCAAAATAGTATCTTTATTTTCCTATTAATGCTGCTAATAACTAGAAAATGTTGAAAGTATGTTGTCAGCATTCTCAAGTAAGAGATTATAATACATTCAGATAACACAGTAAATTCTTTTTATAATTTACAGGAAGTTAACAATCTCATGGTTTCTTCAGAGTCAATAGGCCTGCCATTCATCTCTTATCTTCCATTCACATACTCCCCAAACCTTCACCTCCACACTTCTCAAATCATCATCTAATTCCAGTATGTGGAAGGATAAACAGTTAAGTGGAAAGAACCTTGTATTTGTCACTAGTAAATTTTGCAACTGTGAATAAAGCATTTAACCTCTGTATGCTTCACAGAATCAAAAGCTTGTAGCTGAAAGATACCTCAGAGATATCTAATCCAATCCCCTAATTTTTCAAATAAACAAACTGAAGGAAAATGAGGAACTCAGAAAAGTGAAGTGTCCTTTCCAAGATCATCAAGTTACTATACAACCAACCTAGGATTCAAATCCAAGATCTTTAGATTCTTATTTCAGATATATTTTCATCATGGAATAGCTCATTTGTAAAAACAGGGCTTTGAAATCTCATAAGACTATCTATCATCTCCTGATTAAGAAATCTAAAGTAATTTTTGGCTTTTTATCTCTCGACTAGCATAAAGGTGTTAACTACAGTCTCTTTCCAGGATTTTGTGTCACTGAACTTTCTCTCTCTTTGTTCTTGTTCTACTTCTCTAATTTCTGTTTCAGTGTATTTTCTTTCTTTTCCCATCCTTTAAGTTGGAATTTCCTAAGTTTCAGTCCCTGGACCCAAAAGAACACTTCACGATTTTGTCTTTTATCTTTGTGTATATGATTCCCAGATCTCTGTCTTCCATACCAACTGCCACACATGGATTGATGTACCTAGATTTATTTCTGTAGTTTTAAACCTGCCTCAAATCACATATACTACCTTTCTCCCTCACTACTGATTCTCCCTTTAGACTCCTCCATTTTCTTAATCATATAACGTTAAAATTGTATATTTGGTGACTTGTTTTTCCTTACTTCAATAAATCAGTGGGTGAATAATGCTAGTGTTTGTCACAATATCGGGCAAACCAACATGATCTCTTAAAAAGAATAAACTTGGGAATCATGTGTGACCAAAACAAGGGGAGACACACTTGCCAATTAATTCCCCTCTAACCAATATATACAAGCCTTAGTAGTGACAAGTCGAAGGCTTCCTTCTCCAGGGAAAAAGAGTTGCATAGAGTAAATAATATCACTCACAGACTTTACTTTCTTTGCAGTAAAATCCTTAAAAGATAAGGCAAAGTCAGAATATAGCTAATAGAAAGTCCAATTAGATTTCCCTGAGCAAACTGAGCCATATTTTTTCCAATGGAGATTTTTGATAGGACAATAATATAATAATATCTTTAAAAGAATGATATATTCCTTTATCCTGCCATTGCTACTCCAGGGTACAGGTTTAATTATGAGGCCAGTTAGATTGGGAACCAAGTGAAATTACATGACTAATGAATTTGACACATTCTTCTTTTCTCTGACACAGTCTTTCGTTTTCTTCAGAAAAAGGAAAAAAAACACATTTGAGGGACTCTGATCATCCCTTTCTTCAAATTTCCTTAAATTGTTTTGTAGGTTATCTTGGGGGGGGGGAGGAGGAACAAGTCTGCTAATTAAAAATTTAACACTTTCTCCATTTTACTCCATTATGAATATATTTTATTCTTATCAGCAATCACCCTTGACCCTAAATCCTATAACATGAAGACCTTACACAAGCCTTCTATGAGGGTTAAGATACATTCCTCAGGGTCAAATTGGGCTCTGTAATGGGAGTCACTGGCATCAGCTTTAAAAATATATAATTATTTTTTCCAGACTTTGCTTGATAAATTTCTGTAGTATGAAAAGTCTCCAAGGCAAGCCTGGAGTATTTCATTTTTACATAAGCTAAATCACAAGGAAGCAGAATGAAAATTCCTCTTATTACTCTCCTGGAAGGATTGAGATTACTTTTCAGCCAAGTGAATTCGAGGTTGACAGGAGTTATGCATGGGCTAATAGGAGGGAAAGGTTCAAAAGTATCAAAAGAAAACCATTCTTCAAAGGTTTAGGCACAAGTAACATCAATATGAGATGAATTGCTCTTGAAAGTACAGACAGTGTTGAAATAAAACTACCACATTACTGGATTCAAATGTGAATTTTGCTACTGACTACTTGCAACCACTTTGCCTCATTTTACTGATTTATAAAATTAAGAGATAAATTGGATGATTTCTAAAATCTCTTGTAATTTTATACACCATAAAATGTTTACTTAAAAGAACACCTATTCTAAGTGGTAATTAGTCCAAAACAAGGCTCCTGTCATATCCAAAGTATTGAAGTAATTAAGCTCTTCTACTCTCTTCCTAGGGCACTGCTTAGTCTAATAATGTTCCAGCTAAACTATGAAGTAGTTATTAATAACAATACAGAAAATTAGTTTGTTTTCCCTTCAAAAAATGGACAGGGCAGCAGCTAGGTGGCTCAGTGGATAGAGTACCCGCCCTGAAGTCAGGAAGACCTTGAATTCAAATCTAGTCTGACACTTAACACTTCTTAGCTGTGTGACCCTGGGCAAGTCACTTAACCCCAATTGCCTCAGGGGAAAAAAAAGAGCAGACTTCTCTAACTAATAAATCAGAAAGACCAGAGTTCAAATTCTACCTCAGATACTTACCAGCTATATAACTCTGGTCTAGCACCCCCTCTGGCTTCAGCTTTGTCTTCCGAAAAATAAGAGGTTTCAACTTAATGGCCTCTAGGTCCTTTCTAGGTATAAATTTAGGATGCTTCGATAATTAGCCAGCTAATATTGACATTAGCCAAAGTTTGGATTTACTACAATATACTAGTCAGTGATAAGTTGATTTGAGATCAAAGTTTTAGAATTTTAGAACTAGAATGAACCTGACAGACCATGTAATAAAAGATCCTCAATTTATATATGAAGAAACTGAGACCCCAGAAGGTAGGGATTTGGCATTACCACAGTGAGATAGTGAGAAGGAAGAGTCTTCAAGCCTTTCAGACTTTTGTTTTTGCCCCTATATCATGGGCTGAGGCTATACTAGTTTTTAGTTCTCATGTATAAAATCCATTGTTTTACTATAAGAAATCGAGAGACCTGAGGAAAATAGAAGAAATAACGCAAAATATCCACTCAATTCCATATGATCTTAAAATAAAAGCAATCAGAAGAGTTCAGTTTACATAACCCACAATCACCAGGGGGAGTAATTAACTTCAGGTGAGAGAGGAAAAAGAAAAAAAAAAAAGACTTATTTCATTCATTGGGTTACCATCTGAAAGCAGAAAAAAAAAAAAAAAACTGGCTGATTGAATAACAAACAAGTGAAGAAAGCAAATGAGCCAGGATTTTGGCTTCCCATGGTTAACAAAGTGGTTAGAATTTATTAAATATACCTTACAAAGTAATATTATAGCTTACAAACTTATTACTGAGCTACATCATTAGATATTTCACAAGGCTTTCTCAGAAGGCATGTTTAATTTTGAATACACCTTGCCTTCTTATGTATCCAATTGTGGTGGGGTGGGGGTAAAATATTTCTTGGACTTTTGAGATAAGAAACTACTACAAAGAGGAACATATATTTCAGTGGCAAAATTCCAAGTAGCTGAAATGAAAATTCCCTTTTGTCTTTTTGCGTAAGCTAGTTACAAACTCTGAAAAATGAATATAACAATTTCTAGTGGGCATTTTGAGCAGCTACAATTCTCATTTAGTGAATGCATAGAACCCAGGTGACTGATCTAAGAACCCCCCCCTCCCAAACCAGTAATGAACATAGTCCACAGAAATCTGTGACTCATTCCAATAAAACACAGGCCAAAATTATCCCCAAATGTATTTAAAACCTAGTTACCTAATTGCTATGGTCTCTACTGTCTCAGACATATAATTAGAACAGCTACCTCTCAGAAAGTTGGGTTAAATGCTATTCAGCAAGTATTACACTGGTGGTTCTGTTTGGTGAATATTTGTTAAGGTAATTCCTATTTAGAATAACATGATCAATCCAAGCTGGGATTATTATCAGCCTTGCTAGGTTATACTGTCACACAGATGGCACAGATCCATGAAAGATTCATTATCCTTTCCAGTAGTCAATTTAAGTTGTGAAAATACTAGCAAAATTGTATGTTCACTCTCTTCTGGGGAATTTGTAAAGCCTATTCATTTATCCTAATGTCTTCTAAGTACGGGGTAAAATGGCATCAAATCAATAGCCCAATTTAAAAAAATAAAATCTTACCCCAAAATCAAATCTATAGTTATACTATGTAATAATACCTTATTTTGTCACACACCCTTCTGTAAAGATGTTAAAACCATCAATGGGTTCCTAGCCAGATTCTTCTAGTCCATGTCCCTGAAGGCAAATTAAGCACTGATGAAAAACTAGACCAATTCTTTCAGGATACTGTGGTTGCTATCCAATCCAAGTGAGCATTTCTTAAGCACTTACAATGTGCAAGGTGATAATAATACAAATACTAAATAAAAATAGTCCTTTTCCTCAAGGAGAAATTATATTCTCTTCTCAGACAAGGATTAAGTACCGTAAGCACTAGTTGACCCTCATTAAGGGTATATCTGTTCTTCATAAACGCTTTGGACAAAGATGGCTGCCTGCCACTGTCTGCTTCCTTTTACCATGAAAGAAAGGTTAAGTGATTGGCTTAATGTTGTAAGTGAGCCTGGAGAATACTTAGGAGGTGCCTCTATTCATTTACTTACTCATTTTTTAAAAGTGTGCCCTTCACACAGTTTGCTCCAGGGCACAAGTAGTGAAAAATAGAACCTGGACTGTAATAAGTTACAGGTCACATAAAAATAGCAATAAACAACTTAAATTCATTTTTAAAAGATAGGGGTTTTACTGTTAACTCCTGGGGAGGCCCAGCTAGAAGAAAGAGCTGAAGACAGAAAAATCAATCTTGGATTATGTTGGGGAAAGCAAACTTTTCGTTTTGAGTTGGCTAACTGTATTGAATCATACTGAAGTTCAAAAAGTAAAAACTTCAAGTCAAACAAAGAAATACTTGAAAATCATCACTGAATGGCCAAATAAGTTATAGTATATAATTGTGATGGAATATTACTCTGCTTTAAGAAATGACAAGCTTGATGATGTTCGAAAAACAGAAAGACGAATGAAATAATGAAGAGCAAAATGAGGAAAATCAAGAGAACATTGTATACAGTCACAACAATATTGTTTTAAGAAAAATTTTGAATAAGTTATTTTGACTATTACAAATACCCAAATTAATTACAAGGTTCTATATTCAAGAAAGAACTATTAAATAGAAGTGCATAAGGAATGGTTTTATATAATGTATGTGTAAGTGCAAGTCTTTATACATGGAATAGCAATAATAGTTGTGGGCATGACAATGGTTAAAATCTGCATTAATATTGAAACAACCATCTCTAAAGTGGAAAGTTCATCTAATTAATCAATGGTTCCCACACCAACTAGTTTTCTTTTTTTCATGTAATTAATTTAGGGAGGAGGGGAGTTATATTAAAGAGTTACTTTGGTATTATACTGACTGGATAAGAAGTACCTATAGATTTCTGAGTTTGAAAAAAAGTATTTTGCAAGTCACATCATGTGGAATCAATGGTCTGTTACTGCTTTCATCTTTGTCAAGTTCAATAGCACAAGGGTCCTTAAGATTTAATGAGCCTCATCTGCTGAGTGAAGGTTTCAGCCTCCTTTATTTCTTCTGAAGTTATAAAATGACTCATATGAAAAATGAATGTTATTCTCCTCTAGGATGATTAGAAATACTAACTGGTTTACAACAACAGTTTGCCTCATTGGGGCCTTACAGGGTACCAGTGTCAATCCAAGCCACTTCTCCCATACTAGGATGACTATCCTGTCTCCTCTTTAAATATGTGGGATAATAAAACTCCCTGTGGATTTAAAAACAACAAGCAAACCCCCAAGACCAGCAACACAGAACACATAGGACTGATAACACTATGCAACAGGATTCAAGTCCCTTGAGGTGTCATTATTATTTCAGATCTGAACAGAACAACCACTCACTTCATCCAGAAAATAAAGTGGTCTGGAAATAAGATCTATGAAAAGATAGCTGGCGAAGCAGTAATTTTCTAAGAAGGTAAATTACAATTAGACTGCTGGAGAAACATGCAAGAAATAATCAGCATACTAATTTAGTGGAAGCAAATAGACACCATGAAAAAGAAAGAAAAAAAAAAAAGGGAAAAACCCTCCCTCTAACAAAAGTAAATGTTCATCTATTCAAAAAGGGATTGCATTGAGTAGTATATCTACTCCTACATAGCAAATTTCCCTGGGGGGAAAATGTTTCTTTCCTTTGAAAAAAAAAAGCTTTAATCAATTTTTCTATTTGTGTATTACTGCAAATGGCCACTCACAATTCTAGCATTTGTCAGGAAAATAGTTTGCTCTTATGGCAGCAGTACAATCCAAAAACAAGTAGGTTCAAGGTTCCCTTTTCATGCCCAGATCTAATTCCTTCTATAAGACTCCAAAAACATTTGAATGTCTTTACATAATAAGTTTGTATGTCTAGATCCAAATGAACAAAAGTAACACACACACACACACATACCCATTATATAGATAGAGAAAATGATCTAGATAATTCAACTGAACTTTTTTCTTGAATTACAAGTATTTCTTTGGCAAGTCTATGATTTAGTCTGGATTTTTCCAGGAAATTGTGTCAGCAAATTACTTTATTTGTACAGAGCTGATTTACTCTAATGGGACTTTCTATACCACAAGTATTTATTGAGCACCAATTGGGTACAAAGCACTGTGGGAAATGAAAAGGAATATTGGGTCCATTCTAGTGGCAATGAACAATTATGTACATGGAGGGACTCCCTAACATAATATAGTGGTTTAATTCTGAATATTTACCTTATTAAGCAGGCTTTATAGGATTATAAGATACCTAGAATTGGAAGGGACCTTAAAAATCACCTGATCCAAGTTACTTATTTTACAGATGAGGAAACTGAAACTGAAGTGGTCAGAACCACTAAACTAGTTAAACATCATGCATAGTACTTAAGCTCAGCTTATCCTGACTTCAAAGCATTTAATTCAAAATGCAAAACACTGACAAAACAGGACTTTGAGATTCATAGAAAACCTGGAAATTTCTTGACTAAATTGAAAGGACCGTGGTAATTCAGTTACTTTGATTTCCTCCTGAGGCAGGAAACCACAGTTCAAGATGATGTAACTATCAAAAAACTAATGTAATCTTAGGCAACATCATAATGTTGACTGATATTGGATCTATACCCAGCTAAAATTCTAGATCTTTTTTATAGGCTAAGGAAACCTCCAGACCTCCTTCTGGTTGTTGTCCAATCCTTTCAGCTGTATCTGACTCTTTTTGACCCCATTTAAGGTTTTCTTGGCAAAGATACTAACTATAATGGTTTACCATTGCTTCTCCAACTCATTTTACATATGAGGAAAGTGAGATAAATAGAATTAAATAAACTACCCAGAGTCACACAGCAATCAAGTATCTGAAAACACATTTGAACTTGGGTTTTCCTAACTTCAGACCTGGCAATTCTAACTACTATGCTACCTACCTGTTTGATGGCAGGATAATGAGTTCAAATTTAATCTCTTAAATTTATTAGTATAATGCTGGGCAAGTAATTTAACTTCTGTTTCTCTCAGTTTTCTCAACTATAAAATGGCAATAATAATAGCACATATTTCCCAAAGTTGCTGTGAAAAGCAAATGACATAATAATTGTAAAAGTGCTCAGTACACGACCTGATTCCTAGTAGGTATCACAGAAAATATTGTTATTATTATTATTATTATCTGCTCCTAGGAGGGTTAAAGAAGTGTCCTAGTACTTCAAGTGACTTTCCATGTAAAACAGAGTATTCACCTTCAAGAAAATTAAAATTCTCTTAGGGAGATAAGGTCATAGAGTCATAGAAATGGAAAAAAAAATGACTAACCAAAAAAGTCTGTACCTAAGTATTCAACTTATTTTACAAGGATGAAATCCTAGCTGAGCATGAATCTCCTATAATACCTTTGCTATTTTCTCTATAATAAGAATGATTTGTGTCAGTATTGCCAGATATTTGGGGTTAGTTTCTGTGTTTTTATATCCAGTTGAGATAGTATTGCCATAGTTTGTGGGTACTGAAATGGAAAGGTCTGGGGTTTGTTTATTTGCTGATATAAAGAAACAAATTATAGCATGTTGGATAGATAATAGAAGTGTTGGAAGTAAGGAAGTCCTAAGTTGTGCTCTCTCAATTAATGCTAGCCATGTGATCCTGATGAAGCTGTTTCTTTCAATTGGAAAATAGGGGGGAGATTTGACTCATTGGATTGGAATGTGCTTTCCTGTTAAATCTATGATACAATAAGTTCTCATTTCAATATATATATATATATATATATATAAAAAGAATATAAACACTCTCCTTTGTTGTATCATGGAATTCTTTAGCATTCTGGTAAAGACTATGGATGCATTCTTAGAATAATAATTCTAAATCCATAATCAAAGCATATCAGATTATGAAAGAAACAATTTTGTTGAAATAGTTATCAAAAAAAATTTTAAGTTCTTAGACTTCAGATTTGGAAATTGCTATAAGTAGGAAAGTCAAAAAAGGACTGGCTGGCTACACTTTATGTACTCACATCCATGCATGTCAAAAGCTGAAGAAACAGTGACAGTATCCAAATATTTTGAAAAAATGTGGTGAAACTGGAAGAGAGATGGACTTAGAGTCATTTGGCAGGCATGAGTCTGAATCCTAGTTCCTCTACTTATTCATTTATAGCCCCAGGCAAGTCCCTTTGCATGTCTCAGTCTCTTGTCTCCTCATCTGTAAAGTGGCAGGAGAGGACAGACTCAGTGATTGCTAAGATCTCTTTCAGCTTGGATTTTTTTATTTTTTTTTTAGAGTGAACACTGAAACTCTCTGTGGCAACAGAAATTTGCAAAAATCATTCCTATAGGTTTGGAATTTTCTTTTTAAATGAGTGTACCCAACCTCCATTCTGGGAAGTCAAGAGCTTTTGATGTTCTAGTAGTGCTTATTCTACAGATCTAAATAGCCTGAACAGCTATAGTGAATGGCCTGTAAGTGGGGTCCCATTAGGGGATTAAATTCCCAGGAAATATTCAGAGTTTACTAATATACCTTACATGTAGTAATCATTCAATAAATCTGTCTTGGTACAGATTATCTTCAGTCTGAGTTCTACTGCTTAACACCTTACCCTCTCTAGGTCATTGTTTTATAACTCTTGGTCTTGACTATTTCATCAATAACCTTAGGCACAAAGGTGAGAAGTGATCTTCCTAAACCCATAGAGCTAAATCGAATAGCCCAAATTTGAACTGAATCCTTGATTCTTTTGTCTCCTCTTCCCACAAACCTGCTTCTATTTTGTTAAAGTCTCAGAATGTTTCTTTGCATTTTCAAACAATGATAAAGCATCATATCTGTTAATTTAATAAAAACAGCATGAAGATTCCATTAGAAATGTGACATATAAGCTTAATTAAAATTTACATATAGCCTTGTGGAACTTTGTATACTGTTAATCGTATTGGATGGGCATTATATCAAATTGTTTAATGGTTCCAGAAACTTACAATTCCTATAACCAGGGATCACCTCCATTATCCCAAAGAAAGTAGAGTTTTATTTGAAGGAGCTATCTCCTAATTTAGAAGATTCAGCATACTATGTCTCACTGTTAGAATACAAAATCATTGAGGGCAATAATTGGGTTTTTTTTTCCATGTATAGTGTCACACCAGGCATAAAATACACATTGAAAAGGATTTTTTATTATCTTTATATATCACATCTGAGCAAGAAAAATAAAACAAGAATGAACCAACTTGATATCCATTCATCAAGAAGAAGTGTGCTTAAAGAACAATTTGCAGAATCCCAAGCCAAATGGAGCAATGACATGAAACCTCTAAACAAAACAAAATATTCCCCAATCCTGAACACCTTAAAATTGTATATCTACTTTCTCCTGCCTTATTCTCCAACATAGAGTTCAGAAAACTGAAAGTATACTTCCATTTCCTGCCCTCCTCAGAAATTAAACCTTCGAATCCATTTGAAAGTCACATCATTAGAAGAATAATTAAAGGAAAGAATGGCATACAGAACGGACTTCTTGTTTGTGCTGCAACACTTATATACCATCAAAAGCATGTCATGATTCCACCATGAAGCATATGTCTTGGGCAGTTCCAGAATAGGTCAATGGAAATCTTGTCGGAATATGTATTAGAGAACCAATAGACTGGAGCTCTATATTTTATGAACTGCTGAAAGAAATTCCCTTTCTTTAGGAAATAAAAAGTAGGAGAAATGTATGAGCATATTCCTAGAACAAGAAGAAAAAGTCCAATGTATCAGAAAGAGTGCAAAAAAGGAAGATAGAACTGTATGGGTATGTAGGTGGCAAGATTAATATAGATTAATAAGTTAATATTAATTAAGATATTAAGATAAAGTCAAAGGTTTTTAGACTGATATTAAGAAAAGACAGAGGTATATAGACAACGAAATGGATATTTTATATTTAAGTTATAAACCCAGATTACCCCACTGGCAACAATTATTTTGAAAAGGCCATTCAAGATCTGGAATCAAGTGGTGGGTTTAGAGCTGTCAGATTGAGATTTCCTAAAAGATAAACTAACCAATTTACTTTTCTCACAAAAGGCCCACATTATGCACACAAAGAAAGTCAGAGATAACAGAAAGATTCCATATATGTCCAATTCTATAGCAGCACTCTTTGCAGTAGCCACGAACTAGAAACAAGATGAGTGCATTAAGAAAGGAATATGAAGAGTGGGGAGAAATATGGTAAGATTTGAATGAACTGAAAGTAAGCCAAGCAGAATCAAGAGAATAAAGACATAATGATTCCACAAATGTAAATGAAAATTTCATTCTAACAATTTTGAACTCAGAGGAATGGAAAACCAATGAAGGTCACTGAAAAGAGACAAAGAAATATACTGTCACTCCCAGTGAAAAGGTTGGTTACTACTATAGGAAATGTATGAAATATGGCATATGTCATAAGTTTTCTGTTTTAAGTGTTATAGATTGTTTTTCTTTGTCACAAGGAAGGATTGGGATGGAGTGTTTGGAAAACAACTGCATTTTAAATTTAAAAAAAGAGATCAGTAAAGCATACTTTAAAAGTCAAAAAGAACAAACCAACTCAATAAGCACTTATTAGGTACCTACATTGCTAGACACTCTCCACTAAGTTCTGGGGATACAAAAAAAGTCAAAAATAATCCCTGACCTCAGGAAGCTCACACTCTAATGGGGGGGGGGGGAGACAATATGTAAACAACTGTGCTAAAATGATAATAATATGTTGAGACAAATTAGACATAATGTCCAAGGAAAGACATTAACATTAAAAAAAATTTTAAAAGGCTTCTTTCAGAAAGTAGGATTTTAGTTGAAACTTGAAGGAATCCAGGAGACAGAGATGAGAAGTCATACAGTACAGTCAGATGATGACTTCATCATCTCTTGTGACTAGCAGCAAAAAGGCAGATTCATTGGATCAGAGTACGTAGGATTAAAAACATTGGAATGGTTGAGATATAGTTTTTGAAAGGCTATAAATGTCAAATAGGTGACCATATCAGATTCTAGAGATAATAGAGAAAGCACTAGAATTAATTGATTAAAATGTATGTAATCATTAAGTTCTCTAAGAAATGAGGGCACTGTGCCCTGAAGGGAATACAAAAGACCAATTTTATGAGTAAATCATCTCTTATAGCATCCTTTGAATCAGAATCTCTAAATTCTGGTCCTAGCTGTTCTACTGACTGCCACTTTTGGCAAGTCATTTGACCTATATCTTTCATTTCTTTGTCTTTAAACAAAAGAGGTTCAACTTGATGACTAGTAAGATCTCTTCAACTTTATGTTCCCACATGGTGTGATTTAAGGGCTATGTTCTCTTTCCACAATAATAGGTCTGGGTATATTTGGCCCCAATGAGGTGTCAAAATAACTGAATTATACCATTAGTTGACTCATCTTTTAGTCAAATTTTACCCTCTGTAGGTGTCCCTCTTTTAAAATGCATGCATAACTGGACAGGATAATGTCTTAAGTTACTAACTTAATAACAAATATATGTAGAATAAGGGGATTGATGGCCTCTGAGGGCTCTTCAAAATCTAGTTCTTTGATCCTGTGGGAACTCTCTCTGAACAATGTCCTCAGTTACATAAAGGATAGCACAGAAAGAAAATGAATATTGGGAGTTGGAGAAGAGGTAAGGCAGAACACACTGAGAGGAAGCCAAAAGGCATTGGGAAAATGAATAGGCACAGTTGAAAAAAAAACCAAAAACTGTTGACTTCACAATTCTGCCTATAGCTGGTTCTGACTGGGGTACAGATAACACCAACATAAAGATGTCAGAAAGTAGAAAAAGGAAAAATCTTAATACCAGATGACACATTCTCATGTACTACATAATATCATGAAAAAGATATGAGAAAACAAGATAAGAATGCATATTCTTTTGCTATGAGAGACCCTACCATCACTACCATCACATTTCCAAAAAAGAAACAAACAAAAAAATGAAAAAAGATTGTCTTAGGAAGATCAATGTTATCAGAAAAAAAATGAAGGTATAAATTGGAGGCACAATATTAGGAAAGAACTAATAAAATCATAATAAATGAGTTACTAAAGAAAACTGTTGCAAAGAGTCCATGCATTTTTCCAAATTCTATTTTCTTCAATAGTTATATATCAAATATTCTTGGGCCTTGAAAGAGAAAGGAAGGTGTTCCAACCCAGAGACCTAGAAGAACATTTTCAGTATTTCAGAAAAAGTAAGAGAAGCATGTATGACTCAATTACTGCTAGAGTCAAAATTATTTGGCTGGATGAGCAAGGAGAACATTACTCGCTCCTCTGCCTCACTTGCTAAGGGCTGATGGAATACTTAGTATAATGTCTGCATACAGATAGTAGTGCTACCAAGGGAATTAATTATTTGGTTTGTGCATGTCTTGTGATCATGTCTCTGAAAAGAAGTCCCCAAACAACCCTGTATACAGGTCTACCAGTGTTCCACTTTAGGAGGCTATTGTGTTCTCTCAAGTAGACAGAAAAGCATTCAATTGTTCCTTCCACATTTAAATTGTGAGAGGCAGGGCAACAACAACCAAAAAAAAAATGGGAAAGGTAGGGGAAAGACCAGGTTAATTATCAAATCAAAGTCATTCCAGTGTCTCATTTTGTGTTTCTTGGTGGCTTTTGCCAAATTATTTACTATACCTCCCTTCTTGCATCTTGAAGTGATTAATCACATTTATCTAGTTTGTGTGCACCCTGTAGGATGAAATATGTTAGAAAATGTCCTTGAAAAACATAGAGATCATAAAAGAAAAATTAGGATCAAAGGAACATAAATTTTGAGCTCAAAAGGACTGTGGACAACATACAGTCCAGTTTCCTTATTTTACAAAAGAGGAAGCTAAGGACTGGAGAATTGAAGGAACTTTTGAGGTCACTCAACCAAGAAATAGAATTTGAACTCAGGTTCTTTGACTTTAAATCCAGTGTGGGAACACAATTTTTATATCAAGAAAGATGTCCTGCATTTTTTTGTATTATTTCAATTTTCTAAGATAAACAAAATCATGAATCTCTTGGACATACATAAATGTTCATAATATGAATTAACAAACATGCTGATATTAGACTAATTAGGATCAAGTATATTCTTTTGCTTCTTAATAGGCATTAACAAAGGTAATTATAATCCTGTTTTACATTTCCATAGATGGTCTACTATTACTAAATCATACATTGAATTGTTTTCCTTTTCTTACACACTCATGTATATATGCATGTATACATATACATGCATATACACACACACCACATACATATACATATGACATGCATTTTGGGAACTAATTTTTATCTTCTTGTTATTCAGTCATATCTGACTCTATTTGGTTATTGGGTGTTTTTTTTTTCCCTTGGGTATAGATACTGGACTAGTTTGCCACTTCTTTTTCCAGTTCATTTTATATATGAGAAAACTAGATAAACAGGATTAATTGACTTGACCAAAGTCACACAACTAGTAAATATCTGAGGCTGGATTTGAATTCCTTACTCTAAGCCTGCTGCTCTATTCACTGAGCAACCTAGCTGCCCAATTTTTATCTGTAAATCATCAAATATTTATTCAGCAATTTTACTATGGGTATGATGCTTTTAATAAAAAGAATATAATATGACCCATGTCTTTGAACATTTTACCACCAAACCGGGGGGGGGGGGGAAGTACATGAAGATTAAAAACTCATGTCAATATCTGATAATCTTCAGAAGAATAGTACAGACAATGAACCTGAGAATGCATGGGATAGATCATTTCAGTCCAGAGAAAACTTCATACTGGAATTAAGCTGAGGCTTAAAGGATACACAGACAGAAGAGGAGTAAAATTCTTACAGGAGAAACTTGACTTTATTATTTAAATCATACATGAGCAAATCTTGTTTCTAGCAAGATAATAACTTCTTTTAGGAGAGAGCTACAGGATTAAAAATCTACCGCATAACAGGTCTAAATAAATTATAAATGAATTGTTAAATTGAGTAATAGAGGAGGATTTTTATTTTTCCATCCACTTCCCAAATTCATTTTTTTGGTCTCAAATAGCACACATTCCCAAGACAAAACAGGGGAAGGGAGGAATAATTAGGCATGTAGTCAATACTTACAACTAACGTTAATTAACCCACATAGGGATTAAACTCAAAACTTTATCTTTATTAATACAGTGCCCTTACCCTCCTAAAAATAATTTTGTCTTCTCTCCCCCAACTCCCATCCATACCTATCATCTTATACCAAGGTTTCTTAAACTTTTTCTACTTAGAATCCTTTTTCACCCAAGAAAGGTTTTATGCAACCCCACGAATATAGGTATATAAAAAGGGCATACATGTCATATGTTAGAATTGAAGTACAGCTTGTCCAACTGTGGCTGATCAGACTAATGCAAGCTTTGAATGCTCTGCCACTGGTTAGACACAAAGAGACCCTGTGAACCTTTGGGGTGGACTCTTTAACTTTGTGCATTTCAAATTTTCATACTAAAGAATTAAAGCTTGGCAGAATATTTGATACTGCAGGATCAGAACATCTTCAGCATTTTTCAGAGTTGATCGATATTTTGATATTTCACAACCCACTCAGTTTAAGAAGTTTTGATCTCTGCTAAACCTTTCAACATTTGAACATGTGCTATCTTAAATGTCTATTAATCTTATCTCTATAATAGGATCTTTCAACTATTATTAATAGTAATAATGACTAAATTAATGCTAATAATAGTAGCTAGCATTTATACAACATTTTTAAGTATACAAAGGACTTTTCATATGTAAATTCATTTGGCCCTCACAGCACTATGGGGTTAAATGCTATTATTATTCATCTTTTATAGATGAGAAAATTGATTGTGAGAGAAGTTAAGTGACTTGCTCAAGGTCTTAGTCAGTAACGTATCTAAGGTCATATTTGAACTCAGATCATCCTTTATTCAAGTCTAGTAATCTACTGTACCACCCTGAGAACAAGGACTGTATCCCACAACTGTTATGTGAACATCTCACAATATGTACTTAATATACTGTTTGAGGAATAGAAAAGTGGGTGATTAGTCTTAAGAGATCTTGAAGATTTGGTCAAGAAAAGTGTCATGTTCTGGTTCTTAGGTGCTCTTCTGCTCTTCACATAAATTCTTATGCTGGTAGACCTTTAAGGAGAAGGCATCTCACCTGATTGTCTCCTGTCCCTTCAGAAAAATCCAACAAGGGTAAATTACCACATGGTACACTAGATCAATGCTTAGGGCTATTTGTGAAATTAACCTGGATATATTTTGGAATTAGTTCTTTTAAGGGCACTCTAAAGATATCTCTTTCCCTCTTTCTTTTATGATAACCTCTTTTTACCTCAAAGATCCTAATTTAGAGAACTTAGGTTCTGTTGTAAGAAAGTATACTCACAGGCCTCATGATTAAAGAATTGATGTGAATCTTAGCACTGTAATTGGCACATAGTGAACACAATATTTTTCCTCTTTTTTCTTCATCCTTGTCAAGAATGAATCTCTCAAAAAAAGATTTTGTAAGTCTCTATTTCCTCTAAAATCCCTGGAAAGAATGAAGTCCTTATTTCCTCACTAGTTTTTCCTTCAAATATCTCAGATTTCCCTTTATAGGCAAAGGAGGCTGTGAATAATCCTAATATTCTATATACTTATTCTGCTTCCCTCACTTTTATCTTTCCTTCTGAGTCACTTTAAATTTACTTATGGTTTCCACTTAAGCTTCTTACTCTTATCAAAATTCTTTCTAACTCATGTTTCTCCTAATCTTCCCTTGTACTTTATGCACTGTTCAGGTTTTTTTCCCCTAAAAACGTTTATGCATTTTCCTTGTCATTGCAATCTAATAATGAATATAATACTTGATGGAGAATCAGATATGGCATTTACTGCTCTCTCTAATAATTTGCTATATGAACTAGCACATCATATCCTTCCTTTTTCTTTGTTTGCTAATTTACAAAGAGGGTGTGTGTGTGTGTGTGTGTGTGTGTACCTGCATAGTGTCTAATCAGAGGAATATTGAAAGAATTTTATTTTAAAAGGGAAGAACAAGGGACAGGTAGGTGGGTCAGGAGGACCTGAGTTCAAATCTGACCTCAGACACTTAACACTTCTTAGCTGTGTGACCCTGGGCAAGTCATTTAACCCCAACTGTCTCAGCAAAATTAAATAAATAAATCAAATGGAAGAACAACAACAGAAGAAAGAAAAACTGACAATATGGATCAGGTATTTAAATCAGCTTGTGAGTTTGAGAGACCTGGATCTGGAAAAAATATAATATCATTATTGTTTTGTTTTGTTTTTCTGGTTTCCACTGACAACTTTTTAACTTTTAGGTATCCTCCCAGGTTCCTTCCTGGACTCTCTTTGCCCTCTCCTTTGGTGATCTTATAAACTTATATACTCAGCTGTGATATCTATGTAAATAATTGATCCATCTTAATATCCAATCACAATTTCTCTACTGAATTCCAGTCCTACATCACCAAATGCTTATTACAACTCTCAATCTAGAGGGCTCATCAGCATCTCAAACCAAAATGTATCATACAGAACACATCCAATTTTCCCCTAGCATGGGTCCTCCTCCAAATTTCCCTGTTTCCATTAAGGACATAACTATCCTTTTAGTCACCCACATTAACAAGCTTGGAGTTATTTGGCTTTGACCTCCATCCCTTCTCCATATCTGATCACTTGCCAACTTTTACAACATAGATTCTCAATCCACATCCTTCTTATATCCTTCTCTCCATTCACAAAGCCTTCATTACTAGCTCCCTACTCATTACATTTTGTCTGGACTAGTATAATAGACTCCTAATTATTCTCTGTGTTTCCAAGCTAGCCCCTATCTAATTCAACCTTAACAGAACTGCAAAAGTAGTCTTATTGGGCATGGGTCTCACCATGTCCTCATGATGCTGCATCAAGAAGATAGAAGCTCAAATAGATTCAAATAACTACTTAAAACATGCAGTTTATATATAAAAACAATTCAAGGAATATATGACTAAGTCGTAAAATGCCTTATGTGCTTATGTACTGATCTGTGGACATAGATATGCAAAGGGTCACAGTTATGGGCATCTAAGAGTGCTATACTTTTTACTCCATTCCAAATGTTCAGAATAAATACACTAAACTTTGTACCAACAAAGGTATAAATAGAAGCTGGAACTGTGCTCTCACTAACAGAGGGAACTCTTTATCAATACAGGGCAGTATCTTCTTTACAATTTAGAGACAATGATTTTCCCAGAGCAATGAAAAATGACTTGCTCAGTCATATAGCTAGACTGTCAGAACAGAGGTCTCCAAATTTTCTTGTTTCACAGCATCCTTATTATCTGAGTAATTTTTTTCATGGCACCTTTAGGTCAAAATAAATATCTAAGAATTCCATTTATTAAATAGTTACCATAAAAATTGAAAATATTTCACAGTGCTCCTGTGAGTTAGCTGCAGTTGCAATTTTAGGTCCCTGTGTTAAGAGGAAGGCCTTGCACATGGGTCTTCCTGGACACCTCCCTATCCATTAGTTCACACTGCCTCTCTGCCTCTCTCAACAGTGATTAAATATAAAAGCCAAATATGAAGGCATTCATAGGGAAAGAGGAAACAATTTCTCTGCTCTATGATTTCAGATATAATTAATTTTAGCAACTGGTCTTTAGATGAAAACAATAGAATGAAAAATATTTTGAAATAAAAAAAATGTCCTCTTTGTTTCTATTTGTCATGGGATTTAATCATTGATTTCAGTATATTCAACAGTTTCCAACCCAAAGTACATTACTGCATAAAATAAGTCACACAGAGTGTGACAAGGCCTGGAGTTGGGTATCTCTACCTTAGCTGGAGATGTCTAAATACATTCTAATGTAATCATTAATTTGGTACTTTTTTCCCCTTATTTTCATTTTGGAAGTTCTTTTACCTGCCAAATGCCTGCTCTCTCTTGAAACATTTCTTAAGGCTTCCAATGAGATTTGAATTAATGTTAGTGATTTGAAAAACAACATTTAGCAGGTGGGAACCAGAGTCTAACCTTCATCCTGAAACGATAGTAAAGGAATATTGTGGGAAAATTTACTGTCTCTTGAGTCCCACTTCCATAGCTCCCATATTCCACAAAGTATGCACGCACAATACAGAAAGCCCCGTCAAAGTCTGTTTTCTCCAAAAAGATAAGCTTATTAATGGCTGAAATTTGAGACACATTGTCCAGCAGAGAGCTGAAGTGAGACCTCTCTGCTTCCACTCTATTTCCGCTGTATATCTTGTGTGCTAGATTTCTCTTTTAAGGACCATTTCTCAAGGCCAAATCTCTGACCCTCATTGATTGATCAACAATAAGTCCCAGGCTAAGTTTCACTTAGTCATTATTTGGGATCTGATTGGCTCAGAGTGAGTGTAAATAGCAATTGCTTTTCTTTTGGCCAGAAGCCCTGAGTGTCTTCCCCTCCCCAATCCATTTATCCCTCCCTCCCTCCCTCTCTTCCTTCCTTCCTTCCTTCCTTCCTTCCTTCCTTCCTTCCTTCCTTCCCTTCTTCCTTCCTTTCCTTCCTTCCTTTCTTCCTTCCTTCCCTTCTTTCCTTCCTTCCCTTCTTCCTTCCTTTCCTTCCTTCCTTCCTTCCTTCCTTCCTTCCCTTCCTTCCTTCCTTCCTTCCTTCTTTCCCTCCTTCCCTCTTTCTTTCTTTCCTTCCTTCCTTCTTTCCCTCCTTCCCTCTTTCTTTCTTTCCTTCCTTTCTTCCTCCCTCCCTCCCTCCCTTTCTTACTTCTTTCTTTCCTTTCTTCCTTCTTTCCTTCCTTCCTTCCCTCCTTCTTTCCTTCCTTGCATCCAGGGCCATCTCCAGTCATCCTGATCTGTATCAGGCCATTGGCCCCAGATGGCTCTGGGGGAGAGGCAGGTGACCTTGCCCAGCCCTCCCTCACTTAAATCAAATTCACTCACAGGTCATGGCATCTTCTCCCTGATGTCATAGTTCTCTTCAAGAATAAAGGACAAGCATTCTATTAGGTGTGGAAGCTCAATCCATCTTCCTAACCTACAAGAGCTGCCCATCACTCTAGTGCTGAAAGATCATCTGTGGCTTTTCAATGTCCACTGAATAAAAATGAAAGTCCTGTGGTAGGCGCTGGAGGTCTTTAACAGTTAAATTTAATCTATTTTATCTCATACTAGTCTCTTTATACTTGAGTCATACTGAATTACACCTTGCCCTCTGACCATATACAATATTTTTCTGCTTCCACATTTTTATTTATGTTGTCCTTTTTACCTAGATAGCCTTCCATATTCACCTTTTCTACCTGTAGAGTTTGCTTAGCATTCAGAGGCCATGGAGAATGAGACTTTTGTTTTCTTTAGGGATTGTAGAGAGTTAGGGTAGCATGACAAAAAGAGAGCTGGCTATAGGGTTAGGACAATGTGGATGAAAGTCCTTTAACCTCTCAGTGTACCCAGGCAACTTTCTAAGACTTAAGTTGTAGAAAATTTCTGATTCCTATTAGAAGAGAGTGTCTCTTCAGAAAGAAGTCTCTCTATTTAAAAAATCATAAATATCGGCAAGAAAAAGAAAAGTGTAATTCTCATTAATCTATTTGTATATCTGTATATATATACATTATATATATATACATTATATATATATATATATATATATATATATATATTATCACAATAAATTATGAACCTCTGGAGGCCAGAGACAGACGGCATCTAATTTATCATAGTATCTCCCTGGATAAGGCTTAGTGTCTTACAGAAAAGTACACAATAGTGGTTTGTTTTTTGTTTTTCTGAGTACTGATTGAACTAATATTCTTTGGACCATTAAAAATGCCCTGTTTCTTCAAGTGGAAACATAAGCATTCATACCAATCAAAGTTTTAAGTAAAAGGCAGAAATATACTTTTAAAAATGTCAAAACCAGCCTAATTTAAATGTGGGCGTAGTGGAAATTTCAGGCTGGATACATTTAAGGTGAGCTTGACAAAAGAACCTGAAAAACAAAGCTTTTGGGGATACAGAGAGGTTTCAGTATTTTGTTTGAGTCCTAGGGAAACATTTAAACCTTGTCAATTTAGCCTCATAATTGAAGAGAAAATCAGAAGGAATTAGAGAAAAGACTTTAAAGAAATGGGTTTTTAAAGAACTAAGTTTTGAAATTTCATTATTTCCAGGTACATCCCTGAATAAAACAGCTGGAATTGAGCTAACAAAGTTTTAGGCCCAAAGACATTCTGTTTTAATGATCAGATAAGAATGACTGACATATTAAATAACAACCAAAGTAATGTTAGCATCTGCTTACTTTGTATTACATTATAATATGAATGGATCTATCTATAACATGTGAACACATTTAAGTAAGCAAAGATAACACCTGGAATCTTAGCTGGCTATTCATTTATTAGACAAACTATCTCTTTACACAAAGTAAAAAAGTAAATTTCAATCTATCCTGGTTCTAAATTACAGCAGATCCTGAACTATATTTGAATTAATGAGATTTTAAACGATATCACAACGAGATAAATGAAGCAATATGGCTTAGTACATAGCAACCTAGATCTGGCGGCCAGAAAACCTGGCTTAAAGTCCTATCTTTGATATATTCTGGCTGTGTCACCTGATGCAAATCTTTGAACTTTTCAGAAACCCAGGTAATTTTCTAAGAAGCACAACTCTTTTCTCTGTGTGCTGGTAAGGAAAACCTCTTCTTTAGTGAAGCAAGATGAATATACACAACACACACATACACACACACACACACACACACACACACGAAAGATAGAGACAGTAAGAAACAGAAACAGAACCACAGAGACAGAGATGGGGGAATGGGAAGAAACCCCAATGACCATTGGGTTCAAATCTCATTCCTTACATTTATTACATTTGACCATATATAAATTTCTCAGCTTTTCTGAGCTCAGGGCAATTTCTAATAATCACTTATTAAAACACCTACTATATACCAAGCTTCATTCCTAGAAAAGACAAAATGAAATAGTTTGGTCCTCAAGGATCTTTTAATCTACCCAAGGGGGGAAAAAAGTGTACACATATAAATATATGCAAAATAGATGCAAATTAATTTTTTGTAAAAGATACTAAATTATAGGTTCTAAGACTATAAATTATGATTGTTTAAAATCTCTCTAAGTGTATGGAAATCCCATTCCAAAGTAATCACAAATCCATGATGTCCTAAAATAAATATGTACATACATACTTTATATATGTATAATTATATTCATATATATATTCCCAAATATACTCATAATTATCTCATATATACACGGCACCATATTTACACATGCATATAAATAAGTGAAATCAAATAGAAAATGTTCTATGAATATTTGGGTTGTTATTATATGTTCACATATATGATAGTCTGAAACTAGTTGAAAGGTACTATATCCTGAATGAAAAAGGGAGAAGAAAAATTATCCCACATTTGAGAGAATGATTTTAGGGCTTACTTTGGTCCTTTAAAATATGAGTATCGAAATATATATTTGCAAAATGTATTGCAACAATGGTTTGGATGATTAAACATACAGAGTTTGGGCACATTCTAATGTCATTCAATACTTATACAGAAACATGGCAAATCACTATGCCTGGAAATAATTCAGAGAGTACTATAAATGTATATTCAGAAGAGGATTTTATTTATTAAAAAGAAGCCGTTTCTTTTTAATAAATAAAATCCTCTTCTGAATATTTCCATCAGTCAAGGTGATGTTGCATAGAGTTTAAGAAAATATTGTCCAAATTGACAGCAATTATAGGTAATGCACCCTCAAGCATCAACAAGGCAAAGACATGACTTTGTGTCCTTTATGGCTATGTTAATGATGGACAAACTCTGAAATACATACATGATACACACACACACACACACACATACACATACACACACCAGTTTGGCAAAATTTTGAATATGGATCCAACCAAAAGATTATTGGCTAAGGTTTAGCCTAATTCAGAGTGGAAAGAATAATAATTAAGGGACTTGGCCATTAGGGAATATGATGGGGTTTTTTGTAATGTCCAGGCTAGCTTTTTGGAGATCCTCAGAACCAGCCTTAATACACTGTGACCTTGAACTCTTTGAGGACATAAGCCATAAAAACAACTCTTCAGGCCATATAGTGCCCAGCATAGGATCTGACTCAATATAATAAAGAACAATAAAAACTTAGAAAATTTTGTCCAATTAATGAATACATCATTAAATATAAAACTGACTTTGTTGCAAGATTATTTGGTTAGAATAATAAATTCCATACAGAGATGTATTTTTAGTTTTCTTAGCTGCTTATGTAGCAATCATCTACTGACATTTGAAAATTCAGTATATTCTTTACTATCATGTATAATTAATTTCAGTCTTAGATAAAAGAATCAGAGAACTTGAAGAAATCTTTAATCAACTCTGTAAGACTAAAACTTTAAGAGAAAATCATGATCTGTATTGGTAAAGGAATGTGGAAATTCTCTATCAGTAAAAGAACAGGTCCAGGCTTCATCCCTAACACAAATGAGGCCTTAGTCAATATAAAGGAATAGATGAAGTTGTTTTTCATTTTCACTTTCATCCTTGTCCCTCCAACAACAGATCTGAGAATCCATGCTGATTCTCTTTGGCCTGATCCTTTGGCCTTCCACTAGCCACTAAAGCTTATAAATGTTATGCTATTTTACTTTCCTTTGAACATTAACTGTCATATATTAATCAATCAATTGAAAAATATTTACTGAGTAGCAGTGCTACAGTCTGTGGGTAATATTTAAAAAGCATAAGATAGTTTGTGCTTTCAAACAGCTTAAAAGCTACTTGGAAAGATAAAACATAAGCATATAAAAATTTAACTAATTAACAATGCCAAGTAGTAAATAATCTAGAGGCAGACCTCAAGTGGAACACTCAGTGCCTCTGGAGGCAGTTCTTTTTACTTTCATAAAGCTATTTTTTCAAAAAAAAAATGTAAAGTCACTCTCCTAATTTAGGAACAAAAGAATGCATTATGTATAACTTTGTTTCTCATAAAATTATCATATTTGGCTTATTTGCAGATGAGAAGATATAAAAATACTGGAAAATATTGGAAGGAAAAATTTTCTGTCCTCCTGTTTTTAAAAATTCATCTTATTGACATTTTTTATTTTTATATAAGCTTCATATTCTTATATATCCCTCCCTAGATCCTATTCAGTGAGCTATAATATGTAACAAACAATAACAAAAGCTGTTTAGTAGACCAACCTACATAACAATAAATTCTGGAAGTATGCACAATATTGCTAATCCATTATCCCCTCTACATATGGATTCTTAGCTATTTTATCTTTTTAATTTTTTTTTTGCTATTTAATGATATTTGTGGATAAACATGTATGCAGGATTAAATGACATATGTGATATAGTTCCAAAATTGTTTTCCAAAATGGATGGACCAACATACACCTTCAAAAACTGTCATTGTTTTTCCTTTTCCTTTTTTTTTTTTTTGGTCATCTTTTTCAAACTGAGGTTTGTTAAGTATAATTCGAATTGTTTTAATTTGCATTTCTCTTACTATTAAGAGATCTGGCCACTAATAGCTTGCATTTCTTATATTAAGAACTGACTGTTCATTTGCTCAGTTATTTGGTATACAATGGTTCTTGTCCTTAGACAGTAGAATCAGTTGGCTATGTACCTTGGATGTCTGACTTTTGTCAGAGAATATTAAGATTGTTTCTTTCCCTTTACTTTCTCTTCCTTCTAATTTCACTACATTGATTTTGCTTATGCATATACTTTTCATTACTATGCAACCAAAATTGTCTAGTTTTTCTCCTATGATCTCTACTAGGTTAAAAAATTCTGACCCTTTCCATAATTTGAAAAGGTTCCTTACTTTCTCTCTAAATTGATTAAAATGTGCCCTTTTAATTTGAAGATCATGTATCCATTTGGAACCAGTGTGAGATATTGGTCTGAGCCTATTTCTGCAGACTTCTTTTTTCAGATTTGTTGAATATGAATAGGGTGCCTGGTTTAGAGTCAAGAAGACCCATCTTTGTAAGTTCAAATTTGGCCTCAGAAATTCACTAACTGTGTGAGCCTTGGCAGGTCACTTAAGCTTATTTGCTTCAGTTTTCTCATTTGCAAAATGAGCTAGAGAAGGAAATGACAAACCATTTCAGTATCTTTGCCAAGAAAATCCCAGATGGAGTCATGAGCTGTTGGACACAATTGAAAGGACTGAACAACAAAAGTTTATTTTATTTCCTTTGTTTTTTCTTCCTTCATTGTGTGTTTTCCAGTTTCATTTTTGAAAATTTTGTTTTTCCCGCTCTTATAAAAATTGGAATTTAATGATGTATTCATTTTATTAGCTTCTTGGTAATTCTAGTTTAATTTAATTACTTTTTTGCTTGAAATTTTGCTAATTTCTTTGATTTTTCAGAAATGCTACTTTTATGCCGATTTAGAATTTTTAGATTGATTACTTTTTAAGTTTTATGTTCATTTTATTCAACTGTTTTGCCTTTTTTCATGATGCAGTGTTTAACATATAATTTTCATGTAGGTCTGCTGTTGTTCAAAGATTTTAATATGTCATTTTCTTTGATGAAAATGCCTTCTGTTTCTAGATTTTGGTTTTTCACACAAATTCTTTAGGATTAAATTAATCATATTTTGTATTGTCTTTTTGTCAGTAAAGAATAGCTTACTGTTTCATAGGCTCATAGATTCAAAACTGGAATGAAACTTAGTGGTCATTGAAATCTGACCACTTAGTTTTACAGATGAGGAAATTGTGGTGGACCAGAAAGTTTAAGTGATTGTCAAAGGTCATGCAACTTGTAAACAGCAGAACTAACTAGTATTTGAATCTAACTACAAGTCCAGAATACATTCAAGTTTAAAATATTTTCTGCATTTGTTTATAAGGTTTTATATCCTTCATTACATAGTTGTAAAAAAACTGTCATATGTGTAATATGTACACCCACACACATATCCATTTGGTAGTTGCCAAAGATGTCTTAATTTTCTAAATTTCTATTCCAGTAGTTAATGCCTTTCTTTTCTATTTTATTTTTGCTGAAATATTTCAAGGTCTGAAAATACCATATTGAGGTCCTCACTTATAATTTTGTTAATATTCTCCTGATAATGCAATGATTTGTTTCTTTAAATTTTTAGATGTAATGGCTATTCACATGTCAAAATTAATATTATGCTATCTTCCATGATGGCTATAAGCACAGTATAGTTTTTCTGCTTCTTCTAACCATAGATGGTTTTGTTATTGCTTTTTTTCTTTCTGTGATTTGTAACTCTGAAACAAAATAAATTCTCCAGTTTCTTATTTTAATTCTCCATGGATCTTTGTACTTCAAATGTCTTTCAGATAAACAACTTATTTTGGTGGTAGAACAACTTGGGGATGTTATTTTATTTGTTCAGTTTTATTTTGAGTACCAGATAATCTTTCCTCTCTCTTATGGGGGGACCACCCATAAAGTAAGTAAGAAAAATATTTTCTTAAAAAATTACAAATATGATGCTATGCAAAATAAATTTTCTCATTTACCCATGCTCAAAAGAAAACACAACACAACACAATACAACAAAACAACCAAACATACACAAAATGATGAAAGAGAAAAAAAAAACTATTTCAATCTGCACTTTCAATCAAACATTTCTCTATTTGGAGGTGGATAGCATTTTTTCCTGTAAGTCCTTTGGAACTGGGTAGGTCATTCTGTTGACCAAAGTCACTAAATCTTTCACAGATGAATATCTTTACAATATTACTATTACTTTGTAAATTGTTATCCTGGTTCTGCTTACTTAACTTTTTATCAATTCACCTAAATCTTTCTAGTTTTTTTTCCTGAAAACATCCTCTTCATCATTTTTACAGCACACTAAGTATTCTATCACATCCATATACTCTAACTTGGTCAGCCATTCCCTCAATTTCCAATTCTTTGCCAGTACAAAAGAGCTGCTATAAATATTTTTGTACTTATTTTTCCTTTTCTTTGTTTGTGATACAGACCTAGTAGCAGCAGTTCTGGGTTAAAGGGTGTGAACAATTAAATAACTTTTTGAGCATAGTTCTAATAGGGTCTGCTTTCTAATCCATTCTGACATCTGTTTCCATTTTCTAGTTAAGTTTATCCAATTCATATTCACAATTTTGATTTTTAATTGTGTATTTACTTCTATTAAATACTTCTATTTTTTCTGTCTTTGCTCTCTACTCTGCTGCCTTCATAAAAAATAAGGTAGTGAAAGAGAAGGAATAAATATATACAAGATGAGAGGTCTTAGATTGAAAATTTAGTACCCCAATATCATTGCTTCCCCTTCACTCAGAGATAGATTCCTAATTTTTATACTTTGCTTTTTAATACTCTCTTTACAATCCATCCTCCAACATTGAAGTTTGCTTGTGAATTTTCTCAGTTCTACCTTCCCTTCTTAACCTTCTCTATTCCCAACTATTTTATTCTCATTTAAAATATTGCTGTATCAAGTTGAAAAGTAATCAAAAATTCATATTCCTTTAATTATTTTTTCTGATTCAATTCCACTTCCATCTCCCGAATCACATTAAGTCTATACAAAACCCAGAAATCTCAGCTTTCTTTTTTTTTTACCTGAAATTTTAAGAAGATAAAAGGAAAGAAAAATAAAAGCATGAAATTGTTGGAAATTAACATTGGAAAAAATGAATTATCTCAGTTTTACCACTGTTCATGGTATATTTTGAAATTTGAATACTATGTTATGCTTTGAGAATAACTGAGCAATGACAGAAATACTAGTAAAATCCTTAGGGGAAAAAAAAAAACTATTCTAAATATTTAAGAACTGATTTATGTTGCCTAAATAAAGACCATTTATTCATAATCTTAAAGTATATTTAGTAAATAGTTAAATGTAGGTTTTAACACATCAAATTTAAAGTTCAGAAATCCAGCTTACAGGCAACACTGAGTTATAGTATGTGGTAGTAAACTGTTGGTAAAACAATTTAAAGGAGTTCATTTATTTTGAATGACAAGGTATTGACCACTGTTTCTATAAAATAGACTAAGTTATAAAAAGGTTTCTTGAAAATACTAGGGAGACCATTACTCCATTTGTTCTGTCCCTTTAAAATTCCTAAATAACTAGAAGTGAAGATACTAGACAACAGTGTTATTTTTTTTGATGCACTACTAAATTTAGATGTCATATCAACAGTTGAAGAATGTTGTGTGAGTGGAAAATAAATGAAAAGAAAGGGTACAAACTAAGCCTTCATTCTTAAGCTTTCTGAATTACCTAGAAATCTTAATGATGGTTTTAAATCTACTATAGCCCACTTCTACCTTCCAAAGAACAATCTTCTATTATTTCATCAGCCACATCAAATCCACATCTTAATTGTGAAAAGAAAAAAAAAAGATCTACTCATTTAAATTTATATATATTATATATGTGTGTGTGTGTGTGTGTGTGTGTGTGTGTGTATCAAGATCCTCAGAAGTATGATGAAGATTATAAAGATTCCACAGAAGTATCTTTTGAAATTTTTCAGAAAGTGATTTGTAGAAAGGACAGGTCAATGGTGCAGTAGATAGAATGCTGGACCTGGAGTCAGGAAGACTCATTTTTCTGATTTCAAATATGATCTCATATACTTGGGAGCTGCATGACCCTGGTCAAGCCATTAAACCTTGTTTGCCTCAGTTACCTCACCTATAAATTTAGCTGGAGAAGGAAATGGCAAACTATTCCAATATCTTTGCCAAGAAAATCTCAAATGGAGTCATGAAGAGTCACAAATGAAAAGACTAAATATGAAAAAATTAGGGCAGCTAGCTGGTATAGTGGATAGAACACCAGTTCTACAGTCAGGAGGACCTGATTTCAAATGTAGTCTCAGAAACTTAACATTTCTTATCTGTGTGACTCTGGGCAAATCATTTAGCTCCATCTGCCAAGAAAAAAATTTTAAATAATATATGTTCAGTCAATTTTTTTCTTCTTTTCTATCAGTCCCCTAATCCTAACAAAACTACATTGGTATTTAAATCAATGATCACTTATTAAATGATATAAATTAAATATTTTAAATACATGTATTTTAATATATATTTAAAATATAAATAAAAATATCAATTATTCTTTTAAAAAAGTTTTTCTCAGTTTCATAGATGTATATCTCAAAGATAATTTGCAAGTCACTAAATCCAACACCATCATTTTACAGATTAAAAAACAAAAACTAACAAACAACAAACATCTGAGGTTTGGAGAGGCTAATAGGTGTCCTAGAAAAAGTATGAACTCAACACTTGACTTGAGTTCTAATATTCTTTTTTGCCATATTACATTGCCTTTTGCATTAAAAAAATTAATGTTTAATTAACTCTTTGACCCCATTTGTTCCTTAATTCAGAAATGAGGGGCAGGGAAGTCTTGCATCAATACTTCAAGAATTTCAAATTTCAGTGGCAGGGATGCTCCTTCCACTGATGCAGGCTGCACTCCTCTTTACCTTAGTTGGTAGAATCTTTGAGAGTTTTAGCCACAGGAAAAAAAAATCAGCACCTTGCAATCAGCCTTCTGGTGATGAGTTTCTCAGTTGCTGGCTAGGATGATCCTTGTATATACCTACATTTGGTCCCTGGGCTCATATTTAAACCTTTCTAGTTTTGTTCAACCTATTGTTGTGCAGTCATATCTGATTATGACCCAATTTTGGGTTTTCTTGGCAAAGATTTTTGAATGGTTTTCCATTCCTTCTCCAGCTCATTTTACAGGTGAGAAACCTGAGACTTGCTTTGGGTCATCCAACTAGTGTCTGAAATCTGAATTCAGGTCTTCCAGATTCTAGGTCTGATACTCTATTACTGTGCCAACTAGTTGCCTGGTTGTGCCATCTACCACAGCCTGAAGTCTAATGATATAATGTTCAAGCAGGCAGGATGGGGAACATCTATGTGCATAGTTGACAGAGTGCCAGATATGAAACCAGAAGGATTCATCTTCCTGAGTTCAAATTTGGCCTTGGACGCTTACTAGCTGTGTGATCCTGGGCAAGTCACTTAACCTTGTTTACCTCAGTAACTCATCTTTAAAATGAGCTAGAAAACCTTTGCCAAGAAAACCCCAAATAGCACAGGGCTAAAAAACGGTTAAACAACATTGATGGTCACCATGATGAGACCTTGCAAAAGAACAGTAGGATGAAAACCAAGAGGAAAACAAAAAGTCTGAAACCAAAAATTCAAATAGCTTTGATGAATTCTGCTTGCTGACACATTCTCATTTTAGCTAGAAAATAAACTGTTCCAATTTAATCCATCATATGTGGAAGGCAGCATGACACAAAGGAAAGAACAATGGATTTAGAATAAGAGGACTGTGATTCAAATTCAGACTTTTCTAGTTTTTATCTATGTGATCTTGGACCTTGGTTTCCTATCTATAAGATTAGAGGGTTGAACAAAACAATGGGTTTACAGATTTAGATTGAAATTTTTTAGACACTTTTCCATTTTTCCCTACTGCCTTTCTGACATCCAAGCTTCCTTGCATTTGTAATTTATGATTACTGAAAGAAATGATTATTAATAAATAATTATCGGGGGATCCAGGCTTTTCCCCTATCTTATTTTCTTGTTCAAAGCTCAGCTTTTGAAAGACATTACTAAACTCTGACAAAAATTTACCCCACTTAGTCCACTTTATCTAAGTTGAAGTCCTGCCCAGTTTGTTCCACTTGAAAAGTTTGGCTGGAGGTAGAAGCTTTGTTTAGACTGCCTATGGATGGGGAGTAGTTTGGCTATAGAAAGTCTCATTGTCCAAGGGTGATCTGATGTCACTCTCGGTCCCTTCTTGGTATAATAAGCCCACTTCTCACTGTAATATTGATTCTCTCATTAAGTGTTCACCAATCAGGAATACCCACTCTTCTAAAGGCATATAAACTGTGAGCCCACCAAACACCATGAGGTTCTTTGTCATTCCAGAGTTCCACTGGCCTATTTTATTGATGAAATTCTAGCATTACTAATAAAATGATAAATAACTCAGAAAGTAAGTTTCTCGAACTCTTTTAATATCATACCCCCATGGAGAAGCAATCTAGACTCTAAATGGCAATATACCTAGGAATCTTCAAATAAATCTATTGGCTGGCAAAAGGGCAAAGGCTGTACCAACTTCATTCTTTCTGTAACAGTCTTTCTGTCTCATAAACACTTTTAAATGATGATTCCTGTGATGTTATGATATTTAAAGACATCTTCATGCAAAATAGGTGTACATTGGAAGAATATTTCTTATAAACCCAGTAAAACTCAAAAAACCTAAGACAGCTCATTGACCAATACAATTCCCCCAAAATTAGAAGAGAACTATGAAGTTTTGATACACATTTGAAATGATGCTGAATAAACTTTTACTGGATTTGAATTATATCATTTCTTATAAAGTTCAGAGTGAGCCACAGCACTCTAGACCTTACTTGCATTTTTGAGTGTCCACAGTAAAGAAGATTATATAGCAGTTTTAGTCAAATTCAGAACACCAAACTTTGGACATGTGTAATTTGCTTTTTCCTTAGTTAGTGCCACTTGTAAAAATATTTGGAAGCATTGTGAATAATCTAAAAAGATATGGCTAACCTGAGCCCAAAGAACTTGAAGGCCCTCAATTTTTAGAAAGCAATACTAAAAAGCAGTGCTTCCATTTAGTTTTAAGCATATTATTTTATCCAAGGTAGCATTTCTTCTATCGACTTAAGGCAAATTTCTATAAAGAAAGAGCATAAAAAGGTAATCTCCCAGCACCAAAGCAGTGTAATTGAAAAAAGAGACAGCAGTGTCAGGAGCAGGCCATTTGATTTTAAAGTTAATAACAGGGACCCAAGAGTGTGGAATAGGCTAAGATCATGGTGATTATGAAACATCACAAGTAATATTTCCAAACCTATTTAGGACACTTTTCATAAATAATGAAATAGTTTGGAAAACAAATCTAAAGCTATAGTATAGGTCTGCCTTGAGTCATTGAAAGAGCCTGGAAATTATATTTTAACTAGAAAATAGCATTCTAGACTGAACTTAAAGGTTATGATGCATAATGATCTTGGTCTTTCAAATATGTAACAATTCTTTCCTTTTTGCTTTCTCTACATGAGGTCAATTTTTCCTGGTGTTAAGTATTTTACACTCCTAGATTTAATCAACTATAGGCACATGCCTCATGAAACAATTCTAATGGCCTTAGAATTTTGTGCCGGTTGTTACCAGCTGCTACATTACTATTTTCTATAACTTATTCTTTAAATCACTGATATATCCAAATTAACTGTGATGATTTTTATGTTATCTTTTTTTAAATTCTAAATGACTTCAGTTATCCATCTTCTTATGTTCATTATCTCATGTGATACTCAAAACTATCTCCAAAGATAAAAAAGCAAGGCAAATAATTCCCATTTTATACATAGAAAACTGAGGTGTAGGGAAGTTCAGTGACTCATTCAAGCTCATATGGTTGGTAAAAAGCCAAGCAAGGCTTCAAATCCAGGTATCTTGCATCTAAGCTCAGTGATCTTTCTAATAAATCTTCTCTATATTGTCATCTTCTAGGTAATACTATTTTTCCATATGTCTAAATTAGCCCAAGATGAGTTCAAAAACAAGTCACCCCCAGCTTCATATCAGAAATGGAAACCTAAACTTTTGTCTTTAAAAGAAAAAAAAAACCTTTTCCTCTCATAAATAATAAGTTTTAAAAAAAGAAAAAAAAAAGAGCTTATCTTTATATTGTTTGGATTTTGCTAATGTGTTTCAGACATAACTTTTGCAACAACGGACATACTGTTTAATGATGAGAAAAACAAATTAATTCAGTGACTAATTATGGAAATAAAATGTCAAAAACCATTTTTACCCCATAACTTCATTCTTTATCATTTTGGCCCTCGTATTTGATGAGGCTGGTCCTAAAACAGGTTTGGAATAGCAAAATATTGATCAATAATCTAAAATATTTACATGAATAACCTATAAAGAAAACTTTGAAAGAGCTATAACAGTCCATCAAATTTAATGTGTAAGCCCTCTGGTCCTACTCAAGGTAGCCACAATGCATTAAATGGTGCCTGTTTTCTGGACTACCCTGGAGACTAAAAGATTTCCTTTGTATCTATTACAGTTGATGGAATACCTGAAAATCATTCTCAAATTAGTAGATATAGTGAAATATTCATGTCTCTACACACAGAGGAAAAGGGGGGAGAGAGAGAGAGAGAAAGAGAAAGAAAGAGAGAGAGAGAGAGAGAGAGAGAAGGAGGGAGGGAGAAACAGTGGGAAAATAACCATCCAAATAAGTTGAATATAAATTGTAATCCAGCCTCAACTCAGGTTGGTGTCTCTTGTAAGAGAAAAGCATATACTCAGTTAAATATCAAATTTTTCTTAAGATATCCATTGCCCAGGGATTTATGGTGCTTTAACAAAACCAATTATTTTTAAAACCCAAATTTATACAACAGATAAATTACCAGAATTAACAGAAATTACAGATAAATTGCCAGAATTAACATAACAATAGAGGCCTTTGCTTTATGAAAGGATTTACTGATCCAAAATAATGATTGGGGGGACATTTCTTTTTTACCTAATATATTACATATGACTTAGCAGATATAAATCATTTTACATGTATTATCTCTTGAGTCTCAAATTAACACTCTATTCTGTCATTTAATGACAATAAGCATTTATTAAGTGCTTAACAATGTACCTGATAACGGTGCTGATTGCTAAGAATACAAATACATTTAATCCTCATCTCTCTCACTTTGTAGAAGGTAAAGAAGAACATAAACTCCTTTAGGACAGGGTCCATTTCCTTTTTGTCTCTTTATCCTACAGTGTCGAGCTCAGTGATTAGCACATATGTATCCCATAAATACTTATTGATTGACTTTTTGATGAAATAAATTGGAAACTGTTAAGAATATGTGCATTTTCACAATAGTATCAAAACAATTACAAGCACCTTGTAAAAATACTATTAAACCACGATTGCATTGTAGTGACAGCCACAGATTTTAGCCAGCATAATCAAAAATTGTTCAATCTATTTTATTTTTTGTGACCTCATTTGGAGTTTTCTTGGTAAATATACAGTTCATTTAACAGATGAGGGAATTCAGGCAAACTCTAAGAAGTGACTTGCTCAGGGATATACAACTAGTTAGTGTCTGAAGCCCAATCAGAACTTTCTGACTCTAGGCCCAATGTTCTATCCAATGTGCTACCTAGTTGTCCAAGAGGATCTACTAGTCAGAAAACCTAAATTCAAATCACACCTCTGAGACTTACTACTTCTATGATGTTGGCCAGACTATGTAATTTTATGGGTTCTCAGTTTCTGAGAGGTTGGACTGGATGACTTAAGTCCCTTCCCACTCTAAAAATAAGATGCTATGTTTCAAATAAAGGAAAGAGCTATGGGAGAGTTTATTTTAATGCACTAAATGTTAAAATCTATGTTCATGATAAAAAAAATCATCCAATAACACTCATACAATGTATAGGTTTGTGAATAATTTTTTATGAAACCAAGATGTTGAGCTTTTTTACCTGTGAAAGATGTCTTACACAAAGGGAGTCTTGACATGCTGACACATAGAGAAAAGTCTAGTTTCAAAACATTCTAAGGTGATAATGAATCTGTCCCGAAGAAATGAAAAAAAAAGTCTTTCAAGAATGGTCTTAATTAACCAGAGATCCAAGTAAACAGGGATCAGATGAGTAAAGTTTTGCTATCTTCAACTTTTTTTTTAAAGGATGTATCAGATTTTGGGAATTTATGTTCACAGTAAATCTTTCAGTTTAGTATGGACATAGCCAGCAATATAAAGTAAGAATCATGGGGTCAGCTAGGTGGCTAGTCAGCTAGTAGATAGAGCACCTGAAGTCAGGAGGACCTGAGTTCAAATTTGGCCTCAGACAGTTAACACTTCCAAGCTATGTGATCCTGAGCAAGTCACTTAATCCTAATTGTCTCAGCAAAAAAACAAACAAACCAAAAAAAAAATATATATATATAATGATAATAATAAAACAAGAAAGAAAGAAATATGAAAAGAAATGAAAAGAAATATGAAAGAAAATGAAAGAAAGAAAGAACGAATCATGGAAATCAGTTTGTTCTCAAGAATTTGAAAAGGCATAACTATGTGTGTGTGCATATGTATATATATTTATGTGTGTATATGTCTATCTTTGACTAACCCTATCCTTAAGAATATTGCCAGTCATTTTCCTGAACAATGACAAATCAGAATTTTAAAGTAAACTAAGATTAGAAATTTAAAACACAAATATTTTTCTTTTATTCTACTAAATGCAATTCTGTCAGCAAATGTAATCATCTACTGATAATAAAGTTCTATTTAATTTTCCTGACTTAATTACTTTTATCAGAAGATTTATGAAGTCTATTTAAAGTTTTCTCTTTGCATATTGTATACTGGCATTCTCTGTATCAAATGGAATCAATTAGAACTAGAGAAGCTAAATTCATAATTAATAAATTTCACAGCAAATCTTCTGCTAGTAAAAAACCCGTTTCTGGCAACAAAGACAAACCGAAATAAAAACTTTATCAGGTATTTCAACTCAATAAGCATTTAAACTAAGCACCTGCTATGTGCAAAACACCAGGAGAAGTGGTTGGAACATGAAAAAATGTTTTAAATATGGCCCTTGACCTTAAGAAGTTTATAGTCTTAATTAGAGGGACAAGATGTATATTTTAAAATAACAACAAAAATATTAGAAATAACAATAGGCATTGTATTAATAGTATACAAACAAAAGTACAGAATCATAGAATTTTAAATTATAAATGCTAATAGCTCAGAGGAAGATGAGTCTAATGAAATAATATTAAGAATCACCCAAAAGACAACTGAGTGGCACATGTTGGGCATGAGCAAGCTGAAAACATTATAAACAGGGAATTCAGAACATCTAAATGAAATCTTCAAAGAAATATAGGATCAATAAAATAAAATCAATTTTCATAGATGCAGTATGGGATAAGCAAAGATAGCTTTCCAAATCTACTAGGTTCACTCTGTGTTACAAGAATTTGAGAAAAGTTCTTAAGACAATGAGATGAAAAATAGTCACATAAGAAGTCTAAATACAGATAAATTGAAATAAGCATCAGTTAAAGGAATAGTTCCAATGAGACTGTCATTCAGTCATTTCAGTCATGTCTGACTCTTTGTGACTCCACTTGGGTTTTCTTGGTGGAGATACTGCCCGGTAGTGGTTTGCCATTTCCTTCTCTAGCTCATTTTACAGATGTGGAAACTGAAGCAAAGAGATGAAGTGATTTGCCCAAGCTTACAAAACTAGTAAATGTCTAATGCAGATTTGAACTCAGGAATATCAGTCTTCCTGACTCCAGAACAGGTACTCTCTCTATTGCACAACTTAGCTGCTCATCTTGAAATTACAAGTCCATTTTTTATATGAGTATAAATAAGTGGTGTTTTAGATATCTGAAAAAAAATTATTTCAACATAAAGTTCATTTAATCAAATGTTTGAAAATGAACCAAAGCCTTATGTATCCATAAGCTACCTAATATCCATGATCAGTCTTTGGTAAGCAACCACATTTCACATGTCTGTTTTCATTTTTAAAAGCATCACTTGCTGACTACAACTAAAGTATTAACCTAATATTGGTATGATTATAGTGTCATGTTGGTCAAATGTTGAATTCTCATATTCAACATCTAATTGTATAAATGTGAAATAATTTTATTCTTTATAAATATCACTTGCAAATTTTCAACTCTGGATATGTGATTTCCTTTAAGGTTCAAATCTCTAATACAATAGAGCTAACTTAACTATGATTTTATCTCTCTTTTGAGAGGTAAAATCCATTTGCTAAGTGAAGCATGTATTAGTCCTAACAATCAGATGAATTTACAAACTAACATTGTTCACAAAGGGATTATATTTTAATTGTGGGCACAGGCAAATTTTTATTTTGACTGGTTTTATATTTGATTTTTTACATGTAAATGAAATAGGCCTCTTTTATATGAAAATGTTTTTATGTAGGTTTTCAGTATCTGGTAAGCAATATTTGATTGGACCACTATGAAGGGAAAATACTTTGTCTTTCTAATTCTAAATAAAATGTTAGTTTAAAAATGGGTCTAATTCTCCTCAAATGTATATTTAATTATATGCATGCAAAAACCTGATGCCAGAGCAAGAAACTTACTTTCAAGAAATAACTTTAGAATTATAAGTATTTTTTTATTCAGCATTGTACAAAATTTATAAATATATGTGGATCAATGGTTTCCATTCCTCATGTAAGCAATTTATTTTTAATTCCCAAAGTACATCATAATTGCAATCTTCTCTTTTCATTGGCCTTTCTTATCATATCATTTACCAGGCCTTTTTGATAAGAGCTACAGGCAGGTAGAGAAAGGAAGTAGGAATTGAAGGGTGGTAAAATAGTACTCACTATGATTTTATGAGGTATCTCAGCAAAGTAACAGTGAGGACAAGATAAGGTATAATAATTCTAAATCCTATGTAATGCATGTCTTCCAAAGTTCTTTACCAGGTGACCTAATAAATTTCTTTTTTAAAGCTATTTCAGATTTGGGGGTTTATTCTCATGAATATCATATACAAAGAAATTAAGAACACAAATAAATTTAGAAAGACCTTTATGAGGTAATACAAATATGCCAGTCAATGGGCTAAGTACTTTGTAATTATTATCTCATTTCCTTCTCACAGCAACTTTTGGAAGTATTATTTTTATCTCCATTTTGAAGATGAAGATAATTGTAAAGTACTAAGCATAGTAGCTGGCACATTCTAAGCACTATAAAAATGTTAGCTACTACCATCATCATTATTACTAATGATAGAAAGAGAGAGAGAGAGAGATGTGTTTTGATTTAAAAAAGGTGAGAGAGGAGAATCAATAAGTGAATCATTAAACTATATACTCAAAAACCCATGCTGCCTATTATTATATGCAAGTAACATGAATGATTTCATTAAAAAAAAACAAACCAACAAAGCAGCTTATAAATATATAACTAAGAAGTCTACAATAAAACTTCAGAATAATTGCTATAAACACATTGGAAAATACTGAGGAAAGCTGATTGCTACAAAATTGAAAAAAAATCAGTTTTTTGTTACTGTGTTGCTCTTTTCTCGTTCCCTTGTGAAAGAACAGAATCAGCTAAAACTAAGCGTCACAACTTAATGTTCTCTGTTATTCTGGAAGTTCTTTTCAACCCATATAAAATTCATTCTTATCTCATTATCATGTCATTTCATCTCATTATCTTGTCTTATTTTATCTGTTGTTAATCTCATATGATTTGAGGTTACTCTAAGGCTGAGTCTCTTTTCCTTTTCATGGACCGCCTCATGGTGGTCTGGTAAAGTCTATGAATTCCTCCTTCTTGGAATACATAAAAAAATCTAGAGGATTACAAAGAAAGCCAGCTCAACTGAAATACCAATGTGCTTTTTTTCTATACAACTTCATGGACTCCATAAAATAGTCTCTGACTCCAGAATAAGAACTCCTAACCTAGAACAATGAAGCACTAACTACAATTTAAAGTAAGAGACAACAGAAACTGTATGGATTTGTGTCTCCCTTTCCCAAATTTGTCCCATACATTTTTATCATTCCAAAGCCTATAATTATTACTAAATCTTATATTTTAAAACATTTTAACAAAAATTCCAGACAATAATTTTAATGTTAAGAGTACAAACCTGAAATTCAGTAATTATGAGAGAAATATATGGTAAGTAGTCCATGCAAAATATATTGTCCATATAAAAGATTTTTACTACTACAGAATTTGGAATTATCTGCCTCTCTACTTTATTCTTCAGGTTTAATTTTATATACAGTTTGCTCTTCCACCGTAAAGAAAAAACAAATATTGATTGCTGTTTGTTTCTTTCCCTGAGTAAAGTATTAGCATTGCTTTTTTTTCTATACATTTACATATTACAATACTTGGGGTAGGAAGAAGAAGAAACTTACAGGAAAAGCTATAGTATGTCTGAATTTTTTTCCTAGTTTTGAATGCTAAGGTAGAAGGGTTTTTCCCCCTCCAAAGAGGAGCACTGCATTATTTTATATGAGATTGCAATCAGTATTTGAAAAGACATTCTGGTTATAACATTGCCCAATGTCTCACTCTGGTACATTGTTTGAATGTCAGCTAATCTTATTGTCCCAAAGATAGGAAATGTAATAGAGACTACAAACTAAAAATAGCATCTCTTTTAAGATATAGCTGGTAATGTCTGATTTCAGGATGTAGTATTCATTAGGGGATATATACATATACTGGAATGATCTGTTCTTTATTTATGTATTTTCTCATTGAATCATATTCCAGTGATAAAGTTAGGCTAGTGAACAATGAAAATAGTTATAAAGGGTATTCAATTTCCTCTATTTTGAAGCTTCTTTTATCCATTTAATATATCTGCACCTGATAGTTAGATACTCAAAATATGGGTGGTTATGGATTCATTAGAGGATGTATATTTATACAGGAATGATTTGTTCTTTATGTATTTCCTCATTGAATCATATTTCCTTGATAAAATTGGGCTAGTGAACAATTGGAAATATAGTTACAAAGGGCATTCAATTTCCTCTATTTTGTAGGTTTCTTTATCCATTTAATATATCTACACCTGATACTTAGACACTCCAAATATTATCTAACAAGTCTCAAAGGCTTTTGCTTTGATATATGACTTATCCAGATTTCTGTGCTGTCATTTTACGATATGTTAATTTCCAGATTTTTTCCCTGTGTATTTGGACAATAATAAGCTCTATTGAAAAATAGAAGTTGGGGAAAAGGGATAGGACTTTAAAATAAATAAATATGAATATATATGAATATGTGTGCATATATATATATATACATATATATATATATATATAATGGCATCTTCAACACTGAGCTCATATATATAGAGCATCTATAGGTCTCAAGGAGATAATGTCAATATAAAATTAAATGTAATGAAAATTTCTAATTTTTTTTTTGAAAAAAAAAAAAGATTACTCAACTAGTACATGAGACAATCTGTAGATGTAGTTTCCTGAGGTTTTAGCAAGGCTTTTGTTAAAGTTAAATCTCATCTTATTCTTATAGAAAAGATGGCAAGTTGATCAGACAGTTATATAATTGAATTGATTTGGAACTGGTTGTACAACTAGACTCAAAAAAGTAGTTGTCAACAGTTCAATGTAAATATGGAGGAGAGCTCCACGGAATTTGTATGAAGGCATAAATAGCATACTCATTAGAACTTCATATGACACAAAACTGGACTGGATGTATAATGAATGACAAAAAATAGCTAGATTGAGCACTGACATTGATCTGAATTAAATTAGATGGGGAAACATGGTTAACTAGTACTTCTGAATAAGTTCAGGTGTTTTGAGGGGCCTATAAGTTTAATATGAATTAATGCAGTCTTGGGCAGTGTCAAGAAATAGGAAGAGTATTCCAAGAATAAGGAGGTGATAAATTTCCTGTGCTCCATCCTTGTTAAAGTTCATCTGGAATATTGGGTTCAGTTTTGAGTATTACAGTTAAAGGACTTTGATACCTTGGAAAATGCTCTAAAAAAAGAACAACCAGTATAGTCAAAGATAATGAGACTATACCAAATGAGGTTTATTTGAAGGAATGTGACATGTTTAGATAACAAAAGACTCAAAGGACATGACAGTGGTCATCAAGTAGTGGAAGGGTTGTCATAGAGAGGAGCAATTAACCTCATTTTATATATTTTGCACCCATGAGCAATTGTTATAACTTGAAAAGAGGTCAGTTTATACTTAATGTCAGGAAAAAAGATTTGAAAAGTAGTAGGTTTCCCTTCCTTTCAGTTCTTCAAGTAGTCTGTATGATTTTTTTGTTGGGCATGTCATTGTGGTTGAGCTGTTTCAATAATGTCCAACTCTTTGTGATCCTATTTGGGACTTTCTTGGCAAAGATACTAAAAAGGTTTGTCATTTCCTTCTCTAGCTCATTTTACAGTTGAGTAAACTGAGGCATGGCGATATAGCTAGTAAACATTTTACGCTGAATTTGGATTGATTAAGTAGGATCACCCTTCAGGGTACTGTTAGATTTCAACTTGTACCTGAACATAATTTTTAACATATATAATGAGTATGATTATTTGATGTTATAGCTAACTATTGAAAATTCCCTTTAACCATTAATTACCAAACTGATGTTTATGTTAGTGGGCCTTGTCACCATAGAAAGATACTTTTATTTTTCTTGCTATGGTATATTGGCTTCATAGTATGAGAAACCATCCATATTTGATAGAAAGGATTTTGTTTTGTTTTGTTTTTCTTATTTCATGCATCCTTGAAGTACAAAAAGCTTTCCCCCCCTTTCCTCTTATTCAAAAGACAACAGGATATAGAACCAGAATGATAGGATTGTAGCCATGTTAGAAATCTATCTATTAGAAAGCTATTAAGTGGTAATTGCCTGAAAATGTAAACTACCCACAATGTTGTTGACCCCACCTCCTCCTATAGCATACAGTATTTCAGTTACATTTCTAAATGTAGATAAAAATTAGCTTAGTATTTTAACAATTCATATCAATTTAAAGTAATCAAAGATGTAAATTAATTTGAAATATAATTTATTGCAAATAAGTATCAAACACATTTGTATAATTTATATTTGTGCATATAAATTTCCTATCTATAAAATGTTTTGTATAACACCCCACTACTATTGATTTCAAATAGAATCAAGACACTTGAATTCGGTGCACAGGAAGGAAATATGATATCAGTACATTCCATAATCAGCTAATCTTTGGTAAATTCATTAATTTTTTAAAAGGAAAGGAGTAATCTTCAGAATTACAAACCTCAAATGGTAATGATGTTTCCTGAGCAAACCAGTTATTGTTAGCACTTACTTACTGAGAAACTATTCAAAATTAATTTTTAAATGAAAATGGAAGGTGGTTTTGTAAAACTATTAAGCAAAATAATAAATGCAACAAAGAGAAAATGGCTATCATATCTGCCCTGATTAAACAAGACCAAATTAAAAAATAAAGAAAGAAAATTTTCAGGATCTTAAAAAAAGAATATCTTGGAATTCACATTCATAAGCAGGATAAACATAGAGAAGGAAAGAGTTAAAGTCATTTGCTTAGAAAATTAATTAGAAACAGGCAACATGTCTTTTTCTCCAAAAGAAATGTCTCATTGCATTTAAATATAATATTTATTGACCACTTATGACAAAAGTAAAGAAGTTATTCTTCACTCACTATTACACCACTCTAAATAAAAACTATTAAATGGTGCCTGTTGTATATGGACTATTCTGAAAAATAACAATTAGCAGTGAAGTAAATATATACTATGGCCCTCCCTTCTCTCTCTCTCTCTCTCTCTCTCTCTCTCTCTCTCTCTCTCTCTCTCTCTCTCTCTCTCTCTCTTTTTCTCTTTCTCTCTCTTTCTCTCTTTCCCCCCCGTGTGTGTGTGTGATAGTGAGGAGAAAGGCAAGGAATAAAAGGATTTGTAGAATCAAAGTTTATTTATGTTATTATTGAGGCAAAATGGGTAGAGAGGCTAGACCTAGAAACAGGAAGATTTGATACTTATCAGTGATGTGACACAAGCAAGATATTTTTTTCTGAATCTAAATTATTTACCTTCAATATTTGAAGAGGTTCAAATGAGATAGTTTGTTAAGTCTTATATAAATATCAGTCATTATATAACATGCTAAAAGTAACAGGTGATTAGATATCTGTAGGTTGTGGTGATCATTAAAACTGCCTATCTGCCTGTAATTATTCTATTATTATTTTGAGTAATAATAATAGCAACAAAACACATCCTGTTCTAATAGCTGATAACATATTTGGTGCTTTTCAGTTTAAAGGAACTTTCCATATACCTCATTCTATCCTCACAACAACCATGTGAGGAAAACATCTTGGGGAATAGAGCTGATCAATTGAGTGTTTCCTTTTATTAAAATAGGTAAACTTATCTTTAGTAATAGAAATAGCACCTCCTTTGCAATCTGTAGTCCTAGAGACTCATAAGGGAGCATTCTGACATTAATTGCTTCTGATTAGCTTCTATACATCAAAAGCAACATTTGAACCCAGATCTTCCTATTGATATACACATATGTATGTGTATATGTGTGTGTGTGTATATCCATGTAGAAGTATATATCTATATATGTAAATATGTTTTAGATTTGCAATACTTAAATATTGAGTCTGTCATTCTCTTAAAAATTAAATTTCTAAAGCATAAATGCTTTGTGACTTATGTGGAAATATTTTTATGATTGCACATGTATAACCTATATGAGATTGCTTGCCATCTTGAGGAAAAAGAATGGGAAGGAGAGAAAGAGAAAAATTTAGAATTCAAAATTTTATAAAAAATAAATGTTGAAAACTATCTTAACAAGTGGAAAAAATAAAACACTATTTCTAAAAAAAAAACCATAAATGTTTTGTCAATGACTTAAAAATTTTTAATTAGGTTTTTTTTTAAAGAAATAATTTTCATTCATAGTAAGACAAATAAAGAGTATACAGGACTCCTGGGTTCCTCTGACTTCTAGCCCCCTACCTGAAAGGTATTTATTTTCATTTATTTTTCTGAGAGAACAAAGATTTAGTGCATTACACACACCTCCATGAAACCAGACCAGACACAGTCCTGAATGAGGTAAGTGTACATGTGCCTGAAACCCCCTTGATTTGGAATAACTTTAGGGGTTAGGAATTTTGTTTTCAGACTATCGCAAAAATGAAATTGGGTTTTACGAAAATAAACAAAGTTGGTAGAATTAGATCTCAGCTGGACAAACGAATAGGGCCAAAAAAGCTAATATAGCAAGCTCAAGCAGGCAGTTTTCTGTATCCAGTTGACAGTCTGACTGAATAATGATAGCATTCTTGGAATAAGGCTAGAAGAGGAGCCCTTTACAGCTCGGCATTTTATCTCTGGGCCCATTTGCCTGCAGCAGAGGTACTATTACTGGTAGAATGTGGATGTAATGTAGCCATGTGACACTGGTGTATTTCTATTTCTAGAAAGATAGCAGAGTGAAATCCTCCAGTGTAATCATGCCAGTGAATGCTTACTGTAGGAGGGGAAGGGATTTCTCATTATGCTCCCAGAACTGAGCTACCAAAGTTGGAAGGATGAGCTTCTGGACTGCAAAAACCTACTATTAAGGAAACACTGGTTTCTCTGCTTTGTCACATCCTCTAACTAAACACTTTCAACAAATAATTCTGATGTTTCAGACATGTTTCTATAATTCATTCCTCCTCCTTACAGCCCCCAAAGGAAGGCTGCAGGATGGCTTCAGCAACGGGCTAAGATTTTATCTTGAAAACTAGTAATCAACTGCTTATTTATGGAATTCTGATCATGTCCAGATACCATCTAATCAAATTCTCAGGTACCTATGAAGACCATATTCTTTTTTTAAGGAAAGGATTATTAAGCTAGGAATCTGTATATTTAAAAAAAAACTATTTCAGTATACTTGATTTCCTTTGTAATCACCTTTATTTTATGATTTTAAAAACATTATTGTAGGCTTTAACAGACTGCCAAAGGAGTCCATGATACAAAATAGATTAGGATCCTCTGTTCTTGGGGGATTTGAGAAGAAATGGTAGTCAGATTATGAAATCTATCTCTGTAACTCTTAAACTCTGTTCCCTGGTGAAACATCAGTTCCTGGACATTCAGAACCTTAGAAGACCTTCCCTTCCACCTTCTGTATACTCTGACCAGGGTTCTGGAGTCAGGTATATATCTAGTTCAGCCTGACCCTGTTATGGGCACTATGAAGAATTCTTGCCCTATCCAAGATATTATCCTGCAGTCATCTATGAAAAAAAAAAGGAGATATCTTTAAATAAATCAGAACCGACTTTTATTTGAAAAGAGCAAGTATAGATAGTGTATCCAGATACTTGAATCAGAGGAGCAATAAACTCCATGTCCATGTTTCATCTTCAGAAAGAGACCTCAGAAGGGCTGTGGGTGTTTATGAGGATGGCAGAGCCTTGAGCAAGCATTTTCACAGTAGTAGAGTAAAATTTTTAATATGCAATGTTACTGCTCCACAGTTATCTTATTAAACCTTAATGGTGTATGCTAAATGCTCTCTGCCAGGGCTGCAAATATGTTGACCCCACAGGATGACTCCTAGGAACTGACTTCGACTGTGAACCATCTTGAAGTTTATGATAACCCTTCTGACTTGGAGTTCTTGGATACGACTTCTCCCCATTTAAAGTAAGATAAGTTTTTTGTATTCTGGAATAGGCTCATAGTGAACCTTAATTATCAATTCAAAATAGTGCTGATTCTCATTTCCTTACCTGTAAGATAATCAGTGAGATTGACTATTTTATAAAGGTTGGGCTCTCTGACCCACACTCAGAAAAACTTCAAATGCATTCAATGTAGATAAAGCCAGAAACAAGAAAGAGATGGTATTTTAAAAGATCTGTGTATAGAATTGATTGTTTAATTCAAATCATTAAACATTTATTGGCCTTGCTAAAGAGACATTATTGTTGCTAGATGATGGGACATGGGTGTCTATTCTCAAACTACCAAAAGTCCAGCAGGGAAGAGAGGGCACTTAAACTGAAAAGGACAGCATGAAAACAAAAATGCCAAGGGGAGAAAAGTACAAACACCAAGGGAAAGTCTTAACCTTGAGTCTTATCATATAACCTATTATTAATTGATAAATAGCTCAAAGGTAAATCCTTCCAAACATAACACAGAGTACCTGGGATAAAAGGGTACTCATAACAAAAGGACATAGACAACTCCTAATTAGCCACAGAAAGCTTTTGGAAGCCTTATTCTATCAGTGTAGAAATTACTACCAATATATAATATGAAAAATCTCTGAAAATCAGTAAATATACAGAGTGAATATCCTTTTCTCAGCTAGTTGGACAACTGCTCCACCATGTCCACATATTTTTTGCTATGACTGTTATCAAAAATCAATTCAAATCAGTAAACATTAGTAAAATCCTTACCCTATGAAAAGTACTGTATTGGACTCTGGAAATAGAAATATGAATGTAAAGTACAAAAATGGCAGACCTGCCTTCAGGAAGCTTACAGACAAATGGGGATAAGGACAGACTAAAACAAAGTTCATTATTAATTTGTGGTGGGTAGTGATAATTTTCATTAATAAAAATCCATTTCACTTAATAAATACTCAAATGGATTGGGCCAATGAAGATGCACAGAGATAGGAAATGGTGTATCACAATTTGGCTAGATTATAGAAAATATAGAGTAATATTAATAAGGCTAGATATTTATATTTGATTTGAAAAGTATTAGTATGCCACTAATACCTTTTGAGTAGCTATGTAGAAGACAACTGGAGAACAGAGATTTGGGGCAGGGAGATCACTTAGAAGATTGAGGCAATAGTCGATGCCAGAAGTAACAAACTATTGTAGTGGTTCTTTGAGTGAAGAGAGGGGAAATGGGCTAGATATGTGTGGCAACAGAATTAAAATGAAATTAATTGGAATTTAACACAGAGGTGAGGAATGGGAGGCGTTGAAGATGATACTGAGGATGTCAACTTGGGTGACAAGAAGGATGTAGAAAAAGGATGTGGATACTCTCCATAGAAATAGGTAAGTTTAAAAAAAGGGATTTGGTTCAAGTAAAAAGGTAAATTCTGATTTGGACATACTAAGTTTGAGATGCTTTTGAGATACCTAGTTTGAAGTATGCAATAAGTAGTTAGTAATGGGAAATCAGAGCTGAAAAGATACCCAATTATTGCTGCTATACTATAGATAGAACCTCAATTAAGATAGCTAGATATTCTGAACTCATTATCATAATTATACCCAAGCATATTGGTCATTTCTCTACCTTCTTGGGTCTCCTTGACAATGTGCAAATTCCCTGTTCTACTAAGAAAGTCTTTATTCTGACAATGATCCTATTTCAAAAATAATTCCCACTTCTTTGTTTGACCTTTGATAGCTCTAAACAACAAAATAAATTGGATTTTTTTCATGAGGAAAGGATTCTCCATTCATGAAACTGTGTATTTACAGAATGCATAAATTCCATATATATATACATACAGAACAATGTTAAGACACAGATTATAAGGATGTTAGAAACATGGAAAAAGAGAAAGGAACTATTTCCAGAAGGAGAGATTTTTTAAAAAGTAGCTTTCAATGGATGGAAACACAAAGGAAAGAAAGACTGAAGTAGCATTTTATAGTGGGAAGGGCATTAATTTTGGAGTCAGAGATTCTGGGTTCAAATCCCAGTGCCACTATTCACTGCATTGTCTCTTTAGGCAAGTCACTTAACCTTTTGGTGCCATTTGCAAAAGATGGAAATTGGATCTGATGGTCTCCAAAATTTCTTCTAATTCTAAATCTATGATCCTATTGTTGGAATACCAAGGATAAAAGTACAATGTCAAGTGGACTGGATAGGTTCTGATTAAAGAGGAAACCTACCAAGGGAGAAAGTTGCTGGATTATCAAGCAATGCTGATGTCTTTCATTTTTGTAGTAGGTACATGCAGTGTATTGTCTGGAGGACCCTACAGGGTCCTGGAACAGACAGGACTAATCACAATGGAGGATTGCTTCATTTTGACAACACTGAAATCTCTGTCTTTGGCAGAATGGGCCTATCCAAGATAATTTAGAAACTTTGACATATAAATATTCCCTAATGTTTTGCTAGCATATTTGTATGAGCACTTGGGCTCTTTTGATGAAGAAATTTTGACACTAATCTCAGCTACTGATACTATCCCACTAAAGACAACATCTAACTTGTATTTATTATTCAGTTTCTAATTTATACATGTTATCTCCCTCACTAGAATGTATGTTCCTCAAGGATAAAGACTGTTTTTACTTGTTCTTTGTACCTCCAGGGCTTAGCATAGTAAATGTTTAATAGTTGTTTATTGATTGATTGAAATTCTGCTCTTCCTAAGGTTATCTTGGTGTAGGACAAAATGAATCAGAGTATGATTACTGAGGAATCTTTAAGACTGAATTCAGATTATGAAAGCCCAGATTTTAATACTGAACTTTGGTCCTGAGAGACAAGAAATAGTCTAAAGACTTATGTAGGTGAAAAATTTACCAAAAAAGCATTACAGGTAGAAACACTTTTTTAAATATTATCTTTTTTTTTTAAAAAAAAACAATACTGATGATTATCATTAATAGGAGTGAATAGACATGATGTGTGCATTAATTGAATGTGAACTTTTGCTCCGATTCTGAATGCAATACACAAATGTAGTTAACTGGATTTTATTTTATCCTATTACCACCTAATTTACTGAATTCACTATCAGTCTTTCAAGTGATTTGCAAAATAACTTGCTTTGAAGAATCAGGCTGACAAAAACAATTTGAATGTTCAATGTGCATCAGGAATGACTGTCCACAAACTGAACTATTCAGTAGACACGTGGGAAATTTTTACAAGACTGCAATGCAGGCCACTTAGCAAAGAGCTGGGCAAATCCTAAAATTTTATAGCAATGAGAGACAATAGGGATAAAGGCTAAACCTCTACCTGCATGTAAAAGCTTCACTAGTCTTTCACCATAATTTCCCTGGAATTCATTATGAAATTATTTGCATAGAGCTCTTCCTTTAAATCTGTCTTAATTGATAGCATCTGCAAAATGCAAAATGATTGAATTATAAAAGTCATAACTCTGAAAGGGATAGAATAAATGATTTCCCTCAGAAGGCACAAGATTATGGTGAGGATATGTTGCTGATATTTATTATAGCTCTATGACAGGCAACAAACCAGCCTCAAAGTCAATAAGACCTGGATTCAAAGTGTGCCTGTTATACTGAGTATATGATGCTCTATAAGCAATATAACCTTTCTGTGCTCCAGACAATTTTTAAAGACTAAGTCAAAGAGAAGATGATGACCTGCATTGATAGAGGAAGTTTAATCAAGAATTTTATATACCATTGAAATCATAGGTACAATCCCTATTCTTATATGAAGAAGCATGAAAAACTTAAGCTTCATTTCAACTTAATATGTAATCATTTAGTTTTATATATATATATATATATATATATATATATATATATGTCTATCTCTCTCTCTCTCTCTCTCTCTCTCTCTCTATATATATATATATATATATATATATATATATATATGTTTAGTTACAGAAGTATTACACTAGTAAAGAAATCCTAACTCTTGTCCCTTAACCTCTATGTTTTTTAAAAATAGTTTTTATTTACAAGTTATATGCATGGGTAATTTTACAGCATTGACAATCGCCAAACATTTTGTTCCAACTTTTCCCCTCCTTCCTCCCACCCTCTCCCCTAGATGGCAGGATGACCAATACATGTTAAATATATTAGAGTATAAATTAAATACAAAATATGTATACATGTCCAAACCATTATTTTGCTGTACAAAAAGAATCGGACTCCGAAATATTGTACAGTTAGCCTGTGAAGGAAATCAAAAATGTGGGCAGGCAAAAATATAGGGATTGGGAATTCGATGTCCTTATCCTGTATGTTACAGGAGCTTGAGGTAAGTAAGTAAGTAAGAAAGGCTATAAAAACATGCTTCAAATCATAGAATTCAGTGATACATGCAATACAAGAAGCATGGCTGAATTTCCACCATGAGTAATTTCATTTTTAGTCATGATTGGTAGACAATCCATGAAATCTATCAGTTACCAGTTGATGTTTGGTTTAGTTTTGTTATACTAGGTCTCCCTAGCTCATCCAGGTTGGAAACATAAGTGCTGTTCATGGGCTCAGTCAGCTCTATACTAATCAGAATGGGATCAACTTTGTTTCCAACCTGGGCCAGTTTTCCTCTTCCTAGGTAACTTTGTGGCCTCAGGGATTCATTATATTAATGACAAATGTGGCCCACTGCAACTCAGACTTTCAGGCTCAAGAGATTCCCCTATCTTTAGTCTCCTCAGTAACAGGAATTATAGACAGCTGGGCATCTTATCAGAATGTTGTAGACTTTAACATGATAGCATCAAAGAAATATCAAGGTCACTTAGCCCAGCTGATTCCCATTACATGTTTTAGATCTAAATATATGATTGATGTTCTTGTTTTCGATTAAGCCAGAAGTGTAGATTCCACCTTGGTAAGGGATAAGGTATTCAAATATCTTACAACATTCATAGATAGCCCTAGAGTCATCCATGAGGAGAGCTGGAAAGAGCCTCAAGCATCATTTTAGTTAGATTCCTAATTTTACAGATGAGGAAACTAAAGACCAAAATGGGAAAATAATTTGACTGAGGCTAATTAGTTAATTGTAGAACAGAAATTTCAACTCAGGTATCCTCAGTCCCAATGTAGGATTCTTTCTATTCCACCACACTGTTTCCTTTTCCTATTAAATAATTCTAATTCTTATGTTACAACTGTTTTGGTTTTCTTTTAATCCTTTGTGGAAGGATTTTAGTATCTCTTAATCCTCCAATATTTTCCTTATGAACTTCAAGACTCATTATATTCCATCCCTAAATGTCTCTTCTCTGGATTAAATTTCCAGAATTCTTTTAGCCTCTCTGTATGAACCTTATTCTATTCAGAACCTACAAAACTTGAAGGAAAGGGCTTGAAAAATTCAAGATAAAGGCCAAAAAAGGCAAAGGCAATGACTTTCAAAGAAAAACTAATAAAATAATTATGATGTCATAAATGCATTGCTTTATTCTGGGAATATGATATATCTTTCTTTTAGGAACCCAAAGAATTATAGCATTGGAAGGATTTTCAGAGGTCATTTAGTACAAATCCAAACAAGAATCCCCTTATAGCGTATTAGAGAAGAGGTCATTCAGCCTTTACTTTAAGACTTTGAGTGATGGAAAGCTCTCTGAGCTAACTCATTCAACTTTTGTAGAGTCCTTATTGCTATGGAATAATTTTTTCTTTTTACATCAAGTTGATATCTGCACTTTGCAAAGGTGAGCCGTAAAAAATATTTGGAAAGGAAACATAAGAGAGTAAGAATCAAGGAACTGCATGTTAAGAAAGATTTATACACATCTTAGTTAATCTTCTCATCTACCTAACCTCCATTCTAAACAATAACACCTAACTTACTGCTTTAGGAAGGCCATGTGCATTCTTGAAGGTGTAATAGGAGTTGAGATTTATAAGGGAAAGCTTTAAGAAGATAATATCAGAAGAGGTTTGTAACTCCAGTGCACACCTAAGACATTTCTCAAAATCCTGCAATAAATATTCTTTTGTATTTTGTGATATTCTTTATTAAGATATGTTCTGTCTCTTGCTCAAAATCTCTGAGTCCCTCTTTCCCCTCCTGGAGATTCTCACCCCCAAAAAACAAACAAGCAAACAAAAAGTCAAAGAATTTTCATATTAGGGTATTCTTCTTACCTGGCTTCTAGAATTTCTCCTAAAGAAAGACACTGTCTTAAACAATTGCTATATAATTCATTTGGGAGACCTAATTTTTTTTTAGTCTGAAAAAATTGGCTTCATTGTTTGCAAAAGAAGTTCTTCCCTGATTCAGGGTGCTTAAAACTGATTTTTTATGATTAAGAGGTATCTATATAACACTCACTGAATTATTTCAATTTCCCCTTAGAACTGAAAATTTATTTCCCATAATTCAGAATCTCTCTATGTAGCCTGACTGCTTTTCAAATGTAATGATCCTGCCTTCTATAGATATGAAATTATCAAAAGATATTGGCATAATGCAGGAGGAAACGCCATCCTTTTATTATATTCAAGATTGATCTGACCTCAGAACTAGCACTTTGGGGAATTGGACTTCCTAATCATGCAGACCCTTTCAGGAAACAGCTTATTTATGGATTTTTTTTTTCAGCAGCTAGATGGAGATTTCACACTTCTGGCTTTCTACAACTCCCTACTCCATTCCCTCTCAATATTTGTCCAAGACAGGAGAGCTATGTGCTGTGTCTGACTGGCAGGCAAGCTGATTACTTACTTTTCAATAGAAATCTGTTTTCCAATATATATTAAATGGTCTCAATGATATTCAGGTCTCCTTTATAACACATATGCATCCTATCCTTTCCACCAAAATTTCAGCGACTCATTCACTGCATGATGGAATGCTATTGTCAGTTCCCATTCTCTCCTTTATTTTATTTCATATTACTTCCAACTATGTGTGTTTCTCTTTATTATGTCACAATTGCAATATATGGACCATTTTAACTCTGAAATTCACTTGAAATGTATACTGAATAATGGATTCTTTTCTTTTTCTTTTTCTTTTTTATAAAGTGCTTGAAACAAAAATGCGACAGACAAAGCTTTATAAGGTTGCCAACTGCTCCCTTATTTTTTTCTCCTTTGGTACAGAATTATTGTGGGAGTTTCATACTATACAAGTTGTTCCTCAGGAAAAAAAAAAGCATTGGCAAAGCAAATAGAAGAAATAAGCTGTCCTTAATTTCAATACACACACTCTGCAACAATATAAGCAGCAAAAAATAACTGGCAAAACCCAGCAATCTTCTTTGTTGCAATCCCTTTGAAATGACCACATTTGAAATAAAATTTACCACTGCCTTAGGCTAATAAGACGTCCTTAATCCGTTAAGCCTTTACAAACAAAACTAAGGTTTCTGAAATTAGTACCAAATATAGAGAGTGAAGTGAATTAATTCCAAAGTCATATTGAGGAGATTAAAGAAGATCAATGATCTTTTATCACTATACATTCCTAGAACAGCAAATTTAGGAATTCTAAAGTTTCACTTGGACAAAATATAGCATGGAAAGTTGGAAGGAAGAAGAAAAAAGAGAGCATATGAATAAGAGATCAAAGGTACTATTCCCAAATAGAAGGAATAAGTCCCAATAAATACCTTGAGTCCAGGAAAACAACCAGAAATGATCAAAGATAGTCTGAATAGAAGAACTATTGATTTCAAAGTGAGGTTAGGTTAGCAGAAAATCTGTGAGAATTCCCAATATAGATTCTACCTCTATCTCCCTAACAGCAAATCACAATCTTTAGGAGGTAACCCTTCCATTTTGATGTGTTGTTTGTCCTTCAACTTTAAAGAGTGCCAGTGACACCATAGAGTGATGTTTTGAAGTGTGTGAATTGGATCTTAGAAAGTTGCCTGAGACATACAGATATTAAATAGACCATTTTAACTCTAGATCCAGGATCAAAGATTGTCAAAAGTAAAACTTGAACTCAGATCTTCCTGACTAAACTTAAAACTCTATCTATTAATTGATCATCCTAAGGTTAGGATATTCATACAAAATTGAAATTGTGGGTTTTGGACAGCTGGTCCATTAAGTTAAATCCGTTAAGTCACATAAATTAGTTTCAGATAATGTAAATTGGTAGAAGCTGCAATTAATTACATTTTTACATCTGCTTTTCATTGGTTTTCTCTTTCTTCACTATTTGGCTCTCAGGTGGTCACTTTTTTTTTGCTATTCTAATGTTCATCTCTGGCAGTTTCCCCTCACCTCTTTAATTTGCTATTTCTCTTTGCATCAATAGAAGTCTTTTTTTTATACAGAAAAAAGTGATCTACAAAGGTGCCCTGATTCTATTAAGTCTACACATTGTGGACAAAGGAAGACATAAGAAAAAAAGGAAAAAAAAGATGCACTTTGGTGATTGTTTTTACCCAGTTATACATGCCTAAGGAATGGAAATTGACTTTCTTTATGATATAAATCTGCTATCTAAAATATCCTTAATAAAGAAGCAGCATCATTAAGGTTGAATCTACATATAATTGGTTTGATTGTTTTGATTAAATAAATGACTGATAAACTAGTCAATAACTATAATTTTCCATTATTTAACTCCATCTACCATATTCAAATGTATCCTCCATTATGCTCAAAGCAAAACATCTTTTTACTTTCTTCTGGATGTATCAGATGCTCGCTTAATTACCTACCTTTGCTCATACACTCCACCTAACATAGAAAACCTTTCTTTCTTCAGTTACCTAAGACCTAGCTCAAATCCTACCTTCCTGAAGCCACATTCCAGAGAGGTTTGTTTCTCTTTAGCCCTTAATAACATAGAAAACACTGTTTTTATTCCTATAATTTGAAAGAACAATGCATTTCACATCAGTGAATTTTCCAAATAACTGAAATATATTCTATTTAAGTATCAAAACATGATGTTTCTCTTTAAAGAAAAAGAATACTTTTAATACACATTTTCTTTACTTCATTTCTCTGCCTTCTGAAATAGTACAAAATATTTAATTTAGCTTTTCCTTGGTCACTAAAAATCATTATTATAAAAAAAAAACATACTGCACTATAGGACAAGTGATGTCATAAGGGGCTAGGGAAGATATGTAGGATAGCTTCCTCTTAAAATATGGAACCAAATACCTATATTCTGTCAGGTTTGCATGTGGTTTTTACTGATTTCCACTCCCTTCTTCACTGTCTGCTTGTCAGGTATTATTTTTTTCTGCTATCCTTGTATCTACCTTTGGTAGCTTCCTCTCCTTTAATTTGCTGTCCTTCATCTTCTGAAAGCTAAGAAATCAGATAACCAAGCTTGTTAGAATTGAGTATGTTCACCCGTAGGGCCCAAGAGGCCAGTCCCTTTTAAGTAAAGTGCATGAATGTTGGTGTATTGACTTAGCAATATCTATATTTTTTCCTACTGAGGGGCCTTTTGGTCAATACCAAAAGAGAGTTAACATTAACCAACTAAGTGACTTCTATATATATGGTTTCACCTAACTGTTTCACCTCTGCATGTATCACCTCCCTAAATAAATTTTATGCTCCTTTGCATCAGGGATCAAGACTTAAATTTACTTATATCTTTGTTACTACTAGTTACGTATGATAAATTTAAAAATTATTTAAATAAATAAGCCATTTGAAAACAGAAAACATAGTATTTTAGATTTGAAAGGTTCTCAGTAGCCATCTATTTCCATCTATATTAGAAAATAAAACCCACTACATAATCATACCAATGTACCTAGAATGTTTTTTTCCCCAATATTTCCCTGAAAATATAATACTGATGAAGATTCTGATAAGACATTTATATGACATTTACAATGTGCCAGATACTAAGCACTTTACAATTATTACATCATTAGACTTCTAGAAAGGGAGCACTCACTACTTTCAAAGGCAGCTCATTTACTCTTTATTTTTTTGGCAAAGCAATTGGGATTAAGTGACTTGCCCAGGGTCATACACCTAGTAAGTGTTAAGTGTCTGAGGTAAGCTTTGAACTCAGGGCCTATGCTTTATCCACTGTGGCAACTAGCTTCCTTCCTTTCTTCCCCAACTTACTTTTATAAAGCTGTATTACAAACATATATATTTTTTAATCAGTCCTAAATTGATCTCTGCAACTTATGTCAAATGCTTTTAGCTATTGAATTCATTTGAACTAAACGGTTGTTTAGATACCAGAAGAGAATTGGTTTGCAGATAATTATCAAGTTTCTCTTCTCTTGAGGGGGGAAAAATGATCATCTGCACCCATCAGAGAGATGCTTCAGGGCACGGTATACCTGGTGACTTAGATATAATTCTAGTTATTCTGAAAATTACTTTGACATCATTATCATTAACAAATATTTATTCAGGCTCAAGCTATTGGACAAAGATTTTGATAGCACATCACTACCACAAATTAGGATAAGGAAAAATATAGGAAAAGATTGAGTCAACAAAGAGTTAGAGGATCTGGTTTCTAAACGGATTTGTCAGTGTCTAACAATATAACCTTCATTAAATCATTGAACTTTTCTGGGTGGGCTTTTCATTATAATTTTAGTCTCTCCCTTTTGCTAATTATTTCCTTTGTAGCCTGTATGTAGCTTGCTTGCTAGTTGTCTTCTCCATTAGACTGACTGCGAACTCTTTGAAGGCAGAAACTATCTTTTATCACTTTTTGTATCTTCAGTACTTAGCACAATACCTAGTACATAGAAGATGCTTAATAAATATTGATTGATTGATCTATAAAGCAAAAGGAGTGGGGAAGGTGATGGATTCTATCACAGATGTCAAACAACTGTATCAAAGGTATCCCACATATAGTACAAACAAAATTAAAATACTAAATAGAAATATTGAACAAAATAAGGAAAAATGTAATAAAACATTATGCTAATATATTATTTTTCTAAGTCAATATTTCAAAAGGGATCATTCTATACAATTTAATGGTTCCCATCTCTAGTTAATTTTGACATTTCTAAAACATTACATTATTTCTAAAGGACTAGATTATTTCTAAAGTCCCTTCCAAACCTAAGGTTGTGTGGTTCTTACTGTGGTCCTTGAATATTAATACAATAGATCTTCCTACATAGCATGAAAAGTACAACTGATCTTCCTATATAGCATGAAAAGATTTGCAAAATACTTTTCACACATCACCCCAGTGAGGTAGGTATAAATACCCCTACTTTACAGAAGAGGAAATGGATGATCTGAGTAATTAGGGGATTGGCCCATGAGGAAAGAGTTAGAAAATAACAGGCAAGAATGAAACCCCCAAGTCTTCTGACATTAAGCACCCTCTGGTCTTGTAATTTTTTTTTCTTAAGACCACTGACTTGCTGTTATGAGGCTACACTGTCAATTAAATAGAAAGAATGGAAAGCTGAGGAATTTAATGTAACTAGGATGAAAATGCTTTTTTTTCCCTCCTTTTAATATTTTCTTCCTCTTCTCAAACCTGTCTCTGGCATTTCTGTGACAAAGAACTAGACACATCTCTCTAGTGTCAGTTGTTTTTCTGTACTTTTTCTCTTATATTCACAATCTTCAAAGAGTTGATCTTTGAATATTCCTTTGTAGAAATTCAACTTTTAAATTTATTTCAAAATGAAGTCACTATTGGCTTTAGATGAATTTAATTATAAGTTTATGAGACAAATGGAGCAAAAGGATGATATTTGAATCTTTTTCTACTTTCATAAAATAATTAAGAATTAGATCAGTTAATTTATGAAAGGAATGGATAATTAATAAAGAATCTAGGCTAGAGATTTGTTAGTCATCTCTATTGGAAATAAGAGATATATAGTCCATCATACCAAAAAGTTAAGATTATTCTAATCAGAAGTTGATTAGTCTGACAATTTTGCTAAGATGACTTCCAAATTCTGTTATGAATTCTTCAAATAGATGACAGCTAGAATGTTCAAGAGTGAGAATGCAATAGAAGATAGACCAATACTAATTTAAAGCTACAGCCACACATGAGAAAGGAATGGTTCCAAACCGCAAAGAAAGGAGTACTTTGGTCTCTAAGAAACAAATGTTTCTAATCCTAAAAATGACTAAAAAAAAGCCTCCTCACAGAGGAAAAAAACCTCCTCAGCACCTTAAGAAGTTTGTAGCTATCCCTAATTATAAAGTACTATGATTCTAATTGAATTTTATGGAGGCAGAGAAAGCAATATTTCAGGCTATTTGTTATACACACTTGAACATTTTGCAGAAGTATATTTCTAATTTGGTCATTTACTAGAGTGGGTCATCCATAAAGTTGGTTAGAAGGGAAAAAATGTTTTCTTAGAGAAGAGCCCAGACTGAGGATAATATAATATCTGACATTTATTGTACTTTTAAGTTTTACAATGTATATAAATATTATTTAATTTGGTTCTTACAACAAAATCCCATGGAATGCTTACTTCAATTTCAATCCCCATTTTATTGATGAAGAGACAGAGATTCTGAAACATTAAGTAATTTGCTCAGTGTCACTCAGCTAGGAAGTAGCAGGAATAGAATTTGGATTCTGGTTCCTAGACACACTAAGCTCTTTATTATTATTATTATTTTTTAACACAGCACATTTCTGCTATCTTGTGTTCACAATCGACCATCAAACAAATTCTAAAATGAAACATGACCTAAAACTACTATTACCCGATCAAAAAATCTAGAATTGTACAAGTATAAATATTTTTTCTTCCTTAAAACTCACTGGAGAATAGTGGACATTCTATATGTCTTCTGCCTAATGAGAATGCTATATTCTCCAATTTAAAGATACTTTAAAGATACTCTCCTATTAATTTGCATGTCTACATCATTTTAGGTAATCCTTTTCCATATAATACAGAATATAGACACTCTACATTCTTATTTCACATTTGTATTCATGCCCAATATGCATAAATAATTAAATGGCTCTTCATTTTTCTGTAAGAGGGTTTCAAACCAATGTTTGACTTCAAAATGTCAGAAGATAAATGCTTTGGACAAATTAAAAAACAGTCAAAGTTTTTGCTATTCCTTTTCTAGCAGAACAAAGTATACTACACAGAAGGTAAAGACATGGATATAGATTAAGGTAAGGAAAAAAAATTCCTTTTTTTTTTGTTTGTTTGTTTGTGCTGAGGCAATTGGGGTTAAATGACTTGCCCAGGATCACACAGGTAGAAAGTATTATCTTCTGAGGCCAGATTTGGACTCAGGTCTTCCTGACTTGAAGGTTGGTGCACCTCAGCAGAATCCACAGTAATAAACATATCTATCAAGAATTCTAATCCAGGAAGCTTTTGTCCACATAGTATAACATAAAAGAGCATTTTATAGGTCATAACAGAAACAGAAACATACATAACTTATCCCAATTAGCTGGGAATCCTGCCATAATAGATTGCAGCTTTGATTCCATTAGGATATTGCAGCAAAGTTTGGTATATTGAAATTCCTGCATTCCACATTGCAAAAACTGAAAAATGTGTTCTATTGCTGCTATCTCCTCCAAGCAGAAAGCTTCTCTGACTGGATATACATAAGTATGTCGTCACCTCAAACTGAGAGAGACAAATGTGGCTATCTTCTTTCAGATCCAAAATGAACCAGTGACTCCTCAAATTGAGTAGATATCCAACATAATATAATAAGGAACAAGGGCAATGTGCTCTATTAAAGGAGTTATGAAGAGGTAGTAACCATTTTCCAAGGTCTCAGGAGACCTAAACAAGGTTAGATAGTGGCAGATGAAAAAAAAAAAGAGTATCAAAGGAAATAAAGCAGCTGTGTCATGGACCCTTTTTCTATACAGAGTCAAAAGTCCCCATGAAGTTACCAAAAGTCAAAGACTTTGGACTTATCCTGTTGTTAATGGGCAATAGTTAAACAACATCCTTCTTTCCCTTTCATTCTAATTCTATTAAAAAGTAATTCAACAGAGCTATAGGGGCTGGTCAAATTCTTTATATCCAGGCTTCAGACCAACTAAATTCCTAACAATACCCCTTGCCATGTCTTGCTGCTGTACTCTCTGAATCAGACCTCCAGAGACTATGCCCTGAAAGAAAAACTTCTAGGCTTTGTCCAGCACTTATTGAAATGTCTGACCCACATAGTAACTACTTAATAAATGAATGGAATTCCTGCCTAGAATCACACTGTCCTCATTGGTTAATGTGTAAACATTATATGAAGCCGGTCCCATTGACCATGTTTTTTTTTTTTTTTTTTTTTTTTAAATTTCATGATTTTCCTGTCATGTTGAAGAATGTATAGTTCCCTATATTCCCACACATCTCCCCACCCCCTTTCCCTAATTTCCACCTTTTATTCTGGAAATAGTAATCAAAATAACACTAAGGCTGCTTCTGGAAAAATCATGTCAATCAATAGTCTTAATGGCACCACTCACTCTTCCTGTAATTTCCCCAGCTAAAACAATCTTCCCTTGTCACAGTTCCTCTGGAAGTGTTGTTTTCCCTATTAGAATATGCTTACTGAGGGTAGGAGATGACTCTCTTTTCCTCTAATTGTTAGAAATATTTTCCTTATGAATATGACATTATATAAAATTTGTATCTCTGCTACTATCAACTTAATTTCCTTTCTTTCCCTAATTCCAATTCATAGCTATTTTTTTCTGACCTTTCTGTCACTATTTATATTTTCTTATTTTTCTAACTTGGAGTAGTTATTAAGCAAAATATTATGTTTACTAAACAAAATGCTATATTAAAGGAAGAAAAATATAATGAATATGGATGTCAAAAATAAATCAAAATTGCATTGTTTTATAAAAATAAAAAAATAAAAATTCCTTTACACCAAACAAATCAGCTTCTCAAGAAATGTGTCTTAGTTCTGCTTACTGAGAGGCAAACACAGCAAGTATAAGCATCTTCCATATATTAGCATAGGCTAGTTTAAATAACTTTGCCATGAGGTTAAATAAGAGTCTAGGCAAAATTGGAAATAATTCTTTAAGTTAATTCATATGGTAGTATGTTCCAAAGGAAAGAGGGCTGCAATTGGAGGGACAGGACCTTATTTTCAAACCTGACTTTGTCACTTTGAATCAACATCATTTGGGACTCCTGGATTTTTCAGTTTCTTCCTGTCTATGAAAATGTTGGACTAGATCATCTCTATGGTCCTTTCCAGCTCTGGAATTAAGCTAAGGTGTTAATGTCTTTTAAAACACATTAAGTATGTTTCTTAAATACAAAACACTTCAAAATTAGGAACAATTGAATTGGAATTTACTGTATTTACAGACTGAGTGGTGAGTTGATAATATTTCTTAAGTTAAACAATGACTCCCACTCAAGACCCAGGTCTTTCTCATTTGAGATTTCCTCACTATGTTATTAGGTCATATTATCATGCATAGTCTTGCTACACATCAAATTTAAAAACAGTTTCTATCTACTCACATTGCTACTATTATAATTCAGATCTTTATTACCATTTGATTCTAGACTAACTGATTACCTAGTGATTACATGTCACAATGATTACATCATTGACTTCAATACTTCAACAATGTCTTCCATCTTTAGTCTGACTTCCACAGATTTGTCAGCATAAATTTTCTCATTTGGACCATGTCCCTTTCCTGCTCCCAAAAAGTCAGTGGCTCTCCATTCTCTGCTTTCAGAATAGACACAACTTGTTGACCTCTGAGGTCTGTGTCATCAATGAGATTGATACTATAAAAATAACAATTCAAATAACAATTCCAATCTGAACTCAAGTATTCGATTTCAAATGACCAACAAGGGTTATTTCTCTATCTAACAAACATCATTTTAGAATAGTCCATGTGACAATGTAGTATGGAAAGCATAGTATTTATTTTAAGCATATAAGTTATAATTTGGGGGAAAGAGTTCCACAAATATATCCTTCATGTTGGTGAAGTCACATTTGTCTGGGAAGTTCGTCAAATATTTATGCTTAGTAGGACTTTGGTTTCTTTAATATATTAGTCAAACCACAGGTTCTGCCTGGAGCATGGTATATGGGAGGGATGTCTTAGGACAAATATCCTTTATGTTTGTCCCTTGGGGATTGTAGAAAAGAGGGAACAACTAATTTCTCATTCTCTTCTAACTCCAGAAATAAGCTTATGGGAAATTCAGTCAGGCTGACTCCTGCCTTAACTTCATTTGGCAGAATTAATCCTTTCTTGTTGCCTTAGGTAACAGTTATTCAAAACACTACAAAAAACACATTATTACAAAAAGTTTGAACAATTCCGAATAAAAGTGGGTTTTTTTGTTCTGTCTTTTATGTGTTGTTTTTATGAAAAAGACAAGCTGGTTTCTATTTTAAGAAAAGCAGGTACTTTTGTGATCATATTGGCTATCAAATTATAGGAAAACTTTCTTCAATATATGCTTGTGAAATTGAGTAGCACCTTAACAGTTTGCAGTGCTAAGCTTAAAGTCCTAAGAATTCCTCTCCATTCAAGACTTATTATAATATGGCTCTATTATTTATTTTACACTTCTATTTTTCAGGATTATTGATGTCAGCTAATCCAGTTATTTATCATTCCCTGAAGATTTACCAAGTTTTCCTGATACTTTACTGATTATTGGAAATATTAACCACATATTAACCACACTCCTTCTAGTCCCTAGTAAGAAATCAATCTCTCTTTCTCTCTCTCTCTCTCTCTCTCTCTCTCTCTCTCTCTCTCTCTCTCTCTCTCTGCTGGGGCAATTGGGGGTAAGTGATTTATCCAGGGTCACACAGCCAGGACGTGTTAAGTGTCTGAGACCAAATTTGAACTCAGGTCCTCTTGACTTCAGGACTGGTGCTCTATCCACTGCACCACTTAGTTGTCCCTAAGAAATCACTCTTATAGAACTTTGTGCCTTTTTATATATTTATCACATCCTATCTAGTATTTTAGTTACTTGTATACTTATGTATCTGATCTTTTTACTTCAGATCATGGATTTTGTCAAGTTTATAGCTGTATAAAAATCAACATATAGTAACTATATTTTAGATGAATACTCAGTAAATGTCTATTAATGGAAGGGCATTTTTTTATTTATTTAATTCAGAGGTAAAGTCCTTATGGACCCTAAGAATACTGTGAAAGAAGCACCCCTTTAATATCTGTCTTAGACCTAGTATCCAGGTGTGTATTCCAAATCTTTAGTCTTTGTTATGAGCTGACATTCAGTTTGAAAATAATTTTGTTGAAGAAGTTATTTTATGGACAAAAGATTATGAATTTCACAGCTGACTTGAGATCTACTCATGCCAATGACTGTGGTTTCTACTTTGCAAGTAGAATATGATAAATCAATGCAGATTTTTTCTGTAAGTACTTTTTTCCTTTGCAAATACCAAGAGAGATTTCAAAGAAAAATTTACATTTTTCATCCAAATCAAGTTACTGATTATATTAACTTCTGATTCAAATCTAATGCACTCAACCTGCAATATCTCCATTTAGGAGCATACTCAGTGTCTAAATTTTAATACTGACACTTTGGAGTACAGTCAAACTGATACATTCAAAAAATTCAGAAGCTCTGACCTAAATGAATTCATTAATTTTTATAAGATGGATTGAAAGTTAAATAATTTTTTCATGTGCATTTATCAATTTGTGAGGATCTTTTAATAAACAGGTCTTCAGGTTTTTAAATAACACAAAAGAATATTGATGTAATTACATGACAACCTATCAATGAGAAACTGAAGAGTGTTTGCCCAAATTCATATTGTTTTGCTATTATTCCGTTTATTTGAATTTTGGTTTTCCCTACCCACTTTTCATTTTTTAAAAGACAAGAAAAGGAGTCTAGCACTTTGGCTAGAATCTAGCCCCCAATTCCCTTCAAACTCTCTGATTCTATAAGTTTCAGTTCTGACTAGGACTCTTGTAGTATGAATATCCCTAATGTATTTGATTAGTAGCTTTAAAAGTTAATTATTCAGTTAAGTGGCAAGACTTTATTGAACAAATTATAAGATAGGAGACAATAACTGGCATCCTTCCTCATACTCTCAGTAAAAAAGAGAATTTAATGTTTGTAGAGATTCTGCTGGCCTTTTTTGGATGCGTGTAAAGTATCCTTTATTTACTGTCCCTTTTAATTGTCTTCAGGTGTGAAAGAATTATATACTGGCCACAAAGAGTTGTATTCCTCAAAGCCAAGAAATTTGACCAGTTACAATAAAATCTAACCTTTAAGAAACAGAAACAAAAACATGGATGTCTCACATTACTACCATGGATTCTGACTTTCTTTCAAAAGTATCTAGTTATAAACTACTCAAAACTAAAATTCTGAGTGACTATATACTTCTTATCCATTTATTGGCTAAGTATACATCTGAGAATGAGGTCTGACAAGGGAGAACAAAATAGACACAACTGCCTATCACTAAAGTCAGAGTAAGGAAACTCTCTTGATAGATGCTTTAAATTAATATGTACATATTATATCAGGACCCATGAAGTGTGCTATTAATGCAATGCATATTCAAGATGCTTCTAATCATTTCATAGATTTTTAATCTGATCCCTTTTAACTCTCATAGATTACTGCTCTCAAACAAGAGAGTTATGGTCTTTGGGAGTTCCTTGAAGATGTACAAGCATGAGTTCTTTGGCAGTAATTTAATTGGCCAAAGTAGAAACTTGACCTAAGGCCCTTCTCTGTCAGTAGAATTGTTGTGTTTTATTTAGGAAAGTTGGGGCCTAAGGCTTAGTTGTTCTTACCAAGACAAAAGAAGTAGGACAAAAAAATCCTTATGGGATTCTTGATGAATCTACAAGGAAAGCTGACAGAAATGGAAGGGCAGAACTTGAATGAAGATATGCTTAATCCTCCAAAATGGAAATATGCCATTGACAGTTGGTTGCCATGAAATTCTACCATAAAGTTTCTCATTAATCTCAGTAGCCCTCCTGCTTTAAATGATTGAGGGAATTTATCTGTATTTTAGAATATAAAGCAGACCAAAGAGAAGAAGTTGAAAAATGTTTCTCTTGGCATGTTATAAATTACCAGCACCAATAAGTCTTGGTTTCCTTGACTCTGTATCTTGCCTAATTTTCTCTGTCATCCAATGCTTTGATTCTTTTTTTTTTTCATTGATTTACAAAATGGATCTGGAAATGCCATGTGAGGAAGGCAGAGAAGATACAAACTCTCAGCCTGCACACAGTCTAGACTTATTTTGTGCTTTCCTTTGATATTGCCAAATGAATGACTTGCCAGCTGCCTCCCTGGAAGGAATTGTCATTTGTAATGACTTCTATGTACCTTTCCCCCAATGTTTCCTCTAAGGGAGCCCTATGGTTCCATTACTTTCACCTCTGGAAAAGCAGCAGTAAATGTCACCGTTATTTTTCTGCCAAAATATATCATATCCCATCCCCCATTAGGCTGTAAGATATACAATGATCTAGTCTGCTTATTAGAAAGATTAAAAGCACATTTAAAAACATTTTTTTAGCACTGAATATTCTCTTGCAGCCAGAAAGATTGTAATATAAATCCTGCTTTTGACAGTTACTGAGTGTGTGACCCCAGGGAAGTCACTTAAGTTCTAAATGCCTCAGGCAATTCTATAAGACTTATATAAGGCTGTTAGAGGGGTTGTATTGCATTGGTGTAAAAAAAATAGCCATGCTAAGAGTTCCTTGTGAGGCTGAAATCATAGATCCTTTAGATATTCATGAATTTTCTTAGTTATCCTATATTCCAGCTTCTTAAATTATAGTTCATGACCCCATATGACTGGGATAACTAAATGTGGCGAGTCAGGAAATGATATTTATTATCAGCAAATGTTTGATTTGTATACTTATGTTATATACCTATATACCTGGGGTAGCATAAACATTTCTTGGGAGAAAAGGAATTGTTAGGGGAAAAATTTAGGATGCTCTATATGACTGTATATTGTGGAATTCTGTGATCTAAGATTAACAATTTTCAGTAACCCAGAAGTCAAGGGAAAAGTAAATGTAATAGATATAAGAAGATTGTAGCATGTTAACAATGAACATTTCTACATGTCAAAAAAGAAAGTGAATGGTTTTATAATAAAAATAAGAAACAAAACAGATGGATAGTCTAAGAGTTCAACTGACATCTTTGAGATATAAAAAGAAACTAAAGACCTCCAACATCTTGAGTGTATTTTCTGTGGAGTTTTTTCCAGGAAGGCATTGGGAAGCATAGGTTATTATTGTTGTTGTTATAATAATAACTACTATTTATATAGCACCTACTATTTTCCACAGATTGTGTTGTGTTTTACACATATCTCATTTAATCCTCATAACATCTCTTAAAGCTAAGCGATATACTATTTTTCCATTTTACAGTTAGGGAAACTGAGTCAAACAAAAGTTAAATGACTTGACCAGTCACACAGCTAGTGAATATCTGAAGGGGATTCCAATCGGCTCTATCTAGTGGCCTACCTAGCTAGCACAGTTGGAGGTTTCCCTGAAAAAGGGAAGACTTAGAGGATCTGGGGCATGAGAACTATTCTAGTAGAGAAGTACTAACACAAAAAGGGCAGGGACCCAGCCTTGGATGATATACTATCACTTCAACAAATATTATTAAGTACATACTAGTATTAAATCTAGGATTTCAAGGAGCAAAGAAAAAAAACTTTATTGTCAGTTCTCTAACTACAGAGGTTACTGAATAATATACAAACGATGGGAATCCATGCATCATACAAGAAAGGTACTAAAACACACATTAAAAAATGTGTTTGCCAAGGCAAGCAACAGTACAGAACTCTGTTCCTAGGAGATTGGCTCCATCCACACAATATAATACTCCAACCTTCAAATGGCCCACATAAGTTTTGTCTTACATGGTTTTATAATCTGCTCCAGGTACACCAATCTTGAGCACATCATTCAAAGCAAAATATAGGAGTTCATAAAATTACTTTCACTTCAGAGGCTACATACCTCTACTTCCATGTGTTCCTATCTCTTCTCTGGGGAGCTTTGGGCTATCTAGTCTGAATCATTGCTACATACACAGCCACTGCTAAGAATGGAAAGGAAATCATTATAAACCTAGCAATGAGCTCAATAAATACTTGTGGAATGACTCTTTTTACATTTACCTTCCAAACTAAAATTTACTTAGCCTAATTTAAAAAATAACCATATAATTTTCCTTTAATTTGATTGGTTGATTTCTTACTGCTTATGTGTCTTCAGAATCATGATGTTAGGAGATGGAAGAGACCTCAAAGACCATCTAGTTCAATTCATATTTGAACAAAATCTTTTTCCTCAATACCACCCAACAAATGGTCATACAGCCTTTGCTGAAGTGAAGAGGAAAGTAATTTCCTTTCTAGAAGTGAATTTCATTTCGCTTCTAGATAATTCTAATTGTCATCAATTCTTTCTTAATCCTAAATCCCAGTATCTTTTAATGTAACCTAAGATTAAATAACCTTTTTTGATTGCCATATCGTGCTTTTAACCTATATTGCCCTTAGAGTCCTTTAAAAACTCCAGATCTTTTTCAGGTGAACTACTGCTCATCACATTTAGTCTATCTTGTGCCTATTAAGCTGACTTTTGAACACAGTGTAAGATTTTATCTGCTTTTATCCTTATTGAATTTTTTTATTTAGTCTAATGAACTAGACAGTAAAGAGCTTGATGATGTTATCAGAGAGGTTAGCTATCACACTTTACTCTAGGTCTTCTAGGTCTTGGATAAGAACTCTTATCCAAGTCAATAGTAAAACAGACATGATGGAACACAAATTCAATTCCTGGTGCTAGGGTGTACTAGGTGTACTAGTGAGGTGTACTAAAGAGTTCTAAAATGTAGTTGAGCTAAATATGATAGGTATCCACACTGAATCTGTTGCCAATATGGTGACCACCTGACTGCCTAAGGAGATACAAAATTATCCAGGTTTCAAAAATAGAACAGGATAAAGCATCTGTGTCAATCAATACTGGGATTAGGTTTACAAGTGGTCATAGCACTTCTAGCCTGGGCAAGATCCAATCTTCTTTCTACCATCATTTTTTTAAAGTCACCGATTAAAAATATCTTAGTTAAAGACACAAAAGGCAAAACTTGATAGATTTTATTATCGTGTTGAGCATTTACAACAACAGATTGAATTCTAGTAGTTTTTGTTAATTTATGTGTTAGGAACCCATAAACAGTGAAGCAATGACACAAATAGTGATAATATTTCCAGGTCAGCCCATAAGAATCCAGTGAATTTCACATGTCAAACTCCAGTAATTCAGTAAATCATAAAGTAAATATTTATTAAATGCCTACCTGGTACAGGGTTCTATCCTATCTGAGTTTCAGATCTTGAGTACAAGCCATGTATTATATAGAAAGAAACAAAAATAAGAAAACGGGGGCAACTAGATGGCACAGTGAATAGAACACTGATGCTGAAGTCAGATGAACCTGAGTTCAAATGTGACCTCAAACACTTAAAATTTACTAGCTGTGTAGGTCACTTAATCCCAATTGCCTCGCCCCCTCTCCCCCAAAAGAAAAAGGGAAAAAATATTTTCTAATATTTGGGCTAAAGTTTATCTTTAGCATCTCCTGCTTCTATTTCCAAGCCATTTTGCTACATCTTAGTACTTCTTTCTTCAGCACCTCCTCTTACACCAGGTTTACCCATTCCAAAAGTACCTATCTCCTCTCTCTCATAACCACCAAATAAGCTCTAATCCCTTTTTCTTTCACCTAGATACTAGGATGAAAGCAACTTGATTGAAAAAAATCATTCTAATGTGTGAATGGGTGACAACCTCAACTTTTACAGATGCATTTGTAAAGAATGGTTTTAAAAACAAAACAAAAAACTAAAAATGCACCTCTTAATTAATTCCAGCAATGGAAAATCTGCTGTATGAAACAAATGAAAATGAAAAGATGACACTTAAAGGGAAACATTTGGGTTCAGACATACTACTTATAGGTCTTCCTAGTTAGTACTTAGATTTTTTGATGTCAGGAGACTCTTGGGCAATCTAGTAAAGCCTATGAACTCTTTCTCAGAATCATTTAATAAATAAGATAAAATATGTAGGATCACAAAAATTATATTGAAATAAAGATTTTTTTTCCTTATCCAAGTTCATGAACCCTTCAGAAAATTAGGAGTTTGTGAATTACAGATTAAGAACGTCTGCTCCAACCTACTCCTGATATTCACATTCTCTTTTCTGTATTTCTATACTTGAATATTGTGTGTTTTCAGAATAACTCCCATGGTAGGAGGGAAAGGACTGAAGAAATGAAATCTCTGATGGTGAGGAGGAAGAAAGCTGCTATCAGTCTGTAATATGTAGTTTATAAGTTAATGTTTTTGTTTATAGCTAAAATCACAGTTAATTACAGCTCATTGTTTAGAAAATGTATATACCATTTAATTGCTATTAATTTCTTTTTAGTAACAGTTTTTTTTAACATAAATTGCATAATGGTTATTTTTATGTATACTCTTTAATTTCTGGGAATCTTGAGTAATAAAATGATTGCTTTACATTCATATTATTTAATATTAGAAGAAGAATATGAGATGAAAGTATTATATTACTTTATTGTTATATGTTACTAAGGAACAAAGAGGAATCAAGGACGTTCTATGTTAGATTGTGAAATTCTTAGAATATTAGTGATTGTCTTTTATGATTTTGAGGGGTCAACTACCTATTAGCATGGTGAAACATATGAGACATATGTTTATTGACTGACAGCATGGGGAAAATAGTGTAAGGATTAAAAATAATTTGTAGATAACTTACACATAAAAAATTCATAACTGATGATATATTATTTTGTTTGTGCCTGAAGTTCTCAGATAATTCTTTCTGTCAACAAAGGAAAGATGGTGTAGTGGAAAGATCATTGTATCAAGCTGGGAGTGAGGAAGATTCAGGTTCAAAATTTTTCCTCAAATAATTATTAGCTGAGTGCCTCTGGATAAGTCATTAAAATCTTTGCAGCTTTAGTTTCCCTGCCTGCTAAAAAAGTAAAGCTAAGAAAGGTTTCTCCATGCTGTGTCAATCAATAAATATTTAGTAAGAGCCTAAACTCTAAAAGCTAAGTAGCACCTAATTGACAGTATAATTGTAAGCATCAAATGAATAATCTGTGTAAAGCTTTTGACTAACCTTAAAATGCCATATTAACAGAAGCTATTATTATCACTACTTTTAAGGTTTACCAATCTAAAGATATTCATATTTCCTTTTTTTAAAAAAAAATCCTAATAAATTGGATAGTTATTATTCCCATTTTACAAATGAGGAAACTAAGTTCAAGAAAGGTTAAATTGACATTGCTAGGGTCAAATAGCTAGTAAATCACAAACTAGGATCAGAATTCATGACTCCAAATCCTGTTGAAGTTACTATGCCATTCTGATTCTCCTCACTGGTCCTTTCTTGCTTAAAAATATTGTAAATAAACCTGAGAAAGACAGATATGCCATCAGTACCTATTGTGATCTTTTATTTTAGCTCTGATTGGCTAAGAATGATCCTGAAGAGCACTGGTCCTTGCTGACCATGAAACTATCCATCTTTATATAGTCCCATTATTCTGTTACGTTATTAGGAAGCAGTGTAAGTAGCAATTTTATGATCAAAAATAAGTTCTTTTTTTCTTGGAATGAAGAAATACCAAGTCCCTTAAAGTCTCAGAGAATAAGAAATATGGCAAAGGATTCTATCAATACATTCGGTTCAAAAATGAGTTTAAGGAAGTCTATTGCTCCAAAGGCTACTTTATTAAAATTATTTTTCCCCTTCATGCTCTATTTCTTTTTGATGTCAATAACTTGTAAAAGGGAGACTTGAACAAATAAAGTCATGGGATCCATATCTGAGGGGTTATTTTGGCCCCAAATGAGTCTCCTCATAGAAAAGTAGTATGTCCCTCCCTTCTTGTTTTTTCCCTCTCCCTTTCTTGTCCCCTAAACTCTCCCAAATCAAGTGAGTCCTCTTTGTCAGAGATGAAATTACCAGCAAAGCAATGTAGCTGTCAAGACATGTAAGACATGCAAATAAATAATGGTTTTCAGATGCATGAGGATGCAGACACCCATTTTAAGCTTCCACAAAAATGTAGCAGATTCACTGCCCCCAAAAACTGACAGCATTATTTGATTTTTCTATTAGGCATCTCCTAAGCACACAGGAGCCCACAAAAGAATATTGTTTTTATTCTCCAAAGGATAGTACTTGTTCGTATCCCAAAGTTAAAGGTGTCATTAAATGTCTTGTTTAAAATTATTGCTTCTATCAATGAATAAAAGGATTTTTCAATATATATGAAAAAATGCACAAAATTACATAGTACCTAAGAACCTAGAGGTGGGGGTGGGAAGATAGTCCATACTGTAAAATTAATTTACACACTGATAATTCCAGTTTTCTTCAAATAATAAAGAGAAATGTTGCATTTAACATTTGAACATGTCTAAAGCAGTACATTTGCATGCAAAAAGCTTAACAATTCTTTCTTTTTTTACAGTAGAGAAATATCCTGGAGAAAAGTCAAGCACTCTACATCTATTATATATAGTGCATTATTAGATATAATACATGAGGGTAAGCCAGCAATTCATATAAGGTAAATTTAAGCATACCTTCAAACTTCTTTACTTCAGAAACATGTATAAAAATGTTGCCAAATTCATATGAAAGAAACTACAAACACTACATTTTCAATCCAATTCTATCATTTACTAAACATACACCATGAACAAAGCACTATGCTAGACACTGGGGATATAGGGCAGACATAGTCATCTGGGTATGTGGTTACATATATTATACTTAAATAATTATCTATGGAAAATGAAAATTCAACTAACTCATTGGGTCTCCTAAACACAAGGAAACCATAGTTATCTGGTTATCTATGGGATTTTCTTTCTCCACATAGGCAGCTTAATTAAATTGCCTTTTATTCCCTGAATACTTGATTTAATAGAATGTCTTCAGAAAACAGGCATCATAGGAGAACTAATCTTTTCAGGTAATGAATTACCTAAATGTAATTTTTAGAGCATTTATTTGTAAAATTAAAAAAAAAAAAACATTTAAACATTTAGGGATATGTTCTATGACAGGTAGGGATATATTTAAGAAATATTATTTTTATTCCCTAAAGGCTAAGTTTCCATGAGATCATGGGAAAAGAAGCCATAGTTTATTATCATTACAGTCTTTCCACACATTCCTTCTCCATTTGGCTATGCTTTGGACACTCACACCCTCTGGATATTCAAAATGGCAAAACATATATTCAGAGCGTGGCATGTTATCACTCGACAGCTTTGCTTATGAGCAATTAGGAAGTTGGGAGAAGGGCAGCACATGCTAGAGAACAGAATTAAGGAAAGAGATGCAATTATTCCATGCATAAAATACAGCTATGATAGACAATCTGCTTTTTCAGCCTCCACAAAAGACCCTCTAATGATATTTCATCATGACATGGTGTATGTGGGTGAGGGATAGAAAAGAAGAGTAAGGCTGCACTCACCAAGACTGCAACCCAACTTCTGGCAAAGACTACAAAGCTGGGAAGGTTTAAAGCAGCCTGGGACCAGACTGGCTGAGTGAAGAAGGACTCACAAAGAGGTTTGCCATAAGGTGATGGATGGATCACCTTTGGGATCCATGGAAATTCAAAAAGTTACAGAAGAGTTACAATGTGTATCAGTGGAGAGAAAACATACAAAGAACAATGTTGCTCTTCTAAAAAAATGATCAAAAATCTCTGTTTCCAAGAAATGGATACATGGAAGGGGATAATAGGTTTTTGGTAGTGTGGATTTCATAGCATTTTAGCCTTGATTGAATAATTTTACTGAGAAACATCTATATGCTTAAAATAATTATTTTGGTTCAACAACTTTATTTTTTCAAAAATGTTAATCGGTGATGACAATAAATTTTTATCCAGTCATACTTGTCAATACAATATTACAAATATAAACCAAATTTTGTGACTGTGGGCAAATCACTTAGGCTTTAGTTTCCTTTGTAACAATCAATCAATCAAGAGGTATTTATTAAATAATACTATTGGAATAACACTATTGATCTCACAGGCTTGTTATGAAGAATGAAAATCATAAACACTATTTAAATGCAAGCCAGTGATTATGAACCCTATTCAAATGTGAACTAGTAAGTCTAGTGGAATGGGAAAAATAACAAAACAAACATACTAAAATGGACTTAGAAATCAAAAAATCAGATTTAGCATGTGATCATTGCCAAGTTGCCTGATTGAAGTGTCCTTGTGGATAAAATGGAGATAATAATACAATAATTCTTGGACTATCTACATCATTGAAGATAGTCATAAGGAAATGTTTATAAACGTTATAGTTCTAAAGAAATGAGAAAGTAAGCTCAAAGGACAGGACTTCAATTCCAACAAGACCTATTCAAAACTATAAGCATCATTGTCAGTGACAAGTATGCATATGCTCAGAATTAGCTACAATGTTTTTCAGTGCCCAGAGAACACTATCAAAATTGTTTCTTCTGGAAAATATTTGAAATGCAGGAAGTTATAAAGGGCAAGGAGAAAACACTTTTTAAAGCTAGAACCTACAACTCCATTAAAAGCCTAAGCATGAAAATAGCTTTTGAGTAGCAAATATTATTGTTGGGTATTTATTCAATAATGGTTAGATACTCCACATATGTGGCAGCACACTGTCTCCTAGAAAAGGCATCAATTCATAAATTCAAGGCTATAAGTGCCATTGCTTCCCTCCATTTGTTGTTTGGTATCTACAGGATTGTTCTTTCTCTGTGCTTTGGGGAATGGTTCCATGTGCATGAGATTCAGGAATAAGGAGGAGTTGTACAGTTTTGCTGTATGAAGCTCAAATTGCTTCACCGCTATTTGGAATTGATCTAATTCAAATAATATATCACTTCTACATAAAGCTTTTCCACATTTCCCTGTTGATTTGTTGATTCTGTTCTTTCTCTCTTGGAATTATATTGCACTTACTTATATGTATTTTGTAATTATTTTTCAGTGCACAGGTTGTATTTCTCCAGAGGAATATAAGCTCTTCAAAGGCTGGAATTTTTATCCCCAGGGCCCTAGCACAGAACTTATCAAATAAAGATACTTAAAGTAATTCATTCGTCAATTATTAGGCCTTTATTAAGTACTTAACTAAGTGCTCCTTGAAGCTGCGTTAATCACTGGGAATCAAAAACAGTATCTGCCCTCAAGGAGCTCACATTCTAAAAGGGAGATAACACATACACAAACTGGAACATATAAGAGTAGAAGGAAGATAGCCTTTGAGGGAGGTATTTGCAGCTAGGGGTCAGGGAAGAGCCTCTCATAGGAGGTTAAAATCCCTCTGATTATTAAAGGAAGCCAGGATTTCATGAGGTAGAAGTTAGGAGGGAGGCTATTCCAAAAATGGTGGACATGAAATAAAAGTAAGATGAATCAAATTGCATGTAACTCCTTTCCCCCATATATACACATATGAATATACAGTTACTTTAATCTTAGGCACAGCAGAGTATAATGGAAAGAGCTGGGACTGAACTCAGAAGATCTGAGTTCAAATCTCAGCTTTGATACCTGTGTCGCCATGGGCACATCACTTAACCTCTCTGGGCCTGTTTTCTTATCTGTAAAAGGGAGGTAATAATCATGATACTAACTACCACTCAGTACTGATGGGAGGAAAGCATTTTGTAAAATTGCAAGCCATGAAACAAATCTAAATTTATTATTATTTTGTTCTTTAATATATGTCATATTATTTTATTATCTTAATTTGTTGACTCCCTTTATAGGACTGGCAAGTTTTATCCCCACCCAAATTCAACATACTTTCCCGCTCCATCTTCTCCCAGCCTATACGTGGGTACAGGCTTACTAAAGAGTACAGAAAGGAGAGGCTAAGCAGGACCCAAGTTCTGGGACACAGAAGACAAACATCTCACTCAGTGGTGGGTCCTGTTTGCCTTTGGTTGGGCAGAGACAGTCTGTGCACAGTAAATCTGGGTCAAGCAGCAAACACAGACACCTCTGCATTTGCATGAGTTATTCATATTTTTCCTGTTTTGATTTTTAAAAAAAACGTGGTCCCCAAAGGATTGGTTAATCGAAGGATAGCTGTATAATATACAGTTTAATCAATATATTTATCAATATAAATAATTCCCCCCTAAGTTTGTTTTCTTTGTGTGCACAGTTTTCAGTCCCTGCAAGCCCAGAATAACAAACTGCTATATTAGTGGCAATCCTCCTGTCGATGACAGATTCAAAGCAGCCTCCTTTGGAGTCTAGCTCCCCGCTGAATTGGCAAATGTCTAGAGCAGGGACAATCTTTTTTTTTTTTTTTTTTCCAGCTGCTCAACTGATGCCTCATATTGATGCTGCCAGTCTGGCGGGGGAAAGGTGAAGAGAGGCCGGTGAGCAGGAAGCCATCACCACTAAGCCACCCCACTATGGCTCACCACTTAGAATGCCAGCAAGCCATAGGGAGGGGGGCATGGCAGTGACTACTGGCTCACAACTGACCGCACGGTCCACCAGGTGAGGGGAACCTTTGGTCTATAGATAATAGCAGATCTAAAAGGTCCTCTTCAGGTCTTCAATGCCCCCCAAACTTCTTATCCCACTACAATCAGAAGTGCCTAACTAATGCCAGGGGGAACTAGGATATTCTCCATGCAGGGAACAGGACCTCAGCACATCTTAGGCTCATATAAATCCTTAAAAAAGCAGGAACCATGCATTGCTCCCAATTCAGACAAATAAGTATACCAGATTAAACAAATCCAATCCAAACATTATTTTGCATCTTTTTGTTGTGCAATCACACATTTTACACATATTACCTGAAAATGTAATTACATTTTATTTTCAAATAAGCATAACACAATATGGAGAGCAGAATACTGCCCTCAAGAGTCAGAGACCTGGATTCTAGACCCTAAGACTTGTATAGCCTTGAAAACATCTGTCAATATTTCTGAATCCAGTTTCCTCATTTGTAAGAAAAATAAAAGATTTAGAGTATAATCTCTTGGGTCTTTTCTAGATCTAAAATTCAGTTTCTTTTTCTTAAAAAAAAAATTCAATAAAGTCCTCTCCCTTCAGATCATTATTTTTTCTACCTACCCAGAGAACCCAAGAGCTCTTTCTTTAATCTAGCCATCATTTACCCAATGGTAGCAAAGAGAGGCCAGGAGCCCAAACTTTTTCAAAATCTAATGAAACTGAATAGACAATTCAAAGTTAACTGAACTTATTCTTCTGCCATACATGGATCAGATCAAGAATTAAGATAGAATTTGGCAGTTTGCTTCATTAAAATGGAATCTATAAATATTAGACATAATCAGATGTATTTCAATCATATTCTTTGCTCACAGTTAGCCAAAGCATATGTGCAATGTTTAAACTTTATCAGAACTGATTGAGAGGTATTGTAATCTCCTCCCCCCAAGCCATATAATGATCCAAGTTCTTCCCTGATGTACAGGAAGTTCCACTTAAGAATGTGTTGCAGTCCAAAAGTTCATTTGTAAGCAGAATGATTGGAACTCTGAAAGCACTTTCTATTGGAAACAATGCTACAAGTGATGATTAGATTACCAGGCCAATCCATAAAAAAAAACACACCCAAAGTTTAATATTGCATAAATACTATATTATAGACCTATATCACCACCTCCAAGTTGTTTCTAGTAGGAAATGCAATCAGAATTCCAAATTAGGATATATATATCTCCTTACCAATTAGGGCAATAGAGCGTGGACTCCCTTTTCTACTACTTTCAACCCAGGTACCTGAGAGGGACTAACTTTTCTCTTCCCTCTTTTCTGCCCTATACCTGGGCCTGTTTCCCATATCTGGATGGAAGAAAGGTAGTAGGTAGTAAAAGCAATAAATAAAAGTAGATGCAAGCAATGAGCTGATGAGAAAGTGGGATGAGACTTGGAGATAAGGAAACAAGCTTTTAAAATTGGAAGGAACCAAGCACAACATAAAATTCAACCTTTTGATTTTATAAATGAACAAAACTGAGTCATGGAGAAGTTAATAAGTCAGAGGTTAATTCAATGACAGAATCAGGTGTTGAACCTTGGCTTTCAGATTCCAAAAAATGTTTTTTCCCTATTAGAACAACTTGCTGTATAATAAAGGATGCAAAGGTTGGGAAACTGGGAGAGCAAACTGAAGGGGATAAAAGGGAACTAGGGATTCTACTATCAACTTTAGGTATTCTTTTCACTTAATCCTTCTTTTCCCTTTCCAGTTCTCTTACACGCTTTCCCTCTTCCAGAGCCATAGTTACACTGTGAAACAAGAGAATAAGGATGTTTCTCTCTTTGCTCCCTTTTTTTCCCATTACCTTTCCTTTTACTTCTAGTTGTTACCATCCAGGTCCCTGAATATCCCTGGTGACCAACATCCCAGACTGCAGAATCATAGACAAGGACAAGTATTGAAGGGAATCAAAAGAAAAAATGGAAGAAATTCTGTATCGCAATAGGGAAGAAGAAGGAAGCTTAGTGTCTCTAAGTTAGGAGCAATCATTTGTAAGGGATGAATATAAGGTGAAGACTGTCTGTATTGAATTGAGACTTGACTCTCTCACCAGGAGGACATTCATGGCATAAAAGTTACTCTCTGCTAGAAATAGTCATCATAAACTCCCAATTACTGCATTATGCCAAAGTTAATAGCATACAAAAGATGCTAAACACTGCCCTTAAAAGTTTATACTCTCCCAAGATATGAGTAAAGACAAATATATTAGAAACATTTTAGCATTAAACAACTGGAATTCATGAGATAAAAGCTTTCTTAGCTACGAAGTCCTATGTGAGGTCAGTTAGAAAAAAAATTACATTTAAAAAAAATGCTATCATTTACTTCTGAATTTGGGTTTGAAGGAAAATTTGAATGGGCCAGGGGGTTGTGCAGGGGGTGGGGGAGAGGGAGAGGGAGAAGGATGGGAGGTTGAAAATGAAGATGAGTATCCAGTGCCAGGAGCAGATAAGGAGAGTACAAGAACTTCATGTATTAATACAAACAATGAAAAAGTTTTTCACTACCCCATCTATGAAATGAAAAGTTACCTCTAAGAAGCTATTAATATAGAACTTGATTCAGAAATAAGAGAGATGGGTTCATTGCTGGCTCTAATATTATCATCTATAAAATGGGAATACTAAGACAACTCATTCTTCATAGCTATTTTGTTTTTTTGTTTGTTTGTTTGTTTTTGTTGTTGGGTTTTTTTATTTTGTTTTGTTTTTTGGTGAAGTATCTTGCAAATTTTAAAGTCCTATGGGAAATGTGACTTATTAGGACTATCAGATATCCATAAGAATAATTGTTGTTTTCAACAAAGATTATACAAATTTATAACCACAAAACTTTAAAGATGATCTAGCCCAGCATTTCCCCAAAATAACTTGCTCACAGAGCATCCTTTTGACTAAAATATATCAGTAGAAGCCATAAATGTCAGTCCAGATGTTTGGGGGGCATATAATACTCCTCAGGATAAAAGAAGGTCATAAAATTTTGGAATAAAACAGGAAATTAAGCCTGTTTTCATGCTGAAAAATGGTCTCATGCAATGAATAATTTTGATCATGAATAATTTCTTATTTAATATTTTAGAGGGGCAATATTGCCAGCATCAAAATTTTATCATAATATCCCTATTCACAATGTGAAGAACACCAGGATTCTTCAGAAAACAGTTTGGAAATACTGGTCTAGTCCAAGTCTATTTCACACTGAAGCCCTAAGAGGTTAAGTGATTTGCAAAACTAAAAATATTTTAAAAAGCACATAAAAGAAAGTTTTCAACAATTTGGAGAGCAGAGTGATACATTCTTAAATGTGAAAATTTATTAAAGATAGAGATACATCCTTAATCACATTTAAAGATATGCAATATAACAATAGTTAAATTGGGAGGGGACATATTCCATATCATATATTTTCATAGCTGCTTCTTATCACTTTTTAGTTTATACTGGCTGAGTTGTAAAGCTTATTTAATTACTTTGGGTTTTGTGGATTAATTTTATAGCATTCTCTCTTCATTAATTATATACTGTAGCTGTTTTGTACACACTGAAAACCCAATAAAATTAGAAACTGCTACATAAAGTGTTGCATGAAACAATAGCAACTCACATTCCCATAGTTTTTGACTATCCAATTTTATTCAACTGATAAAATAAGCTGAGGTCTACTGATAAGTATAATCCATGAATGTCCTTTTTAGAATTTCAGCTTGAGAAAGGACTTCAGAATCCAACTAGTCTTAATTCATACCTAAAGTAGAATTTCTTTTGCAATACAGCTGATTTGGTAAAGAGGGAGAAATTTGCTTTCTTCCTAAGCAATCCATTTCACCTCTGGAAAGGTGTAATAGTCAAGTTTTCCATAACTGTTGCTTCGATGCATCTCCCATTCAAATACTACACTATAGGAATTTGTGGGAAAAAAACCAGACATTTTAATATGCTCTTACCACACATATCACTTCTACTGACCAGGCATATAATTAGAAATTTCTGGGCCTTGTAAAGATTTTAAGAGTTACATTAATCCTTAACAAAATTTATAGAACAGACCCATGACAAATGATTCAAAATGCTCCCCTCATAAAAATTGCTAAATTAGTACTCAGTTGGTAACATTTGTATTTTATATTCAATATTTGCATGTATGGATGATATTAGAGGATGGATTTTGAGGCTTGATGATATTCTTAAAGTCTGACAAACCAATTTTTCTAAAGTCAGCACTGTACCAAGGACCACTGTATGTTAGACAAGATGACTTTTAAGATCTCCTCCAAATCTAAGCCTAGATTAGTGACTTAACTTGGAAATAAGTAAGGAATGGAAAAATCTATTAAATTTTTTAATCTGTTACTTATTTGGAGGAAGGAACATAGAACATTAGAAAGATCACCGAATTTGTAGTCATAAGACCTGAATTTGAATCTTTATTTTTGCCATTTACTACCTGTAGGATTTAGGATAGGGGATTAAATCTCCTTGGATCTCAGTTTCCTTATCTGGACAATGAAGGTGTTGTACTAGGTAATCATGTCTGTCCATTACAACTCTAGAGATAAGATTCTATTGTCTAATAATACCAATCACCAAGAAGATTTTAATAGATACAATATAAACATGTATTCTTCTTCAGGAATCAATGGGGATTTCACTCAATTCCAAATCAGTCTTTTGGATTCTATAACCACTAGGTATATAGTTTTAAAATAGGCATTAGGAACAAGATCAAAAAAACAGAAAACATAGTTCGCAAAGGTATTAGTTTGGAAGGTGCCAAGAGTCTATTATGGGAGACAAGATAATACATCAAACATTATGATTATAACAAATACAAGACATTTTAGTATAATAAAGGGGCGAGTTATTTATTATAGACAAGGCAACAACAATAGGGTTCAAGGAACTGGAAGAGGTTTCATGGAATAGGGAGGTTCTTTGACTGAGGGCTGAAGGATGAGCACAATTTGGACAGAAATAGAGTAGTGAGGAAATAGCACAAAGACAAGGGAGCAAAAAGGATTATAGAGTAGGGAGGATTGAGACAATATCAGTCTTAATGGAGCAGCTGGGTTCATGTTGAGGATTAGTGGAAGATAAGGTTAAATAGACTGTGATTGGCTTACAAATAGAGAAAATTGACAAGACTCTAGGTCATATTTTATGCTTTGAACAAACTGAATGGGCTCCGAATTCTTTTATTTTCAAATGTTTGCTGGCAAGCGTGTGCCCCACATAATGCCAAATTCTAATAACCCTAAATTTGTATGTGAAAAATCTAAATTAAATTCTTGTTACCTCAGAGATATCCACACATTAATACTTGGTTATTAACAACCAGAAAGTCAAGGAAAACAAGGGAAAAAATCATAACCATCCGAAGCCCATGTCACCTCACCAGTATACATGTAAACATTAGTCTCATTAGAACAAAAGCATGATTTTAGGACAATCACATAATACAATTAAAAAGAACAATTGTTCAACACATACTATTTAGGTCAGAAAATATTGTCCATGGAATGTACATTCCTGCCTTCCTTAAAGAGATCTCTTGAAGTAGTCAATGACAAGTAGAACCATAACTAGCTATTTCTTTATCCAGGGACAAATAATAATATTCATTTAATAATTCACATTAAATGTGCTTCTAAAATAAAAAAAGAGGGGAAAAACCAAGAGACTTGCACTATTGTGGAAGAGTCCCCAATACTACAATGTTGTTGTTGTAAAGATGGGAATGGGGGTAAAAAAGGGTGATCAACCTAGGAATAAGGATAGAGCAGAGAAGCATTGCCTTCACACTTTTATAATTTAATTTTTCTTACTAATTAGTTTCTATGCTAATTAAAGAGTAAAAGTGCTGCCAAAATGCAATGTAGTTCAAAATTACCAAATATTTTAAATAATCATTTAATTCATCTCTAATTTAATTAATCTCTAATTTCCAGTGCCCTCAGACAAAGTTCCAGTTGCTCCACCCTAGTTTCGGCTGGTAACAATTAGAGATGACATTGAGGACTCCACTTAGCTACCCAGTGTTGGCAATGGAAGACCACCAAAAAAGTTGAAAGCATCATCTACAAAAAGCCCAGATTCTCAAAAATACTCTAATCCCTTTTGTGTACCTATACCCCCGAAACCAGGTAGAACTAACTGGTTAGATCTATAGCAGCTGAGTCAAACCCCAAAATGTAAAGTAGTTTACAAATACATGCCACCTCAAAGGTGTTCACCTAAAAAAATGTGGGAATACCACTTTATGTGAAGAGACTCTATATTATTTTAACAAGGTGTTTTAAACAGTGGGGTAGATGAGTGGTGGAGTAGATAAGAGTTCTGCACATGGAATCTGGAGTATGCATCTTCCTAAGTTCAAACCCTACCTCAAACACTTTCTAATTGCATAACTCTCCCTCCTTCAAGCCACTCAACCCTATTTGCCTCAGATTCCTCAACTGTAAAATGAGATGGAGAAGGAAATGACAAACTACTCCAGGACCTTTGCCAAGAAAACTCCAAAGCAAAGTGTGCCTGTCTCACATGAGTAATACTAAAGGATATGGCAAGTGGGAGTATAAGATGTGTTTTTCTCTTGGTAAGAGAAATGGGGCAGGGAGGAGGGAGGATGCAACTATACTACTTCTTTCCAGGGATAAACTATGATTAACCTGATTTATCAGTGACTACAACAATAAGTAGCCATAACAGATATTCAAGGAATCATTGGCAACTGGTTGGCATATTGTGTGAAATGAATGGCTTAATTCAAGTACCTTGAATATTGAACAACTTAAGGCATCCTAAGTGTATATAGAGACAAAAAAAAATCAGCCATCAACATTTATAGAATATTTAGCATGTGGATAAAGTGCTGGGCTTGGGGAGTCAGGAAGACTCATTTTCCTGAATTCAAATCTGGCCTCAGACACTAACTGGCTGTGTGATCCTAAGCAAATTACTTAACCCTGTGTCTTCATCTATAAAATGATCCAGAGAAGGAAATAGTATCGTATTTTTACCAAGACAACTCCCTGGACAACAGCACTTGTATTCTATGATCCACGGGATAGTGAAGATTTAGAAGAGAGAAATATCATATGGACACCTCTTTATAAAGCTGGCAAAGTGTCTAGCAAGCTGGACTTGGAGTTAGGAAGACCTGAGTTTGAGTCCTGCCTAAGATGCTTCATAGCAAGTCCCTTAACTTCTCTTGTTCATTAGTTCCCTTATTTGTAAAAAGGGGGTAATGATGGCACTGACCTTATAAGGTTGTCATAATGACCAAACACAATCACTTATGTAAAGGGCTTTGCATATCTCAAAGCTGTATAACTATTCAAATATGACAGGCTTGTGGACCACTGTACTTTTTTTAAAAAAAGAGAAGATCAAAGACATTCCACTTTTTCATTTATAAAATACTTAAAAAATAAATAACTGAGCAAAGCAAAGTTATTTGAATAATCTCATACCTCTAATCCTTTTCATTTGTGTAAGCACTTTCTCCACTAATGAACCCATTCACAACTTCTCATTCTGTGACTTTTACTTTCCCATAATTCTCACAGAAAAGAAATACATTCAGCCAATAGTGAACTTTTTTTTTTAAAGTATCTCCTTAACATATTGTGCCTTCTTCATTTTTCTAGACACTCATGTTCCCCCTTGTAGCTTTCATGCTTCATCTAAATGGCAAATGTATATGCTCACATGTCAGTTGTATATGCTCACTATATAGTTTTCATGGGATTAAAGATTTAGAGGTGGGAAGCACTTCATAAGTTATTTCAATCCAGTTCAATAATTTTACAGATGTTTTAACTGAGGTCCAAAAAAAGGAAGTGATTTGCCTAAGGTAAATTTATATATTCCTTATCTTTGTACTAATGGGATTTTAATTCTTCTTTTTGTATGTTATTACAATTATGAAGCATCAGGAAAATAATTGCACTAGTGAGATGTGCTTTTGTGATTATTTGGGATCAGTTAAATGTCTGTGAAATTTCTCAAATATGATCTAGTCTTATCTTATATTGATTTCAAGATTTAGTATATTATTCATTAGTAGTGTCTGTTCAGAATATACTTATCAACAGACAATATGAATTTTCTATCTACTTTGTTCTCTTGGTTTGGATGGACCAACCAATATTTTTCACTAAATAGTTGTTGTGGATTTCACTAAATGGATTTAATCAATAGTGTCCTCTGCAAATGACATTTGGTAAACCTCACCAATAATTGGTATTCCTTCTCTTATTTAGGCTGACACAGGAAACTTGCTATGAAACAGGTTCAAAATGCTGTGTTAAAACAGGGGAGAATTACAAGGATCTTTTCATAAGTGCATACATTTAAAAGGAAGATTTGCCATCTCTGATTTGTTTGTCAAAGTATTTTTCAAATGATGATTTCTTGGGAATTATGCTACTGTGTGACTATGAAAAACTATCTAATCTAACATGAATGTGTCAACTGGTGAAACATGAGTAAGTGTAAATGACAAAATTAATATTATATTTATTCATTGCCTTCCCCACAGATTTCCTTAGAAGTCACTGCTTCCTTATTTTTTCAATGACTGACATTTTATCCAAATAATTAATGAAAATCAGCTCTTTGAAAATGAAGTTCTACCACTACAATGTGAAATTAAGTATATGGAATGAAATTATAAAAATGTCATTCTCCTTGAAGATAATCCATTCCTTCACATCAAAGTGTTTAACTATAAGGCATTTTATAAATCATCAGTATGCTAAAAATTTAAAAACCTGTTCCAAAATGATACTTTTCCCTGATATAATATATTAAAAAAACATAATCTTTACATCCTTAAATTTATATATTAAGATTGAAAATTGTTATTTGGGAGAATCACCATTGTTATATCTGAAATATTGAGATAATGTACAAAAATTACTAAATTCTTTACATATATAATCTCAACTGACCCTCATTACATGTATTTTAACCTCATTTTGCTGATGAAACAACTTATCAATCAATAAGAATTTATTAAGAACCTAGCACATGTCAGGCACTATTGAAATGGCAGTTACAAGTACAAAGAATTAAACAATCCTTATTGTCAAGAAGTTTATAATCTATTGGAGAAAACAATATGTAAACATATGTAAATGCATCTAATGTAAATTTAACTGGATCTATATAGATACATAAAAGTAGTTAAATATAAAGTAGTTTAGGATAGAGGGCAAAAGAAGTTGGGGGACTAGAAGGTGGAGGGGGGGGGCGATTGTGAAGTAATCAAGTATGAATTCCAAGAATGTGGAAAGGTTAATTCAAAAGTAGGGAGAAAGGAAATGCAGAGTTGTGTAGGAAAAACAGAGAAAAGATCAAGTAGGCTGGACTAAAGAAGGCAGGAGGGAAAATAATATCCATTGAAGGCTGGAAAGACAAGTTGAAATCTTCATAACAAAAACTATGAAGGGCTCCAAAAGCTAAACAGAAGTTTATATTTCATCCCAGAGACAACAAGGAATTATTGGACATAACAGGTTAGGTAATCACTGAGTCAGATCTAGGCTTAAGGAAAAATACTTTGGCAGCAATGTGTAGGATGGACTGGAATTAGGTAATAATCTAGAAAAGGGATGATGAGGGCCTGAATAAAGGTTGTAGTGACACTAGTGAAAATAAACCAATAGATAGAGTACTATCTACTCCAAGTCAGAAAGATTCATCTTGCTAAATTCAAATCTGGCTTCAGACATTTATTAGCTGTGGGGCTCTGGGCAAGACATTAAACCTTGTTTGCCTCAGTTTCCTCATCTGTAAAATGAGCTGAAGAAGGAAATGACAAATCACTGCAGTATTCATAGCAAGAAAACCCCAATTAAGGTCCTGAAGAGTCAGACATGACTGGAATAATGAACAAAAATTTCATCAGTGTATAAGGAAGAAACTTTCAGAAATATTTACTGATGCTGATCCGAATCTTCTCTGAAACTTCTATTCTTAGAAATGGCTCTTGAACCTAAGTCTTATTTCTGAAGGCCGACTCTCTATTTACTATGTCATATGATAGAAGACAGATAAAAATTAAGGCAGAGAAGAAAGTAACATTAGAAGCCCATTAACTATAATTTTACAATGATTATTGGAATATGAATTTTACATAGGGGTTAAAGACCAGATTAAAAACTAGGAAATCCATAGTATCGTTATATCAATCTCTGTTCTCATTCTAACATATATTGTCATTGTAGGAACAAAACTGTTTCTTTCTTAAACAGCCACAAATTTGAATTATGCTAAAAAGTTGGTACTCCCAATTTAAAATACACTTTTTATTATTTAAACACCTTCACAGAACAAAATGGAGTCTATTTTCAACTATTGATTAATAATTTTAATTACTATATCTAAAAGTTTCTTTTAAAAAACAATGGACAATTAAGAACTGGGTAAAATTTAGAAAAATAAAAGCCATTGCCCAATTGATAAATGATCAAAAGATATGTACAGTTTTCAGATGAAATAACCAAAGCTATCTATAGTCATAAGATAAAAATGTTCTTTCTATTGATTAGAGAACAGCTTTGAAATATTAACTCAAATTGACTAATTTATTAGATTGTTAGCAGGACAGGAAAATGAAAAGGACAAATGATGGAGAAGATATGGGGAAAATGAAACAGTGCATTTTTTATGGAGTGGTGAACTAATACAACAATTCTGTAGAATAATTTGTAACTGTAAAACCAAACAAGTCTTTTGAACTAGCAATATCATTACTAGATCTATATTCCAAAAGAGATTTTAAAAAGGAAAAGGATCTATATGTACAAAACTATTTACAGCAGCGCTTTTCTGATGGCAAAGAATTGGAAATTAAGGTGATGCCTATCTCTCCAGGGAATAGGCTGAACAAATTGTGGCATGTGATTATGATGGAATACTATTGTGGTATAAGAAATTATGAGCAGCATGGTCTCAGAAAAACCTGGAAAGATTTATATGAGCTGATGCAAAGTAAAATGTACTATTTACAAAGTAACAGGAATATTGGAAGATGATCAGCTGTGAATGACTTAGTTATTCTTAGAAACACAATGATCTAAGACAACACTGAAGGATTTATGGTGAAAAATGCTATCCATCCTCAGATAAAGAACTGGTATCTCAATACAAATTGAAGAATACTTTTTAAAAACTTTATTTTTCTTGAGTTTTATTTTGTGGGTTTTTTTAAATTATGTGATTATTACAGAAATGTTTTGCATGACTAAACATGTATATCAAATTATTTGCCTTCTCAATGAGGGGGTGTGAGGAAAGAAAAAAGGAGAGAATTTAGAACTCAAAAGTTTTTTGTATTAAAATTGTTTTTATATGTAATTGGGGGAAAATAAAATGCTAAATAAAAATTTTAAAAAACAATGGCAAGATACATGAAAGTACACACATTTCCTAAGAAAAACATGTTTATAGAATATATTGTTAGTATAGTAGGCAGGAACAATTTTGGCATTTTTTTTTATCCCCAGTGCTTGGTACAATGCCTAGAAGAATAACTACTACATGACAAACATTGAATTGAATTGATAAAAGATAGCAGAATAAGCAGTTCTATAGTATTATTATGATTAGATTCCTCAAAGAGTCTTCATCTAAAATCCTTCTAAACATGATTTTATTCCTTGTTATGTTTTGCAGGTTGACTTTTTATAAATTATATTAGTTTTATTTATCTTCAAACATTAATATTTAACATGTAGATGAAAGATATTATATAGAAGGAGTTTAAAGGGATCACATGAACTAAGTGGATGTCTGAGAATACTCATGAGATATTTAAAACAAACTCTAATATAAGTTTCAATATAAATTATCTTATATCTTTTGTGTCTTTCAATTTTATAAAAATTATTCATTTTCACAGATGTTTATTGAAATTCCTGTAAATGAGCAAATATTTTTTTCTGTCAGTATTTTAACTTCTTAAAATATTGCTTTACCATCAAATGAAATTACAGACTGGCAGCTGCATGCTATAACATTTAATGGAATAAAAGAAAAAATATTTAAGGAATGCTTTAAGTTACAAGAGAGATCTTAGTATTCCCTGTACTTTTAATTTTTATCTTGGGCTTCCTCATCAGAATTAGCTGTCTATAATTTACAAATTATTGAATCTGTGTCTACCAACTTGGTAGTTACATTCTTAGATTCTACAAGATTGAATAGCCTAAATATATACTTTAAAAAGATACTATATAATTCTTCTTTCCTCCTCAAAATACCTTACATTACTAAACATGTGGAATGGTTCTCACCAAAAAAGACTCTCTAATGTACAATGGTCTTGTGATGGAAAGAGCTATCTGCACCCAGAGAGAGGACTGTGGGGATTGAGTGTGAGTCACAAAATAGTATTTTTCACCTTTTTATTGTTTGCTTGCATTTTGCTTTCCTTTTCCTTTTTTTTCCTTTTTGATCTGATTTGTTTGTACATCATAATAATTGTGGAAATATATATATATATATATATATATATATATATATATATATAAGAATTGCACATATTTAACATATATTAGATTACTTGCCATCTAGAGGAGGAGAGAAGGAGAAGGGAAGGAGAAAAAAAATTGGAACACAAGGTTTTACAAGAGTGAATGTTGAAACCTATCTATGCATATGTTTTAAAAATAAAATAGCTTTAAAAAAACAACTAAGATTAGTATCTGGGATAGATAAGTAGTTTCCATTCTTCTATGTTCAGGGACAAATGCCATAAGAAATTTCTCATCATTTTCTTCTAGTGAACATTTAATTTGCTAAACTTTAGTTTACTTGTATAGCCCACATTTTCGTGGTCTCTTTTTAGTCCCATTTCCATTATAAGCTGGACCCCTAAAACCAAATACAAAACTTGCTTCTTCAGTTGGTACTGTGTTTACTTTTCTAACATAGATTGTTATCTACCATATCAATATTTGAAGAATCCATTTGAATCACTCCAAAATTTCTCCTTTATTTCTACATAAAAAACAGAAAGGCAATTTTGAAAGCAGACAGTGGTTAATTTATATAAGTCACAGCTGATAGAAAATAACTTTTAAAGCTAAAAAGACTTTCTTTCTTTTTACCATTTAATAAAAGATAATAGATTTACAGAAAATTATGATGGCCCTAGAAACCTTCCTGATTGACTTTGTATATCCTTTTCCACCTTTCTTTTTTTTACTACCAGGAATAGAGGAATTATCCCTATTCTGATTTGAAGTAACAATTATCAATAAAAGCATAAAAATAAGATGAGGTATTCTGGAAGTATAAATTAAAATAACTGCAGCGTCTGAGAACCAAATACTGTCATGGGAGTTACTTTGTTATTTAAAATCCATCACCTAGGATGCTTAGATTTTTGACTAGATCATCATTTCTTTAATCATCTCTCAAACAAAGGATACATGAAGCAAGGATGTGGTAGAAAGAACCTGAGAATATTAGGAACTCTTTCTAGCCCTAATTGTACTTCAAATGATTTTCAGAAACTTCTTAACTAACAAATTTGGTCCTCAGTTTCATCACCTATAATAGAGGTTAGATTCACCAAATCAATTGATTTATTTATAGATGCTCTTAAAATTCCACTCCTACTCTTAAATTATAGATATAGCTATTTCCTACTTATGGCAGAGATGATAAAAAGCTATGATCCAAATGAGAATGTCCACAAAAATACACTCTTTCATAGCTTATTCAGCAGTATTTTTTAAATACCCACTCCTACCACCAAAGGAAAATAAGCAAACCACCCCAATTTTCATGAAAAACATGATAGTAAACTGAAAGCTAGAATTAGAGATTATAAAACAAGTCAACCTGAAAGAGAAAAAAAAGATGTATTGATACAGAAGGGAAGACATGTTGAATATGGCAATGGAGGTCCTGCATCAGAAAATTGCTCATCATATACTATTTATGTGATCTTGGGCAAGACATTTACCTGTTTAGGTCTCAGTTTCCTAATTTATAAAATGAAAGCCTTAGACTAACTGACTTCTAAAGTCTTTTTTTTTCAGATGAAAGTCAGACTATATACTGAAAGTTTCTTTTTAGAAATATAATGGATGTTACCAACTTTTAAAGGAATGAGTAATGTAAATAACATTAATACTTACAAAAACAGTAAGAAAAAATCTACTTGATTTGGAATTAACATTGATTGTTTTCACCAAATAATCTTCTTGACAATAGTTTGCTTAGTTTGAAATAAAAGATGGCTAGTACCATGTAAGAAGCTGAGAAAGCCCAGAAAGATTCCAAAAAGAAATTCCAACTCAGACTTTTAAAAGAAAATACCAATTGAAATTGGGGTTGAGAGTGCAAATAAATAAACAGGAAGACACATAAGCAAATGATAGTTAGGATATTTAAAGAAGAAAATTAACAACTGATAGTACTTGAGTTTTGCACTAATTCTTCTTCTTCCTGCTGAAGTATGAATCTCCTTTATTTAGCAAGATATATTTGAAAGAAAATGTCAAACCATTCCAGGATCTTTACCAAAAAAATCTCTCTTCTTGGGTTCAAGAAGAGTCAGACACAAATGAAATGACTGAATATCAACAAAGTTTAATCATCACTTGATGTTTCAGGGACCAAGGTTCTATTCTGAGATGGCTACTTTTTAGCTTATATGAATTTTTATATTTATTTATTATACTATATTATTATATATGAATTTATATGTTCAAAAGTCACTCAAGCTCTCTGAGGCTTAGTTCCCTCATCTTTTAAGTGAGAGTATTGAATTAAATGGCCAACAAATTCTAGCATTAAATCCTGCAATCCCATAATAAGGAAAAGGAATTTATGTTCACTGTGCTTTTTATTTGACAACTTTTGGAGAGATGACAGTTTCTCTGGTTGGAAGCTTACAGAAGAATGGGAAAAGGATTCAAAAGCTTGTTAGATAAATTTGTAATTCCATAAGAAAATGAAGGTAACCTTCAAAGCATCCATGTAGTAAAGTTAAGCATCTTCTATTCTTTTAGCTATTTTCACCTACTTCTGGTCACCCCCTATTTCTAGAAGTGTAAGAATGCAAAGTAGTTGAAAATGGTTAGTTGATAATATCTGAAGATTGTATTTCATCCTGAGTATTTACATTTTGAATGAAATCCTTCAAAATCTGAAAGATTCCTCATTAAATAAAATTGAGGAAGTGAGGGTTTATTTGGGGACAAGATTTTTCCCAACCCTTCAAATCTCCCCTGTGTGGGCAGTCTACTTATAAAAAGTGAATTTCTTTTTTTCTGAATGGCAGATATTATTGGTTAGGCATCATTGATTACTCTTCCAAAATCACCTTATCTAAGTTTAATCATTGGTTTGCAGTAATATCTGAAAAGCATTTTTTCCCATCTTTTCTTCTTCCTAAGTGATTAGGATCAAATAAACATTCAAAAAACATTTAATTAAGTGCCTACTGTACAATAGGCACTATGTTAGATATTAAAGATAAAAAGACAAAAATAAAATGCATCCTATCCTCAAGACATTTACCATCTAACTTGAGGAAGCAATAGGTAATAGATAAGTATGCATAAAAATAGGTATGAGGCCACTGGAGGTGGGTAGGACACTAGAAAAAATTCCAGGAAATTATATGAAGTAGAAATAAAATCCATAACACCATGTAATCATTAATTTTATTCTTACCCATAAACATGGCAATAATTCTATTTATAAACTTCCAACTTTTATAAAAATAAAAAACATGCTTTTTCAATTATAAAGTCTTTACAGCATACTTCAGTTTTCTAAATGCTTAGCAATCATTCTTTGCACACTTCTGCTATTCATTGAGTTTTCAGATCATTAAATACCCCACCTGAATCTTTTTCAACATAACTGCTCTCTAACCAAATGCCTCTCCCATTTTATTCTTCCAAAGCTGATTTCCTGTACCCTAAGTGTAAGCATCATTCATCTCTAATGAATTTTATCTCATTAGATTCAACCCAATGCTCCAGCTTGTCAAGATTCTTTGGGATTTCAAATCTGTCATCTCTTTGGTTAGTCATTCTTCCCAGCTTTTTGCTAAGAACAAATTTAATGAACATACCATCTTTGGCTTTACCCATTTCACTGATAAAATGGTAATCATCACAGAGCCAGGTATAGATTCCTGAGGTGCTTTACTGGAGACCTCCTGCCAAGGTGACATTGAACCACTGATAACTATACTTTACTTGCTAAAAATCAAGACAAAAAATATCCAAAGTATTCCCATAATCTAATAATGCGGTAATCTATTAGTTCTACAATGACTTCCACTTGGGGGGGTGGTGTAAAGCTTAAAGTAAAAGACAAAATGTTCTTGGTGTCTTTTTTCCTACCTCTCTGATCCAATACTAGAGGCAGCTAAGCAATACAATAGCGAACTCGAAGGCAAAGAAGATTTGAGTTCAAATCCAGCTTCAGATACTTTTTTTTTTTTTTTTTTTTTTTTTTTTAAGCTGTGTAGCCTTGGACAAGTAACAGTTTTCTCAACTGTTATACGGAGATAATAACAGTACCTACCTTTCAGGTTTGTTTTGCAGATTAAATGAGATATTTTTAAAAAGTGCTTAGTAGAATGTCTGGTATACAATGGGCACTATATAAATGCTTATTCTGTTCTCCAACCCTTCCTGCCCAGTGGGTCTCCTAGATTTCTTAGAAAGAAAATCTTGTCAGCCTTTGGAAACATATAAGTTATTATGAGTCTGAGCTATATACTCTATAATTATATATACATATATATATACACTTAGAGATTTAGAGCCAGGAGAGCCACTGGCTCAAATCCACCTTTGAAACTTACTAGTTATGGGTCAATGGAAAACTTATTTGACATTTGTAAGCCTTAATTTCTTCATTTGTAAAAATGGGTATAGAACTTAAAAAGGCTCAGTTTGAAAAATGATATAGAACTCTCAAAAGGCTCAGTTTGAAAATCAAATAGGATAACATAACAAAGTACTTTGAAAATTTTGGAATGTTTTTTAATTGAAACACAAAATTTGGATGAAGAAATCCTCTCTACTAGTATGTATTAGAACATGCTCCTCTGCAGCTCAAGAGTATTAGACAGTTAACCTGAGGAACTGAGAGGTTAAATAATTTGTCAAGACCCAGCCAGTATAGGTCAGAGGTAAAATTTGTATCTAAGTTCTTTTTGACCTCAAGATTGGCCCTTATTCTACTTTGAAAAGCTGCTTCTATATGTCTCTCATCACATCATCATCATCACTTCAACATTCTCTTCTTTTTCCTTCATCTACAACAAAATATGCAGTCTCCTATGAACCTATACTGCTTATATATAAAACTAAGAAAGAATAATTAATCAGGAATCTCATGAAAAACTGTTAGAACTGTAAGATTAAATTTTTAGCTCTCCAGGGAATCCCCAAGACTCCAGGTATTTTAATATAATTAGAGTACATGAAATGATATAAGGCTTATTATAAAAGTTCAAGATAAGACTAGGGAAAACAAGGATCCCTGAGGGAAAATATATACATAAACAAATATATAGATTTAGAAATGCACATTCAGTCATACCTCTCACACACTTAGTAATTACACTTTCACCAGGTAGAACTTAATTTCCATCAGTATGGGAACATGGCCAAGAAATACGGGAGCAAGCTCAAGTCAAGTTTATCACTTGGGCTCTGCTACATTGTCTTTGAAAAAAGGAGATACAAAGCAGAAAAAGGCAGAGTTTTAGGAATGGGTGAGATTTCATAGGATCATGGGAAGTATATGATGAGGCTTAGGAAAATGCAACCTCTTCATTGTACTATCAGTCACTGAAAATGTCATCAAGCACAAGGCCATCTCTAACCAAGAAGTGAAATGGATGTAAGTAGAAGCGATAGTCTTACTGCTAGGCATAACATTTCTAATGATTCTTATTTTTCTGTTTCAAAATCAAATGTTAAGAGGTAAGGGCTCAAATATAATGCAAACATGTCCAGTTCCCAATCAAATGAAACTGTCCAAAGGATCTTTTATATTGTTGTTTTCTCCACTAACCAGATTTGTCTGAGCATCTCCATTTTTATAGGATTGAGTCACAATGTTCAATTTTTTTCCACATGATCTTTCTACTTTAAGTAGTGTGTTCTAACTGGAATAATCCTTTTAACATGACAAAAATTTGCCCCTACAGCTATCCTTTTCCAAATTGCCCCACACCTCAATATAAAAATCCTCATCACCCTAGCAATTCTATCCACCATTGTAGGGGGTTGAGGTGGCCTTAACCAAACCCACCTACGAAAAATTCTAGCCTACTCCTCCATTGCCCACATAGGCTGAGTAGTAATCATCGTACAAATTAATCAAGGCCTAAGTTGGATTCAATTTATTTTTCATATCACAATCTGGACATACAAATACACACACTCAGATAGGGACAAAAGAGCAGAGAGTTCTGAATGACATGTAAGATAAAACTCTAGAGAAAACATCAATAATGAAAGTCTTGTATATCAGAACTAGTTCATAAAGCTATAGAGCATTTTTAAGCTAAGGGATTGATATAATTGGAAGTACTGATAAAAAATGTTATTGAAGTGGGAGAATGATCATGGCGATTTTAATCAAGAAACAATATATTTTGAATTTTCATAATTCTCATGAAATGAGAATACATAGAGATCAAGAAAAATAAGAACATTCTTATATCTTCATCTTGAATCTTTTTATATAGAAAGAAAAAATAACTTACATTCATATTGTGCAAAGAGTACATCAGTCCATTTGACTATAACTTTATGAGATAGGCAGGATAAGTATTATCTCTGTTTTATAAATGAAGATATTGAGGTTCAAATAAGTTGTATTCATCCTATATTGTATCTAGTAAATGGTGGATCTAAGACTTCAACCTAAATACTATGACTATGTTTGGATATGACTTTAGCAATCCTAACTGCTATTTCTTCTCTTTATCAAATATAAAATCTAAACTAAAGCAAGACTTGGACTTGAAAATCTATTATCATTGGAAATTACTTCCTTTATGCCTCAGAGTTACTGAAATACACATATACCTAAAAGTGGCAATACTTTTAATATTTTAGTATTAATTTAAAATTAAATTAATTAAAATAATAATTTTTAAATGCCAACATATTAACATATCACAATACTGCCTCTGGAGTCAGTCACAGGTTCAAATCTCTGACTGCAATCTGATCCTACTACATTTTTATGCATATATATATATACACATATTCATATACATATATAAACAGCTCAGCATATTAGTATTACCAAGATTAATATTAGTAATAGCATATCTATGTATATTAATATTAATATGATTGATATACTATTATTAAAACTATACTAAACTAACAATCTATTTGTATTCATAACTTAGATAAAGTGAAAAATAGAATATTTATCCAATTTTCAGATGACACAAAGATAGGAAGGATAGTGGACAGAGTCAACATTCAGAAAGATTTCAGCATGCTAGAAGTAAATGCAATAAAATAAAATGGAATAGGATTATGTGTTGAGTTTTACATTTGGTTTCTAGAAATCAGCTTTTAGGCTGCACTCCTGACTTTCTGGAATTAATCTACCATGCCACAAAAATCTTATCACCCTAGAAATACACTCTACCCTTGGGCTTTTCACCATGGAAATCCTCACTATCCCTGAAAGACTTTTCCTCTGATTGTCTAATTTCTCCCATAATCTCCATTTTAAGAGGGCACCAGAGATTTCCATGCTTCATTCCTCTATAGCTTATACTAACATACTCTTTGGATTTTCTCTATCATGCTGCTACAGAGAGTATTTTCTTCCTCTCCATTCCTACCTTCCCTTTCAGTTATTGGTTTATGTCTTGTCTTTTGAAAAATAGGTGTGTCTTTCTGCTTGCATTATTCCCAATGCTTAATATGGAGCTATGCACATAGTGTTTATTAAATGCTTGTTGTAGCCATTCCCCAAATGATAAATGATCAAAGGATCTGAATAGACAATTTTCAGATGAAGAAATTAAAACCATTTCTAGTCATATGAAAAAATGCTCTAAATGACCATTGATCAGAAAAATGCAAATTAAGACAATTCTATCTTTCAGATTGGCTAAAATGACAGTAAAAGATAATGATGAATGTTGTTGGAGGGGATGTGGGAAAACTGGGACACTAATACATTATTGGTGGAGTTGTGAACTGATTCAATCATTCTGGAGAGCAATTTGGAATTTGGAACTATGCCCAAAGGACTGTCAAATTGTACATACCCTTTGATCCAGCAGTGTCTCTATTGGGCTTGTATCCCACAGAGATCATAAAGGAGGCAAAAAAGGACCCACATATGCAAAAATATTTGTGGCAGCTCTCTTTTTAGTGGCAAGAAACTGAAAACGGAGTGGCTGCCCATCATTTGCAGAATGTCTGAATAAGTTGTGGTATATGAATGTTATGGAATGTTATTGTTCTGTAAGAAATGATCAGCAGGATGATTTCAGAGAGACCTGGAGAGACTTACATGAACTGATGCTAAGTGAAGTGAGTAGAATCAAGAAAACATTGTATACAGCAACAACAAAATTATGTGATGATCAACAATGATGAACATGGCTCTTTTCAACAGTAAGATGATTCTGGTCAATTCCAATGGTCTTGTGATGGAAAGAGCCATCTATACCCAGAGAGAGAACTGTGGAGACTGAGTGGGGATCATAATATGGTATTTTCAGTTTTAGGTGGTTGTTTGCTTTCATTTTCTTTTCTTTCTCATTTTTTTTCTTTTTGATCTGATTTTTCTTGTACAGCATGATAATTGTGGAAATATGTATATTCATATGTTTAATATACTGGATTACTTGCTGTCTAGGGGAGGAGGTAGGAGGAAGGGAGGGAGAAAAAATTTGGAACACAAAGTTTTGCAAGGATGAATATTGAAAACTATGCATATGTTTTGAAAATAAAAATCTTTAATGAAAAATAAATGTTTGTTGTGAGGTTAGATATTAATTAATGTGAAGAAGTTATGAGGAAACGTTTAGTTTTTTGCAAACTCAATATGAGATAACCAAGTAATATGGTAGCACAGGTGGTCGTGTTGTATTTTATCTGGATCAGAACCAACCAACAGAATAGTGTATCAGTTCTAGGTACCACATTTTAATGAGAAAGGAAAGGGCATGGAACAAGCATTTATTAAGTGTTTACTGTATGCTAGACACTGTGCTAAGTGCTTAAAATTTATTATTTTATTTGAGGACATTAATAATCTGGGGAGTATCCAGAATATAAACAGTATCCTAAGAGGCAAGCTTAAATCTTATAGAAAGATCAAGTTCCTAGCAATTAGAGTTATATAAAAGTGGGACAGCCACAGAAATTAGCCTTCATTGGCCTTCTTCAAGCCAATCCTAGATGGACTCTTCACAATGTCAAGGAAAGATGTGGGATAGATATGATGGCCTTTGAAATCCTTTCCAATTTTTGAGATACTGTAAAGGATTCCTCAAAAGAAGACCAGGTAGCTTTCTCTCCTTTGCATACAGAATAATAACAAGTCTGTTGCAACATGAAGGATTTAGGTTAGCTATAAGAAATACTCCTTGACTGTGAGGATTGTTAAACATTAATACGGTACCTTGAATCACCTTTTCCAAATATTTTAAAATAGAACCCATTCTGGTTATCCTAGGCTATCTTAAAGTAGTAAGGAGAATTTCTGTGGCAGCATGAAGCTCATACTGTCTTGTTTGTTTACATCATTAGAATTTTCTTTTAGTTGGCTTTTTTGCTGAGGAAAATGAGAGAAAAATAAATCCCAGCCCATATTCCCCAATTCAACTTACTTTCTTGCTATCAGACAAAATCTATTTTTGAAAATTAGCAGCAGCATGAAGTACACACTGTTGTTTGTTAAATTAGTTTTTTCTGTAAACTTATTTGAAATTGTATGATTAAAAAGCAATAAAACATGTTTTACATCTAAAAACAAGATTACAACTAGCTGGGCCCAAAGTGTTATTACTGATAAGTAACAATAGACTGTTGTTATTTATTTAGTCCTCCCAAAGGCACCTCAGTCAATCAATACCTTGCATATGTAGTAAGACAGTGGGAGTTTCTATCAAGATGTTTATCAGAAATACCCCAGCAGTGTTCCACTTTGATTACAGAACTGTAAACTGTCCACAGACAGCAACAAAGCCTTCTGGACTCACTGATGACAAGACACAAAGAAAAACGTCTGTGTGAAGGCCAGAATATATACATCATTTGCATATTTAACAGCATGTCCAATTAACCACTTTGCTGACGGAGATTAATTTATTATTCATTTTATTCCAGCTTATGTTAATACTTTGACAGCAGACATGGAAAATGACTGATACAGCACTTTGCAATTTAAAAAATGCTAAGTATGTACTTCAAAGAAATACATGTTAGAGTTTTGAGGAAACTTGTGCCATCTTAATCCTGGATAGATAGGGTCCAAAAAAAAAAAGATCTGACCGAGACACAAGTTGAACAAACTGGCAAAAATACTTATGAAAGTCCCTGGACACCACATAATAATAGGGAGAAGCACTAGAGAATAGGGGAAATCCTAACTTTGAGTTTGAGGACCTGAACTTGAACCCCAGCTCAGCTATTTAACTACTCATATGATTTTGGGGAAGCCTTTCATCTTTGAGCTTCAGTTGCCTCATTTTTAAAATGAAGACCACCTTAAACTAGATAACCTCTAAAGTACTTTCTGGTTCTAAAACTATGGCATAAAAATAAACCTCAGCAAGCCAAACAAATAGTAAGCTATGTTTTCATATACAACTTCAAGGCAAAAATTCCCAGTGATATTTAAATTTAAATGAGTCACACTCCAGTATTGTTTCTCTAAGCAAGGCATATAATACACGTGGTAACTGAAAATGATCACTGCAATTATAAAATGACATCACGACAGATTAAAGCAGTTATCATGTTAACATACTAGACAAAAGATTTTCAAAGATTTGCTAGGGATAGGTCAACAGAAAGACTTTATACCTCTAGCTTAAGTATACATACATATATATATATATATATATATATATATATATATATATATGTATAGTATTCCATTCTTCAATAATGTTGTAGAGGCAATAGTAGAAGCAATATGGTATTCATATAAGTATATTCATATATACTTCATAGTAAAAAAATTTAGGATAGCAACAAAATATATTTTTATATTTATGTATTTCTGTATGGTGTAACACGGCACTTTCAATATAATGCAATTTTAACTTAAAATCTGAAGTTCTACAATCCCCTTAGTATTCCTTAGTCCTGATCTAGGAGATGGTCATTAAAAGTTAAATAGGTTTGTCCAATGACAATGCTCATTTCCACCAAACTGAATCACCCTGTTAAGATCTGCCTTCTATCATCTCTATGCCTTTTTATATTATGTTCTCCATCCCTCAAATGGAGTCCCTGACTATCTGGACATTTTTACATATGTCCTTTTCTTGAAGGTCCATGTCATTGGCAACTTTCCTCCTAGAAACTTTTCCTGACCCAGCTCTCGATGAAAGCTCCCCCTCTTAGTTTAGAATAGAATATTGCCTATATTTCAGGTTTGTACTTAGTAGGGTCTTCCACCTATTACTGTTATCAATATGTATTTTCCACTAGCCACACATTCCATTAAATTATGAGCTTCTTGAGAGTAGGGTCCGTGCCATATTCAGCTTTGTATCCCTGAATTTGGCACATTGCTCTATTCATAGTAGCCACTTATTACATTTTTGATGGATTTAATTAAATATGTGAAATGTACTGGCTAAAATCACAGAATTAGTAGAGACAGATGCAACTTTATTATAGAGTATTTACTCCAACTCCATCTTAAAGATAAAGTATCTAAGGTTCCTTAGAGAGTTTATGTGAATTCATATAACTCGTTATGTTAGTTATAATAAAAATTTTAAGAACTAAAATTCATGTAATGATTTAAGGTTTATAAAGTTTTTTTTAATACCCACATATACAACATATATAATAAATATTCACACACATATGCACATAAATAATGTATATATACATATGTGTATGTTAATATATATTCATACACATATTTTATCCAATTTAATTCTTATAATGACACTTTGAAATAGGTGTCATTGTTATTTCCATTCTACAAGATTAAGTAACAATTGTCTGAAAGGGATTAAGTGGCTTGCTCCAAATCTCACAGCTAGGAAGTATCTGAGACGAAACTTGGACTCCGATCTTTCTGGTTTTAAGTACAATATTCTATCCACTATACCACCTAGACCTATCTCTAATAATAAAACTCAGCTGTCGTGGAATCATAAGACTCAGAGCTGGACTTTTATAGATGAAAAAACTGAGGCACGGAGGGTAACTGAATTGTCAGGGATCATAAGTGTCTGAGGAGAAGTGCTTTTTCTAAAGTCAAGTGCACAGTTCAGTCCAAAATACCCCATTTCCTTTAGCTATCCTTCTTGGGTCAGTCTTTTTTTCTACACATGCCTACCCATAAATAACCTTCAGATCAAAGACTTACTTGAGTGACATATGGTAGAATATCATATGCTACTTTCACAAAATTAATTTATATTGGTCTTTTAAAATCCTTGCTAACTGTTAAGATTCTAGAAGACTACAGATACTTCTGTTTCCATTATCTACATACAAATATCATACAATCACATGTACACACAAATAGAAATTCTCTAAAGCCTTGTTTTTATAATCTTATTTAGAAAATGTAGAGGTCACATACCACAAGACTTATTTGAAATGAGTATCCTATGTATCACAGTTGAAAATCTCCAAAATTTTTAATTTAAGTGTCAAAAGAAAAAGAAAGACTCATAGCAATTCTGAACCATACTTGGTTATGTACATCCTATTTTAACACAGATTCAGAGCTTGGGGCTCCCTTCAATCTCAGATTATAATTTATCTAGATATTAAGCCTACACTCAACATAGTAGGTCCTTCCTACTTCTCTCTAAGCAAAGTTAATAAGAGCATTTTTAGTCAGAGATCATCTTTTATTTATAATGTGATTATAACCATTGTGATTATTTTATTAATATTTTTGTCACAGACTTTGTGTCTACATAATGCCTTTAGTAGGAGTAACAAGAGTTTTTACTAATTTATCTCCATCATACTATTTATCTTGTCACCTGAGGATCAAACTGAGTAGTAGGTACATGCCTACTGAAAACACAGTACTTGAGTTATGACAAAGATATATCAGAGGGAAAGACTGTTGTGGGGTTAACATGGAAATTTGCTTTGTATGAAATTCTGTCAAATATGTGAATATGCTATTTCTGGAGTATGGAGATACTGTAAATCCCTAAACTTAGGAAAACTGAATAAAAGAAAAAATCAAGGACCAGTGTTTTGCTCTCAGGAGAGAAAAATCCGGTCTTTTACAACATTTCCCTTGGGGCCTTTCTTGGCAATGCAGTATTAGAAAAATGAAGCATATACTGAGCCAGTAAGACAGTTTCTACATATTGATGTTCCCAAGCAAAGGTGATCCCTAATTCCTGTGATTCCATTAATGGACTTTTTAATAATCCTTATAAAAAATTGTAATACCTTGAAATATGCCCCCCACACACTCACACATACACACAACTAAATTAAAAAAAGTTTGTGAAAAATATTTTTAATATTATTATTTAAAACTAGTAGGAAAGTGAGAAGGGTAGGATGAAAGGAAAGAGGAAAGGAAGGAGGTAATAAAGGAAAAAATGAGAAGGGAATGAGAGAGGAAGTAAAGACAGAAATAAAGAAAGAAAGGAAAAAAGAGAGAAAGATAGAAGGGAAGAAAGAAAAAAGAAAAAGAAAGGCAGCAGGGAAAGGAGGGTGGGGAGAAAGAAAAGTAGAAGGAAGGAATAAAAGAGGGAAGAAAAAAAAGGAAGAAGGAAGAAGGAGGGAGAAGGAAGAAGACATATAGATAAGCTAAGAATGTGAAAAAACTAGGATAACAATTATATCTAACAGCATTACTATGAGTGAAGCTACCTTAAGGAATGCCTGTTACTTCTTTTTCTATCTATCAGTTTAATCACTGGATGCCTTTCATAAGCTTTATTCTTTTAGGTGTTAGAATTTAACCTCATATAGGTTTGGTAAGTCCCATGTTAATCCACACATTTCTATTTAGATCCTAATATACCACTTAGCAAGTCAGAGTTGAATGAGAGTTTAGAGATAATAGATTCTAACACTTTCATTCTACAAGTGAGAAAACCAAGTGATTTCCTAAAATCATAAAAATAGTTAAATAATAGACCTGAGATTTCAACCCTGGGAGTCTGGCCTCAATCCTCTGTCTTTTCCAATTTACTATAATGCTTCTTGGTTAGAGAATAATATTTTACTATAAATAATAATTAGTATCATTACTAGTGAATAGAACTGTATTTAACACTTGTCTATGAGGAAATGCATTTGGAGAACTACCTTGGAAATCTAGATAATTCTCATGACTTCAAGATTTCTGCAATAGAAATAGAGATCTCCAACCTTCCCTCCTCCCTATTCCAAACTACTACACATAATTCTAGTACATGGAACAGACGTCTGTTCCAGAGAGAGAGAGAGAGAGAGAGAGAGAGAGAGAGAGAGAGAGCGACAGAAAGAGAGAGAGAGAGAGAGAAGGAGGGAGGGAGGAAGGAAATGATGGAAAGAGACAAAGAGAGAGAGAGAGAGAGAGATCGATGGTAGTTGATCTTAGGCAACAACTGATATGGGTGAAAGGAAAACATAGGGAAAAGGGAAAAAATTCCTGTTGTGCACTGAACTTGAGGTCAGAAGACCTGGGTGAGATTCACAAATTGGCCATAAAATTGTTTAATTTTTGTTTAGTAATTGTTTCAGTTCTACTATTCTTTTTATACTGGTTCTCTCTTCCTCCTCCTTTCTTATCAGATCAAAATATGTTCTCAGGAAATTCAGTCAAAAGATTTATTAAGGGCTTACTATTTTCAAAATATGATGATGAAGATGATGATGAAAAAGAAGAAACAACAAGAAGAAAGAAGAAGGGGCAGCTAGGTGTCACAGTGAATAAAGCACCGGTCCTAAAGTCAGGAGGACCTGAATTCAAATCTGGTCTCAGACACTTAATACTTCCTAGCTGTGAGACCCTGGGCAAGCCACTTAAGCTTAACTGCCTGGGGAGAGAGGGGAAGATGATGGTGATGATTGTTAACATTCAGGTACAACTATATGGTTTGTAAAATACTTGACATACTAACATTCTTGTTCATCACAATAATTAGGGTTTGTGCCCTTATTACTCTTATTTTACAAAAAAGAAAACTGAGGTTGAGAGAGGTAATATGTGAAGCATTGTAGAGTAAGGAGTAAAGCACAGAGTTGGAATCGAGAAAAATCTTTTTCTCATTTTCTAGTTCCATTATCTGAGGTAAATCACTTAATCTCTCTGAGCCTCAGTTTATTCATCTGTAAAATGAAGGGTTAGAATAAAAGTTTCCTTCTATTTCTAAATCTGTGACATGCTCAGGATCACACAACTAAATATCTCAGCCAATGTTTGAAGTAGCTAAGAGACACAGTAAATAGAGCATTGATTCTAGAGTCAGGGAGACCCGAGTTTAAATCCTTCTTCAGACAGTGACTTTAAGCAATTCATGCAACCTCTGCTTGCCTCAGTTTCTTCATCTGTAAAATGGGAAATAACAATATCATCTACTTCCCCCAGAATTGTTGTGCGAATATCTGTAAAGTACTTCATAAACTTTAAAATTCTTTGTAAATGCTAGCTGCTATTATCATCTCATGTTTTAATATCTTCTATTTAAGTGCTCTATCCACAGCCTCATGTAAGTGCCATGTATTTCCCTTTAAAGGAATTATAAACATTAACTGGTAGAGAGGAAAGCTATTATTTTGGAAGAAAATCCTTTCTAGAACTTAAAAAATTTATTTGGAAGAACAATATAGTGTAACTGAACTTACTGTTTTATTAATTCATTTATCTATTAATTTTTTATTCTATAAATATTTACTAAACATTTATCAATGCATAGATCACTATCACCATCCACACAGGAAAAACAAAGTGGATGATGAGCCCATATTGCCCAAATTATGACATGCCGTTGACCATTCATCATATTATTCCACTAATACATAAGTCATGAGTATATACTACAGATAAATAATAATGTGGACTCAAAATTGAATGGAAGGAAGAAAACAAGTTAGAGACCATTTGGGTAAATAACTGCAGGGAGTTTTCAAATGATACTTAGTTACTCATTATTTCCAAAGCCCATTTTTTAACATCTATCTTTTCATTATCTATTTGATAGATAATAATCTCAGAATCACAAATATGGGTGACCCAAAGAGAAATAGAAAGAAATGGACTACATCAGATTTCTAATGATATGAACTTATTTACAAGGCATCATCAAGCATATGTCAGAATAGAAAAAAGAGAGGAACTAAACATGTATTGAGCCTGAAAGATAACAGATGGACAGCTGAAATGTTAGGTGAATATCTAAGAAATATTGTGGGAACCAGGTTACTTAGTACAAAGTAAAACATACTTTAAGTTAGTAGACCTCACCCTCAGTTCATATCTGACCTCTGCCTTTTAACAACTATGTAACCTTTAGCAAGTTTAACTTCGGACTGCCTCAGTTTCCTCGTTTACGAAATGAAACTATTAAAAAAAACCTCTATCTCTTCAGAGTTGTTTTAAAGATTAAATAAGATAGTTGTCAAATGATTTATAAAACTTAAAGAGTTATATAAATACTAGCTACATATCATCATATATCATTGACATTATCATCATCATTACTATAGTTGTACTTTTGAACAATCTAATTCAGAGAGTTTTTAGGACAGGGCTTTGCAAACCTCAAAGCACAATGGAAATAAGAACTATTATTAGAATATTGAAGATAACAAGAAAAACAATAGCAACAACAGTAGATTGTAAGATGGCAACCCATACCAAATAGGAGTTGCAGGTTCAAGATCAGCCAATGACACCAGCACATTGCAAGATCCTAGGCAGACTACTTAGCCTTTTAGAATCCCACTCCAGGCAGTTCTCTAAGACACTAAATTGTAGTGCACATGCCTGTATGTGTTGGTAGAGAATGCTTCTAGTGATTTCCTGTACCAATGAAGTCATAGATTGGGACAGAGTGAATCATCATGATTACTAAAGAAATAGATGATTCAGTTGATAGAATGTCAAGGCCTAGATCCAGGAAAACTTGAGTTCAAATCTGGCCTCATACACTTATTAGCTGTGTGATCCCAGACAAATTATTTATTCTTGTTTGTCTCAGTGTTGTCATTTGTAAAAAGAGCTGGAGAAGGAGATCTCTTTGCCAAAATGGCACTCCATTTACTAAATGGAGTCACAGAGTTGGAGAGGCCTGAAAAACAACTGAACAAAGGGAGTCCACTACCCTTTGAGCAGCTACTGCATGAAAGATTCACAAAAAGCCATGATAGCTACTCTATTGATAAACTCACAGATCTCCAAGAGATAGTAATAGGGCAAAGCATTGCCTCCTATATGGGTTCCTCTCTATTCCCATTTCCCTTGTAGAAGGAAAGCAGAGATACTAAGATAAACTATTTCATAGGTCCTCATCACTTCATTCTTGTATGATTTCCTACTTGTTGATTTCCCTGTCAGTCCCTACTCAATAAACTCTAAGGACTCCCTATCACCTCTAGGATCAAATATAAAATCTTCTGGGTTCAGAGTCTTTCATAACCTGGCTGCATCTTTCCTGTCCAGTCTGCTTACACCTTACACTGTCTACACATACTTTATGACCCAGTGACATTAACTTTCTAGCTGTTCCTTGAGCAAGAAATCTCATCTCTCAAATGAGCATTTTTACTGGTCCCTTCCCTTGGATGAAGTTCCCTCTTTCCTCATTTCTGTCTTTTTGCTTTAGGTTCCAGCTAAAAATCCCATCTCCACAGTCTTTTCTAATTCCCTTTAATGCTAGAGGCTTTCCTTTCTTGATTGATTACTTATGTATTCTTTATATAGCCTGTTTGTTCATATTTATTTTCATATTGCCTCTGTCATTAGCCTGTGAGCTCCTTGAGTAGAAGGATTTTTTTTTTTGGTCTTTCTTTGCATTCCCATTGCTTAGCCCAGTGTAGAAGCTTAATAAATACTTGACTGCTTGATTGCCTTGGTTGTTGTCCTTAGGGAGTTTAATATCCCAGTCCCTTTGAATGTTGCTACAAGGTAATTTGTGAGTTTAACAGTAAACATATACAAAACCCTAAAAATGTAGGGATAGGCTTTTGAGCTGAAAAGGACTTAGTTAATTATCTAGGCTTTTGTTTATTCATTTTTGGGCATGTTTGGGGCTATTATTGGCAGCAAATTTAACCTTTTAAAAATGATTAACTGTATTGATAACAGTTACATATGACTACATTGTGATCTTTTTTTAAGGGTATGACTGGGTTTGGGGGGCATGTTGTACTTTTTTTTAATCTTAGTACAGCTATACATATTGAATATACAATCTAACAAGTAATTGTTGGTTGGTTGATTGGCTGGCTTGTATGTATGAATGAATGAACAAAGAATGAGCAGGCTAAATTGAAAGGACCATAGAGCACTGATTGCAAAGGAGAAGATTCTGACTTTCTCTTATAAAGACAAAGGTTAATTAACTTCTAAAAGAATGCTACCTCAAAAATTTTTTAAATAAATAAAAATAGAAGAATGCTACGTCAAAATAGATTTGTCCCCAGGAAAACCACAAGAGAGGAGATAGGTTTGGGGGAGAGACCTACTGGGATTTGCCTGATATCTCAGTCTGCAAAGAATCTGGGTCACTAGTCTGCATTCATCTAAGCTATGATGGGATGAATTGTTGGGAAATATACAAAACAAATCCTTTCAAAGGGACAAAAGATTCTAAAAATCACCTCCAATTTGTCTTTCCCTTTTTTCCACTTCCTACCATAATAGACAACAAAAATCACCTGAATGAATGGGACTATTAACATTGTATTTGTTGAGACACTATTAAAAAGGTAGGATCAATTTAATCTTTTAAAATTTATTATGGATGATAGATAACTAATTCCAGAAACAAAACTGAGGGCAACAATAATTATCCAAATTGCTGCATGAAAGAACTTCTCAAATCACACTTTAAGAACCACTGGTTCTTAAGCAGGACTTCTAGACCAGAAATGCTGAATTCTAGTCCAACCATGGCTATAATTGGAGTATGATTAGGTCATACCTCTCACTACTGGACATGAGAAATATCTACATATTAAAGTACTTTGAACTCTAAAAGGAGAAGCTTTTTGAATCTAAGATAAAATCACTATCATTGCATAGCATTAATGGGGTGCTCTCTTCTAAATCACACTTTAAAATCTGTTAACATTTTTTCCTCTTGGAGAAAACCTTTTCCCCTTTTCCCCTGCAAAGCATAAGCTAATCATTACAGTAAAATTTCCCGATTTTGCACTTCTGGGAGAGAAGAAAGGCAAGGAGTGAGCGTACACTGATGGATTTTCCCCTTCCTCTATCTTCTGAAATAATTGAGAGGCTCTAAATTCATTTTCTAAAGTATGCAGAGGTATTTATGAAAGCCAGCTCTGAGATGAGAACCTGAACATTACACTTACATCATTCTATTCGAGGCACATCGGGTACATATTAAAACATGCAGTGTGCTAAGTCTACTGGCACTGGTGTACCCTGGCATTGCTAATGTGAAAATGTTTTAAGTGACAGGCAGTTTTGATTCCAAGTGTTTCTACTTCTGTCATTTATAATCATTCTTTTCATTATCCCCAACTCCCCTTAACTAGTACTTAGAGAAGTAATTTCTGCATGGAATATGCATAATTTATATTTGAATCACATGCAAAAGAAAATGAAGTCTTAAAGAAGCATTTCTAGACCACTGATGTTTACCAATTCAATTCAACAATCATCTATGAGGCACCCACTATGTGGAATGCACCAAGCTACGTTTTTCCTAAGTGGAAAAAAAATTCTCATCACAGTGTCTGCAATTGGGTCAGTCTCTAGTACAAAGATGGAACAGAATAGCCATGAGATCTTCTTGCTCCCTGCAAACCTAAGTGACACCACATGAGAGTATAAATGAAGGATGGAAGGATGAAAAAATAAAGAAGAATGAGCTTGGAGAGTCAACTTAGTAGTTTCCAAAACACAGGAGGAGACTCAATTTTAATCCTCCAAACATGTTAAATATCATCTTTCTATTGATCAATTGAGTCACATTTAGAAATATCATTCTCCCATACAAATACACACACAGATGGGGGTGGGGGAAGGGAAATATAGGGAAGGCTGCCAGTATGTATCCCAAAAATATTCTGACATAACCCAATGTGTAAATCTTTCTAATTTACCTATACATACACGAACCTATTCAAATGTTCAATAACCTCCTTTTCATCTGTCGAGATCCTATCCTGACAATTATAGCACAGCTAACCATCCTCCAGTTTTCACAGCAAGTGCCTTGTACAGTGGTCAAATGTATATTTCCTTGTAGATTCTTTGTCTAATTAGCTTTTTTTAGTCAGTTGACTGATCTGGCCCCATTGAGATTCCCATGATTCATCATCATCTTCCTCCTCCTCCTCCTCCTCCTCCTCAGAATGCCTTAAAAGTCTTCTTCCTCTTAGCCCCATCCCCTTACAATTCATTCCATTCTTTGTGTTCCTAGATTATTCCACATCAGGGTTAATTCCCACCCCACTCCCACACTCCCCTGTTTTTACATGGAAAAGAAGGGACAGAATGAGAAAGATTCAAATTAGGGTTCTGATGTTATGATGCTGGCTAAAAAGAACTTGTTTCCTTACTACTGGTCCTTATGCATGACAGCTCCCTCCAAGGAAGTCTAAGTTTTTATGAAAACCTCCTCCTTTTCCTACCAAAGAAACAGGAAGGTCTATAGTTCAAGTGGGAGAAGCCTAGCCCTTCCTCAATCCTTTGCTAAGAGAGTTCTTTCATAGTTTCAGAGCTGGTCAAATCTCTGACTTTTGGTTCAGAAGCTAGCTGAGCCAGGAACAATATTCTGGAGGGAAAAATGTTCCTGAAGGCCAGCAGACGGCGTGCCTGGCAGGGGTAGTGGCTGCAGTGGGAAGAGGAAAGGAAGAGAATGAAACAGAGGTCTCTGCTGCAATGCCGCTCACCCATACCCCCTATTCTCTCCATTACCCCAAATCTCTTGCATCAGAATCAGGCTGCTCCTCTCCTTCTTTCCTTTCTCCCAGTTCCCCTCAGGTTTCCTCACTTTCTCTAGAGTCACACTCAGCCCCCAGAATAAGAAGAGTTAACCTACATTGGGAATTATTAGACAAGCACTTCACATTGGTACCACTAAGCACTCCTCCCTCCCACCCCACCAACATGCATACACCCATCTGGTTTGCTGTACCCACACACCCACACCCTGTCTGTCCCCCCTCCACCCCTCAGGTCTCACATATTCCTCAGAGCTCACACAATCCTGCACAGAGAAATTAGGGTTGTTTCCAGGTAAAGAGAAAGAAGCAGCTTTTTAGAGAGGTATGAACTGGCAATGGGTGAAAGAAAAAAATTTCTTACTGGACCTAATGGGAATCAAAATCACTTCTTATCCAGACAACAGTAGACAAGACAAGCCTGCCCCCTGCCCCCAACCCCAGTCATTCTTAACTAAAGAGAATCCCTAAGGGGAAGTAGTGAGCTTTAAGACCTTTACTCTAGGTGTATAGCTAGTCCTAGAGACAGGTATTTTGCAGTGGAGTCTTGGTCCTTTTCCTAATAGGCAATGCAACATCAATCCATTTGTAAAGGAAAACCTGCCTCAGACACTATGCATGCCTCTAGGGGATGGAGCAGCAAGAAAGGGTGCCGAGAGAAGGCTGGAAGCACTGGAGTTTCTTAAGTAAGAGTCGCAGCAACTGAGAGATGGGGAGAGGTATAATAACTAGTTGGAGCTTCAGAGGGGCTTCTCCTGGCTAAGGAGAAAATAATAGAAGGCATGTGGAAATAAGGGTCACTTGCATTTTGCCCCCAAAACAAACAAGCAATAAATAAATAAATAAATAAATAAACAAGAACACCCAAACCCTGATTTGCTTTTGGGTGTGGGTGAGGGGTTGAAGGAAGTAGAGTAGAATAATCAAATCCATAAGTATTCCCCAAGGAAGGGAAAGTACACTGGCAAAGAATGGGGATTCAAATCTCGGCTTTGCAACTATCTGTGTGACTTTGGAAAAGTCATTTTCTCTCAGTTTTCCTCACCTGTGAAATGAAGATGGCCTCTAACGTCCCTTACAACTCTAACGCTGTAATTGTGTGATCCCTTTTTCTACTAGCTACAGCAATTTGATATAGAGATTTTGGTAGTTAATCCTGGTAGTGGGCTGAGTAACTGAGGAATGCTAGGAGAGGCTTTTACCTGAGAGGAAAGGGAAAAGCCAACCCACCCGGAGGCTGTTACCTACTCAGTGAAAGAAGCCTGCTAATGGAGAGCCTGGCGGAAGCTTCACAAAGGAAGTTGCCGCGTGGGAGAACGATAAAGTGTGGTTAGTATGAGTATGATGGCCCCTAAGGCTTTCTTTCTCCGAACTTCCTTCCCTCTGGGCAGCCCACCTAATCCAGTCCGCCAGAGCTTTCACCTTTTCTCTACACACTGCCAGGAAACCATTAAAAAAACCAAAAAACAAAAAAAAAAAAAAAAAAAAAAAAAAAAAAAAAAAAAAAAAAAAAAAAAAAAAAAAAAAAAACCCTGTGATAGCGGTCTCCAGTCCTTATCCCAGCAATGTGCTGAGCATTCTCAATAAGGACAGATTAGGTTTGGTCTACAACCTTCTGGTAGCTCCGTTTAGAAAATAGTTTCGCTAGGGCAAAAGACCAAGAGAAGTTAGGGTGGAGTGGGCAGGACAATCATTTGGCCCTGGCCTGACTGTTGGCGGAGCCTCAGTTTCCTTCTTGTTTCCCTTCTGCTCGGGACGGGAATGGGTTACATATTGGATTTGAACCTCCTGTTGAGTGAGTCTTCAAAACTGGTTAAACTTGGAAACCACTCGGATCTAGAATGACTTTGAAAGAAAAGCAGAGGTTGGAATCTTTTCTCTCCCAGGTCGGAGGAAGATGTACAACAGATCAAAAGGATGTATATATACTAGAGGGAAGGGAAGTCGAGAGGAAGGAGGGGGAGTGGTAGAGGGAGGGAAGCTAGATGGAGGGAAGAGGCAGGGAGAGAACACTGCATAGCCTTTGCCTATTCTAACACTACCCAAGCAGCTGCTTTTGCGCCCCCAATAGATCCCTACTCCAGATCCCATCCCATCCCCCTCATCCCACAGCCCACCCTGCGACCTTTGGCAAGTAACGCTGCCTTCTGGGCATGGATGCCCAGCCTCTGGCTAGCCATTAAAAAGATACCAACATCTCTTCCCCAACGGGATCTAGATAAGGAATGCCCCTCCCACCCCCACAAACAGCATAGATACCCCCTCCCCTTCCTTTTGTCTCCAAAGGAATAAGTGGTATACACTACACACACACACACACACACACACACACACACACACATCCCTTTTCTTGCTCTGAAATCTTAGCGCCTAGCGGGGGGAGGGGAGTGGGAGCTTAGAGAATAACCCGAGAGAACTTGGCATCTGGAACCCACCGTGTCCGCCTCTCAAGGAAGCAGGTGACCTGTAGATAGCAATAGGCACTGAATGATGTTTGCTGCTGCCATGGAAATGGTGGATGTGGTGCGCTCCCAAACTGGAAGCCCCCCACGCCACTCCTAGGAGGCCGCTGAGGGTAAGAGGAACTATCCAAAGCAGAGCGAGGCGCCCCCCCGCGCCGCCGCCGCCACCGCCACCACAGCCACCGCCACCGCCACCGCCGCCGCCGCCACCGCCGCCGCCGCCGCCGCCACCGCTGCCGCCGGGGAACCCCAGCTCCGAGCTGCACTTGAGCATCCTCTGGTACATGGCTAGGCGCTGGGAGAGGTGCAGCCGCAGCGGGAGGCAAACTTTGGCTACAGGGGGAAAGGGGCGGCCCAGGGTGCGGGGAGAGGGGGGGTGGGCGAAGAGGCAGCGCCTCACACACACCGAGTGCCGGCAGCCTCACCGCACCAGGGCACCCATCCTTTCCCTTCGGACAGTCTTCTCCCGAGCCTGGAGTCCGCGGCGCCTTCCACCCAAAACAATCCGAAACATAGTCAAGGTGAATCCAGCTTGTGTAGGACTGGTCCGAAAAGGGAACCCCGGGCAAGAAATACCACACACCCAGGGGCTGGTCCCAGCTTTCCAGGGCTCCAGGTTCTCAGTACTCCCAAATAGTTTAGGGTGTGTGCATGAGTGTGCGGGTTTTTTTTTGGGGGGGGGGGAAGGAGAGGAGAAGGATGTTAAAGAACCTCCAAGAAGTGCCTTCCTTCTAAATGACATCCATACTCCAGGAATCCGCTAGGTATCCGGCCGTTCAGCATTTTGCGTGTGGACTAGAGGCCACTTTGCCAGCCAAAGCTCCTTTAAGAAGTGAAGAAAAACCCCCAACAAATTGATCCTCCTCTTCCCTCCATTCAGCTCCAGCCGGTTCGCCTTGCTCGCACAGGCAATCTCTGGGCAGCCAGCTCACCACGGCCGAAGGCTGCGATAATCAGACTGCTCCCAATGCAATCTCAGTGCTCTCACTATTGACAGTAATACCCGAAGATGTTTTCCGACAGAATAGTGCACCCTTCTGAAAGAAGTAGGGAGGGAAAAGGGAAAGAGACAGAGAGAGAGAGAGGAAGAGAGAAAGAGAGGGAGAGAAGAACCAGAAGAAGGAAAACACACACACACATACACACACACACACACACACACACACACACACACACACACACACACACGCTTGCGAAGAGAAGGGGCTCTATGCAAATCTGCAGTCTCCAAACAGCAAATCACCGAAGCTCGGATGCAATGCAGAGGACGAGCCTATGTTAAAGAGGGAGGCTGAGTCTAGCTGCCCACAAAAATCGCTCAGATTTCCCTCTGACTTTCATTCTGTACATCTCAAAGGGACACGTGTACACCGTTAGGGGGAACACCTAAAAAAGCCACTCTGCCTCTTCTGCAGGTGATTTCTCCTTCCAAATTAAGGCGGTAAAAGGCCCTATTCCCCTACCTCGGTGGTTCAGATGTACCACTGTCTTGAGAGCTCGCTTACATCTTAAAAAGGAAAGAATTCCGCTCTTTTTATTGGACGAAACTTGTTCCACCAGGTGTTCAAACCCAATCTGCTAAATATGGCTTGACACTATCTACTCAAGCATCAGTTTTGATGATCTGGTAATTACACATATTACTCATAACAAAGAGTTCTCGTTACCACTGATAATGTTGAGCCACAGCATCATAGCTCATATACAGCGGTGAAAATGCAGGGAATTTAAAAAAAAATACATATTAAGATAGAGGATAAATTAATTTGGCTCTAAACAGCTGGGAGGGGAGAGGATGAGAAAAAGAGAAATAAGAGTAGGGTGGGGACAAAGACACACGTAGAATGACATTTCCTTAAGAGCTCACACCTAGCATACTATTATATGGAGGGACATGGGGGGGGGGGGTTGTACTCATCTAATCTTTCAGGTCATAATAAGAAATGACATCAAGAATGCTAAGATTTAAATCTCCCATTCCTAAGTAAAGCAGGAGATTTACAACCCCAATTACCAATTATTGGGGGGAGGGAGGGAATTAGCAGCTTGAAGAATACTAGAAAGAGTAATGAATTTGGGAGTAAAAAAGACCTCTTTTCTTAAAACTATGGCCTCAGTCTCCTTATCAGTGAAGTGGGCATAATTCTTACATTGTCTACCTTATGGGGTTGTTTTAAGGAGTGAGATAACTCTGTGACTTGTATGAGATGAAAGTGACTTGTAAGGATGATAAAGATTATGGCTCAAAAAATTGGAAAAGTCAAAGGACTAGTATCCTAAAGCTTTAATGCTAAACCTAGTTTTGCATAGTTATTGAATAGATTTATTTTCCAGAACAGATGGTTCATGATTTAATTTGAAGGAGGGAATAGCAACAAAAACATAGTTTAGCTCTAGGACCAATAAAGAGTTTCAATATCCATTGATTGATGGTGATTATAAGTATTCTATGATTTGATTTATTTTCAAGACCTCTTGTGAAAAATAAATAAAAATCAATTATCTACATATGTAATATATCCTCACTGACACATCCTAACACTCAATTCAAATATAGGTTTGCTGAATTTAATTGAATAAACTTCAATTGTAAACAATTATGTAAACTTAAAAACTGAAAAATAAATAATAAAATTGTTTCCTGAAGAAATGAATCAATCCAGTCACCTACTTATTAATTTATAGTTGGATATATTGCTACTTTGCACCTAAGGGAAATTTGTAGGAAAGTTTAAAGACTTCACATGCATTTGGGAAATACATGTATCATGACTAATTTTGAATGAGACATGTCAATTCTATAACTGTCCTGCATTAAGATAATATTTAGGCTATAAACACCTACATCTATAAAAACAAATTTTAACATATTCCTTAAAGATCTCATGTAGTTTCATGGTTTTAAATATGACTTCTATAGGAATAATTCGGAAACATGATTTTTCAACCATACATCTTCCCCTAAAATCCTATCCAACATTTTCATCCCCTTCTTTATAACATTTCCTATCCTGAGCACTCCTGGGGAATCACAAGAAAAACAATCATGAATAACTCAAATTGAGTTTAAGGATTACAAAGTATATTCTTCATAGCAACTACTTGAGATAAGCAATTCAAATATTATCCCCATTTTTCAGATGACCATGTTGATATTTCAAAGCATCTCTGAGTAGTCAAAGATGAAACAAAATATTGCAACAAAGCCGCAGATGACCTCAGGACTTAGTATCGGCTTTCTCCTTAGTTCATGAAGCTTTTGAAACAAGAAAGCTACTTCAAAATGTCATAATACACACATTGGCACACCCACACCCACATACTATCCTATCATTCTAACTTCTAATCCCTATGTGTAATATTTGTAAAATTCCATTGTACACCTTCCTTCCTTGTGGCAGAATGAACTGATGAAACTGATATATGCTTATGGACCAGTCCTAGAAATTGTACATGGAAATGAAGAATGTGAGCACATAGGCATTCTTCATTAATTTGATTTTTCTGTTTGAATATCCAAACTCTTAACTGATAATGGAACTTATCATCCAGGCTTTTACATTTTCCAGGGTTTTGTAAAACTCCCACCAAATTTCCTATGTTTCACCATGTCAAGAAACTGACCTTCTATTTTCAAAGGCTATGTCAGCAGGGACCACACTCTAGAAAAATCTAACACATTAGAAAAGCTTTGAGTATGATCCTACAATCACATTGAGTCTGCTTCCCAAGGACTAAACCAACAAATATAGGTTTGCCACCTGGTGACTAAATCTTTAGGATGGCAACCATGAAACAAATTGAAACTGCTTTGGTTTATTAAAAAGAAAAAAAAAAGCAGTAGGAGGCTTATAAAGAAAAAGAGTAAAGTGAAATAGAGGAAAAGCTATAGGTTAAAAGTTCTTATTTCCAAGTTTCTCCTCTTATAGTGTGGTATGTAGAAAAGCACATAAGCCCTAGGTTCTAATTCATACTTTACCATTAGCTTTGCGATTTTTGGACAAGTTGCAAAGCCTCTTAGAATTGGTTTCCATCCCTACTCTTTGCCATCATAGATTTTGAAAATTGGGAAAGACCTCAGAAATAGTTTTACTTAAGTTATGCCTGAAACATGCCTGAAACAAAATAATTTTTACAACATTTCTAGCAAGCACTCGTCTAGCCTTTAATGGATATTTCCAAATGAATGGAGTTAATACCACATGAGTAAGTCCACTCCATTTCTGGAGTTAGATTGTTATAAAGGTTGTTCACATTCCCAATACATGGAAACAAAAGCTGTTTTTTTTGATTTGATCTGCCTTCTGCTTTTATAAAGAATGTAGAATCCTTTATCAAAAACCTTCAAATATTTCAAACACCAATTACAAATATCATAAATCTTTTTTTCCCCCACTAGACTAAATGACCATTCCTTATATAATCTGGTTTCCAATCTCTTCTCTACCTTGATCATCTTCTTCTTAAAAGTAGAATCTAGAACTGAACTATATTGAAAAAAGTGATCTAACCAGAAAGAAGGGAATACACCACCATCCTTGTTCTATACTTTTATCAACAACTTCAGATCTTATCAGCTTTTTTTCTGGCAGTCATATCGCAATCAATCAAAAGGCATTAATTAAATAGCATCAATCAATCAACATGACTTTATTAAGTACACAAAATGTATTACCATTGCTAGGCACTGGAGATACAAATATGTGCCAGGTTCTTGTATATTGTATATTGAAGTTGCAGGCTATTTAAACCCTCCTTATCTTTTTCATGTGACTTATGTCACACCTTTCCCATTCTAAGTTTGTGTACTTTATTTTTTTACCCCAAATAAGGACTTTATATCACTATTAAATTTCATTAAAATAGTCATTTAAAAAATTAATTCATTAAAAAATTGGGTCTAGTCAGAAAACCCAAGTTCAAATCTTAGCTTTTTTACATACTAGCTATGTAACTTTAATAAATAATAACTATAATAATAATTAGAATTTATATGATGTTTGTTGTTATATGATATGGTTGGGCATTTCACAAATTTTCTTTCATTTTATTTTGTAGTCCAACTCCTAAGAGTTGGGTGCTATTATTATCCCCATCTTACAGATAAGGAAATTGAGATATACAAGTGAAATGACATCATAGTCACACAACTAGAAGTGTTTACAAAGTTGGTATTTACCTGGCTCCAAATCCAACATTGTATCCACTGCATGATCTATCTAGCCGACTTTAAGTATTTGGGTATCTCATTGCCTTCACCTATAATAAATGGGGGTAGTATTACGGCTTCTAAGATCTCTTTCAGCTCAGACATTCAGTGATGCTAGTTTTAGTCACACTATTATCACTTATTATTTGTATGACTTTGAGCAGTATTTTACCTCTCTCTATACTTAAAATGGGAATTTTAATCTTGTACTATTAACCATATATAATTGTTTGTTAGAAACAAGTAAGATGGCTTTTATAAATCACTTTTAATACTATATAATTATAAATATTATATCATTAGAGTTATTGTTATTTTTCCTAATTCAATTAAAAATCGATTAAATTCCAGGAACTATGGACTTATAAAAAATAAAAACAAAACATTTCTTGTCCTCAGGGAAATTACATTCTACTAAGAAGTATGTCATATACACTGGTAAGAATAAAACAGGAAAGGAAACAATGAGATTGGTATAAAAAATCCATGAGGAGAGAGAACGTATCAACTACTGAGAGAAGAGAAAGCTTGTTGAAAGAAAGCTTTCTTGTAAGATGGACCTTGATGAAAAAGAAGGAATCTGAAAGATAGAAATGTTAATAACATGTTCTCTAAATCAAAGACTTGTTATTGTTGTCCTTTGTTCTGGAAGAAAAACCATGACATTAGGGAGGTCATGCCATGACATACAAGTGACCTAGATTTAATTGAGGGAGGGCTATGCAAGGTCATCAGTCTTATTTTCTCCTTTAAAGTCATATAAGTCCAGTGGCTAGATATAGATCAGGACAATTGGAGGTAGCTTGGATGCAATGGGAGACCTTGGCCTTTTTAAGGTAAGATCTTCAATAGGTCTCAGTTTGGCTGATGCTGCACCCATTCAGTGATTAAGACTAGCTAGAAATTGAGGCAAAAAATCTCCTCTTTCACTTAGTCCAAAAAAAATTCAAATAAATAATTCTGGAAGGGGAAGACCCACATTTCTGCCAAAGCAGAAATGACTGCTGTTTAAATTCAGTCTGAGTTAAGTGTGACCCAAGCAGTGACCAAATGGGGCTTGTCTAGGACCTACAGGTGGCTAATGAGAATCAGATTAGTTTTGGTTTAAGGCCTGATCCTTAAGAAAGAAATCTAAGGGGTTTTCTTGGCAGAGATATTGGAGTGATTTGCCATTTCCTTCTCTAGTTCATTTTACAGATGAGGAAACTGAGGCAAACAGAATTAAGTGACTTGCCCAGGATCTCACAGATAGTAATTCCCTGTCTGTAAGTTTGACACTCTATCCACTGGACCACCTAGCTGTCCTAAGATAGACTGTATGAAGAGGAAATTAATCTAGGAAAAGTAAGTTGGTGTCAGATTTTCATATTTTTCAAGGGACTTGTAACTTTTTTCTACAAACAATATGGAGTCACTACAAGGTTTTTTTAAACAAAGAGCACCATGGGAAATATGGTCAGATTTCCCTCACTACGACACAATCATCAATACCATACAGTTTAACATAACATGTATTAACCACATACATCTTACAAAAACCCTCTGACTGATTCTTGTATGTTAATCTTATCTCCAAAGCTAGTTTGTAAATTCCAACAAGCCAGGGATAAAGACTTCTTTTGTATCTCTCCTGGTGGTAGAAGCTATGATGAACCCAAAGTAGACCCTCATCATACACAGTCCTTCTTTTATTAGCAGGGAAAGATTATTTGCATTCCATGGGGCTGAATCATTAGATAGAACACAAGTGTTGAATGTGGAAAAGAGTGGGGAGGAAAATCAAGTGGAAGGAGTTATGGTATCCAGGAAGAAGTTTGGAAAGAGGAAAAAGAGGAAAGTAAGAAGTCAAAGGAAAACTGTGGAAAGAAGAGAGAATATAGGGAGAAGCAATAGACAAGTCATCATTAATTATTATTTTTTTGTGTGTATGCGTATGCTCTCCAAACCAACCCTACTCTCTCAAGAAACAGGATGGCTGTCAGACAGACATTTCCAACCTTTTCATGTTTTTCTTAAGCTTAATTGGGAATCCTTACAGCTCAGTGCTAAGCTTTTTAAATAGAAAAGTAGGCATTAAAAGCAGCAGAGGGGAAGCATTATTAAAACCCACAGGCAGCACCAAATTTTTTAAAATTAAAAATGAAGAAGGTGTCAGAATTACATTTTGCATTTCTACTGGTGTCAGCATAATGGGGAAAAATGCCTAAGCAAGTTCAAGGTGTCTGTATATTTTGGCTTTTGAGATGGGAGGGAAGAAATGCTTCAAAAGTAGGTACTTTGGAGCCTTGGGAGCTATGAAGTTCAGCAAACCTTGAATCTGGAATATGGGTGGACCCCAGGGGCACCTATCCTCAGAGAAAAGGATAAAAGTAATTGAAAAGGTCTTACAAAGAACTTTGAAAACCTTGAGAATGGTCTATACAAGGGCTTCTTAATTTTTTTTCCATTCACAACCTCTTTTTGACCAAGAAATTTCTATGTGACAGGTATATAGGTAATAATATATATATATAATAAACAAATCAAACATTTATTAATAATAAATCCTAATTTTACAGCCCCCACATACAGTTATGTGATTCCCATATGAGCTCTTAACTCACAGTTTAAGAAGTTGAGATCTACACAATGACCAATCATACTTTCTGAGGCTCCATAATAAAACTTTTCTGATATACTTTCTGATAAAATCGGATTACAAAATAGTCATATTTTTGAAGTAGATAATGCAGGAATTAGATTTGCTTGATTATATATATTTGCTATATATATATTTTTTTCCATTTGGCTATTTTTCATGTGTAGAGGAGGTATGTAGGAAGGGTGGAAAATATATTTTGTTAATTGGAAATTTAGAAAGTGTATATCTATAAATACCTATATCTTTCTATCTCTCTCATTATCTCTTTATCTGAGATCTATTTAGACAGGGATTATTTGACCTCCTTTAGAAGTATAGTTTGGTCAAATGCTTTCCTTTTTGGATCACCATTTTTTCTAGTCTCAGTATAGCAATGATTAGTCTTTCAAATGAGGCTGTTCATTTTTTAACACAGAGCTCCAGTGATCAGATGAAGTGGAATGGTATTAATTAATTCTAACTCCAAATACTTAAGCTCTCAAATATTTTACATCTTGTCTATTATATTGTGGGGGCAATTAGGCGGAACAAATGGCTAGAGGGCTGGCCTTGGAGTCAGGAGTATCTGAGTTTAATCTTACCTTAGACACTTATTAGCTATGTGACATTGGCCAAGTCATTTAAATCTGTTTGCCTCAGTTCCCTCATTTGTAAAATGAGCTAGAGAAAGAAATGATAAACCATTTCCAGTATGTTTGCCAATATCCCATGGAGTTGGAAATGACTAAATCAACAAAATACCAACGACTAAACAGTGTAACTTATTTAAAAAATGAAAGCTGAAGAAAACGGGAAAAAATACATCCAAGGATTCTGATAAAGACCTCATTTCTAAAATATATGGAGAATTAACTCAAATTTATAAGAATTCAAGCCATTCTCCATTGATAAATGGTCAAAGGATATGAACAGTTCTAGTCAAAAATGCTCTAAATCACTTTTGATCAGAGAAATGCAAATTAAGACAACTCTGAGGTACCACTGCACACCTCTCAGACTGGCTAAGATGACAGGAAAAGATAACAATGAATATTGGAGGGGATGTGGAAAAACTGGGATACTAGTACATTATTGTTGGAGTCATGAACTGATCCAAGCATTCTAGAGAACAAAATGGAACTAGGTCCAAAGGGCTATCAAACTGTACATATCCTCTGATCCAGCAGTGTCTCTACTGGGCCTGTATCCCAAAGAGATCATAAAGAGGGAATAGGACTCACACGTGCAAAAATGTTTATAGCAGTCCTTTTTGTAGTGACAAGGAACTGGAAACAGAGTGGATACCCATCAATTGGAGAATAGCTGAATAAATTGTGGTATCTGAATGTTATGGAATATTATTGTTCTGTAAGAAACAACCAGCAGGATGATTTAAGAAAGGCCTGGAGAGACTTACATGAACTGAAGCTAAGTGAAATGAGCAAAACCAGGGGAACATTGTATTTGGCAAAAACAAAAAATACAATGATCAATGTGATTTGCCCTTTTCAACAGGGAGGTGATTCAGGTCACTTCCAATGTTCTTATAATGAAGAGAGCCATGGAGTCAAGAATAACTGAATTCAGATCTGGCCTTTGACACCTAAGAGTTATGTGATCCTGGGCAGGTCACTTAACCTCTGCCTCATTTACTTTCCTCATTTACAAAATGGACATAATAGTAACATCTAATTCACAGAGTTGTGAAGATCAAATGAAATAATATCTATAAAGCACATAGCATAGTATCTGACATATATAAGGTATTTTATAAATGCTTATTCCTTTCCCTTCCTCTGCTCCTCCAAATCCTTTTAGGAGAAAGCAAGAGATTCATGCCTTCAACAGTTTGACTTTAGTGAAGTTTGTGGGTTATATGTTTGAAATTTAATTTGTTTTCACATTTTATCCAATATTGTATGGCTAACCATGATGAGGTATAAAATCACACATCTCCACCCCAACTCTGCCAAGTTCTTTAGCTAAAAATTGCAAAATAATATACTAGTTTTTTTGTTTTTATTTTTCTTTATAAAATGGAATATTGGCAAATGTATTTTGGGAAAAGATTTTGGTAGTAACAGAAATCTAATCTACTTCCTTTACTTCTTAATTAGCCTGAATTCTTGATATTCTGTTTGATCTAGGGACCATAAACCAAAGAGTTTTATTCAAAGAGATCAGTATTATACTAGACAAGAGAATATGATTCCATGATGGCAAGTGTTTTTAGATGTTTTGTTCTCTAAATCTCATCTTTCATAAATATTGGTTGATTGAAATGAAATTGAACTATCTCCCAACTTTTACCTAGGCTTTCCCTTTGTGCTATCGAGTTCCAGTTTGGAGCCCCAAGGCAAAATTCTGTAAATTTGTATTTTTCTTTGTAACTGGGTTTCCCCCAGTCAGTCATCAACTAAAATCCCAAAACTCAGTTCATTTTTTTTAACTGTTAAGGAGTTTGGCTATTAAAATTCTAACTCAATGGAAGGAGGTAGAGGGGTCTACAATTAAAGTGTGGAAAGTCCTATTCTAAATATAAAATGAAACTAATCTAGATTTTTCTTCATTAAAAGGTGAAAGGGAAAGGGAAATAGCTATCATGGCACCTTCAATAGATTGGGAAAGGGTATAATCTTTTTCTGAACCCCTAAAACCATTTTTGGGTACTGTTTGGAAAGTAGTGGTCATGCTATGACCTTTTCCTCATCACTGACCAGAGCACCTTTGTCCATGTTATGTGGTTTGTTTATGTTAGCTGACCAAATAGACTTGATTATCTGATCTGTAGACTCATATTTTTGGAGATGATTACATATTTTTCACTCCTTACATCTAGTCTATGATCAAGGCTTATTTTTTTTTTAACATGCAACAATCTCTCAATTTAATCTGTTTTTCCATTTCAACTCCACAAATATCTGGACCAGGTTCTGCTAATCCTAACCTAAGTCACCTCCTCACCAGGCTGTTTACTGTCAGTCTCTTACTGGTTAATTGATTGTATAAGAGAAGCAGATTACAAGTATGATAAAAAGGCCACACCATGGTATCCTTCAAATTCTTAATTTTCAACAGATTCAGGAATAAGTTCATCCCTATTCTCTCTCCACTTCTCCAAACTGGCTTCATCTACCACAACAACTTAACCACTCTTTCTACCTAAGAGTTTCCTCTTCATCTCTTCTTTATTTAATGAAACAGTTGTCCCTTTTCCTTTTAATCCCTAATCATTTTAAATTCATCTTTAAATTTTTTCCTCAAATAAGTCAAACCCTCATTAAACCAGAACCAACCTACCTGTCATTTTTTAAAGCAATTTTTAATACCATGTTGTTAGTTCAGGGGTCTCACTCCAGATAATGGGACATACAGTCTTGAGGTGTGGAAACACACTTTATCAAAGAGATCACAACAAGTCTATCAATTAATAAAGTTACTGGATGGTACCTGAGACTCAAAGAGATTTAGTGATTTGCCTAAATTAATAAGGATAGTTAAAGACAAGATTTGAATCCAAGTTTCCCAACCTCTAAGTCCAACAATCTATTCATTATACCACATTGCCTCTAACAAAGTTATGATACAGATTATTAATAATATGCCAGTCCTTATCACCTTCTTTGTCTCCCTGCTACAATTTAACTGTACTCTCTACCTGTCCCCTCAGAAATACATATTTAAGTCTATTTAGGCCAGAAAGTACACTAAACCAAAATTCTAGACAACCCAAATCATTTTAAACACAACCAGATAATAATCTATAATGCCACCACAAAAAAGGGACAAATGGTGTATTGATCCTATACCAAAGGAGTGGCCTTCATTTACTGGCAAAGAAAAAATGTAGCTTATTTCCTTAGCTAGACCTAAATAATCACAGAATTTGAGAGTTGTAATACACTTCAAAGACCACCTAGTTCAGTGGTCCTCAAAGTGTAGTCCAAAGAATTGTTGGGGTCTCTGAAACCCTTTCAGAGGATCTACAAATTCAAAAATTATTTTTTATTTCCAATATAGTAAATAGCTATAAATATAACCCATGTGAACAAAAACTCTTTGAACAGATCCTCGATAGTTTTTTAACAACATGAAGATACTGAGAACAAAAGTTTGAGAATCACTGACCTAATTCAATTCACATGTGAAAGGAATCTATACTGTAACATACCTGTTAAGTGGTTATTCAGAATATGCTTGAAGACTTCCAAGTAGGGGGAATCCACCTCCTTTTCATGGAGCTCATTCCACTTTTGAACCTCTACATTTGTCAGGAAGCTTTTCCTTATAACAAGTTTAAATATCACTTCTAGTCATTTGAGCAAAAGATTTAGCAATGATATCACTGGTGGAAAATAGAAAAAATTCAATCCTTCCCCAAAATGATAACCCTTCAATACTTGAAGTCAGGGAGCATTCCCTATCCCAAATCTGTATACCAACTCTTCTCTTCTCCAGGCTAATCATGCCCATTTTCTTCAACTTACATTAACAACTTATAGCTTAAGGACTTTAATCATTCTGGTTATGGAACGGTGGCACAGTGGAGTAGGATTGTCACTTTCTTAATTCTGGAAACTAATTTTTTTTATGCATCTTAAGATTACATTTACCTTCTTTGGATTTCTTTTCATTTTGGTGCTGACATATTGAAGTTTCAGGTAAATAAAACCCCCAGAGCTTTCTCAGAAAAACCTAACCTAATCTAACCTTGCTTCTCCCATCCTCTATTTATGAAGTTGATTTTTTGTTTCCAAAATAGAAGATTTTGCCTTTTTTCCTATGGAATCCCATAGATTTAGATTCAGCCCATTGTTTTCCCCTATCAAGATCCTTTTGTATCCTAATTCTGTCATTCACTATGCTAGTGGTCCCTCCCTGCTTTGTGTCATTTGCAAATGTGATGAGCATGCTATATATGTCTTTATCCAAGTCACTGATGAAAATACTTAATTTTACAGCCCAGAGTAAAGATTTTTGGGATACATCACCACACACACCTCCTGCCACATTGATACTGCACCATTAGTAACTACTTTTGGAATCCAACCAATTCTGAATATGCCTAAGAATATTATTTTCTAATCCGCATCTCTATCTCTTTCATAAGAATAGTGGAAGATACTATTTGCCTTTCTAAAACCTACATAAGCTCTATCCACAATATTTAGCTTTTCCACTAGTTTAGTAATCTTATCTAAAGGGGGAGATTCAGTGAGTTTGACTTGATCTATTCTTAGGAAAGCCATGCTGGTTTTTTGTAATCACTATTTCTGTTTCTATGTGTCTGCCAACAATGTCTTTAATGATGCATTCTTGAGTTGTCACAAAAATGGAAGTTGAGCTAACTGGCCTATAGTTTGTAGATTCTTTTTTCATTCTGATACATTTGCTTTTTTATCATCTCATGATACTTCTTCTATTTTCTATGATCTTTCAGATATCACTGGCAGTGGCTCAGCAATTCATTTGCTGCTAATTCAAAGCGCCCCAAATTAAGCAACAACAATAGAACCCAACACCATACCCTTTCCAGGAGCTGAAGTGCCTGATTCCTATTTAAGTCAACATTAACTACAGGGAAGATTGATGACAGATGTTGAATATATACCTGTTGAAGTGAAGTTTTCGAAACTATTCTGTGACTGATACTCTCATTCAAGATAGTGGGAAAATTTTTTTTGTGGATTTGTCATTAAGGACTCAGAGACAATTTGGTACCTGATACCTGGTATAATGAATGCCTTGGAGTTTGGAGTTAGGAAGACTTGGTTTCACATGGTTGGTTATATGACCCTCAGAAAATCACTTAATCTCTCAATTCCCCAGGCAAGTCTCTAAGGCTATAAAGGTGCAGAACAGTTACTAATCTCTATTGATAGAACTACTAGGAGACACTTATGCTGAAGAAATCAAAGCTCCAGAAAAAAAAAAAAAGAATAAAAGTAGTTATTAATGTATTATGAAGAAATTGTTTATTTTAGGTAGTTTCCCAACCTTGACTTTAGTTTTCATCTCAGTTGGGGAAATTTGCAAGTAGAAATGAATTTGAATAAAAGTATGCTTAGACAAAAGAGGAAGAAATAAGAGTTTGGAAATGTACCAGTCCAAAAAATGGCTCACAGTGTCATAAAATTCCCTTCGGTTTTGCAATGGCCTGGAGATTGGTATGATAGAAAAAGTCCATTTGGGAAATCAGAAGATCTGAGTTTGGGTCCTAGCTCTAACATTTACTATCTCTTGTTTTCATTTTTTGATCAACAATTTCATAATCTTTTGAATGTGAATAATAATGAATCTACCTACTTCACAGGGTTGTTTTGAATAAAGTATTTTGTAAACCTGAAGGTTTTACATAAAGTTGATTTACTATTACTGTTTGAAATCACTACTAGTCTGATGTTTTTTGCTCATTACCAACATTATAATTTTACTATGTGTATATTTCCAGCAAGATTATCTTTCAAAAAACAAAACAAAACAAAAAACAAAATAACTTTCTTATACAATTTTTTATTGAATGCCAAATATGCATCCAGTAGACCATTAAATACTATTTCTAAACTAAAACACAACTTTTCCATGTATCTGGACATGCTGTTTCTATATCATTCTTCATTCAGAGCATTTTATTTTGAACAATAAATGAATGATTATAAAGAATAATGGAAACTATTATCATGTTTTCCCTACTCATGTCTTAAGTATAGTCAAAAAAAGATCAGTGTCTTTCTAATACTTTATAAAGAAAATTTACTATGAAACTAAGGTGCTCACTGCCAGGGTATATTGCAGAGCAAATGTTTATAGCTAGCTTATAAATCCCTGAAAATGGGGGATTATAATGGAAATACTGACAGCATCTTAACTATAACAGTACAAATAATATTACTGTAACAAAACTTATAATCTCATATATTTGCCATGGGACTGATGGAGATTTGATTACAAGTCCCAGATAACCTTTCACTGATTCAATTCAAATGGCATAATTATTCCATATTCTTCAAATTCCTTAAAGTGCATTTCAAATGGAGTAGCATATGATCCCAAATATTTATTCTGAAAAGATAGACCCAATTTTTTTCTTTACTTGTATAAGATATATCTGACCTCTGAGGCATTTGAAAAAATCATTAATCAGTTTTTTTTTTCCTGTGTACCTTTTTTATGTGTGTAAAAGAGTTACTTTCTCCCTAGATCTTCTCAGATATATTGCCAAGATGATTCCCCCAGAGAACCATGTGTTTATCTTGACAGGTGTTAGTGAGATCTGTGGATCTCTATGGAATTATTTCTGGTTGTGTTAAGGTACAGTAGAAAACATTAACTCTGCAAACTAATGAACTTACCTTATTACATTCTAAATAAAATAAACCACACAGTGAGTAGGATTAATCTACTAATGTCTTCCTAATGAAGCTTTCATTAGGCATATGGTGTGGTCTTCAATATCTAACACATGCCAGGAATTAAAACGAAGCATACCTGGGGCTTTTCCTCTTTTCTCACAATATTCTTGCATGGATATTTGCTAGTTTACACTTAGATTTTATTACAGACCTAATGAAAGGCTGATAGATACTAGTATAGTTTCCAGAGTTAGGGAGTTTGCCCAACTAGGGCAGGAAAAACAAATGCTTTGCTTTTTTTTTTTTTTATTGTTGTCTCTAATTTAAACCTGGATTTATTATGATTGGGAGGTGGGGTTGGGGAGGGGAATTCTCATTTTCTCTAAAATGCAAAATCTAATTCATTAACAACATTTAGGTTCTAAATGTTGAACAGGGAACTGTTTTAATGAGACAGACCAATCATTTTTCTGCCTTAAGCTGAATAATGCTTTTTTGAATTATGATTATGTAAGCAGCAATAGAGGGTAAGAAAAGAATTGAATTTTGAGTTAGCGAACCTGGGTTCAAAACTCTGGTACTTAGTTATTACTTGTATTACTATGGGCAAGTTTTCTCAGAACTTAAAATGAGGTAAACTATATGTCTGCTAAAGTCCTAAGTTTCTAACTCTAAATTCATGATCATGTTCAGAATTTTAATTAAAAATTCTTGCACCCAAGAGAGAATGAATGTGAGAGAGACCTCACATGTTAGTATATATATTTCTTATAAGGTTTAGACATTGAGACTGCCCTGACTAATGATATTTGGGGGTTAGAGCACCATGATAGGCTAGGACGGAGAAGCTGCCTGGAATTTAGATTCAGTCCCAGGGTAAAATGGAAGAAGGGATGGGGGAGGAGGGAGGTGCATGCTGTTTGCTAATTGTTATTGCTTATTTCTTTCTAAAGAAAGAACAGAACTCTTGTTATCACCTTCTGTATTTGCCCCAGAAAGTCCTGATCATGTCACTTTAGTTATCATGATCTACCAATCAATTAAACAACAAATATTTGTTAAATGCCTCCTAGAAAACTATAAATGATATTAGACAATACAAGTTTAGTTTGAATTACAGTGAAAGAAGCTGCTGTTCCTTCAAATTTTAAATATTATGAATAAACTTTGCCAATGAAATTATAATGAAAGAGGATCACAAACAAACCTTCCTCCAATCTGCCTTCATCACAGTAGTCATCCCAGTTTGGGAATGCATTGTCACATGAAATTGGACCTGCACAATCATCCAAAAAAGAACTTCATGTATCTAGTTAATAATTATTGTTGTTCAGTCATGTCTTACTCTTTGTGACTCCATTTGGGATTTTCTTGGCAAAGATATTGAAGTAATTTGCCATTTCCATCTCTAACTCATTTTACAGATGAAGAACTGAGGCAAACAGGGTTAAGTGAATTGCTCAAGGTCTCACAGTTAATAAGTATCTGAGACCCTAATTTGAATTCAGGAAATTGAGTTTTTCTGACTCCAGGGCTGACACTCTGTGCACTATGGCATCACTTACCCACCTCTGGAGGTCCTGGTGTTCCCTGCCAAATTACCTTGAATTTACTTTGCATGCATTTTATATATACACATACATTTTTTATCTCCCTTGGTAGACTGTAATCTTCTTAAAGGCAAAGATTTTTTTCATTTTTCTCCCTAGGGCCTACAGCATAGTAAGCAATTAATAAATGCTTTCGAAATGATGAATTTAGATTTATGTAGTACTTTAGGGACTTCTAAAATGCTTTCCAAAACAACAAAACCATGTGTGACGGGTAGTACAATATTAATGTTCTCATTTGGCAGGCCATGAAACAGCATTAGAGAATTAGTGACATCCTCGATGTCACAGGGCCTGTAAATAGTAAAACCCAAGTTTTCTTTCTGCAAAGTCAATGCTCCTTTCAACCTGGTGCCCTATAAAGAATATGGAATTATAATAAGAAAAGATCTCGGTTCTAATTTCATCTCCCCTCCTTTTCATCTCCATAACCCTGGACAAATTCCTTGACTCATCTTTCTTATTTTTCTGTTACTTTCTTATGTGTTTCTTCTTCCCAGCAAAGTAAGCTCCTTGAGGGGAGGAATTGTTCCATTCTTGTCTTTGTTTCCTAAAGCCATAGGAAGGTGTCTGGCATATAGGAATTCACTAAATCAATCAGTTTGTTGACTGATGGATTGATTTAGCAAAGCTTTCTTTGGGTTATTGGGAGGATCAAGTCAGACAATGCGTAAGGCATTTTGTAATCCTTAAAATGCTCTCTAAATGTCATCCAGAACACTTCATTGTTGCCTCCTTAATTTCCTTTGTATTTTTTTATCCAAGCTTTCTCTGGCCTTGTTATTCACACACATGTACATGAGCATTTCAATCAAGTTTTAGTGATATTGATGATGATGAAGAGGAAAAGGATTTTAATTTATTGACTTTACTCATAATCTAGCACCTGAGTTTGAAACAGATATGATGAAAAGAGAGCCACCCCTGTTACCTTTCTCCTATAGCAATAGCAGCCAGAAACAGCATGAAAGCAATGGATCATGAAGAAAAGCAATTTCCTACTTGAGGGATTAGGCAGTGCCCTTCTTTGTACTGTTAAATCACAGTTTTTGTTATTTTTTCAAGTAATACTGATTTTTTTCAATTTAAATAAATAGTCCCTAGAGAAATTGCAAAAGAGCCCCTAAACACATCACTTCATAACCAATCAATAGTAAAGATTAAAAAAATCCTTTATATTGTACTTCTTTGAGCTAACCTATTGATACCCCAAGAAAAAAAAAGAGTTAAACTGCTAGACAAGAATTAACTTAACAAGGAAGAATTTCATGTGATACACAGGACTTTTTTTTCTTTCCTCTACAGAAAATAGATGATTTTCATGAAGAGTCTATATGCATTTGTTAATATTAGAAAATTGAAAACTGCAAATTTCAGTGAGCATTTACCTTACCTCTTAGTTTTCCCACAAAATTAACTACTGCTATTAGCTTGTAATCAATTCAGTCTCAGGAAATTGGAGCTTTTCAGATATGGAAGAGAACTGTGCTCTGAATATCACGTAAAATTCTAATCAATTTAAAAGGCATTATCCATGCAATGAGGAGTAAAATATAGTTCTAAGTAATAAAGGCAAATAATAGATACATGCTAAAATTGTGGGGATGGAAAATCATTAGCCTATTTTCATAACTAGTTTCTTAACCTTTTTTTTTTTTTTTTTGCTTTGTATGAGTCATGCTTAAGGATGTTGCACATCTTCTGAGCTAAAAACTGGCACACTATATAATTAAGAGGAAAAAAATTCCTCATGGCTAAATAATGGGGTTGTGACAAAAAATGCAAAGGAAGTAATAAAACCACATTGTTTCTTTCTATTCAAACAAAAATTGTTCTGTTTCACTTACATAAAATCCAAACCCAGGATACCTAATATGTGTCTGGTTTATCAGCTATCTTGGGTCTTTGGAGTCACTGGAGGTCATGTTTCTAGCCTTCATTTTCTGTCAAAACACTGTGCCAGGAATTCCTTGTATGAGTTACTTCTCTTGGTAGGGATTAAGAAAAAAGAGGAATTTTAGAAATACACAGGACAAATTCCTTATATTATCCTCCCCAATCCAGTGGAGTTATTTAGGAGATGAGGTAGGATATTCTTCAAGAAAACTAAAGGAAGATTTATGTTAGAAGATGCAGGAATTGAAGAAGCAATAAAAATTCAGCATGATGTATACAAAGGGTAATTAAAAAGGATTAAAATAGCATGTCCTGTGAAGGAAGAAACCTGAAATCAAATTCCAGGTCTTTGACTTCATCATTGAACAAATTGGTAGTTCAGTAGATACAGTATTAGTTAGGTATGCCATGAAGACCTGAGTTCAAATTTGACTTTCGTCACTTATTAGCTATGTAACTGATCCTGGACAAGTCACTTAATCCTGTTTACCGCCTCAGTTTTTTCATCTGCAAAAATGAACTGGAAAAGGAAATGGCAAATCATTCCAAGTGGTCTATCTGCCAAGAAAATCCCAAATGTGATCATTAACAATTAGACATGACTGGAAAATTATAATCACCTAGGGCAAGTTATCAACATTTCATCTGTAAAACTAGTAAATTGGACTAGGTGTTCTCTAAAGTCTTTTTCAGCTCTGAAATTCTATGATTCTATAATTCATCCAATTAAGAAATCAGGGGGAAAATTAAACCAAATCAAAATAGGATCATTTGGATGATACTTTAGCCAAACCAGATATCTGGTTTTTCATGTACCTTTTACAGAAATATTCCTAAAGTCTTAGAATAATAAAAATAATTTTAAAAAATCATCCTGACCCCTGAAGGGTGCATGCTCATAAGGCTAAAGATAGCAAAGACCTTAGAGGTTATTTATTATAATTCCTTCATTTTGCAGAAGTAGAGACAGAAAAGGAATAAGTATTTATATAATATTTATTGTATGCTGGGGATGGTACAAGTGCTTTACAAATATTTTCTCATTTTATCCTTGTAGCAACCTTGTGAGGTAGAAGCTGCCATCCCATTTTATAGTTAAGGAAAGTGAGATTAAGCATTTTGCATAGGAATATGCAACTAGTTAAGTGTCTGAGGCTAGATTGAACTCAAGGCTTCCTGACTTCAGATCCAGCAATGTATCCACTGTCCCACCTAGCTACCAGAAGAGGATGAAGCTCAGAGAGATTAAATGATTTGCCCAATGCCATAGAATTAGTATATGACAGAGTATGTCTGTGCAAAAGATCGAACCAGGTCCTTCTACTAAATTCAAACTTCAAGACACATCCTCCTTTGAGGGCATATGAGGAGGCCAGGTGTAGATTACTAGCCAGCCCCCAATCCTAATATAAAAAAACAAAACAAAACAAATCAACTAAATAAGGTTCATTTAGATTCATCTATCATCACATTTTAGAGTTAAAAAGGCAATTAGAAATCATCTCTTTTAATACTTTTCTTTTACTGATAGAAAATAGAGGTAAATCTTAGATGAAACTTGTCATATTCTTTTATTTGTATCCTTGTTATTTGATATGGTTCTTTGCACATAATAAACATTTAATAAATTCCTTTTCATTTATTCCATTTTTAGTGAATCCCAGATAAGGAAAACTCTCTCTATAATATAAATGGAAAATACACCTATTCTTCATAGAGTTATGTGGGACACTGAGAAGGTTTAGTAATTTACCCAGAACCACATAGCCAATTAGATAGCAGAAATGGGACCTGACCCTTAAATCTATTTGACTCCAAGGTCTGCTCTCTCACTGCTAAGTCATGGTGCCTATCACATATTTCTGTAAACATTTAAAATATGTTATAATCTGGCTATTTATCTTAGCTCCTGTAATTGTAGAGTCTAAGTATTTCAAAGCAGCAGCACTAATCAGACATTTTTATTGACCAGGTGCTTAAGTTCTATTTGGGAAACGTTGTTTATGAAGTTTTTAAGAGGGAAAATATTGATAAATATGATTCTCTTACATTTAATATTTTTACCATTCTGAAAAGTCTATAATTACTAGGCTGTCTAAAGAGTTTCAATTACTTTAACTCCTGAGTACCACATAGTGATTAAATGAGAATAAGCAACAAGTCGTGGATTTGGGCAGCCCAGAGAACCACTGTGGCATAAGATCAATGGTTATGCGGTTCACTGAAGAGTAGCTTTGTCATTGTTTGCTACATTCAACAAAGGTCCATATAAATGCTTCAGAAAGCTTTCCTCCATGATTTCCTCATTGTGCCAGTAGATCCCTAGCAACAACAATCGAAATAGCCTGAGCTTATTTAAGAAAACACAGCTCCAAGGGAGAATTATTATAATGATCATGTAGTTGTTTAAATATATTTTCAACAGGAGGGGCATCCCTCTGTGCTTCTAAATAGGGACAATTAACAAGAATAAATGTAAAAGCTTGCATTCAGATCCCCAGATTCATATGCACAAGCACAAAATGGGGGAGAGTTCAATGGGCAACAATTCAGGTCCAGAAGAGGAGCTAGTATTTATTAAGTGCCTATTATGGTCCAGGAATTGTGCTAACATTCTACAAATATTATCTCATTTAATCTTTGCAACAATTATGGGAGGTCAGTGCTATTGTCATCCTCATTTGGAAGTTGAGGAAACTGAAGCAGCCAGAGATAAAGTACTTTGCCCAAGGTCACTTGGTTAGTGTGAGAGACTGGATTTGAACTCAGATCTTTCTTACTCTATCCAAATATATAGCATTCTCTCCCCTGAAACACCTAGTTTGTCTCTCTAGTCTCTACTTGATTAGAAACTTTATAAAAATCTAATGTTATCAAATTACTAAAAAAAGTGATCATAATTGTTATGTCCTAATTTGGGGAATTAATTAATTTTCTTGAATCAGATTTTAATAGGAAATTTGGCAAATTGGAGAACATTCAGGAAAGGATCACTAGGATCATAAAGAGAATGGAAATCACTTCCAAAAAAAAGATTAGTTTAATGGAAATCAGGTTATATTTAGAACTGAGGAAAAAAAAAAAGCTAAGAATAGGTTACACTTTCAAATTTACCTTAGTGAGAGTTTCCTATTTCAAAAGACTGAGGAATCAACACGACAACGACTACTCTTGATATGACTTACGCCAAGAAAGAGGAACTGATGATGAAATAAAAATGGTGGGGACATTAGGAGTAACTAATAACTCCATTTTAGAATTTGGGATATTAAGGAAAGGAAATTACAGGCATAGTTTGATGTTGACCTCAGATTTTAGGACAACAGATTCAAAGGATTCAGAAAAAGCATCTTAGAAACTGTAGACTAAAATTGTGGACTAGATAGCATATGTCTGTGCAAAAGATCTAAGGATTTCAGTTGACTATGACCTCAATTTAAGGAAACAGTGAGATAAGAAAGCTAAAAAAGGTGATGTGGTCATAGATTGTGTTAAGAGAATATCATCCATTTCTAGAGAGATGTAAATACCACTGTACTCTGTCCCATTAGGGTTCCCAAGCTTCAACTCAAAATACTTACCATTGATAAATAAGGATTTAAGAATTTATCAACTTCTTTAAAAGCTTAACTCCAGGGACCTTCTCCCCACTCCCCATGAAGCCTTGGCAGTCTCCTATTCCCCAAATGATTTCTTCCTTCCTTTCTCTCAACTCTTCAATTCAATACTTTATGACTATACTTTGGTCATTTACCCCATTCTACTTTGTACTAATACTTTGCCTTTTAATGTATACATGTAGCCTTCCTAATGAAACAAGTATACTTAGTGTAGAAACCCAATTCCTTTCAAATATAATGTTCAATTTAAATCTATTCAATTAGCATTACTGAGAATTGTCTAGATGCTTGGCAGTAGACTAGGAACCAAGAGTATAAAAACTGAGGATCACCTCAAGAAAGTTACATTCTAAGGGTAAAGGAATACAATATATAAATAAGATAATTGGAGGAGGTAGAAAGCACTAACACCTAAGAGGATCAGGAAAGGCTGCTATTGGAGCTTTACAGCTGATTTAAGTCTTGAAGGAAGCTAAACATTAGAAATTGCTAGAGGAGACACACAAAATACCAGCTGATAATATTTTTCTATTTGGGTATGTTTATATTAAATAAATGTTAGTATGGCTTTACTGCTGCTGCTGCTGATCCTCCCTCTCCCTCTTCCTCCTCTTTTCCCTTCTCTTCCCCCATATCCTCCTTCTCCTCCTCTTCCTCCCATTTACAATGATTTAGTTTATAAGTACTGTACCAGAGACAGTGTGGTATAGGATTGAGAACTATTCTCATAAAAAGGAAGAAAGACCTGTGTTCATTATCACCCCCTCTTCCCCCATATGCTGGTATCATTCATCTAAACAAGTTTTAAAGTTTTTAGATTACAAAGATGAGGGAGCTTCCTCATGAATGGAAGATTTTATACAATCAGTCTCAATAGGCTGGGCACTTGTGCTTAAGTCAAACTGATATGGGCAAGACTTGTTTGGTCACAGCCTAAGACTAGGTCCCACCTTTAAAAGGAGTTGTCTGACTTTATCTCCTGCGTAGTTCAGACTGTCTAGAGGCAGGTTTAGGTCAGGATTGCCTGGATGCTACTCTAGGCCTTCTTTCTATTGGGATTACCTGGGCTACTATTTTGCCAGGGCCCTGCCGTTACTCTGAACTGGGAGTTGCCTAGGGCTTTACTCCTGCGGGGTTACTCTGCTAGGAACTGCTCATGGCTTATCCATTGCTATGGGACCTGGCTGCTTTGGACTTTAACTTTCACCTACCCTGGCTTGTCTCCATTCTGAGCTTCTGGTATGGTCCTGAATTTTACTCTAAAGCATTTTTAGAGCTTTTTGGGAGAACTGCAAGGAAGAGAATATCTGAGGTCCTTTATTTCCTAACATTTTTATCTATGCATCTTTGGGAGTTTTTCATGTCATTGAAATTTCAGGGTTTAGTTTCTATCCTACAGTTAACAAATTTCCTCACAAACTAGATTACAAAAATCCTTTTATGTTTCTTTGATGCCTGAAGAAACTGTGAGAAAGCGCCTTGAGGACAGCTATGTTGTTCAGACTATACTTTTTAGATCTTTTGTAGTCCCTGGTATAGCACCATGTCTTGTAGATAGATGTATACCCAGAAGTATGTTCTGTAAATGCCTCTTTGATTGTCATCTAAAAAAAAAAAAAACTAAGGGTACATGGAAGAGGAAGAGAAGTGAAAAGAAATGACCTTGTGGTTGGCAGATGTGGAATGGAGAGAATACATAAAGGAACTCAGATGTGGTAAGGTACTTCTCTGGCATTTACGGCTTCCAGTGTGGCTTACCACACCTGTGATTTTTTCTGTAATTAGGGTCAGCATTGACTCATTCCTTTTATTCCAGGGAGCCCACTAGTTTCCCATCCTGAGAAGGACTTGAGAAAATCTGTTAAGTGTGATCATACAAGGACAAGGACAGACTGCAAACAATTTGCATAAACAAGTCTTTGCTGTGATATTAGGTAAATGTTGATGCCTCTTCTCCACTTCTTTGAATTCAAAGAAATCAGGAAAACATTTTCAGTCTATTTTTATTTTTTTGTTTCTTTTATATTCCTCAGGCAATAACTCCTTCACAGACTTGCCTCTGATGTGACCACTCTGTCAATTAATGATTGTGTTAACAAACCGTAAAATGGACTTATCCAGGCCTCCATGCCTTTCAATTGTCCCTCATTATAAAAGGCATCCCTCATCTTTCACTCAAATTTGCCTCCCACACAAACCTTCTGTGCTCTCATTTTATTATTACAAATAAACAAAAGTCTAAGCTGGAAACTGAGACAACAGAACTTGTCCCATACACTCTAAAAAACACAAAACATACTTGCTGTATACTACTGACCAAAAAACCTTATAGTTCAGGATACTTCTTAAAATTGATACCCCACTTTATTTTGTATTATTTATTGAAAAGTGTATCTAATCAGCATATCAATATTTATTCTTATAAAATTTAGAATTACTTAATACTTATCAAATTTAGAATTGATTGTATAGGCTTCAGTGGTACAATTTGCATGCATTTAACTTTTGTATTCTTATGGGCTACAATTTGGTCACAAAAACTCAAAAATCTATAAGTTTTTTGGAAGGGAGAAAGGGGAAAGGGAAGACAGTCAATCTGGCCATAAATGTTGGCCCACCATAAGAATTTCCAGGGCATGTGAGACATCCCCTGTTTGGGTTTCTCACAGGCAAGCCAAGCAAAGCCCACCCTTCATCTCTGTGTGAACAATCATACTTTTAGTTTAATTTGCATTGCCAGCTTTACAAAAGAGTTACTTCATCAAAAGGGTTTGTGGTTAGTGAGAAGTCTTGGATCCCATTTATTGGAAATTGCTAGTTTTATTCATAAATTATACTCACAACTTTGTGCCTCAGATTATAACAGATTTTTATCACCAGAACAGTAATCATGTTATAAGACAGGAGTTCTAAAGAATCCTAAAGAGTTCTTTAAAGTTCTTTAAAGAACTCTTTAGAGTTCTAAAGAAGAAAGGTTAAAACCTTTTTGTATAATGGATACACTTGACATTTTGATGACAACTGGATTCCCTTCTCAGAGTAATGTTTTTAAATGTATAAAATAACATATATAGGATTACAAAGGAATTTAGAAATACAGATATAATTGATTTCTCCTTCAAGTTTATGGACTCTGAAATCTATCTACACTCTTGAGCAGTTTATGGATCCCAGGATAAGAACTTGGGTTTGGAGTGAAAAAATTCTTAGAAATAATATTCTGCAATTTCCTCATACTATTCTATAAATTACAGCACAAAGAATTTTATAAATTAAAACACAAAGAATGGTGGTTACATAGCAGTAAAAAGCAGATGTAAGATTCAGGTTCTGTATCCTCATCTGTAAATTGGGGTATAATAAAAGCTTCTCTCTTTTATGGGTGTTGTGAGAATCAAATTAGATAACATTATAAACTTTAAAATAATATAAAAATGCTGGCTATTCATGATGATGATAATGATGATATGTTATTCTCAATTGGAGACCCCAGTTTGCCAGTATGAGTGGGTGAGTCAAGAGGGGATGTAAAAAAGCAAATGTCCATATTTACACATATATTTAAACAAGCATTTGTTGAACAATTCCTATGTTCATTGGGGATATCAGGACAAATATGGAATAGTCCTTGTTCCTCATGAAGTTGATAATCTGCCAACTTCTATGCTGTTGAATTGAGAATGTGTGTGTGTGTGTATTGTTTATATGTGAATGTATATGCAAATATATATATGCATATATATATATGCACAGACATATATGTATGTGTATGAATATATATTCATATATTCTTGGCCCTCATAAGCTTTGACATACATATCCTTTTGACAATTATATAATCTTACATTTAACCTTTTTTTCTTGGAGAAAGATCCAGGAAATCTTTTGACAGTGATCAAAGCATTTAACACTTCATGATGAACAGTTTTAGTTGGATATCTTTTCTAAAGTGCAATGTACTTTGAAACATATTTTAAAAACACAACAAAATTGTGCATCAGATTTATAATAATGTTATATCTTCTTTTATCTTTGTCTTTTCCAAACCTCTGAGCTACTGACTTAAGTGGAGAGGAAAGGGAAAACAATAAATCAAGAAATGATTATAGAAGACCTGGCTTAGTATTCCAAGTTTAATATAAACTAACTGTAGGATCCAGAACAAGTCATTTAAAACTTCTGAGCCTCAGTTTCTTCATTTGTAAAATGGGTATCATGACACTTGCAATACTCGACTTACAGGGCTTTTATGAGGAAAGCACTTTGTTAACTTTAAGATTATCAACAACCTACAATATTTTACTCTATGTTTGGCCTTCTCACAATAGAAATGCACCCTAACTTATGGCCCCTTTTTTCTGATTGGATGGTTCCTTTATGTACATTCATTTGAAGGAGACAGTTATGTCTTCATTGTACTTCAAGCTCTATTCTTGACTCTCAGGACTTTCTCTCCCAGATACCCATACAATTCCTTTTCCCTTTCCAGACCATCTTTTCATCTTCCTTTTATATATTATGTTCCTCTATTCTAGTGTAATCTTGAGGAGAGGGACTTTCTTTCTGATTATATGTAGATATAATGTAGCACTTAGTACAGGACCTGGTATATGGACAATATTTAAAATATGTTTGTTGACTTGAGTAACTTATCAATCTAATCTCATTTTGTATCACCATCATAGTCATAGCTGAGTCTTAGATTATATTCTAAGGTTTGTAAAATCTTTTAAATACACTATTTCATTTGACCTTTCAAAGAACTTTTATGAGGTTGATATGGCAAAATCCCTACCTGTTTTACAGATGGGGAAAATGAGACTTAGCAAGATGAAGTGATTTGTCCATAGTTATCCAATCAATAATTAGAATTGGATTTAGGTCAGTTTTCCATGAAACTTTCCAGTGCACAATAACAAATTTTCAAAAGATCAAGAAATACTGTGGAATTCTGAATCAAAATTATTATTATTATTTTAAAATGATCATATTTTGTGAATTATAAGTAACTCAGATATAACTGCCAACTAAGGCAACAGGCTTCAATAAGAAATTTAAAAATTGAAGAGCATTCTCTGATCCTTTGACAGATTTCTTCTGCTATGAAATAAGGCTATCAATAGTCTGTGAAAAAATGAAATGTTCCAGGTCTATTTTTATGCAGCCATTACCAAATTTCTAAATGAATTAAAAGAAATAATTTATCTAAAGAGGTACATGTTGACATAAATGTTCTACCAGCGAGTGTTAGTATAACAACCCAGACTTTTATAGCACTTTTAAGCATATAAATTATTTTTTCTCAGAACAACAATATTGTAAGGTAGATGGTACAAGTATTACTGTCTCCATTTTAAAGAAAAGGAAACTCAGATGCACAGAGGCCTATGGTTACTGAAATAGCAAATTTAAGAAATAGAGATTCAAATTCTAGGCCTGCTGACTTCAAGGTCTATCATTCTTTCCATTACACAATGCTATATCTTTATGTGTATATGTACATATACATGCATGTGTGAATATATAAAAATATGTCAGTGGAAATAGATTATAAATACATTTTTTTTCATGCAAGGTACATTTTGGATATTACCATGAAAATATTTTTATACACCTCAGGCTATCTTCATTGCTGCTGGGAGGGAAAAAACTGTTCTTTTGTGAATAATTGACAAAAAAAGCTAAGAATAACTTATTGAGAGAGTGTTTTCATTTGCATTCAAGCTAATTTTATAAATATGGAAAGCTTTGGACCTCAGCAAATAAAAATGTTAGCCTAGATCTGCTTGCAAGGAAAAACGAATCTTCCTACCAGTGGTCACTACTCAAGAATTTGGCAATAATAAAGCAGAAAGAAAAAAAAAACACGCACTTAAAAAGACTTTGCATTTATGGCAATACACAATATACCAAAATATTGAAAGGCCTCTTAAATTTTGAAACCATACAATTGTTATAGAGTATACAATAATTCTACACAAAATGAGCTAAATGCTGAAAATCCTAAAAAAAAATGAGGGAATGGAAATTTAGGGTTTTAACAGTCCCTTATCTACCTTTATCAGTATAGTTGTTTGGGGGATAATTACTCTTCAGAGCATATTTTAAGTTCCCATCAAGTATGTAACTTTAATTATTTTATGAAACAATGATGAGGCAATATCTTATAGTGGCTACAGAATTGGTTTCATAGACCAGAATACCTGAAGTTAAGAGTTTCAAGTAACACATATCAAAGGTGCTAATCTGGGAAAGTCATCTCAGATCTCAGTGTCCTGGCCTAAAAATGTCAAATTCAAATAGAAATAGGTGTCACTAACCTGCACATAAGACTCCCTACATTGAATTAGAAAGTCACAATTAATATTATCTATTTTTGTCTTTTTTGTCTATTTGACTTTTCCCTTTAAATGGTTTGATAATCAAGGAAGGGAATATTGTTAGGTCCTATAGATATGTGACAGTGTCTTGTTTTCCAAAAGAATCCCAAGGAGTGTTGAAGACTATATATGTTTGTTTTCATTATCTGAAGAAAAGATGAGTTTTGAATGGAAGAAGATGGTGGAATGCCATAAAGAGTGGAGAAATATTTAATAAATGGTCCTTGGCTCTCTATGTTACATGATTAAGAGGAAGAGAAATGTCTTTGGCAAGATCGTGAAAGTCAAAATCAAACTCCAAATACTATCTTCTTTTATGAAGCCCTCCCTGATATCTGTCCAGCTGGAAATGAAATATTCAATTCTCAAAAAAAGGAACTTTGTGTATGTTTTATATTCTTTGATTTTTAATTGTAATTGTGTGTGATAAATAACATTGTATGTTAAATATTAAAATCAGATAACATGGAATGAAGTCTTGCTCTGGCACAAATAAGTTATTTGACCACAGACAAATCTTATAACTTCTCAGTGCCCCCACTGAACTAAGATAGAAATTACAAAGAAGTTGCTGATCTGTATCAATGAAGGGAGTTTACTCACTCAGAATTTAAACTACATAGCTTGGAATTCAAGGCTCCCTATAATCTGCTTCCAAATTACTTTCTTCCCATTATTCCCCTACATCAATGTCAAATATAGCAAAACTTGTTTATTCACCACTTTCTTTATATATCTTGTGTTTTCTTGCTTCTGCACTTTTGTTCACACACTGTGTCCTCCCTGTTAATCTATATAGCCTATGTATCCATTAAAGTCCATTTCAAATCCTGCTCTGATAATCTTTTTTTTTTTTTTTTTTTTTTTTGCTTTGGCCCGGCAATGGGGGTGATTTGCCTAGGCTCACACAACTACTAAGAGTGAAGTGTGTCTGAGACCAGATTTGATCTCAGTCCTCCTGACTCCAGAGGCGGTGCACTATCCATTGTGCAATCTATTTGCATCTCTTCCTCTTCTTAACTATAACTTTTATTCACATCTCTTTTCTCTCCAAACATTTTGTGAGCTCCTAATGGGCAAATTGGACAGTTTGTATATTTTTTCTTTTGCTTATCTTACAGATTATAGTAAAATGTTCTACACACAACACATACATCATAAACATTTATTGAACAAATAAATGAGTAGGTAGTTGAAACTCTCTACACTAATATATTCATAAGTCTAGTACACTTTACCTTCCAAATATGTGTGCATATGTGTCTGTGTGTGTTATATTTCCCTACCAGACTGAGGACAGGAACCATCACAAATAAAAACAACAACAAATAACAACAGCTAACATTTAAATAGCACATGAAGGTTTAGAAAAGTCCAATATCATCTTATTTAAGACTTTAAACCTTGTGAGATAGATGCTATTATTATCCCCATTTAACAGATGTGGAAACAAAGGTAAACAAATTAAGTGACTATCCCAGGTTCGCATAATTAGTAAATGTTTGAGGTGGGATTTGAACTTTTATTTTTCTTACTCCAGATCCATAATGCCACCTGAAGTGAAGAGAGTACTACTCATATGGTTTAGAAGATGGTTCAAATGCTACCCCTGCACTCTATTAGTTGTCAGACCAGTTGTAGTTATTACTCTATGATCCTTTGGTCTTGAAGTACTATGAGCAAATCACTTAAAATCTCTGAGTGTAAATTCCCACATTTGTAAAACAAGATGATATCTATAGTATCTTCCCTATCAAGTTGTTTTGAGTCACAATGGGAATGCTATATGTAAAATGCTTTGCAAAATTTAAATCCTTATACAAAGGATTTATACAGTTATTCTCTTCCTCAGCACCTATAGGAGAGCATTACATATGGTAGGCATTTGATAATCATTTGTTGAATGGGATTGAACTGATCTGAGCTCTTATGACATTAAGCAATGGGTCAAACTGTTTCCCTCTTAGTTTCTATGTAGTGATACTCTAAGCATACATCAATTATATTTTTGTATTCTAGTTATAGCATGGGAATACCATAGATTATGAAGCTAAAATATTTCCTTCAAAGATTAATATTCTATAAGAAATCATGAGCAAGCTGATTTTAGAAAGACCTGGAATGACTTACATAAACTGATGCTAAATGAAGTGAGGAGAACCAAGAGAATATTGTACACAGCAGCAAGATTATTTGATGGACTTGGTTCTTTTCAACAATGAGGTGATTCAGGCCAGTTCCAGTAAACTTGTGATGGAGAAAGCCATCTGAATCCAGAAAGAGGACTATGGGGACTGAATGTGGATCACAACAGTATTTTCACTTTTGTTGTTGTTGTTATTTATATGCTTGCTTTTTTCTTTCTCCATATCCCCCCTTTCGATTTGATTTTTCTTTTGCAGCATGATAAATGTGGAAATATGCTTAGAAGAATTGCATATGTTTAATCTATACTGGTTTACTTGCTATCTAGGGGAGGGAGGAAGTGGGGAGGAAGGAAAATTTGGAACACAAAGTTTTACAAGGGTGAATGTTGAAAACTCTCTTGTGTATGTATTTTTAACAATAAAATGCTGTTATTCTTAAAACAAATAAAATAAAATAAAATATATCCTTCATACTATAGCTTGCAGTTTTACAACATCTTCAGGGATGTCTTTCTACATGGAGGTGTTTTAGAGTATATACTTTGGGCAAGGGAGAAAGAAGGGAAGGAGGGTGAGTAAAGGACCTTTGCATGTAGTCTTTGCATTATATTGCAGTTTAGATGAACATAATGGGCAGTTATGAACCCTTTTCAAGCACAAGAAGGCATGTCTAAGGAGCTCATAGAATCATAGGGTTTGAGATTTAGAGAGGACTTTAGAGATTCAAGACCTTAATTTCAAAGAAATTAAGAAATTAGAAAATGGAAAATATCAATGACTTGCTCAAAGTCATTTAAGTAGCAAACCAACTTGAATAATGCCAACACATCAGTGATTAAGTAGTAGCCATTGGCAGAAGAAAGGGCTGAAATAGAGACTGAGGGATGAAAAGAGAATTAGCTCTTTGCCTGCTTGATGATATTTTTTTTGCATCATCACATAAAATAATGCCTATTTTTGATTCGGGCAAAACTGAAGTTAAATTTGGAATTGGTAATTATTCAAGGTTATATGGAATTGGTAGCAGAATTGAATTAGGGTTAAGTTAGGGTGAATAGTTAGATGGCACAGTTAGTAAAGTCTTGGGCTTACATTCAGAAAGACTCATTTTCCTGAGTTCGAATCTAGTCTCAGACACTTGCTAGATGGGTGACCCTAAGTGACTTGCTTAGGGTTCACTTCAGTTTGCTTCAGTTTTTTTAACTGTAAAATGAGCTAGAGAAGGAAATTCCAAATCCCTCCAATACCTTTGTTAACAAAACCTCAAATGATGTCACTGACAGTATTAAGGTTAGGCTAGAATCTAATGTAGGGTTAGCCTAATCTAACCTAGAACCTAAGTTAGCATCTAGAGCTTTTGGTTCTTGGTGTCCACTAAACTCCCAGTTCAGTACTTTCTCTCTTACATCCTGTGATTCAACATTAATTCAAATAAAGCATATGTACTAACTTATCTATTGATTATTCAAGATTGGACAACTTTTCAAGTGAAAGAAGTAATGATGTGATTCCAGGTCAGGAGTAAAGTGTAGAGTGCCCAAATATGTACAACTTGGCTAAATCCTAATGAAGGTGGTGAGAAAAGGCATGCTTATAACTTTGACAAACTGCTTATGAGGAGTGATTTTAAAAATGAAAGAGATATGTGCAGGAGTGACGGGGAGGATATTTTTTTAATTGTCTACATTCAATATCAATATTATTCAACTCGATGACTCTTGGCATCTGCCAAGAATCAGGGAACTCATTCTTTAGAGACAGTTAAAAAGTAGGCTAGACAAGGATACCCAAACAGAGAAGTGAATTATGCAACATAGATTATTCAGTATATATTTTTGAGCCACATCAGCTATGTAAATAAGCACTTGTCAATGTGTCTTGTTATCTAAAAGAAATGAGGCTAGGATTAATCACATCTCTCTTTCCTTTTGGCATAGCTTTCCTGGGAATCTGCATTTATATAGAAACTTGGTATATTTTCTATAAGAAGATTCTGGTGTTCCACGAATATAGTGATTTGGGGGTCTTTAATGAAAGATGGACTAGAAGAGGGAGGAAAAATCAATAGTAAATGTGAGAGACTCGATATAAATTTTGATGGTTCCCTGTTAAATACTTTATGTTGGTCTAATAATTATTAAAAATTTTAATTTTGTTTGTCAGGAATTGGTACTTTATTAATCTAGGGAGCTCCTAATATCCTCTATGGATGCAACTCTTCACTGACTCTGAAATTTATAGCCTTAGAGAATCTCCTTAGTTAATCTGAAGTTAAACGACTTGTTCAGGGTCATACAACCAATAAGCATCTCCAGTGAGACTTGAACCTAGGTCTGTCTGACACTAAAGAATGCATTTATTAAGTACTTACCATGTACCAAGTACTGTACTAAATGCTTTACAAGTATTATCTTATTTGATCCTTGCAACAACCTTGGGAGGAAAGTGCCATTATCTCCATTTAAATTTGAGGAAACTGAGGCAGGCAGAAGTTATGCATATTGCCCAAAGTCACATAGTTTGTGAGTATTGGAGGCTACATGCACATTAAAGTCTTCCTGATTCCAGACCAAGCCCTCTGTTTTGTTTGTCCTGCGGTTTCAAAGAGGACTATGACATCAGGGAGGTAATGCCACGGATGCAAGTGAATTTAAGTGAGGGAGGGCTGTGCAAAGTCACCAGCCTCACTTTCTCCTCCAGGGCCAACTAGATCCAGTGTCAGAGGATGACTGGATGAAATGGGAGACTTTGGCCTTTTTAAGCTAAAGTCTTCTCAATTTTTCAGACTACACCCATTCAATGATTAAGGCTAGGTAGCAATTTAGGCAAAAATCTCTTTAGCTTAGTCCAAAAAATACTATATAAATAAATAAATAATTTATAATAAATAAATAATTGAATGAATGAATGTGAGAGGGTAAGATTCTCAGGGTTTCTCATAAACTCAAACATAACTGATATTTATATTCAATCTGAGTCAATGAGGACCCAAACAATGACCAAATGGAGTTTGGCCTAGGAACTATTGATGCTCACTGCATCACCATCTGCCATACTGAGCTCAGTTCCCTCTCCACTATTCACTGCAACCCTCTAAAATAAAGTAACAAATCTATTTGTTACACATGGTAGGTGTAGCAAGAGTCATCAGTCTAGAGACTTGAGTTCTGATCCAGTTCTGCCTCATGATATTATTATGAACAAGTCATACCACTACCTTGGAACCTCATTTTTCTCCTCAATAAAAAAAAGGGTTTGAATTAGATTGGGGTTCTCAATCTCTTTTCTGTCACAGGGCCCCTAGGCAGTCTAGTGAAACCTATGGACCTCAGAATTATGTTAAATATTTGAACAAAAGATTAAATTTATATCAATTTCATTAAAATAATTAAATTGATTGTTAAATTTCATTAGAAGATAGTGAAAAGGGGGCATATTTTTTTTCCTATCCAAATTTATAGACCCCGTGCAATTTATCTGGGAACCCCTGGAATAGATGATCTCTATTTGTACTTGAGCATTATAGAATTCTATCATATATATAATTAACCTCTGGGCAGGAAATGAAACAATATATTCATAAAACTACTTGTCTACTTGCAGAGAATGTGAATGAGAAAGCACTGAGATGAAAAAAGAGGGAAAATAAGGAGAGAAAAAGTTAAGTGATATAAGACTCTGAAGATAACATTCATCACTGTCCCCTTCTTATTTCATACTCCAGATCCCACAGGGCAGGCACAAGTCCTCATTTTATACCCTGTGACATCCACACCTTCCCCCAAGAATGGTACTACAGGGAGGCTCTGAATAAAGGCATGAGACTGAAAAGAAAATGACAGAGCCTGATAGAGTTTACATACAGTAAAATAGACAGGATGTGAATTATACAAGTCTATAAGCAAAGATTCTCCATGTCTGTGAGAATTAGTCTAGCTAGCAGGTGGAGTATTGACTGCTGGGCAGAGCACCACAGCTATAAAACAGACCACTGAGCTAGGCAATAAAAAAAAGGAGAGAGAGAATAAGAGTGCTAATGTCTTGTTTACGTGCCCTTTACAACGTCTTTGAGATGGTCTGCAGTCCCAGAGCTAGCTTTAGCTCATATGCTTTTCTGATTAAGGCAATACATACCAGGGCAATCTAATATTAATGGGCAATTTAGGAGGAAAGAAAGAAAGAAAGAATGGAGACGATCTTTACCAACAATGTAACTAAATAATGACAGAACACAAGGATGGAAGTTTAATTCTTTATTAAATACATGCTTTATTGTAACTCCTTAAAACATTTGTAACTCATTTTAAATATGCAATTCTACTATCCTGTGATTAGTGGCACTAATCCTTGTTTACAGCACAACCCTTTGAGAATAAGATTATTTTTCCCAGTGTATAGTTATAAGTGGTGACAAGTTTCATTATAACAATCACAGATCTGCAAAAAAACATGAATGAAAAATGAAGCCTTAAATATCCAATATGAGGAAGGACTTTATTTAAAATGAAATATAAAGCTTAATGGATAAAACGCTTCTATGAATACTATCAAGAATTTTTTTTTTAAATATCACATTTAATCAAGAACTAGACTAATCTCAGACAGTTTGTTTTTACCTATCATTGTGGAATCAGGGCAATTTAGAGAGGTCTGTATATTAGGTATTATTTTGTCCAAATGATATTATTTTATATTCCATATTCTTCTCCACAAGGAAGAGAAGGATTTCAGTACTGACAGACTTCTATGAGGAAAGGTTTGTATCCTAATGCCATTATCATTCCCTAGGCACTAATATATTGTAACATCCCATATCTCAATCTGATTCTGCTTTTATAAATATATGGACTGGTTGTAGATGATTCATTTGTGTGTCTTTGATTTCTTTCTTTATGCAAAGATTGAACTTAAAGGCAGAAAGAAAGTTAATTTGGGATAAATTAGTTACACACATAGAATACAATGGCTACTTTAATTTCTGGGACAGCTTGCTTCCCTTGGGGCAAAAAAAGTACTGGATTGACCATCACAGGACTTGGGTAATAATACTTGCTTTGACACTTATCAATATGATGTTGGATAAATCACCATGTCCCTGAGCTTCAGATTCCTCCCTTGAACAATGAGGTGACTACTAAGGTCATTCCATATATGAAACTACAATCTCTTTTCATTTTTTTTTACACCATAAGCCTTTTTTATTTTATATAAAACATGATGATGTATATTAATGATGGAAATATAAAACAATGCCTTTGATTCAGAGGAGTTTATAGTTTAAAAAGATCAACCTTAAAATAAGCTATTATATGGTAAGTGTAAAATGAATAGAATGGAGTTGGTAACCCATCAATCAACAAGTTTTTATTGCATGCCTACTATTAGGTCTGGAAAGGACCCTAGAGTGCTTCTAATCACATCCCCTCGATTTACAGATGAGGGAACTACGACTCAGAGAGGTTACTCAACTTGTCCAGTGTCAAACAGGTTGCTGGTGCAATACCCTGAATCCAAATCCATCGTCTTTTCAGCTGTACCAATATCACTCTGTCTTTTACTGAATCTTCCTAACTGGTCTACCAACCAATTCAAAGAGGGAATCTGGGATTTGTTTAGCTTTGAAGAGTGGGTAAAGTTTAATCTTAGTGAATTTAGAGAAAGGTATTCTAGTCTGGGGAATGAATTGAGCAAAGAAGAATAAAAATGCTCCTGACATTTTAGAGAATAAATGAGCAGATCATTTTGGTGAGAGTAGAAGGTTGATGACAATAAAAGTAACATTGATTTAGCCCTTCAGATTTGCAAAGAAATTTGTACATTTATCAGATTAATTCCTGTAAAGTAGATGTTAATATTTATTCCCATTTTACACATAAGGAAACTGAGGTTGGAAGAAGTTGAATGACCTTCCCAAGGTCATACTGTAGGTACCTGAGATAATAAATCCATTTTCTTTAATATAGCAATCTTTACTCTGTGTTCTGCTTCCTATCATAAATACAATGCTGCAATTGAGCAAACATAGTAGGGTTGGGCCAGCTAAATAGTGCGATGGCTAGAGCATTGCCCTTGAAGTCAGGAGGAACTGAGTTCAAATGTGGTCCCAGACACTTAATACTTCCTAGCTGTATAACAGCTAGGTCATTAGCTAGGGCTAGTCACTGCCCTGCCCAAAAAAAGAGAAAAGCGAAAAACAACAACAGAAAAGGGGTTAGTCATGGTTGATAGTTACTTCCCCCCCCCCACCCAAGAAAGTCTTTGATTTAACGTTTTCTTGAATTTAATTTCCCATAGTCAATTAAAAGCTATTATTTCAGTACTAACCACTAATGATAAGGTGTAAAACTGTATTCCCTTTAATCCGTAAAATTATTACTCTGAAATTGTTTCCCCTTTTGATTTGTAAAAGAAGAGAGATCAGGGTCTCCCAGGCTCCAAAGAGTCTAGAAAGAAGCCACCTCCTCCCAGATTGAGATAAGCAGTATCTTTTAGGGGAAATCAACTCCCACTGATCTTTTGGGGAGTGGCATTCTCATTCAGGAAACTCTATTTTCATTCAATTGGTAGATCCTGGTCTGACAATCAATTCAAACTGCCCCCAGTCCCCTGCCAAGAGCTGCTTATAAAATAGGTTTCTGTTCATTCATTCTTTGCAGAATATCCAAAGTATGCCTCTTTGGCATAGCTACCAGAACTCTTTCATGCTGTGAAGACATTCTCTTCTCAGTGTTAGCCTCCATTTCCCTAATAGGACTTTGCCACTCAGAAATCACTCTTCCTAGCAAAGCTGACTTCTCATCAACAACAAACTTCCCTTTTTGCCACTTAAAACTCTTAGGGTTCATGAATTTTTTCATGAAGGATCTGCAGTGACCAAAAAGGGGATTCCCACAACTCTTTGCACTGTCACTAACCTCATCATTAGGGCTTTGAGGAATTTTTTGATAATGATAATGAATATTTATGTAATACTTAGAAGTTTGCAAAATGTTTTACATATGTTATCTTACTGTAATGTCACAATGATACTGTACGTATTGTTCCTATATTACTTATAAAAAAAAAAAAACAAAACAAACAAAACTGAGGCTCAGTAAGGTTAATTGACTTGTCTATGTCATAGCTTATAAATGTCAGAGAAAGTATTTTAATCAAGAACTTTTTCAAATCCAAGTCAGGTCCTTGATCAACTAGGCCTTAAAAATTGGGGATAAAAGTCTTGAAAGATATTGTTGGAACTATGTAAAAAGTATTGATGAGCAATTGCAGTCTAAACACTCTGAGAATCTAGGAAAATTTCATTGAAATTAAGGACAAATATACTCCAATTGGGAAGCCAATGGGTCTTAAAAAATCAAAAGGTCATAGCTTTGGCTGAATCTCTTCAAAGAACATTAGATGTTCCTCAGTGTACTATACCACAAAGATTTGGGAACCAATCATGAAACTTTTCTCCTGTGTATGACTCAATATTTCCACTTTAATGGCTATTAATTAATTGTACATAGCATATATTTCATATTTAAAAAAAAGCAACAACTATGCCTAGGAAGCTTTTAGAATGGCATTATATGTTTCTGAATGGTGATTTATCATGAAAGTCCATTATGAGAGAGAATGTTCTGAGACAATCTGGCTTCTTTGATCTATAGTTGCTAGAGAGTGGACCAGTTATGACTCAACCTTGAGGTTTGGGGCTCTGCTATGGAGTTTTTCTATGTTGGCATGAAGTTGGGGTGCTGAGAATCTACTCTGTAATGAAATTACATGGAATGGAGGGAGCTTAGGAATTTGACTTTTTTAATGTGAGATATATAGCCTCCAAATTTAACCTTTTTTTTGTTTTAAGGCCTATTTCTTTCACAATAATTTCCCAGACTGACTATATTTTAATTATCTTTCTCAAGATGAGTATCTCCCAAATGTGCACATACAGACTATACTATACAACCTTGCATATTATCTCATCCTTAAATTCTCTTTTTCTTTACACACACACACGTGTGTGTATATGTATGTGTGTGTAATATGTTTTTAGGAAACTAAAAGGTGTTTAATAAATCCTTATTGAATGAATGAATTTAGATTTGATTTAACCAGGATTGTCCTGTGACAATCCTGAGTTTTCGCAGTATAATATCTCAAAAAACAAATAAATCCTAAGAACAGTGTCCTTCTGGGATAGAGAGCTCTTTCAGAAGAATGAAACCTGGGGCAAAAAGTTTCCCAAGGTAGAAAAGTCTACCACTGAGGGGGAAAAAAGAAAACCAGTTAAAATAAATTGAGATTTTGTTCAAGAAAATTTTATTCTATGCATCTATTTCTACCATGCTACATCAACACATAGTTTATTTCATAGGGAGAATGAAATGAGTTAAAGAGAAGAATTCAGAGATCCAAGGTTTGGTCTGGTTCTGCTCCATCGTAGACAATATGGGATAGTGGGCAAGGAGCTGACCAAGGGGGAAGAAGACCTGGATTTGAGTCCTGCTTCCTGTCTATTTTTGCTATGTCACTCTGGACAAATCATTTAACCTCTCTCTGTGCCCTAGGCAATTTTCCATAGCCATTAAACTGTAGTTCCAGTCTGTGGCTTTGGAAAAGCCACTTTGTGTCTCCATATCTCAGTGTCTTCATCTGGAGAATGAGGGCATTGGCTTTGAAAGACATTCTCTAAGGTTTTGTCTAGCTTTTAATTTCTCTTTCTCACTTCCTCCTAGAGTTTTGGTGGAAAAAAATCTGAGTATATTCTTCTTGCTTCTTTCCTCTTTTCTCAGTATTCTATGCCTTGTCTCCTTTACATGATATTTAAAAAAAAAGTCCATCCATCTTTCTTTCACAAATGGGTGGCAACATAATATGACAGTTAAACTGATGAGTATTTTGGTATTTTGATCTTATGACCTAAATATGGACTCTTTTTAGTGTGATTAAGATTGGAAAAGTTGAATTTGATATCAATTTTCTTCTACTTAATGCTAGGTAAAAAACAAACAAACAAACAAAGAAAAACATTGTAAGTTTTTATGGTTTCTTTCCCAAAACTCATTCCTTTATTAAAGTCACAGTTTTAGTTATTGTTTTTTTTTCTTTAGCTACTGTAATCTTCCAGTCTTTAGCCTGTCACTCTCTTACATATTTCCTTTCCTGCTTTTCCCAGCTTCATATTCAGAACTCTTGTATTCCATCTTTTCCTCTCCAATAACCCCACATGGCTGCCTTCAAAGGCATTATCCTCTTATAAATGTGCTGACTTAACTTATTTTAATTTCTATGAATCTTCCCTATAGTAATTTTATTCCTTCTCCTTCTCTCCCCCAAGAAAACCTCCTCATTTGTCTTATTTTAAAAGATGTATCCACAACTCAGCCTTGCAGCTCTGTCTTTGCTTCCACCTACACACTGGCCTGCTTCCTTTGGTCCTTCCAGTCAGTCCCAGCTGCTCCTTTAAGTCTTTCACCCACTCAGCTTTTGGCATCTTCTAGGGTGCCATCCCCTTCATTTTAGAACATCCTTCCAATCAATGTGCATCGAACCACCTCCTTTTCTTTTAAGAGAAATACAATTTCTCAAAGCCCATCTGTTTCAAAAAGCCTTCCAGCTTCCAGTGATGACCCACTCCCCTCAATAAGCACCCTATTAGGTCTTCAAAAATAGCAATAATAAAAGTATTTTTAAAGAGAAAGATTAAGATATAAGGGTTCAAGATAATATCTTTATATGGCACCCTAACTATACTCAGGATAAATAGGCAGAGGGATACAGTACAAAAAGATCTGAATTTGTGCTCAGAGGATCTGTGCACCCACGACTTACTAACTGTGTGACTCTGGGCAAGCTATTTAAATTCTTTAGGTCTCAGTTTCTTCACTTGTAAAACTGAGGTGACATAACAAATAGAGTAATGGACTTGGAGTCTTGAGGACCTAGGTTAAAATCCACCCTCAGATATATATTATCTCTGTGACCTAGGGTTAAGCTTTAACCTTCTAGCCTCAGTCTGTTTATCTGTAAAATTGTGATAATAATAGCATCACAAGGTTATTGGGAGCATGTAATAAGATAATTTTAAAAGCACTTTAAACAATCTTTACATATTCAATATTATCATTATTATTATGGTTAAAAGAAGGATTTCCATTAATCTAACCACTCATTGCAACATTGCATTCAGTTATTTTAAGAATGACTTTTATATGGATCTGGAAGATGATATAGGTTCTGAGAATAATGTTTTCCATGGAAATGTTGGAAGAACTCAAAACATTCAGTTTATCATTGAGGGGGAAAAGAAAGCAGCCCATTCAAAAGTCTGAATTTTCCTGTTTCTGAGCAAATTAGATTCTTGGTTCCTATTTTAACCATGCCATATCAACATAGAGCTTGATTCACTAAAACAATGAAATGGGATAAAGAGTAAAATTCAGAGAACCACGGTTCTACTTTAAGATATATCAGAGGTAGCATGAGATAGTGGAGAGAGAGCTGGCTGAGGAACCCTGGTAAGAGGACAGAAAAATTTGGAAGGGAGACCAGAGACAGGCAGAATACTTCTCAAGTTTTTGAAATGTAATATTGTGAGAGGAGGATTTATCTTATTTTGTGTAGTTAGAAATCAAAAAGAGGCATATTCTTGGCTCAATATACAAACAAAAGGCAATGCCATGTTACCAATGGGGAACTCAGAAAAATGGGCATGAAAATGCTGTCAAGGAATTGTCTGATAATGAGAAGATGGGTTGATCAATTGTCCAGGGGGTAGGATGGCATATAAATAGCCAGAGAACTCTGATGACACCTTGATGATGTGAAGAGAAAAGTGAAGAATACCCTCAGCACAATGAGTAGACTTGCTGTGATGAAATTATAGGGGAACTGCAAAGGTTAGGCAGGCATGTGATAGGTTGTAAGCTATATCACTGTAGGGAATTTTGGAATCCATGAAATGACAGAGCCACTGAAACATTTAAGCCTTAAGGAAAATTTTTCAAACAATTTCAGATATGCAAAAATGGATCACAGGTTTAAAGCTAAAATGGACTTCAGAGGTCAAGAGCTGCCTGGTGAGCTAGTAAGCTCCCCCTCGGTGTTTAAACAGAGATTGGATGAATACCTGTCAGGATGGTTGTAGAGCTTTGCTAAATTGGATGGGATGCTGATTAATGGAACACATGACAACTAATCTACCATGATCCTAAATTGAAGTGAAAAAATGAGAATAATCCTTAAAGAATCTTAGTGACATTATGAAGAAGCAAGATGGAATTATGGCTACAGTACTAAATTTAATACAAAAAAAATTGGGATCAAATCCTACCTTTGTATATTACTAGGGAGAACATGTTATTGGAATTTTCTAAGCCTCAGTTCCCTTATCCATAAAAGGAGATAAAAATAGATTTGATCCAATAATGTTGATTTGAGGTTCAAATTAGATAAAATATAGAAAATATATCGCAAATTTTAAAGTGCTATGTAAACATATTATTATTATTATTACTTCTAAATAATGGGATAAGGCATGATATAATGAAAAAATAAATAGCACATGGAAGTCAGTTCCAGCCTTGCTATTTATCTAGTTATATCCTCTTGGACAAGTCCTCACAAAACTTTGTGCCTCAGTTCCCTCACTTATAAGATCAGTGTATTAGATTAGTTTTCTTCTTGTTCTAAAAAAAATCTATTAAAGGAGACAAATAAAACTAAGTTAATTGCTCTGCATTATAGCAGGACTGATTCATTCAACAAGCCACATTTGCTTATGATGTTTCTTATATCCATGAATAATTCTGTATTATATTGTAAAGGAAATAATAAACTCTATATATGAAATGCCAATTAAGAAATCAAGAAAGATACTTCATTTGGGGCTAAAGTAATCTTTTTTTTTTAGTGATAAGATGTTCAATTGCTTTCTATTTGAAACTATTTTAATCAATTTTGGGAAGTGATGCTTTAAACAATAAATTTTTTTTGAAATAGTAGATCAGCTGTTGATTAATTGGTCCCAATTAAAAGACCCCTTTCTCTCCTAGTATAATCAGGCTTCAAATCAATTGAACTATGCATATCCAGGTGAATGACCCCAAGCCACAATGAATCCAGGTAGAGTAAACTGGATTAGAGGAGCCACAGGTTTACAGTAGTCACATATCTCCTTAACAATATAGGAACATGTTGTCTTTTGAAACATATATCATTTTTTTAAACCTTTGCATTTTCTCTTTACTCACACCTAAATAGAGCACTTCTGCTAAGGTAGGGAAAACGAATGCCAACTTCAGCTCAATTCAGTTAGTTGTGCTGAAGGCTAAAATTACAGGAACAGCATGAAGAAAGAATTGACAGCTGGAGTGCAGAGGCCTATGAAGCCTCTCTTCGGGGACTCTGTGATTGCTCCTAATGGCATTTTCGAAAAAACAGGTCCTGTTAATTTTCAAGATATTTTTAAGCACTCGATTACTTTTAAAACAATCAGCACCATTATGAATTCCCAGGAGGTTCTGAATTAAGAAATGAATACCTTTATTTCATAACATTTTACAAAACACTATCTGTGTACAATAAATATCAAAACCACCAAGGGTCTGTGTAATGCAATGAAAGAATTGAAAAAAATGAAACAGAAAGATGATTAATCACAATTATATTTTTCAAGTGATCTTAAAAGCTAAATGTGACTCCCATGCTTGTTTTATCTCTTCTACTCTCTTCATCTTTCCTGCCCTTATTCTAGAGCAACTGGGACACTGACCCTGAGTATCCAAATTTAGAGAGCAGACAATCCTTTTTTTTTAAAAAAACTATAGAAACAATAGATTTTAACAACTTATGTATGAATAATTAGTTAAAATATGAGTCCAATTTTTTTTCATGTTGTCTCTTTCTCTGGTCACTGTGTGTCCATCATCCAATGCTTCTCAAGAAGTGGGATCCCAGTGTGTCCTGGGTTTGTCTTCCTTTTTCCTCAAATGAATTACCCCCAGATGCTAAAATTGTTAGTTAAGATTCTTTCTAGACCCCAAACACATGTAAAGAACAAAATAACCTAGAGAAGTAGTGTGGAGTAATATTATCATAGCTAACCTTGGAGCTAGAAAAGCCTGTATTCAACTTTTTTCTCTGAAACAAAATGCCTATGTTATTTCAATGTTCTAGATTACTCTTTAAAATTATAAGTTGCTAGAAAATGTGTTCCCCTGGTAATTTTCTATACCAGTGAAATAACAGGTCTAGTTCTTTTCCCTTAATATCAACTGTTTTAGAGAAATAAAGCACTAACAATGTCCTATTAGAAGGCCAAACTTTTTAAGATAGTTAGAAATTATATTGTTAAGACAGCAATGTAATAAAGTATAATTGTATACAAGTATATCTTTTAAAAATGTTGCTGTCTCAGTTGTAGTGAAAATGTATATATACACATTCAAATTCTGTGTAATATACATATGTCATCATGGTTAAATATAACTTGATTGTAATTGTTTTAACGTTTCACTGAGAACTACTTTCAGAGCTCAAAATATATTAGTTTGCTTTGTTTTTCTCACTCAGCATCCCCAAACTTTGTTACATTTTGTTCTGTGGTCAGTACTGGAAATTTCATTGCTGTGATACCCATTTCCATATCATTATTATCCATTATATAAACCAGAATCTGACTGTCCTGAATTCAGAAAAGAATCTTCCCCAAAATGCTCACCACAAGGGTGATGGTAATAGCAGAATTCAAGTTTATGATAAAAAAAGAGTCTTTTTCTAAGTAATGCTTTTGTCCCTAGAATTTCTACTTCATCCTGTTATATAACTCAGTGAATTTTAGGATATATGATGAAACCTATCCTTATGAGAGTGGTAGTGCATTATTTTCCTATGGGGTATTTTTAATAAGTAAAAGAAAATGTCGTAACGATGTGTCTAAAAGAAAACAAACCATCTGGTCAATGAAGTCATTTTTTAGGATCATAGGATTATATATTTAAAATGCAAGGGTCCTTCATGAGCTTTTGACCCAAGTCTTTCATTTTACATATGAGAAAACTGAGAAACAGAGAAATTAAATGAATTATACAAGATCATGCAGATAGTAATTGACAGAGTTTGTCTTTTAATTCAAGTCTTCTGACATCAAATACAGCATTCTTTAGTGGAGAGCAACATCAATCCAAGACTGCAAACATGTATTAGGAACCAACTATATGCAAGATATGTTGCTCTTTTGGAGTTATGCAAGAAAAATATATGGGACTATCTTGGTATTATATAGAAACATATGCAGATAATAATAAATATTCAGTGTCATCTTAGTATCCCAAGATAAATTATTGAAATCAAGACTAGAAATGGATCTAAGTCACAGAAGAGTTTACTCACTGATGGCGGGAATGTACAGATTACCCAGATCTTTCAGATTCATGGCAGTGACAAAGCTAGACTAATAAATCCTGCATTTCTAGTTGTTAAGAGTGAGAAAATCTATCAGCAATTATACTAAGGAAATTTCTTTTTTTGTAAAAGTGAAGAATAAGGATAATATCTACATATGTACAACATAATATGTGTATGGATATATACACATAAATGTCACATAGGTATATGTGTATATGTGCATACATACACACATGTATTTTTTCATTAAAGGCTGTGCTATTATTTGTATGAGCAATTCCCCTGTGTAAAGATTTTCTCCCATTTATGGTCTCAAATTGTTCTGTAAATACTTGAGAAGCAAGGGGACTTGCTTGTGGCTATCCAGCTAGTGTATCAGAGGAATAACTCCAATCCAGGCCTATTGGATTCCAAGGCCAGGTCTATCCACTTTCCACTCTCAGAACAATTGTGCTGAAAGTGTGCATACTCTCTGTTCAGAGAGTTCCTTCTGAAACCATTTCACGGAAGACACTTCATGATTTACTTTTATCTGATTTTTCTTAAACAGTAGAATTGACTCAACCTAAAATTAGAGCTGACAATTCCAGAGTTTTATTTCCAAACAGAGACTTGGAATGCTTTACACCAATCTAGTTGATTCTGTATTTGCTTCTTACATTTAATTCTCTCACCTATACATTATCTCTGCCTTGTTTGTTTGTTATTAACTAGATTCAAATGGAATATCAAACGATATATCATAATTTCAATAAAAAATTAAATGCCCACTATGTGAGGGCACTATGCCAGGTGCTAGGGGGAATTACTGATTGTGTCCTCTTAGAGCTCAAAATCTTGTAATTTTTTTCCCAAAACATGGGCCTCATTTTCAAAAAAAATACACCTTAACATCTACTGGTCATCCTACCATCTGGGGGAGAGGGTGGGAGGTAAGAGGTGAAAAATTGGAACAAGAGGTTTGGCAATTGTTAATGCTGTAAAGTTACCCACACATATAACCTGCAAATAAAAGGCTATTAAATAAAAAAAATACACCATAGACTTCTCAGATATGCATTGAAGAAATATTTTTCCATGTTAATAAGCAGTAACAAGGAATGAGACTGTTTAATAGGAATTCACTTAGACAGGACATGGAATAACAGATGACATCTTAATTCCCCACAAGGCAGGATTATTTTCTAGTATTCACACATTATTCAGCTTCCTTTCTGACTATTGTTTCAAAACAAAGGAAGCTGGCTTTGGGTTTTTTTTAACTATTTGAAATTATTCAATAAGTCACTTATTATATCTTTTGAAGACAGGAACATTTTGCTTTCTCCTAGAAGTGATTACCTAGGTTTATTTTGTTTTTGCATTGATTTAATAGAGTATAATGATGCTGCTCTGTACTTAAAGTATTTTCAGAGGTGCTAGATAAACTTTATTATTCTGGAAGAATCAGATAATGTTGGGATTGCCAGTTGGAAACACTCTCACATCCTCTCAGTTAATTTCCCCAAATTCTGGAATCTTGTCACAATTAACCAATCAGTTTCCTTGAGGTATGGGGAAGTATCATAAGTCCATAGTCTTAGTGAATGGAGGGCTGGGGTCTACTCAGTAAAGAACACGATGGTGGGAAGGAAATTAAGATGAATTATCAGAAAGCAGTGGCCAAGATCTGGATGTGAAAAATATGGGTAGATGAAGCATCAGTAGGTATTTGAAGGTAAGTAAGCAGACTAGAATAGAACAAACCAAAAAAGACATAGAGAACCACCACTTCTAATTTGAAGAAGAATACAATAAAGGAGCAGATTTGCCCACATTCAAGTCCAATATATTATTTTAATGGCAAACTTTTGAATTATATTTAACCCAAATTGAGAGAAGCAATACCTGTATCTTACATCCTGTCATTAAAAATGATTAAATAACAATTGGAAATTTTCTCCTCTTCTTTCTTATTTTAAAAGTTTAAATGTAGAACATGAAGACATGGACAAGGAAGAATATATGAGTCTGATACAATGAACATTACGGGCAAGATCTTCTATTTTCAGTTTATTTAGCTTCCAAAGTACTATTCATACAGGTCTGCTTTTACTAAGTGAATCAATGAGTTTTAATCCCAGATCTGAGACTCACTGCTGGTTACTAAGCTTCTAATTTACACAGAAGAATGAGAATTAAAATGATCAGGTAACAACAAATGTCTTGGGGAGAAATGAGAAACAATTGACAGTATTTTCCTCCATTATACAATCATGGACACAGCTACATTCTTGTCTCTCTCAATATAGTGGAGAGAGAGATAGCCAGAGGAACTGCCTCATTTGATAAACTATTTACTATGATGATTAAAAAAACAACAACAAACTGTGGAGCAATTGACTTCTCTTTTTTACATGTAAATGTCTCTGCAGATTAATTTTTTTGCTGCTACTTAATGAGGCAGATTATTAAACTTGCTTATCAATTTATCAAGCAGTTCCCATGTCTGGTAATCTTTGAGGTGTTTCTTTCTTAAATTATTATCAGTTCATCACTGACAGATGCTGAAGTGATTTGATCATAAGGTTCATGTAATAACTGGTGATCATTTGTAAAATGCAGATTGGTTCACAGTGCCAGAGGCTAGCACACATCCCCAGGCAGGAAAATGAAAGTATGGGTAGTACAGAACCCAAAACCATCAAATTACAGGATTTTTTCTACTTTGGAAGGGATCTTAGTGGTCAGCTCATACCCAGAAATGAAACTACTACTTACATCCCTAACAAGTGACCATCCAGCTTTTGCTTGAGGAACTCCAGGGAGGAGGACCTTCACTAACTCCCAAGACCTCCTATTCTACTTTAAGATAGCACAAACTCTTCCAGGTTAACATTGTCATCTTTATGCTAACATAAATAGTACCATAAATACTGCTAACGTATTAATGGATGGACTTTCTGGTCAGCCTTTTTCCTTGTACTGTTAATCTGATTACATGGGGCTATAATTGTGAGTTTTGACTTCAAATAGAGCTATTTGTATAGATTTGAAATCTGGTGACAGGCTTAATTATTATATAGATTTTTTTCTTAAATTATTGTCAGCTTATCACTGCCAGTAGAAGGATAGATAAACTTAGATTCAGGAGGACTTGAATTCAAGGTCTGTTTCTGAATTATATTGACTGGATAATCCTGGAGAGGGAAGTTATAGATGAAGGAAATAAACTTATGTAGCACCTACTAAGCTCTAGGCACTGCGTTAAGCACTTTATAAATGCTATATCATCACAACAATGCTGTGATGTAAATTCTATTTTTAATCCTTGTTTTAAATATAGGAAATTGAGGCTGAAAAAGGTTAAGTGACAAAACTAGTCAATGTCTGAGGTAAGAATTGAACTCAGATTTTCCTGTCTCCAGAGCCAATGCTCTATCTACTACATCAGTTAGCTGCCATGGCACCATTTAGTGTATCTTTGGAAAGTTACCTCCTTAAGATTATTAATTACCTATGAGTTGCTGATCTATATCAATAAAGGAAGCTTTTTTAAAAAATATTTTTTAATAAAGGAAGTTTTCACACTCATTGATGAAAACATTGCTTTGAGGCTCTCCTCTCCCACTTCTTACAAAAAGAGATCAAAGGAAGTAACAGAGGTGATAAGAAAAATGAATTATGGAATTTGAGAATTAGAAGAGAGCTTTGTAATCATATATTTAACTCCTTGACCTACCTATGGTGAAACTGAGAAAAGCAGCCATTGTGTGCAAGAGCACTGGATTTTGACTGACAGAACCCAGCTTCAAATTCTCTTTTTTAAAGTGTCTATAAGATTTGAGACAAGTTACTTCCTGTAGCTGAACCATTCTTCATCTGTAAAATGACAGGATTAGGTTAGATGAACTCTAAGGTCTCTTCTAGCGTTAAATGATATCATCTCATGTCTATAGGGACTCAACATTTGCTCAGGGTCATGGAGCTAGTAGTAGTAGAGTTGCTATTTTAACTCAATTTCCCTGAAATCTAGGATTTCCTCCTACCATTTCACCTGACTTCTCTAGATTAAGATTGAGCAAAATTATTTTTACAATCTATACCTTTCCCTGAAATGATGTTTTAGACCAAGCAATTGAAAAATGATAAAGAGAACAAATTATAACATGAAATAAAAATAAAACTAATAAAAGTAAAATGTTAAGCTACTCAAGATATGGAAATGTGATTAGCTTGAATTATATAGAGTAAATAGAGAATTTTTATTCCAAATGAATCTGTATTTCCTCGACCAAGCCCTGAGGATCTCTGGAATTTAATTCAGGAAGGATTTAGACCAGAAAATGTAAGAACACAAAGAAAGCATCATCTGAATGTATCATTTGTCCTACAATATCAATTATCTATTGGATATTTCCAAATGGGATTCCTGTGGAGTCTCAAATGGTTCATAAAAAATAGAACTGATATTTTCTTCACCTAACTTTCCTTTTTCTGCTAAGGATACCATCATCCATCCAGTCACTCATATTCAGAACCTCATTGTCCATACTATTTCATCATTCTTCCCCTCCTCTGCCCCCATCTCCATAATAGATCTTAAAACTGGGGGGAAATGTCTAGGACATCAACATTTAATGAGTTTTTCCTCTGAATTATTTATTCCTCTTTATCCCTCACTCTCCTAACTTGCTAGGTATTTTCATGTATGTTCTTTCTCCATGGCATCTCTCATATCCATCCTTTTCTCTCCAGATAGTGAGAACTATAATTTTACATGCCCATTACCTCTCACATGGATTATTGAAACAGTCTCCTAATTGGTATCACTGTATTGAGTATTTTCCCTCCACAATCTATCCTCCAGCCAACTGCCAATTAAAAAACTCTAAAGTGCACCCCTGACCATGTCCTTATGCTCAAGAAGCTTCAGTAATTCCCTATTGTCTCTCATAAAATGGGAACTCCATCATTTGGGATCTTAAACCCTTTACCATCTAACTGGCTCTAAATTATTTTCCTGGATTTAGTGAACATAATTCTTTTTCATGTGTTCTACATTCCAGCCAAATTTACCAACATACTAACAACTTCCTTGTAACTTTCAGTCTCTGACCCTTGGTACAAATTATCCCTTATTCCTCAAACAACCTTTTCCTGTTCACCTCTTAGAATTCCTCAAACAAACAATCCTTAGAACACTTCCCTTCAAAGCTCAACTCAAGTGTGACTTTCTACACAAGACCTATACTGATCTCCCTGGAAATGCTCTTCTATTTATGTTATTCATATTTTTAATTTTACTTATCTGTACTTTACTTACATATCTTTTAATTTTACTTAAATTTACTTACTTTAACTTTATCTTATCTGTACATGTGGTTTCCTCCAAGAAATGGAGGTTCTTTGAGGATAGGACTGTTTTGTGTTTGTTTTTGTCTTTATATCATAGACTCTAGCATGTGCTTGGTACACAGTAGGTACCTAATTAATGCTTGTTAAATGAAGATAAGAGGTATTGTTGGGAGAAGAGAAGGGAAAGGGCAAGAAAGAGAAATTAGTGAAACACAGGAAGAAATAGGTAGAAAAAAGGAAAAGACTAGTAGAAGAGGAATTTGAATACTGAGTGAAAATATATATGTTGTAGGAAATGAAAAGGGGGATTATGTGAAAAACTGGGGGAAATTCATGAAATTTATCTTCATGGCATTCCTTTTTTCCTTTTCTATTTCTTTTTTGAAGGTTTTTTTTTTTTTTTTTTTTTTTTTTTTTTTTGTGGCATGGGATCCTGCTTCCTCATAACAATAGCAAGGTCAAGTTTCCAAATATCTTTCACTGTCATTTATATCAAAGTACTGAGACTGGATAATCACTTGTAGAGAATGTTATAGGATGGGGATGGGGTTCCTTTTTTAAAAATAGAGTTTGAGTTAAATGGTGTGTTGAAATTGTATCTTGTTAGGATCCTCATGACCAGTTAACATAATGAGTAGCCTGTGTAAGGTAATAATAAATAGAAAATAAGAGTCAAGAGTGTAGGGAGGAACATAAAAGCAACTTGCCAAAACTGCCTCCTAAATTAAGGCTACATGCAGAAACTATGTGCTGAATTATGGAAAGTCAGCTAGGTCCCCCAAAATCACCCTTAGTGTGCAAGCTTCAGTTAAGCACCGGGAAGGTCTAGTAAAACCAGAAATGTTATGCTAATAAGGCATCCCTAAGGTGGTATTGATAACTTTTTGGTGTTATTAATATGCAAAATTAATATGTAAGATGAATTTGCATATTAATAACATATCAAAAATTATATCCACTCTTAAGGTGGTACAGAGGAGACAGGCTGATTTCTCTCACTTGAACCCTATAAGAATATCTTAGAAACTTTTTTCTTTCAAATGTTGTTTTTCAGTTGTTTTAGTCATGTCCTATTCTTTATGATCCCATTTGAAGTTTTCTTGGCAAAAAAAAAAATTTTAAATGGAATGATTTGCCATTTCCTTCTCCAGTTTATTTTACAAATAAGAAAACTGAGGCAAACAGGATTAAGTGATTTATACAGAATCACAGCTAATAAGCCTGAGGCCAGATTGAGCACAGGAATATGAATATTCTTGATTACAGCCCTGACACTCTATCCACTGTGCCCACTGGCATTTGTCCCTAGCTTTTCCACATGCTAACTCAACTATTTAAGAAGAGTTAACATGTATCTTTTAAGTCTTTTCTTTTTCAGGTTTCACATTTTTAAATTTCTTCAATCTACAGACTTATCCGGTCTGGTTTGAATCTCTACTATTTTTCATATCCTTCTCTTAATATGGCTTACTTTTCCAGTGCCCATAGGAAAACATGATACTCCAAATTGGTTACAATAAATTAAACATAGTTTGACAAAGGTAGAATACAGGATTATTCCCTTCTTTCTTTGTGCACTATATTTCTATTATAATGTGACCGAAACTGGTACATTGCTAACTGATATTAGAACTATACTTCACTAATGCATTCTAAATTTTTTCTTCCATACATGGGCTACTTTCATCTAAGTTCTCCCCATTCTTTATGAATCTATAGGATTTAGAAATATAATTAATCTTTGAGGTAATATAATACTACACTTTCATTCTATAGATGAAGAAACTGAATCTTAGGGAAATAGAGAATTTCAATGAGGATATATAGTTCACAATGTATGTTTCAAGTTGATTTTTTAAGCCTCTCTGTGGGACTTTACATTTTAACTATTACATTCATTAATTTTGTCTCATAATTTTTGTTTATCAAAATCTAGATACCAAGTAGAGATTTCCTTTTGGGACAACATTAAGCATTCTCTGTTGCCCACCTGTTAACCAATTTCAACTTTCCCAACTATCATAAAGCTATAGGATATTGTAGATCATGTAGTTAAATCTCATTTTACAGATGAGGACACTAAGGACCAGAGAGGAAAAATAATTTGCCCAACAACATGCAGGCAATAAGGAGCAGAATAAGTATGAGAACACAGATCTTCTGACTCCAAAGTCATTTCTCATTTTCCTCATACTGCACCATAATATGGTGTTTATTTAATGCCTATGTGGCCAACACTGTCTAACTGTTCTCTTTGCAGTATAAACAGAGTATTCACATTTAGATAGAGAATAAATTATGGGCTGTTCTATGTTATCCTAAACTCAATATATCATTTTAGGACAGCTTTCATGGCAGGAGGAAAACTGTTATATTGTCTGAATATTACCACTTTTCATTTTTCATAATTTGTTGACTTTGAGGATTGTTTATCATGATAAATGCCCGGAACATTTCATAACACCTTTGGTAACTCAACTTTTATCTAATATAATGAAGTGAAAGAAATAACCACTAAACCACTGAAACCAGTAGACTATACATTTAAGACTTTGGGTGTAAGAGCTCTTCCTCTTTTTTTTTTTCTTCCTGTAGTGATCCAAATAAGGAGACATTAGGAATAATAAATAGAAAAAAGGGGGTGGGTCTTGGAAGTCATGCATGAATTTGGCTCCTAAAATCCAAGGAAACTTTTGGTCCTACTTGATGGAAAGACATTAAGATTCTTCAACCTCAATAGGTGAATTGAAGTGTTGCACCTAATGGGGCTGCTTTATTGACTGAGGCTACCTAATAACTTCCTACTGACTAATATTGTTTACCAAGCCTACATTATTTGGAGTCCCCATTTGGATGCATCCATTGTCACTGACTCAGGCAGCATGACATATTTTAATTCCTGCTTGCTCTGAAGCTAACTGGCTATTGTAATAAGGAATGTATTATCTAAACATCCGGTCACATAGGCATTTTGATTATTTTCCACTGAGAAAGCACATCTGGTAATGACAGGTAACTAAAGAGGATATGCCATTTTAATACAATGTTATTCACTTAAACTTCAGAAATTTGTCTTTTAGAGAAATACAGCCAAGAGGCTTATTATTTAGATATAGCAAAAATGAGATATGTTTTTTAAAGGTGAATTTTATACACACACACAATAAGATATACACACATAATGAGACATGTTATCTGGACCATACTATATGTATGGTTGCAAATTAGGAAACACTACAATCTCCAATAATTTTGTAAGCTCCTTGAGGTAGGGACTATTACATTTTTATATTTTAAATTATAGTGAACAGCATGATATCTAATAAATGTTCCATGGATTGAAGAATTGATGGTGATCCAAGATCACTGTAGGTTCAAACATGCTTCAAAATCTTTCAAATGATGAACTAGGCACAAGAATTGGCATGATGGAATGTCATCTCGTATATGTATGATTAGAATAGGAAAGCGTCATATAGAGAGAATCAAGGATGACAAATAAACATCCCAAATGTTATGCTAGTCTTCACAAAAATCTTAAGTAGCCTAGAACAGTTTTTTTAAAATAACATTGTGTCATAAAACACTTTGGCAAGCTAATAAAGTTTATGAATCCGTCCTCTGAATGGTGTTTTTAAACTGCATTCAATAAAATACTTAGGATACAAATATACAAAATACAAAGGAAACCAGTTTATATTGAAATACAATTTATCAATATCATTTTAAACAATTCATAGACCTCGAGTTAAAAATTAAGTTCCTAATTGTGAGTATTCTTTCTGTAAAGTCCATGGGGGAACAAAGAAAATAATTGTGTGGATGAAAAGTCTGGAATAGGTTGTAATTTTCCCTCATCTCATGAGGGAAGATCCACATAGAAGTACTGAAATAAGAAATCAGATAATGATTTACACTGGTATAGAATTTTAAGGTTTACAAAGAGAATTAGAAAGTGTTTTGTTAAATTAAAATGACTGGTGTCTTAAGATAGATTTTAGATACTAGGGATCTCTTGAGCTTAAAGCCAACATATTTTCTACTATATCACATTCCAAAGAGGGCTGGGACTGGAGTCAGGAAGACCAGTTTTGGTCTCTGGCACTTAACTAGTTGTCCCTGTGCAAAATATTTGCCCTCTATTTGACTCAGTTTCCTTAATTGTAAAGTATGGATAATAATAGTACCTACTTCCTAGGGTTGTTGTAGGGTTAAATAAGCATATAACTATCTCTAGGAATGTTCCAGAGGCAGGTAGGAGGCACAGGAGATAGAATTCTAAGCCTAGAGGCAGGAAGATATGAATTCAAATATGGCCTTATACACTTAGTAGCTGTGTGAGTGTTCAAATTATTTCTGGTAGTAGTTTTGTGACTCATATTCCTTATCTGTTAAATGGGGATGATAACTATGCTTATTTATATATATGCAGAGAGAGAGAGAGAGAGAGAGAGAGAGAGAGAGAGAGAGAGAGAGAGAGAGAGAGAGAGGTGGGAGAGTTAATAGAGTGCCAGGCCCTGAATTAGAAAGATTTGATTTCAAATTAGGTCTCAGACACTTACTAACTATGTGACCCTAGAGAAATCTGTTGGTCTCGGTTCCCCAGCTTGCAAAATAAACTACAGAAGGAAATGGTAAATTATTCCCCCCCCTTTTTTTTTTTTTGCCAAGAGAATCCCAAATAGAGTCATGGAAAGTTAGACATTACTAAAATGACTGAACAACAACAACCATATAAAAGTTTTTGTATGATAATTAGGATCTGAAGCTACAAAGGACTTTTTAAAAATTCAGATTTACAAAGAATCTACCCAAAAAATGGTAGGGTACATTTCAATAATTAAATAGCGCTTTAAAAATTATTAGGTTTTTAGAGTATGTTGAGTCAATTATTATTTTTAATAACTTAATAATATGCAATCAAGAGAATAATGTTAAGCTATAACAATAATCTTTTAGGCTCAGAGGGGCATCATAGGACTACAGATTTACCCCTGAAAGAGATCTTAGAGGAAATTGAATTCAATCTAGTCATTTTACATATGAGGAAACTGAGTTAGAAAGGAATTAAGTGCCTTGTCCAAAATTATACATTCTAGCACATGATGGAAAGTTTCAGAAGAAATATGACTTCATGTCTACTTGAGGCTTGAAATTCTAGGGGCTTTAATGTGAATAGGCTGATTACAGGCAATAAATAAGCAGGAGTGTATCCTATTTGCATATACTGCCTTTTTATGGATGTGTAATCCTAAAGATCATAGAGATAGGTGGTACTCCCGTAACTAACTAACATGTCCCCTCTGAAGTGAAAATGAAGAAGGAGCTGATGTCAGCTAGAACTATCAAATTCTCTAAGGAACCATTGCTCACCTGCATCTGGCATAGAAACTGTGCTTGGTGCTGAATGCCATGCCTCAAGAGAATTTAAAGAAGGATGAAGTGTTGAGGTTGTATGTAGGGATATAATTTCTATATGAAAGCAGATGAAAAAGATTATACAGTTTACCACTCTGGAAAGACAAGGGTTGGGAGTGTATATGGCCCAAGCCAACAAAATCACAAAGCTTAAACGAGGGGGAATATATATTTTTTCACCACATCTCAAGGTGCTAGACCTAATGGACAGGAAAACTTAGAAAAGAGAGTTTTAGTCTGAATAAGGAGGAAGCACCATTTTACACAGCAGGTAGTAATCATAAGGAACTTATTATCATAAGAGGTGGCAGAGGTTGATGGCGTCAATAGGTTCAAGAAGAGTTTAAACAAATTCACAGAAGATAGATCTATAATGGATTATTAAAGGAAAGCTAGGGACATTTTTGAATAATCCTTAACCTTCTGAGGCTGATAGAATATAGGACAATTTCATTACTAATCACGTACATCCAACAGAATGAAAGAGGATATATGAATTCTAACATTAGGGATTCTCCTAACTACTTATGGGACACTGGGCAGCTTACATGGGCAATGTCTCTATTTCTGAGTTTTCTCATCTGCCAAATAAAAGGCTACCATGAAGCCATTTCTTCCCAAATTTCACATTTCTATGCCCATTCATAATCAATCCTCTTGGTACTCTTGTGAGAAGAAGAAAACTAATTCATATAGAACATGGGTTTGGCCCACATTTCTTTTTTTTATATGCTAATGAAAAGGAAAAAATGATGCTTAACTATTTAAAAATAGGCACTAGACCCATGAATTTTTTGGTATGGAGAACTTTCTTCTACAATTGCCAGTAAACACTTTCTCTGAATTACTGCCAAGAAAACTTAAGGGACTTGTCCAGGATTACAGAACTAATTTGTTTCAGAGGCAGGATTTAAACTCATACCTTCTGAACTCAGAGTTTGCTTTCTGTAAATTATACTATTCTTCTTCAACCCTAACATTAATATCCAGAAAAAGGCATGGGGTTATATGGTTAAATCTATATCATTTGTGTTATTTCCTCTCCTTTGCTCATCCATCAATAGACAACCTACTGGTAGGTATCTTTGAAGTAACATTTTTATTTTGGGAAGACTTGGAAACTCATTCAAAATTAAAACAAGGAGAAAAAAATTAGCTTATGACAAATTACAAGGACCTTGAGAGGTTAAATGATTGTCCTAAGTAATGTAGATAATGTATGCCATAAGGAGGGCTTGACCCCAGGTTTTCCTGGCTTCAGGGTCATATGAGACCTTGTCTCTCATATGAGAGGGTTCATATATAGAAAAAAGTAGAGTACAGTAGAAAGAGCAATGGATTTGGAGTTAGATACACCTGAATTCAAAATGAAGTTGTTCCTTTTACTATCTGTATAAATTATAAAATTGGGTGTCATATAATCTCTTTGGGAATGTCTCCTCATCTTGAAAATAATGGGTTTGTGAGTCTGCTATGTGGCCAGTGGATAAATTTCTGACTCTGATTTCAAATCCAGCCTCAGATACTTACTAGCTATGTTACCTTGGGCAAGTGATTCAACCCCAATTGCCTTTTAACAAATAAAAAATAAGAGAAAGGAAAGGAGAAAAAAGAAAATAATGAGATTTAGTTAATCCTTCCAAGTCTAGACAGCTGGAACATATTATAGAAAGGGATATTGACAGGATTTTTTAAAAAAAAATCTATTTTAAGAGATAGTGCCCAGTTGTGTTGCTTTTCCTAAGTCTTCAATAATTTAATTTAGTTTAGTTCAGTTGAAATCAGCTAGAAAGAGGAGGTTGGATTAGATGATCTCTAAGGTTTTCTCCATCTCTAAATTTAAATATGAAGCAAATATCTACCAAACATCAATGTATGCAAGATTGAACTAGGATCTGAGGACACAAATATGAAAAATAACTGAGTTCCGACTCTCTTTTATTCATATCACATTTACCTGTGTGTCTAGATGCAGCTAGGTTGTGCAATGGATAGAGTGCCATATCTGGAATAAGGAAGACATCTTCCTGAGTTTGAATCTGAACTCAGATACTTGATAGCTGCAATTTGCTTATCTGTTAAATGAACTGGAGAAGGAAGTAGCAAACCATTCCAGCATCTTTGCCCAAAAAACAAAACAAATAAAAAACATCCTCCCCAAACCAAAAATAAAACCCAAATGGGGTCATGAACACTCAGCCAAGACTGAATTAGTATCAAGTTTTTGCAAATATGTACCTTAGCTCCACTTCTCATTAGATTATAAGTTACTTGAGGATAGGGCCTATGGTATTTTTTTCATTTGTATCCCTGATGTTTATTACAGGGCTTTGTTCATGATGATGAAAGTTGGTGCTCAATAAAGGTTTGCTGAATTGAGCTTTATAGGGGGCTAGCAGAGCAGCATTTTAATTCTTTTCTTTCCTACAAAGAAAGAACAACTTCAAAGAATATAGACAATCATAGTTTATCTTCTTTTCCTTTGTTTTTTTTTGGCTTGAAAATAAAATTAATCTGTAGAAGAGGAAAAATAAAGTGTATTCTGCAAAGTGTATGCAGAAGCTAGTTAGGGACCAAATTTACACAGGTCCATCATTTGATTTATTTAAACTGTTTTCAGTTTTTTTCTCCACTCTCTCTTTCCCATTCCTCTAACCTCAGTCTAATCCCCTAGCCCTGAAGGTCCTACCAATTTTTAACTTGAAACATTTATTTCAAATGAAATGAATGAAAGGAAAATAATTTCTAGGGGAGTCTTCTTCCTTATATCATTTGTAATACCCCCTTAACATTAAAAATCTAAAGCCATGTCGAAATTATGAAGTCTGCTGACTTATTGCCAGCGATGAATATCAACTGACAGTTTGATAAATATAAATTAGGACCTGGTGAAAACTGGGCAGCTGGGAAAAATGCTTCACTGCTCATGGAATGGGTAAGGATCTCAAAATCCACAGGCAAAGAGGAAGGCTGAATTTGCTGGGCAGCAATGCCGCCTGCTGGCAGAGCTGGGAAATGGCTATACAGCTTCTGGCAAGGAAGCCTTCTGATCTAGTCCTGAGGAAGTGAACTATGCCGCCTTTACCCATGGGCATCCACAGTAGGAGGGGACATAAATCCCTGGGTTTGGCAGAAGAGTGTGTGCAGATTTGTGATGATCATCCATTGCTCTGAAAATACCCAGGGTTTGGGAACCCCATAGACATTCTGCATTCAAGTGGATTCAAATGTTATGTTTGGGCAGGTGAATGCTTCCATGAACAGTTAACCTCGTTTCCCTGGTAGTCATTAAATGATATTTCAAGCTGAATCCATCAGTACACATATTTAGTGAGAGGAAAGAGGCGACCACAGGTATCAAACCACCGATTTCTTACTTTATCTTCACATTCTCAAGAACTCATGTGGTTCCTTGTTCCCAGTCACTTTCCTTGACTCTCCAATTAACTGTAAGAGACTGATGGGTTGGCTCATGATTTTTATATCAGAAAAAAAATAAGGTGTCTCATCTTTGGCTAAGTATCAATTCACAGATTTTATGTATTGAAAGAAACCTTAATCATCCCATTCTGGACTCAAATCAGCCTTTTTTTTGGTCTTGATTTTATTGATACTGGGAAATCTGGATGAGACAATTCCATCGTTTAATGAAGACTGACCATTTATAGTCTTAGAGAGCTCCCTTAGGGTCTTGAAACTAAAGTGATTTTTCCCAAGGTTCCAGAACCAATTTGTATCAGAGGAAGCATTTGAACATAGATCTTCTTGACTGAGTTTGATTCTCTACTCATTATACTACACTACTTCAGATTATCTAGAAAAAGGCTTGGGGCTCCATAATTAAATTTATGTTATTTATCCTTTTTTATCCACTCATCAACTGATGTCCTGCTAGTAAGTGGTTTTTCAGTAGTGATTTTATTTTGGGAATATTTGGAAACACTTGTTAAAAATGAAAAAGAGGAAACAACCCTAAAATTTAAGATGATAATAATCATAAAAATGGAAGCAACCTGGAATCTACTATCATAAAATGAATATGAAAATATTAATAATTTATGAGACTATCCTTAAAACAGAGAATATATGCTCCTCTTATAAGGATTAATGATACATACGTGCTTACTATTTGTATGGGATAGCTATATATTTTAGAGTACTTGAGGAAAAGGAATAAAAACTAAACTGACTCAATGATAAGTCTTGACAGAATTTTTGAGGAAGATTGAAGCTAGCATTAAAAATTTTACCTAACTATAAACTATCTGACTATTTGTCTTGAGATATTGAATGAAAAACAATTCTTTAGAGTTACTTAGATATAGCCTACAGTATTATTAAGGGGTATAGCCAGATCTTTCTTTTAGGGAAAATTTCAAATTTGGTTAAATTTATCTTCTTGGGAATTTATTAGGGGGCATATATATATGTCCCCTTTCATTTACATTAGCACTCCTTTCCTTCATTCTCTAGGAGTCTTTGGTGCTTATATACAACTGTCAATAAATCCTAAAACAGCTGGTCTAACAACCATCAACATTTCAGTCATATGAGCCATAGATTTTTGGACCTGAAAAGCAGTTAATTGATATGTTACAGGAATGTTCTTGACATGAGTATTTCCATTTTAAATTTTTAATGAGCATATACATTTTGAACATATCTCACTATCTTGATTAAATGATATTTATACTGGTCAAGATGACCAGACTGTTTTATATTGAATTATTTCTTAACTCTTGAAAGTCTCCTTGAAGATTTATATCAATGTATTTGTATATTTGTGAGCATTATCTTGGCTATTTCTCTTATCAGCTAAGAGCAGATTTGTTGTATTACCTTTCTAAGCAGGTCAGAGTGAGCTTTCCTTGATGCTCTTAATTGTGACTGAAAAAATGGCTTATTGTTTCAATGGAGACCAGTTCCTTATTTATTTATTTATTGCTGAGGCATTTGGGGTTAAGTGACTTGCCCAGGGTCACACAGGTAGGAAGTGTTAAGTGTCTAAGGTCAGATTTGAATTCAGATCCTCCTAACTTCAGGGCTGGTGCTCTATCCACTGTGCCACCTAACTGCCTCATAGTGGGGACCAATTTTAAAACTAATCAAAGTAAAATCAAGAAATCCTACATTAGTTTGGAAAAGAAACTACACACTAGCCTCAGTTATTCTGGATCCTAGAAAATACTAACTGTAACTTCACCAGAAACTGGACCAAACTATCTTCATTTGGGGCTGGATCCAGCTTCCCATGCTTTTCACTCTCAAGCCTCTAATCTACCATAACTCTGTCCAGAATTCTGAGGCACTAAGATTATTGGGGGAAGGCAATTTGAATGAGACATTGGATTATACTTTATTCTACATCTGAGAAAATTAGATGTTGTCCATCATGTCAGGTAAGAAATAAAATGAGTTTCTCTTTTATCTATTAAGTAATTGAGTGATGAAGTAAATCTTCTATTGATTACATCTATTGATTAAAATAAATAAAAGCAATTAGGTTGACCAAATCAGTAAATATAAAGTCAATAAGCATTTATTAAATACTTGCTATGTACCAGACACTATGCTAAGTTGGGGACATAAGCGAAGGCAAAAACACTGCTCCTGGCCACAGGGACCTTCCTTTCTAGTGGAGGAAACAACATGTAAACAATCATACACAAGAGTATACAATGTTGATGGGAAATAATCTGAGGGAAAAAGTGTCTTGCTTCTTCTTGGAGCCTTTACTCGGTGTGGGTCATTCTTTTATATACTTTGCATTATTGCTGGAAGTAAATAAGAGAATCCTGATCAATCTCAATGAAGATAAAATCCTTTATATCAGTCTCTTCATTTTATAGTGGGGGAAACTGAGGCTAAGTCATCAAACTAGTGCATTCTACAGGGCAAATGACTAAAAGTCCTTCTTTAATCCTATAAGGGATAGATAGTTGGATTTTGAAAGAGAGGTTTATTAAGGTGACTGGTTTTCTAATCGGATGTCTCTAAAAAATTCCTTCACTGATTTCTCATTATGGATTAGTTGTTTTTATTTTTGGGGGGTGTGTGTGTGTGTATTTCTAGCGTTTAGCACATTGACATAATAACAGTTTCATAAATGCTAGTTGATTGATGGATCTTAGATTCTTGAAGACTATGGCAGGTCAGCAAAATCTCTCTTTCTACTATGTCAAATGGATTTCCACAACAGATTTCATTTTGAGGACAAATGAGCCAAGTATGGTGAGGCAATACCCCCAATAGACTAGCCTTTGGGGATAAATTTTTTGGCTAAATGATAAATCCTTTGATGGAACAAAGATTTTTAGGCAGTATGACAAAGAAAGAAGGGTAAATAATCCTGGTAACAATGTTTTCCTCCTGAGCTCCAAACTATTGAGACTTAGGTGGTTTTACTAATGGTGTAGGGATTAGATAGAGTTGGATCTTTTCCTCTTCTATTTTTTCCATCCATTTACTGGGTGAAGTAATCAAACAGTAATTAAAGTAACCAAAAGCAATTAGATTGACCAAATCTTTGAGTATTTTGCCTTTCCTTGGTGGGTATGTTCAAAGTGCATTCATTCCAAAAGTGTTTCCATCCAAAGACAAGAGACAGAGCATTTACTGAAAGGAACTCCTGCCATAGGAATACCTATTTCCTGGCCCTTCTGTAGTGTGTCCTTTTTAGTGGAGGGTGGGGGAGGGAAGAAATCTACCCTGGAAGAATCCCAAGGGTTCCAGTCTGTTCCTCAATATGAGTGCCTTACTGAAAAATGCACAAACACAGGCAAGGGAGGGAGTTGGTCCCAGACTCTATGTGTGGGCATTTTATTTGCTTCCAAAAATCTCCCCATGCAGATGCACTTGACAAATGTTTTGAAGCTGGACAAACCCCAAAACCTGCTTTGTTTTGGCAAAGGGAAAAAAAGTATTTGTAGTTCTCTGTATTTTCAACCGACATCAATCGGCAAACCATCCACTATCTACACCAAGCTCTGTAAAAATCTCTCCAGCTCAGAACTTGCCTGGTCTATTCAGTTTTCTCAATTCTTTCATGCTGACAGGTTCAAAGTCTGCTGTAATCTATGCATAAAGGCAATGGACATTATCCCTGACAGTTCAGAGGAAGTTTAAAAACTACTGACCATCAAAAACAGCAGGTAAAATGTTAAGACATTTTCAAGACAGAAAATGAAGAAAATATAATGGATGTGTTTCTTTAATTCCAATATTATATTTGATTCAAGTCCTGTTCATCTCAAAAGATGTGTTAAGAGGGGATTGTAATATTTGAACAATACACATTTCTTGAGGATTCAGAGTAAGTTACTTCAAAGGAGATTAGTGAAAGAGGATGTAAACCAGGGGGTAGTTAAAAATGGATAAAGTTCAACCTTATGAGAAATGTACCTCTCTCCTTTCTTTGGAGAGGTGGGGTATTAAGGGTATAGAATACTACATGGGCTATCAGATTCAACAAATCATTTAGTTGGTTTTGTTTAATTGGATTTTGTATTTTTTTTGTTATAAGAGGAGGTGAGATATATCTAGTTATATGTTATCAGTAAAATTTATTAAATGATACCCTCATATCTTAACCCAGTTTGGAGCCTAATAAAGGAATTATTATTGCCTGAGAGAATCTTTTATTTTCTCTACTTTCTCTGCCTTTATAAAATATTTCCAGAATCAAGGTATAAACTATAAGTTCAAAGGTTAAACTACAAGCCCAAATACAAGGTTAGACAAATCTCTTTATTTCCCTAGGGTTATTACTATTTTTCCCATCAATGAAATAAATGATTTGGATTAATTAGCCTCTGAAGTCCTGGTCAGTTATTAGTCCATGATTCCATTATCTTGCCACTAATGAATTCACAGAACCCAGAAATGTTCAAGAATTGTTATTCTTTGCTTCTTCTCCTACTCTACTAGTCTTCATCCTATTTTGTCCTCATTTCCATTGCTTCTTAAAACATGCTGTTGTCCACTTGCATGATGGGAGGAGGTAGACAAAAAAATAAAAACATTAAAATGCAACTACTTTGTAAAGGAAAGGAAATCTGGCCAACTGAACAGACTGGTCATGACTATCTGAATTCAAAACCTGTCTCTAACTACCCTAGTTTTCTTTTTATCATGAGCAAAAACACTTGGACTTTCAGTCCTTGGACAGCTCTCTTGAGATTTACAAGTAAATTGCCAAACTGCATCAATTGAGGGAGTTGGCACACCAGTGAAGTTATAGGACTAAATAAAAAAAAAATTGTATTAAGCATTGAATTTGTGAAGGTAGAGGAATAAATGGAGGTGATCTGCTAAATAAAGGGAAAAATGTATTTAACACTATGTAATTTCTGGACCCTTTGTTTAATCTAAAAGAACATGTTACAAACAATAATTTTATGATTTATAATTAATGTATTACACTGATTTACAAACAAATCAGGATGCATATTGATTTTTCCATTAGCATGTATGCTTGATTTGATTCCATAAAACAGGATAAACTCCATTCCAGGATAAACCAAGCCTTTGGAATTTCATTACTAGACTGAAGTACTCAGAATTTGATAAGTCAATTTCTTTTCAACTCACCTTAGTTGCCCCTTCCCCCTAATTGGAGGGAGGGCTACAAGGTAGAATCCTCCTTCCAATCTATTTTCCATTCATAACTCTGCTTGGCTTTGATTCTTCAGAACATCTTCACCCTGAGCACACCTTAGCAGCTACCCTCTCCCTTTTCAGCTTCCTTCTGAATGTTGTTTTTCTCCATTAAATTAGAAAGTCTTATCTGTCTATCTGTCTGTCTGTCTCTATTTTCTTATATGTATCCCCAAAACTTAGCTGAATGCTTTTGCACATGGTAGGCACTCAAGATATATTTAAAGTGAATTGCAGATTTTTTATATATTAACACATGTGTACATTATATAGGATTTATCTAAATACACAGATAAAGAGGGCATGTAAAGCTATAGAGGAGCTGCTATCTGAATCACTGGACAAAGAACCTGTATAGATAATAGAATAGATTCATTAAATTTTGTTTTTCTTTAGTCATTTTATTCAGCTGATATTTCTTGTGACTCCATTTGGGGTTATCTCGGCAAAGATATAAGAACAGTTTGCTGTTTCCTTCTCCAGCTCATTTTACAGATGAGTAAATTGAGGCAAATAAGACTAAATGATTTGCTCAGGGTCACACAGCTAGTAAGTGTCTGAGGCTACATTTGAGCTCAGGAAGATGAGTCTTTCTGACTCTAGGTCCAGTGCTTTCTGCACCATGGTGCTCCCTAGATGCCTTCATCAAATACCTTGTTATTTCTATGCTTTTTGGGAGATTGTTTATTAACACACACAGGCAAGAGTACTCACGAGTATGTAAACCAACTACATTGTTACTGAAAAACAAAACAAAATAAAACCTTGGGATTTTTTTTTCTGATCTCCCATATTTTCCACAACTTCTTACTAACATTAACTAAAAAGATTAGTCTTTATTTTTCTGTTTACATTCATCCATTTATACTTTCTGGATAAAGTAAATATTTTTAGTGTTTACCATAGGATCATTTCTAGTTAAATATATATGCAATTAATAATGACATTAATGGAACTATGGAACCTGGTGCTATTCATATTTTCTTTTTGGGACATTTAGTTCAGCCAGTTTTAAAAATGCACTGAAACTAATATTTATTAAGCATCTACTACATACAAAGTACCAAGGATGCTATTGTCTATCCTTTGTTATCAAAGAGAGCCATGACATCAGGGAAGTGATGTCAGCAAACGAATTGGATTTAAGTGAGGAAGGGCTGTGGAAGGTCACCTGCCCCATTTTCTCCTCCAGAACCACCTGGAGGCCAGATATAGGTCAGGATGACTGGGAATGGCCTTGGATGAAATGGGATACCATGGCATTTTAAAGTTAAAGTCTTTAATAGGTCTCACTTTGACTGAGGCCACCCCCATTCAGTGACTAAGGCTAAGTATTTTGCTGAACTTGTGGTTAGGAATATAATTACTAAGAAAGAGAAGGAAATGAAAGTCATGCTTTATGTGGCATCCACCTTTTTTATTACATTAAAATGTTATTACATTTAAGACTGGAGATTTCAATGTTAATTGTGCTGAACCTTCATTAAATTGTATTAAGTAAAACAAAAGATTAAAAATTGTTTTGAAATATCTGAAAGTAGGGTTTTACTTCTCTACAAATTCTTGTCTTCCTGAACAACAAGGAGGTTCTTTTGGAATTCCCTCTTTATTAGCTTCAAGATTCATTTTAGTTATTGAGGTACTTTTGAGAATGCAGTTTAAATATCCTGAGTATTGTAGGATAGAAGATTTTTAATTCATTTTTTTAGGTCAGCATTGGCTATTCTTTTAGAACTTGTTTGTTCAATATATTAACGTACTAACATTTTTTTTCTCATGTCATTTATTTATGTGAGAATCATGAGAGAAACCTCTTTTAGATTTTGGGTAATATGTGTTTTGTTGGACTTGCTACAAGGAATGATGATGATGATGATGATGATGATGATGATGATGATTTATTTAATGCTTTAAGATTTGTGAAAGGTTTTATGTACATTATTTCAATTGAGTACCAATGATTATGGGGTGAATCTTTATGTTCTTTCTCACGAACACATATTCTTCTTGAAATGCAAAATCTTAGTAACTCGATGGTTTGACCTCTATTAATGAATTTGATGATTTCTATCTCCCTGAAAACTCTGGAGAACCCCAGATCTCTTCTTCTTTTTAATATCTGAATGAAGGAATCATAGATAATCTTATTCTACTAAAATAATTATGTATTTCACCCATTTTATGTCTTTAGTGAGGATGCCTAGCTTGAGAACTGAAAATAGTAGCAACCCTAACTCAAAACATTTTTATGAGTCTTCTTTTTTGAAGACATCAAGGCCTTTTAAAATTGTATTCTTGTTCTTTGACCTTTTAGGTCCTTAATGACTATTTTATCACATGTAGCTCTTGATCAGGTAAGTCATCAGATATCTTTCACCCAACATTTTAATTTAAAACACAGAGAGAAGCTGGCAAATATTTTTTCTGACTGACATAAAAGGAGGAAAAGCCTGTTCCATTTACCTTTAAGGTCCTTGGACAAAATAAACATTCTATTATTTATGGCAACCACTGTAACCTAGCTGTCAATCCAAACCTCAAATGTGACTTTGATACATGTGATATTCCTTTCACAAAATGAATTTATGAAATACAATTTGTCAACTGATTCATTGTCCTGAGAAATAGCAAGGCTTCACCTCCCTTTTTTCTTCCCCCTCCCTTCCACTAGCTTTGTGGACTTTCGCTGAACCCCAATGAAATGAAAAGACTGGGTCATTTCCAGAATCATCAGAAATGTCATAGCCATAGTATTTTTTGATAAAATCCTCTGGATCTCTGTTTCTTTATTTTTAAAATGGAATAGTTGACTTAGTTGATTTCTAAAGTCTTTTCTACCTCTGTAAATCATCAATAGTTCTAAATGTCAAAAAAGGTCAATTTTATTATGCACTTCTTGCATATTTTCAATGGTTTTAGAGATATGAGTTTTATTGCTTAAATCAATTAAGCACACAGTCTAAATTTCTTTAAATAATATTCTGATTAATATGGATAAGTAACATAACATAGTGCATAGAGTCAGTAAGCTTGACTTCAAATCCTGCCCCTGACCTATAGAAGTTATATGATCATCAGTAATTCACTTAACCTTTCAGTATCCCAGGAAACTCTTTAAAGTACATATGTTTTAAGTAAGCTAATTTGTGTCAGCAAAGGGAGTTTTTACAGGGGGAACTCGCTATACAAATAAAGTCTTCTACAGGGGTCCAGAACAGCAACAAAAACCCAACTGTAACAACAAAATATAATAAAAAAATCCTCAATTGTATTTCTAAGTCTTTATATTTTGGATTTCCCTGTATTGCATTTAGTATTGTTAACCATATCTCCTCCTTGAAATTTCTCCTATATTCTGTTCTCTAACATGATAGGGTTCCCTGTTGTTAAATATTTGCAGAAGAGATTGAATAATCATTTGTCAAAGATGTTGTAGAGATTACTGTTTATGTACAAATTACACTCACTAACTTTTGAAATGCCTTGAGATTCTAATATTTTCTGATGATGTATTTTGTGAAGTATCCACTAATTTCTGTAGCTCTAAGTCCAAAGAGATCTTTCTCTCCTATGAGATTTCATAATACTTTGCTTGCATCTCTAACATACTTTTGAAATCTTAATTTCATGCTCATCTTGCTTCTCCTTTGAAAAATACTGGCTATGTGACTTAGACCTGACAAAGGCAGGCCATTTATCTTCTCAGTAAGATTGCTAAATTGTGAAGAAGGAACTGACCCACATTGGAAGAGAGGATTTCCTAATCAGTAGTTTCCTATACCAATTAAACTAAAGGCCTAATTCTTCTCTTAATCTTTCTCTCCCTTTTTTTGATTATAAAGGTCTTCATAATGGGGCCTATATTGAATTCTTTTTTTGTTTTCCTCAACATCTAATCTATTATCTTGAATACAGTAATAGTTCAATTATTACACAAATGAGTAAGTTTATAGGAAAATGGTGTTGCCATTAAGAATAGAAATAATGAAAGCAGGGAGAAGAGTTCCTTTATGAGGGTAGAGGAAACGATAAATTGTTAAGCTGTAAGAGTCTCTGAGAAATCAAGGTGGAAATATATTCCAAGTAGTTGAAAATGTAGGACTGGAGCTTGTGAAAGACACCACAAGGGAATAAGAGAAAGAAAGCAAGTGATGGAAAAGACTGAAAGATAAAGAGGTATAGACTGGATTGTTGATTAAAGAGATAAAAGGATTTATTGATATTTTAATTTTATTTCTGACACAGAATATGATTTTTAAAGGCAGGAATGGAGAAATAAGAAAAGATTGGTGATTCAAAAGAGGGTGGTGATATGTGATAGTTTTAGGCAATGGGCTAACAGGAAGAATTGTTTTCATAAAGGATCAGATCTTCTCTGAGGATAAAACAGCTTTGATGGAGATACTAAAAAATCTTAAGTAAAGTAAGCAATGTAGAAAGACCTAATTTCATAACGGATTTTCTCAGTAGAGGAGCAAATGAGGCCATCTGCTTGTATAAGAGAATCAGGGGTCCTGAGGAAGATGAAAAAGGTTAGGAACATTTGGTGGTGGGAAACAAAAAGGGAAACAAACAGAAGCTGAAGAAAAGACTATGTAGTTGGGGGGAAAGGTTACAATTTTGTGGCAAAACATTATTCTTTATCTATTATGAATAATATGTGTCCCATCACTTGGAAATAAAGATGGAGTCAGGAATTTATTTACCATACTTTCCTTTGTTTCATCTTTTCTTTATATCAACTTTTAAGTGAAAATAACACACATTACACACTTGAACATAATCCGTGGCTCAAATATAACTTATTACATGCTCTAAAGAGGAGTTATAAATATTTTCATTTGATTGTACCCTTATGGAACACCATGTACAACAGGATGGGATGAGATTGAAATCACAGCTACAAAAAGGAGAAAGCAGATGACAGCATTCTATGACATGTGGCAGCTTTTGAGTATTGACATTCTGGTTTATCTTTTGGGAGTTTTTTGAATAGGCAAGGTCCAGGTCTGGTAGTAGGAAACAGCCCCCAAATCAGTTTTTTTCATGCATTTTTCACCCCATGTATTCTCCATGTGTCTTCCCCAATATTGTAATCCTACTTGCCAAATGCTGCAAAATATGCTTATTGATTTCACAGAAGGGAAAAAAATGATCAGATCATCAAACTCTTTCTGTTTGAACTATAGGCTATCCTTATATTTGTTAATTATTAGTACCTTGTACCACCAAATGCTTTCAGCCCCCTCGCCGACTCCAAATGGTGCTCTAAAATTTTTTTCATATGAGCCCTGCCTGACTTGGTCATGATCAAAGAAACAGAAGAGAATGGGGTAGATAGTCCATTCAAAACATAGCTGCAAACCTGTGATGTACAAACTGTTATGTGCCATAATCACAGAGGATTGTTTCCTGGGAGAACCTAATGGGTCATCAGAACCACTATACTCTGATTCAGGATGACCCAGAATTCCTTGGCTTTCATCCTGGTTACTCAATTTGGCTTTATTTTCTCCATAACAGATGGCTATCTTGATTCTTTCCTATGTAAAGTGAATCATCAGCTACCTTCCAGAAAGTAGGGGATTTCTCCAATTCACATGAGTTCTCTGGTCTCCTTCAGCTCTTGTTCCTTGTAATTCTCACAACTGGCATAGGTAAATTCCTCTGTAGGGTTGTTACCTTGAAACTCTTGACTGTTTTTGGCCTAGATCCAGATATAGAAGTCCTTCTATTTGTGGGATCTTCAGCCTTCTGGTAATCCCTCCCAGTCCAAGATTTCATCTGGATAGTTTAGCATACTAGGATCACAAAAGATCAGATGATATAGGAGGATATCTTAGAAGATGTTACAAGGAATCTAGACCATTCCATGTCTGAAAGAAATTCTTTCTCCAATATTGCAAATAACTGGTCATTCAGATTTTGCTCATACACCTCCACTGAGGGAGAAATTACTCTCCCTCACAGCAACGAATTCTACTTTTGGATGGCTCTAATTCACAGCCTGTTTGACATGGACTGACTCCATCATAAAGAGAAAGATTTAGCAGTTCACACTAAATGGTCAATTCTGTACTTAATCTAGGCAGTTTTAGCAAAACCACTCCCTAGTTGAAAAAAGACCCCAGTGGTTCTCCAAAGAATATAGATTAAGCTCCAAATTACTTTTCTTGGCATTTAAGGTGCTCTAGACGCTTGTCCCCAATGACTTGCATTCCATTACTGATCCAAATGAATCTCTATTCTAGCCAAATGCATCTATTTACTATTCTGCCCAATACACCTTCTGATTTCTTACTTTTGAATCTGTGTGCATGCTGAGCCTTCTATCCCAACATGCAGATCTATATCCATCTTTTAAGGTCCATCTCAAATCTGTATTTTCTGTGATGCCTTCTAGGGGCCACTTTGGCTTCCAGCAACCTATTTTTCCTTAGAAATAAATCCTTAAACACTCACCTCTACCTTGCTTGCAGTTCTTATTTTCTTCTACTTTGTACTGGAGTCATATAATTATCTTATTTCCCCAATTATGTTATAATCCCTGAAAAGCCTGAGGACATAATTTGCACTTTTCTCATAAACTCTGCTAGGTCTAATGTAGTGTCTTTCACATATTAACTATAACAATTATTTGTTGAATGAAAAAAATAACTTCTTGACAACCCAAAATTTCACTCCAGGCTTTATTATGCAAGTCTCCGTATCCAGGAAGAAAGAGATACCAGCAATAAACTGTTTTGATCTGGTCAAACCATGTTTGGAGTATCGTGTAGGTATCACTGTTGAAAGAAGTTGAGAGCATTCAGACAAAGGTAACCAAGATGGTGATAGAATCCTAGATTTAGAGATATGAGGGTCTTTAGAGGATATTTAATACAGCCTTTTCATTTTACATATGAAGAAACTGAGTCTTAGAGATATTAAATGACTTTCATAAAGTCACAAAGTGATAAACATCAGAAGTAGGATTTAGCCTAGCTAGGTTCTCTGACTCCAAAGCTAATGCTGTTCCTTCAACTAAGTGGTCCAGTGGGTTGAATGTTGGACTTGGAGCCAGGAAGACGGGTTTAAATCCATCCTCAGATGCTTAATAGCTTTATGTCTCTGCAAATCAAAACAATTTCCTTGACTACAAAGTGAGATTAGAAATAAAATGTGCCATGTCATTGTGAAGAAAAAATGAAATAATATTTGGAAAGTACTTCAAGAAGTGTGTTAATACTATATAAGAACTATTGTGACACTGCTTTCCTGGTGAATGATCTTTCATGTTATGAGAGGATTAGTTGAAAGGATTGGGCATGTTTATTTTGGGGAAGAGGAGGCTCATAAGGTGCATGATAGCTTTCTTTTCTTTCTTCAAGAAATATTTAAGTATATCAGATATTTGAAGATAGATATCCCATGAGTTTATCACATGGAAGATGGAATAAATTTATGTTTCTGTACCTAGATTATGGAACTAGTGGAAGCTGAGAAGAGAAAAACATTTTATGTCAGAACAATCTTCCTACCAATTAGAGTTTTCCAATGATGAAATGTGTGGGGAGAAGTAAAGAGCTCCTTTTCATTTGAGGTCTTCAAATAGGGACAGATTTGTCAAAAAGATTATCAGAGAGATGCTTTTTCAAGTGTGGCTTGGTCTAGATAATAACTGAGGTCTTAACTAATTAAATTTTGTGATTCTATGATTTAAATGAATGAACATATCAGTCATTATAGAAGTATATGGTCTAAGGAAAAAGTCTTGCATTTGGAGTCAGAATGTCTGGTTCAAATGTCATCTCAATACTTTGCTATCTGTAAAATCCATAGATCTTAGTTTTCATGTCTCTAAAATAAGAGGTTTGGACTAGTTGATCAGAAGATCCCTTCTGATTCTAAAATTCCAGCCTATCCCCTTCCTCATGATGAAGAGAAGATAATGTTTTGCCCACTTTCATTTTCTTGATTTTCTTTGCCAAATTTAGGAAAGGAACCCTAATAAGGTGATAATGAAAGGAAAACTAGCATAGCAAGGTTTATTGATCTCTCCAAAAAGAGATCTAAATTGTAGATGTTATAGCATGGGAATATGCTGAACCTTTCCTCTGTAATTCTCCAACTTTTCAAAGAAGACTATAGCTTATCTTCCTCATATTATTATTCTACTTTTAGTATCTGAATCAAAATGGACAGAAGCAAGATCCTGGCTAAGATAAATAATTTAGAATATTGATTCTACTGCCCAAACTGAATGAGATTGCATTCAAACTAAAAAGACAGCCCTTTGCATGTTTCCCTTTATAGAATCTTTGAATTAAAAAATAGTAGCTAAAAACAGATTCAAAATGTTTAAAAGAGCTGCTAAAAGATATCTCCAGAAGAATTAATATAATGGCACCTGCCAGAACTGCTATTGGTAACTATCTATCAACATTTCCTTTATAGGTTATTTCTGAAGTGTGAAAATACTCTAGAACTAAAAGTTGGTAAGTGCATTAAAGCACTTTTTTATTATTTAAAGCTCTCAGTCTATTTTTAAGTGCACATTATTAAAAACACTCATTTGCATTAGCTTAAGACATTTTGTGTTAAAGCTAAGAATTGGATTTCACTTTAAAATTAAATTAAATAGCTGTACTTATTCAATATTATTTATCATATATAATATGTTTTTATATAAGTACATATTATATTTAGTCCTATATTATACACACAGTTTCTATCTAACAGGAGGGTCTGTGATTTCATTGGTGTGGGTGCCTCCCTCCACTTATTCAGATTAAAACCTTTGCACCTTAGTATAGAGAGTTCTGTGGTGACAGAAAAAAAAATAACTCTCTGATAACCAGCCTTCTAATGATAAACCTCTAGAACCCATATTTAGACCCTCAGCTGAAAGTTTCCTAGCACAAAATAGTTTTCCTTAGCTTGTGTTATCTTGACAAAAAACCCAGATCACCTTGCTGCCTTCATGAGTGCAACTTTAATGAAGCAGGAGGATGCAGTAGAAAGAGTGCTAAGTTTAGAATGAGAAGACTTGGATTCAAATTCTTCTTCTATTACTCATGGCCTGTGTGATTTTGGGCAAATCATTTCACCTCAAAGAACCTCAGTATTCTTATTAAAAAAATGAGGATGTTGGACTACTTGATTGGAAAAATGCCTAGGTTGGATTTGTTGGATTCAAAGGTCCCTTTTAGCTCTAAATTTATGGCTGTGAAAATGTTTGTATAAATATGCATTAATAATAATAATAGCTAACTTCTATATAATGATTACATGTACCAGACACTATGCTAAGTATTTACAATTATTATTCAACATCCTTACAACAACCCTAGGAGGTAGGTATTACATATGAGGAAATTGGCAAACAGCATTTAAATAACTTGTCCAGAATCATATATGTAAGAAGCATCTGAGCCTACATATGAATTCAGGTCTTTCTGACTCCAAGTTCACTGTGCCTTAATGCAAATTAAAACGATATATGTTGCTCGTTTGCTCTCTCTCTCTCTCTCTCTTTTTTTTTTTAACAAATAAATGATGTGTATATTATGCATATCAATTTATAAATGGATTTTAAAGACTTACACTGTCACACCTACTTAAGTATTTATAAAGATTTCTTTTGGAGGCACAAAGGTATTTAAAACTATAAAACATAAAATTTATTAAAAAAAAAAAAAAGAAGCTTTGAGAACTAACCAATATCTGCTTTTGAGCAAATGTCAGAAGGATTAGGAAAATATTCTATTTTCTTACTGTATTATAAATCATTTTTGCTTCAGAGGTGCCATTTGGCCCCTTTAGGTGATTAATAAAGTATAACCCTGAAAAAAGACTCAGTGTAATATATTGTCAAGGCTGAGACATTGTCAAAGGATGCATGTCTTTTAATATGCATTTTAGAACTCCATGAGTATTTTATCTTAAAATTTATCACTAAATAATGTAAATATTAATAACTATCTTAATTAATTATACCATTAATCAGTTGATTTGCATCTTACATTGCTCAATCATTTTGATGCAAACTTATGCAAAAAAGAAAGGAATGAGAGTAGAAAATTATTCCTTATAGGCACTTTCAAAGGGCCTTGGTCTTTCTTCTCTCATCTTCCTCCACCTTGTATGATTATAATGAAGATAATTCAAAGAAAAGGACATGAGAAATTATATGAAATAAATGTGATACATATATACACAAAAGTAGTTGGATTTGGGGGGACTTGCTGTCATGTTTTGTTTTGTTTTAATTACAGGGAGAGGTAAAATAATAAGAAGCTCTGATGGGTTATATTTCTTGAGATTAATCAAGGAGTTAATTACTATCACCTGAAGTCCCTTAAATCACCTCAAGTTTACACAAAAGCTCAAGTCCTTATAAGCAAGTTAAAACTAAAAGAATTCTTCAATGATGTGTGCATTAATCCATTTGGCACTCTGCTGAATTAGTAGGTCTTGCTTTTTAAAACAGCTCATTGATTTTAGAGCTCTTTTAAAATCAGGGCCTAGTCTGAAATGCGAGAATAATAATATTTCTCTGTGCTCATGAAAATTAATTCTTTTGGGATTTGTCTCAAATTATGTAATAAGTTATAATAGAGATTGACAACCATGGATCTCCTTGTGCCATATTGAAGGTATCATTATCTCTGTTAATGTTTTGATTTTGAAGGATACTAAAAAATTCAGTTCTTCAGATCCATAGCATGTTGTGTTACATACCTGTCCAAGACAAACAGTGTATTAAACATAGTGAGATATATGAATTTTCTATTTACATGTATTGTGCCTCTCAAACATGACCTTTTTTTGGGAAGAGGGGTAAAATCTAATATAAAACTCTAAAAAAATACACAAAATGCATTCTCAAGCTTTAATTAGTTACAGTCTATCTTAAAGGCTGAATTCTGAGTTAAGAATGCAGATTTGATCATTCATAGTTTTGCTGCAAATGTCACAATGCCACAAATAGATAATGTTTCCTCCAGTACAAAATAAAAAATCTTCTTTTTGGCATTTAAGGCCATTCATAATCTAGTCCCCAAACTACCTTTCTAGACTAATTATGCATTTTTCCTTTCCATAAACTCCAAGATCTGGTCAAATTGGCCTTGCTATTCCTGTCATGATACCCTATCTCTTACCTCTGTATCTTTGAGCTGACTGCTGTCCTCACCATGCCCATTCTCTCCCTCAATATCTTTACTTCATAGAATGCTTTCCTAATTAACATTAGCTTCTTATGTTCTCCCATTTCAAAGTAACATATATATATATGCATGTATGTATATATGTGTATATATTTGTGCATACATTATAAATAACATATATGTGCATATTCTATGAGAGTAAAGAATTTGGAACCCAAAACTTTAAATAGTTTTTAAAAAATGCTTGTTGATATACTGAATGATTGAAAACATACTAGTTTCTTCCTGAAAAGGTAAAAGGAAATACTCAGTTCTTTCAAGACTTGGATATCAGATTGGCCAATAGATTATGCAAGGATAAATAAAAAGAATAGATTAGAAGTCAAGAGCTTCATTTTCTAGTTATGGATCTGATTAGCAGCGTGGTCATACATATGGTTACTTCATTTCCATGGGCCTCAGGTTCCTCTAAAATGCTGGAGTTGGATTCTTGATGTACTCCAAAGTCCTTCTAGTCTCAGTACCTTTGTTTCCATGATTTAAATAGTTTTATTACCTCACTGTCAGTTTTTATAATCTCAATTAGTGAGAATGAACTCAGCCTCTTTCTAGAATAACTTAGTTATTAATAGTAAAATATATGAATAATAAATCTAAGATAAATTTTATTGAATAAATTGCTTAACTTATGGAACTAGAAATGGTTCTTATTCCTTATATTTGGAAATTGACCCTTAATAGATGTGCTTCTAAATTCTTAATTCAGATCTTTGGACTCTATGGATATTTTGATAAGATAAGAACATGATGACATAATATACTACTAACTTAAATATGAGCTCTTTATAAATTGGGCATAAAGTGCTTTTCAAACATCAAACACACATAAACACATATTACATATGTGTCAGTTTATTATTCTAAAATGATGTATAAAGAACAAATTCAAATGTTTAAGACTGAGAAGATTTATACTTTCAATTAGGGAAAGAATGAAAGTAGAGAAGTGGAATTAGGATTTAACAGAACCACTAGAAGAGCAGCTGGGGAAGAAGATTACAAAAGTGTTGTTTGGAGCATTTATGTCTCATAAAATATAATAGGAAAACCATTAGAATAGGTGAAATCATTAAAATCTTTGTCAAGAAGATTGTGTGTAAGAAAAGTAAAGCTGACAATGATTAAAGTACACAAGTTGGGACCTCTCCTCCACCTCTGAAGTCAGTAATATTTAGGTATTAGCTTTCGGTGGACAGATATGGTGAACTAATCTTGGCCAAGGCATCCTTTATATATTCCTAGACTACAGGTAGGTAAATGCTAATCAATTTCACCTGGCCTCCTATTTTCCCCTATTTTATACAAATCCAGATTGATAGAGCAACCTCAGTTACTTAGCTGTTCATTCATCAAGGTTCTATTGTCTCAATACTTTGTTGACTTCATGCAAAATTTTATTCATACATTTTTAGGGAGTAGGGAAAAGGAATTTCTTTATTTCACATGGCAGTTGGGTAGAATAGTGGAGGGGAGGTTAGACTTGAAATCAAGAAGACTTGAGTTCAAATCTGATAGTAGCTGTGTGAAGCTGAGCAAGTCATTTAAACTCTATTAGCTTTAGTTTCCTCATCTATAAAATGGAAATAATAAAATCCCTTATCTTCTATGATTTCTGTGAGGAGTGAAATGACATTTGTAAAGTGCTTTGCAATTCTTAAAACACTATATGAATGGCACCCATTATTATTATTAAGGAAGATATGAAAAAAATCATTAAATTGATTTAATCCTTATCCTTAGGTAAGTTAGAAAAAATTTAACAATTTTTGTTATATATTTCTCTATGGAGATGCATGACACTTTTAAATTTAATTTACACCATTAACTTTCTCTATCATTTTATTAAATCAAAACAATCAACCAAGTAATAAATGAAGGTCTAATTTGTAGTGTTTTTTGATTTCTGAGGTACAAAAATTTATATTGAAACAACAATTTTGAGAGCTGATATGTGATAGTTCCAACATTTTCATCTCCCCACTTGAAACATCTTGCAAAACTTGGTCATTCTTTACTAGGCCTCCTCTCTTTTAGATCTTAGAATCTACACAAGAGGGAAATGATAAAAGTACTTCTCTAACAAATAGGAATGTACTTCATAAATTCATTGGGAAAAGAAGTGTTCTTATAATAATCACTTTTTTACTCAAGGCCACAGAAATCAATCCCAAATACTGACTGAGAATTAAAAAAAAAATTTAAATATGATAATGGCTAACATTTACATAGCACTTATCAAATAATAAGCACTGTGCTAAGTGCTTTACAATTTTCATCTCATTTGATTCTTATAACAGTCGTCGAAGGGAGATGCTATTATTACCCTAATTTTAAAGATAAGGAAACTGAATCAAACAGAGACTGAGTGGTTTTTAATTTTTTTTAATTTATATTCATTTATTAATTTTCATCGAGGGTCACACAGCTAAGTGTCTGAGGTCAGATTTGGACTTAGATCTTCTTGACTTTAGGTCTGGTATCCTAACCACCAAAAAACTAAATCAAATCAAACAAAAAACAAATAAACAACAACAAACTCCCCCTTCGCCAAAACAAACTCATATCAAATCCATTAATATGTGAATAGTTAAGAGTCTGAATTATGGCTATAGAGATGTTAACTACGAACTGCTAGTACTATTTCTGGTCCTATGTCATACTGACTCACGATTTTTAGAAAGAAACCTTATCACACATGCTTTTATCTTTTCTCTTCTTTTCTTTTAAAGATTATCCTTTATAAAACTCAAAGGCCATTCTATAGTAAAAGGGAAACAAAGATATGAAAGCAGAGTCTGATGATTACCCATGGGATGAAAGACCTGAAGGCAGTGACCCTAGGTAGGTACACAATGACCCAAGCTCAATGCCAAGGAATCAAATGTTCTTAGAAACAAAATAAATCTTTACAACTGCTTTGGTGGCCTAGAATTATCCAGCAATATGCTTGCTCTTCCATTCCAGTTTTTTTGGGAAAACCCAAAAATTTTTTCTCTCAGGAAGAAAGCATCTCATATCTGTGGTTAATTACATACTTTTAACTACTTCAGCAAAGGAGATTATGGAAATTGTGTGAATCAAACTGACTCCATCTTGTAAATCCTATTTTGAGACTTAAGTTTCATTTTCTTGTAAATTCACCATGCTTGCTAATCATAGATATTTAGTGACATCCTGTTTCATATCTGGAAAAATCCACCTGTTCACCATCTTCACTCCCAACTCTCAAAACTTACTTATTTCTCTCCTAACTCAGGAAGCCCCTATTTTTTTTTCCTCCAGTTAGAAATCAGATTATTTACTCAGGCTTATATTCTGTTAATTATTTTCTTTTAAAGCATAAAAATCTGTCTCCCCCTTTATTCAGGGTCCAGTGCCAAGTTGAAGAGGCCAGATCCCGATTTGTTATGCAATTGGATTGCATTGGTTTATAAATCAAATGCTCTAGAAGCTCAGATCTTTGTTTCCTCAGCTATTTCAGATTTCATCCATCACAATGGGGAAGCTAAATAAAGGAAACCTAATACTCCCTGTATTACACAACCAATATTCAGGAAAATCTGCATATACATTTATTATTATTATACAGTAGAAAGGGAAGAGGTTAAGAATAAAGAATTCATCAACTGAAACTGTAGTTAATATCTGTTCATATTATGACTCTTGATCTCATTATCTACAATCTTCTCTAGATATCATATATATGTTATCTCTGATCCTCCCTGCCTCTTTTCCAACTTCCTACAAATATGATGATAGTACTCAAGAAAGATTCATCTACAGCTACTATTCCTACTCTTTCTTCATTGCTACACTTGAAAAAGTTTTGTTTGCCCAGTGGCTCCATTTCCTTACTCACTTGCTCTCTTTATCTTTCTATAATTTGCATCTATTTTTCTTCCTGACTTCCATTCTAAGTTTCTCCAACTGAATTCAATATCTCTCTATCTGAATATCCCATTAGCTCCTTAGATTCAACATCTCTCAATCAAAGATCATTATCATGTTTCATAAACATATTCTTCCTTTTAACATCACCATTTATGTCAATCATGTAATCATTCATGCATTCTACCATGTTTTAAGTGTTGACATTATCTTTGACATTTTCCTCTCCCTGACTTTCTTTTCCTAATTAGTTACCATTTCATATTAATTCTATCTCCTTAGCATTTCTTGTATGTAGTATAGTGGAAAGAATACAGCAAGATCAGGAATCAAAAAATCTAAGTTCAAGTCTCACCACTGACATTAATTACAAGCCTGGTCACAGCCCATCTGAACCTCACTATCTTCATCTATTAAAATGAAGGATTTTTGCCTAGATGGCCTCTAAGGTCCCTTTCAGTTTTAAATCAATTCCTTCCCTCAATTCTAATTGTCCCCAATATAATATTTTTACACCATTTCATCTACCTCTAGCATTAAGATTGCTTTTAACTTTAATACACTCAATATATTCTTTAGCTTAATGAAAGACTCATCTTTCTTATGCTTAGTTATAGTGTGTTACTTCTGCTTAAAAATACAAACAAGAATATCCAAACCCAAAACAACAAAACAAGTGGTTTCCTGTTACTTTCTAAATAGCATTCCCATTCTTCTGTCTGGAATTTAAAGCTCTCTATAATAATGTACTACTTTTCCTATCCAGAGTTATCTAATGTTATTACCCTATGCCCAGTAGGTCTTTTATTCTCCCTCCCCCATCTTCCCTGACTCTTCTGTCTTTTTGAGTTGTTCACAATATTTCTTATTCCTGGAATAGCCTTCTTTCCTCTTAGCTATTGAATTCCAGGTACAATAGAAAAAGTCAGAGAACTGAGTTCAAATCTTATCTTTAATGCACAAGAAAATTTAGACAACTTCCAAAATCCTTTCCAGTTTTTTTCCTATGATTCTATTATCTATTATTTTGTCTATGATTCTATTATCTTTTAAAGCCTATCTCTAATGTCAGCTCTTTCATGATCCTTTCTTCTTTGGAATCTATATAGTATTTTAGTTACAAATCACTCATACAGGGTACAGTGGATAGAGCATTGGCCCTGAAGTCAGGAGAATTTGAATTCAAATTTGGCCTCAAACTCTTGACACTTACTAGCTGTATGACTCTGGGTAAGTCACTTAGTCCTGTTCGCCTCCAAAAAAAAAAAAACAAAAAACAAGCCAAACAATCACTCAAACACTTTTTATGCAATATTATGCCACATGGGTTTATGTGTTCTCCCTCACTTTGGTTGTAAGTTCTATGAGGTCAGTGGTCTTTTAAAGTTCATATTGCCCAACAGTATTTAATGTAGTCCTTTAATATATTATGCACTTAATTCATATTTGTTGAATGAATAGTTAAGATTTCTTTCTTTCCTGTGGCCTTGATAACTCGATATAAATAAACGTTGATATAAATTAAGCCCTAGTTGACTTTCAAATAAATCTGGGCTGACTGATAAAAGGCAGCAAGTGAATAGGATGGCCTTATATGTATAATGGAAGCCAACATTAAATAGATTAAAAGTGGGGAGAGAGGGAGCATTTGGAAAAGAAGTGGAACTTTTGAAATTTAACATTTTTCCTACAAAGATATTAAAATAACAGGTGAAGTTGATAGTAATAGGGGAGGTGGTAAGAAATACAAGGAGGTTTTCTTTAATTGATAAAAAAGAAAAAATAACAAAGGGGATTTGTAGTTGACACATTTTGTAATGATGCTTATTTGCCTACTTTTTTCAGAATTTGCATTTTTTGAGCTATTTCTGACATCAAACAACCTCAGAGTCTAAATAATTCCATGACTTCTATATTATTAAGCACAAATTCTCTGTGTCCAGCTGGTGTTTTGGGATCATTCTTTCAAAAGTTTTCAGTAGATCCTGCTCCAGTGTGAATATGGAAGTCATCTTTCGCTTCAAAGGTCCTGAGATGAGGCAGGCATTCCATATTACTAAACAGTAGTAATAATGATTTTAATAATAAGATTGCAAAGCATCTTAGAAATATAATCTGACTTTATCCTTACAACAATCCTAGGGGTAGTTTCTCTTTAGTTTCCATTTTACAAATAAGAAAACTGAGAAAGGGAATAAGTTATGCAGCTGGTTTAGTGTCTGACATAAGATTTAAACTCAGGTATTCCTGAATTCAAATTCCAAATTGTATCTATTTCAAAGCTTACCTATTCATTTTGTACCAGAAAAAAATAATGTAAAGATTTTAAAAAACCTTAAAATGTCAAAGCTATAGGTATCATCAGTAGCTCCTAGGGATTTTTCTACTCCTTCCAACGCCAATCCCTTCTTTAGCAAGGTATATAGCTCTATCTTCATTTATACAAATAATGAATCCCCTCAAAGTGATTGCACATATAAGAATTTGCACTATTCAAAGTTATAATTATTAAAATATGGTCAATGGTTTTAGTCCAATGGAAAAAGGTAGTAATAATGGCATTCCTTCAGGGGATTCATTACTTGTACTAGTAGGAACCTAGCTATATCGGTATTGATCCCTTGTTGTATGGCAGAATTGGGAGAGGAAGGGAATATAACATTAATTTGATTTATGTCAAATGCTGAAATGTCCTTTTCCTTTAGATATTCACAATGTCAAAGGACTTAGTGCAAAGCATTTCTTAAAACTTCACTGTTACATCTGATGTGGGGAAGAAAAATGATTAACTGTGGCTTGCTGCCTTGCATGCTAAAAGTGCAGTTTTCAAATTCAAACCTGTTGTATATACCTTTTAGTAAGAATATAATTTATATTATGACTCATCTCTTCTTTCAACTCTCCCCATCCCCACCTATTTTCCAAGTTAAGATACATTTGAATATAAATGCATACAGTATTGGATCGCAGGAAGCTAAAGCCTTTCTATTGAATATTTAGCAAAGAATACATTTTAGGAACACTATAAATCACACTTGTCAAAAGCTTCAAAGGAATCATTCTCTACAGTTACCTTGTCTATTATTTAGAAAGTGAGACATGGAACAATATAATTCAGTTGGGCTGTGTGTATCTGATTTGCATATGGCTGGCTCTTTTTAATCTGTTTTCATAAGATGAATATAATTAGCAACTTTCAATTTAACTTCAAAACTACTGAAATGTACTTTGATTGCCCTTGTAAGTGGCAGCACCCATCCATACCAAAGACGTGGACTCCTAAACAGAGAGATTTTGTGAGTTTGATAACAACTACTGAAACATATAAGTTAAATAGTGCACCTGCACTATTTCCTGCAAAATGAATTTCCCATGAAGTTCTCAGCATTATAGCTTACTTCTCCATTTCCCTTTTTTTTAAAAAAACAAAAACAAAACCTGGCTGAAATATACTAACAGCTTAGCTACAACCCAGTGGTGCTTGCTCATTGCCATTAATCAAATGCCTGTGCCATCAAGCTCTTCAGTGGCTCTATGTGTATTTCCCCAATTTCGGCTCCTCATTTTACCCCTGTCCCCTAATCAGGGCAAGAATTCTTCATATCAGTGAATTTTCTCTGATCCACATTCCCAGAAGGATGTCTATGGACCAGGGATATTTGACTTTGAATGAAAAACTAATATAGAAACATCCCACTTAATTTATCAGCTTGGAAGCAAAATGTATGATTTATGAGACAATATGTTATTTAAAGAGTCACAACTTCAAAAGAAATTATGGAGTTTAATCTGTGGTTCTGGATGTTAAAAGTACTATCACATAAAGATCTGAAATAATAATAGTTAACATAATACACCTGCTAGATGCTTAAATATCTCCATGAAATCAAAATAGTAATGTTAGTAAAAAAAAAAAAAAAAGACATAACCATTTTTAAGAATGGGGAGTTCACTGGGTTCAAGTTGAGTTAGTTTCCGAGGAAAGACAAAGCATGAAACTAAAAACTCAAGTTATTTTGACAACACTAGAACATTAGAAACTCTTCAAACATGTCTATAATCATGAAAGCAGAATCCAAATGTTTAATAATTTTAATCTTCATAATCACTATTAAAGTTTTTGAGAATACATTTTCAGGTGACACTAGATTTCAAGATATAACAATTTTAACTAGGCTGAAGTGATTTTTTTATTTGCAGTCTCTTTGATATTTTCATATAAATTGTTCTTATTTCATATAATTGCCTGTCAGTTGATTGATTTTTCATTTTTCCATTATTTCAGGATAAATCATGAACTGAAAACACAAAAGTATTTCAGAATATTTTAGAGCCATTAGTCAATCAATCTAAATCAATTAGAATTTTAAGTTAAGATGATGTTTAATTGGTAATATATTATTTCTCATGGAATTGTTTAACTATAGCAAAAACTTACAATAATAAATATCATGGTAAGAAAGAATAGACTGCTAAGCTTGTCATTTAGGAAAAGGAATATGAAAATCATTGATATATAAATATTTGGAATTATGAAATACATGCTATTAAATCATAATGCTTTAACTTCCCAAATACTCTGAAGTTCTCCTTTGCTGCTTCAAAAGCCTTTCGTCATCATCATCATCAGTACAGGAACCTAAGTATAGTGGATAAAGAGCTAGCCATGGAGTTAAGAAGTCTGGGTTTAAATCCTTTCTGTGACTGTGGGACTAAGTCATTTAATTTTGTTTTAGCATCACCAGACAATGATCTAAAAATTGATGATTTGCTTAGTAGAGGAAATTCTGTGATTGAGAATTTTAACAAATGAAATCATATATTTGTGCAATAATAACAAAAATAATAATAACAGACATTCATAGAGCGCTTTAAGATAGACAAAGTAATATGCATTACTTTGTGTCCTGCAGAGAGCTGCTAGATCTCTCCTTTATATCTCCCTCCATCCTGATTTATATCTCTGCTGTGGTTTTACTTTTTTTCCTTCTGAAAAATTTCTCTTGAGTGAGACAATTCATGTTTACACTGTTTGCATTCCTTCCCTCCTTGTCCTCTGATAATCCCTTTCCAATCTCCAACCCTGTGTTATCCTTTCCCAATGGTCTGCCTTCTCCATTGCACCTGAAGAGGAATTCGCCCAACTGAGAGAAAAAAAGGAAAGGAAAGAGAGGGGCAGTAAAGACCCCAGTCACAATACTCGAAGAAAGGGAAAATGAACCTGACAGATTATTATTATTATTATTATTTTTGCTGAGGCAATTGGCGTTAAGTGACTTGCCCGGGGTCACAGCTAGGAAGTGTTAAGTGTCTGAGGTCAGATTTGAACTCAGGCCCTCCTGATTTCAAGTCTGGTGCTCTATCCACTGTGCCATTTAGCTGCCTCCAAGTAGATTTTTAAAAACTCATCTTTGTCCCTTTTCTCTTCTGCTTTTCCCCCCCAGATCTTCAAGCAAAGCAGTAGAATTTATTGTCAATTTAAAAGAAATGGGCATAGATGGAGGGAAAATTAAAGATTTTTAAATTAGATTTAATTTTTTAATCAAGCAAACTTGGGAGGGGGGTAGGCAGGGAAGCAATGGAGTTAAGTGATCTATCCAAGGTAATACAGTAAGTATCTGAGGTCAGATTTGAATTCAGATCCTCCAAACTTGAGGGCTGGGACTCTATCCACTGCACACCTAGCTGTTCTGCAAATTAAGCCTTGAAGCAGGAAGTGTAGTTTTATAAGACAGAAGGTATGGAGATTGTTAAGTTTCTTGTTTAGACATGGTGAGATGGTAAGAAAGAACAGATGTAATTCTGCTTAGGGATTTTAAAACATTTGTTCTCGGCTTTGCTATGTGCGTAGTTGGAGTGAGGGAGATTATAAAAGAGAGGGAGGGTGAGAAGGTTTTGTCTGTATATGTCTCATCACTAGATTGAATAATAGCCAGGATTTATATAGCATTTTAAATGTTGCAGAACACTTAGTTTTCTTATTGGGTTTTCTCTGGCCCACAGTCACACAGAGCTAATAGTGTCTGAGAAAGGTCTCAAACTCAGGTTTTTTTTTTTTTTTACTTCAAATCCAGGCCCTCAATCCATTGTGCAATCCAGATAAAACAAAAATCTGGATGCAATTAAAAAAAATTTCTATGAAGAGATGGTGCCCTTCATCCATCTGTTCCAGAAAAATCCCTTTGCTTTCTGGATATGGCAATCTGAAATGCTGATATTATCTTCAGCTAAGACAGATTTTCCCTTCTTAGTACACAGTAGGTGCTTAATAAATATAATTGACTGATCCAATAAAATGTGATCTGCATGTAGTGAACGCCAAATGTGTACTCAACACTCCACCAGGTATTGTGAGAAACAGAAGAAAAGTAGCAAAACCTCTCTACCTGTTCACCAGGAGCTTGTGATTTGAGGCCATGTTTAATTAACAAAATTAGAGAAATTTATGAGTTTTTCATCCCCTTTTCCATTTTTTCCCCTCTACATGAATAAGGGGAAGCCCTGTTTCCTAATTTAGGAACTGTCCTAACCTTTCAGAAACACAAACTATCTTTCTCCTTATTTGAAGATTTTGCTGCAGAAAATCTGTTTATATCATCTCTTCCTGCCATACCATGCATTTTACTTGAATAATAAAAAATGCCAGAAAACAGGTTTCAAAAGTTAGTGATGAACATGCCACTACCTTCTAAGTGGAGGATCCTTTGTGATAGCTATAATTAGCTTTAAAATATTCTATCAAGATCCTCAGATGTAACAGTAAACCATGACGGCTTCTATTGCAGGCACACAGCAGTTGCTCATAACAACTGGGAGCTGAGTCTCGGGGCTGCGACAACCTACTTTTTGTAACAATTTGATCACCGCCTTGGCTGGGAGTAAGATCCAAGTTTAACCTACATATGTGGAGATTGAAAAGGGCTGCATAAAATATTCACATCCAGTCTGCACAAGTAACTTCTGGGCCTAAATCTCCAAAGTGTTTCTGGTTGGAGAGCAGCGTCTGACTCTTAGATGACTATAGAGGAGCAGGAGATAAATAACATAAGTGAATGTGTTTATTTGTTTTTTTTTTTATCAATAATTAGCTTAAGCACAACTGAAGACTGCTCAAATCCCACCATGAGCAAGGATCCTTTCCCAAAGCTCAATGGCTTCTCCCTGGAGTTACCTCCCATTGACACTCTAGTACTCCCAATTAAAACATAAACTCCTTGAGAGCAGCAACTGTATATTTGCTTTAATTTGTTTCCTGTGCTTAGCAAGGGTGGTTGGCACACAGTAAGCAATTAATAAGTGCCTGTTCATTGACTGAAAATTTAATTGTGTGATATTGATTTTCCCCAACTTTCTTTACTCTTAGCTTTTTGCTGGGCTGGTTGAGTTTTGGTATTAAATTTATCAACTGTCTTTTTATAGTTTGGTCTTCTAAAGATATGGGCAACCTTTTTCCTAGACAAAAGGGCCTTTTATTATAGGTTTTTATACCTGATAGGTATTCTACACCAACGCATTTTTCTAGAAAGATTAGATCTTTGCTGAAGACATCCTTGTATATAGGATAGTGAATTTATTCTGGGAAACAATTTCTCTGGGAAACAAGTCAGAAAATATGGATCTGAATCCTGCTTTGATCATTTGTTGTTGTTTTTGTTCAGTCATTTTTAAGTTGTCACTCCATTTTGTTTTTTATTGGCAAACGTACTGTAATAGTTTGCCATTTCCTTCTCTAGCCCTTTTACAGATGAGGAAACTGAGGCAAATAGGGTTAAGTGACTCATGGCAGGGTCATACTTTTGGTTAGAGTTCTGGGCTTGCTGAGCTCAGGTCCAGTCTTTTACCCATTGTATCAACTACCTGGCCATACTGCTATCATTTATTGCCTTGTCTAATCACCAGCAAGTCACTTAATATCATTAGTCCTCAGTTAACCTATTTGTAAAGTGAAGTGGTTGATCTGAATTGGAGCCTTTTAATCTGGGATCCATGAATTTGTCATTAAAATAATTTGATAAATGTTTTTTACTGCTTAGCACAACTGACTGGCATATTGATAATGTGGCTTATTGTAAAAACTGATCTGTTAAGTGGTTAAATGGAATGGGGAACATCATACCTCTAAAATTTGGGGAATACCATTGATAGGGGCTCAGATCAGTGACAGAGAGAAACCAGTTACCTCCATAATCCTTTTTAAATGTACCAAAGACCCAGGAGGAGGAATGAAATGTAATAATCTTGGCTTTAAGATAATAGGGACCAGAATAGCCACTGTTAAATTTATTTCCAAACATTATTAGATAACAGTGAATCAGACTGTCACCAGAAGAATATATAACAAAAAAAATGAACCTGGACTAGATAATTTAGCTCTCGATTTATGATCCTCTGGTCTTGTGGGTGTAGGAAATTATCAAGTTGTGAACTTCCTTAAACTCCCCACAAAACATATGCTACTCTTAAGCAGTAATCAATCAACCAATCACAAAGCATTTTTAAGAATTTACTATGAGCCAGGAACTATACTAAATTCAGAATTTACAAATAAAGGTAAAACTCAAGAATGAAAGGTAAACTCAAGAACCATATATTCTAATGAGGAGTCAATATGTAAAGTACATACAAGTTAGTTACAAGGTAGATGAGAAGTAATCTGAAAGGGGAAATCTTTGTAGGTGGGAAAGGCAGGAAAAACCTCTGAGAGAAGGTAAGACTGAGATTGATTCTTGATGTGAGCCAGCAGAACTAAGGAACTATAGGCATGTTTTTGTATGCTCAGATTTTTCCAGTAGTCAAAGCAACCAGTGTTATTGAAGAGACATGGGTCACATTCCCCTGGGTAAGCCTTTCTCTCTTTTACACTTTTGAAAACTACTGCATGGATGTACAAAATCAATCTTTTCTTGATGTAGCACCTGAAACAACTTTTTTTAAAGAGCTTCAATGACTAACAATTAAAGGATTTTAAAATGTCATTAGTTCTGTTCTATAATTATTGAAACTTCAATGAGAAGAGCCCCTGTAGGTTTGACCTAATTCTTACTTATTAATCCTCAAGTAACGGGCCCTGGTTTTTCTTACTTCAATGCAGAAATAAGCAGAAACTAACACTGTTCAGTTTTCAATCAGTTCACTTCATACCGTATCATTGCTAGAGTCCCTGATTTCTTAAAAGAAAACCCCTCCCTGTCTGTAAGAAGGCTTTTCCCAGAGTCCCTTGTTTCAGTGTCTTTCCCTCTGAGACTATTTTTCAAGTTCTCCACATTTATCTTGGATATATGTAGTTTTTATTTTTTTTTATTTTTACATGTTTTGAAAGTGATCTCAATGAAGGTAGTGACAATGTTTTATTATTTTTGTAATTCAGTGTGGCTTCTCATCTACAGTAAGCAATTAATGAATTTTTTTGACTTACTCAAGTCACCAATGGTTCTTCCATGCCTTTAAATCTTTCTGTCATTTATGAAGGATCTAACAAAAGTAACCTGCACATTATGTAACTCATATGACCCCCCCTGAACAATCTTCCATCCATTTATTCCATTCCCCTTAGTATAAAATGATAACCATTTGAGAATCGAGAAGAATTTCAGAAACACCACAAAGTACCAGTAGGACAATTTCCACGTTGAATGTACCAGTGCTTTAGAGGTCAGTCTTGTAAAATCTTTTCTCTTGTTCTCCCTGAGGGAAGCGGTTATTTTTGTTTCATTTGGCTAGAAAGAAAATTTCACTGTAAATGCAATCTCTGACCCATACCAAAGATGCAGAACACATCTATCCAGATTCAGAGACATGTTAGCATTGTGATACATTTTTTTGAAGGGTCCAGTCATAGGCAACCATAGTAGCTAACAAAATATATATTCTTTCTGTATCACCTAAAAATCATTTGCTTCAAAATACTTCTGTGATGTCTCAAAAATTTAAACTCAGATATTATACATTTATAAGTTGTATTAATGTAGAAGAGAAAATAAGATATTAGGAACTAAGAATTCACAGGTGTTTTTTTTATTTTTGCTACTAAATTTTCTAACATGCTGGTTTCATAGTCTTAGGTTATGAATGTATCAATGAATAAATGAATGAATGAGTGAGTGAGTGAATGAATGAAAAAGAATTTATTTTAAAATGTTAACTATATGCAAAGCATTCTGCTAAGAGCTGGGCATAAAAAATAGAGGATCAGTCCCTGTTTTCATTATGTGTGTGTGTAATTTGAATTCATGATTGAATATAGGGAAATAACATTGATAAGTCCTTTGAAAGCAGTGACAAAGAATATGAGAATCAATATATCAATTTATCAATCAGTAAGCATTTATTAAGTGTCTTCTATGTGGACCAGGAGCCATGCTAGGCAATGGGGATACAAATACAGAATGATACATTCCCTATTCACAAAGTTTCCATTATAACAGGGAAATGAGCAAAAAAAAATAATATGTATATATATATACATACATATACACATACACAAATGTATATATATATTTAAAATATCTGTATATGTGTATATCTTCACATATTTATTCATACATGTTCATTCATAAACATACATGCATATATATGTAAACATATGTCTAAATATATCAATATATAAAAAAATATGAAGAGAATAAATGCAAATAAATGAAGTATTTAAGGAAGCAGGGCCCTAGTAGATTAGGGGATCAGTAAAGACTCTATGTAGGAGATGATTCTTGAGTTGTATCTTGAAGGGAGAGAAGAATTCTAGAAGGCAAAGGAGAAGGAATGTATTCCAGACTTGAGCAGCCAGTGTAAATACATAGAATCGGGAGACTTAATTCTGTCTCAGGAACACAGAAAGGGGCATTTGGCTAGATTATAAAAAGATGGAGAGAAAGTAATGAACTTGAACGTGTAAGTTAAGGCTGAATTATAAAGATCTTTAAGAGTTGATTGAAAAGGGGGAGGGCAGGGTTAGATATATGTTTAGGAAAAACACTTTGGCAGCACTGTGTAGGGTGGATTAGAGTAGGGTATAATTTGAAGCAAGTGACCAATTATGAAGAAATTATAATTTTCTAAGAGAGAGACTAATGTCTAAGCCATAATAGTAGCTGTATAGAGAAAAGAGATCATAGGCAAGATGTGACAGTAGTTAGTGGTACAATGAATAAAGTGTTGGAATTGAAATTAAGATGGCCTCAATTCAAATTTTCCTCAGAAATTCACTAGTTGTGTGACTGAAAAAGTCACTTAACTTTGTTCTGTTTCTGTTTCCTCAGCTGTACTATGGAAATGATAATAGAACATATCTAACAGAGTTGTGGTGAAGCTTAAATAAGAAACATTTACAGAGAGATCTGCAAACTAAAAAATACTATATAAACACTAGTACTGTTATTATTGAAAAAACCAAAGATTTATATATATATGAGATAAGATTGAGTTTAGGATGATATTGATTTGACTGAGTAGAAGAATGGTGATGTGTTCAACAGAAATAAGGAGGCTTGGAAGAGAAGTTATTTTGAGGGTAAGAGATAATAAGTTCTGTTTTAAATATATTGAATTTAATATGTCTCTGGGACATCCAATTTGAAATGACCAATAGACAGCTGGTAATGTGGGATTAAGGCTCAAGGAAGAAACTAGAACTATATTATATATATAGATCTATGAGTCACCTACATAGAGATGATAATTAAAGCTATGGGAAAGGATGTGATCACAGAAAAAAGACTGTGTAAAGAAAAAAGAAGAGATTCTCAAGACAGAACTTTAAGGAACACCTAAAATTAAAGGGCATGATATGGAAGATGAGCCAGTCAAGAATACTGAGGAGAGGTCAAACAGGTAAGAAGAGGAGCAGAATAGACTATTGTTTTGAAATGTCCTAAAGGAGAAAGTATGTAGGTAGAGAAATTGGTCAACAGTGTGAAAAGCAGCAGACAAGTCAAGTTGTAATTTGGTAATTAAGGGATTATTGTTAAAGTTATAGATAGAGTAATTTCATTTGGATAAGGAGGTTGGAAGATATATTGTAAGTCTGAGGCTTGCTGAAAGGAAAGTAGTGATGATGAATAAAGGCAGTTCTTTCTAAGAGATTGGCTAAGAAAGGAGGAGAGCTAGAGGATGCTATCTTGAGGTGGTGATAGGATCTCTTAATGAAGGTTCTTTAAGGACTGGATCCTTGAAGGCAGTAGGGAAGGATCTAGTAGTTAAGTAAAGGCTGAAGACTTGACACATGCGATTGAGTGAGAGGAAAAGCTGCTGAAGAGTATGGGAATAACGGATATAAAGAGCATTTATAAGGGACTTTCACATATATGAGGCCTATTCTATTATTAGACACTAGTAAAAGAAGTGAGAGATCATGTCAAAGGATTTTGTGATTAAGAAAAAGGAAGAAGCTCATGGGAAATAGCTCTAATTTTTCTCAGTGAAATAAGAGACAAATATATCAGTTGACAGAGTGAAAGGTGAAGAAGTGTGAGCAAAGTTTGCAAGAGTTTGTGAGGGAAGTGAGATATTTGATCCTCACAACAGTCCTGGGAGGAAGGTACTATTATTGGAATGGCTTGCCATTTCCTTTTCCAGTTCATGAAAAAAATGAGGGAAAATAGGGTTAAGTGACTTGCTCAGGGTCATATAGCTAGTGAGTGTTTGAGGCTGGATTTGAACTTTGGTCTTCCTGACTCCAGGCTCAAGGCTCTATGCTCTATGCCCAGGTAGAGAGAGATATTATAAGCAGGTGATATTGAACGTAGCAGTAATAGTGGAAAGGAATAAATTGATTTAAGAAATATCATGGAAGGCTAGAGGTCTTGAAAACTTATTAGCTATGGGAGATAAGGGAAAGAAAAGAGTGAAATAAGACACGATGTTTTCAAGGGTGAGAGACTCATTGAATATATATACTAACAGAAATAAAAAGGCAAATACATTTCATATTATGATTATAGAAAGCTTGATTTGGGATATGTTGACTTGAAGTTCCAGAAAGATATCTAGGACCATAGATTCAATTTGGAAGTTCTGTTAGATGACATTTAGGTTTAATTCTCTTATTTTATAGATAAAGATCTTGAACAAATATCACACAGGTGGTAATTAACAAAGCTGAGATTTAAAATTAGGTCTTCTGACCCCAAACATAGATATTAAATATTTGATTAGAAATGTTGGTCTAGAGATTAGGAGAGAATTCGGGGCTAGCTATAAAGATAACTGTGTAGAATTGGGCACCAAAGTTATGTGGATGAATGAGATAGTAGATGCTCAGATTATGGAGAAAGAAAAATAAAGTGTTCAAGAACATAACACTTGAGAAGATCTACATTAACAAGGTTGAAAAGAGGCATGAGTAAAAGAGTAAAAAAAAGTTGTTAGAAAAGTACTAAAAGGAGAATCATGAAAATGTGATGTATTGGAAGAGATGTTAAGGGAGATCTAGAAGACAGTGATTGATGACGTCAAATATTTGCATAGAGATCAAAGAGGACTAAAAAATACATTGATGAAAAGGATGTCACTGGTGACTTTTAGGAATCTTTAAAGGAAAAGGATCGAAGACAGTTTACAAAAGACAGAAAAGAAATGACTGGTGAAAGTCTGGAAACAATTTTGCTTTTAAAGAATAATTCACAAGAATCTATATTTTATACAATATTCCATTGCTTATTTTTATTTCCTTGATTTCTAACATCTTTTATTTCCCTTTCCTTTTATTTATGTGGCTTCCCTTGACTCAAAAACTGTGAAGTGTTTTTTTTTTTTTTTTGATGAGCCCTGAAAGAAAATGAGGGTGGATGCCATTGTACCTAAAGGGAAGGAAAATATGTGGGGGGAAAATAACAATAAAAAATCCCCAGCTATATTGTTTTGTTCTGTGAAGAGGTTACTTTTCTTTATCTGTTAAAAGTTCTAGTGTAGTAGAAAATCTTAATATACAATTCTAAATTTAAAGAAAATCTCTGAAGAGAAGAATTTTTCTAAGTTATTACTGAGGGAAGAAGGCAGACAAAAGGGAAAAAGGAATTAACTTACTCAGCATGTAACAATTTCCACAGTTCCTTGGGTGTACATCTACAGAGCCTAAGAGAAATGTAATTATCTAGTCAATCCAAGACAAGCAATATAGTTGGCCTTTGTCACATCATTTTATTGTCATATTGATTTTGCATAATCTGAATTCACAGATTCTGTGGTGGTGTTTTTCTTCATATCTTCAGAGTCCAAAAAGGTGCCTGACATATAGTAGGTACTCAATAAATACATGAGAAAATTCTCTTTGTTGCATTTCATTTGATATAGTAACAGAAAACCCACAATATAATAATAAGATATGAATGATGTATTAAATTGGCTTGAGATATGTGGCTATACTCTTTTATCAGGACCTCAATTACTGAATTACAATTAGCTGAGAAAATAAATTAGCCATGCCTCTGGGGGCTTTAAGGCTCTGAAAAGTAAGCATTCATAGAATAGATGAAGGCACAAAGAAAAAGATCCTTGTGCTTATATGTATATATGTTATATATATGTGTGTGTATATATATATATAGATAGATAGATAATAAATGGGATTTTCTCTTCTCACTATTACCCATTAACCTTGCCATGAAAGCTTTTACATAGAAAAACAGGATATTCAGTGGGGAATAGAGATAGTTTAGACAGATATAGAAACAGAGTGATAGTGATCTGAAGGAGGAAGCAGTTTCTTAGCAATTGAGAATCAGGCTGTGGAGAAGAGCAAATTAAGACAAATAAAACCTGAGGATTCTATGAAGAAAAAAGGCCTTCCCGACCTTATAATGTCACATATATCCTATATGTAGATCCTTCTATTATTGCTTTCTAAGTTGAGCCAACACACCCATTCTTGTGTATGCTGTCTGTGTTTGTGGGAGAAGGTACCACTGGTACGTGAGGGGGGGGTGGTTTCATCACTAGTGTTCCTGCTTTGACAAGAGATAATTATCTTTAGATAAGTAGCACCTTAATTTAGAAAGTCCAAAGTCACATACTGCATTTAGAAAGTGAAAGTCACCAGTTGTCTTGACTTTTGCCTTGCCATTGGACTCTGATGACTCAGGAGGACAGCATGAAGCCTCTGGACAGAGAATGGGGCTGAATACTAATTATTAATTCTGCCTTAAATCTAATTCACACTCAAATCAAGACATCACTTTTTTGATATTATTGATCCTCTTTGAATGGAGCAAGAACAAAAACAGCAACTACTTTTGATAATAATCAACCTCTAAGAATTCATCTTATGAGCAGAAGTGCAAACTGGACTTGATGGCCTCTAAAATCCCTTCCAGATCTGTATATATAATCCTATGAGCCCATGGCATAGCCTAGAGTAGGTGACACAGCTGCTTGTTGATTGTGTGCTGTGCTGCAGTGATCATATTTTGTTTAAATAGTTGAGTTTTGTTCTCTAGTCATTCATGTAGTAAACTATATTCTGCATAACCTAACTACATCTGCTATATCTGCTAGGTATGTAGAACTGTATCCTCAATTCATGGGATCAATTTTTATATCTTTGCATGCTTTTTGGGAGGGAAAGGCTGAAAATTTCATAAAAGGCCATAAAGGGGCAACTAGATGATGCTTTAGATAGGACACTAGGTTTAGAATTAGGGAAATTCATCTTCATTAGTTGAAATTGGATCTCAGACAATTCTTAGTCATGTGATTTTGGCAAGTTATTTAACCCGTTTTCTCAAGTGAAAATGAGCTGGAGAAAGCCATGGCAAACCACTGCAGTATCTTTTCAAGAAAATCCCAAAGTGGAGTTAAAAAGAATAGACTAAACAACTACCAAAAAAATCTTTCTTTTTGTTCTCTCCTTCCTTCCTTCCTTCCTTCCTTCCTTCCTTCCTTCCTTCCTTCCTTCCTTCCTTCCTTCCTTCCTTCCTTCTTGTCTCCCTCCCTTTCTCCCTCCCTCCCTCCTTTTTTTTCCTTTTTCTTTCCTTTTTTCTTCCTTTTTCTTTCCTTTTTTCCTTCCTTCCTTCCTTCCTTCCTTCCTTCCTTTCTTTCTTTCTTTCTTTCTTTCTTTCTTTCTTTCTTTCTTTCTTTCTTTCTTTCTTTCCCTGACTGCCTCTGTGTGTGTATTTCTATTTCTCTCTCTATCCCCTTGTCCCTCCCTCCTTCTCTTTCTCTCTCTCTCCTACCTTTTCTTCCTTCCTTCCTCCTTTTCTCCCTTCTTCCCTCCTCTCTGTCTCTCTTTCTTTCCTTCTCCCTTTTCTCCCCTTCTCTGTCTCTGCCCCCCCCCCCCTCTCTATCAGTCTCTGTCTGTCTCTTCTCTCTGTCTTTTTTCTGTCTGTTTTTATCTCTCTTTCTTTGTTTCTATCTGTTTGTCTCTCTCAACACACAAACACACATATACAGGTGCAGAGATAACTACCTCTCTACTTAATACTTGTGTCTTTATCAACACAATAACTTCCTTTCTAATTCCTATCTATGATGACACAGTTTGTTAGAGAAAAGGGAAGGCAGTAATCAACAACCTATAGGTAATTTATTTATAATTTATAATATAAGGAAATTTATATTTAATTATGCTTCATCATGAATAAGAAAATTAGAGATGATAGATAGTGAACAATTAAAGTAATGATGTGAATTCTAGTGCCTCACTGTCTTCAAACGCCCAGTTCCAATTTAACCTCCACATTTATAGGAGGCAAAATAATCTTCTGTTTCACTGAGATTGAAGTTGTTCAAACAACCATGCTATCTTTAAAACTTTTCAGTATCTTGAATCATTATCTTCATTCTCTCTATATTTATTAGAGAATATGTCTCTACCATGTGATCTATAGCTTTCATTCTTCTTTAGTCCAAAAGTACTATTACCTATTCTCCAAAGTTAACATTCTATCAAGGTGGTAGAGTGGGTAGATAGAGTATTGAATTTGGAGCCAGCAAAATCACAGTTGAGATCTGTTTTTAGATACTTACTTTGTCACTTAGCCAGAATAAGCAATGATGTTATTGGGCTAAAAAACAGTCATGCCTTTTACCTGTAGAACAATGTAATTGAGATGAAAGCTATATTCCTAAAAGGATTAAATTACTAGGATAATAAACTGTTTATAATAAAAGTAGCTTTAATCATAAAGCATACCAACATAAGATAAATAAGATGAAGTATGAAAGTTGTACAGTTAGTAGACAGGAAACTATAGAGAATACCTTACAAGTTCAAGTTTGGACTTTTTCTGTAATTTCTGGTCTGCAAGTTATCTAAATTTGCTCAAGGTCACAATAATCAGTTAGGAAGACACAAGTCTCTAAATCAGTTCTTCCTGCCTCCAAGGCCAGTTGCCTATTCACTATGCTTTACTTAAAAATTTGTTAAAAAAAAAAACTTTTGTAATATATGATTCTTAGGCACTTTAATGATTATTTTGTCTTTTAAACATTTAATTAATTAATGTTATATTGATATTTTATATGAAACTACATTTCACACTTCTCTGTTAAAGTTCTATTCTGATGTATTGTCATGAAATAGAGGTGATCCTTACAGAAACATAAGCTCATTTGCTTAGCAATTCCTGGTCTTAGCATAAACATCAAAATATTAATAAATAATTGACCAAAATCTCATGTTTTCTGGAATGGAGAGGAGCATTATAATGTGTCTTATTACCAATAATGTTATTCAGAACAACAGGTCCTTGACAAGCTAGCAAGAATGAGCCACATGATTGGGATGGAGATATCATTTTCTGTTGTTTATCACTATCTCAGTTCCAAACTATTATGCTACTCAAAAAATGGGAAGCACTTCAAATGACTCTTAGCTCTTGCATAGAGTTTGTAATGCAGAAAGTTCAATTTTATTTCTAACCCTTAAGGGGAGCAGAGAAATAATTTCTAATGGAACTGTAACAAAACAGCAATTAGACATGATTGGACTAAGACTAGAGCATTGAGAAGGATATCAGGAAACACAGGACTTCCCCACAGCCATTCAGTTTCTTCGCCATTTCCCCACTTTGGAAGAACAAGAAGCAGAAGTAATTTATCTTCTCCAGCAATCATATTTGAACAAGCTATTTTTCTTAGATAGCCACCATATAAGAAATTGTTTTTTTTCTCTTTCTCTTTTTCTTTTCTCCTCTCCCATAAGATGAGTTATATGTCAAGGAAAACTTGATAGGGTCAAGGCTCTAGAACAGGAAATGATGTGTAATCTCATTCCACATACTGTACACAATTGTTTGTATGTCTATATCTTTATGAATATTATTAAGAATAATAATAGGTAGCTAACATTTATATAGAGCTTTTTATATAGAAAATCAAGGTTTGAAAAATGGTTTCTATATGCTAACTCATTTGATTTTCTTAACAACCCTAAAAGGTAAGTGCTGCTATTATCCCCATTTTTGCAGAAAAAAAAAATCCTGAGGCATCTAGAATTTACATTTCTTTCCTGGGATCATATAGATAATAAATACCTGAAGCAGAATTCAAGTTGAATTTTTATTATTACAGCTCCCAAACTCTGTTCACTACATAACCTGCCTGCTTCCATGATACAATTTAGCTGTCTATATTTATACTCCCAATTCATGGTAGTACTTTATTTTTATAGCTTTGCATGTTTTTGATGAGCTGCAAAATTCCTTAAAAGTCCATTAAATATTCACACACACACACACACACACACACACACACACACACACACTGTCTCTATTTCTCTGTGTCTCTGTCTCTTTCTGTTTGTTTGTTTCTTTGTGTCTGTCTCTTTTTCTTACAGATACAGACAAGCAGATATTTTTAAAAACTGGTTTCAGTTTACTATACTGTGTTATCATCAATTTGCTTTAAAAGATTTGCTGTCCAAGAGATACAAAGAGAATTCCATTTAAATAACTATTGATAGTATAAAATATTTGGGAATTTATCTACCAAGAGAAAGTCAGGAACTATATACAAAAGGTTTTTCAGGGGTCAGTGTTGAAAAACTACCCATGCATATGCTTTGTAAGCAAAAAGCTTTAATAATAATAATAATGATAATAAAAAGATTTGCTGTCTAGGAAGAGAAGTGAATTACGCACCCAAATTCCTTCTTGAATCTATGTTATTAACAAGGCTTGTGGAAAATGTGAGCATAGAGTTTTAAAACTAGCAGTATTTATAACACCCTAGCTTCTCAAAAGCATTGCCAAGAAAGTATTAACTCTGGTAAATCCTACCAAGCTAGAAGTCCTTTGAGCACCAATCCTATGACAGCTTATTCTTAAGATATATCATTCAAGGATGAGACTAACTAAATTCAGAAAGACTTAGCACTAGTAATTTGATACCAAATGATGATCTTTTCGAGCCACTCATGAAGGCTGTCTTGTAAGTTACTGAAGGGTTCTAATTGGCATTAGTAGAGGGAGTACTCAGTGAAATCACATATCCTTTTAGGTCTTCATTCTTACATATGCTTGACATCAGCTTGTTCACACTTCAGAAATAGCTGTGATAAATGAGGAAGAATGTGACCTGCTATTTTCTCTCTTTCATCCAAAAGCCTGGTGAGGATAAGATGAAGTCAAATACAGGTAAACTCAATTTGTATATAGAATCTAAAAATTGTCAGGTGGAATTCAGGAAAATTTTAGTCCCAACTAAACTATCCTCTTTTACAACCCTCTTAATGCTAGAAACTTTCATCTCTTATTTCCTATTTATGCTGTATATAGCTGATTTATATGACACTGATATTTTCTACTGCCTATTCATTTTGTTTAAGTCATTTATATTTTCCTAGATCAAAACTCTGAATCATATTAAATGTTTCTCATCAAAACATTATTAGCTTTTCATTGCTTATTAAATCAATCCAAAATTTTAACTGGTCATTCAAGGCTCTTCATTATCTTCCTCAATCTATTCCTCTTATCTCTACTCACATTGTCCCTCTACACATATGCTGTGTATGCTGTTTCAAAGAACTTTTCTTGGGATTCTTCAGATAAATTTGTATGACATTAATTTTTTTGCTCATAATGAATAAACATTTATTGAGTGTCTGCTATGTATCAGGCACTGTGCTCTTGCCCCTCCCTTTAAGCATACCGTTTTATCCCTTTTTTTTCCTCCTCCCACATATTCTCCTATTGAAGTTCTTTCTGTCTTTTGTGGTGCAGTTCAAAAAGCAATCTTTTCCCTAAAGTCTTTCTTGATGACCTCTAAAATTTTCAGTCTCTCTGACTACATCCTATTATACTTTCTTTATATTTCTCTTAAGGCATTCCTCATATATTGCTTTGTATTATAGTCATTTGTGAACATTTCTCATTTTCTCTCCATAATTTCAATTTCTGCAAGGGCAAAGACTAGGCCATTTCTTTATCCTATATAGTAATTACAAACACGCACTAGTTGCTGGTAAAAAAGATTTTGAAAGTTGAATCAGATTTGAGTTCCTTGAGGGAGAGGACTGAATTTTGCCTTAGCACTTAGCAAAGTGGCTGAACACACAGTAAGTACTTAATAGATGTTTATTGATTAATTGAATAAATAATACAACTAGATTTAAATTCTTATTCTGGGACCAAGCAATAGTGTGCAATAGCCCTGTGTTCTTGAAATTAATGACAGCAGATCACAGGCTCTGACAGGGTCTTCAGAAATAATAATAATAAAAGGTTTGATTATGGTCCTGGGGATGAATTGTGTGTTTGTGGTGTAATGACCAGATGAGCTAAATGGATAAAGACTCTTCTCTAGAAGGCTGACTGCCAGGTGTTAAATTATTTTTACCAAAATCATTCATGAAGATGGTCAGCTGATGTTTGCAGTTGTGATTTGTTTTGATAGATTCCCACTAAATAAATCACTAATTTTTGTTTGAGAAGTATAATTTGAATGGAGAACTACATATAAATACTTACACACTACTGGGACATTTATAATTTACTATTATAGTAACCTATGTTTTTAGTTTAACAGTGAATGTTTATTTTTAAACATTTTTTCTATAACTTGAATGCAAATTTTTGAAGACAGGAACCATTGATTAGTCTTTTGATTTTTTTCTTTTAGCTGTGTTTCAGAGAGCAAGTGCTTAATAAGTATGTTGAATAATTATACACATAGATGATGCGTATAGTGCCTTAAGTTTCCAAAACACTTTGCACATTTTATCTCATTTGATTACAACCTTGCTAAATTGGTGCTAATTAGGCATCAAACACTACAGATCTCAATATCCCCCTTTTATTGGGAAGAAATCTGAGATTCAGTGACTTGTCCATGGTCATACAACTAGTAACTACCAGAGGCAGGATGAGCTATCACTTGACTACAAGTCCAGCATTATCCCACAATGCTACTTCCTAATAAATAAATAAATACTCATAAATACATGCATGTTGGAGGGGAAAGGGATATAAGTGGAAAAGATGTTTGCCTTGTCTTGGCTAGTTTACAGGCATGAATTGAACTGAAAAAGACTGGAAAATATTGTTAGGTATTACTCTGGGCCCACAAGTCTCATCATTGATTGCAAGGCAACAAAACTAAATGTAAAGAACATTTTGTATGTAAGCCCTGAACAGGTTCTCAAAGGTCAATAGCCTGATGTTGAGCCAGACTTCAGATATAAAAGCAGATGGTAATGTTTTTGCTTTCTCCTCCTGGACATAAAACTCTTGCTAATTGAAGCAGACACTGAAGGAGCCACTTTTTAAATTTCCCCAGAGGTCTGTACATTTAATTTAAGTCCCAAATTTCAAGTCAGACACACTAGTATCCTTTCCCTTAACCACCTCTCCCCTGGAGCAGCTAAGCTATCTCTTGCTTTCATTGTTATCCAAAACCCCTCTTCACAGAAATGCTTCATAGGAAGATGAATAAATGAATAAAGTAACAACTTCTCTCAGGGCATCTTCCAAGCTTGAATAAGACTCCTTGAGAGAATGTCAGTGAGCTACTTTGAGTAGAAGTGACACATACAGTATCAGAAATGACATTCTTCACACAATCTGGATGCCAGACTTAAGGGAGATGAAGTGAACTGGGAAGGTCATCTTTTAAGAACTCTTTTCCCAACAGTACCATGGGAAATTCTCAGTACTAATCAGAACATGATTCCCATGGTGCTCTGCCCTGGTTTATGATCATAGGGACCTGGGAAATGGCAGAAATGCGACATAAAATAATTCTTTTATTGTGGCATTTAGAAGTTCCCACTCCTACCGCCACCCCTAAGATAATGTCTTTTTTCTTCTTTTCTTTTCCCCTCCCTTGCAGCTCAGATTATTTTCCATAAATGGCAACAACATTAAAAGTGTTGGGAAACTTGCTAACCCAGCTCCCTCACACATTTATATTTCTGTCAGAATACGCATTGTATTTACCCAGATTAAATTAACTGTTGTCAAAACTCAATAGAAATCATGGTGTACTGAGCACACCATATATTTACAGGTGTGAGTATCTATTTCTAAAATGCAAATTGAATATTAAAATACTTATATTTCTAAGATGACATTGCATAGAAAGGAATCAGCCTGGATTATTTTGTATTTCCTGTAGAATAGAGAGCAATGATGAGTATATAGAAGTATATGAAACCTCATGTCTCTCATTGCCTCTAAGGTCATTCATTTCAACTCTATGAATCTAATTTCCCACCTATTACATGGAGGAATATTTGGGAAGTATCTATCCACTTAAAGTGTCTTGAATTTCCATAGTGTTTTTTAAGTCCCAAAATACATTCACATTGAATGCCTCGTATTATCTTGACAATATCCCTATGAGGTAGAAAGAACTGGTGTTATACTTAAGAAATGGATAATTTGACTCAAATATTCCTTTGGTTTCTTATCTTGGCTTGGAGGACTTAAGAGTACTGAAGAATATAACAATATATCACAGGTCTTGTCAAGTTTAAAAGATTGGGAATTTTGAGCCAAGTGATACTTTGTAAGTCTGTCTGAAGAGGGACCCCTAACTCTAAGTTCCTTAAAGTTAGGGGTCCCTTCTTCATGTCCTTCAAGGATTCATAGAATATCCCCTCCCATTTCTTTTAGGAATACAGGGCCTAACCAAACCAGATCTCTAGAGACAATGCCTGACCTTCCTGGAAGCCTTAATACGTTAATTTTTAGAACTCTACATTATTACTTAACTGTCTTGATTTGTAGGTGAGTGAATAAAAATCCTCTTATCATTTGTGTATACAACCTTTCTCCAGGTCCCCACTCCACTTCTTTTTCTGCAAATAGTAATCATATTACTACCACCATTCCTTCTGGAAAGGACATGACAATCAATTTCCCTCTCTCCCCACTAAAAATCCCTTTGATTCCTCAGAGCAAAATTTCCTTCTTTAGTCATCTCTCTACTATGTTTGCTTTTGTCTTATATTAGAATATAGGTTTCTTCAAGTCACACATTATCTTATTTTTGTATTTATATCTACAGGACCTAGTACAATGCCTGGTACATGGAAGGTACTTAATAAATACTTTTCAATATAGCAGTATAAAATGGGCTATAAACATGCATATATTTTAATAAATATGATTTTTTAGCTATTTAATAGGGAGATTGGTAGATATTTAAATAGATAGCTTTAGGGTTTGGAAAGCACTTTTAATATATTATTTAATTTGATCCTCATACTTAAAAAAGGAGTCACTTATAAGAGTAGCCTGGGAGGCAAGTGATATTATTATTATGATTTTATAGACACAGAAATTGACCCTGAAAAGAGTTAAATGACTTGCCAGAGATTATATGCTTTTAGGTTTCTATGGCTATATTTGAACTTAGTTTTTCCTAACTCTAACTATACCATTTCCTTTGTCCCCTAATTGCCAGAAACCACTCTGTGATGACTGCATTAGCACCCTGGATACCTTAGAATCAGCCAGAATCAGGATAAGCAAAAGTCCTTGGTCTTTATTCTTGGTCTTTAGGGGTAGAAGTGAAGGGAATGGACACAGGATCTCCACAGCCTTCCTTCTCCTCTAACACCAAAGTGACTCTGGCTTGTTTTACCTCACCCCCTAATCCTTCCCACAATTCTCTGTATACACCAAAAGATCGAACCAGCACAGAATAGTGGGAAGGGCCATTTTCCAAGCATATGCTAATAAAGTATTGTCCAATCGGTAATTAGCCTTAAATGCTCAGTTGTTCGACCCTGGTGTATCAACTCAGAGTTTCAACCCTTTACACCACGCAACCAGAATCTGGTCAGAAATCTGAGATTTATGCTCCTAGCTTTATTCTCCATTCATTCCAAGAGGGCCAGGAGTTTTTGGGTTGAAAATTCACTGATGTCCCCTGAAATAACTGGTGGTCCACTGCACCAAAGCACTGGATTATTCTGATTGCCAAAGAAATAAATACTAACTTGAAGAGCTCTAATAATTTCTGCCATACATTTCAACTAGCAATTCTATTATCCATAAACCACTTTGTAGTTATGGCATGGAGACTTTCTCTATGAACCTGGCCCATTGTGGCCACTGTATCATATCACATCTTTTCCTCAGACCATCACAAAACAAAATTCCTTATTTTTTGGAGAATCTATTATGCTTAAGATTTCCAATGTACAGTCCCATGAATGAAGAGCAAAGTCCTACTTTTACCTCATCAAAGGTAAACCATGCATGATTTTAATACTTTATTTTATTTAGACAATTCAAATGTTGGTTGATATTCATCAACTAGCAGGAGGAAAGAGTTCATATGTGAACCTGGATAACTTGATCTTAACTCAATCTCTCCAGCTCAAGCCATTTTTACTTCTATTTAGAGATGAAGAAATCAAAGTCCAGGAACATGGTATAGTCTATACTGTAAGCCATTAAACTTTCTTTGGTGCTCTATATACTTCGTAAGTATAAATGCATATGGTACCAGCCTTGTAAGTATAAGAATTATCTTTGGTATATTCAGTCTCTTCCTTTTGTATTGTTATTTTGTATTGACCTATCTCCTTTCTCCTCTTTCTGTTGTTCATTCTATCTCTAGCTTGATTATACATAGATATTTTCATATCATCTCCTCCATCACATTGGGAGTTTCCTCAATTGTGAGTTAGTGAATAAAAATACCCATATCCATTGTGTATATAACCTTTCTCCAAGTTCCTTCTCCAGGTCACCTCTTTATCTGCAAATAGTAATCAGATTACTGTACCCCCATACCTTTTGGAAAGGACATGCTAATCAGTTTCCCTATATCTCCACTAAAAATCTTTTTGACTCTTCAGAGAAAAATTTTCTTCTTTTACCTTTCTTTTTACTCTTTTACCTTTTATAAGTAAAATTTTTTTATCTTTCCTTGTATTTCTAGTGCTTAGCAAAGTAACTGTCACATAATTGACACTTAATAAATGTTTATTAACTGACTAGTCTTCTTATACCAAGTAGGATCAATAAACATTTATTAAGCACCTAATTTGCTTATTCAAGCACCAAATAGCATATGTTAAACATTGTCCTAAGCCCTGGGGATAAAAAGAAAAGCAAAAAGATCCCCTGCATTCAAGGAACTCATAGCCTAATCAGAAAGATGAAATGAAAATATTAAATCTGTACATATAAGATATATATAGGGTAAATTGGAAATAATCTCAGGAGGACATTAAAAAATGTCTTTCCTTCTATCAAAGCCTGCTCCAAATAAAGAGTTTGAAGATATCCTGCATACCTTATAGTCAATGTATTATTGACTGGGGTGCTTAAACTTTATTTCTTATCTCTAAATGTGGAACACAAATTTTATTCTTTATTAAAGGAATTTCTGCATCAGTGGCAGGCACAGAATGTTATTGGGGGTGGGAAGAGACTCCTCTGAGCCTCTGAAATTTTTCAGGTAGACACTTCTTGGTCTATTATTCTATAATACTATTAAATATATAATTATTCTTGGAAAGGTTTGATTTAGGAGAAAGAGAAAATAGGTGGCTATTGTGGGTTCTATCTGGACAATACAGCTAAAACCCTAAAGCATCGGCTACTTATAGATCCTGGTTATTGGACAATTGCATGCATTCAACTCAGATGAGGCATTCCAAGCCCTGTGGCCAGAGACTGCCAAATATCATTATAACTCTTTAGGACACTCATTCAGTACAAGTTGCCAAATTAACCAGAGGTTATAATTAGACAGAATAAATGTCTCTGGTGATGCTCAATTTAGGCATTTCAAGAGACAGGATTTGAATTGACTTGGATTAGTCTTGACATTTATATGACTCTATAAAACATTTCACAGAGAAAAAAGATCAAGAGAAATCTCTTATTTTACAGAGTGGGAAACTGAAGTCGAGAGAGGAAAAGTAGATTGACCAATATCACACAATTAGTGATAGAGGTAGATTAAATCTTCTGTCTTCATGTTCAGTATTCTTTTCAAGAAGTGTCTCATGATTTAAAAAACAGGAAATAGTCTTTGGTCCACTGAGTCCTTTCTATCTACTGAGGCAATTCGGTACAGGAGGTCTCTTTGCTTGATTCATTTGCTCTTGCCTGCTTTGCTTATAAAAGAGGTATAGTTTTGTACCAAAATCACCAGAATCTGAATCTAAATCTGAATCTATTTCACTCAGTTTACAAGTGAATATAAAGCAATGTATCTTGTCTTTAAACTTATTCAGGAATAGGTCCCTGAAAGATATATTGACTTGACTGGAAGTTAGGGGGGATTGGACTTTCCTGAATAGATACAGCCAATGCTAAGTCACCACTTAGAAATTTCATTTCAGTTTGTCAACTTGGCAACTCCAGTGTTTTTCACATTATGAGTTTATTCTGGTAGGTGCTATATACTTCATTGAGGTCACATTTCTCTAGATCACACAATGGCTTCTAAGGAGGGAAAGAGCTGGGGGTAGAGGAATAAAATAATATATAACATGATGGCAAATATATGGTGAGTATATGCATATATCGATTTATAAAATATACATATATACAAATATAACATTAGCAGTCAGTCAATAAGTATTATTAAGTACCTATTATGTGACAGACATAGTGCTCAATGCTGGAATTACAGAAAGTAAAACAAAACAAAACAAAAAACTAATGACAATCCCTGCTTTCAAGGAGTTTACAATCTAGGGCAGGCATTTGTAAAGTGCTTTAAAGTTTGTAAAGCTTTTAAAATTTTAAGGCCCCAGTAAACTGTGAATTTTTTGAGAGTAAGGATTATTTCATTCTTTGTATTAGTATCCCCATATGTACCGTAGTGCCTGGCACTACAAAAATGCTTTTGATTGATGTCATTTAAGTTTCATAAACCTGTGCATAGGTCCTCAGCATATTATTGTCCCTATTTTATAGATTAGGAAATTGAGGCTCAGAGGCTAAATGATATGTACATAGTCACATAGCTAATAAATTCAAAAGGCAAGATTTGAACCCAGATCTTCCTAATCCATATGCAATATTCTTTCCACTATATCACATTAATTTTAATGATAAAATATATCTAATAAGGGGCTTTGGTGGGGAGCAATAGTGGGAACTCAAATCTTTATCCATAAAGGGACATGAGTAGAATTTTTTTCCCCATCTATATACCTTTGCGCATACACTAATTTTCCTAATCCCAAAAGAAATCAAAACCCCAACTAGATGGTATATCCAGAGAATCTTGTAATTGGTAATAAACTATTACACAAAGGCAATGAATACTATTATACATTTTCATACATGTCCATTTGTCTCTGAGGTTCATTATTTCTATCATTGCTATGGAAACATGCCACAGCAACCTAATTGCAACCACTGCTAGAGGGTAACAGATTCACTAGGGTCCATTACAAATTATTATACAGGCCAAAGGAGCCACATCAGCACTGGCTTCTAATTGAGGTAATGTTCATTGGTGCAGACCTTGATTTTCTCCTTTAAATAATGGACTAATAAAATATTAAGCGCAGCTGAAGGGGGGGGGGGGGATAGCATCAACATCTGTAATTACAGTATGAAAACAAACAAGTGAAAAAATGGGGAAGATCAGCAGTTCTTGAAATTATCCAATGACATTACAAATATGTGTCCTCTCATGAGATAGGACTTGGATTATGCTTGAAATTTTTATGATTCCATGGAAGAATGAGAAATCAAAAATTATCTAGACTAACCTCATTTTATAGAGTGGGAGACTGAGGCCCAGGGAGATGAAGAACAATAGTTTTTTGTTTTTGTTTTGTTTTTTTAATAGCTTTTTATTTACAAGTTATATGCATGGGTAATTTTACAGCATTGACAATTGCCAAACCTTTTGTTCCAATTTTTCCCTTCCTTCCCCCCATTCCCTCCCCCAGTTGACCAATACATGTTAAATATGTTAAAGTATAAATTAAATACAATATAAGTATACATGTCCAAACAGTTATTTTGCTGTACAAAAAGAATTGGCCTCTGAAATATTGGACAATTAGCCTGTGAAGGAAATCAAAAATGCAGGCAGATAAAAATATAGGGATTGGGAATTCTATGTAATGGTTCATAGTCATCTCCCAGAGAAGAACAATAAAGTTGCTATTTAATGGCCAGCCTAATCCTGTGATAAAGGATTGAACTATATATTCATCATTCAGAAGAAACTCTATATTAGCTGTTTCCACTTACTAACTTTAATGAGTTCTTCCTGTAGACCATGATCTATCTGTATAAATAAAAGAATTCAGCCCCACCTTTCCATAAGAAGGAGGGAAAGGGTGAATAACCTCAATTAAAATCCATTACTTATTTGTTTGTTCACTATTAGCTAAATGCATTACTAGCTACTTTAAGTTCATGAATTCTGAGAAATAAATTACTAGAAAGAAGAGGGAATATTGTCATTGGACAATTTCATGTGTTTTGGAATGAGGAAATGCTTCCATATATGGCTTCTGACGTTGAAAGAGCATAGTATAAGCTATAATACAGAGTTTGTCTTCCACTATCATGATTTATTTGAATAGTACAGGCTTTACAGGAAGAGGATTGCCTATCTTGGAGCCTTAAGTGTGTTTCCCTTCTGAAAGAATTCAAGTCCTCAGACATAGCTATGTAATGAAATGGTTAGATTGCTGGACTTGGAATCAGGAAAATTTGAATTCAAATCTATTTTCAGACATTTACCAGTTATGTAATTGTACAGATTGTTTAACCTTTGCTTGCCTCAGTTTCCTCATTCATAAAATGAGGATCCCTCCCAGGGATAAATGGAGATAATATTTGTAAAGACTGTGGAAACCTGAAAGCACTAAAAAATTCTAGCTATTATTCTTAGCAGTAGTGACATTAGTAGTTTATCTATGCATGGATTCTTATAAACCATAGATGCTATACAAATGTTAGCTATTCATTGTTATTACAAGGAAGATAGCTGGATTGACAAAGGGGCTCACTGATAGATCAGAGGCTTATCACAAATTTACTTCTCTTCCAAGGGGACCCCAAAGAACAAGGTACACCACGACTCTGTATGATTGTTTAGATCCTGGAGGGAAATGATGAGATTCAATAGGGATGAAGGAAAATTATATTTATTTTCTTGGGGGTATGGTTTTCATTTTTTTTCCCTTTTCTTATTTTTTTTAGTGTTTTCTAGTTTTTTTCTCTATAATAGAATAAACATTATTGTATAACTCATGGCTACACTGTTGTCTTGAATACTTATGTAGAAAAAAAGAGCCCTTTTAAATATGTTCTTATAGATCTAGACAGGAAGTTTATCCTGAGTTTTCCCAGTAGTAACTCTAGGCAAGAAAAACAATAGAGAATTAAAAAGACAGTATAATTTTGTTGGGCTGTTTATAAGATTGAAGCTGGTTCTTATAAAGAACCTGGGATCATCTAATAGTAGGATTCTTAACTAGGATCCATTATTAACTTTTAAAATTACTATATTTCAGTATGATTGGTTTCTTTAGTAATACTGTGCATTTTGTTTTATGTATTAAAAAACATTAATCTGAGAAGAGGTTCATAAGCTTCACCAAGACAAAGTTATCCATAACACAGAAAAGACTAAGTCTCCTACTTTAATATATACGATATCCTCAAATATGAAGTGAACATCACTTAATATTCATTGAGAAGCATGATTAAAAAGTTAAGATCAAACTTTCATTTTGGGCTCTACTTTGCCATTATTTGCTATTAGATTTCAATTTCTTCATATGCAAAATTAGCTAGATAGTATAACATCTATATTTTCTTTTTCCTTTACTAGTTTAAGCTTGTAGTGTTTCTATGTCATAATCCTTAGAGCATCTGTGATAACTTGAAGCCAGTCTTAAAATGCTTACCTCAAGTGATTTCCATTGCCTTCTTTGGATAATGTTTTTTTTGATTTATAAAGGCAGATTATGAATGTCAGTGTCATCTAACTACCAAGTATTAACAAATACTTGTCAATATTTTGACCATTATTTAACAGATTTATCAAAGTAGACTAGGGATGCCAGTATTATCTAATCAGAAAGGATTAACTAGCTAATCAGTCTCTGATTTCATGTAAAGAAAGGCTTTCTAATAATTAATTGTATTGAAAAGATAACTCAAAAGATAGTCAAAAAGACTAGATCAGCATTTGAAATGGATGCTGGTTTTTGTTTAGATATGTGTTGGGTCATGGATACTGAACTCCCTTTTATATCTGAAAATATTTGATTTACTAATTCTGAGAGTGATATTTTCAATTACTAAAGTGATAAATTTTTTTTTTTTTTTTTTTTGCTTATGGTACTGGAAATTATATAGAAGTATAAGATTAATAAATTATCAAGAACTTTAAAAATTTTTCTCAGAGTATCTAAAATTCAGATCATTTAATAACATTTTTTTCCAATTCAAAGCAAAATTACCTTTTTTTAAATCTTACACATATGCATTTGAAGGCCCATTTATTGCATATGGGGAAATGTATCTTATGTGGCTTATTCAGAGCCATTCTTACTCTTTTATTGAACTTTTTTTTCCATAGCAGTTCTTATTTTTTAAAAATTAGATTTCAGTCATTTCAAGTCCAGAAAATAAGGATATTAAACTTTCCTTTGGAACCTTCTGTATTAGATAACCTTTCGATTATAACATTCTTGGTCCATATCTTTCTTATCAAAGGAAAACAAAAATATCATGATTCTGTGATGAATTCAGTATAGTTTAAGCAATGTCAATCAATTTAATTTAGACCAGACTGAAGTGCCCTCCCTTCTACTTACTTCACCATCTGTCTCATTTATATTGAATTTGAAAACTAACTATACAAATCACATATTTTATGAGAAACAGAAAGCTACATTTCTCTGCTTTATTTTTTCTCTGCTTCTATTGGACATTATTTCTCTTAACGGTAGAGACACATTCTTTAATGAAAATAGAGAGAATGAAGATATTGATTCAAGATACTGAAAAAAGTTTTGAAGATAACATGGTTGTTTGAACAACCTCAATCTTCTTGGTGAAACAGAAGATTATTTTGCCTCCTATAAATGTGGAGGTTAAATTGGAATGGGGTGTTTGAAGACAGGGAGACACTAGAATTCACATCATTACTTTAATTCTTTATTATCTATCATCTCTAATTTTCTTATTCATGAAGGATGAAGTGTAATTAAATATAAATTACCTTACATTATATATAACAGATTATATATATATATACTACATATATTATAATTTATAAATAAATTACCTATAGGTTATTGATTGCTGCCTTCCCTTTTCTCTAACAAAATATGTCATCATAGATGGGAATTAGAGAGGAAGTTGTTGTGTTGATAAAAACACAAGTATTAAATAGAGAGGTAGATACCTCTGTGCCTGTATGTGTGTGTTTATGTATTGAGAGAGACAAATAGATAGAGACAAAGACAGAGCGACACTATCTCTCTGTCACATCTAATTAGATAGAACTTAATAAGGATAAATATGAAGTCTTAACATTTGGGTTAACAAAAAATTTAACTATGCAAGAACAAGATTGGAGAGTCAAGGTCAGGCAATAGTCTAAAAGAAATCTGATGCTTTTAGTGACATATGAGTTAATAATAGACTATAATAGTCAATAAAGGGGAAAAATATTAGGATGCATTAAGAGAAACAGGATTTATAATAATAAAATGGTTATAGCCCTCATATACTTTTCCCTGATCAAGTCACATCTGTAATCCAATTCTTGGAATGACAGTTTATTAAGGAAACTGATAAGCAGGATGTCTATGAAGGGAAATCAGAATGGTGAAGAGCTTCAAGTGCATGAGGTTTGGTTGAAGGAAATTAAGATGGTGCACCCTGGAGAAGAAATGTTTCAAAGAAAACATTATAACTATCTTCATGTATTTGAAGAACTGTCATATGGAAAGGAGATTAGACTACATCATTTGGTCCCAGAGCCTAGGAACAATGGGTGAAAGCTGCAGAGAGGCAAAGTTAGTATTAATACAAATAAAAACTTTCTAGCAAAATCTAGCAATCCCAAAGTGGAATGGATTGCTTAAGAGGTAGGAGCTCTTAAAGCAGGAACTGATAGATCACTTGTTGATTGTGTTGTAGTGGGGATTCACTTTGGAGTAAGGGTTCAACCAGATAGGCACTGAACTTTTATTCAGTTTTAAAATTCTAAGACTGATCTTTCTCTGCTATGATGGCATGGCATGCATATATTCACACCATCTTATCCTTGTTTTTAAAAACCCTAATATAAAACAAAACAAATGAAAAAGAAAACAAAACATGGATAGCATCATGGAACAATGTCAAGGTACCATAAACATTAATGTAAGGACTTGCCAGCAGACTGTGGAATTGGATCCATACACTTTATTGTTCATTTCTTCCAGTTGAAGAGTTCTCTCAATTTCAGACTCACTGCAATAAGTTAGTATTCCAGATTGGTGTCACTACTCTCTCCATACCCTGCTGCCTTTCAATGTTCTTCAAATCAGAGAGTGTTATGGGATACCAAACTTTATTTTTGAATGTCTAGTTTATATAAAGTGTCTAAAGAAAAGAATTGTGTTTGACAAATATTCTCAAACTTTCCTTAATGTATCATCCCATCTGGTCACAGGTAGCAAGCTTCCATCAAAGTTTAAATAAAATTTATTTAAAAGTTTGGATAAGGTCCCTACCTGCTTTTGTCCCCATAGCAAATTATTATTATTTTAAAAATTCTACCATTTCATTGCTTATAATAATTCTGGGTCCCTGATTTTCCACTTAAATAAATGACATTCCCTACCTAAACATATGCTCTCAATGGTTATGTTTTCAACTAGTCAGGAAGTGTGATGTACTCAAAGAATTCTGGATTTATAGTTAGAGGCAGAAGGGAATGGAATAAGCATCTATTTACCTATATCTATATGTGTATATATACTATGTGCTAGATATTGTGCAGAGATTTTACAAATATCTCATTTGATCTTCACAACAACACTAAGACATAGGGGCTATTATTATCTCCATTTTACAGTTGAGGACATTGAGGCAAACAGAGGCTGGCTATATGATTTGCCCAGAAACACACTGCTAATAAGTGTCCAAGGTCATATTGGAACTCAGGTCTTCTTGACCCCAGGTCTAGCACTCTATATACTGTGCAACTAGTTGCCTGAAGACACTATTTTGAATCCTCTTTAAGTTACTGACCATCCTTTTGATATTGAGATTAGAATTTAGGCTACTTTGTTCTTCATTAACAAAATGAGAGGATAGGCTAATTGATTTTAAGGTACATTCTAGCTCTAATCTGTGATATAATATATCCAAATCAACTTAGATTACCAAAAATTTATTATGTGCAATACAATGTACTCTTTTCACATCATTCAGCTAATTCTTAAAAGTAGTCCAGGATTGATATAAAATGTAAACACTTCTTAAAACATGTACATATGATAAAGCCCCCATTGTTCATGCTCTAGAAGAATGTTAGCAAATTCATAGAAGTAGTGTGGTGTAATAAGTTATCCTAGACCAGTAGTTAGTGGAAGCTAGGTGTCTCAGAGAATAAAGTACTGGGCCTCAAATCAGGAACACATGAGTTCAAATTTGACCACAGACACTTACTAACTGTATAATCCCGGGCAAATTACTTAACCGAGTTTGCTTCAGTTTTCTCATCTGTAAAATGAGCTAGAGAAAGAAATGGAAAACCACTCCAGTATCTCTTCCAAACAAACCCAAATATAGTCATGAAGAATAGTTAAAATGACTGAACAATAACAAAAGCCTAAGTAGTAAAGAGTTCTGAGTTTTAATGCTGGCTTCTTGATGGGTTGATTGTGTGATAGTAGGTCATTCACTTAAGCTCTCTGGTCCACAATCTACTAACCTTCAAAATAACATTTTATAAAACTATTTGTATTATAAATAATAATGATATCTTTATACTCTTCCTCTTTCCCCTCTCCCTCTCCCTCTCCCTCTCCCTCTTCCTCTTCCTCTCCCTCTCCCTCTCTCTCCCTCTCTCCCTCTCCCTCTCTCCCTCTCCCTCTCTCCCTCCCTTTCCCTCTCCCTCTCCCTCTCTCTTTCTCCCTCTCCCTCTCTCCTTCTCCCTCTCCCTCTCCCTCTCTCTTTCTCCCTCTCCCTCTCTCCTTCTCCCTCTCCCTCTCCCTCTCTCCTTCTCCCTCTCTCCCTCTCCCTTTCCCTCTCTCCTTCTCCCTCTCTCCCTATCCCTCTCCCTCTCCCTCTCCTTCTCCCTCTCCCTCTCCCTCTCCCTCTCCCTCCCTCTCCTTCTCTCTCTCCCTCTCTCTCTCTCTTCCTGCCCTCCTCATTCCTTCCTCTCTTTCTACTATCGGGTTGCTAAAAGTCTCTAGTGTCATAAATCCTTTTCAAAGTCTGTCCTTAGTTATCTATAGGAATAGGTTTTTCTTTCTTTCATTTTATCATTTAAATTTTTAATAGTTTTAATACTTGGATATTTAATTGTAAAAATGTACCAAGAGACCTTGGGGCATAAGATGTAGAATGAAACATAAATGTATACTGAAATTTTTGGCACTTATAGAAAACAATATTTTGACCTACTACATATTCATCAAGGATTTTCCATCTCCTCCTCTACTACTTTATGACTTTTAAGTGTGCTCTCTAAATTTCTATTCGGTGACAACACAATCAAAGAGGAGTGATTAATCTTCCCCTCTCTCACTTCTCCTTTTTTTTTTTATATAAAACCTTACCCTTAACTAGTTTGGACTATATCATAAAGCATTTAATTTTAGCCATAGGGTATTCATTCTCTATCACAAAAATATGTATACATAAAATAATACTAGCCAGTAGAGAACTATCTGTAGAATTGCACAACTTTAATTTTCTGAAATGAGAGTGAAGGCAATTAACTCTCTGGTGATGATTAGCCAGTTGATAGTTTAGTAATGTCAGTAAATTACAGTCACCCATAGTATCCAGCATAGGACCACACTCTTGATATAATTCATTTCTATTCTGATTGACAGCACTATAGTCTAATTGTAAGAATTGAAAGACTGATCATGAAAAGAACCAAATTACAGCTTACGATTTTACCCCTATTAGAACTATTTGCAAATCAGTCACCCCATTTTTAAGAAAATGTTTTACCTTCCAAATGAGTGGGAATTGGGATAAGAAAGCATTAAAATAGTAATGTAATTTACTCCTTGGAAGAGCCTCTGAGGCCTTGCTTAGAGTAACTAATCACTATTAATATTTTCAGAAATTCTAGCTTTCAACAAGCAGGTTCAAATAAGCAAGGACATACTGTAGGGATGGAAAAACAAAATCACAATTCCTCTTCAACATTTGGTGGTAAAGGATTGGTTAAGTACTTAGATTTGAATGAGTTAGTTCTCTTCTCTTCTTATCAAATGGGAATAAATCATCTGACATTTTCCTCTTTCCTCTGAGAGTCAAAAGGGACTGGGATCAATGCAAGCTACTATTTTCATGATCATTCCTACCCCCCAAACTCGGGAGAAAAGGAAGCAAAATTCTAAGCAAAAGGCTATGAGTTTTGTGTGGTATATAACCTCATTCCCTCACCAGCATTTTGCAAAATGGTCAAATAACTCTATAAACAGAGTCTGGCAGAAGCAGTCATGAAGTCATCTCAAAAAATATCTAAGCTGGGACACATATTTTTAATAAAATACCTATGAATGGTCAGAAATAGACAAGACATCCACCACTGAGAGCACTCACTGTATGCCCCAGCTGGAACATTTATTGCCTGCAGGAATATCAGAAGCACTTCCTCTAGGGATTGTGCTGTCTGACAGAGCTACATAGAAAGTGGCCAGGTTTACAGGATAACAGTACAATAGGCAAATACTAACATAGTCAACTAGTATAGTGTAAGTCACTATAAATCAATCTCAATCAAATCTTGATACCTTTAATACTTAGGTACCTCTCTATAAGCCTACTTTGCTTTCTGTGAACTTCTTTTTCATCAAAGTTTTGTGTAGTTTGCTTTTTTGTGTGTTTTTATTATTTTTTTAGAGGTGGACAGAGCAGAGGAGAGGTAGCTTAAAGTAAGACAATTACATAGCTTTAATTTACTAGATAATAATCAACTCAATATTCATGTGGCTTTATTCAGAAGTCCTTCATATTTATATTTTTATCATAACTAACATTGTATTTATTTTGGGACATAGGTTTGGAGAAAATTCGATCTTCCATTATCTATTAGATTTTTGAATAGTTACAACATGAAATTCAGCTTTCTCAAATGGAATTCCTCATTATTTTCTATAAATCATTTTTCCATTACAATGTTTCTGCTTCTATCAATGACAGCCATTCTCTCAGTCAATCGGATTCACAACTTTGGAATCATCTCTTTTTGGAGTCCCCATATTCAGTTTATCATTTAGCATCATGAGTTTTTTTTCTTTAAAATTGTGTTTTCTTCAATAAAAGTTATTCTTTGACTGTATATTCAGAGCACAAAAATAAATGCTCAGCATCAGTAAAGATACAGTTTTCAAGATCACTATCTTGGAAGAGGCTTTTAGCATATACACAAATAACTTGTGCAAAATGAAATATGAAATGAGTTCCAATTCTAGTCCTGCTATTTACTAACTATGTAGCATTAGTCAGATTGCTTAATCTCTTTGCCTTAGTTTCTTTGCTAATAAATGAGACAATCTCTGAGATCCCTCTGAGCTTTAACTCATGATTTAATTGTAGAAGACATACAAATCAAGTGTTTTGTAAGGTTTGACATCAGAAGGATTGTTATTGTCTAATAGGATTAGAGAAGAGGTATTTAAGTTAAAGATTAAAGTATATCAGGATTTGACTGTACATATTAAAGCTTTTCTCAAAAGTCCCACTGTCATGGAAAATCATATCCTAATCACTCCATACCAACATTAATCTAATAGTCCAAGGTATATTGTTGTAATATCCCAAGATCTCTTGGATCACGTTTACTGAGTTCAATTTTAGTAGAGGAAGAATCTGGGATGGGAGAGACTTGAGATAGGAAAAACAATTAGAAATAGTAATTGCAAAAGTTCTGTGAGAAGTGAGGAGTGTTTGTAGTAGGGCAATGTCTATATGAATGGGGAGGGAAGGATTAAATAAGAGATGGTATCGAGTTAGAAATCACAAGATTTGGTTCTGATAGAATATGTGCTGTGAATGAGTGGGAAGTTGTGGATGACATGGAAAATAGGCAAAATTCTTAACTGAAAGGGTTGCCTAAGAGATGTTGTGGGAAGTATGAAAGATGAAGTTTGAAAAGTCATTGTGGACAATGGGACACAGTGAACTAGAAAGAAGTAGACCTTAAGACTCAAGATATACAAAACTCTCATCCTCATGCTGTCAATCATCCATTTCACTGACATTTTGCTTTTTATAACCCATGAAGACAAATACACTATCTTTATTAGTAATAGGATGAAAAATTTTGCTTTTTGAAGAACAAGGATCATTAACACTGTCCTATATAAATGAAAATGTAAAATTTCTTTTTTTCAGATTTTGCTTCAGTATAAGAGTATAAATTACAAATATATTAGCTAAAAATGAGCATTATGTTGTTTATTACATTTGTGTAAATATATGTTTATGTAGAGAGACTCAGTATATGTAATTATATATATGTATAGATAAGTAACTATCTACATATCTATATTTATATTCTTATCTATATCTATATCTATCCCAGAACAGGCTGGGGGTAATAGTAGTGATGGTTTACAGGCAACAGTAGAAGGCTATAGATATTAATATAGAATTTCTCAAAATCTGTATTCTATCCTCCTGGTTTTTTCTACAACCAGAATACAAATCTGACTACAAACAAAATACAGAACTTCACTAATTTCCACTAACGATGGTGGAAGCCCACTATGGGGTTATTAAATCTGAGAGATGTGTGAACAAACATGATAATGAGCAAGTAAAGTACCTCATAAAATAGATTTTGTTCATTTATTTTGACAACTGGTGTACAATTTGACTAGGAAATATACTGAAGTTTAGTCAGTAAAAGTCATAAAATATAAACACATGAGATCTGATTGCAGATTGTTACTACTGAACTTTTTCTTTTAATCTTGAGGGGAAGGGTGGACAAGCTAAAAATTTAGAGGGAGGATTAGGTTTATGGATTGGCAAAGTGAGGAACTGAGAGAATCAGCTACTGTCTAGTCATGTTTTTAATACAGCATGTTTCAACTTCATTCAATGGTTGTTCAGCAAGCATTTGTGTGTGATTTCATTACTGAATAACTGCTGTGTTTCATTTTGTGTTATAGTACAATTAATAGTGTTAACATAATATGTATTAGTTACCTGATTAATTACCACTCCTCCAATTAAAGAAGCAAATTAAAAAAAATTTCTCTTGCATTTGGTCTGTCTTTAGAAAGTTGCCCATAGGAAAGCAGTAGACTCTTCAAAGACCAACAATTGAGCTAAATGTATCCAGGAGATGAGGGGTTAGAAGGTCAAGGGTAAAATACTTTGGCTAATGAGTTAATGGCAATCAAATAGAAACGTTGGTGATGGGAAACAGAAATGTGATCATAGGCTGGTCCTCTGCCCTTCCCAGTGCTGAAAGCTGTGTGGGAACATGTAGTTTGTGGCTGTTAATTGATTTTTATGACCATTTTTTAGGTAAAAATTAAAATGCATATCTTTTTATAACCTTAATAGTTTTATGACTACTGTGAGATTTATGTGCAATGATACACCAAGAAGCATATGCAACAACTCCCTGAAAAGCACCGAAGTGGATTACTATGGTTTCCTTTTGTGCTTTGGCAGCAGACAATCAAGATCGTAATTACAGGAATGGTGCCACCTGCCAACTCAATTGAGCAGAACCACGTGGCTCTGCATAAAATAAAAGCATTTCTAACATTAAAAAGTAAATGAGTGTTAAGCCAGAAGGGCCTTCGGGGACAGCCCATTGAAAGCTGAGTATTTCTTCTGCTCTCCAAATGACTGACTCTCACTATTATCCCATTTTACTGGCCCTGAAAAAAGCAGCTCCTGCCAGAGCCTTTCTCGTTAAACTAGCCCAGCTAATGAAATGCTGTCTTTCTGAGCTACTCAGGAGAGGTCTGGTGGAATTCAGACTAACAGACAGATTTGCATTAAAATCTAGTTTTGGATTAAAAATCTGTTCCTATCAATTCTGGAAAGAAGGAGTTAGATTCTACTTGCTAACTCCTTTGTCTTGGGATGCCTTAATTCCCCCATCCACTTCTGAGCTGATGGAAAGATTGTCAGATTAGTGGAGGAAATAGTAGTGAAAGTGGTAATGATGAAGAAAGATGTGGGACAACAAATCTGCAAAGCATCAATTGATATTTCAAGTCAGATATTAGTATTCATTATATCAGTCAATCAATAGTCAATTATTAAGAATTTGCTATGTGCTAAACATTGTGCACAGCTTTATAGACATAAAGAAAAGCAAAAACAAACAAACAAAAAACAAACCAAAACCAACCAAAAACAAGAGAAAATCCCTACCCTCAAGGTGCTTATATATGAATGTTAAAGAAAAATATGTATATAACAATGTACAATAACATTATATACTGTATGAATGGAAGGAAGTAACAATGGTGGACTTTTTCAGAAAGTGGGATTTGAGTTAATTAGTATAAATTAATTCTTCCTTAAAAAAAGACAAAAAGATTCTATTGGTTTTAACATGTCTGGGGAATCTTAAAATACCACAGGTCAATGGAGAAAATGAGGAAGACACATTTATAGAACATTTTACAAAGGAACTGAATTAGCTTGGCAATCTTTGACTTTTGGGCATCATTCATTAAGGCAGGTATTTTTCCAAATTAATCTTAGGGATATATAGGCAGAGAGGTTTATGGAATAGAGACTAATCTGATTTTTCTTTTTTTGTTCCTTTTTATACTGTAAAATTGGTGTCTGTTTCTCAGGCAATGGCTCAGTGGATAAAACCATAAGTTGGAGTCAGAAAGTCATTGGTACCAGAACTAACTGACCTTTATTAGCTTGTGATTATGTATAAATCTATTTATCTCTCTACCTCAGACAACTCTCAAGTACAAGGTATACCTAGATGAATTGCTCTCACCATTTGTGGCATGTGTTCCTGATGGCAATGAAACTACGGGTCCAGAATAAAAATAAATAAATAAAACTCTTTAAGATTATTGAATAATATAGCTAAAAGATCTGTATATTTGAAGTTGGAAGACCTGAGTTCAAATCTCAGCCCTGTCACTTACTACTTGTGTGACATTAGATAATTCGTTCCACTTTGCTCACTCTTTGTTACATATCATGCTAATTTTCTACCTACATACTGAATCTTCACAGAAAACCCTTTGAGATATTCTTGCTAGTTTTTAAAGGGTTGTTTGAGATTCAAAGCTGGCTGTTAAACACACATACACGTTTATGCATGTGTGAAAGAAAGAGAAATAAAGACAGAGACAGAAAAAACAGAAACAAAGAGACCAAAAGGCAGAGAAACCAAGAGACAGAGACAGAGATAAAAAGGGAAGAAGGAGAAGGAAAAAATGGAGAGAGGGAGAGACAGAGGCAGAGACAGAGACAAAAATAGAGAGATGTTCCAGATTAATTACCTCTAGAGTTAGAGAATCTGAGAGATAGCACTCAATTAGAAAAGTGTCTTAACCTTTTGATCCAGCTTTCTCATCAGGGGGTTGTATTAAATATAATATAAGATGTCATCTTTGAGCTTTCTAAATAAATGATCCTATTACCAAAAATAGAGAAAGCTGGTTAGGTTAGTGGATAAAGCACTGGGTCCAGAGTCAAGAAAATCTCCAAATTTGGTCTCAGATATTTACTAGCTTTGTGACTCTGTTCAAGTATTTAACCTCTTTTTGCCTTGATATACTGAAGGAGGAAATCACAAACTACTCCATTATCTTTGCAAGAAAAAAAACATGAACAATATTGGTACTCCATGGTAGGGTAATGAAGAGTAGGACATAGCTGAATGACTGAACAATAAAATTACATACAATAATATATCACAACGAGAGGTAATGAAGGACTAGACTCGGGGTCAGAATGATTTGGATTCACGTTTCCTTTCTGAGACACAGTGCTGGTATGACTTTAGCCTCTTAGTGTTCTAGGCAACTTTCTAGGATTCCAAGTTGTAGAGCAGATATAGATCTGCATTTGTAGATGTACTTTCCTCACAGAAACTTTGTACACTGACAAAATTAAAAGTTTAAGCCAATAATAATAGATAAACTAAAAATGTAGGAATACAGAACAATAATAGTATTAGCTAATATTTATATAATGCTTATCATATGGCAGGCAATGTACTAAGTACTTTACAATTATTATCTTATTTGAACCTCACAATAATTCTGGGAGATAGGTTATATTATTATCGGCATCTTGCAGATGTGGAAAATAAGGCCGAGAGAGGGGTTAAGTAATCTGACCAAGGCAATATGGGTCTGAGCTATTATTGAATTTATGTCTTCCTGAATTCAGGCTCAGGGCTGTATCCACTGAACCATCTATCTGCCTTAGAAATATTGGATATGTTTTATGGTATAAGAAGGAATAGAAAGAGGAAAATCACATTAATTTTGGTTTATATGAATTTCCCCCAAAGTGGAGTTAATATTTTGTATTGTGTATTTTCTCTTAAACCAATACATACATCCAAACTGGAAACAATAAAGATAATCTATTTAGGTTGGATATTTTACTTCTATTATCCTTGCTCAATTCCATTAAGTACCTAGATTATTTATATGACCATTATAATCAAAGAACAATGGAGATCTTATTTATTCACAAAAAACAAGTGTGAGAGAATATTGTTTTCTTCCTTAGCTGTCAACAATGCTTTGAAAGATGTGTCAAAGAAACCTGAAAGTCTCATCCTCCAGGCAAGATCCTACTTAATGTATTGTAGAAGATGTTTCTATTCAACAGACCACTTGCTGAGCTCACATCAATCCCCCTCTCCTAGTGGCTACAGGGAAATTCATACTAATATTGTCCACTTATACCCTTTCCCTTCTTCCCCAATTCCTTCTTCTAGTGCTCTTTGAGCTTCATAAAAAGAGTTTGATGTGGGCATTCTCACAGGTTTACAGAGAGAACCAAAAGAAGAGACAAGACACTGAAAAGAAAGAAATTTTTAGTACAAGTTCCTGTTCAAGTTTCCTGATTGTAATTATGGACTTCCTACTCATGGAGTAGGCTGAAGGAGGCAAGCTATCAGACTACAAGCATCAAGTGTTCCTGATACTGCTACAACATACTTTCGGTAAAATTGCTTCTAATATCAATAGCAGCTGATATGAATGAAGTCACAGATCTACTAATTGTGTAGTTCCTCTCTACCTGCCTGACACCTGTGTCCCGGTTCCCTCTTGGTTAGGCTCCCTATTGGGATGGCTGGTTTCATCAACTTTAATTGTTGGGTGTACATAGCTTTAGCAGGCAACATGTGAACTCATTTACTTTCTGCCAGACACCTGTGTTCTACAGCCCCAGGGTAGTTGGTTGACACAGTGTCTAGGAAATGAAAATAAGATGTCAACAAAATTAGATCTATACTATATTCTATAAGTGCACTGACAGGAAAAGATCCAGCTGCCTCAGATGCCAGTCTAGTCAAGTTATTAGTAGGCAGAAAATGCTGTTATTTCTAGTTTATTGTATTCCTAGATTAGATATGCAAGACTACATTCAGTGGAACCAAAATTATAGTTTTGCTTGAACTTAGCCTCTTTACTCACAAAGCAACTTTTTGGCTCAAACTAGAAATTTCTCATTGTGAATAATAGTGAATTGAAACTCTCCCCCCACCAAAGCTCAAACAGCTAAGTTGTCTGACCAAATTATCATTTATTTTGACCATAACAAAACATACAAGAGGTATTCAATTAAATTCATCTCATTGATTCCTATTTAGTCACTCAAACATTATTATGGCATTAGAATTAAAATTATCTAAAAGACCTGAAACAATGCCAAGTTCCATGTATTTATTAAGTGAGAAGGTATTTCTGTCATTCAAAATTACTTCATTCAAGTCTCCAGATATACTCCAATCCCAGTTCAAATATGCTGGGATTTAGAGAACAAGCTTATGTCCATACTCTTATAAAACTTTGATCATATGCAATCTTAGCCTTCTACATCTTCATTACAATCAATGTTTTTGGAAACTTCTTGCTTAAAATTGCTTTATCTAATCTAAGAGAGTCAGTAGGGAGAAAATGTTTTCTGGACTGCTAATATTCTACTTGTCAATGTCCCCAAATCTAAAATCCTCAATTGTGATATGCTTCTAGCCCCTGACACCATCTTCCATTGACCCGACAGAATTTAGTGGTCTGGGAGAGAACAAGAGGGAGGGAAAGTGAGAGTGAGAACAGACAATAGTGCCTCTCAAGCTGAAAAAAAAAGTAAGTCTAGTTTAATGCTTACATCTTACAGATGAGGAACTGAGATGCTGAGAAAATAACTGTTACCCAGAAGTAGGCACCAGAAGTAAGATTTGAATCTAGGACCAATGACAACACTATAGACATTGTTCTTTATTCTTTATTACATTAAACAACAACAACAATAACAACATGTGAAATTGGAAATCGATTTATTATTATTTTTTAAAAATTCTCCTTCACTTTGTGAGTCTAACTTCCTTACCCTCATTACAAATTTACTTATGTAACTTCAGATTGCTTGGATCACAATTTCTATTTTTTTTCTTTAAACCTCTGTCCTTGTCTTGTCACTTACAATTCTACCTTTGTAACTACTGCTCACATTCTGGAGAAACTAATACAACTTTGCTATTGTATTAACTCCCAAAATGTCTAAATCACATATATAATTTGTGGTTAAAGGGATTTCAGAAGAGGCCCAAATATGTTAACATCAAGCTGATGTTAGAGGGTTTTTTTTTTTTTTTTTTTTAGCTAATCAGAATAAGGCGTACCTATGATCCTCAAGATTTTGTCCTGTCATCTTGTAAATTACTTTGAAAGACAGTTTCAGTCCTCACTCAGGGTCTTTTGTAACTAAGAATCCATGAACCTCATTTATTGATATTGCTAACTTTGCTTATAACTTGATCATACCCAGAACTTATCTTCCAGAATTTCCCTTACAACAAATACCACAACTACCACTACCACCATCACCAATAACAACACAATAATCCTTTGTAAAAACAAGGATTTTTGCCCTTACAAAATTAACATCAAATTTTTCACTTTTGGACTAGTTATTTTAGTATTTTAGTAATCTATATTCTTATGGATAGTTTAAAAAGAAGGTATTTGAAAGAATTTCCCCAAAATGCTAGTTGTAAAGCTGGTATATTAGAGAATCACGTCCTCAAGAGAAATGATATTATTTTGCACACAAAGGTTATCTTGGTTGCCACTAGAGAAAGCAGTCCAATATTTCAAAATATTAAAGCTTATAGATAAAAATATGCTAGATGAAAGATTTTTAAGTTTCATATTTATTTTTCATTTCTTGGAAGGTGACAGACTTGAAGGGAATAACTGAAAATCCTAATATTTTATAAATCTGATTTAATGATAGGCAAGTTAGGCATGGACAAAATGATGAAGTATATGAAAATTGTGGTACTTCCCTTTTCTATACATTACTTTCTCCAGAACCCAGCAGCATTTTTAACAAACCTTAACCCACTAAAAACTCCAGGAATTCCCCCTGGGTATCATTCTTGACCAAAACAAAGCAATCTGAGAAATTTAATTTATATTTGTAGAGAATGAATTTGTTATTCTTTAAAAGTAATTAACATTTTAAAACAATCCTTTATGGAAGGGGAAACAGTCAGACAAATTACTAATGAAAATTTTAAACATCATCTGAAGAACCAATATATATTTACCTACTTTATTCCAAGTTGGGGCAGGGAGGGAAAAGGAATACAAAGAAGTTTAAGACCCAGTATTCTTATTCCCCAGGAATTTCTAACATAAGTGAAGATGCAAGACATACATAAACTGGAAATCTAGTCAAGAGGACAAGGCACTACCAAGTGGTAATGACTGTTGAAATGTAAAGATGTAAGTTCTATTGTCATCCAGAAATATGGATCTTTAGGCCTGGGATAGTGAGAGTAGACTTTATAAAGCAAGAGATATTTTAACTGTGTGGACAGGACTTTATAGGGTTGGGGAATCTATTCTAAATCACATAATACCATATGTAAAGGTATTGAATCAAAATAGCCAAAGCATCTTCCAGAAATAGATCTTGTTTGGAACTGAAGGTTCCCAGGGGAGTAAAGTGACAGAAGACTAAGTAGGTAGATACCTTGGAACTAAATTATGGAGGCCTTAGATGTCAGAGTAAGGAGTTTAATCTCTAGGTCAGAATTTCTTAATGTGTGTGTGTGTGTGTGTGTGTTGTGACAAGCTTGCCAGTTGTCACTCACATCATGTGAAATAGTTCTTATCTTCTCTCCTGGCCTCCCTATGTGCAGTGTTGGTGATGTGATTATATGCATAGACATCTGGATCCAGAGTTTGTGTACACTCAGGTGAAATCCAATATCATATTATACAATTTACAATCCCTCAATTTCAAGAATGAGAAGACAGCGTTCAAGACTACTCAGAAAGAAATGTATGAAACTGCCTTTGGTAGATGAATTTTAAGTCTGTAGGATTTAATTTTAAGAACTCGGGTTTTTATTTTTATCACTTGAACAACACTGAAAATGTTTCAAGGTTTTGATTTATAGAATTATTGTCACTGTCAACAAAAAATGGACCTGACAAACCCAGATCTAGTTTAATTACTCCTATGATGTTTCCTGAGGCAGCAAGAAAATGGTGTTTTTCTGATACTACTCTGTTTTTAATTTGCTAAAATGGAACAGTTGCTCAAAATTGGACCCGAGAGAGTTGATTCATGATTGATGCCATCCAAAATGTACACAGAGTCTAAGTGATACTGTACTGCTACTATGATGGAAAGACTTTTCCAACTGGAGCTGATTCTTGCAAGGACCACATCAGAAAAGATGTTACTAAAGTGCCCTTTTGGAAGTGTGTAGGGCAATACAGGTTGGTGCTTTGGGAAGAAAATCCTCAAAATGTCTTGCAAACCAATAATGCAAATTGACAGTTAGATTCATGGGAGGCCAGCCAGAGCACCTCTGTAAGCTTCTGGAAATCATATGAGGTGCTGGAAGCTTCCAAAAATCTTTCTGTGCATTACAGAAGACTTGCCAAATATCAAAATATGCACTGCACTGTTCAAAAGGAGGAAGTTGAACAAAATGTAGTCTTTATTTTCCGCTACATATTCCATCTGTTTCTTTCCCTAAAGGGTCATATGTTATATATTTATAAGAAGCGTTCACGCCTACGCTAACACAGTTTCCACAGTCTCTGTCAAACACAGCCTTCTCCTTGTTCGTGACACATTTTTTAAAACTTCTTTCTGTATCAACTTATCCCTTTTTATGAAACTTGTTCTTCTCTAATGTCATTATTAAGGCTTTGGTACTTTTTTCTCTCTCACCATCATTCTGGAAAGATTAAACTCCAAACCATATGGAAAAGTTTCTAAGGATTATGAATTTGTATCATTTTAATACAGGATAGACATTCCACTAAGTTGCTGAAATAACAGATAGTTTTCCTTTTTATGTTATCAAAAAAAGCCAGAGGGATAGCAATGCAAGGAAATAGGGCTCTTAAAATTAACTCATAGATCTTTCCTATAAATTAATCCTATACTTTTAAATATATATATACATATATATATATATATATATGTATATATATACATATATATATATATATAATCGCTTTAAGACACAGGCTGCTAATGGTAAAGAACCAAATAATTAGACAAGGGGCATCTTCCCAGACTTTTTTCTTTATGAGTTGGATTATTCCTTTATTCAGGATTTCTTAATCTGGATTCTGCAAAATTATTTTCTTTAAATTGTGATAACTAATTCAATATATTTGATTATCTTTTAAATCTTAGCATGTATAAGTACATGATACACAAAATCAGGTTAATAATAGAACCTCAGCACTAATTTTGTCTTACCTTTATCCCAGATAGATTCTAAACATTTTTCCCAAAGAATTTCATCCCTTCCCCTCCCACATTATACTCCCTCATCCCTTTTCTTGTTTCCAAATTAACTCCCTATAATTACTCCCAGATTTTTTTTCTGCAATTTTTTGTACATTATCAATGGTTAATGAAGGAAGCGTAGGTTCCTTCTTTCCACATGAAGTAATCCTAGGTAAGAGGAAATCCTTGTTATGCCAAACAGGGTGCACTATTGGGCACATTTTCATCGACCATACCAACAATGTATTATAATTGGATTCAATAAGCACATCTTAAGAAATATTTTATCAGCTTTATTATTAGGAATCAAATTGGTGCTGTTTATTGTTCTCTCCCCCAAGTCTGGCAAATAATAGAAAGCTTCTTTCTATCTTTCACTAAAAGGTATTCTAATTTTACATTACTAGTAAGTATCTGGTCATGGTCTTTGGAGATTAACTGGTTTCTTAACTCATGGTTAGAAATGGGAACTTTCAGCATTTGAGGAAATTTAAATCCATGATGAATTTCAACCAAGACCTAAGAATTAGTAATCTTATTGTATAAGTGAATCCACAGTGAAGAGAGAACTAAAGAAAATGGTTTTCTGTGAAATTATTTTGAAGATTAACAATTTCAATGACTTTTAAAGTTGATGGATCCAGGTAGTTTGGATGTGGCTAATAGTGTGACAAAATATATAACCACCATATTCAAAAAATCTCTCTTTCTCCAAAAGTCTAGTAAACATGGATTTTAAAAAGATTTGAAAAACTCAATGGCTATTCTGTTCAACAATTCATGGAATCAGCCAACACCAATATTTCTACCAAGGGTAGTCTTCTTGATCAGTGAATTAATGATTTATATGTGCCTAATCCTATACTATTATTAAAGTAGATGTGAAAGGAAGTATTCCAAATGATCCCTATGCTCAAGGAAGTTCTGAGCGTTTTTAGAGTGTTATGTATTATTGTTGTTGTTGTTTGGGTGAGTTGGAATTTAACTTTATCCAGAGTTGAAAAATAAGGTAAAAGCCTCAAAAATAGCACATTAGAACTAAGCCATATCATCTTAGTGTTGTGCCTGCTATATTGTCAAAGACTGGATGTCAGAGCAGAAACTGTTACATATTAAAGCTTATCCAGAAAGAAATTCAGAGAGAAACTGCAACACCATCTGGTGGCAGTCTAGATTTCAATTCTAGCAAAAGAGTTAACAAGTATAATTTGGCAAAGTATTGTCTCGTTCCTAGCTTTAGTAGATCTGCTTTAGAATCTGCCTTTTAAAAGTGATATTTTAATGTGATTGGGGCAAACAGGTGTATGGATTAGAACTTTCTAATTATCAACTTTACTATGAGGATTTGGGTCCTTCCTCTTTCCAATAGAAAAGGAAATTTTTAGCAAGCAAGCGAGCCTGAATTAGGATCTCAGACCTTGGTCCATTTTCTTCTCCTTATTCAGGATACTGCCATTTCCTGAATGGCTTTTTCTATTGGCTATCCCATATGCCCAAATTTTTCTCCTTCCTTACTCTGATTAATAGCTTTCCTAGATTCCTTTAAGATTCAGCTCAAATGAAACTTTCTACAGAAGGCTTCTTCTATTCAGCATTCCCCCTCCTCCATCTTGTTCCTTTGCTTCTCTAAAACAAGGTTCCATTTATACTGTATAAAATCTTATATGTACAAAGTATTTTCTATTAAAAAAGGATCTTCTTGAGAGTGAAACCAGTTTTTTGTCCCTCTTTGTCTCTTCAGCTCTTAGCTTGTAAAATAGCTAACACTTTATATATAGTTATTATCTGAATGAAATGGGAGGTATATTCATTAAAGCAACCATATGAGTTTGGATAGAGGCTAGGATGTTGCTATATATGTACAGTTCAAAAAGGCAAAATTATATGAAAAAAATATGAAAAGGCATATGAAAAAACAATGGGAAAGTAACCCACAGATAAAATGGAAACATTCTAATTGCTTCCTACTTTCCAGACATTGGTAGGCATAGTTCAGAAGCATCAAATAATCAGGAATTACTCAATCATTTAGTTATGATTAATCAATGAAATGGATGGATCTTTAAAGCTAAAAAAATTTTCTTAAAATATTGAGATCTATTTCTCCAAGTTTTTCAGATAATTTCCTTAATTTTCAATCTGTTTTTGTGGGATGTTATAAGATTTGCCTAATATTCTCAATGTAATTAGAATGGCAGCTTATTAAAACTAAAATGGATATTGGAGATTGTCTTGTATGAACTACTTATTTCTCATATGAGAAAATAGGTTCTCAGAGAGAAACAACGACTTATCTTTGGTTCACACAATGATTTCTCTCTCACTCCAGTGCTCCTTCCCACTGCATACTGGCTAATTACAATATGAAAAACCATAAGTTGGTTTTGTGTGCCAACTTATAACTCCGATTTTCCATTAAAAATGGAAAAAATGATTTTATAAATAAGTAAGAATATGGCAAATAGCTACTCTCTGTTTTTTCCTAGTCTTTTTAAAAAAAATCACTGTATGAACAATATTTTAATCCTTTACTCATTAAAATTATATATCTCTGACTATATAATTCTCAAAGATATTGTTGAGTGTTCTTTTAGATTGCTTTGAACAACCAAAATATTGCAAAATATTTGATGGGCAAGATTTATCAGGTCTATCACAACCACAATGAAGATCTGGTAGTAGATATGTATATTTACCTAAGTTTTATTCAATTTTGAGGAGTAATGTAAAGAAACAGCCTATGCATCATACTGTTCTACTGGTTGCTTTAAATTGAGACAGAAATAATGTTCTCTGGACTCAGCATTCTTTAAGAAATACGTTATGATTTATAGCCAGAAATCTTGATAAAACATTGGTACCAAAACATTTGATATTGGATTTCCTTTTTAAACAATAGCAATAAAGGATGACTTGAAACAAAGCAGACAATATCTTTAAAGCACCATAGTAACAAGTTACAATCAACTGCATTTCATCATCCCTATTTCAGTGAAAATCTATGAACATCAAAGAAAAAATATAAAGAGTTTCTACTAGAAGGAATTTCTTTGGCAAAGTTTATAAACTCCAAAAATAGTGTCTTTGTGGAAGTGCCTACACCATCCCAAGTTACAGCCTTACAAAAGCAATACTATGATATATTATTCCCCCTGTGATAAAAGACACTATTGAAGCTCAACTATAATTTGGCACAGAACATTTTTATACTAATGTAATGTGACAATGTTATTATGTTCGCTATTTCCCATGCCATCATAGCCATATTCATCTTCACAAACATGACATTATGCTCACTAATATGGTTATATTATAGTTGTGGACTGTGAGGTAAAAGCATATGTAAGCTTAAAAAAGGATCCACGTATAATACAACAGAGTGATGGTGTGGTATCTGTGTAGTTGTATATGTACAGGCTGAACTCCACAATTTATATTCTATAATGTAGCAGATAGATTACTATATAACACAAAGTCAATAGCATATGTCCATGAACAGACTAATGCTCCAAAATAATCAGCAAATTCTGAGGTTGTGCTCATGTTGATATTTTCTTCTTAAGATAATGATTTATTGAATTTCTATGCTCATTAGAATTCTTTAGAACATGATAATAAAGTTAATCCAAACATACATATTACCAAATTAATTTACTGTTTACTTAAGGCAAAAGCATGTTATGGAGGGGTTAGTTATTTTAACAGAAAAATAATCAAAATGAATAACAGGACAAATGATGTGACAGATAGGTCTTGCACCTTTACAATTCTGCTCTAGTATGGGTTAATTATATTATGAAGAAATACTGTCAGTTTGGGTAACCTTATGCAGATTACAACTATTATTTGCCTTAACAATAAAAGATTGAAGAGATAGAAAGATTTGCCACATTTTACTATATTTCAAGTTCAACCAACATTTTTGATGTTATAGTTCTAATGAGGACAATTAAAAAAAATAAAATAGACAAGCTATTATACATTCTATTTTTTTTTTAGAATACAAATTTCAGAGTTGGCATTCCTCATCTTTAGGTGTGTAGCCTCAGATAAAGCTCAAAGAAATTTCTAAACACTCTATTACCAGGTGAAGTGTCTGCCCTCGTTCTCTACTTCCTTATCTTGTAAGTAATCTTAACTGAGTGACCTAGCAGAAAATCTTAGGTTTACATCAATTAATCTTCTTTAAATCTAGAACAAGCCTTGATCAGGCTGTCATTTGCCTTTTTTTTTCTTGCTCTGGCCCAGAGTGCAAGTTCTCTTCTGAAAAAAAAAAAAAAGACCTTATCATGTCAAAAAAAGGAACTCAATTTTCTTGTCCCATCTCCTCCCCTTAAAAAGGACTTTGATAGCTCAAAGGTCTAGGACTCAGCCAGCTTTTATTATCTCTTTCTTTAATTTTGGTACTTTTGAAGAAATATATAATTTTTTTAAAAAATAGATATTTTGCTGAAACATTTTGTCTTTACCCAAGGGTTATTTTAACCTCCTTTGAATTCAATTCTGGCTTGTGAAAAAGAGAAAAAACCCAAAACATGCAGTATTGTGATCACATGTGATAATGTATAAAATGTCTTCTGTCTTCATTTTTTCCAACCTTTTTGCCTTGAAGTTTTTAAAAAACTCATTTTTAAAAATGCGGAAGTGATACATAATGATGCATTTTATCTTCTTTGTTCTGCTTATTTTTCTTTGTATCACTTTCTACAAATCTTCCCATTTTTACTTTATAATGCTGGATTACGTACAAATACCGTAGCTTCAAGCCATTCTCCAATTTGGTCCAGTTCTTTGCAACCACAAAAATGCTTTTATTGAAATTTTAATACATATTGATAAACTATTTGTTACTTCTTATAATTGGAGGATAGCTGGATCATTGAATCAAAGGGTATGAACAGTTAAGTCATGTCTGTTGTGTGATTTTTGAGTGCTTTTCTCTTTACCTCCTTTATTATTTCATTTGGTGATTTCATCAACTTCCATGGATTCAATTATCATCTCTGCATTGATGATTCTCAATTTACTTTAAAGAATTGTTGATCTCTCATCTTACATCTCCAACTTCCTATTATTAGTACTTCTTCCAAAGTTGTAAATTTAAAAAAAAGAGATAATAAAATCTGGATAAGTCCTAAAAAGCAGTACCTTTACTAATAATAAGGAAGTTAGAAGGAGGAGATGTTTTGAGGGGGAGGGTATAAAGAGTTCCCTTTAGGATATATTGAGTTAAAGATGTCTATAGGATTTCTAACTTTAGGATGATGATGATGATGATGGTGATGATGATGATGATGATGATGATGATGATGATGATGATTATAGGATTAGGATCATTATTATATAGTAAGGGTACCACTTTCCTCCTATTCATTCAGCCTGACAACCTAGGTTTCATCCTGGAATCATTATTCTCTCTCTCTCTCTCTCTCTCTCTCTCTCTCTCTCTCTCTCTCTCTCTCTCTTATCTCTCCCTTCCCCATATCAAATCTGTTGCTAAAGCCTTTCAGTTTTATCTTTTCAACATTGCTTATATGCCCCATTTTCCCTCTGGCACTGTCACCATTTTAGTACAAGTCCTCATTACTTCATGCCTGGACTATTGCAATAACCACAAGTCTCTCAACACTCTATTCCTATTCTAAAATGCAAGTATGATCATGTCACACCATTCTCTCCTCCAACCCAACCCCACAAACTTCAGTGGCTTCTTATAACCTCCAGTATCAAATATAAATTCCTGTGTTTAACATTCAAAGCTATTTATGACTTTTTCCTTTCCCCATGTCCATTTTGTGCTCTTCTGACTTATAATCTCTCACTTACTCTGCCATGTCAAGACAAAACCTCTTTAATATTCCATTAACAAGACAGTCCATATCCTGACTCGATTAATTTTCACTGACTTGGTTGCCAGAGATCTCTCCTCATTTCCATCTTCTGATTTCTCTGGTTTAATTCAAGTCCCAGCAAAAATGCTACCTTCTACTGGAACCATTTCTTGATCTCCTTTAATTGTAGTGCCTTCCCTCTGTTGATTATCTGTAACTTATGCCATGTATATATCTTGTTCCTATGCAATTGTTTGCACATTGTTCCCACTGTTACACTATGAACTCTTCGACTATCTTTTGTCCTTTTTTTGGTATCCCAATTGCTTAGCAGAGGGTCTAACACTTAATATATGTTCAGTTATTGAAGGACATTAATTTTCTGAATGAATATACCACTTCATAGCTTCATCAACATTATCATGTCTATATTTCAATAACCCTTGTGATGCTGATTCCCATTTTTTGATGTCTTTGTCAATCTTCAAAGTTGAGTAAAGTCTGGAGTTGTATTAATTTTGCATTTCCATCACTGCTAATGATTTGGAGTTTATTTTATGGGATCATTTATACTTTGTGATTCTTTTGGGAAAAAAAGCTCACATTTTATCTATTGGGCAAACATTCTTGATGTTGATATATTTACTCCTCTTCCCTAAGTATTTTGGATATATAGTAAAACTTTTAATAGTGATATTTGATGAAAATAGCTTCTATTATATTGTTTTTTTCTAATACTAGATTAATTTATTTTATTCAGGCAAAACTATTTTAATTTTGTTAGAGTCTATTTTATTCTTTATGATATCTCCTATCTCTGATATAGTTTAAAAAGGCTTTCTACATCCATAGTAGTGCAAGGGACCTGCTCTTACTTTTGTCTATTTTTTCCTCTGATTCTCTAACATTTTATGAATAGGTTGTGCTTCCATTTTGAGTTTATTATGTTCTATTACATAAGATGCTATTATAAAACCAATTGCTGACAAAGCTGCTTTCTCCAAGAAGTCTTTATATAAATGGAGTTCTTGGTTATATAATTCATATTCATAGCTTTACTAAATACCTAATCTCCTATTTTTATAGTATATGTTAATGTTTATTCATCATTTATTTGTTCTACTGACATACTTTTAAAAGTGATACTAAATAGTTTTCAAAGTTGTTACATAATATAATATCATGTATGCTAATTCTAGGCCCTCATCATTTCTACTTTTTATTATATTTCTTAAAAGTTCTAGATCTTTTTGTCTGTCTAAATGAATTTTATTATCTAGCTCTACAAAGGTATCCTTTTAGTAAATTGATTGGTATAATAGTAAATGTGCATGTTATGTATTATTGTTATTTTGATTATATTATGGTTGAACTATGAACAATGAATATTTTTTAATGATTTGTCTCCTGCACCCTTTTTATGTTTTTAATAAGGCAGTTATATGTCTTTGACAAATTACCTGAAATTTTTTTTGTATTTTGCAGTTTCTGAAAAGTTTTCTTTTTTCAATTTCTACTTTTATCAGTACCTTATAAAATTTTTGATTTTTGTGAATTTATTTTGCATCTATCTCTCTAATATAGTAATCATCTTAATTAGCTTCTTTTTTCTATCATCATATCATCTGTAATTAAGACTATTTTGCTTCCTCTTAAACAAGTTTTTTATCTTTAATTTTGTTCTTTAGTCTTATGGCTATATCTAATATTTCTATAACTATTTCAACCTAATGAAAAAATTGAACACTTTGCTATACCTTTCTTTGTTTTAGGAGAATTTCTTGTGTTTCTCTGTTAGAATCCTAGTATTAACTCAATGGAATTGATACAATGCTTATTGGTTCACACATTAGAGCAAATCCTTACAAGGTGTTAAGTCACTGGTATTGATAGAAACCATGCTTAAGTTAACACCTTTGAGAATTCACACATTGGCTCACACATTGGAGTTCACAAGTAGGGAGATACACAAAACTTTGTAACTTTGTGAATTCACACCTCCCATGATCCCACTCTCAGAGGAGAAGTCAACCTTTGGGTTCACACCTTTAAGAAATCATATATAAGAAGCTCTTAGAGCTTCAGTCAGTCAGTCAGTTGAAAAGATTGAGAGGGGAGCGATCAGCTGGAGATTGAGAAGCCACGAGTCGGAGTTGAGCTAGAGGCAGAAGCTGGAAGAGCTAAAACACAAGCTGCAAGAGCTCTTGGAACCAAGCAGAGAGATAGGCCTCTAAGAAAGCTAACTGGGCCCAAGGAAAGAGACAAGACTTGGAAGGAGTAAATAAACGTTTGGATTTTATCAGCTAGCTGGATTTGAAATGATTATTACTTTGAACTGAAACTGAGGCTGCCTCCAGAAAACCTCCCCAAGAAACCTGCTCCACAGAGAACTATTATATTTTAAAGAAGAAACACCACATTTCTCCATTATAAACAATAATAATTCTTACTTTTAATTATAAATTTTTGTTAGTTGTTTTTTTCAATTCCAAATGATCTTTTTCCTTCTACCTCATCTCTACCCCTTTAGAGGGAAACCAATATATATTGTCCATTTCCATATGAAGTCACACAAAACAAATTTCTACATTTGCAATGTTGTGGCAGGGGGAAAGCAAGAAAAATTAAATAGAAAAAAATGTATGATTCAATCTGCATTCAGAATTCATTAATTCTCTCTCTGGAGGTGGATGTCATTTTTAAACTGATTGCTCTTTGAAATTGGAATGAATCTTATATTGATCAGAATAGCTAAATCTTTCACAATTGATTATTATTTCAATACTACTTTTACTTTACACAAAGTTTCTCTAGTTCTGTTCACTTTATTTTGCATGAGTTTGTGTAAGTCTTCCCAGGTTTTGTCTTCATTATTTCTTTTAGGATTATAGAATTCTATGCCAATTATATACATAACTTGTTCAGGTCTTCCTTAATATTTGAAAAGGCAACTGGATTTATTTTTATTTTTTAAGTTCATTTCTTTCCATTGTTTACCATATAACCAGAAACCCAAAGTTACAATAGACAGTGATAAACCAATAGGTTTGAGATGAAAAACTCATTGGAATGAAGGTTGTCTTCCTGATGAGAGTAAAAATGTCAGCTTCAATGTATAAAGGGAATTGTCTAAAATTTTAGCAACAATTTGAATATTTATGCAAATTCTAAAATAAAGTTAAAAATTAGTGACAAGGCATATTTTGATTATCCCAAGTGATAAAAATGCTCTATTCTGTTCCTACCATGGGAATAACACATAGGCAAAGTAACTGTCATTATTTTGCAGTATCTACCTGAGGAAAATGAAACATCGGGATGCTATCATTTTTATCAAGATAATAATCTTTTTAAAAAGAAGGCTTTGTTGTAAAATATTGGTTCACACTAAACTAATTCTCATCCCTAACACCCAGTCTTTAAACCAAGGAGAAATTACAGCTTCCACAAAATCCACTAGAAAAAATAATTTACTCAGATTTTATATACTCCAAGAGTCCTCTAAAATCATTTTAGGGATGCTTTAAATAGCATTTTCTCTATTTCTAAGCAAAAACTAAACAGCAATGTTATCATTGTCATCACCATTCTTATCTTTTCAAAGTAAAATTCAAACCATTTTCTCTCTAAATGAGCCAAATAGGAACTTTGCTACTTAGGATTACATCATAATGCTTCTTAGAGAAAAGGATAATCAATATACATAATAAGCAAAATTGTTACAATTTTTACCTAATACATAAGCAAGAATAACATGACACGACCACATCCTAGTTTCTTACATAAATCAGGAAGATACATAAGGCAACATTTTAAGGAGCATATCCTATAGCCAAAGGAAAAGTATTGTTAACCATTTAACAGATAAGTCCATCAAAACTACATATCTAGGAGGGACTTTGGTCATGAATTAAATGATGAGAAATTCAAATCTTTATGTGTTGCTAAAACCTAGGTTAGAGAGGGAGATGGGGTGATGGGACTACTACTGTCATGATAGTGATTATCAATCTTTCGAAGACAGAGAAAAATAGACCACCATTGAAATTATTTTGAGGATTAACCTATTGATTAATTAGTTTAAAAAGTGATTATCCCAATATCTATTATATTTATAGAGCTTTAGATCAATTTTTGCAGTATGGAATAAAATGCTGAGTTTCAACAAATGCCTCAAATGTATAACTAGAAAAATATATTGATTTTTTGTAATCACTAGAATGGCACAAAATAATTCTGATATATTAAACAATGAATTTCAAAATATTCATTAGAGTTTTTTATTTTACTTTAATTAAACAACATTATTTTTTTTACTCTTCCATATGCCACAATATTATTTTAAATAATGACCCTAATTGCTTTTTCAAAACTCAGCCCCCCACACACTAGTCCAGAAGCAAAGCTATTTAATAGAGTAAGTTAAAATATGAGTGCATATTGCACTGAGGGTCTTTTTTTGTTTGTTTTAAACTGGATCTGCCATGCTCTAAAAATGATCTAGCTGTCAGAAAACTAGTGGAACTATAACTCTCATCTGAACCAATTAGCAGTGATTTGTCCATAGAAAGAATGATCTACAAGTATTTGAAGGTTGGTCCAGTGCAGTTGTCATTTAGTCAGTGCAAGTCATTCAGGTCAACCAAATGGTTTTGGCATAATAGGTTTTACTATTGGGTAGATTGATAGATAGATAGATAGATAGATAGATAGACAGAGAGACATACATAGACTCAAATATGGAGATAGGGACAAGACGTATGATTTCGTTGGTATAGGGAACTCCTAGTAAAGGATCTCCTTCTACCAATGCAGGTTAGCACTTTTCAGCAACTTCTAGACTTAGAAAGCGGTTCTTAACATGGGGTCAATGGTACCCTTAAAAATCCATGAATAGATTTCAAAGCGTTCATGAACTTGCATGAGAAAAAAAATCTCATTATTTTCACCAACTTCATTGATTTGTTCACTGAATGATGCCTAGCAAATCAAATGTTGACAAGGCTTACAGTATGAACTACTTTGGAAGCCATACAATGTTTTGAGACTTCCAAGAGATGACTTGAGGATAATAAATAATATTCTAAAGGCTCTCAAAATTTCATGAACATTTCTTTTCTCTCATGTTCTCAAGATATAATTGATGCACTAGAAAAATGCAGATCAGCTTTACTGACAAAGTGTACATCTTATTTTAAATGTTTCAGAGAAAAAACAGAATATTTCCTAATCATAATCAGATATCTTGAAATTGGAGAGAAAATGGGACATATTCTCAGAATCTGTTTTACTTTTTTTGGATACAAACATTCAAAAGTGCCTAACCTCAAAGGAATTTAAGGCCTCCAATTATCTAGTCTACATGACACAATTGATTCCAAATTTGACCCCCAATTTTCTACCTATAAATATTTTATATTATATAAATATTAAGGGATACTAGATCAGGCATGGCAGGAACTCATTTGCAGCCAACCAAAAGTTGTTAACCTAGAAAATTTTTTCTCAAAACCACGAAAGATAATGCTTTGAGTGAAATAATTCAACAAAATATTCCACAAAGCAGAACTCATCTTTTTCCTAAGAAACACCATCACATCAATATAAATCAGTTAATTTTCTTCTTAAACATCTTTCTATGGTCCTAGCATCTTGACTCAGTGAAAAAAATTAGACTATTATTGTAGAATGTGCTTTGGTTATATTCACACTCTTCTGGTCCTAAGGGGGAATAAAATCTAGTACTTGGTTGAAACTTAGGATAAAGAACTTGGAGGATGGAATGTGAGTCTGTTTATACAGAGAGGGAGGGAAGTGCCGAAAGAAATGTAGAGAGAGAAATAATGAGACCTGTCAAATGTTCACTGAAATTATAGGCCTCAGGATATAATGTTATGAAATTAAATATCACTTAATATAATGCAATTTGAAGGTTCTTTTAAAATCAGAAAAAGAAATTGTCATATTTAGGAAAGCAGAAAAAAAAGCTCTTTTCAACAAGGTTATTATCATGGCATTAGGAATGCATACAAACAGCAAGAAAAATCAAAGTTTCTTTTTCTCCTCACAGCATTTAGAAATCAATACCTTTGATTCATAATACAACATACAGACATACATATGTAATGTATACATATATAGAATTGAGAGAAAATTGGTAAAGTACTCACGGTCGTTGCATAGTGGGCCACTGAAAGAGGTCATGCTGCAGTCACAACTGAATCCATCCCACTGCTGCAAGCATACTCCTTGGTTGGAACAGGAATCCTCTTGGCAAGTAGTACTTGGCCCTGTAAGCAAATTCAGAGGAAACTTGCACTTTTTACTAGCAACAACCATCCCTTTTGCTTGATCTTTGCACACGAGCTAGATCACATGTAGTAGTTGCCAACACCTCAAGTTGCATGAACAAACTGTTTTTAAAAGTTATCCTTCCTACTGCTGACTTAGGAACCAAGGAGCTGCCTTGCCAAAGTTTTCTGCAGTTCCCAGAATACCACACATTTCATTAATGTCATGATTGAAAAGAAGCATACAGTTAATCCAAGAGTACCATGGCTATTCTCATTGTGGCAGCGGATTATCTCATTATACCATCAGTTGGTTCTATAAAGTATTTTGGTTTCAGAAAATGCATTAATTTCCTCAAGCTGCATCCTCATGAATGAATAGCGGCATCATGAAAATGGGGATTAAAACTTCATGAAATTGAGATAAAGATTGGGAAAATAATGGAAGAAAGTGATGCAAAAACAAGCTACTGAGATTCCAGGAGTTACCCTGCAAAAATGGTCTGGCACCACGATACTGTTTTTTTGTCGTTTTGTTTTATTTTTTTCTTGGCAGGTATGTTGGCAAGTATCAACTCACATGCTTTAATGATAACATGCAAATTAATAAAAATGGAAAATCTCAGTAATAATGACCTGGCATGCCCCCAAATGACATACAAATGAAAAACAAAGCTAGTCTACTTCTAAAGAACCATAAGTAGATCATTGAAAAACAAACAAAAAAACTAATAGATATGATCAAAGCACTAGGGCAATCACTGTACAAACATATTCAAGACTGAAAGCCTTTATGCAAATTATGCTGCAAAAGCAGGCTTAATATAGTATATTATATATGGGGGCAGGGAAGGAAATCTCAACCCAAACATGATCTAATACAGAAATCCAGAAACAGTTTGTGTTGTGTTCCCACTGTGCATTGTGGGGTTTCAGTCTCATTTTAATACACACAGGGCTATCTACCTTGCAAGTCAGCTTTCATCAATGCAACTTTGTCAGCAAAATTAAAAAAAAAAAGCAAAATATATTAAATGTTAGTAAGCAATACTGAAATGGGAGCAAACACAGAGAGAACATTCATAGTCCAATGCATGCTGCTATAAAAGGGGAAGAAATGCCATCAAAAGCAAACAAATTAATACTAACAGCCATCAATCTAAAGGCAAGCCAGAGTGAGAAAGCAGTAATTTGCCAGTATTTTACTACAAATATAATGGTTAATTGAGCTGATGACATGTAATGAAGGAAAATTAAAAGGATCCCCCCCTTTTGGAGTGATATGAATGCATTACCAGAATGATTGCCTTGCTTGTTTGGAGAGACTGTTCAATTTGTCATTTTCAGATACAGTATGTTCTATGGTCATTAATGGGCCAATTACTCCTTCCCATCTTTTTTCCACTATCTCTTTTATCTTGAATTTCCATTTAAGTTTTAAACATGTCATGTAAACTACCCACTGCCAAATGGATTTTATTAATAGAATGTTTTACCAAATACAAAAAATGACTATATATTTTAGGAGGAATGGATGAATAATGTGTATAGGTCAGAAGGAAAATAATGCCATTTGGTTCTTCATGATGGAAACATCTTTGCAGGATTTCATTAGGCAGTTTGTTACTTGGGCTGATCAGAATTGGCTTCTAGCTTTGTATAAAAGGATATCTAAGGTCATTTAAAATTCGTAAAAAAAATGTTTATTTTTTTTATTATTTTCACCTAATTTGTTAATTATTAATGACACAAAATCTTGCTAATTTTGGACTAAGTAGGGAAGAAAATGGTTTTAATGAATGAAAAATCTTATATATTAAACTATTTTTTGAAAAACATAGTTGTATAACTCTTAAATACAAAAAAGTAATATAAACTAGGCTTTTCCAGGGACCAATTTTAATTAATTATTTGAAATTCAGAATAATATGTACTTATATGTAGATAGTTTTCTCTTAAGACCTGTAAAATTGTTTATCTTCTTAACTATTTTACATAAACCTACCCTTAAGATCTTATCTGTAATATTAATTTACTTAGCAGACTCATTTTTATATGTAGTGCAAAGGAAAATTCTGATTCAAATTTTATCTTAATATTCCCAAATTTTGATTTATCAGGTAACAAATTAATGAATGTGTAATGTATTATTATTTCTCTTGTAGAGGAAAAGGCTTTAAGAAATTTACAACATTATTTTAGTTTTGTACAAGTTTTTATCAAAAGACCAAAGGAAATTGAGAACCTATAAGTGAATTTTTTGAGGCTACCTATGAGGACAAAATTCTTTATGTAAAGTTATTATTGAGAAACTGACTGAGGATAACATTAGTTGAAAGTTATTAGAGCAGCATTTTAAAGATTAATTGTCTAATCAAAGAACTGGAGAATAAGGAAAAGCCACATTTTTTGCCCATTTGATGACCTCAACAGGGACTCTATGTGTTCTTACTCATCTGGCAAGAAAGGCAAGACCAAAAATTTTAAGAAAACAATATATTTTAACAATAATTTCAAAATTGTGCTATATTATCTTTGATAAATGATAAATGATTTGAAAAATGAAAAACTACAAAGTGCCATCTAAATGTTCATCTTTTAGTTTTAAAATTAATCCTTCTATTATATCATATGATATTTAAAGTTAGAGACACATCAATGGATGATTCTGCTTAATTTAGGTTTTGGGGGAAAAAAACCATTTGAAACATATTTCTATTTGATCTCAGGTATTACAGATAATCCAATCCAGTGTCTGACAAGAAAGACCCTATGTATCTTCTCAAATATCTTCCAGAAGTACCATGTAAACATCTGCAGGTTTTTGCACATGATTTATCCCTGAATTTATTTACACTCTCTTTACATAATGCTCCACTTATTTTATCACTGAATTAAAGTGAGACAAGAAGTCATAAGGATTTTTGTATTAAGCACATAAGATGTCAAGGAATAAGATGACAATGTCAGGAAGGCAAATGAAAATAAGGAAGATTTCTTCCCTTCCTGTATGTAAAAACTGCATCTTGGTTAGATACTAAATCAGATTGAAACTGTCATGTATTATAATTATCTAACACTATCCTCTCTTCTAGGCAAAGGAAGATCAGTTTGAGATTGGTATGACCTTCTCTAGCAAAGCTTGAACCTAAGATTGGTATTAGGAACTCATCACTAAAAGGGGTTTCCTATGATTAGAGTCCAGTGACTTTTGAATGGGAGGCTAGGAAATGTTTCCATTACTAGACAGACTAAGGGAGAAATATTTTTGCTAGGTGAAGCAGATATAGAATCAAGATAAGCTTTTGTCCTGATTATATCAAGTTTACAATTTTCCAAACAATTTGGAAGATGAGTGGTGCCAATTTGGTTTGGAGATGATATGAATTTCAAAATACTAAATGCTAAAGGGAAGTTTAGAGAGATCATTTCGTCAACATCAAGAATTTGATTAGCAAACACAAAAACATAATGTATGTTTCTTTGCTTATGTTTTTTAGCAGTTACAATTGATGTTATTGTTAATAGTCATAGAGCCTGGAATTAACAGTGAATTGTGCTGCAAAGCTGTTACCTTATAAATGGGAAGAAAAAAGTGTCAGGGAAAGATAGAGGTTGAGAAATCAAAAGTTTGAAATATTATGAGTAAAGAAGAGTTTAAGCATGAGAAAACTGGAGAAAAAAATTAAGGGTTAAAAGGATTTGTTTTGGCCAGACATTAAAGGTATATTAGAAGGACAAAAGTAGAGAACAATGTCTCATACCATATGCTAAAAGGATTTGATTTGGCCAGATATCTAAGAAGTCCTCAAAAGACCAATATTGGGTAGGGAGGGGAGGGGAACAATGCCATATACCACTGAATTACTAAAAATGATTACTAGAAAAGGTTAATAAGAGACAATATAAAAACTCCTTTGAACCAGGTTACATATTATACCATTATGGCAAATAGTATAAATAATATAACTATTATAAAATCATTTCACCAGGAAGCTTTTACCCTGGTGAGTAATGAGGGAATAAAATATCTCTCTCAATTCTTCCCTCTCTTGTCTCTAGGGCAAGAGGCTATTTTAAAACTGCTTGCAGAATTCTGTCTTTTAAATCACTGCAAGTTTTCCATTAGTTTTGTTTTTGAATAGTTTTCCCATTTTTTTGAATTATGTCTTCCATTCAGTTTTATGAATTGTGTCCCTCAGCTCTAGATCATTTCCTTTATGCCTCATGTTCTATGCATTTAATCACAGGAGTTTATTCATTTGAAAGAGATTTTTTTTTCTTCTTTGTGCTAGCAAATTAAAAGTAAAAAAAAAAGTGTATCTGGCTTGATAGAAACTTGATATGTAAACATTTGAAATTACAAAGCATATAAATTAGTGATCATTATTCACTTTATACACACACACACACACACACACACACACACAAATCACCTCTCCCCCCACCCCCCTCCACACACACTACAGGTTTCTTCTAAATACTCACCAGTGTGGTGGAAATGTGATTTTATTTAAAATAGAAGCAACTCTTTTGGAATCCATGGATTTCACAAAGCCAAGTAACTAACAATTAAACCCAAAGTAATTCTATATCTAGTAATTAAACCACAAGGATGACCCAGAGTAATACTATCTTATTTTCAAGTTGCCACATGTAAACCAGTTAATATTTTGATTGAGCAGAAGGGAATATATATATATATATATATATATATATATATATATATATATATTCAAAGATTTAAGAATATGTATTTTTTTATTCTTTTTCCATTTACTTTAGCATGAACTTTCCTCGTAAGAAACTAAAATTTCAAAAATGTCTCCAAAGTTAATGTCCCTGGATAAGTGAATAAATTATATTTATGGATGGAGAAATGGTTAAAGTAATCTGATTATTTCAACTAAAAAAAACTTTGAAATAAATGCGGGATGCAAAAAAGTCTTCCACCAGGTCATTTTCTGAAGAGTATAAAAAAGACTAAATAATAGATGTGCTTGAGAAAACTCCTGAATTGGATATCATGTCAGATTAATTCAGGCATGAACAAATAGTACATATAGCAGACAGTACTGACAATATTAAGAGAAAATGACAATATAGCCACATATCCAATAGAGACAGAGGATGTGAGAAATTATTTTCTAACTCTAGCCTCTTGGAAGGGGTATTTAAAATAATGTGCTTGGTCTGATTCATGACTCCTAATGTAAATATACAAGGGTTTTATGTTTGTTTATTTGTTGCTTTTTCATCCTCAGAGGCAATGATTTTCGATTCTAAAGTGAGGTGAGTTATAAGTGAAAGATAGCAATAATTAGGTGAACTTTAAAATAATTCTTTACAGAAAACATAAGAATGGAAACTAATAATATGTGAAATATGTAATTCCTAATGAGTATAAGCATTTATTTGTGTTGGGTTTCCAAAAAGCTCAAAGTTTAAGTTGATGTAATGATAAGAAAAGAAAAGAAAAAAATACAAAAGGTTTTCTGTCTATCTCTCTGTCTCTCTCTGATGAACAAAGAAAGTGAAGGGAAAGCGTGTGCAAAGAGATTTTCCTGTATAATTGTTTTCTATATTATAACAGAAATTTCTAGTGTGTGAAAATGGAGATGTCATACCTTCACATCCTCTTTCTATCTGTCCGTTGCAAAAAAGAGCATCAGAGATAAGGTCAGGGAGCCGTCCATTTAAATCCACTGATGCCAGGCAGCCTTGAAAACCTTCCTTTGCATGGACTAATTTTGGCAATGATTTGTACATCTCTTTGGCAACTCCTCCTATATACAAGTCACCTGTGGATAGAAAAAAAAAGACTTAGAAGAAAGCATGGGATAATTGACTCTAAAATAGAGATGGAGAGGTAGAAAATAAAAACTTATCCTTTACTTGTAAGATCAACACAAATATTTGGATTTTGGCTTTTTTCCAAATGTGCCAACATCCCAATATTCAGATAATTCCTCTGATGACTACAGAACCACCAAAAATGGCTACAAAGATTCCATGAAGGTGACATTATTGAAAGATGATAATTTGATTAACAAGTCTCAGTCTACTGATATCTTAAAAGGTCTTTCATTTATGAAATATTTTTAGTGTCTAAATCCAATTTTCTTGCTACATTTCAATTCATTTTCTCTTGCTTTGTCTTGCAGACTTAACCACCATCCCAATAATATTTTGTGTATACCTGAAGATTGCTGTGTGCTGCTTCAGACCTCACTTCTATTTAGTCACAATTTCTTTATCTACTCTTTAAAACCTGAGCCTCATACCTGAAATTATCTGTCTCTTCATCTGTCTCTCAGTTTCCTTGCTTTCTTTTAAGAATCAGTTCAAAATCTACTTTCTATAGGAAATCAGTTGGTTATCTGAGCCTTCCTTGTTCGTGTATTTCCATATATTCTCTATATATCTTATATGTGCTTATCAGATAGCTTTTTCCTTAGTGGAATGTGCTCTTTTTGAGGGCAGGGACTTCTAAGGATATGGAATGGGGATAAAAATCCATCTTTCTTTTGTATCTCCATTGATTAGTAGAGTCATTTGCACATATTTAATGCTTGTTGACATTCTAACAGCTTTCTTGTACCACTGCAGTTTACACAGATCTTAAATTAACAACTTCACTTTTTATTCATTTGTATGTTATTTTCCACATGCATGTCTTTAGATTTTGTATAATACATATGTGTATGTATATGTGAGTAAACATATTTGTATATGTATGTATGCATATATATATATATATTTTCTAATGACATACGTATACTTATTAAGAAATAGGCCATGATTGAGTGTTTTTCTTACTTCTCAAAGCTTAAATTTTGTCCTGTGATCAATCAATAAATTTGATTTATGGGTGTTTCAGGAAAGGTTTATTCTTTGTGATATGATTTATTTATGTTATATTTTATATTATTCTGTTTTTAGGTGCTCACTTTTCTAACTTTATGGGTAGTTGTAATGAAGGTTCATAGGATCATTATTAAAAGATCAGCGATTTGGGCCAGGAAGAGACCTTGGATGTTATCTAGTACAAACCATTAGTTTTACAGAGAATTAGTGAGATCCAAAGAAATTTTCATTATTTGTTTGGGGTCACAGTGGTAATAAGTAGTGAAGCTAGCATTTGAACCTAGATCCTTTAATTCCAATTCTCCCAGCAATGTTTTACTTCATTCTGTTTTCTTAGGGTACTTCCTGAACCACTTCCTCATTATTACCAATCATACCAGATATCATATTCTGAATAGAATTCAGCCCTGGAGCCTCATTCTTCTGATTTATGATGATCTCTCCTATTTCAGGAATGTTTTACTCTAACTACTTCATCCCCTTTGTTCTGACCTAGTCTTCAACAATTTAATTGATAACAACCTCCTTGCTTCATTGCCTTTCATCCCTACACTGTCCTGTTCCCCAGCTCTCACTCCATCACATTATCACTCTGATTTTCTGGACCAAAATGACCCCTTGTCTATACATACTGCTTTTCTAATTAGAAGGCAAGATCTCTGAGGGCAAGGCCTTTGCTTATATCTCCAGAACTTAGCAGTCTTTGGTTTATGGTAAGCATTTAATAAATACCTTTTTCATTCATTCTATTGCACTAATTTACTCCTATTACTGCTTTGAAATGCATAATCACACCCAACTTATTTTATTGTCATTTATCTCTATTGCTTCAGCCACTGGTGAAAATATCAGATCGAGGAAGGATAGTCTTGGAATTGTGCTGCAGTATATTGATAACACACACTTCATTTAGCCAGCATAATATATCTATGTCCCATAATTCCCTTTTTTTGCTTTCCCTAATTTACTGGAAGCAATTCCTAGGATGGGTTGATTGTAGAGAACCTAAAATCTGGAAACCAGGAAGAAGCTATTGAATATATGTCAGAAGTAAACAAATAGGGGAACATATAAGAGTGGCAGTAGTGAAGAGGTAGGGAGTAATTTGAGCTATAATAGACAATGATAAAACTTTATAACCCAACAGATATGTGAAGTAAATTACACAGAAGAGTAAGAGAAACTGTGAAAGTGATCCTGGTTTTGTATTATCTTTAGATTAAAATATACTAATTCTGGCATTTACATTATCTATAACCTGACTTTATCCTGCCTTCCCAGATTTATTTACTATTTCACTCACTTGATGTTCCAGCAAAATTGGCCTTCGAAATGTACCCTGATTTTGCCATTCCACGTTCTGTCCTTGAATCTTACCATGAGCTATCCTCTATATTTGTAAAAATTCCCATTGTTTCTGAAACTCTCAGATTCTTCAACATCACTTAGGATTTAAACATGGAAATAGAGTTATCAAGGAACATTTAAGAGGTCAAGTCCGGTAGGCTATTAGTAATATGAACCTGGAATTGAATTATAGTTTAGATGTTGTCTAAATGTCTAAGAGAAAGTGAATATAATTGAATTTAAATGGAAATATCCAAGTATGATTTTAGAGCAGTGGAAATTATTTCAATTCCTATTAGTGATTTTAACAATATTAATTATTAATCTTAATTATTTAATTCATATTATTAATATCTATATTTTTTTATTCATAACTCCTTAAAAGATACCATATTTCTCAAATGTTATTTTAACTTTTTAAAGTTCCCCAAAAGGGCAATCGCTTTCAGGACATAGAGATAGTATTCTAGTAAAACTCAAGGTAGCAAAAGAAATAAGAAAGCAAATAAAACAGGCATTTGAAAAAAAAACCTATCACTGTTTGAGGAAAAGACTATCATGGTGCATAATTGCTTCTGTTTCTTCGGACTGGATTGTAAATTGTGTCAGTGCTAGAATTCATCTGATTCTCTAATGAAATTGATATTCAAGCAATGGTACACTAAGAAATTTCTCTCAACTCTTAACTGTGGCTAGAAATTTTTAAAAAATCATGCTCCCTTTGTTAATTGTGAAATGCTATTTCAGGAGGAAGAACTTCACTTTTTACCTCTTGGGAGCAATCAACTCATAATCTGAGGTTTAGAATTTCATTGCCTCCAATTTAATCTCCTTTTGCATAACTATATATGAAGTGAATAAGCAGAGGAACAATTCTAAGCAAGGTACTGCCTTATATACATCACAAAAGCTTTATTTGAAGGGAAGAAAGTAAAATTTCTTTTAAAAATAAGTAAGATAGAACATTCTCTGAGCACCAAAAAGGGAGCAGATATTTGAAATAAGTAGACCTTGGTAATATTGCTTGTTCTCACTTATTAAGAAGAGAAAATTAAAACTACTGTTTCCTTCATTTATTTAAATGAATCATGTTGGTCTGCTAAAAACAAAACTATAGGTGAAATCAATGTCCCCCTTATAATTTTATAATTAAGAAACCCAGTGTAGAGTTTGAGAACAACCAATGGATCTAAACAACTTAGGAATAAATGGTCATTTAACTGAATGGGAAAATTCCTAAATTCAGAACATATGAAACATTCAATATTGAAGATAAAGTGAAGCTGATCCTTCAAATAGTGCCTCATTCTAAGAACAAAAACCAAACAAAAACCATCCACAACCCCAGTTCTAAGGTTTCAAAAGGTTGTTTTGACTGTGCATGAAATTAGAAGGTCAATGTATAGTGAATCCCAGATTGTTTTAAAAATGGATTTATAGGATCATAAATTTAGAGGTAAATGAGACCTTTATAGAGACTATAAAGTGGCACCACACCCAACCCTCTTCATTTTACAAATGAGGAAATTAAGTCATGAAAAGATTTAAAAAATTTCCAGGGCCACCTAGTATTACACAGGATCATGAAAGACCAAACAAGCATTTATTGAACACCTACCATGTGTCAGGTACTATTCTAAGAACTTTACAAACATTATGTCAATCCTGAAAACAACTCTGACTTGTAAGAAAGAAAGAAGGAAAGGGAATAAGTATTTATTAAATGCATACTATGTGGCAGACACTGTGCTAAGTTCTTTTTTTTATATAGCTTTTTTTATTTACAAGACATATGCATGGGTAATTTTTCAGCACTGACCCTTGTAAACCTTCTGTTCCACCTTTTCTCCTCCTTCCCCCTCCCCCCCCCCAGATGGCAGGTAGACCAATACATGTTAAATATGTTAAAGTATATGTTAAGTGCAATATATGTATACATATTTATACAGTTATTTTGCTGCACAAGAAAAATCAGATTTAGAAATAAGGTAAAAATAACCTGAGAAGGAAAATAAAAATGCAAATGGAGATAAACAGAGAGAGTGGAAATGCAATGTTGTGGTCCACCCTCATTTCCTATAGTTCTTTCACTGGGTGTAGTTGGTTCTCTTCATTATTGAACAATTGGAATTGATTTGGTTCATGTCATTGTTGAAGAGAGCCATATCCATCAGAATTAATCATCATATAGTATTGTTGTTGAAGTGTATAATGATCTCCTGGTCCTGCTCATTTTGCTCAACTTCAGTTCATGTAAGTCTCTCCAGGCCTTTCTGAAATCATCCTGCTGGTCATTTCTTACAGAACAATAATATTTCATAATATTCATATACCACAATTTATTCAGCCATTCTTCAACTGATGGGCATCCATTCAATTCCCAAGGGCTACCACAAACATTTTTGTGCTAAGTTCTTTAGAAAAAATATCTCCCAACAGTGATCTCAACTTATTGATCCTCATAACAATACTGTGAGGTGCCACTATGATCCCAATTTTACTGAGACAGAGGTTGAGTATTGCTCATGTCATACAACTAGCAAATGTCTGTCTAGATTTGAACTCTGATCTTTCTGACTTCAGGCCTAGCACTCTAACCATTCTGCCACTTTCCTGCCTCAAAGAGTTTGAAAAGTAGATATCACAATGCAAAATTCAGTGCCCTATTCCCTATACCAAGCTGTTTTTTTTTTTAGTAGCTGTTCTTTAATCCTTCATGTATCTTAAAATGAGCTTTCTTGTCCCTCCATACTTTGGATAGATATTACAATGGCACAAGAGAAGAAACATTTAAGGATAGATAATCAGATTATATAATTAAGTATGGATTATCAGAACTAGAAGAAACAGTAGGGATCAATTGAGAGTCATTATTTCATAGAAATGGAAGAGACTAAGCAACACATGGTTATTTCATTCTTGTGCTCTAGAGGAAAACCACACACACACACACACACACACACAGAGCTCTCCTATATCTGATCTCTTTAGTTTAAAGCTTTGATACATATTTAAAGGCACATCCTTCTTAGAGAAGTAAAACGTTAAGCTGTTTACAACTTACACATTAAAGTAAAAGGATTTTGGATCATCCTACACAGGCTTTGAAGGAGAAAGAGTCTAGAATGCTAAGTACCATGTCAAATAGTAAAGAAAGGAGATTAGGGATATTGCTGATTGGCTGAGGGCACTGAAGACAGTTCTCTACTTTATCATATTACTTCTAAATGCTATGAAGCATTGAATATGAATATTGAATATGAATATTGAATATTGAATATGAATATTGAATTGAATATGAAGATATATTTAGAAGGAAAGATCAGAGTCTTCTGTATATGAGTGAGTGTTTTTCTTCATTAGAGCTCCTCTCTATTCAACTAGCATCACTGAGATAATGAAACCTCAAAACTGGATTAAAAACAAAAGAATGCTCATAATCTTCTCTATCTGTTATTAGTAGAAAGGATGAATTCAGTACAATTCTTTGATGAATGATGATGGCAGAGCTGGCCGACAGACTAAAATTGGTACTCAGACCAAAGAAAACTATTTCCTTTTTACCATTTAATTTTTATACTTTCCTGTCTTTCACATATGCTATATAGCATAAACACCGGCCTACTTGCAGTTCTTCGAACATAACAGTCCATCATTTGTCTCCTTTAATAATTCTCCCCTATTCAAGAAATCTTCTATTCTCTTACTCCATGTCTTTCTTACCCTGATTTTTTCAAGATTCAGCTCAAGTTTCATCTACTTTACAAAGTTCTTTGTAGTTACCCCAGGTGCTAACACTTTCTTTTTTCTGAATCCCTTCTGTCTTCTCTATATATTTTATATTTACCTAAATGTTTATGTTATTTTTCCTAACAGAATATAAGTACATTGAAGAGTTTTTAAATTTATTTTTATTTTCAACCCTTAATGTAGTCTTGGCACCTATTAAGTGCTTAATATATGCGTATTAACTTGAGTTTATTATTTTTTTCCAAGACAATGAATAAGGAAGCATTAAGATTCTAATTATCTCTTTTTCTTCATGTTCATCAACTAAATCTGTGGCATATGAAAATCTGGATGAGTCTATCTTGTTATTTTTTTTTCTATTGGAGAGCACCTTCATCTACTCTACCTATATTCAGAGAGAATTACAATATTTCCTCTCTTATACAAATAATCTTTTGCTGAAAGGCCAAAGCCAATCAAATTCATAGAGGTTGACATGGAAGACCCAGGACCTCAATTCTTTTTGAAGAGCCTTTCTGAGAACTGTTTACAAAAATGTTATAGCAATTTCATTTATTTTTATCATCATTCCCTGTTCTTCTAAGGAGCAGAAAATATTTTTATAGGCTTTGCTATAACCTAGATTGTCCATGGCCTAAAGACAAAAGTACTATTGTCAACAAACATTTATCTAGCTCAATGGCCACTCCAGCAATATATTATTTTCCTATTTCATTTTTCTCCAAGTGTTTAAAAGCATCTTATAGTCATTACTTTGTCATGTTTCTAGGACAACTATATAATTTCAATAAAATAAGATTTATCATTGCACAATCATTATTTGTATTTTAAAATATAGTGTTTATCATTCTGTTGGTAGGTATATAAAATCATTGAAGTTGACCTTCATTTTTACTGACCCAATTATCATTTTAATATCTATCCTTACTACATATCAGCACTAGAAAAGATTATTTGTTCCAGTTAGAATGATCCGTTTTTGTCTCCTACAAAACTCTGAATATTCCTGTCTCTGGACAGGGAAATCTCCAAAATAAAGCTGGGTTATGTCATGTATAAGTTTTCCAAAATGTAACAAAGTCCCCAACTCCCTCTTTCATTTAGTACATATGTAACAGAACTATAACATTTTGGAATTGGTTAGTATTTCTCTGTCCATCTAAATCAGGGGCTCTTAACATTTTGTTAAGCCATGAATACTTTTGGTAGTCCAGGGTAACCCTCTCATAACATGCAGGGCTGATTCAATGTAAGGAAACCTATCAGCACAATTGATCATATCAATAACAAAAACACAAAAGTCATGTGATTATCTCACTAGATGCAGAATGAGCTTTTGTCAAAATAAACGTCATTCCTATTAAAAATATCAGAAAGCATGGGAATAAATAAAGCTTTCCTTAAAATGATAAGTAGCATTATATATAATGGGATAAGTTAGAAGTCTTCCCAATAAAATTAGGGTGAAGCAATGACTAATTATCGCCACTATTATTCAATGATGTACTAGAAATGCTAGCAATAAGAAAAGAAAGAAATTGAAAAAATAGAGTAGGCAATGAGGAAAAAAAATTATTACTCTTTGCTGATGATATGATAGTATACTTGAAGAATTAACTAAAAAACTAGTTGAAATAATTAGCAATGTTAGCAGAACTGAAGTACAAAAATAAATATAAACATCACTAGCATTTCTATATATTATCAACCAGTCCAGCAGCAAGAAAGAGAAAAAGAAACTTAATTTAAAATAACTCTTGACAATATAAAATACTTGGGAGACTACCTGCCAAGACAAATCCTGGAACTGTATGAATGCAATTATAAAACACTTTTCACGAAAATCAAGTCAGATAAACAATTGGAAAAAATAATTTCTCATGGGTAGGCTGAATCAATATAATAAAAATGACAATTTTACCTAAATTAATTTACTTATTCTGTGCCATATTGGTTAAACTACCAAATATTATTTTATAGAGCTAGAAAATATAATAGCAAAATTCATCTGAAAGAACAAAAGATTAAGAATGTCACGGGAATTAATTTTTTAAAAATGTGAAAAAGGTGGCTTAGCTGCATCAAATCCCAAACTGTATTATAAGGTGCTAATCATCAAAATAAAGATTCAAAGGTGTTATAGAAGCAAATGATATTAAGAATAATAGCATTTTATAGGACTTTGTGGTTTGCAAACAATTTTGTATATATCATTTCATTTGATCCTCACAGAAACCTCTTACAGTGGTTACTGTTATAACCTTTATTTTGCAGATGAGGAAGCTAAGACTTACACAGAGTAACTGTGTTACTCAGCATCACATAGCTACTAAGTGTCTCAGTCAGAATTCAAACTCTCATCTTCCTGACTCCCCAAGTCCAGCACTTTATATGCTTTGTTCTTTTCTAACTGCCTCTAATGATTTGTCCACAATCATATCGTTTATGTGTCAGTTCCAGGTTTCTTATTCAAATCTCTTGGCTCTTGGTTGCTTTGTCAACTATAGCATGCTTCCTTCTGTCCTTATCTCTTTGTGGACCTGTTTGTTTCCTGGGGATAGGATTCATCTGGATCCACAGAATGGAAGAAATGTAACTTCTCCACCCAGACTTTATCCAGTTCATATGACTGTGGCTATAGGATTATCACAATGGTTTTGCCATCTGAATTTATTAAGCTCTAGTTATGGCAGTAGGAGGGCACCAGATTAGTCACTGGGCTTTTCTTCCTAGAAGACTCTTAACTCTTACTTTTGGACCAACCTGTACTGTCTCAGGAAATTTCTTTTTTCCCCTTCTTTCTAATTATAATCTGGTTGTCTTTTCTCTGACAGTGGCTGGCATCCATCCAGCACTGACTGGGGGTCAGGGGAGTCAAGATACTGAAATCTGAAAATATCATTGAGACCACTTAATAGAAAATGTTGACGTACCCTCAGTCAAGTGATATGGGATAGCAGTTGCTTTGGGTCCTTGGCAATCAAAATCAAGGGTTGCAGGAGCCAAAGTAATGAGACACCGCTCAATAATGACTTGTAAATTTTATGATACAAGTGGATTGTTTGTTCCTCTCTATTTCTATAAATCTCAGGAAATTCCTGGAGAGTCTTGGCTGAGTTGGGAGAGCAATTGTAATAAGTGTCAGCAAGTGTCCAGAAAAGCTACAGCATATTCTAAAGGTAACTGGGACTTCACCTTCATGCCAACTGTGTAATCTTATGAAGACAGAGTCAATTTGCTTCTATAATATTAAATATTAGGCACCAAAACACTGAAGAGTGCAGCAGAAGTCTTATTATAGCAAAATTAGATTTTTGATCCAGCTGCCAAATTGCAGCTGCCTACCACAGAGAGAGGTTAATCTGCCTCCTGCATACATCTAGGGGTCAAACTAATACTCCAATCATAGGCAAAAGCCCTACTGGTTTCCTATCAGTGGGAGTCTGGTTTATGGACTGACTTGACTCCAGTGAGATATTGGTTGAGACCTTAAGATTCTTCTGCTCTGTATGGAAAACAATTTGAAAGTTATTAATGGAAAGTATGTATGTGCTTACACAGAATATGCTTCCAAAGTTCTGAAGTTCCTGGCTTAGATTTAAAAATCTTTGGTAGAAAAATGCCCTAAATTAGGGATTTGGCAGGGTGGGAGGGGAAGGGATAAGATTCTTAGATTTTTCAAAATCATTACAAGTCTTCTTGATTACCTGGGATCTGCCATAAGCATTGTGTTAGAAAGATAAAGTAAAAGTCATTTAGACTGATAAGAACAAAATGCATTAAAACTGAAGCAGTCTGTTTGTCCAACAGACTGTGAGGGAAAGTTGGTGGGGCATGCTAAATAGTAAATAATAAAATCTAATTTGCTAGGGTAATTCATCTCCTATAGAATCGACTATATGCCAGTTACTCTGCAGCAGATGGGGTGAGGAGTTCAAGCATACCAAATTCATATTGAGCAGCCTCCATCTTATTGCTCCTATAAATTTATATATACTTGAAAACAGGGACTAAAATATTTTCAGTCCTTTTATACCTCACCACCCCTTTTGATTTTGTCACCTTTCCACTAACAATTTTGCCATCATCATATATTCCTCTCTATCCCTTTGGCATATAATGGAATCAATAATCTACAGACTTTTATAATTGGAATTCTAGAAGTTCAATTCAATTTAATTCAACAAAATCTCTTGAATATTTGCAATATGAGATGAATGATTCTGATGGATGTATTTAGAAACTTCTTTAATGAAGATTCATACTAATAGGGAAAATCATGAAACAGAGGCAATCCAATTCATAAGATTATCTCTTATGTTCTTATGTATTTCTAGGAAAGTATCTGGTTTTCTCGCTTCCACAATAATCAATATCCATTTTGGATAGAAAAATGATACATAATGTAAGATGTAGAAGCATAGACTTTTCCTATGATAATGACCTGTTCAAAAAAATTGGCCTTTCTATAGCTGCCAGTATTCTCAGATGTACAGAACAGAAAAGATAAAATCCATCACTGGGTTTCTAGATAGCACTAAAGAGCAAAGAAGTATAAGTAATACAAAGAAGTCTTCAGGCATCATGCAAAGCCTCTGCAAGATAATGTAAATGGATGCAAGTTTACATATTATTGTGCAAACTTTCTAGCATCTTCTAAACATCAAACCCATCAGTGCCAGAAAGATGTAATACTCTCATTTGGGTCATTTCATACAATCAGGTTGGAATGGTTCTCCTGAGCTTATATATGAATGCTTTCTCCATCTTAAGTTAAATGAGCCATGAAAAGAAATGCAAATAATTAATTACAAACACAAAAAAGGTAGAAGGTGTGAAGGGGGTAGGGGAGAAGAAATCCTGTTTCAAGACTGAGAAGAAAGGTTATTGAGATGGCTTGTTTTTTTTTCCCCTGTGGCATCAACAATAATTGGGAGATGGCAGAAAGTTCAATTACACTGTTTGGATGATTAATTCATTTGCAAAATTTCAGATATTCTATGAACAAATTTTAAGTGTCTGTTATTACAATAGTAGGCACTGGAGACTGAGGGAGGAGTGCACAAAACCTCTATATGATACCATCCCTCCCCACAAAGTGGATAGAGCCAAGCTGGGGCATGAGACATTTACAGGACATAATCATTTAGTGAATAATGAGGTACTTAACTTGGTGGCACTGACTGTATGTGTAATGGGTTCAGAATAATAACTACTTACAAAGAGGTATCTGCCCAATGATGAATTCTATCAATATCACAATATCACAAAATCTATCAATATCACAATCAAAATAACAAAACTTACAAAGAGGTATCTGCCCAATGATGAATTCTATCAAAAAATACATTCCCTTGCCTACCATATTTTAAACTTATTTTGTATGTACTTATTCATATATTGTCTTTCCCCAATAGCATGAAAGCTTTTTGAAGGCAGGAACTATTTCATGTTTGCCTTTGAAGCCCCAGCACCTATCACAGGGCACAGAAAGTTAATGAAGGAAAGAAGGAAGCATTTGTATCCACCTAACTGACACTTTATAGGTTGGAGCAAAGTTGCACAGGGGATAGAGCATTGAGCCTGGAGTCAGGAAAAATTGAGTTTAAATACAAACTTAGAACATTACCAACTACATGATCCTGGCCAACTCACTTAAATGCTACTTGCCTCAGTTTTCTCACCTGAAAACTAGAAATAACAACTATTTTTCAATGTTGTCATGACAATCTAATGAGATAATATTTGTAAACTGCCTGGTATATAGTAAGCATTATATAAATGTTATTACTATATGTCAGCTATGGCACTAAGTGCTTTACAAATATTATCTCTTTTGATCCTCCTAACAGCTGAAAAATCCTGTAAGCTGAAAAAAATTAGCAAAGGTTAAATGATACATGGCATAGGAGCTGCCTAATAAATGCTTGTTGGTTGATAGATTGAAGTAATGTCATGCAAATATTAAAATTTCTACTCTATAGGTGAGAAAAGTCTTTCAGAGAAGCTTGTGATATGGTAATGGTGAAGAAAACCAACAACTTTCAAAGTTGAGTTTTAAATGCAAGTCTCCCTGATTCCAAGTTTATTACTTTGGCCATCACATTATGTGATCCTCAACTCTTTGCTCCAGATATACTTTGATTGATTCATTATTTCCTGTTTGTGTGGACTTCCTCCAAGGATACAGGTATAATGTATATGGGAATTCATGCCTTCTCATTTTACACTATTTTCAAATTCATGTCTTCCTGAAAATCCTTCACATGGTATTCCAACCTGTAGCAATGTGTTCTCTTGACATCATACAGATACCAAAACTACAAATGGCCTCTCCAAAGGTTGCCCCTTGATCTCACCACAAAATCGGCCCACCTTCTTTTCTAGTCACTCATTTCTACATGGAAATATTTTATGTTGCTTCTTTTACAAAGTTCTCAACTATTTGTTTATTGCAATCTACTGAAGTTCACTATATGTATACTATATGCATTACTATCATCCTTTCAGTGGCTCCCAACTGAATTATTTGGAAACTGAGTGCCCATGTCTTTTAACCATAAAGCATTATTAGAATAATAATTGTTGAAAAGATAGGTCTTTTTCTTCAGGAAAAATTCTGAGGTCATTAAATCTGCTGTGTGGTTTACAAAAAGCAATTTAAACTATTTCCTTCTTCCTAATGTTCAATGTTGGGACTGAATTATTACCCTTACACCCCTGTCTGACCAAGATTTATGGAATATGGATCATATATGGATTGTTTAACAGGATTAAAAAATCTATACCTATCTAAACTGATGATTCAAATAACACATTCAATCTATCAGTCTATTTCTTGATCCATCTAAGTGGATAGATAGTTTCTGTAATGCTTAAAAGCATTACAGAATAAATGGATAATGGATAATACCACTACTAGGTTTTTAACCCAAAAAGATTTTTTAAAAGTGGAGGAAGGACCTATATGTACAAAAATATTTATAGCAACTCATTTTATCCTGATTAAAAACTGGAAATGAGGAGGTGCCTATCGGTTGGGGGATGGCTAAACAATATATGATTATAATGTTTTATTATTGGGCTACAAGAAATAGTAAGCAGGATGATATCAGGAAATATCTGGAAAGACTTACATGAACTGATACAGAGTGAAGTGAGCTGAACAGCAATAATCCATAACAAACAACTGTGAATGACAGCTATTCTCAGCATTACTTTATGATAAAAAATACCATCCATCTTCAGAGAAAGAGCTGATGATGTCTGAATACAGATTTTCTTTCTTTCTTTTTTGTTTTCTTTAGAGTCCTTCTACAAAATGGCTAATATGGAAAGGTTTTACATGATTGCACATATATAACTCATGTAAGATTGTTACCTTCTCTGAGTGGGAAGATAGGAAAGAAACAAGTCAAAACTTTTAAAAAATGTCAAAATTGTTTTTATATTTTAGTAGTGAAAATAAAATATAGTTTTATAAAAAAAGAAGAGTGGCTAGGACATAGTTGGCATTTAATTAATGGTTTTGTTTGCTTTATATCTCTCTCTTAGACATATATATATCCACAAAAAGCATAATTGTACACTATTAAATATAAACCTCATGCTTAAGAATGTTGTTAGTCTCCTCAGATAGGTTGATCTACACCCAAATATTATGAATTTGAATAGTTTTTCTATAGAGGCAAGGAACAAATGGTATCTTGATCTAAAAGAAAATTAAACCAGAAATTCAGCATCTCATTGGGAATCACCATTTCATTGGCAACTAGAAAAAAAAGAATTCTAACTGGAAAATGAACACGGAACAGTTGTACCTGGTCTGGGAACGATTTTCTTGGATTGTAGAACTTGGGTAATTTGTTTTGATGATGAGGGTTTACCAAGGCCCAGCATCATTACTTAAGGCCTATTTCCACTTCTCCAAAGCAGATAGCTCAGAGAAGGGTGCAAAGTAGTTCATGTTTCCACAGATGCAAAAGAGAAGTGATGATACAAGGTAGAAACAAAGGTTGCATATGACTGGGGAAGAAATAAATGTGTGTGTGTGTGTGTGTATATATAAAATATATATATATATATATATATATATATATATATATATATATATATATATATATATATCTTAGAGATTGCTTTATTTGGGTGTGCTTTTTTGACAGATAAGAGACATGGATTCCCTTGGATTTTAGAGAGCAAACCACAAAAGAAATAAAGAGGGCAAGGAGTAGTTTGCTGGTAACCTGAAAATTGATCAAAAAGGAACAGGATAAATGACTATACCTTTATAATATATTTATGCCTTGAATACCATAGTGAAATTGAATGATTTCACTTTTCTCTAGTTCCTATTGGTATTTTCTATGATCATAATTACACTTCAGTTATTGCTAGGGTAGTTTTAGAGAAGTAAAAAGCAATCATATTGCACTGCCTTTTTTCTTTCCTTTTTTCCCTGATATATGGAATAACATTAATTTGGGGAATGAGGATGGGACACAGTTAAAACAGATTGCTATAGCTTACTCAATCCAACTCTCAAATATTTCTATCAATCAACTAAATATGGCTTTCATCCTAGAACTTGATCAGACTTGGATTGCTCTAAAGTATTCTAGAATTTATTGTCCATCTTCCAGGTTCCTCAGATTCATAGGCAGAATAATTTGCTTCTATCTGGAATAAAAAAAGAGAATCCTAAACAGAAATGCCTTAAATTCTTAAATGTTTTGGAAAACCAAACATATGTCACAGTAAAATGTTTTATCACTTCTCTTTTACCCAAGACCACAATATTATATGAAACTTGTTTGATTATTGAAAGCACACTTTTCACTGATTCCGTCAGTCATTATTCTGAGATTTAAATTATATACCTCGAATCAACAGCCGGATGGGGATGTTGCTGATTATACTGCAGAAATTTGACATCTACCTCAACACTGCAATTTTGGGTACTTCTTAGATTGCATGGTACAGAATCTCCTTGTATGTACAATTCATATCACATTTCTTTTGATATTATCAAATTTGACATTTATAATCTCCTATGACAAGGTCCTAACCATTGACACTCCCTCATTGCATTTCATAAAAATTAAAGACCTATAAAATCTTGATATAACATAGATAGTCCTTGTTAAAAGGGTCTATCGAACACAGGAAACATAGATTATATTTTATGTATCAGTATATCTGTGTAGATATACCCATCACACTGATGTTCTACTAGGTTATATTGATGTTTTGCTTAAAGATTTCAAGATTCAGACTGTGGATTCTGTAAGAATAAAAATCACACTAAAAAGCTTGATACTTAAAATATATCAAAATGGAGTACATATAATGCCCTAATGGATCATAGAAGCCAGTGACAATCAGAAAGACCAGCAGAGAAAAGAGACCAGGAAGATGTCAAATTCCTGAGTCAGAATCACTTGATGAAGAAATTCTTGCAAAGAATTGCTGAATATTTCTACTGTTTGCTTTAGCACATGGCTAAAACAAAACAAAACAAAAATTACCAATTGCTAATTAACTGAACTGGGAAAAATAGTATTAGATGATGCACAATAGGTGGGAGAATCTCTTTTAAAAACTTGATTTAGACCTTGTCACTGACAAAAACTGCTACAATGATCCAACCTGTGGCTTTTCTTAGTGAGGGGTATCAGTGAGAGACAGAGAGACTGATTGGTCTCAGTTTTCCACAAATATGCATGATAAAAGCAATTTGCCAATGAAGAATGTTATGCTTTGTCTTTCAGGATCACTCAAAGACTTTATAATAGGTAGCTTGATCCCCCTGGTGGAGTAATAAATGAATAAATGATAAATCATTTATTAAGGAATTTCCATTTTCCACTAAGTGGTGAATCCATAAATGGGGGAGGGGATGACCCTTTCTCTCAAAGAGATCATATTCTAATTAGGGAAGATTGCATATGAAAGAAATTCTAACTACAGGACAAAGTTCTAAGCTAGTTACAGTCCAATAGTTCTAAGGATTCACCAAGAGTGTGGATGTCAAGTTCCAGAGGTCTTTAGGCAACAAAGGTATGTTAGATGACAGTGTTTGGGAATTGTAGGTTATAAAGGCAGGGTAGATATTAAGACCTGAAGGACTTTTTCCATTTATGACTCTTTTTTTTGCCTGAGAAATTTTCACGTGACCCTGGGCAAATAGCTATATAAAATAGGTAGACAGATCAAACATTTACTTTTGATAGATCATAATTTCACAATCCCGACATTTAGTTACAAGACCCTATATGAGGTCACGTTGCATAGTTTAAAAAACTGGGACCTAGAAGATGTTAGGATACAGTGGCAGGGAATTTAGTGACACCCAGTGGTCTTCATGACACCTGAAAGCAATAGAATTGTTGACTCTAACCTTTTCCAAATTGGGTGAGAAGGTTAAAGCACTAAAGGAATACAGTTTCTATGTTCTAGCCTATTAGAGAGAATAAATTATTATTTTTCCAGGTAGAAAAAAAAATGGTTCAAGGAGATGAAACTGCAAAGGAAAAGACTGAGACAACTGAGAAGGGAGAATGTAAATCAGTGTTAAGAATTTGGAATATTGATAAATATGATGAAAGAGACGTAGGAAGAAAGAATCCTGAGGTATTAAAATAATATACTTCGTGTGAGGCTTTTCTATAGAGAATGGATCTGTATACTTTTGAAAGAAGTAAAAAAAAAAAAGTAATGAAGAGATACATCTACTACAAGAAGAGAGGGCATCTGTTACTTCAGGAAGAATAGATATAACTTGGTCAGAAACTCCCTGTTGAGGGATATAGATGTACCTGTGGATCAACAGACTATGATTAGTGGTGGAGATATTTTGTCATTTTAGCAATCTATCTATCTAGGTTATGGTGGAAAGATTCCCAACACTTGTCAAATCCAATGACTAACAGCCAATTCTGGTGATTATAGAAAGAAAAATCATACCACCTGAAAGAAACTGCTAAGGATCTGGAGTAATAATGAACTGCTGGATAAGAAAACTTTAAGGACATAGGTGATGCCTTTTAAAAAATACATACTAGAAGTAGAGACTTTGGAAAAGAAATGAGAATTAGAGAAATGAATATCTGACTAAGACAATAGTATTGGAGAAGAGAATTTAGATTTCTCAATTAGGGCTTAACATAAAAGAACAATGGGTTTTGGGTCAAAATAAAATGAATGAGAACTAAGAAAACCATATTTGGTTACAGACTTTTACACATTAAAAGAGAGAAGGAGAGAAGGTTGTTTTGTATAGTAGCTAAGAAGTATACTCATAATTAGTATGCATGACAAAGAAAGGAGAATAATAACACTGTCAATAAACATTTACCAAGCACAAACTATATGTCAGTCATTGGGCTAAGTGATTGGGATTTAAAAAAAACAAAGAAAGATAATTCCTTCTTTCAAGATACTTGCAGTCTAATGAGGAAATTGGAATAACACAAGACCTCTGCATGAATTTACAGAATATGATAATTTGAAAGAGAGATAGTAATGATATTACTTAGAAAAGTGACTAAAGTCACAAGTTTTAGCTGTCAATATACCAGTGTGAAGGCTATTGATGATTAAACAAAAAAAACAAACAAGAAAGCTATCAGCTCAAGTAAGTAAATAACTCATAAGTACAACTGAAACTTGATAAGATATTAACTAATCATAGCAACAAGACAATGTAAGGATGCAACTTTCTCAAAATAAAAAAGAAGAAAACATTTTATATCATGAAAATATGCATCTAGTAATAATAAAAGCTAACATTTATATAGTGCTTGCTTTGTGCCAGATACTATGCTAAGTACTTTACCCATATTATCTCATTTGATCTTACACCAATATCTAAGAGGTAGGTGCTATTATTATCTCATTTTACAGATGAGGAAACTGAAGCAAACAAATGACTTGTCCAGGATCACACAGCTCATAAGTAACTAAGCCACATAGAAGACTCTTATAGGAAAACAGATTATCTTCCTTTCCCTCCGCCTTCCCTTTTAGGAGGTGATACTTGAATTTTTCTTTGAAGGAATCTATAGAATCTAAGAGGTGAAGCAAAGGAGAAAGTGAATTCCAGATATAAGAGACAATCTGCAAGGACAAAAAGCAGAAGAAAGAATATCATATACAGAGAGTAGGTAAAAACATGAAGGGAGAGTAGAAAGAAATAAGATTTGGTAACTGGGAATCAAATTGCCAAGAGCTTTAAATAGCAAATTGAGGGAGTATATTTCATCCTCAAATCCATAGAGAGCCACTGAAGACATCTGAGTAGAATGAAATGATTAGATTTCCTTTTTAGTGAATCACTTTAGCAGTTATGTGGAAAGTGGATGGGAGAGGGGAGAGTCTAAAACCAGGAATACCCTTTGGGACACTCATATAATAGTCCAGGAAAAATGTGATGAAGTCTAATTCACTGTGGGAGTACAGATAAGGAGCCAGATGTAAAAGATGTGGAGGCAGAATTCATATGATATGAGAATTGACCAGATATAGGGAATGAAGGAGAGAAAGCAGTCAAAGATGTTTCTTGCTATCATCTATTATCAATTGGTGCCTGGGACACAAGATTAGATGACCAGAAAATCTATGGCATCTTCAGCGGAAATAGAGAAATGAAATGAAAGCATATGCTAGGAAGTGGAGAAAAAAAGATGATTCATTATTAAAGGAGATTCAGATAAGAGAAGACCCAAGAGAGAAAACTAATGAAATGAAAACTAATGGATTTCTGGATGTGTAGTAATAACTGTAATCATTGAGTATAGCGGAACTCTTGAGATCAAAAGTCCTGAGCTGCAATGATCTAACTGGATTGGGTGTCTCTAACATCTTCTATTAATATGGTAGGCTCACCAGGTTGCATGGAATGAAAAAGTCCAAGTTAGAAAAGGAAGATCAAAGCTCCTGGGATGATCAAGATGATCCTGAGTCTGTAATTAGTATCTGGATTTCCAGTGTGGGTGAATTAGAGAAATTAAAAAAAAAAAAAAAACTAATGGAGTGGTATATATAAGCTACAAAACTCAAGAAGAAGAATGATTTATTTATTTATTTGGACTAAGGGCAATACAAATTTTATGTAATTGTATGATCTCAACATGACCCTCATAAGAACACAGGAAACTTCTATTTTTTTCTCAACTAACTCTTGATTAGACTTTTCACAAATATGATTTTAAACTTTCTTTCACAAGTTTTCTGCACCCTAGTCCAATATCATCAAAAATGTCTTACCATATCAAATTGGAAGTTCCACAGGTGTCTCAAACTCACCATGAACAAATAGAATGGATGTTCTTTCTCCTAAAATCCAACTCTCCTCCAAACCTACCAATTATGTTGAGGGTACCATAATATTTCCATTCCCTCAGTTTTCAAAGTGGAATCACCCTTTATTCTTTCCTTTCCTTTATGCCCCATAGCCATTGTATATTTTGGTCTTGAGTATCTCTTTTATCATGGCTCAGCTCACACAGTTATTGTCCTATTTCATATCCTTATCACTATTCATTCATGAGAGGTATTATTATAAGAGCTTCCTAATTGACCTTTTAGCTTTTTTTTTTCCTTGCTCCAATTTTATCCTCAACCCAAAACAAATCTTCAAAAGTGTGACCATGCCACTGTCCTACTCAAAAAATCTTTGATGCTTCCCAGTTTCCTCTAGGACAAAATACAAACTTCTGAGGCTCCTATTTAAAACCATACATAACTGTAATTGGCCAGAATTCTGGAGAAACATACTTGAGGCAAGGATTCTTACAACAAGGTGATAATTCAGTGGAATTGATAAGATAATGGTTATCTAGTTTAGCATGGTGATTAATAGTTTTCTAGTTTAGTATGATTGATTTAATCTTACAACAAATAATGGTTCCCTAGTGATATAATAATTGACTTATACTCAGTGTGATGACTGAATTTAATTGCAATAAGAATATTTAAGAGGTCAGAGTCAGACCTAGAGAAGGACTCGAAGAGACTTGAAGACAGAAACCCTTTGGTGGTGGCTGGGCTGTCCTCCTTCACTTCTTCACTGAGACCAAGTCCTGTCTGAAGGCCTTCCAGAAAGCTAGCCCAGGCCCTGGTTAAGTAAACAGACTATGAAGGAGATAATAAAGACTTTGGATTTTATTCCTGACTATTCTAGTGGTAATTATTATACTGAATCCAAGGCCCATTCAGAGGACCTCCAGAGAGCTAGTCAGAACATTACAGATAATCAGGCTCAAGTTTTTCTGAGCTTAAAATGATAGCCTTTTAAAAATCAAATCACTAAAGAGCTTCAAGAAAACTCTGGATGATCACTAGTAGCTGTACTGTGTAAGGATTTTTGCTCATCTGTTGGATAAATGAGAGATCTCTTCTGATCTGAGATTCTGAAATTTGATGAAATTTCCAATTACAAAAATAAGCAGAGTCTTAACCCAAACAAACAAAAAACAACAAACTCAGGAACTATGTGAACACACTTACAAAACACTTCTTACACAAATAAAGTCAGATCTAAATACCTGGAAAATATCAATTGCTTGTAGGTAGGCTAAGCTAATATAATAAAACTGACAATTCTGCCCAAATAGATCTACTTGTTCAGTGCTATAATAATCAAAGTGCCAAAAATTATTTTATAGAACTAGAAAAAATAACAAAATTCATCTGGAAGAACAAAAGATTAAGAATATCTAGGGAAATAATAAAAAATACAAAAGATAGTGTCCTAGCAGTACCAGACCTAAATCCATATTATAAAGCATCAGTCTTCAAAACTATTTGGTACTGGTTAAAAAGTAGACATTTTTATGTCTATTGATCAATGGATGCCAGAAGGCATTTATATCTTTTTGTGAAAAGCAGACCCAAATGATGAATATGAATTTTGGCTAGAAGTAAGGGTGAGGCAGTAATGGAGATGGATAAGAAGAAGACAGAAAGAATCTTGCCTAGAAAGCTCATTAGTGTAAATGAGTGGGCCACACAAACATGGTGCTTTTCCTACTCAGAGGATAGGAGAAAACAATGGCACTATCAAGTGGAGAAAGGCCTGAGAAGTTGAAAGGAGAAATTGAAAAGAGAGCTCCAAAAGATTTTTATCTACTTTGCAGTTTTGTCTGTTGTTGAATGACTGAACAACATTATCAAAGAATTGCTAAATAGACAACCCACTAGAAAATAAGAAACAAAACAAAAACACAACAGAAACAATGTGGTTTAATTTTAAAAATCCAAATGGAATGACTACTTATCACTTCTGTTGTGGAAAGTGGGCACAGAAGGGCATTGTATCTCAACATTTCATGATATAGTGTTGAATCTCTAGATCTGCCTTATTTTCAAGTCATAAGTGCCAACAATTGAAAAACTGCTTTTGGGAAAGCTTAGGATTGAAAAGTTGTTGAAACCAATCTATTTTACTTGGCACATATAGGGATACCCCTCACCCCAACTTTTTTTTTCTTTTTCCACAGCTAAGTTATCACTAAAGACCAGGGGGAAAAAAGCTCAGAATACAACTGTGATTTGTTAGGTAGTCAAATAGCTCTTCCAAACAAGCCAACACAGATTCAAAAAATATATAGCCTTTTGATGCAAAATGAAGGGTTAGAGGAGACATTTTTAAAGCCTAGACATTTTCAACTCCTTCCATTGAATACTGTAATTTAATGCAAATAGTGGGAAAAAAAAAACCAAAAATAGACAAATTATAGTAAGCACAAAGGATCACTCATCCCATGTCAAGTTTGTTTTTTCTATAAACAAAGAACCAATTGGAACAATTACACCTGCATCAAATCTTCCTCTTCCTCCTTATCATCATCCTCATCAACTTTATCTTTAAAAAGACTTGGTTACATTGATCTAGATAGCAAATAGTTGATCATCTTTATCAAGTTGAAGCTTAGAATGGAAAACATTGTCTTATTTTGTTTCAAAACTGAAGACTTGTACTGATGATTTTTTAAAAATCTGCAAATACATTTTTTCTAAAAAGGGCGATATGGTGAAACTTCAAATGTGCAGAAAATAGAAGTGTAAGTTGTTTAGAACAACTAAACCAGATTTTTTTCCTCAGTCTTTTATGGGGATATGTTTTGTGGCATTGTGGTTCCCTCTAGTGTCCTCATGAGGTATAGCAACATGTGAAAAATAATTTGGCATTGAATCAATTCAAAACCATAAACAATCTGATTTTAGTCCAGAATTTGAAAGAAAATAGGTAAGGTCTGAGATAAATTGAAATTCATATGTTGGCAGGGAACAGATATTGCATTTCTTCAGGTTTTTGAAGCTCACTGCCACCATATTTATCCTATAAATCATTCAGATATATGTCAAGCATCTATTTTATGCAATATATGGGATTTGGAGGTAAAAATACAAAATAAAGTCACTGCTAAATTTTGGAAAATGAGTAAAAATATAGCCTCTGGTTGAGTTTTATTAACTCATTCTTAATCATGTTTTAACATTCTTTTAAATCATTTAAAGTTTCTTATACAAGTTGCTTTTTTTCCCCAATCTTCTTGCCTGAGCTGAAACCCAACTTTCCCTAGCAATATCATTCGCACTCTCTATCGCCACCAAGAGAAAGGGCCAAAAGAATTTTATTGGCTCATCAGGAGAAGTTATAGACTTATTCTTCCCTAAAACTTCAAATTCTATTCATTTGTGATGGGCCAGAGAATCTCAATTATATTGAAATTTATAAAATTGCATTCTTCCATCATTTCTTAATTCTTGCTGTTGATACACGTGACACTGCAATTATGTCTTCAACTTTTATGAATGACTCTAGCACCTAGTTCCCAATCTTTTGCTCTACTCTATAGCCTTCAAAATTCCTTAGGAACACCTACATTCATATTGATGACCCCTCTAACATTCTTTTCAATGATTTTCTTCAGTTACCTCTGTTAAAGGGTAAAAACATTCTTCCCATTTTGGCACTAGCATGTTGAACCAAAGAGGTTATCATAAAACAGAAAGCCACCTAAGATTTAACAAAGATTCTGATCTAAAAATTCTATTCTCAAAACAAATATAATCTCTTCTTCATATACTTAGACTTTTATAATCTAATATTACCATTTCTCCCTGATTCTTCACCTAGATTTACCTGCTTCTATTCTAGATGTTGACTCCGTAGCTCTTTTATGATTTCACTAGCTTGATTTCTCTGGTGATTTCATGAATCAAAGCATTTTTTTACTCCTCATGTGTTTATGGTCTTCCTGCCAGTCATAAAATTTTGATTACTCACACCACTAGATTTCCCCATTTTTACTGAAAGGTTATTGAGTTTCAGTAGAGACAATTACAAAATTGACATTTTTACTCCATATGTACAATCTCTGTTTAAACCTGATAGTTGAAAGATTCCTCTCATATTGTCTCACTACCTCATTCCTCATAGTAATTGATCCAGACATTTTGACTTTTTTTCAAAAGCCCCATAAGTTCCCCTCTCCTAACACTCACCACAGATGACCCAGTATCTAACATCATTGAGTACCTCAAGAATCAAATATAAACTCTTGTTTGATATTTAAAGTCATTTACAACCTGGACTTTTGTCTCCAGTCTTTTTATTTTGATATTACTCCTCCCTAAGTACTCTATAGTCTCTCTGCTGTGATCTCCTTGATGTTCCTTACATGTGATATTCCATCCTATTTCTTTTCTTTTGCATTGTCCCTAATGTATATGTAACTCAGGCTTCCAAACAATTCTGGGATGGTTTGTGTAATAATGTTTCCACACATACATCCAGAAAAGTGACTTCTTCTGATGGAGGGAAGGCTAAATGCAATATAACAATGCCAAACAATTGTGTAAGGGATGGAATCAATTCCCAAGTCTCTTGAAAGAGAGACATTTGTGGTCCTAGATTCTTGGGAAAGAATCATAGGAAATGATTGGCTGCACATGAATAGGGGACATAAATATTTTAGAATCCTGGGGTTCTTTCAAAAATTAGCTTAAGCATGATCAGATGCTAGCACCTTCTTTTCAAAATCCTACTTTTATCTATTTTATATGCATTTTGTATCTATGTATATATATTCAGCACATTTTGCCTTTTCTATTAGAAGATCAATTTATACTTCTCTTAGGTAGGGACTGCTTTCATAATATACTCTTTTGCTCCCTCCCCCCACTTTGGCATCCTTAACACATGATATTCAGTGTTTAATAATTTTTCATTCACTGATTAGATATCTGAGATAAATTCCCTCAATTTATCATTTCTTATCTTCTGTTCCTCATCAGCAGCATCCACTATTTTTCCCCTTTGCTCCGCCTGAGGAAAGATATATACTTGAATATATGATTATTCAATGTTAAAGGCAATTGACTTATTCCCATGATCCCTTCTCTTCCTAATTTCTCAAAGGCCTTGCTCCAGGAATTACCTCTTCCATGTATTTTAAATCTCTTCCCTTATGGTTCTTCCACAATTTTCTTATCTCTTTGATCATCCCTTTCATTCTATTGCAATCATACTAGTATAGGTTAGCATTTCTTCCTAACTGTACTACTATAAAGTTCTCCCAAATAAGGTTACTTATGGTTACATTATATATTTAGGGGAAAGATTCTTATTATTTGTACTCTCAGTTATAGCCAGATTTTTCAAGCAATATTTGTAGTAGGATTAAATGTCCTATGAGAACAGAGGCAAGCAGGGTAAGTCTAAGTTTGCTTTCTTTTTTTTAAGGCAAAAATCTATGTAGTCATTGGCCAAATGAATGCATATATTTATAAACATTTGCACAAGATTTTTATCTAATTTTCATTTAAAATTGATCTTTTAAACAAGCTACAAATGAAGTCTTCTCTTATCAAACTTCCACATTATCAAGAATTCCTTTCTAGTCCATTAATATTCTCTACATAATATATGCTTATTAAATATGTGTTGAATGAATGTCTTGAATGGGATTTTGGAAGACAATATGTGTATTAGAAAGACCATGTGATTTTTATGTATATATCTAGTCATATCACTTTTCTGTTTAAAACCCTTCAGCCACTATAGATAAAAGTATAAGCTCAACCCAAGAGTAAAATCCTTTCACTCACTGGCACCATCCTGCCTTTCCAGTGTTATCTCATGATTTCCCTTTCTGCATCCTTTGAGAACTAGCCAAACTAGCATACTGTAATAAAACTATCCATCCTGCACTGTTTAACTTTTCTGCCATTGTTCTTACTCTTTTCCTGTGCCTGGAATCCCCATTTCCAGATGAATTTCCAAACCCATCTTATAAAGCCCAACTCAAATATCCTTCCCTCCACGATGCTTTCCCTGATCACTCAGTTGTTACATTTTGACCTTTTCCATTTTTTATCTCAAGGGAAATTTTACCCTCACCTTTATGCTTATCATCTATGATCTTGTATTATAATTTAACAGGTGTGTGTCATATACCTCTGTTAAATGGTAAATTTTAAAAGAAAAGAAATTATGTTTTATCCAAATTATATTTTGCTTTGTAGCACAGTGTTTTTTATATAGTAATGTTTGATACAAATGGGTTGAATCATATTTAACTATTCTCTAAGTCATGTATTCTTAAACTTTTTTTGTTTGGTAGTCTGGTAAAGTCAGATTTCTTCTTAGAATATTTTTAAATGCATAAAATAAAATATATAAAATTTTAAAGAAATTTAATTCTTATGAACTGTGGGTATGAAATTATAAAAAAGAAATAAATTTTGGTTCCCAATTTAAGAATCCCTGTGATTCTAAGAAAATAATCATTGAAGTGATTTAAAATAAAATTATGCCTCCTTCCAATAAGCAGGCAAAAAATGACTTATTCCTTTCAAAATCTCTCAGTCAGAATAAACTAATCTATAAGTAAAATTGAGAAACATTACAGTGTAATGTAGAGGTATTGAAATTTAATGTAAAAAGAATGGGTTAGGATTTGAAAACCATCACTTACTTGCTGTGTGACTTTGAAAGTTACTCTGACTTTCTAAGTTCCAGTTTGCCATACATGAAAATTTTCCTGAGCTACTTTAGAGAGTTTTTTGTTAGGATGAAATAAAATATATACAGGTATACTACACACACACACACACACACACACACACACACACACAAATATCAATGAAATAAATAAGAAAATACCATTATCATTTCTATACTACCTTTTATGATAAAGAAAATAACTTATAGAAGTAGGTTTCTAAGTTCAAAAACATTTTTTCTATGTTATGTTTGTAATGTTTGCTTTGTATGAAGTGGAGAAAATATGTAAAATTATGAACATTAATACAAAAACAAAATACTGTTATATAAATAAATGCAACTTACTGACTCCCTCAACAATAGAAAATTCTCTTTCCTCTCCAATTTTGATGATGTATTGAGATGAGTTATCTACACATTTAGCTTTCTAGACCCATTTGCAATCAATGACATACTGAGGTCTTTCATGTACTGTCTAGGTACAAATTCAGCAGTTTTCTCTATTCAAAGTCAAGTGATTTATTTAGCATCAAACCCACAGTTTTATTCACTTTAATCAATTAATAAGTCTACTAAGCTGACTACTCTACCATGGTTAACAGTTTAGTCAGATTCTGCATAACCGATTACCAAACTTCATCCTACTTTTAATTATAAAGAAATTCTGTAATAAGGAACTAAATAGATCTGAAAATTAAAATTAAATAAGGATAATGTAGAAATGAAACTTAAGAGCCATAGTGTAAATGAAATCTCAGACAGGTTAAATAAATCAGCTTTCATAAAAATAAGATGGGAGAGGCTTGAATATAAAGAGGTTCTCAAACAATCTGAGGAATATAGTGAACTGCAAGCTCATTATAGATGATTATTGTGACAGCCCAAAAAATGGTTGCTTTAAGTAAGGCATAAAATCCAGTAATAAGGAAAGACAATCTTTGTGTTCTCTCCCCAGATTATACATATGTATAGAGTATTTAATGTGGGACATATTTTAGGAAGGACTTTGATAATCTCAAAATACAAAGGATGATTATGAAGAAAATAAGTTTTGAGATAGTTATATGGAGATCAATTAAAGAAAACAAGGATTAGATTGTAGAAGAAATGTTTGGGGGCATGAAAGCTGTCTTCAATTATTTGAAAGGCTGTCACATGGAAGAAAGTTTAGACTTTAATGAATTCATCTGTCTATCTGTCTATCTATCTTAGCATAGACAGATGCATCTGTCCATGTTAGATGCAATAAAGTGAACAACAAAAAAAAAAAACTAAACCAAACAAAAACAAATGCTTCCTAACAAATTAGAGTGGACTGCTTTGCAAAGTTCTCTTTCACCGGAGATCATCAAACAAAGCCTGTGTAGCCACTAGCAAAATATGTTTAAGGGAAAATGGGATTCTAGATTAAATATTGGATATTGATTGCTCCTAGATTCCTGCTTTATTCTATAAGCCGGGGAAGTCATGAGAGAGAGAACCCAATATATAGCTCATTATACAATTCACTTTTAAGGCGATAGCACATAGTATGCTAGTGTATGAGGTCAAGTAATCAACTTTTTTTAAATACTCATTCGTGTCTGGATATGAGTCTTTCTTTGAGTCATTTATTAAAGTTTATCAATTAGGGATGAAAAGGTTAGTGTAAATTGTTGTGTGAGAGGAGAACCAATATTTTACATTAAGATTCTTTTACCTACTCTCTGGTTTTTTTTTTTTTTTTGGTTTGTTTGTTTGTTTTTTTACAGATATTTGATAGACAATTTTGGTCCTTTGAAGAAGGAGTACCTTCTGGAACAGTCCTATAGGGACTTACTAACTCTCTTCTCAGTCCTAGAGGTAAATCTAAGAGATGGCAGCAGCTAGGATAATAGTGAAGTATTGTGTTGCTGATCCCCTAATTTCATGACTCAACTCTGGAGAGTATTAGAAAAGATATTTGCAATTTGTACATGGTACAAATATTACCATACTACCATCACCATATTATATTAATAGATGTAAAATAGTGGGAGTTCTTGAGAGCAGGAGAAGTTTTCAGGGCAACACCCATTCTGGGATTGTTTCTTTAAGATCCCATATTTTAAGAGTTCCAGAATACAATCTGTTAATGTGATAAGGTAAAGTTCCAGGAAATATTTGTCTCTTGAGAGAAAGAGGTACATCCATGTGTTCTCTTTAGTTGGAAGAGATCCTACACTATGAAGGAACAAATGATCTGGACTTTCTACTATTGCTGTAAGTTATTTGGAAAGAACAGGTTCGATGGGAATAGTGTTGTTTCTTTAGCAATCCCAAGTTCATTATCCCTTCCAGGAGAGATACAAATTTTCATGTAGTGCCACAAAGATGGATGACTATATGTAATTTTGGAGAGAATCAGAGATTCACTGTAATATTAAATGATTGTCCAAAAAGTAACCACAAATTTATTTTCTTCCCAAATGGAGCCTAAAGCATGGAGTATCAATACAAGTCTGGAGGACAAGAGAGGATTCTGGAAGGAAGAAGAAATTCATTGGAAAAGAAGGAGAAGTTTATTGATTGTAGACTACTCTCAGTCTTGTGTGTGTTTTCTGAATTTCCTATGAGAAAAAGTGAAGGTTGTCTTATACCCAATATTCATGATTATCCTGAATGTTTATTAGAGGAAGTCAGATTTTTGAAGATATAGATAGAGTATATATTCTGAGACATTTTTAGAGGAGATGTAATGAGCTAAAGATGATGTGTTTTGGGATAGGTAGCATTTGAGATAGTTTTTGAATATCTGGATTGATCTCTTTAAACTCAGAGCTTGGAATGAATAATCATATGTTACATATATATTGTGTGTAGTGTTGCTTCTATTGATCCTCTATAATTGCTCCCAAATAATTTTGTTGTCATAAAATATCATATTTTATTTTGAAAAGCAGGTTAAAGATATCCATTGAATTTTGAAACTATTACTTGAGAATCAGAAAGAACTTTTACATAGGGTTTCTTTGATGCTTCCTTTATTGTTATTTCTCAATTACTGATGGACAAATCAAGGTAGTACAATGCAGTAGAAATGAGGCTAAGATTGGAGCTAGAGGAGATAGGCTTAATTCTCTGTTCCTGACTTACTTTGTGATCTCGAGTAAGTCACTTCCCCAAATTGTGCATACATTTCTTCATTTGTGTAATGAGATTGAACTACGTATCCTATGGTCACTTTTCATTGTAGATTTTTGATTCTATGAGATCCTTTCCAGGTATAAATAGTTAATTCCTTCTCTGAAACAGTAATTACCCAGGAGATTATTTATTTATTTATTTATTTATTTTTTGCTGAGGCAATTCAGATTAAATGACTTGCCCAGGGTCATACAGGTAGGAACTGTTTAGTATCTGAGGTCAGATTTGAACTCAGGATTTCCTGACTTCAAGGCTGGTGCTCTATCCACTGTGCCACCTAGGGGCCCTGAGATCAATTTTACTAGAGGATATTTACCATTTTTTCTTTTCTCTTTATAGGGTTAGGATATATATTTACATGTAATATCTATTATTTTAAAAAGTTATAAAGTGCTTCCTTTTCAGTCATTTCATTCAGTCCCTGGACTTATGTGAGCAGCTTCCATAAAAGCTTTCCTCTGCCCCTCATTGCTGAAGCTTCCTCTTTATATCTCTGTCTCTGTCTCTCTCTCTGTTTCTCTGTCTCTGTCTCTCTGTCTCTCTCCCTCTTTTCTCTCAAATCATGTAACTTTCTTTATGCCCTTTAGGTGGCTTACCTAACAAGCTGACCGAATTTCCAAATCCCTGTTATTTGACAATTGCTACCTGACTGCTGTGCACAATAGGCACTATTTCCATTAAGTTGATGAAGATTAAAAAAAAACTACCTTATTTTTGCACTTGGGAAAAGGAAAAAAAAGGAAAGGTATTTGGCCCTTTAACCAGCATTTTACTTTTTTAATTGAACTCTTTGCTTGGTGGGTAAAAACAGGACACACTTTGAGAATAATGGTACTTATTCTGTGAAAAAAGGTAGGCAGCCATCAACAACACAGTTCCTATATTGGATAGATATGTTCTCTGTAAATATGTTTTCAAATTAAATGCTGAATATTTGCTTCTCTTTCTTCTTTCTTTAACCATGTCTTAAAGAAGTATCTCTCAGCACTTAAAAGGAAAAGAGCCTTTTGGTTTTATCTCAACAGTTATCCAAATCTCCAAGGTGGTCTTTTGACTCGGGGAGGGGAAAAGGGATGTTCTTTTATATTAATAAAAAGCTAAGCCTTACCTAAACTTAAATTTGACTTCAAAGTTGTCTTTGAGCTAAGGATTTCTTAGCACATATTTCTGATGTATTTTCCCACTCTTACCTTCCCTAGTGGGGGAGTTTTGACTTGCTCTCCTGAGATCAAAGAAATCTATGTGGAAAGAAAGTCCTGCATAATTTTTTTCCCTTCTTGACAAGGCAGATGTTGGAAGAGTCATTTCTTCAGCAGGGGTGAGGTCTACTGTTAAAGACATGGGAGTATTAATTAAGCTCTCTGGCCCTCTGTCATATGGTTTGTAAATATTTGGGAATGTCTCACCAGGAGGTACTAATAAGCTTGAGGAGAAACTTTATGTATATTAGCCACCTTGAGCACAAATATGTTAAGAACAATGGAAATATTTTTTAAAGCAACTAATCAACAAACAATAACAACAAACTTACACTTACTCTTCTTTTTCTCCCAACATCAAGAAGAATATATTATTTTTTAACTCTTCAAACTTTTACCATGTATGTAAGCAATCCTAGGTGTTGGCTTTTTTGAAACATGTTATGAAAAATACATATATTTCTGCTACATTAAAAGAGAAGACAAGATTTTGTGTTGCATTATTAATTACTTGCCATCAGTGAAATAGTAGTCATTCTGTCTAGAGTAAAAAAATAAGCTTAGAACTTATAACTTCCTTATTTAAGCAGAGACTGAAACTGGGGCCCAAATTTGTGTAGACTTACTTTTCAGATCTAAATTCCTGGCTCCTGCTGTGCTTTGGGTGGTGATTTTGGTATCAATCTTGACTGTGTGGAGATTGTTGGTGTCCCTGGAGATCATCACATTGTGCCACTGGTTGTCATTCAATGGCTTATTTGAGCTCCCTTTGATGAGGTTAGCACCATTTCCCAAATCAAAGACATAATGCAAATACCTAAGGAAAAAATAAAAGAGGTGAGTGATGGAAGGGTTTTCTGACTATATGAAGTAAGATACCTAGATTAACTGTATAGCTGAAAAACATTTTTAATTGCCTGGAAAAAGATACCACATTCTTGCAACAAGAGAACTAGATCATTTTGTATCCAGCAGAATGCAAGCTTCTTGATAGAAAAGACTATTTTTCATTTTTATCATATTTTTAGTATCATGTAGTGCATGATACATGAATAATAAATGCTTGCTGGATAGAATTATATTGTGAAATAATGGAAACTATTTTTAAGTTTAAAAATTTCTATAATGCCTTTGAAGCATTAGATAGAATATTCAACTTGAATTTCAAATCTTCATCTTTCCATTCTTCTTACTTTTATGATATAGAGCCAAATCCTAAGTAGCTGGGATCTTGGAGGAATTAGATGTTCAGATCAATTTAATTTTCTAATTGACTTAATGATAATGCTTTACATTTGCATAATTTCTTATGTAGAATAGTTCCACATATATTATTTCATTAGGGGCTTGATTTTGTTTGATCAAGGAGGACAAATATTGGGTGCTTTCTTTTATATGAGGAGATCAAAGCTCAGAAAAATAAAGTAACTTGTTGAAACCTATGTATTAAGTGAAAAGGATACGACTTGAACCCAGTGCTTTTAACTACAAATTCAGCACTCCTTACACTCAACTTGCAAATTCCTTATTGAATATCTTTCTAAAATATTTCAATTCAATTTCCATTCAACATAATGATGGTCACTGATCAGAAATCAATCTCCAAGTTTATTCTTAAGTGATTATAGACAAACTATGAATGTTGAAATGAGTTACTGAATCTATAGGAAAAGAGTGGCTTTCACAGACTCTTTTTTTCTGACTAGCTATTTCTAGCTAACTTGTTTCTTCTGCTTGATTTCTCATCCTTCTTCTGTAATCTGTCAAGAGCCTTATAGTAAAAATTGCCATCTTCCATGTAATACTGATGATTGATATCTATCTGCCAATGACCTCAGAAATAGGAAGCCAATCAGACGTAACAGAGCAAAAAAAGAATTCCTTTTTTTTCTTCACAGAATGTCATATGAAAGAAAGGACAGAAATTATCTAATTCAAATGTTACCTAAACAAGTATTTCCTTCAACATATCTTCAAGAATTATTTATCTAATTTTTGTTTAATCACCTTGACAACTTTCTCCTAAAAGTAGAAGTCAACAAAAGAATTCTGTGAAATTGAAGGTTCTATTTAGTTGTATTCTTATTATTTGGGTTTTAAAATTTTTTGCTATCAGACCACATAATTAAAACTGGAATGGACATTATGCGTCCAACTGCTTGCAACTTAAGGATGAGAAAATTGAGCTTGATAGAGGTCAAGTGAATTGTCCATATTCATGGCAAGGTAGGAAAAAGGTTTGTGATCTGATCCCCGAACCTATAACTCCATTTCAAAGCTTTTTTCATTGCACCATACTTCATTTGATTTACACTTACCCTTTAACTAATTCAACCACAATAAAGTCATTTCCATCTCCACTATTATATAAAATCAATCCATCTAAGGATGTTGTCTTGAACTGGAAAAAAAGATGCATAGAGGTGTATGCTTGCAATGTAGCTAAGGCAACATAACTTGATTTGGTCTTGAAAGTAACAGGATCTGCTATGATGTTCCTGAAGCCAAATCTGGCATTTAGCTCACAATAGTCTATGTCGCCATTTTTACATAAGTCAATATATGCCATTCCATTAAAAGTCAGGCTTTGTAAGTGGCCAATGAAATTGGAGGGGACAGAGGACAGATACCGCCGCTCTGTTATGATTCCAGTCTCTATGTTGTGAAATTCCAGCCTCGTATGATCTCCTGCCATTTGGCCTAGAAAGAAAAAAAATAACATTACTGCAGTGTTTTGTTGAGAAAATGTTAAAAAAAATTAGCACTTTCAAAATTACCACAGATAATTTTTTAGAGAATAAGGGACCATTTCCTCCTTGTTTTTAAGTTGCACTAGATACAAAAGTCCTTTTCTCTTCTTTGTCCTTTTCATCCTCCTCTTGCTTCTTCATTTGCCAATTTCTATATGAAATTTCAGTGATAATCTTCTTCAAGTTTAGTTACTAAAAGTCTTCATATAACAGAATATATTGTTGGCACAACACAAGGAGGTGAATGTTGTATACATTATTAATTTGTAATTTCATTCTTTACTGTATATGTCCCATTAAAATCTTTGATTATCAGTCCAAGTTAAAAAAAAATAACTAAAACTTAGTGAGTAAATGAATGATAAAGCATTTATTAAGCACTTAACTATATGCTTAGCACTAGGGATACAAATAAAAGTGAAATAGTTTTTTTCCTCAAAGGATTTCTATTCTAACTAGGGGATATAATATATCAGGGAAAGAAGGAATAAGGAATAGATGGATTACAATTTCATTGGCACAGTTTGGAGGTGATCAAAAAATGACAAACTGTCCTGGTTGTGGGAAAGCTCATTCTGGTGAAGAAAGTTTAAGGATGATGAGAAATAATAGAACTTTGAGGCCATAGCAGCTGTGCATCAGTCATTTAGCTTTCTATGGGCTTATCCTATCTTTCCCATGAACAAGGTATTACTTTTCAACTTGATTCCCTTCCAATGCAATTTCACTGTATTACCATTTCCAATGGAAATGAGGAATAGCTGCTCCTTACCACACACTTAAATAGTCTTCTTAAATTTTAAAAGCTTACCAGTTGTCTGGTGTAACTTTTATTCTTTTTTTAAACAAATAATAATGATTCACACTTTTTTACATAAAACTTTCATTCCATCTGTAAGTGATACTGTTCTAGATCTTATAGACTATCTAATTTGCATTCAATAATACCTACTTAATACAAAATATTCCCCTCCAAAATGACAAATATGGAGCACATTAGCAAAATTATTTCAAATGACGTTGATATTATGATCTTCTTTCCATTCCTGGATGAAGTTGTGATCATTCAAAAAAACAAAAACAAAGACATACAATAGCATTGAATAGTCACTTAGTGATTTATTCTGACCCCAGATCGTTTTTCAGTCATGACCCTTGCAAAACCATCTTGTCCTATCTTGCCTTTGTACAGATAATTATCACATCTCTGGGGTATCCTTACCCATGATAGTTTATATTTTGTTTTTTCTCCAACTTTTCAAAGTCATTTTCACTTCTAATCAAGTTCTTCAAGGTGCTACTCACCCCACTCAACTTGGTGTAATTGGAAAGTTTACCGAGCATACTCTATTCCATCATCTGTGTCATTAATGAAAATGTTAATTAGTGTTAGACTACTCTCCGTTGAGAACTTCCACTTGATATGCTAACCAGGTTAACATTTTTTTTAATGCTGAAAGTGAAAAGACCTTGGAAACCATATAGTCAATCCCTCACTTTTCTTTTTATAAATTTTAATTTTTATTTATTTTATCCTCAACTTAAGAAATAAAACAAGCATCTTCATAATAGGAAAGAAAAAAAAAAGATGATTGCACATGAAATTGTAAATCTATTATGTACAATTTGCTATTCTTTTTAAATATGTAATAAAGTTATCACATAACTTTTTATTCTTATCTCTTCCCCATCTCCCCCCAGAGATGGTTATCATGAGAACAAATCATCTTGTACTTGCTTCTATTTATCAATTCTTTCTCTGCATACAGATAGTTCTTCCTTTACAGAATCTATTTAGTTAATTTGGGTATAATCAAATCTATCCCTCTCTTTTTACACACCAGGAAACTGAGTTGAGAGATTCAATAACTTACCCAAGGTCACTTAGCTAGTGCTGTTCTGTTTAGAACCAAATTGTCCAGATTTCTCCTCTTTCTACTATATCATAGCTGCTATTTAATCAGTGATGGCTTCTCTGATTCCATCCCTTCAATTTACTTAAAAACATTTTCTTTCATTTAATGAAAATACTGAGAACTAGATATTTAAAGGAATTCATATAAAACCCATATTTTAAAATGTTATTAGCAAAACATATCCAAAATTTAAAAAAATATATCTTACTAAATTTGCCTATTTGACTACTGATAATTTCTCCCTCTATTTAAACAAAATCTATCCCTGGGCATATATACTACTACTTAACTTTCATATTCTTTCTCTAGTCCCTTATACCAGTGACCAAACTATTACCATTATCATTCAAACTACTTTACCTTCTTTCCTGTTTTTGTTTGTTAAAAGTATCAGATTGTGGTGAATAGCAGGCCATCATTTTCTCCCAACTCAGAAGAGTTAGCTTATGCCTTTTAACATTCACAACTTCTAACATTATGATATCTAACAGTAGTGTACTTCTTTGTGTCTCCTGTCATTTCATCAATCAAACAATAAGGTTTAGTAATTGCTTATTAAAAATCCTGTGATTAGTGGTGGGAATGCAAAAGTAAAAAATGAAATTCAGGACTCAGAAGCTAATATAAAAATGTGTGGTAACTTTGATTTTTGATTCTTATTTAGTTGTAGTTATAGTCTTATTAGTTATAGTCTTATTCAATCTCTTCAGCTCCTCTTTTTTTAGAGACTTAACCTGTGGTTATTTCTATAAACTCTTTTGGGACCTATCTCCCAGGATAGCCAATATAAGTAGTGAAAAATGTCTTGCAGAAATTCTTAACACTCTCTCTCTCTTTCTCTCTCTCTCTCTCTCTCTCTCTCTCTGTGTGTGTGTGTGTGTGTGTGTGTGTGTGTGTATCTGTATCTGTGTGTCTATGTGATGGGCCCTCAGTGGCCTGATGAACCCTATAAACCTCCTTCTCAGAATAAGTTTTTTAAAAATATAAAATAACATAACAAAGAGTACAAAAGAAAACAATTATGTTAAAATTCAATTTTGAATTCAAAATTCAGTTCAAAATTGATAATTTGTAATAGGTTCAAAAATTTCTAATTTTAGAAAATCCTAAAACACAAAAAGGTTATATGATTTGCCTGACATCACATAACTAGCATATATGAGAGGTACGGTTTAACATGACGAGGTCTTTCTGACTTCAAGTTTTCTCTTTACATGTCATACTGCTTTAAACAAAGAAAGGGAAAAAATAAATGTTTATTGAACTAAATTAGATGACTCTTTCTTCCTCCCTGATCTTATATTCTGACAGTCTTCAGCCTCCTTTGTAAACTACGGTGGATTAATCAATAATCATTAAACATTTAGTACTAATATTATATACCAGGCACTATGCTAAGTGCTAGATCTTCCACAGATTGACATCTCACAAGATTCATTCACTGCATTAACCTCCAACAAATATTTTAATTGCCAGGAAGGACTGTGAGTTTGAGGAGTCAAAATTTAGGCTCAATATGGAGTTAAGCCATTTGGAGCATTTGTTTTGCTTGACTGCATCTTAGTTACAAGAAATTTGTTTTTCTTCTTTTTTCCTCTCCCCCCCAATAGGATAGGGAGGGATATTGGGAGGGAAAGAAAATATATTTATGTTAATTGAAAAAATAGAGAAGTAAATATTTCTACATATATGAAACATCGCATAGTTTTAGTTGAGGTCACTGAATTGTTTCTTTTACTTTTTTTTTTTTTAATAAAAAAGACTTTCCATGAAAAGGGAGTAATCTCTAAATATATGTAATATAAGAATAAAGCACACTGATAAAAATAAAATGACAAAAGTGTGGTGTTTTCCCCTTTCTTTTCTCAGTTTAGTTGTTTGTGATGGTGGATAATTTAAGATTGCTTGCAGACTCATTAGGAATAACCCAGAGCAATAATTATAACTGACATTTGAGGAAATTGAAGGAATTAGGAAAGCAAGTAGTTAATTGCGAGAATTTAATGAACCACACTGACTCCATCTTGTATCAATTCTGGAGTTAGCTCTGTTTCTCTTCAATTATGGGCTAGTCCAATTTCTGTCTTGTGAAAAAAGTTATCTAATAATGGATATTGGGAGAAAATGTTATTATACTGTTTGAACCTAGCCCTGCATGTCTGGGAAACTGGACCATCTCTTCCTGCTGCTTTGAGATTTTAAACAAAGACCCATGTTATGCTGCTCAGAAACGAAGCTACAAGATCGATACAAGGAGTTTTCTTACAATTGTACATCCCTCAAGCAACCCAAATATCTTATCTGAAAACTATTTCCATATTGATCAATTAGTTATTGTTTCCATGTTCCTTTGATTGTTTGCAGACCTTAAGGGAGAATAGGACACTTTTTCTGAATTTAGGGAATTATATCTGTAAATTCTCCTTCCCAATTTGAAAAGTCCTAATCTTTACTGCAATTAGAAATCATATTACCTATTGTTGAATTGATCTTATTTGATCAATTGTTTTTAATGTATAAAAGATGGTTTCTCCTTGTGTTTGGAATCCAGGCTTAAGCTAAGGAGATCTGGTCCCTTTTTGTTGATCAATTAGTATGCATCACTTAAAAAAATCAAGGGTTAGAAGATTGAACCTTTTTTCCTAAGTAATTTCATCTTTACTCTACTATACATTTAATCTATAAAGTAGGGGACACAATCATCATATCTATTTTACTGATAAAGACTGAATATCTAAGAGATTTAAAAACTTGCCTATAGAAGCAATTAGTATCAGAACAGGATTTGAACTCAGGTCCAGTACATCATTCCCTACATTGTCCTACCTCTACATTCAGCAAAGAGTTTTGGAGACTACAAAAGTGGATCCTGATTTATGATCTGTGAATCAAAACGTTTGAAGAGCCTGACTGATCAGTCTCATCTCTTCAAAATTTGATCCATATGAGCACTGAGCTGTGAAGATTCAATTGGTAGAAGATTGAACCAACAGGAAAATATTTATATTGTACATGACCTAAATTGCACAGAGTTGAGGGAAACGTTTTTTTCTTACACTATTGTATAAGACAGTTTATTCAATATATATATCCTTATTAACCTACAGACTCTGATTATATGAATTTTGATTTTCAGTATTTCTTAGCAAAGCAGTATAGAAAATCCAAAAGAGCCCCTCTGTCTGATATTTTAGCTTCTAAGGTTGCATGTTAACTGAAGAATCTGCCAGCTTTTACAATTTGACTCATGATTGAAGGGACTCTTTATTAATCAAACATTACTTTTACCCACTCAGACTAATCCCAGGCAGTTAAGGAAACTTAAAAATTCAAAATGAGAAATAAGAATGAGGAGAGGACTTGTTTGGTAAGAGTATTAAAGCATACTGGAATAAGTCCAGGTTAGGAAAAGATAAATCAGAATTCTTTGGCATTTAGGTTTAGGCTTCATTCACATTCACTTTGAAAATTAAATGGTAAGGCCTAATTTTATCTCAAGGAAAAACATTCCTAGGCTTCAAAATTATATCCTCGACAGCTTGGATTCATGCCCACTTTTAGTGGCATTTAAAACCCTTTACAATTTGGCTCCCACCTCTTTCTAGAATGAATTAACAGGATTCTACCTCATACACTGTGTTTCTGCTAGACTGATCTGCTTACTGCTCTTCGGGCTTAATATTCTATCTCTTGCTTCTGTGCCTTCACACAAACTGCCCTCATACCTAGAATCCATGCCCTGTTAACCTTTGCTCTTGGGATCTCAAGCTCCTTTCTTCATTTCACATTAAATGTAGGTGATCTGAAAGACCAAGTCTTAAAAAATGTACCTCCTGGCAGTTTTGTCCATAAATTTGACAACCTTAACCAATAGTTTATTGAGCCTAAATATCTGTGCAGAACAGTTTCATTAACTTCTCACAAAAGAGGAATTTAGTTATTATGGAATAAGAAGGGCAATAGTGAGAGAAAGGGTACTGGGGAGAAAGAAAGAAACAAAATTAGAAAAGGGATGGAGGGAGAAAGCTGAATATGAGAAAAGCTAAAAAATTAAAATAAAAAGTCTAGGGGCAACTAGGTCCATAACAGTCAAAAATTGGACAGTATATGATATATAGTTGAAATGAACTCTGAATTTTAACTGAAGGTGTTGATCCTTATTTTAAAAAATGTAAACAACTTGTTTGCTTTTTGTTTTCTTTCTCATTTTCCCTTTCTGATGTGATTTTTGTGTAGTATGATAAATGTGGAAATATAAATAGAAAAATTGCACATGTTTAACATATATTGGATTACTTGCTGTCTAAGGGAGAGCTAGTGGGGGCAAGGGAGGGAGAAGAAAATTTGGAACACAAGGTTTTGCAAAGGTGAATGTTGAAAATTATCTATGCATATGTTTTGAAAATAAAAAGTTTTTTTTTTTAATCTTAAGAAAATAAATAGAAGAAAATATGCTTCAAAAATGTAAACAACCCTGAGGGGAGTCAATCTTTGAGGAGTTATTAGATATCTCTACAGAAGGATATAAAGGCACATCTTGATAGAAATAAGAGGAGAGAGAAAGTAAATGATATGTAATATCTGATATAGGGATATGGGAAGAGGGAGGAAATGCCCACAAAGTTGAGGCTTTGAATGACTGAAGGCAGCCTAGCGTAATGAAAAGAGCACAGGATTTTGAAGCAGAAAACTGAGGTTTAAATCTCATCTCTCTGTTACTCACTAGGTGTATGACCTTGAACATTTCACTTAATCTCTCTCATCTGTAAAATGAAGGGATTGAACCAGATGATCTCTACAGTCATTTCCAGCTCTAAATACTCTAAAATAAATATTATCTGGCAGAGCCAAAACTTTCATTCTCTGAAGGCTCTCTCTAATGTGATCTTACTTTATTGGGTATATACCTTTATATCTGTTATTGCTTCAAATACTCATATGCCCTCGCAGAAGAATTAAGCTCCATTTTTTAGTTTTATGTATTTAGGATTATAGAATTGAAAGCTATAAACGATCAGACTCTATAGATGATCAAACAGAAGCCAGAGAGGGTAGATGAAATTTTCAAGTATTAAGTAGAAAAGTTTTGATTTGAACCCAGATTCCTTGATTCTAAATATGCATCCTTTCCAACATAATCATTGCCTCCTGTTTTCTTACACTGAGGTAAAATTAATAGTACATATATTAGAAAATCAGTGCTTCCTATAAGCTCCAACTTGTTCATAGATGGTGACCCCTGGCAAAAGGACAAACTTTGTCATAGATTAAAAAAAGCTAAAAAATACAGAAGATTTCAGGAAAAAATATAAAACATTTAAGGGTTTACCATGTACCAGGTAGTATATTACGTAACACACATACAAAAATATACACACGTACATAAAAGCCCTATATTTGTATATATTTATATGTGTGTATACATATGTAAATATCTCATCTTCTTCTTCCCTTTCTATAGGTATAGTTGTCTTATCAAGACTGCCACTCTTTCAGGAAAATATATCACTTGACTACCATATGAGTCAATTTACATCCCAGTCATTGATCAGATGAAAAATAATTTTCCTGGCCATCATTTCCCTATATGTGGTATTTGTAAATGTATGCATATATATATATATATACACATACATGCAGATATAAACACACAAGTCACAAGTATATATATATATATATATATAAATATATATATATATACACACACACATAAATATATAAGAACACCTATATATTTATGTAGACATGTGTGTACATATATATGAATATATATACCCACTTATACATATCTGTGTGTATATGCATCCATATCTATGACTGTGTATATATATATATATATATATATATATATATATATATATATATGAATAATGGTGAGGGAAGGGAATTTTCCTGAATATGTATATATGTGTAAATACACACACATACACGTATAGGGGAATAAAGATCATTATTCATCTGGAGAGTCACAAGGATGGTAAATTCATACATGAGTAGTCAATGACATCTAAAAAAAAAAAAAAGAAAAGAAACAATGGTCATATTAATAGGACAATTGTTTCCAGAGCAAGAGATTGTTGTAGCTCTATGTGATGATAAAGCAGTTAATAAATTCATCCAGGGAGATGACTGCATGGGATGAGGAAAATAATCTCAACTAGGGCTAGCTATGTTGAGCTCTGCTAAGTTTGCATTCACTCACTCATTGTTTGAATCATTCCAAGACGGGATAGGCAACAAAAATGTGCCACTTTCCTTTTTTTTCCTTTCTATTCTCCTTTTCACAGAATAAACTATTTTGGCCCTGGAAGGCAGGTGGTAGAAAAACTCGATACCATCTTGATTTTCTCCACCAGTGCTGTTCGACTGTCTACCTATCTTGGATGAGATGGGATTGATAACTTTACTCCTTCTGGTGACACAGAGGGTCACACAGCTTTATCATCTGCCTTGTCTCCATTCCTTTTGTCTCCTGGCAGTACTATCTGATATGTTTATGTAAGGTAGGAACTACTGGGCCTTGTCATTCATTCTGTTGTTGAACCTTTAACATTTCTTTCTATCTGCCCTAAAAATGAATTTTCTTCTATCTTCCCCAATTTGAGTATGAGAACCCGAGAGTAAGGACTGTGTCATATTTCTACTTGTACCCTCATGTTTAGTACCCTCATGTTTAGCAGATTGCCTGGAACATAGTAGTACTTAATGAATTCTTTTTCTTTCTCCCTCCTTCTCTTTCTTTTCTTTTTGTCTCATTCTCTCTCTGTGGCTCTCTTTCTCTGTTTCTCTCTGTCTGTCTGTCTTTATGTCTCTGTCTCTGTCTCCCTGTTTCTACCTAGGTCTCTCAGAAGAAAAAACTCAGGGCAGAAAACAGGTCAGTTCCTGATTTCTTCACTTAGGCCCTGCCATTTCATCCTTATCATTAATGTTTGTGTTGGAAATTTCTTCTAAAAAAAAAAAAAAAAAAAAAAAAAAAGGTCATAGGATTTTTTTTTTCATCAACCAAAAAGGAAACTTAGTTACTCACTTACATCTGATGTTAATGAAAAATTCTCATACATGAGCTGTGGGATTAAGCTTTGTTCTCGAGCTCGTGTGTTTATCACTAATATTTTGTTAACTGCTTCCAGATTATGATTTGTGTATGTGCATCCTGATGCCTTTGTGCATACTCATTTCTGTCACCTAGAACATGTCTCTGTCCTTTCTTCTTTCCTAAAAGCTATCCATTTTTTTAAGGCCTTCCACCATCCTGGCTAAAGTTAGTCAAAAAGCTACAGATTAAGTTAGGAATTATAAAACCTAGATTTTATATCTCCCTCTGCCATTTACTAATCAGATCAACCCAGAAAAATATAATTAGAACCCTTTGAATCTTAGTAAAATTATTTAAAAATGGGAGAAAAACATTTGTTTTTTGCTTTGTTCAGTTGTTTAATTGTGTCTGACTCTTCATAATCCCAAATGGAGTTTTTTGGGGCAAAGTTTTTGAAATTACTTCCCCTTTCCTTCTACAGCTCATTTTACATATGAGGAAACTGAAGCAAACATGGTTAAGTGAGTTATGAAAGTCAAAGAGCTTGTAGTATTTGAGGTCAGATTTGAACTAAGGAAGATAAGTTTTTCTGACTCCAAGCCCAGTATTCTATTCACTTGGTCACCTTGTTGTTCCAGTCAACTTGTGGTCTCCATTTGTTTTACCAAATTGAAAGATTTGCTATGAGAGAAAAATGGATCATGTATATGATATTATTATGAAAATTATAGAATTTATAGACTGAATTTTTAAATATATTTCATGGATTAACCTGACATTGTTGGTTTGCTGATCTGACAGAGTCCTATGCAAATCAATTTTGATATATCCATCAATCCATTCTTGATAAGAAATGAGGTTAGTTCACTCCTTTACCGTAGTAGAACCACTTTTAGTATTATACTAAATGAGTAACAAATATTGTGCTCTCTCACCAGTAGATAAGGTGCTTTGAATTGTTTTTTTAGTAGCAGGGATGAAATCCTACTTTTTCTTCTTATTCTTAATATCCTTAAAGTGTTTGAAATTCCAATATTTTCCAACCTATAGATATAATTTCTAATGTTCATCCTAATTAGACTGTGATTTCACAGATAAGGAAACTGAGGTCTTGAGATGGTAGTAGAATCACACAAGTTGTTGATTAATATAGGATTTGAACCATAGGTTCTGATTTTAGATTTTTTTCATTTTTTAGAACTACTCATACTGGCCAAAACCAACTCTTTTGATATACATGTACTGGAGACACCTCCGTGGGTAAATAGTGTCATTGTCTATGAATTTTGGCATACTTTTAATTCATTTTAAAGAATAAATTAAAGAATATGTAATAATATAAAAAACAAATTATACAAAAAAAAATCTAATTCTCTTCCCCAATTCCTCAAATATATATGTTACTACACTTAAAATTATAAAATACCTACATAATTGGTATTGATCTGCAAATATAATTAATATTTATTTTATTCAAATATGAATATAACTTTGTGTTGATTTGTTGAGGTAAAATATTCATCTAATCCCTCTAATAAAGTGATCCTATTTATAGGAGGTTAAGTGAAATGAATCATGGGTAGTTTCTTCCTGTCTTGAATTCTGTTGTATTCCAGACAGCTGTCAGTCGCAAATCATGATCAGAAGGCACAGGATAGAGATGCCTCAGGAGGTTAGCAGGGGCAGAGTGATACAACTTACCTGTCATGGCTTGCTGGTCATCCACCATTAACTTTAAACTTTTCCCTCTTCGAACCACACGTACTGTGTGCCACTCATTATCATTGAGGTTATTGCCAGCAAAAAGGGTCTCGGGACCTTTGCCTGTAGGATATGCCAAACAGTCATTATGGAAACTCTAAATCAGTTAACAAATGAACCTCACAGAAAGAGAGAAGTGGAGAGAAAGAGAGAGATAGAGAGAGAGAGAGAGACAGACAGAGAAAGAGAGAGAAAGAGAAACTCGCTGGACCAATGTTAAAACATGTTTAGAACCATAGCAAGCAAGAAAAATGTTGAGTTAACTTACATTTCAACATATAGGTATAACCATTTTAGAAGTACCTTTAGCATTAGGTTTTGATCTAAAATAAGGTAGGAAATCAAGTTGTCATAAATAGGCACAATTCAATATATTATTTAATTTGAATTTGAAGGTTTCCATATTTATACATAGATTTTTTTCAATGTTCAGTTATAACATATTTAACAAAAATATAGTTAGTGGTTCATACTTTTCTTTCAAATTTTAACCTCTAATTTTCATTAGGGGACTGGAATTGGATTGTTCAGATTTTATCCTATCCATCAGAGAGTTGAAAATAACTTATTGAGAATTGTCTCTTATTGCACTTATTTTTCCTTTAATGTTCCTCAGTTAGGGTTTCTTGTGTTATTTTTTGCCATACCCTATACTACTTTTGTCTCTGAAACTAAATGAAAAGCCATCCTGAAATTAATATTTTCTATTTCTTCCAAACCTACATATTCTCTTTGTGTAAGGGTACTGAGGAAGAACTGGGATAGCCACAAACTTTGTATTCAGTGAGAAGGGAAAAAAAAAACTTGACATTTGTAAAAGAAGGGAAAAAGAAATGGAGGTTTAATAAAATGATCTTCAAGAATTGCAGAAAGACAAGGCTCCCTGGTTACTGGGAAAATGAAAGAAGCTAAAAAACATAATTGGGTTAGAAAGCTGTTCAACCTGTAAGTCTAGGGAGAAATTAAATGGCATTTTCGTAAATACTCTTAGAATGGAGAAAGCAAACTGTCAGTGTTATGAAGAAATGATAACCAAAGAGTAAAGAATTTGGAATTTCAATACTGAGAAGTCTATAAGACATAGGGATTTGTCAGGTACATAGAACTTAAGGGCTTGTGCATAGTCATTTAACTAATACGTTTAAGAGGTAGGATATAAACTCATCACTTCTGACTCTATCAACAATTCCACTCTGTCTCTATAAATTAATAATTGGAATGTACAAAATATTGAAATGGTATTAAAGAAACATTAAACATTTAGCCCAATTCTTCCAAATTAAGGGTCAAGGTTGCAATTATCCACTAAAAAGTGACCAGTCTTTGCAGCCTATTAATCATAAGCTAAAACATTTTTACTGTTGTTTTGAATTTAGGTTCCCTTCTAATCAATTCCAAAAGGATTTTGTAAATTTCTCAAATTTTATGACTCATAAAAATGGTTCAAGAAATACACCTATTGGGTTTCGACCAGCAAATATATTTGCTTAATTGATAAGATTAAGAGTAGGATAAGTTGTCTCTGAATGCTATTTAGCTGACTTATTATGCATGTAGTACTTTAGAAAGAGGGCTGGACATGGAATCAGTGGACCTGGCTTCCATTTCCATCTGAGATTTTGCCTCAGTTTTCTCATCTGCAGAATGAAAAGTTGAAGTAGATGATCTCTCAAATTACTTGTATCTCTAAATCTATATTACGAGTTCTAACATCAGTAAGACCTAATAGAAGCATAAGGAAGATGGGAAAGAAAGCATATAGTAGAAGGAAGAAAAGATCTAGCAATAAAAGAAAAGAGAGATTCTATGGTAAAGGAGTCAGACATCAATAGTTATTGCTTCGAGTTCTATAGATTTCCTGATCCTAGATTAGCTGGCTCCATTACATTTGATTTTGAAGCTGCTATTTTTAGAATAGCAAATAGTTCTATTTTCTTCAGTACTTCTGTTGTTAGTGATCTACTAATGAAGCTTTGGCTACATGAATGATAGAGATTAGACATTTGGGGATGGAATTGCCTGTTTACACCCACAGTGCATCAAATAAACTACCTAGCTTATGTAGGATATGTCTCCTCTGATTAAAAATAAATAAATGCAGTAGCATAAATATATATAGTGATTGATAGTTCAATAAAAACATTTTCAGAGACCATATTTTGAGAGACTGATTGCTATCTAACTAGAGGGAGCCACTAAGCAAAGGAGAAATTAAAATGTTTTCAGACCAAGTCCCGAATATTGGCTGTTAGATCAAAAGAAATCTTTTCTCTTTCAACAATGTAAAAAGAAATTTTTTTTACAACTTTTCAGCTTACCAGTAGCAACAGGGGTCATTTCCACTTTGACATATGAAATAAAACACTAGGTTTTTTTACAGTGGAGAAAATGTTCAGAAATATCTACTTCTGAAATAATTTTTCATACCTCTCACTATTTTTTGCTTATTTGTCAAGTAACAAATGTATTAAGGCTAGAACATCATAACCATCTTAATACAACCTTGTTGATCTTTCAGAAAAGTCACAAAGTCCTATCTGTGACACTTATAACATTTTCTGTAATTACAGAATTACAAATGCTCATTTCATTTAAAAACATTTTGTGGGTTGACTTCAGATTCTCTTCTCTTATTAAGCATTCCTGAGGAGATAAGAAAATGTCAATGGATAGAGTCAAGAAATTGCATTGGACTTAATGATCTCTAAGGTCCCTGTCCATTTAAAAGTTTGGATCTAGGACCAAGATGCAACAGTTCGCATTTGTTTTCTAGAACCAGATTTGCCATTAACTATCTGTGGTAACTGTCAACAAGTTACTTCAGTCAAAAAGATCAGTTGTGTAAAATGATAGAGCATACACTTAATGATCTCCAAGGTCCTTTCTATGCTAAAATGCTTATTCCAATTAATGAAAAAAATATTTGTTTAATCGAATTGCTATGGCAGGGGAATAGTGGAAGATTCACTGTTGTTTAAATTAACCTGGACTGAATGCTAGATAATTTGCAGAGGTTAATATCTATAATTATTAAATTTTTCTCTTATCATATTATAAATTCCCTAAGGACAAGTACGATCTTCTTCCTCTTTTTGTATTTTCAGGATTTAGCACTGTTCTTGATGCACCTTAGACACTTAATAAATGACTACTTATTTATTGATTGACTCACTCTCTTACTTTATATTTGCCATTTGAAATTTCAAATTTTAGTTTCACCCTTGACATCTTTAGCAATATCTTTCTATCTCCACTGGGTCTTTTTGGAATATCTCAACATATTTTCATTTATTATTTTAAATATTCTACAATATTTATGGGAAGCTATATAATACATTGCTTCTCCACTACTCCAAAACACAAAGGTCATCCTGATGTTTCATCTATTTGGAGCTGCAAAAACCTTAGAGATGGTTAATGCAATCACCTAATTTTTAGATGAGGAAACTGAGAGATGAAACTAACTTGCCTAGACTCATAGAACAATTCTTTAGTCCTAGTTGTGTCACTGATTAATTTAAATGACCCATGGAAAGCTACAGAAACTCAGCCTCATTTTCCTATTTGTTCAGTCAGGGATTTGGATTAGTTTAGCAATTCTCAAACTTTTTGGTTTCTGAGAAGCTCCAGGGATATCAGGACTGAATTTTGAAAACTGCTTGTATTAAATCATTTTGATTTCTTTTGAATTCTAAAATTCTATGTTTAAGAAAAGTTCTAGGACTATTAGTATGCTATTTTAATAATGACTAGCTTGTGGCAGAGATACCTGGAGAAATGATTAATAATAATAATAACAATACCTAATAATTATAAAGCGCTTACTATGTAAGCACAATGCAAAGAGTTTTATAAGTATTTATCTTACTTAATCTATCATAGAAACCCTGAGAGATAGGTGCTATTATTATCTATGTTTTAGATGATAAAATTAAGGCTAACAAAGCTTATGTGACTTGCCTAGAGTCATACAGCTAGTTGATATCTGAGGCTAGATTTGATCTCTGACTCTGGACCTGGCACTCTATCCAGTGTATTATCTAGCTCCATCAAGGAGATTAAAATGACATTCTATTAATGTTTTGCTTGCTATTTGTGTTTTGATTTATCTATATGTGACTATCTCAGGGAAATAGGGAAAGGGGACTAGTTAAAAGCAGCTACAGTATATACAGGAAGGTAAAGCTTACCTTTGGGTAGGGTAGTTAAATTTAATAACAATGACTAAAACAGCCTGACATATTTCACATGAACCTCAAAATACAATATAGCACAGGATTGTTGCTCGGTTCTTGTTGTTTGGATCAGATCTCTGATTTCACTAGTGTAGGGAACTTTCAATGAGTCAATACTTTTACCGTTGCAGACACCAGTGTGTCCTGATTTATAGTAAGAATTGTCTGGAACACTCAAAGGTTAAGTGACTCATCCAGAATGACACAGCCAGCACATATTAGAGGCAAGACTTGAACCCATGTTTTCCAACATAGCATAGTGGACTAAAAGCTATGATACCTTAAAGCATCTATCATCCAATAAATGATGATGAGTATTAAAATTGAAGTTTTCCTATCTATAAATCCAGCATGGTATCTACTATACACTGAGATGCTAGCATCTTCTCCAGGTGTGTCTAATAGGGTGAATCCATAGTACTGGTGCTCATAGTGTCAGAATTAGATGTTTAAATGAGTAAAATAGGCAGTGGATAACTATTGAATTATTGGGGGGAGGAGACAAATATTGAAGTGATTTGCCATTTGTTTCTCCAACTCATTTTACAGATGCGGAAACTGAGGCAAATAGGGTTAAGTGACTTGCTAGGGTCACACAGCTAGTGTCTGGAGCTAAAATTGGACTTGGGGAAATGAGTCTTCCTCATCCCAGGTCTGGTACTCTATCCATCACACTACTAACCTTGCTCTTTAAATAGATGGACTTCAGTTTTGTATTATGAAATGAGAAGGTAAAGATTCTATTTGAGTGACCTATCCACCATTAACCACAGATTTATGGATAGAAGGAATCTCATGGGTAACTAGGCCCATCTATAGATGAGTAAATTGATACCCAGATAACATTTGATCAAAATCATACATGTAGCAAATCTAGCAGAACGAGGATTTGAAACCTGTAGTGAGTGACTGTTTAAATTCAAGACTATTTCCTTCTTCTAAAAGTATAAAAAAGTTTTAATTTATGAAAAGATCTAATTTTTTCAGCTAAATTAATCTATTGAACTAGATTCACTATAAACTGTACAACAACAGTAGATTTTGTAGAAAAAACTTTTCTTACCAAAGGAGGGGGCTGATAAGAAAAAGAGGCAGAAGAAAGTCCCCATCTCAACTTTCCTTTCATGTCAAACTTGCCTTATCATCAAATCCTACACTTCTTCTTGCCATTTTAATTAAATATACTTAATCCTCTTTAATGTGAGAAGGTCATTCAGAGAAATGGCATTTGTAATCTTGTATTTTGTTTCTCTATTCTAAGAATTCAAATGATACATTTCTAGGATAAATTAAAAAATTGTTTAATTTACCTGTTTTTGGTTATAGGCCATAGATGTTTCCCCACAATTGGATTTTCATTCTTCAAAGTACAGTTTTATGTTTGCCTCTTTGTATAAAGCTAATTGCCTGATAGGTCACTGGAACTTGGCAAAGTGTATCGGTTATAAATTTTGCTTATGACCCTGCCAAGGGAAAACTAAAAAAATGGAATCCAGAATCTGCCTTAGGGAAGGCTTTTAATCCTCTTCACCTTTTAGTTACAGAAATAAAATGATTCTGCAGCTCAAAGCCAATTAAGATGAGACAGCTGACAAGCTGTCAGCTTTGATGGAATTTATCAGTCAGTAATCCAAATGTAGAATCCAGGCAAAAATTTTCCAGGCTCAGGTATTTTGTCAAATCTGTTTTGTCTGGACAAGGATGGGAGAACAATTCTGGGATTAAGCCCAGCTACTGGACACTGAGACTATCCACTGAAATAATGAAAACCACTACCACAAATCTTTAAATTCTGAAGCAGAAAGGAAAAGGAATTATTAGTCGAGGGACTTGTGTATATTTATTTACCTAGAAACTCAAAACAGTTTTATGTTTCCATGTTATACTATAGAAGGAGATATAGATATAGATACACAAATGTATACACACACATACATATATATACATACTATATAAGGATACTTGGACTTTAAGTATCTATAATGTATTAGATCCTTATCTAATGTATTATAGTTATAATGTATTAAGATCCTTATGTCATATAAGGATATACCATTTATAAACATTATATATGTATGTATATAATACACATATAAATATATAATATGTGGATATATATCCTCATGTTATCAAACATATAACTAATATGATATATAATACTTAGCTATATATAGATATAATAATTAGAGAATATATCTATATGTAGATATCTATTATATATACACAAAAGACTATAAATAAACACTGAAAGTTATTTTTCCATTCACATTTTAAAAATATAGTTGGCAAAATTGTCACTGGAAAAAAAATGATAGGATTTGAACCTATAAGCAACCTTAAATCATTTAGAGCAACCAAATCATTTAGTAAATTTTACAGTAAAATTGTAAAAAAAAAAAAGTTTGAGACTTTTTGGGAGAGGGAAGGGAGTGACTTGCCTAAGACAGACAGTAGCATAGCAAATTCTCAATCAAAGTCCTCTGACTCCAAATCCAGAGTTATTTTTTCTTCTATGCTATACTTCTTGACAAACATAGATAGATTAAGAACAAAACAATGTGGTCATCTTTTTCACTTGTGCAGTTTTATTTTACTTTGTATTATAAGCATTTGCGTTCAATACTTTTGTATATCAGCTATTCTATTGTGTTAAAAGGCCATTCAGGATAGTATCAAATTCAATTGATCTCAGTATCTTCCTCAGGTTTTTAACAAATGGTTGCAGAACTGAACTGAAATGGTGAAACTTACACACCTTTGCTTCATGTGAACAAAAAAAATTATCGCTTGTTTTGTTAAATTGATGAATTTTTTAAAGACCTGATTTAGGTTGCCTTAATTGCAAGTGACCAAAGCACTGGGTAATTTAGCTAAGTGTCTAAAGCATAGAATTTTAGTACTAAAAGGACTCATAGCCATTACCTAGGCCTATATAATATTAACCTGGTTAATTAAACAAATGAAGAAACAAAGGCCTTTAAGGTTAAGACAACTTACAATTCACCAAAAAAAAAAAAAAAAAAAAAAAAAAAAAAGGAGCTTAGTGTTTTAGTAAAAATTCCAACAATTATAAAATCAGATTGATAGCTCTTTAAAATTGGGAGAGTGTTTTTAGACTTTGTTTCTCCCACCAAGCTATATTGATCCTTGTTATATTATATTTTCTTTTCCTTTTTTGTGGCTTTCCTTGCAAGCTTTCATACTGAATAGTCAGAATCCTAAAATATGTACATGATATGGAAGGACAGTGTCATAGAGCACTAGAGTCAGTAAATCCCCAGGCCAGCTTTGCCATTAGTAGTCTATGTGAGCCTGGACAAGGTAATTATTCTTCTTTGAAACTATTAGATTTGACTAGGAGCTTGTCTTAAATTTTGATCAAATGTTAGATCTTAATGTGCATATATACACATGCACACATGTGCATATATGTGAATGTAGGGTAGGAACGTTTTAAAAGGAGACAAATAACTATAGCAGCATTTTCAAGTAATGGAAAACTGCATCTACTGGGGTGATTTCAAGATCAAAAGAGCTCTTGGTTGGGAGCTGAGATGCAAGAAGAAGCTAATGACAAGCATTGCCATTGTGACTATGATGAGACATGCGATGAAACCGGAGCAAGAGGTACCACTGTTTGATGCCTGAGTCATCTCTTCTGGCGGGAGCACTTCCTACCTGTCAATGATAGGATGATGGTTTCTGGTAGGATGGATTGCCTCTTTGTTTCAATTCTTCCTTCCTCCCTCTGCAATATTTCTTTGTCATTTCCTGACTTTTTTGTAAAATTCCCCATTCTTTAAAATATCAGAATAAATGGAACAAGTAAGTAAAGGAATCATAATTATGACTTGGGTTTTATAATCCATCTTTTATCTTCTCCTTTTTCCTCTCTCAATGTATGGCACTATGCCGAGTAAGATTATTTTATTTACATTTTCCAAATAAGCCAAAGAGATTTAATTGCAAATTAAATCTAGAATTAGAGTGACATATAAATAGCATTTTCAATGTTGTCTTTTATGCTTTTCAAACATTACCAGAGCTCACTGTTTGTGTTTGCATACATCTTAAATTTCTCTTATGAATTCAGCAACCAGAAATGGTGGCAGGCAGGTCAGACAGGGCTGGCGGCAAAATTCCCCATTTATCCATGTAACAAACACAGCTGGGTCACCTTCCCCATGCTGTTTAGACTTAATGGAACAGCCCCCGAGGGTAAAAGTGATGTGATTGTGAAGTCTTTTAACCTCTCCAGCTGGCCAAGCAAGGTGTCAATCCTAACCTGGGGTTTAGTGATGTAAAGTCCTTATTGACAAGGAAATGTAACCAACTGTAAAAGAACAAGTCACCAGAAGCAGTCTTTCCTCTTTCCTTGTCCCAATTCTCGTCCAACTGATCCCCAGCCTGGATGAAATTCAGTATTTAAGAACTGTCCTAAATGTCAACATCAGAGCATGGTTGACTTTTCTCTTTTAGCAAATAGAATAGAGGTTCTTAATCTGAGAGTCCATGAATTTAAAACAAGATAAATAAACATATTTAAATAAAAGTAGTTTTCAATATTCTGAAAGAGGGTCCCTTATTTTTATTAGACTACCATGATATACAAAAAATAGTTAAGAACCCATGAAATAGAGAAATATATAGTGCTAATGAGGTATTCTGCTTCCTATATATATTTAATATTTGGTTATACATATTATATTTGGTTAAACATAAAATATGAGCATTTATATCCAAAATTATTAACAAATTGTGTAAATCCTGTATACTATTCACTTAGCATAAATGATAAAGATGGTACTGTTATACTTTTTCATCATTTCCTCTCCAATCTGGTTAAAGTGGCTATACCTCCTCTCTCTGTCTTTATTAACTATTCCCCAAATCTGAAAGACATCCCTCCTTACCCTTCTCTTCTGATTGTACCTAGTTTTCTTCATGACTTAGCTAACACACAGCCTTGCTATATGAGGTCTTTTCTGATCCCCTCAACTGCTGTAGCCTTAACATAAAATGTCTCATGTTTAACATGCATATGTTATGTTATATGTATATATATATATATATGTATATATAACACACACACATATATAATATACACAGTCTCTCAAATATATCATATAAGCTTCTTGAGGACAGAGATTGTTTCTGTCTTTGTACCCTAAGAACTTAGTATAGTTTTTGATACAAAGTAGGATCTTAATAAATACTTGTTCACTGATGGATTATGTTAATTGTATTTAAAAGTTATGCTATTATCTAAACATCTAAAAGTTTTTGTTTTTACTTCCAAATTATATTATAAATTCAGGAACAGTTTTATCATTTGCAACCTTCCATCACATTGGTGCCTTTTACACAGTAGATGCTCATTTAATTTTATTGATTTGATTCCCCAGATTTTTTTGTGTGTATCATATATTAGGGGAAAATGTTTCTTAGTAGTTAAGGAGACCTAGGTAGTAGCTGAAAAATATTCCATTTCTCTTGATGATTTTTTTAATAATAGACTTAATTCAGCTAAGCAAAAACTACAATAGAATCTCATTTCATAGATTTCAAATTCAGCAATGTGGACATTGGCCAATGAAATAAATTACCTTAGGCTTTTGGGGAAAGACCATCAGATTCATTTTCATATTAATATAATTTAAGTTTAAAACAATTGTTGCATAGCTGTCATTTTTGTTGGTGTGGAAAACTCTCTTGACAGATTCAGATGAACAACTCTGTAATTTATACTTGTATTGTGTTGCCTTGAGCATACAAGGGTTAAGAGACTTGCCATATTTATAGAGCTAGTATGTGTCAGAAGAATGACTTGAATACAGTTCTTGACTTTGAAGTCAGTCTGCTAATATGACAAACTACCTCAGGTAGTAAATGCCCTTGCATTTATTACATGTTTAATAGATTTTAATTTGATGGATTTATGGAAATATCCCATGAGACTTATTTTTTTCTCTCTCTGTCAGTTCTAATTCTATTTTTTCCTCTTAAAATCTGTCAAAAAGTCTTTTTTTGTGAATGTGTGCATGCATGTGTGTGGGTACATCCAAAATGTATGATGGCATCAGGAATTTAGATGTAAAAATTTAGAATTCAGATGATATAAATCACTTCTAATTAAATAGTTTGTAGCTAAACTTTCTTAAATGATAGAGAAACAATTTGCTATATTTTATTCTGAAACCCATTTTTGCCTCAATGGCTTTGATATTGATTGTGCCGATTTATGCCACATCAAGATAAATATTTCAACAATAAATGTTTACCAACATGAAAAAAATAACATTTAAAGATATCGTACCCTTTCTGAACACCATATTTACACCATTGTAAATAAACATAAAATAAAAAATATATATTTCTAAGAGAAAGTTTTAAAATATACTTCTTTGCCAGTCTATGTTTCATAAGTTTAAATAAGTAGATTTCAAAAGTCTAATTTCAATGAAAGGAAATATTTGGACTGTGACTTTATTTTTACTAACTTTATATACTCTTACTCACAGTACAATTTTCTTTTTATAACAATTTTGTTTACAATTTGTTAAACTGCTTTGTTACAATTTGTAAGAATTTTGTACAATTTTATTTCTAGTCTTTTTTTTTTAACTTTATACTCTCATTTAACACATATCATGTCAGATATGAAAAGTCATATACTAAATGTTTAATGTTTTGTTAGGTTGTTCTTTTAAGTTGAAAACATACTGGTTATAAAGAGATGAAAGAAATAGAGGGCTATAAAAGTACCAATATAAATACTTGTCTCATGGTGTTTCTGCATAACTCCAAAACATCATTGAGAAAGACAAAAAATATAGCTGGCTATGTGCATGTTCTTGAAGGTTATTTGCTTTGGTGCTGTATGAAGACAGCAGGGAGACTCATATTCAACAATGTAAAGATCAGACCTTTTTATAACCTTAAATACACTATTTCTTCTTTCAGAAATGGTTGTATATGGATTTTAGGATTTTTGTAGGAATACCATTAGATTAGCTCAGCATTAAAAGTCTTCATGTAGGTATGCATGTAATTAGGTAACTTTATCACCAACTCCTAAATACTGGATATGCCAAACTTTAAAAATTATGCATTCCTTAATATTTCATGTTTTAAGGTAGACATAAAGATACATATAAGGATCAAGAAAATATATTCTACTTTCTTCTAAATAGGGAGATTATTTGGATGTTAATCTTTTGTTTCTTTCCTAATCTTTACTTGCATTGTTTTCTTAATAATCAGCAAAAACCTTATATGATACTCAGACTCTCAATCAAGTACCTGAGACAAAGGCCTATAGGAATGAATTATATCGTATTGTTTAATATCATTCTTTGTACTAATTATGATATCAACTAGATTGCTTTCTAATTAATTTAATCAGATGAATTCTGAGGATTGACAATGAATATAATTCTTTTCATTCTTTATCATTTGATCGTGGTACACTCTACATATGTATTTTAAAAGGTTTAGTCTAAAGAAGATCTCAGATTTAGTTATCTGATTTAAAATATGAAAATTAGTATTTATCAGCTAAATATCTGCAAAAATATCACATTAAAAATAGAAACTTTTCTGATTTGTTTCTTTAAAAATAACCTCATCAAATCTATTAATGCTGCCTCTAAAATTATCTTATATAATTTATTTATTATTATTGTGTATGATATGATATTTATTATTTATTATATAATTATATATGTTATGTAATATTTATCCTTAGCCATTGCTTTGGATCCCATGTTTTGTTGCCTAGTAATTTTTATTTCTCCATTTGAAAAACTCTTCTGTAACTCTTTTGCTTAAAATTGTCTTTGACTCAAGGTCCTCTGAAACCAATGACTCAATTTACTCCCTAGGAAGCACTTAGAAACAGGTGGTCACCCAGCTGTAGCAGTGACTATGCAACAATTAAACCATGTGCCAAATCAGTTTGATTTGTTGAGGAGACAGAAATTTGGAGTGTCCTAGATGTTGATTTAACTAATAGGTAAAAAGGAAAAGTAATGTTTGCATGCCTGTTTTCTATCAGTTCTCTTATACAGAAATTATATCAGTTCTTATTCAGCTCTTTAGGTTTTTAGAGCATTTATTAGAACAACACCTGCCCAAAGGCTACAACAGACTTGCAGAGGTACCTGCACACTCAAGGTCACTCATATTTGGAATATTTCCCAAAATGTTGGGATAATGTTCATATGGTCCCTTCAGAGACCACTGAGAAATCTGTCTTACATTTGAATTAATGGACAAATTGTTTATGCAAATCTCATCTTTTGGTTTTTGTTGATTCTAAAGTCAATAACTTCTTTATGTCATCTATACATACTACACATATATAGTCATTTAATATATTATGGATATATACACACATATATGCATACATATACGTATCTATATATATTTAAGAAAGAGACTTGAGACAGAGAAACAGGGACAGAGAGACAGAGACAGAGGGAGAATCCAAGATTAGTGAGAAAGATAAAGACAGTAAAAGTTATAAATAACTAATAAGTATCCAGAACCCTACAGTGTTATGCAATAAGTGCCAAGAGATACAGAGGAAAGTCTAAGCACAATGAGAGGGACCACTTTGGAGGATTTAATGGAACATATGGACTAGAATTTCATAGGATAGACAAGTATAAATAGATTGTAACTGCATTGATGGGTGAATGGACTGATCCATTCAAGTATCAAGTAAATATAGATTCAATTCAAACAAGCATATAACCATTTAGTATGCTTCAAATATAGGACTCCATGTAGTAAATGGCCATTTTTACAAAAGGGTATACTGCATTAGAAATCGAAATTGCATGACATAGTTTCAGAATTATACTGATGTATCCAGTTTCAGTTGCTCAGGAGGAAAATATTACTCTGGGTTTCTATTTATTTCTTCTGAAATTAATAAAAATATAAAACACTGACTTTATCTAAATGTAGAATTGGCTACACCATTGTGAATGAGAAATTAATTCAAGTAGCTAATCTGAAAAAAACCAACATTTAATCAGTGTCAAGATTGAATAGACATGTTTACACATATACACATACATGCATATGTATAGACATAAATAACTCAAACATATAAATGTATTATGCAGAAAATGCCCATACATATGTGTATGCATGTGTATATATTATTATATGCCTCCACCTGATTCCAAAGCAGATTTCAAATGGCAAATGCTTGCAAATAAGACACCACTGAATAAGCATGAAACTATCACAATATAAACAAATATTTTGAGTTACAAAAGAAAAAGCATTTAATCCAGTGTCTATAACATTTTCAGTATTTTTCTAGATTTGGGTCTTTTGTCCTCTGTCTAGGAAAAACTCTTAACCCATTTTGTTCTATTTTAGATGGTATTATTTTATGTTTCCAAAAGACTAGATCTTTTTTAACCACGCTTGTTTAAATTGAATCAATATTATCTTAGTGATTCAAATGACTATTTTCTTCTTATTTTCTACTGGTCTATTTTAATTATATTACTTCATTATCTTCTTTGTCCAAAATACTCTCATATTTATGAATATAATTTCTACATTTGTTGAACATATGATATGATTTTGTTTATAATTTCAGAGACTACATGTATACTCAGTTATTCTTTTTGAATACATCTACTTAAATAAAGAAAATATCTAAGAAGTTGAAGTCATATTGTTAATGATGTGCCTGCTCATTTCTGAATCTCTAAAAAGATTTTAAATGCCTTAATAATGTACTAAAGAAATGCAAATGAGTGTCAAAATTAATTTCAATAGTAATATGAGAGGCAGTGTGATAAAATGAAGAGAGCTATCTTCAGAGTCAGAAAGACCTGGGTTCAAATTCCTCTTTTAATTGGCCCTGGTTAAGTTAACTAACTTTTTAATACCCCAGACAACTTTTTTCTGAATATTAGAAATTGGGTGACAACATGAATTTGGTAGAGTTCCTCATACTAATGAAATTATATGTATGGTTTAAAAATGCACTGTGTATCCTTGCAAATCTGTATGTGGACTGAATTATAGCAAGAAAAGTTTGTGATGCCATAAAAAACAAACCAAATTAGGAAACAGAAATCTGAAAAAGAAAACCCAGTATTGTTAGGGGGAGGAGGAAAAGATGAGACAAAGAAAAAGAATTATCTTCCACACAATGAGCTAGGTTTGGTATTCCTTAGTTTCCTTTTCAAATGGCAAAGACTTATTTTTTCCATTTTTCTTCTACATTAGCACTTGACCTAAGTTAATAATGGTGGGGGTGAAATCAATGGGAATCAGTTTTCAGTGGAAATCTTCCTATCTCCCTCCGCATACCCCTTCTTGTTGCCTTCTTTTTATTTAAAATATAATGGTCAGTACAAATCTAGAAATTAACTAAAGGGACTGTGTAAATTAGCCAGTTGATGTGCTGAAAGACATTTTCATCATATTCTGCAAGTTTAGCTCTTATTAATTAAACATATTATTTCTAGCTGAAGTTTAAGAAAGCAGAGTTAAAAATGGGATGTTTGAAGTACAGAATATTTTTTCAAAAATGCAATTTTTAATTTTCCAAGTATTCTAGGCTGACAGAGGCACTTGAGACCTATTAGAAGGAACTAGTTTCAATTTATAGATAAGAATAATTTCTAATTAACATAACAATTGTATAAATCTGTCTTGGGAACATACTTGAAAAGTTTCTGCTCTTAAGCAATTTAAAAATTCCCCCTGTAACTTTGTTTACACAATTAATTTACTTAACAATCCTTTTCTTCATAGATAGCTACATAATTTAGCTTGGACCTGTCTGACAGATTAAAATTCTGAATTAGTAAAGACTGAATTAATGAGATTTTATTATAATAAGAAATAAAAGGTCTAAAGTTCTAGTAGTAAACTGAGTGAATGGATTTATCTAGCAGTATGATAGAGCGAGAACTCAATGTACTTTTCTATCATGTGTCAAGGCTCATCAGGACCATGAACTTGCAAAATGTTAATCCTATTATTTCTCTAACACATTCACTGCAAAATTATTCCCCACCTTAATTTTGAGAGCATTAACATTTTAGAAAAATGCAAATATCTTCCAACTGCTGAGTTAGGGCCTCAGAATACATTGGCAGTTTTCAATAAACTTAGAGGTAATAACATTATTAAGAGTAATGCTTCCTTTTCTAAGAAAAGAAGCATTTCTCTTCTTCCTGATGATATTATCCTTAATGAAAATCTTCAAGGTATTTTTCACAAAAATAAAATATTCATTTCCAAGCAATGATTGTCGAAGCTAAAGATTTCTGAGGACTTTGACCCTTCATTCCACCATTCATCTTTTCCTCCTCCATCATTTTACACAAAGACAATGTCTTCTTCAGGACAAAATAACAAGATACCTGGAAATGTTTATCAGAAGAGAATAGTTCTCCTATTCTTTTGTATGCCTCTCTTTCTCTTCCTCCCAAACTTTTTTTTTATGATTCTATCTACCAATGTTCCCTTTCCTTATTCTTCATCCAACTCTTTCAATAAGTGAAGTGAACAAAAAAAAAATCCCCTTTAATATGGTCTTTGTTTATTTGGAATTTTATAATAATTCAGTTATAGTTATGGGTTATGGTGAGATTTCTTAGGTATGACTATCCTAGTGGGTGACATATAAAGTTAGAAATCAGGGAACTAAGGAGCTTAATTAAATTAGATAAAAGAACACTTAGCAAAATATCTGTGACTCTGATGTTTCTGATCATGTAATAATGTGAGTAAATAAATAAAATGGCCTAAATTTCTTTTTATCTTGTAACTAATGCATATACTTGTGTGGCTTTAAATTAAACCAGCAAGACTCTCATTAATTTATTTTTATAATAAAAAAATCTTTAAAAGTACACTTTTGATGCATTCACATTGGCCTTCCTTTATTTAGTTCTCATTACTTAAATTTTATTTGACTTATTCATTTATCTAGATCATACCAATCTCTTCTATACAAGATGGTCTGTTACTTTCTTCAATATATTTCTATTCCTTTTCCTGTTGCCTTCAGGCAACAATTTAAGTTTCTGTTGGATGTTATTTACTTTCCCTCTTATTTTAGACATTTTTGGCTGAGGACATTGATTTTATTTTCTATGTTTCCATTCTTTCATGCAGTTTCTTTTTCATCTACTCATGTCCTTAGGTGATGCATTCTACATTCCCCTCTCTTCAGTAGCTTTACCAAACATTCCAGACTTCCTTGCTCCTCTCAACTAAGAATTTTACCCCATATCTCAATAAAAATTAAAACCATTTGCCAAAAGTTGCCTTATATTATTCCCTCATTCCCATCGCTCATTATTCAGATATTTTCCTTCATTATCTCCTAACATGAAGAGGTAACCATTTCCTTGTCAAGGAAAATCTTTCTATGTGCTTAAATGATCCCTTCTGTAGCAGATCCAATCTTCTGTAGCAGATAATTTCCTCTATCCTTACATTCTATCATTATTTTTCTATATCTTCCTCTCTCCTGACTGTTCGCTTTCCGCCTCCCCAAATTTCCATGTTTTCCCCATCCTTAAGATATCTTTCATCTATGTGGTTTTCAAAACCTATCCATCTATCCTTGTTAACTACCTATATGCCATCTTCTTTTTCATGGCTAATCCCCTCAAGAAGGACATCTACATTGGTACCTCCATTTCCTTTATATTCACTCTCTTTTTAACTCTGTGTAGTCTAGCCACTGATTACATCATCCTTTTAAAACTAAGATGTCAAAAGTTACTATCAACTTCTTAAGCGTCAAATATAATGATCTTTACTTAATACTCAATTTCTTGACACTTTGAAGCTTTTGATAGTGTTGATCACTCTCCTGTTCTTAAGTTTTTCTCTTACTTTTCTGATAACTTCTCAATGTCCTTTTGCTGGATCTTTATGAAGGGTCATCCCTCCTAACTGTAGATAATCCCACAAGGTTTTGTTCTGGGCTCTCTTCTCTTCTCCCTTTATTTTATTTCACTTGGTGATCTCATCAGCTCCAACAATTTTCATGACCATCTCTATATGCATGATTCTTATATCAGTTTTTCAAATCCTAATCTCTCTCTCTCCTAACCCCTTAACTCTCATCTCCAAATGTCAATCAAATATTTTGAGCTAGAAATCCCATAATAGCTTTAATACAACATATCCAAAAGTTAAATCACTACTTTCTCTCTAAATCATAACATTTCACAACATTTTCCCTATGCACTTCCTTCTTTCTTCTGACACTGTCATGATCCTGGAAAAGATACTATTATTTCATCACTGTTATAATAACCTTCTGGCTGGTCTCCCTGTTTCATATCTTTCTCTACTCCAGTTTATCCCCCATTCATTAGTCTGACCATGGTGTCCTCATTTTCAATAAATGCTAATATCTTTTCATTACTTCCAGGATCAAATTGAAAGCTCCTGTTTGACTTTTAAACCCTTTATAACCTTGCACCTTTTTAACCCTTCTTTCTATATTCTGTGATTATGACCTTTCTCTCCTTGCTGTTCTTGACACATGACACCATTTTCCAACTTTGCATTTTCATGGTTTAATGATTCTAGCAGAAATGCTCCCTCCCTTCACTTCTGCCTTTTGGCTTCCTTGACTTACTTTAAATCTTAGCTAAAATCCTACCACATCCAAGAAGCCTTTCCTAGCCTCTTTTATTGTTAATGCTTTCACTTGGGGACCATCTTCAATTTATCCTGTAGATATCTTATTTGTACAAGGTTATTTGAATGTTAACTACCTTATTAGGTCATGAGCTGCTTCAGGGTAGGAACTGTTTTTGCTTTTCTTTCTATTCTCAGTGCTTAGTAAAATGCCTAACATATAGTAGTAAGGTGCATAAGAAATACTTGATGAACTAATATGTTGATGGAAAAAATCTTGATCAAGATGAAGTTAATATTATATAAGGTGTAAAGAAGGCAAATAGAGAGATGTTCTTTTTAGAGGCTAGCTCTTGGTCATTAGAATCAACTAGAATATTTTGTTTGTTTCATGTGAAGAAATATTATTTTCCCTTGTGTCTTAAGCAGCCTACTGACAATGCAAGAGGGAAGAAATCTAATACAGTTCAAATGCTACTGGTTGCCATTTCTCATCTTTTTATTACTTTCCCATATATATTAAGATAAGAAAATGAGGTAATAACTGATATCCAGGCTATCTTTTCATCTGGTAATACAATGACAGTACAGAGATTTTATTATCCACTTAAACAATCCATCAAAGTACATTTTCCAATAGCATAATACAGCTTTCTTTACTACATTTTAGAAAAATTAGAGAAGTTTAACATTCAGAGTTATGATTCTTTCCATGTTTGGGAACTAAGTAATAAATATGAGCTGTTGAAATATACAACTTTATCCTTTGTCCATGAAATTATTCATGGTCTTAATTTTAATAGTATTAGCTTTCTGCAAGAGCATAACCATTTGTTAAACTGCTCAAGTTTGGCTATTTTAAAAAGTACCTTCCAATTTTTTTTTTGAGTTAGACAAACTATATTTGAGGATTTGAAATAGTCAAAACTGGCCTTGATGGTGAAAGAAAACATTAGACATGTTTATATTTGTGTATATACAAACACGTGCAGGATTGTGCTTCAGGCAGTTTAAACTGCCTCTTGAGAGCAGATTGTTAAATTTTCTGTTTAAGCACAAAAAATATCTCAGAAATTTACAAACTCTAAAATCAGGGTTTGGTTTATTTCTTTAGACTTATAGAAGTGATAAGAAAATGTTACCAAGGCAGATCGAATTTAAATGAATTGTGTCTGCCGTGTGTGTGTGTGTGTGTGTGTGTGTGTGTGTGTGTGTGTGAGAGAGAGAGAGAGAGAGAGAGAGAGAGAGACAGAGAGAGACAGAGAGAGAGACAGAGAGAGAGAGACAGAGAGAGACAGAGAGACAGAGAGAAAGAAAGAGACAGAGACAGAGACAGACAGAGAGAGAGACAGAGACAGAGAGAGAGAGAGAGAGAGAGAGAAAGAGAGAGAGAGAGAGAGAGACAGAGACAGAGACAGAGACAGAGAGACAAAGAGAGAGAGAGAGAGAGAGAGACAGAGAGAGAGACAGAGAGAGACACACACACACAGAGAGAGACACAGAGAGAGAGAGAGACACACAGACACACAGAGAGAGAATGAGCGCTGCTGGTTGGTAAACATTTAACAGACCATTCCTCCATATATGTCTAAGTGTATATGTATTTATTTTTATATGTTTAAAAATTCTATGAAAGCTGAATAAGCTTTGGTAAATAAGAAGGAAAGGGAGAAATAGAAAAAAAATAAGGTTACAGAGAGGAAATATAAAGACAGCAGACAGAATAATTTAACATGAAAAATGAGAAAGGAAATGGGTTAGAAAAACATGAGGGGAATAGAAAAAGAAGAAAGATGAGGTAGAAACAATGAAAAAGGAAACTTTCTTAAAAGAAAGTCATTTGAGGGCTATTGTTCATAATCAAAGTGGATGAGATTTTGGCAGGGTTGTGTGCCCTGCCAGTGAAGGAAAATTTGTATTCCTTACATTAATTTGAAATAGCACTAGACATCTGTTTTATATTTAAAGGAGTTGGTTATGTGATATGAAAATAGACAAGTCTTAACCTATATTTAATAGGATCAAATTAGATATTCAAATCTACTAAACATGTAAATATCAAGGGATTATAACACTAAAAAGTTTTAAGGGGAGAATGAAAGTTAACTATGGGTACTATTGGGATCAAACATTTATCTGGGGAAAGACCACAGAATTAATATTACTTTTGACAAAAGTAAGGTACAAAAAGTAGAAAAATATATCTGATTATATAAGTATCAATTACCATAATTTGGAGCCACAATCAGTGTTTCAAGATGTATTATTGTTTTTATTGTATGATGATGCCTCCAAATTTGAAACATATCTTTTAAGTACTCATGATAAACAATGTAGTAAGTAATCTTTTAGATTTTATGGAAGTTTATCTGCAGAACTATTTATCTATACCACAGTATTTTGAGAATTCTGGCTCACAGAATAATTGTGAACAATTATTTGAACTCTAGTAATTCAGAATTTGTAGTAAATTATACACAACTTTGGTTAAGTTTTATTTTGGACTACCTATGAGGGAAAGAAATGCTAAGAAAATTAATCATGTCAATAAGATTGCAGAGGAGATATTTAAACCTTTGTTAAGGCACCAGATTTGTACAAATATCAAGCCAGCCACCATATCCTTAAAATAATCCATGGGATAATTACATATGATTCATATATTCCCATTATTTATCAATCATTAATTGGTATTGCTTTAGTTATATGAAAACAATTCCACTTTTTTGATTGTGGGAGAAGACTATTTGTCTATCTAAAAAAATATGAACTTAACAAATATCAAGTACAAGAAAAAGATTCTACATGAAATTGTACTTCTCTATTATGTATTGCTTCATTTTCTTTTTAATGACTATTTTTTATAAAATATTTTTCATTCCTTTTCCCCAACTAACCCATATTGCTCACCTTGTGATTACTACAAATAATCCTGGTTTGTTAGCATTTTTACATGAATCCTGTACTGAACCAATTTCATCTTTCTGATAAATGCAAAGCTCCATATGTGTTTAAGGAACTTTCAGAATAAAGAAGTTCTTTCATTTTCATTCAAATATCAAAGCTATATTAGGAATGTCCATGGGATTATTTGATCAGGAAAGGTTGTCTTTCTAAATATTTGATAAAAAAGAAAATGAAAAGTGGTATTCTGATATGGCATGTGAGCAAGTCTTTTATCTTTTTCATATTCTCAAACCCACCATGACGGATGAGTCATACTATCTCACTCTGATAAGTCATTAAAATAGGTAGCCATATAAGCATATTGCAAGTTTCAGATTCTAGGCACATTTCAACAATGACAAATGATATTATACACATAAAAGTACTCTGTCTAGGTATATGTACAAAGATGATCAATTTGTAATCTTGGCTATTAATGCCTATGTTTTGACATTGACATGTCACCTCTTATTGTAGAAAATACTTTTTTTTAAAGCCTTCTTTCAAGAAGAAAAGTGAACTTGAAGTAGGAAGAGCAGTAGAATTCATCATACTATTCAGAAGTTTTTAAATGTTACTATTTTCTAGTAAGAATAAATGGTGGCAACTCTGGATCTACTGAACAGAAATATATCTTGAAATTAAAATTTGGTCTTCCCTTGGGGAAAATGACAAAAAGGTTTTTTCCTCTTTGTGATTTCTAAAAGATTTGGATATTGCATCTGAGTGCCAGATACAGGGTGACAGAAATCTCTGGCAATCTAAAAAGTCCATATGTGTGCCCAGATACTCCTCTGCCCTCCTTCTGCTTCTCCATTCCATTTTTTCCCATTTATCATAAAAACTCTGAAAATAGAAACATCTGAATTTAAGTTTAGTTTTTGTAAAAAAATTTTCTGATAAGGAACTTCTTATTTCCTATTGATGTGGGTAGTAGGAAAACTGTTAAGGACTAGAAGAAGCAGCAGAGAGAATTGTGCAGGAATGCTGGATAGGGAAAAAAAAAGAAATTTAACCATAGAAGTTCCTATTAAAATTTGGAAACTTAAATTTTAAAATTACATTCTTATTTTCAATTATATCTAGAATTGGTTTTAATTTTTTCTTGCTTTGCTTTATGGTTCTTTATAATTATTTTTCTTGCTTTGTTTTATGGATAAGCTAATCTCATAAAACCTTTGCTGAAATGATTTTTCCCCTGAAAATAGTCATAAATCTATGATTCAATAAAGGCACATATGCCTTCTAGGTTTCAGAAAATCATACATACCTACAAGCTTGTATTTTTCCAGAGATTGGTACAGGATAAATAAATTTCTTTTAGCTCAGAGAGAAAAACTACAAAATAGCAGGTTTCCCTCAAAACTGAAGGAAATGTATAATGAATTTTGTACAAAAGACAAAGATAAAAGAAGAAATACTAGAAAATATCAAAGATGAAATGCCAGGAAAATATAGAGAAAATTAATAGGTTTAGTAAGAAGAGAAGCTTAAGTTTTTCCCATTAGGAACATAATGAGGAAAATAATATTTAACAAAAGGAATAGATAATTTTATTATGGTTATGAGTATCAAAAAGGATAGTTTTTTTTTTTCATATAGATCCAACATGGAATTCAGTGACTTAAATACTTTTAATTTCATCAATGGTTTTATTATTATTAGATGGCTATTTTAAAATTAAGATTGATTCAAATCTTATTATATATTTATTCTAAGTTAAAATAAATTACTATACATAAAACCAAAATATCTAGAAAAGAACATTGCTCTGATATGAAAGATTTTTTCTGTAAATACTGGAGAAATAGAGAATATCAATGTAATTTGTGAAGAGAAAGTATTTACAGAGCAAAGACATTTTTGTGAGAGCCACCATGACCTTTGGGAGTGCTAGGAACAAAACTAGAGCAAAGGTATTAAGCCTAAAAACTATAATTTTTTCTTTGAAAAGGGGTGGAGGCTGGTGGCAAATATATTTGGCAACTACCAGAGATTTAAAAAACACCCAGGAAATAGAAAATTCGTAAGATCATAGATTTATAATAGCAAAGGACCTTATAGGTCATATATTATAATGTCCTCTTTCATGAGGAGAAGCAAGTTTCCTGGCTGGGATTACTCTGGTATCAAGTCATTCATGAAACATTAACTAGAAGTAAATAAATTAAAATACTACTTCCTACAAAGGAATGAATGCAACATCTCTGCAGTTGGCTTTTACAGATTTTTTGTCACATTCCTTCTCATCTGTCATGGTGGGTTTGAGAATATGAAAAAGATAAAGGAGTTGCTCACATGCCATATCAGAATACCACTTTTCATTTTCTTTTTTATCAAATATTTAGAAAGACAACCTTTCCTGATGGTTACCAGAGACATTTAGGAATTTTTTATGGGATTTTTTTAAATAAGTGATAACCAGTATATAATTTATTAGTTAAATTAATGCTTCAATCAGTTACTTTATTTTGAGATGTCTTTGAAAATAAGGGAACAATACTTAAAAGTATAAAGTAAGCCATTTGAAGAACAATCATAGAATTTCAAATGGTTAACATTTTAATAGCCATTTTACTTTTGTATTAGCAAAGTTTTGTTTCTGTTGCTTCTTTTTGGCTCAAATTAGTATAAAGCCTATATTTGCTCCTATTCAAACATCTATTGATGAATATATGGTCAAAGGTTTTTGATATTTGGATCCATAAACTTTCATTCATCATTTCATTAAAATTAAAGAAAATATTTTGGTTTATTATGTCAAAAAATGATGGATAGTTTGCCAGTATCATTAAAAAACAACAACTTTTAAATATATTAGTGTCTATAATGTCTATAAGGTGATTAACAAAAACTAAAGAAAAAAACTTATAAAGTTTATAATAATGTAGTATTACTTAAAGATAGTCTGTATCTGATACAGATTCCAAATAAAATCACAGTCCACTCTCCTTTCATGTGCTATAATCCAAATTTCAAGTAAGTCTCTTTCCATGCATTTACTTTCTTATATAATCATTAGCATGCATATCAGCATAATAAATGTTCAGATTTAAAGTTTTTCATAGCTATATGACTAAGGTGTAAAAATCCATTATATAAATTTAATTTTTGACAGGGAAACACTTTAAGAAAATCATATACAGACAAAAGACTTAGACAACTTTCTAAGTCACTAGTTTAATTTTTTAGGATAATTCATAAAGGCAATCACAAAACCATTAAAACTAAGTGACTCTGGCTCCATTAAGAAATATGAGACTAAAAAAACACCCAGGAAATAGAAAATTCATAGGATCATAGATTTATAATAGCAAAGGACCTTATAGGTCATATATTATAATGTCCTCCTTCATGAGGAGAAGCAAGTTTCCTGGCTGGGATTACTCTGGTATCAAGTCATTCATGAAACATTAACTAGAAGTAAATAAATTAAAATACTACTTCCTACAAAGGAATGAATGCAGCATCTCTGCAGTTGGCTTTTACAGATTTTTTGTCACATTCCTTCTCATTAATGCTTAAGAATCATCATGAGAAAATGCTCAATTTGACAAAGATCATAATGAATTTTTACACCTATAGGATGAGCTGGAGTATTTCAAGAGTGAGTTAATGGGTTTTGCAAAACTCTACACGTCACTTTATTTTTTTCAACTAGCTTACATCATTTTATAATGGAGGAATAACATTTTAAAAATTTTGAATAGGCACTTACTGGAATTACAGTTAATCCTGATACAATCTAGATGGGGAAGAATAGATGAAAAATGAAAATTTATCCTTCAAGGTAATAGCTGCAGACATCCAATAAAATCACAGTCCACCCTTCCGGGGACAGACACATGCAAATATGGCCACTCCAAGTCATTTTTCTTTACATACTGCTGTAACCCAGAATTATTGCCATAAAACTTCACTGTTGGAACAACAATAAAAGATAAAAAATGGCCAATTTCAAACAAAGCTACATGGTGACAAATCTAAGTGAAGAAATTATTCTTAACTGTCAAAGATGCTTCACTTAGCTAGGCTGCAACTTTTTTCCCATCTGTGAAAGAACAGAGAGTTGGTCTCCATATAACTAAAAAGTGCTCCGTCACAATGGGGTGCAGAGCAGTCCCAGCTAGGCTCAGACATCCTGGACCTCTGAGATCCAGTATCCCACAAAGGCTTCCATGATGTTTCTAAATGGAAGGGGCTAAATAAAATAAGCTGTAATCGCTTCCTTTAGCAACAAGGGCATTTTTAGTTCTACATGCATGGATACAAATTATTACCAGTTCAATATAGGTGGGATTCTATGGCTTATGTTAGTAAGCTAAAGAAAGACATCCTCACTCATCATTGGCACTCAAGGGGTGCTCTTTCTTCAGCCTACCAAAGCCTTTTCTCCCACTCACTTTCTTTTCCACTGGTCTCCTTTTATATTCTTTCCTCTCGGGCAAGCTAACAATGTTATTTTTGTGTGAACATCGCTCTTGAATAATAATTGATTACTGAACTTTTAAAGTAGATCCAATAAAAAACAAATTGTTTCTGGTTATTACATACCATATTTATGGACTGAATTTTTTTTAGAAGGGCATTTGAGAGGATTTTTGATGTGTGTGTTCTTAATGCCTTTGGGGAGCATGAAAAATAGAAACCTAGATTCTGTTTCCATATAGCTGAGTTTGTCATGTGTCGTCAACCGCATCAGAAAAGTGGTTGCAAACAGCCAGGGACCAGCACCTACACAACTCTTTCCACAGAATGCTTTGCTGAGGGAATTTATCCTCATTTAATGAGGACGCAGCATAGGGATTTTTGTTTTGTTTTGTTTTGTTTTTGTTTAAAGTACAAGTCCTTTAAAAGTCTTAAAAAAAAAAAAATCTTCATGTAGTAATCAAATGTTGTCACTAGAGGGAACTAAGAGAGCAGTGAGGGAAAAAAGCACGAGTTCATAGATTGACTTTTCCTTGCTTTTCAAATATATTCAGACTTTTCGTATTCTATATTCTATAACCTACCACTGTCTAGCTCAATTTGAGTATTCAGCATTTGGGTGGGATTTTCATATCTTGTGTACTTCATGACACAATGCCATCATTCTTATCCAAGGATCTTAAAAAAATGAATGTGAACTTTTTTCCTAAACCTAAGCCATTTTTAATTTAACTTTCTTGTGTACTCTCATTACCTTCGTATTTCGATTTGAAATCATAAGCAAAGTATCACAGACTAAGAGTTTAGCATCATGTGGAAAAAAATAGTAAGTACAGTAAAACCTCATGAATTTTGACCCCTCCAATTTGGAGCTGGTAATCTTTATAGACTTTGGGAATGGTTCCCTTTACATTATCTAGAAAAATTCATTAAGGAAATCACCATTATCTACAAGATATTAAGGGAAAAAATTTAGCCTACCCAGGAAATCCAAGTTCTCCAGCATTTAAAAATATATGTGTAGGTCCATTGGAGTGAGGGGGGAGAGGGTAATAAGAAAAATTAGAAACAATTCTATCTAATTATTAAAATAGTTATAGTTTCACCTGTATTGGACAATATCTTGTTAGCTATTAGATTAAGTATTTATTCTGAAAGTAAAAGTTGAATAGAGTCTATAAATCAGACTTTTCCTTATTTTTAGATTTTTTCCCCCTACAATATTAAGTCATATTAGTGAGGTTTTACTGTAGTTAACTTATGAGTATTCTTTCTAAATGCAAAATTAAACCAGGAAAGCATTATTTTTCTGTAGAAGAGTCTGTGTTTTCAGTGTTCACATGGCTGTTTGCTCAGGGCCGCAGACTTTGGGCATTGAAGGGTTGTGGGTTATCTTTTGATAGCAAAATACCACCACACAGTAGTTCAAAACAGAGAAGATGAGTTACTGCCTTGTGTGACTGTTCAAAGGAAAAGCCCATCAGAGAAGAGAGTCTCAAAACACTAGGAGATATTTGGTATATGGAATGCTTATAAAGGAGATTTATTTATATTCAAGTGCAGAGGTGAATTAAAATTTAATTAATTTGAAAATTTATGTTTGCAACACTCAAAGTAATTATACATTTCCTTGAGAAATGCCAAGGTAAACTAGGCTCCGTTTTTGAGAACACTCAACAAGGTAGTAGGAGCTACACTATGACAGGTTATGTTAGGCTGAGTAAAGCAAACAAAAAAAGATGCAAAAGTAAAATTTTAAAGAAAAATGTAAATACACAATTTTTTTAAAAAATGGAAATTAGATCATTAAATGTGTTTACTTCCCATAGCAAACAGGCTGCTTGGTGAATGATTGCAAGCAAAAACAAACCCAGTGAAAAATGTTAGTTCAATGGGGGAAGGGAGGAGGTTGTTACCTAGGTTGACCGTCAGTTTCACACGCCCTGCATCCAGCTCCAAGCGAAGAGTATCTGCAGAATCTCTAGATGTGGTCGCCATTAGAATGCCATAGGCCCGCTGTGATCGGAACCTTAAGGACACATCCTCTGCCTCTGTGTGCATCACCACAGGAAGTTGAATTTTCATAAACATACTTCCATCATAACTCAAGACAGTTGCCTCTGCAGAAAGGGAAGAAAACCATTATTGGTTTAGTTTATTTGTATTTTTCAAAGGAAAAAAAAGTCAAATACTAGAAATATGCTCAATTCACACTCAATGTTCACCTTTCATTTTCAACTATCAAATTCTCAAAATTGAAAAGAACAATTCACATCAATAGACTTCATGTGAAAGAGTGAGGCTGACTTTTTAATGTTAGTAGTGTGCATTTCAGAAACTACACTAGGATAAAATTTTCAGTGAAGAAAATAAAAAAGAAATAGCATAACAGTGCTTCACTAGAAGTAGCCTGGGGATTAAGATTTCATTTCTGACTGCCATTAAGTGTGTGACCTTGAACAAGTTATTTACTTTGCCTAATACTCAGTTTCTCTATCTGTGAAATGCAACTATTGAGTTTGAGCGTCTCTATAATCTGATCAAGCTCAAAAAATCTAGAATTTTAGAACTGCTTTTTTATTGATCCATATAATTTAAAGCAAAAAGAAGTTTCAGAGCCCAATTCACATTCTTCATTTTAGAAATTGAAAAAGTATGATCCAGGGTATCAAAATCAGATATCTATAAGTAGCAAAAATGACATTTGAAAACATGTCATATGACTCAAACTTTACTGCCCTGACCTGCATTTCATAGCTGCCCTCTAATCACTTTGGTAAGTACTATGGATCTATAAGGGAAAAAAAAAAAAAAAGAGATGCCTTCACTGTTATCTTTTCCATAGTTTTTCTGCATTGCCAATTAGGAATAACACCATTCTCACAAAGGTAATGCAACTCCATTTTTCTTAATTTCAGAGATTTCTTAGACTATTATCTATAGTCACCTGACTAAAACATATCTGAGGAAGGATTTGAATCCAGTTCACTTGAGTAAGAATCAAGAACCACAGCCAAAATTCCTGGGGGTGGTGGTGGTGGTGGTGGGGGATGATGGAGTAATGTTACCAATAGGAATGACACCATTTTCCCCAAGATATTGCTATTCCATTTTTCTGAAGTTAGTTATCCTTACAAAGTGGTGATAAACATCCACTCTAGAAGAAATAGAATTTGGGGTATTAAAGGAGCTATAATATTAACGTTATTATTTTAGTAGTACTTTCAGAAATAAATTGGAAAAGTATTAGCAAATCAACAATTAGAGAAGTATCACTTAATATAGAAGTACGATAGTGAAAAGTTAGTTTCAGAAAAAAAGATAATAATTTACAACATACAGGTGTCGAACTTTGTAAAACAAGTTAATTAATCCATCAATGGCTATGTATGAAACCAACTATATGAAAATATAGATTCCCAAGATTTTAGAATTGGAAGAAATGGCACTGGCCACCTAGCCCAACCTGTAGCTGAATAAGTATCTCCTCTAAACCAAAACCAAAAAGTTGGCATCTTTCATATTTTATTTGAAAATTTAAAAGAAAGGGAAACACACTAGCTCCCAAGGAAATCCATTTTACTTTTGTATGGCACAATTTGTTAGGGAATTTTTTCCTGACCTCAATGTGAACATAAAGCTTTTTCAGATGTGTTATATTTATTAAGAAATCTGTATTTAGGGCATGTGGATTCTCAAATATGTTTTCCAAAAAAAGATTTTAAAAAATATTGTGGTGCCCTGCTTTTGATAATTCATCTTGAAATGAAAACTGTGTAACAGAATCTGTTAGAATTTGGAAACCAAGATCTAAATGTTGAATATTGACAAGGTACTAATCAAAGGCCATTTTCTTTGGGAATTGTATTTTATTGAATGAAATCTATATTAAATTGCCTTCTATTCATTAAAATGTTTTTAGTTGGTTAAAACAGTTTATCCATGAATTATATCATCAAAGATTGTCAAGAATAATGAATAGTATTGAAGAAAAGTAGATCTAACAATTAGTTCCATAAAATATATCAATTAGACAGTGATAATAAACATCAATTTTAAATATTTGAATTTAATCAGCTAATTTGAAAATTAATAGTAAATTCAGTCACATTGTTACCAACTAAATTTTTGAAATAATTAGGTTTTCAACTGATTTACATTTCTTCTTTCCCTCTCTCTTCCCTCTTCCCAAAAATCAGTTTGTAATTATAGATAATAGTCTACATAAAAGTCTTAATAAGAGAAGGCTTATTTGAAATTAAGAAGTATTTCTTTTGACTTCACTAAATTATGACTCTAACGCATTGTCATGGCTTCACAAAGGCTAAAATAGTCAAGCTGTAGCTCCGGTACACTCTCCCAAGCTAGAAGGATATTGAGTATGACCATGGTCACATATTTTATGACTGTTGTCCAAGAACTAACCTAAGTAAGTTGAAAAGGATATTTTCAAATTGGTTACAAGGTGATGAATTGCATTAAAGCTAATGGAATTGTTTGTTTGTTTGTTTGTTTTTTTAATATCAGCAACCTTAACGACCATCTATTAAATTTTAAAGAGACTGTGATGTACATCAATGAAGTTAGAACCTATACTGGCAGAATCATATATCCTTAAGAAAAGAAAAGTACTTTTACCTTAAAAGCTGTGACACCACAATGTCCAAAATTGCCAAAGTAACAAATTGCACCTAGTAGATAGTTGAATTTATGAAATATGAAGTAATAGTTCCACTTTTCATTTATAGAGTTGACTCAAGTGTTTTGTGAAGACTGAAAATGTTTTTGCTTCATGTAGCTCCAATCTCACCTTTCACATGTGTGATATTAGGACTACTTGACAATAAGACTTAGTGCTACACCTTATATTTACTCAAATCCAATTATTTCCTTTTCAGATGAAGAAACTGAGAATTTGAATTCTCAGGAATTTGAATATGTTCAAGCTATCACAGAAAGCAAATACAAGGATTAAGGTTTGAACTTATCTTCTGATTCCAAATTCACTAATCTATTCCCCATATCACACAGGATCAACTTACACTATTAACTTACATCTGGATAGTGCTTTAAGATTTATAAAATGTTTCTTCACAATAACTTTCTGAGGTATATACTATAAATATTATCCAAAGTTTATAGATGGAAACAGAGTCTCAGAGACTTGTTAAATATCTTTTCTCTGGTCACATAATAAAACCTGAGGTGGGACTTGAATCCAGGTCTAATCCAGGTCTTTTGATTATGAGATAAAAACCACAATCAAAATCCCTGGGGAGTAGGAGGAGTGTTTGAAGTATGATGAAATAATGTAACCATTTGGAAACTATCCTCCATTCTCACTAATGCTCATTGTCACAATGTCAACTAAAACTGAGGAATGGAAGAATTGTTAGAATTCAGTGGGATATAATGAGATGGATCATAAGATATGGCCCAATGTAGAAGAGATTTACATAATCAAGAGCCCCTTTAATTGCAGAAAGTGAATTTTTGTCAAAGTCAGGGTCTTCTTTTATAGCCCAGATTAGTATTGAGTACATGGTAGGAAGATAGTAAGAATGTTCTGACTCTTTATTCATACATCTTTAATGTGACTCTTGAAAGCTCTTTTGAGAATACGGTCATATTTGAAAATAGGTAGATATGGCTGTAGAGTCATCCTTTATCTACCACATCTGAATATTACCCTGATTAGAAAGAAGGAAGCGAGGAAGGGAAGCAAAAAGAGAGAGGTGGAGTTGGGAGGAGGGAGATAGAGAGGAAGGAAGAGAGAGAAACAGAGGGAAAGGAAAGGAGGGAAAGAGTGAGAGAGGGAGGGAGAGAGAGAAGAAGAGGGAGGGAAGGAGGGAGAGAAGGAGTGAGAGAGGGGCAAGGATAGGGACAGGGAAAAAGGGAAAGAAGGAGGGAAAGGGAGCTGGAGAGGGAGGGAGAGAGAGAGAGCAAGAGAACAAGAAAAGAAAAAGAGGAAAAAATAAGGGAGAAAGGAGCAAAATGTGGAAGGAGACAAGGAAAGAAGGAAGAAAACATTATTCTGAAGTTGGAAAAAATATTGATTATTTTTTGCAGCACAGCTTAGTGGAAATTTAAAAGGGACTTGGTATCAGAAAAGGCTTGAGTTCAGATTTCACCAGTGATATGATCTGTGTAACCATAAAAAAGTCATTTAACTTTTCTAAGTCTGTTTTCTTGTTTGTAAAATGAAACAATGATACTCACGAGACTTTAGTCAAAAGTTTGTTAGGAGTATCAAGTGATATAATGTATATAAAATGCTTTATATAAAATGCAGAGAAATTATGAAACATCCAACACAAACACAAAAGATCAATAGTGAACCCCTAAATGCCAGAATCTCATGGGACCTGGCCATGCCCACTTAGCACCCAACTCAAGAGAAGCATAAAAAGGTAAAAAGGAAAAAAAAAAACTCTTGAGAACTGTATTTCTGTTATGGGTATACATTGAGAATACATGTATAATATGATTTTATTGTTATAATATAAAAAAGAAACTAGAGATAGAAAGAGGATTGTAACAAAAAAAAGGGGGGGGGGGAAGTGGAGGTAAAATGAGGGAAATTACATCTCAGGAAGAGACAAAGTAAACCTATTATAATTGAGGAAAAAAGGGGAGGGTGACAAATATTGTGTGAATCTTACTCTCATCAGATTTGGCCCAAAGAAAAAATATTTGATATATTTGGTGTCACGAAGAAACATCTCTCATCTTATATAAAAATGGGAGGTGAAAGGGAAAAAGGGAAGTAGTAGACTAAATAGAAGGGAAAAGAGAAATAGTGAGGGAAAGATATTAGAAAATGGGAGGATTTCTAAAGGGAAAGGACTGCTTGAGGCAAGTAGGGTTCATAAGTAAAATACTGGGGATGAGGGAAAGGGGAAAAGGAAAAAGAAAAGTATAGTTTAGTTTGAGGTTAATAAGGTGGCAGGAAATACAGAATTAATAGTTTTTAACTGTAAATGTGAATTGGGTGAACTCTCCCATAAAATGTAAGTGAATAGCAGACTGGATTAAAAGCCAGAATCCTACAATATGTTGTTTACAAGAAACACATTTAAAGCAGTGATGCATACAGAGTAAAGGTAAAAGGCTGGAGCAGAATCTATTATGCTTCAGGGGAGTAAAAAGAACCAGGGGTAGCCATCCTGATCTCATATCCAGCAAAAGCAATAATTGATCTAATTAAAAGAGATAAGGAAGGAAACTATATTTTGCTAAAGGATATCATAGATAAAGAAGCAAAATGAATATTAAACATGTATGCACCAAGTGGTCCTCTAAATTCCTAAAGGAGAAGTTAAGAGAGTTGCAAGAAGAAATAGACAGCAAAACTATAATAGTGAAAGATCTCCTTGCCCTCTCAGAATTAGATAAATCAAATAATAAAATAAATAAGAAAGAAGATAAAAAGGTAAATGGAATACTAGAAAAACTAGATATGATAGATCTTTGGAGAAAATTGAATGGAGACAGAAAGGAGTATACTTTCTTCTCAGCAGTTCATGGACCTGTACAAAAACTGAATACGTATTAAGACCTAAAGACCTCCAAATTAAATGCAGAAAGGCAGAAATAGTAAATGCATTTTTTTTTTTCAGATCACTACTCAATAAAAATTACATTCAATAAAGGGCCAGGGGAAAATAGACCAAAAAGAAACAAAAACAACTAAATAATCTCATCCTAAAGAATGAATGGGTGAAACAGTAAATCATAGACACAATCAATAATTTCACCCAAGAGAATGACAATAATGAGGCAACATAACAAAATTTGTGGAATGCAGCCAAAGAGGTAATAAGGGGAAATTTTATATCTCTAGATGCTTACTTGTATAAAATAAAGAAAGAGAAGATCAATAAATTGGGTTTGCAATTAAAGCTAGAAAAGGAACAAATTTAAAAAACCCAATCAAATACCAATCTTAAAATTCTAAAAATAAAAGGAGAGATCAATAAAATTGAAACTTAAAAACAACTATTGAATTAATAAATAAAACTAAGAGTTGGTTTTATGAAAAAACCAACAAAATAGATAAACTTTTAGTTAATTTCATTCGAAAAAGAAAAGAGGTAAATCAAATTGTTAGTCTCAAAAATGAAAAGGGAAGGAAGGGGAAGAGGAAGGAAGGAAGGAAGAGGAAGAGGAAACTAGAGCAATAATTAGAAGTTACTTTGCTCAACTATATGCCAATAAATTTGACAACCTAAGTAAAATGGAGGAATACCTACATTGCAATACAATACAGATTGCCCAGATTAACAGAAGAGTAAATAAATTACTTAGTCACATTTTAGAAAAAGAAATAGAACAAGCTATTAATCAACTCCCTAAGAAAAAATCCCCAGGATCAGATGAATTTACGTGTGAGTTCTACCAAACTTTTAAAGAACAATTAACTCCAATACTATATAAACTATTTGAAAAATAGGGAATGAAGGACTCCTACCAAATTATTTTTATGACACAGACATGGTACTGATACCTAAACTAGGTAGGACAAAAACAGACAAAGAAAATTATAGACCAATCTCCCTAATGAATATTGATGCTAAAATCTTAAATAAAATATTATCAAAGAAGTTACAGATAATCATCCACAGGATAATACACCATGACCAAGTAGGATTTATGCCAGGAATGCAGGACTGGTTCAATATTAGGAAAACTATTAGCATAACTGATTATATCAATAACCAAATTAACCAAAAAATATGATTATTTAATAGATGCAGAAAAAGCATTTGATAAAATCCAACACCTATTCTTATTAAAAACACTAGAGAACATAGGAATACATGGACTTTTCCTTGAAATAAATATTTAAAATCATCAGCAAACATCATATGTAATGGTGATAAATTAGAACCATTCCCAATAAGGTCAGGGGTGGAAACGAGGTTGCCCACTATCCCCATTGCTATTCAATATTGTATTAGAAATGCTAGCCTTGGCAATAAGAGAAGAAAAAAAGAATAAAGGAATTAGAGTAGGTAATAAGGAAACCAAATTATTCCTTTTTGCAGACGATATGATGGTATACTTAGAGAACCTCAGAAAATCAACTAAAAAGCTATTAGAAATAATCTACAACTTTAGCAAAGTTGCAGGATTCAAAATAAATCTACATAAATCATCAGCATTCTCATACATCACTAATATAATCCAACAACAAGAGACACAAAGAGAAATTCCATTAAAAAAAAACTGTTGACAACATAAAATATTTGGCAATTTATCTGCCAAGGGAAAGTCAGGAACTATATAAGCAAAACTACAAAACACTTTCCAAACAAATACAGTTAGATCTAAGCAATTGGAAAAATATCAAGTGCTCATGGATAGGTCAAGTGAATATAATAGATGACAATACTCCCCAAACTAATCTATTTATTTAGTGCCATATCAATCAAACTCCCAAGAAACTATTTTACTGAACTAGAAAACATAACAACAAAATTCATCTGGAAGAATAAAAGGTCAAGACTTTCAAGGGAACTAATGGAAAAAAAAATCAAATGAAGGTGGTCTAGCTGTACCAGATCTAAAACTATATTATAAGGCAGCGGTCATCAAAACCATTTGGTACTGGCTAAGAAATAGAAAAGTTGATCAGTGGAATAGGTTAAGTCACAGAACAAAATAGTCAAGGACTATAACAATCTAGCATTTGACAAACGCAGAGGCCCCATTATTTGACAAAAAGTGCTAGGAAAATTGGAAAATAGTATGGCAGAAAGTAGGCATAGACCCATACCTAATATCCTATACCAAGATAAGATCAAAATGGGTTCATGATCTAGGCATAAAGAATGATACTATAAACAAATTAGAAGAATCTAGGATAGTTTACCTCTCAGATTTGTGGAGGAGGAAGGAATTTGTGACCAAAGAAGAACTAGAAATCATTATTGATCATAAGATAAATGATTTTGATTACATTAAGTTAAAAAAAGTTTTTGTACAAACAAAACTAATGCAGACAAGATTAGAAGAGAAGCAATAAATTGGGATATATTTTTACATCCAAAGAATTTGATAAAGTCCTCATTTCTAAAATAGAGAATTGACTCAAATTTATAATAGTTCAAGCCATTCTCCAATTGATAAATGATCAAAAAATATGAACAGACAATTTTCAGATGAAGAAATTGAGACTATTTGTAGCCACATGAAAAGGTGCTCCAAATCACTGTTGATGAGAGAAATGCAAATTATGATGACTCTGAGATATCACTAACACACCTATCAGACTGATTAAGATGACAGGAAAAGATATGACAAATGTTGGAGGGGATATGGGAAAACTGGGACACTGATACATTGTTGGTGGAATTGTGAACAGATTCAACCATTCTGGAGAGCAATTTGGAACTATGGTCAAAAAGTTATCAACTTTTGTTCCAGCAGTGTTTCTACTGGGCTTATATTCCAAAGAGATCTTAAAGAAGGAAAAGGGACCCACAGGGGCAAAAATGTTTGTGGCAGCCCTTTACATAGTGGCAAGAAACTGGAAACTGACTGGATGCCCATCATCTGGAGAATAGCTGAATAAATTATGGTTTATGAATGCTATGGAATACTATTGTCCTGTAAGAAATGACCAGCAGATTGACTTCAGAGAGGTCTGAGAGACCTACATGAACTGAAGCTAATAAGTGTAATGAGCAGAAGCCGGAGATCATTATATACTCCAACAATAAAACTATATGATGATCAATTTTGATGGACATGGATCTCTTCAACAATGAGATAATTCAAACCAGTTCTGCCTGTGCAGAGATGAAGAAAGCTATCTATACCCAGAGAGAGAACCATGGGAACAGAGTGTGGAACACTCTCCCTATTGTTATTTGCTTGCATTTTGTTTTCTTTCTCAGTTTTTCTTTTTCTTCCTTCTTGATCTGATTTTTCTTGTGCAACAAGATAACTGTATATATATATATTGGATCTAACATGCATTTCAACATATTTAATATGTATTGAACTACCTGTATTGAGGAGCAGGTGGGAGGAAGGAGGAAAAAATTTGGAACAAAATGTTATGCAAGGGTCAATGTTGGAAAAATTACCCATGCATATGCTTTGTAAGTAAAAAGCTTTAATAAAAAATAAAATAAAAATGAAAAAAGCCTTATTGCAATTACAAATTTCCTGGACTATAAAAGGAAAGGAAACAATACATTTTCAGCTTTGTGTTCTATGTCTTCTTCCCCTCATCGTTAAGTTTGATAAATTTGCTTCTTTGCATTATTCCTTGTTGAAGCCTAAGGTGTACACCTGTGTCAGGCTCTGCCGACAGGCAGTCACATATTGTGATCTACGATGAAAATCAGAGAAGAAGCCAAATTATATTGCTGTGACATCTGTCCCTCCATCTGTTGGAGTTTTCATAAACAAGTAAAATGAGACTTCTGATTATATTGATGTTTTTATTTTACATATAATCAAGAATAGTTTTGAAATGTTAAAATCACCAAAAATTTTCCAGTTCCTCTTTACTCAAAAAATGCTTCATCAAAGCAGGTGGCAGGAGCCTGGGTTCAATATTGACAACAGTTTGTCATTTTCTCGGGAGTTTTTCCTGATTTGTTTAATATACATGTTTTGAGATGGGAATTTTCTTGGTATATAATTAGCACATAGTTTTAGAGGAAGATGATTTTTGTTTATTGTAAATACCCTTAAATTATATTAACAGAAACCAGTCATTTGTCATAGGTTTCATTTAGAATATACTATTCTAGCATTCTTTTTTATTTTCTGAAAAGCTGTATTATCTATTGAAATGAAAATATCTTTATTTTCCTTTTCCCTTCATTTAATATTTATAAATATATTCATCCCATAATTAAGGTTTATCTCTTGTCAGCAAAGGTCAATAAAAGGACAAGTTTATATAGGACTTGTTAATTTACAAATATTTTGTCTCCATACCTGAGAAAGTTGCTCTAAATTTTGTTCCATTTTTCCAGATTAAGAAACACTAACTAAGGCTGAGAGAGGTTTTATGGGTTTAATGATCACAGAACTCAAACTCAGGTTTTTTGACTTTCATATCAATGTTTCTCCTACTTGACCCTTGTAAATTTATCTAAACTTCTGCTTTTCTTCTTCCTGAAGAGGTAATTACATACATGTATATATGACCACAAGGGATAAAACACAGGCAGAAGATCTCAGTTTGAGTTCTTCCATGACTGTGCACATCACTGGATCTGGAGTCAGAAAGATTTGAATTCAACTATGAACTCAGACACTAACTATCTGACCACTTTTACCTCTGTCTGTCTCAGTTTCCTCAACTGTAATATGGGAATAAAAATAGCACTTAAACTCTATCTGCTTCAGTTCCTTCATCTGTAACATAGTAATAATAATAATAGCACCTACTCCTCATGGATGTTGTGAGGATAAAATGATGTCATATTTGCAAAGTGCTTTGCAAATTTGAAAGCATATTATAAATAATAGTTGTTGTTACCTATAAACCTAATTTTCTCACATATAAAGTGAAGATAGCATAATTATATACCTAGAAAATTAGATTATAAGCATGGGATTTAAAACTGGAAGAGAGAACAGGAATTATGTGTAGTTCCTTAGTGAACTTTACCAAGGACTCATAGGTAGTTAGTAATAGAGAAGAGGTTTGAAATCACATCCTCTTGAATTAAAATACAATGCTTTTAAAAAAAATCTCATTCTTCCTGGGTTCAGGTTCTAGTATTTGAGATATAGTCAGGCAGGTAAATTTGTCTTTCTGAGCTTCAATTTTTTTTTTTTATCTGTGAAATGAAAACAACATACTTCATAGGATCGTAGATATAGATTTGGAAGAAGTAACTAAAGAGATCAATTCCAATCCTGTCATTTTTCATATAAGGAAACTGAGGCCCATCAAAATTAAATGACATCCAAGTTCACCTGAGGTAAGATCAAATGTAGGCTTTCAGGACTGCAAGTTTAACTTTCTGTTCACTGAACCAAGCTGCCTCTAAGTTCCTTTCCGACCCTATTTATCTTGTTCTATGTAAGGCAGTTTTTTATGACTTAAAAAATCCAATAAGAAGGCATTATATCCTTTGCTGATTCAACTAGCCCATGGAGAGGCAATGGACAGAAGCCAACTTTGGAAGTCACAAACTTGGCCTTCCCTGTTACCATCATTCATTAAAATATGCCAAGAAATTAATTCTGAAATCAAAGGATGCTCAGATTCCACTTGGATAGGCCAAAAAGAAAAACCAATAAAAATCAACCTTTCTCTCTACACTAGATGCACAACCAAAGGGGCAACAGGGAAATCAGTAGCAAGATACAGCAACCTGTCAGATGTAGATATGTGCTGAATCCCAGTGATGAAGTTTGCTATTAAATTCTCATTTGCAAATCTGCATATGTTTGCCACCCCTCTTTCTAATTACTGCAATATGTAAATATTCCCTCTTCCCCCCCTCCCTCTTCTGCTAGAAAAAAAATACAATGCCTATTTTTATGTTTGCCATATGTAATAGCAGAATATTGCCACAGGGTGGTATACCATACATATTTAACTGAAAGCTTTTGTAATTCATGTGACAGTTCAGTTATGCCCTCTTCCAGCATCACTTAACCAGGAATAAAACAATCCAGAGGCATCAGAACAAATTGGCCCTTGTCCAACAGAATAAAATTTTAAAAATAGCATTTTAGGTCATCTCAGTCAGGATTTTTAATTTTTTTTTTTAAATCAGGCTTGACTATTGATATATTCTACATACCCCCCCTTTTTGTTTGTTTTTTTTTCTACTTCTATATCATATTACATTATTTTTTCTTATCCCCAATGAACAAAAAACAGATTTTTTTTTAAATGCCTGGTAAGAAGGAGTAAGCTATACAAAGAAATAACCACTTTTGCCAACTCACGGGCACTAAGACTAGATTTTTGCTGGCAGACACAATTCTGCTACAAGCACATATACTTGACTATTGTCCTGTTCGATTACATAACACAAAACTGATAATTTCTTGTTTATAGTGAACTGAACATATGCAGAATGAAGCTTGAGACAATGAAAGGAGGATTTGTCTGGGAGTCAAATGGACTTAAACCTGACATAGAGTAAATCCTATAACCTTTCTGGACTTAGTTTTCTTATCTATTGATCTAGACCCTTCTAAGCCTTCAAAATCTATGATATTGGGGATTTTTGTTGCCATCAACTGCTGTTCTGCCTTGTAGAGATAATTTTCCAGAGTTAAACATGTACTCATTCATTTTCTAGAAATTATTTTTCATTTATAAAGTAAACATATTAAAACATAAATTTAAAATATGTACATTATATATACATATATATGTTTTAAAATATACTTTTAAGAAGCAGGGTGCATAGGATATTAGTTTTAGAACTAGGAGGCAACTCAGAATTCAAATCCTTTCTTTTATAGATGAGAAACTCAGGCAGAGGGAAATTAGAGTAAAAAGAGGGAAATCATATGTTATATTTTTTAAGTTGTTGAATATTTTAATGACAAATATTATTAATGCTGTTCAAAATATTTCTGAAATGGAATATAGTTATAACCTATTAACAAAGCATATGCAACTCAATTGGATTATAAAACTAATTTTTAGCAACATTATTGAACATAAGAATGGCTTCACTACCATAAAAGAAAGGATAAAGTGATTGAGGTCTTAATTGGGGTAGCCCTTTTCTGCTGTCACTGCTGCCCATTTCTACCCCCAACAGCTCCCAGATGCCCCTTGTCTAAACTCTTAATTTTTTCTTTTGTTTATTCACTATTTTTCATTCTTATTTTTCCTCCCTCCCAATTTAGTCCTACTATAGTCTCCATGTTCCTCTCGCTCTTACACATACTGACAGAGGCTAGGAAAAGGAAAGAAAAGAAAATTTTAACTCTTGCCAGAGAGAGCAGGACTGACTCTGGTCCACTGTTTCATAGACTGATGCAGTGAGCTCAGATATATGATATGTAAGGTATTCTTTCCTGGTTGGTTAGGCCTTAGACATGAGGCTGCACTGGAGTGCATTAATTGTTGCTGTTCATCTTTTGTTTTTGAAGAAGAATGATGACATCATGATGTGATGGGTGATAGCTAGACTTGTGTGTGTGAAATGAATTTAAGGGAGGCAGTTAATTAAAATCAACAACAAAATGATCTAGTTATCATTACAGAAAAAATTGGTTTGTTATCTTTCTTTCATATTAAGTGTTGAGCACCAGACCTAAGAGCAGGAAGACTTGAATTTCTATCTGGCCTTTGATCCCAGCTCTAAGCAAGTCATTTAACTCCTTTTTGCCTCAGTTTCCTCAACTGTAAAGTGGAGATAATATTAGCATCTACCTTGCATGGTTGCTGTGAGAATAAAATCAGAAAACATTGTAAAGCACCTTGCAAAGTGTCTGGAAATAAAGTAAATGCTATCTAAATGCTTATTATTCCCTTTCCTTTCCAGATCAAGATAAATACTTCATAGTTTTATTTTTTGGTCAACTATGTTATTTCATTGATATAGAGAGCTCCTTCCCAGTAAAACTGAGCCCCTGCCAAATCCAATTGGAACCTTATGTTGGGGTATTGAATAGTTACCTAACATTCTTAGGATCATATCACTAGTATGTGGCAGAAGGAGGAACTAAATCCAAATTTTCCCCCTCAACTCTGAGGCCTACACAATATTTGCCACCCCATTTTTAACTCTGCAATGTAGAGTTTCAATAATATCAATGCTGTTTCTACTTACATGTTCACTAAAATGATTTAATTTTTCAAAAGGAGGGAGACAATCTGGATCTGTGATTTTATCAGTGGGAAGAGCTCCCAATGTGGGAATTTCACTAGTTTAGAATGAAAATTTTTCTGAAACATACCAATTTTAGTGAGTTTCTTATTGACATCAAGAGATTAACGGACTTATCCCTAGACATAGAGCTAAAACTTGCTAGAGGCATAACCTGAACAGAGTGAGGTCTTCTTGACTAAAAAGCTAACTTTCTATTTACTAAAATATACTGTCTCAAATGATATTTTCTATCATTGATATGAAATCTACTCTTAGTATTCATAAATTAACCATTTAGTTTTTCCATTAGTATTCATAAATCTAACTATGCACACTCTGCTTTGTCTCCATTTTTCTGAATAAGCATGCCACAGAGATTATTTCTGTAAGTGGTGGTCTTTCTAGTAAAAGAAACAGCCTCTACCAAATTTTAAAACATGTTTCCTGAAATACTAAAAAATCCTGAATTTTTATTTAAATGTTAGGTTCAGTTTGTATACCTTCCCAAATATTTAGCACATTAATAATAATCCCCCAATTTATATTGGTGCTTGGAAGCATACTCATGACATAAATGGATGCAATAATAATAACTAATAATAATAATAATAACAGTTAACTTGTATATAGTGTTGACTATGTGCCAGGAACTGAGCTAAGCATTTTGTGAGTGAATTAAATTTAAGTGAGGCAAAATTTCAGTAGTGTCAACTCTTTGTGACCTCAGTTGTGGTATTTTTTTTTTTGCAAAAATATTGGAATAGTTTGCTATTTCTTTTTCAGCTTATTTTACAGGTAAGGAAACTGAGGCAAAAAGGCTCAAGTGACTTGCCCAGTAAATGCCTAAGGGTAGATTTCAACTCAGATCTTGCTGATACTAGGTTTGAGCCACTCAGCCACTGAGCCACTTAGTTGCCTCTCAATAAATAAATAACATGATTAAAAGCCTATTCTCCAATAAGAATCAGTTTAGTTTCCATGAACCGGTCTCTCTGTTCAGCAATGTAGTGAAAACTTCAAATATAATCATGAGGTAATGTCGCATCTTTAAACCTACCTCTCTCACAGGACCTGCCAAGGTAGCCTGTCCCAGAACAATCACAAACATATCTGTTCCACCCATCCCTACACATGCCATTGTTTTTACATGGGTTGCTAAGGCACGGCTTTGCTGTTTCTCTTGAGCAAGAAGGCTTGACTCCAGCGGTGCTTTGAATCTCAGCCATTTGTCGGATGTCTTTGCTCTGACCATCAATGAACAAATCCCTGATGCAGCCCACGTAGCCGTAGTTGAGAAGAGCAGTCCATACTTCAGTTGGGAATATGAGACCTGCCTTGTTTTCTGGCAAACCCCCAAGGTACAAGTCATCATCCAGGTCTAGGATTTCACTTTCTCCCGGGGCTGTGTAGGGTGTACGTAATGTGTTGACGGAAATGGTACCTGGCAAAATGAAAAAGCAGCATGAAGATTTTCAGAATATAGCATAGTTATCTCCTACACATCAGACACTTTGTCTATTTACTATATTTGGTTATTTAAATAAAGAATAATAAAATTACCCAACTTCAGGTATTTTAGAAGCAACATAGCTTAGTGAAATATACAATGGATTTAGAGTCAGAGAAACTGAGTTTGTGTTCCAGACTTCACATTTATAGCTAGGTCTCAATGCTGATAATCAAAGCCCTGCAGTAATCACATAACTACAATTTTATATTATTTAAGTTACAATATGTAAATGTGATAACTGGTTCCAGTCTAATGGGAACATGTAACATGAATTCAAATCATGTCTCCACTTCTGTGAACTCTATTGTTCACAATGCTAGGTGTAGTCCTTGTGCAGACCTGGCATGTCATCTTACCGGTATGGTTCTCATTTTCATGAATTAAATGAAGGTTGAACTAGTGACATATGCCACTTATATGCAAATCCTATAATCCAATGAACCTTGTCTTATTATTGTAAAAGTGCCTGTATCTATTTATCACATAAATAGCCCGAGACTGTCCTTTTAAAGGCAAGATTAGTAAGTGGAAAATACCAAAGGGCATCAGTCCATGAAGTGGATATGACACAATAGAGAGATGAAAGAGGAAGGTGCTACTTTTTTTTACTTTTATTTTTTAAAGAATGTTTTTATTTTATTCTTCTCAATTACATGTACAAACAATTTTTAGCATTTCTTTTATAATTTTGAGATCCAAATTACCTGCCTTATCTCCTTTTTAAGAAAGTTAGCACTTTGATATAGATCATACATGTGAAGCCATGAAAACATACTTCTGTATTGGTCATATTGCAGAAGAGCACACAAGCAAGAAAAAAATTAAAAAAAACTAAAATAAAGGAATAAGAAAATAAAAAAGTTAAAAAGCATGCTTCAATTTGCTATCAAGTGGAATGTACATAAGTCTTCAGAATTATCTTATTATATTGCTGAGAACAGTTAAGTCATTCATAGGTGATTGTTGTACAATATTGCTGTTACTATAATACAATGATCTCCTAGTCCTGTTTATTTCACTTTGCATCAGTTGATATATGTTTTCTTTCTTTTTTGTTTGTTTGTTTTCAAGAAAAGGAGATGGCAAGGGGAGCAAATCAAATGTCAAGTAAAAGATTTTATGTTAGATCCCAACCTCTATTCCTATCTTCCTCCCTCAATAGTATGCTGAGTTTAAAACTGATTTAAAACAGGTCTTTGCCATCAATATGCCAGCCAATGGAAAAGAACTGACTTTAAAAATTGTCAAGCATTAACATCCACTCAGGAAATACTGGGGTAGTAGAATGACCAGTAGCTGAATCCACAATGGTTGTGATAGAATAGATTGTTCATTTTTGCATCATGGAAATGTGCTAATTTTTACATTAGAGAATATTGTTGATTTCCATAGCTCCACTGGGAGAAGCAAAAGCTAACCTTAGGCACTTTTGACTGTCTCCTAGAAATCTTGGGTTTAAACCCTGGCAATTGTCTAATTAAAGACCACCTAAGTCTGGGAGAGTTCATGGGAGCCTGGGCAGTAATATTTATTATTTCATTCCTTTATTTGTTGGTTTTATGCTTTTGAGGAAACTAGTTAACAGTTACGCATGATTGGCTGCTTGGCTGTCTGATTCCATTATGTACTTCCCAGACATCTCTAAACCATGCAGGCTGTATTCTAATTCTCTTCCCCTTCCTATCGTAACTCAGACTCTGTTCTTTAGTCCTTAGTAAGTTTTCAGTATCTTGTTCAGAATCAGAATGATCTTGCTACTTACAGGTTATTTCTAAATCCTATCACCTGTACTTTGGTACTCCCCTTCTTCCCCTTGCAACTTAGATTCTTGTTCTTGTACCTTGGGCTCTGAAAGGTGAATTTTCATTTTATCTTATTCACATCCAGACCACAATACCATTTTCTGTCCATTTCAAGCCAAGACACTGAATATGTACACTTGTAGTGACCTTTTATACACTGTCTTTTAGAAGGTAAATTGTTTTAGAGTAAGAACTGGTTTACTTACTTAGTTTTGTATTCTTATCCTTGGTTAGTACCTGACACATATTAAGTTATTATATTAATATTTTTTATTCATCTCATAACTAAAGATTAGAAAAATATAGCTGGTAAGAGAAGGCAACATTTTCCACATTTAGAAGTTCAGGCTAAATTCTGAGTCAGAAAATTTATATTGACCTCACCCCTTAGATCAACAACCCCAATCCTGTTATTCAGAGATAGGTAGATCTGGAGACTAGATGAATGCTTATTTTTTGAGAAATATAGAAACCTTGGCATTTTCCTGAGCTCCCTCTGTCCTGAACTACCACAAAATATCCTAAGTGAGTATGACTTCCCCATACCTGGTACTTACCAGTAAGATCAGGTTCATGATTGATTGAATTACCTGGTATCTAACCTATCATTGGTTTGTCTGAATAAAGCAGCATGGAATAATGGAAAAGCCACTGAAATAACTAGTAGGAAACCTTGTCTTGATTTGAATCCTGATTCTGCTACTTGCCCTATAACCTTGGAAAAGTCATATGGTCTCTCTAGGTCTTAGTTACTGCATTAATAAAATGAAAGGAATGATTAGATGATTTCTTAGATCCCCTTTAGACTTAAATTTCTATGTATCTATAAAAACTCTAAAATACATTCTTTAACAAAAAAAAAAAAAAAGTGTTTACCTGTCGGTGACTAAGTACAGTAATGAAAGACACAGAAAGACTACAAAATAACCCAAGTACAAGGAAAAGAAAAGAATTAAACACACACACACACACACACACACACAGAGAGAGAGAGAGAGAGAGAGAGAGAGAGAGAGAGAGAGAGAGAGAAATTGAGAACTTTACTGGCACAAATTCTTTCTCCTTGTGAACTTGTCTATTTTGAAGATTTCACGATGACTACTAAGTGATGATTTTCTTTCAGCCATAGTAACTCAAGGAGACCATGATAGCCAGAAGCAAGGACAGCCCAGAGGGCAACTGAAGGACATTTTGTGGGCTCCACTGTTACTCACAAAATGTCAAGAATAATAAAGGGAAGCCCTCAATATATTCCATGGGTCTATTGTGGAGAAGTTATAGGAACAGTTACACAGGATGAACTGAAACATATGGACTGTCATTCACATATACATACACATATTATTGAAGGGAAAAATCAAGGTGATGACAGATCAAGTCTCATCTATGTCAGTTATGGACTGTCATTCACATATACATACACATATTATTGAAGGGAAAAATCAAGGTGATGAAAGATCAAGTCTCATCTATGTCAGTGCCATGAGATCAATATATTAGTGATTATTTCTCCAAAGAAGAGAAAAGGATTTATTCATATGCATAGTTGATTTGGTTGCTCTGAATGAATTGACTGGCTAAGGTATAATACATGCTAGGTATTAGTAGGTATACAAAAATAAATAAAACACAAATCCTATCTTCTAGGAAAATTGGTTTTAGAAAAATGGTCAAAAATTTTAAGTGATTTGACTAATTGGGGAGAGAGAAAGTTGAGTAAAATAAAAGTTCTTATGAGGTTGTAGATGTAAACCAGAAGTTCACTCTAATTCAAAGGCAGAATAGACAGTCACCTCCAGGATGATATTTATAGAGGAGTCAAATGCTAGCTTTCTCAGAAAAATTTATCTTACTGTCTTAGGATGACAATAAATCAAATAACTGCATTCTCCTTGCTGTGGGAACTTCCTCTACTCTTAAGATTTAAATCCATCTAAAATTTAGTAGCTAAGCCTTAGAAAGTTGTGTGACACTCAGAAAATAATAATTAATTAATTATAGCATAATCATATAAAGCACTTTACAAATGTTACCTCATTTTATCCTTACAACATGGCTGAAAAATAGGTGCTATTATCTTCATTTAACAGATAAGAAAACTGAGGCAGGTGGAAGTGAAATAGCTTACCTACAATTCCAGTTTATCAGTTTCTGAGGTTAAATTTGAATTCAAATCTTTCTGAGTGTAAATGGTCTATCTATTGTGCTACTTAGCTGCCGCTGAGAGGTAAAAGGAATTGTTTATAATCATTGAGTTAGTAGTTGTAAGAGGTTGAATTTGACCTCAGGAATTTCTAAATCTGTTTCATGATGTCTTCTCTATTCTACATTGTTTTGTCATTATCTTAATATATGCCTGAAATTTCCACCATAGAGTTAGTAGTTTGATCTCAGTCATTATAAAAATATTGACCTCATAATTAAAAATTACTTTATCATTTCTCCAAATTTATTGAGAAGAAATAGATAAAAAAAGATTTGAAACTCAAGAAATGACAAAGGCCAAGAAATACACTAGGGCTTCCTGGACGTCCAGAGGGCAGAAGGAGAGCAATGGATCTAGACAGATCTGTGAAAAGGAGAAAAATGAAACAAACTAGATGGAAGGGATGAATTTCCTGCTTCATATTATATTTAAGGTCAGTTGTGATGTAGACACAGTCTGTGCCAAATGTGAAAGCATTTATCTAGTTAAGGACACAAAAGACATTATTCCCTACACCATGCACACGATGATTTCAAATCCCAGCAGAAAAGGCATTCCTTGACTTGAACAGAAGAATAGAACTTGTCTTTATAGGGAGAAGGGCATAGAAACTACTGACAGAGACTGCCCAGGCAGCCAAGTCATTAAGAGAACATTTGTTTTTAGACATTCACAGAAAGAAAGGGAAAAAAATCTCCTAGGGGAGACAGGCTGAAAAGCATTACAAATTTGGCTTTCAGTAGAGGGGAATTTACAGAGATGGGGATTACTGAGAGAGGGAGTAAGGTAGAATGAGAAAGGAATTTGAATAATAATTTCTATCTTTCACATTCCCATATTCCTATCTAGACTCGTTCTTAATATCTGTGTGTGTGTGTGTGTGTGTGTGTGTGTGATACAGACCAAGGGGAAACAATGGACTCATTCTCAAAATTATGTTTTATTGTATATATCCATAATTAAATACAATGCTAAATTTCAGTTAGACTTTAATGAATATATATAATATTTATTTATTTATATATATAATAAATATATATATATATATATGCATAAGCATATGTGACATTCCCTTTTTTCTCTCTCCATTATCATTAAAACTTAAAATGCACCTATTTGTTAAGACACTGGCCTCTTTGCCATTCTACGTGAGTTTCTTAGTGATGCCTGCCCTCTAAGAGCCTAATTAAAAAACAGAAAATCAGGAAGAGATATTAATCACATAAAAAGACTGCATACTAAGAATATACAAATTAATTGCTTTTCATGAAAGCAAAGAAGTGGATGCATTCAACAGACTAACAAAACAAGAGAATACACAGGAGAAGGGGTGGGGTTTCTAACCCTCTTTCAATGAATTAGGGCACATTTCACAGAAAAGAAAAAAGTAAATTCTGCCCACTCCTCTTTGGCAAGAGGAAGATACTTTAACAAGCTAAGTTAAACAGGGCATTCCAAGAGGAGTCCTCAAACTTTTTAAATAAGGGGCCAGTTCACTGTCCCTCAGACTGTTGGAGGGCTGGACTATAGTAAAAACAAAAACTTTGTTTTGTGGGCCTTTAAATAAAGAAACTTCATACCCCTGAGTGAGGGAGATAAACATCCTCAGCTGCTGCATCTGGCCCTTGGGCCGTATTTCGAGGACCCCTGGGTCTAAATGCAGGATACTTTCCTACATACCCTTTTGTGTTCATTCAGTTATTTTCAAATCATGTCTAAGACTTTGTGAACCTTCTTTGGATTTTCTTGGCAAAAATACTGGAATGGTTTGCCATTTCCTCCTCCAGCTCATTTTACAGATGAAGAACTGAGGCAAACAGGATGAAGTGACTTGCTCAGGGCCATACACCTAGTAAGTGCCTGAGGCCACATTTGAACTAAGAAAAATTAATCTTTTTTATTCCAAATCCAGCCCTTTATCTACTATGGCACCTAAACTTTCCCATATATACCTTTTAGCCACCTTTTTAAAAAAAAGTTTTTTGTTTAATTTTAAAGAACAAAATCTTCTGTTTATCTTTGTTCAAGGACATATTTCTGGTTTTGATTCTAAGGAGTGGTCAAAAGCAAAATGACAAAGAGAGTATTGGGGAAATTTTTTTTCTATCATTTATCCACACTCAATTGTACCAGAAATCTCAAGAATAAGGCAATATAATATAGTGGGACAGCAGAGGGTCATTGAATTTAACTCTGGAGAAAAATGTGAGATCTAGAAATCTATCTCTTGTATAACATTGGACAAGTCAATAGATTTCTCTCTAAGCTTTAGTTACCTCATTTGTAAAAATGAGGGACTTAATGCTCTCTAAAATCACATCTATCTCTTAATTTTATGATATATAGCGGAGTTGTCTCAAAACTGTTGCCAAACAGATTGGACTGATCAGTATATATCTATGTGGCCTTGATTGCTGGTAATTAAGACATTAAGACAAATGAGAACATTTGTCTCTCTAGACTTTGACAAAAAGTAGAGTGGGATATTAAAGGGAAGGAAAGTTTTCAAAAAGAATTTATACAAAATTTCAAAAGAATTTATACAAAAATATATTGTAGAATAGGAGCAGAGAGGCAGAAAGGAAAAGAAGTATAAGTAACAATTTTAGGTGTTCTAGACTATATTTAGTAATTAAGTCAATATTATGGTCCTTTTGTTAGCCATTAGATTATAAACTACTTGAAGGCATGCTTATTAGAATATCTGAAACTACTATTCTCTACTGGTTATATTATTACATAAATGGTCTGTAGCTAAGTGATTTAAAGAAAGAGGCAATTATAAGACTTTGAGAGTGTTTCTATGGTTATACATGTAGACTTGGTTAGAAGGAAAATGGTTGCTAAAATTAGGTTAACACACATATTACTATGCATTGTGGTAGAATTTGGTTTTCTATTAGGGAGAAAATCTATTCTATATATATGCGAAGGTCTGACTACACAAAGGGAATCTTTGCTCAATTTGATGTCTTCAATCTAATTCAGTTCCAATTGATCAATAATGGACAGAATCAGCTATACCCAGAGAAGGAACATTAGGAAATGACTGTGAACTGTTTGCATTTTTGTTTTTCTTCCCAAGTTATTTTTACCTTCTGAATCCAATTCTTCCTGTGCAACAAGAGAACTGTTAGGTTCTGCACACATATACTGTATTTAGGATATATTATAACATATTTAACATGTATAAGACTACCTGTCATCTAGGGAAGGGGGTAGAAGGAGGGAAGGAAAAAATCGGAACAGAAGTGAGTGTAAGGGATAATGTTGTAAAAAATTACCCATGCATATGTACTGTCAATAAAAAGTTAAAATTATAAAAAAATAAAGAAAAGAAAAAAAATTGACGTCTTCAAGCAAAGACTGGATATTTGTATGTGAAATATACTTTACTGGCTGCCACTGATGTCCTATTCAACTCTATTTGTAATTTTTGGGGAAAAGGTGATAATATTTAGCTTGGATAAGGAAGCAAGAAAATTCCTTTTCACTTTTGGAAGAATTACTTAAGGTAAAAATATGGTTGCTACCTCCACATTCTATTCAACTCAAGTGAAAATGCCCAGATAAATGGATTTCTGATAAAGTATTTATTGAATTCTATATTCTGCTAATAAAAGGCATCTTTGCCTGAGGAGGAAAAAAGAGAGTAATCACTAACAGTGTTAGTGGAATTTTAAGATAAAGATTTCCCATGCTCAGTTCATTATAATTGAACTATAAAAATAGTGATTGAAAAGAAAAAAAAAACATCAGATGAATATTTAAATCATATTCATTGATAATTAAAAGCAGCAGGGTAGTTGTCACAATAAAGCACATCAGTAGAAAATTGAGAATTCCTTCTAGGTTCTCTAGGTATCTGCCATTCAAATACATTTTAACAATGAAAATGATTTGAAAGAGATTGTGAAGCTATCCCTCTGTCGTTTTTCTGTGGCAAGAAAATCTTCCAAGGTGAAAAATCTCATCAGAAAGGTATGAAAAAACAGTTTTATACATATTTTGACTATGTATAAAACTCAAATCCTTTTCCTGATTTTTTAGACACATATTTACATTTTCACATGATTTCATTGACATTCTGATACAAAATTTTTAGTAGTATTCATTTGAGAAATTCATCTGGATCAAGCTTCATAAACAGAATAGTATAATAGAGGGAGTTGGATAGAAATCTCAGTCTTCCAATTCTGGCTAAGTAGGAGTGATCTTGGACTTAACTAGTTCTACCCAGATAACAGAATGAAACCACTTTATCTTGATTCCCTGGGGTGGTTCTCTCAGGGGAGAGCTTCCCTGAGGGAGATTCCCAAGCTTTCCCCGCAAAGTCAGAGAGAGAGAGAGAGAGAGAGAGAGAGAGAGAGAGAGAGAGAGAGAGAAAGAGAGAGAGAGAGAGAGTTTGTGTGTGTTTTGGGGCTCCCTTTGATGGTCAAGAATTCATTATACTTTTATATATTTCATTCTTTTGTATAGGAATTAAATGAAATATTTTAATATGATTGTATAAATCTGATTGTTGACTTTTTCTGAAAAACTATATTGATGAAGAATTCAAAAAATTTGGAAAGATTTTATTTCATGGGCTCCTTTAAAGTGAAGAAAGCAAAATCAAAAGATTAAAAAGGAAAACAATAATAAAAGCCAGAAAGCTGGTCATTAAATGTAATGACAAGTCTTTGTTCCAGACCCAGAATAAGGAAGCATGCTTCTTTCTTTTTATTGGAGATGTTAACTACATGTGTGGAATGTTATACTTTGAAAACCTCAGAAATCATCTATTTCAGCACATTTGCAGATGAGGAAACTGAGGTGTAAAATTTTAGATCATATGTCCACGGTCAATTGAAAAAATTCTTGAATGAAAGGCTAAGTTTTCTGTTTCCCAGGGGAGAGCTTTTTATCCACTATACTTTTTTTTTTCTACTGTTCTACTCCAAACCATTGTTTGCAGCCTTCTCTTCCACCATTCTTTTACCAGAGTTCATACACAGGAATTAGATTGATTCATTAAGATTTTATTTTTGCTTCCTCCATGACTTTTTCTCCCAGTAGTTCCCACTCTGATAAAAAGTGATAAGCCCAAAGAATAGATGATCAAAAAAGAAGGTAGGGTGATCTAGATCCCTAGATCATCTATAGAACAGATAATCAGTTCTTAGCAGAACTTAGTAGAAAACTGACTGCACTGAATAATCTTTATAAAATATTGTTTTGTGCTAGGGAATCATACTATGCCAAAATTAACATAGGCAAACAACAGGTATACTGTACTTGAAATGCTAATGCCATGACTTTGTGTACTTCAGTTTTCAGTATCAACTTTTCTTTTAAAAAATATTATATTAAACTTTAACATTTTATACCACTGATAATTCTTAATAATTTCTCCCTAAATTGTAAATTGTTAATTCCTTGTCAACAAATAAAAATAGTTAAGTGAAATGCTTATGCAACATTCCACACCTATAGTCTACTAGATCTCCCTTAGAGGAAAAAATATTCATCAACACCCTCAGTCTGGTTATTGCACATAATTTAGGTTCTGATGTCTAGAGATTTTTTTTTATTAATCTATTCATTATGTATATTGTTCTTTTGGTTTCAGTCCAAGCTATATTTAAAAAAAAAAAACTACACATATACTTTTTCATTTGATGACCACATCAATCCTCATTGCTTTAATGGATTATCTTTATGCAGATCAATCCCAAATCCACATATTCATTCTTGGTCTTTCTTCTAGGCAGCAGTCACACAAGTACAGCTGACTTCAACTTATATCCTTAAACTCATTATTCAAATCTCCTTTGTCTGCATTTTAAGATTTACCTAAACTCAGCTTTTTGCTCTAACTCACATACAATCATCCATCTCCCACCTCCATCCCTTTGCCCTGGCTTGATCCAATTCCTGGAAAGCACTCCCACCCACTTATACATCTGAGAATCCTTTCTTTCTTTAAAACTGTGTTCTGGCATTTTTTATTATATAAAGACCTTCTTGACTTACTCACATGGTAGCCTACCCTGTTGCCCCATCAATTTGCCATGTGTGGGGGGGAGGGGGAGGAACTTGGAGTCATTAAAGAACTTTGCAATTTCTCAAAGTATTTTTATCTTGCACTCTTGTTCTTTTCAATTTTAGGTTCAGTTCACTGTCAGTTTGTAGTATATAATGTATATGCAATTATCCAAATAAATACATTATGTATCAATCCCCAACACATGTAGATCACGAGAGCAGGCTAAAAACTCCCTTGAATTTCATAAGTAAATTCTTCATTTTTTTGTGCAAAATTACCTTCTCCATTTTTGCTTACTTAAAAAAAGATTCAAACTCAAATGTTAGTACTTTACCTGCCATTGGCCTAAGCATTGGGCTTTGCTTTGAGGCACTGAGGTAACCATTGGTACAATGGATAAAAGGCTTGTGATGAAGTCAGGAAAGCCAGAGTTGAAATCCTGCTTCAGACACTTAACCAACTGTGTGACCCTGAACAAATCACTTCATCTTGGCTTCACCTTGCTCAGTGTAAAATGAAGGTAATTGTGGCATTTCATATTGTTGTTGTGAGGATGAAATGAGATAAATAGTTGTTTAAAAAATTCTTAGCACAATGTCTGGCACAAAGATGTTCATGACTCTGTAGACCATGTTGTCCATGGAGTTTACTTGGCAAAGATAGTGAAATGGTTTACTATTGCCTTCTCCAGTGGATTAAGGAAAGTGGAGCTTAAATGACATTGCCATAAATAGTGTCACACAACTATCAAAATGTCAGATTTTTATTTGTCTTCCTAACTGCAAGTCCAGCACTCTATCCACTGAGCAATCTAGCAGCCTTTAGCACAAAGTAGGTACCATATCAATGCTTATTCCTTTTTCTGCCCTTCTGCTTTTGCACCTGCTATTCTCTCATGGTCCTTAGAGAGCAATTTCAGTCTTCTTATATCTCATACTCTCCCCTTTTCCCCTTTGCCTTCCCCCATAACATTAACCTCCTTGTAGTTCCTTGAACAAGATACTTCATCTCCTGCCTACAGGTATTTAGCTATCACTCATGTCTGGAATATCCTATCTCCCCAGCACTACCTCATGGTTTTCTTCAAGTCCCATCTAAAATTTGACTTTCAATAAGAAGTCTTTCCTAATCCCCTTTAATTTTTGTGCCTTCTTTCTACAGATTATTTCCACTTTTTCTTATATATTTCTTGTTTGTAAATATTTGTTTGCTTGCTGACCCCTCCATTATATTGTGAACACCTCAAGGACAGGAACTATCTTTTACCTTTCCTTGAATCCCTAGTATGAAGCTTAGTGCTTAGCACATAGTACATGCAAGCTCAGTTGTTTTACAGTTGTGTCCAACTCTTCGTGATTCCGTTTGGGGTTTTCTTAGCAAGAATAGCGGAGTGTTTTGCCATTTCCTTCTTCAGCTCATTTTACAAATGAGTCACTAAGGCAACAGAATAAAGTGACCTGCCTAGGATGACAGAGCTAGTAAGTGTCTGAGGCTAAATTTGAATTCAGGAGGATGTATTTCTGACTATAGATCTATCACTCTATTCACTGTCACCCTATTTCCCATAAACATATAAATATATGCTTAAAAATATATGCCCATAAACACATGCTTAATAGATAACTGTTGACCGACTCTTAGATTTTCTTTGATTTCTGGAGTATTTGAAAAGTCAAAACCACAAATATATCTGCAAAAAGATGCTTATGGTCATGTGTCAGGCAAAAAGGGACTTTAAAATGAAATCAAAACATTCAACAGGTGTCTGAGTGGGGATATAGGAGGAGTGTTTACAGTCAGAGAGTGAGTTCATATCAACACCTAAATATAAGTAATCAGCTAATGGTTGTTCCAGTAGAATTTCTAAGTGTGGTGATTCATGAATGGTATACAAGAAATCAGAGCCACTAATAGATAGCTAGAAAGTGCTGTTCACATGAAACTGTGATTACTATAAACCTCTAATTATGTGCTCTGGGGAGAACCATGTGTCTTTTCCACTGTAATTTCTAGTTCTTAAACTGGAACTCTATGACTTCAATTCAAATCTCAATAGCTTCTTAGCTGTTAAATGCAGGCTTACCCAGGAATAACTGCTGATACAATCTGTTGTACCCTGCTGTACACAATCAGAATTTGTCAAGAATAATACGTTTTCTCTTTGATTTCAATAACTAATGATGGTTTTCAAAGAATGAATGACAGTTGGCTATAAAGATTTCAGTGAGGTTATCATTGAATGTGCCAAAGAGCTTAACAAAACTTTGAAACAATTGTCATTAAATTTGCCCTAGTAACATAACTGACACTCTAATAATTAAATAAACAGCTGTTTTCTACTAGGGGGTTAAAAACAAGAGTGATACAGAAGATGGAAGATGTTTAAGGAAACTAGTTCCTTCCTGAATCCTGTAATATTGGGATTTTATAAAACCAACCACCACCATTTCTGGTAGCCTTCATATGACAAGCCTTTTTCCATCCTATTGATGAATTCAGAAATTTAATTTTTTTAATTCACATATAATCATAGAATTTCAGATTGGAAGAGATCTCATGGACAAATCATACATGAACAGAATTCCTACTATAATATCCTTGGCAAGCAGGCATCCAGCCAATTCTCGAAGACTCCTAAGGAAGGGAAATCTACCTTTTAGGGTATCTTATTCCATTTTGTGGACACTCTAGTTGTAGTGAAGTTTTTCCTATCATCAACTGAAACTGACATCTTTATGACTTCTACCCATTTTTCCTGGTCCTGTGCACTTCAATCCAACAGAACAATTCTAAGTCCTTTTTCACTTGAATGTCCTTGAAATACTAAAACACAACTATAATTTCCACCCTGAATATTGTTTTCTCTAGAATGAATATCCCCAAGTCATTAAAATATTCTTTATATGTCATGAACTGAGGGCCTTTTAAAATCCTATATTCCTTCTTTTGGATACTTTCCAGTTTTATTACTATCCTTCTTGGTGGTCAGAATATAGTAAAATACTCCAAGTGAAGTCTGATGGTAGCATAGTATAGAAACATGACCATTTCCTTATTTTTAGAAGCCATTTTTTCTTAATATAATCCAGGATTATACTGATATTTTGGCTTCCATATCACACTGCTGCCTGATACTGAACTAGCATTCCATTAAAATGGCCAGATCTCTTACAGGAGAAAATACTGTTTAACTGCACCTTCTCTATCTTGTGCTCTTGAAATTGATTTGTTGTAACCCAGCATCAGATTTTATATTTACCCCAAATGAATTTCATCTAATTAGATTCAGTAATTAATACAGCCATGTAAGTATTATCCCTGGCCCTATCATCCCCTCCTTTCCCAATAGATTATTACTATCTGCGGCACTTACTACAGTATCTTGAATATACATAATAAGTGTTTAATATATGCTTTTTGGATTAGATTAGTTACTTCTTTTACACCTTTAATATCTATTAAGATTCATTTGATTATAAATGTAATTCATTAAATAGCATTTAATTAATATTACATTTCATTGTAAAAGGAACATATGCAGTTTAAGGTAGAAATCCAATAGACATTCATTAATTTTCTACTAACACTGGTCATTATATCAGATTTTTATGAGGAAAAAAAAAGACAGGCTATCTTCTCAAGAAGCTTACAGTCCACTTGGGAAAATATATTCATAGATAAAAGATTATAAATATATGTATGTGTATATATATTTATATGTTTTATATATATATGAGTTTCAAAATAACTTACATATACATATATCATATATATATACATATACACATATATATCTTAAAATTCTTGTCATTGTTTTAAGATTTAATACTATATTGAATATAAATGCATATATACAAGTATAAGTACATATTGTGTGTGTATGTGTGTATATATATATATATATATTTACACATTTACACAGAGTGATTTCAAAGAAGGCATAGATCATATAAACATAAATAACAAACAGGAATAAATTAGAAGGGATTAACAGCAATACTTAGGAGAAAAAGACTTCAAGGAAGACATGGGACCTGTGCTGAGATTTTAAAGAAGACAGACAAATCTAAGAGGCAGAGATCAAAAGAGGATTTATTCCAGGCATGGAGCAAGTTTATAAAGGTAAGAGATGGAATGTTCATTTTAAGAATCAGGTATTAGAGGGGTGATTTGATATATTTATATACACACACACATACACACACATGCACACACACACAAACATATATATGTATATATATATATATACACCCTGCAGTAGCAGGGTGAGGTGAGAGGGATACAGTTTGGAACTTAAAATATAGCCTAAAATAAAATTTAAAAAATAAACAGCTATAATTACATTGTCTCTACTGGATCAGAGCATGTGTGAAAGAAAGAAGTAAGAAACAGAGCTAAAAATGTAAATGGTATCCAGACTGGAGATGGCCTTATATGTCAAATTTAAGAAGCTGTTATATTAACCTAAGGCAAGGGGCAAGGTGTTTTTGGAGTAGCAGAGTGGCATATTGGGATCTGTATTGTAAGAATATTCTTTTGTCATCTATATGGAAGAGAATAATGATCTTCTAATTCAGAAAATCTTATAATAGTTCTGAAAAGAGTTGATGGGAACTATGCTAATATGGTTAGGGAGAACAAATAGCTGCAAAAGCTGTTACACATATTGTGGAGACAAAAGTAACATTACTTAGCAGATGACTGAGGAAATGAAAAAAGCTGAGGATGATTAAAAGGTTATATAACTGGGTAATTGGTAAATAATACATAGTCCTCAAAAAGATATAGGAACTTTTGGAGAAACGGGCAGATTGAAGAGGGAAGGTTATGTTCTTATTTTGTTCCTAATGAGCTCAATATAATGATAGGCTATTCTAGTGAAGATATTTATCAAGCAGCTGAGATCAGGAAAGAGATAAAGATATTTTTTGGACAATCTGAATAAAGATATTTTTAAACCCCTGGGAGCTAATGAGATCTCCAAGTAGACCTGCTATAACTCTATCACAGTCATTTAGCATCTCAATATTATTTTTGTTCATATGGAATTGGAAGATAGAATAGCATGACTCAAAGTTTAAGTTGGTCAAATTTTGTTCAAAGAGCACTGGAATTGAAGTTAAAATACTTAGACTCAAATTCTGGCTTGCTATTTACTGCCTGTGTAACTTTTGGCAAGCCACTTAATCCATCTGTGTCTAAATTTCTTCACTTGAAAAATGAGGGGGTGGGAAAATAAATAGAGTGTTTATTTAGCACTTACTATATGCCAGGTACTGTGTTCCAAATTGGTGATATAGAAAAATGGAATAATCTCTTCTGCAGTCAGGCTTCTCTCATTCTAGTTAGAAGAGAGTGGTCCTTCATATATAAAAATGGTATATTATTCATAGGATTTGTAGTTGAAAGAAACCCGAGACAATCCCATCCAATCTTATCCTTTTATAGATGAGAAAATTGAGGCCAAAAAAAGGTGAAGTGAGGTCTTAAAGAAAATAAGGTGCAAAATCTGGATACAAACCCTTGTTCTCTGATTGACATTTCATTGTTCTTTCTATTATAGCATTCTATAACTAGTATTGATTCATTTTCAATAGCTTTTTTCCTAGTAGTGAAGTTGGGTTGAAATCACTCATGTTCTTTCTCAGGATTCTCTTTATAAAATGGTTGATACTAAGCATTCACTATATGACCAAAAATTGAATGCCCTTCCTACCTCCCACGCTCTGTAAAGATTAAATTCATGACCTTGGTCTTATTTTCAACAAGTTCCAAACAACTGATTGGTCTATGCAGTTTAGGAATAGTTCCAGTTCTATATATTGAATATATTGAATTAAACTGTGTTTAATTAATTTCAATTTAATAAGTACTCTTTTAGTTGCTTTCATAAGACAAGGTAGAAAAACATAGTTTGCCTTAGAATCAAGAAAACCTGAAACCAATTCTCATCTATTTACAATATTCTGGTTAGGTAACTTTGGGCAAATCAGTCAGTGGCCTAAACTTGTTTTCTTAGACTAGAAAGTCAGCTTTTGTCATGAGGAGTTCCCTAAATGATAAAATTATATAGTCTTCCTCTTTCACACTATTCCCCTTCCCCACTCAAAGGACAAAGCAATGTACTAGGTACTAGGAAATTTGAAGGAAAAAAAAGAAAAATAATATCATAACGACTTTTATGGACATGTTTTGCATAATTTCATACATGATTTCTTAATTGTGGGTGGGGAATAAGGGAGATAACACAGAACTCAAAATATTTACAAACAAATGTAAAAAAATTTGTTTTGAATGTAAATGGGGAAAATATTAAATAAATAACAATAAAAAAGAAAAAGAATATGCCCCCAAGATATTCACATTCTTTGGAGGAAATGGTGCTTATAACTTCTAAACAGATAAATACATAAAATATAGTTTAAAGAGAAAATCAGGAAAGGAAATTTAGGGGACATCATGTAAATTTCAAAACTTTTGCAGGATTGTAAAGTTGTGAAGAGAAGCAATGTAAAAGAAATCTAAGAAAGCTGACTGCAGCTGGATTCTAAAGGGCTTCATATTCCAAGCTGAGGAGTGAATGTTATCCTACAGGCAATATGGAAACACTGAAGATTCTTCCACAAAGGGTGACAGTGAACAGACCTGTGCTGTAGAGAGATTATTTTTGCAGTGAGGTGGAGGGCAGTTTTGAGAGGGGGAGAAGAGAAATCAAAGTCGAATGACCAAATTAAAAGGCTATATTGGTAGTCCAGTTGAGAAACCCTAAGAGCCCAAAGTGATCAGATTTTTCATGTTCTGTCCTTATTCTGTTCCTCAATCTTTCCTCCCCCCCCCCTTTTTTTTTTTTTTGCATAAAGCAAAAGAGTGACTAGTTATTGTCACTGACATTAGAATATAAGATGCTCGATGTCAGGAAATATTTCATTCTTATCTTTGCATTTCCAGAGTTCAGCACAGTACCTGTTTCACACCAACTAACTCCTTCCTACCAGTTATAATCTAGTTCAATGTTAGGATTGCAAAGGAGCTCAGGGTTTACCTTTTCAAACATCTGACTGAAGCACAAATCCATTTTACAAAATTCCCTTTGTTCCTTAAGGTAACCCACTCAATCTTAGTCTGACTATACATTGAGCTGAAATAGGTCATCCTATAATTTCCATTTATCTCTTACCCAGCTTCATAAATTTAGAGGTGGAGGTGGCATTATAGATCCATTTAATCCTTTTTCAGGTGGTCATAAAAGGAGGAAATGAGAGAGCCAGGATTCCTATCTGAGGCCTCTGACCCCAAAAGTCACAATCTTTTTACCACACCATGATGCACATGTTTGTTGTGCCCTCTTTCCCAAATAGTACATATGACTCTTTTACTTCTCTACTTAATTATTTCAAAACCATGATACTGTCACCTCTAAGTCTTTTCTTCAAGCTAAAACTTCTTAACTCCTTTCCTTTTATACCACTGATCGCTTTCCTCTGGACACATTTTGACTTTGCAATATTTTCCTAATCTGTGACATCCTAAATTGAACACAATACTTTAATTTAATCTGAGTACAGGAAATACAATGGGATGATCATTTCCTGTATTCTGAACAATATATTTCCATTAAAACAGCTCAAGATCACATTCAATTATTTTGACTATCATGTCACTCTGTTGATTTATATTGAACCTGTAATTAGTCAAACAATGGAAACAACATTAACATCTTAGATTTTTAATTATTACATAAGTTAATGAACACAAATATTTAGTTAGTAAGCATACAAATATTTTTTGACAGACATGGTTCCCATCTTGTATGACTTGGGTAACAAGTTCTAAAATCATACCTCCCTTAGTCTCTTGACATATCAATACTATTTCCCTGTATTATGAGCCTTCTATGAAAGGAACTGATATTAAAACTACAGCTGACTAGTCATAGTATGAAACTGTATTTCCTATTTTCAGCTGATATTTGAAACTGATTCTTTAAAATCAGAAATAGCATTTAAGTAAAGTCACTGTTACTATGATTATTCATCTTCTCATTCCTTCATTTTTACAATGATTCAATACCAAACCACCTTAGTGTTCAACTATAGAATATAGAATATTAATGATAACAGCTATTAAATCCAATTTGATTCACATGCAAAACCAAAGTAACGTGACTATTTCTTTGCATATCTTGAAAAAGCAAGATTACTTTTTTGAATGATCATGTCTGTTTTTATGTGGGTGCATGTGCATCTCTTTGTATGCCTGTTTTGATTCATTAATTCATTCATGATCATGAGAATCTGCTTTTCTCCCCAAACTCTTCCTTATATATCTTCATGTCAACTTATTTAAAAATCTAGAGGGCTAATTTTAAATAGTTTTAATGTAACTAATGTTTCTATATAGTATGTTTTTTTTCTTTAAAAAATTTAACTTCCAGTTCAACTAAATTAGAAGAACATAGTCTATCTCTGTTGATTAAAGATAGAATATGTGTTGGTTAAAAAAAAAAAAAAAAAAAAAAAAACTCTACTTCTAGAGAATTGAATTCTGTTATACACATACTCAAAGGTCCTACGATTTCCTCAGTTCAGTGTAGGTTGCTCTCTGTGAGATAATTTAGGATACTACTAAAGTCACATGGAAATTATATAGCTTACGCAGAGTTGACCAGTTAGTAAATACCAGAGGTGGAATTTGAATCCATAATTTCCTGACTCCAAGACCAGTACTCTATCCCCTCTGCCTCTATTGCAGATTTTCAGTAACAAAAAAAGAATCGGGGAAGCACATTCTGTCCTTGAGCTGACTCATTGTGTATTCTAATCATGTATCATATTTTGCCTACACTTGTCAGATAGGTGTCTTCACTTATTACAATGCATCTTATTCATCCTTAAAGCAGTGATCAACATCCAATGGACTGAGGTATATAGTCCACATAGTATTACTTTAATCTGTCACACATCCATATCTATTCTAATCAATAATATAACAAATAGGAATTTAACTGGCTAGAAATAGGCATTTGTGTGTGTACTTAGCTGCAGAAAAAAAAAGATTAAATATTTTCGTATATACCTGACTAAAGACTGGCTACATAATCTATAAAACCAGTATTCCCAGCACAAAAATTTATTTTTGGCAGTATTTGGCCAACTGACCATGCAGATTATCACATGAAACCAAAGAAATAAGGGTAGAGGGAAGGAAGGAAGGAATAAATGTGATCAACTTCCTAATTCATCTGGATGACAAGTGTACATGGATTAAATCAGTTGGAAGATTTATGGAAGGATATATTTTTGTACAGTATTGCACTTGAAAGAAATTCCTTCCTCAAATTCAACACTCCTAAAGTAACTAGTATGTTGCTGTAAGCAGAACGTTTCTTTCTGTAGGAATGTCATCAGTACAAATAATGCAAAATGGCTGATAATCTACTTTAGGAAGTAATTCTTTCTTATTGTGTTTTTTGAATCCCAGAAATAGAGAGATCAACTACCAAGAGAAGTACAAATGGGAAATACTACTACCAAGAGAAAACTTGGGATCAAGGTAATACATTCTGACAGCTTTTTTGTCCTTTCTTCCTTGGCCCTTTCAGGTTTCTTATTTTTCACTATTGGTCAGAGAAAGATGATTAAAGTAAAATAAATACAATCTCTTTAAGGCTTAACCATGAACAATATATGAATGGCAGAGAGAGCAAATTCTTAGAGATGCAGTAATCTATTAAGAGATCCTGTAATGGGAACAGGACTATCTTGGAGGGAAATTTAATGAAAAAACTAGATGATACATAGAGAGATGGTAAAGCATGCAGATCATACTGAGCTAGCTATAGCTGGTATTAAAATTAGATTTAATATAAAAGCAGATGTTCCTGCCAAATTTCTGCCTGAATGGGAGGCAGACTGCCCAGCCTCACATACTTACTCCAGCCAAAGCCCGAAAATGACACCAGACTGAATAATAATCAAGAAAGGCAATAAAAAACTACAACATGTGATTTCATTCACCCCATAACTGCACAAAAGCTCACAAGCAATAGATAAAGGGGTTCTTACAGGAAAGCAAATGTCAGAGAAATTAGAGATAAGTCATATGTATCTTGCTAAATTCTGTGTCTGGAAATAGCAAGGTGGAAATCTCTGTTGAGAAAGCCCTAAAATGGTAAGGAAAAAAAAAAAAAGCCCCAGGGAAAGAATCTGGATCTTGCACGCCTTGAAAATGGGTAGTGGACAATGCCATGACAATCAAAGCTGTGACTACTAGCATATTACCTCATATGGTGCAGTAGCCCTCAGACAACAGTGTTCAGGTAAGAATATTCTGGGTTCAGAGTGCCTAAGTTTCATAAAAGTATGTCCTGAAATTCCAGAAAAAACTCTGAATTTCCAGCACTATGAACTACAAAGGTTCTAAGAAAACTAATTCTGGAAATTAGAATTTAGATCAAAAACCCAAAGGATCAAGAATAAGAGCAAATAGGCTAATCCTTCCACTTAAAATCACAGTAGGGGAAACTGACTTTTTCCTATTACTAAAACTCATTTTAAAAACTAGAGCTGGGGATATGAGAAAATAAAACTACTTACTATTACCACTTACGAACAGAGATAGCCAAAATGTAAATAAGTATAAATAAAACAACATATTGATGACTACCATTTACAAATGAAGATGCTCAAAATATCACAGCAAAAGAGTCAAAGGATAAAAACTTTATTTTCCACAGGTTCTGTATAAACACCTAGAAGACATTAAAGAGAGAAAAAAGAAATAAATTTTGAAGAAAGAATTGGAAAGAGAATAATAGGAGAAAGTGGCGAATCTTATCCAAGAAATGAACTTATCCAAGAACTCAATGACTCCATAAGACAGAAAGAAGTATTAGAAAAAAATGAAAAGAAATAGAGTAAAATGTAGACAAACAAAAATTATCCAGTTCAGTGAGAACCAGGGTCAAAGTAAAAATAGAGAGATTCAACAAATCACTTCCTGAAAGGAAGACCACATGAAAAAAGTTCCAGTAGCATAATATCTAAAATTCAGAATTTATGTCAGTCAATAATGTTTCAAGCATCATTGCCCTCCCACTCTCAATCCTCCCCAAAATCTATTGAAATACTACCAAATGATGATCAAAAGTCATGCAAGACCTGAAAGCTTCTACTACTAGGTGTAAAAAGGAAATCTTGGAATGTAATGTTCCAAAAGGTTTGGAAATATCAAAGAAAAAAAATGATATTAATAACAAACTCTTCAATATGGATGCAAAGACAATATAAAGTCAAAATCATTTCTAGCTTGGAGAGAGAAATCTCTAAATTGGCAAAATCTGCCATGTCTTCTAACATAGATCTGTTTTAAATACAATTTGAACCAACAAGCAAGAAAAAAGGAAAAGCTCATTAAAGACAAAGAAAACACAAACACACACACACACACACACACACACACACATACACACAACACTGCAAAACAAAAACAAAAAAATCAAGCCAGTAACATTTCATGATAGAGACCAGTCTCTTCTTTCCTGCATCATTTCCCCCTAAGTGTTCTTTCCTAAATTAAAAAAAAAAAAAAAGATAGACCTTAGCCAGATCATAACATCAATCACTCCAAGTTGTGGGACACAATCATCTTATCTGACAAGAGTTAAATTTGGTCATCTACCTTATATTATTTCACCTTTGTTCTTTCCACTTTCCTAAAGGGAAAAGTCTAGAAAGTATTTTAGGATAGTGATATAATATTTCTTAATATTTCTAGAGAAGCTTAAAGGATAAAAATGTTTTCACATAACTAAAAATAACTTCTATTAAAAATGAGTTTAATTACACTGAGAGTAGGGAGTGGAAAGGGAAAGTACTTTAATGGATTAGAGAATTTTTTGATGAAAAAGCCCAAACTAAGTAGGAATTTAGAAATACAAACCTAAAAGTTCACAGAAACTTAGAAAAGTAAATTTATTTGAGCAATTGAATAGAACTGTATTATCTGTCATACCAATTAGGGTATATAAAAAGAGTATAAAAAGAGAAGGGGTAGAGTAAGAGAACATCAGATGAATCTCATTCTTAACTAAAAACAGACAAAGCAGTATTACATTCATGCACACAGTTTGATATGGAAATACATCAGCATCAAAAAGAAAAAAAGAGGAACTGGAGACTTACTGGGGAGAATAATATGTGAAAGATATAATCATAAGTAAAACAAAATTTTATAATCTGAAGTGGAGGTTAAAAGGAGGAAGAAATTGAAATAAAATAAAAACACTAGAATTTAAGGGGTTTTATTTAGACAATGGGAGACTGGCTGAAAAATTATGGCATATGAATGTAATGGAACATTTTTGCATTATAAGAAATAAAAAGGTGATTTCTTAGGATCCAGGATAGTATAAATTTATGAATAATAAAATGAGCAGAACTTGTAGGATCCTTTATAGCAGTATAGTAATGTAATTTAAAAAAAAATAACTTGAGAGACTTAGCTCTACAATGACCAAGCATGTATTCAGATGAGTGAAGATGACATATATTAATTTACCTACAGAGGGAAACTCATGGATACAAGGTCCACAGACATATTTTTTTGATATGGACACTGTAGAGATCTGTTTTGCTGAACTTTATTTGTTATCATTCCCTCCAAACCTTTTTTGCCTCAGTTTTTAATTGAAAGGGGTCAAAGTTAAGTGAGGCAGGCTTGGCAACAGAAATTCATCCCCCAGGGGAAAAAACAAACAAACAAACAAAATAATAGTTAGTTTCTAACATTTAAAAATGCATTGAAGACAGATAAGTTTAAATGAAAGCCCAAACAAGCAAGACAGTATTGAAAATAACATGTAGAATTTGTTGTTCAGTTGTTCAACTAGTGTCTAAGTCTTCATGATCCAATTAGGGGTTTTATTGTGAAGATACTGAAGTAGTTTTACATTTCCTTCTCCTACTCATTTTACAGATGAGGAAACTAAGGTAAATACATTAAATGACCTGCTTAGAGTCACACAGTTAGTAAATATGTGAGGCCAGATTTAAATTTGGGATGATGAGTCTAACTGGAGAACTTGTACTTTACTACACCAACCAATTGCTTGTATATTATTTACTTAACAAAAAAAGAAAAGGCAGGTTCAATTTCATATAAAGTCTTCTTTTATATTCTGTTTAACATATAAATGGCTTTTCTTGAACTTAATATTCAGAATTTTTAAAAAATCATCTTGGCATAGAAAAAGTGTTATGCTTAGAATCAGAAAGGCCTGGGTTAAAATTTTATTGCTGATACTGATAGGTACCTGACCAGGGAAAGTTCTTTAGCTTATCAGGACCTTAGGGCAACTTCTTAAGATGTGGTTACTAAATTATGTATCTGCTAAGATCCTAATTAACTCCCATCTCTGAAATTCCCTTCTATGATGTATTTAAAACAATGGATAAAAAAGGCAGGAAAACTATTATTTCAATTAGTCCAACCTTAAAAAAAAAAATGATTTAATTCATGTTGTAATGGGAGTATTGGGGCATGAAAGAAATGAAAAGCTAAAATTACTTTAAAAAGCAAATCCTCAAGCCAAGAAAAAAATTGAGAATTTTAAGGGAAAGTAGATTGTTGATAGCTTGTGTGTTATTAAATAATATTCCCTTAAAGTGAAGGTAAATCAAGGACCTAATTCTGTTTTGGTAGATTTTGTGAAAAGAACCACTAGGGAAAATCACTTGTGCTTCCAAGAATACCCTTGAATGAAAAAGAGTTATGGTTTTGTTATGATAGTTGAGAGTGTTACTCACTATATATTTTTAAAGAGCAAAATCTAGCCAAGTGTTTTTCACATTAATGCTGAAGGATTTATCAGGCCACTAACTTAAAGACAATATTTGAACTAAAAGGCATTGATTAATATTTCTGAAGTTGGGTATTTTAAAATCAATGCTTCTAATGCTCAAGTATAATAGACTGAGCAGTAACCTTACTTGCCAAAAGTCATTTTTTGGCCAATTGTATACCATTCAGATTTTTAATTTGTTGAGGTCAATTCTTCAGGTATGGCTCAAAGCATTTATAGTGGAATAGTCAAGATAGACTCTGAGAAAAAAAATGAATGAAAGAAAAGAGGGAAAAAAAGTTTTCTATCGGGCCTCACTGCCTTCGTGTCCTTACAATTTTTCTTCTCACTCTCATGGAACCTGGTTTCCTATGCTTTTATTAATCAGTGATCTGTAGCACATTTAAGAAAGAAAGTGGATTAGAGCTACAAAATCCAAAACCATTAAATACCTAACCATGAATGAGTTCAGTGAGTTTCTTCTCCTAAGAAATATTTAGTTTTAAAAATGAAGCACAAGAAAAGGAACCTAAAAAACTAAATCTCTGTGAAATTTCAGAAACCTTCAATATTGGGTGGGAGAAATATTTGTGGGGAGGGCTCCTCAGTTATTTCCAAAATGTAAGCCAAGTCTATACAATGGAAACCAAATAAACACTAATATATAGTTGGTCTATCAACTTAGATATCATCTTAATGTGCTTTCCACCTTGATACTTCCTCAACTCTTTCTGTTGGAATTCACAGTTTTCTTCAAGACTCAACCCAAGTACTACTTTATTCAAGAGATATTCCCTGTTCCATCTATTTATTAGTGTAAGCCAATGCACATATTGTATTCACCCTAGGAGAAAGTAAAGTTCTTAGTAGAAGGATTTATTTCACTTTTATATTTGTATCCCTAGATACTAGCAAAGTGCTTGGCTTAAACTAGGTACTTAATAGAATCTGGTTGATTGATTGAATACCTATTAAAAGCAGGAAAAAAGGCTATTGTGGAAAATCTGATTCATTAAAAAAAAAAAAAAAAAAAAAAAGACAGTCTAGGACAATGTAACGCATTGCTTGAATCCATAAAGCTCAAACTGGAGATTCAGCAATTGTCTGGTTAATTGGATCCTCCTTAATAATGGTACCAAATTTTAAAAGCACATTTTTTTTTTTTTTTTTTGGTGAGGGAGGGAAGCCATTTTCTCATTTAATTGGTTTAGCACATCTACAATTATCAAATTAAATGAAAACAGCATGGGACCTCACATCAGAGAGTACCTCAACACCTTTTTAGGGTTTTGTAAATTACATGGCACAGTTGCCACTCAGTCAGCCTATACCTAAATCCAAACTTGATCAAAATGTTTGCTGTATCACAGAGGTGACAATCTCTGGACAATTTTATTTTTATCTCCTTTGCAAGAAACTATTTCAGCTACTTTAAAATGCAGTAATGTAAATAATAAACTGTTTTAAATAGTTTGAGATCATCTTCCAAGATAAATCTTCCAATATTTAGTCCTTGATTATGGAAAAGGAATGCTCAGTACAAAAAAGAACTTTAGAAAATGTGCACTTTGAATCTGGTATTCAAAGAGGATGATAAAGAAAGTCCTGATTTTTTTCAATCATATTATAGCCTGAAAATTAATGGAATTATTTTTATACTAAAGTTATAAATACAAAGAATCCTCTTTGTTTTAATTCCTAGTAAAGAGGAAGCACAACAAGGATAAGAAAAAATTGAAAAATTACCTGATCGTCCATCTCTCTGAAAGTCCACATGATACCATTCTCCATCATTCACCTTCTTTTGCAAAGCTTTTATTTTGATAGTACCTGATCCCATATCCAACAACAGGTAGAGATGGCCATCCAGCATTTCAATAGCAAAGAAGTCAACCTTTACCATTTGGGGATTTTTGGCATCCTTCTGGTGTCTTGGCTTGCCATGACTAAAGAGTATAAGCCCATTAGGTTCTGTGGTACGAAAGTCAAATGATATGGAGCCTGTTTTCTTGGCATTCCACTTTGGGAGAGAGATGAAAGATTCTGGTGTCTCAAAGGTGATTGGGTCCAATGTTGCAACATTTTCACATTTAAATGCCACTACTCCATGTATCTTCATTTTAGGATCTCCTTGTTTGGCGAGCCGAGATAATTCCAGCCTGACATCATTATTTTTATATACAACCTGTAAATAAAGGATAATCATGAGAAAGATTTTCTAGTCATTTATCCTTTGGAGTTCACTGGGTCAGTGAAATCTGTATTTATGCATTTAACTCTAATGAAGGCTAGTTATAAAGGACAGGAATACTTAGTGGAATTCTAAATCTTTTTTAACCTGGAGTTAGAAATATTCTGATTGTATATGATACAACTGTCTTCCTTGCTAATAAAATTATTGCATCAATCAACTCAATACTAACTCTATCCAGTTAATTGAATTCAAATATAATTCACACATACACACACATAGAAAGAGATAGAAAGAGAGAAGCTTATAAAATTAACTCAAACAATTTAAAGAAATCTGTTTATAATTTGTGCTATTGTTCTTAAACTGGTATTGCAGCATTTATTGTTTAAAAGCTTTCTTCGCACATTCCATTTTGTTAATATTAGTTATTATTTCCTGTTCCTTTTAACACTCTCTCTCCAAGATTTTTCCTCACTTATAAACAGTTCAATCTATGCATTTCTGATCCACATATATTAGGGTCAGACCCTACCAAAAATTATTTCCCCTAAAAAGCAGATTCTTTATTGAGTACAATGAGGATATTAGATTTATAACAGAATCACATTGGAGAAACAATATTGAAGTAGCAAATAGCTTAGATTTTCTGAAAAACACTGTAATAGTATATCAATGATGCAAAACACCAGGTATAATTTTTTTGCATTAATATGTACTTGAATAATGTTAGATAAATCAACGATGGTTTCCTGTAAATCTAATCAACTTTTGTCACAGGTGTTCCACATCACATTCAGTTTTCACAAATATCAGGCAAAATCGGCTCTATAATGCTCATTTTTTAAGTAACCAAATTTCAGCTTATCACAGGTGAGTGAGATACATTTCAGGATGATAGCATCCTGTGTTTACAATGCTTTTTTGGACTCTAAATAAAATAATACCAATTTATTGTCATGTAAAAATCTGTTCTCTTATTATAATAAGTCAAAAGATAATTAGGCAAAACAAAGGACAACATTATTCCTCAGATTTCTCAAAATAGGTAGCTGAAAATGACTTTTGAGGTCATTTAGTCCCACCCCATAATTTTGGAGATGAGGAAATTTGGAACCAGAGAAGGGAAGGAAAGTGATTTGCTTGATGTCACAGGGAATAAATGAATAAATGAAAAAGAGAAATTTGAACACAGATCTGACTATAAATCAAGCACTTTTTCCACTTCTAAAGACCTAGCAGAGATTTCAGTTTGCAACTAGTTGTATTTATTGTTAGGAAACTTTCCTAATTTGATATCACATCAGGGATCATTGTAGAAAATGGGAATTATTTCATTTAAAAAACCAAAGCACCTAACAGTTTTTGCAGAGAAATTAATCCCATGCATCATAAAATGAGAGATTTCATTTAGGCCAAAGGAAGGCCCTCTTTCAAAGGGAAGTTTTGAATGCCAGAAAATTCTACTGAGGCCATTTCTCTGAAGAACTCTCTCTAGGAAACAAAAACATTATAGAGAACTAACTTTAGTGCTACCTTTAGACAAAATTTCTCCAGGGTGTGTCAGACTATTGCCAGGAAGGTCCCCTGATGCCTCAATGTGGCAAAGACCAAAGTTTCTTACTATTACTCTGACCCATTCTCCATGTAACTGCCAAAGTAATTTTCCTGAAATGCAGTCAAATCATGCAATAGCCCTTCAGAATAAACTTCAGTGGATTGCTATTACCTCTAGGATAAAATGCAATTTCATTTTGGCATTCAAAGCTGTGCAAAAACTTGCAATTACTTATCTTTTCAGTCTTCTTACACAAGTACTCTGTGGTCTAGTCATATTGGATTACTTTCTGTTTCTCTTACCTGAAAGTTTATTTCTCAACTCTGTATTTTTGTTTTGTGTGTTCCACATTTCTAGCATACTCTTCCTCCTAACTTCCATTTCTTAAAATCCCTGGCCTCCTTTTGGACTCTTTTCAACTGGTACTTTCTACAGAAAGCCTTTTATAGGCTTCTGGAGCTTTTTCCACTAAGGATACCTTCCACTTTCTCTGCATGTATGTTAAATATATTTGTTGAAATATTGTTAAAATAAATGATATCCAATATTTTGATTTTCATGATCTTTTTATAGAAACCAACATAGGGAGTTGTCTTTAGGACTCTTAAGCAATATTTTGTTAGAAATCACTCATATATACATAAATGATAACATTTTCCCTTGCATTGAACCCTTCTTAAATCAATACAAGAAATCTGCAATAAAATATAGTAGGAAAAAACTGTAAGAAACTGCTAAAACCAATGGAGATCAGCTGCATTAAGAAAATAAGAATTTTGTTGGAAGGATGCAGAGAGGAAAGGTAGACACCATTGAACACTTTGGGAAAGCAAATTAGGCTGGTTTAGAAGGTGTAATGAAAATATACTGGGCACCTAAGGTATGAACAAAAGATCATGAGAATTTACAGGGGTACTAAAAGGAAAGGGAGAAGTGCTGAAAGGCAATAAGAATAACTGCCTATTTCTAAATTTTACTGAATTCCAACCCTTTACTTGAGAAACATGAAAACCTTCACACAAGTCCCAGTTCCCAGGACCTAGGATTTAGGTTACTTCTAGGATATTATTGTTTCATTATGTTCTGTATGAAATAGACTCTTGTGGTCTAGTTTGGGAGCCAATTCTTCTTTTAGAACTTTCTTTCTCAAGGGATATGCATTCCAATTTCCAAACTACCAAGTGACAATAAACACTGGAGACAACTCATTCCTGAGTTGGGGACTGTCAGTACCTTGGAAACTTTCTCACTTGAAAGTTTCCTTGACACACATCTGAATCATTTCTGTAGTGGCAAGCATGAGGAGTTGAATTAAGTTCTCAGAGGGCATACACTTTCCTAGAAGTCTGTCTCATTTGAGCACCATAATATTTTTTTTTTGTCTCTCATCTTGTATTCCTTCTGAAGAAACTCAAGGAGACAGGAAGCCAATTTAGGCTGAGGCTATCATTAGTATGCTGATAGCTCTCAAATTTATACTACTGCTGCATTTGACCCAGATTTTATAATTATCTGACTTTTCCAAAGTAAGGCTGAAATTTAAGGTGAACTGATCATGGTTCAGTTAAAATAACATGGAGATGGTATCACAAAAATTCAGTAAAAGCAGACTTTTTTTTTGCTTCTTTCATAGCTGCTGAGGGTCTCAATCAATTTTAAAAGTTGCCTTCTTCAGTCCCAGAAGTCATTTATACATCTTCCTTTTGTATGGCCTTAATATTAGATTATAGTACTGCCATATAATGAATGGATTAACTGTTCCCCTTCACAATATGGTTCCTTTCTACCTTTCTTACCACTTCATATTACTCTCTTTCATTAATCTATATTGGAAACAAACTAATCTATTAGCTATTTCCCAACACCAACATTATCTCTTCTTTATCCATTCTGTGCACGAATTATATCCTATTCCTGGAATGCACTTCCTCAATTCCATATTTTAGATTCTATAGTAGTTAGTGCCTTTTGAAAATACTTTTCTTTTTATTGTATCAACACAGAATATTAGTAAGGTTCCTGAAGGCAGAGTCTATTGAATTTTGGCTTGGGTATCACTAACATCTCATGTAGTATCGTATGCTTAAGAAAAACTTATTAAATTAAAATGATGCACAATAGTGTGGGATTTGGGTGCTGTATCAATGCTATATCAATGTTGTTTTATTTCTGAAAACAATTCAAGGTACTGCATAGCACTTTTGTGACATGTGACGATTTGGAAGAAAGATACTAAATAAATCCAACACATCCTTGTGATTTGAATGTTTTCAATCACGTTTTCCTTCCTAGTATACTTTCATTCCTAGTATACTTTTGACTCCACCTTGTCCATACAGATATCATGAGGGATTTTTCAAGTGTTTCTGTTGAAATCTAGGTAGCATTTTTATGATATTCTAGTCTGGTAATGCTCCTAAAATAGGCAATGAGATTAGTCTTATATGACCTACTCTTGAAGCCAGGCTGGCTCTTTGTGATCAACACTTGCTATTTTAAATGTTCTAGAATTTTTCCAGAAATCAAAGTCAAGCTCATTGTACTATAATTTTGATACCATTTTCCTTTCTTTTTTGAAAATTGGGACACTTACCTTCCTTCATTCCTATAGCAGTTGTCCAATTCTTCAGGCTTTTTCAAAAACCATTGATAAAGGTTCAATAATGTTGCATTATTTTTATTGTCTCTAGTTTTTGAACTGTTATAGTGAATTTATAGGAAAGTTGTATCACAATATTCACAAACTCGAATCACAATACCAGTGAAGGCACTAAGAAGTCATATAATTCTATCAATACCTGATCAAGAATCCCCACTGTAACACATACTACAGTATTTTTGTCATCCAAACATCTACTTAAGATCTTTATAAGCCTGAAGACAGTGATTATGATTACAAATTAAAGTTTCTACTCTCTGGAATTAACATCCCTAATTCCTTCAATCAATATTCATAAGGATTCATAAGGATAATCAATATTTAAAATCTTTCACCATCCTAATCATCCCTTTCCATGGGTTCCTTAGTTCTTAAGTTTTATAAGTATTATTTTTTTCTTAGATACTTCCTATCAAAGTTTAAAAAGGCATCTATTTTCTTGACTATATATCATGCTGTTGAATCATATTCTTTTCAATTAAATTCTATCTCCCTCTCTCCACCCCTCTACAGTCATCTGCTGCATAATCTTGCCATCCTTCCTTCTCCTTTCAATTTGGAAGTATAAGGTTATACACAATTATAATACTTTACTTTACATTTATGTCTACTAAAATGACCAAAAACTTTTTGGCAGTTAGGTGGTGAAATGGATTAGATCTGAAGTCAAAAAGACCCATCTTCCTGATTCAAATCTGTCCTCTGACACTTACTAGCTGTATCACCTTGTCTGTTTTAGTTCTTCATTTGTAAAATGATCTGGAGAAAGAAATGGCAAACCACATTGGTACCTTTGCTAAGAAAATCCCAAATGAAGTCAGAAAAAGTCAGACAAGACTAAAATAATTATGCAACAAAATATAATCAAAGTTGAGATATTTTTGTACTTAGACTACATCATGTAATGTATTAGGTATTTTTCCCAGTATAACATCATATGTAAAGATAAATATACTTCCATAATTTAATGGAAATCTTTTGTGTTTTCTCCTCTCCTAGAATGTAAGATACTTGGAACCAAGGAGCATTTCTCTTTTGTGTTTATATTCTCAGCATTTATCAAAATGATAGGCATACGGTAAGCACTTAAAAAATTTGTTTTGTTTTAATTCATATATCCATTGTTAAGGAAAGCTTGTTACCATCACAACAATAAAAAATTTCATCTCATTAACTGATTACTTTTTCAGATTCAGTCATTTAATCATTTCTTAATCTAATTGATTTGACTCCACCTTGTCCATACAGATATCATGAGAGATTTTTCAAGTGTTTCTGTTGAAATCTAGGTAGCATTTTTATATTCTAGTCTGGTGATACTCCTAAAATAGGCAATGAGATTAGTCTTATATGACCTACTCTTGAAGCCAGGCTGGCTCTTTGTGATCAACACTTGCTATTTTAAATGTTCTAGAATTTTTCCAAAAATCAAAGTCAAGCTCATTGTCCTATAATTTTGATACCATTCTCCTTTCTTTTTTGAAAATTGGGACACTTACCTTCCTTCATTCCTATACCAGTTCTCCAATTCTTCAGGCTTTTTCAAAAACCATTGATAAAGGTTCAGCAATCATATTTAATATATATCCCTTTTAGGAACCTGAGATATAAAACTCCAAAGCCTAGTGATTTGATCTCATCAAGAGGAGCTATGTACTTTAACAATATCCTTTTAATCAGTTGTACTTCTCTGGAAACTAATTTGTTTATCTTTTTCTTCTGTTTTCTTTACTCCAAAGATTAATATCTTTGGTAAAGACAACAAAAACAAAATTACAATAGAATCATCCTGACGTCTGTTATTTCATCTCCCCAGCTTCGATTCTGATCTCTAATTCTTGATTCTTGGTAAAACAATCCCTTATAGAAGGATTTACCTGGTTTATTGCCTAGATGTATAGTTTGAGTTGGAAACTATTGGTTAATGTCCAAGATTCTTAACCTGGGGTCCATGACTAGAGTTCATAGGATCTGTAAACTTGGATGGAAAAAAAATACACCTTTCTTTTCACTAATCTCTAAATGAAATTTAATATCTCCTTTAATTATTGGGGAAAAAAGAAACTAGGTGGTATAATAGATAGAGTGATGGACCTGGAGTCAGGAAGACCTGAGTTCAAATTCATCTCAACATTTACTAGCTATATGATCCTTCATCTGTGAAATAGGGATAATAACACTTTGAGGTCATATGGTCAATAAGATGGAGGACTATATATTTTCTCCGATCCTTTTAGCCTCTCAAATCTCACCAAAACAGAAATTCTCTTCTAAAGATGAAATAACTTTATTTTTTCCAAGTTTTAGGCTACCTAGAACACAAATGAAAGTTTTTTTTTTTTTAATGGGGATAATAATAGCACTTGCCCATCAGCATTTTTTGTGAAGATAAAAATGAGATAATATCTTTAAAGTACTTTTCAAACCTTCAAGTTTTATACAAATGCCAGCTATTATTAGAAGGGGTTATTATAGAATTTACCAGACTAAAAGAGGGGCTTGTGGCAGGAAGAAATAGGAACCTATTGACAGATTAATACTTTGTTTTGTTTTTTGCTTTTTCGTAATTTCATTTGTTAGCAGGCAAACAGATTTTAATTAAGCCTTCCATGGAAAGACAAGCAGTGATTAGAAATGCCTCTATGGAAGAAAAAAAGAGCCTGTGCCCTTTGGAAAAACTAGTAACATCTGCTCATACTTCCAAAGATATTTTCTCAGATAACCAGCAAGATCTCTCATTCAAGCAAAATGTAATAATAGATAATAAAAGAAAACCTCTCATCCAGCAAATTTGTCATGTTTGCACTTGCAATAGCTTTTTCTTAAGCATGAGCAGTCCAGTTGCATTCTCTTTTTCATCATTTCCTCCCCATTTAAAGCTAAAGTGATTGATTATTTTCTGAAGCCCTTTCTCAGATTTCCTATGTGAATTTATTTTAAAACTGCATAAGATTGGGGCAGCCAGGTGGCAGAGTGGATAGAGAACCAGACCTGAAGTCAGGAAGACCTGAGTTCAAATCTGTCTCAGACACTTTACATTTCCTAGCTGTGTGACCCTGGGCAAGTCACTTAACTCTAATTGCCTCAGAGGAAAAAAAAAAACTACAAAAGATTAAGCATTGATGGTTTTAAAAAATGCTAGGCCAATAATTTTTTCTCCTGTGTCATGGAGAGCCACCTTTTCTCATGAATTGTTCCTTTTAGAGCAATATTTGAAACAGAGAAAGGTCAGAGGTAAAATATGAACAGTTATTCTGTTCAGGAAGTACCTGACACTGAATTAGCAGAGGACTTTAGTCAAAAGATGAAGGTGTGAGGTTTAAATCTCAATTCTGACACTTAATTCAATTTAATTTGACCCTTCAAGTGTTGTACCAGACATAATGCTAAGCATCAGGAACCCAAAAACGAAAATGAAACCATCCCTAACCTCAAGGAATTTATATTCTACTGGAGAGAAGTAGGAGTCACATAGAAAAGTAAATATAGATATTCACAAACTACATAGTAAAGCAATCTTAGGAGTTATATGAGAGCTCTAATAATTGAAGCAATTGGGAATAGTGAAATAGCACTTAGAACTGGGAGGAAAGGAGGGATAATATTCTAGATCTAGCATTCAGCATGGAAGGAGTAGCTGGAATATTGTATAAAAGGCAAGAATTCAAATCTGGTTGAAACACCGGTGTTTATTTGGTGTTTAAGGATGTGGGGGAAGATTGTGAAACTGTTCCAGGAAGTGAGTTTATATTCAAATTGTAAAGAGCTTTAAATGATAAACTGAGTAAAACCTTAATACTAGTAGCATGAGTGAGCTACTGACGTTTCTTGAGCAGTAAAATGTCTGACTTGTGATTTTGGCATCTCTGTTTAACATCTGTGTAGAAGATGGATTGGATAGTGAAAAGCAGAGATGTGGAGAAACCATTTTCAATAGTCCAGGCAAGATGATAAGGATTTGAACTAGGGGTAGTCTCTGTGTGACTGAATGTGTGAGAAAGAACAAATAAACCCTTTAGTTGAAATAAAATGTATGGGAGAGTAAGGGTTTTCTAGGAAACAGATATGTAATTTCATTGGTTAAAAAAAAAATCCCTGGAGAAGAAATCCCTTTACTAGTGCAGGATAACAACTTTGCTGCAACTTAATTGTTTTGAGTTTCCTATTGTAGTAAATCTTTAAATGATTTGCCTAATATCACAAAGCTAGTATTTGCTTGAGTCTAGACTCTAACCCAGGTCCTGAGTTTTAAGTCAATCCAGTATCCATTTGCATCTTGCTTTATTTATAGAAATATAAATATTATATGCAGAAAGTATCAAGTTGGCTACTTTGGCTAAAACAGCGATGATTATATAGTACTGTGATCATAGGCAAGTCACTGAATTATTCTGACCTTTAGATTTCACATCTAGTAATCATTGGAATTAAAATAATAAACTCTCTACCTCCTATGATCATTGGGAGGAAAGTGCTTTATAAAACTTAAAATAGTATAAAATGTGTTATCATAAATATCAATAAATAAAATATACCAATTGCTACTTTCCTGTTTCCCCTCGATGGCACAAAATTATAATTCTCTCTCTTACAAACTTACAGTGTATCTGTATCTTAAAGAAAGAGATAATTATTATTTAAGAACAGATTTGGGAATAAAGAAAAGATATGTCTTTAGCTGGGAAAAAAATAATGTTACCTACTTAAGTGATATTAGATCAACATGTAGATAGATAATTTTATTTGAAAATTACTGCCAATAAATTTGACTGGACAACATAGGTACAGGAAGATTCAGCAAGGCAAATCTTCATTGCTTATCCCATTGCTGACAGTAAGATTTGAAGCATTATATAGAGGTTCTCTGTAGGTAAGTGCTTTAGCCATAAAATATACATAACAGGGTATGGGACCTGGGAGTTCCAGAACCACCCATGAAATGCTTTCTGTCAGGAAGAAAATGAAATGGTGTCTGCTGATAAACTACCATTGAATGAGTTGATTTAGAGGCAATGTAAAATAGGCTAGTCAGAGAATCTAATCATGTTAATTCCAAAAACTGTTCTCTGTTCAACAAGGGACATCACTTAGACTGTGACAGCAGTCCCCAAGTTGGATTTACAATTGAGCAGCCATCTGACATGTTGAAAAAGGATGGTCTCAATATGAGTTTCATGGCTGTCATCCAAAGGGACTGGTATTTTCCATAAGATTATGCTTCCCCTCACCCCCAAACACAATACTATATTTAGGCAAATGTTAAAATTTGAAAAAGAGGACACTTATGAGCACTTTAATTAAATGATGATAAGTTTCCATATGATATTTATTTTTATCTGATTTACATAGCAGTCTTGCAGAAGTTACTATATGAAAATCTTGTGTTTCACAGGGTTTTTTCCCCTTAAGTGTAAAACTAACCTCTGGAATATGTATATGCTCTTTTCTTCCTTTTTCTCTCTCTTTCTCCTTCTTTTCCTCATTCTTCCCTCTCTCCCTCTCTCCTTTCCTCTCTCTGTTTCTCTGTTTCTGCCCCTGCCTCTCTCTGTCGCTGTCTCTTTCTATCTTTCTGTGCCTATTTTTCTGTCTGTATCTCACCTCTATTTGGCTACATTCTAACTTCATTATACATTACTCTCCTTCCTATAAGCTGTGGTCCAACCAAATTAAATCTCACATTGTCACACAAACACTCTATTTCTCATTTTGTGTCTTTGCCTTGACTATCCCCCTATGACTTCAGTGAGCTCTTCTTTACATTCATCTTTTAAGAGCCTTCATTTCCTCCAACTCAAGAAGTTCTTTTTACATGAAGGATTTTCCAACTCTCCATCCCAAATTCTGATGGACTCCATACTGTATTATCTTATATTCTTGTGTTTATTCTATAAATATTTTATGTGATAACTTGCTGCCTTAGTAGAATGTAAACCTTGAGAACAGGGACAATTTCATTTTTTGTCTCTGTGTTCCTAGGGCCTACATTTGTGGCTAGCACTCACTAAGCACTTAATAAATACTTGTAGATGGATTATTTTGCAAACTTCATATAGCTGTGATTGTATCTGTGTATTGTGATTGTAAGTGCTAACTTACTAAATAAAATTTCTCTGCTAAATAATTTTTGGTGAGGATATTTAGAAATCTTTTCCAATCTCATCCTTACCCTTTAGTGATACATTAATTACTCAGTTAAAATCAAGATCATAGGTTTAGATTTGCAAGACCCTTCAGAGGTTATCATTTTAGAAATGAGGAAACTAAGGCACAGAAAGATTTAAATTTTTACCTAGAGTCATATAACTAGTAAGTGTCTGTGTCAGGGTTGAAACCCAGATGTTCATGAATCCAAGACCAGAGTACCACCTGAGATACCACATGGCTCCTCAAAGGCTCTCCCAAGAAACAAATGATTCTAAAAGCTGCTAGTTTATTCTATGTTTTGCTATGATCAGTCTGAATAGTAACAGAGGGTAAAAGGAAGAAGAGAAATTTGATTATGATACTAACAACATTATCCTTGATGTTCTATGTTATTATTATTATTACTTTCAGATTTACTTCTATCATCAATTAACATGAGCAATCAAAAACATAAAAAAAGCTTGGGTGATAAGCTGCCATGTGGGATGAGCCTACTTTAGTAGACAAAAAATCACCACAGGCAGAAGATTGATTATTCCGTAATGGGCACTCATATACATATATATTTACATACACACATGTGTACTCATGTGCATTTGTGTATATATGCATATCTGTACACATATATTTGCCCAAATTTTCTCATAAGAAGTTCTATAATTAGAAGAAAAACAATAATAACAACAACAAAACACTTCTTGATCTCTGGAAATCTCTTATCCATTTGATATCTAATGTCATGGATTGAAAGACCATTGTATATTTCATGGACATTTTATGGTTTAGTAACACTCTCTATGAAACTTTATGTGCAAAACATAATGTACTTATGTTTCTTATTCTGAAAAGGTAATTTTCTCAACAGAGTCAAATATAATCTCTAAGGAGTAGAATTCTCTACACCTTATTCACAAATAGCAGCTTAGCTGGAAAAGAACAGAAGCAAAATAATCTTAAGGAGATTGCCTTCCTGTCTATTTCTGTCTATACTGAACTCATCTTCCTGTGAACTATGCATGATAGTAGTTTTGGGTTAACAATATACAGAATCATAGAGTAAAAATAAGTCAGAAAACTCATTCATATGGTGACATATGAATGGTGACAAACACCATTTTACAAGTCAAAATTGAAAAGTCTAGATCTTGAATTGGTAATTTTTATTGCATAATAATATCCCCAGTCTTGCCTTAATGAGTTTTTCATTGAGATTGGGGACAGTTTTACCAAGAAAACTACAACAATGTACCTGACAATTATAAATAACATCCTATTCAACACTCGACCAACTTGAAATCATTTTCAGTTCTTTCTAAATACATTTGTGCATTTGTGCTGATATTTGCGAAATTATAAATAGCAAATTATAAACGGTTTCTAGTAGCAATATCTAAGATGCCACAAATTTGTCCCCAAAGGCAAAGGGTTCAAAATAAGATTTTTGTCCTCAATTTACTGAACCCTTAACACAAATATGTATCTTCATCCTTCTTTTCAGGCAAGTCAAGATTATTTTTAATTGAAAAATTAGATGTGATTTGAAGTGTGATTGTAATCCCAAAATAGGATCTAATTAACTACATTATACACTCTAGCCACGTTCATGCTTTTTTTGGATTATTAGGTATTTCTTCTCCTCATTCCGCTTCTAAGGGAAATATCCCAACACAGCAAAATGCAACCAGAACTATTCATTTGCTGTGAATTTGCTTTCTAGAGATGTTGTTTTCCAAAGCTGATAACTTATTTAGATTTACATGTTCAAAAATTTATAAAGCTAAAGTACAATTATCTGAAGCCCAGAGAAGGAAAATGACATAAGAGTAGAATTTTCTTCACAACAAATCAGACTTATTTTATAGATGAACCACTAATTGAATGACTTGTCTAAAGTCACACAATTTGTAAATGCAGATCATAGACACAAATCCACATCATCTGTTTCATAGTCTGGTATCCTTTTCACTACCCAAAGTACTCTGACCTTGAAAAGATTTATAATGTTTTTATAACTATCTCTGAATCATTATAGAAATAGTAAAATAATATTTAATAAATTTACTATATTATAATTAATATTACATTATAGTATTACTATGGTTGGTAGAATACTAATTCTTTAAAACGCGGTAATACATGTATTGAAATTCATGTATGTTATCTATCTATATGAATATTTTATTACATTAAATATCTTATTCCTATACCCATTAAACTACAAAGAATTTATAGTAACTCAGACACTTATGCTCCACAATACATAAAGGCACATATTCATTTTGCACATGTACACAAACTATTTGAGGAAAGTCAGATTAGTATCTAGGACAGAAACAATTCAACTTCCTAATTTCACATGTTTCAATGAACAGCAACAATGACAATAATAATAAACAACTAAAGTTGAAATTAATACAACAAAACTATTTCACATTTCTTCAGAAACTTGGAAGAAAATATTGGCACATAACTCTCCCATTTTTGAATGTGAGGAAATAGTTGTGTTATTTTTCTTTCTGGTTACCTCAAAAATTCAAACTTCTAAAAATAGAGAAAAAGAAATATGGTCATGTGCGAATATTATCAATACTTGTTGGGAGGTCACTTGAGATTTGGGAAATTTGAGAAATGTAATAAAATTATTTGAACAATTTTTTTCCCAAAAATTGATTGTCTAAGATTATCAAAGAAAATAAAAAATTGATTAGTCAAATGAATTTTTAGATATCCTATATGCAACATGGGAGATGATCCTATATATATATATATATATATATATATATATATATATATATATATACACACACACATGCCATAGCTCACATTGCCTAGATGAACTTGGAGTGACCAGCTGAAATACACTGAAAAGACAAAAAGTTATTGGGTCTTAACATCTGCCTTACTGTCTTCTAAATCACCAGACTTAGCCATCTGACACAATGACATGTCCTAAAGGTCCCTGTGCTTTGCTTGCCATCAGTCCTACTAATGAATTGTATGTTTTCAATTGTCTTGCAGTATTGTCCTCCCCCATGTAAGCTCCTTGTAATGTAAGCTCCTTGTAATGTAAGCTCCTTGCCAACAAGTACTGTCTTGCTTATTCTATTTATATACATAAGGTTTAACACAGTGCCTGTCATATGGTAACTAAATAAAAATGTTTTTCATTCATTCTTCATTCATATGAATAATGAAATAAAATAAAATAAAGAAATATAAATAAATAAATATTGAAATAAAATAAAAGAAAGAAAAGAAAAGAAATGCAGAAGAGTTTTACGGATTGATTATCCAAGCACAAAAACAATCTTCAAAGTGATAAAAACATTAAAAACATTACATTTGTTTCCCAAAGACACTATTAAAATAAAGGGGAAACAGAGAAAGGTTTGTACTTTAAATTTCATTTCAAAAAATTAAAAACAATGTGTGTATATAGTGACCATCTGTAATTATGTATTGCAAAATGCTTATTAGCAGAATTAAAATCTTTATATTCTTGGGTGGAATAAAGACCTTTTGTATTCCACTACTCACTAGTATTTCTTCTTTGGTTCATTCCCTTCAATACTTTTCTAGTTGTCAGCTGATATTCTAACCACTACTGTTTCAGAATAGCAATTTTCTGAAAGCACAGTCCCTAGTCTCTTCAAATCAAATAATATTTATAAAAATAAAAAGTACTTAGCCCAGTCCCTGGCACATAGCAGGTGTTATATAAATGCTTATTCCTTTTCATTCCCATTCCATTTCTTTATCATTTATATGTTCTTCTATTTCTCCTTCTTTTCTTTTCTTTTTTCCCCTCTACTTCTTCCTGTTTTTCCTCTGAAAGTTGTTTCTTTCTCTGGCAGCAACCCAGCTGAAGATTGCATTTTTAGTCTGACTCCAGGCCTGGCAGCCTGCCTGCCGGTTCAATTGTTTTGGTGCAATTTTTTATTGTTTGATTCCTAGATGAAAAGTGCTGCCCTATTAAACAAATAGCTGCTGAACCAAGACTGAAACCACTCACCTTCTGGGGGGTTGGGAGGGGATGGCTAATTGAAGGTTTTCTCCCTTTCTCTCATAGCTATTTGGCTCTCTTCCTTTCTAGCTCTGCTTGCTGTTATTTTCCCAGAACTAATGCATTTTACTTGACCACTTTCTTGCTTCATATCAGTTACTATCAGATGGTATATAGCCTTATTCAAGGACTCTGGTTTTATCCTATGTCATCAGTAGAGTCACAGTTTTGTCTTATACTAATGTTGGCTGACTTCCAATTTATTTTGCTACCAGTGAGACAAATGCCATTGACTAATCATGTTATTATTACTTATAAGTAAAAGTGACATCTCATCTCCAGTCCCCTCCTGAGTTGTTTTTTCTTGGCCTTCATCTTCTTTTGTCAGGATTATTTTTTCCTTCCAAGAAAATCACACAATTTTCTATCTGTTGCCCTCTCTCCCTCTCTCTTCCCCATGCCTTCCTTTCTCTTTCTTCTCTCCCTCCTTATTTCCTACTTTCCTTCTTTTTTTTCTTCCCAAAGTTATTAAATATCCATTATATGTGGAACAATATGTGAGCCACTACTACAAAGTTTGGATAAAATCATAGCCTTATTCTCATGGTGAATACATTCTGATAGAGGGATAAAACATGAATGCAAATGATTAAAATGCTCAATATTATCTGAGAAATGCATTAGTGAGCTATGAACCAATATTCTTTGATAGAACTACTTTTATTCTGATTCTATTTTTTTTTTCCTTCACTTGACACCAAATTTCTTGTCAATGCTTTTGCGGAAGTAAATTTGTATCCATGGCCCACCCTGAGTGGCTGAATGGAGAGAGGGATGATTTCAGAGTCAGGAGAATCTGGATTCCAGTCTTGTCATTAATATATTCTGGCTATGTAACTTCAGGCAAGTGACCTAACTACTTAATGATCGAGGCAACTCTTAAAATTTTAAGTAAAGTCATCAAACTGTAACTGCAGAGGGAATTTCCATACCTTAAATCTCCTTTCTAATGAAATCACAATTCCTGACATAATAGGCAGAACAGTCCAAATAAAGAATTTTTCACCTTATCTTTGCAGCTGGCAAACCAAGAAAATAATACCGTTTGCCTATCATTGGTCCAATTTCTTGTAACCTGGGATGTTTTTTTTTTTCTATGAAAGCTTCCCTGAATATGGGTATTTATTTTATTGGTTCATTGAAACAAAATTTATATTTCATAGAGATGGAAGGTTAAAAAAAAACCCTTTTTTTCTATTTGCAATATAGTGCTTTAGATTCTAGAAATCATCTCTGGAACCTGTACATTGAGATAGGCCACATCTTGCTGAAGGTTATTCCAAAAACACAAGAATAACAAAAATTCCTTTTAAAATTGTCATGAGTAATAACTATAAGAGATAGAAGAATACAATTTTTTAAATTCTTAGCATCTTAACTATTAGTGAAATCATTTCCACAAAAAAGCATTTAATGAATTAAGGCTCTTGGACCTTACTCTCTTCAGCCCTATCAGCTCCCTAGTGACTGCTAATCCAAAAGAACACGAACAACAGAAATGCAACAAATAAAATCTGATGCAATTAGTGTTTTGAGGCAATTGAAGTATTATTCTCAAGGTTAAAATCTAAAGCACAGGCACAACATTTTCCAGAAGTCACTATAAAATATAAGACTCAAAGCTCATAAATATCTTTCTGAATAAAGAAGACTGATAGTCACTTTCTTTGGAGAGGATAAATAGGTATTTGCTTTAACTTTTTAAGTTTCTGCTGAAGTCTTTCTATACCCACTTGAGATACATCACTGGCTACTTTCTGGTGACAACTGAGTAGGTTGGAACATTTCTAATAGGGGCAAAGTCACCCAGCTTAGATTTTTGTGGGGACTATGGAGCTTTTGCCTTTACTCTGGCAAATCATGTTGTAGAGTTGTGACACTGGTTACATAGAGAACAAGAAGAAAGAGATGAATATGTATAATTTTTCCCTACTTCTAGGAAAACCATTCAAAGTAAAAGCTTCACTGATCCTGAATATCATAATGTACTTCAATAGATCCACAATCCATTCACTGTTTCACATCATAGCCCATCCATGCCTTTTTATCCTAACATTCATTTGTCTTATCCACATTTTCCCCTAGTACTTTGAGGTTCACAAAACACTTTCTGCTTAATATCCTGTGAGGTAAAAGTAAAATGAAAAAATAATAAAAATATTTATAAATATTTTGTAAATGAGGAAATTGAGTTAAATATTTTGGTAGCTTTACATAAGTAGTGTGGGAGATGGAATTCAAATACTGGTCTCCTGACTCTGATGGTTAGGCTTATTTACGTTAAAAACTCTAACCCTAGGTAACCATCCTATTTCTTATTCTCACTTGGTACAGGATATCATAGCTTTGCCAAATGAGTCCACTGAAAATTTATTTTTCTAATCTTAAATTCACCTGAAATATTATATCATTTTAAATATAATATAAGCTCCTCAGGGTAGGAATTGTTTTATACTTTGCATTAAAATCCCCAACACTTAGCATGGTATATGGCATATAGTGGAAGCTTAATAAATGCTTGCTTCCCGTTACTTCAACATTATTCCAGTCAGGGAGGTGAATATTGGTATTATTCTTCATTCCTTATTCTCTTGTCTTCCCTCAACCTCCCTTATCTAATCTCTTATAAAATCTTGTTTCTCCCTTCATAAAATCTCTACCATATCACTTTACCAATTGATGCAGGCCCATATTACTTCAGGCCTGGACTATTAGATAGTCTGCTGATTGGTTGGTCTTTCCTGTCTCAAATCTCTGCCCACTCTAATCCACCCTCCATTCAGTTGTAAAATTGATTTTTCTAAAGCAGAAATCTGGACATGTCACTCCCCCATTTATTCAGTCAGTTATAGTGGCTTCTTATTGACTCTAGGATCAAATGAAAAATCCTTTATTTGGTTTATAAACCCCTTTATAACATACCACCTATTTATCTTTATAGTCTTTTTACATCTTACTCCCCAATCCCACATATTTTGTGATGCAGTGATACTGGTCTCCTTAGGATAGGAACTTCTTGAGAGCAGGGATTATCTTTCTTTTGTGTCCAACAAAGGTACTTAATAAATGCTAATTGACATTTGCATTCAGAGAGAACTATGGAAACTGAATGGGGATCAAAGCATAGTATTTTCATCTTTTGTTGTTTATATTATTGTTAATTTGCTTGTTTTTAAAATTTTCTTTCTTGTCTTTTTTCCACTTTTGATCTGATTTTTCTTACATAGCATGATGGATATGGAAACATGTTTAGAATATCACTTGTTAACCTATATCGGATTACTTTCTGTCTATGGGAAAGGGAAGAGGAGAGAGAAAAAAATTGGAGCACAAGGTTTTGCAAAGGTAAATATTGAAAACTATCTTTGCATGTATTTGGAAAAATAGAACACTATTAATTTTAAAAATGCTAGTTGAGTGACTGACTCATCATTGCAATCCTTTTAATTTTTTTTTCTAATGATCACACTTTCCATAGCAATTATTCAAAAACTATTCAAAACTATTTTGTTATCTTATTAATCTTGTATATTACTTTCCCCATCTCCTCTAGCAGAAGACCTTACCTCATACAATATAGGAAAAACAGAGACTATTTATAATGTTTTCTCTTTTTCTTATTCTGCCTCAAAACTTCTTGCTATCATGGCCTTTTATTTCTCCTTTGGTTCAGTCTTGACAGAGAATTGATTCTTGTTTTTATTAAGGGAAATACTCACTCTTTCTTTGCTTTTCCCTAATATTTTGGTAACTTAATATTTAAACAGGCTGAAGCTGATGGCCAAATGAATGAATGGGATTGTGTTTTTGCTTTAGAAAACAATTTGGGGGACTATAGGTGAAAAATAGCATTAGACACATCCACAGTCATCCACACATATTCCCAATGGTTGAATTTTTATGTAGCATTCAAATCACTCAGGCAAAAGGGAGAATAACTTGAATTAAGTTTCTTCAAATAAATAATACAAATATTCCGTAGGAAAGGGTTGGGAAGATAATACCTATGCCTAAAGCAGCTCTAGCAGCAGATGACTTTTCTTCCTAGTTCCTTATACTTCAATATAATAAATGTATTGATAAAGATTATATTCATTCCTGGCATTTCCAATAATTAACTGTGTGACTTTTAGTGAGTCATTTTACCTCATAGCCTAAGTTGTTCAGTCATGTCTGGCTTTCATGACCCCATTTGGATTTTGTTTTGTTTTGTTTTTGGCAAAGATACTGGAGTTGTTTGCCATGTCTTCTCCATGTCCTTCTCCAGCTCATTTGACCAATGAAGAAAGTGAGGAAGATTTGTCACTTTGCTATAGTCACATAGCTAGTATATTCTGAGGTTAGATTTAAATTCAGGAAGATGAGTCTTCCTCACTCCAGATTAGATTCTCTATCTACTGCACCACCTAGCTCTCCCAAGTTACTTCTTTTGTAAAATGAGGGTAGAGATATTGGACTAGATAATCTTTAAGGTCCCTTATATCCCACATATTCTAAAATTTTTAGGTACACCAAGATTAGGCTACTATGCTAACAAATTATTCCATTAAAAACTTTGCATTGGAAATGTTTAGAATGACAGAATGTTGGGAATAAAAGCTTCATGGGAGAAATTTTGATATCATTTTTTGGCAAGTAACTGAAATAAAAAGAGGAAAAATGACTTCACCAATACCTCATAAAAAGAACAGATTTGAAAAGAAATCTATGATCCAATTATAGTATGCTGAAAATCAAGGTGCTAAGAGATCATCTATTTCAGATGAGGTAGCTGAGATCCAAAGAAGATGGGGGAAGACTTTTCTAAGACTCTGTTATGTACTAGGTAGTGAGAAAAGAATTTCCCTACCCAAAATTTACTGCACATTAGCTGAAGAGTCAATTCTAATAATAGTAGATATTTATAAAGTGTATTAAGATGTACATATATGGCACATCCTGTCTTATCTGAATCTCACCAAAAAACCTTATGATATTGTCTTCCCACTCTACCTACACAACATTTAGAGAAGGTAGTAGGAGACCTGTGATTTCATTTGCATGGTGATCTCCCAATAAGAAAAATCCTTCTACTCACACAGATTGATACTAGCTTTTCATTCCTGTTTTCAGACAGGGCTCTAAGATCACTGAGAAGTTGTTATTTCCTCTGGGTCAAACAAAATAGTATGTATATGGAGGAAAATGAACTCAAGTCTTCTTGAAGTTAATATCTATTCTTTACTCACTATGCAATTTTGTCTCTTGTTATTTAAGCCTATAGATATTATTATCCCTATTTTTATAAGTTTAGAGAAGTTAAATGACTTGTCCATGATCATAAAGCTAGTGACACAAGTAGGATTTGAACCCATTTCCCTGCCTCTAGATCCAGAATTCTTTCTACTATGCCACTTAGAACCAGACTCCTGATTCCTAATTAAATAAACTTTTTTCTACACAATTTTGTACTATAGTACTACAAAATTGCTTAGAGAAAAATGTTATATTTATACATATGTATACCAAAATTCACATCTAAATCACACATTGAAAATGTCTTCTATATTTAGCAAAGTTGTTTTTCCAATACTCTTTATACTTAGCAAAGGGCCAATTCCTGTCCTTTAGTCCTTTTCCAAGGCTCACTCATTATACTGAAATTTGAGGTATATTATTCTGATCATTAAAAATGCTGGTTGCTCTAATAGTTCTTTTTTAAGACTATAATTTCCCCTTTCTCTTTTGTCCATCCAATGGATCAAGGAATAATCACCAGAGAGGGAGTTGCTGACAAACCACGCCAGGTCATCTAAAATGTCAAATGACCCCAAAAGGATGCCATTTGCAAAACTGCTCAAGTTCTCACAGCCTAATTCAGAATCTGTCAAGACAAATATCTGATGAGCAGTTAAGATAAACACCCAAAGCTTAGGTCTTCAAGGACTTTTCAATTTCCTTTGCTTTGCAAGTTTGGAAACTGAATAGTTCAGCATATCTCTAATAAAAAATCATCTCCCAGGGCTCCTTCTCTATGTAGGCAAAATCAAATTAACTTTAAACAGAAGAGGTTAGATGCATACATAAAGGAGGTATCAAACTGTAACATCCACTTCCTCCAGCTCTCTAATATCTGCCCAAGAGAGAAATTTAAATATTAACTTCACCCAAAATCATTCTGTAAAAAATCTAACTAGGAGCACAGTTTCCAAAAGGGAATGTCATTGAGTAAATTAACCCATTATACTAGCAATATTTCTAATTAAGGTATGTTTATGCTCCTTGATTTTTATATAATGTTTGCCAAGAGTCAACAGAATGTTGGGCACTCTATCCAACAAAAGAGTGATGAAGAGATCCTACTCTGGGGGATATATTTTTTGTTTAATTTAGGGAATTCTCTGTATTGGCATTGAGGAGTTAAAATGATCAGAAAACAAGGCAGGACCCCCAACTGCCTCAGACTAACCACACAGCTTTCTTCCACTGATGATGCATTACACTAAGATGTCCTCAAAGCACTGCTGCTATAATGTATTGCAGCAAAATTCTCTGGCTCATATGATATATTAATGCGTTGATATAGAAATGGTAGCCAGGGGCATGTTTCAAAGACTTAATTTCTAAAATCCTATATTAAATGATTATTATACCCCTTTTTGTTGATTTGGGATATATATATATATATATATATATATATATATATATATATATATATATATATATTTGGGTTTTGTTGTTAGTTTTGGAATACTTTTTCTTTCGCTGATCAATAAAAAGACAAGAAAAAAAAATTTGGAAAAGGGTCATTATCAGTGTGAACCAGAAAGAACATTAAGATTTGGTTGAGATGCTTCTTAGGGAAAGAAAGCAACACAGAGGAGTCAGCATATTATAATTCCCAGTGCTGGGCTGATGTATTCATCACTGGATTGCTAGGAGTAGATACAGATTCTAGTACCAGCTTTGGCAACTATTTGCCATTTATTTAGATGTATCACCCTAAGCAAAGATTATATTTTTTCTTGGACTTTGTTGTTTTCACTTATGAGAAGACTGAACTAATGTCCTACAAGTTTCTTCTTAGTTCTAAGATTCTCTAACACCATCAAGATTGTCTCTTATTTATACAGGATTTTATCTTTAACCCCAAATGTCTGTATGATCAGATGTGAGGCTCAAATTATATAATGAATATAAAGTACTTTCAAAACCTGAAAGTACATGATAATTGTATATTATTAATTATATATTACTCGTAATTAACACAGATTTATATACTTGAAAGCACATAATAATTATATATTATTATATATACATTAAAATTACACATAATCAAGTGATTTCAAGTTTGTAAAACTATAATAATGGCTATAATTATTACTATAACATTACAATTTGACATAATGTATTATAATTATAATTATTATATTCTTTTATTTCTCTCTATGAATCCAAGATGAGTTACTCAATTACTCTCTTGCAATTGATCTTTTAAAATTAAAATTCTATAGACTATTTCAAAAATAAAAATAAATTTTATGTATATTTACTAAAAGTATCAATATGTGAGCTTTATAAGCTCCATGCAAGTAACTTTGGATCAACTTGACTGTCAGAGAAGATACAGGGATAATATATATTTCATCCTGCTCCTATGTGTATATATGGTATGAATACCTCTACTTAAATTGTTATTAAAGTATTATGGCTCACTGTTATATCTAGATGAACATGGGCAACAATTTAGTTTGTGATAAATAATTCTTATATAGTTTACTTGTTAAATATTCAAGGATATTTTGAGAATATAAAGATTTGTTGTCTGTTTCTGAAAGATAGTGAGCTTCTGCTATGTAATGTTTGCCATAAAGCTGTGTTTTGTGAGATTTCTGATGGGCCCTGAATTTTAGAATTCTGTGGTGGTGTTTTTTTAATCTATTGTGTGAATTTATCATCATTATAATCGTCATCATTATCGCATTCATCATCATCACAAAAAGTTCTACATTTTTACAGACGCTATGTTATGCTCTAGGAATTTCTTATATTTTCTTTTTATTTCCCCTCCTCAATTATCTTCCTTTCCTCTAGTAGCCATAGGAAAGAAATTACTTGTTTTTAGAAAAGTTACAGTTAACAAGTTCTTTTAAAAAATGCACAATTCATTGAATTTCCATCTCTATTTCTATAATCCTGCTTTTCCTGGATCATCTACAATGTTAAAATTATTGGGATGCAAATTGCTGTGTTTTGGTACATAGTAGATTCATACTTAATGACACATCTTCATTTTGAGGCAAATTGTACTTCCTGTTCAATTTAATCACCATTTCTAATCCCCTGAAATTAAAGCATGCTTTATAAAGATGAATAGTATCAGTTCTTATTCAGGTGTGGCTTGTAACCTGAAATATAAGGGGAGATTTTTATTTTTTATATTTCATATAACATTGTATTTATTGGAAAAGAATCCTGTTCGTGAAACAGAACAGTACATAAAGGAAATTATTTATTCTAAGAAATGATTCTTTGTTTTTCAACAAAATTTACCACAGAAGAGCAAGTATGCCCATTGCAATGATTAATGATTTTGATTTATGAGAAATTAATTGATGCACAACTTTTAAATACCTATTTATGGTATAGGAAAAGATATGCCACACTTTCCTATACAGGATTTAAAAGTACTTAAACAAAAAATAACAAAATTAGATTTTTGCCTTGCATATTGATCATTTAAATCTCTTGAGAGTGACATTGTGCCCATAAAAATAATAGCAAGTATTGCTACAGTATTTTTCGGTTTGTACTTATTTCACTTGATCCTCATGACAAATATGAAAAATAGGTACTATTATATCTTTTTATATCATAGATAAGAAATTTGAATCTAATAGTGACTTGATCAGGGCTACGAAGAATGTAAATGTTTGAGCTAGGATATAAATCCACAAGCATATCCGTGTTTGAAACATGCATGTTCTCCATTGTATATCATGTCACCTTTAATTTAGAAATAGAGTCCTTTAGGGAAGAGATGATGTGCCTTATTTAAATTTGGCTCTTCCTTGGCCCAATAGGTGTTTAATTAATGTTTGTTGAATTAATTGGTGGAAATTAGCTATCCAGGAATTGTATTCTGAATAAGTTGCCTCAGATGGCCAATATTCAGTAGAGCATTTGTGTATTACAGAGGTGATGAAACATGAAATCAGAGTAATTTCTTGATTTGTATATTAAATGAAAATCTGTAGACCACAAATAGCCTCCTTATTCTCTATGAAATGAACTTTTACTATCTGGGCATTACACATTACCTACCCTGCATCTTATGGATCAAGAAATGCTTGATTTGAATTGATTTATGGTTCAAAAGAAATGAACTAACAATTTATGTAGACACTTTTTACTTATAAGAGACTCAAAATACCAACTTGTCTCCAGATTACCTTCTATAACTCTGATAAAAACATAAAATACTTTGAGATTTTTCTTTACCCAATTTCTGATTATATAGAGGCTATTATTCTTTGCAAATAGAATTTAAGCACATTTTGTCCTAATATCTTTAGGATATGAGCTACATATTAAAACATGTTAAGAGAATAATTTTATAAAGACATACATATATACTTGCATATGTGTGCGTGTGGCTGAAAGGATGGTTCATATTTATTAAATATAAGGGAACTAAGATTACTTTGAAGTTAGAAAGTGGGCTGTAGTTCTTTCCAGTTTCTGGTCATAATGTCAAAGGCAGTGTGCTTTATTTTTTTGGACTCCCATGTTCAAATTCCATTTCAGACATTTACAATTTGACAATATTACTTTTTCTACCTTCTTTTCTTCATAAAAATAAGGGAAATGATAATTGTAGCATCTGTGTTTCATGATATTAAGAAGGTCAAATAATGACATCTGTAAAATCTTTCACAAAATTTAAAACATAGATAACAGATTTTATTATTTCTCTGGCAACTCACTCATCTTTCTCTTCTTTGTACCCCTACAGCAAAGCTAACAGGAGCATAGAATTTAGAACCCAAAGAAAACTCAAGATCATTTAATTCAGTATCCACCTTTATCCAGTATGGTAATTAACATCCTAAGATGACTTACTCTTTGTTAAAATAAACTAAGTAGCAGAGCTGAAATTCTATTTCTTTTGACTCTGAATTCAGAATTCTTTTCCTTACTCCATTTTACTATACTCCTTCCCTTTGCCTAGAAAGCATTACCTACTATTGATGCCTCAGTCTTCTCAATGTCTTCTCATTTCTTGACCTCTAAAATAATGATCTGATATTTGACCTCACCCATGTTCTAAAACCACCAAAGTTCCTAATTATTTTTAACTGAACAATTTGATGACCTTTTCTGAGATTTTATCCTTCTAGATTTTATATAGATTTTGACACTGTCAAATACAATCACCTCCTAAATACTTTCTTTGCTATTCGCTTCTGTGACAATGCTTTTCTGGCTCTCTTCCACCTGACAACTCATTCTGTGTCTTTGATAGTTTATCATCTCTGTCCTGCTCTCTGAATGTAGATGTTTTCCGAGGATCTTCTTTATACTGCCTTCCCATTGGCAACTTGCCTCAATATCCCACTGGCATTGGAGGTTTTAAGTGGGTGAGTGAAATTCATTATGATTTCCCCTACACCTACTTTTTTTTCATACTTCCTGAAACTTTTGAAAGCACTATTTTCTTGTAATTTACTCAGAATAGTAACACTGGAATCATGTGTAATTTTTGCTTTTTTATATACTTTATACATTATCCCTTGCAGAGAATGTTGCAATAGCTTCCTAACTGGTATCCCTGTTTCCAGGTTCTTTCCTCTCTTAATCATTCTCCACATTTCTTCCAAAATACTCTTTATAAGGTACAAGTATAACTTTACTAATTTCTGTGGAAAAAAATATTTCAATGGCCTCCTCAATACCTCCCTGAAATTATTGTATGCTCAAAAATGTGGCAATTTAGAACCTAAACTGTCAAGCACCAACCATTTTACCAGACTTATTTTGCATTACTTTTTTTCATTTATTTGACTTACCAATAAAACTGGGCAATTAGCTATTCCAGAAATTAACCAAATATTTCTTATCTTTATGCAGTTGCACAATTTATAATCCATGTTTAGAATGTATTCCCTCCTTATCTCTTCCTCACAAGAATCCTTATTTTCATTTAAGGCTCATTTCAGATTCCTTGAAGCCAACCCACATATTCCCAGCTGTTAATTCCTGTTCCTCAAATTATTCCATATGTATTTATATATTCCATAATTCAAGTAAATTGTAAAATCCTTAAGGGACAAGTTTGCTTTTGCCTTTGAATCTATATGGCTGTAACTCAATTTAAACCATGAATATAGCATGTGATTGATAAGTATTTTCTGAATTGAACTGAAAGATCAAATATAAAACCTACCAAAGGAGATTGTACTGTCATAAACATTAAAGAAGTCTGATATTATTTCCCCCATTTCCTATGGTAATAGGAATAGTAACAGGATACTTTTGAGATTCATTCTAATTTTGATCCAAGTATGTTTCTCTTGATAGTGAAGTGAATGAGATTCACAGATTAATACCATTTAACAAAATGACCAAAGTTTCCATCAATAGGTATGATGATCTTTTTGGCTAACCCAATGACAACAAATATTTATTAAGCAATTATTATCATTTTTTCAATACACTGTGAGCTCCTTAAGGTTAAGGACTGTCTTTCTATCCTTTCTTCCTTCAGTACTTAGTCTGGTGCATAGTAGAGAAATAATATATATTTATTGACTGACTAAGTGAGTATATACTATATGACCAACACTGTTCTAGACAAAATTAAAGGCAGGCCTGACCTGAAGGATCTTATATTCTATAAGTAAAATATTTGTAAGTGGTTTAACACAGTGCCTGACACATAATAGATTAAGCACAAATTTTTATTGCCACCACTTGTGTAATGATAGATATAGTCACATTATTGGCACTTCTACAGAAGCCAATAATATAATTATGCACATATTGAAAAATACTGGCACATGCTAATTAGAGGTGACATTCTTTTATGCACCAAAAATTTCGGGCAGGGGGTAACCTAATGTTTTCTCAGAGAAAAAAATTAAATTAAAAGATTAATTATGTTGTTTGTAGTATTCAAGATTGTCATCTATTTAACTATTTCTTAGTATTTCTTTTACACACAGTCTTGTGGTCTCTGGCCCATATTCTCTTGAATCCTTGTGGAATCATTTAATTACTTACATCTTAACATATAATCTAATAAAACTGGTACATACTCTTCTTTATGATTGGCAGATAGAAAAGAGATTTCTGGATTTTTTAAAATTAGCAAAAGGTTTTGATGCTTATGCCACGGCTTAAATTCTTAAATGGAAATCCTCTGGGGAAGGTCCCAAGTCCCTCTTGCCAGGAGGTGAGTCTGTGCACAGAGGTTATCAAATTCTCTACAGTATCTTCTTTTGGGTTTTTATAACACTCAATTAACACCAAACAATCCCCCTTTGATTCTATGAAGTTCTTTAATCTCTGCTGGACACACCAGAGTTTAGAAGCATTATTGAAAACAAAAAAATCTGAATCATTGCTTGGATTAGGACATCACAGAGCTCTTATTTCTTTGGCCTTATTTTAGATGACATTTAATCTTTAACTGAGTTTTCTCTTAAAATTATAATCTTCTTTTACACAGGTACACATGGTATGGAGGAAGATTCTGGGAAAGTGGGAGAGGAAGGGAGACGAATATGGAGAGGGAGAAGGATGAGAGAAAAAGCCTTTTGCCATTCTGGTGAAGTCTATGAACCTCTTTTCAGAATTTTTTTTTAATTCATAAAATAACAGATATAGTACTATAAAGAGCAGTTAGGTGGTACAGTGGATAGTGTGTTGGTTTGAGAGTCAGGAAGATCTGACATAAAATGTGGCCTCAGACGCTAATTAGCTGGATTAGTCATTTAACTCTGTTTGCCTTAGTTTCCTCATCTGTAAAATGAGCTGGAGAAGGAAAGAACAAATGTCCCTGTATCTTTATCGACTCCAAGTGGTATCACAAAGAATCAGATACAACTAATTGAAACAACAACAAATAACAACAGGATTATAAAGAAAACAACTACATTGAGATATATATGATTATCAACTGTATTTTTTAAAAATTCAGGATAAGCGCCTCTGTTATAAAGGGAAGATTTGTTGTCCAAAAACCTGGGGTTGAATTTTGGTTTTGCTACTCTGTGACCTTAAACAAGTAATTTCCTCTGTCTGGAATTCAGTTTCTTTACCTATAAAATAAGTAGCCTGGGCAATATTTAATCCATCTCTATAACGTAAGATTCCCATGGCAATGCTTAAATTCAGGATTGAAATAACCATTCCAGATATATGGAATCATAGAAAAGGTAGATATCTATGCATTAGAGGTATATACTCACAGACATGGGGATATGATGACAATTTTTCATTCTTAATTTCTGAGTTCAGAAACTAGCAAGACTGGTTTATTTTGCTAATTTTATTTTATATTTTTAATTGACATATCATGGTATACCTACCATCAAATAATGAGATCATTATTAAATACAGGCAAATAGGTCTAAACTCAAAAATCTTGTATTCTATAAATGCACTATTTGTAAATTATTTAGTATGATACCTGACACATTGTAGGTACTTAATAAATGCTTTTTTTTATGGCCATCATAAGTAGAGAGATAGACATAGATAGCTATGTTAATCACAGGTAAGGAGCCAGGGATTATAGAGGATTCTATATAGACAAAGGGAACAGAAAATGATGGTTAGGAGAGAAAAAAAAAAAGTATTACTCTATGAGATATGTTACTGCATTTACTGATTTCCCCTAGTGGAAGTAAATCAAATATCCTAAATTTATGTTGCATTTTAAAGTTTCCAAAGTGCTATCATATATATTATCTCATTTAATTTGTTAATCAGTAAAAATTCATTAAGCACATGGTATATGCTGGGCACAGCTAAGCACTAAGGATGCAAAGGATAAAAACCAGCCATTCCTCTCAAGTACCTCATAGTCATTTATCACTATACTCATTTTTTGAGGTAGTTAGAGCAGGTATACACACATGCACATATATTTGCATGTACATGCATATATATATATATGCATGCATGTGTATATACATGCATGTGTATTGTAAATTAGACTATATTAGAATATGTATGTGTATGTATATATGTAATATTTTATATACAATAATATATAATAGTATATATACATGTAATATGTAATATTATATATACATACACACACTTTTTATAGAGGAAGAAATAGACACTCAGAGGTTAAGCTACAAAGTTCAGGTACTCTTATCTTTACTATAATATTCTTTCTACAAGCTACTTCTTTTGAACTCCCACAACACTTTCTTTTTTTCCGATCTTTTGTTAGACCAAAAATTGCAGATATCTGAAAGATTTTAAAGTCAGTGTACATAGTGGAAACAACTAGTAAATCACTATGAAACTTGTCAAAATTGCCAGTGCATTTTAGTTTCCTACTTTGAGGCCAAAATTGAATATGAAGTGAGAAGGACTACATGTCTCAATAAATTCAGAAAGAATCCTCTTTCCTTTCTCTTTATGACAAAATGCCTCTCCTGTGCCATCTTCCTCCTCCCTGTGTCATATAATTAGTTTCTTTTCAGCAGTGGGCTGATAAAAATCAACTATCAATCAAGAATGTGATATAATGATGAATCGAGCATTGTGCTTTTGAAATTTTGTTAGGTTTCCCATTCTTTTAAGTATTGTGTAACTATGATGAGTTATAAAAATAATAATATTTTTAGCCTCTACCTTGGAACTGAAAAAAAATTGAAAATTTTAAAGTTCCAATAGTCTGGATTATCAGTAAATAGTTTAAGAAGAGAAGAGTCAATCATAAGTATAAGGTCTCATTGTTCATACTTGAGTGCTCCATTAGGGCAAAGACTGTTTTGTTATGATAGAATATAGAGCTGGAAGTGTCAGTAAGTCAGCAAGTTTTTAATGCCAGAAATTGCACTAAAAACTCAAAATATAAATAAAGTTTTTTTTTTTTTTAAATGGTAGCTTCCCCTATGGAGCTTTCATTCTATTGACAAAGGTCAATTATATTAAGGATAATAACATTGAATAATGATGTACATAGAAGATATGTAGGTTGTAAATAGAAGCTTATCTCAGAAGGAAGGTACAAACTGTGCAGTAAGGGTTACAGAGAGAGGAAACTAGGGAAAAGCATGGGAGGAAAACCCATCCAAAAATGTAGTGCAATGAAATAATATTGTATATAAGGACTAATAAGCAGAGAAATATAGTTGGATCATAAATAGCATGAAAGGGAGTATGATTCAGAAGACTGAAAAGTTATACAGGGGATTAAGTTTTGACAGGATTTAAAAGATAGAATATTTGATTTTGGAAATCATAGGAATTCATGAAGTTGTTATTGGCAGGGGTGGGGCATATTGTCAGATCTGAACTTCAGGAAAAACACTTTGTCAGCTGACTAGAAAATGGATTGGAAGTAGGGGGAGATTTGAAGATGGGAATTTTATTTAGATGTTCATTACAATAGTACAGAAGAGATGTCATGAGGACTTATAAAATGGTATTGGCTATGTAAAGGAAAGAAGGGAACATAGAAAAAAATTTGAGAGAAGTGACAAAATTTGACAACTTATTGGATATATGTGAGTGTGAGTGTTTAAGAGATAACAGTGAACTTGCAAACTTGAGTGCCTGAGATGTTAGCAGAAATAATAAAGTTGAGAAGTAAGCTTTTCCCCCCAGAAAGATAATGAGTTTTGCTTTAAATATGTTTAGCTGGAGATGCTCACAGAGCATCGAATTCAAGATATACAAAAATACTAGAACACAGGAGACAAAGAAGGTTGGGTATATTAATTTGGAAGGCATCTTATGGAGATAATAATTTAGATAGTAATGAAATTGTCCACTGAAATCTAAAGAAGAAAGAGAAGAGAAACTAGGACAGAAATTTGGTGGACACCTACATTTAATGGTCATGACTTAAATGATTATCCATCATAGCAGCCTGACAAGCATTTATATAAGAAAGAAGACCATTAGGAGAGAGTAGTGTCAAGAAAACTTAGGGACGAAAAAGTATGTGGGAGATGCTGTCAAAGGCTTTGAAGAAGTCAAAAAGGATGAATTGAACTTGGGAAATCATACACAAGTCTAAGACTGAAATAGGTTTAATTTTTGTTCTGTGCATCATTAAACAAGTACAATAACAAAGTGAGTAAAAAACAAATCAAATCTCCTGTCTCGTTTAGCTGCCCTTCTTTCTCCTGAAAAACTCCCTGGGATATCTATTGCCTAATAATGTTTCTCGCTAGCAAGACAGGCATGTGAGTATATATATATATATATATATATGTGTGTGTGTGTGTGTGTGTGTGTGTGTGTGTGTGTGTATGTTTACACACCAGAGTTTCTCTGGAAGTGGCTTGGTGCTATCTACAATTGTAATGCTAGCTGCTACCCTGAGCATAACAGAAAAGCTGGCCATAGTTTTAAGATGTTTCTGGTGATTAATGCTAACAGGAACATTATGTTTGCATGAAGGAGTTCGATCTTCAGGATTCACATGTGTTATAACATCCAGGAATATTCATGGAAACAGTGGGAAAATAGTAACATTTTATTTCTAATTTCATGTTTTGTATTCAAATTATACAGCACCGTGAATGTCAAAGGATTTTGTGATTAATGAAAAATTTCATTGGATAAAGTGTCTGTCTCTAAAAAGACAAAAATTAAAGTAGATTGAATATTCTATTTAACATCATCAAGGGAATGGAAAGGTTTAAGGAATTTGGATTTTTTATAAAGAAGGGAAAGGGACCTGTATGTGCACGAATGTTTGTGGCAGCCCTTTTTGTAGTGGCTAGAAACTGGAAACTGAATGGATGTCCATCAGTTGGAGAATGGTTGAATAAATTGTGGTATATGAAAATTATGGAATATTACTGTTCTGTAAGAAATGACCAACAGGATAATTTCAGAAAGGCCTGGAGAGACTTACATGAACTGATGCTGAGTGAAATGAGCAGGACCAGGAGATCATTATATACTTCAACAACAATACTATATGATGACCAGTTCTGATGGATCAGGCCATCCTCAGCAACGAGATCAACCAAATCATTTCTAATGGAGCAGTAATGAACTGAACTAGCTATACCCAGAAAAAGAACTCTGGGAGATGACTAAAAACCATTACATTGAATTCCCAATCCCTATATTTATGCACACCTGCATTTTTGATTTCCTTCACAAGCTAATTGTACAATATTTCAGAGTCTGATTCTTTTTGTACAGCAAAATAACGTTTTGGTCATGTACTTATTGTGTATCTAATTTATATTTTAATATATTTAATATCTACTGGTCATCCTGCCATCTAGGGGAGGGGGTGGGGGGGGGTAAGAGGTGAAAAATTGGAACAAGAGGTTTGGCAATTGTTAATGCTGTAAAATTACCCATGTATATATCATGTAAATAAACGGCTATTAAATAAAAAAAAAAGAATGATAATCATAAAAAAGAAAAAAAAAAGGAATTTGGATTTTGAAGAATATATCTAAGCATTGATTTAATTACTATCTTCATTTTCTATTAAAAATGTCATCAAAAGCCTGATGAGTAGTCCTATTCCATGCCTCCATTTAGAAAAATGAAATGAGAGAAATGTGTTTATCTTAAGGCAGAAAATATGTGTTTGCATATAGTATTAGGATTTCTTAATCACCAAGATAATAAAGCATGAGAATTGTCTACCAAGAGAAATTGTAACATCTCAGGAGATCCATGGAGATCCTCAAGAAGAGAATAGATAATTCTCTGACTGATAAAGTCATTTACCTACCATTTACCACAACTTCTCTTTCACATCTCAGATTGCCTATTGGACAATTTGAAGTGACTATGAAACTCAATTTATTCGATAGAATTTATTGTCTTTCATTCAAATTATTTGCTCTTCTCAACTTCCAAATTACTCTTAGGGATCACCATCTCAGAAGTCACCCAATTAGTATCTCATTCTCATACTTATCCCTTCATTCTTCTCACCCCACATATTAATTCTATTGCCAAGTCTTTATATTTCTACTTTCACAGAATCTCTTGGTTTTTACACTTATCTCCATTACCACAGCAAAATGTTCATTAATCCAAGTCTGGACTATTGCATGTTGATAACCTTGATTCAAATATATCCCCACTATGATTCATCCTCAACTCACCTGGCAAAGTATTCTTTCTAAAGCACAGGTCTGACCATGTTACTATTCTTACTCAATAAACTTCAATGGTTCCTGATTACCTCCAGAATAAAATATAAAATGTTAAATTCATACTTGTTTCTTTATTATCTTTCTAGTTTTATACTTAACTATCTGTTATGGGTCAGAACTTGAAACAAGGTGCTAAGTCAGTGGAATTGATAGAGACAATAGTTATCTAATTTTAGCCTGGTGCTTAACAGTTCTCTAGTTCAGTACATGTACTCAGTACTTACTATAGTTCTACAAGATTCACACCTTTGATAACAGACCATATAAGCTCAGACAAAGTCAGCCAGAATCAGAACCAGGGAAGACCAGAGAATTGGTGACAGTCCTCCTGCCTCCCTCACAGAAACCAAGACGCATTCAGGAGGACCTCAAGAAGCTGGCAGAGGCAGAGAAAACAAAGGACTGGCTACAGGAGCTCAAGCTCTCAGAACCAAGGACATAGACCTTTAAGAAAGCTAAATGGGCCCCAGGAAAAGAGACAAGACTTGGAAAGATACAATAAAGGATTTGGACCTTAATCCCTGGCTGCATTTGGGGTGATTACTGAACTGAAAGGAAGGCTGCCTCCAGAGAACCCCCAAAAAACCCCAACAAGAGAACATTACAGTTTAGAGAGAATATTACAACTATCTTCTGTGTACTTTATAATCTTGTTACACAAGATTTCTTGGTTTTCCTTGTACATCGAAACTCTTTCTCTTGACTTTATGCCTTTTCAATTGCTATGAATCAATCTCATCATTGGTGTCCTGGTTTAAGATTCAGCTTAAATCTCACTTTTTATCTTTACTTTTTCCCCCTTTTTCCATAGCTAGTGTTCTCTCTCTATGATTATCTTTAATTATATATAGATAGATAGATATAGATAAAGATGTATATATATATATGTACACACACATCTATGTCTGTATCTACCTCTATATCTTGCACATATTATTTGAATATTCTCTCTAATAATAGATCGCAAATTCCTTGAGATCAGTAATTGGTTGTTGTTACATTTTTATTTTGTATTACCAGGACTTAATGCTTGGAATACAGTAGAAATTTAATAAAGGCTTGTTGACTGACTCTATAAAAATTCCCTTTATAGCTTACGACCCAAAGTTTTTATTAGTTGAAAGCTTTGATTGTTGTTGTTCTGTCCTTTCAGTTATGTCCAACTCTCTGTGATCTCATTCGGGATTTTCTTGCTAGGGATACTGGAATAATCTGTCATTTCCTTTTCGGGCTCATTTTACAGATGAGTAAACTGATGCAAAGTTAAATGACTTTTCCACTTACACGGCTAGTAAGTTTTTGGGGCCAAATTTGAATACAGATTTTCCTGACTCTAGGCTAGTACTCACTGTACCACATAGTTATTCCTATGATAGTTTGAAATCATATCACAATAATTCAAATTGTATAATACTTTTCTTAAAATTTCCCCCAAAGGAGATAGTACAATTGTTACTTCTTTTGTTTTATGGATGATAATATTGAACCTTAGACAAGTTAAGAAACTTGCCTAGGATCAGATAGCTGTTAAGAATCGGCACTATTGTGCCTATAAGACATACATTTTTTCAGTAAACCACACGGTGCTAGACCAATACACATAGGAAGGTCATGCTATTACAAATGATAGAACAAATGTATTTCTGATCCAATATATTTTAAAGTGTGTATTATTGGCTTTCTGATAAAGATAACCTTAGGAAAGGGAAAGATATTGGGGAATATTATCAGATTATTAAATTTTTCTTAAATGTCTATGTGTTCAAGATCATTTGAACTTTAAAAATACTAAGGGTATTTTAAATTTAATTTTAAATACATAATTCTCAACTGAAAAGAAATCCCTGCATACGACTAACACTTTTTATTCTAAATATTTTTAGGTAGATCTCCTTTACTCCTAAATTAGAATTATAGAAAACAAATTTTCCCATATCTGTATTAAAATGCTATTATGAGATAAAACAGAAATATGAATTGAAATTAGAAGAGCTATTATGACTAATTAACACAGATGATTTGAACATTTTCTCAATTCTCTATTATCTTCACTTTTTGATTTATTTTAAGACCTCATTAAAAGTTGATGTTGATATTATTTATTTTTACATGAATATATGTATTGTTTTGTCTAAGGACTATCTTTCTTCCTTAGGAAAATAATATATGTAGTGCCCCATATCTTGAAGAAAGGCAGATTTTAATATTTTACCCACAGAAAATTTCAATAGGATGTAATTGGGGGGATGGGAAAGAGTTTTGAAATTCTGCAATTAGTGATTTCTTTTTACCAGGCAGTTAAAGTTCCATTTATTTTAAATATAATATATATGGGCTGAAGAAATGAAATATCAATAGCACTTCAGATGGGTGAATTTTAACTTGACTGAACAAACTAGACTGAAGTGCTATCTAACAGTACTATGACAACATTTTGGGAGTTGTCTACTGCAATATTCTGTCATTGACTCTGTTCTCCTTGACATTTTTATCAGTGGCCTAAAGAGAGATATATTGGTGTTTTTTTTTAAAAGATAAGGAAAACTGATATATTCGTGTAGCACAGTCCATTCTAGGTGCCATAGTTTTTTTTGGGGGGGAGGGGGACAAACCAAAAAAGGGCAACTAGATGGCAAAGAGCTAGAAACCATATCATGTAAGTACGAGTTGAATGAATCAGAGATATTTAGCCTAAAGAAGGTAAGACATGGTTGAATGAGTTACATTCAATGTCTTCAGTATTTAAAAAAAGTGATAGGAGTTAGAGGGCACCAAAAAGATCTAGGATAAAGTCTCACCTCTAAATTATGTTGGGCAAATCATTGACTCTTAGAAACCCCAGGAACTCTTGAAGTCTATAAGTTACAGATGTGCCAATTTGGAATAATATAAAGGAATTCCTCACATGGAGGTTCTCACAGTGATAAAAATCATAGGTCCAAATAAACAACAGCATTAGCACACTATTAAAATAAGTGGAATAGTTGTTAGAGTTATTAAAGTTAGATTAAAGTTATTAAACTACCCGTATTAGCAATAACACTACCTGATTTATTTCTGAAGATAATTAGGGAACAAGGAAAAGAATATATATGTTCTAAAATGTTTATATCAGCTCTTTTTGTGGTGCAATGAACCAAGAAATTGCAGGAATGTCCATCACAACTCATATGACAAATTGTGGTATATGGTTTTGATAGAACACTACTGTGCTATCACAAATGATAAACTCAGTAATTAAAAAAAACAAAACAGAACATAGAGACCTATACTAAATAATGAAGAGGAAATGGGTAGAACCAAGAGAACATCACATATAGTAACAGTAATATTGTTTTAAGAGGAACTTTAAAATGAATGTTATTTTGAAAATGTTCAAATTAAGTATAAAGAACATATGAAAAAAAGATGCTATCTTCTTCCAGAGAAAGAAATGATACATAGAAGTATGTGTAGAATATTTTTACATATCTATGTATGCACATGTATATTATGTGTGTATGTACATGTATATATATATATATGTATATATATATATATATATACACATATATATGTAAATACACATACCTATTTGTTTCTAATGATAACCATCTCTAGGGCAGGGAGTAGTATTCTACTACAGGGAAGAAAAAAACAAATTTGCACAATAACTTTGATGCATATTTGAATGGAAGAGCAAATTGTGCAAAGGAGATTTTAAATTTCAGGTATAATAATCTTTTTATTGTACTACATTATGGAAATGCTTGTTTTATTCCATAAATTAAAAACAAAATATAATAAATGGAACAGTTTGCCTTGGTAATTAGTACATTCCCCTTTGCTGAAAGTAACTAAGAGGAAGATAAATTGAGTCTTCCTGAAGATGGTGTATGGTGAAGTCATTCCTCAGGGAGGATTGAACTAGATGTCAATTCTCAACCAACTTTAATATTTTATCAGGGGATGGGGTAAAGAAAAAGTACAATGGGAAAAAATCCTGTAGACAAAAAATTCAAATAAATTCATCTCTACAAGCATTTACAAACACCCTATATGCTGGGCCTTGTTTTGGGTGCCTTTTCTTTTTATTCTTAGTAATTAGCATAGTTGCAGATCCACAATAAGCATTTAATTAATTTTTATAGATAGATTGACTTCTGAGAATATAAAGATATGAAGGAAACAATTTCTGTCCTCAAGAATTCATATTCTAGGGGAGAAGAGGCAGATAAAAAATGAGTACATAAATAATATAATATAAAATAAGTTGAGGAGTGACAGAATCGAGTCTTTTCTTTTGGAAGATTATTTTAATAGTCATAGAGAGGATGGACTTAAAAGATAGAGAAAGCAGAAACAGAAAAACTATTTAGATTATTAAAATATTCTAATTGAAAGGTGATGAGGGCATAATCTCTGGTGTTGTATGTATGAATGTGAGATTTTGTAGAGGTAGAATTGACATGTTTGGCAATTGATTGGATATGAATGAAGTGAGGTTGAAACAAGAGTTGAGAGAGCTTTAAAGTTGCAAACTTGGGTGGCTAAGAAGGTGAAACCTCTCTCCACAGATATTTAAATTAGAAATAGAGTTCTCAGGGAGAAAAATAATGAGCTTCATGTTGTTGATTTTAAATTTTAAATGTGCCTATGGCACATCCATGGTAAGATATGTAGCATCCAGTTAGTAATGACTTCTCTGAGAAGGTCTGGATATATAGATTTGGATGACACCTGCCTAAAAATAATTGAGTTGGAAAGAAAAACAAATTAAGAAAAAAAAAATGAGAGAAAAAAGAAGAGGGACCAGGACAGTGCCTTAGGGAAACATTCATGGTTAGCAGAAAGAATATGTATGACAATATCACAAAAGAAAAACGATAGACTATCAAGGAAGATGGATTAAGAATTGGTATCAAAACTACAGAGCATTCAAGCTGAATAAGAATTGAGAAACAGCCATCAGATTTAGAAGGTAAAAGATGTAACCTTGTAGAGGATAATTTCACTTGAGTGGTAGGCCAGAAACCATATTTCAGGGGACTGAGGAGTGATAAATGGGGTAATAGAACAAGTAAAAGTATGCTGTAATTTGTTTTGGAGTTTGGCTGTAAAAGGGTGGAAACTCATTTTGAAGAATTGTGGGAATGCCATGGTAAAGTGGAGGTTTTTTTATTTTTTTAAAGATGGGGTAGACTGGAGCTTTAGCATGTATATAAGTAATGTGGAAAAAGCAAGTATAAAGTGATTAAAAAAAAAAATGAAAGATCCAAATAAGATATGGTTGATAGAGCAATTTCAAGGAAGGTACTATTAAAGTATATTAAAGGGGAGTTGACTTTAACAAAAATAAGACTTACTTCTTCCTCAAACAGAGGAGTGAAAGGCATCTCATAGAAGTGCAGAGGAATTTTTAGGGATGGGGTAAGGAAGAAGTGGAAGTAGATGCATTTAAATACCAATTCAGTCACTGACTATTTCCTTGAATTTGGATAAATCACTTAAATAACTTTACCTCTCTGTGTTAAGCTCATTATTTATGAAATGGAGTTTGATTAGATGGCCCCTAATATCCCCTATAGATCTTACCAACTATGATCCTATGAAATTGTTGCATTATGTTTGTTTTAATCCCGAACAAATGATTTTGTCCATATAGAGAGTTCTCAGTAAGGAAGTCTTTCTATCATTGCAGATCAATGTAAAACTTAAAAGTTTCAAAAAGTTGCCTGGAGCACCAGAAGATTAAGCCAATTGCCCAGCATCTCAACAGAAACTACATGAGAGACAGGATTTGATTCTAAACTTTCCTGATTCCAGGGCTTGCTCTCAGTCTATTATGGCACTACTCCCTCCCAAATCACTTTTTTTATGCTTTATGTATATATTTCTATCTATATATTGTTTACCTTACAGAGTTTCTTGAAGAATATTTTCTTTGCGGATAGAACATTGAACCTGTAGTCAGAAAACCAGAGTTTAACATTTTTCCTCAGAGAACTACTAGTGTGACCCTGAAAAAATTACTTAACTTCAGTTTACCTCAGGTTCCTCATCCATCTGTAAAATGGGATAATAGTAATGCCTACCTTACAGGGTTGTTGTGAGAATTAAATAAAATATATTTAAAAGCAGTTTGAAAACTTTAAAATGCTATTTAAATGCTAAGTATTATTATTTTGGTTATTTTATAATATATGCTATTATTGTTTTCATTAGTAGTATTGTGTCACAGTTCTCTTTTATTCTTCTGATTCAGTTTTCCTAAATTGTCCTGCCTCCTTTACTAATTATTCTGGTCAATCCTGCAAAACTACCCCTCCCTCCTAATTATGATGATCCAGATAAGGAAAAAGACCTTCTATTTTAGACATTATGATCCCAGCCCTTCCCTACTTATCAGAATTCCTCCCCCACCCTGTCAGAACAAGATTGATGATAGTCCCGTTCTTGGTCTCAGCACTCTGACTCCACCCCTGCCTCGGTCTACCCCTGTATCTGAGCCACTTGTTTATTGAGAACTCACATTGGCTGCTGGATTCTTGGTGAGGATAGTCTCATTCAACTCTGGGACCAAACCATGGATCCATTTGGTCCTAGTGAATCTCTCCCTTTCAAATAAATTATTAAAAACTCTCTAATCTTTCTCTTGCCTCAGTTTCTCCCACACTACAGTAGTAGTAATAGTAGTATCCTCATTATATTCACTATAGATACAAACGCAATAAATGCTGTCCTATTGATTTATTATTTACACCACGACCCACTCAATGAAGTAAGACATAAATATTTCTTTAGAGTAGGAATTCTAAGATTTGATATTTTGAATTTACCCTCATAGTACCTGTTCTGATAAAGAATTCTGAATCCATAATGATAACAATAGAATTAAGTTCATTAAAAAATAGCTAAGCTGTTCAATGACAAGCAGATCATTGGATGATTTTTTAAAAAATTTTTTCATGATTGTTAGAACATAATGTTGATTCAGTCTTAGCCAAGGGTTTTAAGATTATTTGGAAGCATTTGTATTTCCACTTAGAGGTTGCTCCTTTGTTTAGAGGAAGCTTTAACTAGTGTACTCAGTGAAGTACCAATCTCCTGTAAGAAGGCCTTTTGTGCTCAAACAAGCCACCTGGATTAACAGCATTCATTAAAGACATTGCATACTTGTCAACTAATATTGAGAACATTCTGAAAGAACAGTGACATAGAATCTCTTTATGTTTAAAAAAAAACTAGATTGCATGATTCATACTAGTAACTAATTTTTTATCAGCAAGAATTAATAATCATCTCTCAAAAGCAAAGATCACAGTTCTGAAAAAAGAATAATTTATCAGTCGAGTTAAAATACAATATCATCAACCCTATTCATACCTAGGATATACTGAAATGTGACTTTTCAAAACACTTTTCTTGTGTATCCTCCTACTTGATTGTGACTACTTTTGCTTACAACAAAAGTATTTAGTAAAAATGTAAAACTATTTTATAACATTTTGAAATCTAATTTCCCAATATATAGAAGAATATTTAATTTAGAAACTTGTAGGTACAATGAGATTTGTAGAAAAAAGTGCAATCTTTTAAAAAAAATTTAATTCTAAGTTACCTCCTAAAGTTCTTTGATCTACTCAAATATTCCTGTATTTTCCTATTCTGTTCTCAAGATAATGCTCAAAGATACCCAAATCTGGTTATATCAGTTTAAATTAGTTGCCCAATATCATCATCAGTAGGTGATCACACATGATGATGATGATGATGATTACAGTAATGAAAATTCTAAAAGAAGTTATAGAATATGGGAAGAAAAACCTGGGATTGGAGTTTGGGAGATGTTGATACAACCAACTGTGGCCTTAATGATGCTACATCAACTAAGTCACCTTAATTGCAAAATGATAATATTTGGCATACCTATCTTACAGTTTTCTATAAAGATCAAATATAACCCTACTGTGAAAGAAAGGACTATTCAAAATTGAAAAAAAAGTCAAAATTTAAAATTGTAAAATGCTCTTAAATCGAGTCATGATTTAATCAATATAGGTATACCTTCCACTGATGAAGATTATACATCATCCTTACCTTCTCCTTCTGAGTGATTCTTGCTCAAAAGCTTCCATGAATATAGTATTAAAGGCTTTTACAAACATATTGACATTGTTCAGGAAAAAAAAAGTTTCATATAGTCTAATCTTTGGTTATTCCTGTTTCTCTCCTCATTTTCCCAGTCTGACCAATCCCCATTCTCCAATTACTGGACATTTATTATGTTTTTATTTTGCTTATATTTTGCCTTTTCTTTCTTTTGTACATATTATTTTCACATATTTAAACACAAACTCTTTGAAAATAGAGACATTTTTGTCTTTGTATCACTAAAACCTACCACAGGATCTTGTACATAGGGGATGCTTAAGAAATACTTCTTCAGTTGAGTCTTACGAGATTAACTCACCTTATTTTCTAATAATATGCATCTATAATATGCTTTATCACATACGATACAAAATACTATGATTATAATACAATATAATAGAATAAAATAGAATAATAATTATTACTACCAAGACTTTATCAAATGAGATATTTATAAAATACTCAAAACAGCATAGAAGAGGTACTTTATAAATGCTCATTTCCTTCCTTCATTTCTTCATGGAGAAACTAATTTCATTATTAGATATTATCATTATTATTATTTCTGACAAGTTGAGAGCCCTATATAAAAATCTCCTACCTGAGCACCAAATAAAAATCACTTAATATCAAAGAAGCAAATTTCCATGTGTCTTACATACTTTTCTTTAAGCCTCAGATACTATCTGTAATGTTATGTAAAGATACAAAATAGTCCATTATTCGATGAGTAATCTGTGACAAGCATTCTAATAAACTCAAGAGATACAAATAATAAAAGCTAGATAGTTCCTTTTCTTGAGGTTGATACTTTAGCTCTTTTTGCAGGAGACTCAAAAGAACTATATAAAGTTATTTAATGAAACCTTATATTATTTTGCTAATATTTCCAAAAATCTAGGATTATAAAGATTAGAATGGGACTAAAGAAAGGATTTGGCTTAGAAACAAAGAGAATAGAACTCTAGTCCTCAAATTCCCAGTTTGTTTCAGATTTTCCCTACATAATTCATTAGTTTCAGTTTAGCTATGACAGCAAAATTAATTATTTGCCTAATGATCCTAGACTCTTAGGTAAGTTGTCTATGTCAGAAATCTTCCTATGTCCATTTTAAACCTTAGAAAACAACTGGGCATACCATATGAATAATGATGTTCATTTTGACTGGAGTTGTGATTTCAATGCTGTTAGGAACTTTTGATGAGGAACTTCCTCTTCCACTGAAGATATGAACCTTCTCGGCAAATTATATTCTCAGGGAATTGTTTGGGGACATGGAAACATTTAAGCCTTTTTCAGGTTTAGGCTGGAGCACAGTTCTTCCTGACTTTAAGGCTTGTTCTATATCTACAATTCCACATTCAAGCTCTTATGTAAATGTGAATTTTTATTATTTCTGTTATTGAATATTATGGAATATTTTTTTCATTTCCCCAAATGGATTGGAATACTTTTATTTTTGATATTTTAATATTACTACTCAGGATATATATATTTTTTTTCTTTCTCCCTGATCCTTAGGCGCTGGCACCCCTTGTTTGATTGAATGCCTGGTACTCTCTCCATTGCAGGGAGCCAATGAGAATATAATGGAAATCAAAAGATATCAGGAAGTACCACTTGACCAAAATATCAACTATAATTCCTGCTATTATATTTTTTAGCTTTATTAGTCAGATAATTTAAACTTTGTTAATAATTGACAATTAGCACTTGAAGGATTGTGGTTCATTTTAACTATATTATTTAATTTGATCCTCCATGACAGCAATCTTAATTAAGTACAAGAGATGTTATTATTTCCACATTAAATATGGCAAAACTGAGACTAACATAGCTTGTCCAGGGTCACATATCTGGGAAATATCTTAGTTGGGATTTTAATTCATATCTTGTCTCTATTTCCAACATTTTTGACTATATATTGCCCCTTCTGTGGCACAGAGCTAGTCTATAAAATGTTTATGTATCTGTTTAAATATATATATATATATATATATATGTATGTTTGTGTGTATAGATATGTGTTATATATATATATACATATATATATATAAATATGTATGTGTGTCTATATAAATTGAATTAGAGTTCCATTTCTCTGATTCTAAATCCCATATTCTTTCTACTCTACCACTGCTGCCTCTCTTATGTGTTTGTTTTTAGAAGAGGTTGTTTTAACCTTTACTTTAAACACCTTACTACAGTGGGAAAAAGCACTAGACTTGAAATAAGAAGGCCTCAATTTAAGTCTCAGTTTTGCCCATTTACCAGTCCTGTAACCTGGCAAGTGACCCAGACTCTCTATGTTCTATTTTCCCAATAAACTTCTCATGTCACTAGGTGTTGTAAATTGGATGGTGTAAGCACTGAGCTCTCCTCTGACTCTGAGATTCTGTGGTTCTAAGAATCTTATAACTGCTTGAGGGGGAAGTCATCCATGCTTATCCAGGCATTACATGATATTTGAGATGATTGATACAAACAATAATTGCTGCAAGGGTTCATAGTAGAAAGATAGCACTGCGGGCAAGGGTATTCAGGGAAATCTTCCAAGAGGAAATTAGTACTGCAGGAGGGCATATTTGAATAAAGAGAAAGGAGCTGGGAGAACAATTTGAATAAAGTAAAATTAACAAAGCAAACAATAACAATGGGCATTTATTTAGTGCTTTAAAGAGAGGCTACATAGCATGGTAACTAGACAATTCTTCTTGAAAATATGAAGATAGAGGTTCAAGTTTTGTTTCTAAAATATACTGATTGTGGGACTCTGGTCAAGTTACTTAAACTTTCAAAATTCTAGATCAGAGATATCAAACACACTGTTCTGAGTGGTACTGAACCAAATTACAATACAACTGAGAAATATTTGACAAAATAAAAATAAAATCATAACATCAAAAATGTTAATTTGTGATTTTCTAAGTTACTGTGTGGGCCCAAGGAATTTCTTCTAGATAACTGATTAAAACTATACATTTCTGGGAAAGTGCTTATTTTACTGAGAGAGTAATTTTCCTCTCTTAGGAATTCCCTATAACATAATATCATAGATTCAGCCCATATCTGTTAATGGTTACAAAATGTTTTGCATATGTCATTGAGGTAGGTACTACATATATTATTGTTCCAATTTCACCAATGACAACATTGAGATTAAATGACTTTTCCTTTTATACATTGTTAGGGGTGGAGATTTGAACTTCAGTCTTCTTGAATTAAATTTAGAACTCAATCTATTATTACTTCAGGAAATGTATGTGGGATTGTGAATGTGTATACGTGAACAATAATTGTGTCAAATGGATTAATGTAATGTTTTTTTTTTTTTTTTTTGCCTTACATGTGTTTATTTTAATTTATGTCTTCTTCTCTGGCACTACCATTCTTCTCCATATTCAGTGTTTGTTCCTGAGGGAGCTAGAAAATATCTGACATGGCTATGGAATACTGGGGCCAGATAAGTACTCATGATATTGGAGATCTGTCCGTATCACCCATTATTAGATGAGGTCTACTGAATCACTTCAGGAAATGATGCCATGGTTTATATAATAAATAGTATTTTCACATCTTTCAGCCTATACCTCACCCAGACATGCTTTGCTATAATTTCTAACCTATAGTTTTCATAGAATTACTATTTTCTCTGGGGTTTCTAAAACCTTTTATGTATATTTCAAAATTCTATTTTTCTAGGAACAATTTTTGCCATTAGTTAAACATCCAATCCTATTGCTGTCTGTTGTAAAGTCCAATATACTATTTCTTCCCTAGGATTCCTTAAAATTGTTAAATGAGTACTAAAGAAAAAAAAGTATTGAGGAAAAGCTAACAAAACACTACAGATACATAAAGCAAGCTTTATGGATTCATATTCCATCACTATGAGTATCTGTTCATACCTTGTCATCCTATTCAAATAGTCTTGTCCATATCTTCCTGTGAATTATTCAGAGAGAATCTATTCAACTCACTGAAGGCCTTCCTTTAGATCATAATCTCAGAATCTCAGAGTTGCAAGGGATCTCAGGATTTATTAAGCTCATGGTTTCTGAAGATAAAACTAGCATAGGATATACTGTTCATTCCCATCCTGCTAAGATAATTGGAGAAAACCATATAACTTTCCAATCCTATCTCCAAGAAAAGTTTGTCTATTCACAAAATTGGGGTGAAGGAAGGGTCTACGGTCATCTAGTCTAAAGGTGCCAAACATGTATTCTTCAGGCAATGTACCCATAACACTTCTGAGTGTGGCTCAAGCCAGGTTAAAATATAATTTGAACATATTTGACAATAAATAAAATATATCAAAACATATGTAAGAATAAAATATAATCTTTTAAAAATAATGTTTGTGACCTGTAATACATTATTATTCTCTTTACAATTCTTTGACACCTTTCCCATACTCCATGATTTTTCGAAGACCAAGTAAAGCTCACCAGTCATAATCACAATTTTTTTAATCTCTCCATCTTCCCAAATACTGTAGCTCTAGGATGTAGTTCACTCAGGACAGGTGATTTGAACTTACTGAGTGAAGCTAGGTGCTCTCTCTAACCATTTCTCATTCCCTTTATGTATCAATTTCCTTTTAACCACCTTCCCCCTTTGTTTCTAGTTTTAAGGTCATCATTTTGGTAGGAAAAAGAAAAGGAAAAAAAAAAAAAACTTGGTAGTTCTGTTTTCTTTCTGTCATCTTTTTACATCCTGTCCACTCTTACCAGTAGTCTTATCCCTTTTATCTTCTTACAACTATTATAGCTACTAAAAAAGAAGCCCCTCTTTTCCAGTTCCATTTTTAAGCCTTTTCCAGGCTTTAGTGCTCCTGAAAGTATTCTTAAGAGCGCAAATCATTCTTTTGTAGTCATTCTCTGTTTTTCATTTGGATTCTATCTTGAAATCAGATCTGTGGCTTTCTAAAATGTAAATTAATCAATAAACCATATGTGACTATGTTTCTCTCTTTAGATTGCTTCCCTTTTACTTCCTAAATGTCATCATATGCATTAACCTTTTCATAATTTTGTTCTTGTCTGCTTTTTATTCTTTTACACTGGAAGCATTTTTTCCTCTAGAATTGTAGCTGTGGGATATTATCTACCTTTCAATTCAAAATAGAATCCACAGCTCAATTTTGAAAACTATTTCCTCAAAGTCTAGGAAATTCATCAGGCCAAAGCTAATCTACCTTCTTATCAGTCATCAACTCTAAGAATGATATGGTCATTTTCTCTTAAAGTCCCACTCATTATCACTTTGGTCACTAGTTGTTCTGGACCTTTTTGTAGTGAAAATGCCTGTTTGAAATTTGCTAAGAGGGGAGGAGGGAAGAGAATTTCATACATGCAATAATTGGATACTACAACAAGGAATCCTAAAAGAGTTATTACTCTTTTGGCTTTGCATTGGATGGTTGAAGATGGCTGTTGGAGTTTGGAGACCTTTGAACTTCTGTGGCCTTTAATATTGTTTTTTTTTTCTTTTTTAAACCAGATGTTGCCTCCAGGGTTGGAGCTGGTTGTTAAGGATTTACTCTAAATTGTAGGTTCTGGAGGAAGAATGGTAAAGAGATTACTCAGTTTTTTAGATATGAATAATCTATTTCATCATTTGAATAATCTTTTCAATATGTCAGGTTGAGAGCAGATATTCTGTACAGTTCTTAACATGGGCCATAGCCCTTAACATAACATAATCAATATTCTTCATGACCTTCATTGACATCTATCAATACTCCACTAAAGAAAATCTATCTCACTTATAGACAAACTGGATTACTTACCAGTTCTAAAGTATGTACTGTGTTTTTTTACCTGAATATTTTTGGTCACATCATTTTTTTTCTCCCCAGTGCAGATTAACTCTTTAAATTCTCACTAGTACTCTGTTACTAGTACTCACTAGTACTATTTTTTTCACCAATAATGAAACTGAAACTGAATGAGGTTATATAGTATTACACAATTGGCCATTGTCAAGTGACATTTGAATTCAGTGCAATCTAAACACAGTGGCCTATACATTATGTCATGTTCCCTCTTGCATTCTTATCAACGTCTTTGGAAAATACTCTCTTCCCAAAAGTCATATGTCTAGTTGGAGGAATGCTAATATTTGTAATGGGAAGAAAGATTTGGGTTAGATTTCTGCTCCTAAAGCTTATTATCTGTGTGACCTTGAGGAAGCTACTTATCTTTCAATATCATTCTCCTAATCTATAATGTGAGCATATTAATACTTGTACCTTTGCAGAAAGATTTTATAAATTTTAATATAGCATTTAAAATTTATAAAATATCTTTCTATATGTGTGGGATTTTTGCATGTGTGTCTTTTCTTTCAGTTGTTTTTGTAAATATTGAAATATCTACATATAGAATTTTAAAATACATAATATTTTATGAAGCTGGAATTTGAGATAAAGAGGAAAATTGGAGCTGTAGAAGTGGGAAAGCACCAAAATAGTATTATTAACTAACCTAAAATGACATAGCTTCTTTAATAGAGCAGGAATTGAAAGGAATGTAAAATAAGCTTCTATAATTGAGCATAATTCAGTTGTATGTGGGGAAGCAGGAAAAAAAGGAAATGATCAGAAGCTTCACTTAAACTAGGTCTGGATATTTTCCCAATAAGCTAGGAAATGTGTTATGATCCCAGTTATCAGTCAAAATTTATAAGCAGGATATGATGGAGGAATAATTGGCTTACCAGTTGTTGAGGTAGTTTTAAGACTTTTCAACAGCTGCAAGTATAGCTGAAGGAAAGCAAGATGGACCATCAGAAAGGGATGCTTCAATGCCATATGGAGAAAAACAGATTGACACTAATAAGGAAAATTAATACTGAAAATTACCTTGACAGATTTTTAGATTAGACTGATGAGGAAAATAATAATTTAGAAGCAGTCAGCCTGGATCCAAAAGAAATTTGAAAAGCTCAAACATGATAGCACATTGTGCAAAGGTAAAGAGAGGTAGGAGAAATTGTCTCTGCAAATGATCGGCGCACACATAATAAGACGGCTTTAATTAGTGCTATGCTACATAATTGCAGTTACATACTTTTAATAAGTATGGTAGCAAGAATAGCTCAGACAGGGTTTCAAACAAAATAGAACTTGAAATTATTCAAAGTTAAAAAGAAACAAGACTTGAAAAGCAATTTAGTTGAAAGTCATGCTAGTACTGGATGTAGACTTGGAAAACATATATTCCAACCTTTTCATTACTACAGACAAGGGCATTGAGGGCCAAGAATGAGAAACATTTTACTTAATATCAAAATGAGTTAATGCCAGGGTTTGGACAAAAATCAGATTCCCTACAATCCAATTCTTTCTCATTTTACTCTTTACTTAGGAATGAAGTAGTCACAGGCACCAAGCATTTTAAAGTTGATTAGTGATTCTGACATTGAGATTAAAATTTTTCTGCAACATTATCTGTATTTCTTTCTTCTAGCTATTTGTTGAACTGTATTCAGCTAGAAGTAAAGAGGTGAACAAATTAAAGTTAATTTTGATTTTTTTAAAAGAATTGTTTAGTGATTAAGTCATAATTACTTATACAAATGAGCAATAAAATAACACAAAGGCTCTTACTTAATAGTAATCGACAAGGGAAAACATGTATTTTTATATTCCAAGTAGAACCACTAATGGAAAATTTTATGAAAAAGATCTGTCTTTCTGAAATGAATGTGGTGTGGACTGCAGCCCAAATTCCAAATTTCAGATTGGAATAATTCTATGATTTTGAGAGCTTTTCCTTACATTAAATCTTATTCACTTTTTCTTGGGACCAATCAGAGCAAATCATCAATTGTTCTTCATGAAGCTATGTTTCCTTAAAATGATCACTGTTTCTCCTTTTAAACATTTATAATGTATCTAGTTATACATTCTAGAATTTTCTGAGGAATCAAGTTAAACTCATTAGTCTATCATTTGAATTGGCAGGAGCTAAATTTTCCTCAGATCAGCACCTTTAATCTATCAGGAGTTCAATTACTATTTGGTGATTGGAGGGAAGAGACATTTTTATGCCATCTTTTGCGAAAGTGAGATTAGAGATCCCACTGCTTCATCATACTTTTCTAATGGAAAACAGCTTTCTACAAAGAAAAAGCTAGTGTAAATTTGGTGATTTTCTTTCTCACTTTGGTACTCAGCAGCCATATCTATAAAATTAGAAGACTGAACTAGATTCTAAGATTCTTTCCAGCTCTATATTCTATGACTCATTGTTTCATCTTTTGCTTAATATTACTATCATGTGATTATGTTTGAAATGTCAGTTGTTTTGATGAGTTCTTACAGTTTGAGATTCCAAAGATATTATGTAAATGCAAAATAGATGGTACATAGATTTTTAAAAGTTAGACTAACTTTTCTTATTTAATCCTAGTGAATCAAAATTCACTGAACTGAGTTCAAGAGGCTAATCGAGGCAAGAATCTGAAAATCAAGAAAAGAAGGAAAAAACCTCCTAAAATTTAAGTTAAAGTTAGGTCTGTGTAATTTTTCAGGACTATAGCAACTCCAACCCTAATATGCTCTGAAGACACAAATAAGATTCTCAAATTTCTTTAAGTTTACACAGTGTTGACCTAGACTTTTCAAAAGTCACTTCAATATGATTAATGTTTGCTTAGTCACTGCTCTGTAGATTGGGAACTGAAGGATATTTGAATAGTATGGTGAGACAAGTACTGCTCCTCTTTTGCTCTAGGTAAGTTATTTAGAATTTTTCATTGGTCAGATATACAGGAAACTCATTTCTAAGAACTGCACCGTGTTTCTGTGTAAATATATCAATAATAAAGTAGGGGCTGATGGAGATGGAACATAAAAGAAAAGGAGAAGTATTTATCATGGAAATGCAGTTGCATTAAAAATCAGATTAGGAGTCCCATTTTTCCCTGTAGCTATTTAGAGTAACTAATAATTTCTCTGTACCTTATTTCCTCATTCAGAAAATGATTAGATGATATCTAAGGGCTCTTCCAACCCTCAGTTCTATGATTTTATGGAAAACTCAGGGAGATGGTTTCACAGACAATTGCTCAGATTTCAAACTTTAATCCTGAGTGAACAAATTAATCTCTCTACAATCCAATATATCTGCATAGTGGTATAAGTCAAAGGACTGCTAGGTGGTGTAATAGATCAAATGATGGGCCTGGAGTCAGGAGAACCTGGATTTAAATCTAAACTCAGATTCTGACTGTGTGAATCTGAGTAAATCATTTAACCTTATTTATCTCTGTTTCCTCATTTGTAAAATGAACTTGAGAAAGAAATGGCAAATTACTTTGCTATCCTTTCCAAGAAAATCCCTCAAAGGAGTCATAAAGAGTCAGACATGGCTGAACCAAATGATAAATCAAATCCAAGAAATATCATTTTCTCTGATAAAGCCATTATAGAAAGTTTATAGTACATGGTCTTCCCAATACTTTCAACAATGTCTTTAAATACTTTGCATGGATTACTTTACAGTATTTTACATATAAAACCTTTTTCTGAGACTCACAACTACCTGGGGAGGTAAGAAGCATAGGTTTTTTTACCTCCATTTTTTAGAAGAGAAAATTAAGGCTGAGATATGTAAAGCAACTGAGCTACAGTCTATTAAATGTCAAGGGAAGTAAATTCAAAGTCCTTGATTCTAGCCTATATACAATTCTGCCTCTCTCAATTATGACTGCCATGATTCTCAGAACCTCTCCCTTCTCTTACATCTAAATTCAGCAAGAGTTGCTAGGAGAAAGGTTTGAATTTTTCAGGTTTGGCATGCAACTTCAATAACTTGAATGAAATATGCCATTTTTTTCAGTGTCTCAGATTTCTTCGTAAAAGAATAGAGGATCTCCTTTATGTCTTTTCCTTTGAATACCCTGTTCTAAATTATTCCAGACAAATGGGCACATGCTATTCTCCAAGAGGCTCAGAGGAAAAACTATGGATAACACACATCAGTTATAATTACTGTTGCTGCTTCCTATCTACCTGAAAGACCCATTGTGAGAAAGATACTTTGTTAACTTTAAAATGCTAAATAAATTTGAGTTATTGATAGTGAGATAGTAGGGTCCACTAAAAAGATAACTGCCTCTCAACGTAGAGGATTTGAGTTTGAATTTTGACTTTCTCACATGTTACAAGTAGGCCTTCACTAATTCATTTAAAATCTGTAGCTTTTGGTTTCTCTGTGAAAGTGTGGAAGTAGATGAACTATATGTTATTTTCCAGTTTTGAATCGTTACTACCGATGCTGCTGAGATTACAGTAGGAAAGAAATTACATTAACTCTGGAGCAAATGTTAGGGAAAGTAAATGGGTGAAAAATAATTTGAGTATAGATAGCTCTTGTAAGTGGTCTCTTCTTTCAAGGCTCAATTCAACTACAACTTCCCTCAAAAGGTCTTTTCCAATCTCCCTCATTGGTAGTACCATACCAGTCTGCTTCATTTATGTTATAATTATAATATATGTTTATTTAAGTCTAAATACTCTTTCCTCCAGTAAAATGTAATCTCCTTAAGGACAAGAAACATTTATCTTTGTCTTTGCATGCACACTTTAATTTTTAAAGTGAGGAAACTGAGGCTCAATGATATAAAAGTGACTCAATGAAGGCCATACAAATAAGAATTTATAAAGTCATCATTCAAACCCAGGTTCTCTGACTTGTGATCTTTCTAATATACCTAGTGCAGTGGGGCACATCTAATAGAAGTTTAATAAGTGTTCATTAAATTGTTTTGGATGAAGCTGAATTGAAGGCTGTTCTTTGCTGGCCTTGAAGACACAGGTAATCTGCCCTTGAACACACTCTCCATTTGATCACCGCTGAAAGCTCCGTTGTAGCCTATGTTTTGCTTTTCTCCTCTCCAGCAACACACAGCTCCCCAACTGATGCCTTCATTGTATGCTCCTTTGAATCTTTGGCTTTTGACAACAGTTGTCATTCTACGCCTCAGTAGCCATTCTATTTCCATCAGGATGTTGTACTTATTTTTCCCCACTGGGAATGACAGATTACCAAACATTTTTTAAAGACAAAACTATAAGAGACTCAGTTAATCGATCTGCTCTTAATGGAAGAAAAGATAGGAAGCTGCTGAGGAAAAGAATATATCTTTGTTGCCTATGAAAGACATTCAGTTCTTGTAATGGGAGGTGGGAAGGAACTCATTATTAAAACAGTCACAGCTCAGCCAAGGGATGCAGCTGGTTGCTGAGATAGCAAACTACCAAAAGAAGAGTACCATAGCCATTTTTCAGATGATGAAACTGAGGTCCATAGAGATTAATTAATTTTAGAATATTGTACCTCAACTGACAGAAGTCCCTTCATCTTCAAGGATGGTAGACCTAGGAAAATATATTGACCCCACACACACACACACACACACTCCCAGCATTGTCTGTGTAAAAGTGGTACTCGTGTGAATCGTTCCTCATATACCAGAGCTAGTCCATTTTTGCATTTTGGGGTTTTTTTGTTATTTTTTTAAACTTTTAGGTTTTAAGTTTGAAGTCTGGAGGTAGGGCAGGCATAAGAATTATTATTTTAAATGATCAAGTAGAATATATTTTCTAAAGAGTCTCTACAAAGTTCTAGGGATTTCTATGAAAGACTTGCTTTGGGGGTCCCTAGCTTTTTCTCTTTTTTCCTATATTTTCTAGCAAAGAAGCTAGAGATATAACATGGTATAGTAGAGATAATGGCACATAACAGGAACTTAGTGGATGGTAATTTATTGTTTGATTCACTTCTATTTTTTATACTGTGCCTGATAACTACTTGAGTTGAATGGGGGCAAGTCACTTAACATTTTAGAGTCTCAGTTTGTCTTTATCTAATATTGTTTAGTCATTTTCAATCCTGCCTGATTCTTTGTGACCTCATTTGGGTGAAGAAAAATAAGGGTACTGGAATGATGTGCAATTTCCTTCTCCAGATCATTTTATAGGTGAGGAAACAAGCAGGGTTGGGTGACTTGCCCAGTGTCACTCAGCCAGTGTCTAGTGTCTGAAACCAGATTTGAACTTAAGCCTCCATGACTCTAGGTCTGGTGCTCTATCCACTGTGCCAACTAAATGTCCAGGGCATAATGGCCACTATTGTAAAGGCTTATATTCCCTCCATACCAAAATAATTTTGATAAGTCTCAGTTTCTTCACTTGTAAAACGGGGGACGAGGGAGTGGGCTAGATGGCTTTTAAATTCTCTTCCATCTCTAAATCTATAATTCTATGATTTAAAAACTGAACTTTCAAGTAGCCAAAACTCAATAAAATGTCTCCTCTGGCTTTGCTTGGGAGCTGTGCAGATGAGAGTAGTAGAAATATACTGCATAGTGTGAATCTTTAAAAACACCAGGTTTTTGATCATATGCCCTATGACTGGACTGTGGGACAGACCACAGATTTAAAGCAGGGAGGCTTGTTTGATGGAAAACTGTAAAACTTAATGAGGGTGGCAGGCTGTAGGCATCAAAGCCAGTGGCTGACTTGGAGAGGATTTCTGGACCTGGATAGATGAAGGCCCTTACATTCTGTACTTCTTGATAACCTGATTCTGGTTGCTTTTTCCAGCTTCACTTAAAAACACACACATACACTCACACATACAAAGCAGACACAGAAAAATCTCTTTCATGCAAAGTTTTTCAACTGAGATTATTTAGGGGAAAAATGTTTACTTCATATGAAAAGAATATAGTCAAACTTTTAAAGCACAAAAGAAGGTTTTTCACTGGATTAGTTTTTCTAAGGGATCTTAAGGTTCCAGAACTATTTTTATGATAATAATTTCAGCCATATCCCCTATGAATTTAACTATGAATTTGTATCATATTGCTGAAAGAGATCTTAGAGATCACTTAATCTAATATTGTTATTTTAAAGATGTAGAAACTGAAACATAAAGTTTAAGTGACTCACTGCAGATCACAATTGATATTTTATCTCTCTTTCCTTCCTTTTTTGAATAACTAAATGAATCCTGACTAATCTATAAAATCTCTCACAACTGCTTATCCTCTTATCTCTACTTTTTTCTTTTTCATTATTGGAAAAAAATTCTTTTTCATTATTGGAAACTTTTTACCAGTGTAGGAGATAATTCATTTAAAAGTTTTGTTAGTTACCTGTGGCATGAGATCCTTTGCTCAATCTCAGCAAGTATAGCTCAGAGACTGGCATCTCAATTTCCTGACTCCAAAGTTAGTCCATTGAGTAATGTTTCCTTTCTACACTTTGGAAGACACAATGAGTTAAGCTCTAGTAGCCAAATGCCTTCTGTTAGCATTTAATTCACAAACTTCCAGCATCTTGGCTTTTCTTTAGTTTTACTGAGATTCAGCATTGGTGGGAGAAATTTCCTCATATTTGTTGTAAACAGTGGGGAATAATCTTTTCTCCTCTTATCTGTGGAACTGAAGAGTAAAAGGAAGTAATAGCTACACGAGGGAAAAGAATTAGGTAATGGGGCAGTGCATTGCAAATTGTATGTCCTAATTAAAATATACCATATATAATATTGCATATAATATTTAAAACATATATATTATATTTCATAAAGCTGTTGTAGTGACTTAGAAGTTAATACCTTTCAAATAAACATATTATCTATAAGCTTATATATTTCCCTTCTTATTTCTTCCTTCCTCCATTATCTTCTCCCTCCCTTCTTCCCTTCTTTCCTCCTTACTGCCCACCCATACTACTTTCCTTCCCTCCCATTCTTTTTCCCTCTTTCCTTCTTTCCCTTCCTTCCTCCCTTCCTTCATTCCTCATCAAAAGACTATGATTTTTTTGGTAGAGAATTCCCAGTGAGGAACTTCCTCTGGCAACACTCATCTTTTCTGAAACTTAGAATTTTGGAGAGTTTCTTAGAGTCTCTGAGTGGCTCACCCAGAATCGGTCAGCTATTTGTGTCAGAGGTAGGATTTGAACCAAGTCAACACTGTTCTTAGAAAATTAAAACACCTGGGAGGGTTCACGGGAAATGGCAGAGTAGGTGGTAAATTTCAAGCTCTCACAATTTCCCCCACAAATAGAACAATTTTGTGTCTCAAGGTGAACATAGACTTGTGAAAAACCAAGAAGACTTGGGGCAGAACAGGGGTCTTCCTGATACAATCAGACAAAATCTGAAGAAAGACCCCAGGCTGAGATTAACCTGTCTGAAGTGTAAAATACCTCCAGGTAGCTCCACAGACACTACTTGTGGGGAACCTTTGGGCTGATTGTACTGGAGCCTCAACAAAAATCAGAGATTTTCATCTCTCCATGTTTGTGAAATCAGGGCTTGAGTCCAGGAAGACTGAGCAAACCACCGCTGCTTGGGAACTTTCCAAGCCTAGCTGTGCTGCTGAGATGGTGGCCTAGGTGAGAAGGAACCAATACCTGGTGAGTACAGAAGCAGCAGGGCAAAGGCACTGCTGGCTGTGGGCATTTGCAAGAAGGTGGAGCTCTTGGTCTGGGGTTCCTTGTTAGAGTGGATTGCTGAAGGGAAGCTTGAGGCACTATCCCCCCCACCCCACAATTAGAGGTACTTACATTAATACTTCTTATTTTAAAAATGAATTGACAAAGAAGAAAGAACCCTATCATTTAAACATATTTTGGAAACAAGGAAGACTATAATTCATCTTCAGAGGAGACATCTTTGGTTTAAAAAAAAAAGCTTCTAATCCAAAGAGTAATGTGAAATGGCTCTCTGACTAGAAAGAATTTATAGAAGAACTCAAAAAAGATTACAAAAATCAATTGAGAGACATTGAGGAAAAACTAAAGAAAAAAAAACTTAAACCATCAAAAAAGAAAAACAAACAAGACAATTATAAAAAAAAAAGTCAACCAATTAGAAAAGGAGGTAGAGTCTCATAACTCTTTGAGAATTAGAATCAGACTAGGGGAAGCCAGTGAAACTGTAAGAGACTAAGAAATAATTAAACAGATTATAAAGAATTAGAAAATACAACAGAATGTGAAATATCTCATAAGAAAAACAAGAGAACAGTTCAAGAAGAGAAAATATAAGCATAATTGGACTGCCAGAATGCTGTGACCAAAAAGAGAATCTAAACACAAGAATGCAGGAAATAATCCTAGAAAAACTGTCCTAGAATGATAAAACATGAGGGAAAAGTAAAAATAGAAAAAATCCACTAATTACCATCTCAAAAAGAAACTTTGTAGATAACGCATAGGAATATTAATGCCAAATTTTGAAACCAGATCAAAGAGAAAATTTTGCAGGAAACAAGAAAACAACAATTCAAATATGCTGGAATTATAATTAGAATTGCACAAAACTTATCAGCAGCTACAATAAAAAACTGCAGGTCTGGGAATCATATCTACAGACAAGCAAAAGAACCAGGCCTACAGCCAAAAATATCATATAAAGCAAAACCATCTATAATTTTGAATGATAAAAAAATGGACATTCAATGAACTTGAAGATTTACAGGACTTTCCAACAACCAAACCAGAATTTAACAGAAAATTTAACATATAAGAGCCAATATCAAAGAGCAAATTTAAAGAACTCAACATGGACAAACTGTTTAAACATGGAAAAATTGTTTTTTACATGGGAAATATATAACTTATGTTTAATAAGAGTAAGCTCAAAAGAAAAATAGGCAGAATAAAAGTAAAAATTGTAATCATGTTATACAAATGAGGTGCAAAGGAAGAATAGGCACAGAGGCATTAAAGGGGGGAGGAGGTCTCATAATTCTGAATACCCACTCACATCAAGAATGGGTTCAATAGGCAGTACTCTGTGTGTGTGTGTGTGTGTGTGTGTGTGTGTGTAGGATATAGCACCCTCCAAAATCTATAAAGAAATAAGGGGGGAGGGATAGGTAGATGGGGAAGCAAAGGGTGAGGGAAGAAGAGATTAAGCAATAATAAGCCTAGTTATACAGCAGAATTTAATAAAAAAGAAAGTAGAGATAGGAAAGACATATGTGTATATGGAATATGTATATGTGTGATTATGTATGTGTATGTATATATTTACATATATACACATAAATATATGTTTTCTTAACTGTTTCTTGCTTGAGGGTGTTGAGGGATGAAAGGGAGATATATATGTGCATATGTGGGTGTGTATATATGTGTATGTACATATCTACATAAGTATAGATAAATATATCCTTTTTAAAATATAGCCTCCTTGGGGATGGTAGGGAGATCAAAAGAGGAAAAAAAGAATAAAGTAAAAAGCTGTCCAACAGAAAACAAAATAACAATTTACAAGAAGTAAAGAAAAGGTGGACACTCATAAATATAATTTCTTCTACTAATATATATATATATATTCTTTAATCCTTCCATCTGCTCCTTGAAAAATCTACATCCAAAACATTGGATTGAAAATGATTTGAACAAGACACTTTGTACCCTCCTTCTGGGACACATTCTTCTTTCTTTTGGTTAGAGTTCCAAATACATTCATCATATTTACCACCAAGAAACTCCTTCTATGTTTTAGGCTAAGTTTCATTAAATATTTTGGGAGGTACACACTTTCTTTCCTGCCTCTATAGGGAACATTTTCTAAGTGACAGTGCTCCAGCACTAATTTCCTAAATGGTTCCCCAATGACTCTCCAAGTATCTAATTTATATCCTGGGAATATCTTTCTCCCCAAGGGCATATTAGAGAGTTGCAAAATGCAGAGAAATGCATTTCTCCAAGTAAGCAAATCATAGTAACTGTTAAAAAGAAAAGATAACATAATCAGTATGAAACTATGACCTAAAAAATAAAAGCATGTATTCAGTAGAGGAATGTTACAATGCACTTTACAAATATCTCATTTAATCATCACAACAATTCTGGGAGATTAGGGTTATTATTCTTCCCATTTTACATATTAGAAAACTGAAGTGAATAGAAGTTAAATGACTTACCTAAGATCACACAGCTAGTAAGTATGTTTGGATGGCTTTATTTACCTTGAGTAGTATTTACACTACTCAAATTAAGCTGAGATTTCTCCAACTGACATAAGGGTTTCCTACAGTAATTTAGACTGTACATTAACATCTGCCCTTCTCTTATTTATGTATTCTTATAAATTCAGCACATGCAGTCTACTCAGTATGCTTGATAATACTCCTTTCTCTTGATATTTCAAGGATATCATTAAATCAGTCGGTCAAATCAATAAGTATTTGTTAAAGATTTATTATATGCGGAATGTTGGAGGGGATGTGGGAAAACAGGGACACTAATACATTGTTGGTGGAACTGTGAATATATCCAACCATTCTGGAGAGCAATTTGGAACTATGCTCAAAAAAATTATCAAACTGGGCATACCCTTTGATCCAGCAGTGTTTCTACTGGGCTTATAGCCCAAAGAGATCATAAAGAAGGGAAAGAGACCTGTATGTGCACGAATGTTTGTGGCAGCCCTCTTTGTAGTGGCTAGAAACTGGAAACTGAGTGGATGCCCATCAATTAGAGAATGGCTGAATAAATTGTGGTATTTGAATATTATGGAATATCATTGTTCTGTAAGAAATGACCAACAGGATGATTTCAGAAAGGCCTGGAGAGACTTACACGAACTGATGCTGAGTGAAATGAGCAGAACCAGGAGATCATTATATACTTCAACAACAATACTATATGATGACCAATTCTGATAGATCTGGCAATGAGATGAACCAAATCATTTCCAATGGAGCAGTAATGAACTGAACCAGCTACGCCCAGAGAAAGAACTCTGGGAGATGACTAAAAACCATTACATTGAATTCCCAATCCCTATATTTTTGCCCACCTGCATTTTGGATTTCTTTAACAGGCTAATTGTACAATATTTCAAAGTCCAATTCTTTTTGTACAGCAAAATAATGGTTTGGTCATGTATACTTATTGTGTATCTAATTTATATTTTAATATATTTAACATCTACTGGTCATCCTGTCATCTGGGGGAGAGGGTGGGGGGAAGAAGGGGAAAAATTGGAACAAGAGATTTGGCAATTATCGATGCTATAAAGTTACCCATACATATAACCTGTAAATAAAAGGCTATTAAAAAAATAAAAATAAATAAATATTTATTATGTACTATGGGCTAAATTTTGAGGATAAAAAGAAAGCCATTTCCTCCCCTCAAGAAACTTATAATCTAATAAGGAGATAAGAAGTAAAGAAATGACTACATGTAAGATACAAATATGTATTTGTATCTTACATGTAGTCATTTGATATATATATAAAGCCTTTGATATATATATATCTGCATATATATATATATCAAAGGCAATCTTAGAGGAGAAAGCTTTAAGAAGCTGTAGAGAGTTGGGAGCTATTCTCTTCTTATCTCATGTTCTTGCCACATATCTAGCCAACATCCTATTTTAATCTTAATTGTTGGCAACCTTTATTCTAATTCTTCTTTTAGACTATGCATTAGTCACTTCACTTATAATGAACTTTTCCCTTACTTTATTTATGAAATGTATTTTATTTTTTTCAGAAATTAAATTCCTGACTAGGAGCCATACAACCATACATACCACTAGAATACTTTGTGTGTGTGTGTGTATGTGTTTTGATAGGCCTTTTGATTCTCAGAGAAGTTTGAGGATGTTGCAAGCATTTTTGAAATTTTCCAGAGGCAATCTAGCCTGGCTTTTTATATAACCTGCTGTTTATTTCTGGACCAATACTTTATACATTTGGAAAATTTAAAAGGTAACTAACTGAAAATATCAGGGCTATCTTGTCTCTGTCATATTTGTGCAAGCTGGTATGAAAAGGGATTGTGGTTAGCCTTCTAGTGCTAGAATAGTGGCCCAAGGATCAGAAGTTCTGTGTTCAAAAACTGTCTCTCTTTGTCATGAGCTCCATTCCCTTATTTACACTTTTCAATGTGGCTAAAATTGTTATCCACAGAATGAGGGGATTAGATTCTAATCTCTAAAGTCTTTTCTAGTACTAAGGTTCTAAAAGTCTTAAGGTTTTAAGGTTCTTAATATTCTAAGATTCTGTGATTATATCGTTTCACGCTGCTTTAGCCTTCTAGTTTGCTCTTGTGAGAATTGGAAGTGGAGGTGGGTAATGAGCAATCTCAGAAAGATTTCAAGCTGCCAATATATGCCATTATTTTATAGCATATTGAATCACACCATTTTGAGTTAGAGGCAGCTTTTTGCAAGTATTATAATGCATCTTTTTGGTTAATAAACTGTTACAAAATATGCTGATTTATCTAAACCCACACAATGTATAATGTTGATTATTGTAAATAATTACATTATGGCTCTGTTTATTTTTTGGTTGCAGTTTTTAAGAATGCTGAGCAGTAAAGTGTTATATAAGCTTATTAAGGACAAGAACCAAATATGTACGTATGCATTTATATGTATATAAATGTATATTTATTTCTCTCTATTCATCTTTCTTTCCCTCCTATAAATATGCAAATATGCTATTTTTCCCCTGAATAGTTCAGCATGAGTGGAAATGGGGAGTGTAATAAATATTCCTATATGATGACAACATGTACAATCTAGAAAAATTCCATGCTTTTTCATTCTGTGACTTAAAATATTTCTCAATCAGGGTGTCATTAGATGTATTAAGAAGAGGATCTTGAAGTTTCCAGACATAATGGTTTAATTGTCCGAAACTCATTTTGTTTTGTTTTTTAAAGAGGGAATAAAGGAGCACTAGTGTTAATCATAGTAGATAGATAAAAGAATGTATATATATATATCTGCGTTTCTTTTTGTTTGTATGTGTATATGTGTGTCTATTCAAATACCTACAGGAATGGAGTAAATTTATACACATCTTACAAGAACTTATATATGTTATTACTGAACTATTTGTCAGTGATTTTTGGAATATCATGGAGATATTGTGAAAAGAAAAAATGCCACAATATGCATAAAAAGAAAAAAAAGTATGTGGTATGTACAGCAGTAAGTTTAACTGGGATTTCTAGCAAAATTCTAAAATTGTTATTAAGAGGATGATTAGGAAAAATCTAGAAAAGGCAAGAATGATCAAAAGAATGATTTCTTCAAGAATATGGCCTGCCCGATAAACCTTATTTCCTTCTATCAACAGAGTTTGAAGAATTGTTAATAAGTGGGGTGCCTGAGATTAATCTCATCTACATTTTAATAAAGCATTGAACTAAATCTCCAACATTGTCCTTATAGATACAGTAGAGAGATATGAGCTGTATGATAGTACAGGTTGGTATATTTCAAAGTGGTTGAATGACAAAACTCAATGATTAGCTATTCATAGTTCTATTCAACTTGGAAGGAAATTATAGTGCAATAATCCAATTATCTTTCCTCAATGCTATGACATTAAAAAAATTTTTTTATCAACAATATGGATAAAAGGATGTTAGAATGTTTTTCAAACTGAAGATGACACAAAGCTGCTTGACATCCTAGATGCTAGAGTAAGGATTCAAAAATATTTTATGGTATAAATTGAATCTATATTCACTTATAAGAGTTGAATCTATTAAGATAAACTTTAATAGAGATATATAGAGTTGAATCTATTAAGATGCATGTTAATAAGAAGATTAATCATCCATCCATCTCTTTATCTCTGTTTTTCCCCAAATATATGAATAGAAATGTTCACATATATGTATATATTATCTTATACTTAGGTTTAAATAAATCTACTTCACAAACACAAATTGAGAAAGACTTAGCTAGATAACATTTTTAAAGCCATCTCGGGATGTTAGTGAATGGCAAAATTTACTACCAGTCATCTATCTTAAACTGGCAGCAGAAATACAGAGATCTTAAGAGACATTGAGAGAAGTACATACATAGCGTCTAAGACCAGGGGAAGTATATTATTCTATTTAATTCTTCCCTGGTCAGATCATATCTGGAATATGACGTTGAGTTCTCATCTCATTTTAGAAAGGCAAATAATAAGCTGGATAGTTTTCAGAATTATAAAAAAAAAACTAAATCACTGCTACATGAGTATCAGTCGAAGGAAAATGGGAATGTATCTTTCACTATGTGCAAGGTCTTGGTGATATAAAACAAAAATAAATGGGTCTCTATCCTCAAGGTGCTTCCATTATTTTGAAATAGGAGGGGAGTATATTATATACCTAGATAAGTTATTATAACATGAGCAAAGTAATTCTTCTGGAAAAGATCTAATAGTTAAGGGGAATCAGGATAGGGCTTGTATAAAACAAAGCTTCTTAAATTTGTAGGTTGTGACCCCACATAGGGGTCACATAACTGAATGTGAGGGTCACAAAATTATGATTTTTTTCTATCAGTAAAAGTTTGATTTGTATACCTATTTCATAAATTTACATACCAGGGTTGTGTAAAAATTTCTCAGGCAAAAAGGAGTCAAGAGAAAAAGTTTAAGAAGCCCTGATATAGGGAATAGCATCTGAGCTATACTTTAAAAAGAATAAAAAAGTTACTAGATATAAAGCTAAGAAGCAAGATATATCAAGGGATAAGGGATAGCCTGGAATGATAGAATTACTTGTATAGGGAACAGCCAGAAGGGTAATTTTGTTGAAAATTAGAGCATATAAGGAGCAATGATGTACATTGTGAAAGGTTTTTAATAGGAAGAAAAGGAGTTTGCATTTCATATCGAAGAAAGAGGAAACACTGATTCCTGATTAACTCAGATTCCTGAATAATAGCTTGATCTGTATAAAAACATAGTTAGAGGAAATGCAAAATCTATCTTCAATTATGAGACATGCTATTATATGAAAGAGGTTATAAACTCTGTTCTACTTGGCTCCAAAAGGCCGAATTGAGAGCAATAAGTGAAAGGTACCAAGAGACTATTTTAGACTTGATGTCAAGAAAAAACCCAGTATCATCAAAAAGCCCCTCCATACTAATTAAGCCTAACCAAAAGTAAAATGGACTCCCACAGAATAGAGTTGGTTTATTTTCCCTAGAAATCTTCAGAGAAAGGCTTAATGATCATTGTATATCAGCCTGAAGGCATTTTTGTTCAGGGCTACCTTAGACTAAATAGTTTCAAGACTATCTTCCAATAATAAGTCTGTGGCTTCACGAGGTTTGAGAGAGAGATAGAGGGAAGAGGGAAAGAGAATGAAAGAGAGACACAGAGAAACATTGGAGATGGGATATTAATAGAGACAAATGTATATTAAAATATATCTTATAGCATAGTTCAACTATGGACCTTTGCCCTATTACTACATATTCTCTTCTAAGACTAGATAATTGTCACCTTGGAAGTGGCAGATTTCCAAGCCTGCAGTTCATCTATAGTACAGAGTGATTTCAGTGGATGGGGATTGTAGGACATCAGTCATCCCTGAGCAGCAGGGCATGGCAAAGAACATCTTAGAGTGAAGTATGGTAATACCAGGTCAGTTAAGGTGAATCCTAAATAAAGGAGGCAGAGGGAGAGGACCATACACAAATTTTACCTATTTCACAGGCAGGTTTTGACTCTAGTAACCTTACTAATATTTGTATGATCCACATGTTTTAAATCATGAATTCCATGATTTCAGAATTGATAGTAATAACTAAATATGTATTATTTCTATGATATTCATATTTGTATGATTGCATAGTAGTACAGGAAGAGGCAAATCATGATAGAAAAAACTGCACCTATCTCCCCATAAATAACTATTATACACATTACATAAAAATAGGGAATGATAATTGAATTATCTAGGCCATAAATTTAGTCTCACAGACTAATATATATCCATGCATGAAACAGTTCTTCTTTAATGAAAAATCTCATTGCTCATATTATCTTGTTTAGTCAAAGATACATGCTATTATAGTTAAGGTGAAATGATTTTCAGCTTACAGTAATTAATTTGTTTTAAATAGTTTTAATTATTGCTGACTCTCCTGAAAGAACTTGAATTACCACACAAAGGAACAGTTTTCTAAGAAAATAGAGCAGTTCTGTCAAAAGTCCTATAGACAGGAATACACTATTTTACCATTTCAAAACAAAAGGAAAATGAAAGTCTGGATTCCAAATATTTATTACCTTTTGGGTGTAGTTCAGAGTTTTCCTTTATATTCTCTAAAGTCAGTGTGGTTTATGAGCTAGGTCAAATATCTCCAGTTTACAGGCAGCGGTCTATTTTCTCAATGTGCTTTCACAACCAGCTTTCTATTTTATCCTCAGTAAATCTTGTCAATCCCAACACTTACTGAATAACTAGTTCTATCTCAAGGCCATGTGAGAGAGGTTCCACAGCATCTGTTGTACAGCTGAAAAAAGAGAGTCTTGAGATGGATCCATTTAATGAAGATCACTGAAACAAGATTCATTGAAAAGGTAATAACCAAACTCTCTCGTGTTGTCCTCTGGGTTTAGAAGATTAAATTCCACATGAAGTATAAACCCTTCAGAGTCCTAGAGTCCTGGATACAAATAGGATGAATTATGCAAATGACATTGTATTTGGCATATTCTGAAATTGGGGGTTAAGAGCAATGCTGTTCAAATTGACAACTATTTAATAGGACCAGATTATTAGAGTATATTCTAATATGCAGCTAAGAAATAGAATAAGCCACAGAAAATCTGGAAGAGGAACTATTATTACATTGCAAAACTGCCAAAATTGAAAGTCACCATATTCACTGTTAGCCAAGGTCCGGTTCTTGGGGGAGCTAAACAGATGTGACAGCTGCCCAAGAGGACAGCTGACAGCTTCCCCTCCCAGTACCCATGCTGGAATTGGAGATGGCCACACTCCCAGTTTCCACCCCACTTACTACTTATCTGCTCCCATGTCTACAATAATGGCTTACATCTGGGGAAAAGATAGGCTTTGGGGAATTTATTTAAAAATTCATGCTTTCTCTACACATGTAGCCCTGCCTGCCAAAGGATCCCTAGGGTACAAAAAACCAGGGCAATTTTTCCAAACTTTAGATACCACCCTCTCCATCCCTGCTCCCCTTTTTCTGACACTAATTAAGGGCGACAACTGGTGAGAAAAAGAGAAAGCCTTACCAAAGGTTTATTTAAAAACTTGGATCTCATGAGAGACCTCAAAGTACACTTAAGCCAACTTATATCTCACTTTTTACCTCTATAATTTCCCAGGCAAATTATCATCTAATAACCACTTGAAGATTTCTATTCATAGAGAATACTTTGAATATCTCCTAAGGGAACTACACTTTGGGACAGATTTAATTGTTGGGAACTTGTGCCTACTGTGTATGTGCGCAAACAAGCATTATCTCAAACCTTGAAATCAACTCTCTGCAACATTTAGTTCTATCCTCAAGGGCCAATGGAAATAAGACTAATGCCTTTTCACAAGACAAGCTTTTGGATACTTATAGATTTCTCTGTGTCCCTGCTGAGTGTTCTCTTTTCCAGGTTACACAAATTTAATTCGCTCAAGAAATCTCACTTGTGACATGCTTTTAAATCCCTTTGCCTTCTTGACCTTTCTCCTCACATACATTCCCAAATCATCTTTGGTTTACATAATAAGACCATAATTTCCCAGCATAATCAAGAGAATGTTATTAGGTTTGTTCCTTCGTTCTTCAACATATCATTTCATTCACCATTTGATGACTTTCTTCTTTCCACTTCAATGCTGCCCTTGACATTTATTTTATCTTGATATTTAAGTAAGAAAGAGAATGGAGGATAAGAAAAACCACCAAGGACAAACATAAGATGGCAGCATTCTAGTGGTGCCTTTTCAGTAACAAAATGCTGGGTTTTAGGAAGTCCTGAATTCAAAGTTAGCTTTTGGCATTTGGGGTATGATTCTCTATATAAGTCTCAGGTAACTCTTGAGCATCATCTGATCATTGATTCAAAACTGGAAGAAATCTCAAGAGTCCTCATTCAGAACTCTTTTGTCATCACCTTGTTAAAAGGTGGAAGAATGATTTATTACTAAGTACTCTAGAGTCAGGATCATAAGATCATAGATTTAGAATTGGTAGAGACCTGAGAAGCCATCTGCTTAAAGTACTTCATTTTACAGGTGAGGAACTAAGGCTAATTGAGTTTAAGTGCCTTGCCTAGGGTCACAATATTGTTCAACTCCAGGCCTGTTACTCTATCCACTGTTCTTTCCATTTATATTACGATCCAATACCACACAGAGACAGGTGAGAGCATTCTAATCAATCAATGGATTTTTAAAAAATAATATCTAAATTAAATTAGCTAAAAAAAATCTTTAGCCCTTTACTGATGATTTGGAGAATTCTAGTTTTTCCCTTCTCAATATTAGATGGTAACTTGAGGTATCTATGAAATTCATATCCATCTGTCTGTCTATCACAGATTTGAAGAGTAAGAAGGAACTTCAATGAATACCCTGTCCAATCTCTATCTAAAGAGACTATTGACTGTGTAGACTACCTTTACCTGAAGTCTCCCATTCAGTCAATACTGAAGAGTGATAGATTCTACACACACATATACACACACACACATTTGTATATGTGGGCATATTTATATACAGCACCAATGATTCCATTTTAGAAATCACTCACACGATAACCTACTACTCCCTTTACTCAAGGGTGATTTCTACTTCATCTACTTCATCTAGATTAATCTAGACTACCTTCCCAAACTTATTTTGTATAATTTCCTTTCATATAACCCATAATGTTCCAGCTAAACTGCCTTATTTTTGCTATTCTTTGTATTTAGCATTCCATCTATTTTATGCTGATCCAATTTATATAAATATCTACCTATCTCTAATTCTATTTGCATATATGTTTATGCATGCACTTATATAATGTATGATATATACATATATTTGTATTTCAATATATTTGGTTTCTTTTGTCATCCTTCAGATTTTATTTTATTCATTTATTAATGTTATTCTGGGAAGGAATCCATATGCGTCATTAGACTATCAAAGGGATATGCACACATACACATACAAAAGGTTAAGAGCTCCTATTGGATAGAAAAGTAGCTGATTTTTATATTAAAGTATATTAAATGATTTAGTGAGAAGTGCAAGTAGCCTTTATTTACAAACTTTCCCATTTATAAATTCCCTCTTCATCCCATTCTTAGAGAGAGGGATCGGGAGGGGAATCCTTTACCATCTTCACTGTAATAAATATGAAAGATCAGATTTAGAAAGAACAAAACACTTGTAAGAAGAGGTGAATGAAGTAAGCATGAGAGGAAGCATTCCTAGGGCTAGGTTCTTCTTATTTACAAATTCACTGATATTTTTACAGAACATTGAAATTTCTTCAATTGCTTAAGAAAAGATAAAAGAAGTAATGTAAGAGCTAAGTTTTTATGGAAACTGCCTTGTGGCTACTCTCTACAATCTATTTAATCTTGATTTTCCCATATGAAAAATTTACAATCTTAATCTAGACAATTTTTCCAGATTTATTTCATATAAATTCCTTTCACATAATCTATTATGTTCTAGCTAAATTGTCCTGCCTTTGCAGTTCTTTTTATTTAATATTCCATCTCCTTTTTCCATACTGATCCAGTCATTTTGCTTCATTTGGAAGGTGCTCCATTCTTATCTATGTCTTTTGGACTCTTTATCTACATCAAATATCACTTTATGTTCTCTCTTACAGAGTATCTTCATGCTCCTCAGATTCTTTTACATTTGCACATCTATTTACACCCCTCCCCCCAAATAGAATATAAGTTCCTTCAGGGGAGGGACCTTTTCCCCCTTTGCATGTCTATCCCTAGTACCTACCTGATACTTTGAACAATTGAGACAATTAATAAATGCTAGTTGAAGCAAATGCTAGCACTAGCTTATATAAAATATGCTGATGAAAGCGGAAGAATTTCTTGAGGCTACAGAGTTCAGAGGATATAGATTATTAATTCTTTTAATGTCCTGATTTTAGGGGAAGAAAAATAATTAAAGAAGAGCTCATATGGACCTCAGGGGTCATCTGGCCCTACCTTCTCATTTTGACAAACAGAAACTTAGGTTCAGAAATTTTTAGTGTCCAAACATATGCAGAAAGTAGGCCCTCTGAATCTAAATCTTGAGTTCTTATCTCTGGGTTTTGAAACTTTAAGGGAAAAAGAATCACTGAATCACAAATTTGGAGAGTAACATGGAACTTCAATGAATACTTAGTCCAAGCTCAACCTGAAAAGACTATTGACTATGGAGACTTTTTAACCTATGGTCTCCCATTCAGCCAATATTGAAGAGCGATACAGATTCACACACATACAATACACACACACACACACACACACACACACACATATTTGTATGTGTGAGCATATTTATGTATAGCACCAATCTTTCCACTTTAGAAATCACTCACATAGTAACTTACTCTCCCCTTACTCTAAGATGATTTCTATTTCAACTAGAAATTGAAGAATACAATCATCACTCTTTTTCCCCCATGTTTTCTCCTACTTGTCTCTCTTTCCTTCAAAGATTCTATAGAGCTCAGGCATAGTTGTCAGAAAAGATAAGCTCAAATGTACCGACATATATTGATTTAAGGGGGTGACCAATGCTCCTTCACTGATCTGCTATCCTCTTCTTTTATTGGCTAATATATTGAGAAAGTCATACAAACACATTCACTTATTTTATGTATAAAATGAGAGAAAGGAGATCTTTACCTCTCAATTATCATCAGGAAGTTTATCAGATAAGCTAGACCATAAAATGGATAGTTCTGATGACTAGCCCTAAGGAGGTTGGATAACAATAAAGAATATAAGTTGAATAAATTAATGGAAAATAAGTGAAGAAAAGAAGATAAATTACACTGGAGAGAGCCAAGGGGGGAAATATATATACATAGAGAGAAAGTCTTAAAGAATGAGATAATCAAGGAATCACCAGTATTATGTTGGTTAGTAGTGAATGCTTATATGATGTTTTGTCATGGCTACTCTCTCCTCCAATTATCTCTATCTGTTAAATGTCTAAAATTTTATTTATAGGAGACCAAAACTCTCAACCCACATGTTTTTTGGCTTTTTTGTACCCTCAGTGAATAGTATCTGGCACATCATAGGTGCTTAACAAATCCTTATTGACTAATATTTTGTGTGGTTTAAGTATAAATGTACTTGGCACATTAGCTTAAAGTTCTGGCTGGAATTTTTTAACATTAAATTAAAAAAGACTGATAATTAGTATGGTTTTCAGAACAGAGAACAAGAGAGAACAAAGCAAATATCTATAATATCAAAATTCTGCCTATGGCCTAATTTGATGCCAGGCTAAATGCCCAGAATGCCACAAAAAAAGGAGGTTGGAGGTGACATTGTAAAATATGTAAAATATGTGAAATAACTGTTCCAAATAAGCCTTTGCTGGGACCCAGAGCAATTATGATGCTGAGGGTACATCTTTGACAATTATGCTGTTCATAACAGAATTTACCATCCACTTCCACTGGGACACAATGCTTCTACTCTGTTCACTTCACAGAAGAGCATCCACCCTTCAGCAACTTCGAAATCTTCAGTGTTAAAAGTTTATAAGTGTAATTAAAGGCTGTGCTGATCTAATTAGGTTGATGAAATTTTCAGTAGGGATTTAATTCCCCTTAGCAATTCACTTATTTTTCCCCCTAGAACTACTTCTCAGTCTCATTCCAAGCAACTTTATAAGACAGGATAGAAAATTACCTCTCACAGGCAACTTCTGCATTCAAATGGCTGTTTCTAAAACCCTAGGTGAGCACATATGGCTTAAAACTGGCCTCCAACAAAGACTTTTCAGGGTTGCTTTTTATTGAAAATGAAAAGCTTTCCCACCTCCTGAGTTTGTTTTCCCATGTACAAAAGAGTGTAAAGGAATGTTCACCTTGCAAGGGTGAAATACTGATTTCAAAGAACTATAGGGGTACAATGGGATAAAGAAATGAATAGTGGACAAAGTTGTTTTTTTTTTCAAGTGAAGATGAGTGATTTGGCAAAACAGCCCTCACTGATGGGTAACATCCTACAAATGCCCATGAGGCCAGACTGTCTTTCTGCTCCTCTAAACAGTGAGAGGCATGTGAGCTGTACCAGATGGAAAAGATGATTTTAACCTGCATTTGAAAATGTCTTTACAAAGTCATGGTGAGTACAAACTAACCAGTTCTATTGCTCTTGTGCAGAAAATAAAAATAAATAAAAACCTTTCAAAAATAACTGAAAGCAAATGTGTGTATCTAAGGTGGTGCTATGTTGGATAGCATATTAACTTTCCAGTCAGGAAGATCTGAGTGCAAATCCTTTCTCAGTTATTAGCTGGATAACCCTGGACAAGTTACCTCATTTCTTTCAAATTCAGTCCCCTCATCTGAAAAATGTATATAAGACACAGAACTAGTATAAAGGTAAAATGAGATCTAAATACAGCACTTTGCAGAATTTAAAGTGCCACTTGAATGTCGATGATTATTATAAAGTCATCTGGTCCTTATTTGATTACAAGCATCTAAAAAAATGACTTTTCTTTCTTTCATATCCTATAGAGGGAGGGCTAAATATGTTTAATGAAAAACAAGGAAGTAATTTATTAGGTAACTAGCAGTTCACTAATCACTGTTCAATTTTTCCACAAAGCTTCTTTGTTGATGGTTTTTAAATCACTTAAAAAATCTGGCAGATAAGAAGGAATTGGTTTTTGTTTGTTTGTTTTAGCAAAAAGTCTTTTCGCTGGGGCCTTTCTATACAGAGTAAGGATTCTGATGGTGACTGACTTTGTTGTATTTGTTTTCTAACAGAATGGTCATTGTCAATGGATTGTCTTTAATGCAAATGAAGACATACCAGGCAAAACTATCCTAATCATTGTTAATTAAATTAAAATCTAGGGAAAGTTTCAAAGACTTTTAGATAACTAATTAGGCTTCAACTAAACTTTCCCAGTCCTTCAAATTGTTAGTTTTCTTCTTCAAGTTATCACATATTTATCTGTTTACATATTGTGACCTCTTTCCCCAGCAAGTTTCTCCAAGACAAGGATTGTTGGTTTTCTTTTTTTTCTTTTCCCTTTTTTTTTCTTTGAATTCCTAGCACCAAAGTCATTGCTTTGCACATAATATAATAAATGGTTTTGCTGTTGGTTCTCCTTTGGTTATTGGAAAATAAATAGACTCAAAATAATATTCCATTGAAGTTAAATGCTGAATCCAGAAGGAACAAAACTATAAAGAAAGAATGCTACCACATTATGGATTATCTTGACATAAATCAATGATTTACTTTGAATTTCTAAAACTTAAAAGGAGGAGGGTGTAAACTAAACTGTCAATAATATGTGGTAGTTCTTTTAAATTAATGTCTACTTTAATAAATAGATTTCAGCACATCAAAATGTCAGAACTGAAAGAGACTTTAAATGTCTTCTCGTCTAACCATTTAATTTTAAAGAAGACAAAAAAGGAGTCTTTGTGATAGTGATTTTTTAAAAAGTAGGTTGAAAAGACAGTTTCAAACTTAGGCCTTCTGACTCTCAGGCTACTTCTACTTTTATTACACCATGTTTCTATCACAATATGAAAAGAATACTATTTTTTTCCAGACAGAAACAGAACTAAATATTGATTGATAGGTTATTGTTCTTGGTTCTTGAAGAGGACCAAAATGATATCACTATGCTTTGAGTTACAGCCATAGAACTGGAAAGGATTGCAGAGGTTTGTAGTCTAAAACCTCATAAATGAGGAAGCTGAATGAGAACCAAGGAAGTGTGACTCAATCAGGATCACAAAAGAAAAGAAATGCAGCATTCAAACTGTGATCCACATTGATTCCAATATCTTTTCTCTGTAACTCAGCCTTATCTTAGATAAGATGTTAGAAAAAACTCTTTCCAAAGTTCAGACATTATTTCCATACTGAAAATCAAATGGGAATATGACACAGACCCACATAACCTGAAATGAATGTATTTGCTGGTTCATTGGAAGTCAAAAGGCACTTTTCATAAATTCTGGAAAGTGGCCTAATTGGAATTCAAGGAAAAAAGAAGCTAAAACTAGATTTACCCAAAACAGACTTGATTTTAACTGTAAAAACTAAGAAAGAAGATATCACAATTATACATTTTGTTATAAAGTTCATGTCATAGAAACCTTTTCCTTTAAAATAAAAATCAAATGTTTCTTCCCTTTCTTTTGCTTCAGTAACTTTACAAAGCTTGCACATCTGAATGAATATGTTTTGACTTCAAATCCATGATACTTTACTGAAGCTTTATGCCATGCTCAGGCTTAAAGTCAAGGAAGAGTGGGGGTTTCTAAATAGACTAAAGTCAGACAGGGATGGAAATTACTCAGGATCAAAGAGCTCTGAAGTTGTCCCATGTTTTGATCTACTGGGCAATCATAGCTGTTGTCACTACCCATCACTACAGGATAGGAGGGAGTTACATGAAGCCAATTACAAAAGTCAAAGTAAAAGTAGGTGGAGCTGGCTGCTAACATTGTCAGAGTTTTATGAGAGAGAAAAATTGAATGTGCATTAGTCAATAAAGGGGAGTAGTTTCATTCTTCCTCCTTTTTTTTTAAATTCTAAGGACACAAAAAGTATTTCATTGTGTGGTCACTGAAATAGTCAATACAATGCTGTCTGTTAGTAGGGCATGATTCTTTGTACATTGCTTGTTCTGTCTTGTATTTGTGAGTCTGCCAGAGTTGATATGTGACTGGACTAGGAGAATGACAAAAAAATTTATAAAAACCATGGTCAACTGAGCTATGTTAACACCTGGTAACAATGGATTTAGGACTATTTTGATTATAATTGGTAAAAACAGTTGTTTTCCTGCTATATAACAATGTTAATAGAAAACATCATTTCATCTGATGATATCTTCAGTGTAGGGAAACCCAGCTGATTGACTCATGTGCTCTTTTTTAAGAACTAAAGTTTTAATAATATATAGAATAAAAGTATGGCCAATTAAATCCACTGATTCTTAGATTTCATGACATAGTCGCATAATTTTACAGCAGAAACAACTGAAATGGAGAGGAGTTAAATTATTTGCCCAAACTCAAACTATGAATTAATGGCATTAATGGCAGATTAAGGTATACAAGAAGATAATCCCTTTTTCTTTTTATTCATCAGTAAGAATATTCCTATGGGAGGTTTCCATTAAATGTCTAGCTTCATTCCTGGCAGAGACCCTTTACTGCTCCACCATTCAAATTTGATCCTGAACTTCTATATTATAATAAGGTAAATGGAAAAATAAAAAAAGAATAAAGATATCTGAATTCAAGTCAGTGAGAAGTTAAGAGATGAGATGTTAAAATGAAGTTAAATTTAGATAAAGAGATAGGCCAGGTATGGTTTCAGTTATTCAGGAAAATAGGTTGTTATAATTTATTTGGAGACATCTAAACTATGCTTACCAGTCCTTTCATGTCTTTCATTCATTATTCATCAAAAGCAATCCTATTCCTCTTTACCCATTCAGTTCTTTCTCAGAGGTCAAACTCAAGCAATATTTTTATTAAGATTAATTTCAGTGGGTTTGTCATATGATGTAGTCCTTTGATATGGAGCTGAGTATCATTCTATGGTTAAATTAGATTTGTTAATAGTTTCTTTTTCCAAATAATGTAAATTTCTTCAGGGATGATCTATAAACATAAACACAGATCTGTTTGTTTGTTTTACTATTTCTTATAATACCAAGATCAATGCTAGTACATAAAACTATAGATTTAGAAGTAAAAGATCCTCTACTTCAATCACTTCCTTTTATAGATAAGAAACATGTTTAAGAGCATTGGCCAAGGTCATACAGGTTGAACTATGATGAGAATCTAGGTCACTTAATGAAAAACTTGTGCTATATAATAGACATCCAGGAGACAATCCACACTAAAATTAGTAATTAGAATAGTATTTCACATTTTTTTCTGATGTCTAGACTTAGCCTAAGAGAAATAAACTCTTTTGTTATTGTTGAACTTGCCATTTTGAAGATCACCCAGAGTTCTCTCTTACAAAAAAGAACATTTTGAATGTAAAATAGCAGGGATGACTCAGGGCAAGAGACTTCTGTCTGCAGCCCTGATTGCATCTGGACCAATATTTTTTGCTGTTCATGATGCCATCCCTCCCATCTCTTACTGACTCAAATTCAAATAGAAATATTTTCCTTCTAAATGAGCCTCATTGTACACAGATGGCAACAAGATAGAATCATCCATAAGCTCAAAATCACCAAACTTGAAACTGTCAAAGTACACATAGTCAAATATGCCCCATGCAATCAAACATAACCCTTTCATTCTAGGAATTACCAAAAAATAAAAAAAGGACAGGTCTGAATGAAATCAGATAGTTGACACAGACAAATAAATGTTCATCAAAAATATAATTTCTATCATAATATTATATATTCCACCCTCTAACAACACTCATTGTAGGGAACTACATCAACATTGTGGGGTGAGGGGAAAAATAGCAGCCTAACTGATTTTTTTTAAGGGGAGAACAAACTAGTCTTATCCATACATGTAATTAAATAGCTATGAGTTTAGCTTTTATCATCCTATATTTTGCATGTATAAATATGAACTTGCCTTTTTTCACTTTCTTTCCTCTTCTTTCTTTCTATGCTTGAAGAATAATGCTATTAGAAATCCCTGTGCTGCTTAGGAACAACTTTACCCAAGGCGTATTAGTGGAAATGAACCCAACATTTTGCTGACCACTCACTGTTATCTCACTTAACTCTCTTTTCTTTCATAACCAATATAGTGCTGTCCCAAATAGCATAATTGTGTATTAGATACAAGTTCCTGAAGGGAGGAACTCCTACACATCTCCTTAACAAGTTTATATTTCTTCCCCTTGTCCCACATAAGCAATATATTAAATAACATTTAAGGTTGTGACATTGACCTCAGGAAACATCATTTGTCAAACATTCTTCAGCAAAGACACTTTCATTTCCAATACCTGCAATAATGGGATAATGAATCAGTGACAATTTGAATGATAAATGATATTTACCTCCTTGAGGCAGCCCATAAAGTTGTTACTGACTGGCGACCCTGGGAGGTCTGCTGTGCTGGGACTGCCTCCAACATAGAAAAAGTCATCAGAACCCAGCATGGTATAGTCTTCTTGGGTGTAGCCCGTTGTGGTAAGAATTCCATCCACTGATATTGTCACCTAGATAACAAAGCACAGGGAAAGGACACGCTATACTCAGACCTAGATACTGCAATCCTGGGGTATGCCTGTTTTGTGTTTTTGTTTTTGTTTTTTTGTATTTTGACTTTTGCTTTTCTTTTTTTGTTTGTTTGGTTTTTTTGCTTTTGTTTTTTGTTTTTTGTTTTTTTGCTTTTTTGCTTTTTTTTGGTTCATTTTTTTTTTTTTGTTCTTATTTATTTGTTTGTTTGTTTTTTGGAGACCTATCGCGGAACCCATTTTCATGTCTGTTTGAGGATTAGTCTTGGATTCTAGTGAACTATCCCTACAAGATCTAAGCTAGTTAAAGACTTAGCTGATTATTGAACTAGTGTCAGCATAGTCCCTATTTGCAACTTAAAAAGTTATTTAGCAGACACAAAAATGGTGTTAGTAAAATGCTTCCTAGGTTAGTTTTGCTGGTGTACATATTAGTAAAGTTTAGTTGTCTGTCATTAACTAATCACAACGTGCACCTTGTTAACATAAAGGGTGCAAGCTATATCCAGCGACATCACTATTTGCACTATAGAGCAGCAGCTATTTAGCATGCAAGTATCTACCTTCATGCCAAAGGAAAAAAGGAAGCAAAACAACCAGTGGAAGCAGCCCACGCTGATGTGCACATGCTGGAGGTACAGTACAGTTCAGAAAAGGAAAAGGAAAGAAAAGAGGGAGAACCAAAGAAACAAAACTGCTCTATGATGACGGAAAGATGAATGGTTATGGCATCTCCATCATTCCCAAACCAAATCTTCATGCCATGCATTATGAATGGTTAGAAATTGGCTAAGCCTGCGGTCACTCGGGCCAGCCACCATTTTAGTCTTATCCCTTGTTAACCACAGCTGGATGCAAACGTTCGAAACGTTAACGATGCCCCTACAGGTGAGTTGGAAAACAGAAGTTGACAGGAACAGGAAAAAAAATAAGGAGGTCAACAACAGATGGAAAGAAGGAGTCCAAAGTAAGCAGAAGAGTACCAACCGCAGTTCCTCTTTTGTTAATGATGTCTACAGTTAAAAGAAAGAAAGAAAACACACGGCAAACCCAAAATAAGAAACAATTAGAATGATATCTACCGAACAATGTAGTTTGTTTACCATAGCGTGTCCAATGCCTGAGTGCTTTGTGGAGAAGGGGGGAGAAAGGAAATTAAAAACTGTGAACAGAATAACGATTGTTACTTAAAAAATATGATGGTCTCTACCATGTTAGTACATTTTTTGATTAAGGTAACGGTTAGTAGAATGAAACATTCCATGAATGGCATGTTAGTTATTAAGCATGTTAGTAACATAGAAAAAGGGCAAAAAAATCTTACAAGAAAAAAGCAGACTAACAAATAGGCCTCCCACAGAGGTTACAGCAATAAGTTTTGTCCTGAGATTGTAGTTCATAAACTCACTCCTTAACAGAAACAGACATATGGCAATGCAATGCTCCCTCCATCCTCCTTCCACTGAATACAACTGACAGATACTTAAAATGGTTAAAGGGATCCAGAGGCCTAAAGCTCATCAGCTGACCACTGCTTGCCCTAAGTCCCCAAATGATCCCTCCCCCACCCTTCCCTCCCACAGAAAATCAGTAGGAATTGGTTGGCAATGCCCTAGTACTCAATTTTACTGCATACAAGGAATCCTCCTCAACTCCAAAACTTCTTTCGGTCATATTGATGGACTTTAGGATCACAGTTTACTGCAATGAAACAAAGCAAAGATCCTGACACATAGAATGAGTAGAATGGGATTTTGTATCTGGCCTGCCACACATGCACCCCAACTGTACAAGGACAGTTTTCCTTTGGGCTATCAATTTGCTGTTTGGTGGGTAACCTGAGCAAAGGCAGATCTAGAAAGCTGGTGCCCCAAACCCCAATTTTCTTTGCTGCTTTTCTCTTGTGGTATCACGGATCTCTTGGTTGGCAACTGAGAAATAGTAGAACCAAAGAGATGGGAACAATAGGGAACCTTTGCTATGACTGCATCACTGACTGTGGAATCTCCCAGGGCAATATAAAGCATGCTGGGGCCCTACCCATGCATGGACAGAAGGTATCTTAAACACATTTGGGGCTCCCAAAAATACTTTGGTGAACTACTATGCCTTGGCTAGAATAACACTGTATCCCTAAGGATGTTTCTGTTTCCCTAGCTTATATAGTTAAATCCCTGTTTTTTTGTTTTGTTTGGTATTTTTTTCTTAAAGAAGTGGAGAGAAAAGGTTAGACAGTTAACAGCTCAGAAACAGACGGCTGTTTTAGTAAAGGAAAACCAGAGATAATCCAGTCAATCTGCAACTGTTTAGAGAAACAACAAATATGTTAAAGGATATTAGTTTAAAAGAGGCATGTATGGCAAAAAATAGTCACTTTCAACACTTAACAAAATGATACATTTTAATATATGTAAAATATCAAATGGTAACCAAAAAGGATTGTGTAATAATATATAAACATACCATTTAATGCTAATCTGATCATATATTATATATGGCATATACTGTATTTTTGTGTTTTTGAGGTAAATATACAGTATATATGGACCCATAGCTAACCCAAGAAATTTATAGTTTTTCTAGGATCTAATATATATGGGGAGACACCATTAAAGACAAAATCCAATAAACAGGCCATTGGTTTATTTGGGGCTTCCATTAAGAAGGGAGAAGAAAAAGTCCCCAAAGAAATACTAGTCGATCCTATGTAAAACCCCAGATTCATACTTCAGGCCATCTGTCTAATTTTCCCCCCACTTTTGGGGGATAAAGAAAAAAGCAAAAAAAAAAGAAAGAACCCCCCCAAACCTAACCATTTGTAAAAGCAGTTCTCTGATTACTAAAAAAAGGAACTGAATTTCAATGACCCCAATGTGCATGCTTCATGATGATCCCCATGAAACTGTTAAAACAACAACAACAATAACAACAATACCAAAAAAAAAAAATACACCATCACAAAAACCAGAGTTGGGAAATTACTGAGCACTCCCTGCAGCCCTCTGGGAAACTGCAATTTTCCCCCTGTGTGAAACAGCCTCTGGGTCCCAAAACTTTCTAGATATGCCCCTGCTCAAGTATGACAGGGAGATCCATCTTGGAAGAAATAATAATTTTTAAAAAGCTAATTTGTAAGTGAAAACCACAAGTAGTATCATGTTGTTAGGTTTAAAGGTACCACACGGACAGCTGTAGCAGGAAACAAAGTCAGTTAGTCTTATCCATTGTACTGTTACCTGACGCAGATTCCTGGTTACTTTCACATCATGCCAGGCATTGTCATTAAACTTTCCGTTCACGGGTTCCACTAGTGCTTCAAAGGCCCCTGATCCCAAATTAATGACCAGGGAGACGGCTCCATTTTTCAAAGCAAGATTGACATAATCAGCTGATTTCCCTGTGTGAAGCATCAGTCCATTCCTCTGAAGAGTTTTAAATGACAAGGTTATTTCGTCGCTGCTGCTTTGTATGGGATTTTGGGACAAGTCATAGCAGAAGTATTCTGATCCTTTGAAGGTTGCAATATATTCTTCTTTTCCTGGGAGAAGACAGGAAAAAAAAAATATAGATCAGCAGGATTCAAATTAATTCTTTGAGTAATTAATATTTACGTCACCAGATGTATCAAACACATAGTAATACATTGCCATGCATTTTTAAGGAACCTTTCATATTGAGCCATCAACAACAATGACTAAAAACTGACATTCTTGAAAATTCAATTAAATTTAAAGTATCACTACAAGAGCTCTGACAAGAGAGGTTGGCCATGTGATACCTCTAGGGTGCAAATCAGGTACCATCAAGACATATTGGATGGTTCTACTCTGCTAGCTTCAGTAGATTCCTCTGTGTTTGTAGCATCCAGCCTGTGGCATTTATGTTCCATTTTAATTTCCAGTGAGTCATTTGTATTCAAAGATCTTTCCAGTAGAGAATCAAATATTTGCACCACTGAACACCCATAACAAATTGGCAGGATGAGGAAATAGGGAAGGGAGGAAGAAGACAAATTTGATACTCAAGGTAAAAATCATATCTTTTAGAGCGTGGACATTTCTTTTTTACTGGGTGGAAAAAAGCTGCTTAGAGAATATCTATTGGAATGTGTTGGATATTTTTACTCTGTCCCTGGCTTTGGAATAACAGATGGTGGTACTAACTTTTATGAGACTGGTAAGAATTCCAGCCTATCATCATGGGAATCATCATGTAAATGAAGTCTCAACATTTTCTCCACAATTCAATCTTCTCCAAACCCAAAAGCAAACATGTGGTACTCACAGACTACAAACCAGATAAAACAGAATTTTTGCAGGAACTGCCTCTGCCTTCAGATGCAATGAATTTAGTCAAAGGAAATATTCAAGCAGACTAGCTCTCTTGGTTTCTTTGGCAATAAGGAATTTTGGCCAGAGGAAATGAGACAAGATTGGGCTAGGGCAAATTTCTTGCTATATGCCTGCCATTGTATACCGAATATGATATTCCCTCTGAAGCCATCCAGAACCACCACAAATTAAGAAGGGCTTGAATCTGTAAGCCCCTAATTCTCCCTTTGGCTGTATTTAATTATATACCAATAGGCCTTCTTACACCCACATTCAACACTTTTTGCTGATTTTGGTGCTTCTATATTGAACTACTTGATTTTTCTCAGAATCTTAATCCTTCTTTGCTTTGATTTTTGAAATTTCTTTGTTCCTTTACACTTTATCTGGTTCCATGGCCTTGATCCTAAATACCTCTTGCATATAAGTTTTTATATATTTGGTTGCAATCCTGCCTAATGTGGTCCTGCCTGTAGATACATAAACCTTAGAAGCTTAAACAAAGGGAAAGATATCTTTCTTTTAAACAAAAGAATGTATACTCCAAAGTGACACTTTGGAATTGTTACTATATTAATTATAATACTGTCATTGTACAGTAATCTGTACAATCATGATGTGTGACACATGGGTGCTTAATAAATATCTATTGATCGATAGATTAATCTCTAAAATCACTATGTCATAGGGAGAAAATGCTGGGTGTGAGTAGTGCATCATAAGACTTGGCTTTCTTTCCTGTTCTGATAACAGAATGAACATGCACAAATCATAAAACGTGGTTATAAACTGTTACTCAGATTGGGATGGGGCGTAGTGGACAGATAGGACTTCTAAGAAAATGAGTTGCCACAGAAATCATCTGATGGAAGCCAGTTTGTGATAATGAGTCTCTTTGAAATGAATGAGAAACAATCACACATCCTGCTATCAGAGTCATATATGAAAGAATAATCTCTAGAACACAGTTTCCTATCCATATTATGATCAGAGAGAAATCAGAAATACAATCTCTAAATCTCTGTCTCTCTTTCCTTATACCTCTACCATTTATACCTATATCTAATCTATATTCCTAGTCTGATACATATATGCTATAATCCTAGTCTAATACACATAACATATTCTTATTCTAATGTATTATATAGCTTACTTACAATATATTCTAATACACATGTCCCAAAAGTCTTAGTGCAAAACTTTGAAATTTAAATTCCACTCATTTATATATTTACACTATATACTATATATGACATATCTCTGTTCTTTTACAAGTTACATCAATATGTTTATATATGATATCATATGTAAGTATTTATAAATATAATAGCTAGAATTTATATAGTGTTTTGGGGTTCACTAAGTACTTTGTGAATATTTTCTCATTTAATCCTTGCAACAACCCTGATAGGTTAGTGTTATCATTAACCTTACTTTACAGTTATTTTAACCAAGGTAGACGAAGATCCAGGATCACATAGCTATTAAATGTCTAAGGCCAGACTTGAATTCAATTTGTCAAGGAGTAGAGTATATTGTCTTTTTTCATACATTTTTTGAATAAAGAATATTCCAACTCACACATGACATATCTATGTGAATTATCAGAATATAGGAGAAAATACATAATGTGTACCTATTTATTAATATAAACATACACACAATGACATGTATGTCATTAATCATGACATCATGATATGACCTTGTTCTAGAGATTATATTTTCAAGTTTGGGCCAATAAACAGGAAGTATAATTCACTTTCTTTCATATATGAGTTATTTATTCTCTATTTTAACTTTTCTAAAGCCCTGAAATATTTTAAAGGGATTTTGTCTACTGATAATCTTAATCAATGTTAAATGAAACTGGCTTTGTTTAAAATCCTGTTTCTTGTGCTCAGATGCAGATTTAAGGTTTAATGATTGTTTTATTGTCTAATTTATATGATCAACAGAAGTCTTATTTTTATTACTTTTTCTGACACTTAAAAATTGCTGCAGTAAAAAAGGATGCAGATCATATAATTAGGATGATAGGCTTTGAAGATTATCTAATTTATCTTTCTCATTTACAGATGAGGAAACTGAATTGTGAAGATGAAGTGTCATGCCCAAAGTCACACAGTAGGTGAACAACTCTTTAATTTTACATCCTATACCCTTCCTCTGTACCACTAGTATATGGAGAGAAAGACACTAGGGAAACATAAGCATGTTCAAAAAAGATGCTTATGTTTTTGATTATTGTAAATAATTATATTTATATATTATATAAAGTTTGTATATTGTATAAAATTTGTATATTGTAAATAATTATTTGACCTGTCATATCACACCCATGAGAACCATTAAGACATAATTTGAGCAGAGGACACTCATATGTGAATATATTAAAAACATATTCACACATATGCACACAACTACAATGGAAGGTTGTCTCTCCCCCCACCCCCCTTTCCAGGTAGTTGGGATTAAGTGACTTGCCCAAGGTCACTCAGCTAGGTACTATTAAGTATCTGAGTCTATATTTGAACCCCGATCCTCCTGACTTCAGGGTGGTGTTCTATCTACTGCGCCATGTAGCTGCCTTCTGACAGTCATTTTTTAAATAAGAAAAATAGCAAGAAAGAAAACAATCTCTTTTTTATGAGAAATTTGCTTTCTTTTTTCTCTGGAAAAAAGCAAGAAAAAATAAGCTGATGTTAATTTTTAAAACACTTTAAAATGCAGTGAGGTGGGGAAGTATTATGGATATAGCATTTTGAATATGCTTTTAGATAAGGTCACTTTATTTTTTGTTTTGCTTAATTGCTTTGTCACAAGAGAGCTCTTACGGAGTGGGGACAATCTGGAAATGTTTGTTTATAAACGCAAAATATATCAGTGGCAACAGATTGCCCAGTGGATACGGTGCTGAGCCTAGAGTCAGAAAAATCTGAGTTCAAATTTACTTGCTAGCAATCACTTAATTTCTGTTTGCTGTGGTTTCCTTAACTGTTTTCTCAAGAGTTTTCTCAACTTGTTTTTCTCAACTGTTTTCCCTCTCTCTCAGGGATGTTGAGAATCAGACAAGATAATATTTGTAATATGCTTAACATAGTATTTGGTACATGGTAGGTACTATGTAAATGCATATTCTTCCATCCCCCCCCTTTATCATCAATAAAACTTTAAAAATATATGAATAAAAAAAGAAACAAATTCAAATATGCTTTAGTGGGGTGGGGCAGGTATGGTAAATAATTCTATAGTGTTTTGAGTTTATGAATGATTGGCAAAATAACCACATATTGATACATATTCATACAGTCTTAGTAATTTTTAATCTAACTAAATGAATTATATTTCTTAACAAAGAGTTTGTATTGCAATGATGATTTTGTGGCTAGGAACTTCATTACAGGGATTAGAAATAATATTAAAAAAAACAAAGAGATTGTTCAAGTCATCAGAAAAGGAGGGTTTTCTGTGACACAAACCAAGGGAATGCAGTAATTTTTCTGAGTTCCTTTCTCTCCCTCTTTTCCTTGGAATCTAGAATAATTAACATGTCTTAATTTTTCCAGGGATTTGATCCTATTATATGCCTTCAGCTACTTTATTTTACCTTGTCTTTACCTGGGACTCAATAAAAATGTATAGATTAATTTATTATATCTGGAAAATTATAATATCTATAATATATATAATATACATATATTATATATACATATATAATAGTATGTTCTTAATTTTGGGATCTATTCTTTTCCCCTGGTGGTAAAGAGTTCTATTATATAATCATTACATTTTGTTTACCTTTTATTATATAGAAAGTAAAACCTAGGAAATTTTGGCAATATTTTAGAAACTTTTCCCAATCTTAGGTAGGATGATCAATGAGATCTTAAATAACATAGTACTGTCATTATTGCCATTATTATTGTCATCAATTAATATTAATGAATATATGTTTGATATATGATCCTAGGGACTCATATGGAAAATTAATATGAAGAAGTCTTAATCTCACTTATATGAAGGGTTCTATCTCCCTGCCTCCCTTTGTTCCTCTTACTTCTCTCATGCTGCAGTATGCCCCTTTCTCTTACAATTCTTACAATTTCTAGCTTCCTTCAAGCTCAGTTCAAGTATCAGCTTCTACTTGTAATCTTTCTTGATTGTCCCAGCTGTTAGTGCATAATAGTATAAATTACCCTGTTTTAACTTGGTCTATAATTGAATATACATAGTTTGTTTTCCAAAAGGCAAGAGCTCTTCCATTTTATTCTTCTCCCCTAGCTCTCAGTACAACACTTGGAACATGGGAAAAGCATAAAAGTTCATTGATTAATTAATTGCTAAATCTCTGCCCATAAAGAATAGTAGAATAGAAATGACTTTGTCTAATATTGAGCCTTGGCCTGACCTTTGGATTATATTTCTTCCCCTACATTCTCCAGCATTATCTCCTCTGCCACTGGCAAAGATTGCCCTTCAACTTAGCTGGGGATTTCCCTAATTAGTAGCCAGGCCATGTCTACCTCCTGTGGCAGACAGATAGTATTTCTCCTCTAAATATATGTAAGAAAGGGCACATAATTCATACTTTTCTTAGTCTTTAGACCAGATCTCATGTTGGGATGATGGTTTTAACTTCAGATATGATCTGAGTACAAAATAAATGCTGGAGTTCTGAGGGCTGCTCTTATTTGAAGGGAGACAGAGGGTCTTAGAGGCAATGTATCCTGCAGGAATTTGAGTCACTCTCTTGATCCTTTAATATAAATATATATATATATATATATATATATATATATATATATATATATATATATATATATATATAAACCAAGAGCCCCCTATTCAATATCAGCTTTGAATATTCATGCCAACAGTCCCTAGAGGATAACTTCAGTAAGAAACTTTACTACAAGGAGTTTTAGTTCTCTTATTTCTCAGATATTTTTATCATTCTCTTTGTTGGCAATGCAAACCTCCTAAAACAACGGCCCAAAACGAATGAGCAAAGGAGTTCTTTAGATGAATTTTGTAACTGACCACGATTTCTAAAATACCAGGAATGACAAGTTCAAAACCTCCGGTGGCCTAACTTCATAGCTCTATTTTGCATCAATTTGCATTTGTTTAAATCACCACAGGTGTTGGAAAACAGACAGGTACCTGCTGTGCCGGCCTGGGCTGCTAGCCAGTAAAGCCCTCATTGGTATGGGGATAGGAAGGGAGATTTATGGCTAAATACACTATGATTTGCCAAATTCACAGTATTTGGCACTTCTGAGACTGTCTGAGATTGTAGTCCCAGATACAGCATGCAAACAAATCCACAGTGGTCAAATGAACTGGATTCTAAACGTTTCAACCTAAGGAAAACACAAGGCTACATTCATCATAATAGCATGCTCAGGAAAATGAGGAGCTTACCAAAGATTCACTGTCCTATTAAGTAGAATGGATATATTCTGTGAATCCCAGTGACTGAATATTTAATAGAGGAATAAGTGCTAACAACACAAATATGTGCAGAGATTTATGGAAATCCTATGTTTACAACCAATCCTCATTTTGAAAATATCCATGTGGTAAATGAATTCAAACATATACCAATTTTTTTTAAGGCAACACATACTCTATATTTAGGCTTGATGACCACCGAGCTGTCCCTATAGTGACAATTACTTAAAGTGATGTGTTCTGACTAGAGTCAATTGGAGAGGTCATGAAGTAAACAAGGAAAAAATCAGAAGAGCTGAGTTCTTATAAGAACTCTCCAGCTATTTCTATTGTCTCAGGCAAGTCACTTGCCTCACTTTGAATCTCAGTTTTCCCATTTATAAAACAAGGAGGTTAGACCTAAAGGATCTCTAATATTTCTTCAAACTGTAATAGCCTTTGTTGCTAAGAGTAGACACACTGAAAATTATTCTTAGGACATGAATACATTTTCAAAAATGATTAGCTTGATGAAAATTGTATGATTCAGAGTCAAAAAAGGTGGGAAGAGGAAGGATAAAGATTCAGGTTAATAGGAATTGCTTTAAAACAAAGAAAATCAGAATAAAATACTGTACACAGAACTTTGGTTTACTGATATTTAGAAAAGCTTTTAAAGAAAGTTAAGTTTTTCATCCACCAGTCTCTCTTTCTTTACATCAAGAATTTAAAAGAAAAATCTTTGCATTAATAGGATTATTCTTGATAGGGAAAAAAGAAAAAAAAAAAACCAAACAAGTAACACGATACCATTTTTGGTGGCAAAAATTAGTCCCTGTTTTTCATTGATTACTTGTTATTAACAAATATTTTAACATGAATATCCTATATCACTCCTCCCTGTCACTTCCCAGTAACTACAAAGAGCTTTCTACTCACCACACTGCTTCCATTTTCTTACCAACTAATGAATTTTCGGGCTTTTACAATTTCACTTCAGAGCTCATCTCCCTACTCAAATGGTTTCTCATTGATTCATTTATCAATAATTTCTTTTTAGAATAGATTTTATTAAGACCATTTGTGTTACTATGGATTAGTTATTATTTTCTGATAAACCTCTAACTTTTCCTTCCCAGCAACTCATATCTTATGCCAAATAATTATAAAAGATAAGAAAGTTTTAGCAAAATTTCTTCCTTCCTTTGTTCATATCCTTTTTCCTCCTCTTCCTCTTCTTGTTCTTCTTCCTGTTTTTGCTTTTGTTCTGTTTCTTGTTTTTTTCCCCTCTTCTCTTCCTCCTTCTTATTATTCTCCCTCTTCCTCTTCCTTTTTTTCCTTCTCCTTTTCCTCTTTTTCCTCCCTCTCCTCTGGTTCTGGCACTTAGAATAATTGCTACAATAAGGTAAGGAAGGCATGTACTATTGTTCACACCACTTCATCTGAGCCTAAGTTTTCTCATAAATTAAATGGGGTTCATGATAATTATGAGATTCAAATCATATAAATTTTACAATGTTCTACATAATGGTCAATGATCATTTGTGTTGGATGTCTCCAATCATTAAAAAAGTAATGTCTTATACTAATGAAGGTGCCGTTCTTTTTCTTAAAAGATGGCACAGCTGTTCCTTTACATCATTGATATAAACATTGGAAAATTAATGGTTTCTATGATGTTATGTTTTCTTTTTACCTAAAGGTGTTCATCATATTTAGTACTAGGTAGAATCTTCCTGAAATGATTATTTATCTTCTTTTCTCCACCTCAAACTTAGTTAATTTTAGAAGGAAACTTATACAACACTACCCTAATAAATACTAGAGATGCCTAATCAGGAAAAAGCTAGTCACAATGCTCACTAATAAGCTTTGAAGTAAACATCAGTCTCTCATCTTAAATGGCATGTATGTTAAGATGATGAAAATTTAACTGCTTCATTTAGTTCATACAAAAATTTTCTGAGAATATATCTAGATGTCTTTCTAACTAACTAGCCATATGATTTGGAATACAGGGGCCCTCAAACTATGGCCTGCGGGCCAGATGCGGTAGCTGAGGACATGTATCCCCCTCACCCAGGGCTATGAAGTTTCTTTATTTAAAGGCCCACAAAACAAAGTTCTTGTTTTTACTTTAGTCTGGCCCTCCAACAGTCTGAGAGACAGTGAACTGGCCCCCTATTTAAAAAGTTTGAGGACCCCTGCTTGGGATTTCAATCTTCAGAAAATGAAACTATTTAAAGAAGTAAGTTTTATGGTCCTTATATCTTGAAAAGTTTACGATTTTAAATTTTTTTAAATTTTTTTTTTCAATATTTTAGAATCCAAAGTTTCAAATTCAGCTAATTTAAAATTTGGGGCAACCATGCTATTCTGGATGAGCTTGGTAGGTAGAGAGATAGAGACATACATCAAATTAAATAAAATGTACAAAGATGAATGATATAGAAAGTTTTAAGGTGAGGTATACAGTTAATACTAAATAAGTGATTATAAAATGAATATATTTTCTGATAAAATAAATAAAAATAGTCATTGATATGTTGCACCTGTAAAAAAGTTTCCACAGATAAAAAGAATCTAGAGTTAAGATATTAAAGAACTAGTAAATTTAGCATATTTGATATTCAATATTTTACTTTATTATTAAACACCTATTTTGTATAACCTGGCATAGTAGATAGAAAATAATTGCTGACTCAAAACATACTGAATTCTCATCTCATCTGTTTTGTTTTTCTTCTTCAGTTGTGTTCTACTTTTCATAACTATATTTGAAATTTTCTTGACCAAAATACTGGAATGTTTGCTATTTCCTTCTCCACTCATTTTCCAGATGAGGAAACTGAGATGGAATTAAGTGATGTGGCCAGAATCATACAGGTAGTATCATACATCTTTATTGCAATCCTGGCAATTGCATCCTCTCAATGACCTAGGCAACTCTGACATTTTTTACTGAAGAGATCTCCTCTGGTAGAAGGGTGTCCTCTCCTTGAGATTCTATAAATCAGTGAAATCACAAATCTAAGCTCTGTGCTTATCCCTATGGAATGAGTATAGAAAGGAGAGAAAAGCAACTTGTGGTAGGAACAGTGTAGCTAGATGGTGAAAATGTAGGGGGTGTATGGAGAAGGATGAGAGGGACGCAGGGGAAGAGAGATAAAATCAAAAGATAATAGGCTTCTTGTAAAAGTGACATGCTGGGGAAGAGTCATTTAATAAGTTCAACAGGCAAGATGGGATCAGTTGACAAAGAGTCCAAAATTCCTTTTATATATGAATATCTTGAATTGTTCCCTTTTTATGATTTTAGTGTAACTTCATTAGTAAAACCAAAATTTTCTCCTTTCCCCTTATTCTTAAAAAAATTTTGTCTTTCCCCCCCTTCCATCCAGAATGCATAATATACAAGCTCAATATATTAATATTTATTGCAAAAACATTTCTTTTAAGTTATACAATAATATTTCTACATCTATCTGTATTAACAAGGAATATCATGTTACAATTTAATATATACATTTTGCCGTAAAAATATTCCTTTCAAAATGAGAGGCAAAATCACTCCAATTTGTCTAACTTTTTTTTTAACAGTGATTTTGGCTGCCTTATATTAATTTAAACTTGTGATTTTATCACAATACTAATTAGCAGTTAGCATGATTCATTTCTTCAAGCTAGGCTGAACAAAGAATGCCAGATTGGCACTTAGGAAATACAAATTCTAGTCCTAGATATGTCATTTATTTCTTGTCTGACATTGGCCAAGGCATTTCAATTTTCTTATCTATGAGAAATAAGTGAGTGGGACTAGATAAAATCTAAGGTTCCTTTACGCACTAAAATTCTATAGTGCTAGATCGCTTTTGGATCAAATTTTAATTTAGTTTCAGCTGAATATCACCCCCTCCCATCCCAGTTCCTCTACAAGATTACACTTCCCTTATCTGTTTATATAAATTATAAATATTTATTTACAATATAAATGGGTTGGACTGCTTGCCATCTTGGGGAGAGGGTGGAGGGAGGGAGGGGAAAAATTGGAACAGAAGTGAGTGCAAGGGATAATGTTGTAAAAAATTACCCTGGCATGGGTTCTGTCAATAAAAAGTTATTTAATAAAAAAATAAAAAATAAAAAAAAATAAAAGGACAATATAAATGGGTTCATAGGAATCCATGCTAATAGATAATACATAGTGTTGATTTGTGGATCACTGCGCTTTTATTACACAATGAAGCATTTTCAAAAATAGCCTTTCCCTGCGGCTAAAGGACAAGTTTCCTTCTGGCAAGTACAAAGTATTTCTCAAAATACCTCAACCTTGAATATTATACACATATATACATACATATACCTCAATTTCCAGGAAGAACAGGTGAGTGAGCCTGCCTCTAGTGTTGTAGCATACAAAACAATTATATCACCTTAGAAATTAGAGTATTCTTTTGACCTCTTGGAAGGGATATATTTTAAATGAATATACTCAATTGCCCATTGCTTTTATTTGTTTTTGTTTTTTCCCTTACATGTAATACCTGAATTGAAAACTCCAGTAGAAAGTTAAGTTTCTTAAGTTAGAATCTCTTTTGTTTTTCCTCTTGTATATCCAGTGTCTAAGCACAATAGATACATCATCAATGAATACTTAATTGAGTTCATATATTAATCAATGCATTTGATAAGACCCCAACATGACTATTTTTCTCCATTCATTTAACACTAGATGGCACAACGATTCAACCCATTTTATATCTATATTGATACAGTAGGTTGCCCCCTGCTCAAGAAAGGCGGAGAATCTTAAAACTTTGACTATTGAAGAGACTCTAAAAGATCATTTCATTCATGGTCTTTCTTTGACCTATAGGGTAATGACTTGTCCAAGGTAATGAAACAGCAGATGAGTGGAGAGAAGATGAGGACATCACATCACAGACTCTTCTTGTGTTCTAATTCTTTCTGCAGAGCCTTTTGCATTACATCATATAATTTCTCCAATGTTATTTGAGAAGCTGTTGTATTGTGCTTGGTGTTTTCCTGGTTTCTGATTTGTAAAAGATATTACTTTTGAAGGAGGTGAGAAATTTAACTGCTAGCCCATAATATAAACACACACCATCTCGAATTAAACTTTACATGAGAAAGTAATACCTACTGACACTTGAATAGTTGGAAAAAAACACATATATGTGCACACACACACACACAGATACTCACATTTCCTCTCTTTCCCTGGTCCTTAGACAATTATAGGATACTGCTAATTGTTTTCTCATCTGTGTCCTCATAGTGAGGTAAAATCCCTAGCTACATATACGTAGGGCCAACACTTGAGAATTGTGTTGAGCTTTTTCCCCCACATACATATTAACCGTTGGAAGCATCTATTATTACAATTCTTCACTTTAATGCCAGCCTTCCAAATTAATGATAATGTGCTTCTCAAAGAACATTTTTAATTGATACTAATATTATTTATATAGAGACATATATACTAGGTATAAGCATGTCAAATAGGTTATTACCAGTATGGATCTGAGGGTGAGAAGTAAAGTATGTTATCAGGGTCACATGTGATCAAAATAGGAGGTAGATAACTTCTAGGAGAAAGAAAACTTCACTGGACTATATAGAACCCCCAAATTATTAAGAGGCCCCGAAAAAAGCCTCTGTCATTAGGGGTCATCTTCTATGGGGGAATGCCTAGTAGAACAAGGACAAAAATTGCACAATGTGAGAAGGCATAATTTATTTATACTTGCTTTATTAGGGTAAGTAATCCATATTGATGAGATCTCAAATCTGTTGAGGTAAAATAGAATGTTCTCTCATAGATAGATACCTGAATAGAATTTCAGGGTCTATTTATTCTGACACATTTTACAGATGCAGAAACCAAGATTCAAAAACATAATCGGGATTTATAAAATGTATTTATTTTTGCTGACGGTTAATTTTTAACTAGTAGGAAATTTTGCAAAAAATAAGACTTTAGATAATTGATGTTCATGTATTTAATGTAAAAATCATTGCTAATCCCTATTATTATTTAATTATATTAATAATGTGGCTAGAGAATTTGTCTTCTCAGATTGACTTAGAATAGTCATTCCTTGGTCAAATACTAATTCTGTAACCAGGATGAATCATTTAATTTCTCATGGCCTTGCAACTCTAAAAATAAAATTAAAGATCAGATGACTATATGTAGTAATGAAGTGAATTTATAATCTTGGAGTTCCCTGCACAGATAAAATAAGGAATATCAGTAAAGAAAAAATATTCAGTTTTGGGGGGAGGGGCTTGCTGAGCATGAGCATTTACTTGAGTTTGAACACTACTTATAAGATGCATGCACCATACACACAAAAAATTATCTTCTATACAGAGTCAGATATATAAAGGACACAATCATAAATAATTAAGCTGGCAGAAAGAGAAATGGACTATATGAAAAGGTGGGAGGTATCCCTTCACTCTATGTTTTCAAGCAGAAGCCAGATGTCTATTGATAGGCATTCAAGTGCCATTTATAGTATTTCTCTCTACAGCTTTTTGTTTCTTTTTTTTTTTTTTTTTTTTTTTTTTTGCTGAGGCATTTGAGGTTAAGTGACTTGTCCAGGGTCACACAGCTAGGACATGTTAAGTGTTTGAGATCAGATTTGAACTCCGGTCCTCCTGACTTCAGGGCTGGTTCTCTATCTACTGCACCACCTAGCTATCCCTCTCCATAATTTTTTAGAGTCTCTCACATCTATCTTTTTAGCTTTCTTTCCTCCTTTCTTTTTTTCTTTCTTACTTCCTTTTTCTTTCTTCTTTTTTTCTTCCTTTTCCTTTCTTTCTCTTTCTTATCTTCCCCTTTTTGTCTCTTTCTTTCCTTTCCCCTTCTCCTCCCTCCCTCCTCTTTCTCTTTCCCCTCTCTCTCTCTCTCTCTCTCTCTCTTTCTTTTTCTCCACCATCCTTCCCTCTCTCCCTTTATCTACCCTCACTTCCTCTCTCCCTTCCTCCTTTCCTTCATTTCTTTTCCCTTTCCCCCCCCAGAATGTTCTCACTATCTTCCCCAAGCTAGATGTGCTTCAACTAGTAAAGCGCCTGATCTTACTATTGATCAGTATGTAAATTTTGACTTGTTCTATTTCTATTTCCTCCTGGGGCTGCCTCAATGGCAAATTGATGGGCAGGGTGTCTTGTGTGACTGATTAGATAGGAGAGGAACAACCAGAAGTGAGATTTAGGATTTCTAAACTGAAATAAGTGGGAAAAGTTAGAGAGATGAAAGATGTTTTCCCTTTTTGTTTTCTGTGTTAACTACATCTTCCTTCCTTGTAAGGGTCAATTCATTTCCCTGAAAAATCTGGAAAGTGAAAATGCATTCTTTCAGTCCTCTTACAGCATCCTCCTTGTTCTAAGTATGTTAGAAGCAAAATCCATAGTTCTTTGTCTTCTGTTTTTTGGATTTTTTTTTAGTTAACCATTGTGATTAGATGCTGTGTCAAGCTACCTATTTTTGAAATATACTTAGAATAAGAATATACTAAGATTCGTCCAGCTAATTTCTCCTGGCTGCTTATCTCCATGAATTTCCTCCTGTTTCTCACACTACAGCTCTCTAGACTCCTTGGAAGGTGTAGGAAAAGGCTTAATTTGATTGCCATACAGGTATTTTAGAAACAAAGATAGAGGAAGAGACAGGTTAAAATGAAATTTTCTGATCCCCCTTAGAAATTATTGCCCTCCAAGCTCAAAATACATGTATTAACTAGTTTGTAATTTTTGACACTGATATGTGCACTTCCATATCCTATTATACAAATAAAAATTGTTTCAGACATTATATTTGAATTCCTAGTACATGATACATGGTAGGTACTTAATACATAATTAATTGTCTGGTGAGATCTATACATCATTATACTTTGTCCTTCTTTTCCAGAAACTTTCATCTGTTTCCCTGGACACTGATTCTAGTCAGTGCCCTAATGCCCCTTTATCTTCTAGATCATTGGAAGTTCTAAATCATGGGTGATATTTTAATGGGGGAAGAGATGCCTCTTAGAAAAATTATCAAGCTTTTAAAAGTTGAAGAGCTATAACTCTAAATATGCTGCTTTTCCTTGCCCAGAAATGATTCAGTCATTGAAATGACTTAGGTAGGAATTGACTTAAGTCAACTTTTAAAAGCTTGATAATTTTTCTAAGAGGCATCATTCATGTAATATATACATACTGCTGATTTGATTATGTCAATTTGAACATACCAATTTGCCCCAATCCAGAGCCTCAAATCAGCTCACTTGCATGTTTTTTCAATTCTTTGAATTTCAAAATGGTCTTATCAGTCTCAACTATCACCTAATGTATGAAGGTACTTGTTTTGGTTTTGGTTTTGTTCCTGGCAACATATAATAAACATTTTTTAAAAAGGCACAACCACTAAATCCATCAAAAACCTTCTTTCCCACCTACTAGATCACATCTTAGGACAAGTGGAGAGTATATGGAAACGACATTTCCATAAAGAAGTCATTTAATCCATCCCTACAAAAAATATTTTATTAAGAGCACACTATGCAAGACAATATGTTATGGATACCCCCCCAAAAAAAACACAAAAAATTTCCTTCTCTGAATGAAGTACATTCTACTGGAGATATATAATATATAAACCTCAACAGGTAAAATCTATGGAGGGAGAGAGCAAGAACAATTAAGGGAGTTAGGGGAGGCTTTGAGTAGAAGATAACACATAAAAAAGGGGATATCTAGGGAAAAAAAAGAGTAAAGGCTCTTATTCTAGGATAAAAAGATCCCAGAGCATGGTATATATTAAAAGTCAGGCAACCAGTATCTTCCTTCCTTATAGATCCTTCTCTGTGACAATTTGATACATCTAGTTGCTGGGAACTGAAATTTCTATAGGATAAACCAACCTTCCCTCTCTCTATAAACACCCAAAGTCTTTGTTATTACTAGCTTAGTGACTGGCCTTTAATAAGCAATAATTATTTAAATTTAAGCAAGCCAAAATGTTGATGAGAGGCTTTTACTAAAGTCCTTGTTTCCCTCTTCAACTTCTTCATGTTTTATTTTCATATATTTTATTTTAAAAATAAAGAGTGACTTTTTTTCTGTACTGTTAATTGTTTTCCTGATTAAAGAGCTGGCTAGTGGAATGGTAGAAGAAAATACAAAGGCCTGGGGAAATGAATCAATTTTCAAATGACTTAATATTGTCAGGCTCCCCTGTTTCTTTATCAAATGAAGTGATTCTTTTAAACTTTCTGTCAGCTATGATTTCTTTGAGGACCATAAGGAGCTCTTCAGTCTTCCTTGACTTTATTTTGACTGCTTCTTGTCCTTGGCAATACAGCTCAGGCAAATCAGAACTCTGTACAAAATACTGTTTATAGGGGCCGCTTTTAAGCTGCTGAGCAATTTTGCTCCATTGCTGTGTCGTTGGTCACCGTGTCAGATTCAGGGCACCACTGACAGCACTGGATTTTGAAAGCTTTGAGTCTATCTGGCTATCAGGAAGAATAATTTGACTTTTCTTGGAATAATATAATATTCAGCAGAAAAGATCTGCTGCACTCAAGGTCATGGATCTTGGCTCCATGGATGCTCAGTTACACAACAGAATGTTTGGCTACAATCTTCAAATCATTTCAGATGTTGCAGGTGTGGACCAGTCAGGGGAACTTCTTGGCTGCTGGTTAGCTCCTACATTTGTATCTCCTTTCTTAACCTTCTCCCCCATTCTCTGGAAATCATAACTTTTATGATTTCATTTGATTTCTTCTTCTACAGAAGGAGTTTACATTAAGATAGTCAAGAGAGGCGGTATGACATATGTCTTGCATAGTTTTAAAAACACAATTGTGAACTCTTTTCTAAGCTATATAAGATGTAGGGAATAGTGAAAATAGTTGGCAAAAAGCAACATTTGAATATGGGAGAAGGGCAATAAGAGAGAGGGATGCTTTTTATTCTTTTATGTAAACATATGTGTAAGTACTATTTTACTTTGCTTTGTCAAAAGATGATGTTTCTGAAAACATACATTAGAATACACTAGAACTTGTGAATTTTAGGAGAAACAATAATCATTCTCTTCTATGCTTCAAGAATTTTTCTTTTTACAAAATGGAAAATGCAAAAAATGCATCTAACCCAAATAAAGAAAAAAATAAATAGAGAAATATGAAAAGCTAAGCATTTTGAAAGTACCTGCAGAAAATATTTTTCATAAGGAAAAAATAAATGTCATAAGGGAGAGAGGCCAGTAAGCATAGACTCTTTAATGAACATTTTCATTCTTGCTCTTTATCAAACTGGCACAAAAATAAAATAAAATAAATAGCATGAAGAATTACAAGTCTTGAAGTGAAAAAAATCCACTTTCAATTGCTTGCCAATGAGGATATTAGCCACCATCAGTCCCAATAATGAATACGTCCTCTCTACAGCATAGATTATCTTTCTGGGGAATTCCATCATGGCATATTCCAAAGAGTTAAGTAGAATGTGAATAAAGAATGCAATAAACACCTACTAGATTTTATATATGTATACCGAATCTATGTGGAAAATGGTATAACGTATAAGTAGTTGAAAGAACTATGCAAATACCTATCTTTCCTTTTTTGAAGTTCTTTTAAGTGTAAATGACACTTATCCAGTGAAATTCATAGAAACACCAGTGACCTCAAAATAAAATATCTCATTTTATTAGGAAAAAAAATCAGATCATTCCATTTTTTTTTTTGTTTTATAGTTATACATAGCAGAAAGCATATTAATCTCAAAGTGTATTGGATCTCAGTGGTTGGTAAGCAATTTTAAACAAAATTAAGATGTAAAAATCCTTAGAAAATAAACTCTTCCAAATGCATGACTGAAATTTAATGGGTCAGAGGAAAGTTACACTTTTTTATATAGATAATTACTTCTTTCTAATTAGAGCTAATGCAATTAATGTTCTATACAGGTGTAATTACCTGTTTAGAAAAAAACTAACATAATAAAACTGATAATTAAGTTTTGATGTAATTTGAGTTTGAATTATGTCTTATTCATAAAAATATAAAGCATTTACATGATATTTTCAGTTAATGAAGCACTTTACATATATTACTTCACTTGATCCACATAAGACGAATATGTTATTTTCTTACTTGTTCCAAATATATTTGTAAACAATATTGTCCACATTTAAAATAATGATAGGAAACATTTTTACTGTACTTTATGGTTTGCAAGGAGATTTATCTATATTGTCTCATCTGATTCTTACAAAAACTGTGAAGTTGAAGCAATTATTATTCCCACTTTATAGATTATGAAACTGAGGTAGAGAGGTTAAGTGGCTTGTTCTTAATCATATAGAAAGTAATTGTCTCAGGTAGGTTTTAAACCCAGGTTTCTAGACTTCAAATCCATGCCTCATTTTATTATGTCATACCGCCTCTCTTGACTATCTTAATGTAAACTCCTTCTGTAGAAGAAGAAATCAAATGAAATCAATATTTATTGAGTTCTTACTACTTACACGTCACTGTTAGGGTCTATGGCAGGGTGTGATTCAAACAAATAAAATTGAAGAATTCTCATTAATAGCTGGCTCAATGTAGTATATGTCAAGTGAATGATATAATCAATCTTCTAAGAGTTCTGAAAAACAAATTTTCACTTCATACCAGGATAGCTAAAGTCGGCTTCAAGGAGAAAATGAAATCTGGCCTGACTTAAGATCATTTCAACTTGGCGGGGGTGGGGGGGGTGGGGGGAGGGGGGAAGGAAGGGTAATGTTGGGTATCAAGGAGGGAATTCCATGTAGCTATAACCACATCATCAAGTGTTACTTTGGGAAAGATAGAACATTGAGTAAAGATAGCTGGGAAGGGGGAATGGGGGAGATTCACTTTTAATGTAACTAATTGTGTATTTCTGGACCAGAAGCTTAAAGTTTTTAGAGGTAAATATGGGAAATTTTGTGGTATCAGGACCGAGACTTTTGAATGTTTTATTTGTAAACAATGGTGAATGACTGGAATTTCTGAACAAAGAAGTAACCCAATCAAAGAGTGGCTGCAAAGAATTCTTGTAGTAAATTTTTGCAGGTGAATTTATTTTTGGTCTAAAAAATCGGATTAAAAATATTTTGTTTCCTATTTGAATTACTGGTCTTCTCTTATTAACTAACTTAAATATGCATATCCTTTTTAATCACATTGTTCAAATATGTGTAACTATATTAATCAGATATGCAGAAAACTGCCATAACATATTACTACTTAATTAGTATTTTGAACATCTCTGAAAACCGTCTTTTTAAGAAAAAAAAAGGAAGGTAAATCTTAAAAATGTGATGCCTGATACTGCTATCCGTAATACAATGGAGGAAGCAAACTGAGCTAAAACTTGAAGGTTCTATAATAAAGCAAATATTTTGTATAGTACAGATGTATTTTAAAAACATTTATAAAGTAGTATCATAGAAAGGAATACACATTGGTTCTGAAAACGTCCAAAGTATAGCCTTCTTGTTTTGGTCTTCTACCTTACCAACTCTGCCAAGAAATTGAATCAATGATGAAAACAGCTATGCTTATATTTGTGCCTTTCATTTCAGAATATGGATTATTTTTATCCATACAAGTATATTTATACTCAGCTTGAAAAAATTTACAAATTCCATATATTCTTTATCAAAACCTTTTGTAAGATAACATCTTGAATGATAGTGCAGGAGTTTAATGGAATCTTAGAGTTGAGGATCCTTAGACTGATATCTAGAAAGTAGTGCTATTAACCATATTTAAAAAATGTCTTGTAACCTTAGTCTGCCGGAACCTTGGGAAAGGAGTTGCTAATTTGTTAGATGTAATGTTAGGAGCAGCTAGATGGTGCAATGGATAGAGCACTGGTCCTGAAGTCAGGAGAACCTGAGTTCAAATATGACTCAGACACTTTACACTTACTAGCTGTGTGATCTTGGGCAAGTCATTTAACCTTAACTGCCTCAAACAAAACAAAACAAACAGATTTAATATAAGGAAGTTCTCTTGTCTTCACTTAGGTCCATTCACTTTGGAAATGGAAATTAGTTCGTTGGTGATGACTTGTTGAATGAATACTTGTTAGTTACAAATGGAATGTTTTTTATCCAAAATTCAATGACCTTTACATTCTTGAATTGTCCTATTTTTCCATTGTTATTTCATATTATATCAATCCATTGTATCCACATTACTATGTGCTCTAGTTGAGTTGGACCACAATCCAACTAATATACAACACTGTGCTCTTCCTCCTCCATGTCTTTGCTCACACATTGTCTAATGAATTCCTTTTTATTTTTACTATCAAATTCAATGACATTTCTTCAATACTTTATGTAACTTATTGCAATATATGCAATATGTTATGTTATACATAATATCATAATCTTCAAGTGCCTCATTTCCTCTGTCCACAAGAATAAAAAGTCCATGAGGGCCTTGACCATATCTTAGCTGACTTTTTGTTACTCAGTATATAAAACTATTGGTGTACACACAGTAGATACTTAATATTTTTGAGTATTGTTAAACAAGTCACAACAAATCACAAAATCCCATATGAAACAAAGTTAAACATTTAATAACAAAGTTACACTAAAACTTTTGGCATATCCTTTATATTAACTCAGGAAATGTCTTTTTTAACATACATTACTTAGAAATATAATGATATTGTATTATGTTGAACTCTGCAGAAGCATTACACTGTCAGGAGTTGCAGAATGGACATGAAATAATGAAGACCTAGGATATAGCAGCTAGGTGACACAGAGGATATACTAGACCTAGATTCTGGATTCAATAATTTTTTAATTTCAATCTAGATTCAGAAACTTTTTAGCTATGAAACCATAGACAAGTCATTTACTCTCTGTCTGCCTTAATTTCATTCTCTGTAAAACAGGGTTAATAATACTACTACTTCCCAGATTATTGTTAGGATAAAATGATTTGACATACAAATTACTCTGTAAACCTTAAAACAAGTTTAATCTTAGTTATTCCCTTCCTCCTCTCTATCATTATTACTGTTATTATTTATACTAGCTCTAACCACTTAGTGCCTCAGGGAATTCTCTGAGCACTCTCCACACATACTTTTTACTTTTTTGGTATTATATGCTGTAATTACAGTGTGAGATATATAGGAAAGACTTAATAAATGCTCACTGACTGAGTACTACTGAAATCACAAAACAAGTCCCCTCCACCAAATAAAGAAAGAAAAGAAGAAAGGAAGGGGGGAAGGAAGAAAGAAAAGGATAAAGGAAGGAAGGAAGGAAGGAGAGAAGGAAAGAAGGAAGGAAGAGAAAGAAAGAAAGAGACGAGAGAGAAAGAAAGAAACAGAGAAAGAAAGAAATAGAAAGAAAGAAAGAAAATAAGCTATGTCTACAGACTAGTTAAATTGTTTCCCACCCCTCTTTTAAAAATCACAGTCTCACAAATCGCAGGATGTGGAAAATAACACAGTGGTAAATGTAGACACTTAGCAGAAATGTTTTTTCCCCAAAGAATCTTTGAGATACTAGACACGGAGTTACTAAAAAATTCTGTGAGACAGAATTTTAAATGGAAGTAAGAAATAGATAAAAGGGAGCAAAGACCATTGTGCAATTTCTCTCCAAAAGTTTGACAGCACAATTTACATTTGAACAAGAACAAGAGTTCAAAAAATCAATCAAATCAGTCATTTTAGACTAACCACAAATTGTCCTTCATGACTATTATCCTTTTATATTTTACTGAACCTGGAATTGCTAATCAAGTTTGGCTGAAGATTTAAATAAAATTACTATCTCCTGGGAGCAAGAATAGTTTGTCTTTACAATGTTATTCACCTTAGTCATACAAAGGCAATACCATTTGGAAAAATGGTCTAGAGGTCATCATCTCAGCACACAAGCACTTTGAATGATCTATGTGGTTCAATGTGGTATGAAACATTCCCATAGGCATTATAAAACCTAGCATGTGTGTCTGTACTTTAAAAAAGGCAAGGGTAAATGGGAAATAAAGTATATCTTTCAAGAAAAAGAAAAAAACATAAATCTCCATTATTCTTTATAAAATCCAATAACAAGGGTTAATGATTGGGTGGAGGACTTAAGAAACATGATAGTACCTACATTCATAATAGCATGGGTAATTATCATAAAATGTATACAAATCAACTTTAAAATCCATGATATGAAAATAATTTAAAACATTAAATAAATTCTGTTCAGCAAAAGTGAAAATTAGTTACTAGGGCAAATTAATGCATAGAATCTCAGAGAAAATTGGAAGCAACATCAGAGGTCATATAGTCTAACCCATGGGATTTGAAGTCTCATTTTCTTTCTACTTCACCAAAGGCTTTGGCAATGATCCTTGCCCTAGAACGTGCAGGAGGAAATATAGCAACAGTACTACTCAGCCTCACCAGGAGAGTCAATCAAACAATCAAGCATTGGCTAAATGCTAGTAGGTAGTGAGGATATAATGGCAAAAACAAAAAAAAAATATCTAATCTCAAGGAGCTACTAGGTTAACTAGGGAAGGCAATATGCATATATAAAAGCTTATATAAAATGGATTTAAGTTGATTTTAGGGGGAAGGAACTAACAGTTGGGTGGGAGGAAATCAAATAAGGTCTCGTGTAGAAGGTGGGACTTGGCTTGAGTGTTGAAGTAATCAAGAGATTCTAGAGAAGAAAGAGAGAAGTTATTGGAGGTTGGGCAGTTAAAAAACATGGTGGTAACAGATGGAAAATTTTATATGATAAATAACAAGAAATGGACTGTTACTATTTGTAGAGGACATACAAGGGATATGCATGCATCCAAGTGGAAAGTATGGAAGGAAGAAGTCCTAAAGAAAAGAGAAGAAATGGAGTAGTGTTTTGGAGATATATTTATGGGGTAGTTAGAGAAAAGGTACTTGGAAAAAGGAAAACAAAACAAAGCAAAAGCCTCTACACTGTTGCTTTCTGTCTCTACCAGCATTAAAATCTAGATATCTTATTCTGTGCTTTTCCAATTAATACCTGAAAAAAAGTTAATAGAGAAAATCATATATTAAAAAAAAATCTATATTCATTACTCAAGCTTCCTTTAATTCCTTTGCTAAAGTGGGGCAAACTTGTTATCTACTAAATGTTGATGTTTTTGGTAAAATTCCCAAGTGCTTAGTTAGCATCAAATAAAGTTCTAATATCTGAATATATTGACCTAATTTGTTTCAAAAGTAGACACAAGGGAATCATATATGTGTGTGTGTCAGCTTGTCTATATATCTGTATATTTATAGAGTACATTGATTAATAAAATTATATTAATCAGTTGTAGAGTTTTCTGGTAAAACATATCAGTAAAATTAATACTTATAACTGATATTCTCTCAATTTTGGAACCAGAAATTCTATGGTCAGATTCTACTTTATGGTGGTAGGTATTTTTTGAGTACATTGAAAAAGTCTCAGAACATTTCAGTGAAAAAAGAATATCTCTACTCCACTAGCCTTAAATATAGAGGTCATAAGAAATTGAAAGGAACTAAAGAACAATGTTCTTTAAATATAAATAGCATATATACATAACAAATATATAATACATTCTCAAATCTGACAGTATCATTTAGAGAGACCAAAATTAATCAAATTTTTGTTAGTATTTTATCTTTTAAAACTATTTTATACAATTAGGAAAAAATAAGATCAATGAAGTTCAATAGAATAAATCCTAACCTTCATCAATCAATCAAAAACATTTATTAACTTATAATATATAAATAATATAATATATTATATATTATTTGGAGGTGGGCAGTTAAAAATATGGTGATGACAGTATTGTCATCAATGGAAAATTGTCTATGAAAAATAGCAAGAAGTGGACTGTTGCTGTTTATATTATATATATTAATAATATATTATATATATTATTATATGTGAATAATATAATATATATAAATAACATAATTAATATGATGAAACAACTGGAGAGGTACCGGAAGAAAACAAGAAAAAAAGAGGGGCTTAATTAACAGGTAAAAGAGAATCATACAAATCAGATGCCATGTTTCCTCAAGTTAGAACTTTGGGGCTTTTCCCATTACTACATTTTGTCCCTGCCAGATGTAGCTTCAGTAACCAGGCAGAAAAAGGAAACACACTGACACATGCCAATATGTTTATCAGCAGGAATGATTCGGCCAGTGATAGGTTGGGATGGTAAAAGGCATCTTCTCTACACTAAATCTTCATTGACTCAGAAACTCAATCCACATTTTATGAGCAAGCTGCCATAGAGATCACACTTAACAGGATCAAGTCCCTAAGTACGCTATCCATTTACATCAATACAATGTGCCATGGCTATAGAATGATAGATCACAGACTAGAGTTAGAAACAATTTTAGGATTAAGTCCAAATCCATCATTATATATATGTAAAGAAAATAAGATGTAGATAATGTAATTGCTTTGCCCAGTTTAGTAAAATTCAAATAGGATAATTAATAGGATTTGGTCAATAGGAAAAGAAAGTGGTGATTTTTTCAGGTGCCACAATTGCTGAACAAGATATAAGAATATTGAGATCTGCATCAATGTGTCTGTGACCACAGAGATCACCAAATTCCAAAGTCAGTGTATTTTTAGAAATGAATAAACTACAATAAAACTGCTGATCTTCATATTTTGTCCCTGACTTATTCAGGTTATCTGAAAAACAATAACAATGACTACATTTTTACTTCATTTTCATCTTTAAAGTGAAGTAGACAATTTTTTAAAAAAAATTATATATACATATATATTTATATCATAGTATATTTTTATTATTCTTATATTATATTATCATTACTATCTAGTTACTTAAATGACTCCTTCCTCTCCTTCCCCAGTAGGAGGCAATGCCATGAAAATGATTCTTATTCTATAAAAGCCTCAAGTGTTCATTTTGTCCCATGCATATCACAAGCTGAAAGTGTTAAAAAGTCTTGATTTTAATAAACTAGAGTGAAAAAACTGCAAATATGTGACAAAGCTCCATGTATTAATTGGAGAAGTACTATTATTTCCATTTATGTTTTCAGGACTGATATAAAATTATAAGGGAAATCTCATATTAGCAATAATCATATACTCAAATGGAAACACTGATTGGATTTAGAGTGAGAGAGAGATGCCTTTGGGATAAAGGAGATCCTAGAGATGCTGCTCTCTAGATCTCTTAGACAACATGAATGGTGATCTATGAAGGGGTAAACTGAGGTCCTGAAAAATTTTGTGACTTTCATAAAATGGAGCATAGCTAATAATAAGCAGAATTGAAATCTCAACTGAGAATTCCAGTTCTCCTTTTATATACCACTGTGTCACTTAGCTGTTTAGGTTGTGTCAAAATCCAGCATGCTGTTATAGTGGAAAAATCAATCAAGTAGTTCTCACAGGCTTATTCACTTTCTTGTGTTATATTCTCTTCCCATAGATTGTCAAAAAAAAAAAAAAGAACCTACTCTAAATTTTAAGCATCGAATAAAATTGCCTCCAAACAATTAACGTGGCAGCAAACACGCCACTAAGTGGTTCCAAGGCAGCCTAGTATTTTACTCCAGTTTTTAATGTCAGGTTGCTTTTTTATTCTAGGGGTCAGGAAAACAAACACACTGTGAGCTCATTATTGTGCATGCCCAAACAAGCAGAAAAATAGGCCCTTTTCCAAATGCTAGACAATGAAACCAAGGATTTTTTTTTCTTTGTACCTCACTGTAATTTGAGTGATAAAATACTTGCTAATACAAGCTATTAAACAGACCAACAAATGGAAACCAGTCTCTTATAGTCTATTTTAAAACCCTCCTCAAAGTGTTCTAAATGAGCTGTTTACTTTGAAATCCAAAAGACATTTATATTAGTACAAAGTTACCTCTTATATATCTTATCTTAAAAAAAAAACCTTGAAACTATATTTGAAGCTGAAAAATAAAAGATCTGCCAAAATAATTAATTGGTGTTCCTAAGCAACAATTATTTCCAAATGACAGACCAATATTTCACTGATTTCAATTACCTTCAAAACTTTAAGGTCTCATCAATGCAGATGCTCCATACAATGATATATATTCAAACCCATTCATATCCTAAACTCTAGGACAATTTTTCTCAATAACATCCTATAAATCTGCAGGGTATTATTACCCTATTGAAGGTCTTCCTCCAATTCTCTTGATATTGCCCAAATAACAAGGTAAAGGTTCTTCACTGATTACAATTTGCCCTTTCCAAAAGATTTGAACATTTATTCTTCTTTTCTAATCAAACATACTTGGTTGGTAATATTTTAATAAGCTATTTAAAACAACTCTGTCTCATTATTGCCCTTTGGGTGACCTGTTATTTTAATATTTTAGGCATTTTGGAATTCCATGACTTGTAATTATGTGATAATATTGAAAGGCTATTGATTTCAAAATATCTACTTTTGTATTAGATAAATGCTTGAGATCATTAAAATCAAACTTTTCCAAAGGCCAGAGAAAGTCTGTATTAGATTCTTTTTTCCTTCTTTCTGTTGAACTCTGACCCCAACTCATTGTCAAAGTGATATCTAGGGACAAATTAGACTCAGTCTATGCATTGCCCATTCAATTGTTCATCATAATCTGGATAAAAGATGGTCACAATCCATTTTTTCCTAGTTATCTATTGAGTAAATCAGTTAGAGTAAACCCTCAAATTATTTTCCATATGATCATCAAAAACCTCTCTTACCAAGCATTTTTGTAATTTAAATGTGTAATTGGTAAATGTAATTTACTAATTTACTAATACAAGAATGCATTTCTATAAGAAACTGATCTTAAAACACTGTGAAATCTTAAAAAGTATTTTCTCATGAAATAATGCTGAATGTAGCTAGAATGTTAAACTTACTTTGTTTTGTTTCTAATTTTGTTCTAGTTTCTTTTTTAGTTTTGTTCTGTTTTTGCCATTGCCTTTGTTTGCCCTTTTCCCTTTTCTTTATATCCCCCAGACTTACTGTAATATCTGACACATAATAAGTAAGTACTCAATGTTTGCTGTCTATCTGGCTATTTATTTGACTCATCTTAGTGATAACCCTGGGTTCTTGAAATCCAGATAAGTGGTTCTCAAATTTGTTTCAGTATCCTTTTATCTATTAAAAATTATTGTGGATCTTCCCAAAGGGGTTTTGTTTATGTAGGATATGTTTATAGACATTTACAATACTAAAATATAAATTAATTTTGAATTTGTAGACACTCTAAAAGGACTTCTGAGAACCCCACACTGGTCTAGAACAGTGCATGTCCTACCAAACAGGAGACTTTATGATCAGCCTAATTAAATTTATGGTAGTTAATTGTCCCATGTGATTATTTTTTTCCCCCACAACAACTCCTGTAAAGTATCTTCTGTCTTTGAGAAAGCAGCATTCTAAATCCCTTGAAGTTTCTACAACGAAGAAATGATAGATCCTTAATGTATTGAAGTAATTCATTGAAAAGCAGCAATCAGAGAATTGGTAATTCTCTATTAACTTGAATACTCCATTTCCAAGCCAGATAAAATAGGGTTGACTGTATTTATTCTTCAGGGCCATTATCAAGGGAAGATTATCTCTGAAAAGTGAGAAGCTAACTTGCTGACAGAACATTTTCTTCTTCTTCCCTTCCACTCCCCACCCCTCACTGTGATGGGATTAGTACAGCTTGTACTGGGGTTTAGGAGAAGTAATAAACAAGGAACAATTTTCTGTTCCTAATTAACTTCCCTTAAAATAAGCACTGACTGCATAACAATAGCCTGTCAGTCCAGAACTGTGCCAAAAACCCAATATTCTATACATAATGAGCCCTATTTAAATGAGCAGATTATTGTGGTTTCCTAATGAACCAGGACCACTGGACTGGTGAAGTAGTCCCAAGTATTCAACAATTTCTATACACACAATTGCAAGAGAGATTATCCATAGAATGTCTTTTTATATTCTTTCTTCCTTAAGTACAGAGTATCATTACTTTTCCTCCTGCATCTAAAACTATTACCTTAGTCTTCTTTTTAAATTCATTTTCCTGGTTTCTTAGACATTCCACAGACAATGGAGAACAATAGGAAACATGTAGCCTTTAGAGTTGGAGGACTTAGCTTTATAACGTTCTTCTGATGTTTCTCATATCAATGTGACCTTGGAGAAGTCATGTAATCTACTTTGGCTTTATAGTTCTTCATTCATAGAATAAAAAATCACTTTATAGTCCAGGTTCCCTTCCATTGCTAAATTTATAAACCCAAGTGCTTTACTTTTCTTTTCTTTTTTTTTTTTTTTACTTTTCTTCATTTTGTCTCTCATTCCTCTCTTTTTTCCTTCTTATCATTCATTTATATCAATTTTGAAATTTTTAGTTACCTAATTTAAATGTTTTAACTATTGTATTGATATCTTGTTGTATATCATCAAAATTTCTCCAATATCCTTCCTCAAGGCCTTCCTGGAGCCATCCTATATAATAATATATCCTTAAAGGAAAAAAAGAAGAAAATCAGTAACTCATTAAAAAAAAAAAAAAAACTTCAAAATATGTGGAATGTGTCTTGACCACAATGACTTCCTACTTCTGTAAAGGAATAGAATGATCTCTTTCTCATGGTTTTTCCCTGTTCTGATTTTTCTCTTTCAACCTGACTCATATGGAAATATGTAAAAAAAAAGTATATGTATAACCTAATTTATATATGTGTATATATTAATAAAAGAATGTAAATTTCTTAAGGCCAAGGGTTATATTTCTTTCTGATTGTATTTTTAACCCTAGTAATTAACACAATGATTGCCACAAAGCTCTTAAATGCTTGTTTGCTGTTGACTGATTGATTTTGACCTGTTCTTTCCATTTCCATTATCATTTTATATATATATGATTTCACTGACTTTACAAGTGAATTTTCCTATGTCTGTCTGTTTTCATAATGTTTGCCATTTCTTAGGACAAATTAATATTCTATTGTTTTTATGTATCACAATTTGTTTAACCCTTTTTCTAAATGATGGCCATCTGCTTTGTTTCCAGGTCTTTGCTAATATAAAAAGTACTGGTTTATATACATTGATTTGCATGAACCTATTTCTCTCACTCTCTTTCTTCTCCTTCCCCCGTGTGTGTGTGTGTGTGTGTGTGTGTGTGTGTGGTGTGTGTGTGTGTGTGTGTGTGTGTGTGTGAAAGAGAGAGAGAGAGAGACAGAGAGACAGAGAGACAGAGACAGACAGACCTTGGACTTTATGTGTAGCAACTAAACTCCTTGATCCAATGATATGTACATTTTAGTCATTATATTTGATAATTCCAAAGAATCCTTCAAGAAAGATTGCATTAATTCATGGCACCACTAAGAATATGTCCCTGTTTTCCAACAACCCTTAAAACTTGATTATTTCCATTTTAAGAAAAAAAAATCACATAAAATTCAGCCTTAGACCCTTAATAGCTGTGTGACTCTGGATAAGTCATATAATCATGATTGCCTAAAAATATATATATATATACATTATGCTTTTACATTGCTTCACTAACTGCATGTTTTGATCAAATTTTATTGCTTGGAATCCTATTCTATTTTCCTCTACACTAATTTCCTTGCCCATGAATAGCTTCTATTGCCTATATATGGATATCTCCCAAAGCTACAGTTTTAATTCTTATATTTGACTCTCCTCTAACCTATATTTGCAATTGCCTAAAGCATATCTCCACTTGGATAAATGGTAGAAGGACCCTATAATTTAAATTTATACATGCATAATTCAAAGCTAGTGATATTCTATAACAGAATTTTTATATTTTATAATAGAATTTCCTGACAAGTAGAAAACACAGGTTTGTGATTATTCTGATTTAACATACAAGGCAGTTGTTCCATTGGCCTTATGTTTACTGCAAGTATTTATATTTCAAGGAAATGTGTTCGTATGAACAGATTTCCCTCTTTCTCTATGGCTTTATTTGTAGTGTGGGATTTATCTTGGCTGGGAGTAGCTGTGCTTTAAAAGTTAGGCTTTATTAAACCATTCTGACATTGTTAAATTTATTTGTTTCTCTTTCTTCCTACTGTTCCTCCTCTGGCTTGAGAGTCTTTTAATTTTTCTCTTATTTTCCCCAATCATGGCATAGTTATTTATAATTGGGAGTCACAGATGGGGATAATTTTTTTCTATAATTCTCCAAATATTTCAGTTCATCTCCATCCTAATTAGTAGCTAATAAAGAAATTTCTTAAAAAGAACCACCCAGTAGTTAACCAAACTATACATTTCACTTTGGGCTACAAATCACACTTAGATCTAAGAAAAAGAATCATAAAAGCATAAAGTCCTGGCAATAAGGAATGAAAAATACAACAAAGGTCAAATCAATTTAATTCCTTGGAATATGTAGGAAAAAGACACTGAGAGCCAAAAAAAAGTTGGCAAGATGGCATTATCTTTCAGTGTACGGTTGCTCTTTTCTCCTGATAAGCACATGGGCAATTTAAGATGAAAGGCATTAGCATAAACTGAATGTCATTAGATAATAAGTCAGACTCAAAATTAGACTGACTTGCTATGACCATTTCAGTTTTTGCAATTAACAAATGTTAGGCTCTGGTTGGGGAGGGGTGGCAAAGTTTGAGGATATTATTGTTTCTTCCACCTTTTACTTTACATTTCTAAACAAACAAAACAATCTAAAATAAAGTTCTTCTAGGAGTAAAAGGAATTAATTTTGGTTCAATAAACATTTATCAAGTACTTTTTTTTTGTATAAGAAAATGCTATTCATTTTATTTTATTTTAAAAATCACTTCTATTGAGTTAAAAAATGAGCAGATAAAACAAGTTGATAGTTAAGTTTTTTGTGTGTTTATACTTTATGATTTTTTTTTCATAATTATAATTTTTTATTCACAGAACCCAGGCCTGGGTAATTTTTTACAACATTATCCCTAGTTGTTCCAACTTTTCCCCTCTCTCCCTCCACCCCTCCCCCAGATGGCAAGCAGTCCTGTACATATCAAGTACTCTTGTGTTCAGAATTCACCTTCTAATCTCTATCATTTTTAATTCTTATTTTTCTTTAGTTATTATTTGATTCTTGAAAGTTTCTCTAATATACATAGCAAAAAACAAACAAACCCCTAAACCCCAAATCCAAAACAACAACAACCAACCAAAAAAAAAAAAAGTCCCATCACAAAATAAAGCAACAGCAACAGCAACAAAAAAATCTCTTCTTTGTCAAATTTTCTTAGAGCACAAGGTCTGAGCCTCTTTTTTTATTCTCATCTATATATCATAAAATATTTAATTGTGTGCATTCCTGAAACTAAATACCTCCGAGAACCTCTATCTATTTATATCTCTTTTATGAATAAAATTTTATGTCATGATACATACGAATTTTGATGGTGTATTAGTTTAGGACAGGCCCTCTGATAGCTATCCTTGGAAATATGAAATAAATATAAGACATAGTCTATATCCATGAGGATTTTGTAATGAATCTATAGAGATAAAACCTATATATAGGAAACAGTTAAATAACAATATAAGGAGATATGAAATAATTACCAAAAGGATCAATACAGGTAATCAATTTGAAAAAGCAAGATATGTTTCAGGTTCTGTGAATATAATAACACTGCAAAAGATCAGAGAAAATGGATAATAGTATAGGCTAGAATACTTAAGGAAAATTTTTTGTTTTAGTGATATTGTCCTTTTAAATCTTGTTTTTTGCAGTTCTGTCTATAATTGACCCTCAGAAATTATATACTACTTCAGTAATCATTCTGTTCTATCCCAAAAGTCAGTAATTTTCCTCCCATTTCTTCAGGATGGTGAGGTCATTTTTTTTTTTTTTCTATATAAGTATCACATACTCATCTTTCATTGGGAAAAGAATCAAAGAACCAGAGAACTTTTAAAATAACCTTAGAAATCACCAAATCCAAAGAAAATAATAATTCAAGAAATTAAGAAATAAGATCTATTTATTTGATGCTTCTTAATTTAAATCTATAGTATTTATTTCTCAACCATCATCATGTGATATTTATTGTTGTCAAAGACTTAAACATTTGTATTAATACTTCACAAAACTTCATATTTCTCATCTTCAATAAGCTTCATCTTTATTTTAACTATCTACTGGCACATCCGTATCTTGAATCTTGTTATTACTAAAATAAAAAGAACAAACAAAAATTCTGCCACACCATTGAGATAAGCACCGTGTTGTTCATACGTTTCATTTCTAAGCATTCATGATCATTAAATGACACTTTAAAATACTTTGCTTAAAAAATTCACAACAGGATCTCACAAGGTCCTTCCTTACTGCTTTAAATTTTTTGTCACACATATATACTTCACTTTAACAGTTCTTTGCTTCTTTCTCAATTTTTTCCTCCATCTCTTTAAATATAGAAAGTCATCCCAAAGATTCTACTTCTTTTTTTTGATGCCATATGCTTTAAAAACCTTAATTTATTTTCCTTTTCTGTCCTTATATCTAAAAAGTTTTCCTTTTCTACTTCTTTCATTCCTTTTGACTTCTGTTCTATCCATCTATATCCATCATATCATCATATCATCATCATCATCATCATTATCATTGCCTTCTGTGTTACAAGGAGTACATTAGCTTTTGGGGATAGATATCAAAACAATAACATCCTTCTCCAAAGGAACTTATATTCTATTAGGCAAAAATAATATGAAAATAAATCAGTAAATACAAAAACTTATTAAAGTTAGCACAAAGAAGCAACATATGATAATGGATGGAGAGATGACCTGAGAACAGGTTTTTTTGTTGATCTGCAAGGGTAAAGGGATATTCCTTTCCAGGAGTATCTTATATGAACCAAACCCACTTTATATGAATGAAATATGAATGAAAATCCCTCTTCACTTCCCTCCAAAACACATACACACACACACACACACACACACACACAGAAAGAGAGAGAGAGAGAAAGAGAGAGAGAGAGAGAGAGAGAGAAACAGAGAGAGAGAAACAAAGAGAGAGAGAGAGAGAGAGGGAGATCTTACGTGAATAGAGCAGTATAGGACACTAGAAGGAAATAACACTTGAAAAGAGCCTTTTAAAAAAAACTAGAGATTGGGAGATAGAGTCAAGATGGCAGAATGAAGGTAGGGACTCTACCGTGTTCTCTCCCAGACCCTTCCAAACACCTTTAAATTATGAATCTAAACAAAGTTTAAAACATCAAAATGCACAAAAAGATAGAATGGAACAATTTTCCAGCCAAAATCATCTTGGAAAGTTGGCAGGAGGGGTCTATTGCACAGATCTGAAATGCAATCTCAACTCAAACCTCATCAGCATAGCTCAGGCCTCAAGAAACTGAGAAGTGGCAGCCACCTCAGCCCACAGAAGCTGAAATCAACTCAGCAACAAAGGTTTGACATAGTAGGGCATGAGGGGAGCCCCAGTCCACAGTCAGGTTTTGGGAGTCACTGAACCACCAGCAGCACCAGCAGCATCAATAGTGACAGAACCTTTGGAGGCTTCCAAATATCTCAACTCACATGAGAGAATGGGGGGGGGGGGGGGGGGGGGGGGGGGGGGGGGGGGGGGGAGAAGGGAGGCACAAACCGGGTAGGTTTGGACAGATAAATTTTGAAAATCCCCCATAAGCTCAGGCAAAATGAATTGCACTGTGTACATACTAATAGCAAAATTGTGGGCTGATGAGTTGTGAATGACTATTACTCTCAGCAATACAATGATCCACAACTGCCCTGAAGGATTTATGATGAAAAATCCTATCCATAAGCAGAGAAAGAACTAAATGAGTCTGAATACATACTGAAGCATACTTTTTTTTACTTTCCTTTTTATATTGAAATTTTTTGGGGGGAGGAAGGGAATCTAAGTTTTCTTTTGCAACATGACTTTTTTAGAAATATTTTGCATTTCACATGGGCCTTCTCAATAGGGATGGGATATGAGGAGAAAAGGAGAGAATCTGGAATTCAAAATTTTAAAAACAAAATCAATTTTTACATGAAAAAGGGTAAATAAAAATATTTTAAAAAAATAAAAACAAAAAACCCAAATCTAGAGATTTGGAACAGTGAAGATGGAATAAATTTTAGGATTAGAAGACAGTCTGTATATTTATAGGGAAAGGAGATGGAAAATCATGTATTTAATCCCAGATACCATAAGAAGACACTAAAACTACTTGAACAAGGGGAGTAACATGATCTAAATATCAATTTGGCAATTATGTGAAATATAGGAGGGTAAAGACCAGCAGCAGGAAGACCAATCAGGAGGTTATTTTAATATAAAAATTGAGAGATGACTGCTAGAATTAGTGTGGATGGATAGAAGAAAGATGTGTGTGACATATTATGAAGATAGAATATACAAATAATTACCCAAAAGAATATGGGTAGTAGGGGAGAAATACAGAATAGGGATTACAAGGCTAGGAATAGTGCCTTCAAAACAAAGAGGTAAGAAGTACTGGATTTGGAGTTTAGTTTGGATATGTTGGCTTGTAAGTATCCAAATGAGTAGGTAATATGACAGAGGAGCTTTGAATAGTTGCCTTTTGGAAAATCTGAAAACTTTTCATTTCCCAATTTGTTTGTGAATTGTGAGAGTATCATTCTTCTAGTCTCCAAAGCTCACAGTCTTGGGGGGTTGCTTGATACTGTACAACCTACATATCCAATCTGGTGCCAAACCCTAACATTTCTATCTTCACAACATCTCTAATATATACATATTCCCTTCTCATGATTCACATACATGTCACCTTAGAACAGGCCCTCACCCCGTGTCCAGACTGTTGCAATTACCTAATAATTGGTTCTCCCATTTCATGTTTCTCTGAACTCTAATATTTCCTTACTTAACTGCAACAGTGATCTTCCTAAAGTTGTTTACCTATATCACCTTCATTTTTCTCCATCTCACTTCAGTAAACTTACAGGCACTCCCTGTTTTTCCTAGGAACAAATAAAAGTCTACCTTCTAAAGACTTACATAATATGGCCCCTTCCTACCTGCCCAATTTTCTTACACTTTTCTACCCTTTATACAGTTTATAAAACAATGGCATTGGCCTTCTTGTTGTTCTTTTTACATAACACTCCAAATCTTTCAGCTCTGTGTTTTCACACAGGTTATGTGAAGCATCCATGCTTGGAATAGTCACTCTACTCAATTCTGCCTCCTAGCTGTCAAGCTTCTTACAAGACAACTCAAATCTTGCCTATGGTTAAAAAAAAAAAAAAAAAATTCTTCCTGGTCCCTCACATTGCTAGAGTTTTCTCTTTCAGATTAGTTGCCATTTATCTATCTATCTATCTATATTTTGTAAATAGAATTTTTTCATATAGTCTCCCCCATTAAAATATGAGCTCATTGAGAACAGAAGCCATGTTTATGCTATTCTTTGTATTCCTAATATTTAGCATATTGTCTGTCGTATAGTAAGTGCTTAATATGTTTTTTGATTACTTGAATGATTGTGGGAGATCAGGAATGAATACACACAGCTGAGAGTCTTCTTCATAGGGATAGTTACGGTACCTAGCAAAACCATTACTAGACTACCCCAAAGGAATCAAATAAATACACATTTTACAAAAGGATATACATGTCCAAAATTATTTACAGAAATCATTTTTAGTAAAATCTAATGGAAGAAAACAACACATATCTGAAAAGCAGGAGGGAGGGGACTCCTGCCAAGGCATCTTATTTCCTAGAGTTGAAACCGGGCAGAGCTGCAGATATGAAGTGAAGTGAGTTCTAAGTCCAATTCCTGTCCTCAATAAAGGAAAACTTTGGGAAGAGTATATTATTCCACCATCCAGTCCTCCAATCAGAGTGGAGATATAGCTCAGTTTGAATTTAGTATATACATAAATAAATTGCATTTAATAGAGTTGTAGTATCATGCACAGTCCTCTATTCTATTATACATTTGAAAATATTTATTTTAGTTCTGAATAAAAATAAAAATTTGAAATTATAGATATTAATGCACTTGTTCTAATTTTGTCTCTCTCTTTGAAACAATCTTTTACATTTCCACCAAATTATATCAGATTAATTATTGCTCTACTACAAATCTTTCACTAACTCCCTATTTATTACTGGGTTAAATCAAGACTCCTAAGCTTGACAATAAAAAGCCTTTCACAGTTTGTTACCTCCTTGTCTTTCCAAGTTTATTTTACCTGACTCACTTCACTAATTAAGGTATTAGACTAACTGTGCTCTGTATTGCACATTGTCCTAACTCATACTATCCCCTGTACAAAAAATCCTCTTTCAAATCCCTTCAACTCTATTGAATTCCAGCCATTTATAGTTCTCTTATCTTAAGAAATAAATGGTTCATTCCATAGTAATTACATAAACATTTGTCTCAACCTCTCATTTATTTATACTCTGTTTTATGGTTATTTGTGTATGTGTCATATCTTCCTACTAAATTGTAAACATTTTGATTGTAGGAAGTTTAATTTGCATTCCTTAAACTGTACTTCCTCCACCTCTCCTAAGTCTACAATGCTTTCTTAATGATTTGTTTTTTTAAGTATTTCTGTGGCCTAGTTCTAAATGACCTTTTATCTTTATGCACTTTCCTCAATGCATTCATATATTATATTGACTTCAGTGATAATTTCTAGGGGTTTAACATTTGAATTTTTGTCTCTATCTCTAAGTTCCCTCTCTTACATGTGACTAGGCATTTTCAAATGCCTACTGAATATCTGAATCTAGTGTCATATCATCATCATGAATTCAACATGCCTCAAGCTGAACTCTGTATCTTCTCCAAATTCAGTTTCCTTTCCTAACTTTCCTATTTGTGTTATTATCTTTTCTCCAACTACCTTTGAGAACCTCTTGAATGCTCATTTTCCCCTTTGACTCATACTGAATTGAACAATTCTCAAGAAGCTTCCTTTGAAATGTCTCTAATATTCTTGTTTTACTTTTTATTCCAATTTCAACCTCTTAACTTCATATATAGATTATTAAAATTATCTCCTAAATGTAACATAACCTATCTTGTATGCTACTGTCAGGTCATTCATTTTAAATTACTTTTTTGATCATAATCACTTATCAAAAACTTTCAAAAGTTCCCCATTGCCTAATTAACATAGCTCATTCCTTTGAAATTTAAATATTTCCAAAATAAATCAATAATACTTTGTCTCCAGTCTTATTGCTCAGTAACTGTTTATATCAAACTCTCCTCTAACCAATGTATATTACTCACTATTCCCCAAATATATATTGAGCTTTCATGGCTTGTGACTTTGCTTACACCGTGACTTTCACCAGAAATATACTTCCTTCTATCTCTGTCTATGAAAATAATACCAAGCTTTGAAAGTCCTTTCAAGTTATTTTTTCTATAAAGTTTTCCCTGACAGAAATTTCCTCTTTTGCTCACCTACTAAAGCATAATTTATTTGCATCATAAATACGTCAGTTAGCACTCCCTGTACTGTTTTTTAATTCATCTTTTTTATAACTTTAAATTTTAGAGTCTTTGAAAGCAGGTGAAATGTTAAACTTACTTTTTAAATCTTCCAAGCACATTTACATAGTAATTATTCAATGAATATTGAATGAATGAAGGAACTGGGGAACTCAAAAGGAAGCCTATGAATGGATTTTTGGATAGTTATGACACTGGAAGTACCTTCTTCCCTCTCCCCTAAACAGTTGACTATTTGTCCCTCTACCTGGGAACAATCCACATGAGCAATAATATAAACTGTGATTGCTTGTGTCCATCACCTTGGATGCTATACATATTCAGAACACATTGTTTCACTTTACCAATTGTGCTACAAATAGATGCCCAAGCCTTTATTCTCTGGCTAATAGGTACCTTTTTGATGTAGTAAATGCTTTTCTCTTGGTTGGACTCTTGCTATAGCATTTATTTCTTTCAAAAATGGATTCATTCAGTTGAATATTCAGGTTTTGTTGCAGAGAAAACATGTTGTTTGTACAGGCCTATTTTTACTGGATCCTTTTTCACTGGGAGCACAGGATAATGTCTTTCAAGAAAAAGTGAGTATTTTTGGTCCAATGAGCTTAAAAAATAATCTATGTGAGGAACCTTGTGATAATGCTTGCAGTGAACATGAAGATAGAATAATCTGTATTTATAAAATCATATTTTAGAAAATAATTCAAAAAAAAGTCTTTTTAATCTGGAAGGCTCATCAAACCCAAAGAACTCTAATAAGTCTCCTCTAACATGGCTGAGGAATTATGTGTTCATTTAGCGTCTTTCAATTGAATATTACCTCTAGTTTTTGTCCTTTCTTCAGTCAATAAATCTTTCAGAATCCTTGATAAGGTTGTCCTACTGAGCAGTTACTGATACCTTTCAAAAGACTTCTAATAAAATACAAGAAGATTAATAACATGGAAGTTATTGTGCTATGATCTAGCACTGCAGCATTGATCTTGCCCAGTCAGAAAGTTCTTTACTTTGAAATACAACTATTATTCATGTTTGATTTAAACTCTCAGTTCTCCATGCATGCCATTTAGTTATTTTTAGAGGGTCAAAGAGCAAGATGAACCTCACTAATATTTTGTTTCTGAAGTAAAATTTTTGGTTATCTCAGCTAGTAGAATTATGCAATATCAGAACTGGAAGAGACTTTTGAAACCATCAAGTCTAATTTTTCAGAAAAAGAAACAAGCTCCATATTGTACAGCAGAAATTGTATATAGCACTTGCTTTGGCGTCTGCTGAACTCAATGCAAATAGTAACGCTTCTACTTCTACCTGTGTGACCTTGGGCAAGTCAACTCTGTCCTCATCTTCCTCATCTATAAAAAGAAGAAGGTTGCTCTAAATGATATCTAAGGTATCTTTCAGCTGAATGAATAAATGAATAAACAAATTATTAAGCCCTTACCACAGACAAAGTACTGTGCTAAGTGCCAGGAATATAAATAGAATATAAAATAGACTCGGCTCTCCAGAAGCTTACATTCTAATGGGAGAGACATAATCTATTGAAGGTTTCAGCTGTAAGTCAAGTAGAAAGGTCCTGTGATCCTGAGGATTCAGCAGTAAAGAAAATGGCAATGCTTTAGTTTTAACATCATTTTTATTGGTCAAATTATTTCTGTTTCTGGTTTTAAATCTGATGACAGTGCAAAGAAAACAACTTGATTGGGGTGGGGCAGGAGAGGTCTTCAGTAGCTATGGCTATTCCCATCTGTGGCAACAGGTACCAAACTGCATCTCCACAAGAGTTTCTTCCCAGGATGATGGTATATTGTGATTCTCAAGGCTCTTAGATTCAGGGTGGGTCTTGAGCTGTTTCTCTTAGGTTTCAAGGGGATATGATGGTCAAGGTGGTAGTGGTGGTGGTTTGACTTGCCTGACATTTGCTCCTCTTGTCTACTCCCAAGGAACTTTGTAGATGTAAATCCATGATCCCATGATCTTGATGAACTTTCATAGTTCCTTGAGTTGGACAGTGGCAAGAACAGGACAGAATCCAGGGCTCCTGAATCTGGTCCAATCTTTTTCCCCATAATATCACCTTTCCCTTGAAAAATTCAGCCTCACACAATTATTCCATCACTGACTATTTCAAATTTACAAAACTAAAATTTACTTTGACTACCTAAGTGATACCTACTTTCCTTATTTTCTTCACTTCCCTCAGTAAACTATATTGCTTTATAAGGACAGAACCATACCACAATTGATATTCTACTTTCAACACCTCAAGCTCATGAGTCTGTGATGGACTGTCAAAAATCTCTTGTCCTCACTTGGTAAACCATGGGTCGTCATGGCAACTACTCTATATATTTGGCAAACTTTCCATGACCAGGTGCCCTAGACCAGCAGGATCACTCTGACTAGAGAGCCACTCTTAGGGTGGGATACATAGTAGATAACTCTGTGTACCCCTGACCTGGATTTCTTTATACAAGGTTAAGGAGAATATCAAAGGAAGCTACGAATAAGGAAAACATTATATATGTACATACATACATATTTATAATATGAAGTTATGGAAGAAAGATAGCTGGTTAGGCTGAAGAGCATGAACTATATTTATAAATGTATATGAGATTCAAATATGTTCTATCTTTTTCTAGAAAAAATGATTAAATATAAAAAGCATTACATTTTTATCCTATGCAAGGGACTTTGCTGGATACTAGCACCACAGTATTAAATAGAAAAGTCACTGCTCTCAAGGTGCCTCCATTCTGCTGAGGAACTACAATACGTAAATTAAGATGTATATGTATGACAATTTGAGGAAAAGAAAAAATGCATAAAATGGAGCTGGGTTCTTAACCTCAAGATCATAATTTTTTTCTGAAATAAATTTTACGCCTATTTCAATAGAACTGACTTCCTCTGTAATCCTATTTATTTTTTATATATTTTAAATTAAATATTTATATATTTTATATTATTTATGTTTATATTTGGGAGAGGAAAGTAGAAAGTAGATAAATTTGGTGGAATCTGGATTTCATGAAGGAGAGTAATATGCAACAAACTTGGAAAGATAGCATGGATCTGGATTGTGAAGGATTTTAAATACCAATCTTAGGATTTTATATTTTATCCTTGAGTCATTAGACAGTCACTGAGGGTTCACAAGCAGAAAAATAGTATGAAACAAAATTATTTTGGTAGCAAGGTAAGAAGAGGCTTCTATTAAAAGAAAATGCAAATCAGAAGCTCAAATTCATTCTTGGTTGTCTAGTCTTGAAAGTGAAGTGTCTTGGGTCCTACAAAACTCGGTCAGAGAAAATCTTAGCCTACTACAAATGTCACTAACCTTATAAGTCTTAACAGCCTTCCCTTTGTCCTACTATGCAATCACAAGTCAGGAGCAATGGGTAATAATCTAGAATGATTCTCACCTTTTCTGTCTCACCATTGAGACAACTTGCATTTCAGAGATCCAGGTATCTAAATCGATGAGAAACAATGAGGAAAAACTAAGCTTTCCAAATGAGTGACAGCAAGCTGGCCACCAGCCCACGGGGATGGCATAGGCATCTGCTTCCTTTTCTCTCATCCTTTTTTAGGAAGCCAACATTGCCCTTCCCTTCAGCAAACATAAACAGCAATTTGCTTCATCATATAGTTCAACTACAGATGATTCTTAATAGCCTCCACTTTTCTTTGCCCATGCCCCAAAGGTTCCTGGTAATTACTCATCAGCTGTTTAGACACATTGCTCCAGAGGCTGGTTTGGTCTTATATTTGCTACATTAGGAAAATTCTATGGTTTGGTAACATGAGTGACAGTTTCAGTATGCCCTCATAAAATGACAGGATTATGGAGACTTAATGTAACATCTCAGTGCAGGCTGGGGTTTTCTGTTCCTGCTGAAATATTTTCACTTTCTCATTCCACTTACAGTCTAAAACCCTCTTAGCAAAAGCATTAGCTGTTCTCCAGCAGCATGCCTTCTGTGGTTTGGAAGGGCTCCATTATCATTTGATGACTATTCCAGATATTTCCTTATTAATTAAAAACTGAAATGTTTCTCATGCAAACACTGTAGCAGCCATCACTCCCCTGTCAGATCTGCTATTATATTCATAAAGTGCTTCAGGAAGCCTTTTTGATCTTCCAGAAGAGAAAAAGGGAATTGTTTTGTCTGTCCATCACTACAGTGACTCCTAATTGTTATTTGTATTATTCCTTAAGGTTTTAACTCCCCACCAATTCTATGACAGTATTGATATTACAATCTGCAGGGGTGGAGCCAAGATGGTGGAGAGAAGCCAGGAACTTGCCTGAGCTTTCCCTAATTTCCTTCAGAAACAATTTTAAGTCAAGTCTCTAAACAGATGTGGAGTGACAGAATCCACAAAAGAAGATGAAATGAAAATGTTTTCCAACTTAGGATGACCTAAGAAAGACTTCAGGAAAGGTATAAATCACTTGGGTAAAAGGGGACATAGTCCCTGTGCAGATGTGTCCAGGCAAGTCAGTGCAAGGCTTCTATTCACAGACTGAATTGACAACTGGAATCCCTTAGTCCTGACTTAGCAGGTCAGCTGTGAACCCTCTAGCCCTAGCACAGAAGGCAAACTGCCTACCACCAAATATTGGAATAACAGGCATGACCATGCAGGGACACTACAGCACAGTGTCCAAGCTGCCAGCACCTGTGCCTTCCAACTCAGAAAGTCAGTGACCAGATCCTCTGGGTACCAGTGAAAGAAGCTTGAGACAGTACCTAGTGTGCCCCAGGAGCAAAGGACAACCTTAAAAGTCAAATAGACTAAAAATATGTAAAAAACAGAAAAGAACCATGGCCATAGAAAGATTATATAGTGACAAGTAAAACAAATCACAAACTCACAAGAGGAATATCAAAATTTCTCCATGTGAAGCCTCAAAGGAGAATATATGAATTGGTCTCAGACCCCAAAAATCTTCTTGGAAGACATCAAAAAAGAATTTTAAAAATAAAAATAGAAATGTAGGAAAAGATTGGGAAAGGAAATGAGAGTTGTACAAGAGAGAATCAACAGCCTAGAAAAAGAAAAGAAAAAATAGATGGAAAAAGTTATTTAAAAATATAATTGACTGAATAAGAAAAAAGAATCATTGAAGGAAACAACTCCTTAATGGAAAAGATGTACAAAAGCTAACTAGAGAAAATAATTCTTAAAAAAAATAATTCCAGGGCAGCTAGGTGGCACAGTGGATAGGGCACCAGTCCTGAAGTCAGGAAGACCTGAGTTCAAATTTGATTTCAGACACTTAACACTTCCTAGCTATGTAATGTTGGACAAATCACTTAACCCCAACTCCCTCAGGAAAAAAATTCTTTAAAAATTAGAAATGGACAAGTAGAAACTAATGAAACTTGAGATACCCTGAATCAGCCTAACAAAATCAAAAAAATGAAAAAAAAATAGAAAAAATATAAAATGCCTCACTGAAAAAGAACTGATATGGAAAACAGATCCAGGAGAGATAATTTAAGAATTATTGGACTACCTGGAAGCCATTATCAAAAAAAGAACCCGGACAGCATCTTCCAAAAAAATTATCAAAGAAAATTGCCTTGATATCCTAGAACTTGAAGATAAAAGTCATTGAAAGAATCCGCTTATCACTTCCTGAAAGAGATTCCAAAAAGAAAACTCCAAAGAATATTGTAGCCTAATTCCAGAATTATCTGGTCAAAGAGAAAATATTGCAAGCATCAGGAAAGAAACAATTCAAATGTCAAGAAGTCACAGTCTGGATTATACAAAATTTAGCTGCTTCTATATTAAAGAATCAGAGGGCTTGGGATATGATATTTCATAAAGCAAAAAAAGCTTGTATTACAACCACGAATCAACTAACCAGCAGAACTGAACATAAATTTTCAAAGGAAAAAATAGATACACAATGAAATAGAGGTCCTTTAAACTTTCCTAATCAAAAGAGTAATGCTGAATAGAAAATTAGATCTTCAAATACAAATCTCAAGTGAAACATAAAAAGGTAAATAGAAAAGAAAAAACAAAACAAAATGTTATTCAATAAGATTAAACTTATTTCCCCACACAGGAGGTACTGCTAACTCTTTGGAACTGGATCTCTATTAAGGAAGTTAGAAGAATTATACATAAAGGGTATGGTTATAAGTTGACTTTTATATGATGCCATAAAAAATTGAGTGGTTAAAAAAAAGGATCATACTGAGAGAAAAGGAAAAAGAGAGGCAGAAAAGAGTAAACCTATATCACATAAAGAGACATAAAAGACCTATTACAATAGAGGGAAAGAAAGGCGGGAGGAAGTATCATTTGAACCTTACTGTCAATGGACTTGTCTAAAAGAAGAAATAATATAAACACTCAGTTGATTATAGACACATATTTCCTTATAGAAAAGGGGAAAGGGGAAAGAAAACTTGACAGATAGAAGGGAGGGGAGATTAACAGAGGCAATTATCAGAAGCAAAACACTGGTAAGGAGGAACAAGAAGAAAGGAGAGAGAAAAGTATACATAGGAGGAACAATAGGATGGAGGGAATACACAATCAGTTAACATAAATATGATTATGAATGAAATGAACTCTCCCATAAAATGAAAGCAGATAGCAGAGAGAATTAAAAATAGAATCCTACAATATGTTGTTTAAAAGAAACACAGTTGAACTGGAGAGATACACAGAATAAAGATAAAAAACTGGAGCAGAACATATTATGTTTCAGCTGAAGTAAAAAAAAAAATACAGGAATAGCAAACGATCTCAGACAAAGCAAAAGCAAAAATAAATCTAATTAAAAGAGAGAAGGAAAGTACATATTATTAATGGATACCACAGGCAATGAAGTAATATCAATACAAAACATAAATGTACCAAGTAGCATAGCATACAGATTCTTAAAGGACAAGTGAAGTTAATTATAGGATTAAATAGACAGCAAAATCATGCTAATGGGAGATCTCAATATCCCTCTCTCAAAACCAGATAAATCTAATCACAAAATAAAGAAGGAAGTTAAGAAAGTGAATAGAATTCTAAAAAAGCAAAGTTAGATATGATAGATCTCTGGAGAAAATTGAATGGGAATAAAAAATAATATACCTTTTTCTCAGTGGGACATGGAATCTACACTTAAACTGACCATGTTTTAGTGAATAAAAACCTCACAATCAAAAGCAAAAAGTAAGAAATATTAAATGCATTATTTTCAAAGTATTATGCAATAAAAATTACATGTAATAAAGGGTCATGGAAAGATAGATTGAAAATTAATTGGAAGTTAAATTATCTAACCCTAAAGAATGAGTGAGTCAAACAACAAATCATAATTTCATCAAAAAGAATGACAACAGTGAGAAAACAAACTAAAATTTGTAGGATGCAGCCAAAACAGTTCTTGAGGGAAATGTTATATCTTTAAATGCTTAAATGACTAAAATAGAGAAAGAACAGATCAATGAATTGAACATGCAATTTAAAAAGCTAAAAATATAACAAATTAAAGATATCCAATTAATCCCCAATTAAATCAGAAAATCAAAGGAGAGATTAATAACATTGAAAGTAAAAAGAAAAACTATTAAACTAACAAATAAAATAATAAGTTTTATGAGAAATTTAATAACAGAAGAGGAAATAGAATAATTAAATAGCTCAATTTTAGAAAGAGAAATTGAATAAGCTATTGATGAATTCCCTAAGGGGAAAAAAAAAATCTCTCGGCCTGGATGAATGGTTTAATTATACCAAACGCTTAAAGAATAATTAATTCCAATACCATATGAGGTATTTGGAAAAATAAAAAGAGTCCTAGTAAATTATTTTTATGACACAAATATTGTTCTGATACTTTAATTAGGAAGAGTCAAAACAAAAAAAGAAAATTATACACCAATTTCCCTAATGAATACTGATGCAAAAAACTAGAAATACAATATTAACAAAGAGATTATAACAATTTATCACCAGGTTAATACACTATGACCAGGTAAGATTTATATGATTAATGCAGAGCTGGGTCAATATTGGAAACACTGTTAGCATAATTAACCATATCAACAAATAAACTAAACCATACGATTATCTCAGTAGATGGAGAAAAAGCTTTTGATAAAATACAGCACTTCTTATTTCTATTAAAAAGACAAAAGAGCTTAGCAATATATGGAATTTTCCTTACAATAATAAGAAATATCTATCTAAAACTATCAGCAAGCATTACATGTAATGGGATTTCCTTACAAGATCAGAGGTGAAACAAGGAAGCACATAGAACTGTTAGATTTAACAATAAAAAAAGAAATTGTGGAAATAAACCTACCATTTTTTTGAACACGATATGATGGTATATACTTAGAGAATACTAGAGAATCAACTAAAACCTACTTGAAACAATTAATTGCTTTAAGCAACATTTCTATATATTACTAACAAAGCCCAGAAGCAAGAGACAGAAAGAGAAATTCCTTTTAAACTAAATGTATATAATATAAAATATTTAGAAGTCTACCTGCCAAGAATAAATCAGGAACTATATGAACATAGTTACAAAACATTATCTGCCAAGAATAAATCAGGAACTATATGAACATAGTTACAAAACACTTTTCACACAAATAAAATCAGGTCTAAATAGTTGGGAAAATATCAGTTGCTTATGGTTTGGCCAAGCTAATATAATAAAAATAATAATTCCATCTAAATTAATTTACTTATTCAGTTCCCAATAAATCTACCAAATAATTATTTTATAGAGCTGGAAAAATAATAACAAAATTCATCTGAAAGAATAAATGGTCAAGAATATCAAGAGACTTAATGAAAAAATACAAATGAAGGTGGCTTAGTTATACCTTATCTAAAACTATATTATAAAGCAGCAATCATTGAAACTATTTGATACTGGCTAAGAAATAGAATAAAGGATTAGTGGAATAGGTTAGGTACACAAGACACAGTAGTCAATGATTATATTAATATATTGTTAAACTCAAAGATCCCAGTTTGTGGGATAAGAATTCATTATTTGGGGGAAAAAAACTGCTGGGAAAACTGGAAAAGAGTTTGCTATAAACTAGGCACAGTCCAATATCTCACTCCATATAAGGTCAAAATGGGTATATAATTGAGACATAAAGGATGATACCGTAAGCAAATTAGGAGAGCAAGTAATAGTTTATCTGAAAGATGGATGGAGAAGGGAATAATTTATAACCAAATTAGAGAGAAAGAACATTGTGAAATGAAAAATAAATAATTTTGATTACATTAATTAAAAGGGCTTTTACACAAACAAAACCAATACATTAAAATTAGGAGATCAGAAAGCTAGGAAATACAGGAATGATTTCTGATAAAGACCTTATTTCTAACATATATAGAGATGTAAGTCAAATTTATAAGAATATCAGTCATTCCAAACTGATAAATGGTCAAAAGATACCTTAGGCAGTTTTCAGATGAGGAAATTAAAGTTATCTATAGTTATATGAAAGATGCACTGAATCATTGATTAGAGAAATACATATTAAAAAAAAAAACTCTGAGGAACCACTTCACACCTATCATATTGATTAAGATGACAATAAAGGGAAAATGATACATGTTAGAAGTGTGGGAAAATTGGAACACTGATATAATATTGACAGAGTTATGAATTGATCCAACCATTCTGCAGAAAAAGTTGGAACTATTCCCAAAGCATATAAATTTGTACATACTTTCCCTCCTACCAATACCACTAGTAGCTCTTTATCAGAAAGAGATCTTAGAAAAGCAAAAAAGGACCCACATCAAGAAAATATTGTTACTTGCTCTTTTTGTACAAGGAATTAGAAATTGAAGAGAAGCCCATTAATTGGATAATGGCTGAACAAGTTGTGACATATGAATTAAAGGAAACTATTGTGCTATAAGAAATGATGAGCAGGCAGATTTCAGAACATCCTAGAAAGACTTTCATGAATTGATGTTAAAGCAAGATAAAAAGAATCAAGATAACATTGTACATAGTAAAAGCTACTTTGTGTAATGTTCAACTATGATAGACTTAATTCTTCTCATCAATAAAATGATTTAAAACAATTGCAAAAAACTCATTATAGAAAATGCTATCCATATTCAGAGAGAGAACTATGGAGTTTGAGTGCAGATAAAAGCACAATATTTTCATTTTTTTTTTTGCTTTTTTTTTCTTATGGTTTTTTCCCTTTTGTTCTAATTCTTCTTTCATAACATGACTAACATGGAAATATGTTTAACAAAATTATACATATTTAACTTATACCATTTTTGTTGCTGTTTCGGCAGGGTGAGAAAAAAGGGAGGGAGAAAATTTGGACCTTAAAATTTCATAAAAATGAATGTTGAAAACTATCTTTAATTGAAAAAAATACTATTATGTGGAAAAATTTTTTAAAAGATATTACAATCCATAGAGCCTGTACTTTCAGAAGTCTGAGGATGCAATGTTTAAAGTTTATTTCAATTCTTCCCAACAGTTATCAAAATGTTGCAAACTAAAAGGCTTCTTTAAGATAGTTTTCATAAATCAGAAGAGAATAGCAAGTCCAAGAAGCAACCAACTCATCTTTTGCTTCCATGGTTTTCAACATTTCACCTTCATCACTACATTGGATTGGTCTTGGTCATAGACAGAGTTGGTGGTCACTTACATTGTACTACATTGTACTACTCAAAATACATAGAAAGGTTATGTTGGTCTAAAATATCTCCCCTATAACGTTTTTTTTTTTTAAATTGCTTTCCCTTTCTGAAAAATTCTCCCATTGGATGGATGAATGGCTTAAAAATAAGCATGAGAAGATCATTTCTGATGTAGAGATAAGAGCCTTGAACTATGATTGAGAAGTTCCATGTTTTAGTATGAATTTTGTCCCTCTATGCCATATTGAATGGATTCTTTCACATTTCCCTATATCTCAACAGAGAAGCAATATTTGGAGTACATGTTCCCCTTTAATTCTCAGTTTCTAACTAAATGTCAAATTCCACATTTTGCTGTATTTGATGTTAGTCTAGTTTATCAAAGCATTTCTTTAAGACCTTGGAATCAGTAAATGAGATGTAGGAAAGGAAAGATTCTGTGTTGAGAACAGTACAATACATGGGAAAGGCAAAGGCATTATTAAATAAAGTGAGGAGAATCCATCAGAGATGGCAGGCTTAGGTTTAGAATTACAGTGAATTTTAAGGTGGTGGATGTTGGGCATGAAAAGGATATTAGTGGGAGAAGAAGAGGAATTTTAAGACAAACTTTAGTTCACATCATATTTTTTTTTCTCCCTTGGCTAGTCCTGGCTTCATATCCTTTTGGATTAGGTAACTTTGAGTGTTCTCTTTTTGTTTAAGGGATTAGTATTTCACATATTTAGCTTTGATACATTTGTGGCTATTGGTTTCATATTTCATATACATATATATATACATATACACACATGTACATATGCATATTATATGTATAACATACAAGTATATATAATATATGTGTACATGTACATACATATATAAAGATGTATACATATGTATGCATACACAAATAAGTTACCTATATGTGTGTGTGATTGTATGTGTCTATGTGTGCTATATAAAGCTCTTTTTCAGTTTGATTCCCATCTTTGAGAATACACATTGACTTATAGAGTCCCTTAAATAGAAAGAATCTAGTGAGAGCTTCAAATTTGCCTTCAAATCTGGTCTTAGACACTTAGTTGTGGTTGTGTGACCCTAGGCAAGTTACTTAACCCTAATTGCCTTGTCAAAAAAAAAAAAAAGAGTTACTGAGAGAAAGTTAATAATAATGAATAGATTCCAAGTTCCAAAGTAAACTTTAAAAAGGATACTACACTGACATAGTGTGGTAGGGCAAAGGGACCAAGAAAAGTGTTTTGTCACCAGAGAATAGCCAAACCAATTTTTTTGAGGAAACAAGAGATTCTATTTCACCTTTCTATAATTTCCCTTATCAATCGAATACTATTTTCCTGCTGTCTAAAATTTCCAATTAAAAGTTGAATTTTAAAGGTTTAAATGAATATTTCTTTCTTCCTTGTTTTCTTTATTTGGTTGAATATTTCTTTGACCTTTCTATTTATGCTGTTCAATAACCAGAAATGAAACCTTTAGAATTCTAATTCTATCATTCAAAAGTTTCATTCTCTTTAAAATAAATTCAGATTTGGAAAAGTAATTGTTGAAAATATGTATCTTATGTATTGCTTAAAAGACATTTGTTTTTAAATGAATCAAACCATATTCATCAAGAGAATCCTAGCTAGGTTTATTACTAAAGCAAAGAAACCAGAAATGGCTCAGAGCTTGCAAAAATGATTGACCAATGGAAGGGGTAAAAGGAGTAAGCAGTGAGCTTGACTCTTGCCCCCTTCTTTCAAAGAGCAAAGAAGTAAAGTTTGACCTCAATTGGTTTCTCTATAAAGAAACTTGACTAAACTTACATCAGAAAACATTTAGGCTCATAGTTCTCTAATTCAAAAATCAAACTGTTAAAAAAAATTTAGTTTATGCTATTCAAAATATATTTGCCCTGAATCTATGTTCAAAAAACTATGCTAAACACTAGGTATACAAAGCCAAAAATGAAATGGTCCCTGTACTGAAGGAGCTTAGCAGAATGTTCCTAAATAAGACATGGAAGGAAGCCTGAAGAAGAAAGCATCACATGCTAGGGAAATCAGGGAAATCCTCCAGAAGTACTTGAACAGAATCTAGATGGGGAAATAAGGACTTTGAGAGTTGGAAGTGAGTATAAAGTATATCTTGGGCATAGATCCCAGTGCCTTCTAATGAATTCCTGTCCAAATTTATTGTCCAAAAAATGGAAAATCAAATTGTGGGAAAAAATCCAGTAGTCCAGACTGGCTGGAATGCAAACTGTATGAAAGAGAATCATGAGAGATAAGACTTGAAGGGCAAGTGGGAGTTCAAATTTGGAAGGAGTGGCTTACCACCCCAATTTGAAGATTTTGTCATTTATCCTGGAAGTAATACAGTACCATAAAAGGGTTCTGAACTGAGGAGTGAGATCATCAAACCAGTGCCTTTGGAAGATCCTTTTGGTAGGCATTTAAAGGATGGATTGGAAAAGACTAAATCTGGAAACAGGAATTTTAGGAGGCAATATCAAAAGTCTAGATGAGAAATTATGAAGACCTGAAAAAGGATTGTGACTGTGTCATTGCAGAGGAGTGGATGGTTATGAACAATATTATGAAGATAGAATTTCTAAGACATGGTAACTGACCAAATGTAGGAAGTAATGAGAAAGAGAGATGTTTTTAAGTTATTTTATGAACATAAATAAATGTGGTGGTGATGATATAGAGCTTTTTAAAGATTAAGTAGGAAAATGATTTTTTTCTCTCTGTACAAGTAGAAGTATATTTGGTCTTTTATCACATATGCCCTGAAGGCCATATCTTGTAACCATAAGGAACAACTGAGTATTTCAGTTGAAAAGGGAAGCAAAACTGACATTTCAAATTTAGGAACACAGAGTTTAACCACTTTCCAGCCATTTCATCTCAGCCACAAGCTTGACACCAAACTTACAAATCATGTCACAGGCCTTCGTGTTCCCTCTGAAGCTGAGATAAAGCTTCAGATCTTTGGGCTGTCAATAGAGAGAACGGGGCAATATACTTTCAAAACTGAAGATGCAGAATGCTTTTTAGTACTTTTTGATAGCAAAAAGAGCAAAGAAGATATCACCTATTATGCAGCACAATAACAGAATAAAGGCAAAAGATATATTAATCCTTGTGATAGACACAGTATAATTTTTTGGTTCTTATGTATATAACTAATTAAAAAAGAAAGAAAAAACCATCATGCTAATATTTTTATTATATATAGACATATGCAGAAAATGTTCAAATAAAATAACTTTGCTTTTTAAAAAAAAAAAACAGGAGTTTTTTTTCAGGGACAGTGATAGAATAAATGCAATATATCATAGCCTAGAAAGGACCGCCTTATTCCTTAAATGTACATAGGTGAATGAAGATAGATTAAGTACATTTTTTCCCTGTGCCCTACAATAATATAGGAGGAACTTTAATTATCCTGTTAATTTCAAGCACTAGGCCCAATGGATTTATTACTTCTCCACAGCTTATAAAACCTATTATAATGTTATATCAAGAAACTGACTGAAAGAATCTAACTGCATTTTTCTTTTAATTTAAGAAATTAGGAAGGACTGAGAGGAAAGTGTGAGTTATTCTTCCATTGATATTTTATCTTATTAATATATTCTAACCTAAGTAAGGCATTTCAGGGGCGGGGAACAGTGACTGGAAGAGTGTCTAATTTAATTTAGTCATACCTTCTACTACATTGAAGTTACATTGGGTTTTGGACTGAACATTTTGACTGAATTGATCTGTTAATTAAACAATGAGTCAGTTCAAATAATTGAAAGATCTGATGATTTTTTTCACTCAATTGACTAAATAAGTTACACTAAATTGACCAAATCAAATGACCTTAATTTATGTGTCAGCAAGACAGGTTTATTGCTAGTTATCTCCATTTTCATAAATGTATTTTAACCCCAGATTTATGATTATTAACATGCCCTATTCTAGGCCATACTGTATTGTATGTTGGTTTAATACAGAATAATGCTGATTTAGTTAATTTTTCATAGAATGAGGTTTAGATATAAATGAATAACTTAAGTTTTATATAATAATCTCCAGAGATGATGAAATCAATCCACAATCTACTTTTGGATTCTCCAGAAAGCTGGGATATTGTTAATAATGCCTACTACACAATGCTTTGTGGTTATTGTAAACATTAAAATGAGATCATCTTTTGAAAATACTTCAGAAAAGATATCAGGTACCCTTTAATTGTTGAGTATTCCTATCATTAAGTTCTGGAAATGGAGAAAACCACAAAAAATAAGTCATGTGAGGAGTAGAACACCAAACAGTAAGGCCTTACTACTCAAAATCTGACAAATGGTCTCATCAGAGTATACTCAATAACCAATAGGGTTAAGTGCTTCAGTGTTCAGAATGAATGGCACATTCATTTCTTTGAATGCCAATAGAAATTCTATAGTAAAAATGTCAAGTCCTGGTGCTTAATAGGAAATTATTTTAAAAGCATTCAATAAACAACGCAGACTAAGTTTTGAGCACATTTGGTGGGTGGTGACAGTTTATAGAAGAAAGTCTAGGAAGAAGTGCTAGAAAATAGAGGATCACAGAAAAACTGAAATGACCTTATTGTGATTTCAAAAGGCAAAAGAAAATATGTTTGAGCTTTAATGGGATTTGCTTTATTGCACAATACTTCATTAAGATTTCAAAAGCAATTGGAATGTTCTGATTGTTTGTGAACTTGTGCTTTCATTCTAAAAAGAAAAAAAATGCAAATTTAAAATCCAAAAGGAATTAAGACAAGTTATTTTCTTTTTAGGGATTAACTGGATCAAGTAAACTGCACTTTTCTTTTTCTGATGATGCATCTTAATTGCTTGTTATCAGCATGGTTTGCTATTCATAAGAGACAATTTCATAATTGCTATCTTCAAAGAAGATGTTAAATAGAAGAGGGCTACTTTTATTAATGTTTAGTAAATGTGCTAGAAATATTGTTGGACTAAATTCAGGTACTTCCAAATATTGGAAGGATAAATGCTGGCTACTCATTAGATCACAGTACGTTAGAAAAAGCAATAGAAATATTTGTGGCAGAATAGATAAAGTCCCTGATTTGGAGTCAGAAACATGTGGATTTCCATAATCCTGCTTCAGACACTAGATAATTATGATATCCAAAGCAAATCATTTAACTTTTCTGATATTTGTTTTCCTCATGAACAAAATGGTGACACTAATACTCAATCAGGAAACATTTATAAAGTGCTTACTGCATGTCATATATTGGGGATTCACATAAATGTAAAAAATAGTGCATGCTCTCAAATTGTATACAGAAGAATGGGGGGAAATAATGTGTGAGTTGCTCAATTGTTGGATCGGCTCTCCTCCCATTGGTAGATACCATGCATAAGCAAAGCCCATGAACTGCTTCTCTGAATAGTGATTGGGGATTGTCTACTGTTCATGCACTGATCATGCTTGCAAAAATGTGTGGCATAATAAACTGAAGTTCTTTTCACACTCTATGAGCCTCCCACCTCATTCATCTCACTTCTGAAATCACAGGATTCATATGCTTTGAACTCTTAAAGACAGCCCCAACAAATGTGTAAACGATTATGTACAAACAAGCTATATGCAAGATAATTTTGAAATAATCAACACGGAAATAAGATTTAAGGGAAATGAGAAAAACTTCCTATCAAAGATAGGATTTTAGTTAGGACAGAAAAAAAGTTATGGAAGCCAGGAGGAAAAAAGAGGAAGAACATTTCAATCAAAGGGAAAACTTGTGAAAATGCCCAGAATCAGGAGATGAGAATCTTATTTGAGAAAAAACAAAGAGGCCAGTGTCACTAGATCACAGAATATTTGGGGGTGGAAAGATTAAGAAGACTGGAAAAGTAGCAGGGGAGTTACAAAGAGATTTAAAAGAAAAAAAAAAGGAAACAGTTTGTATTTGGGTCCTAGACATGGGAGCTATTGGAATTTATTGAACAGGATCATTAACTGATGTCACAAGTTTGTTTTGAGGTACTATATGTAAAATGTTTTACAAACTTTGAAGAGTTCGCTAAATATGAACCTATTTTCTAGGTAAATAGATTTTCGAACCTCATCATGATTTTTGGAAGTCAGGGCTCCTAAGCTTTAATTAGCTAGTCATACTTGGAACACTTACCTTCTACTGCTTCAGTTTTTCAGTTTTATTTGTAACATGAGGAGGTTGCATGTGCCATGCTAAAAAATCTGAATTCCATCATATTGTATGTGTTTATGTGTGTGTATATGAGAGAGAGAGAGAGAGAGAGAGAGAGAGAGCCTTTTGACAGTGTGGTGAAACCAATGGATTCCTCAAATTATGCTTTTTAATACATAAAATAAAATATGTACTATTGTAAAAAAAGAAACTAAATATATTTAAATTGTCTTTTTTTACCCTTAATGAATTTCAGTTGTAACACATTACATACACACATATACATACGCATATGTATATGTGTCTATATATTATATATATGTGCATATATGTATACATAAATATGTAAAGTTCTCAATTAATTTTGTCAATTAGTTGAAGTGTATTTATTATGAACTTTTATTTAGAACAAGTAAAGAATGTATCTTGTCACACTTGGAGCTGTGGATCAGGGAATATTTGATTTTAAGGTATTTCTGCTGCATTCAACTACTTCTTAAATATATTTCCTCTATTTCTGATGAAAGTCTTTGTATAATGCAAAGTCTTACCTTAGTCATACCTTAGAAAACAACAGAAACTACTTCTCTCTCTGTGTGTGTATGTGTATATATTTGTGTATGTGTGTGTCTATCTACTTACATGCACCATGGGCTTGTATATGAATAACTTTCACATTTTTTTTTTTACCTTAATTGACTAGCTGCTGTGTGTAGAGTCAGACACCAGGTGCTATGAAAGATGATTAAAAAAAATAGAAGGATGGGAAAGATTTCCAGTTTCTGATATTTTTCTTCTAACCAAAAAGGTGGTATAAATGGTAGAAGATGTGATGCAGGTGGGTCTGGGAGGGGGCGTTAGGGTTTCTTTGTCAATCAGTGCTCTAATATTTTTCTATGCAAGAATAAGTGAATAATTCAAAGAAGTTAAATAGCAGGATGGGGGGAGTTAATAAAAGGAAATGTTTTCTCATATAGTAGATAATCAACCTGTGGAAGTCACTCGTGCAGGATGTCATCAAGTCAAATACTCTGGTTTTTAAAAAGGTTACAGAGCTTTATGACCACTAATACCTGTGGCAACAGAAGCTAATGTAATAATGATAATCACATCTCATCCATCAGGGAAGAGGAAATGTATTATTGCCTAGGAATTAAGAAGAAATATTGCCCCATAATTACAATGCACAATTAATTAGGCAGAGCACAGGGATTTTTCATCACTCAGATTTCTGAACCATTCTGTCATTAGCTAGAGTCTGCAGATATACATCCACAAGGGTAGAAAGTTTCCTGATGAGGCTTTTCCTGTATCAAGGGTGGGGTTTTTAGATGGGCAAGTGCAGGACAAGGTGTTTCAAGCATAAAATGTTCAGGGCACAATGACTAGTTCTAGTTAAGGAAAGAAGAAATATACCCAGAAAGAATAATAAAACATAATTTTATATAGGCTAAATTTTAAAAAGATGAGATCTAGAATGGATGGAAATATTTTCCAATTTTAGTATATGTGCTGCCGAAGCAAGCACGGATGGAAATATTTTCATGGGTCACAGAGGTTAGAAAGGCTTCTTTCAGAGGTGGGATGTGAGTTAAAATTTGAAGGAAGTAGTGTTCTTAAATAAGTAGAGAGGAAGGGTGAGGATATTACAGAAGGAACATGTAAACATGAACATGATGTATTCTTGCCTCTGACACATACTAACTGTGTGATCCTGGGAAATAAAAAAAACACTTACCTTTTAATATTCTAGGCAACTATTTAAGACTGTACGTTGTCTAGAAAATATCTTTTGCATTAATAGAGAAAGTTTTCTCCCCTATGAGTTCTGTATGTCAATGGAATCACAAATCTATTATATATTCACATTCCTATCCAAATGTTATATATCCAGTTCAAAACAAATTAATCCAATCCAACAAAATAAATGTTGTTTAAATACCTATTAGGTATTTAAGAGAAGGATTATTTTATGGAAACTATCACATAAGGGAAGAACAACACTTAAGGAAGTAAGTTTATACATGTAAATTTAAGGAAGTAGAAAACCCTAACAGAGGAATGAACAAAGGTTTTCTAAGGGAATTGGGTCTCTTTACATATCAATCATAGACGATAGTTCAACCTCTTAACCACATTCAGAGATTCATAAAAATAACTATGAATTATATAGAGCTTTAAGGTTTGCAAAGCATTTTGCATTTATGATTTCATTTGAACCTTACCAAAATCCTTTGAAGTAATTGCCATTATTATCCTCTTTGCAGATGAAGAAACTGAGTATGAGAGAGGATAAATGACTTGATCAGGATCATACATTTAATAAGTGATTGAAACAGGATTAGAACCCTTGTCCTCCTGACTTCAGGCACAATAGTCTCTCCATTTGCACCATGAAGCTAAGATCTAAAACTCCTAAAGTTTCATCTTTCACTTTATCTTATTACCAACATATTTCTCAAAGCAGCTATATAAAAAGGAAACATGCTTCAGTTGGATAGAATGTTGCTCTGACAAATTCAGACATACTAAGATCATTTTAAAAATTCAGCCTTAGCTCCTAAATGTATCACCTTGTTTTGTATTTCTTTTAAATGTCATATATTTTTTTTTCATTTTTCATCATGATCTAATATGATGGAAAGAGTCTGAGCCAGGATTCATGAAATCTAGCTGTATGACCTTAGTAAATTACCTAACCTATCTTGGACCACGGTTCTCTATCTTATAAAATAAAAAGCTTGAAGTAGAGAATCTCTAGGGTCCATTCTGGCTCTCTGAGTCTATGAATCTGTAACAGGTACATGTCATCAAGCACCTGAAGGATAAATGTAGGTGGACTCTCTTGCCCAAATGTGAAAGTCCCTCAAGTCTCTCACAGTATGATAAAACATCAGCTCTCTCTCTTTCTTTCCTGAAGCAAGCAACTCACCTCTGCATTTAAACCAAATAATCATTTTCTTTATTACTTCAAAAAAAAAGTTAATGAAGTGCTTTATATCTTCTCTTACAAATCTTTAATGATATTTTGCATAATTGCAAATACTGTAATTGAAACATCATTAAAAAGAATGTGATTCCTACAAGCTTCTGGTCTGATTTCCTTTCCTTGCTTTCTTTTTCTGGAAAAGCAAACAAATGTCAAAGAATTTCTCTTGGGCCCTGATTGTCAAGTTGCCATAGTAACTGAAAGCAAATACATTAAAAACTAACTACCTGAAAACTTTAAGTTTGTATTTGGTGATATAAAGATAAGAGCATATAATAGATTGAAACCATTAGAAGATTTTTCTTTCATTTTGCTTATTTTCAGAAATAATCTTACTTCTTTCTCTTCCCTACCCCGCCATACACATGCAATCACACACACACACACACACACACACACACGATATGATGAAATTTAGACTTTTCAGCATGGCACATTATCTAGTGATCAGAAGGATATGCATTATAATTTTGCTGATGATCAGATATTTTTGCTTATCAAAGATGCATTATATTATTCAATATACAATACTTATTACTCAGTATAGTTTCAAATATATTTTTGCAAATTAAATGCATTATTTATAATTAAATATAAATGACCAAAACAGGTAATGTGGAATGTAATTCATCATATGGGGGAGAAATATTGTAATAGCTCAATAACATAAGACATTTTGAGAACAAAACATTTAATTATTTTATATGAATTTGTTAATTTGCAATTAATTTATTTGCATTTGCTTATTAGTCTTTATTTAGTTATTTATTTCTTTTACTATTCAGTTATTAAATTAGTGATATGGAATGCTAGACATTCAATGATACTTGTTAGTCAGATGTGCTAAAGAGGAAATAGAAATTTTCTATTATAAGATTTTCATGATAAGAAGAAATGAGAGAATTAGGAATTTTTAAATCAACAATCACCTTCATCTGGTTCTGGTTAAACTTTATATTTTTCAAATTCGATTTTTCAAATTTAACTTGACTTCTTAAATATAAAAGCAAAATGAATAAAAAGAGAAATAGTGATTGTGAAATTAATTTAGAAAATGTTAAGAAGTCTAAGTTGTTACTATGGTGAGTTTAGTATTACCTATTCATATCATCAATGGGATAGAAAATTTCAATTTTTCAAAGGTTAATTCAATAGTCATGTCAACTTCTCCAGTAGAATTGCAAATGTAGCAACAGACACAGCTACTAGTACTTATGGAATGCAGAAATCCAGTGCTGTTCTTCTGAAAGTTTTGTTATCAAAAGATAAATTTATTTATTTTTTCAAAAAGACAAAAGGGCTCAGGTAAACAAAATTTGGTTAGTTAATTCCCCTTAAATAGCTGTATATTACATAATTTTCAGTAAATTGAAAGGAATACATACATATTCAAATGGAATCACTATCCCAATTTTCTTCAGGTGACTTGACAGAACTATACATTCATATATAATACATACAAATTATATGCTATGTAATATATACTATTTATATAATTTTATTATATCTATATTATATATAAGTATATATGCTACATAGTATATATTATTTTATTATACTTTATAATATATTCTAGAGAATACATACATAAATATGTTTTATATAATATATTCTATGAAGAAAGAAAGAAGAGAGACAGATACAGAGAGAGCGAGAGAGCGAGAGAGAAAGAGAGAGAGAGAGAGAGAGAGAGAGAGAGAGAGAAAGAAAGAATATGTTTCTAAAACAGACCTCTTTGGGTCCAACAAAGAAATGTGAATAAAAAGCTTGACATACCTAGTTAAGAATGAATCCAAAGTAAGGTGAAAACATGTACATAAGGAAAGCAAGGTAGAGAAATGAAGACCTAACTTTAAATCTCATTCCTACTCTTTTCTCCTCTTCCTTCTTTTCTTTCCTTTCCTCTTTCTTTCTTCTTCTCCTTCTTTCCCTTGCCCCCCCTCTTCCATATTTCCCTTCTCCTTCCTCCTCTTCTTTATCTTCCATATCTATCTAGCATTCTAGTGTATTTCTCTTGACAATTTGAAAAAATAAACATGAGTTATTTTACTCAATATGAGTAGGAGAAAAAGAGAAAAAGGAGAAAGCAAGGAAGAGAAAGGAGGAGAAGGAGGAAGAGAAGGAGGAGGACAAAGAGAAAAAGGAGGAGGAGGAAGAGAAGGGAGAACAGGAGGAGGAAGAAGAGAGGGAGGAGAATAACAATAAAAAACCACAAACTTATAAATTGCTATGGCCAGGTTCCATGATAAGCATTTTAAAAAATATTGCCTCATTTGACCCTGAGAACAATTCTGTGAGGTAAATGTTGTTATTACTCTGTTTTACAATTGAGAAAACTATGACAAATAAAGGTTAAGTGCCTTTTCCAGGATCATACAGTTAATAAGGGTTTAATGTGCAGTCTGCCTGACTCCAGGTTAGTTACTCCAGCCATTGTGCCATCTCACTGTCTACTTCACTTGGGTGAATGAAAAACTAAGGACTGATCATATTATCTCCATCAAGTAACTTTCTCTTATTTCCTCCAATTCCTCAAATTTTCCAGGCAGTAGCAAACCGCCAAAAGCAGTTTCTCAGCCAAATTCTAGAGTTCTTTCCAAAGTCAATGAATCAGGTAGTTACTTCAGACCCTGGGCTTTGGGAGTTGCCCAGTAGAACAGAAACAAGAAGTAGTATATTTGAGAATCCTTGTTTTTGGAGAGGCAATTGTGGTTAAGTGACTTGCTCAGGGTCACATAGCTAGTAAGTGATGTGTCTAAAGTTGAATTAGAACTCAGGTCCTTTTGACTTCAGTACTGGCACTCTATCCATTGTGTTATCTAGCTGCCTTTTGAGAATACTTTAAGGTGCTTCTTAAATGTGAGATATTCTCCTCTAAGCTCCAGGAAGACAAAGGCTAAATCTTATTTGTGTGTGTATATGCACATATAAAGACAGACATATGTATATACATACACATATATACATATAAATATACATATACTCACATACATATATAGATGTATGTAATTTTTTAAACCAGTTCCTAGAACAGTGTTACTTAAATTTTTGTTCCTGAATGTGCTGAAATAACTGCTAGATGAACTCCCCTAAACTCGAGTTATATTCAGCTCTTTTTTTAAAAACACAGAAATGTCCTAAAGTAGTAATATTATTATTACTTCACTATACAGAATGTAGTGGTGATTTTTTTTTTTTTTTGTTTAACACAGTTTAAAGTGATCATGATATAAAGAGTCTATTTTTAGCAGTCTTCTTTATTTCAGGCTTAGAACAAACTTAAAAAGATATTTTCCTTTAGGCACCAAATCATGTCCTGACAGCAAAATCTTCTATATCACAAACATCCTCGGGGTAAAATTAGTATAAGCTATAATAGTAGAATATTGATTATACAGTTATACCTAAAATTTAATGTCAAACAAAAACATTATGGATGTTATCTGATAACAATAGAAGCTAATTCTTTTGTACTCTATGAAGATACATTGTTGATCAGATTTTTTTGTGATTCATAAATCTGGTCAACAGAAACCTCATTAATCATTTCCAATTTCTCTACAATGTTTCTTTCAAATGTTTTACTTTATTTTTTTAGAGATTTTTATTGCAAAACAAAGAGAGAATAAAAGAGTAAGAGAAAATCAGAGGGGAAAAAAGAAACAAAAGAGTCAAAAGAAAAAGGGAAAGGGTAAAAAAGGAAAAAGTGAAAGAAAGTGAAAAAAGGAAGGAAGGAAAAAAGCACAGATGGATAGAACGAAAAGAGGGAGGGAGGAAGAAAAATAATATGAAGGTAAAGAAGGAGGGAAGAAAGAAAAAGAAAGGATGAAGGAAGAAAAGACAAAAAAATTAAACTGACAAAAAAATAACTTCCAGTATTTGAGAAAGCTATTCTCTTTGAAAAATAATTTTCTAATTTCTGCCTATTATTATCTAGTTCATGCTTCCAGGTCTAGTTCAATTATCACACAGAGCTCTCTATTGCATAGTTCCAAGAACTCACAGGTAAGAATCACATAGGATGCAGAAAAATATATGCATGGATTGTGGTTTACAACAATTACATTTTTATTATTTATTATAACATCTTTATTACAACAATAAAGATATTGCTTTAATTGTACTGTTCTGTTCATGTTCATGTTCAAGTTTATCATACTGTTATAATTCATCATCTAAGGGCTGGAAACATTGTATTTCATCCTAATTTCCTTAGTTGTTTTTTTTCCTATATTATAATCACCCCAAATCACAGATTTGAAATTTACCATTGGTACTATTAGTTTTAAAAATACATGTAGCATTCTCATAGTAAATAAAACCTATGCATGAGAGCATTTATATTGGCAGGGCTTTTGTCAAAATAATCACTTTTCTTTTAGAATATATATATATACATGTGCTTTAGCATGTTTATATAATTCATACATATCTTTACATCTGCAAAATGGTACATTTAGATTTCATCTGATGTGACTGGGCTATTTTTTCTGGATGATTAAAGAGAAAAATATGCAGTTTACTTAATTGGTATTCTTTTAGTCTGCATTTATCTGCATAAGTTGTACTGCATAATGCTGAATGGCAAGAACTGTGGGAAATTTGACATTTGAAAGAAAGGTTTATGCAAAGCCATGCTTATGTCAGTCATTAAAGTTGAAAATACTCCAGTTCTCATATGTGCTAATTTGTATTTTGAGTGAGGAAGAGAAATGTCTATTATAGCTTAGATGATTACAATGACATATGTAAGATGTAAAGAAAATTTCTGCAAGTTTAATAATTATGATGACTGAGAAACTTCTTTAGGAAACATTGGCACCAAATTAACCTGTGTACCAATAGCAACATAGCACCTGGGTTAACACTTAATCTGTTATACATTTGAAGAAGGCCTAAAGGCAAGACCCATTAACTTGTGAGTTGATTCATGCCTCCTGTTGTAATTGATGTGCTAAGACTTCTGTATAAATAAATTAAAAAAAAAACTAGTAAGATGAAAGGAACATGTTCTATAAGAAGAATAAAAAGGCTACTTTCCTTACAATGAGCTTATAGCAACAAGATTTGGGATAGAGTTTGGGCGAGCTTGCCAGAAATGTGTTTGTGCTGGACCATATTCCTTTATGAGGAGTCTCTGGGTAGTTCTTGGCAGCTATGTTATGTTTCCCTGGTGGAAGAGAGTTCAGAGGCAGAAATATAACCACAAATAGCAATTGGATTATTCTCCAATGTGTTCAGGTGCAAGCCAGGCTTCACTGGAGAATATAGGAATGATGGGAAGAGAGGTACTTTTCTTGTGTGCTTGCCAGTATTGTTTCCTATTTATGCACATTCATGTACTCTGGGTTCTAATAAAAACTGGTCTGCTTGAGGTCCCAGGTATAATCAGCACCAGCACCAGAACCAAAACCAAAAACAAAAGCAGCTAATCACCAGCATATAATGAGGTTGAAAAAGTGCTTAGCATATACTGTTTTAATTGGCTCTCCTGAGAGGTATGTACTATCATTACTCCTAATTAATATATGAACAACGTAGAACTAAGAAGTGTTCTTGGGGTAGGGATAGTTAATAAGAACCTGATATTCTGTTCTCTAACTCCAAAAAATCCCTTTGTCTGGAATATTCTGTCTCCCAGCATCTTGGGCCAGCATTTTCATATCATATAATCAATTCTAAAGTTCTTAAAGAGATACCTTAGGAGTGTCCTTGTATTACTTTTTCTGACCACCTTATGAGCACTTTCCCTGTGTGAGTTATCCATAAAATAATAGTTTTGGCAAGTGTACATTTGGCATTGGAACAAAGTGGCCAGCCAAATGGAGTTTGTGCTCCTGGGCACAGGACTGCCCAGCATGTGTGCCCTCATCAGAGAAAATACTATGTTCTATGAGCAAAATAGAACATAAGCAAAAAGTAACATGAGATACACAAAATTAGAGAAGTTACCCCAAATGTTCCTTTGGACTATCAGTGTCTGACCTGTGGTAGAGCATTCTGAGCGGGTATTGATCTAATCAGCCATCGTCAGACACACTATAACTCAATTCTAATATAGTGATGTCATTTTGGTTCTGTTTGAGAATGAAGGACAACAAGAATCATCACTTAGAGGAAACTTTTCCTGATTAATTCACCCTTTACAGGAGTTAATTTTTTAAGTCAATTTTTATAATTTTTATACTTTGTGTTTTATTCTATTTTCATCTGTTCCATAGCTTGAAAGCTCCTTAAAGGTTTGTGTAGAAATATTTTTAATTTTTTGGTTTTTTGTTGTTATTGTTTTCTTCTGGTTGAATTCTATGATTTGAATTATTGGCAAAGATAATATGATTACCAACTTCTATAACTTATGGCCTTAGAGAAGTAGCTGGAGTTACTGAGTGAATTTCCATGATCACATAGCTAGCATGTGTCAGGGTAAGGAAATGAATAAGTCTTGTTGATGCTAAGCACAATTCTCTAATCACTTTGTTAGGCTCCCTTTCTTTAATGATAATGGGAGCTTAATAAATGTTGTGATTTATGTATTTGATGACTTCCAAGATTTATAATCTTTTCATTTGATTTAGCCTAGTCTTGGATAATGAGCATGCCCATATGGGCCTGCTAAAGAAATAAGAGAAAATGGAGACAGGATGGAAAGAAGTTTGGAGAAAAGGAGAAAGAAAAATAAGGTGAGAAGAAGAGGAGCGTGTAGAATACATTTTGTTGCCTTAATACATTTGTCATGATTTAGATGAGTCAAAATCCAATTTCTATCATGCCTATTCACTGAGATAAAGAAGACAAAAAAATGAAACTTTAAATACATATATATATATATATATGATTTATACACACTGCAATTTATCATTTGTGATTCACAGCTCAATTAAAGACAACTGCTATTTGGGAAATTATTTGATCTGAAATCCAGAGGCAATGATGTTTGATTTTAATGTGCTACTCACAAGCTTTTTCCTAATAATAAATAAAAGAAATAAAAACAGATTTTTTGAATGGCATAATTAGCATAGGTGACTTTTAAGTTTAGAAAGCATAATTTTAATTGTCATGCATTGAGAAATTTCTCTGGAATATTTAGGAACCCAGTTAAAGCAAAAGTATTTATATTTGGCCAGTAGAAAGATGATTAATTTTTAAAATATTGTTTAAAAGCTTTAAGATTATTGCCACATTACATAAAATATCTTTTACAGACTTCAGTTAGAAATTCAACATTTTAACCAATTTTTGGTCCTAAGAGGCTTTGTGGCACAATGAAGAGGATATCATTAATTGAGCATGCTAATTATTAAAATCATCTCTCACAAATTGCATTGCATTTTCCTTTCTTTGGCTATCTCTTTTCAACAAAATATTTTTAGTGGTGTCCACACTGGCTAACCAGATCAGACTCAATTGACTGGCCTAATTCATTTAAGCAATTGATTGATTGAGTTAATTTGATTGTTTTGTCCATTTTTGACTGAATAAGCAAACTACTGTAGTAAATTGGCTAAACTTATCAACTGGATTTGACATGATTCAAGCCAGAGAAGTTACTGGAAATGTCTTCTCTAAGAAGATACAGATGATTGTTGTTAATTTACTATGTCAAAAAGAGATAATGTGTGTATTCACATACATATATATATATATATATATCTGTATGTATGTGTGAATATTTATATTTATATATTTAAGTATATAAACATGTATTGCAGATATATGTATATGTCTGTGCACTTATGTCACATATACATAATATGTATCTACACATAGGTACATTTTCCTAGTACCCTTTCAACTAAAGTTTAGGCAGCTGTGCATCACAGTGAATGTAACCTTTGAATTAGTCAGGGACACCTGAGTTTGAATCCTTCCTTAGACCATTATTATGTGACTAGTCATATAGGAAAGTCACTGAGGTCTCTCACTTTTCATTTTCTCATCAGAAAAATGGAAATAGTACTATTACCCACTCACAGTATAATTGTGAAGATCAAGTGAAATAACATATGTAAAATGCTTTGCCAATATTAAAATCATATTTATATGCTAGGTATTATTATTACAATGACATGTTACTTGTTATAGAAGCAATGTGTTAATGATTTCAGATCTATCAGATAGGTATTTATAAAGTAAGAGGCATAAGATAAAATAAGAGGCAGTTAAGTGGCTCAGTGGATAGAGCAATGGACCTAGGAAAATCTGAATTCAAATTCAGCCTAGAAATATGATCCTGACAAGTCACTTAACCTGTATTTTAATTCCCTGGAGAAAGAAACAGCAAAGTACTCCAAGTATCCTTGCCAAGAAAACCCTATGGACAGTATGGTCCAAGTGATCACAGAGCTGGATATGACCAAATGCTGAAAAAGATAAGAAGTGCCACCTGAATCCACATTTGGTTTCATAGTTTAGGCATGAAGTAAACATTACAATCTTGTTGTTCAGGAACTTTATTTGAAGCTTCCTGAAAAGTGATTTGAGACATGAATTTCTGATATTCCTTCACTACTACACTTCCCGCACCCACCTGCTACCAACCCCAAATTCTGTCTGTGTCTGTCTCTATCTTCTTGTTTCTGTATATATGTGTTTGTGTGTTTGTGTGTGTGTGTGTGTGTGTGTGTGTGTGTGTGTGTTTGTCTCTCTGTCTCTTTCTCTCTGAATACTCAGGCCAGTTTAAATAAAGATAACTGAAAAAAAAATTCCTTGCATTTTCCTCTTAAATTTCTTTGCAAATAGACAGAGACTCAATCCTATCAAAAGCTAAGGGCAGTAAGAACACTCACTTTTGTTAGTCCTGGAGCTTTCATTTAGCCACCCAAACCATTTAATAGATACCATATATTACATTTCAAAACTAATTGTGCTTCTATTAGTTTTCTTCTACCTTTATTTTTATCCATTCTTCTTTTGGCAGGAAATACAACATTAGTTATTCTTTTTTTCTGTTTTCAAAAGTTCTATCTTATCTATATTTTGGAGAATTTGTGGAATTTAATGGAAAATCTGGTGAATTTTCAGTCAGAACACCTCGATTCAAATGCTTATTCTCACATTGACTTTTTTTGTATGGTTTTGAACAGGTCAATAATACTTTCTGGGGGCATAATTTGCAAACATGTAAACTGTCATTAGCTTTGAAATGAACACTGACATCATTTTCTTCTTTTCTTCCCTTTCAAATTCAAGAAGTTGGACTAAAGGAAGGATTCTTAACCTAAAATCCATAGCCATACATTTGAAGATATATATGAACTTAGATGCAAAAAATACAACCTTACTTCAATTCATTTCAAGGCCAATAGAATCGGCCTCATTTGTAAATATTTCAGATATTTAAAAATGTTATTCTGAGAGGAATTCATGGGCTTCACCAAACTATCAAAAAGTCATGATACAAAAATGATTAAGAAGTCCTGGACTAGAGGAAGATCTTTTCTATTTCTAACTGATGGTCTAAAGTCTAAGTTGATGCTTAGTAGACAGTTCAATCTAAAAAAAAAAGTCAGTAGCATTTGCTGAAATGTATGGTCTGTAACATGGAAATCAAATTTTCCTCCAAAGGATTTAGTTACTTTCAAATCTCTAGAAATCATTTACAATCCACATACTCACTATCTAACTTGTAAAAGAAACTAAATATTTTTCCTTAGCAGGTAGAAGGTTAGTGAGTCCCTTAACATTTTATTTTCTAAAACTACAACCAGAATATATTTTAAAAAACTGAATACTATTTTCCATGCATATTCCCAGAGCAAGCATGTCCCTATTCATTTTTCACTGTCTCCTACAAACCCAGAGAACCAGTTCAGTACCATGTACTCCATAAATTAACATAGAGAAGTTTTTGTCTCAGGAGAATCATTATTCTAATCGTATCTCTTCTATAATATATGCACAGAGGCCAAAGGAATATGCTGGGATTCTGTTGTTTTTCTCAAGGTCTTTTTATCAGTTCTTTATCTCCTCATGTTTATGAAACACTAGTTCTTTGTTCAGAGAAAAAGGTGAAGTGATTGTTGAATAACCTTGACATCCCCTTTTTTTGCATTGACAAGCAGAACTCATTCTTCAAAGAAACAGAATTTTAAAATATTAAAAAAAACTAGTTGTCTGAAATAACATCCTTTTATTTCATGTTAGTCACATGTACATTTATTAGAGAATATCCAATTTTCACATACAAATTAATGATCTGATGTTCCTATCGATATTACTCCTCCCAGAGGGTTCAGGGAAAAGAATGGTTCATAAATCTCATCACAGTGCAGTATTTAGAAGTGGTTTATCGATATGTCAATCACAACATTGAGATAGCCAATAAACAGCAAGCAAGTCAAATTGAAACCTCAGTGGAATTTATAGAAGTTAACTTTACTGGCTACAGGCTAATTTACATGGTGACTGCTAAGGCTGTGGTCAATGAGAACAGTTGATTAGTGCATGCAATTAATGAGGTTAAAGCCATAAATAAGATGACCAACTAGTTACTTCATAGCTCTGTATTCTGAGAATGGACCCTTTGATGATGGTTCAATAGTTAGGATAGCTAAATGCAAACATCAATTCAAGACAGAGAAAAAGTGCAAGGACAAGCTTCCATGGGTATTATTTTGTCTATCAAATACATTTTGTTCTGTCAAAAACTTCATACAACCTCATCCTTTAGCAGCAGAGTGATGTCTACCTATCACATTTAAAAGAAAGAAAAAAGAGGAAAATTTTACCAGAGAATATTAGCAACATTCTGAAACTCATGATACTGAACTTCCCTGACTTATTATGGCTAAATAATGTAAAAGAAAAACTATTTGAAATTTCAGCTTTGATTGGTACATGTTAACGCTCCAGTGTTCAAGCAACACTTTTTAGCATTTGACAGTGTTATGACTAGGTGTCAGGACTGTAGCAGAGAGAAAGAGAGTGTATCATAGTGACATGTATCATTGTTCTCATTATTAGGGGATAACATGCTCATATTCCAATAGGCTGACATAACTTGTCACATTTAGTAGCTGTTGCTATGTGTGAGTAGGGTCCAAGCAGAAATGATGCAAGATCACAGAATCGTATGTTATATTGTCAAGATTTGAAAGGAAATATGAACAATTTCAGTAAGTAGAAGTTTCTAAATGGCAAATATATTATTTAAATATTTAATTAGCATGTATGGTAATATTTGTTCCCATTAGTACATAATGTGATTTTAAAACAATAAAGTATTTTCTATTATAATTGGTAAGAAATCAATCTTCTTACTCAGTCACACATATACATATAAAATTATCTATAATTTCTAAATGGCCAAATATTTTCTCTCCCCACCCCAAGTCTTTCTTGATCTATCTGCTGCATTTGACTTCTAGATGTTCTTTCCTCTATGAGGTATAAAGATACCTCTCTCTCCTGGTTCTCTTATTTTTCCAGTTCCTCCTTCTCAGTCTCTTATCATCTCTACTACATCCATTACATTTAGGTATTTCTCAAGGTTCTGTTCTAGACTTTCTTCTCTATACATACATTTTCTTATCTAGATGATCTCATCAGCTCCTATGTGTTTGATGGACATGCTGCTGTAGATTACACACACGCACACACACACACACACACACATCTATATCTATATATATCCAGATGTGTATATGTTTGTGTAAACACACACTTGATTATTTGTATACACAAATATACATATGAACAATACATATTTATATAAATATCATGATGTATTTCTATATCTATCTCTATAAGTACCTATACACTTATGAAAATTGCAAGTACAAACAACTCATATCCCACACATAGCTATGTATTACATCATACACATATGCATGTACATACATTCATGTATGTGCAAATGTAACATCTCCAACTTCATTCTCTATCCTGAGCTTCTACCCCACATAATCAATGAACTGCTGGACACTCCAAATAGAATTTCCTGGAAGCATCTCAAACTAAACATGTCATTATAGAACTTGTAGAAATTGGTAATGAATGCCTTATTCCTACTATATCATGTTTAATTTACTCAGGATATTTTTTTTTTTTTATCTTATGATGTGTATTGGAAGATATCATGTCATGAATTGGATTTTTTTTTAAATCTTAAAACTGAAAACATTTATCCTAGACTTCTTTTGGGGAAAATATTCATACATCAATTTTTTTTATTATGTTGAGAAGAATTTTAAACAGATTACAAAATAGTAAATGCTAAATCTTCTCAATTTTTAAAAATTTAAACCGATTAAATTACAAAAACATCAAAAATAGAAAGACACATTTGTATTTTTCAATATGCCTTTTCCCAGAATGATTCTAATTTACAAGTTTGCTGCTAACTACTTTAGCTTTATTTTTTGTAAAATATGAGAAAATAGATATTCATTTTTAAAATATTTGATTAAAGATAAAAAATAGAACTTCTTCCTTCCTTAGCTTCCATGATATTAAATCAGTTTTCCTTCTAACGTTTCTCCTAATTTCTCCTTCTGTTTCCTTTGTTGATTCTGCTTCCTTCTTCTGTTCCCTAAATGTTATTAATTTCTGAGGCTCAAGTCTTGATGTTCTAACCTTTTTTCTAACCATCATCTACTCTGGAAAATATATTTATTTTTTTTCATAGTAAGGATTTAATTTCTCTTTTGAACTGTTCTGGAATTTCTTGCTTTTATTTTGTGCTTTTTTGGTATTCTATATTATTTTCAGTTTCATTAAAAATTGGTTTACTTTTCTTTGTCCCAAACATTTAAGAAACAATTTGAAACACTCTTTGTGGATTTGGTTCTCATGTTTCTTTACAGTTTTAGAATCCTCTTTTCTGAGTTATCTGATTGTGCTCTGCACTTTTATTGAGGTTTCTTTTTTGTTCAAATATTAGACATTTTATTTTATTTTTATTCTTCATATTATCCTTTCTTATACTTTCTGACTCCTCCTCCTTCATTGGCAGTTATGCTTCCTTATATCCAGTTGGTTACTAAAACCTATCTTTGTTTTTCTTTTAAGTGAATCTTAGATCTATGCCTCATTATTCATTTAAACTGACTAATCTTAAATAATTCTTTCATGTTTAGCCTGAGAAAATAGCCTCCTAGCTGACTTTTCTGTCTTTAGTCTATTTCCTCTCTAATTCACCCTATTTTCCCTACAACCATCTTTCATTGTATGATTTCCACATTCAAAAAGTTTCAACAACTCTCTATCATCTCAGTCTTGGATATTTACATAGTTTTCTTATTTCTGAGCTAAATAAGGTGTTTGAAAATTCATTCCAGTGATTCATCTAGAAATGTATTTTTCAGTTCCATGACCACCTTTATTTTTCTTAAGTCCCTTTGTCTAATTTGTAGTTGGAATTATTATTTGTCTCATCCCGAGTAGAACTGTCTCCTTTCCTTTTCTTCATTCCCTCTCTTTCTGATATCTCCCTAACATTCTTTTCAAATATAGTTTACTTTGTTTCTTTGAGAATTTATAAGACTACAAAAGAGAAAGAAAAAAAGTGATTAAAAAGGTATAAGAAAATGAGAAAATGGAAGAAGAGAAAGAAAACAAAAATACTTTAAAAAAAGAGGAAGAAAAAAAGATGCAAGAGGAAGAAGTAGGGAAGACAGAACAAAGAAAGAAAAAAAGGATGAAAGAAAAGAGGGCAGAAAAAGAGAGGATGGAGGGGAAAAGGAAGGAAAAAAGGAAGTAAGGAAGGAAATAAGCATTAAATTGACAATGAAACTACCTTTCATATTTCCCTTTACCTGAGACTTTGTTGAAGCTCTTCTCTTTGGAATACCCATCTCCTATTTCTGCCTACTATCTATCCAATACATGTTTCAAAGTCTACCTTAATTATCACTACCACTTTCTATCCTTTCCAGATTTCTTAATCTAACATGAATTCTTCTTTTCTTTGAATACTCAGAGCACATTTAAAAAATTTTTCTTAAAAATCTTACTACTTCCTGCTTTGTGCATAGATGTGTGCAGCTCACATCAAATAGCCTCAAGCCATGCATATGTCATACCTTGTTCACAGTAGATATTCCATTTTTTGTATATAAATTATTTCAATATATTGTGTCATAAGCTGGTCAATATCCCCACCCCCACCCCAGTGAAGAAATAAATCAATGCTGGTTGCCAATTTGAAATGCCCATTTAAGATTCCTTGCAAGTTAATACAACAGTCACAATGAAATATTGGGATGTAAGCATGCCAATTTATAAAGTAACAAATTGTTAGTCAAGTTTAACTTTTAACCTGTACCATTTGTTACTCAGAAGTCTGATAATACAAGCCTGGTAAGCAAAATAAGATTGAAAATATGATATTGTAAAAATGGAATTTTCTAGACATCCATAAATATGTATTTGATTGCCTATTCTGTAAATGATTTAGCACAGAAACTTATACAATTCTGAGGTTTTCCCTTACACATTGGTGGGAAAACATTTATAATCCAAGAAATTCATGAATTGAAAACAAACAATTTTCTTTCTTCTTCTTCTTCTTTTTAAAATATAGGGCCAGTGGTGTTATGAACAGTGTTCTGGAAAAAGATAAGGAACTTAATTGATAACCCCTTTTTCTAAGCTGCAACTTTCAGAATTTTTTAGTAAGTCATTGATAAAGCATTATACTGACTGAATTTCATTGAAAAAGAAGTGGCACCTTGCCACCAAACTGGTATATAGAATGATATTTACTTAAGATTTTCAAGAGCTTTATAGAAAAAAAAAGTTCATACAAAATATAAAGCTATCAAAATGACTTCTATAAATTTGCAATAGAATTTTTAATGGGATCTTTAATATAAAAATAGAAATAAATTTTAGATAACAGGATATAACTAGTTAAGAATTATTTAGCTCTCTTACAGCCCCATTACCCTGAATGCCTTGAGATCGGACTGCGCTCCTAGGGAAGCAGGGATTTTTCCATTTTTTATTTTTATTTTTAGCTTTCTTTGAATTCTTAGTACATAGTCTCGGGCATATATTAGGTCCTTTATAAATTCTAGTTGACTGACTGAATGACAGACTGATATGAAATCATAAGGCCAACAGGAAAGAAGGGAAAGGTCATTAAGGAAAAAAAGAACAAAGAATTTCCCTTCCCTGACAGCAAAGGAGCCCAAAATAGAGAGAGAGAAAAAAATGATAACTGAATGATCATTCTATGCCATTAATTTATTACAATTCAACAAAGAATGATTGCACACCTACTATGGCTTTTAATAAAAGTTTATTGATTGACTGTCTAAGGTGCTGGAGATACAAAGACAGAAATAAGACAATGCTTTGAAATACAATAATTCACTAGGTAGAGAGGAAGAGCAGAAACCGATCATGGTCATAAGTCAGTTCCAAATTGAACAATGCATCATTTGTTCTGGTTTGAAAAAAAAGTGGGGGGAGGGACAGGGAGGCATGTAAAAGGAGGGGAAAAAAGGAAGAGGAGAGGGGGAGGGAAAGGAGAAGAAGTAGCAAGACAAGAAAGGAGGAGAAAAAGAAGCAGAAGGAGGAGGAGGGAGAAAAGAAAGAGAAACAGCAGGATGAGGTAAAAGAGGGAGAGATACAGGAGAAGCAACAAGAGGAAGAGGATGAAGTAGGTCTACTAACAGAAAGTCACTTTTCAATCCAGTTACATGTCATTTTTTTTTTTCCTGAGCTAGAGCTAGAGGTGGATAATGAGGTAAAAATAAGATGTGACATTATTTTTCCTTTCTTCTTTAATAAGTGGAACAGAAGAAAACCAACTAATAATGGTGGTGCCAAAAAATAGAATTCTCTGTGTCATCACACAGCAATACCAAGACAGAGTGACATCCCTGTGTTCCAAAAGAGCAAGGCTCAGCAGTGAGTGCTTGATCATCTACATAATACAGGAGCAAACTGCAAGATATGCTGAGTAAGTGGCCTCAAGAACTCATATTCATGCTAGTTCAGAGCACATTTCTGCTCTGAAGCACTCTTATCCTAAGTGTCATCTTGTAGTGCAGACTATTCCATAGAATTCAGTCAGTACTGTTTAAAACTATAATTTCAGTGGCCCAAGTGGTCCAATTGAAAAAGATAAAATATGTTAAGTACTTTCCTGACTCTATCTCCCATAAACATACACACACAAATTAACTCCCCAAACCCTTTTTTAAATCCACTCATAAGAATCATTTGATAACTCTGCTCCCTGAATTATCCATAAGAAACATCTGCCTACTCATCAGGTGTCTTAGATAAATGACGTCTGTAGCTTCCTGTTAAACTTATAAAGCTCCTCGGATAACCTCCCTGCCCTGTCATGACATTTTTCTAAAGATACTTTCTTTAAACCTTCAAAAGCCAATGATTACATCCTAGATGGAGGTATGGCAAGAATCTATAATGGCTACATTCTCTTTGAAGACAAATATATGGAAGCTTTACAGATGTGAGTAGTTATACGTAGTTTCATATACTAAGCCATCTTTAGAAGAGAAGTGCCATAGCTTAAAAAAATAAATAGAATATGAATGAGAGATCTTCTCATATAAGGGGGGAGAGGGAGAATAGCCTCCTGAGGTGGCAAAGCTAACCTTATAAACATAATATGTACATAGAAATGTATTTTTAAATGTGCTATTCTTAAGACTTTTAACAACTCACAGAGGTATCTATTTCTTTAAAGCATCTATATTGATGAAAAAAATAAATGCAGTAAAGTAAAATCTGCTTAAAACAAATTAGGATTTAATGAAGTTTCATCTCTGAACAAAAAAAGCATGTTTAAACCATTTCCAGTTTTGTTTTTATTCCTTTAAGGAAAATAGAAATATCTTCTTTCCCTAAATAAGGACAATACAAATAACTATTTTTTCGCCACTGAAATGCTTTTGCAGAGAATAATGTGTGTTTTTTCCATGTAAATTAAATTAGTCTTAACCTCTTCCACACTGCTGAATAATAGTGCATTATGCATGTCTGACATGCTAAGATAAAAGCTTGATATCGAAGAAACAAATCAGTAATACCAATCTCACTCTAATACCAATCTCACCCTTTTTCTCTTCTTTCTTGCTACCAAAAGGTAAATTCTTGTTAGCAGTAACTAAGGCACAAGTTAAACCCGATTTTAAACTAATACCCCAAGTGTTTCCTATTTCAAACCTCACACATTTTCAATTGTTCTCTTTAAATAAAAGCACAATACTCAAAGGCAACACTATCACATGTTTAGATAATTTCGAAGTTATCTAACTGACTATACAGTAGGGGCACATACACACATGCATGCACAAATGTACATATGTATATAGATGTGTGTATGTGTGTGTATATATATATATATATATATATATATACACACACAGATGGATGGGTATCCAAAAATTTATGTATGTTTTTGTATATGTCTATATATAGATATAGACATATATAGAAACTCTTTCGGATTACATTATGTGAATGGTTTTCTACCAGAAGGAAGACTGGCCATAATCATGTCAATGAATTCTAAACATTGCCTTTCTTTTCTCTTTCTTCTATTTTCCCCTTTTCTTTTATTTTCTTTTTAAAATTAATGTTACTTTGTGACAGGCAATAGTATGGTGACATTATATGGCAAAGATTAATTTCTATTATTTGTGATAGCTGTATATTTTCAAGTTCAAAGCACATCTATATAATAATAAATACTATGTAATAATATATGACAATAATATATAATTGATGTTATAATTTATAACAATTTTATGTATAACAAAATCATAATTTTATATTATAACACAATGATATGAAATATAATTTATAAGTATTTATATAATGTTTCAATATTTTCAGTTTTGTATATATATTAACTTGCAAGAATTGGGTAAAGTTGATACAGTAATGTTATCCCAGTTTTGAACAGATGAGGAAACTGAAAGGATAAAGGGTTTAGCACAAAGTCTGGCACATAGTATATTATATATAAATACTTACTCTTTTTCCTGATGTGACTTGCTCAGGCTCACATAGCTGATAAGTGAGGCAGAAATCTTCCTTTCTCTAAATTGGCTGTACCACCCATAATCAGAAAATGAGGAAATTTGGGGATTTTGTAATTTACTTTTTCAATACTATAATTAACAATTAGCCATAAATAGATATTTCATGTGCCAAGATCAAGAACATTCTTGAAATTGTATTTTAATATGACAAAAAAGTACTATGATCATTCATGAGTTCAGCATCTACCCGTCAAAAAGTTCTTTTGATGAATATTAGCATTCTATGCAAATCTATCAGAATCATTTAATCTGGGGAAAGAGGGAGGTGGTTCTAGACATTGATAGAATTTGAAAGTGGAAAATATCAATTTGTTAGATCTAGCTTTAGATACTAATGGAGTCTGCAGGCCTTACAGTCATAGTTCAAAGCCAAGAAAATCTCTACAACTATATGTGTTTGTATCTCTCTCTCCTCTTTCTTCCTCCCTTCTTTTCCCTCCCCCACCCCCACATACATTCTCTTGATATTCATATAGATGAGCTCTTGAGCTTTACCAACTTTTTTGAAAAATCAAATTGTATGTACTATAGGCATCTCAAACTCAACATGGCTTAGTAGAAATCATTATCTTTTTCTTAATCCCGCCTTTTCCCCCCAATTTTGATTTTCCAAGAGAGGGTACCACCATCCCATCAGTTACCTAGGTTTGGAAATTCAGTGGAATATTCTAATGATGACCAACTGTGAAAGACTTGTCTACTCTGATCAATACAATGATTCAAAACAATTCCAAAGGACCCATGTTGGAAAAAATGCTATATGCTTCAGAGAAAGAACTGGTGAATTCTGAGTGTAAATTGAAGCATAATGTTTTCACTTTACTTTTCTTGGTTTCTTAAAACATAATGAATATAGAAATGTTCTGCATGATTTCACATGGATAATTAATTGGTAGCATATTACTTTCTTTCCCAATGGGTGGTAGAGGGGCAGAGGGACAGAATGAATTTAGAACTCATTTTTTTAAATGACACACACACACACGTGTGTGTGTGTGTATATGTGTATATGTATGCAACTCAGTACCATGAGTCAAGTGAGTTTACTCTTACTTATTCCACATATATATTTCATTTAGAAGTTTAGATTTGTCTACTTTCACAATATTTTACATATATATTTCCTTTTTTGCAATCATATAGCTACCACCCTAGTATATTGTCTCCCCCATTAGAATATGAATTCCTGATTTTGTCTCTCTTTATAGTCTCAGTATTTACAAATGAATGATACATAGGAAGTAATATCTGTTGTCTGAATCACTCATATATGTATGTGTATACATGCATTTATATACAGATAGAAATGCACATATATGTGCATGCAAACTTATGGGTATAGATATGTTTATATACATACAAATAATGCCCACTCCACCAATGTCTATAATAGAGATTAATGGCTTTTATTCCAAAAATGGAATATTGATTCATTTGAAAAATGTTTGAGTATCTTCTTTAAAAAGCACTGACCAGGAAGCAATGAGAATTGTAAAGAATAAGTTTTTCCCTGTACTCTAGTAATTTACAATCTAATTGAGAAATAAAACCTACTATATCCAACTAAAATGTGAAAGAGAATTTTAAGGCTGTCAGTGGTTTTTTAATAACAAACAACAGAAGTGCATGACATAAGTATTAACATCCTAATTTTTTTTCCCATATAAGGAAATAACGACATTGAGAAATGAAATTACTTGCCTATCATTGTAAATGATTGTAGGAGAATTTATCCAGTCTTCTGACTTCAATATCAGCATCCTAACCTTTATACAGTGCTGCTTCTCAAGTAAAGCTAAAGCAAGATATTCAATTCAATACTGCAAAATTTAATGTATTCTCAAGATCTCTGTGTTAAGTATTGGGGAATATTAAAGTATTTTAAAAGAAAAATGTATTGTTCTCAGAAAGTTTATTTTCCCCTGAAGAATGAAAATATATAGGTAAAAGATTAAGAATTATTATAGGGTCAAGGGATTTTTAATATAGAAGGGACCTCAGAGATTGTGGTCATGTATCTTTGTTAAAAATTGTCCAGTGTGGGAGAATCTACTCCCTTCCAAGGCAGCTCATCTATTCTTAGAGAGCTCTAATTATTAAAAACTTTGCTTATATCCAATTTTGTTTATTCTCTTTCTAACTAATATCTGCAATGCCAAATTCTGTTCTTTGGGGGGCAAAGGAAACAGTCTAATTCCTCTTCCATATGACAGCCTTGGAGATGCTTGAAAACAACTGCCATGTTTCTCCTGAGTTTCCTGTTCTCCAGATTAACCATCAAAAAGCATTCCATTACATGATTTTCATAAACTTGAAGCTATTGACCATCCTTTTTGCCTTCCTCGGAATGCCATCAATCTTATTGATGTACTAGAACTAAACACAACACTTAAGATTATTCAGAGGAAAATAAATTCTCTGGGCTCTGACAATCAGAAGAGCATGATTATCATACTAGCACTTTACTCTAGGAAGGTATACCTTTTAACGAAGCACAAAAATGGCTTTGGTTTAGGGCTGCCATATTATATTGTTGACTCACATTGAACTAAAAATCTAATAAAAGTTCTAAACCTTTTTTTGATTATTGTTGTTGCTGTTTTTTTTTTTTTTTTTTTTTAATAAACCACTACCACGTATCCTCATTTTATATTATGGGAAGGTTTTTTTTTTTTTTTTTTTTTAAACAAAGTGAAAGAATTTTCATTTATTTATATACAAATTCTTCTAATCTGATTCAACCTAGAATTCTAACCTACTAAATCTTTTTGGATTGTGACTATCTATCTAGTATTATGTCTACTGGTATCTTACAGGAGAAAGAGATGGTAATATCATATTTCCATATCACTTTAATATTTATAATCCCAGGGAAGTACAAGTACTGTTATTCTTCTAATGGAATTAAAAGTCATATGCAACAGTTGTGCAAGTATTACAGCAAGCAACAAGCCCACAGGGCACAGGTGAGCCATAATCCTCCAAATTAACATAGAGTCCCTATCTGATTTTAATATGTTGATATATTATTTTTTTAAAAGGAAATTTTTAAAAATGTGTGATTTTCTAAGGCAGTAAACAGTTCACATGAATCCTTATGTGTATTTCAGTAGTTCTCATTTCTATTTAAATTTGACCCTACTCTACTAGTTGGGCCAACTTCAAATAGAGGAGAGCTTTAACTCAAATGAAGGATCCTGTTATTTATTAACTAACTAGAAGCATCCATTCTAGACATAAAGTATATGGATAACAATCTAAATACAAGTGCAATTATCTCTACTTAAATGACAGAGCCATACACTAAAGTCAGTTTCTCTGACTTCATATCCAGGGTCCAGTTCACTATACCACTGGGGTCAAATTCATATAGAAATGGAGATCAATAAACTATAAGGATCTCTGCAGGCCATGAAAAGACTTAAAAAGCCACACATTATGTCTACACATTAAAATCAATCAGGAACATCATTTTAATACAGTTTGAGATCCATTCAGGAATGCTGAGTAACAATAGTTAGACACAGCTACAGTGTAATAGAAAATATACTGAATGGGGACTCAAAAGGCCCAAATTATAATCCTTTATCACTTAATAGTTATTGGAACAATTTATTAGCCAATTGATAAGCATTTATAAACACCAACAAGTTCCATTCAGTGTACTAAACACCTAAAGAACAAAGGGAAAATACCAAATGTAACAACAAAAGCTAGGCTCTATTCACCAGGCTATAGTCTTTAACAGGAGAGGTAGACTGTACAAGGCAGCATGGTGATGTAGTAGATACAGTTCTGGACCTGAAGGCAGGAAGATCTGTGTTCAAATCCTGCCACAAATACTAAATAAGTCAATTTCTATTTTGCCTCTCCTCAGTCCAAATGCTTTGGGAACTCCTTTAAATTTTCTTCAACTCACTTCCTACCTTTGAACCTGAGTAATGCTGACTTGTTTGATTCTCGATCATTCACAAGTGCTTTGATTTTACTATCAAAGGGCAAAAATTTGTTGCCATTTATTTAAAAGAATGTTTTTTGAGTTCTGAAGTCAATTTTTATTATGATTTTTATATGAATTTATAATCAAAATTAAAATTGATATAACATTTTCCTAAATATTTGGGGAATTATAAAGCAATGCTCCATAAAGTAAGTCATTAAGTATTCTGCAACCCCAAATCCTTCTCCTCTTGGATTTATTCCTTCTGTCCCTCAAATGTCTTAATGGTTTCAAGGATGAAGGTTCTGTGATTAAAGACTTAGAACTCTCCTAGATGTGAAAATTTGTGAATTATTATTAAGGAAGATTATTCTCATTTAGTTGTTGACAAACTTATGCAGGAATACTGAAGAGACAAATATTTCATGAGAGATAAAAGAGGGAGGTCTGTTCTTCCTGAGGGTACTAACTATGTAAGAAATCTACATGCTCAAGTAAGTCAATGTTTTATAGAATAAAACCAATTATATTATAGAATAAAGTCAATTACATCAATGAAGGCTCACACGATAATTTAAGAAACTTTTTACCTCATCATATCTACTGTATTCTCTTACTGAGGATTTGGGATCCTAGTAATTATCCCAAAATGCTTGCAAGACAATGACTTTATCAAATAAAGCCCCCTTCCCTAATAAATTGTTTCTTAAATCACCTTTTGCATAACAATTTTAAATTCTATATAGTTGTTAAGGGATTCAATTTCCTAGGCTTAATTTTGATTTATAACTATTGAAATTAAATCTGTCATTTTTATTGCTTAAAAGTGTGGCTTTGATTCTATGTATGTAGTACAAAGGCTATTTGCCAACATATTATGTCAGTAACATTTCAGTTTGTGTAAAGAAAAGCAAGAGAGATCACAAAATACTTGCTATGAACTCCAGATAGGAATTCTAACTTTCTTATTAGTTGGATAGTCTTGGACAAATTACATAATCTCTATGAGACTCATTACATAGGAATATAATATATATTCTACTTAATCTATTGTGAAGATCAAACAAGGTAAATAGTAATAAGGTAAATAAATAAGCAAAAGGAAATACAATGTACAGGATTTTTTTTTTTTTTAGTTTGGACCTGTGATTTCATTGGTATAGGGAACTCATAATTGAAGAAACTGAATTTATGAATTCAATTGTGTACTTGTTCTGTAATTTATAATCTTATACAATTTCTTGGGACACTAAGAAGCTGATTCTCAACTGTCACTCCAGGGTCACTCCCACCAATATGTGCCATCTATTGATCACTCTATCAATCCTGATATACAAAAGTTCCAAGAGCAATATAGCAGTGTTAGAGGCAAAAACAAAATGGGAGGTTGAGTTTATATACTAGGAATATAACAGTTATTCAGTAATTTATCTTCTTTATTGGATACAGATGGCTCAGAAGGAGAGAAAGGCAAGTGACTTTGCACAATCCTGCCTTAGTTAAATCCAATTCATTTGCAAATCATGATATCCCCTTCTCTAGAACAAAGCATAAAAAATAATTAATAATCAACAATCTGTCAGTAGTAGTAGCTGCCCCATTGGGACCCAGTTCCATTTAGACAGCACAATTTGCTCCTCCCTCCCTTCCTCCTTCCCTCCCTCTCTTCCTTCCTTCCTTCCTTCCTTCATTCATTCTTCCTTCTCTTTGGGGCTAGTCAACTCAGACTGTAAATTGCAAAGTAGGTATTGATCCATATTAGCTTTGTTACTGGATGGTCCCTAGACCCATGAAATTACAAAGGAAAAAGCAACATTTCCCATTACAGTGAATATTTTCAACTCATATATTCTTTACCACATGATGATTTAGAAGCTGATTAGAAGTTGTGGCACTATAGAAAAGGACACCAGCTATTGAGTCAAAGGATCTGGTTTTGAATCCAAATTTTGATACTTAAGTACTTCTTAGTCTTTGAAAAAGCACTTTTCTTGACACCTCCCCCTTCTTCATTTGTGAAATCAAGAGCTTAAACTAGATGGTCTTGGAGGCTCCTTTCAATTTTTTGATGTATGATTGTACTTCTTTTATGATTCCCAGAAGTCCTGGTGCAGTGTTGGGCCCAGAATAGAATCAATAAATGCTTTCTGACTTGACCTGAGTTCTTTTCATACCCTAAAGCTTAATAAAATGAGAACCTATAATATCTACCCTATGGACTAAGGGTTCTTAACCCTCTTTTGTAGTATGGATTCCATTTATAGTTTGTTCATATCTATTGATTCCTGAAGATAATATTTTTAAATAGATACAATAAATTATATAGGATTACAAAAAATCAATTATGTTGAAATAATTATTCAAATATTATTTTTTAAAGCCAAATTCACAGACCCTAGGTTAAGAACTAGTGGGAAATTCTAAAAATAAAATTGTGAAGGGACATCAGAAAAAGTTATTTAAATGGACTAAGCAAAACATACCAGAAATCATAGCAGATGACTTATATAATCCAGTTCTTTACTTCCAACACTATAAAGCCATACAATGGGTCCTCCTAATATTCATAAAAGAAATGTTGAGAAATCCACCCATACCCATAAAATAGATAGAGAGTTCCTTTTGTGCACTGAGGCCAACTGAGATTTCAGTTTTCAGGTTAGTAAATCAGACTGAGGGGGAAAAAAGTTTTATCTTATTGCCTTCCTTTTTTTGTTTTTTGTTTTTCCTCTAAAATCTATAAACTGTATAATAATATAAGTATATAGTGTGTTCATTTCTTATATAAGTTAACTTCTATCTGGAGAACTCACTAAGAAATAAGAATTTAAAAAAAGAATTAGGGTCAGCATGTTTGTTTCCTTCTTTATTTGGACAGTCCCCTCATGGCAGCACATAATATCAAGGATTCATATTTGCTTACTGTCTGTTCTATAATTGCTCCCCAATGTTAAAAGCAAACACATGCAAATGTTTTCCAGATCCCTGTGTTATCTTTGACTGGTTGTCCCTGTCGAAATGGCTTTCTTTGTTTCTACCGGTTTTTTCCTGTAAGGAAGCATGAAAAACAACTAAATCTCAAAAGGGATGGGGGGGGAGGCAACAACCTGGAGGGTGACATTTTCAAATGCTTTCCTAACGCCTGCTATTAAGGTGAAGATTGTTTATTTCATTTAATTGTAAATAAGGTGGATTTTCTTGCAAAACAAGGCAGTGATCACAGCTAAATCTTTGCCAAGGACAAATAATTTTAAGAAGGTCTGTCACTAAGTACAGACTACAGTGCAGAAGAAAAATCATAGTTCTTTGAAAAAATGAGCAGAAATAAAATTCACTTGTCAAAAACCCCAAGAAATGTTTAATAGAGGCAGGTAACTGTTTTGTGCTGGCTGCAGTGATGCAGAAATATGAAGTGACTTAAAGGCCATGTACCTCTCTGAATAAGCAGATGGGAACTGACTGAAAGGAGCATCTTATTTGAAAAGTTTCATTTTAGGAAGATAGAAACAAATGAGTCAATATCATATTCAAAGAGTTTATTTATATGTTATGTAATTGTAGCTCCCATTTTGCTTATTTTGCAAAGCATTCTCCAATGACAACAATAATTATTCCCATTTTTCAGATGGGGAAACTGAGACCAAGAGAGTTTAAGTGATTTGCCTATAAAGTGACTTTCCAGCCATTTCCTCAATATGCTGCTTAAATTCTTGCCATCATCTTCTTGTCTCTGCAACCACAACCTTGGACATCATCCATAGGAGTCTAATTCTGATAAGAGTAGTCCAAATTTGATGCCTTCTATTTACATTTGAGGAAAAAAGAGAACTAGGTGTTAAGTTATGCCCAAGGTCATGCAGATAGTAAGTTTCAGAAGAATGTTTGAACCCATGACTTCTCTGTGCAGATTTAGTTCTCTCTCCAGTGTCCCATTTGCAATGTCATAAGCAAAAAGGAAGGAAGAAGAATATAGATCTATGAAGAATGAAATTCTAAGAGACAGAATTTCTGGATAATTATTAATCAATTTACAAATTAGGTTAACTGTCAATCAACACATTGATGGTCAATGATTTCTCTTGTAACCAAAGATGCCAAGGGAGACCCTGAAATACTTAAATCTCTTCTGAGAGAGATCTTCCTGGGCAAGTGAAAATCAACACTGATTAGTGAACATTTAATGAAGAGGTAAGCTAAAATTCTTCCTGCTGAGACCTTGGCTTGATTGTGAGAATCAGTAACATAAAGGCTTCTTCTTCCAGGAAAAGCTTGCCCAAACTGGATTCTGTTTATGCTCAAAATAGAAATTAGGTCTCCCAGTTGGGTGGGGTCCCCGTAGAACTAATGAGCATTGAAAAGTAGGAGAATCTCATCAATTAGCTATGACCTTAAGAGTCTGACTGATCTTTTCAGGAATTGGGCTTTAATAAAAATAAAAGAAAAATAATGAATCACAAATTAATAAGTTGGTATTAATTTGATAGCACAATAATAATTTCTCTCAGACCATTTTTAATGTTCCTTCTTATCCTATTGTTTTATGAGAATGAATTTAATGACTTCCAAAAAGAGAGCAGAAAAATGAATTACTGTATCAGAAGGATTCTGTTTATTATTCATTATCTCAAATTATTATAACTATTCTATTGGCTTTGAATCACTCTTAATGACTGCTATTTATGACATAAAAATTCCCATATTAAATCCTTTTTAAAAAATAAATAAAAATCCAATAAAGAAACAAAGAAGTCTGATACAAATTATTTTATTTGCAGAGAAACACAGAACTCTATTTATCTAAAAAAGAAAGAAAGAAAGAAAGAAAGAAATTGTACCAGAAAGGACAATTTAGACTGGTTTGCCCTGGTAATTCTCATAGATTTCATGATTTCATTTTTCTTCTTTTCAGTTGGATAATAAATTGAGGTTTTGTTAGAATTTATTTCTTATTTTCTCAAATATTTTCTGCAGGTAAAAAATAAAAAAAAACAACTAAAAACAGAACTTTTCACAAAGTTAAAAACACTACCTAACAAGATGTTAAAATTGTGAATATCCTATTATTGATAACTGATTTCCCTACATTAAACAAAAGGTTAAAAAAATCAATATTGCCTTACATTATGTATTACCTTTTAAATCAGTCAATATAGACATTCATGAAAAGAAGGAAGATTAGGTATGTCATGTTAACAAATCATTCAACCCTTATAATTCCCAGTTTATTCATCTGTTTTATGAGGGGGTCAGAGTAGATTAGGGCTTTTTCCCTTTATGTCTGTCATGGATTCATTTGGTAATCCTCTTCTAAAAATAATAAGTAAAAATGAATAAAATTATTATGATTACAAAGGAAATCAATGATATTGAAATATAATTATGAAAATTTTTTTTAAAATCTGCAAATCCCAGAGTAGCAACCAATGAGCTAATTGAATCTAACAAAATTCAATTTAATAAACATTTTTCTTTTCCTTAATTCTTTGGATCTTCACTCATTAGTTATTAATCCTGAATTTTTCTAGCTCTAAGCTTCTAAAATTCCAAAATAGAGTCATAAAACATAAAATGAATATGCCACAAATGGAATTACTGTTCCTCTCCAAGAAAAGTTATCAATCATGAGTCATTGTTAATCATTAGTCTCAGCAGTATCTGAGATTATAGCAAAGCCATGATGGCATGGTCTTGATGGAACAGTGAATTATTTCTAAAATCAAAAACAAAATCTTTATTAATATACTAATCCATCATTTTTTTTCTAGTTCTGAGATATGCCAGTTTGAAGATAGCTGTCTCATCTGCTTAAGGATTATTCTGTCTATAGTTTTCTTACATTGTTACCTCAAAAGTCTTTTCAAGGTAGAATATATTAGAAATTCTATATTGAATTTTCACATGCATGAACACATACATGTATATAGACACACACATACATGATCTGAAAAATCAGTGGAATATAGTGGGAAGAGCCCTCAGTCTGGAATCAGAATATCTTGGTTCAAGTATACCCAAAATAGTAACTTTCTATTGTTTCTGAGATCAAACATAAAAAATTCCCAGTTTGGTTTCTAAAGCCTTTCCTTTATAAGCCTATTCCTTCTTATTTTTCCAATCTTCTTACACTTTACTCACCTCCATATTATGCTACAACGCCCCATTTGCTGTTCCTCATATAATACACACTATCTCCTGACTTTGTTTTTTATGCCTAGAAGTCTCTCCCTTTGCATCTCTGCCTCATCACTCATCTGACTGCCATCAAGTCTCACCTAGGATCATACCTTCTTTCCAGTTCCCCCTTAATGCTTGTACCTCATCACTGAAATTACTTCCAATTTACTTTGCATATACCCTATTTGTACAAAGTTGTTTGTATGTTCTTCTCCCTTCCCCTCTCCCCCATTAAATTATGAGTTCCTTGGGGTCAGGGGCTCTTTTTGCCTTGTTTTGTTTCATCAATGCTTATGAAAATTCTGGGACATAATAAAAGTTTAATAAACACTTCTTGATGTGATTTCTACCTGTGAGACTTCGGACAAGATACTAAACATTTTTTGGTCTCAATTTCCTCATCTTTATCATAAAAGATGGAGTTGGATTGTATAGCCTCTAAGTTTTGATCTAGTGCGATGGTACCTAGCTCTACTTGAGGGAAATACTTTATTATACTCTCCTGGGAGAAAAAAAAAATGGAATCTGAGTGATTTTTAGGATAATTCTAGCAAAACAAAATATAATCAACCACTCAGAGAATTAAAAGTACTTAGTTAGCTGACAATTTCTAAATATTACCACAGTTATTCATGTGGTTCAGCTACTGAAACCCACTTAATTAGAATTTTTCCTCAAACCTATAACTTTTTTTCATACTAAAGTGTTTCTTGAGTACTGAAAAGATTAACATTACTCACTAATAAATAACTAATTGGGGCCCCAGGGAAAATAGTACACTCTTACAATTGAAATTATAAAACATTTTAAGATTTGCCAAATTCTTTAACTACATCATCTCATTTAATGCCCACAGCTACCCAAAAGATGAGGACACTGGAATGACTTGTTCAAACACACAGGAAGTATTTATCTTGGGTAGGACTCAAATATATGTCTTTAGAATTTCAAGACTAACATTCTATTCATAACACACAAGGGTGTAACTGAGAACCACTTTAATGTCAAAAAACATCTAATCTTTTGACCTAAGATCCACTTTTCAGAAATTATATCCCATCGACAGCTAGGTGGCAGAATGGATATACTATTTGACTTGAAGTCGAGACCAGAGTTCAAAACCTGTCTTGGCAGCCCTTTTTGTAGTGGCTAGAAACTGGAAACTGAATGGATGTCCATCAGTTGGAGAATGGCTGAATAAATTGTGGTATATGAATATTATGGAATATTACTGTTCTATAAGAAATGACCAACAGGATGATTTCAGAAAGGCCTGGAGAGACTTTCATGAACTGATGCTGAGTGAAATGAGCAGGACCAGGAGATCATTATATACGTCAACAACAATACTATATGATTACCAGTTCTGATGGACCTGGCCATCCTCAGCAACGAGATCAACCAAATCATTTCCAGTGGAGCAGTAATGAACTGAACCAGCTACGCCCAGAGAAAGAACTCTGGGAGATGACTAAAAACCATTACATTGAATTCCCAATCCCTCTATTTATGCCCACCTGCATTTTTGATTTCCTTCACAAGCTAATTGTACAATATTTCAGAGTCTGATTCTTTTTGTACAGCAAAATAACGTTTTGGTCATGTATACTTATTGTGTATCTAATTTATATTTTAATGTACTTAACATCTACTGGTCATCCTGCCATCTGGGGGAGGGGGTGGGGGGTAAGAGGTGAAAAATTGGAACAAGAGGTTTGGCAATTGTTAATTATGTAAAGTTACCCATGCATATATCCTGTAAATAAAAGGCTATGAAATTAAAAAAAAAAAAACAAAAAACAAAAACAAAAACAAAAAAACCTGTCTCAGACATTTACCAAGGTCCTCTGCAAATAACTTAATCTTTGTCAATCTCAACTTCCTCATAAATAAAAGGAGAAAAATAGAACTTACTGCCCAAGATTGTTGTAAAGATCAAATGAAATAACACATATAAAACACTTTGCAAATTTTAAAGTTAAAGCTATTACTATTATTATTATTACTATTGGTTTTCTTGGATTGTCCTAAACAATTGGATTGTCTCATCTAGGAGAAATATATCTAATTAATTTGTTGGCTTTCATCCTCTTATTACTCATTCACCATGCCCAAAATATTTACGAGTAAACACAATGCAAACTAAATGTGGCAAATTGGCTAAAGAAGGGTCTGCAATCTAAACAAAAAAATTTTTTGTGCATAAGATAGCTTCCAAAGCAATGAGTTCCGTGATGCATTTGGTCTATAGTATTATATTTGTTTCTTTGCTTGTTCTCTTTAAAAAGCTGCTGCTGCTGCTAGGTGGCCAGTGAATAGAACACTAGTCCTGGAGTCAAGAAGTCATGAATTCAAATCCAGCTATATATACTTATTAGATAGGAACCCTAAATAAATTACTTAATCCTGATTTCCACACACATCCCCAAAAAAAAGCCCTTTTTGATTTCCCAGCCTCCTTGGAACTCACTATTATTGATAAGATTTGACACATATTAGTGTTCTAAATTCCCTTGCCTCCCCATGGAAAGGAGAGAAATAGAATCCATTAATTATTCTCATGGATCAGAAGTAGTTATATTTTATAATCATTCTGTATCTGGTTTTCTTGGTTATAATTTCTCTTTTAGAAAGTTAATAATTATGGAATTAACAAAAATATAACCCCTTCCTTCTCAGAAGTCACATTCCAATAGAAGAGATAACAATTATATATGAATAAGTTTTATACAGCATAAATTGGAAGTAATTAGTTAAAGGAAAGCACTAGAATTAAAAGACATTGGGTAAGACTTCCAGTATAAGGTGGGATTTAAACTGGGACTTGAAAGAAGATAGTGCAGTCAGGAGGCAGAGATGAGGAGAACAAACCATTTAGGTATAGGAGATAGACAATTAAAATGTCCAGACTCAAGAGACAGACTGTCTTGCTTGACAAAGAACAAGGAGCCATCACTGAATCAAAGAATATGTTGGTCCACTAGCTGACATAATAAACAGTGGAACTCAAGTTCAAATCAAATCTCAGAAACTAGCTGTGTGAGTAGCTAAACAAGTCATTAACCTCTAATTATGTTTTCTCATTGAATAAAGACTAAGACAATAATTGTAAAGTACTTAAAATGTTTTTAAAAAAAGAAAAAAAAAAGGAAAACTCTGTGTGTGAGGGGGTGGGGTGGGCAGAGTTGCTAAAAAAAAAAAAAAAATCTGGGAAACTGAGAAGATCAAAGAAAAACCAATCAAAGATGTGTCAAACTAAGTGATATACTCTCCAGCCTGAGTTACCCTGAAGTCTATCTCTATATTGAGAATCTAAAGGATTTTCTATATTAATGAATAGATTAATCTATAATTGGAAGAATGTTTTTCATTTGGGTCAAGTTTATTCCCCATTCATAGATAGAACTTTTTTATTACTCCACTCCAAATTCTCAGCTGTCCAGAACCCTAGCTGTGAGATTCTCAGAGAGAGCAAAATGTCCCATCCAAAGGCTTTTTAGAAGATGAACACTGATTTTAGAAAAAATTTGTTCCCAACAAGAAAAGTGCCAATAATCTTCTTTTTTATTAGAAAATATTATTAAGGATTGGATTTGATTTTAGGTTAATATCTCAGTGTTCTGCTAGCTTTCTGAGGTAATGTCACTGGTTTGAGATAAAAAAAAAAATGACATCACAAATTTGAAAGACTTAAATAACCACACAGTGGGAATTGATATAGATACTGCTCCAGTGTTGTTCTAAATATCCAAAGGCCTCAGTGAATTGTGATAACCTTGAATATGTCTTTTTTTTTACTTTTTTTTTTTTTTTTTTTTAGCAATACCTGTTGTTGAAAGGGTGGGTAATAAGAAACAGCTTCCATCTTTCATTCCATCTGTTGTTCACTGCCAAGTCAGAAGAGTCAAAGGGGACACCTCAACTTTCCCAAAGCAACATGGGAGATTTTTCCTTGAAATAGGGAGTCTAGGCTATCTCAGGCTAAAAAAGATGTCACAAAGGGCCATGCTTTAAACTCATGTGTAGAGCTATCAAATGCTTTCCAAATGATTAAAGGTTCTACTTCTCATATCAATGACCAAGAAGTTTTTGTTTCACTTCCATGGTGTTTCTTTGAAGAGGTGAAAGTCCTTACTTACATCTTTACTTGGCTCCTCTTTGATTTTTTCAGCTTTTTAGCTTCTTGCCCCCCTTCAGCCTTTGGGAGAGAAAGGATTTCTGTTGCACATCTAAGCTGTTAAATGATGGCAAACTAAATGATGGCCACCCTGTGAACTTTGGTGACAGGAGAAAAGACTTTCAGGTGAACCTGTCTTTCGAGTCAGAATTAGTAGGTCCCTCTCACATTTAGAAGACTTCTTGGAGATTTGATGTTGGATGACTTCCAGTAGAGTTAAAAGTAATTTTGGAAGAAAGATGCAGTGTTGACTGTTGCCTATAGGAGCCCAGGAGATGCTTGGTTCTAGAATTTTCAGGGAATACCAATGACCATTGTTATCTGAAAATAAATTGAGTTATCTTGAATTTTTAATTTTCTTTTGATGAGTATATTAAAAATTCAATCAAATAGGGTTTTTTATCTTTTAAGAAATATAACTGAAATGTAATTCTTCTAGCCTTCTATAGCCTGCCAAGATGCTGGGTTATTTTCATTTTATCCACACTGATCAACACAGAAGTGTGTCATTCTTCAAGGCTCTGTCAGCATCCTTCATTTAGAATAATGTGATTGGTCCCCAAAGAGACAATGGCAATGAACTCTGAGTCTGTGTAGAGCAAAGGCCAACCATCTATCTTGAAATAATATTCTTTACCTAAATTTTATAGGATCTAAGCATCAGAGCTATCAGGGACTTCAGAGACAATATAAACCATATCTCCTCCCCTAGTAATTTACATATGAGAAAACTGATGAGAAAAAAACTGATGAGAAAAAAATAAATTATTTCCTAGTACAGTATATTAAAAAGCAGAAATTGAATCCAGATCTTTTCTTTCATTAAAAATTCAAATACCCTAGTTAAGAAATTTTTCTTCCATGTGTTTTCATTTACAACAATGTCACAACTGGAAAACTAAAAGAAGAATATATCTTGAATCATTCTAACAGCATACCCAAACAAGAAAGTTTGAATCACCTAGATATCTGGATGATAAGAGATTAGCTGAACAATATTGCATCATGTAATAAGGACCAGTGAAATCTGGATGGCAGGTAAAAGTGTTTATAATTGGGCCTTTTGTTTACAACTCTGCTAGGTCAGTGTAGTAGAACTTTCAAAGAAATGAAAATGAGTATTACTATGGAGAGTAATTAATCTCTCTATTCCATGCCAGGGGACAACTTCTTGAATAGACACAGGTATTCTCAATTACTGCAAAAAAATAAAATAAAAAAACAAGCTAGTTGCAGAATATAAGAAATTTAAGTATGCTCATTTTGCGCATATAATACATTAACTCAAGGCTACTACTGAGAACATTTCAGTTCCTGCTGTTATAAATATACATTTGTTTCCCATTCATCAGAGTAAGTAGAGACTCACATACCACACATTTGCTCCATTTTTAAAGTAACACAGACATTGCTTTTCCCTTGTTTCTTTTATTTTTAATTTGGAGAGGTTTTAGTGATGAGTCCAAATGCTATCACCATTTTCCCTGATCACAACTTTCCCAGTGAGTAAGGCCTGGGATTAAAAACTCATATTAAAGAGAAATTAAATGAGCTTTTATTTGACATTTGGACATGAGTGAATATCTTAGGGCCTACTCATTCAATAGTACTCATATCTCTTTAGATTTTACATTTTCTATACTGAGATTGCTCATACTTATGAAGTGAAGTATTCATTTGGATGAATTTCAAATACTATATATTTTTCAAAAATCATGTTTTCAAATATTCCACATGTCAAACGTAGACATCAAATCATATTTACACCTTGTGAATTATAGTTTATAAAGTAATTTCTGGATATTACTATACCTGAAGCAATTGTTGAGACCAGATACAGTAAATCGTTAGTGAACCCATGGAAGGGAGGGAGGAAAAGAGGCAGGCAGGCAGGCAGGAAAGAAGGAAGGAAAGAGGGAAGGAAGGAAGGAAGGAAGGAAGGAAGGAAGGAAGAAAGGAAGGAAGGAAGCAAGTAAGGAAGGAAGGAAGGGAAGGAAAGAAGGAAGGAAAGAAAGGAGAAAGATGCAATCTCCAAGCAAGATTACTTCAGATCAATACTGATTCATTGTACTCTGTAACTACAATCCTAAATAATGAGAAGCCTAATATATCCAATATTCTTTTATTTATATTCAGATTCATCTAATACTACACAAAGAGAGTTATGGATAAAAGAAAGTCTGGTACAATTATTTTTAATTATTGAAGTTCCAAAGAAGAAAAGTCTGGCTAGATGTCAGTAAAAAGTTGCTAACAATAAGCATTACCCCAAAGTGGCACTACAACAACTTCATAAGGCAGGGAGTTACTAATATGGGCTGCAACTTATACAGTTTTTTTTTAAAAAGCCATTTTTATATAGTTTGTATATTTTATTCTCCTTTATTACTACAGAAATTTTATCAGATGTTTACTATAGGTAATAAATATCCCCATTTTACAGATGAAAAAAAGTCTCAGAGAAGTTAGGTGATTTGACTTCAGTCATCAAATTTTTCTACCATTAGTAAATGTTTTACACAGAAATCAAAACCTGTTCTCTCTTGGATCTAAGATTAACATGCTTTCTGACCAGAAATCACTTTAGACTTTAAGATTTTAATTTCATTTATGGTACTTCATGTTTTCTCATATACAACTTTATTTGATTCTTAAAACAACCCCAAAAGTGTGATTTACTATTGTTCCAAATTGTAATCTAATATTAAATTATCATGGAGTTTTAACATTGTTTATTTTTTGAATTTTGGATCTAAAGTCTGATGTTCTATCCTTTTCACTACCTATTAGTTTTCTCAAGCTAAATGTATTTAGCCAAGTGAGATTTACGACTTCCACTGAAAGTTTCCTGGAAAAGCTTGGGGCCAATCATTGACTGACTGTCTGAATTAATTAATTAATTAAAATCGTATTTAAGTTCCTACTATATGCAAAATACTGTCAATAAGTCTTTTCAGAAAAAAAGAAAACATTTTAAGTCCTTAATCAGTTTGAGATAATCAGATTCTCAATGTAATTCTTTACATGCAATAGGAAAAACTACTCCAAAACCATTCTGTTTAAAAAAAAAAAAAAAAAAAAAGATCATAAGGCACTCTAAGCACATAGAAGACAAACCCTTCTCCCAAGAAGTTTAATGGAGGAGACAGAAGTCAGAAGAAAGAAGTGAGAAGGAGATGATGGAGGATTGCCAACAAAAATGTATAGCATCCAAAATTAGAATGTCTTGCTCAAGAAATAGCAAGAAAACTAATGTTACATGATACCAGACCACCTTGAGGAACATAAGGTATAAAAAATTGGAAAGGCAGTAGCACAGATTATGTAAGTCACTGTACTATAATTTATTGCAAAATCACCTAATGGTTTGACTTTACAATACAATAAATGGTAAAGACACACTAGTCTTGGAATTTTACAAGTTCATTGGGTTTGAGAAAAGTTACAAGCAAGATAATTCTCTAATTTTAAGTATGGTATCCAACTTCCAAATCCTATCTCTAAAATGGAGTCCTTTGAGGCAGGAACTTGTCTTTTTGTGGCTGGCTCTTAACTGCACAAAACACCAATTAAAATAGTCTATCTAGTTCTGTAGATAAACCCTGGGGAGTTGCCAGAATACAGAAAGAGAAAATAATTTGTTTAGGAGCAGAGAATTATAATATTCTGAGGTGGGATTTGAATCGAGATCTTTAAGATTCAAAAATTATTATTCTCTCATCTATCTATTTATCTATCCACATCATAAAAGCATAAATGGTGACTATATTGAGTTGAACTTGTATTTTTTTCCTTTGCCCTAAATCATGTTAATCAAATTTAGTGGGGTGGCAACAAATAAATAAAGAATGAATAAATGAACAGATAGATAGATACACCAACCAACCAGCCAAAATAACAAACATGACAAATTTACTTTAGCAAATAAATCCAGAATAATAGTAAGCAGTGAAAATAGTGGTGTTTTACTTTCCTTTTCTAAAGTACAAACTATTATTTCAGTTGAATAGTTTCTGCATCTACTGGAGGGAGCCATGGAATTGGGGAGTTTATTCTTCAACCTACTATAAATTTAATGGGCAACCTTAAATGAATCACATAATTTCTCTATCTGCAAAATAAGACAAAAATACTTACCTGCACCCAACTGATGGAGCAGCATTAGGAAATATTAAATTGCTTAAATAAATAAAAAATTTCAAGATCCTTTGTCCTTATTGGAATAGTTGAAACAGAAAAAAATCAAGGTTTTGTTGATAGCATCATCATTATCCAAATGGAAAGTAATTTCTGTAACTGCCATGCTTCAAATATACACTCTTATTCTGGTTAATTTCTGCATAAGTATTTCAAGAACAAGGGAATAAGCCAGTATTATTACTAATGGAGAAGAATAAACAAGGTACATAGTTCTTTCCCTGATCAGCAGCATATTAGTAAAAGATTCAGGACAAAATTAAATTGAGATTTCTCCTCAGAGAGGAGAGGCATTTGATAAAGAACAGTCTGAAAAGACATCTGTCTTACATACTGCTGCACGTTAACATTTCCAGTCACTAAATTAACTTCAGTCAAGGTTAACTAACTCCATTCTATTGCCCCAGAAGGGTCTCTTGGTTATAGAATATGTACTTGAATCCTTCTGGAGATTGCAAAAGGCCAAATGAAATCTTTCACATTTGGCTAGGGAGAGGAAAGCAGAAAGCAATAATTTGGACCCTAGTGAAATATATTATTGGATGTATGTCTCTTTTCATATCACTGTCCAGAAGGTAGCCCTCTCTCATCTCTGGTATTCAGAAGCCTGGCTAATGCATATTTAATATGAGGGGTCATTTGTCATTTCTCTGACAAACCTCTCACCTTGGAAGGGAGAATCATCTTTTTCACTCAATCACTAGCCAAAGTAAACAACAAATTGTAACAAGAGATAAAGATAAATGAATGTTAATTGGTTCTTTTAAAAACAGGGAGAGATACTTTAGGGAAAAGATGGATAAGTACTTTAGCCTGAAAAAGTAGAGAAACTGCACAATGACAGATTCTTTTCCTTATGGCAAATACATCTGACATATGATAAACTGATACTAATATACATTCTGGGACAAAGTCTCTAGAAAGTAAGTTAGGAAGGTAATCAGGTATATTCTGATCCCAGGTCTGCTAGTCACTCACTGTATGGCCTTGGGCAAATCCCTTATTCATGCTCAGTCTCAGTTTATCCTATACCAAAAGGGGATATTAAAACCATGAAGAACCATAGAGGTGATTTATGTGAAAGTTCTTTGAAAGAACTGAACTTCCCATATAAATATGAAATATTGTTTTTGTCTAGGTGGCATGTAATATCTCCAGGCAAATCTAGGACATAGATCCACAAGGAAGAAAATAAGTGTTAAATCATGACATGTTTCATTCTCTGGTCTGAAAATGGTCAAAGGGAAACAACATCCTTGCTTTAATGATTTGTCTCAATTTTACTCAATTCCATGATTACTAACCAGGCAGGACAGAATACCCAAGGAACAGAAGAAAGCAGATGAGATTTTTTTTTCTTTTTAGTTTTGAGATAATGGGAAAAAAGAAATTCATATATATTTATGAATATATCTATATATGTGTATGCACCTATATACTTTACTATATGTGTAATTCTTAAAATTCTCAAAATTCCCTGTATATGGGAATACCTTATATGTTTAAAAACTTAATTTGTATCTTTCCCAAAAGAAAAATTGGATTAAATATTTTATATATCTTCCATTAAAATATAAATTTAGACTATCTACCTAAATCCATATCATCCAGTAAAAATCCAATATGAAATAACCATGATAATTGAGAACTTGTTTAAACACAAATGAAAGATGAAAGGAATAGTCTATTTGATTCTTCTCAAAAACAAAGTATTAGTATTTACAAAAATGTCTAAAATGATCTTTAGACTGACTTCTTGTTGCATCACTATAAAGAATGAATTCATAGGATAGAAAGATCATGGAGAAAGAAGTCCCTGGAGAGATCCTCTGGTCTAACCTCATAATTTACAGATCATAAGGTGCCAGGGTCCTAATTGAAGGAAAAATAGATGTCATCTCACAGAACTCCCTCATTTTCCAGGTGAAAATACTCAGGCACATATAATTTATCTGATTTGCTCTAGATTATATGGCTCTGGAGACAACAGAATAATGAGGAAACTCTCCTTTGTGGCAGCCTTTGTCTTATATCTGCTATGACCTTTTCTCCAAATATTTTAGCTTTTTTCTCCTATGCCATGATCTTAATCCTGTTCAATTTATATTCTTCCTCTAACAAGGGCCCTGGACCTAGCTACCACCCTTCTGTGATGCTCTGACCAAGATGCAATATAATAAGACAACCCCCTCCCCAAATTCTAGAATCTGTGCTATTCTTAATGCAGCTTCAGACCGAATTATCCTTTTCCTTTTTGGAGATTGGAAAGGCTACCATTACATAGCCTTTATTCATATTGAACTATTTAATGTGTTCACTAAAATTCAGGATTTTTTCCCCCAAGGTCGATGTCCTGCCATACATTGCCCAAACTTGCAAAATTAATCTTTAGAATCTTTAGAAAAATCTTTAGAATATTTTGCATATAAATATATCATTTTAAATATTGAGTAAAATCTAACCTTTCTCTTCTTTCATTCCCACCACCACATTTTTGGAGTATTGCAATAGTCTGTTGGTAGGTCTATTACCCTGCTTCAAGTTTTTTCTTCACTCTAATCTATTCTCCATTCAATTACACTTGCCACCGTGATTTTCCTAAAGTATAGGTGCAGTCATGTCACCTCAGTACTTAATAAATTCCAGGGACCCCTTATCACTTCCAAGGTCAAATAGAAAATCCCCTGTTTGGCATTCAAATCTATATACAATACAGTCCCCTGTCCCCTACCTTTCTACTCTTCTTAGGCCTTATTCCCTACCACTTACTTTTTGATTAAGGGACACTGACCTCTTTTCTCTCATTTTCTCTGATTGTCCCAAATATTGGAAATGTTCTCTCTCCTCACCAAGGCTTTTCTGACTTCTTTCTACTGTAAGCATTTTTAAATTCTTTTTATTTTTTGTACCTTTCCTCCATGGATCATCTCAAATTTATCATGTTTATTTCTTGTTTGTACAAAATGAAAATTCTTTTCATTAAACTGTGAACACCTTGCGAAGAGGAACCATATTTCCTTTTTTTGAATTCCCAGTATCTTACACAGTAGCTGGCACATAAAAGGTACTTTAAATAAATATTTATTATCTGACCAATGTGGCAAATGTAATTAAGCTTTCTGTACTGATTATGTGATGTGAAGAGCAAATATATTAAGGCATTCTGGTCTAGGTTCTACAATTTGTCTTCATTAAAATGATTTCAGTAAAGGTATAGAATTTTGACTGCACCTTAAAAGATGAATAGAATTTAAATAGGCAAATAAGAGTGGGACTGGTTTTCTGTGTGGAAAGAGCAGGAAGAACATCATTAACACAGAATTTCTGAATTTTTAGAGACTTTGATCTTTAATAAAAATTCCACCCCTCACTGAAATCTTTTCAAACCAACTGATTTCTCCTTCTTCTCAATTCTATAGCACTTATTATCTGAAGAATTCATTTGGCTCTTATCACACACTGACTGCCTCGTATTTTAGTTATCTTTTCATGTCTATATGTCTTATCTCACCAACAATATTGAAAGATCTTTGGAACTGTGCCTCATGCTTTAACAGTGGCCCCTGCTCCTACTACAATGTCCTGCATATGCTTGTCTTTCGCATAGGTGTTGATTAAAGTAGATACAAATACATTTGATGTATTTCTAGTGATTTCAAAAACCACAGTGTGACCTTTGGGGACTCTACTAGAAACCACAGAAAATCACAGAATCACAGAATTTTAGGACTATTTAGGTTCTATTCAGAACTTTAGAAGTCATACTCCATTCTGCTATCTGAACAATAATTCCATACAATATACCAAGCAAATAGTTACCCAGCTTTTTCTTGGAAGGTCTCCAGTAGAGAAAAGCCTATCTTGGGGCAAGATTCTGTTGTATAACAACAACAATAAGAACAAGGAGTATTTTATGGCATTTTAAATTTCACCAAGTGCTTTCCATATATTATCTAATTTGACTCTTTCAAAAATCCTATGAAATAGATGATACTATTTTCATTTCCCACATTAAAAAACTGAGGATAAGAAGTTATTTGCAAAGAGTCACACAAGTAGTAAATGTCTCAGATCTTCCTTTCTTCAAACCTTCTTTACTTCAAGGAAAGTATTTTATTCTATATCTTGTCCCTTGATTCTCCATAATAATGAAAACTGAATTGAGCAGCTTTACCTTTTCTGCATAGTTTGTTGTTATTTTCTTAACCACCAGAGCATGGATTTTCTCCCTTCTTGGTCCCTGTAGAGCTTTAAGAAAACCAAAAACCAAAAAACTCTTTTTTTTTTTTTTTGCTTTTGTGCATGCACATACCACCAAATTGAGATCACTGTTAGCTCTGTCTTTCCTGATATTCTCACATACACATACTAAACTTTTGAATTCATTCTGTCATCTTCCCCTACCACCATTTTCTATGCAAATCTGTTTTTTTTTTTTTTTAAATCTAAGTTAGTAGATTAATTCACTGTATATATACAGTGGTCTCATTGACAATTTGTCTTTAGCTTCTCTTTGTTCCTTCCCTAATTCTTCCTCATGGAATCATAGCAACAGTGCAATAAAGTATGCAATGATACAATTCAACAAATATGTAGCCATTTATTTGTAAAACAAATTGGTAAACTCTGTAATGGAGATACAATGATTAAAGTGCAAGAGCATTTTTTCTTAAGACTACCTCAATATGCCTTCTCATGCCCTAATCTAAGTTGTATTTCAAATCATTTCTCTTATATAAGCAATAAATACTTTCTTCAAGTTAAGCTGAAACTCCATCTCTTACTCTTTTCTTTATCCATGAGCAAATCAAAAGTAAAACAAACATGTCTAATACCATGAGAAGAGAGAGGAGTTTTCTCTTCGATAACTAATTCTTATCCCACATTCTAATGATCCAGAAAAAGAACAATTGTGTAAAGGCAGTCACTGAACCAGTGCCTGCTTACTTTCTTAAGCCTAAGGGATACCTTTATGTGAAATGGGGTTTATGACTTTCAGGAGACTGGAGGAATTACATTCAGATAAGAGATGGATGTTCTTTACATTCACAGACCACAAAGCATAGTTTCCTTTTGATCCATTACATGGCCAAAAATACTCACATTCAAATATGAATTAGGATCTTTATTAAAAGAGACTATCTCTTCCTTTTATTAGGATACTTCAGTTAAATGATGATAAAAAATAGTTAAAGGAAATACTGAAAAAAGAAAAGAAAAATTCCCAAGTGCCACTTAGTTCAGACTCCTTCCATCTCCCCTAATGCTAAAATCAAAACCATCCAATTAGTTTAGTTGCCTGGCAGTTACTTATAGATATTACACAATGCCTACAGTTTGATCCAGCTGTTAGAGTGATAATACGAAATGTTCATTTTAAATATGGAAACTTGGGGACACATATTCCCTACTTTCAGTCTCTTATGATCATAAGAATATTCAATATTCATTCCAATGGATTGTACATACATGGGGTTATATTTCACCCTGGGCACATTTCTATGAAAAGTGCTCACAAACCAATTAGAATTGTGTAGCCTTGCTGTGGGCTGAATTCTACCCAATTTTAAGGACATTCATTTGATATACTAACTGGTCTTGAATCCCTACATTTGCTCCCTATATAATTCTGGACTAGTTACTTACATCTCTGACCTTTAAGTCTCCAAGATGCAAATCCTATATCTATTATATCTTGGATATATTGAGTTCCACACTAGAATATAAGGTTTTTGAAGGAAGGAATCTTTTGCTTTTCTTTTTTTATTATTATTATTCTCTGAGCTTAGTGCATTGCCTGACAGATAATAGACTCTTAAAAATGCTAACTGATCTCTAAAAATAGTAACAATCACTAACAAACAGTAGTTCTCACTACTATACAGAGTTGTAGTGAGTATTAAAGGGCAGAATATATGCAAAGTCCTTTGCAAACCTTAAAACATTATAAAGATTAGTTATCATTATTATCATTACCCCATCTATTCCCAGGATCTGCCTTTCTACTAAATAAATTTTCCTTTTATTCTCATTGTCATTATTATTTGAGGTCATGAAGTTGCCCTGGAATATCAGAGAACTTCTCTATGTGTAGTAGATCTTTAGTTAATACCTATTAAATGAAACACTGAGTACCAGAACTCATTACTTTTGTTATTTACTAACATAAATGAATCCAAAAAGTGCCTTTAAATAAATATTTGAAGTCTCTTCTCCTAAGATAAATGAAAATATTAATAATACCCATGACAGAACACCCTATGGGCTTACTCTTAAGTGCTGCAATACAATAAACCAGAGAACAGATCCAGATAACCTATTGATGGCAATTCACAAGCAAGCTATTAGATTATTTTAATAGCTGTGGTTTAATAAGAAGGGGAGAGAGGAAATGACACCGAATTTGATTTGTATTCTTGTCTTCCTTGGGTGGACCAACATTTTTGCTCTACTGAAGCTACCAAAAAATTCCCAGTTCCATACTCAGGGGATGGCACCAGTCTGACAATTGAACCAACTGGTCATGGGCAATGGTTTACAGGCAGATTGGATTCTTTCATATTTGCTTGGGCAATGATGTGGGACAGCAGCTCTTCTGAAAATTCACTAAAATATTTATAACACAGTAGCTACAGGAAAAGTAATGGCATAAGAGTTATAATATACAGTTTTGCCACTAATTATTTGTGTGATTCTAGTCAAATTACTTGGACTTAGAAAAATCTAATTTGGAAACTGAGAATGTACTAAGATCTCTTCTTCCTGAAATGTCCTGAAATACAAAGAATGCCTGTAATTTAATTTAAAGAAAATTAAATTATCTTATACTTATATATATATATATATATATACACTTATCTGTATACTATATTATAACTGATGGTGGATTAGACTCACAGTCTATTCAGTCTGAACATGAACAACCTTAATAAAATTGCAAGTCAAACCACTTTTAGTACTAGGAGTCTCCCCATACTCCTCCTAATCACTGCACAGACAGCAGGTGGACAAGACCAGGCAAATGAAATATGATTAGTTAATAGGAGGCAGCAACAAGTAAACAGTCTGAATTTTCTGCATCTTGTCCTTGGCCCATATTAGCTACTACATGGGTCACACATTCATTCCTTCAAGCTACTGCTACATATATATATATAACGTATACTACCATATATAGAATTATATTAAAGGGACTCATGATTCAAAGACAAAAAAAAAAAAAAAGTGATCTCAGGCCTTTTTGAGTTTACATCCTTACAGGAAGAAATAACATTTATCCAGAAAAGTAAATGTGAAATATATAAAAAGTAATTTCAAGGGGACATTAGGAAATAAGGCAATCAGGGTAGACCTGCTGTAGGAGATGGCTCTTAAGTAACATCAGAGGAACCTACTAACTATATAAGGTATAGGTAAAGAGATGTGGAAGACAGACAACAGAGGCATTGAGATGAGAAATAGACTTTTATGTACATAGGGTAAAAAAGGATAATTTGAGTGGAAAAAACTGGTAATAAGTAATATGTTTAGAATAAGGGTGATGAAAAGATAAAGAAGATATGGGTGCTTCCCTCAAAAGAATCCTATTCTAAAAGAATTTAGTTAAAATGGATAATTTCTATTTTTTTTTCCAATTCTGGTATATACTTCTGTGTCTCTTAGTGGAAGATTTCCCATTTGTCCTTTTGCTCTAGGATAAAGAGGGGAAAAGTAAACATGAATGAATGAATGAATGAATGAAAAAGTATTTGCTGAGTGCTTGCTATAGGCTAACAAGTGTGTTAAGCTCTAGAAATATAAATATAAGAAGCAAAATAATCCTTTCTTTCAAGGAGCTAGATTTCTACTAGGGTTAAAGAACATATATAGAACACAGTAGGGAGAGGTGCTTTGTTGTAGAAAACCTCAGGGATTATGATTGAAGACACAGCATAATTGATTGGTTCATCATTTATAGGAAGAGGAGTATTGATTTAATATTGTTCCCAGAGCTAGAAGTGGAAGATGGAGTAGGAGTGGAGAGAGGATACATGTCATTACAAAGACTACAAATCAATTCAATCAATCTGCAAGAGAATTTCAGAGATGTTAGGATAACAATCCATGACATTGATTTCTTTATCTCAAAGTTTCTATAACTAATCACCACTGCCCATTCTGAGACATCAGAAAGAAGTGAATAATCCAGATTATTTGCTGCAAATATGTTATTCTCCTAAAGAATAGGTTTAAAAGATTTAGGAGGCCAGGCTTAGAAGTAACTAAGTTCACAAAGTTCACTAAAGAAAAACTCAGTGCCCAGTGCCTAAGGGCCAGTTTGTCTAGGTAAAAGAAGTGAAATGAGGGCTCTCATCTTAACCCAGAGATAGTCTGATCAAGGGGGAGACATTTTTTTAAAGGTTAAGTGAAACTTGCCAATCCCTATCACTTAAAACTATCTGACAGTGGCTTGAGCTCAACTCAAGCTTACAAATATTCCATGGTTAGAAAAGCAATGAAGGAATTTCATTTCTAAAGAGAAGGAATGTAAAGTGCCCAATCAATGTGATCTATTTCACATCAACATTTTCTTTTTTTTACATCATATTGAAAAAACTGCAGAATTTCTGCAAATTCATAGTGCACCAGTTGATAATTCAACACCAAGGCAAATAAAACAAAAGAATTCAAGCAAGCTTTGTCTCCTTCTTCTTTGTTTTTAGAGCATATGATATAAATGGGCAGTGCCTGGCCTTGTAGGTTTTAGTGCTTACTTGGACAAAGGGTTCATTGGAATTTTCTTTATTGCTTTTGTGCTACAAAAATTCACAGAAATCCGCAATCATAAAACTAGCAAAATGATACTTCCTAAATTAAGGTACTATGAAGCTTCTTCTGTTAAGATGTCCCACGTGTTCTTAATGCTGTCTTCTTTGAAGGCAAGAATTCATATTAGATGTTAGGAGAAAGTACTATAATATAAATAAACTCCCAGTCTCTTCTGAAGATAGAGAAAAGTGAGAAAAAAATCATAGGGAATGGTGTTTCTTGTCATTTTTTTCTCAGTCTTTCTAGCCTTTATCCTTCCTATGGAAGTTTTGATCAATTAAGAAATTCTTGAAATGCTTGAAAGAAACTTCTAGAATGGATAGATCTTTCCAACCTATCATTTTACAGCTTTTTTTCCCCTTCCCCCTTTTTTTCTCTCTCCCCTGAACTTATATTCTCTTTTCTTCCTCTTCTTCCCTCATCTATTTTCCCCTCCCCCAAAATACTTTCAATTCAGCCTTTTATCAAACTGTTTGATATTAGAAGAAAACAGTTTGACATAGTAGACACTTAATGAATAGTTATAAGAGGAGGTAGCTATGTAGCAGAAAGAGCAATGAATCTAAAGTTGGAAGACATGTTCAAATTTTACTTCTGGTGCTTAGTACTGTGTAAATTCTGCAAAGTCATTTAGCCCTCCTATGCCTTAATTTTCTCAGATATAAAGTTAGGGAATTGGACTGGATACACTGTGAAGTTCTTCCTAACTTTCAATTTCCAATCTTATAAAATGAGCTGTAAAGTTACCAAAAGATTGCAGTTACAAAATGATTAAAAATTTTATCTTCAAAAGATGGAGAAATTTTCCTACCTAAATTCCTTCAGGTGTGTATTTAAAGGTATCTGATAGAAATTGTCCATAATTAAATCATACTTTTTTGGCACCCTCTAAAGAATAACAATAACAAAACTATACAAACAAAAACAAACCTATCTAGATCATCAGTTTTCTAACTTTCAGTCATTTGGTATAGAGTTATAAAAAATCTGAATCAATATCACATGGATGAATATGCAAATGCATATTGCCCATTTAGGGAAACAAATGAAAAAGTAAACCAATCAGAGATCCATGCAACTTTTCTGAAAAATTCAGGTAAGAGAAACAAAAGTGTTTTATTTTTCCCACTAACCATCAGACCAGCACATTTAATTGAATATGATATCAATGTAGAAGAAATAGCACTGTCCTGGGTATTAAGAAAACCGGATTCTCTGACTGGATGCTAAATTGTTATGAATCTTTGCCCAAGGAATCATCTCTGGTCTTCAATTGCTTAATCTGCTGAATGAGGGGTTAGCACTGGATGGTTTTTAGGGCTCCTAATTCAATCATTACATAATTCTTAAATCTTTTCTGAAGAGAAAAAAAGGTTTGTTTTAGTCACTGTTCAATTGTGGGGAGGTCTAAAGAACAAGAAAAATGACATCTGACTAATTGTAATCAACAGCAAATTTAGAAAGCTATTATTTAAGAACACCTAAGTGAAGCACTGATGGGCAGCTTAGGGTAAAGTACACTGGAAAATGCACCAAACTGATTGCAGTCATTGTGAAGAGTTGTTAGAAACAGCATGCCAATTACAAAGAGATAGACCCACAAATTCTACCTCAAAATCTTCACTATCATCCAAATGTTAACTGGGTAATTCTTCAAGGTCCAGGGATAAATGCTTTTTTTCCTCCTTCCAAAAGCGGCTGTGTGGTAAACATAGAGAATGTAATATTTCCAAAGATTAATTTGAATTTAATTTTTAAAAAGCCTTCTACATTGGTGTTGAAACTTTATTGAAGAAACTCAATCAGAGTTGATCAGGAAGAAAGATACCAGCTGTATCTAAAAGACCCAGTAAGGATTTCTACCTATGTTCTACTTTCAGGTTGCCTATAGGCAACAATTAAAATGGAGAGTCAAGGTCTTGTGTTGGAGTTGGGAATGACTCTTTTATAATCTGATGGTTAACTTGCATATTTTGGGATAAGAAATACTAAGAAAATTGAAGAACCACTTTTTTTTCTCTCTCTCCCTCGCTTCCTCCTCTCTCTCTCTCTCTCTTTCTCTCTCTCTCTTTCTCTGTCTTTTTCTCCCTCTCTCTCTCTCTTTCTTTCTCTCTCTCTCTCTCTCTCTAATTGAGAGGAAAATCCTATAAATGTAGTATCCTTTGTAATTCTGGTCTCATCTTAAATTATAATGAGTAGTTATAGTAATGAGTAAAATAGTAAAATGATAGGAAGAAATAGGAAGACAGAAAAATCCATGTAGACAAATGCAATTAATTTAAAAGATAAGATTTATGAAATGATGTTGAAATAATCCTATTTAAGTTACTCAAATCTTTTTATTAAGAGAAAAAAGAATGAGTTGATTACAAAATGGAAGTGATATATGATTGATATAAACTACCGTTAGATTAGAGGGCTTTTTAACTTAAATTCATGACTTGGATAGTCCCTGGTATGGTCATTTGGTGAATCTGAATTCAATTTTAGATTATTTTCAAGATGTCATAGCCTGTTTATTTTGCATGTCATTATTCATCATCATAATAACATAATTGGTTTTATATCTCCCATAGCATCTTTTTGGGCCAGATGATACAAGAAATCATTCATTTGGATCCCTACTCTATCCCAATCAGTATTAATCAATTTGATGTGATCTCATGGGGATAGTGATTAGTAAGTTCTAGGCTTCAGAGCTGTGAACTGCAGATTCTAAGTTCACTTGTTTAATTATAGGAAGTTAACTAGAAGAGGTCCTCCACCCTTGTTTTCCTTTCTCATGGTGATCAAGCCCAGTGTGGCAGAGATGACTCAACCATATGGAAAGTTCTCCAATTTATTTTTCTTCTCCAGACATTTTCTCTTATCTAACATAAGCAGGTGACCATTTTATGAATATCTTATAACTACTTAGTCAAGTGAAATGCACCATGCTTTGCTCAATCTATGATCTTTCCTTCTTCTCTCCTCTCCACCCACCCCCAGTAATATGTCATATTATCACCCCTGATTATCATTTTTTGGCTCTGAAGAGCAGATCATGAGGAGGAACTGAGATCCACTTCATTACAGAGGACCTTGAATAATGTGCCATTGGCTCAGAGCTCTGACTCAATCTCTTTTATTGTAAATTGAAGAGTTTTAATTCCCACAATAAGTAGAGTGTCATTCATATTTTACAGATGGGAAAACTGATACTACCCAAAAGTTAAAAGAGCAATGATATCTTCTAGTGAGTAATTGTCGATTTCTTGCCTCAGAAATCTATTTTTTTCTTCTCCCTTATTTTCTCAATTCTTCCACCCCAATCTTAAAAAAACTCCATAATTAGTAATCAGCAAGAAAACCAGATCCTTAATTAATATAACTATTCTTTACAAAATGCCTACTCCTTGAATATATAAGCCAAAATGGATAGGCCTTCCTTTTGCATATCTCAATAGCCAAATAAATAGGGCTTGATGTTGCCTTTGATACTTTGCTAGATGAATAAATAGCAATTCATTTAGCTTACATTTTCCCTAGCTATTACTTTACAAATTCCCTGAACATTTCTGTTATTTAATAGAAAAATGTCAGGCCTGATAGAGAAGAGTGCAAAACAGTTCCCATGTAAAATGCTTTAAGCTGATTAAACTATGTATAGTTCAACAAAGAGAAAAACCCAAATATTTGAGATAAGTTAATAATAATAGCTAACATTTATAAAGCATTTATGATATGCCAGGCACTACGCTAAAAGCATTTACAATTTGATCTCACTTGATCCTCACAACAATCATGGGAGGTATGTGTATTATTATTATCTCTGTTTTGCAGATGAAAAAACAGGCAAATGGAGGTGAAGTGATTTGTCTAAAATTAGTGAATAAGTGGACCAGTCCTAGATTTGAATTTAGATCTTCTTAACTCTGGGTCCAGTGTTGTATACACTGTGCTACCTAATTGCTATTGTTTTAGTGGAAATATTGCAGTCATCATATAATGTATTTTTCCTCTTTGTCAAAGGAAAATAACCATTTAAAATCAGTAAAATAGGGGGAACATACATTCATTTGTGAGATTATATAGATGAAGTTATATTCTTTTAAAAATCTTCAAATTCACTTATAAAACTATGTTAATTTCAAGTAATATTTTAAGACTTCCCTGTCTATGAAACAGTGACCCTATATATCATCTCCATGACAGAATTAATCAAATAAAAATTATTTCATTGATAGATATTAACACTATCTTCCTAATACAGAGACATTCTTTATAATCTAGACAAAGTGACCATTAAAATAGATGAGGCTTAGAAGATCTGACTGGAACCTAAAGTGACTTCAAAAAGTTCTGAAAAACCAAAACAGTTTTCTCATAGTTTCATCACAGTAACACATTTTTGATATTTTAGGAAGATTGTACCACATTTAAAAATGGCACCTGAGCAAAATAATTTGTCTGATAAATGGCATGACTGATGTGCTTAATATCATATGTCTTAGCTATGAAAATGAGCACTGACTGGTTCATTTTACCAGAACCATCCCACCCCTTATCCTACCAAATACAGGAATGTCTGGACTAAAAGATACTTTGAATAGACTTTTCCTTTTCTTGCAATTTTATTTTCATTTTTGATGGGATTGGGTTGTTGCACAGGCATGCTACACATATGTGTGTATATGTATGTGAGCATGTTGGTGATTGCTGGGTGAATGTAGGGTGAAGAAGTATCTAAAGTACATAAAAGAAAGTATAACTATTATTTATATATAAAATGTAGAATTTAATAAAATATTCAACCATTTTAAAAGTGGGTTAAATTTTTAAATTTTTAAAAAATTATAAGCAACTAGATTTACTAAATCTATAAATTTGGTACAATAATGCAAGATGTAGGGTTACAGAGAAGTAATATGATAGAGATGGGACTAAAATCAGACTCTAATACTGGCCCTATATCCTCCATACCACAGTGTATTCATTATGGTAGTTTGCAAACTAAGAGTTCACTCAGTGATGAAATACCAAGTCAATATCACATAAATGCATGTATTTGTTCTAAATTTTTTCAGTTATTTGCTTTTTTAGAAGTTTTCCCTAAATATTACTTATATAAGATGGACAAAATATAGGGCTAATTAAAATGTGCATATCTCAGGTGGCTAATATGAAACTAGGACTAGCAAATATTTTCAGAAAACACTATGAAACTGCCATGCAATGCTCTTCTTACATCCAAAGTAACAATATAAAATTGTGGAATAATACAAATGCATTTTTGGTGAAATTGTGAATTGGTACAATTATTTTGGAAAAAAGTTAGTAAGCTATCTATACTATTAATCTAGAAATGCTTCTGCTAGGTATACATCCCATAGAGATCACTGATCAAATAAAGGTCTCAGAAAGGCAAAAATCTTTTTAGAAGCACTTTTTGTGTAGTAAAGAACAAGAAAGAGAGTAAATGCTCTGTTGGGGAAGAGATATATAAAGAGAGAGACAGAGACAGATGTTTAGATATAGAGAGATAAAAACACACATATATACATACAAAAACAGTAAATGAATATTTCTGTGCTATAAGAATCAATAGACACAATAAATACAGATCTACATGAAAAATGTGTATGAATGGATAAGATGAGACATAAACATATCTAGAAAAATAATATATACAATGAATACAGAAATGAAAATATAAAGAACAACCAACACACACACACACACACACACACACACACACACACACACAGACACACACACACACACCAAAACAGAACATTAAAAACGATGAAGACTGAGCTTGGTCCCTAAGGTGAGATATAAACAGATAGTTTTTCTTATTCCTTCAAAAATGTGTGGGAATGGGATGCAGTAGAGAGGTGTCTATTAATGTGAAACAATTCATCTAAAATTTTTGGTTTTTTTCTTAGTTACTTATAAGGGAAAGCTTTCTGGAAGAAGAGGTGATATAAGTAGAAATGTAGTTGATAAAACAACAAAATATACCAATAAAATATATTACTATCATTGGGAGACATGATTCCTGTTTAATATATTCTAAGCATTTAAAAATATCTGACTTTTGGAAAGTCAGCTTTCCTAAAAAAAACTTTTATGACCAAGAGAATGGATTTTTCATTAGGACACAAATTTGTGAGACTTTTTTCAACACAAAGAAGATTTTAAATAAATTATCTTTGTAGTATCTGTTGGTACTATTCATAGAATATCACAAGTGCATAAAACATAAAACTTAAACTGTATTATTCTATCAAAAGTTGCATACACATTTTACCAAAAGTGAACACAGATTCCCCCCAACATCCATACCCTACTGCATACTACATCTAGAAATATTTTGCTTCTGCTAAGGCACACGTGACAAAAATAGTTTGTGTTGACCCCAAAAAAGATTAATTTATTTGAATTAAAAGGTTTTTTTTAAGACCAAACAACAGGCTAATGATTTTCCAACCTGTTAGTAAAAAGTATCAGTTGATATGAGAGCATTTTACATAATACTCTGAGGAACTCAGTCTACTCTGAAGATTTATATTTTTAATTAAATTCATTATGAAGACATAATCATGAAGGGGAGATATTATCTATCCCTACTTTGAAAAATGAAGTTATATTGATGAATAGTAAAACAACGTGCTAGTGGCAGAGAGGGAATTTAGTATTCAGGGAAGTAAGAAAGAGTGAGTTTATATCCCCTCAGCTCCCTGCCCTATATACAAATCCTTTCCTACTGTCACTGAACCAGAAATGAGAAGCTCCCCTTATATCATGTTATAGTGGAAGGATAGGAATTGACTTTGAATCAAAAGACTTCCATTCATATACTTGGCTCTACTACTTATTATCACCCTAGGCAAATCAGTTGAACTCTCTAGAAATCAGTTCTCTCATTTGAAAAAACAAGGAGTAGAACTAAATAACCTCTGAGCACCCTCCCTTACTAAATCTATGATCCCATGATCCTTGTTTCAAGTGACTAAATATTCATCTTTTCTTCTTCCCTATCTGTCTTAATGGATAATGGACCATCATTGTAGGGATCAATTTCAGACAAATGCCCAAGGCAGCAAATTGAGAACCTAGCCCACAGTGTCTAGGCAACAAATGACAAGACTTAATACATTCAATCCTACAGCTTCTGAAAGCCATTTAAAAAAAAAAAAAAAAGGATAATAGGATTTAGAGCTGAAAAAGACTTTAGAGATCATCTATATTTTTAAGAGTGGGTTTTTCCAATATTTTCTTGGAAGATTTTTTTGGCACTGGCATATATTAACAAATTAACAATTTGGGCTTGAATATCCCTTCCTGTCACTGTATGCTCTTGTTATATCTATTAGTTCTTGGAAGGATTAGCTGTCACCTGGTTCCTCCCTAAATATGCCAGTAACTGTGTGCTGCACTTGGGACTAAGAAGAGAAAAATAAACAGTGCACTTGAAGGGCTCTTGGGGAAACTACTATTAGCTTTCTGCACTGTGTACTCTAAACCTAGAGGACTAGAGTATTCATCAACTCTTGATAAATAACAAAATATAGTATTTACATGGATTACATGTTTTTTTTTTAAATCTTATCTATGTTATCTATGTGATTAGAAAGCAAATGCTATGAGAACAAGACCTGAACTTGACATTAAATATATATTCTGCACAGAAGGTATTATTACTATGGAATTTGGGTAAATATTCTTTTGACTGATTCAAAAAATGTGATATAAAATATAAAATAAGCTATTTGTCAACTATATATCATCTCTCTTTGTCTCGTTCTGTGTCTTTCCTTTTCTCTGTGTGTGTGCGTATTTAGTCTGTTGATCTTTTCTTTCTTTAATTTATTTGTTAATTAAAAAATAATCAATGTGTATTTTAAAATATATTTATTTGAGGGCATTCTCGATCTTTGTCTCTTTACTCCTTCCTTTTTATTCATTAGATAATCTGTACCCATTCCTTATCATAACAATCACTGGGGGATGGCTTGATGTTAAAGTCTTTCTTCATCTGTTCCACAATTCTTTTTGTTTGCTTGCCTTACAATCACCATTATCTTAAGATTTGGTTTTGAAAATGAAGCTGAAAATTCCAATTTTTCTCAAACTGTGTCTAACCTGCACATATGTGCAATGCCTTGGTTTGGTTGACAAAGAGGCCCATATTTATTATCCACAGTCTGCTTCTAAGTCAGATTTCATCCCTTCGAAAGACCTTCTTGATTAGAACAGTTTTTTACTTTACCTTTGTCATCTTACAACTGCTATTTCAGACAGATGAAGCACCCAGTCTGTTCCATTTCCATAATATTAACATATTATTAATAGATAATATAGTCCAGTATCAGAAAGATGACATTGGAGAAGTTGGCTCAAATTCTACAATATAACTTTGAAAAGACATAACAACTACTGTTAACTGCCTCCATTTCTCAATTAAATATCAAACAAAACAAAACCAAAAATAAATCCTCTGCTGAAAATTTTCTTGTTGCCAATCTGAAATCTGTATTTAAAACCTTCACTCTCTATTTAAAGGTCCATTACAACAACAATGTGATATCACATTGCCAGAAGCTGTTTATTATTATTTAAATAAGCTCAAGTATTTTAAATTAATTTGCTTCAGATAGTGATAAGAATAGCCCTCAGAAGTCCTAGACTTTTTCCAGGACTCCTATTTCAAAGTTATATAACATTGAACTAATTATAAAACATGATGTGTCTTTTTTTTCTCATATGTAAAATGGGTACTTTATCTCACAAAGGTCCAGTTAGATTATGTAAAAATTTAAATACTCTAAATATTACTATTGCCATATTGTATAAAATGAATAAGGCACCCAACAATACAATCAGAGTTATAGAGCTCTTCTTCTCTCCTGACTTCATGAGATTTAATCAATCACCCTCATTGGCATTGACTTTAGCATTTGCATTGACATATGGCATTGACCACAGCAATCTTAAAACAAAACAAAAACCACTATTCTATTACTTCCCCATGTCTTTAGGGATTGTGTAGATTCTGAGACAAGTTCAGTTTGACTTGTCCCGTTTTTTTGTTTTTTTTTTTACAGCAGATCACTGACTTCTGTCTTTGAGTCTGACTTTGCTGTTTCTCACAAAATATATTTCATTTCCTAGGTATGTATTTGCAAAGCTTGTCTCTTCTCCATGTTTGAAATGGATTCACTCTTCACTTGAGTTCAAATTAATTACTATCTCCTGAAGGTTTCCTTTTATGATTGATTCCACGCCCAATTGCTAGTTCTGCCTTCCACCAATTACCCTGTTATATTTTATCTATAGGCATATAAATATATATATTAACATTCATAATTTAATGTAACCTCTTTGATGGCACAGATATTCATTTTTTTCCTCTATATTCTCTGTGTCTATCATAGTGTCTAAAATGTTATGGGTACTAAGATTGGTTAATTCTATACTTCTGTTTTTAAACACTGGTTTCAAATTAAACATTTAATACAAACCTGTTTAGTCTCCTGGTTTTGCTTACTATTCTTACTCCCTAAACCTAGTTTTGTCTTATCATTAACTGTAATATATATTTACTAAAACAGTGCTGAAAATAAACATGTTCAATTTTCTCTGGCTGACCCATAGTTGCTCTCAATATTTTGAAGTTTACTTGCAATTAACTGAGCTGACCGTGTCTGTTTAATTTGCTTATATTTCTCTCAGGACAGTCAAACAAAAATAGAAACTTTACAAATATAATTTGATGCTGAAAAGGGTCTAAATACAGGAAATTCTTTGAAATTAAATTATCATAATTTTAGAAATATATCTATTATGAAATTGACAAGTTTCAAAGTCCCTAATAGTTTTTAATGAACTCCAAAGACCCTTCAAGCTGATCAAAGCAATTGTTTGAACCCTAAGCCTCTAGACCTAATCTAATCTAACAAGACTTTAAATACCAACATATGTAAAATATGTTCACTGAGGATACAAAGACAAAATTAAGTTTACTATTTAATTAGGGAAGGTTGTTGTTCTTCAGTTGTCAGTACCACCTAACTCTTTGTGATGCATCCACCCCTTTTCTTTTTTGAGGTGGGATTCTAGGCAAAGGTACTGGAGTGCTTTGTCATTTCCTTCTCCAGATTATTTTATAGATAAGAAAACAGACAAATAGGATTAAGTGACTTGTTCAGGGTTAATTAGTAAATGTCTGAGATTGGATTTGAATTCAGTTCTTTTTACTTTAAGATCTGGTACTCTATTCCCTACACCATCTATATTTGAAGAAGATACAATTTGTAAATAGGGAGGTATATTCATGATAAGAAGAGGAGAAAGAGAAATAGAGACAAACAAACAGACACAGAAAGACAGAGACATGCAAAGAGAGACAGAGTGATCTCACCAACTGTTGAGATGAGAAAAGGCTTCACTTAGAAGAAGGAATATAAAATTATGAAGAGATCTAGGGATGTTAGGAGGGAAGGACTAAGGAGTGATAAGACATGATGGACAACCTGTGCAAAGGTGTGGAAGTAGAAGACTTAGTGTCTAGTTAAGGCAACATTAAGTACCCAGTTTTCCTGGAATGCAGAGCATATGATAAAGAGTGATACCCAGCAAATCAAGAAAAGAAATCTAGAACTATATGCATTATGAAAGGCTAGCAATATCAAACTTAGGAGTTGATTTTTAATCCATTAGGGAGCCATAAAGTTTCTTGATTGGAGTCACAGGTTTATGATTTATTAAGATGATTTTGTTCATTTGGTGCACATAAAAAGAAAGATAGAAGGTAGCAAGAAAAATAACAACAAAACAAACAAACAAAAGCACCACAAACCAAATGGAATCTGAAACAGTAACTAGGTAGGATAATACTATTCTGAACCTTCACCATATTTTGAGCTGGTAACTGAGTCATAATTGCAGTAGCATCATATATTCTTTAGAAAAAAGACCATTTCATCCCTATAGCTCTGACCATTCCTGCTAGTTGTGATCTTTATAATAGTGGTAATAATTAAGAAGGAAGAAAATGATTTAACTTCTTAGCTGTTAGACATCTGGTATAATGCCAGAGAAAATGAGCAAGATAGAGATTAGAAAGTATTTAATAATTTATTAAATAGGAGAGATTTACTGGAACCAAATGGATCCATGGTTTGGTCACAAGGCTGAATGAGACTATCATCTCAAAGAATCCAGCAGTGAATGCCAGATACAAGATTCTTTTATAGGGTAACAAGAACAATGACATATGTATACTTATTGTGTATCTAATTTATATTTTAATATATTTAACATCTACTGGTCATCCTGCCATCTAGGGGAGGGGGTGGGGGGGTAAGAGGTGAAAAATTGGAACAAGAGGTTTGGCAATTGTTAATGCTGTATATGTAATTGTTAATGCATATATCCTGTAAATAAAAGGCTATTAAAAAAAAAAAGAACAATGACATAATGGGGGGAGGTACCTAGGATGACATAATGGGAGGTGTTGGAGAGGCTCCTGATATTTTAATGATGTCTAAAATGGATAAAGACCTTCATTCCATCAAACATTAAGAGGGAATGATTATAGCCTAAGGTCTAAGATATAAGACCTTTATCCTAACATTAAGAGGGAATCGTTATAACCTGAGGCAGAGTAACTGAATAGGACAATTAGGGAAACTGGGTCAGGACATTAAAGGAGAACTTTGGCATAGCATTGGGACATGATTTTCTTCTCTAAAGTTATCTTCATTTTGAACTTAAGAATTGATATTTCAGAGATGACTTTCTTATAGGTTGAATAAACTTGAATCAGTTCTACCCTTTAATGAATGCAAAATCACAAAGATTAACTTGCATTCTGAAAAATATAAATATGTTGCCTTTATTCTTTTCCTCTCCCCATCCTACCCTATAAAAATAATCTTTCCTTTCAAGATTCTTTTAAAGGTGGAAGAGACAAAAACTTCACCTGGTATTAATAATATTCGTTTAACCTTTCATTTCCTGACTAAAATCTAAGAATCTTGTTATTAAGAACTTAATCAACACAATGGTCATTTCCTATAATTTCTCCTGGGTCTTGAGACTTAGTTTTCTTATTTGCAAAATGAGACTGAGATTAGACTACTCACCACATGAGAAAAATTGTATAAATATAAACCTGAAGGTGCTAAAGACATTTTAGGTGGTGTTAGTTGTTTTGTTAATTTTGGTGAATTAAATGCAACTTGCCCCTACACAACAAGAAACAAAATCGAGCCTTGTCTTATTTTGATTTACATCTAACTTTTGTTTCATTGACTTATACATTGATTCTTTACTATTATAAAAAAGGAAAAAAAACACTTCCTTTCCCTTCAGAATGACTGCCTCTTTTTTCCTTTTAAGGAGAAGAAGACCATCAATTAATTGACTGAAGTCTGTTAATGACCAGTTACTTTTTGGACCTGATGCTTATGATTTTATAATAATAACTTTTTTTTTTAAAATCCTCATTAAAGACTCTTTGTGTATCCAAAGAATGTAAAAACAAAACACTTATTCTTAAAAACAAAAGAATAAACAGAATCATAGATATTATTGTTGCTTAATACCAGGCTTAGTGAACCCTGGTTTGATCCAATTCCTGATGAAAACAAATTATGCATTAAATAAACCATCAGACTGAAAATAGATCTAATCTTATTTATTGGCCATTCATAAAAATTAACAATTGATGAACCATACAGTACTTGTGGTACTATAATTGTAATTCACTGAAAATGATCTCAGATAATCAGTTATGTTATAAGTGTGACCATCCGATTACACCTTTAAATCTCCATGCAGGATGGACCTAGATAATTTTCTTTCATGGAATTTCAGCAATTTTTCCCTCTCTTTTTGTCTCTCTGTCTCTGTTCCTCTGTCTCTAAAAGATATTCTCAAAACTATCATTGCCTTTCATCTATATTCTCCCTTGGAATATTCTCAAGCATCTTAACTCACAGAGTAGTTCTTTTGGGAGAATAAGTGGAACCCTAGAACAAGCTCATGAATGATATAACTAAAACATCCTAATGATATGTATGACCCAATTATAAAAACAAGAACTGATATTTAGAGCTTTCAAAACTTAACAGAGTACCTCATTTGGGTCTTTATAACTACCCAGTGTAGTAGATACTACTGCTAATGACATGTAATCATGTTACTCATAGGATCACAGATTTAAAGTTGGAAGACACCTCTCATTTTACAGATGAGGAATCAAGGGGGAAAGTTATGTGATTTGTTCAGTGAAACAGTTAGTGAGTTTAAAATGCTGTGAGTTTAGCATTGAAACTTAGGTCTTCAAAACACCAAGGACAACTATCTCTCCACTAAGTCACATGAGGTATCCAAAAATTTAAGTTTTAGTGTGGTTAAAGAGCCAAAGAAGATGTATGAAAATAAAGTTGGGTAAACTATTGCCACAGAATTAGAAGAAAACAGATACAACTTGTCACAACCCTAGGTGTTTATTTTGATTTTATACTTTGTGACAAAACATGACATATTTATGATCATATCTTCCCTTCCCACTCCCACCCCCCACTTTTTCCTAGTGAAGGTAAAATTCCAATGAGCCATCAAGCACCTATTTAAAAAAAAAAAAAAAAAAAAAGAACAAGGATAAGAGCCTAATTCTAAGGTCCACTGCCTGTTGGTATAGGGCCCTTAATTCACTTATGACAGTCTATATAAAACAAATGAGCTGTAGAGAAATGCTCTTTCTGGCAGTCAGCACTTATAACTTAAAATATTTCTCATCAGAAAAAAAAAAAAAGTTTTCTCCATTCTGTTGGCAGAAATGGGTGAGGAGACACATTTCAAAGTAGGTGGACACTAGTTTTCAGGATTGTGTTATTTCCAGCAAATCAATCCATTGCACAGAAGGAGAAGGATGATGCATTTGAACACATTGAAATTATTTAACTAATAAGACTAAGTGGAAATAGTAATATGTTAGGATGGAATAAAGACAGATCTTGTTCAGCTGTTGGGTGACCGCCAGTATATATATATATATATATATATATATATATATATATATCACTGCATCACTGCATATGGTTTTCTTGGTTATAAATATGATTAGTATACTTTTAACATTCACTTCAGAATGAAGTGGGGCATAGCAAAAAGAAGCATTGCTTCAGTATAACTATTTTCCTCTGAGGATCTGGAATGTCTCATTTCTGTTTTGGGGTTCAGTTAATGTTAGAATCAGAAATTGGACTTCTTTAAGAGACAGCAGCATGCTTGACAGAGAACCAGGAAAACCTGGGTTCAAGTTTAGTCTCTGAGGATTGTTATGTGGCCCTGGGCAAATAACTTCTTTGAGTTTCAGTTTTTCTAATCTACAATATGAGGAAAAGAATGCCTATACTACTGATCTCACCGGATTTATATTCCAAGTGAAAAAATACATACAAAGTAATATATAAACTTTTAAGCAGAATATGAACTCTAGATATGATTCTACTTGTGTCTGATTCTTTTGTAGTTCTAGAAATTGGACTGAAAGGCAGGAAGATCTGAGTTCAGATATATCTCAGACAATGATCTTGTGACCCTAAGCAAATCACTTAATCTCTCTCTGTCTCAGTTTCCTTAACTCTAAAATGGGAATAATACTATCTTGTAGGGTGATTGCAAAGATTAAATAAGATCATATTTGTAAAGTCCTGAGCACTGTTCATGGCACATAATAGGTGCTTGATAAATATTTGTTTCCTTCCTTACTAATGACTAGATACAACCTCCCCTCAAAACTATGTTGTAACAATCAACCTATACCAACCCAGATACACTCATATATGTTTGATGATCATAACATCCTGGGAAGAAAGTCACCAAAGGATGTTCACACAGAATTTAGAGAAATGGTTATCACCATTACTAGATTTATCCAAATCCTGGTCATACTCTACTTCCACATAGCAGAGACTCTTGCTGCTTTTATGGTATTCATAAAGGACTTCAGAATCAATTAGGCCTTCATCCTACACTCATTACCTTTCCTTTGTACCGTAGGTTCTTCCCCAGGCTAATGGGCAGCTTCGGTGTGCTAGCTATTATGGAATTGGTATCTAAATAAAAGCCTGCCCAGTAATGAGTTCAATCATATAGCAGGCACATTTTGTGTTCAAAGCAATCAAAATCAACTGCCTGTGATCTCTGTTTTCTCCCCCACCTTCTGTAGCAGAGAATTAAATGTATGATGAGATTCATTGTTCTGATAATGATATGAAAGCCTATGCCTTGAGAACTATGAACTGAAAAGCATCATAATATAATACTAAATAATAGCCATCTAGTCATTTCTAAATCTAGATGATAACATGAAGGAATGAAGTACATGCCTTTTATTTTCCAATTGCTTGTAACTCTCAGGCAAGTTAGCAAAATTGGTCAAGCACCCACTGCTTGCAGAGAGCTCTAAAGTAGGTGAAATGTAAAAAAGAACCACATGAGGGTCTTGTTATACTATTACTGGCATATAATTCAGAGAACTTATTTTAAGGGAATTTTGTCTATGAAGTCATAGCAAGGCATTGATATGGAGGACGATATAAAAGAAAGACTGATGTAGCAATCAAGATTCCTAACCTTGAAAAGTTTTGGTAGCTCATGGAGGACATAGGAGGACATAAGCCCCCCCCAAAAAGCAAATTAGAACAATTCTAATAATTGTAGTAAATTTAATTTTTAAAATGACATAGAATTGGGGATCCTGATGAGGTAAGAAAATGGAATATTTCAAGCCAGTTAATGCATATTATAGAAGATTTTAGAGAAGGAAAACTTTGCATGAGTATACCAAATTTCCCTTAAAATTCAGGAGTACTTTTTAGAAAAAGGGAAAATGCAATGAGAGAAATACATCTGAAGGTAGCAACTATAAATGATTTTGTCAACCCTGGAATCTAGGAAACAATCATGGACCTGCTTTCCTTACTAAATTCGAGTTTTCATGGACAACTGCTGATTTCTAATGTCATAGAGGAAAACCACAAAATAGGCTTCTATTTGGCTTACAAGCCTATCAGCTATGAAATAAAAGTGACTTTTCTGAGTTTCCATAAGGCTTCTTTTCACTTGGGGAAAAAAAAAATCTTGCTTAAATTAATCAAATTGTTGGTTTCACAAGAGTCTTTTAGGGAATAGCAGGTTTTTCTTCTTTTGTCATTTTTCTGGCAACCCAGGAGCATTTCCTTGTTAACAGCATCACATCAGGAAACAATATACAGTATAAGTAATATCAGTACTGACTTGTTTGCAATGATTTTCATAGACTGATGAAAGCAAAGTCATTGTTCACATTCTAATACAGAAACAAAGTGGTATGCACTATTAGCTCAGGCAGCCTTTAAACAATACAGATCTGTTTAATGTCCAATGTATTTAGCAATAAAGAAATTTTAAACAAAAGCCTACCTTTTTGGGGGATAATAAAGGTATAGAAACTGCAGGTTTCTAAATAACAGTAGCAAAATACTGCAATTTTTCTGTACTTACAGTAAACACAGTATACATGAGTTCTTTTGTAGAAACTGCCAGATCTGCAGCCTTCCTGACATCCTGCTCATATATTTGTTTTATTTATTTATTTTGTATTGACAACACAATAATGACTCCTTAACACAGAGGCATGTGTATTATAGGCACACATACACACATGATGATGTCTCGATTAAAATACAACAACAACCTGTAAATCCTTTAGTTACTAGTCAACCAAAAGAAACCTTTTTGGCTATGGAATATAATAAGAATCTAATAACTTCCAGAAAGAACAAACATAATTAATATATGAGATAAAAAATGAATATTGATAAAGAGAAGAAGCAGTCAGTATGCTTAGAGAAAAAAGTAACATTGTGAATACTTAAAGATTCAAATTCTTCTGAAGAGATGTATCTATTACTAAAACTTGAAAAAGATACTCCAATTCTGTGAAATAGAATATAATGGGAGCAATAGAAAACTGGTTAATTAATCTATAGATCAATAATATAGCTATTTATGGTATTACTTGAAATGGAGAGAATAATCAGAGAAGACAGAGTATTATCGTCAAGTTAAAAAAAATAATAAGCCCAGTATTATATTACAGAATATGTTGGATAGATGTAGGTATTTCTATTGAATGATAATAACTGTGGACAAAAGATATGATCCACTATAAACAAAATTTCTTCATTGGGGACACTGGATAAATCAATCAGCAAATATGTTAAGTAACTACCATGCACCAGAAACTGTGTTAATCATTGGAGATAAAAAGACAAAAATAAAATAGTATCTGCCTTCAAGAGGTTTACATTTGGGTGGGTGGGAACATCAGAAAGATAACATGAATAGGGCAGAGTAAAGTCAGGAAGCTTCTCTAGCTCTCCCAGTTTCCCAGGAAAACTATATAAAAGTAAGCTTCAGAACAGAATCTAATGAAATGAAACCCACTGTACAGCTCAAGATAGACTGAAAACACTTCAAGAAGGGTCAGCCTTACTAAAGTAAAAAGTGTGTTCAGCACAGCTCTGATAAACTCTGAAAAATCCAGTGAGAAAGTATTAATCACAGAAAATCAGCAGCTAATACTTTCAGTCCTGGCTCAATAGAAGAGCAAATCACTGGGGCAGCTTCCATTTCCAGTTCAGAAGGCAAACTCCAGGAAACCAGGCTGTTTCCTGAAAACAGCAGGGAAAGGTAGGTACTCCCTGCAAACACAAGGGGCCCCCATGCTCAAACAGTGCTGCACAAGAAGCTTGGAAGAGCACCACCTTTATCCCAGGAGCAGAGCTTGACCTTAAAAGTAAAAAAAGAGGAAATGCCAAAAGAAAAGGAAAGAAAGTGAACAAGAAAAAGAAAAGAACCTTGACCATAGAAAAGTACTATGATGGCAGGGCAGACCAAAACACAAACTCAGGCAGAGATAGAATGTCGACAGAAGAAATCTCAAAGAGCAAGATAAATTGGTCTCAAGCCTAAAGAGACTTCTTTGAAATATTCATAAAAGACTTTAAAAGGTAAATAAGAGAGGTAGAAGAAAAAAATGAGAAAAAAATGTGGTGTGTATGAGTAAACAATTTGGAAAAGGAAGAAAAAAATTGCCTAAACAGCTAATTAAACAGTAGAATAAACCAAATGAAAAAAGAGATACAAAAGATAACTGAAGAAAATCATACATTAAAAACTAGAACAGGGAAAATGGAAGCTAATGACTTTGTAAGATAGCAAGAATCACTCAAACTAAAAAGCATGAAAAAATGGAAGAAAACATAAAATACCTCATTGGCAAAACAGCCAACCTGGAAAGTAGATTCAGAAGAAATAATTTAAGAATTATTGGCCTACTTGAAGGCCAAGACCAAAAAAAGAGCTTGGATAGCATTCTTCAAAAGGTCATTAAAGAAAACTACCCCTATATTCTAGAAACAGAGGAGGGAAATATTCATTGAGAAAATCTATTGATCCGGCGGAGCCAAGATGGTGGAGAAGACACACGCGACTTTCTAAGCTCTTCTCTTACCCTCTTTATCAATATTATATTGAGCCTCAAAAATAGTCTTGACTGCTACAATTCGTAAAGATAAGAAGTAGAACAACTCACCGGCCGAAGAAAATCTGCAGTCTCGCCAAAAAAGGTTGGTTCCGGGGCCAGGGGGGAGATCGGAGCAGACGGGGAGAGAAATTAGATTCCGAGGAGAGTCTCAAACTGAGGGTGAAGGCACAGATCTCAGCACAAGCGCGCAGCCCCAACCCGCAGTAAGGGGCTTTTCCTTGGGGCAGTTGTGATCCTGCACGGCAGGAGGATGCAGCCCGTGTTAGCCTCCAATCTGCGCAGTGGGGAGCTCGGCTTGGGGCCATAGAGCTTTTCCAGGGCCGATTTGCATCAGGCAGAGACGCTGGGCAGAGTTTGTGGCGGTCTGCGGTCTGCGGTCTACGGTCTGTGGTCTGCGGTCAGCTGCTAATACTCAGTTCCACAAGAGGCTCCAGCCTGGGGCAGTGACACTTTCACCCCTTAGTCTCTAGCCTAGGGCAATCGCTAACCCACTCAGCCCTACTAAGCAGTTTGATAGCTCGGCCAGTGCTGAATCCACTTCCTGTTGGGGGAAGGAAAACTCCTCACCAGAGCACTCCCATACCTCGAGCCAGAAATCGGTTTACATCTTTCCCTGCTGTGCAGAGGAAGCTGTAACCCCTGCCTAGGAGACCTACCCTAAAGTGCTAAAACATGAATAAAAAGATGAAAAGAATTATCAACAGCTTCTATGCAGAAAAAGAGCAGGTCAGCAAAACCTGAAGAGACCTCAAACAGCAAAATGCATCAGACTGTCCTCCTTTACATAATGCTCTCATAGAAGAGACCATTAAAAGTTTCCAAAAGAGAGTTAGAAGATAAATGGGGAAAGGAAAGAGAAGCCTTACAAGAGAGCAAACAACTTCCTGAAATACAAATTGAAAAATAAAGAATTCACTAGAAAGTAGGATTTAGAATTGAAAAGACAAAGAACATGCAAGAAAGTAGGATCTGTGAATTGAAAAGAAAATAATTCACTAAAAAAAAATTAGTGAAATGGAAAAAAATTCCACAGACAAAACAATACATTCAAAACTCAATTGGACATATACAGAAAGAAGTAAAAAAAGCTAATGAAGAAAATAATTTTAAAAATTAGAACTGAACAATAGAAACTAATGATTCATTGAGACAGCAAGAATCAGTCAAGCAAAACAAAAAAATGACAAACTGGAAAAACCATGAATTATCTACTTGCAAAACGACAGACTTGAAAATAGATCTAGGAGAGATAATCTGAGGATTATTGACTTCTGAAAACTATGATGAAAAAAGAGCCTAGATACTATTTACAAGAAATCATCAAAGAGAACTGCCCAGATGTAATAGAATCAGAAGGTAAAACAGGCATTGAAAGAATTCATCAAACACCTTCTGAAAGAAACCCTAAAATAAAAACCCCAAGGAATATTGTGGCAAAATTTCAGAACTATCAGATTAAGGAAAAAATTTTACAAGCAGCCAAAAAAAAACCACCATTTAAATACTGAGGTGCACAATAAGGATCACCCAAGATCTGGCTGCTCTACATTAAAGGAAAGAAGGGCCTGGAATATGATATTCTGAAAGGCACAAGAACTTGAGATGCAGCCAAGAATAAACTACCCAGCTAAACTGAGCATTTTCTTCCAGGAAAGAAGATGGACATTTAATGAAACAAATGAATTCCATTTGTTTCTGAAGAAAAAACCAGAACTAAACAAAAAATTTGATCTCCAAGCATAGAACTCAAGAGATGCAGAAAAGGTAAAAATAACTCTTGAGAATTGTATTTCTGTTGTGGATATACAAAAAGAATACATATATAATTTGATTGTACTGATATAACATAAAAAGGGGAAGTAGATATGGAAAAGGGATGATGGCAGAATAAGGTGGGAAGGAGGGATAAAAGAGGAAACCACATCCCACAAAGAGGCTAAGGAAACTTATCATATCTGAGGGAATTTAGAGAGGGGGAGGAACATTGTGTGAATCTTACTCTCATCAGAGTTGGCTCAAGGAAAAAATAATTGACATTTGTTTTAGAGAAAATTCTCTCGCCTCATTAAAATGGGGAGAGGATAAGGGAAAAGAAAAGAGAATAAGGAAGGAAGGAAAGACCAAAGGGGAGGGAGGGATTATAAAGAGGATAAGTATCGTGATACAAGAGGGGTACATAAGTTTAAAAGGGGGAAAGAGGGTTGGAGGAGGCAAGAATAAGTAAAGCACAATCTGGGGTTATTAGGATGGCAGGAAATACAGATTTAGTAATTCTAACCGTAAATGTGAATGGGATGAACTCCCCCATAAAGAGGAGGCAGATAGCAGACTGGATCAAAAGTCAGAACCCTACAATATGTTGTTTACAAGAAACACATTTAAAGCAGGGGGATGCATATAAAGAAGGGAAAGGGACCTGTATGTGCACGAATGTTTGTGGCAGCCCTTTTTGTAGTGGCTAGAAACTGGAAACTGAATGGATGTCCATCAGTTGGAGAATGGCTGAATAAATTGTGGTATATGAAAATTATGGAATATTACTGTTCTGTAAGAAATGACCAACAGGATGATTTCAGAAAGGCCTGGAGAGACTTACACAAACTGATGCTGAGTGAATATTGATGCTAAAATCTTAAATAAGATATTAGCAAAAGACTACAGAAAATCATCTCCAGGATAATATACTATGATCAAGTAGGATTTATACCAGGAATGCAGGGCTTGGTTCAAATTAGAAAACTATCATATACATCTGGCCATGTTATCAACCAAATTAACAAAACCATATGATCATCCTCAATAGATGCAGAAAAAGCATTTGATAAAATCCAACATCCATTCCTATTAAAACACTTGAGAGTATAGGAATAAATGGACTTTTCCTTAAAATAATAGCAGCATCTATTTAAAACCATCAGTACATCATATGTAATGGAGACAAACTGCAACCATTCCTAATAAGATCTGAGGAAACAAGGTCCCACTATCACTCGTTACTATTTAATATTGTATTAGAAACCTAGCTATAGCTAAGAGCAGAGAAAAGATTAAAGGAATAAGAATAGAAGAGGAAGCCAAATTATCACTCTTTAGTGATGACATGATGCTATACTTAGAGAACCCCAGAGATTCTGCTAAAAAGTTATTAGAAATAATCCACAACTTTAGCAAAGTTGTTATTATAAAATAAACCCACATAAGTCATCAGCATTCTTGTATATCACTAACAAAAACCAACAGTCAGAATTAAAAAGAGAAATTCCATTTAAAGTAACTACTGATAATATAAAATATTTAGGAATCTATCTGCCAAGGGAAAATCAGAAACTTTATGAGCAAAATTACAGACAACTTTTCACACAAATTAAGTCTGATCTAACCAATTGAAAATATTAAATGCTCTTGGATAGGGCGAGCAAATATAATAAAGATGACAATTACCTAAACTAATCTATTTATTTAGCTCTATACCAATCAGACTCCTAAAAACTATTTTAATGACCTAGAAAAAATAACAACAAAGTTCATATGGAAAACAAAAGGTCAAGAATTCATGGAATTAATGAAAAAAATCAAATGATGGTGGCTAGTGACCAGATCTAAATTATATTATAGAGCAGCAGTTACCAAAACTATTTGTATTGGCTAAGGAATAGATTAGTTGATCAGTGGAATAGATTAGGTTCAAGGACAAACAGTCAACAAATATAGCAACCTAGTCTTTGAAAACCCAAAGATCCTAGCTTTTGGGATAAGAACTTACTGTTTGATAAAAATTGCTGGGAAAAATTGGAAACCAATATGGCAGAAACTAGGCATGATCCATACTTAACGCCTGTACAAAGATAAGGTCAAATGGGTTCATGACCTAGGATAAAGAATGAAATTATTAATAAATTAGAGGAACATAGGATAGTTTACTCAGACCTGTGGAAGGGGAAGGCTTTAGACCAAGAGAACTAGAGATCATTACTGATCACAAAATCAGAAAATTTCGATTATACTAAACTGAAAAGTTTTTGTACAAACAAAACTAATGCAGACAAGATTAGAAGGGAAGCAATCAAACTGGGAAAATATTTTACAGTCAAAGGTTCTGATAAAGGCCCCATTTCCAAAATATATAGAGAATTAACTCTAATTTATAAAAATCGCTCTTATTCTCCAATTGAAAATGGTCGTTGATATGAACAGACAATTTCAGATGAAGAAATTGAAACTATTTCTAGTCATATGAAAAGATGCTCCAAGTCATTATTAGTCAGAGAAATGCAAATTAAGACAACTCTAAGATACTACTACACAATCTGTCAGATTGGCTAAGATGACAGGAAAAATAATGATGATTGTTGGAGGGGATGCGGAAAACTGGACATTGATGCATTGTTGGTGGAGTTGTGAACGAATCCAACCATTTTGGAGAGTAGTTTGAACTATGCTCAAAAGTTATCAAACTGTGCATACCCTTTGATCCAGCAGTGTTACTACTGGATTATATCCCAAAGAGATTATAAAGAAGGAAAGGACCTGTATGTGCACGAATGTTTGTGGCAGCCCTTTGTAGTGTTAGAAACTGAAACTGAATGGATGTCCATCAGTTGGAGAATGATTGAATAATTGTGGTATATGAAAATTATGGAATATTACTTTCTGTAAGAAATGACCACAGGATGATTTCAGAAAGGCCTGAGAGACTTTACATAGAACTGATGCTGAGTGAAATGAGCAGGACCAGGAGATCATTATACTTAACAATAATACTAGATGATGACCAGTTCTGATGGATCAGGCCATCCTCAGCAACGAGATCAACCAAATCATTCTAATGGAGCAAATGAACTGAACTAGCTATGCCCAGAAAAAGAACTTGGAGATGACTAAAACCATTACATTAAATTCTAATCCCTATATTTGTGCACATGCATTTTGATTTCCTTCACAGTAATTGTACAATAATTCAGAGTCTGATTCTTTTGTAAGCAAAATAATGTTTTGGTCATGTATACTTATTGTGTATCTAGATATTTTAATATATTCAACATCTACTGGTCATCCTGCCATCTAGGGAGGGGTTGGGGTAAGAGGTAAAATTGAACAAGAGGTTTGTAATTAATGCTAAAGTTACCATGTATATATCCTGTAAATAAAAGGCTATTAAATAAAAAAAATAAATAAATAAAATAAAATAAAATAAAATCTTCAGAAAAAAAAAAAAAAAGAGAAAATCTATTGATCACCTCTGGAAAGAGATCCCACAAGGAAAACCTCAAGGAACACTTGCAAAACTCCAATATTATAATCTCAAGGAAGAAAAATACAACAAACTGCCAGACAAAAACAATTCAAATAACAAAAGGAAAGAGTCAGGATTACCCAAGATCTTGCAACTTCTACAATAAAGGATTGGAGGGCCTGGAATATCATATTCTGGAAGGCACAGGATCTAAGGTTACAATTGTGAGGGATGTAGAAGACCCTTACCCAAAATGCCTACTCAGAGATCATTCAATAGAAAGCAGAAAAGTTGTTTATTAATAAATTCTCATGAGAATGAGCAATTCTACTGTGAGGAAGGAAAGAGAGAAAGCTCACAATAGAAGGGCTAAAGAATTAGTAAAGATATAAAGCTTTTTAGGTTCTGTTATAAAGGATTACATCATAAGTTGGGGAGTATTGATAAATAGGTGCCCTCTCCCCTAATTGAATGTCAAACATTGGTGCCAAAAGCAGATTAGAATGGAATGCTTTGTTTCCCTGATTCTGAGATGAATCATAGGTCAGACCTTCAAACTTCAGATTACTGAGCTGATGGCATTTAATAATCTAAATATTGATAACATGGAACAAGGATAAATGTCATCATTTCTGATTAAGTAAATATTTCTAAAGTTTTAAATAAATATTGGCTTGTGTAGGTCACAGAGACATAGAAATAATAAAAAAAATACAGAAAAAAAATTTAAACATTCCTGTAAGTTCTTCACTTTATCTCTCCATTCCACACAGAACAAAGAGTTAACTACCCAGGATTCAGCATCATCTTTTAGGGGAGAATATGGAGCTTCAATAAAGTAAGAGACTTTCAATCATTTCTATTGAAAAAAACTAGAACTAAACAAAAAAATTAATCTACAAATATAGGACTCAAGAGGACCATTGAAATGCAAACAGAGGAAAAAAAATATATATATATAATAAAGATTAAACTGTTTACATCCCTAGATAGGAAAATGATATCTATAACTCTTGAGAACTGCATGTGATACTGGGGCAGACAAGAGGGGGTATCACATGATCTGAGAATGTTGTGAATGGATTCTGATGTGATGACATCAAAGAAAAAGATATTAAGGAGTGGTAAAAGGTATATACTGGAAAAAGAGAAAAGAGAAGTTATAATGAACAATTAGTTCACACCAAGAGCTCAAAAGACCACCTATTACAATCCAGGGAAAAAAGGGAGAGGGATAAGCATTGTATGAAGATTGATCTCTTCAGTTTTGGCTTTAAGAAGGAATAACTTAATCATGCAGTTGGGTAGAGAAATTTATTTATTCCTATCAAGAAGTAGAAGGAGAAAGAGGAAAAGAAAAGGGAGGGGCCAAATAGAAGGAAGGGCAGAAACAGTAGGGAAAAAAGATAGAAGAAGGGGGGAAGTTTTGATTAAAAAAAAAGTTGGTAGAGTGGGCTTAAAAAACCACTACTAAGAGAAGGGGGAGGAATGATAGGAGATAGATAGTGGGTGGGGTGGGTAAAAAAAAAGACACAACTAAGGACTGGATGAAAAGAGAGAACAAAAGTGTATACAGAGTGAAAATAGGATGGAGGGAAATACAGAGTTGGTAATCATAATCATGAATGTGAATGGGATGAACTCTCCCATAAAACATAAGCAAATAGCAGAGGGGATTAAAAAATAGAATCCTTAAAAAAAGAAAAAAGAAGAAGAAAGATAACATGTACTGTACACATATGGATACATAAAGAATATATACAAAATAAATACATGATCGGTTTAAGAAGGGTGGATCAAGAGAGTCTTCATATAGAAGGTGGCACTTGAGATGAATCATGTAAGAAACCAGCTTTTATGAGATGGAGTTAGGGCCAGACCTTGAAGAAAGGTATTTCTGTGGAAAAGATTAAGGGAGTCCTGCATATGAAACAATGAGTAGGTTAGAAGAGCTGGCTCACAAGATTAAAGGAGAGGTGCTAAATGAAAGCATACTGCTGGTATACTTAAGGAACCAAGTTGTGAAAAGATTTAAATGTCAAATAAGGAATTTATATCTGATTCTAGAGGTGACAGTGGCATCAACTATCCCTTTCCTTGTTTAGTTTGCTAATTAATCCTTGTTTGCTCACACTCAAAGGCCAACTATTGCAAATTAATTTGGGGCTCAATTAGAATTTCTTAGCCACTTTGAAATTTATAAAATTTTCAAAATGTAGATTAAATTTGGGATGGGAAGAGGAAAGAGAAGCAACAACAGTATGACAAAGGAAGAAAAGATTCTTTGAAATTATTTTTAAAACAGACCTCTTTTCTGAGTCGCTTTAAACAAAGTCAGTTTTCAAGAAACTGGCAGAATCAGTAGCATCTTATAGATAAGTAAAATAACCATCTTTGTTATTGTACTAGTTATAAAACAAACAATTAGAGCTCACCATCCAACTTTTTATGTATTAATGCTACTACAAATTGAATCCTACCACTAAAAAATATATATTCTCTCATTCAAATCCAGTGCGGAGTATGATTTACTGCCCTCAGGGCATAATCATGTCTCCCTGCCTGCATAAAAATGACACACAAAAATCAATACTAATTAAAATAAGATCAAAACACTATTAATTATCTTATTTGGCTCTATTTTCCCTGAAATGGGGTTAAGATCCATTGGCATGCTTCACAGTTCAGGCTGGATTTAACTAAACTTTTTGAATTATTAAGAAGGTGTGTCAAATGGTAGATTTGCTAGTCTTTTATCAAAGTACAAAGACCCTCTTCCACAGAAGTATTCTCAGAAAGGTTGATTTGCAAAGGAAGCCCAATAGAAGAGACAGTGCTTCTTTTGGCATCCAGGAATTTAATATTGAATTCCGGCTTTTCTACTTACTACATATGTGATTTGGCCATTTCACTTTTCTGAATAAGCCTTACTTTTCTCATTTCTAATATGAAGGAGTTGGATTAGATGCTTTAGATACATTAAATATTGTTGAATATTAAATCTACAATCCTTCAAATGCATAGGGAATTGCCATGCATTAAATATAAATAATTAACTTTAAGCTATAGATCTACATAATTTTTTTTTAAGTGCCCTTTTTGTCAGTCAGCTTTTTACAACTTAATTTCAGGAAACCTGCACACAAGCTAAGACACTAATTTAGGATTAGGTAAGGAAATAAATTCTCATCTAAGAAATAAAAAGAAGAGAGTTGCAATTTGGTAATTTCTTATATTTCTAATCCTAGCAAATAGTCATAGACATTGAATCATCTTTTAAAATTTTTCGTTCCTTTTTATATTTATTTTTTATAACAGCTCTTTATTTTTTCAAATACATGTAAAAAAAAGCTTTTAACATTCACCTCTACCTACATCTCACACCCCATACCAAAATAAAGTCAAGATGGGTACATGATTTGGACATAAAAGATGATGCCATAAACAAATTAGGAGAGCAAGGGATAATTTATCTATCAGATCTCTGAAGAAGGGGAGAATTTATGACCAAAGAAGAACTAGAGAACATTATAAAAGGCAAAATGGACAACTTTGATTACATTAAATTAAAACGTTTTTGCAAAAGCAAAACTAACAAAAACAGGATTAAAAGGGAAGTACAAAGCTGGGGGAAAATCTTTACAGCCAATGATTCTGATAAAAGTTTCATTTCTAAAATATATAAAGAAATCTTTCAAATTTATAAAAATAAAAGTCATTCCCCAATTGACAAATGGACAAAGGATATGAACTGACAATTTTCAGGTAATGAAATTAAAGGCATTTATAGTTAAATGAAAAAAAGTTCTAACTCACTATTGATTAGAGAAATGCAAATTAAAATGACTCTAAGGTACCACATCATACTTCAGATTAGCTAAAATGACAGGAAAAGATAATGATAAATGTTGGAGGGAATGTGGGAAAACTAGGACACTAATGCATTGTTGTTGGAATTGTAAAATTATCTAACCATTCTGGAGAGCAATCTGGAACTATGCCCAAAGGGTTATAAAATTGTGCATAACCTTTGACCCAGCAATGCCATTGCTAAGTTTGAATCCCAAGGGAATCTTAAAGGAAGAAAAACAACCTTAAATAAGCAAAACAGTGTGTAGCAGCTTTTTTTTTTTTTTTATGGTAGCAAAGAATTGTAAAATGAATAGATGCCTATCAATTGAGGAATGGCTGAACAAGTTATGGTATATGAAGGTAATGGGATATTATTGTTCTATAAAAATGATGAACAAGCTAAATTTAGAAAGGCTTGAAAAGATTTACCTGAACTGATGCTGAGAGAAACAAGCAGAACCAGCAATACATTGTACACAGTAACAACAAGAATTTGCAATGATCAATTATGAAAAATTCTCAGTGGTTAAGTGATCTTAAGCAATCCCAATAGACTTTGGACAGAAATTGCCTTCTGCATCCAGAAAAAGAACTAAGGAGACTGAATGTAAATCAATACATACTATGTTCACTTCTTTTTTCTATTTTTTTTATCTCTCCCATGGTTTTTCCCTTTTGCTCTGATTTTTCTCTTCCAACATGACTCACAAAGTAATGTGTATTAAAAATAAATTTATTAGGAAAAAAAAGACATTCATCTCTGCAAAACTTTGTGTTCCATTTTTTTTTTTTGAGAAATAAAAAAAAAGCAAAGAAACAACACCATCTCCAAGAAAAGGTAAAAATTTAGGTTTTGATCCTCATCCATTCTCTACAATTCTCTCTCTGGATGCGGATGGCTCTTTCCATTACTTCTATTGGAATTATCTTAAATCACTTCATTGTTGAAAGCCATCTATCACTAGTCCATCATTATATAATGTTGTTGTTGTTGTGTATAATAGATATTGAATCTTAACCATGAAGATAATTTACTTTCTTATCTTCATTGGGCCAGTGATGAAAAATAAAGACAGGTAAGTATATAACTAACAAGGAACTAGATGTCAGTAGAACACTTATTTAGTTATTGGATCCTTAAAATTAGCATATCTCATCACCAAAATGAATGCCACATATTAGTCTAGACTGATGCTTTTATTGGTGTGGAGGATACTCAGTATGAGGACTCTCTTCATGGATAGAGTTGGCCAAGTAATCTCTTAATTTTAATGGCACTTACTGATTAATTGATTTGTTTCCAGCTAGCATGTGTGGAAAGTCAGGATGTTCTTTCTGAGTCTAAAATTGGTCCTCTGTTTATTATGCTGTATTGTTGCTTAGTAAAATTAATAAAGAGGAATTCATTCAATTAAATTTGATCCATTGAGTATTTATTAAGTTCCTAGTATAAGATTGGCATTGTGATAGCTGCTGTGGCCAGACAGACAAATATGTAAATGTCCTGGCTTTCAGAAGTACATATCTTCCTGTGGAAAGGACACAATGTATACACACATACCCCTCCCCCCCAAAGTGTAAGAACAAATGGGTTGAACCTTGACTGAAACTTGGAATTGCCTGAGACAACAGTGTATATAAAGATTACAGTGTGTATGAACATTCTAAGCATGTGAACAACTTGTATTCCAATGCTGGGAGGCAGACTATGGAATGTTCAGGGAACAGCTTAGTCAGGAAATTTAACTGAATATAGAATTTCTAAGAAGTAATTTGGAATTAGCTTGGAAAGATAGCTTGGGACCACTTCATGAAGGTCTTTACAAGTCCAATCAAGAAATTTACATTTTATCCTAGAAGCAATAAGAAGTCACTAAAACTGCTTTTGGAGGGAGGCAATACTGCATATGCAGGATGAGAGTAAATAAACATTTTTTCTTCAAGCAAATATTTCACAGAATTAGTCTTTACATGAGGCAATTTATCTTAGTTCACCTAGAAATCACATGGACTGAATTCTAATTCTTGTTTTGCACAGGATTACCAAATGACCTTCAGAGAGTAACTGTAATCTCATTTGTGGTCACTGTGCCATAGAGATGAGACAATGTTATAAGTCTTTTTGGTATTCAGTAACTAAACTCCCTGGATGAGTTCCTAGATGAATTACCTTACACTAAAACTCATTCTATAACACAGAGTACCGAGTTTCTAGGGAATTGTTTTTTGCTGAGAGAATGTAGAAAAATGGGAATAGAAATAACTAATGTCCTTCCTTGGGGCAGCATCATAAAGTCACTAATCTTGAATTGATTTTAAAAAAATAGACTGATGATAAGCAATAGTCAGACCTGAACATTGGTAATGTTTTGAATACTGCCAATTATTTTGGGTTTTTTCCCCCCACAAAGCTCTGTTTACTTACATGCTAAAGAAATGGATTTGCTTATCAAGGCCTAAGCTACAATTTAAGAAGTTCAGTTTGCAAAACACAAAGACTATGCCTTCCCAGTCAGAGGAAGTAGGCAATAACCTTGTATTTTAGAAGGCCAGGGTAAAATATAAACCAGTGCATGCTGGGCTTCTAGCACTTTGGAAAAAGCAGTCACTGCATTTTCATCTGACATATTTATTGCCACTAAATATAAAAGGGGACGTTTACCTGTTTAATTGGTCTGTGTATGCTGAATTTTATTGAAATAAAATATTGTATATGATTCATTTTCAGTAAAATTTCATGATAATGTGACTAGGGTTCTATAAAACTGTGACTAAAATAAAAAATGTCATACTTTTCTAGAAAAATCAATAGATGCTTTGCTCAGGCTCACCAAAGGGAACACATAGGTCTTCAGAATGAAAATTACTTCACCCTTGCAAATCACAGTAGGAATAAAATAATTTTTTTTTTTTTTAAGATGTGGGAAAGGGGGAAGTTAACTATCTTCTAATTTTCTCTATGAAAGGGTAAGTATTTTTGTATTTACTATTTCATACATTGGTACTTACCACCTCAGACAAATACTTCAAATCAAAATTTCTTAACCTAAAATGTAAAGATCCAGTATTGTGGATAAATTATAAGGGTTTGGTGAATGGAGATAGAAAAAAAAAGCAAGCAACAAAAACAAACAACTGCCCCCCCAAATCAACAAAAAACCTCTGCACCCTAATTTTCATCATAATTGCTTTCACTTGTAATTCTATATATGTGACATGATAAGTATTAAAAAAAAACATAATTCTGAGAAGGGATCCATAAGCTTCACCACTACTAAAGGGATCCATGAGCTCTAAATGTGAAGAACCCATGCCCTAAATGAAGCCAGAAAAGAGAATTATAGATATTTCCAAACTTAAGAGTCCTAGCCTAATATATTTTTTTAAATTTTTATTTAATAGCCTTTTATTTACCCTAGACTAATATTTTAAAGATCACACAACAAATGACTGCCCATGATGAGATACCTTCTAATTTGCATTCCAAATTTTCTGAGTCAATGTTTGAGGACTTGCTGATGTCCCCATCTCCACACTATATCTTCCAGAAGGCTTTGCTTGTTGAAAGTTCATGAAAATAATTTCTGAAGTACCACCTAGGAAGATGCAGTGGCAGAGATGACTGGAAATGTGATATTTTTTCTTTGTTTTTTTTTTAATATTTATTTAAAAATTTTTTTTGGAAGTATGATTTTCAAGATGAAAGAGAGAAAGAGACTTTGAGAGGGAGCAGTGAGTAGATCTGTCTCTCACTCTCTCTTTCTATCTCTGTAAGCATTGCCTAATAATCTAAGACCAGGTAGATGGTCCAGTAGATTCAGTGACAGGTCTGGAGTCAATAAGACTAATCTTGTATCTAAATCTGGTCTGACACTTTTTAACTGTATGAACCTGCCAAGTCACTTAACTTTGCCTCAGTTTCCTCAATTGTAAAATGAACTGGAGGAGAAGATGGTGAAACACTCCAGTATCTTTGCCAAGAAAACCCCAAATGCAGTCACAAAGAGTTGGATACCACTGAAAATACTGAACAACAACAACCCAGTGAAATAGGGAGGAGAGTTCCTGATTTACTACTAATAAACTAGTACTAGTAGTTTACATTGGTTGTATTATCAGATCTTGGAATGGAATCAGAGTAAATCCCTCTCCAAAATAGCAAATAAACAAACAATGGAGATTCAGTTGTGGCAGGATCAGGGTTCTTGGTATTATTAAATTGCTGAGTGAGAAATTCATTGTTCAAGGGAATAGGAATTCTTGGTAAACTACTAGATTTAAAATAATAAAAACTTAATTTTATTAAGAAATGTAAAAATCATTCTTATTTTGTAAGCCATACAAAAATAAGTGGTAGGTAGCCTGTGGGCTAGATTATTTTGCAAACTTCTTATTTTGTCAGGAATGGTATGATTTGAATCATCTCTTTGGTGACCTGAGTCAGGTATTTTTCATTAAGCACCTGACCTATTATTTATGTATTTTTAATTTCATCAGGAAACTCAAGTCAGATAAAATGAGATAAGGTTCTATTCAATGATCAATGATAGAATTGAGGTGTTTTCTAAATATTGCATCTGTAGTTAATGTAGCAAGATTAGAGAAAAATCAAATTTAATTTGTTGCTTTCAGGGTTGGAGATTGGGAAGTGAAACAAAGATGACCAGGTTTTTGCAGTTTTCTCAAACCAGCATTGTCTTTGTGATTTACAAAACTGAAGATGAATATGGGAGGAAAGATCAAAAGTAGTTTCTTTTCAATAACTCACTTAGCTAGAACCAAAAGAACATTGTACACAGCTGTTATGAGATGATCAACTGTGATAGATTTGGCTCTTTTCAACAATGAGCTGATTCAAGGCAATTCCAATAGACTTGGGATGGAAAATACCAGCCACATCCAGAAAAACTATAGAGACTTAGTGTAGATCAAAGTATATTATTTCTATCTATTTGTTGTTGTTTGTTTGCTTTTTTTTCTTGTGTTTCTTCCTCTCAATCCGATTTTATGTGTGCAGCATGATGAATATGGAAGTATGTTTAGAAGAATTGTATATATTTAATCTATGTTGGATTTTGCTTTACTGTGTTGGGGGGAAGAGGAAGAAAAATTTGGAATACAAGGTTTTGCAAAGATTAAATGACGAAAACTATCTTTGCATGTAGTTGGAAAAATAAAATACTTTTAAAATTAAAAAAAAAATTCACTTAACTACTTCATGGCTGACTCCAACCAACAGGGAGAAATTAGCTTTCCTGAAAATGGGGGAGAAAAGGATGAGTTATTCTGCAGTCACTCTCAATGACCCTAGACTTTAGGCTACTTAACACTTTTACTAAGGATGAGAACTTTTTTGCTCCTAGCATTTTCTCTCCTACTTTTCTTCATTGGTATTCTATATCCCTGCCAGCAATTAACTCCTTAGCATAATTAACTCCTTTACTACCTTCAGCTAGGGAGGTCTGTGGGCACTGAGGGCATTCAGCATTGTTGGGTGGGGTATCAGCACTCTGAAAGGCAGCCTACAAACAGAACCTGATGCATTTTTTGCAAAAGGCCCCATTCCCAAATGTCACCATCTCAATCCCGATGACACCCCACTTTTAATCTGCTCCTGAGATTTGTTTCTCCTAGGCCTCAAGCTATGAATTTTCAACTGCTCCTGCAGCCTGGAGATCAGGGGATGACTAATTGGGACACATAACACCCCTTAGATGCCCTGCTGGTGTTTTCAGATCTCACACCTCCTGGCATGAACCCCCAAGTGAATTTAGGGACAGCTCTATGACTCTTACCAGCTCAAAGCAATTACAGTAGGAGAGACCTTCACCCTTTTACCCCAAATGAATTTGGGGTTTACTGCTTGAAAGGGGAGGAATGATGTAGAGAGCCCCAAAACTGTCCTTTCTGATTTTGGGGAGGAAAGCCATGGGGGTGAACTCTTGAAACTCTCCTTGAACTCTTGAGAAACTCTCCTCTGGGAGAAGCTGGCCTCAGGGAATCAAAATAAAGTGGCTTCATTCTGTTATCTTGATGGGACTAACTGCATCCTTTATTGACTAGCTGCATCCCCTATTGAGTTGAAAATTAGTCCAGGACCACTCCTACTTAGCATTAAGTTAAGTGGCCTCATTCTAGGAAACCTAGGGCTGGGGCCAGTAATCTCATTCAATTGATCTCTTATAAAAAAGGCAATTTTAAACTCATAATTTGCAGAGGCCCAAAGTAGGACCATGCCTTGTCAAGGAAACTCTCTGTCTCTTTCTGTCTCTGTCTCTGTCTCTGTCTCTGTCTCTCTCTCTGTCTCTGTCTCTCTCTCTCTCTGGCATAGTTGCCTGTCAGGACCCCTGCCCATTATGAAGACATTCTTTTCTCAGTGTTAACACCTCTGTTTAACTATGTACCAGAGTTTCTCTGCTAGGATCCTTATCTCTCTGCCAGGATTGACTTCTCAGTGCCAATAAAACTTCCCTTTTGGCAATCAAACTTTTCGGGTTTGTGAATTCTTTCACATTGGACTTGTGCCGACCAAAGAGGGATTTCCACAACTCTCTGCACTGCCACTTACCACATCATTTGGTTCCCCAACTGCATCATTCAGTTCCCTAACCACATCAATGGCATAGCAGATATAGTGCCAGGCCTGGAGTCAGTGAGACTCAATTTACTGAATTCAAATATACACTAGCTGTGTGCCCCTGAGCAAGTCACTTAACCGTGTTTGTCTCAGTTTCCTCATCTAAAATGAGCTGGAGAAGGAAATGGCAAACTGTTCCAGCAGATTTGTCAAGAAAATGCAAATGGGGTCACAGAAAATAAGTGAATATCTGCTAACATTTCTGAACAGAAGGAAAGAGCCTTACAACCTCTGACTGTAGGAGACTTTGATATATTTTGATTAGAAAAGTCATGTGAGTGAACTCTAGTCCTCCCTTGCTGTGGCACTCCTCAGTGGTCTTCAGACATTGTATCAGATTGCACTAAAGAAAGCTCTTCAGATGAATACAGTAGCTGAAGCCCATTTATTTAATCAAATAAAATTGACAAAAACCCATTTTTTTTTCTCTTCCCACTACAGCCATCTTCTTTCAGGCCCTCATTTCTTCTTGCCTAGATAATTAATATAGCTTGCTAAGTGTCTTTCTGATTCTAGTCAAATCATTCCCTGCCAATTCTGTCTTTATTGTTTGCTAGTCTTCCTAAAATACCACCATGATCATGTTATTCTCTTTTCAAAAATCCTTCAATTGTAATGGGCTGAGGCTTGAGTTGATGCACTGAGGTCCCAAGCACGTGAGGCTAAATAGTAATTGGACTATACTCTATTAATATACATGCTTGGATAAACAATGGCCCCCGCCCACTCTCTGTGCAATTCCTGATGTGTTGTATAGGAAATGATGATTTTGGTGGGTGGAGGCAGAGAGACAGGAAGAGAGGAGGGGAGAGATTGGGCCTGGGTTCTATGTTCATAGCTGCTGGTCGTGGCTGCTGGTCTAGCTAGCTTCTTGACTCAGCTGCACACATTGCTATCGCCCATTCCCTTCCACCTCCGATCTTTCTTCACTGAGAATAAAAATTGATGATTTTCCCCTAACCTGAATTCCTGACTCCGGCTGATTTTAAAATACATGGTCTTCACATTCAATGACTGTTGCCTTCCAAATAAAGTCAATATAAGTTTCTGATATTGACAAAATCCAAACTACCCATCCAATTTTAATTCATATTTCTTCCCATCCTTTGTCCTAATGCCATCTTCTTTCCTTGATTCACTCAAGGTTTTATCTATTCCTAGAATCTTGATCTTCTCTATCTCCCCTTCCATTCTCTATATAATGAAGCCTCTCCCTTATTTCAAGAATCAATTCAGTTGCCACCAATCTCTCCTTTCCCCTTCCCTATTATGAAAGCGATTCCTTCTTCCTCAAATTCCCCATAACATTTTATCAAAGATTCTCTTTCCTGATCACATTTCAATTTGGAGCATAATTCTTGATAGACATCTTCATGTCAGTCTTCACTCAAAATATTGATATAATTTAATGACTTGGAATCTTGCCCCTAATCTTTGCTACCATCAAGTCACAGCCCTGCTGGATCCCAAATCTGAAGTCTTGTGAAATCATACCAGTCATTCAGAACTGAAAAAAGTATTACTCCTATGGTCAGGTTTAATAGGAGAATATAAAATACAAACCTAGACATTGATTCTCCTCTTTCCCCTTTCCCCATAGAACTATAATTACATACTTTGGTTAAGTTTCTATATTACTATTATCACTTTTTTTTAGGTGCCCTGTGGCTAAATTCAATTTTTGTGGACTATCTCAAGTAATCAAAGAAAGAAAAGAAGGAAATAAGCAAATATTCTATGCTAACCCCTATGCTAAGTGCTTTACAAATATTAATTCATTTTAATGGTGTGGGGTGCAGTAATTCTGAACTGCAAAACTATAATGGGATTTCAGGACGTCCCCATATTGTCCATCAAATTTTGGGAAGAGGGATTTTGAACCCCAGAAGCATCTTGGGGATTACTTGCCAGTGTTGAGAATTGTTTCAAAAGAATTTGTAGATTAAAACTATCTCCAAATCAGTAGGCAAAAAATTTATTATACTGCTAATAATGGGTTAAATCCATATGGGGTTTTTAGTAAAGGAAAGGGGGTGCATGCAGATTATTATAGAAGAAAAATAAACTTGGAGATTGGCATCATAATTCGACTTTCTGATTGAATAAAATAACTATGGAGTTATGATATTTTGATAACGCAAAGAATTCAGCTAGGAATTCAACCAGGGGTAGGACTATAACAAAAGCCCTTTTAAAGGCTAAACAAAAAAGGCCCAATTAAGATCAAAATGCCAAGATAATTGGTGCTCCTCCCTGCTGGCCTCAGGGAATAGCTTGGACTTTAAATTCAGGCTTTCTCCAGATAATGCCACTTCCTACAATCAATCTATTTATATGAAGGTGTTTTTGTCCACCCTCATCAATTTGATACTCACAACAATTTTGGGAGGGGGATGGTATTATTTATCTTCTTTCTATAGTTGAAGAACCTGAGACAAACAAAAGTTAATTTGCTAGCCTTGGGTCTCCTACCTAGAGTTTGAGACTGGATTTGAATTCCTATCTTCCAAAATTTAGGTCCAGGGCTCTATTTGTTGTTTTTATTGAAATACAGTGTATAAAATAGTTTCTGGGGTGGGAAAATGCATAATGAATTCCAAGCAATCTATTTACCAATACAATATGTTTCTTTTGAAACATAGCCAATTTACTATCTGTGTGACCTTGGGTCTGAATATTCTGTGGAATTAGAAGGTTGGATTTGATGGCTTCAGATATCTTTTCCAGTTCTAGAGTTAAATACTATGAGAACCACCTTTGTAAATTGGTTACTGCTTTTATTCCTTTACTGGCCAATTGTCCCCTTGGCCTCTAGAGAATTGTTGCCAATGCTTTCTTTCCCCAGAGACTCTCTAGTCTCAAATTACAGAAATTAGGATCCATTTCAAGGGCAGGACCACACTCTCCCCCACCTTTGCAGTATCTGCAGTCTCTGAAAATGAGAAAGACTGTTTCAAGAGCAGATCAATATCCTGCTGTGGGAGAGAGTTGAAGACAGCATGTTGGAAAAAGAAATGAAAAGTATAAATGGGAACTGTCAATATCTGCCTTAACCCATTCAGACTGACTTGGTATTCCCTGCAGCCTTGTGAAAAGTAAACAGAAAAGAAAGCAAAAATAAATAGGGATTTAAATAACAATAATCATAATAACCATAACAAACACATAACAAAATGCTTTTTTTTTTTAATCTTAAAATGATCTTGAAGACCTTGTTTTAACCCCCAAAATATAAAATTCTCAAAAACTCCAAGGAAAAAGAGAGACAAATTTTGAGCTTGAATCAGGAGGTCATCAAAGAGAATTAAAGGCAGACAAAGTTGGCAATATAAAATTGTTGGTTTTCCTGAGACAAAACACTGTGTTTATTAGGAAGAAACTTGTAGTTGTGTATTGTCAAGTGACTCAAATAATATCTAGAAGCAAAGATTCAATGGGAAAACCGTGTTTAAAGAAATTAACACTTTCAAATATCAGTCCTAAGATATATACATAAACATATATGTGTATGTATTTTATAATAGTAAAATATACCAGAATGGATTTAGCAAAGGCATCCAAGCAATAATATATATTATAATAGCAAAATCTAGGCCCTACCATAGCAAAAATGGAAATAATTAACATGGTTTCAATGATTGTCTTCAAACTGCAGGAAAAATTATTTCAAGAAAAAATTGTTTAAAAAGTCACAGGAATATTTCCTGAACCAGTTACTATTTCATGAAGCAATAGCAAAGGGCTGATAACAGTTATATGTCACTGGACCTGTCCATTGTAACTGAGACTGTTTTCCCACCAGATAGAGTCTTAGAAATGGCTAACATCCAAGGATGGAATCAAAAGGCCTTCTTTGGTTATTATTTACATGAACTCAATTAACAGTCTATAAACAAAGATATGCTGAACATATGTTTTTAATCAGAGGCAGAGAGGTTCATGACAGTGAAATAAGATTATCATTGCCACTAGAAGCTACAGAAAGTTAACTCTTAAGAAATCCAATGCAGATTTTTCAAGGAAATTGCAGACCATAATAGCATTATGTTTTTAAATCAACATCTACCAGATACTTAGAGAGATATGATCAGTTGATTTTTCTTGCACAGCATGATAAATATGGAAATATGTTTGAAGAACTGCATGTTTAACCTATAGCAGATTTCTTGTTGTCGGGGAGGAGAGAGAAAAATTTGGAGCACAAGATTTGGCAAAGGTAAATGTTGAAAACTATCTTTGCATGTACTTGGAAAAATAAAATGCTACTGATTTTTTTTTTTAAATAAAGGTATGATCAAGCAACATGATAGAGTATATAAGAAACCTTGAAACCAGGAAGAGCTTGGTTTAAAAAGTACTTCTCCCACATGCTGGCTGTGTGACTTTGGCATATCTCCTAAACTCTTAAAGCTTTAGCCTACACTTTAAGGCCATAAATTGCAGAAAAGGTAACCTATGTTTGTATAGTGAGTTTTATTGTGGGAAAATTGTCCATACCAATTAAATCACAGACCCCATCTATGGTACAGATAGAGATTGAGAAATAAACAGACTTTTAGTACAGACTTCCTGAGGGCTAAAAGACAAACCAGCAGCAAAGAGATATGTGCATTTGGGCACGAGGGCTGTATAGAAAAGGAAAAAAAAAGGTAAGATTAGTTTTTTGCCTCTGTGAGAGAAGCAGCTATGTGGTATATAGTGAACACATTGCTGGATATTGAGTAAGTTAAATCCTGACCCAGAAAGAATATCTGTACTTATTGGGTATAGGTCTAAGAGCAAGTCATTTAATAACAGTGAGTCTCAGTTTCTTTTTTCTATAAAATAAAGGACTTGGCTTGAGGGCCTCCAATGTTCCTTCTAAATCTCAATCTATGATTCATAGATTCTTTGATTTCTTTGATGGAACTTTCCCTCATCCTGTCCCTCCCCTAGTCTGGAAGATTGTTGTTTAGTCATTGTTCAGTTCTGCCCTACTTTGTATAACCCTACTGCATATGGGATTTTCTTGGCGAAGATACTAGAGTAATTTTCTGTTTCCTTCTCTAGTTAATTTGACAGATGAGAAAACTGAGTCAAACAGGGTTAAGTGACTTCTCCAGGGTCACACAGATAATAAGTGTCTGAGACCAATCTAAATTTAGGTCTTCTTGATTCCAAGCCTAGACATCTGTCTGCTGTACTATCTAACTGCCCCATATCTTCTAGAATATGTCCATACAGAAATTACTGGGTCTGTATTCTGTATCCTTGAGATGAACTACTTCTGCCAGTAAGGGGGTTCTCCTTCTCTAAGTCCCTTATCCCTATCCTCCATAGGAAACATCAGCAATAAGTAACACTTTAATAGCCATGTTTACCCTTATGATCTATCTCCCAAGCTCAAACCTAACATGATGACACAGCATCATGTAGTTGTCAGCATCTGCTGATGTTGACTTGTTAAGCAGCAGCTGGAAATGCTAATGGACTTGGCTAGGGCTTTTAGCTTTCATTCTATAGTTATCTTAGCATGTTGGACTATATCACTGTGTTTTCATAAGTTCTTCAAAGGGCAGATATAAAATTTATGGTATGAAGGAATATAGTACTGTGGTGGAAAGAACATTGGCTTTGGCATCTGGAAGTTCTGAGTTTGAGGTTGGCTACCTTTCTACTTCGTGGTCATAGACAAAGCATCTTAATCTTAACCTTCACTTGCACTTAACTCTTAACAAATACTGAAAACTACATCAGTTTCCTCATTAAAAAATGAAGGAGCTGGAATAGATGAACTTTAAGATACTCTAGATATATATCCTATAAAAATCTTGCCACTATTTTAGAGATATATAGCATGCTCAAAATGTCATATGCTTCCTGGAGAAGGCTTTCTGGCACCAACATGGTTAAATGACGAATAGAAGTATGCACTACTGCAACATGAATATCTCTATAAATAAAAATTATCTTTGATTTTCATTTAACTTCAAAAGAATCTGATTAGCAAATAACCATTGAAGAATTATTGGCAATTATGTTCCATAATTATGGCTCCTGTTAATGTCATTTAGTTTGCAGTCTTTCATATTTAGGCCTATTAATTAATCCCCACAAGCATAGACAGTTATAATCAATACAACAAAACCTCCATGGTAAATTACAAATAATCCCCAAATCCCTTCAATAGTTAGGTTGTGTTTTGGAGGAGGAGTAGAGCTTTTTTGCATCCTTTGTTAGAGCAAACTTCAGTTAGGAGGATAGATGAATGTGTTGGTAATTGATAGCTCCTCACTAAACCTCTCCTTTCTCTATAATATTCTTGAGACAATATTGAAAACTGCAGCCATGACTGCAATACAATTCTAGAGAGGAAGACAAGAAGGAACAATTTCAGCAAAGAAATTCCAACCTGAGAAATAACCATCCAATGTTCTTTGCATCATTATAGAACTCCTTGTTAGATGGCCACTATTTTCAGCCTTACCAAAATTTAATTTGCCATATGTTCCCAAAAGGAGTGTTCAACAAAGATCATTGCATGAGACACAAAAATCCTTACTGTCACTTACTTTAAAGAAAAGTGTTTAGATTCCCTGATCTCTTTTTAAAAAGACCTTTCTACACGAAAGAGACTTTATCTGTTTCTACTTGACATAGGAAGGGTTTACTAAATGCTTTTTTTCATTCATTCATTTTGTTTGATCTGTCAGAGAATCTCATCCCAGCATTCTGCACTGGTAATGTCTCTGACATCGTTCTTGTTCCTTGTTTTTGAAGTTTCTCAACAACAAATATGCTTGTAAGCCAGGATTCTGTAAAATGATGTCTTATATGACATGGTCTTCCAAAAATAGAACAGTGTACTTGATGGATAAGTAATGAGCTTCCCATCATTTAGGGGTATCCAAGCAGATCCTAGGTAACATGTCATGAAAGCTGAAGACTATTGAGCTCAGTGTAGCAGAATTTGCTAGATGACCTCTAAGCTCTATTCTAACTCTATATTTAATGATTCTCCAAATTCCTGTTTAGTGACACAAAGAATAATGGTCTGTACTTGCTCTCTTGGCATTTAGCTTTCCCCTCCTTATTCCACTTTCAGCTCTGGCCTATTTCCCAGGGCTTAGCACACAATCCTCAGCAGCTGCCTGGCTTCAGAACCAATCTAGGAGAAGAGAACTGGCAATGCCATATGCAAAAGATGCCCCAGCAACAAACGTTTGCCCCAAATATAGATACCCTCATATGTGCGATCTCAAAGGAAAATATGAAGAAATTTTCAAAGAAAAAGTGGTAAAGAAGAAAGAAGGTTAATTTAGGAAGCTAGAGATGACTTTAGAATTGCAACTTTTTAAAGCTATATTGGTTAACTAGTATTTCAGATGATCTATTCATTAGTTCTGGGGATAGTCACAATATCTATGTAAGTATAAACATGAGTATAGTATCTAAAATGAGAGGTGGCATAATGGTTAGGGAGCTGCTTAGAAAAAGGAAGACCTGGGTTCAAATTCTTACTCTAACATATAAGCTGTCAGCCTCAGCAAGTCACAAAGCCTCTTGGCATTGTAAAGAAAAAAAAAATCTAAATTGTAAAGAAGGGAATGATTTGCATTGTAAAAGATAATTCCTCCTACTATAGTTATATACACCCAAGAAAGAAAAAGTTCAGCTCTGATCGCAATCTGTAAGTATAGTAGTGCTTTAAGTATGGGCTATGATCAACTTTCCCTCCTTTCTTTTCCTCTCTCTCTTCCTCCCTCCCTCCATCCCCCTCTTCCTCCTTTCCTTTTTTCCTCTTTCTTTCCCTCCCTCTCTTTCCTTCCTCCCTCCCTTTCTCCTTTCTTTTCTCTGTCTGATTCTGTCTCTTTGTCTATCTGACTCTCTGTCTCTCTCATCTGTTTGTGTCTCTTTCCCTCCTTATTTGAGTATAATTGTAGAAGAAATCATTTTAAATGTCCAAAGAGATATTTAAGTTTTACCTAGGAAGAGATTCTCATCAACCTTCACCTGAATTAGAAGAATGATCCGAGGGAAGCTGAAATCAAGAGGACCTGACTTCAAACCTGGCCTCAGTCACTTAATACTTCCTTGCTGTGTGACCTTGGGCAAGTCATTTAACCCTAATTACCTCAGCAAAAAAAAAAAAAAATCTAATTTGTCAGTCTGCTTCCATTTTCTCTCCATCCCAATCCATGTTTTACTCTGCTTTATATGGAATAGCCCTGAACATGCAAATTCACCTCTTTCTCATTTCTTCTTAAATTGTATTCTTAAAATACAAATTTTGCAGACTCTGATTTATGGCCCTACACAATTTTTTTCCAACTTGGCTTTCTAATCTTGTCTCTCTTGATTGCTGTTTCCATCTTCTATATCCCAAACAAGTGGGATTTTAGTAATTTCTCTGATTTTGACCCTTCAACTTCCATCTCAATGAATTATACCCTTCATATAGGGCCTAGCTTCTTAAACTATGTTATGACCCCATATGGGATCTCACAACTGAATGTGAGGGTCATGAAATTATGATTTTTATCAGTAAATGTTTGATTTGTATACCTATTTTATATACCTATATGCTCAGTCACATTAAAAATTTCTCAGGCAAAAAGGAGTCATGAGTAGAAAAAGTTTAAGCCTTGATGTAGGGAATATATTTTCTCCTTCATATAAGGAATATATTCATTGGAATTTTTAATCTTCCTTCGGGGTTCAGTTCTTGAAACCTTTCCTGATTTCTCTCCTCCCTCAATTTATCTGAAGTTTTCTGTGTACATATTTTGTCTCCTTATGTAAACCTTCAGGAAATGCAAATGCCTAGAGGGCAGAAGCCCCTGAAGCACTTTGAAGCTGGGATTACTTTTTGTTTCTGCTTTTCTTTTTTCCATCTTTTTAATGTTTGACTCTTGTTGCAGTGCTCAATAAATATTATGTGCTTAATAAATGCTTATTAAATAGAATTTGCAACTGTTGTAAATGAAAGTGTTCATTATAGCCATAATGAGTTAATCAGCCAAAGCTATTGTGACACTAGCTGCCTTGGGGAAATTCTTAAAAAGTAGAGAGAATTGTGAATTTATAGGGACCCCCTTCACCAGAAAACCTATGTTGTAAATCTCTCAGAGTTCCTTTAAATATTAAAAGATCATTAATTAATCAAGTTCCATTTTTTGGGGGGTGTTCCTGTTTGTTGAATTCTTCGAAAGCTAACCCCAATGTATAACAATCTTTATGGTTATTAGGCTTATTTCTAACCTACATCTCCATGCTATAATTTTAACCCAATTCCACTGATGGTTTAGTCATACTCAAATCTATTCTTATAATAGGTGTCAGTAATATTGGGGAAACCTAAATGTCTCAGCTACAATTGAGTAAAGTGAATTCTAACCTCTATCTGCTGCTGCCAGATCAATTTTTACAGTGCTCTCAGATCAATTGTTAAAATGGAATTGACCTTTCAGCAGAGAGTAGTCTGAATGGGGAAGCTGGAGATTTAGTTGCTTTCTATTCCTGTTTTTGCCATTAACTAACTGTTTGACTTATAACCTTTCTGAGGCTTAGGTTCCTTATGTCCAAAATGAAGACTGCTGTGTGTGCCCAATCTACTTCACAGAATGGTTGTAGATTTCAAAGAAGACAGAGGGAATCGTGTTTGAGAAAATAACTGCTTTCAAAACTGCGAAGAATTATATTAGTAAAGGGCAACATTAGATGTCTAATGGATCACAGTCATAGAATTTTATAGATTTCAGTGAAATTTTGCTGTGGGCATTAATTGTGAGGAAGTATATTAGGAATTGTTGGATATAAAGGAGCTGATCTAAGAACAGGCTTCCTGGTTCCACTTCCATCTTCTTCCTGTCCATGTTTATAGCTTTAAGCTGCCTGCTTGTCTTTCTGCAAAAGGACAGCTGACAGAAAATCAGGTCAATTTAGGAACAGATCTTATAACTAATTCAATGCTAGGTTTCTGAACATGACAGTTATTTCGGGTGGGAAAAATGCACAAAACTTTCCACCTATATATTTTCCTGTACAGGATGGTTTAAGCAAAGAACTGAGAAGGCAGATGGGAAAAACTCCCTAGAATCATTTTAAATGTACTCGGGCATTTTTTTCCCCTACTGTCAAAGTCCTGCATAGATGTATGGAACTCAACAGTCCTTTTTAAAACTTTGGTTGCAAAACAAAACCACTTATCATATGCTACACTGTATTCAAATAATGGTACAGCTGGCAAATCAGAAAATTGAAAATGCCCTGTAGGTAAAAATGTCTATATTAATATACTTCAGAAAGTAGCAGTTAGGGAGAAAAATCCTCTTGTGGCACTTACAGAATGTTGTTTCACTGAACAAAACTATGTAGCAAAAGAAGCAAAAATGCCAAATACTGATAACTACTATCTCACTATTTTTTTTTAATAAAAGAAAGATTAGGAATTCCATGTGAACTGGCTAAATACATGTAAGCATTCTCAAAAGAAAATCAAGAATATTATTATCAAACTCTACTGATTTCCCAGGAGATGTAGTAGTGCCCCTCTTCCTACCTCCCAACTCCCCAACTCTCAGCAAATGCTTCAGATTTTAGTTTCAATACTGAAAATATACAATTAGTAGTAAAAAAAAAAAACAATTCACAAACCACTCAGCAAAGAAAAGACTTGTGACCAATGGCCTTGAAATTTTTCTGTAAACTATTAGACAAGATTCTCAACTGAAACAATGGGAAGAAAGAGAATCATGGGAATTTGGAGGAGAGTTGAAAGGTTGAAAGAACTGCTATAGAGAGTGGTATAATGAGTTGATAAGGTATTAATGGGATAAGTAGCAATGAGGATGCATCTGAGATTCTGTAACATAAATTTATAGTAAATCCTATGGTTTGTGCAATTTTTTTCCATCTTCATTCAGCAGCACATATGTATGAGTATAGGTGCATTATTTCTGGGTGATACTAAGTAGTCTTTGTAGAATTTAAAAATTTTGTAAGAAATCATATTCTGAAGTTATGCTTAATGGGAAAAAAATACAGATTTTATGGGACCCAGAAAGTCCCAACCTAATTCTGACAGAGTGCACTTTCTACATAGAGTTGTATGCTCTGAATCAATTTGATGCCTTTGAAAAGCATGAATCCCAAGTTTTTGAATAATGCCACTTTAAACAATAAGGATCAGTTCTTTTTTTGTTTGTTTGTTTTTTTAGTACTATGATTAAAAGGAGAGGATGAACAGATCACTCCTAGGAATACTTGCAGGGAGAAAAAGGAGGAACTGAGTATCTAAAGAATGAAGAACATGTGTAATTTGTGCCTGCCCTCTCACCCTGAATTTGGTTCTATTCCATTTCAGTACAAATATTGAATTGTATGCTTTATCCTCAACGCTAGAGATGTTCTGAAAGATTATAAAATGCTTTATAATATAGTTACTAACTTTGTCTAGTTGTAAGACAAAGATAGAATGTAATAAAGACAAAACTTTAGGAAGTAAGGAATGGAAGATATCAAAATTGGCAGAAGTTAACAGGGAAAACTTCCTGTAGGAGATAGGGATTAAGTTAGGCCTTGACACACTAATAGAATTTTGTTAATGAAAAAGTGTGAAATGTGAAAATAAGGATGGGACTGGTGTGTTCAGGAAATAGTGAGATGAGCTTGGCAGAGTCTCAAGATAACATCAGAATTAATAAACACTAATTAGGTGCCTAGATTTTAAGTGTTAGGTATTTTGTAAGATAGATGGTAGGGAAAGAAAGATCATATGCTAAACAAAATTTAGGGAGTTTATACTTTATTTATGATCCTCAAGTAACAATTCATTTAGTGATTCTTTCCTCTCCTTTTGGTCTGGATTAAATCTGTGGCCCAAACCCCTCAGTCAACTAACCTTGCACTCCAGAACCAGTTTACCCTGGGCATTGGATCATATCATTTCTGCCAATTCATTCTCTGACTTGAAAATATGTCCCCAAACAGCCAGGGCTTGTGGTTCTCATTTGCTCCCTGTATCCCATGAAGACAGCCAAGGAAATAAACATTAAGTGTGTTAACTATGGGCCAAAGAGCAATAAGGTCCTCATTAATTTCTCAAGAGACAGTCTCTTGTTCTATTTCCTCATGACTACCACAATAATCCTTTGCTCTCCTACCTCAGCTCACAATACCTACCATCTATAAGTCGTAAATACCCAACATGGAGTACACACCTCTGCCAATGGAAATAAACCTTTAATTGATTCTGTGCTGTGATTATTTAATGTATAAACATGTGCCTATTTAGAAAAATGATTTCTGGACAACTAACATTGTATTTCTGCCAAATACGAAGTGGATATTCATAAAATCTTACTGGAGAACACCCAATACTAACTATAGAATTTCAAATGGTTGATTTCTAAAGATGAATCATGAACCAATCTATACTGTCTGGCTAATCAGAATTCCCTATCCTTACCCATACTGAGAAAGGAAGATGAAATTTTCTATTTGGAAGCCACTTCAGAAAGCTTTCATTAATTTAAATTTCAGAGCAGATTTCTCCCCATTATGTGTGCTCAACTAAAGGCTTATTAAACAAAACAGTGCTACAAAACTGAAAAAATATCAGGGTTTTCCAAAGCATCCATTTCATTCTATTCCAATATCCAGGAGCTCTATGAGCCTAGGGACTGCAAGGATACTTGAACTATTTTGAAGACAAAAAGCATTGATGATTATTTAGTGGTTTCCAATCACTTTGCAATTCATCTGAAACATGTGAAGCAAATGGCTGCATGTTACTTAAAAACTATCCTGAATTAAGCAATGTAATAGTAGTTAATTAGATGCATTTAATTCTAATTTAAAGACCATCTTTACTTGGCATGTTCTTCATTGTATTACTATTCAGCTGAATCCCATTATAACTGACATGGTTTATTTATTCTGCTCCTTCAAAGGAAAAATAAAAGTATCCTTGAAGCTGCATTATTTAAAGATGATTGTTAATTTAATCTTATCCTGACCAGTCTAATGCTTCTTACCCTCATTTTAATTTTGAGAAAGTATGTTTAAAGATTCTTTTTTTCTCTTCCTTGTAACACGATCCTAAGAATGGAAAGTTATATTAGTGCTTTCAAGATGGTTAAGCTAGGGGAAAAGAGAATACAGAGCAGAAACTCTATAATACAGATGACCAAGTAGATATATTAATGGAAAGTGGGGAAAGGAGGAGGCAGGCAACGAGAGGCAGACAGACGTGTGAAGAATACTGAATGGGATAGAATCACAGCAATACCAAATGAGATGCATTCATCCATTGGGGCTTTGACAAGCTTGTTGCACTCTCTCACCACTGTAGCTGATGCCAAACAAAAGGAGACAGGAAAATGACGGCATCCATTTCATAACCATCTACAAAGAACTAACTAACTAACCAGAATCTCATACCCATTTTGATTTTCACTTCGCGTATTAGCAGCAAACTATTAGCTATTCCTGTCATTCATTTACAAGTCAGTTTTACAAAATATGATTATTATCATTAGAATCATTATTATTAGAATTATGATAATCATGATTATTTTAGCCATTCCTTTGTTTTCTCATTTCTCAGCAACAATTGCCTAGCCAAGAAAGGGCTGGGAAGGGAAATGAACAGAATAAAAATATACTTATAAGTAAATACATATTTTCAGAAACGCTTTAAACCTTGATGAGATTTGGGGGTAGAGTTTGGAGAAGAAGAAACTCAAGAGACAGAAGACATTTATAACATAATGCCGTAGGCAGTCCTGATTGTGTGTGTGTGTGTGTGTGTGTGTGTGTGTGTGTGTGTGTTGGGGTGGTAGCCGGGAGCAAGTAATGGACATGGGATTTTCTCAGTCTCTAGCTGAATGTAATATGTATTGGATACATCACAGAGCTAAATTAAGGAGATGAAAACCAAGCCATTTAGCAGCTCATTATTTTATCATTTTCTACATTTCAATAAATTTATGATGGGGAAGGGGAAATCCCTAGAGGCATTAATGTACATGTTTAATTGAAAAAATTAAAGAATGACTTATTATAGGAAGAAAATGGCCCAGTTAAGAATATTAATATACCATACAAGGAAAATAGGCAGGCAAGCCATTGTACTTCAGATTTCTAATACAGCAGTAGAAGAATGAAAATCAAATGTAACCATTTGAAAAATGAAAAGAAAAAAGAAAATATAAAAGTTTGGTGATCATCTTCAGAAGAGATCTTGATCATAAAAGTCAATTGTTTAGATAATTATGACACAAATAGGGCATTGGTTCAGCTAAGTAATGAAGTAGATATAATGCTGGACCTAGAGACAGGAAGGCTCTTCCTTCCTTCCTCCTTCCTTCCTTCTCTCCCTCTCTTTCTCTCCTTCCCTTCCTCTCTTTCTCTCCCTCCCTCCCTCCCTTCCTCCCTCCCTCCCTTCCTCCCTCCCTCCCTCCCTCCCTCCCTTTTTCATTCTTTTTTTTTTTTTTTTTTTTTTGCTGAGGCAATTGGGATTAAGTGATTTGCCCAGGGTCACACAGCTAGGAAGTGTTAAGTGTTTGAGGCCACATTTGAACTCAGGTCCTCCTGACTTCAGGGCTAGTGCTCTATCCACTGTACTACCTAGCTACCCCAAGGGTCCTGTTTCTCAGTTCACAACTTATTTACTAATGAATCATTTGCCTTTAAACATAAAGCCAAGATTTGAGACACACCAAATAAACACACTTTAATATTTCAATTCACTAATGCAAAATGCAGTAAAGAAATAAACACATTTTTTTCTGTCTCCAACATAAAATCTAACTAAAAGTGAATCCTCAGTGATATGTATAATGATGCTGTCATATTTCTCTCTCAGAAATTCATATTTTGGTTAAAACTCAACCTAAATACCACTTCCTAAATGATAAAGCCTTTTCTGACATTCTCCCCCCCACATACTAATTTTTTTCTCTATCAATTTTTTTCAAGGTATTCATTAGTTCATCATACTTATTGCTCTCAAATTTATTTACATATATGTAGTCTCTCTTGATATAATATAAATTCCTTGATGGCAGACTATTTTATTTTTGTCTTTTTATTTCCATAACCAAGCACAGTATCTGACACATATTATGTTGATGAATTGCTTGTGAACAGAGATTCAACTTTTATCTCCAGTGCCTAGCACAGTGTCTTGGACATAGTCTGCGTTTAATAACTATTTCCTGGATTGAATTACATATATAAAAACAGCTTAAACTCCAAATCATAGATTTAGAAAGAACTGCTATTAAATACATAGATAAATACACACATATACAAGGCTAAAGTGATCTAAGTATGCTGTTTTTCCTGTGGTTCCTTTTCAGTACTGAATATTAAGATGCAGTCCAGCATGCTGAAAACCTCTAGCTTTCCAAAAAAAGGAAAACCTTTGCCAATAAATCACAACTGTTTTACCATATGCCTCTTTGTTCTGCCAAGCATCACCAGCCTGTTCTACTTTTAAGCAAATTTCATTATATTATAGCTCAGAGCAATGCTCATTAAAAAGTATTACTGAAAAATGTCAAGTTGTTTTTATATAGAAATGCAAATTTATTTTCTACTGAGAAGTTAGATATTTGTCGAACACAGACATTAAGAAACTTGTCTGCACCTCCCAAATGTTTTTGAAAATGGTCAAGATCCTTTCTATTCGGGAAGGTTCAAGCCATGATGTGGATAGAAATCATGATGTTCAGTGGTTTCTAACTTGTAATAATGGTGACAGCTTTCAATAATGGCTTTTCCCAGTGTAATTAATCTGATGATGCTTTTTGAGTCATCATAGGATTTATTGGTTGCTAGGTTGCCCAGGGAATACTGGACCTAAGTTAAAATCCAGCATGAAAGACTTCCTAGCTGTGTGACCTTGGACAAGTCACTTTATGTCACTCCAAATTTCTTTAATTTTAAGATGGGCTTAATATTAATACCTACCTCCCAGAATTATTGTGAGGATCAAATGGGATAATATTTGGAAAGTACTTAGCAAGGGTTTCTATAACACATTAAGTTCTTAATAAATTCTTTTTCCTTTTCTCTCTTCCTTCTGTCTTATTTTCCAGAAATATTTCTCCCTTATTTCCCCAACTCTTATATTGCTGAACTACGTCCCTTTGCAAGTTTTGCTCATTTATTTCCTTCAATTATGGAGTCCTTCCAGTGACTACTTTATAAACTATAACATTCTTATAGGGAATTTCCCATCAATCCCTGTTCATTAATGGATTATGATGCAATGTTGGTTAAAGCACTGCACTTAAGAGTCAAAAATCCTATGTATAAATCATTTTTAAAATCAGTTTCCTATCTATCATTGTGACTGGGAAATACTACCAATTTTCTAAGAAAATCCCAATAAACTTTGGATAGAAAATGCCATCTGCATCCAGGAAAAGAACTATGGAGATTGAATGTAAATTAAAATATGATATGTTCATTTCTTTTTTTCTGTTTGTTTTCTCTCCCATGGTTTTTCTCTCTTGTTCTAATTTTTCTCTCTCAACATGATTCTTAAAACAATATGTATTTTAAAAAATATTTTTTTAAAAAGTTGTTACCAATTTAAACTTCAGTTCTCTGTTTTAAAAAAGTAAACATAACAATTGTCAACAAACACAAACATTTAAAATAAAAAAGAACAAAAGAATTGTATAAGAAGCTTACATTTCATTTTAACAAAACTGTCACATAAAAGAATGCCTATGTCCTATTGCATCTTCTTGTTTTTTTTTTTCCTAGATTTAAAAATAAGGCTTGTGTTGAAATTCAATTTTCATCTTTCAGTACTCACCAACTAATCAACCTTCTCTAATAGAAGTCTTCTCTTCTCTTATAACAAATATGTATGTCAAATAAAGAAAAAGAATTCAACATATTGTATGCTTGATAATATATATTTTATTCTCTTTCTTTAGTCTATTGCCTCTCAATTAAGAGGCAGAAAGTATGTTTTAAAACCTGTCTTTCCATCTTGCCTCTACTTCTTCAATATTTCAAAGAATCGTGATTTTGTTTGGCTGCGTGCTCTCTTCATAAATGCAGATCACAGCTCTTCTATACTTTAGTAGATGATCTCTGAGATTTGCTATGCTTGAAAAAAATCATTACCAACTCATCAGTCTATTTATGAGCCTTTTTGAGCTTCATTTAGTTGAAACCAATGGAGATGTTAAGAAAACCCTGCATTTAGAGCAGTTGTAGTAAAGATTAAATAACATCATATATGTGAAAATATTTTTAAATGACTTAGATGCTAAAAAAATTAGAGAAATACAAATTAAAGCAACTTTTGGTATCCCTCTCAAACTCAAATGACGAAAGAGGAAAATGACAAATTGTAGAGAGGCTGCTACATAGCAAGAACACTGATGAATTCTTGTTGGAGCTCTGAAGTTGGTGTAGTTGAAATTGGAAAACAATTTTGAAGTATGCCCAGAAAGTCACCAAATTATGCCTCACCTTTGACTCTTTTATTTCTACTAGACATCTATATTCCAAAGAAATCAAAGAAAAAAAGGGGAAAAGATATAGATACGATATCTATATATCTATCAGCTTTTTACATTGTAAGTCAAAAGTGGAAAAGAATATCACTAAGAAAAAAAAAATTCCTCTTCCTGAGGAATGCTTAATTAAAAAGTGGTTTATGAACATAATAAAATATTATTATACTATAAAAATGATAAATTATACAGTTTTAGAGGAATCTGGAAAACCTTTATGAACTGACACAAAGTAGACTGAACTAAGAAGGTATTTTATATAACAACTGAATACCATGTTTTTGGACATGAATAACTTGCAAAATTATTTTGCAGTTTTATGTAGCTATGTACTGAGGCTTTTATTGGGTTGGAGAAAAAAAGATTAACAACAAAATGCTTGTTAACAGATAAAAATATGTACATTAAAGAGAAAGTAATGCAGAAAATTTTGCCAAAAAAAAAAAGATATTATTAGTAACCAATTCATTACAAAACAAACCAAACTCCAGTCAAATGAGTTGAATGCTAAACTCCATCTCAGAAGCACCCAGTTCCTTCCCAAATAATTGTTTTGTCTCTCTGCAGATGTCAAACCTCATTGTTTCTAAGAACTATGATCCAAAAATGGCACAGTACATTTATAAAATCTAGTTTAATTAAACAATATATCCATATTCTATGGTTCATGGTGGCACAATTGGGATTAATTTCTTAAAATCATCCAGATTTTGAAGCAACTTGAAAAGAAAAATGTTGTTCTTTATAAGAAAAATTCACTAAGAAAAGTCAGATATATTCACATTGGGTTAAACTATGACCACTCAAAAAAAAAAAAAAAAAGCTAACTTATTACCAAGATAATTATGCTTCATATAATCATATAATTTTGAAACTGGATATGTCTTAGAAAAGACTTGATTTGAACTGTCCACCAAAGGGATCCCCTCTGCAATACTTCTGAAAATTGTTCAGGTAAATTAAGTTAAAGAATATTTTTCAAGTACCTACTATGTGTCATGTACTGTGCAAAGTGTTAGATCAGTTACTACTTGAAGTTTCCAAAGACAAGTGCCTAACACTTTTGATAACTGGTCTCTCCATTTTTGGAAAGCTCTTAAATGAGAACAGTTCAGTGATTTACAAGATTTAACATTTGGAAGATTTTAGCCAACTTATGCCTAAACAAAACTCTACCCCAAAACATACCTGTCAAGTTGTTAATTAACCTTGAAGATCTTGGAGGGTGGGATGGCGGGGGACAAGTAGAAAGACTATCCCCAGAGGCAGCTTATTCTACTGTTTCAGAGTTTGAAATATTAGGAAAATTTCCCCTTACTTTGAATTTCTATCTATCTCTTCAATTTTCAACCATTTTGCTCCTGGCTGTGTTCTGTTGGGATATAACAAAACAACTTAATCCTTCTTCTACATTATAGCTCTTCTATCTGGAAGTCTTTTTTGATCTCTCCTGCTAGTGCCCTTTCTCTCTCAAAGCTACTTTGCATTCATTTTTTGTAGATACTTTTGTAAGCACACTCCAAACATTGACCAGAACCAAAAAGGGAAACTCAGAACATATTGCAGGGGATCATTTATTACATAGTATATGTTTTACCTCTTGGGAGTATAATTTATTTGAGGGCAAGGACTCTTTCAGACCTTTGGATCCCCGACATTTAGCATAGAATCTATCATAAAGTAAAAGTTTAATAAATATTTACTGATTGAGTAAATCTATGACAGCCTAAAGTATCCTGAGGAGAGGCAATTCTGCCTGATTTCCTTTAGTGATTGAGATAAGTGAGGTGAGGCTAATAAAGGAGAATTTTTTAATTAACTAGGATCATAAGCCCAGAGGCTGGTTTCTTGAATCACTCACTAACCAATTTTCTTTTAGAGACTCATCCCAAAAGGACACAGGATTGACTTTCTTGTTTTTGCTTGCTATAATTACTGATAAAGTTCATTTCTAGGTATTTGCACAGATAAAGTTCTACCTAGGAGGTATAACACTTTTCTAGTATTAGGGAAGTGCTATGGCAAAAATTGTCTTTGATTCCAATAAGACTGTTTACAGAATAAATGACTGACACACTCCTTGACTGGTGAAAGTGCAGTGCTAAAATTATCTCATGAATCTTACTTGTGTCTTGATAAGGTAGATGGGAAGCAAACATAATGCTGTCATTCATATTCTATGAATTGGGGGAATTACATTTTGCAGAGCTTTAAAAAATAGAATACAGATAGAGATCTGTCTTACATGACTGTTGTTGTGGGGATATTTAGTTTGGGGATTTATTTGGGTTTTTTTGGTTTTATTTTGTTTTGGGACAGACAAACTTTCAGACAGGGGGTTGGATTAGATTATTTTTGAACCATCTCCCACTCCTAAGCTTCTAAACTCATGAAATCAAAGTAAAGAAAAAGTTAGAGAGGGAATCTTTCCAACATCCTATAGCAAAATCTAAAACAATTTTTGAAAACTTATCATGAATTTCATTTGCAGTTTTTTATTTTAAGATAACCAATTATATTGGGCCATATCTCCCTTAAATTGCATGCCAGTTGAATTAAAGGAGTGTTGGCAACTAGTAGATCTTGTGATGGTTTAATGTACGTTTGGAAATCTCTACTGAGTATCAGAGAGTAGCTAAAGAATTAAAAGCTCCATCCATCTCCTGGACCTGCAGGCCTCAAAGCAAACACTAATGTATTTGCTTGCATGTTATCTTCCTACCTACCTATCTATCTGGCTGCTATTGATCAATTGATCTATCTATCCATCAACTTTTTATCATCTTCTTTAGTGCCTTCAGAAGGAATTATGATTCTATTTTAATTTTTTTATAGCTTGAGAAAAACAAGATTAGATTTTTTATGTGTATTTTCTTTTGATTTTTTTCCCCTTTCTCAGAATGATACTTTTCCTTTCTCCCCCTTTTCTTCTTCTCCCACAGTTGGGCATGTCAGCTCCTTATCAGGGGGCAAATCAATGCTGCATGTCTGAAATCCTAAAGCTCTCCACTGACATTCTTCATTCAGCTCACCAGCCAAAGCTATTCCTGCAGCTGCTCCCTCCCAAGGTGTTCCAAAAATAATGAGATTAGGCCATTCTGACACATGCTTTCCCCTTTCCGGTTCAGTTTGGAGCTCAATTTGCCAGGTTGATTGGTGCCTCTTGAGCTTTCTTCCCATTAGTGGAACCCAGACAAATCAGACAGGAAGCCTATAACAAGCAATCCCAGGATCTTCCCCACCCCAAAAGGCCAATAGATGCCTCTAGTAATAAGTAAGAACTACAGGAATCAATGACAACATTGAATATATCACAAATCCCACATTTCAATGGGACAAGTATCCATATAAAGGAGCCATTTATACCTTGCAGATGAAAACCAAATAAATTCTGAATTCCAGCGTTTTCTTTTCTTTTCTTTTCTTTCTTTTTTTTTTCTTTTCTTTCTTTTCTTTTCTTTTTTTTTTTTTAGAAATAGGCAAGAACATTTTTTTCATTATCCAATGCTTCCCAAGCCTCAGCTATATTGTCACATGACCTCTACAACTGCATGTAGGAAACAGATCAACAGAAAACCTGCTTATGACATTTTCAATCTTTAATGTTATTACTCTTTGCAACTCAAAAGCATTTCCCTTCAGACTCTTTCTTGAACTAGTGTTTTTACACACCTAGTTTACATCTTACAGATGTAAGAGATTTTTAGGTTTTATTGTTTTTAAAATAAGGATATTTATATTATTTAATGCTTAAATAATTCATTCAGAAAATTGTACATATCTGTGTAAGGATATAAATAATCCAAAAATAACTTTCAAAATATACTTACTTTGATTCTTCCTTTTCTAATTAAAAAAAAAGTTCAATACTAATGACCATGTTGTTATTGTTGTTCAATCATTTCAGCCATGTCCAACTTTTTGTGACACCATTTTTTTTTTACCCAAAGATAATGAAGCATTTGACCATATCTGTCTCCAGCTCATTTTATAGATGAGGAAACTGAGGAAAACAGGATTAAGTTAATTTTCTAGGGCCACCAGCTAGTAAGTGTCTGAGAATGGATTTGAACTCAGGGCATTCTAACTCTAGATCCAGTACTATATTCACTGCACCTCTAATGACCATAATTTCATATACTTTATAGTTTTCTATTTTTTATACTGCATTTTAATTTGCTCTTTGCCATAAATCTAATGTGATAGTTCAAATAGCTCAGTGTTACCATTTTCAGAAAATAATATCTCAGAGAGGTTAGGGGGCTTATCTATAGCATTATGGAGTTGTAACTTTTCCAGTGTCATTAAATATACATTTTAATTGCCCTAAATGCATTTTCATTTTATCTGCAACAAAATAAGATCACAAAGAACTATTTACTTTATAGGATAATAGACAAAGTTGAAAGAGACCTAGGAAGTCATTGTTAGTCATTGCAGAGAACAGGAAACTGAGGTCCAGAGAGATTGAGGCACTTGTTTCAGATCACACAGCTACTAAGTGATTGAAGTGGAATCTGAAGCCCTCTTCATTACTTTAAGTCTAACACACTCCATAATACACCACATAGCCTTTAATTTCAGTCTCCCCACTCTAACCCATCCTCTACTCAACTGACAAATAGATTTTCCTTAAATACAGGTCTACCAATATCATCCCCATTCACTTGCATTCAGTGAAACATATAAATACAAAATTCTGTTTTATCTTTCAAAGCTCTTTATAACTGGTCCCTTCCTACTTTCTGTCTTCCTTATTCTTCCTATTTTATGATTTAGTAACACTTCTTGCTATTTTTTGCATATAACAAGCCATCATTTCTTCTTTTCTTTTCTGGCTTTCTCTAAGTTTCTTCTCAAGTCCCATTGTCTTGCAAGAACTCAGCAAGAAAATTTGCCTTATCCTATTTAATCTTTTCACTTTTCTTCAGAGATTATCTCAAATTGAATTATCTCTGAAATTACCTCAGATTATGGCACCTGGATGAGATACAATCTTCCTATATTTGTACTTAGTCCTCTGTATCTTTTTTTTGCCATTAAACTGTGAAATTCTCAAAAATATATAATGTTTTAACCTTTGTGGGATTTAAACACAATAATTGATAATATAATGAGGACTTGATACATAATAATGATGATAATGTTTGATTTGATTTGACACTTAAGAATATCTGAAAGTGGAATGCATTTCTTTGTAGGTACAGAATTGCTCCTTATTGTTCCAGCAAAGGATGGATGATCTATTTTAGAGATAATTCTTTTTCAAGTGTAAATTAGACTAGATGGACTTCCCTTCCAATTTGGAGATTTGTAAATATGAGTTTAGAAATATACTCTTCTCACTCCTCACTTTCTGAATAACCCTTATTCATAAGTGAAATTAAATCTTGACTGACCATTTTTTTAAAAAACTGCTTTAATTTTGTGCCACTCTTGAAAGTTTTCAATAACATGGAACTATTACCTGATGAATATAGTAGCAAAAAGTAATCCTAATGCTAGGATATTTTAACTGGAAAGACTCTCAATTTTGTATACTACTTTTAATTTATAGCTGAGAAAACTGAGGCTCAAATAATTTAAATGACTTACCCAAGAACACACAGCTATGAAATGGAAGATCCATGACTAGGACTCAGGTTTGCCATCTTCTTTTCCAGAGTTCTTTTTAATTATCCTAAAACAACTCCTTTTAGTCTTTGGACCACCACCATCTTCCTTTTCATCCTCATTTGCAGCTCACATGGAATTAGTTTACATTTCAAAACTAATTAGGCTTCTACTACATTTTCCTTCCACCTTTATTATGTTTCTTTCCTTTGCAACCCTTATTGAATTTTGTCCTATTCAATTTTGTATATTTTTTTTACTTTTGCTAAAAGTCATTCAAAAATATTATTTGTCTTGACTGGTAGATGAAAAGGTTGGAGTGGTTTAATGGGAAGAATACTATATTTGAAGTACAGAAGCAAACTCAGGTCTCAGTTCTGATATTTACTATCTATATAAAATGCAATTAATGAATACAAAATATTTAGCACATATTATATTTGAGGTTCTATATTAAACCCTGGATATACAAACACAAAAGTGATTTGGGTCCTAGCTTCAAGAAATGTACATGCTAAAATAGGTAGAGAGAATATGTGTAGTTCAGTGGGGGCTAAAAGAATTTCAGGTTGTGGTTAGTTCTCTAAATGTATGCAGAGGAATATGTATATTAGCAGGGCAGATAAAAATTATGAGCAAGAAATCAGTCACCCTACCTGGTCCTTAATTTCCTTAAAAATACAATGAGAGAACTAGACTGGTTATCCTTTGAGATTCTCCAGATGAAAAATCTATGTTTTATAGTGTTTTGACTGGCCCAAGCCACTATTTTTCCTCTTCCTCCCCTCACCCTGTTCCTATTCTCCTCCCCCTCTCCCAACTTCAGTAGAAGTCATCACTACATTTAGCTGGACAACCTGCAAGGACTTAATAATAGTGAAATGGAGAACAAATATGATTAGATGTTCTCTGTCACCATAACTCCTCCCAGGGTTCTGAAAGTGCCTTCAGCATTATTTCCAACTGAAGTTACTCTTAGATCACCCTCCATCACTTAAGTGGCATTGATAAGCCTTTGATCTTTCTGGACCATTGTGAATTAACTTTGAAGATACAGTCTGGTGCTTTTGCCAATATAGAAGGTCTTGATGAGGTTTTGAGGACCTGCTCTTGATCAGGCAATTTCCCTCATGGGATAGAGGGTACCTATTGGGAGAGTATGGATATTTCCAGTGAAATCAAGTCAAGAAGTATTTCATGGTATCTTGGTAAACTTTAATGAAAATACAAAATAAATAATAAACATAATGTTAAAATTTTGCATAGGGCAAGCCTGTAATTTATTTATATCAATTAATTTTAACATTTAAAGATGGTTCTCATTTGGCAAGAGGATATGTTAATGGGCATCTTTAAAGTTATTGAATGAATAATTAAATAGTAGATTCCTGGGGAGAGAGGAGAATTTGTAAACAATAAAGACAATAAAATGAATATGTGGTAATCTCATGAATAGGATATAATTTTCATCATTGGAGGGCTATACTTGAATATGATGTGGAAGGATATAATGAGGTTATAGATTCATGAGATTGAATTTGTTTGATTCTTATAGACTTGACCCCCGTAATAGTTCTTATCATTCACTTCAATCTTAATCAGTATGAAAGTCAGAGAAGTCAGTCTTGGTTTCAGGAACACAAGGAAGGTATATGTATGCAACAAAAGAATTTTGAGCCAAGGCAATTTGGGACAGTTAGGGATCCATGAATGGCCAAGTAAAGGAAATTCTGAGGCTGTTTTTTTTTTTTTGCTAATGCAATGATAATTGTCAACAAGAATCTTTCAACAGAGACTTTCCATTAATTCTTTGGACTATAAAGTAGGAATTTTCAGTCAAGAAGACATCCAGTTGTTATTGTTGTTGTTTTAATCAATAGTATGCTAGGGGTTTAAAAAAAAAAGGGTTATGTTCCTTGATTACCCTGAAAAAATTACCCTGAAATTTCAGCTGGACCCTTCACTGAGGGCTGGGAAAGAACCAGAAATAGTTGATTGATTCAGGAACTTCAAATAACATGTTTTTAGAGAGGAGTTAAAAAAAATAGAGAATGTCTAACGCCATCATCAAATATGTACTTGTTGAAAAGGAGCCTGGGAGGGATTAGTAAAGTTAATATACTATTAATGTGTCTGAAAAAGTGATTCAAAGTCAAATGAATATGGTTAGTTAAAGTGGTAGTAACCAAGATAATGTCTGGATGCAGGCAACATAATTTTGAATGATTTATTGAAAGGGTCATTCTTAATACTTATTAGAGATCAAGAAGCCAGGCAACCAGTTAGTTTCACATTGCAATTATGATTGCCTCATTTTTGCTTCCTACCAATGATGACTCAATTAAGTAGACAGGTTTCTTTATTAAATGACTGAGGAGGAATATTTTTAGGTAAATGTAAAAAAAAAGGTTTTTTACATTTTCTCTTTCATTGCATTTTGTTTTTATTTTCTTTTTTTACAAAATTGACAAGGGGCCAAAGGAAAGCAATTTGCACCTGAATCTGCTACTAAGGACTGAATGTGATTGGCATCTATCTGATACCACTGTGCCCTTCCCTTCTTTTGATTTCAAATACTTTGGCAAGAATTCATTAACTCAAATCTAGATCAAGCAGTATTTGTTGAAGGGGAATTATCTCAGAATTAGGGCTGGAGATGGGTAGAAGTGTCTTTTAGACACTATTAAGATTTTAAGAATACCTAGTTATGTCCTTTGGGTTGACAAACATACTTGCCAGTGTCCAGCATTTAAGTAATAAAGTATTATCTTTTTGTTCAACATATCATAACCTACTCTGGTTACATTCTGACTTTCTCTTGGTGTGTACAAGAAGACATCAGAAAGTTTAACCAAGTAAATTAAATTACCCAACTCTTTCAGGATTATAATGTTAAACTGAGAAGAATATTTTACACCAGAGGCAGGCAATCTTCCCAGGATTTGTTCTGGGTCAGAAAGATTACCAATAGACAACACTGCACTAAATTCTCTGAGCAAGAACTAAAATGCTCATTTAATGGTGATGGAGACTCTGAATGGGGACAAGAGCCATAGAGATTTGTTAGCAATTCCCTGTGATTGAACTTAGCCTGTTTGCCTATAGTGTCAGTTCTGATCACCTTGGATTACTCAGTGGTCAGAATCCTCTGTAGCCCTACTGGTTTCTTTAATACCTCCATCTTTTTTTTTTTTTTTTTTTTTAACTTCATTGGTATTATTTGTGTCTTTATGATCTTTCCAAATTACTCTGTCTTTTTGTGTAATATGTAAATATATAGTATACATTTACTTGTTGTCTTTCCCAATAGGATTATAATTGCCATTCAGGAAGGTCAGTAGAAAATATAAACTCTTTGAATGGAGAAATGGTTTTAATTCTGTCTTTGTATCACCAGTGCCTAGTATTGTGCTTGGCCCACATATTAAAATTTTTAAACCTTATATCTAGTAAATACTTTTATATTCATTTCTCATCTCTTCCAATAAAATATAAATTCATTTAAAGTAAGGTTTTATTTAAGTTTGTATTCCTATTACTTGTTATATTGGTTGGAATATAGAAGATGATTAATAAAAAGTTGATTGATTGATACTTTCTGATTGTTCAATCCATGTCAAATTTTTAAAAAATAATTTTTTATCAATATCTTTTATATTTATGTCATCTTAATTATTCAATGTATTCTCTCCCCTCCCCCTTCTCTCCCAGATGGATATAGCTTATAATAAAGAACAAAAGAGGAAAAAAGTTTATGAAAACTAAATTATATATGTATATGTCTGTGTATGTTTCTATATATAATATTCCACATCCATAATTCTGCACCTCTGTAAAGAAGCTGGGGGAGGTGGATGGTAAACCTTTATCAATTATTTACTGTGAATTATTCCATAGTGGTAGAATCCTTTAACTGTTCATATAGAATCTTAACAATTTGAGAGTTAGAATAGATTCAGTGATGATCTACTTTAACTCACATAAGGGATTTCACTATCTTCAATTCTGAGTTTCAGAAAATATCTGTAGAACGACATTTGATAATATGGAAAACTCTCCTGGGAGTTGTAAGCACAGGGGACTGAAAGAAGACTCAGTAATGGTGATAAGGGTATATTCTGTTCTGTATATCATTAGGATTAAAGAATAAAGCAAATCAGGAAGAGTGATTGTGAATGAGAGCCATGGCTTTATCTTTAGATTTGGTGTGAGAGCTATAGGAGTGTCATAAGAAGGACACTGTGTGTGATTGGAATTTGAATAACTAAAGTAATAGATGTCAATGTGGAGTAAGAGGCACAAATGTGAAATGCTTACTAGCTTGTCCCTACTCTCCATCCCCAGAATGAATTGAAATTTTTGTTTAGCATCTCTGAATCATGACTGATGATCCTTCTCCAAGAGAATGCTGGAAATGTGAGAGTTGGGGAAACAAAATAACCCAGGATACTTTGTGTTATGCCAGAACACTAGGCTTTAGTTTCTATTTAACTATTTAACAAATAAATACCATGAATCTTTCTCTGCCCCTGCCTTCCCATAAGGACTAAAAAAGGTCATGGTATTATTTATTTAATGTATCGTTTTTTTTTCCCCTTTCTTCTCCCTCTCTGTCTGCATGTATGTTTGTGTGTGTGCATGTGTAGTATGGTGGTAGTGGTAGGATGGGCATCCATAATCATTATGCTTCAAAAACTGCCTCAAGCAGACTTGTAGCTCTCACACAAGTAGATCACATACTTGGTTTACGCTTCAAGAAACTCTATTTAGTGGTGACTGCACATAGCTCATTTTAAAAATCTTGCCACATAAGAGCCTGATCCTTCACTACACAAACATGCCAATTGCTAGATTCATTATTCTTCAGAGGTTTTGAGTTTGTACTGGGCATTTCACAGTGAGCTAAGGAAATGGATCTGTCCCCAGTCTGAGTTATTAGGCTGGTTACAACACATCCTTTCAAAACCATTGACAGAATCTAGAGAACTCAACACTGGAAAATTTCACCGAAAGGAGAGTTGCTTAGGGGAATATGGGAGACGAATAGCACATGGTTTCTCTACCTCCAGGCCTTTGCTTAATCATTACCCTCTATTTTCTGTCCTAGAATGCAGTAGGAGGCTCAATGGATAGAGCACTAAATCTGAGTTCAAATTGTACTTCAGCATTTACTAAGTGACCCTGAGCTAGTTACTTACCCTCTGGCTTAATAGACTGGAAGACAAGGCCAAACTTTCTAGTATCTTTTTCAAGGAAACTCCATGGAGTATATAGATCATGGGGTCACAAAAGCCAAAGAGGATTCAACAGCAGCAGCAGCAGCAGCAGTAATAACAGTAACACTTTTTCTCACCTCTTTATTTCACTCTAAACCTCCAAATCAAATGCTATTCAACCTTCAAAGTCCAGCTCAAGTACTAGCTGTTCCATGCTGTTTGCAACTACTCTTGTACCCCATTGGTTTCTCTCTTTCACACATTTCACACGTTTTAAAATTTTGAACAATACATTTTGGCACTGAATCTAACAGATCCGTTATTTATGTGTTGATTTTATCCCCAAATTACTCCTTGTACATACAACATGTCTAACTAGATGCTAAGCTTTTTGAAAAACAGGAACTGTTTTATACTTTACAAAAATCCTGCACAGAACTAGGCACTTGATACTTCCTTGGCAATTGAAATGCTTTTTTTGGGAGAAATGTCTATCACAAATTCTATATTTCTCTCTATTTATGGGTAATATTAGAACCAGCACACACTCCCAGAGGATGAAACTCCTCCATAGTCTTACTTTTTCTCTTGTAACTAGCATTTATGGTGGTATTTCATCTTGTGAACTAGTATAAAATTTTTCTGTACAATGTAATAATAATAAAAAAAAATCAACAAGAGCTACTGGGCTATATACTCTTTGATTTTTCCCACCCAACATAGTTTTTGCCATAATAAGCAATGGATGCTTCATTTTGATTAGATTCTAACACAACTTCATTTTCTTTTTTTCCTCTTAGAATTTGTCCTATTTTCCCATCCAATTATTCTCCCTCAGAGAAGGCATTCAAGATATCATAATAAAATTTTAGGAATGAAGAGGATGTATAAAGCTGTGTATTTCCATTCAGTATTCCTGCTTGCTTAAGTAATATTATTCTCCATTCCCCTACTGAATACACAATGATTTGTCTCAGGTATTTTTTATTCTCAGAATAGAATGATTTATAGCCAAGGGTATACCACCATCAACTTAAACTAGCTCACAAAAACTGAGGGTAAAATTTTCAATGTTTCTGAAAATGCATTGCAGTGATTGTTTTATCATATTTAAATATCATTAAATAGTTAACAATTTTCAAAGACTTGACTTTTATCCAAAGCTAACCTTTCTACCTATATCCCTAATTCTATCCCTTCCCATCTCTTCCAGGAAGTTTTTTTTTTTTTTTAGAATATTCTATAGCTCTCTATAAATTTGAATTTCACTGTATTTATTGATTCATTTTCAGATGGGGAAATTTTACCTATCTTCACCATCCTTAAAAAAAAAAAAAAAAAAAAAAAAAAGAAACCTTAGAGAAAGCTAGATGGTACAGTGAATAGAGTACTGGCCCTGAAGTCAGGGGGACCCGAGTTCAAATCTGGCCTCAGACACTTAATACCTCCTAGCTGTATGACCCTGGGTAAGTCACTTAACATTTGTCTCAGAGAAAGAATAACTAAAACCTCAACAAAACATAATTAAACTTTTCTTGACCATACTATTTCCTCAAATGATTGTTTATGTCTTTCTTCATTTTATGCAGTCACACTCCTTAGGGGGCACCCTTCTCCACAGGTTCTCATTGTTTATTTCCTTACTCTTACCCAGTTCTCATCCCTTCGTAATCTGGCTTCAGTATCCACTACTAAATAAAACAGCTTCCTAACTGATTACCAGTGATCCCTTAATTGCTAAATCCAATAACCTAAATCACCAATCCATAGTTCACTTATGCCTTGGCTCTGATGTTGTTACTATATGTCTTTTCATAATCTCTTCTCTCTTCCCAGCTGCCTAACCAAATCTTAAATCATCAATTACTTCTCCTCTTAATCTCAGAACTTCCTCATTGTTCTACTCTATTCTCTCTATGCTTTCTCTCAATGATCTCATCAGTTGCCATCAGTTCAATTATCACCTAAAGGCAAATGACTCCTTTATTTATATATCTAACACTAATCATTTTTTTGAGATCTTGTACTTTGCTGTCAACTAATTGGCTATTAAACATGTCCAAGTTGGTATCCTGTAAGCAATCCAATCTCAGTATATCTAAAACAGAACTTAATATTTTCCATCTTACACTTAACCATCCTCTTGAGTTCTCTATCTTTATTAATGTATCAACAATCTTCCCATAACCCAGGATCATCCTTGGTTCATTCCTTTTCTTATCCTTTATATCCAGTCAACTACAAAGTTTGCCATTTTTATCTCTAAAGAATATTTTACACCTACTCATTTCCCTTTACTCTCTTGGTCATCAACTGGGTTGAAATTCTCATCACTTCCCACCTGGACTATTTCAACATATTTCTTTGTTGGACTCTGCTACTAGTTTAGTCCCTTATCAATTTTTCTTTTACATAGCTACCCAAATAATCCTTCTAAAGCATAAATTTGACCATACTATTCCCCTTGCTCAAGAGATTTTAATATCTCCCTATTGCTTCTGGCATAAAGTGCAAATTCCTTCCCCTTGGCATTTAAATTATTTCATAGTCAGGCTCTACTCTCCTTTATAGGCTTATTCTATAAACTCTCTTTCATATACGTATATAGATTCCTTGTGTGTGTGTGTGTGTGTGTGTGTACACCAAACTGGCGTATGTATTGTCCCCTGAACTTGTCATTTCTCCCTTTATCTTATTGAATTTGTGTAGGTTGTCCTCTGTGCTCTGAATGCCCTCTATCATCATCTCTTTCTCTTATAGATTTTGTCTCCCTCCTGGTTTTTCCTCAAATTCTATCTCATTCTGTTTCCTTGAGTGATTTCTCTCTATGTATACACACACATACACACATATATGTATACACAATACATATATACAATATATACCCACCTATATACAGACATGTTTCTATATGTATGAGCAAGCATATAGAGATATATTACATATAATATCTATATACATAAAAATAAACTTTCTGTATGTATGTATGTACATATGTATATATAATGTATGTATTTGTATAATCAGTAGCTATACTCTGACTCCTAAGTAAAATGCCTATATCTGGAAGTCAAGGACTATATTTTATCTTAGTATTCCCAGCATCAATGCTTTGTATATATTAGATGCAAATACTTAATCTTTTGAATCAGATTGAATTATTTTCCATATGGCAGCAGATACAATTGAAACTAACTCTTCCCAGAAAAAGAACCAGGTCTCTACCTACCCTGCCTTGGCAGATAATGCTTGGACATAATTTTCCCTTGATATTTAATCATTTGAAATTTGCCTCCAAGACACTTATGTATTAATTTCATTATTTCAGGCAAGATTTTTTTTTTAGGGGGGAAGGTAAGAAATAAAGCCAAATTAAGAAAAATTTTCCTGAAGAGAAGAATAGACAGCAATGAGCAAATTAAGCTTCCTTCTCTATCCAAAGAGGAGATTTGATTTGAGAAAATAACAAAAACTTTCTTTCTTTTAAGCCAATGTGACAACTTTAAAGCAAAATTTGCAGTACTAGTTCTCCTCCCCTCCTTTCCATTCATTCCATTAATTATACTGAAAGCTAGGGTTGGAAGGGGAGTATTGGGGAGTATGAAAGAGAAAGGTATAAAGAGTATTCTTTGTTTCATTTCAAACTTTTCTATGGGAAAAAGAGACATTAAAGCTGCCAAAAAGTGAGGAAACTTTCTCTGCCCCCATCCCTTCTATCGCCTTCCTTTCCTGATTCTAAGGACCAGTGAGGTCAAAGAGCACACACACACACACACACACACACACACACACACACACACACACACACACAAGAATGAATGAATTGTCACTAAAAGAGCTCATCTGCAAAATTTTAAAATTCATGTATTCTGAATGGTAAGATACTTGCTTAATATTCTATCAGTATTTACTGTACTTGTAGCCAAAAAAAAATTAAGATATTGGTTAATGAAGGGTATTTGGGAGCTGGTGATAGACAAACAGGAAATGGTAGGTTTGCAACATTTTAAAATTTTGGAAGCAGGCTGGAGCTTTTGAGGTAAGAGAATGAAGTGTTACCTACAGATAAAATTGATATAGATTAGCGATACCTTGATTAAATTATTTTCTAGTGATGACAAAATAAACTGAAAGTTAACAATTCTAGTGACATATTAGTGCTTCCCTTAAGGATGGGGAAAGACATTTTGAATGTCTTGGTTCTTTGTATCTGTGCAAATAATTAAATAATAAATCTAGTAAGATATAGCAAAGAATTCAACCTCAGGAATTTGAATCTGGCATTTTAAAAGAAAATTTATGAAAAAGAGAACAATTTCTTTTAGGATTTGGTCCTTAAAAATTTCTCTCAAGGAAGGCAATCAGGGAAGTCAGGAGGAGAATTTTCTTTATTAGAGAAGAGTAGAGGTGGATTAATTTGACCACCTAGCTGGTGAGAATTCTAAGACCTTAGACTAGAAGGCCAAGCTTCTAGAAAAGGCACAAGATGGGAGATATCCAGGTTAGGGATTGTTAGGGATTAGTGATATCCTGAAGGGAGAAGGCCTAGGGGACAATATCAAGTCATGTTTAATGAGCAGATGCTATTATATCCTTGATAAATTAGTCAGGGCCTCAGGAACTAAATGAGTGGCAAGAATGGAGAATAGATAAGCTCCATAAACAGGAAGAGTATGGAATGGGATTCAACAAAATACTTCTTAAATATTTATTATGTATTTAATATAATATTCTACATGTTGGAGGGGACAGGGTACATGATTTTGACAAAATACAGTTCTTACCCTTAAGAGTATGCAAAGCACTGGACATATAATGCCAAAAAATAGAATCAATCTCTGCCCCACATAAATTCCTAAAACACATGAAAATTATGAATAATAAATGAACTTTGAGAAAAGTCATCATGACTGAAAGGATTGGGAAAAACTTTATATAGGAAGAGATATGTAAACTTGACTTTAAGAATTAGTTAAGATTTTAGCAAAGAGGAGACCAAGGGACACATTCCAGCTCTAGGAAATTGCAAGAGCAAAGAAATATATACTGGTGGGAAAACCTTTACACATGCAAGGGATATAGTTAATGGTTCTGATTGGATAGGGTTTGAGGGGCATAGAATGTAATAAGCCACAAGAAATTTGGGTTAAATTGTAGAAAGCCTTAAAGGACAGGTGAAATCTGATCTTTATTTGGTAAATAAGAGGGAATTAATGAAAAATTGTGAGCAAAAGAGTGACAGATTTACCAATGAGTCACTCTTCAAAAGTGTGCCTAGCCAAATAATTTCATGTGGATTAAAGTCTATATAGACAATCTAACTGGTTAAAGTGCTTAGAAGACAAAAATGTGATAAAGGGGATGATTGTGATTGGTTGCTGACCCCAGACTGAGTATGCACTCAAAAGGCATTAAGCAATCAATGTGAATCTCTTTATTTTTCTTGATTGGCAGGAAGACTAGTTTGGATGCTAATGGAATATTTAAAAAAGGTGGTAATGAAGGCCTGCCCCAATGTATTAGCAATGGAGAGAGAGTGAGGAGGAGGTCAGAGAAGAGTTTCTGCTATGCAATATTCTTTGGAGAAAAAAATGACCAGACAACAACAAAAGCTTTGAAGGGGAAGTCTATTGGTGTCAAAAACAGAAATAGTGCATCCCTAATAAGCTTCATTTTGAGCAGGTTGATTTGGAGCTGCCAATAGAATAGATAGATTAGAGACTTCCTCTGGAGAATTCAATATGTGGGATATTTATTTAAGATATTGCTGATTTAAATTATCAATCTACAGGCATGTGAGGCTCTTATAGAACACACTGCAACAGAAATACAGCATTTGAACTAACCATAATTGGCTTTGCAGAAAGACAAGAGGTGGGAATTTTCTATTCATACTTGGATATAGGAGGCAGTACCATGAGGAAGTCCTCTTTAAATTGCCTTGCAAAAGCAGAAGATTTAAAATAATTGAACTTAAAAACTGCTTTTTCTTCTGAGTATTCCCCCCCCCCCCCAAACCCACATTCTAGTTACATAGGAAGCATGCAGGTGACAAATGTCAGAATGTTATACTGAAAGCACTGGAAAAAAGCATTTTTTTTTTTAAACAAGATCACTTTATATGTCAATAAAATTTTTGGAAAACAGGACCTAGGTTTTTGGATGAGCTGTTTGGGAGTAGTGAGTTCTCCATCAATGATTATCTCCAGTTTAGACTCTATGACTACTTATGAGGAATGAGGTAGACACCATCCTTGTTTAGGTGCAGCTTTTGATTCTTAGGGCAAGATTTCATTTCAGTCTCCCTAGTTCTTGACTCAGGCTGAGGTGTTAAGTATCAGGAAGACTGGTCTTTGAAGGTGCAATTTCTTTAAATGATATTGTGCCTAACAAACATATAGGATCACAGATGGGTATCTAATGCTGCTATCCCATTTATTCTCTGAATCTCTAGCAATGAAACAGGCACTGTCTTTCTAATTCACTCACATGGTACCCTGGGGGCTAGATCTGATTTCACTGGAGAGTTTATTCTTAGAGAATATTCCACTTTTTTGTAAACGCAAATGCAGGATAAACTTCTCTGTCAGAAACAATCCACAAGGTAGTTTGTAAAAAACAAAACAAAACACAGAACAAAAAAAAAAAAAAAAAAAAAAAAAACCAACAACAAATAAAGGGCAAAGGAAAATAGGAGAAATTGGCTTTCTCTTTATTTGTTTTTCCAAAGATTCCTCATTCCTTTCCGGAATGAGATTCCAGCTTTGCAGACATTAAGAAACCAGGAACCATGGGACCCTGTTGCTTAGAAACAGACTGATTACAGTTAGCCATAGTCAGCTACAAGGAAATTCTACCTGATCCTTTAGGACCATTTGTCAAGGCTCATTATGATGATAAAGAAAATTTACACTTTGCTAAAGCTTTCAAATATCATCACAAGGACACCCTAGAAGATCTGGGCATCTGTCTGGGGGTGGAGGTTCAAGATATTAAAGGTGGGATCTAGAAGCCAACACTCATAAGACCAAATGAAAATCAGCCTGAATTAATTCTGTACCATGCACAATTGAGAAACCAAAAATCCAAATCTAAGTACAGAGCCAATGAGCTCTGGAATTGCACTGCTTTGAGGTGAGAAGCCAAAACTAGTTAGTCAGAGATAGTAATAATGGGCATTTGTATTCCATAGTCAAGCCAGTGTAGCTACTCCTCCCATGGATATCTAAAGCACAGCTTTCAACCAGCCATTAGTATAAACCCCTGTTCAGAAAGGAACAGTCATTTGTTTCCTGAAGTCCCATTATGTGGACAAGATTTGTTAGGCTGGCACTATAGCATGGGTATAAGGAACAAAAACATCTGGAAAAGTTTATATATATATATTTATATAGATGCATTCTTATATATATATATATATATATATATATATATATATACTTAATATGTATATACACACATATATGAACTTTAGGATAGGGTCATTTATGAAAATTTATATGTGAACATGTATGTTTGCACATTATGCATATATACACACAATATGCATATCAATTATGTTTAAAGAGAGGAAGGGAATTTATAAATTATGCACATATACACACTGTTTTATAGACACACATGTATACATGTGGACATATAGACATATACACACATATATAAGCTCTATACACATAAATACATACATTTATACACATATACATACCTATATCTTTACACACAGAAATTTCATATGTAGACAAATAGAGAAGGGAGGGAGAAAGAAAGCAATAGTATAAAAGTATGTACATATGTGTATATATATAGTCATAATAATACATACATTCATGTATGCAAATATATGTAGTTTTTACAATGTATTTTGTACATTTGCTATGTACACACATAATCATATGCAAACACACCTATACACATATTTTGGGGAGAGGGAGAGCTGAAGATCTGATTTCATCATTGTACAAAACTCCTAAGATAGAGCTTCATCTACAATGTAGACTTAGAGTGATGGCCCCCGTACTGGACAGAGACTAGATCTTAGTCTCCTTGTTTCCTGTTTCCTAAGTCATTTCTCCATACATCTCATCACATTCCCACACATTTGTACAAATAAGCATATTAAAAAATAACCAAATAGTTTAAAACTAGTTATAAAATCCCATATAAAGTTCTAATAAAAGATTTTGCTTTGTATTCTCATGAAAAAAGCCTTTATGCCTAAATTAATCTCATTTTTAAGAAGAATTATTCTTTCTTCTTTTAAAAAAAAATTCTGGAGCTGAAAGGGTGTTTCAAATGCAGGCCACTAAATCTCAGCTTCATTCAGTCAATAAGCATTTATTAAGTTCCTATTATATCCCAGGCACTCTTGGAATATAAAAAAGAGGCAAAAGACCCTATTCTCAAGAATCTTCCAATGTAAAGGGGACAATATGAAAACTAATATTTACAAAACAAGCTCTATACAGTATAACTAGGAAATAGTTAATAGAGAGAAGGAACCAGGACTGAGAATAGTTGGATAAAGCTTTCAATAAAAGACAGGATTTTCAAGAAAGCCAAGAGGCAGAAATTAGAAGGGAAAGAATTCGAGGCATGAGAGAGGCAGAAAATGCGTCTAGCATTGGAGATGGAATTTCTTGTTTGAGGAAGAGTCGGAAGGCCAGTTTCAATGGTTTGAGAAGAATGTGTTGGTGAGTAAAATGTAAAACTAGAAGGGAGGCGAAGAGGGTACAAAGAACATGAAAAGCCTTGAATGCCAAACAAAAGTGTAATGTTCTCGTTTGGTTTTCTGGAGGTCTTGGGAGCAACCTTCTTTTCAGTTGAATAATGACCACAAGAATAGCCAGGTGTTGAAGTCCAAAAGTCTTTATTGTCTCCTTCACCTGGTGCTCAGCTAGCTTTCTCGTGGCCTTCAGAGGGGACTTGGTTTCAGTGGAGAAAATGCAGAAGGACGGGCCTGCCACCACAGGGTGTGAATTTCTGGAAGTGACAAGAGATCCACTAGACTTTACCGAGTCAGCATGTGTGTGTGTGTGTGTGTGTGTGTGTATGTGTGTGTGTGTGTGTGTGTGTGTGTGAGAGAGATGTGTGTGTGTGTGTGTGTGTGAGAGAGAGAGAGAGAGAGAGAGAGAGAGAGAGAGAGAGAGAGAGAGAGAGTTTCATTAAGTGTTTTTCTTTGGTTTTCCTTTGTTCAGGCAATAGGGAAGATGTATAGCTACACTGTGACTTTGGTACATCTCACAGGTAGCAATGACTTCTTTAATAGCTTGGACTCTCTCATTAATAAGGTTTTTGCCATTACTTGCCATCATTACATAATGAATCACTAGACATGTGTAGCACATCCTGTCTGGCTTTTATGAGTGTGCAGTTTAACTCATTGTCATTATTTTATAATTAAATTTGTCTACCCTGACATCAGAATATCAATATAGTACATTCTACTAGCTATTGGTTTAGATTAAAAGATTTTCTAGAGCACTTGGGATTCACCATTCCCCCCTTAATTTTAGACAGAAAATATTGATCTTTCTGTATTTATTTCTTCAAAAAATGAAATATATTTTGCAGTAGGCTTTTTTTTTTTTTTTTCCTTTCTGCTTCTATTTATGGCCATGATTTCTTACACAAAGAAACTGGAGAGAAGTCAGTCTACCTGGACCCAAACCATTTCCAACCTCATCAAACATTTATTGACTATACACGCACAGCTTTGCTAGCTGGATATGGAAAACAGAGGAAGCCGCTTTTACCACTTTTTTAGGTTTGCTTAGCTGGATATGGAAAACAGATACGAAGAGTCCATAAACTAAGTGAACAAAAGCCCAGGGGGGAAATACATGAAAACAAGAATAAGGATTAATCTCCCTGGCTCTCATGTCTATTTTCTCTAATCCATCCTGAATATCAGTTTCAGAATTGCTATTAGAAGATGTCTAAATTGTGATTCCACCACACATTTGATATATGACCAGAAACAAGTACATCCTCTGAGCTACTTTTTTCATCTTTGCATATTGGAAGAAATGCTGCTTGGTCTCCTAACTACACAAGGTTATTGTGATATTGAAAGAGATATTATACATTAAGTGCTTCATAAACATTAAAGTATTAGATATGTACGGTATGTTATCATTAGCTCTCTAAATCATATCATTCACATGCTCAAGAGATTAAAATGACTCCTTATCAAATTCAAGGCCACCTAAGTGGTACTTAGCATGGTATAGCACTTGGCCTAGAGTCTGGAACACGCGAAGTTCAGCTCTACCACAGATCATTATTATCAGTGAGACCCTGGTCAAATCACTTAACCCTATTTGCCTCACTTTTCTATAAAATGGGCTGGAGAAGAAAATGTCAAACCATTTCAGTAACTTTGCCAAATGCAGTTTTGAAGAGTAGAATGTCATTGAAAAAGTTTGAACAACTATCAAATCCAGGCTTTGCTGACATGTCTTTCAAGACCCTAAATAACATTGTCTAAATTTACTGATATAATGTTTTGTTATTTCCAACAGTATATTCATTGTATTCTTCAACTAATTCCTGTTCTTGTACTTTAAGTTAGCAGGTATTCTGGAGGCAACTTGAACCCAGTCAATTTTTAGGTAAGAGTAACAACAAATAATGACAACAATAATAATTTGTATTTGTATGAGGATTTATGTTTTAAGTCCTTTCCTCACAACAAGCTAGTTAACAAGCATTTATTAAGCACCTCCTATGTGTCAGTCCTGTGCTAAAGCAGATCACATTACTAGCCCCATTTTTCAGATGAAGAAAATCTCAAAAAATAGTTACTTAGATTGCTCAGCATAATATGATCAGTATGATTGGTAAGAGGACAGAAACTCATGCTTTCTGATTTCCAATATTAGGTAGCCAGATATTATTTCTCCCATTTTACAGAGGAAGGAGCTGAAGCTCTGAGAAGTTGTTATTTGACTATGATCACAAGAAAAATATGAACTAAGGCTTTTAACAAAAAGAGCTCCCATGTACTCTACTCCAAAAACTGTATTGCTGTATTTTTTTTTTAAGATTTTGTTTTCACTACACAACAACAATCTGGATTATACTCTAATCCACTCCTTATATCCTTTTCCAAATGAGTGATGAGTCTTCCTCCTCTTCCTTTATACTCCCTTCCTATTTTATAAAAAATGCCAAATTTCTATTCCTTTCTCCTTTTAGTTGAACTTGATTTATTAAATTCCCTCAGACTCTTTCCATTGTTCTTTGTTCCAGTTTCATAATTTCTTGCTGTTTGCTTTTGGATCCTAATCTCTTTTAAATGTATGTGTATGCATTTATGGTTTTGCTTTGCTTTGTTTTGTTTTGTTTTTTGGAAACAAAAAAGACAATGAAGAGTTAAATGTTTTCATGGATTTTTATACTGTATCTTTTCTGAGCTATAAAATAGATAGCAAAGAAGAATGCCTAGTGGATAGCCTGAAATACATGATATGCTCCTTCTATATAAGAATTCCTCTAACCTTTTTTTTTTCCCAAAATGTTTCATAAGAGAGAATCAATAAAAGCTGAAGCTAAAACATTGGTGCTATATGATAGCTAAGCTCAGAGAGCTCCCTGGATAATCCTTTGTTCTCAGAAGCTATAAGAGCAAATCCCTTCACCTTTGCTCAGAGGAATGGCTGTTGAAAACTGGCCCACTTTTTGACCTCAAAATCCAGGTGGGACAGAATTGGGGGTAGCAGACAGAATGAGGGAAGATTTCCAGACCATTTGTTCTCAATCAAGATGGTAAGACAGAAGGGAAGGATGAAGTAGTGTTTCCATGCCCCTGAGCTGGGTCACATAGCTGGAGCCATACTGTTCATGACACAAATGCCATTGCTTTATCCACAAGCACTACTCACAGAGCTCTGATGGGAAGTGGGCCCAGTGCCATTGGACTTCCTCACTGTGGTGGCTAGAGAATTATCAGTGCCAGGACATTGTCTTACAATTTTTAGGGTATGAAGGATGAACAGATATTCAAGTCAGCAGATTTCCTAAAGGGGTTTGCTGTTCAGGTTCTCTTTTTCTCTGAATACTTAATTGTTATGTACTTAAAGTCATCACTGACTATAAATGTCCAAGAACTGAGAATGAAAGTTTGAGCTCTTGAAGTTGTCACAAAAGTTCTGTTTTATTTTTCCTTTCACTTTATTCCAGGGATCACATTAGAGAATGTATTTAAGGAAGCCTATAACCAGAAAGCACTATGCCAACATGTCTTGCTATTCCATCATACTGTGTTGACTTTACTTCTTTCTCTTTGCATTCTTGGTCTTATATTGCTTATGATTTAAGGCAGAGGTGGAGAATGTCCAGTCCATGGTCCAAATGAAGCCCTCAAAATCATTTGCTAAGGCAACTGCAGGCTACAATGAGCTGACAACCAGGTACAACAACTTCTTATTGCTTGAATTCTATAACCTAATAATTTTGTATGGCCTACAAATGATGTTATAATGACCCAAATGTACCTTGGTAGAAAAAAAGGTTCCCCATTCCTGGTTTAAGGTAACCAGTTCATTTACATGTTGTCCTCTACCCTTGAATTGCTTTTCCACTTGTCCTGTCACTATTCATAACTTCCTAAATCCCAACCTTGGATTATCTATCACAAATAGGAAACTCCATTTCTATTCCTAATGAATATTCCAGAATGTTGATATTTTTATCCACATCTATATTTTTATACATATCTCTGTCATCTATCTATATCACCTATGTGTGTATGTATGTGTGGGCATACATACAGATATGGATGAATGTGTGTGCGTGTGTGTGTGTTTATCACTTATTGGGGAAGCTAGATGGCACAGTGTTGGGTATAGAGTTAATAAAAGCCTGAATTTCAATCTGGCTTCAGATAGTTACTAGCTGTGTAATCCTGGGCAAGTCATTCGATGCCTGTTTGATTTAGTTTCATCATCTACAAAAAAAGCAAAAAATAGCACCTTCCTCTCAGGTTTACTGTAAGCATCTAACATTATAATAATTGTAAAGAACTTAGTAAAGTCTGGTACATTTTAAGGGTGACAAAAATGTAGATGATGCTAATAATTATGATTATCATTGATATTATCATCTATTATTAATAATAGATATCAATGATTAGTATCACCATTATATGATCCTTTTCTTATTACAATAACTATTTTTATGAATAATAACAATCTCATTATTGCATAATGCTAGAAAAAACCACCTTTTTAGCAACTTGGACCGCCTCTGTTGACATTAACTATTTCTTAATAGTAGTTTAAAATAATTTGACTGAAGAAACTTTCTTGGACAATGAGAAAACAAAACCTTCCCCCCGCCCCCATCCCTCTAAGTAAGTTCCTAAGGGATGAGTTTTGTAGTGTTATGTATTCTTTGTTCCTATTTTATGATAACAGCTTCTTCTTTGGAGTATATTTCCTTCCTTTTCTTCAGATTCATGTTCTTTGAATGCCCACTAGATTTGATTCTGTATGTTATTAGTAATCAAATTATCTAAAGTTAACTTGTCACTTCATTAAAAATATTTTGAGACCGTCTAAGGTCATAAATGTACAGGTTTAGAGCTAATCTCATGTAAATAGATTGTTCTTCTTTATGTAAGGTTTGTAACTAATTGCTTCAGCTTGCTTTTAAAGATTATCAATGAACAATGGTTCAATCCAGTCAGCTACCAGTCTCTATAAGGAGAAATTTTAGAAATAAAGAAATAATGATTTGTTGCGTGATAGAATAAGTCTTAACAATAAAAGAAGAATTTCTAAAAGATTCTTTACTAATAGAAAAAAAAAAACATTTCTGTCTCTATATCAATTACTGACATTTATAAAGGTATCTTTTAATCAGCCACTTAAGTAGAATTTATTTATGTACTAGATACTGTTGTTTACTGGATATAAAAATAAAGAATGAAATGACTACATCCTAAGTGTAATTTTGTCTCCAAAAAGTGGATCCTTTTAGGGGAAACAAATCTTTGAGGCACTGTACTATAGACAATGATAGAGGGCTAGTCTTAAAGTCAGGAAGAGTTTAATGTTCACTGTTTGCCACGGCATTTCATATGTAGAAAGCCAAGACATATAGCCTATATATAAATGGACTAACTATTCTTTGAAACACAGTCTCTGAGATCATGGGCAGATTATTTAACCTTTCAGTGCTCTTAGCAACTTTTTTTTTTTGTTGGTTTTAATGATCATAGATTAGATAGAAATTCCTGATCTATAACATGGAAGGGAATTTCCTCAATAAAACTTCCTTACTTTGATAAAATTATAGGGTGGATACCCCTCCCTCATGACTAAATTCATGTATTAAAATGCACTTTTTTTGTTGCATTATTGAGTGGTTTATAACCTAGTTAAAGACTATAGACTCAGGTCTCTAAGAACTCAAATTCAAAAGCTGTATTTACATATTAGTCATGTCTACTCAATAAAAGTGTAAACTTGTTGAGATAAAAGACCATGTGTTGTATCATTTGCAGTTCATAGACATTTTCTGAACACAACATAGAGACTCAACAAATAACTATTGATTAAAACCTCAAGTAAATGGTTGAATATGCGGGAAAATGTTCATTTTGACAAATGCATTTTTCTCTTCATTGCACTGAAGCAACTAGTCCATTTGTAACTTGACTGAATAGCTCAAACCACACAGATTTTCACTAAATATACTGATTTTAAATTTATTTAATAGCTGGTACAGTTTCTTGAATATTCTTTCTTACCCATGATCCCATCTTGACTTTTAGGGATATGAGTATGGGTTTCCTGGGCTCCATTTTGGGAAGAAGTTAGTAAAACTGGGAAAGAGTTAGACTAAAAAAAAACTATACAATGACCCATATTTGGAATTCATAACACCTTAAGTAACAGGGAGATAGAGAGACTAAAGAGTTTAGAAAAAAAGGAGTACAATTTGTAGTAGCATAGAATAAATACTTGTACATTATACAAAATAAGGATTGCATAAATTTTTTTTGAATGATGTATGACCACGAGACAAACACATATACACACTGACACGCATATCTATATATACCCACAGAAAATGACTTTTAGGTTCCTCCCCTCTCCCCCCAGGCAATTGGGGTTAAGTGACTTGCCTAGGGTCATACAATTAGGATGTGTTAAGTGTGAAAAAAGATTTGAACTCAGGTCCTCCTGACTTCAGGGCTGGTACTCTATCCACTGTGCCACCTAGCTACCCTGAATGACTTTTAGTTTGACAATGGGTGGTTCAACTGGAAGCTTTCTCTCCCCCCACCTTTAAATATAAGTGTATGTTGGGGATCAGATATTGGATGCTTTATTTTAAGAAAACTCAATAAACAAAAATACAAATGTACTGAAGGAGATTATTATTCATTTTATGACAGAAGTTGCTATGGGATATTTAAATTAGCAATGTAACTTACTGCATTTAGTATATAATTTATTGCAAATTATTTTACACATTTTTAAAGCAGATATTAATTTTATAAAATGAATCTCTTCTATTGAGATTTTTTTTTAAGATTTACCTTTGTCATTTTCTTATAGCATTTCAGCTCTTCAAAATTCTGCTTCATGGTTGAGTAAAGAGACTGATTGAGTTTTGTTGGGCTAACCCTCAAAGTACACTGACAATATGAATGGAAATAGACTTCCCAGATATAGTGGCAATTCTTTTGGTGAATCAGAAACCACACATTCAGAATTCACTTTTTCTTTTTAAATAATAATAATAAATCAGGGTACTTTACTCAAGATCAAAAGAACTACACCCACTGTCTAACGGTATCTTAGGACAACAAAACTAATACAGAGTTATGACCCTAAGGGATATTTTCTGTAAAAATGTAGTTTCAATTAATATTATACCTTTTGCTCTCAATATTATGCTGCCCTAGGAGTACAAGCCACACAGCTCTCAGTTCTCTCCATGACAATGGGATACAATCAAAATCTAGGGCCTAAAGCACATAAATTACTTACCGCAATCAAAGATTTAAGTGACCATTTATTTCATTTTGTATCTGGTAAAATCCTTTGCAGTCAAACAATTTTCTCCCAATAAAACTGCCTTTCAAAGTTAGTAGATTTCTTTTATGCTTATAGGCAAAATCTAGTGCTTTCAAATGCTGAAAATGTACTTTCTCTAGTGGTGAATATTTGTTTATTAAATACAAACATGAAAATCCAGTGCATTCTGATAGGACCTTTTATGTTCTCACATTAATGGTGGCACCTCCTCTCCCCTCATTTCATAATTAATATAACTTTCTAGCATTTGAATTCCTTGTCATAAATGAAATCTAATAAGATCAAGTGTAAAAAAAGAAAGTAAAAAAATGATTATGTAAATATTACTTTTATCAAAAATGTCTTCATTATCTGAGGTTCGTTTTCTTTAAGATGTTGATGCTAAAACATTTCTGTGATACACATATATAATATGTGTATCACATAGATGGACTGAAATAACTTTATAAACAAATTGAATAATCAATTTCAATAGGGTATTTTCCCAATTAAAAAAAATGTTTTGGATAACAATATACCAACAGAATGTTTCTAGCCATTTTGGTGTTGTTTATTATAGTAGTAGAACTTATTCTCTTTCTCAGACTTGTCTAGAATAAAATACTAAATGAACTTTTTCAAGAGACAGTAAAAACTGTGATATTCTATCTGAGGAAAAAAAGTGTATATATATATATATGTGTGTGTGTGTGTGTGTGTGTGTGTGTGTGTAATATGTGTGTATATCTATATCTATATTATCTATATATGAAATGTTACGTGGATTCCAAATGTTGAAAGGACAAATGCTGAAATTAAAGGCAATTAAAGTTCATAGGAAGGATACTGGATTTAGGCTCAGTAAAACTGGTCAATTACTGGTTTTAATACTTCCATATATATCTATATCTATATCTAAAACAGTGAGCTAATCATTTTCTCTATCTAGGCCTTTATATTCTCATATATAAAATGGGAAAATTAATATGCATGAGGACCTATCTTATAACTTTGTTATGAAGATCAACTTAGAAAATATATATTATACCTTTTATCAGTTGTGAAGTGCTACATTAATGACAGCTATTATAATTACACAGTCAAAACATGTAGTTTCTTTTATTGCACCTAAAGAACAGAAAAACTGTGAGGTTATAGAAAGAATGAAGGAAAAAGAGTCAGATGTGAATTTTAATTTTCACTCTTTGATTACCTCTTTGTCTTTTATAAGACATAAATTTTCTATATTGAATTTCAATTGCCCCAGACAATGGGAAGGACACTAATTTTTGGAGTTGTAGAACTTGGATTCAAATCCTTCTTCTGCTGTTTACTACTTAAATGATCTTAGACAAATTATTTAATTTTATAGGAATTTAATGTCTTCTTTAAAATGATAGTATTGAGCTAGTTGTTCTCTGAGGTCCATTCTAGCTCTAGTTCTATGATCTGCAATGTGAAGTGAAAAATCTCTCCAATCTATTTCAGTATTTTGGTTTGGGAATCAAAAGTGATTTTTTTTTTTATGACATTATAAAAGTTAGATAATATCATACCCCCAATAGATATGTAAAAGACATGGAATATGACTAATTGAATATTCATTTGTAATTGCATAGTCAATAAGATTCTTATACATATTCCTATTTTTGTTCCTGAATAACTACAGAAAATTATATTCCCATAGACTCAAGTTGCCCAAATGTAACTTTTTGTTTTTCTCCCTAAAAACATCATTTTTCTCTCTGATGTTTATTATTATCAGATTCATTACTATCCATCCAACAGTCTGTGCTTAAAAACTGGGAGTTATTTTGGACTTTTCTTTCACCCTCATTTCTGTCTTATTTAGTCAATTATGTGGTCCTGATCCAATGCAATATAACAAGCATTGATTCAACATCTTCATTTGATAGGCTGAAATACAAATAAAAGATATCAAACATTCTTTAGCTGAAGGAATTTATATTTTAGTAGAGGAGCTCTAATCATCCATCCTAATATTTCTCTTTATCTGTTATTTCTACCTCTACTTTTACTGTTAGTAAATCTTTCCTTCTAATAAGTCTCCATTCATTTCACTTTCAAATTCATCTTTCACACCACTGCCAGGTATATTCTATACATCCATGGTCTGCATATTGTAATTTCTTTGATCATTGGCTTCCATTGCCTGCAGGTAAAGTTTGATTTCTTTTCCTCAAGATTTCCTCATTGATTTCTTTTCCATACTTGTCTCACACTATTTTACATTACATACTTTATACTTCAACTAAAATACTCTTCTTTTCCCTGAAAAAGTGATTCACATTTTCATATTTCCTATCTTTTGCTCATATTCAGAGATGCCCTTTACTCTTCTCTTGGTTTATTGACTATAAACTGATCACTCAAAGCCCAATCCCGAATGTCATATTTTTATCCACTTTGTTGTATAAAGCAATTTCCATAGTTGATTTTATGAGTTATTTTGCATCTCCCTAGTGAAAATTTGCATTATAATTAAGTGGGTGGTATTATTTTCCATTGTGCTGTGGTTCCAAGAGTTCAGGGACAATGTTTGTTCTAATAATTGTATGGTCCCTAGCACCAAACATTTAAAAGAGTAGGCACTTCCCAAGTTTTTTTTTTTCTTTTAATTGAATGGTAAATAATCTTTTCAGATAGATTTGTAAGAGACAAGAGTTTTGTAGGTAAGAATCAATTTATTTAATTGTAGACTAGAGGATAAAAATAATAGCTATATTAGGAGGGTTTAGGATCTTCCATACAAAGCAAGATTAAAAAAAAAAGTAATTCACCAACGTCAGTACTTTTCAATTAAAATGAAAAAGAATGAATCATAAATGATATTACTTCACAATTTCTAAAAGCAGAGTGCTTTTTTTTTTGAATGTTAAAAGTCATAGACTGCCTCAAGGAACTTTGGGCACACTTTGGTAGATGCATAATATACATGATTCTATTAATATGGGACATATTGAGTAGATAATTTTTGAATCAAGAAGAACTGAATTTCAGTCTCCTTTTTGTTTACACTGGTCATGTGATCATGGATTGTTCATTTAAGCAGTCAGTGCAACTAACTAGAAAAAATGTTAATATAAGAAATAATTTCTTTGCAATGACTTAAATATGTAAAAACTTTGCTATATATATATATATATATATATATATATATATATATGCATGATAGCTATTATGAAGATTATAAATTGTAGAGAAGGTACACTTCTATGTTAGGAGAGGATATTCCTCATTGAGAGCTGCTTAAACCAAGAAAATCAAAAATCTTGTCAAAAAATAACAAAGATAACAAATTAAATTTCTGGTGCTTAAATAATTAATTTAATTTATGCTATTCAGCTTCATTTGTGCCCAAACTGCAAGGCAATTTTTAAATTCTTGTCTAATTGATTTCCTATCTCATATTCAAAAAAAAAAAAGCTTTTCAAAAACTTTCTCTTCTTTTTTTTTTCAGGTTCCTCATATGTCCAACCTGCAGGACTACTTTACTGGCGAAATTGAGGTCATTTTATGTGAGCGTCCTTTTCTCCCCATATCTTTACTAAAAAACTCTTTGACTTGTCTTAGACAAAGACAATATGTGTGCTTGATCTTATTTTCTCTGATCTTCCTTTGCAGACTGTACCCTTGACCATCCTCTCTCTAGCCATAATCTTCAACCTTTCATTTGTACTGGTTCCTTCTAAAGCTTAAAACTCCTAACCAAATTAAAAAACAAAAACAAAAACAAAACCACTTCACAATTTAAATTGGCCTTGTTGTCCCTTTAATCTATTATTCTATATCTCTCCACTCCTTCTTAGTCAAATACGTAGAAAGTATTTTCTCTTTTTATAGCCAGACACCTAGAAAAGACTGCATACATTCACTGTCTGCATTTCCTCTCTTCTCACTTACTCTTCAGTCTTTTATAATTTAGTTTCTTACCTCATCACTCAGCTGAAACTGCTTTTTTCCAAGTTAATGATCTCTTCTTCCTTGACAAACTTCCCCCTTTTCCTCCTCCCTCCCCCATTCTTCATCATTATTTATCTATTGGTTTTATTTCACACTGTTCACATGCTTATCCTATGGAATATTCTTTCTTCTTTGAGATTTCATGATACTTTTTTCTTAATTTTTCTCTTAGGTGTTTGATTGTTTCCTCTTATTTTTTTTACTGATTCATTATAAGCATCATAGTCCTCAATTGTTGTTGATTTCCGTGGTTCTGTTTTAGGCCTTCATTATTTTTTACCACCACCATCACTACCACCACCATCATTATCATCATCATCATCATCTCCTCTTCTTTCTCCACCTTTTCCTTCTTCTGATCCTCCTCCTCTTTTTCTTTCTCTCTCTTCCTCCCTCCCTCTTTCTATATCTCTTTTCCTTCCTCCCTCCCTCGTCCCTTATGGGCTAAATTATCATTTTTACATCAATAACTCCCAGTTCTATGTTTTTAGATATCCTTAACCTTTCCCCTGAACTTCAGTTTTGTCACTCCAACTGTCCACTGAATATTTCAATTTGGATGTCCAGGAAATATCTCAAAACCAACACAACTACATAGAATTCAACATGTCCCTTTTGCCTTTCAAAAATTATCTACTATTTTCCAAATCTCCCTATTTCTGTTAAAGGAACCATCATTTTTCTAGTTTTGAAGGTTCATAATCTTGGTATATATATACACACAATACTCCTCATCTTTCCACACCCCAATTTTCCAATCTGATATCATTTTCTATCATTTCTATCACACAATCTCTCTCATATCTGTAACTTCCTAGTTACAGTCTCTTCAAAGTTCAGTTTATGCCCCACCCCCCATAAGACTGTCAATATGTATTTCTTTTAGCACAGATCTAGCAATATCACTCCCATATTCAATGAATTTTAATATTCTTCTTTTTATTACCTCTAGGATCAAATTCTGACTTTCTTAGCTTTTAAAACCCTTCACAATATAACTTCAGAAAATCTTTTCTAATTCACTGAAAATTGTTTCTCTTTTCACATTCTGTAATAGTCAAACTAAATTTCTCTCTAATTTTTCCATAGGATGCCCAACTTTATTCTGCATGCCTTTCCACTGACCATTTTATAAATCAAATTTATTTCTCCCACACTTTTTCTGGAAGGGAAACGTAATAGAAACAAATAAACAAAAAAGAAAACATTTATTAAGTGTCTACTTTTTACCAGGCACATTGCTCAATGCTTTACAAAGATCTCATTTAATCCTCACAACAACCCTGGGAGGTAAAACTTTAAGATACAATTTAACCACTCTCTATATGAAGCCCTACCTGATTTCCTTGATTATGAGCATGTTTCTCCAACTACCTTGTATTTACTTATTTTCTATGTACATAAAATCATTCCCTTTATACTTATTCTGAAAAGATATAATTGTATCTTTGTTGTGTCTCCCAAGTGAATTTGAACTCTTTGGGAATAGGGATTATTTTACTCATTATATTCTATTTCCTACTTCTGGCACAGAACATATCAAAATCAGTAAATATTGTTGATAGGATTTAATTTTATGAAGTAATTTCTTCATGAATCACTGTGAGGTAGGAAGAAAGGCAACAGGAAACAAACAGTTAAAAGAGAAGTTAAACTTTGGACAAAATAATAGATTATTCATGTTTGTGTTTTTCAGGAATTCCATGAATTTCAGCCTTCTGGCATTGTATATGCTTCAGTTATATGTTTTCAGGTAATTTTATTGTTGTTATTGAATCTTTTCAGCCCTGTCCAACTCTCCATGATGACATTTGGGGGTTTTCTTGGCAGATACTAGAGTGATTTGTCATTTCCTTCTCCAACTCATTTCACAGATGAAACAGAGGCAAACAGAATAAAGTGACTTACACAGGGTCACACAGCTAGTAAGTCTTCAAGGTCATTTTAGAACTCAGATCTCCTGACTCTAAATCTACAGTAATATCCTCTCTACCACATGTCTTTAGTCAAGCTTGGATTATTCTGGAAGTAAGTTAAATTCTTCTCAAATTGGCATTCAGACTTAAATGGATAAGAATAAGCCTATTACTCCTTTTAAAGCACAATTCTACATTCCTGATATAGAAGCTGGCATTCAAATAGAGTGTCATTCCTTTGATGCAAGGATTTTGTCTGTATGTCCCATTTAACATGGATGACTTGGCTTGTCTTTCCAGTACACATTTTGCCTATGACTGAATGCAGTTGTCATGGATACATGACAGGTTGAGTGTTGCCTTACTAACTCCAGTAATCACAGGTTCTAGGAGTGAATATAATAGCATCAACTGAAAGAATTTCACACTTATGTAGTCATTGTGTTTCTGTGAACAGAGCTGTTTTTTTTTTTTTCTCTCTGAATAAAATGCACATATGTATCAAGAACTGGCAGTTTTAACAATAATCTCTAGTAGATGTGGTCAAAGTAAGCCAATAATGTTTTGAATTTATTCCCAGCCATCACACTTCCAAGATTTGGAACATGAAGAATAAAATGACTTGAATAAAGAGAAATGAGGAGTCACTTATAATAATGTTTAAGAACAACCTAGAATAGATTACAACACATCAAAATTTCCCTGCAAAATAGTTCTATCTCATAATTGTTTTTATATTTTATTAAAATACATGACTGTTCATGCTTGAGCTCTCCCACTTTCCCTTGAAAACCACATGAAACCAAGCCTCTGAACAGAGTGCAATGGAATGAAATTACTCTCTAGCTCAAAATAGACTGAAAAAACTTCAAGGAAGATCCATCTCACTGGGGTAAAAAGGGTGTTCAGCCCAATTCAAATAGACTCTGGGAAAGTGGGTGAAAGGGTCTTAATCACAGCAAATCAGCAACTAAGATTGTTAGTTCAGTAGAGGAGCAAATTAGTGGGGCAGCTTCTAGTCCCAATTTAGAAGGCAAATTTCTCAAAACCAGGCTGTTTCCTGAAAAGAACAGGCAAAGGTACCCCCTGCAAACACAAGGGACCCCTGTATTCAAAACCAAGGCTCAGGAAGCTTGAAACAGTGCCTTCTATCCTGAGGAGCAGAGCTTGACCTTAAAAGTTAAAAAAAAAAAAAAAAAAAAAAAAGGAAATACCAGAAAAAAGGAAAGAAAATGAACAAGAAACAGAAAAGAACCTTGACCATAGAATGCTTCTGGGCTTCTGGTAACAGGGAAGACCAAAACACAAACTCAGATGCAAACAGAATGTCCATATAGGAAATCTCAAAGAGTGATGTAAATTGGTCTCAAGTCCAAAGAGGCTTCTTATAAATGCTCATAAAAGATTTTAAAGTAAAATATAAGAGGAACAAAAAAAAAAAAAAAAAAAAAAAAAAAAAAAAAAAAAAAAAAAAAGAGAGAGAGAGAGAGAGAGAGAGAGAGAGAAAGGAAATGAGAGGTATGCATGAGATAGTAATAGCCTGATAAAGAAACAAAAAATTGAGTTAAAATTGAATTTAACAGTAGAATTAACTAAATGGAAAAAAGATATATAAAAGCTAACTAAAAAAATTTATAAATTAAAAACTAGAACAGGACAAATGGGAGCTAATGACTTTGTGAGACAGCAAGAATCACTCAAACTAAAAAAAAAATGATAAAATGGAAGAACCTGTGAAAAATCTCATTAGCAAAACAGACAACCTGAAAATAGATCCAGAAGAGATAATTTAAAAATTATTGGCTTACCTGAAGGCCCTGACCAAAAAAAAAAAAAAAAAAAAAAAAAAAAAAAGAGCCTGGATAGCATTCTACAAGAGATCATTAAGGAAAATTGCCCTAATATTCTAGAAACAGAGGGGGAAATATTGACTGAAAATATTTATTGATCACTTTTGGAAAGAGACCCTACTAAGGAAAAGCCCAAAGACTATTGTTGCAAAACTCAAATACTACAATTCAAGGAAAAAATACTGCAAGTTGTCAGAAAAAAAACAATTCAAATATCAAGGAGCAACAATCAGAATTACTCAGTATCTGGCAGCTTCAGCAATAAGGAATCAGAGGTTAAAGGACTTGGGGTTACAACTAAGAACATTATTTAAAGGTTAAACTGTTTATATCCCTAGATGGGAAAATGATTTCTGTACTTTTGAAAATTGTATCTATCACTAGGGCGGGGCGGGAGGGGGGGGGCATCACATGGACTGAGGGTGTGCTTGTGAATGGACTTTGATTTAATGACATCAAAGAAAAAAACATTAAAGAGTGGGAAAAGGTCTATACTGAAAAAGAGGAAAGGGGAGGTATAATGGGACAATTAGTTCATATGAAGAGGCACAAAAGAGCTATTACACTCAAGGGAAGAAATGGAGGGGGATGAGCATTGTCTAAAGTTTGATCTTATCAGTTTTGGGTTCTAAGAGAGAATACCTTAATCATTCAGTTGGGTATAGGAATTTATCTAAACTTATAAAGAAGTAGGAAGAGAAAGAGGAAAGAAAAGGAAGGAATAGGATAGTAGGGAGGGCAGATACACTAGGGAAAATTGTAAGAGAACAGGAGAAGGGTTGATAGAAAATAAGGTAGTGAGTGGAGAGGCTTAAAAAACATTACTAAGAGAAAGGGGGAGGAGTTATAGGAGATAAGTACTGGGTGGGGGTGGGTAAAAAAAAACAGACAACTGAGGACAGGGTGGAAAGAAAGAACAAAAGTATATACAGGGAGAAAATAGGAGGGAGGGGAATATAGAACTGGTAATAAAATAATAACTAGGAATGTGAATGTGATGAACTCTCCCATAAAATGGAGGCAAATAGCAAAGTGGATTAAAAACAGAATTCTACAATATATTCTTTATAAGAAACACATTTGACACAGACATAAACAAAGTAAAGGTAAAAGACTAGAATAAAATTTATTATGTTTCAGTTTAAGTAAAAAAAAAGCAGGCATATCAGTTCTGATCTCAGATAAAGCAAAAGTACAAATAGATTTAATTAAAAGAGATAAGGAAAGAAAATACATCTTGATAAAAGGTATCATAAAAATGAAGAAATTATGATACTAAATGTGTATGTACCAAGTAGTAGAGCAGGGGAATTTCTAGAAATTTTAAACCAGTTACAGGAAGAAATGGATAGCAAAACTATTCTAGTGGAGGACCTCAACCTTCCCTTTTCAGAAGCAGACAAATCTAAGCACAAAATAAACAAGAAAGAAACTAGGAAAATTAGGAAGATCCTAGAAAACCTTGATATGATAGATCTCTGGAGAAACTTGAATAGGGACAGAAAAAAATATACCTTTTTGACAGCAGTACATGGCATCAATACAAAAACTGACCATATATTAGGTCATAAAACCTCAGAATCAAATGCAGAAAGGCAGAAATAGGAAATACTTCCTTTTCAGATCAAAATGCAATAAAAATTACATTCAATAAGGAGTCAGGGAGAAATTAAATAATCTAATTATAAAGAATGAGTGGGTCAGATAATAAATCAGAGAAATAATCCATAATTTCATTCAAGAGAATGATAATAATGAAACAACATACCAAAACCTATGGGATACAGCCAAAGTGGTTCTTAGGGGAAATTTAATATCTCTGAATAGCTAAATAAATAAAAAAGAAAAATAGGAGATCAATGAATTAGACATACAAATAAAAAGGCTAGAAAAAGAACAAATTAAAACCCCCAATTGAAAATCAAATTAGAAATTCTGAAATTCAAAGGAGAGATTAATAAAACAGCAACTATGAAAACTATTGAACTAATAAATAAAGCCAAGAGTTGGTTTAAAAAAAATAGATAAAGCTTTCGTTAATTTGATCAGAATAAGGAAAGCAAAAAAACAAAAACAAAAAAAAAACTAAATCATCAGCATTAAAAATGAAAAGGATGAATTTATTATCAATTAAAAAAATTAAAGCAATAATAAGGAGCTATTTTGCCCAACTGTATGGCAGGAAATCTGACAATTTAACTGAAATGAATAAATATTTGCAAAAATATAAATTACCAAGGTTAACAGAAAAGGAAATAAAGAAGAACCAAAACAGGGAAAGAAAATTACAAACCAATCTTCTTAATGAATATTGATGTAAAATATTAGCAAAGAGATTACAGCAACTTATCATGAGGATAATACACTATGACCAAGTGTGATTTGTACTAATAATGTAGGATAGCCTGTTTCAATATCAGAAAAACTATTATCATAATTAACCATATCAATAACAAAACTAACAGAAACTATATGATAATTTCAATAGATGCAGAAAAAGCTTCTGGCATAATACAACACCCATTATTATTAAAAACACCAAAAAGATAGACATAAGAAAGTTTTTCCTGAAAATAATAGTAGTATCTATCTAAAACCTACAACAAGCATTATGTGCAATGGAGAGAAGCTGGACGCAAGGCAATGAGGAAATAAAACTATCACTCTTTGCAGATGATATGAAGATACACATAGAGAATCCTAGAAAATGATCCAAAAACCTATTGGAAACAATTCCCAATTTTAGCAATGTTGCACATATAACATAAACTCACACAAATCATCAGCATTTCTACATATTACTGACAATGCCCATCAGCAAGAGGTAGAAAGAGAAATTCCATTTAAAATTATAGTAGACAAAATAAAATGCTTGGGGGTCTACCTTCTAAGACAAACCCAAGAACTTTATGAATACAACTATTTTCACACAAATAAAGTCAGATCTAAACAACTGCAAAAACATTAATTGTTCATGACTAGGCAAAGTTAATATAATAAAAATGACAATTCTGCCTAAATTGGTCTACTTGTTTAGTGCTGTCCCAATGAAACTGCCAAAACATTTATTTTTATAGAACTAGAAAATATTATAACAACATTCATCTGGAAGAACAAAAGGTCAAGACTATCAAGGGAATTAATGAAAAAAAATATAATCTGATGGCTTGACAGTACCAAACTTAAAACTACATTATAAAGCAGCAATCATCAAGACTATTTGGTACTGGGTAAGATATAGAATGGTGGATCCATGGAATAGATTAGATACACATGACACAATAATCAAGGCCTATAGCAATTTAGTATTAAATCTCCAAACTCCAGCTTTTGGAATAAAAACTCACTATTTAATAAAAATTTCTGGGAAAACTAAAAAATAATATGTCAGAAAGTTGGCATAGACCTACATCTCACATTGCATACCAAAATAAAGTCAAAATAGACACATGATTTGGACATAAAGGATGATACCATAAACAAATTAGGAAAACAAGGGATAATTTACCTATTAGATCTTTGGAGAAGGGAGGAATTTATAAAAGGTAAAATGGACAACTTTGATTAAATTTAACTAAAAAGTTTTTGCACAAATAAAACCAACAGAAACAAGATTAAAAGGGAAGTACAAAGCTGAGAAAAAATCTTTACAGTTAGTATTTCTGATAAAGGCCTTATTTCTAAAATATAAAAAGAATTCTGTCAAATTTATAAGAATACAAGTCATTCATTCCCCAGTTGACAAATGGCCAAAGGATATGAAATTAAAATCATCTACAATTATATGAAAAAAAATGCTCTAATTCACTGTTGATTGGAGAAATGCAAATTAAAAGAACTTTAGGATACCATCACATACTTCTCAGACTAGCTAAGATGACAGGAAAAGATACTGATAAATGTTGGAGGGGATGTGGGGAAACTGGAAAACTAAGTCAAAAAGAGTTTATTGGGTTGTTCAAGATCACATAGCTAGTGAGTGTGGCCAGAACAAAACTCAGAGAGATGAGTCTTCTTGATTTCATACTTGGCATTCTATCATTGGCTGCCAAAATTTGTAAATTCTTTCTTCTTCTTCTTCTTTTTTTTTTTTTTTTAATAACAATGTGAGACATTTCAAACTCTAGAAATTCCCAAGAGATGTAAACAAATACATCCAAACCAAGTGGATAAGCATAGAAATGTTTGAAACTAAAAATTATTGTTTTATACTGAAAAGGGCAATGTATAGTAACCAGGAAGATGAAGCTCTAGTTCCCAACTATCTAACTAACAACCTTGGTGATCATAACAAGTCATGTAGTGCTGATGGCTTACAATATTACCTTATTTATAAAATAAGATTTGGGCCTGCCCCTTTCCAGATCCCCCAGGACTTTTTTTTAGTATAGGATTTCGAGGGTTTTTATTTTCTACAAAGTGTTCAGTGGTCCAACTCTAAATAAAACAATTAATTTAATTGAATTCAATATATATTTTATCAAGTGTGATTATATATGAAACATTTTGCTAATCTCTGAGATGTTGAAAAGATGAGTAAGATTATCCTTATCTTCATGTGGCTTGTGATCTAGTAGAATAAAGAAGAACCATAGTTAAAGTAAGGCAATTGGAGCTTTGTCCCAGTGTTCCAAAATTTAGAGGGAAGTATCACTAGCTTTTGCCTCACTTTAAATGTTAACAATAACTGTAGTATCAAGTTATCAAGAAAACCAACAGGAAACTTCCAGGAGACATATTCACCTCTAAACAAATATAAAACATTGCACCCAAGCAAATCTTAAAGCAGCAGAACCATAAAAAAGATGGTGTGAAACTTTCAGTGACAGAAACTTAGAAAATTGGCAAATGTTGTGATACAGGAGCCACATGCCAGTGGCTGCTGGAGGTCTAACTCAGACCTAGAATGGATCTCTTCATGGGAGAAGATGATGATAATAGAAGGAGACTGAGAGGTAGTTGCATTCTTTGACCTCTCTCCTCTTCCCTCTTGCCTCCAATTTATTTCATCCCCAATCCACAAGGAACATCTGTGAAGGCTGCTTTGCAACTCCTTCAAATCTTATGATTCACAGCTGTGGAGGCTCTCAGAGGATTGACCTGCCCCTTCACTTAGACATGGTCCTTAACAGGCAAAAAAAGATCTATCTCATTAAAATAAAAATGTAATCTAGAACTGAAAATAGCCCAGCAAACTGATAACAGAGTACTCTAGGAAACCAATGGGAGATCCTTAGCCCCAGTTTGGTAGAGCAGGATAACACCAACATTAGGACTCCCCTTCTCCCACATGCCTCAGCATAGCTAAGAGAATGGACAGATTCCAGCTTTAAGAACCACCATGTACTTCAGCATAACCATTGCAAACGGATAGATACCACTGGCCAGACAACCAGTGTAGCTCTGAGAAAAATTACCCTGCTGGCCTCAGAACATGCCAAATACCAGAACTAGGACCCCATATCAGTACAAAGTAACACTAAAATATCTCTACAGCCTCTAGCAATGTTAACTACCCCCTCTTTACCTCCTCAAAGGAGCACCAAACAGAAGGGTCTCCAGTGGCCTCAGGGAAACATCAGTGCAGCACCAGCAACAGCCAGAGCCAACAGTACTTCATATAAAAAGCTTGAGACAGTTACCCTTCTATGTTGGAAGCAGAGCTCAAAAAAATTTTTTTTAAAGGAAAAAGCCAAAAAAAAATGAAAAAAAGACAAACAACAAAAGAATCTGAATAAAGTTATTAAGGTGACAGGGAAGATCAAGACACCAACTCAGAAGATAACAATGTCAAAATACCTATGGGCAAAACTCCATAGCAAAATGGGAAGTGGTCTCAAAAACCAAAAGAACTCATGGAAGAGATAAATAAAGAAACTTAAAGTTAGAGAAGTAGAAGAAAATTAGGAAAAGAAATGATAGTGATTCAAGGGAATTATGAAAAAGGTCAATGCTGTGGACAAATTACTTAAAAAGTAGGATTGGTTAAATGGAAAAGGAGATACAACAATCAATTGAAGAAAACAACTCCCTAAAAAGTACAGTTGGCCAAATGGAAGTACAAAATTTAACTTTTCACTGTAAAGTTAGAATTGGGCAACTGGAAGCAATGACTAGGAGACATTAAGAATCAATGAAATAAATTCAAAAGATTGAAAAATAAAATAAAATGTAAAATATTTCATTGGAAAATTTAACTGAACCAGAAAATAGATCCAGAAAAGGCAATGTCAAAATCACAGGAAAACTTGAAAGGCATAATCAAAAGAAGGACCTGGACAGCATCTTTCAAGAAATCAACAAGGAAAACTGCCCTTATATTTTGGAACAATAGAACAAAGTGGGCATTAAAAGACTCTATCAATCACCTTGGGAGAGAGATTCCAGAATAAAAACTCCAAGGAACATTATAATCAAATTATAAAACTATCAGATGGAGAAAAAAATATTGCAAGTGGTCAGAAAAAATAAAATTCAAATAGTGGGGAGGTACAATTAGGATCACAAAGGACTTGGCAACTGCAAAATTAAAGGATTGGTAGTCATGGAATATGATATTTCAGATTGCAAAGGAGCTAGGACTACAACCAAGAATGACTTATCTAGTGAAATTAAGCACAGTACTTCAAGAAAAAATGGTAATTCTTATGATAGAGAAATATTTTAGGCTTTTATAAGGAGAAGACCAGAATTGAACAAAATAAAATTGATTTCCAAAATCAAAACCCAAGAGGAGCCTAAAAACGGAAAAGGGTGAAAAAAAATCATAGGGGATTCAATGTAGCTTAATTATTTATATACCTATGTGAAAAATTATATTTGTAATTCTTAAAAATTTTACCACTAATAGTACAATTGGAAGGAATATACATAGACAAAGGATAAGGGTATAAGATGAATTCGAGGGAATGACATAATTGGGTTCATTAGGAAAGGAGAGAGAGATAGGATGGAGTAAATTGTTTCACATGAAGAGGGATAAAAAACAGGGAGGGAAAGGTGGAAGGGTGGGTGATAGTCCTTGCTTTCATCAGTATCAGGTCCAAGAAGGAATAATATTCAGTCAGTTGAATATAGAAATCTCTTTTACCAAACAGGGAAGTAGGAGGAGAAGAAATTAAATAAAAAGTATGTTTACTGACAGGAGTAAAGGGACTGACAGAAGAGAGGGCAAATAAGGGACAAAGGTAAAATAGAGAAGGGAAAGGGTGAAAGAAGAGAAAGACAAATAGGAAGAAAAATAGAATGAAAGGAAATATATAGCAATCATAACTATGAATGTGAATAGGATGAACTCTCTCATAAAACAGAATTGGATAGCAGAGGGTAGCAAAAACCAGAATCCTACAATATGTCATTTACAAGAAACACACTTGAAGCAGACAGACAGATATAGAGTAAAATAAGAGAGTAGAGCAGCTTCAGCTGAAGTAAAAAGAAAAAAAAAGGCAGGAAGAGGAATCTTGATCTCAGACAAAGAAAAAAACAAAAGTAGACCTAATTAAAAGGGATGAGGAGGGAAACTACATTTTGCTAAAAGGTATCATAGACAATGAAGTAATATTAATACTAAACACATGTACAAGTGAGATAATTAAGTGAGATCCAAATTCTTAAAGGAAAAATTAAGTGAGTTACAGGTTCATGAAGAAATAAGAAACAGAAACCTTTACAAAATGCAGAATAGATAATTTTGTTTATGCTAAATCAAAAAGCTTTTACACAAACACATTTAATGCAACCAGGATTAGAAGGAAAGCCAAAAATTAAGTAACAATCTTTAAAATAAATATTTCTGATAAAGGCCTCATTTGTTAAATACATAGAGAATTGAGTAAAATTCATAAGAATGTCATTGATTCCCAAATAGATAAATAATTAAAGGATACAAACAGGTAATTTTCAGATGATGATATCAAAATTATGTATCTGTTTATGAAGAAGTATTCTAAATTATTTTTGATTAGAGAAATGCAAATTAAAACAATTCTGAGGTACCATTTTATACTTATAAGATTGGATAATATGACAAAAAAAGAAAACAAAAATATTGGAGAAGATATGAGAAAATGCAATGTTGATGGAGTTGTGAACTGATCCAACAATTCTGGAAAGCAATTCAGAACTATGCTCAAAAGGCAACCAAACTGTATATACACTTTGGTCCAGTAACACCACTACTAGTTCCATATTCCAAAGAGATCATAAAAAAGGGAAAAGAACTTACATGGACAAAATACTTATATCAGTCCTTTTCTTGGTGGCAAAATATTTCAAATTGAAGCAGTGCTAATCAATTGGGGAATGGCTAAAAAAACTGTGGTTTGTGAACATAATAGAATACTACTGTGCAATAAGAAATAATGAATGAGCAGATTTAAAAAACAAACAAAACCAACAGCCAGAAAACTCAAACCTGGAAAGACTTACATAAATTGATGAAAGTGAAATGAGGAGAACTAGGAAAACATTGTACACAGTATCAATAACATCATAATATGATCAATTATGATTGACTCAGTTCTTCTCAGCAACACAATCAAGTCAAATACAAAGGACTCATAAAGGAAAATGATACCCATATCTAGATAAGGAACTGATGAACTCAACAAAAATCAAAGCATACTTTTTTTTTCTCACTTATTTTATTCTTTTCCATTTTTTATTCCTTTTGATCTTTTTCTTCTTTTATAACTGTGACTCATATGAAATATGTTTTACATAAGAGTACATTTTTAACCCATATCAAACTGACCTAAGAAGAGGGGAGGAGAGAAAAGAATGGAGAAAAATTTAGAACTCAAAAGTCCTGTAAAAGGAAAGTTTAAAATTATCTTGATATGTTATGAGGAAAAAAAAATACTGTTTAAAATTTAACCAATATTTAATTTTAAATAAATTTTAAATTTAAAATAAATTAATAAATAAATGAATATTGAAAAATTATAAAAAATGACAAAACCTATTTGAACTGATATAAAGTGAAACAAGAACAACTAAAAGAGATCATTGTGCATAGTAACAGCAATGTTGTAATGATGATGAACTACAAAAGACTTGGCTATTCTGATCAATATAATAATACAATTCTAAGAGACTCATGATTAACGATTGATATTTACCTACAGAGAATTGTTGAACTCTGAGTGCAAAGTGAAATATATTTTTCTTGCTTTATTTTATTTTTATTTTTTATGGCTTTTTATAACCATTTAATTTGACTAATATGGAAACATGTTTTCTATGATTTCACATGTATACTTGATAAGTTGTGGATAGGTGTAAGAAGAAGAAAGAGAAAATGGAGTTCAAATTTTTAAAAGAATATTAAAAATAATGTTTTAAAAGAAGAAGAAAAAAAGAAAAACAATAGTTTAAAAAATATATACTGAGCTCACTCCATTTGAACTCTTTCTTGGGCTGACTACATATATTTCTCCTTTGCTGGGAAATACCTTATTTTCCTCTCTGGATATCCAAGTATAAAAGGCAGAATTCCAGCATCTTTCCTACGATAGAACCTTGAATACTATGACTTTAGATATTTCCCTACTCAGGCCACACTTTTTTGAAATGAATGTGTTTTAAAAACTTATTTAAGAGTAAAGTGAAGAGTAAAGTGGAGCACTGCTTCAATTTGAAATATCTTGCCACTAAGAAAAGGACTGATATAAATATTTTGTCCATGTAAGTTCTTTTCCCTTTTTTTATGATCTCTTTGGAATATGGAACTAGTAGCGGTATTACTGGACCAAAGTGTAAAAGATCTCAAGGTCTTTGACTGAGAAAACAGGATTACTAACTATGACTTTGAAAGGAGACAGCCTAAAGTTCTGAGATATAAAAAGTCTTTAGGAACTTTATTATCAGAGAGACTCCATCTTTTAAAGAATTCAGTGAAAAAACATAATATGCTAAAAAATGGGAATGAAAATTTGGGAGCAAAGAAAGAAAAAGAATCTACTTATATGAATACAAACATGTTGCATCAAACTGAGGGAGGTAGCTCAGACATGATAATGTCTGATGACAAAATCAGAGCACTAAAAATTGTCATCACAGTTGTACAATGATTGAGAAAATCTAATGATGTGACATTTAATAAACAAAAGTAAAGATCTTCAGATGGGTTAAAAATCAAAAAGCATAAAAATGTTGATTAAAAAGACTACTAGATAGCATTCTATAAAAAAAAAAAAACAATTAAGGATTTAAGCTATTAACTCATTAGGAATATTAGAGTATGAGGTTTCTGCCTTAAAAAAGTAACTTGATCTTAAGCTTTGTAGATAGAAATATAGTGCCCAGATCAAGTGAAATAATAATAGCATTATACTTTGCACTTATCAGATTACCCTTGAAGTATTGGAGTTAAATCTGGGTCCCACTTTGGGACACTGTTAAGTTTGAACATATCCACTGAATGACAATATGAATAATAAGAAAACTTAAAACCTAACATGAGGAATAATGGAAGGAATTGAAGTTGCTAAATTTAGTACTGGGTATAAGTTACAAAGAGGTTGATTTTTGATTGGTATTTTTTATAATTTCCTAATGCTTTAGAAGTATTCGTAAGTAGAATGAGGGAGTGAGTTCCTTGCAAATGGGGATAGTAAAAGAGAGACAAGATGATTCATACTTTTCCAAGATGCAAATATTAGAGTATGTACAAGATAACCATAAAAGGACTCTGTTAACTGCAAAATTCTGTTGAGTCTTTTTCCATGGTTAATTAGAAGCTAATTGCAAAAAAGAAAAGATAAGGATGAAACAAGTTCAATGGCATAAGGAACTTCTAGCTGTTCCTTCCCTTTAACATAAAGTTTCAACTTAAAGTTTTAAAATGTTTCCTAGAGCCCTGAGAATTTAAATGACTTTCCCAGGGTCATCCAACCAATATGTGAGAAAGACATGACTTGAACTAAGGTTTTCCTGGGTTCCAATGTCAGCTTTCTATCCACCAAGACAAAAGCAAATAAGTAATAATTTAATGTAATATATTATTAATTGTTATTATGTAACACATTATATTACATTATCAGCCATATCATTAACATTTATATTAATAATAATATTAGTAATATAAATTACTAATAAATGAACAATTTATTGATTTGATTTTAAATATTATTAATAATACATTATTAGCATATTAGTAATAATACATTATTATATAATATATATTATATAACATTATATATATTACATTGTTACATGTTATATAACAAAGTGAGAAGTATAAACTGTAAGTCCTAGGGCTTCAGAGAACAAGGACACTGCTGTCAGCTGAAGTAGTTGGATGAGATCTTGAAAAAAAATTATCAATATCTCATGTTTATTTCATACGTTAAAGTATTATATTCTAGACAAATAAAGCACTAAATCAGTAGACTTAGATTAATTTTTTCCCAAGCTTCTTAAATTGTGATTCATGACTCCATATGAGGTTTCATAACTGAATGTGGGGATAGTGAAGTTATGATTTATTATCAGCAAATGTTTGATTTGTACACTGATTTTATCTTTATATCTGGAAGATATCTGGGTTCATGAAAAATTTTATTGAATGAAAAGGGGTTGCAAATGAAAAAAAGTTTAAGAAGTCCTAATCTAGATGATGCCCCTTTCATCTCTAAATTAATGATTACTATGAAGATTTGAAAAGTGTTGCATATATATTATTCCATTTAATGGATCACCTGGTAAAGCAGTTGTTATACTTGTTAGAGATAAGAAAACTGAGGCACAGAGAGTTTAATGATTTCTCTAGAATCACATTTTAACTAAATATTTGTAACAAAAACCTAATCAAGTTCCTTCAGACCCCAAGTCTAGAATTCAAGCTACTGCACCAAATTTGTCTATCAAGAAAATGGGATTTACGCTTGATCTTGGAAGGTGAGTAGATTGTATATAGATCAAAAAGAAAAAAAAATTATAAAATAATCTAATGTAGACTTTCATTTGTACATATAGTCATTATTTTATGGGATATATGTACTCTGCATCTATAAGTAGATTATAATATTATACTAGAATATAGAAATATATTTTTTGTGGTTTAATAGTTTCTCTTCTCCCCATATTCTATTTATTGTATTCCACTGTCAAATTAGCCAAACAACTATGCAAATCAATCAACATACTTTTATCATGCTTTGTTCCCCCCTGTATACTGACTTCACTTATCTATTTATTTGTTCAGTCAAGTAGTATCCTATGTGACAAACATTAGTCATATGTAAATGATTTTATTTAATAACAATTAAAAGACATGAACTAAGTTTGAAATGTCTAAATAGATATTAATTTATATGATGGTTTGTATTTCATCAAGCGTGGTAAGAAGGTACTTATGGAAAATGATATGATAGAATTACTGATGTTGAATTACAGGGCTTAAATTCTCAACCACTTACAAGCTGTGTGACCTGGGACAAGTCATTTAATTCTTCTCTGTTTAAATTTCCCAGTCTATAAAATAGGAATAATAATATCCAGTTAGTATTATAGAGGTTAAATGAGATAATCCATATATAGCACTTTTCAAATCTTCCTATAATCATAGTTTCATATGCCTAATCACATTAGGAAGCACTTAAGTCCTCTATGTGTGTAATTGTATCTGTCAGGTATTTTGCAAACTTTAAAGTGCTACATAAAAATATAATATGCGTATGTAAATTATATTTTATGTTTATACACTATATATGTATATACCATATACACATATAAATATATAATATATATTATACATAAATAATATAAATATATAATAAATATAAAATATATATATATATATATATATATATATACATATATAAAATTAAAATGCCAGTATTATGGAAAGCCACACAAGTCATCCTGGTATCTTCTAAATATCTGAAATAACCTGAAAGTTAGGCAACATATTTTCTTTACTAAATCAATGTTTATTGAGTTGATAGTCATGAAATTTCTCAATTCTATCTCCCCAAACACTGTGAATTTTACTACTGAAAAATTCACATTAAAAATTTAAAAATCTCCAATAAAATATTCACAATCAATAAGGTTTTTTTTCTTGTGTAGTTTGGGGTCATTTCATAGCATAGCTGAGTTTCTATAGGCATTTTTTTCATTCTTGGGTTCTACCATCATTTTGCTCAGAATCATGATTTCTTAAATGTGAAAACTAGGAAAAGATGTGAAAGAATAAAAAGCTGCCCAAACGCAAGTCTTCATCATATACACATATCACACAACATATCATTTACCATCTCTCTGTAAGGAAGTCCATATTGTTTGATACTTTAAAAAATATGGCTTCATGAAACTATTTTCCTCTTCTTATTTAACTTTTATATTTCTGATCTTCCTTTTTTTCTCACCAATTTTGGCTTACCTCTCCTCTTACTCAGAGCTTTCTAGGCCATCCTTTCTGGCTTAATGCCCTCCTTTGGAACTTGAGATAAAGCTCCTATTTTAAGAGTTGCAGTTATCTGCACAATGGTTCATTTTCCTCAAAGATTAGGGAGTGAAATCTCCCTAATTAAACAGTCTCATAGAATCTCAGAGTTGGAATGCATAACAGAGACCCTACAGTCTAAATTGTTTCCAAATAGGATGTCTTTTACAACATCCCCAATAAGAGTTCATTCTATGTTCACTTAAAAATGTCCAATGATGGGGGATTCTCTGCTTTGTAGGTAATCTATTAGATTTCAAACAACTTAATTATTACAATTTTTTCTTTTAACTCTCAGAACTGAAACTGGTCTTTCTGTCATTCTCTTCCTTTCTATTTTCCCCTCTCCTTATCTCTTCTTTGCCCTTCTTTTCTTTTTTTCTTTTCCATTCCATTCATGATAGACTATAAATAATAATGAATTTAATAAGAGGTTTAAATCTCATCTCTGTAATTTTCTTTTAAAAATATGTTTTTAATTATTTTTTTGTTCTGAATTTAGCAAACGACCATTTCAATAAACAAAAAAACCTTCTTAGGTATTCTTTATAAAATGGTAAGTTTTTATTACACACACACACACACACACGCACACACACACAAATAGATTTTTTAAATAAAAGTACATAATGAATTTAATGCAATAATAACAAAATTGTCTTTGCCAGTGTCCTCTTCTGAAATTCTTTTCTCTTTTTATAAATGTTTCATTTATGCCATTTCCCTTTTTTTTTTTACTTCATTACCAATTCCTACCAACTCCCCTCCAATATTTATTTTTCCCCAAAAAAACTAAAGGTCTCCTATCTAACAAATAAATATAGCCAAGTAAAGCAAATCAATACATTGTCTGTGTCTGAAAATGGATGTCTCCTTTTGCAATTCCAGTCCATCACATCTCTTGTCAAAAGGTGGGAAACAGGTTCCCTTATCAGTCTTCTGAAGCCATGATTAGTCATTGCATTGATCCAAGTTTTGATCAGTCTTTCAAAGGAACTACTTACCAATGTGACTTTTTATTTTCTTTGAGCCTCCATTTTCTTCTATGTAAAATGAAGGTATTGAACATATTGGTTTCCAGCAAGCCTAAATTTTCTTGTATATAAAATTAAGATAAAAAACAATTGTACTGATCCTTGCACATGTGAAGAACTTGGAAATCTCATAGCATTATACAAATGTGATGTCATTGTATTAAAGTATTATCATTCGTGTACTATAGACTGTTAAGTTTCCTTAACCTACAGGTAATAGGGAAGGATTTAAGAGAAAAATCTGCTATCTGTCAAGTCACTAAGCATTAAGGAGCTACAGAGCTACAGAGACAGAGGAGTGATATGGCCAGATTGATTTGATCTATATATTTATGGATTTATATTTATATTTTGAGAGAGATAATCCTGAAAGTGACAAAAATGGCTAAATATGCTATTGAAATGATCACAGTAGCAGGGAATGAAGAATTAAAGGAATCAGTCAATAGACATTTAAAAGCACCTTCTATATGCCCAAATCATATAGTTTCTTTCCTCACTATTGAATGGAAACTGAGGGTAGAGTAAGTACAAAGAGAAGGTAAACTATGTAAAAGATATTAGAGAGTTAGAATTAATAGCACTTGGCAACTAAGAAAAGAAGTAAGAGAGAAAAATCAAAGTTAATTCCAAAGCAATAAGCATTTTAGAACCCATGATGCAAAGACAGAAAAACTTAAGCTGAAAATGGAAGAATGGGGTAACAGATAAAGACAATGAATTCACTTTTGGATATGTTGAGTTTGAGATGTCACCTATAGGAAGATATCAATAAGAAAATCTGGAACTCAAAAGATAAAACACAATTAGAGGTACAAATCTGGAAATCTGCTTAAAGATGGTGAATTAAAACTGAGAATGTCTGAAATTGTGAAAGAGAAAGTTTAAAGAGATGATATATTACAAGAATCAACAACAGGGACCATTCTTGTATCCACATTAAGGAACTGGGAAGATGTAAAGACCCAGAAAAGGAAGTAGATTAGTCCCTCATTTTACATATAAAGCATAAAAACAACAAGGACAAAAAAATTCCACACCTAGATCCTAGGTCCTTTACCTATTTATAAGTGGAATCAGATTTAGAATCCAGGTTGCCTGACTCCTAGTCCAAATGTCTTTTTATTATTTTTTGGAAAGCACACCATGCTCTTATTTCTTTTTAAAAATAAATATTAGTGATATAGTTTATTTTTATATCACTCAAATCTTCCAATGTGTTCTTTATTAATCCTCTCAGTAATGTTTAACCTAGAGTTCATGGATTTTTAAAAAAATGGTAACTTCATTGCAATATAATTGACTTCTCTTATAAGACTATATGCTTTATTTTGTACATTAAAAATATTTTTTTTTTCCTGAGGAGCCCATAGGCTTCACCATAATTCCTAAGTGTATTGTGAAACTGAAAAGTTTTTTAAGAACCTCTATCTTACAAATCTAATAGACTTGGAATGGAAAATTCCATCTGCATCCTGAAAGAGAACTATTGAGACTGAATGTGGATTGAAACATAACTATTTTCATGTTCCTTTTGTGATTCTTTCCCTTTTGGTCTGATTTTTCTTGAACAACATGATAAATATGGAAATATGTTTAAAAGAATTGCACATGTGTAACTTATATCAGATTGCTTGCTGTCCAGAGGAGGGAAAAGGTGAGGGAGGTAGAAAAAAATTTGGAACTTAAGTCTTATAAAAATGAATGTTACAAAAATTACCTTTACGTGTATTTGGAAAAATAAGACACTAGGGAAAAAAAGAGTCTCTGTCTCAAAACAAAGACAAAAAGGAAGAAAAAAAATAATGCAGTTAAACTAATCAATATATCAAACAAGATCAACACTGTATGTAATGGGCCACACTTACTGTTCCCCATCTCTGACACTAAACTTTCAGATCATTAATCTTTTTTGAGGCACAGATGGAATAAATGCTATTATTCTTGTTTGACTGATGAAATAACAGACTTTTAAAGAGTTGTTTAATTGCCCCCAAATCAGTCAGTTTGTGACTAAGCTAATACTGAAAGCTAAGTGTTTGAAGTCTCATTCCTAAGATAGGTATACTATAAACACCAAACTGAGTTTAATAAAAATCAAAGAGCAGTCAGACTTGCCCCTTTCTCATCTAGGATAGTCATTCTGTTTGTCTTTGATTGTTTCCTACAGAAATTCATTGAATATTTTTATATACGAGTACACTTGTGATTCCTTCAAATGTTTATCTCTACTCTCCTTGGGGATTAAAATTAACATATATCAGGCTCTTTTCTATGTCTAGGACATACATTTACATGTGCATACACAAATATAATCTCTGCAGCCAGATGATACAAGAAGTAGAAAAGAAATATTATTTTTAATGGCTTTTTGTAATTTCAGTCCTGTTTTACTAACCCCACTACCCAAACCAATCCATGTGTTTCTTTTGAGAAAACTTTTGCTCCAACTTCTTGAGAGCTTAGTTATCAAAGAATTCCAGAATATTACAGATAAAAGGATCTACCTCCTTTATTTTTTACATAAATAAATTAAAGGCCAGATACTGTGATCTCTGTATAATAATGTGTTGTTCTTTCCATACAATGTGTCACTACTTTTCCAAGTGAGAAGATGAATCATGCTAGATTATTTCTATTCTAATTTTTCTCCCTGGTGGCCATAACACACATCTAGGAGAAAATTGGCTGAAGCTGAAGGTTTAACTTGTAGTCAATGAATTTACAGGAAATTTAATAAGTTCTGTTCACAAATGAAACATAGATGAAACAGCAAGAACCTATGCTGACCAGTGAATGAAATCTGTAAAATGTGGATCAGTGACATCTTCAAAAGGGAGTTAAGGGCTTAATTCTGGCAAAAGTTGGCCGAAAATGTTATTCTCATCTGAATCTTGACTATGAACTTAATGGCTATAGTTGCATAAAATTCAAATGCTGCTTTTAACAGTTACTATCTGTGTGACTCTGCATAAAACTCTTTACCATACTGGGCCTCAGTTTTCAATCTGCTAAATTAAGATGTTAGATTTAATAGCTTTTGAGGACACCTAGTTCTAGATTCATCATTTTGTCACTCTGTGCTCTGTCACTTATTTCTTGTATGATACTGGGCCAAGTTAGTTAACTTTTCTTGGCCACAGGTTCTTCAATTGCAAAATAAGAAGTTTGGATTAAATGACCTCCAAGATCCTTTCAATTTCTAAAGCTGTGCTTCACTGAAAAAATTAAACATTTTTTCACTGAACAACTCATTTTGCAACCTTGGAAAACTATACAGCAAACATCTTGAGAGATTATTTATGAATCGTGGCATGAAGCTATCTACTCCTGGCAGTTTGACTTTGTAAAAATGAAAATATAAGATTTTATTAACTCTTTGTCTTATACAATAAAGGGACTCTACTTAAAGGCCACAGTAAGCAAGTCTTCAGTTTCTAATAAGTACACCAAATAGCACTTTCGTACAATGAGGAGAATTATGAAGTTAATCTTTCTAACCCATTTTTTAGGCTCCTATAACCATGGTGGCTAGGTACTTGGGAGCAGATTTAATAAAAAGAAAATGCAGACATAAGATTTTCCCTTTGCTCTGCATCATTATTATTCCCCATCAGTTTGAACATAATTAGTATGAAATTTAGAGATTATTAGTAAAAGAATTGTCAAAAAATTAAAAAAAAAATGTTTTATATGCTTGGATAAAAAAAACCGTTGAGTTTGAAGCATATCATAAAATCAGGAAGATGAGAGGGAAGGAAGGCTACAAAAGAAAACAAATATCTTGGTTTTTTCTTTTGTCAATGGTAATGCATTCCATCTGTGTGCTTAACATCCAGATGCTATCACATTTTAATTATAGTGATTAATGTCTATATAAGAACCACAAATGGTAAACCAACATTCCCTCAAATTAGGTAAGTCAATCTGTTTAAAGACAGTACAGTGAAACAGAACATCAGGAAACATCTTCATTCGTGTGTTTTGTCTACTTTTAATCAGAGGTGACAGAGTAACCATTAACATCACTTCTCTCTCCCCTCATTACCAATGAAGCGGATATAATATGGGAAGATGAATACTTTTTGAGTTCTAGGCAGACTTGAGCTTTTAAGACAAGCATGCTATTTTATGTTTATAAGCCTTTAGGAATTCAGGAGTGAAGTCAGAGGTTTTGACAGAACACTGTTATTAACATTTGCTGTCTTATCTTGATAGATGTGCTTGCAGAACTCAATGAAACTATGATCTACACTGTGCACTGTTACCCAAGATGGACAGGTCATAATGGAGAGTTCCGACAAAAGATGCTCCACTGGAGAAAGAAATGGCAAACCATTTTGCATTTTTGCCAACAAACTTTTGTATTTTTGCCAAGAAAACTCCATAGACAATTTTGACTTTGGAAGATCATGGAGGACAGAAGGGTCTGATGTTCTCTGGTCAAATGAATCAAAGAATTGGACATGACTAAACAAATGAAAGATTACACATATATAGAGTTATTGTGATATACTCAATAGTGCAATAATCTGTGGGACTGGCTAAAAAAATTAATTCTCATCCTAAAGGATCCTGTAAATTCCTCATCAATATTGATCCCCAAGTATACACACACACACAAAAAAAAAAAAACCTTAGAAGAAAAACAGAAAAAAAATACACCCCAAAACCTACATCTCTGCTGGGAAATTGAAGTGCATCCTTTATATGACAGAGTATATCTGTCTTCAGAAGCAATTAAAAAAGTTTTTAAGATATCAAAAGTAATTTTATTTAATTTTAACTTCATTAAAAATCAGGAATGGAAAAGTTACAATCAGATGCATAAAAGTTTCCAAGTCCAGTGGTATTTATGAATCAGTGGTTTAAACAATGATCTAACTAAAGACAAGGGGTTGAGTTAGATATTGTATTTATGCCATTACAACTCTGATTCTATAATACTGTTAATTCTTTAAAACATTAATTTATAGTTTCTATCTGTATTTGGTATTTAATCACTCCTCTATGCTTACCTAATGCAATCAAAACTTAAATTTCATATTCAAGATCCTTCTTAATCTGGTCACCTTCATAGATTTATCTCAGTGCCTGGCACTTTAGTTTTATATAAATGTTAGTTGTTATCATCATCATCATCATCATTATTTATTATTTTCGTATCCCCTACATGATTCACATTTCCAGTCAAACCATGGTATTATACTTTTGGTATTTCTACCATCTTAACATCTCTAGATTCTTATGTTATCTCTCTACTCATGCAGCTACCATTTTAAATCAGGACTTCATTGCATTCTGTTTAGATCACTGAAACAGCTTCCTAATTGGGCTTCCTGTTTCCCAGCTTTCACCATTCCAGAACGACCTACAGTAAGTGTGTATGTGACCATAAGCGCTTTCCTCAATCAACTTCAGCTGCTTCTCAGAATTTTAAAGCCCTAAATAACCTTTACCCAATTTCTTCTTGCACTGGGAATTACTCTCCCTTTTGATCTGATAAAGTGAAACTGGTCTTCTCTCTATTTCTTATTTGTGGCACTCCATCACCCATCTCCATCCTAGAATGCATTCCCTGCTTAACTCTGCCTTAGATGGTCCTTTTTTTTTTCCTTTTAAAATGCATCTGGGACACCAATATCCATATGAAAGTCTTTAGTAATTTATTCTATAGCTAGTATGATCCCTCCCAAAATACTCTACATTGAACTATCTGGTATATATTTATATTATTAAACATATTTATGCTGAATTTAATTGAACTTTATTTGTTATTCTCTTTCTCCCCAACAATCCTTTTACAATGGAAATTGATATGAATTGGAGTAGTTTCATTCTTTGAACTTATGTCCCCAGTGCCTAGAGCAGGTTCTGGAATATGCTAGATATTTAATTGATTGATATCATGTGATCCATTTTTGCTTTCATGTTTTTTTCCATATCATCTTCCATATGTGAAATTTATTTTCTGTTTTCCCAGTCTCTCCCTCTAGACAGTTTTTTTTTTCCTTCAAGTTTCTGCTTTAATGTCAACTCCTTCATGGAGTTCTTCACTGATCTTCCCATTTGAAAGTAGGTTTCCCTTTTCCAGTATTTTCCCTTTTTCCATGTATTTCTTCATTCTAATTTGTTTTCTTATTATTGTGATTCTGTTTTCTCTACTCTAGTATGTTGGAAAACTTGGTGGCAGAAATAATTAATGGTAGGAAAACTTAGGTGTTTTTAATTTATATATATCTCCAATATCTAGTAAGATATCTTGAATATTTTCTTTTGGAAAAGGTCTGTGATTTCATACATACATAAATTTCATACATTCAAACAACTGATTAAAAACCTAATAAAGCAAGTTTCTCATCATTTGTTTTCATGTGGTGCAGATAGGGGGAGGGAAGAAAAAAAAAGAAATTTACATGATAATGTTATTATATATTTACAAGGAAAAGCAAATTGTACATACTAGATTCACAGTTCCATATGCAATCATCTTTTAAAAATTGTTCTGTCACGGGAATGCTTTCTTATTTTTATTACATTAATTATTTTTTATTTTACTACATAAATTAAAAATAAAATAAATTTTAAAAATTTATATCAAGATGGTCTGCAATACATAGTTTTAGAGAGTTGCTGGGGGCAACTGAGTCTCTAAGTTAGAGAACTTTCTCAGATTCACACAGTCAACCTGGGTCAGAAGAGGGACTTACGTGTATATCTTCTTGACTCTGAGGTCAACTCTCTGTCCAATCTGCCATATTGTATCTCATATGCTTTGGACTACCAGATGTCTAATACAAATTTGAATAACTGAATTGAATCTGTTGAATATATTGCAAAGTATCTTAAAAACAATTTCATCAGTGTGCTTATAGGGAGAAAATATATTGTTAGAATATAATTACTATCCTTTGAACTATCCATTTATAGTTATCTAAAAAGAGAGGATATATTTTTAGATTACCTTAATTGTGACAATCTCAAATGCTATATCCTCATTCTCTTTACCCTTGTTGGAACAATTAATATACTGGAGTATTTCAGAGAAAATCTGGAGTCATCTGAGTGTATTATTGAACTTAAATAAATCCCGATATATGGCAAAGGGAATACTTCCAATGTACATGTCTAAGATCAGACTTTCTAGCACTGTACTCTCTCCTCCCATTGTCATAAGACTATCATGCCTATATTTAGTTAAAATTATCAGGGAACAAACTTGTGGAGTTTCATTATTTATAAAGTGTAAATCTTTTTTTTTTTAAACTCTTTTCTTCTTTGTAACTTCTTTCTTGTTTCCAAATGACACTCACATCTCCATTTCAGAAGGACCACTTTAGTTCTGTATACAGCAATTTCAATGGCTCTGTGAATGCCACAATCATGATTAGTCTCTGTTGCTAGGGTGACAACTCAGATGGACCTGTGCATCTCTATCTGGATTCATCTTCAATTCATTAGATGATCTAATTTCTTTATGCTGATGATTCAACACTCAGGTGGTAGCATCTGGGCCTTCTTTTTCTTTTTAGAGTTGTTTCCTTGCATATGGTCTCTAGAGTAACATTTTCTCCATAATGGGTTCCTCCCTTCTCAGATGTCTTAGTGACTCACAAAGAGAAGAGCATCCTCTTTACCTTCATGGTTTAAGGCAGCCTGATTCTCAGTACATTATATTTAGCCCCCAAGGTTCAGCAATTATCTTTAACCTCTAAGATCAGCGATTTCTTTATTTGTTAGCCTCAGCACATTATTATCCAGGTTACATATTTCATTGCAGACCCCTTTTCCTATATGTAAGCAATGGTTATCAACTTAGGGTACCTTTCTTTTATAGATTGTGTGTGTGTGTGTGTGTGTGTGTGTGTATGTGGGTGTGTTTAACAGGTCTTGGCAATTTATAAATTCACATTAGTAAAGGCTGCAAGTTCATTTGTTAAATATGTTTAGAGGTGATACTTATTCAGGAATAGGTTGAAATAGCTAGTCCTTGGGTCCCAATATTTTTTTCATAGTTGTTTGCCTGTTTTCTCCTTCATTAGATTTAAATTCCTTGCAAGGAGAGATTGGATTTTTTTATTTTAAACAGAGGAGTCTTTTTTTGTATCCTCAAAGTGCCTGGCAGATAGTAAACACTGGATAAAAGACTTTTGACTTGACTTGATTTGACTTGCTTTTATAAACCCTTAGCTTCAATTCTAATTGTACTCTGTCTCCTATTTCTGGTATCCCTCATTAATGTATTGTTCTCCTTTCCCACTTTTGCCTTAAAGGGTACACATTTCATTCAAGACAACATTAACTTCTTCATAAAGATTTTTGTGGTCCATCTCATTCCCATTCTTATCTAGGTTGCAGGGAAGGTCAATCAGTCCATCAAATAGCGTGTATGAAATAGCTGCTGTGTATTAGTTTCCAAGACAAATGCTAAGAAAATAAAGTATGTGTGTGAGTAGGTAGAAGAACAGCAATAAACAGTACCTACTCTCAAAGAACTAATAATTTAATTGGGAAACAAACCTGAGAGTTTCTTAAACCAATTAAATCACAGTGTGCAATTCCTATATGTATGTGTGCTTATGAATGTATGCATGTATATATGTATCTGCATATATGTACTACAAATTGATGTAGATATGTGTGTACACATATAGATACTATCTCCCCTGATAGAATATAAGCTCTGTGAAAAAAGGTGTTGCTTAATTTTTTTTTCTTTTTATTCCTAGTGCTAGCAGATAATAAGTGCTCAATAAATGCTTTTGTTTTAATTAACTGTGGAGCTATGGAATGAGACCTTTATTAGGATTTTTTTTCCTGTCTTTTCTTCTTTACCATCTACAGTAAATCTTTAAGCCTTCTCAAACTTGATTTTCTCATTTGTTTAATGGGGATAGTGATATGTTGCCTGACATCCTCACTTGGTTATTATTGCAATACTTAAACAAGATAACAAGTGAATGTACTTTGTAAATGGCAAAGCATTATATGAGTGCAAAGCATTATTACTCGTGTTGTTCCTCTAGCTGATGTTGCTATTACTGACCATCCCCTGAGCCTTGCTCGTGATTTCCAGGCTTGTTGCATCAGCAAGAAGGAGTTTGAGGGAAGGAAACAGTTATGCCATGACTGATAAGACATTATTCTATGAAATGCAGTCCTGAAATGATAGACTTTAATGAAGATTCATTGAAATCTCATCTGCTGGTGCAGGAAGAGCTTAAATATATTCGGGCTTCATTTAATTTTAGCGACAGGGCTATCAAAACTAAAACAAACTCCCACGTCTTTCATCTTTTGACAATGAAATTAAAATATTGCTACATGCTACCATGGAGAAGAACATGCTAAAATAAATAATCTAACAGTTCTCAATGCCAAAAGAAAACCCAACCCCATAGCCTTCCCTATGAAAATGGGTGTTCATGTTAAATAAAAGCTTTGTATAGTGTGAGAACAGACATAAACTACTCTTAAAGAAGTATGGAGAGAAGGGAGTAAAATTAGGCTGTGATGAATATTGGTGAGCACAGAGTGACTATCCAATGACTTAGCTTCATAAAGATCACCATCAGAAGATGAGAGGATCTAAGAGTGGTAGTAGATACCAGAATGCAATTGAAATAAATGAGTTCATTATATGAATCTATGATTTGGAGCAAAGCAAGAGTAAATTTCCCATATACAAGAAGACATCATTGTTATAGAATTAAAATCAGAAGAAATTATTTAGAGAATTAATCTGATCCTACTTGCCCTTTTATGGGCAAAACACCCAAAGTCCTAGTATTGGGGGGTGGGGAGAAGCCCTTGTGATCAGAACTGAGGAAGCTAAATCCATGCCACTTTTTACCTGAAGTATCATTGATATCTGAGATAAGGACTGATTAGATTTTATTGCCTAAGAATCAGTTTTTGATTTTAAGTCTACCCGCCTTAAATCTCCTTCCAGAGAAGAGGTGATTAGTTCAGTGTGTTATATGCTATTTCCCCCTCCTTCTTTTTAGGGAATTTTACCCCATACTTTCATTTCATCACTTACTTTTCCAAATATCCATTAAAAAGGGAGAAATGATCTGATCGGAAAAATTAAGAAATCAATTGTGTCTGATGGTATATGTGATGTTCTACTATCACTACACATTCATTGAAATTTCATCTGCTAGTGCAGGAAGAGTTTAAGTATACCCAGGCTTCATTCAATTTCAGCAATAGGGCAATCAAAATTAAATGTCTTTCATTTTTTGACACTGAAATTAAAATGTACTATATGTACTTCTGGAAAAAGAAAGAATGGTCGATTTTCTCCTGTTTTTCAGGGTCAAACCCTGCCACTGTAATGAATATATGTATTATCTATTTTCAAAAAAGCCCCCCCATAGTGTGTATAGTATTTCCCTCAGTCTACTCCTTAATTTTGGTCTAGCCTAAAGAATATTGTAAAAAAAATCCTTTAACATTTGGAATTATGATATACTTCAAAGTCACTTTGAGCAATCCTGACCTCCTTCTTCCTTCATCCCATGTCATGTTGCTTCCCTTTGCCTTGCTCCAGCTATCAAATTGGAAAACCTTACTATGAAGGTATTTCAGGACACTATACATTTCTACCAGAGAAAACTCATTTATTCATTCAGGAGAGGATGGGGCAAAGAGTAAGGAAACTGCAGAATAAATTCTGGGGTTTGATTTGTTGGTGGCATTTTTTTCCCAAACAGATAAAATCACAATAGATAAAAGAAAAAAAAAAGCAGTAACTGTAACTGGATTTATGTTACTGTTTTTCTCTTTAGAGAACAAGCAAGTGAATTGAAAAAAAAAGAAAAAAGAAACCTTTCTGGAATGAGGTATGCATATGTTCAAGGACAAAGGATCTGTGAAACTAAATTCTGAAGACAAAAAGTGAATTTGAGTATGATTGCTCCAAGAAAGGAGTCTGCTTTACTCATTTAAAAATAGCTTTATGGAAATGGTTCCTAGCACTAGTGCCAATTTAGATCTCAGTTAATATTGTTTGAATTTGGGAAATATAGACTAAGGACAAACAGTGGGATGTTGGGATTTTTTGTTTGTTTGTTTGTTTTTGCTATCATATCACTATCTAGTAATTAATAGGATTTTTTTACAGAAAGGAAACCAAAGTTGTCTTCTCCTGGAAAACTGAGACTTTCTATTGCTTTAAAGAACTGCAGTCCAGAGAGTTTTGAAACTAACTGTGTTCCCCAAATATTTAGATGGGAGGAAAGAGAACTTGGGTAATACAAGGGAAACAGAAAAATAACTTAAATGATAAAATTGAAAAGAGAAACAAAATCATAGACAGGAAACAAGTAGTAGCAAAAGGTGAAGCCCTGATTCAGCTTGGGTTCAAATATTATCTCTGCTCCTAGTGAGAGATGTAGTAGTGAGAAAAAGGAGACAGCCACTGCTGCCACAAGGCATCATGGAATCCATGCTAGATTTAGAATCAGAGGATTCAGTGCAAATCTGTACTTACTCTGCCACTTATAATACTACATGAGTCATTTACTCTCCTTAGTCCTCAGTTTTCTTATCTATAAGAGGAAATGATTAGACTAAATGACTTCTGAGGGGCTTTATACCTCTAGATCTCTGATTCTATCACTATTGGCAACTGGTTATTATGAGGTCTGAGCACTAAATTCAGTTCTGTTACTTTATTACATGTCACCTAAAAGTCATTGTAATAAGTCTTAGATTTCCCATTTCTACAAATAGGAAAGTCTTCTATAAACTTTGAAGTATTATACAAACACAATCTGTTATTGCAATTCTTCTATTAATGCATAAAAATTGAATTAGAAGACAAAATAAATGTTTTCAGAAAGTATATAATAATGTAATATCAGAGGAGTGAATAGGATATAGTAGATTAGTAATAATAACAATAATAGCCTTTTATTAAGGGCTTTATAATTTCCAAAACATTTTGTCATATTATCTGATTTGTTACTCAAAATAATAAATATTATAACAGATAACATTTTATAGAGCTTTAAATTTTGCAGAGTACTTTCCCCAAATTACTTCATTTGAGTCTAACAATTCTATGAGGTAGGTGGTAATAGGACTATCCTCACTTTATCGATGGGGAAACAGAAGCAGAGAGAATTCAAATAAATTACCTAAAGTCATAGAGCTTATAAGTACCTAAGACCAGATTTAAACCCTGATTTCCTTAAAAAAAAAAAAACTTTTTATTTTCAAAACATGTGCATAAATAGCTTTCAACATTCACCCTTGCAAAACCTTATGTTCTAAATGTTTTTCTCTCTTCCTTCTCTCCACCCTATCCCCTAGATGACAAATAATCCAATATATGTTAAATACGTGCAATTATTCTATACATATTTCTTCAATTACCACGCTGCATAAGAAAAATCAGATCAAAAAGGAAAAAACAAATGCAGCAGAGGATAGAGCACAGCCCTGAAGTCAAGAAGACCTGAGTTCAAATCGGGCCTCAGACACATAACACTTCCTAGCTGTGTGACCCTGGGCAAGTCACTTAATCCCAATTGCCTCAGGGGAAAAAATGATAAAGAAAAAAAATGCAAGCAAACAACAGCAAATACATGACAATACTATTCTGTGATCCACACTCATTCCCCATAATCCTTTCTCTGGGTGCAGATAGTTCTCTCTATCACAAGACCATTGGAACTGGCCTGAATTACCTCACTGTTGAAAAGAACCACATCAACCAGCATTGATTATCACATAATCTTGTTGTTGTATACAATGTTCTCCTGGTTCTATTCACTTAACTTTGAATCAGTTCATATAAGTCTCTCCAGGCTTTTCTGAAATCACCCTGCTGATTATTTATTATAGCACAATAATATTGCATAACATTTATATACCATAACTTTTTCAGTCATTCTCCAACTGATGGTTAATACACTCAATTTCCAGTTCCTTGCTACTACAACATGCAGAATGGTTGGATCAATTCACAACTCTACCAACAATATATTAACATCCCAGTTTTCTCATTCCCCTCCAATATCCATCATTATTTTTTCCTGTTATTTTAGCCAAATCTGATTACTTTGACTACTTATCAGTTGGAAATGGCTTATATTTCTATAAATTTGAGTCAATTCTCTATATATTTTAGAAAGGAGGCCTCTATCAGAATACTTGGATAATTTTTTTTTTTTTTTGTTACTGCTTCTCTAATAATTTTGTCTGCATTGTAAATACTGTTTTCCTAACTACAGATTCAGAACTCCATTTCAAAAAGAAAATTTGATTGGCTTTGTGAATTTTGAAAAGAGAGAGCCCTGGGATTATCTAACTTTGCTCTGCATTTATCTTTTAACTTAACTTTCAGTAAATCCTGGAACTTCTCAGTACCTTGATTTCTACATCTTTAAACAAGACCATTGACACAGTCAAGACCAAGCATACTTTCTTGTCTCAAATTTATGGGTTTATAGACACAAGCTCATTGAGGCAGATGACAGAGTAGAGAGAATTTTGATCTTTGAATCAGAAAAGTTTGCCTTCAAATTCTTCCTCTAAGGCTATTATTGATGGCAATCCATTTCACACTTCTCTAAATCTCATGTTCTCCATCTGTAAAATAGGTTAATAATCCCAATAACAACTACTTCTCAGGGGGTATTGTAAGGCTCAATTAAGAGCATCTATGTAAAATATAGATCCAATTTTTAACAGCACTATGGAAATGATAATTATTACTTATATTCTTTAGAAATCAAAGAGGCAGGGAGCAAAAACATTTAGGAACTGAATACAAATTAGGATTATGATCACCTAGAAGATAATGATAATTTAGAGTTTAAAAGAATAATTTCTTTTCAAGAGTTACTACTCAATTAATATGATCTACATACTATGCTGGGTATTGGGGATACAAAAAAATGAAGGAATCCCTCTTTCTCTCTCTGTATATATATATATATATATATATATATTTATGTATATACACACACTCACACATATGCACTATGTCAATATGTTAAAAAAGCATAGCAGGGCAATGGGTGGGAGTGGATGGACTGGAAGGCACCAGAAGCTAGGAAAACAAGAAAGGATTCAAGATGAAGAAGTAAACATTTGGTCTCAGTTTTGAAGAAAACTCTCCAGGATAAGTAGAACTTGGAAGAGTAGCTTCAGGTCCTGTGCTATACATATGAACCAAGAGTATAATAAAAAAAAATCTAAGTTTCCAAAGAGGTTTTAATAGCCCATATTTTACAGTGGACTTCATCTTTATTAATATAACTAGATGAGAGGTATTGTTATGAGAGGACTTGTTATTCGTCTTTACGAAATTGCTTGATTCAAGAACAAGTGTATTCTTGAATATTTTTTTTTCAGATGAGGTGTTTTACACTTGTAAATTAAAATCATACAATGCTCTATGAAAAAAAAAAAGACTACAAAGATAACTTTTTTCAGTAACCTCCTGTGTAGTGGCACAGGACAAGGTGTAAATTAAGCAGACATTTCTTTATATAAGGTAATTGCTGATACCATAGGAAGTATTCAATGCAGAGTTCAAACAAAGGATCACATATCAATTCCAAGTTTCTGCAAATGCTCCTATAATAAGATGTTGTTATTTTATAAGGAATAACTAAATGGTACAGGGTATAAAACACTGAAGTTGGAGGCAGGAAGACAGATAAATTTGAATGCTATCTCAAATATTAGATACTTACTAGCCATAGGATCTTGGGCAAATTGTTTACTCTCTGTATGCTTCAGTATCACTATATGTAATCATATGTATCATGAAAATGATAATTTAACCTACTTTACAAGATTGTTGTGATCATTAAATGTAAAGCATATTGTAAATCTTAAAACAATATAGTCAGTTTATTAATAATATTTTAAATTATATCAAGTCTGAGATTACTACAATACCTCCTTAAACATTCTAACTAAAAAATGTAAATGACACATATTACCCATCAAATTGGGTCCATCTGGATGTTTATATCTATGAGAGGTAATGCAGATGGCAAGAATTTAGGCATAGAATTTAACGTGATGATATGATCACAATATTCATGATCCTAGTGAGGCTAGGTCCCATTTGGGAATACACTATACTTTCTTTTTTTAATTTAATTTAATTTTTTAATTTTTATTTTTTTTTTTATTTAATAGCTTTTTATTTACAGGTTATATGCATGGGAAACTTTACAGCATTAACAATTGCCAAACCTCTTGTTCCAATTTTTCACCTCTTACCCCCCCACCCCCTCCCCCAGATGGCAGGATGACCACTAGATGTTAAATATATTAAAATATAAATTAGATACACAATAAGTATACATGACCAAACCGTTATTTTGCTGTACAAAAAGAATCAGACTCTGAAATATTGTACAATTAGCTTGTGAAGGAAATCAAAAATGCAGGTGGGCATAAATATAGGGATTGGGAATTCAATGTAATGGTTTTTAGTCATCTCCCAGAGTTCTTTCTCTGGGCGTAGCTGGTTCAGTTCATTACTGCTCCATTGGAAATGATTTGGTTGATCTCATTGTTGAGGATGGCCAGGTCCATCAGTACTGGTCATCATATGGTATTGTTGTTGAAGTATATAATGATCTCCTGGTCCTGCTCATTTCACTCAGCATCAGTTCGTGTAAGTCTCTCCAGGCCTTTCTGAAATCATCCTGTTGGTCATTTCTTATAGAACAGTAATATTCCATAATATTCATATACCACAGTTTATTCAGCCATTCTCCAACTGATGGGCATCCATTCAGTTTCCAGTGTCTAGCCACTACAAAAAGGGCTGCCACAAACATTTGTGCACATACAGGTCCCTTTCCCTTCTTTATAATCTCTTTGGAATATAAGCCCAGTATACACTATACTTTCAAAGATCAAAAATTGCTTGCCACAGAAGGCAAACAAGTAACTTATCAATACCAACAGTCTGGGGAATGTGCTGGCTGTGTATAATGGAACATAAAATTCTTGAAAGAATTGATATTGTAAATATCTGGATGGGCTAAAGGAAATGGAAGGATTTTAGTAGGCATAAGTACACTATAGCATGTTAAAACTGATGTCTTGCATTTAAAAATGATCTAAAAGTTATTCAGTAGCATCCCAGAGGACTAGAAGAAGGTTTCCCACTTGTTGAATGAATCCTCTTTGGAGTATTTAAAAAAATGAAAAAAATGAGATGAGGAAGGATTGTGGCTGTATTGGCAATATTACCCACAGTGATGAAATTAATGGATCCATCTTTTTACAAAACAAAGTGTAAAGGAATCTTTAAAATGATGTGGTATAGTAAATAGTAAGTGGGCTTTAAGAATGAGGAAAACAGGTTCAAGTCCTGATCTTAACTCACATTTGTTGGTTGATTATGGATGTTACCTAAAAACCTTTTGGTGTTCTAGGCAACTAAGAGTATAAATTATAGAGCAAGTGTTTTTCTACATCGAGTACAATAATTTCCTTCCCAAGACTTCTCTTATGAGGATCACAATTGTCTACCTTGTATCCCCTGACCAGTTAAATCATGGTTCAATAAGAAGATAAAGGAAAAGAAGGCAAAAGAGGAAGATGAAGAGGAAGGTGAAAAAGGAGTAAGAAAGAGAAGAGAGAAGAAGAAGGAGGAGGAAGAGAAGGAGGAAGAAGAAGAGGAAGAAGAGGAAGAGGAGGAGTATAAGAGAGAGGAAGAGGAGGGCTAGGAAGAAGGGAGGAATAGGAAGAATAAGAGGAAAAGAAGCAGGAGAAAAGGAAGAAAGGAGAAGAATGAAGAAGAAAGGAGGAAGAGGAAGAGAAGGGAAGACAAGAAAAATTGAGACCAGATTAAAGACCTTCTCTCTATGCTCACAGTATCCACTCTATAGCTAAGTTGAAAGTGGAAAGACAAATGTTAGTTGATATTATATTTTGGAATTTTAAAATAAATTTAAATATATTTTATTTTTAAGTGTTTTTGAATAAGAGAATAATACTATTTCTAAAAAGTAAATTTAAAATACCTATGAGGAGTCTTTACTTTGCATCTATAAGTAATTTAAGGTAAGTAAAGTTCTCTACATATACACATTGCAATAAACATGTGAGGCAGATTCCATTATTATCAGCATTTTACAGATAAGGAAATTGAGACTGAAGAAAGTCAAATATCCTACCAAGGATTGTACAGCTAGTAAGTGTCTGAGTTGGGTTACAAACCTAAGCCTTTCTGACTCCAAGTATAATAAATCTTCAAAAAGATAAGTGTGTAAAAAAAAAGTGTGTGTGTGTGTGTGTGTGTGTGTGTGTTTGTGTGTGTGTGTGTGTGAGAGAGAGAGAGAGAGAGAGAGATAACTATATGTACATAGCAAACCAGTTAATGAATTACTTCATGTGAAAAGCTGACATAGCCGACATAGGGCTATATGTTTATTTTCACTATACCCTGAATACATTCTCTCTCTTTTTTTTTTTTTTTTCAAATATACCATTGGTTCCTTCCTCCTCTCCTACCCTTAAAAAAAAAAGCTACTCCAATTTAACAGTCAGGTCATGTTACAGCTGTGAAAGATGTCACTATCATACTGCTTTAGATGGAAAAAAGACATTCTGCAGTGTTTAGAAGCTATAAAGAATCCTAAATATCTCCCACTCAACACATTCAGGCAGAGTGATGGTCTAATTTCTCTGCTGGGCGGTATTTTTTCATATCATTATGTGTCTTGTGAAGCAACCATAGGTAATACACTAGCTTCCTTTAATCAAATCTGTATTGTAATTTCTATAAAAAAATCAATTAAACACAAGAAGCAATTACTTATTTTTTAACATAGCATAATTTACTCTTCCCAGAGCGGCATCATAAAATGTGAGGAAAGATCTCACTCATTTCCCTGCATTGAAATCAAGTCTTACATGTTTTTCAAAGGAAGTACAGAAGGCAGATTACCAAATACTAAATATATTACCTGTAGATAAGACCTCATCAATTATACAGATGAGCAATGAGCCTTAATGTCTGAATATTAATAATGCGCATGGAGACACAGGTGATAACAGGGGGTCTGGTACTTGTGGGTCATTATAGATTGAAAAACACTGTTTTAGTCTATGTCATTGGATTACAGTTTGCTTATCAGCATTAGTGTCAAAAAGTATTTATCAGGCACTTACAGTGGCAGAGTAAATACCTTGAAAAACAGTCCTTTTTCATTTCCATACCTTTGCCTTCTAATTATCCTCACTACCAGGAGCTTTTATCAAGTACTTGATTGAACACAGATCTCTGCAAGTCTGGGCATTGGGAATAAACCAATATCTTCCTTGTTATTCCATTTCCATTCCTGGTCTTCCAAATATAATCTATTCTGTACACCATGAAACCTAATCTCTTAATAAACATTTATTTAACATTGTCCTTACCTCACCTTAAGAATCTATAGCAGAATTCTGAAAGTAGCTTCTAATCCAATGGCTTTAAATCATTAATCTAGCATCTGATATTGAGAACCAGCACTTTATTTTTAGGACTTTCCACTTTATGTTTTGAGATAAATTTCCACATTTGTCTGCCTTTTCTATTCAGTGATGGAAGATGGAAGAGGACGACTATAGATCCTTATAAAAGAATCATATGATTTACATATGGACTTACATAAAATCATATGATCAGGGTGAGATTCACTCCTTCCCTGACCTTTATGTTTTGAGATCTATTGACATCCAGACAATGGAACAATCAAATCACTGTATAGAAAAGTTAAAGCTGGGGAGATAGAAGGAAAAGGGAAACAGGAATGAAGAAAAATCTTCTTTTTAACTGTAGCTGCCCATTATAATGTTATAATATGAAATGTAGATGTTCATGAATCCCAGGAGATGGGGCGCTTCTTATCTTGGATACCTTGAACTATGGCAGGGCTTCTGAAACTTTTTTTTTTTTAAACTGATTATTCCTTTTCATCAGAGCAATTTTTACATGACCACTGACATATAGATATAAAAAATAGGCATACAAATGAAACATTTGCTGTTAATAAATCATAATTTCATAACCCCCACATTCAGTTACATGATGTCATGACCTAATGACTCACAGTATAAGAAGTTAAATTTAAGTTTACTAAGTTACCATAGAAGATTATGGTATTACTCACTGATGATAAATTTGTTTCTTTTTCTCTGCTATCTTTACTCACTTTCTTATCAACCCATCAATTAAATGGCATTTTAAAGAGCCCAATGTGTAGCTCTATTCTACTCTATTCTAGACTCTATTCTAAGCCTTGGGGCATTTGGACAAAAGTGAAACACTCCTTGATTTTAAGAAGCTTGTATTGTATTAAGATTAGATCCTATGGGATCTGATCAGTTCCACAGATAATCAAAACCTCATTGGAACCTGATAAAACTTACTCCAGTAATCATTTCTATCAAATAATTACCTAAGTCAAACCCCACATATATTTTGGGTAAGATGGTTAACTTCTCTGGGTCTCATTTTTTTTCATTTGTAATGTGAAAGTGCATATTGATAACTTTAAAAACCCTTTCCAATTCTGTCTGTGATCTGTAATTCTGTTTTACATCAATCAATCTTTCTTCCTTAATTGCATCTCACTCCATTTCTCACTATTTCCCTAGTAGTACATAGAAACTTGTTTTCCAGCTATGAAAATTAGGCCTCAATAGCATGAAGATCAATAGGATGTGCTTAGTAGTCATCTCACTCCACCTGTTCACTCCTGCCTTCTTTATGGTGAATATTTCATATCTCCAACTAACCAGTGTTTCTTCACTGTATTAAAATTATGACTCAAAACTCATTTCATACAGAAAATTTTCTCCTATAGATGCTACCTTGTTTATATTATTTTTTTCTGTATTTTATGAGTAGGTGCTTAGAAAAATTTGCATTTCTTGGCTAACTGCATTCCTCAGTTATCCTGGATCTATCTACCTATGCTGAAAATCCCCAAGAGCAGGGTGCTTATCTGCTCTTCTATTTACTTTATTCTTCTCCTTTGCTTTCAACAGTACCTCCTACAGTGTTCAGTATAAAGAGTTTCCCAATGCATATTTATAGACAAACTAAATGAAGGAATAGGAGAAGAGAATTTCGTAACTAATGCTTTCATCCTCTAGTGATCTTTCAAAGTTATTACCTATTCCCATTCACCTCTGCCAAATATGCAAATCAAAATAGATCCAAATAATTAAGACTAGAGAAATTAGATCAAAATGAAACAAATTTTGTGGAGCCTGATAAATAATTTTGAGTAAAAATAGCCTGGTCTTGTGGCCTAAACTATTCCAGAAACAGAAATTACCTTTATGGAAGGATTGGCAAATTGCCTATAATTTAAAGGTTTAGGAAGTTATCTAGAGTTAATGAGAGATTAAGTGACCTGACCACAGTCACACTCTTGATATGCATCCTAGACATGACTTGGATCCAGATTTTCTTTCTTCCAGATCATCATGATTTCAAGGCTAAACCTCTGACTACAATAGCTCTCCTGCCACTAATAATTAGGAAAATACATGATCAAAGGTTATCTTTTTAACTGATCCTTGCTCTGAATCTGTCTACAAGGCTCACAAATGTACATGGAAGCCAGGTGAGAGCATTCTAGTAGATTTTAAAAGGCCATAGGCAAAATAGAATGGAAAAGCAAAAAGTTAAATTTCATGCTTCTTAAGTGGTATAGAACGACCCCAGGTGAGCAAATAAATGGGAAAGCTTTTAACTGTTCTGTCACATTTGCTGTGTCACTCAATTCTAAGCACAAGCAATTTGGGAGCAAAGACCTTCTGGCAACACAGATGAGGTAGGTGTCATAAAAACGGTACAGAAAAATGGGGAATGATCAAAGTTCCCTGTCTCTCCTTTAAAAAAATTGTAGGCTACTAATGGCAGATTAATTTTCTGAGGCCTACAGGAAAATTTCACACATTGTCACTAGATGTTATGAGGTTGGTTTTCCACAGGTGAGATCCCATAATTGCAGTAAAAGAAGAGCCTTCTAAATATTAAGCAGTTATAAAAAAGATGTCATATTAATGTATGTTTTTGTTGTTGTTGTTGTTGTTGTTCAGTCATTTAGTCTTGTCTGATTCTTTATGAACCTATGGACCATAGAACACCAATGTTATCCATGGGATTTTTTGATAATTTTTTTTTATCATTTCCTTTTCCAGCTTATTTTACAAATGAAAGAGTGAAGTAAACAGGCTTAAGTGACTTGCCTAGGGCCATATGTCTAATAAGTGTCCAAGAATGATTTCAAACTCAGGTCTTCCTGAATACAGGTCTGGTGCTCTATCCACTGTTCCATCTGAGTTTTGCAATGTATATCTAAATATATCAATATAGATATGTCTTTCTACACAGATACATACACACACACACATATATATATATATAAGTATGTGGGTATGTAAAATATGAACATTTACCCACATATACACATATTCATAACATATATGTAAATGTCATACAGTTTCAAAGACAGAACTGACTGAGTTTTTACATTCTGTTTCTCTGTCAAAATAATTAACTCTCCATATCCTATCACTTTAATAATTTAATAATTTTCAGGAAATATATGGATATACATTAATAGAAAGAGTCTGCTCATTGGGCGCTCCCTCTAAAAAGGAAATCACAGATCTAGTAGCTCTTACTCATATGCATGTATACATGTTATGTATATATTATATATATGATACAAATTGCTGAGTATTAAGAAACAAATATTATACTCTATAACTACTTTTATTTCCATACAGATGAACTGGTCTGTCATTTTCCCTTTCAGGAAAAAAAATTAGAGTGGGTATTTTAATTTCCTCCCCATTATTTTTATTCTTCTTCTCATAAAACACACACATTTTGCTCTATCTGTTAAGTATATTTCCTTATCCAAAGCAAAGAATTTCATCAACAATTCCTATCCTGTTAACCCTGGTTCCAGACCTTAATGGAAACTAGATCAAGAGAGGCCCAAAACAAGAAAGAGAGGGAACAGGAATAAAGACACAGGAGACAAAGTTCTACTATATATGTGTGCCCTTGCATTTATGTTTTTCCTGGTTGGGGCAATGAGATACATTCAGAATATAGGGTATGATACTGGTCTGTGGAGTACTGCTTTGGAAGTGCTCCTTTTGAGTTAACAAGAAAGCATTTAGGATATCTAGGTTACCCTCAAGTTTTATAGGAAATAACAAAGTGAATCAAATCATTGTGCAAAGGGAATCGATTGCTGCATCATAGCCCTTCTTTAAGCATGAAATGGACTTGTACAAATTGCTATTAGCTCCCTTGAGCTCTATTATCCTTATTATACAGATAATTTTCAAAAACAATTTGTAAAATCTTGTAAAATCAAACATGATAAAAAATAGACATTACTATAAAATGTCTATTTTTTTATCATGTTTGATTAAAACAAGGAATTTTGTTTGCTTGCTTTACTTTTGTTTTATTTTGTTTTAAAAATGTACCTCTGCTTTCACTGACAAAGCAGATTTTAAGGAGATATCTTATTACTAAAGTCACATCTCTTCACAGGGCCTATCCTGAGGGAGTGATTTGTAGACCAGGTCTAAGTTTTCAAGGTATTCAGTTCTAAAATCATATATACTGTACAATAACTAAAAGGCTATCATGAATCATAGCATTATCTTCAACATTCCTTAAAGTTTATGAGTAGGGAACAAACCAAATCCAAACAAAATAATAATTTCAAAAAGTAATGTGATAGTTGAATGACATGACATTCACTGCTACCCTTTCTTTCTCTGTTAAAGATAGTGAATATCTTTCCTACTGTTTACTATTCCAACTAGGTCTTTCTAAAATTCATTTCCTCTGCTCTGATTACATTTACATACAATTTTAATTAAAAGAACCTCTAACAAAATGCTCTAAGAGCAGGAAAAAACATGCTCAATAAAGACAGTGAATGGAATGGTAGTAAGCTGACTATATTTTTTTAAAGAAACTTTCAGAAGTTTTCTTTTCAAATCATTGGACTTTCTCTCCCTGCAGGTCATAAATGGAAGAGAGCCAATTTGTACCCCTCCATGATAATATTCCAGGTTTTCTATCAGAAAGATCCAATGGACATACCTAAGAATGCCTCAAGAAGAGCTCTATCTTAATGGACTCAGAATATTTCACTACAACTTTCAAATATTTAAAGAATGTAAGACTGTATAAAATATTTTGGTGTTTGGTATTTAATTTATGTATTTATCCTTTGTTGTAAACAATGTTCATCCCCAGGGAAGGGAAAACAAAACAAAGCAAAACAAATAAACAAACAAAAATCTGAGTAATCCTATTGGAATAAGATCAATAGTAACAACCCAGATCTACTTTTGAAATCAACTAGCCACTATTTTCTCCTAAGGTCATCTAGCTGGAGTCACTATGAGTTCTGAATCTTGACCCAGTAGTTTAGACTGGGTCTAACCCCGTAACCCCCAAACCTGATATTGTTCGATTCAGATAAGAACCCTAAAAAAATCTACCCCACTTTCCCCACAAAGTGCCTAAATTAAATCAGATCCCAGTAGACTATCCCAGTGATGACATCCACTTTACCTACATGTGCATCATGTGATTACCTTTCTAAAAGAAAGGTTGTCTGCTGTATTTGTCCTCTCCCATTGTGTGCATTCTGGTTTTGTTGGGTACAAAGCTCCTTTCAGTCACACTGATTCTCTTCTTAGAAGCATATTCAGGACTGTAACTAATGATTTGGTAGTCACACCAATTTCCAAGTTTTTTTGACTTGGGCAAAACAGTAGCAAGTAATCAATCAAAAACCACATTCCTTCACAGCAGAGCCTCTCTCTCCCTGATACTATTGCTCTGATTAGGATCTCTGTCCCATTCCTATATCTCTTGGATTTTCCCCATTTGGCATAAGTGAAAATTAAAAGAGATTGCCCTGTTTTCAACACAATACTTTAGTATTCCAAAGTTTATCTTCAAGTCTGCGGTAATATAATCATCTACTATTTTAAAAACAGCATAAAAATGTTCAGTCCTGTTGTTTTTGATATTTTGTCAAGCAAGTCCACATAATTAATTTTTATAAATGTTCAAAATCTATTTTTTTCAATGAGCACAATAAGTCAAATAGAGAATGACTTTGCTGCACATAGTTTTCTTCAAATATATGTGTGAAGATGGGAATCTCAGGTTCAAGGGGATAAAGGAATGTATGTGACTACACAGTGCACTTTTCACTTTTAAAATCATTATTCTCTACACCTTAACCTCCGGTGATATGTGACTGAACATATCTACTGATTCGAGGCTGAGAGCTTTAATAATTTTTTAATCCTCCTATCCCTTTACTACTGTTGGAATGGTGACCCAAGAACTCATTGTAATGTGAGGTATTTTGTATACTGATTAAGAGCACTAGTACAAATCTACATCATTGGAACATAAAAGTAATGGTCATGCAGACTAAAATTTCTAGTCATGTAATTTTGTAAATTTTGGTTAAATTGATAATAACAGTATTATGATATTTTTATAGTATCACAGAGGAAATCCATGCATAAATAAGCAAATGTAAATATTTTAATTTGGCCTTTAATATATCTTTCCATCTATTTTTTTTCTTCTTTCAAAATAGCAACTTTATACATGACATCATGATTGTAATTTAATAAATGCTAATAATAGGATCTAGTCTTAACTCCTTCATTCAAAAAAACTCAGTTTTTCATTGTGTTCCTCCCTTTACCATATCTCACTACACTTCTCAGGCTGATAAGTGTTTTAGTAGATAGAGCACCAGCCATGGAGTCAGGAGTATATGAGTTCACACCAACCTTAGACACTTATTAGCGGTGTGCACACACTACCCTGCAGTATAACAATAGGTGAGTCCTTTGAGTTGAAAGAATATTGTTTTTCAGTCTTGATTTTTGCTACTAACTTGGCATGAGACTTTAAATCTTCATTTTCTTAGAACTTGATTTCCTCATCTGAAAAATAAGGTCTTAAACTTGATGACAACTTCTTGCTTTGCTTTGGTGATAATTTCATTCTTCAAACACAGAGGCATTAACAAAGTAAAGTTCTGTTCTGAGTCTGGGTTTGCCAAGAGTGAGAGGACCTATCCACAGAATCCTTGATAATCTTGCCATCTGTTTTTGCAAGACAAGAAGAATAATTCATCCCCAAAGACATAATGGGCATCTAGGATAGGTGCTTTTTCTTTCTTGGACTCCATGCTCTAGTTATTTTCTTTTATGTTTTCATCTAACAGCCAGGTTAAAACTGCTTTCTGAGTTGGATTTGAGGGGAATCCTGGGGAGAAATGAACATTCCTTCCCAATGTGTATGATTTAAAAGGAGAGAAAAATTGGTAACTGTGTGACATACATCCTAGATTTGAGGAGAGGATATTTCAAAAGATTCAGAAGAGATTCATAGGATTCCATGGAATAAAACAGTATAAGGAAAGTTAGTCCAAAACAAATGGGAGCTGCTGGAGAAATATAGCGTGAAGACACAAAGGGAAACAACTCCAAAGTAGAAAACAAAACTGGGATTCTTCCAAAAGGACTAGTGTCACTCTTTAAGAAACTTCCTAGCCAAGGTAGATTTTTAAAAGGAGCATACTGGAGATGGAAGCAAGGTGGGGTAATAGAAATTGAATATAAGAACATGATACATTCTTATTTGAACTGCTACATCACAGAATGAGCTGAAGGTAGTGAGAGAAGCTATGAAAATACATTTTTGGGGGTCTATTTCTTTGGTAAATTAGGAGAAAAAGAAATATCAAAAAAGAGATGGAGTTTTCATTTGGGATGGATGGAATGATGATAATGATAACAGAGAAAGGCAGAGATATTTGTACATAAGAGAAATATAAGGTTTACATACTGGGAAATACAATATACATATATGCAATAAAACATATATTGATATATACATAGATACGTGCATATAACACAGATATATATTCACTTAAACATACGTTATGTCTATATAATTTACCTCATTGTGTGCATGTACATTTTGTGTGTGTGTGTGTGTGTGTGTGTGTGTGTACTAGAGTCTTCACTTTTCTAGATCCATTCTTTTTTTATGTCATTGAACCATTAATTTTCCATTCTTAGAAACCTAGCTTTTCTCTTATAAACACAATGAAATGTCTTTGTAATATTGCCATGTAGGACGATATACAAATGTATTTTAGTGAAGGGCAAAATATAAAAAAAAGCATTGTACTATGAAAATAACATAGCATGCCCTTAATAATCTGAAATCACGATAAAAGGAGGGCTTTTTCAATGTAACAGCAGGACTTCCTCTCCCCTCCCCAATTTATTGTAGGTAGGGCCTCAAACGATACTGAAAAGCAAAGATGGTCAACTTTATTATCGCTGTGGAAACACATTCTCTATATATCAGCTTGAGTTGAAAATTATAGCTGAGAAAATGTTTTATCAACTAATGGTGGTTTTCACGTCTTAAAAAATCAGCATGGGTATTGCTTCATGCCTTTCACAGCAAACTCACATATCATTATTTTGGCATGCATGTCATTATTCATATAATGTGGTATAATCATGTAATATAGAAATGACTAAATGCCTTTTCACCTGTAGGAAAATCCTGATTGTTCAAAATATAAAATTTACTAAAATTTTCACTTAATCTCTAGACAAACACTTCATTACATAATAGATTTCATTTTCTTCCCAGCTTAAACATGTGTGGGTATGGTTCATACAAATGTCAAAAATGTGTTTCAAAAGCATAGATATAAAAAGAACACAACAGCTGTGCTCAAGGCATAAAATTTTCCCTGTACCTATAGAGTATTTGAACAGTGATAAAATAAATATAAATAAATAAAACATAAAGATGAATAATCATCTTGGAAGATTGTGACATAGTAGAAAGAGCACTATATTGTGTGTCAACAGAAAAGTAGATTTGAATTTCCCATTTTAACTAATCTTGTGACTCTGGGCAAGTCACTTAAATGTTCTCTGCCCCAGTTTCCTCATCTGAAAATTGGGATAATAATAGTACCAGTTTTATAAGATTGTTATGAGACGCAAATGATATACAGAAATTGGTTTATAAATTTTCAGATATTATATAAATGCCAGTTTTATTATTATTATAATGTATTACTTCAAGGTACTTTTCTGACAGTAGTAATACAATGGTTATAATCCCTTCTCCCCCTTCTACTGGAATAACCTTTTATTTCCTAAATACTTGTTTCCTGAAGCATACAATATAACCTTTATTTCTACTGAATTGAAAGGTATTTACTTCTTGGGAATAAATCTGTGATGTTATGATCAATAATCTTTTGATCTATCCCAAACAATGCTTAATATGATTTCCACTACTAGTTGCTTCTATTAAGTTGTCCAAGCTTTACTTATAATGGTGAACTGATTTCTTGGTTGGATTGCTGTTAGATCTGATCCACTTTCAGAATGAATTCAGACTAAATCTATTACTGAGGTTGAATACTCTAAACCCAGTTCGTCCATTAACTAAAGAACAATATTTCTCAGTTTTGAAAGTTCTTAAGTAAATCAGAAGTAATTCTGGAGTCTCCACTGAGTACAAGAGCTAAATTTGTCCAAAAGGAGTAGAACTCAGAAAGCTTTTGTAGAAATAGGGTGATTTCCTGAACTATGCTTAATTAAAATGCACAACCAGAAAATTTTATCAAATAGAAAGAACCAGTCAAGTACTTTGGGTTCTGAAGACAAAAGGTCCAAATAGAACATTTAGAGCACTCTCTTTCATGTGATGTTATCCATGTTACTGGACAGATACTTCCAGAAACTCTTGGAGACATTTAGTTTTATATGCTTACATTGTTCATCTGACTAAAATCTTAGCCTCATGTATGATTCACAAGACCTGTTTTCTAGTTCCAAATTCACTACTTATTAGCCATTCAACCTTGGACAAATTGCTTCAATACTAATAAAAATAGACATTTAGTAGTTCTTTAAAGCAAAGGGCTTTCTATAGATTACATCATCTTTTGTCAGCCTTAAAAACCATATAGGTATTATTATCCCCATTTCACGGATGAGGAAATTAAGTCTCTGATAACTTATAATAATTTGTGTCAGATTTACAGGTCTTCATGTTTCTAAATTGAGCATTCTACCCATGACATCATGCTGCTATTTTGCTTGTCTGATTTTTAGTTTTCTCATTTTTCAGGTCTTTCTGACATCTGGGTACTCAACATTCACCATAACTAGCTGAGCCAACTCTTGATGCCATATAGCTATGCTCTGGATTGCATCACTTACCTGGGATTCGTGCCTAAGGCCCCTATGATTTTGATTTAGTATCACAATAACCTACCCCCTCAATGCCCTTCCACTTTCTATCTCTCCCTCTAGCAACACTAATTAAAACAAATATTCCTAGAAAATATATACATCAATCAATAGCTTTATGATTCCACTCACTATCCTCTGTCATCATTTACAATAATAACATCCCTAGGCCAACAATCCCATCTTACCCCATTGGAACATCAACTTGATGAGGGAAGGAATTAGATGTCTTGCTTTTTTTTTGTATTTACTTAGCAGCATTTAACATAATGACTGGCACATATAAAGTATTTAATATTTTTAATAATATTAATAATAATATTTTCATTAAGTTATCTTTCAATCTGTTAATTTTAAAGTGAGGAAAATAGTTACCTAGCCTATCCTTAAAGATTTCCAGTGAGTATGTCTTACTACATTCCAAAGTGGATTTTATTATTCTGAAGTAGTTAAGCCTAATTGTGAAGTTCATTGAAATTCTGTCATAGAAACAAATAAGGAAAGATTAGATATACTATATAAAAAGTTCTGTTACTTTTATTACTGTGGAGACTATTTATTATATCATTTTCTTTGTTGTTTCCCCCTGATTTAAGGGGGAAACTGATTTAAACTGGAAAAAAACTGATTTAAAATTTTTTTATTACGAACTTAGAAGAAATATATGTGTGTGTGTGTATGTGTGTAATTTAACAAGGTAATAACACAATTGCACTGTGATCCTTTGCTGAGTTCTTTTTTCTTTTTTGTGTATTTTTAAATTGGAAAATGATGCCCCATTAACTTTAATGAAATTACCTTTCCCACTTTGAATCGGTCATTGGATTAGCCTCATAAGTGATTGATGTCAGACTCCAAACTTTGCTCTTTGATGAATGTGGAAGATCTATACTTGTCTCTAGATAGTAGGAAATGCAGCCTTATACATACCACTGGGATGCATCTGTAAGTGGGACATATTTAAGATAGTTTAACTTAGATTTCTTGTGTTACTCTAAAGTATGTGTCCTTTAAATAGTTGAACTATTATGGCAAAAAACTAACCATGTTGACTGATTTTAGGATAAATTCATGGAATCCTGAGTGAATAGTCATCCAAAGGACTACCCATCAGAAATGTTAGTAATCATTCCCTCTTTTTGATTATGTGATTTAGCATGAATTTAATTCACTTGATCTTCACTGTCAAATAATGAATTATCCTTTCCCTTATTTTCCTTCTACTTAAGTAGATTTTATGATTCTAATCTGTTGCACATTGACAGCATGGCAAATTTTCAATACCCTACTGGTGGATAGAAGAGGAGTCATTAGTTTCCTAAGTAAGAGGTTAAAAATATGAACTTCTGAGAGACAGAAAAGTGAAAATAGCATTTAAATATGTATCCCCCTATTGCATTCATTTTTTAAAAAAAGGTGTTGAATATTGGAGTCAAACAACTGATGATGAACATGTCTCCTTGAAGATTACTCACACATACATATTTGCTTTTGTTGTTGCTAGAGAAGATTGAATTCTTTGTGTGTGTTGGGCAGTTTAGGGAGGAAGTGAAGGAGAAAAAGAGAGAGAGTGTGTGTATGTGTGTTTATGTGTGTGTGTGTGCACATATATGTATATGTATACATATTGATGAAATAAAGTCCAGAAAAATTGAAAACATTTATTTATATACAAATATCTGTTTGATCTTCTACTTGCTCGAATGTATTAGAAAGATAGATGATAGATAGATGCATTGATAGGTAGATAGATGACAAAGGGGGAAAAGAGAGAGAAAGAGAGAGAGAGAGAGACAGAGCGAGAGACAGAGAGGGACAGAGACAGAGAGAGACTGAGAGACAGAGATAGGACAGGCAGAGAGAGAGAGAGAGAGAGAGAGAGAGAGAGAGAGAGAGAGATTTAGATCTTGCCTCTGACATGTACTACATGGATGACTATTGGCCGATAGTTAACCTTGAAATGTCCCCAGGCAACTCTGTAAGATGTTTCTGATTTATTCTTTCCTTCTCTCTCTGTCTCTCTCTGTCTCTCTCTCTCTTCTCTGTCTCTCTCTGTCTCTCTCTCTTCCTCTCTCTCTTCTCTCTGTCTCTCTCTCTGTCTCTCTCTCTGTCTCTCTCTCTTTCCCCCTCTCCCTCTGCCTCTCTATCTCTGTCTATCTCTCTGTTTCTCTGTCTCTCCCTCTTTTTACTTAGACATACTTAGTATGTCTATCAATACTATTTTTCTCCCTGGATCTAGGATTTTATCACTGTGCAGACTGTCTTTTGGGGAACTCTTCACTGGGACAAGTCAGGAATGTATATTTGTAGTTTATATACAGATATATTATAAGCAACTGTGAGATATTCTTTTGCAGTTTTTCTTAAGTAAAAATAAATGTATGATTATTACTGTTTTTTTAGGTTTTTTTAAGAGAGTTAACACCTGACACTTCAAAAATGTTCATCTTTCCAAGAGGCGTTTTTAACCCAAGAAAACAAGTTGATAATATAAACAAGTGCAGTAGGTGGAATTATTATCAGTACAAGGCTCTGGCTGAGCTCCACACATATATTCAATTTCCTGAACCCTCTATATAAAACAATCTTACCTTTTCTGGCAAAAAAACAGAAATTAATCAGCATAAGTAAACCATTATGTGTATCTTCACTTAGGCATGAATTTAATAAAAGTGTTTCCATCTCACTTTTGAAAACATTTCTAAAGAAAATCATGGGTTTGCTAAGAGCTACAGATAATTTTAAAGAATTGTGTGGGTTACTTATAAAAACTGATTCAGACCTTCTGCTGCCTATATGTTACAGACAAATGACAGGTTTAAGTATAGGTGGGGAAGATGTGTTGTTTAAAGTATAAATGTCAATGATTTCATGTAATTTAAAACCACATAATTATTTACATAATAGAGACAATTAAGTGACAAATAGAGTGCTTGACCTGGGATTGGAAGAAATCCAGCTTCAGATACTTATTGGCTGTGTGACTCTGGAGAAATCAATTTATAAAAATCTCTATCTCAGTTTCCTTAACTATAGAATAGGGATGCACATACTTCTCAAAGTTGTCGTGAGAATAAAATGAGATATTTATAAACTGCTTAGCCCTGGGTCTGGCATATAGTAGATACTATATAATAATAACTAATATCATTATTAATTCAAAGAAAAGAAATTCAATATCAAGTTATATCTTAATGTTGGACTTAAATAACAGTTTGAGATTGTTTTTCCCCTACCAGTTAAGCATGAGCCCCCTTCCTTCTAAAAATCTCCCACAGTGGGAGTTATGATTTTAACTACTCAGGCTTCACTGAGTAAGAATGAAAATTTTTATCCACCTTCTTTATTCAGTGGATAGTGAATGATTATTTATTTCTTCATTAATGAGCTTGGTTCTTATCAGTCAGCATCTCTTATTTGTTCCTGTGTTCCTCTTATCCTTACAACTTTTCTCTTTCTAATTGTAAAAGAATGCTTCCATTTCAGACTGATGGAAATTACAAATCAGGTGCTATGCTTATTTGTTCACTGGACACTGCTCAAAAATTTTCTGGTTAATAAACCCTATTATGCTTTGCTGTAGTAGGATATTGGTTATAGATTCATAAAATATTTTTAAAAAATGTAATTCAACAAATATTTGCTGAAGCACTTAGTATGGCCAAGGCACTATATTTGAAGTTAGAAGAGAAAAAATTCCATCCTGCATTAGTAGACTGTGTTAATGAAATCACAGATCCAGGAACTATTTCCACATCCTATAAATAGTTGAGTTATTTCCCATGGAGCATGTGTGGAGAAAGGTTGACAAGGGCCATTTCATGGAGCATAAACTGAGTTGTCCTTATCACTTTCTAGAAATAACATACTTGTCTCTGAAGGAAGGATACAGCAAATCCTGCATCATTCCTTGGTCCTTTGTGGCCTTAAGCCAAAGGGGAGAGGATGATGTTGGAAGGGGGATGCAGATTAATTCTGTGTCAAAGAACCATAGATGGGATGATAATCCAGTGAATCTTTAAAATGGAGTCTATCAAAGTGCTTATTTTCCCTTACTTTCATTCTACAAGATGATGGCAAGTAATTTCCTTGATAGATTAAAAAGGAGGTTGGAGCCTTTTCTGACCTCAGTCAAATGATGTCTGTGAACACAGAACTGTTTTAAGTATATTTTCTGCAAAACCAAGCCTGAGGCTAAATCTCAGTCTCCTTGCTGCCTTTTCTATTTTCTGTTTATTTGTCTGGTTATAAGTAACCAAACAACACTCCCCAAATGGACAAGTATAGCCTTAGAAATAATTTTGAGAATTTAAAAGATCTGAAGATCATGAGGTTCTTAGTTGATGCTGGATACAACATAGGAGATATCATATCTACATCCGGTGAAGCATTTCTGGGAGGTGACTCACCAGGCAGAGGATGAGTTAAGACTCTGGCCTACAAGACCTACATCTAGAAAAATGTTTTGGATGGTCGATAGTCAAGGTGAAATATAAAACATTATGCAGTTCTCCTAAAAAATGCTTTAGGTTTTTGATGGTTCCATGGTCCACCTACCTGGGAAAATACTAGAAGCAATAAATTCTTATATTGCATTTGCTTTATTGCTATTTTGTCTTTTTGTGTGTGTCCCATGCTGAGGACAGTGACTGGCACATGCTTATTAAATGCTTTTTGAAGGAATTATGAAACTTTCTGAAGAAAAAATAAACAATTAGCTTATGGCAGACCTAGACTGTATATTGAAATCTTTTCTATTCTTCCATTTGAAGAAACCCTATAGTGAGTTAAATCTTAGTGTTTGGTAATTTTCCTTGCATTTTCTGAGTTGAAGGGTAAAAAGTCACAATGTAAGAAAATGAACACTTCTTTTAGGTGTTTGTTGTCTGATGAGGTAAAATCATATAACATGCACAAATGGGTCAAGAAGAGAGAGGGTCCCTTAGTGGAAAAGGAGAGGACAGTGTCCAAGACCCCGGGCCCAGGATAAGTTTTAATTGTTAAGTAGACTGCTAGGTAAAATAGTGGACAGAGTGTCAGGCCTGTAATAAGGGAGTTCTGAATTCAAATCTGGTCTCAGACACTAGCTGTGTGACTCTGGGCAAGTCACTTAACCCTGTTTGCCTCAGTGAAACAAGTTGGAGAAGGAAATAACAAACCACTTCAATATCTTTTCTAAGAAAACCCCAAATAGGGTCACAAAGATTTGGACATGGCTTAAACAAATGAACAATAACAAAACAACAAAGACTAAGAAAAGAGAAGTAGAAGTTAAGTGCTAGGGAAACTAAGAGGAGGAAGGAATTATTCTTTCTGATTAGAGAGATCAGGTAAGGCTTTAGAGGATATATAGCAGATTAGCTGGTTTTTTTTATAAGAGGTAGGCATTTAAAAGGATTTTGTCTAGCTGACATGGTGGAGGGAGGGTCACATTCAAGGGAAGGGACAGTGTGTGCAAACAAAATCTCAAAATAGTTTCCTAAGATTTGAGAAGTTGTTTTTGGTTTTGTTTTGCTTTAATCTCACAGCAATCTTATGAGATCAATAGTATAGTCTTATCCATCTTTTAAAGTTAAGAAGGGAAGGAATTTGTCCATGATTTCATAGCTAAGAGTATCTGAGATGAAATTTGAATCTGATCTTCTTACTCTACCTCCAGCATGCTATCCAACTGGCACGTGTCACTTTCTTGGCAGAAAAGTTTCTTAAGTAGCAAGAGGATATAAAATATATCTATTAATGATGGGAACATACGAGAACAACTGAGCTTTCAAATTATTGGCATAGTTCCTTTCACTCTATTTGATTGCCTTAGCTATGAACATAAACTTAGTAGTCATTCAATATACATACATATATATATATATATATATACACACATATATACATATATACATACACACAAACACACACATATACAAACACATATAATACACATATATTATATATTTACATATAAATTATCATATATTATATATCACATGTATATGATCATTCTCACTATATATATATAATCTATGCTGTAATCAATAGTTTTGTGTGCTGGTTTTTGAAGTATGAGTTAGTAATGTGACAAGGACATTGGAATTATTTTCATCAAAATGCAATAAGAACTTGGCCATAGTAAAGAAATATGATAATACATTTTATCCTCCTTCTAACAGAGAGAAATGAGATTCTGCATTCAGAAAATCATATATATAGTTAGAGGTAATCCTGTCAGTTGGTTTTACTTTATTTCTTTGTTAGAAGGAAGAGTTCATTTTAGAAGTGAGGGTATAGCCAGAAATTGTTGATATAAATTGTCGACAAATACAAAAGATATCAATAAAAATTATTTCTTTAAAAACTTAATAGTACATACTTTGTCAGTTTCTAGGCTGCTTGGCTTACCAATTGGTAGATATTGTTGTGTTTCCTATTTTCTATTTCTATTCTCTAAATAAACTTGTATGTGACACTTACGAAAAATTGTCTACCTTTGGCATAAGGGATTTTTAAGGTGGTATATGACCTAGCCAGTAATTAATCTGGCTTCAGCTGAAGTGAATATTTCACCAATCTTGATTATAGTATATTTTCCTAGTGACTTCAAGAGAATTTCTTTCTATATCCTGAAAGAGTGTAATAACCACTGGCTGTGAGCATTTTTGTTTTTGTGGTGAAATTTCGTATGATCATAGAATCACAAGTTTAGAGCAGAAAAGGACCTTCGAGGTAAACAAACCCAATAACAACTGAGGAATCTGAAGACCTGAGAAGTTAAATGCTTGTCTAAGCTCACACATCTAGTGAATTTCTGATATGGGATTCTGGCCAAGGTCTTCATGACTCCAAGCCATGTTCTCTAGCCAAGATAACACATTTTTGTCATAAATTGCTAAATTAAGAAATGGTATCCATTCATTGGCCTTTGGAAAAACCAAAGGTCACAGAGTAGCAGCTTAAATGCTTAGCCCTTTTTGACACTCTTCCATGTACTAAACCCCAGGATAGTAATATAATGGAAAGAGTGCCAGGCTCCTGATCAGAGGGCCTAGAATTAAATCCCTTTCATTGCTATTTATAACCTAAGTGATCTTGTACAAGTCACTATACTTCTCACTGTCTCAAGATCTTCATTTCTAGCCCTTATCTACCCCATGATTGCATGATTCTTAGACCCAAATTAATACTCCAGAAATTTATTGTAGGATATTTTCTTACATTCTTCTTGCTTTTTCTTTTTAATATTTACAAGTCTGTTAACACACATACTCACACATATACACATTATAACAAATATTAGTCCTGTGTATAAACATACACACATACATACATATATATACACATGCATACATACATATATGCATGCACATATATATATCCTAAAAATACCAATCACTGAATATTTTGACATATTACAAATATATTTTAATATGGTATTTCATGTTGGTACCATCTAATTTATGTACATTATATATTCACTATCAAAAGTGCAAAATTTCCCCTACTTTGTCCACAGTGGGAATGTGTCCACATAACACTGGATCAAACTGGAAAATTAAGATAGCTAGATGCTCAGAAAATTGTTGAATATAGAGTATATTCTACAATTTTTGTTTGAATGTTTGTTTTATTTACATAGGGGAAAATTCAAAAGTTATTCACTAAAGGAAAAATCTGATACCTAATGATCTCAAAGATCCATTTTATGTGATCTATGCATGGGAACAAGGCAATTTTCTTTCTGTCCCCTGGAATTGTTCATATGGGTCTCTATGTATGGTAAATATTTAGTGAGAGATTGAACAAGCTAAAGTTATTCAACAATGTTTTGATATGGAAGGAAGAATAATAGTAACAATAATAATAATTACTAACATTAAAATAGTGTTTTAAGGTTTAGAAATGGCTTGTACATATTAAGTCCAATAAATGATAACCTCCAATAATTAGAATTATAGCAATTATTACCAAAGTATAGCTGAAAAGACTTCAGAGGTCATCTAATCCAGCCCTCTTTTTTTTTTTAGGTAAAAAATCCAAAACCCACCAAAAAAAAAAAAAAGATTTATATAATATAATAAAGCTAGGAAGTAGAAGAGTTAAATTTGAACCTGGGACCTCTGCCTTCAAATTTAATCCTGGGTCATACTGCCTACATTACACACAAAACTCTTTTATTTTCTTTTTTTTTATATTGTCATTTTCAAAATCTGACAAAATAGAGGTACAATGGAAAGACATATGAAACCTTATTAAGATTGTGTTTCTTTCTTCTTCTTTCTTCTCTCCTCTGCCAGGTCATCTTTATCATATTTGCACATTTCAGTTAACTAAATTCTTTTTTCCTTCCCCCTGATCCCAATGAATTTCTAAAATTAAGTAGAAATTTATGCTTGCTTAAAGTAATTTTTTACTTTGAACTTCAATCCCTAAATCAACTCTGGTAAAGGAGAAGTGTTATAATTCCCAATTCCCAGATGAGACTCTAAAAGATCTGTTGCTTATTCTTCATTTGGGTCAACTTTTGAGAATCAACTCAATACGCTAAATCAGTTAAAAAGCCCAGTACGTTGATAAAATGTTGGAGACAATAACTTGAATATGAAACACCATTGTGCTGGGACCAGCTTTAATTAAAAAGGTCAGGTTCCACATTATCATATTTTAATTTTTTCCATCTAAAACTATCAAGATGATAATGAAGAGGATTTCCTTCATTCAGCTACTAATGATTTTCTAAAATTCTCTCCTTAATTTAGTAGTTACTTAAATAGTATATTTCTCCAATCTCATTAATCAATATTTTTCATTAAAGAGGCTTAACTGTTATTGTCAATAATAAGAGACTATCCTAATGCATGCTTCTTCCGGCTCCTCCTCCCCCAGTTCCCTTTTAAATACAAGTCTGCTTATCCTTAACAAAATGCAAAAAACTGACACCGCACTAAGTTTGGCTAGTAGAAAATTAATTTAGGTCACTCCATGGTACAGTTACTATGGCAACTGCATGCAAAATGTAGGAAGCATGTTCTTCATCAATGTTAATTTAACATTAAACATTCTTCTAGAATTTTTAATCAATTTAAACTATAAAACATTCCTTACAACTATGACTAAATCCAGTATAAAACTTGCACCTCCTGCTTCTTTCTCTTCCAAATCTCCAAGAAATGGTCACTCTGCTGGGAAAATGAGATGATTTCTGTGCTGGAGAGTTATCCAATCACACTGCATATTTGAGTCAAGTGATAACTACTTTTTTGGTTATCTATAAAACAAGAAGGAAACATTTTGTTCTAAATAGGAAGAAGGATGTTATAGTGTTAAGAGCAGTTAATTTAAAGCCATTAAGATTTACACTATCCAAAGACCTGTAGATAACGATCACACAAAAGAAGATGAAGAGAATCACTTTCCCCTATACAATTACCTGCTTTCTCCTTGTTCTTTGCTATGTTTCTCTTTTGAATTTATCTCACTTTAAGTGGTATTACAATATAATAAACTTTTCTCTTTGATTTGGAAATGGGTCTGAGTCTACAAATTCTTTTGATACTGGTTTGAAACCCTAACATTTTCTGGGTCCCTCTCAAACCCTAACAATTTGAGTGTACCACTGAACCCCAACAAGTGCATTGGCTAGACCCTTGTGACAAAGTTCTGCAAAGACATGCATGTGAGATACACAGGATGGGTGGACATGAATGAGTTATGGCCTAGGGTTTAGTAGGGAAAACCACTTTGGTGAAATCAGATCTTCTGGCATATTAGAGTCTTGGACAATATTTTACACATGGTAGGGTGGAGGTGGGGGCAAGGTAGGGAAGGAAGAAAGTTTGAACTAAAAAATTCTGATATTCTTTAGAATTTTTATGTTCAATGAGTACATGAGTATTTTAATTGCATTTGTCTTTTCTATCCCATTAAGGTTTTTGTTTTTTGTTTTTTTTTGATAAAGGAATTTATTTTGTGTCTGACTTCTAATAGGGCCATGGGCTCATGGAAAGGAAGGGAAAAGTGTTTTAAAGGTCAATTAGGTTAATGCCATAATTTTATAAATGAGGAAACTGAGACCAAAAGTGGTTAAGCAACTTGCTCAAAATCATACTGAGAATAATGGTCATCTAAGATACAAATTCAGATCTCATGGCTGTAAAGGGCTGAAATTCTGAATAGGTGCACTGGAATCACTGAGCACTTAAGGCTAATTACCTATTAGACAATACTCTATTACCATATGCTTGGAAAAATGACTCTTCTCATTATTCTGTGCTGGCTCCATCTTTTGGTGTATACAAATAATCATAGAAGGGATTAGGGGGTGGAGTAAAACAAGCCAGTCACTTTGGAGGAGGAGGAGGAGAAGGGGGATATGTCGGTGGAGAGTGTGTGGCAATTTTGTCAATCCCCTTCACTTCTCCTCCCAAAGACCAAGGACTTTTGCTTATCCAGCTGATTCTGAGGCCTCCACGGAGCCAACCTTGACTTCACACATGGCTATATGTCCAACATTTTAAGCACAGGCCTCTTTTAAATGCATGATGCCTTTCAAAGTAGGAAAACAATTGAAAGTACTGATAGATAAACTTGCAGATCTTATCTTCATAAAAAAAAGCTGTTAAAGTTCCACAGGAGATTCTGGGACATTATGCTTGAAAACCATGAACCATTTTTGGCATTAATAACAAACTTTTTAAAAGGGAAAAAAAAAAAAAAAACTTTAATGGAAGCTTAGCACTTTTATTCTGAGTGTAGCCGTGCTTCTGTAATTGTTCCACAGCATTTTTATGGAATGAATTAGCTCTATTTCTTATGATGAAAAAAAACCTACTAAAAAAACATTATTTAAATAACATTGAGTTATGGGTCTAATATATATGAAATCTATGAACTGGTGTCTGACATGATCTATAATACAGGTCATGTCAGACATGAATTCTTTGAGTACAGGTATATTAGACAATTTGACAACAGAAATGGTATTTATTACAAAGAACTTGTTGATTTTTAAAAATCTCCTTTAAGACTAAGATTTTTTTCTTGATTATTTGGTCAGAAGGAAGGAGAAGAAATAATTAAAACTGTGACACTGCTCAGACACAAAATTTGAAAACTTAGCATCCACTTGTAAGGATTAAATTCTGCTTGTCATATCATCTCTGAGCTTTTCAAGTCCCTTTGTTGATTTAAAAGCTGTGGCATTTAACCTTATTTATTTTTATAGATCATTAACTGCTAAATGTTTACAGTCAAATTTTAAAATTTACTTTAAGAAAATCATTTTATGGTTACTGTAAAACAGTCTGTCTAAAACAATATTTAAGTTCACAGACTATCAAGCCTTTTATTAAAAACTAAAGAGCAAGAATGTAATAAAATTACTGTTATTTCATAGTACAATTATATTTTTTTCAAAGAGGGAATGGGAATACACATACACATACACATACACGAAATGGTCTAACGACTAGTTAATTACCAAATTTTAACAACTCTAATATCCTATGATTTTGTGGTTTAAAAGTACCCAACCATCTTTCTGCATGAGTATAAAAATGAAAAAAATAAAAATGAAAACAAGGAGATGAATTGTATGATCTCTCAAAGTCACTTTTAGACAACTTATTCTGCATATGAATATTGATCCTTTGGATGCAATAATTTTGATGGCATTATTTTGATGTAAATGCTGAGTCAATATAAAAGAAAACACACACACACACACACACACACACACACCCCAAGACACACACAAATTCCATTATGAAAAGGGCAAAAATGTACATGACTAGGTTGCAACTGAAGCATGGAATGCAAAATGCAAAACTTAAAGCTTTATTCTTTATTGACTGCTTAATATCTCAAACTCTTATAATGGGACACAAAGACACGATATTATTAATGAGTTGAAAATTCAGGTTGGCTGAATGCAAAGATGTTAAAGGAAATATTTAGTTCATTTATTTAAAAAAAAGACAATTTCTTTCAATGCAGGTAACTAAATTTTAAGATTCTTAAAAATCAATCAATCAATATCCTTTTTAATAAGTGCCTAATAGTGCCAGACACTTTCCATAAAAAAATCAAATTTGAAATAAACTATTTGAGTCCGAGATTCTGTATTTAAAGGAATTCCTCAATGTATTTAGTAGAGACCTTATTTTACAGCTAATGATATCTTGGTGGCTTATTCCAATATCAAAAAATGGGTTGTAATAGATGATAATAAAGGTATTATTATCAATAATATAATTGATCCATCAATAAACCTTGTCCTTTATTATATCAAATCATGCTGAAGGAGTAATTTAAAAGATATTGTGGTTTTTATGTCCAAGGTATATTATTTAGGTATTTAATGGACAATGTAGACAAATAGTTAATTTTTATTTTATTGAAGACATATAGAAAATGTCCTATATCTTAAAAATTGTGTAGTTCTAAATAGAATATAGGCTAGCACATTGATTTTTAAAGGTCATGTAATTATTTTTTCAATATGAAAAAATATTGAATCTGTCATATAACAACTCAATAAATAATATATTTTACAGAAATAAAACATATATGAAACAAAAATAATTCTATTACAAACTGATATAAAATATTTTATGAAACATAAGAAATTTTAAAAATAATTGGAAATACTGTTATGAATATGTGTTTCTGAGTTTCTTTCTTTTTTTTTTTTTTCTAATTGTGATATGCTAATCCATCTTAGCCTTGAGAAGTCCCTTATATATCTGGCATTGTACTTTTGCTGGACTATCTGCAGAATGCAATTATCATGTGAAGTCTTTAATGATTATGGCTAGCAAAACTAATCAGATTTAAATATGCAATATAAAGTAAAGCCTATCCCTCATATTTAGTGAAAAGGAAGAATTTTTTTTTTTTGCCTTCAGAAAAGAGAAATCTATGTCCACTGTGCATTTCTTTTGTATTATTATTCACCTTGGCAAAATGGATCTTCAGAAATATATCCTCATTTTAATTCTCTCTTCCTGCTACATTTAATATAAGAATTACTTAGCCTAATTGTATAGCAATACTATAGTTGAGTATAATTAAAAGTCCAATACCAAATCCAGTTTAAGTCTCACATAGAGCTTAAAATTTGGCTTTTCAGTTTCACCAGAAGCAACAACTTTCCATGCAGTGTTTCTGAATGAGAATGAATTTTTATGACCACATTTGGGCTAAATCTCTTTGGATGAACATAGGTAATAAAATGAAATTCTTGACCAAGGTAAAATGAAAAGCTTATGCAACCTCAGTTTTGAATTGCCCAACAACAACAACAAAAAATATACTCTATCAATAATCCACACATGCCAGGCTTCTACTAAACCTAAATAGCTTCTAGGGAATAATTCTGAGTTTGTCATTTAAATTATTTATAAATTAGGATTTTTCTAAGCAGACTATGTTTCAAACTGTTAGGCAGAAATGGTTCCTTCAACAATCAAGTCCAGTAGTACCAAATATTATTGGTATCAAAAAGTCTGACATTACACTTATCAGTCGGCCCCTTTCAATCCAGCCTTGCCCTTTGCACTGACCTTGTGAAAAAATAATAATGGTTTAGAATATGTCATTGGACCATTGGGACACCACTGCTGAACCTAGGAATGTCTTAGATTTAAACAGCTTATGTTTATCTTCTCTAAGCATACAACAACTTTTGTGAATTAGATATGAAACATTTCTATTAACCATTTACTTGCAAATAAGCCCAAAGAGAAGGTGAAATACCCTATATTGACCTTTTTCTCAAGGAACAAATGCAAATTCATATAGGTACTCAGAACTCACTCATGCTGGTCTTCTTCTCTGGACTTTTTATGCATTGATAGTCAATACTGTTTAATTTAGAGAACTGCAGAATTTTTAAACTAGGAGTAACTCATGAGGCAATCTAGTCCAGAGTTCTTTATCTGGAATCTGAAAACTTGAAAAAAAACCAGATAACTATATTTTGATATAATTGGTTTCCTTTGTAATACTACATATTTTGTTTTATGCATTTAAATATGTATGTATATATATATATATATATTTTTTTTTTTTTTTCTGAGAAGGGATACATAGGTTTAATAGACTACTGCCAAAGGAATCCAGGACATAGACCAAACTAAAAAGCTCTGAGTTAGACCAACTTATGTTTTATGGATATGGTATGGAAATGCTTTAAGTAACTTGTTCAATGTAACTTATTCAGTGACAGAGTCAGAAAAGAACTCTACCATCTACTACTATTTTCATTGGTTCACAGGAATACATAGGAGAACTCTAGTTCATGTAATTTTTGTCTCTCCAACTAGGTCATTGGATAAATAAAAAAGAATCATGTATTACCTGTCAAAGCTTTGTTATATGTCAGAACCATGTTACATGTGTGAGCTTTGTCTCCCAACCTGAATTTAAACTCCAAGAGCAGACGGAAATGTTTCTCCTTCCTACTCTCATTCTACTTCAGCATGAAGCATTCTCCTGGACCCATATTTTGGTCATCAAATTATGTATACATACATATAATTTGAGAACACATCTGCACATATACACATGTACATACATAAGTTGAGAATATGTCTATAAATACATACATAAATGTATATACACACCTCTTTTTATTTAATTCATAGAATGTATAGAGAACTCACATGTCCAGAAACCTCCTTCCTTAAAACATCAGTGCAGATAGGTGACTTAACTACAATGCATAGCCTTAGAGACCTGCCTGGGGGCACAAAAATATGACCTCTTCAATGATACTTCTTTCAGTGATAACACCTATAACATATACATCACATATTGGACTTAAGAGCTACATTTCCACAAACTGAGATCCAGTTTCTAGAGCAATTCTTCAAATGCTGAATCCTTTTTAAAGAAGATTATCGTGAAAATATCAGGGAAATTAGGTATATCTATTGTACTTTTCATATAGGTAGGACATTTTCTACTTATGAAAAGGAGAAGAGTGGGAGAGAGAAAGGTCTTGACATACAGGAAAATCCTTTAAACACTTAGCAGGAAAGGAACTCTATGAATAAAATATAGTATTATATTATTAATGCTACCACTCAAGCTTTCTGAAGAGTATACATACACAATTTTCTTTGGGAAGAACAGGAAGGTATACATATGTATAAAAACACTAAATTCACTATAATGAATTTAAAATTACTTTAAATCATTTAAAAAATGTACCAAGCTTGTACAAGTTGCTTTTATTTTTAAAACAAAGCTTTTGTATCCAGGTAATGGTTTTCTACAAACAAAAGAATATATGTGGATCAGTAGAGATATTTCTTCTGTTAAATACATAGTTGCATATAAGATATCTTAGCAGTACAGAATTTAATTGCTTTCTGCTCCTAAGAAACTAATTAATAATATGCACCAGGGACAGGATTGGAGAAAAAAATTTGATTTTTGCATTTTAAAGCATGTGGCAAATCCACAGTTGATCCAGATGTTTTTTTTTTTTTTTAATAGAAATGCATCCTGAATTTCTCCAGTGGCTACTTCATTTGATTTATGCTGAAGGCCCTTTCAAAGACAGAAAAAAAATTTTTTTTGAAAACCTAGTCAGTAATGGATAAATTTAATAAGCAAACATTCTGTAAATACTACAATATATAATAATAACTAGTTAAAGATTTGAGCTGTTTTAAATATACATATTATGAAATTTTTATTTATATAGCATCAGCCTAAGCCAAGCCCAGAGGACAGGTGTGGCAAAAACAGGCTTTGATCCAAAAAAAGTGATTAAGGATTGAGGAACAACCACAGATGGAAGTGGGGTTTAATGATATAAAAAATGACTCATCTAGGTAGTGCTAAAGATAGAATGCTAGATTGAAATAAGAAGGGTTTGAATTCAAAACTTGCTTCAGATATGTATGAGTTGTGTAAAACCTAGTCAAAACACTTCAATTGTTTCCTATGCTTTGAAGATCAAACGCAAATATACAAATAGTAAATGCTCTGTTTGGTATTCAAAACCCTTTGTAATCTATTCCCCATCTACCTTTCCTGTCTTCTTATACTTCACTTCCTTCCAAAGACAATGACTTCCTGACTATTCCAGAAGGAAGATGTTTCAGAAGAAATATTTTTTCTAGCTGTTCCCCATCTGTGAAAAACTCTTCTTCCTCTTGGAGGACTAGTGACTTTCCTTGCTTACTGTAACTCCCAATTAAAATCCTACCTTCTATAGGAAGACTTCCCTAACACCTCTTAATTGCAGTATGCATCATTTGGCTAATTATTTCTTATAATACTCCTATATCCTTGTATATAGCTTGCTTTGTATATTTTTGTTTGCATTTTGAATATCTCATTAGATTGGAAGCTCCTTGATGGCAAATACAGTTTTTGTTGCTGTTGTTATTTATTGATTAAAAAAAAAGTACTTACTGTCTTTCTTAATTTCCTCAACAGTAGAATAGGGTAAATGAGAGTACTTGCTTCACTGGGTTGTTGTAAGGATCTACTGAGATACTTATAAAGTGCTTACTACAGTGCGTGACACATATTTGGTGCTTAATAAATATTTGTTTCCTTGCTTTATGCAGAAGGTATGACTTGAACTGATTTTTGAAAGAACAAGGGATTGAAGAAGGTGGATACTAAGGTAGGAGTGTATTGCAGTCATGGACATCAGACTATTCAAAGGCCTTTGAACAGACCCAGAAATAAAAGATGAAGGCTTCTAGATAAAGAACAACAAGAAGACCAGTTTGTCTAGACTATAGGACAATCTAGTGGGATGAAGGTCTTATTGTTGTTTGTCCTTCTCGAAGAGGACCATGACATCAGGAAGATGATGCTCTAACATGCAAGGGAATTGGATTCAAGTGAAGGAGGGCTATGCAAAGTCACCTGTCTCACTTTTTCCTCCTGAATTAAGATACAATGAAATTGGGAAGGTAGGTGGGAGACAGATTGTAAGGGGCTTCAAACAATATCATCTTGGAAGGGATTATTTAAAGATTCAATTTTTTTTTTCATTTTAAAAACAGTTAACACCTACTATGTGTAAGGTATTGTGACATTTGTACAAATTTAAATCTATGCCAAGCCAACCGACTAATATAACAGTCAATTATCATTAAATCACCACCATAAATTGTGACCCAGAAATTCCTGATGTATAATTTAAAATCAGTCTTGCACTTGAACTGCCTGTTAGGCTGGAACAAAATGGACAAGATAGAAGGAGAATAAATTGGGCATGAGGAAGATGTATTAAGAAGATAGTGGTGTGTGTGTATATATACATGTATACAAATATATATGTATATATTAAATATTTATTATAGAGAAGTATGTATGTGTATGTGACAAGGAGAGGGAGAGGTGAGGGAAGGAGAGAAGAATAAAAGGAGTAAGGGAGGAAAGGAGAGAGAGAGAAGGAAGGAGAGAGATTATAATCTCCAGAAAATTTAAAGGCCAAAGCCACTTTAACCACCTTGATTCCCACTACTCACCTCCCTGTCCACCCCCAACCCCATAGGAGTAATAGCTTCAATCTAATTAGATTCTGGAATAACCTGGAATAACTGTTAAAGGAAGCTGGAATGATTTTAGCCCAGAAAAGAATACAAGTGTATTTAATAGTATGCATATGTACATATATACATATATGTTTGTATATATAAACAACTGTACACATCCCCACATAAAATATGATAGTATTCATGACAATAAATTACTGAATTCCAAATCTCTCAAATCTATATAAATAGAAATATTCGTAGCAATATGCCAATTTGACCTTGAAATGAATTATAATCATGATATTGATTTGGCAAGATTTCATTATAATATATCTGTAGAAATCAAATAAATAGATTACATTTAGTATGAGCCAAACATCTTCAGCAGGAGATAATTTGTGTGTTTATCATCTGCTTTGGGGAAATGTGCCTTGATAGTTACAGAAGCAAATGGAGATACTGTTAAAAACAATAAATATGACCCTCTAGCTATAAAACTGCAGAAACATTAAAAATAACAAAGCAAACTCTTTTAAAGACTTATCTTAAATGTCACCACAATGATAAATTATTGATTTCCACATCTAAAATTAATGTTTTTACTTAGAAAGAACTTTTTTTTGCAGGCAATATATAACTTAATTTGTTAATTTATTTGGGCTTTTTTTTTTTTGTTTTTCCTCTAAGAATTCCTAGTGTTTAACAATATGACCATAGGGAGAGTTACAGTTATCCTAATCCCTACTTCAGGAATCTAAATAAAATTTAAAATTTCTTCTACCTTCTATCAATGGAAACTTTATGAAAGGCAAAGGATAATGTCTCTTGGTGAAAATGAGCTCATTTCTTCATTATTTTTCCTCAATGTGGCCAGAGCATCATTCCATGATCTCCTATAATTGATATGTAACCACTGCACTGGTTTCTTTGTGGGAAGTATAGCTCATTCCTATTAGTAGCCTGCAATACCTTCACCACCAAGCCCTATGAACACTGATTGTGAAAATAATTTAGGTAGTTGAAGAGGTTCAAAATTTGATACAACTCAGTGATTTTGGGGGTGGGGGTATAGTAGGAGGAAAGAAAAGAGAAAAGGGGGATGTCATACGATGTTGAAGAAAGAACATCTTTCTACTATGAACAAAGCTCTAATAGTTCTCTTTTGAATAATAAAAACACTCATCCACATGCCGACACACAGGGATTTTATTATCAATTGTCACACACAGTAGTTTTATTAGTACCTATTCAAGACTAAGCTAATTTAAAAGTACTTGAAACCTTAGGCACATGCTTTTAAATGAAAAAAAAAAGTTCAAAAAGGTTTGCATCATATACTTCCTACTATGAATAATATTAGTTTAAAAAAAAGCTAGATTTCTCTTCAGTATCAAGACACATTCATCAACATGCCAGGGGCCTGAATTAATATCTCCTTTTATGTTCTTCTCAGGCACCATCAGTATGCACTAGCTTATCGCAACCCTTATGATATATATTTTCTTTTTGGACCAATCTTAACTGCTTAAAGATTCAATGTTTTAATATTGTCATCTTTGCTCTTAGGTTCTTCTCAATTTTCACCTTTAATTAAAAAAAAGTTAGGTAAAGATGCCTGCTAAATGCTTACAGTGATCACCAAAATGTAGTATAATATGCGGTTAACCAAAAACCTGAGCAATTTGGAAAACTATGACTTGAGAAAAGAGTCATACAAAGAAACAAGTATAGAAAAGGGAAGAGGTAAGATAAGGTCAGTGAGAACTAAGAGAAAAGTCTCTTTTCAGTGACTCCTACAGCTAGACATGATTACAAATATTTGAAACTCTTCTCTCCTCATAACAAGACACTAGAATATTAGTGTGTGTGTATGTGTGTGTGTTTTAGTTGTTGTTGCTTGGGGTTTTTTTTTGTTATTGTTGTGTCTATTTTGGAAGTCTTTGCACTTTTTCTCATAAGAATATCTTCAAATATATTAAACAATACATAAAATACAAAGGAAAGCAATTACACAGAAATACAGTTCTGAAATATTTTTTTTAAAAGTTTATGGACCTTAGTGAAGAACTCTTTCTTTAGCAATATATGAATACTTGGATCCTTTGCAAAAAAGGCAATCAGACTGTAATTGTTCAGATTCTACCATGTACATTACGAGGTAGAATAATGAAGACAGGTCAATGATTTCACTCATATTCAATCTTTTAAAGGTGACTAGAATTTCCCAGTCATACCAAAAAAAAAAAAAAAAAAAAAAAAAAAAAAAAAAAAAAAGAGAAATTACAATTTTATACATACATGGACAAATTTTGAATGACTTTAAAATAATGTAAAGAAAGAAATTCTTTTTCTTTTCAAATGAGACAGCTGGTTGTTAAAGAAGAGAGATTTCAATTTTTCCATTTCAACTAATCCATTTTTGAGTAGTCAATGAACATTTATTAAGCACTTATTATGTTGTAAACATTGTGCTAAGCCTTAGAAATACAAAAAAGTGGGGTGGATGGATGAAAGACAATTTCTAACCCCAAGCAGGTCACTATCTAATGGGATGGACAGCAAACAAATATTTAAAAGCAAGCTATGTACAGAAGAAACATAAGCACACAGAACTAACTTATTAATTAAGTCATTTCTATGGAATATTAAATATATAATACAAACAACTTTTCTTCCAAAACAATATTTGTTTAAGGAAATTAAAAAAAATAGTTCTTTTAAAAGTGAACCAATAACTAAATGTCAGGGGAAGAATTTACAATTTATTCTTTTAAATGGCCAAATAATATATTGGATAAAATGTTAGACATAGAGTTAAAAAGATCTAAATTTAAATCCTCTTTCAAACATATATCATCTGTGTGATTCTAGATGTCTCTTGACATCTTTTGGCCTAGGTTTCTTCATCCATAAAATGGATATAACAGTAACCATTTATCACCCAGGGTTGTTTGAAGATCAAGTGAGCTGACCTATGTATATGCCATTTATTATTATTTTTTTAGACAATGGTAAACTACTGAAAATTTTGAGGGAGTAACATATACATAGAGCCAGAGTTCCCATAATGGGGAACCCTGGGCAAGTTGGTATAAGACCCTTTAGTCCAGTAAAAGAAACCCTGCTTTCAGTGTCTGGTTTGGCTCCCCATCTCCCGTAAGGGCTTTCAACCTTCCTGAGAAGTCAGAGGGCAGTGACAACCTGTGTTATAATTAGAGCAGAGTGATACTAAGTGGCAAAGAGACATCTACACATAATAACAAGTTGTTTATGTGATCCTGCATGTGCAACATATAGTTAGCAGTGTGCTATAGTTATGCTAGAGTATTAGGGTATATAAGACTGAGAGAATTTGGGATAAATGGACTCCATGTTTGACCATCCACATAAGTCCTGCCTCCTCTCTCCTCTCCTAAGACCAAGGACTCAGGCTGGTACCGAGTTCCTACAGTGAGCTAGTCTGGACATTACAAATATAAAGCTATTTTAAATTTTAAGATGATTTATCTGGAGATAATGTAAAGAAGAAATTCTGAGTGTGTTGGACTAGTGGCATAGAGACCAGTCATTGGTGACAGAGAGCATTACCCTGTATTTATCTTAGTGAAAATTTTAATTTTAACTTGGGGATTAAAAGGGTACCTGTCTGGTTTTCAATTGATAAATGGTCAAAGGATATGAACTGACAATTTTCAGATGAAGAAATTAAATCCATTTCTAGTCATATGAAAAAATGCTCCAAATCACTATGAATTAGAGAGGTACCACTTTGAGGTACCACTTTATACCTCTCAGATGGCTAAAATCACAGAAAAAGATTATAATAAATGTTGGAGGGATTGTGGGAAAACTGGGACACTAATACAGTGTTGGTGGACTTTGTGAACTGATCCAACCATTCTAGAGAGCAAATTGAACTATTCTGAAAGGGCTATCAATTGTCCATATTCTTTGACCCATCAACGTCTCTACTGGGCCTGTATCCAAAAGAGATAATTAAAAAGGGAAAAGGAATCCCATATGCAAAAAAATGTTTGTAGCAGCTCTTTTTTTAGTGGCAAGGAACTGGAAACTGAATGGAAACCCATCAGTTAGGGAATGGCTGAATAAGTTATGGTAAATGAATGTAATGAAATATTTTTGTTGTATAAAAAAATGATCAGCAGGCTGATTTCAGAGAAGACTGGAGAATTTATATGACCTGATGCTAAATGAAGTGAGTAGAACCTAAAGAACATTATACACAGCAAGAATAAAATTATGTGATGATTGACTGTGATGGACTTGGCTCTTTTAAACAATGAGGTGATTTAGGTCAGTTCCCATAGACTTGAAATGGAGAGAACCATTTGCATTTAGAGAGAGAATTATGGGGACTGAATGCAGATCACAATGTTGATCAAGTATTTTCATTTTTTCATTGTTGCTTTTGTTTGCTTGTTTTTTTCTTTCTTTCTCATTTTCCCCCTGATCTTTCTTGTGCAGCATAATAAATGTGGAAATACATTTAGAAGAATTACACATGCTTAACCTATATTGAATTGCTTGCTGTCTGGGGTGGGGGGTAGGAACTGAGAAGAAGGGGAGAAAAATATGGAACACAAGGTTTTGCAAGGGTGAATGTTGACAACTATTTTTGTATGTATTTTGAAAAATAAAAAGCGATTAGTAAATATATAAAAAACAAAGATAAAAATATATTTGCACTATCAATCCCATAGGGCATTGCATCTAGACTTGAAGAAAAATTCAAAATTCACCTCTAAAACTTACTACTGATGTGATCCTGAATAGGTCAACTGATTTCCATGTGGCTTCTGTTGGGGGTGTGAAAATGTGTTTCCTTTAATCTGTAAAATTAATCACTTTGAAATTGTGTCCCCTTTTGATCTGCAAAAAAAGAGACCGGAGTCTCCCAACTCCATAGAGTCTATGTGAGAGAGCATATGCTCCTGGCTGGGCTTTTCTAAGGCAAATCACCCAAGTGATCTTTTGGGGATGCAGACTCTTCAGGAAATTCCAAATTCCAGAAGCCTTAAAGTGATTTCAAAGAGATCTAGGTCTGGGGACTTTGGCTTTCTTTTCAGCCTGAAACCTGAGCCTCAAGATTCTCTATTAAAGGATAATTTTAAACTCATTTCTTTTCAGATTGTCCAAAGTAGCGTGCTTTGCCTCTTTGGCATAGCTGCCAGGACCCTGCCTGCTATGAAGACATCCTCTTCTTAGGGCCAGCCTCCATTTTTCCTAATAGGACTTTGCCACTAGGCAGTCAGTCTCCTAGTAAAGCTTACTTCTCATCCAACAATAAACTTCCATTTTTGCCAGTTAAAACTCTTCAGGTTTGTGAATCCTTTCACAAAGGACGTGCGCCAACCAAAAGGAGATTCCCATAACTCTCTGATTGCCACTAGAACCCCATCAGCTCCATCATAGATAGGTGGTTGAGGAATTTCCTAAACTACAAAACTTTATGTATTTGTAGCATATGATCAAGCTGCATGCCAAGACATGAGGAAATGCTAGCAGACAGTTGCAGAAATGCCAGCCATTACATTTTAATCATTGCATTCATACATGTTTTGGATTGATGATATTTTGTGATTTCTTTATTTGATGGTAGCTTTTTTCTATAGTTCCAACAATATCATGCCAAGCATGATAATTGATAAAAAAGGTTTTAATGTTATTTTTAAAAGTTTTTTTTTCTATGCAAATAATAAGAAGAATCTTGGGCTACATTAGAGGTTCTTGATTTTTGCTTCATGACATAGAGGTCTTTGGCAGTTCAGTAAAATATGTTCCTTTCCCAGAATTTTTTAAAAATTCATAGTTGAAGAATATATTAAATTTCAACTAGAGGTTAGTGAAAATAAAGTTATAATTTTTCTTTTCATGTAACTTCACAGATCACCCGAAATCTATTCATGGATCACTTGGTTGTAAAGACCTCAGGTTAAGAACTTCGGTTTAGGTATAATTCTTACTTCCAGATTTGCATAATAATCTTAGCTCTACAATTAACTCTGTGACCTTGAGATTGCTAAATGTCCCAGTAGCTAGAGTGTTGGGTCTGGCATTCAAGAGTCATAATCTTGCCTCAGAAAATTATTTGTAATATAATCCTCAGTAAATTATTTGACTTCTGTCTGCCCTAGTTTCCTCATTTGTAAAATTGCAATAATAATAAATACCTACCATCTAGGGTTCTTGTGAAAATGAAATGAAGTAATATTTACAAAACATTCTGCAAACCTTTAAACATTACATAAACATTAACTAGCTGTTAAGTCATTATCCTTTCCAGATATCCACTTCCCAATTAGTAAAATGAAGGAAGAGGATGGAGATGGATAATCTCATAGGTTCTCTTCAGCTCTAAATGTTTATGAATCAAGTCTGTGTCTCTTGGGCCTTTAATAGTATCACCTTATCATACTCTCCTCAACAATTCATTCAGGGTTGTTGTAAATGTCCTTTTTTCATACCTGAAAGAAAATTAATTATTCTGGTTTTCCCTTAGCTTTATGATCCCTCTGAAAAATAGCACAGGCCCTGAGGTATTTAAAAAAAAAAAAGTTGTCCTTTTGAAAGCAGCCTTCAAATTGGACAGCTACATTCCTATAAATCCCATTTAGCTAGAATTTCACAGACAACATAAACTTCTCTTCAAAGAATCATCTTTCAGATAAGGACCCCCATAAGACTTAACTAGACATAGACTTAACCTAAAAGATGGGTTGAGGTTGAAGAAATGAAAATCTAATGATGCCATTCAACAGGTTTCCATGCATTTCATTAGGGCCAACAAAAAAGCAGATCACATTTATCCTTAACTCTTCTCCCCAGTTTCTCATACTGTCCCATCTCTTCTGTTGTCCAGCAATGAAAGAGGAAAAAAAAGTAGGGTGACTATTTATTTTATTATTTCTTTAATGATAAGTCTGCTATTACATTTTGAAAGCAGTTTATAATCTGTCTTGAAAAAAAGTAAAGTAAATTTTAGTGGATGAATCTTAGCTTGTGTCTCAAAAAAGAATGCAAATGTTTCTAATAATGATTATAATTGATGTGCCTGCAGATGACATTTTCTTTCAAGTTATTAGAGTTCTCTTGGGAAATACAGGTACAAACATTCAAAATTAAACTTTGATGCAATTAATAATTGAATTAATCTTATCAAATACATAAGCTTCTAATTTTTAAAAATAAAACTCTCCAGACATTTTATCATTATCATATATGCTTATGTAATATTATTTGCTTTTAGCCAATCTGGAATTTTGCTTTTACAGAGAAGGAGAGGCTTTACTTACAAAATTATTAATCTTGATAATCTGTGTAGACTGGTGACACATATGAAAGAGATGATTGTAAACCAAGATTCTTTTTTGGGGAGTGTGATTCAAGTGGGGAGGGTCTGAACCATTCATAATTTTTTCAGTATAGAGAATTCCCAGTGTGGAAAATATGTCCAACAGGGATGACTAACAGTCCAACTGTAAACCTAGAGATATGCCCAGAGCATGGAGATATTAACTGATGTGGTAATATGTGTCAGAGAAAATAAATCAATATCTTTCCAACTCCAAGGTCACTTTTCTATCTCCTATGCTATATTATCTTTAAAAAAATATCTTTTAGGTATTGTCTTTTAATGGATCAATCAGTAGCATTTATTTTAAGTACTTGCTATGTATCTAGTATTAGAGTAGGCAATCAGGATTCAAATATGAAAATAAAAAATCTTAGTTTTTCAAGAGCCATGTTGTATTGAGGACAGGGAAGGATGATAGAACATGGTATTTAATTAATTAGCAAATATCAGATGCCTCTCCTAAACAGATTAAATATAAAATCATTGGAAGATGTGAGCATTGATACCTAGGGGATTTAGAAAATAGGGATTCAGGACCAGGAAAATCAGAGTATTTATGTATCTCAGAATCTCATTTCTGCTACTAATAGGCTGTATAATCTAAAATAAGTTACTTAGCATGTCTAGGACTCATTGTACCTATTGCAGTGTGAGGGGGTGTGAACTTCATATCAGCTAGACTCATAATTATGTACTAGACAAAATTTGCCTTTCATTTTCATTTATTTCTTTTACTAAAGTTTTACTTATTCTCTGTGACCTTGGATAATATCTCTTTCCTTTTCTGAGCCTGTTTCCTTATTTATTTAAATGGCTAGGGACTATTTCCATTATTGTTAAATTTTTAATTGATTATGCCTTTTCATAGCATTGGACATGACTGCGAACTCTCAAAGTTTGTACCAATAGAGAACAAGTCCAGATAGATATTATCAATCTAAAAGGACTATAGATATGGGCCCAACTACAGAGCTATGCTCATTGTCCGACATAGTACTGGCCCATTTCAATTCAGAGAGGTTCATTACCTAAGGGTTACCTTCCCCGAAATAAATGCATTTATATATACATACACATACATATCCACATTATTCATAAAAACACATTTATATATAACACATATATATGTATGTATATGTGTGCAATCTAATAAGGTGTCATTATAACTAAGGATTTTTGTGAATTATGAATTTTATGAATTAAGATTTTTAAATGAATTTATTCAGGCAAAGTGTTTAAAGTTAGTTGTTAAGAATACAAGAACAAATCTAAAATTAGAAGAGAACTTAGAACCTATGTATCCCCCTCATTATGTAGATAATGAAGCTGAGGACCAGAGAAATTACATCACTTGTTTTCAGTTACATAGTGTAAGAGGCAGCATGTAATCCCTGAATATTTAATCATTTAAGTCACAGTCAAACATGTTTTTATCGACAGCTCAGATCTAGAGAGATTGAGCCTAGACGTAAGGGGAGTTTATAGAAGACATGGGAGTTATGGTCAATGATTTGAAGAACTGTTAAGTGGAAGAGGATTTCAATTTGTTTTTCTTGGCTCCAAAGAGTAGAATTTGGGATATTAGTTGGATATTGGAAGTTGCAAAGTAGAAAATTTTGGTTATAAGGATATAAGGAAAATCTTTCCAAACATGAAGGCTATTTTGAAACAGAATGGACTGCCTCTGTAGGTCACTGTTTTCCTTTCTTGGAGGCATTCAGACAGACATTGGATGACCATTTGCTGAGTCTGATTGTCAAGAAGGTGTTTGTTCAGATATGTCAGAGTTAGGACTAGATGGCCTCTGAGGCTCCATCCAGCTTTGAGGTTGGGTGATTCTAGGCCACAATAGCCTTTTACCTCAAAATGATTTTCTGCTTGTGAGGGATGTGGGGAATATTTAATGTCCTTTGAAAAACCTGATAACAGACAACCCTGCAAACACACTGTAGCTCAAGCCCAAGCAAACACTATATTAATGCCAATGATAATATAATGATGAGAACATTTATTATTAAATGATTAGACCAAATATCCCACAGAGAAGCACAGATCCTATCATTACTTAAGAATATAAATAAGAGGATGAGTTTTTAGGTAGGAAAACAATCTGATTTTCACCTGCTTGAAACAGATTTTTTTCGCTTGTGGTTACAAATAGTGGGTCTTTTTGCTATAAAAGCTCTCTCTCAAATGCCTAAGCCCAGCCCCAGGATAAGTACTTAAGAGGCAAGGAGTCTTGTTTTCCTTGTATGTCATGGAGTTTGCAATTTGTGCATTTAGCTAGATTTTGATTTTGTTCAAAATTTAGATCCAAACCATTCTCTGTTAGGATGAGGCAAACTTCCAAAGCCTTGGTGACTTTGTTTTTATAATGAGAATAAGAATCCTTACAATACTTACACCCTAATGATAGCATAAATAAAGCACTTTGAAAATGTGAAAGGGGTATACAAAGGTGCTATTATTTCAATCCACATAGTAGTCAATTGATCTTGAAAGTTCATTTTTTTCCTAGTAATAATTCCACCTTCCAGCAAGGTAATTATTGGAGTCTCAAATGATTGATAACTAGAAAAGAAGTTAGAGGTTTTTGTCCAACTTTTTTATTTTACCGATGAGGAAATGGAAACATTTGTCATTTCCTCCCCATAATGACTTTTACATCCATCCACTTTTCTTCTATCATACAACCATAATCTTAGTTCAAGATATCATTACCTCTAGATAAGACTTTCTATAACCTTCAAAATATCTACCTCCCTCGTGCCATTTTTCTCATCAATTTAGCCTTCATAAAAAATAAGATTTACTGTGTTACTCATTTACAGAATAAATTCCAATAGTTCCCTATTGCTTATAGGATTGAGTATAAACTGCTGTCTTCTGGTCCCAAATTCTAGTTCAACCAAACTGTCTTTGTTGCTGCTCCTCACAGATGATATCCCATGTCCTATCTTTGTGCATTTGTACTGGCTGCCCCCCAGATCTATAATATGCCCTCCACCCCCACCCCAGCTCATATAAATGCTGTGCTTCCTTCATAACCCAGAACTTCAAAGCTCAAGCAGGACTTTCTACATAAAGCCTTCCTTATTCCTGTTAGAGTATATTCTTCATGTTACCATGTTAATTTTAACAATTTATATATGTATATATTATTTTTCTCTACAAAATATAAGCTTCTCCAAGGCAGGTACTCTTTTTATTTTCTTTTTATCCACAGTTTTTATTGTAATACCTGGCACATAGTGAGTACTTATTAAATTTTTGATTGTTGTAGAAGATAATTGAACTTGGAAAAAAAAGTGTGAGATGGACATTTCAGGTATTATTTTCATTTCTCAGATGAGAAGACTGACAATGAGAGTAATTTAGTCATCTGCCTATGGTTCCACAGCTTTCAGTTGCAGTATTCAAATGCAGTCCTTGGTGCTTATATCCCCTTGTTTTAAGGAAACTTTTATTATAGAAATTACTCAGATTTAATGTGGAATCTGTAGACATTCAAAATATTTTTGGCACAGGATACTAGAACAATTTCTAATATTCAGTTCTAAAAGTCATATGAAACTGTGACAATAAGAAGAACTTATATCCACCCCCCACACCCCCAATCAACCAACCTACCCTCTTGCTCCCACACACATATAAACACACACACACAGACACACACACACACACACTGAATGCCCTCTATGTAAAAGGCACTAAGTTTCTTGCTAAGAGAATCCTTATGGAATAGAAATGACATATAAGAAAAGTTTTTTTATGCCATTTCTTGGTGCTGAATTGCCTCATGCTTTTAAAGATTTGACATTTGCCTTCAAATTAGTACAGGAAACTGTAGCATGTAGCCAACTTTGCTATTTAACAATATCTCAGCCACAGTCAATTAACTGAATAGTTCAGGGCAGTCAGAAATGGTTTGCTTGTCTGAATATTTATAAATACTCTTTGTCCAATTAGCTAACTACTTTTTAAGATCAACGAGGCAGGAAAAAAACGATGAAAGTACCCTTTTAGTCAGAAGTTCAATGGTTACTTTTCACATTGGACTTCTATCTGGACAGTTCTGCTAGATTCTGTATGAACTGACACAGTTCCTGAGATTAGTTTGGCTATTGTAATATTTTATTAAGATCTTCAACTTTTTTTAAACTAAGTAGGTTTTCTTTCTTTCTTTCTTTTTTTTTTTTAGAATTTTATTTATTTTATTCTGAACTTAAGAAATAAAACAAGTATTTCCATAACATAGTAAAATGGGGAAAAGATGATTATACATGAAATTTGCATATAGTAAGAAAATATTATTTTAAGAATAACTCTGGGTTGTCTGTTTTGTTTCACTTTCTCTCTTCTCCCTCCCTCCCTCTCTCTGTCCCTTTTTTTCTTCCTTCCTTTTTATTTATTTGGTGAGGCAGTTGCAGTTAAATAACTTGCCTAGGGTCACACAGCTAGTTAAGTGTCAAGTATCTGAGGCCAGATGTGAAATCAAGTCCTCCTGACTGATCTGGTACTCTATCTACTATGCTACCTAGTTGCCTCTTCTGTGGGTTATCTTTAAAACAATAACCAATTTGCTACACACATTTCAGATTTATTAAATGTAAATTCTATTTTCTTTTCCAAATATGTTATTCTCAAACCTGATCTTCTTTGACTTCTCAGCTTTTAAGAGTGTTGATCCTTTAGACATTTTCTTCTTTTTATTTTGGGACACTGTTTTCTTCTGGATGTCTTCCTATCTGTCTGATTAGTCATTCTCAGTCTTTGTCTATTATCTTCTCTCTCTTGTCCTCTTAGAGTAGATGTTCTATAGAGCTCTTACTCAGATTTTCTTCTTTAGGCTCATATATCATCTATACTCAGATAATTTACAAGTATCTCTCTTTTTTTACTTATTTTAAAGTTTTAATACTTTTTAATCTCCCATTAAATGATAAAGAGGAATCTGGATTTTTTTTTTTTTTGAGTTCAATTCCTATTTTCCTAACTAGTAAGTTTTTCAAAAGGGCACTCCATATAGGCTGATTCCAGCCTTGTTTCACTTCACTTCCTGATTATTTGTCCTCCCATTCCAATTTTCTAGTTGTGAAATTATAATCGATTCAATATTCTATGTCTACAAAAAGGTTAACTCAATTTACCCTCTCATGCTCAACTTACCATTTCAGAGACATCCAAACCAAAATCTTCTCCTTGCTCATCATTCCCCTATTCTTGCTCATCATCTTATTACAGTAGGAGTATTGATTGCCTATATTTGTATCTCTAGAACTTAGCACTAAGTTTATAATAATGTAGACATATAATAAGCACTTATTAAATAATAAATCAAATTTAAAAATTAAATTAAATTAAAATTTGATATAATTTAAAAATCAAATGGCATATAACAATTATTTATTAAATATTCTCTCTCCCTCCCTCCCTATTCTTCTTTATGAATCACAGATTAGATCATGCCACTGTCTTTCTCAAAACATTTATTAGTTCCTCACTGCACTACTTCACTCTCTCTCTCTCTCTCTGTCTTTCTTTAATTCTCTCTCTCTCTCTTCTTCTTTATCTGTCTGCCTGTCTCTCTCTTCTTCCCCCTCTGTCTCTGTCTCCTCCTCTCCCTACTTCTCTCTGCACTTTACTAAATGGGGAAGACATGACATGAGTGGAAACTAGAGTTAGTGGTGTGGAAATGTTTAGGGATAGATATAAGGTGCTGGTTTTCATTAAAATAAGGTTAGGTTAAAACTCATCTTCCAGAGCTCTTGACAACACTACCCACTGGACATCATTAACACCTTTAACTCATTGCACCATCTCCTATAGCTAATCACCTGTCATTTTCAATCAATTCTGCCTCTGTAATATTTCTTTCATTTCACTGTAACTATCCTATTTCATGCTCCCCTCACCTATCTCCTTGACTACAATAATAGCCTCCTAATTGGTCTCAATGCTAACTTTCTTTAAACCATCCTCCATCTGTTGTCAAAATAATTTCCTGAATCACGGATCAGACCACTGTCTTTCTCAAAACCTTTATTAACTCCTCACTGCTTATAGGTTAAAATACAAATTCACAGATTTGGAACTGTAGGAGAACTCAGAAGTCATCCATACTAAATAAATAATTTTGTAGTGTGAACAACCAAGACTCAGATAAATTAAATAACTTAATCAAGGTCATATAAGATTCTAGATATTGTGCTAAACATTGCACATACAAAGAAAGGGAAAAAAGAGGGGGTTAATTAAGTCACCATAATTTTGGTAGATTCTGAGATAACAAAATGTGAACAGCACAATCTCCTAACAACAAAACAAGCAAATTCTTGTAGATTTTCCCATTATTCAATAGAATACTGTTATTCACACCTTGAAGAATTTTACTTCAACCTGATGGAGTTCCTGTCAAATTAGTTATTTTCTTCTTCTAAACATCATTGGCAGTCTCAATTGTACTAGTAAAGTTTTATCACTTTTAGAATATATTTTTTCTGAACATATAAAGTACAATTTAATTTTGGCCAGGGTCTTATTATAGAAGAAGCACAAGTAGAAATTAAATATAAATATATAAATATAAGTGTAATAACTTCCAGCACTTTGAAGACTGACATTACTATATTTAGTAAGTTTCTCCAAATCGATGTTCTTGTTTCTATAACTAGGAAGGCTTCAAATATGGTCATGGTCAAATAATAATACCTTCTGAAAACACTATATTCTTCCACTTCCACATTAATTAGTGAAACTTGGAGAAAAAAAATAAACAAACCAAGTGAAGGTATTTTTCAATGTAAAATACATAGATTATAAAGGAGTTCCACAGAAAGAAGAAAATAATTCAAGAGATTCAAATGGTTTGATGCCAATGAAAATGCAATATCTATTTTTCTCTAATACAAATATTAATAATTCAGTTTTTAGAATGACAACAGAACTAAATAAATACTCAGAAATATCTATGCACCAACTCTGAATGATATGCAACAAACCTTTTTTTATCTTTGGGAAGGATCAAAATTTTGAGATTCAGGATACCTATTTTTCAAGACTTCATAATGTAGGTTTTAAGCTTTCTTGAATGAATTACAGATAGCAACCAATTCATTACTTAGATTCCTTTGCTCTCAAGGAATGTCAGAACTTTATGTTCCAAATCAGTATTTCCCCATATATGAGGTTTCAGTGTTCAAAATTGTTTTTCCTTAAAGGTAGAAAACTGTGATAAAATGGGGACTTGACATTTTGAAGATGTTTCAAGTAGTATTATGAGACATATTAACTGAGTTAGCTTGATAAATCCCCTAAACTCTCAGTGCCTCAAAGCATAACTCTGAATTGGTAGGAAAAGCTATGAAAGAGTAATCCCATTTACATAAATGGATAGCATTTCCTCAAGGGTAGTTTCTAATAGATCAGTATGTATATACTCCCCACACATACACACACATGTATACACACCAACTTCACACTATTTTAGCATGAAACTGTCAAGATAAAGATAGACATAGATATAGGTATAAATTTTGAGATTTATATTTATTTCTAATAAACTTTGTTTGATGGCTTGTGATAGCAATAAACATTATGCTAGTCCCTTATCTCCAAAAAAGTATGAGACTTCTTGATGTGTTAAATCATTTATTAAACTAGGGCAAACTGTAACTTGTACATTCAGTGTCTTTTAATTATGTCCAAATCTGTGTATGCATATATGGATATAAATTTGTATGTATATGGACATATGTACGTTCACATCCACATATCTGAAAAGTACAAGCTTCACTAATAACAATAAGAGAAAATAGATTTTAGGGGTTGTAGAAATCATGTAGAAAGAAATTGAAGAAAAAAAAAGATATGTTTGAAAGCAGAATCTAGGAATAGTTATTATGGATTAGTTCTTTTCTCATTTACCATATCTTACAATTAAAATTTTATATGTAGAAATCATCTAATCTAACTTTCCATTTTATTGCCAAGAAAACTGAGACCTAGGGTAGGGAGTGATTTGCCCAAACTAACAGAATAATTCAGAATCAAAGCTGGGATTAGAACCAGTTCTTAAGACAAAAGTCTAAATCTTGTTTCTTTTTTCTTTGCATCAATCTTGAAATCAGGGAACTTGCTTCCTAGACAAATCTCTGGTCACTGTTTTGCCTTTTTGGGTTGTTTTACTTCTTGTTATCTAAGACTTCTTTACATTTAGATTATGATCCTATGATCTAGAAGGGTCCTATTACTTATAAAATTCAATGATTTTGTTATTCCCATTGTAATCATTTAAAAATAGCCATATAAGTGAGTTATGAAAATAAAATTCCAGTTAGCTTATTAGTTTTATCTGTAACAAAATAAAACAAAAAAATCTAAATAACAAATATGATTTGTTCTCCTATAATCCATTTCTGATTCATCTATTCTCTGTATTTGTTCTTCAGTTTCTAGAATTTGTTCAATGATTGGAAATCATATATTAAACCGAATCTTATTAACTAATTTGGAACTTTGCCTTCCTGCTTTTTGAATATTATGAAATAAAATGTAAGGCAACAAAATATTCATATTAAAACACAAACAATACAATTTAAAATTGACAAGAAAAGCATCAAGAGAATGTTTAAAGGCAAAGAATGCATGGTATATGCTATCCAGGGATAATAAATGGATGTAATTCATAAATATTTCACTTAATAATATGGAATAATTCAAGGCCTAGAAAAATGTTTCTTATGCTATTACATGTCATCAAAGTATTCTAATAAATATGTGAAGCTGCAGTGGAATCCTTATTTAAAAACCCTAACGTGTCCACTATTTTATCTCATTTTTTTTGGTGAAGTCACTTTAACCCTCTTGTGTTGCAGTATCATTCTAACTGTTTTGAGGCCAAGGTTGATATCTGTATAGTCCTTTAATATCCTGGGGCTAAAAGTTCCATAGATAGACATATGATTTATATCCAAAAACCAATTTTCCCTCCCCATGCAAGCTTTATTTTGTATACTCCTTGTCTTCTATTTCACCACAGAGACCGAAATCTTTATAGAGGTCCAGATGGTGTTAAGAGATTATGACAATGAAAGGTAGCACATGCTGTGAGCCTAAAGCAAGAACAAATCACCACTTCACAGAAATCTCAATTTCCATTACATCTATTACCATGTCCTTTATCAGATGGGAGCTGTGGCTCAAAACTGCAGAAAAAAAATATTAGTGGTTGTACTAAAAGAAAGGTGGTATAGACTCTGTAGGATTTACCTCATTTGATCATGTATCTGAGAGAGAATTTACCAAATTTCAGCTATCTTTGGAAAGGGACTTCAGGCTTTGCTCTTTCCTAAGTGCTCTCTTGGCTTTAGGGTCCTCCCTATTCTTTGAGTTGTCAGGAAAACAGCACAATTTCATCTTGGTTATTTGTAACTCATTTCTTTCTCAGGGGTTTAATTCCTAAGGAAATGTTAATTAGAACCAGAATGTGCTTTTTAGGGTAGGCATAAATTCTGTCAACTCGGTCTGTAGCCCTTTCCCACGAAAAAACTGTGATGGGCTACATACCATGCCAATGTATAAATAACCTCTATGCTCATTTAGCTATTTCAGCACATCCAAGAAAATTACATTATGAATGAGCTACATTACCTAGAGGAAACGGAGAACCTAAAAGTGGGCTTCTACACAACTTAATATGCATCTAATGTACAACTTAAGCAAAATCTTCCACTCTAAATGACAGGCAATTTATCTCCATATATCAGTGTATGTCACAGAAATGACACAGCTCTATTGTTGCTGGAATTTGAAATTTTCAGCCATAACTTTATCTTAATATTTCAATTTATTGACAGTCTACTCATCAGAATCAAGTTAATTGCTGTATTACTTTCCGAACTTACCTTTCTGTCATTAATTTGCTATAAATATCCCCACCCTACCTACTCTTAAAAATATTTTGGTATCAAACCAAGTAGTAGATTGCAGTTTATATGCAAACCTTCAATTATATCTCTATCTCTATATTTCTATATATGAGAAACATATATATATAAGTCTTATTTGCAATATCTATTTGAAGAAGAGACAATGTCAATTTTTTTTACTGTAAATAAATAATCTTTTTAAAGGACACTTTCCAAACCTTCAAATATGTCTTATTTGCAATATCTATTTGAAGAAGAGACAATGTCAATTTTTTTTATTCTAAAACTACTTTTTAAAGCCAACAGTTGTCATAAAATCATATCAAGCATCTAGTTTGTCATTTTCATTTTTAAAAAAAGTAGCATTTTAGGTAATATTAAGGGTTTATTAAAACTAACCCAATATTGCTCTAGAATGCTTCTAGCTGTTTTTATAGCTCACTATTAAAAGGAACATGAAACATAATAGTGAGGAAACACCTCACTATTAAAAGGAACATGAAACTCTTTATTACCTTTAAAATCGACATTTATTTAATACATTAAGCAACAAACTGGTTAGAAGTCTGATCTTAAATTTTGGAATCCCTGAGTCAAGCCCTATTACTTAAGCTTAGTATTTGTGTGATTCTGGATAAAAAATTTAATATCTCAGGGATTCAATTATAACTAGCAGTGATTGAAAATTACATTTGAGATGTCTATCGACAAAGGGAGCACTTACACCCAGGATTTTTCTATATCATAAAATTGCATATCTCTACAAAAATAAAGTAAAATAATACTTTAATATGGCACATTTTGGGTTATATATTGTGTAAGAAAGGAATTTTCTAAAAATCTAGTTAAAATCCATTTTTTTTTGGTTACATGATGAAAAATAACTGAATATCTGGTGGAAGTGATTTATTTATTTATTTTTACTTGTTTTGGAGGATGTTCTCTATATAGAACCTTCATTTTACAGAGTATGTCTATATATATGTATATTTGTATGTGTGCTTATACCCAAGTTCTGAACTGTAACTTACTACTGTGTTGTCCATCTATGGAAATTCCAGATATCTTTTCTTTTGTCAATAAATGTACTCACCAATTAACTTTTAATTTTATCCCTAAATCCTAACCTTGTCTTAGTTATGCTTTTCTTCCTTTGAATTCTTTTCCTATTTTTTCTTTTTATGTTTATGTTCTGCCTGTATAATAAGTATATGTTAATAATATGTGAAAGTCCAGGAGAGAAGAGATCACACATTAATAATATAAGAAACACCAACATTCTAATATGTTATGGTTCATTCTTATTTCTTGAAGAGAATCAGTGACCTGTATGTAAGACAGAGCTACACAAAGCTGTCAGCCTCATCTTTTTTTAGAGTCATCAAAGTTCAGTGGCAAGACAGAAGTCAAGATGATTGATTTTGGAATGCAATGATGAACAGCCTAAGATTCAGTAGTTCATTGTTTAGTTTTTGATTGCTAAGAATGAGTATCAATAGCAATTGCCTTCTATTTTGGCCAGAAATTTTGAGGATCTTCTACTCCCAGATTGAAATTTTTTTGTCATGGTAAACTAGGCCATTTTTTGACTCAATTCTTAACTAGCTCTTTGTCACTGAATGGTTGTTGCCTCTGACTCATTAGAATCTGGGAAAGATTTTAATTCTACTCCCTTCTCACAAAACCTCAGCTTATAGGATGTTATTTGAAACAGAGGTATAGAGGACTTCTAAATAAATTACAAAATAAAATAAAAAAAAAACATTTTTACTAGCTATAAAAACCATGTAGGGTTGTAATATATTTGTGATATCATATGAAGAGAAAGTTTTGACTCTTCACTGAGGAAGTTATGTGACTTTAGACAACTCATCATTTTGGGCCTTAGTTTCCTTATTTTGTAAAATAAAGAGAATGAACTAAACAAAACTAAAATTAGAAATTCATGTAAATCCTTTGAGTATATTGGGTTGGGATTTTGGAGGTGGAAAGATAAGATGTGGTACAGAGGGTTATTCAGACCCTATATAATCAGATCCCTGACTCATCACCTCTTGGAAGAATGTAACAGGGCAAGATTAGCACAACATACAGGGAAAGACTATATCAGAAAAGTGGTCTTTGGTAAAGGCCATTTTGATAGCATTCCAGAGCTAAGGGAAGAAATGCTAAACTGCATATGAGCAGTAGAAGACCATGAGAAAGGAGAACATATGAGAATACCAAATTGGAGCATTGCTGTAAGGATGATAGCATTTTGGATTTAGAGATAGAAGTAACCTTAGGAATCATTCAGGTGGTCCAATGGATAGAGTGCTAGAGACAGACTGAGGAAGATCTGAGTTTAAATCTTCCCACTAACACTAACTATGTGGCCCTGGCCAAATCACTTAACTTCTTAGTACCTATAAAATGGGTATAACAATAGTAGCTCTTTTACAGGGTTATTTTAAGGATAAAATAAGATAATATTTATAAACTGCTTTTTAAATCTTACCATGGGTATATAAATACTAATTAATATTACCTGCTACCTATTTAGCTTATCTGTTCATTTGACAGATGAGGAAACTGCAGATCAGAGAGATTTTAAGTGCTTTACTGAAGGTCACTTAGATAAGTGATGGCAAAGTATGATTAGGATTAAGTTTGGGATGTGAAGCAAGGTATCCTGGCTCCAAGTGCAGCATCTTTCTATTCTCAGTACTCTAAAGGTAAGTTCCATTTGTTTTCTCCTAATTATGGGTCTGGGCTTAAGTAACTAATCAACTTTCTAACCCTTGAAGTCTACAATTCTGATTTGTTGGGAATCTACTGTAAAGAAAATTAAGGTAGATATGGCAGCATTTAGATATGTCTTCTATCTTTGGAAATTCCAGGTATCTTTTCTTTTGTCAGTAAATGTGCTCACCAATTAAATTTCAATTGATGATTTTCATGCATCACTTTATGCTCACATATCCACCTGATACTGCATTAACTAGTCTTTTGTGCTGCTTTTTATCTGTATAAAGAATGAATTGCCAAATTGTCATTTGTGCAGTTCAGAACTTCACTTCAGACAAAAGTTAACATTTGCAATGCTGTAATAGCTTTCTGAGAAGAAGAATCTACTAGGTAGGTTTAGAATCTAATTAATTAATGCCTTGAAATTCTTAAGCAGACTACCTCTGGAGGTCTTAACTTCCAATCAATCAATTAACAATAATCTATCAAATACCCACTGTGTGCCAGGTACAAGGTATGCAATGAAAAAAAGAAAAAGAAACATACTGATTACTTAAGAAACAGTTAGTTTTGCAGTATTTCCAAGCAAGTACAATTTCTGAATATCTAACTGAACATCTTTCATTAATATATCTTTTCAACTTTTGTTCTTTAGTGGCAGATAAATTTGAACAATAATTCCAAGTTTTAATTGTTTAGCTCTTTAGGACAATAAACACATTCCTTTGGACATTCTGTTATTTTTTTTCTTTCTTCAAGTTTTAAATACAATAATATTATATAATAGAATATTTCTGATATTTAATAGGGAGATACCCAACCAGTCACCCAAATTTATAAGGGAAAAAATTAAGTCCTTTAAAGCAATGATTGATGAGAAAAATAGCAATTAGAGATCCAGGACACTGGGAAGACATCCCTGATCTCCTAATATATAGCACTGATGCAGAAAGATCTTGATCCATAGCCAATAAAATTGTTGGTGATATCCAAGATATTGCCTCTGGTGAACAGAGTAGTCTCATGACCCTCACAAGCTATTGGCACATTATTTAAAATATTATTTCACTCAAAGGTATTTAAAAATATTGGGGGTGAGAGGTTGACTGAATATCATATTTATTTAAGAGCTCAAATTTGTCTCCAGACACAAGACACAGTGACACTTTTCAATTTATTTTATGTTTATCAAATGTATTTACAAAGTCCAGCTTTCCAAAAACATAGATATGAAGGAAATGAAAGAATCTCAGGATATGAATTAGGAAAACTTTTATTTCTGTTCATGGAGGTGAAAAGATGTTTATGTAAGGAAATGAAATGTGAAAAGGAGGGGCTAAGAGATATCTCCCCATTTCCCTTCATTTAGATGTGAAAATTCTTTCTTATCAAGCAGGTTTCATGATGGGGCTCTAAGAAATCATTAGCATTCCAACATGGATTGAGATTTGTTAGTATATTTTAAGTGATCAACAGCAAAAGAACAATTCATGTGTAGACCAAGAGTTACTAAGATTACAGACAGTGATCAGTTATGAAAAAAAAGAGAGAAGAAGCTAGTAAATTCTTTGTTTTCCCCCATATAAAGCTATTCAGTTGTAAGACTTTGGTCTCATACTAGTTCTAAACAACTGAGCTAACCCAACCAGAGGAAAGTAAATAACCTTTCAAATTTAGCTTGTGTGCCCATGTCTCTCTCCCCCCCCCCTTTTTTTTTTAGCATAAAACATATCATCTGGCACTAAAAATCCTTAACAATTCTCATGTATCATATTTTATATTTCTTCATATACTTTTGCAATCTAGACAAATAGTCCTACTTACTATTCTTTCACAAAATTTTATTCCTTCCTATATCTATGTTTTGAATAAACTGTTTTCCACTGCCCATGTTTGAAATATTCTCTCTCCTTACCACTACATTATACATCTTTATTTTCTTTCAAGATTTAGTTTGAATGTCATGTCCTACATAAACCCTACTCTTTCCTAGTTGCTAGTCCCCTTCTGATCCCTGCAAGTGGTATCTAGCACTAAGGTACATAAATACTTTACATTTACTTGTATATATAATTTACTTATCTGTGTTCATTTTGTTATTAGCTTACATTAGCATGTTAGTTCTTTGAGAGCACTTCAAGATAGATAGTTGGTAGAATGCAGTATAGATGCTAGAAACTCTCTAGTGCCCCAAAGTTCAGTCAGTTGTATGAATCAGAAAAGAGGTCCTCACTCACTTCATTCAGTAGGAGAGAAACTGAAGAAACAAAGTGAACAGAAATGTAACAAAGACAAAGAGACTAAACCAGTAAAGATCTTAACAGTGAAAGAGGTTCTAAGATATTTGAGGAACACACTCCACACAAAGGTACCTGTTACACACTCAATAAAGGCAAACTTGAAGTACCTGAAAGAGTAAAAGTAATCTCTCCAGGTTTAGCACAATCAATGGGAAGGAAAAAGAAGAGAAATCATAGAGAGACTGTGACAATGGATTGAATTGAGGTTGTGTTTAACAGTCAGTGACAATGGATTGAATTTAGAATGTGTGTAACTGTCAATACAATGGAGTAATAGGAAGAAAATGGCAGAGAAGGAAGAGAAAAGATTGAGTAAGATTGAATCAAATTCAATGGGGAAAAGGAAATAGACTAAAAATTCAAAATGAAAAAAAATTATTTTTAGTACAGATGAAATCTACTCCTTTCTTTTTGTTCAAGACCAGGAAGCTGATTCACTTTAAATCCCATCCTCATTTCTTAAGAGTAAGATATGTGACTAGTCTGCCTTCAGCTCTTCCCTTTACCAATGTCTTACCCTTTCCCTCAAACACACAGACAATAAATTAAAAAAGCTGGGAGAAATTAAATTCATGTTGGATAAGGTCAATTCCATAAGAAATTTGGACATTTCCAACAAAATGAATTGCATGAAACAAAGGAGCCTGGGCCTTTTCCCTTTTCCATGCTTCTACCTGCAAAGAATCAATAAATTATGTATCAGATTTCTAGGTTTGCAAAAAAAAATGCAAGAAAGAAAGAAAATAAAGCTTGATACAAGTGTGCACAGATGCTATCCTGGTATCACAATAAAAAAGAGAAAAACAAAATAAGAACATAAGGTAGTATGTACAGAAAGTATCTTGATATTACCAAGAGAAAAGAAAGAAAACAAAATAAAAACTCAAGATAAAAAGGGTGGGTACTATCTTGGTATTGCATGGAAATGTGATATGTGTGTTTATGTGTGTGTGTGTACACATATACACATATATACATATATATATACACACACATATATACATCATATATTGCTAAGAAAGCCTTAAATATTTTAGAACTTTATCTATAATAGAATCATCATTTTATCTTCAACTTATTTAACTTTTCCATAGACATCCCTATATATCTATATGAAATCCCAAACCCACTGAAAGATGGGCACTATTTGCTAATCAAACAGCCATTGACTCTTAGTGGCCTGGCTATTGGAGGACAGGTCTTGCACTCTGATATTTTTGTGTCATTTTTATTTATTTGTTGGTTTGTTTATTTTAAGCATGAATATTTCTTGCCCTCAATCAAACCTTAGGCAACTGCAGAAATTCCATATTAAAACCAAGATTTCCATTGATTTAGTGAATTGTTTCATGAATTTTTTAGCTGTAAGATGACCCACACCACCATTACTTATTTTGTTATTGTTGTTGTTTTAAACTATCAATAACGCATACCTGGCCTTAGTCAATTCTCAGTGACTGAAGCTGTCACAGATTTTTGTTGAGTTGGCATTTTAAAATGTCAGCTGCAGGAACAGGAAAGAAGGAATGCTGCTTACTTAAATCAATCAGCTCCCTAAAATCAATTTAGTGCACTAACTGGTAAACAATTGTCTAGTCAGCATGGTAGTGAAAAAAAATTTTTTTTTTAAAGAAAAGGTGCTGTATTAATAAGTTATATTAGGAATTTATTTCTAGAATCATAGCGCTTGAAAATTATTTCCTAGGAGATTATCTAGTCTTTTTAATTGATAAGAAAAACAAGTTCCAGGAAAAGGAAATGAACCTACATTTGCTTCTAAATTCAAATATGTGTTTTGAATTCCAGCTATGCTCTTTATTAGCGTTCTGATTTTAGGCAAATTACTTAATTGTATTTGGACTGTTTCCTCATTGATAAGATAATGAAGTTAATATATGTTTATGATAGTTAAAGGACTTATAATTTAAATAGATTCACCAAACCCATCTTCCCTTTAGGAAACTCCTTGTTTCTTGACTTCAAGGGATCTGTTATCTCACTGAAGTCAATATTTATGCCAGTGCTCTAGTTAATAATCCATTCATGTTCTTGTTCTGTGAAAATCTTTTCCAGGTCCATCCTTAAGTTCATAATGGAGGATCTACCCAATGTACTAGAGTACTTGCCCTGAGTCTTTTAACATCTCATGGATATATTCTATGTCTTTAAAAAAGCTGATGGACCTTTGCATTAAGAATTCTAAAATAATATTTGACATACACAAAAATTAAATGGTTAACTATAAAACCAAGACCTCAAAAAGGTTAATTACTTATAGAAGTTATGTAATCATCCTCATTCTTTGAATTATTCTAAATTTTTATCTTTAAAAACTGAAAAGGTATGTATGAGTTTTATCATTTATGGTTTTGTGATGACGCAAGATTGACCTAGAGTTCTTTTGATTTTTAACTCTCAAAATAACTTCTTAGCACAGTGTGTTACCAAGCTCACATTGGGAATGGGGATAAGGAAAAACTGTTTTCATATACAGGATCTGAACTACTTTCTCAGAAATCTGATTCTTATAAAAGACTAAAAATTTATAGCACTTCATAATAAGCTTTTGATCACAATATAACATAATATAATATAACAAACTAGAAAATATAGTAGATTTGAAGTTGGAAGACCTGTGTTTAATTTTCATTTCTGCCACATTTCCCATGTGAAGTAGGATCAGCCTCTAAATCTCTCTAGACTTAAAGTTCTTCATCTATAAAATGAAAGATTTGGGCCATATCATACTGTATCTCTAAATGCTAGTATTCTCTAATATAGTTAGGCTTCTTTCTCCCAATATCCACTTTTATGCTAGTATTCTCTAATATAGTTAGGCTTCTTTCTCCCAATATCCACTTTTTCCCCTCTACAATTTATCCTAAACATAGCTACCTGATTAATATTCCATATATACCATTTTCAATGGTTTCCTATTTCCTAAAACCATAAATCAAAATTCATTTTCTGGCCTACTACTTCCCAACAGAACTTTTATAATCCATTAATGTCTTTTTCATCTTCCCTGAAGCACCCACAATGTCTGTCCTTGCCTCAAGGGAATGGATTCTTTATTCATGTTGTTCCCCTGACATGTCTTCTCTATTCTTGCTCCTACCATGAAACCTGTTCAAATTAAACTCATTTTTCATAGCCAAGCTCCTCTCTAAATCCTACTTCCTTCACACAATCTTTATCAAACTGTGACAGTATTTAGAATCTACATGATAGCATATAGCACTAAATTATATACTCTAGTTTTTTGTTTTCATTTTTTTGTTTGTTTCACATATTGGTCATATTTCCCCAATTAGTGTGTCCTTTGAGAATTAGGACCATCTCTAATACTTCTTCCTTAAAGTTCCTAGCACATGGAAAGTAGGTAGTCAACAAATCCTAGTCTGTGCTTGATACAATGAGCTAATTTCACTAATGAGCCCTATTTACTTGTTTAAAAATACAATTATAGTAGTTAATCTTTACGGTATCTTTTAACTCTATAAATCTATGATTCCAAAGCCTTGTTTCACAAAGTTTATCATCTAATTTTCTAAAGACATACTGTTTGGTAATAGAAAAACAGTAATTCAATGTACAATCAAAGCCTATTTTCATTTTAAAAAATAAAACCAAACAGATTTTCACACTTTTAGTTTTAAAAATCACTTGCTGAAAGGCTTCCAGAATGAAAAGATCAAAAATATTTTCAACAACAACAGGTCTGTTTTCTTTAAAGGAAAACTTTAACCAGTTGGTTACTCTTCTTTCCAGAATAAAAATTCTGGTTTACCAAAATGTACACAGAAACAACAAAATTATGGGATGTCAAGTATGATGGACTTGGTTCTTTTCAACAATGAGGTGATTCAGGCCAATTCTTGTAGACTTGTGATGGAGAGAGCCATCTGCATCTAGAGAGAGGGCAATGGAGATTTGAATGTGGATCACAACATAGTGTTTCACCTTTTTTATTGTCTATTTGCTTGTTTTTTTCTCTTATTTTTTTCCCTTTTTGATATGATTTTTCATGCATCATGATAAATGTGGAAATATATTTAGAAGAATTGCCATGTTTAACCTATATTGGATTATTTGCTGTTTAGAGGAGAGGAAAAGGGGGGAAGGAGGAAGAAAAATATGCAACAGAGTTTTGCAAGGGTAAATGTTGAAGACTATCTTTGCATGTATTTTTGAAAAAAATAAAAAACTATTATGAAAAACATTTTAAAAATTCTGGTTTGCTACAGTCTGTCAAATTTCCATTTACCCCCTTTGTAACTAGGTATTACTCAAAATATACAGGGATCCAACCCAAACATCAGAAAATATTCTTCAAAAATGTCATGAAAGGCAATGGAAAATAGTTTTCAGAAGAAAAAATGCAAATTATCTATAACCAGATGAAAAATGCTCCAAATCATTACAAATGTGAGAAATTAGAACTGTTTCAACTCATATAAAAAACAAAAAAACTGATAAACATATGTCCCCCAAATCTTCAGTAACATTGGAAAAGCCATGGAGAAACAGGAACACTAATATACTGTTATTGAACTCAGAAATTGATCTAACAATTTTGGGAATCAGTTTTTAGTTAACCTGAAAATACATTAAACTATTTATAACCTATGACCTATACATCCCATTACTTGATGTATATTACCCAAAGCAGGTCAGTGGCAGAAAGGTCCTGTATATCTCAAAAATCTGATGAACATTAAAGTATGTACTTCTTGGCAGGAAGTGCATAAGACACTAGGTTTTTCAGTTACTCTAATATATGGGGAATACAAAGGAAAAGAAGTACAATGCAAAGAGCAATGGCTTTGGAGTCAGAGCATTTTTATTTAGATCATGGCTGTATCACTTTACTACTTGTGATTCCTTGAGTAAATCACTTAACTCTGTGTCCATTTCATCTTTTACAAAATAAGATTAGTTTAGATTAGGGATTCTTAAACTTTTTGTATTCATAAAACCTTTTTGCCCAAGAAATTTTTACATGACCCAACATATGTAGATAAATAAAACCGGTATTACACAAATCAAACATTTACTGATTAATCATAAATGATAATTTTATGATCACTTAATTCAGTTATGAGATCCCATATGAGGTCATGATTCATAGTTTAAGAAGATGGGATGTAGAAAATCTTTAAAGTCACTTTTGGCTTCAATGCTATGATCTTATTAATATTCTCTGTCCTCTGGAATTTAACATTCTATTAAGGGGAAAGAACAAAATATTGAGTTTAGAAGCATTTGGATTTGAATGCTGACTCTTAGCATCTCTGTGACTTTAGAAAAGCCACTTTCTGAAAATCTTCAACTGAACTCTCACATGCCCAGCTTTAATGATGCTACTTTCCTTAGGGGCATGGTATTAGTGTGATCTATAGGCTGTCTCTTTCTTCTTCACCTGGCTTGTTTAGGCCAAGAACATTATTTATCAAACACTGATCTGAATACTAGAACAAGATGAATTAGAGGGTGGGGCAGAGGTAGTAACACCAGTTCCAGTTCCTTAACCAAAATTTTTGACCAAATTTAGTAGACTTCCTGAAATATCAAATTTCAAGATATTTGATTGAAGGAGATGTAAAAGACCCTTTTTCATACTTAGTTTTTAAGCAAAGATTTTTAAGTGGGATGTGGTCATCAATGCCATGTAACAGCTTTAAATAAGCATTAGGGGCAAAATTTAAATAAAGATTCTCTAACTTTGGAGTAAATGTATGAACTGCTATATGGAACTGAAAATAGCAGAAATAAGACAAGTATGATTAGCATTTATATTTTAGCGATTTGAAAAGTTGTTTAAAAATACTAGCTTTTTTTGTTGCTCACAACCCTCTAAAGTAGGTTAGTATAACTCCCATTTTACAAATGAGAAAATGGAAGCTGATAGAGGTTAAACAACTCATTAAATATAGCACAGCTAGTCAGTGTCTGAAGTTACATTTAGAAGGCTTCTTGATTCTAGGACCAGTAGTTTATGCAGTTTACATTATGACTCTAGTAACGTAAATACAAATACTATAAATATGATGTCAACTTCTGATTAATCACAATATCCAACTTATTTTTAAATTAAAAATATGGAAGAAACATTTTATTCCTCTTGTCAATGATTCATAAAACTATTATATATTCTCTTCAACATGGCAGCTATTATTGGTTGAGTTTTGTTTATATTTCTGTTGTCATTTCAATAAAGGAGTCATGGGACAACACATTAGGAAATAAGTCTGATCTTTCCAAAAAGGTTAATTGAAAAGTTATTAATTAAAAACAAACTATATGGCTATTATAAGTAATTATTGCATATACTTTTTAACATACCAGTGTTTTCCTTATAGATTTCAGGATTTGAAATGTAAGGGAAAAACTACAAAATAGTTTCTCAAGTTTTAGATAAACAAAAAAATTTCAGATTAAAAAAAGGGATTTGAAAAGCATCTTACTCACCCCCTACCCTTTCCTAATCACGATATTCATCACACTTAATATGGGGGTTGGATATGATATAGTTAATCCTTGACTATATAATAGTTTCATTTAAAGAAATTTTCTGAATTGCTGTTTGTTCATTTAGTTATTTTTTAGATAAGGAAAGAGTAAAACAAAATCACTGAAGATGGAGAGGGATCCTTCTATTTTTGTCTCTAAATTCTTTATTTTTTCAGATCCACTGAACACTGAGGTGTTAGCTTTGTCACATCTGTGGGGATTCATAGGGGATATTTCTTGGAATAATCAAAATGGACATTTTTAGCATTGTACTCTTTCTTCCAAAATCCTCCCATAAGGTTATGCTAGCAAGCTACTGGCTAGGAAAAACACATGATAACCCAGACATTTGAGGATTGGGTCTGTTTAATTCATCTAATATTTTATAAGCAGACATTTAGAATTAAAATGTATTTTTATGTCATTTTCATTCTTTTTAAATCTATTTTCTTCCCTGCAGCAAACTTTCCTTTTTAAATGAAATGAAAATGAAGGAATATAGGACCATTAAGTAAAATAAAAAAAAATACATCAAATCTGTCTGGCAGTATATGCAATATTCTGCAACCAAAGGTTGTCTGTCACTTCTCCAAAAAAGAGGATGGAGGATAGCTTCTTAACTCTTTTGTAGTGGCAGACTTGGATGCTACACTTATATAGCATTTAAGCATTTGGTTGGGTTGCTTTAGTTTAGTTTTTTTTTCTTTCCATTTACATCATTATCCTCACATATAAGTAGTTTTCTAGAGTCTGCTTTTTTCTATTTTTACTATTTTCACTTTACATTAGTTCAGGTAAATTTTATTATATTTCTCTTCTTCATTATGATGATTTTTAGGGCACAACAATACTCTTACCAATTCATATACTATATATGTTTAATTATTTCCTAATTTGTGGGCATCTTGTTTCCAGTTTTGTGCTATCATAAAAGTGACAGTAATAATAAAAATAAGAATAATTATAATAACAGTGACTTATTTGATCTATGAAAATAGAGAACCTTTGTAACTGTAAATTAAAAAAATACTTTTATGATATAAAACAAACATTTCCATAATATAATGTAACATAATGATTATACATGAGATTGCAAATATATCATGTAAACTTGCTATTCTTTAAAATACATAATAAAGTTGTGATGAAATACTACTATGCTATTGGAGATCTTTCCATCATTGATCTCTTTGGGGAATATTGAGCATTCTATTCCATGTCTAGAAAGGCTGGCAATTTTACATGCTTCTATCTTCTTCAAGGACTTTCCATGAGGACAAGTAGAAAAACAGCTGTTCTCTGTAGGAGAGTTATTCCCCAAGTATATTATTATACTCTTACCTAGGAATGTCATTGCCTGTACATTTCAACATTTTCTACAAAAGGCAACTGTCAGATGTTCTGTTCTCTAAAACTTCTTCAACCTCTTCTTATTGAATAAAACAATTTCCCTGTAAAATGTGTGTGAGACATTCATAATAGAAATCTGGGTACAGATTCCACAATGGGGTGCCCTATGTGCTCAAGGAGAAATATATTTTATTTCTATATTTTTTACCTCTCCAGTTTTATTTTGTGACTTTTTTGCCTCATCACAGACTTAGATGGGAACACTGATATTATATCATTATATGATATATTTCATTCTTATAACTGAATGGTATGTGTGTGTTTCTGTTCATGTGTGTGCACATACATGTGTGTACATGTATGTATATGTGTGAATATATTAAAATGCAGATGGAAGGATGCAGAACTGGAGAATAAGACCAAAGGTGAAGGGACCTGAATGGCTACCTAGTCCAATATGTACAACAATCCTCTGTATAAACTCACTCAAAAACTTGGCAATGACTTCCAGTGAGGGGGAGCTCACTACCTTCTCAGACAGACCATTCTATTCTTTGCAAGTTCTAATTATTAGGAAATTTGTCCAAAAAAGCCTAAATGTACATTTTTGTGGAGATTTCTATATATCATTCTAATTTCTGCTTTCAGGAGTCAAGAAGAACAAATGTATTCTATTCTCCACAAAACAACCATTTAAGTATGTGAACCTGCCAGAATTATCTTCTCTAGACTAAATATCTCCAGTTCCTTCAACCAATCCTATTATCATAAGAACTCCAAACCCTTCATCAAATTGAACAACTTTTTCATTCACCACCTTATTAGTGTACTTCCTAAATTGTAGTCCATACAATTTGACATCATACTTGAGACATATAAAGTGTGACCTGAGTTGAATGCAGACCTATGATATCCCTAATCCTGGACATTAAAGCCTTAATGCATACTGAATTTCTCCTGCTATTGCACTAGTTATTCAGAGAGTTTCCTAAAGAAGTGCGCAACTACAAATACAAACACCCTTAATTTGCATTTGGCACTGTTCTTTTCTTTAATATGTAAGCCAATTATAATAAGCCTTAAATAGAGAAGCATAATGAGAAAATTCTTCCACAATTAAAAGATAAAAAAAAAAAAATTAGGGAACTTGTTGCTAACATAAACCCCATTTTGTGCAACATGCTCTGTTAATCTTTTCTAATTTCTGTATATTTTTATTTCATCAAATGAATATAGTTTTATAGATTTCTATTGGATTGGATTTCTTTTCCTGAGGCAATTGGGGCTAAGTGACTTGCCCAGGGTCACAAAGTTAGATAGTGTTAAGTGTCTGATAACAGATTTGAACTCAGATCCTCCTGACTTCAGAGTTGCACCACCTAGCTGCCTCACTCCTTAATTTTTGTATTTCAAAATTAATTGGTACTCATTTGAATAATACCCATTTGAGACTCCACGTATTCTGTGTTGTTGAGTCAAAATGGTAGATGCAGAGGAAGATATTTTTATTTTATTACTATTCCAGGTATGAGATTATAGCCTATCATTGGCTTTGAAATTATTCCATTTACCTCACATTTTAAGGATTTCATTCAAAAAGTTAAAAAAGAAACAACTAACAAAGAAAATAAAAAACCTCTACAAGAATCTTCTAAAGTATATTTGATTTAAAAGAGAAAGAAGAAGGCAGAAGGCTTGCATATATATTAATATTTTCCCATCTGAGGGTACAACTTATTTTCATTTTAGTGGTGGTTAAAGTATGGTTATAAACAGAAGCTTCAACCATATAAACCTAGCTCCATTTTGAGAGTGCAGCTTGTTTTGATAAGTCTTACAAATAATGAACTGCAAGCCACTGAGTAATTTTTTCTTTAAATAAAGAAAAATAAAAACCAAGAAAAAGAAATCATTATCAGAAACACAGTTTGTATTTTCCAAGTGCTTGATATAACAGAGAACATTTAGAATTACATGGTTTGGAAGTAGAAGAGCAATAGCCCAAGTTAAACTTCTATTGTCTTATATATTTTAAATCACATTCTATTTGAAAGAATAGACTAGTTATTTCCAAGATGTCTCAGTGAAAGTCTATTACAGCCAAAAGAAAATGGGACTTGGTGCCTTAGCAGATTAGCCAAAGGCTTTTTGCTTTTCTGACTGCTATTCAAATCTGACTTTACCCACCTTGACAGTCATTCTTCCTGACATTTTTAAGGGGTTTCAGTAAATGGTACACTACCTGTAGTTTCCTTTCACTTGGGATTCTGTGCTCTAAGGCTAATCTAAACTAAAGGTACTTGGTGAAAAATATCATATTTTGTAGCCATAAAAATATTTTGGGTTTTGTTTTCCCCAACTACAAAAGAACATAATATTAGAAATTTCAAGAGAGCAAGAATGGGATGGAGGAAAACAGATGTAGAAGGGTTGGAAGAATTGAGAGCTGAAGATGGATCTAAAAATCTCCATGCTTGCAAAAATTATTATACTTTAATTAAACAAAAATAATATTACCCCCCTCCTCTGGATTTTGTTGTAGTTATCATATTAAACTTAAATTTAAATTTAAAGTTCAGAGAAGTGGGATTTCTGTTGGAGAAGCTTCTTTATACTAGGAGATTGGAATGACCCAATTCATTCTTCTTTTCATTGAAAGTGTATTCAAAAGCCAATGCTCTAGACCTTTTCCACCTACTTTGTTACCGAATAGTATCAAACAGACAAAGGCAACAAGAAGGAGAAAGATAAAGAATATGTAGTTGGAATTATACCTAGGAAAGATTCATTGTCTCCTGACTGAAATACATTGAAACTGAAAATATAAAGCCCTGTGTGAATGGGGAGGAGAGTGGTAGCAGTGGGGGAACACAATTCATTATGCAGAATATAACTAGATGTTCTTGTTTGGAGAGTAGACATGAGGAAGCAATGGCTCTGGACTTAAAGGACTTAAAGGATTTATATTCAAATTACATTTCTGATTTTTGCTTCTCTCTATGGCCTTAGGAAATTCATTTAATCTTTCCAAGCCTTAATTTCCTCTACTGTAAAATAATAGTATTGGACAAGATGACCTTTTGGGTCTTGCCATCTTTAAATCTATGATCCTATAACTGAAATTTAGAAAATTTCTATTAAAAGAAGAAAAAAAATTATACAATAGTGGTGGATTTAAGATCCTAAGTATAAAGAAAAGAGCCAAGTGAAATTCCATCTTAACAAATCAGATCAATTCTCCTTGTCTGGAAGCATTTAGGCATGCCCTAACTTAAAAGTTATGGATACATGAAATAATCTTTCAGGATCCTTTCTAGTTTAGGTTATAGTACCAAACACTTTTGTAAAAGAGATTTTTTTTTTAAAGCTACAAATATCTTCCCACTTTCTCTTTGGTTAAACTAAGAGTTTTAGAGCTAAAGTTTTTAGAGTTAAGTCTGAGTCCCAGAAATCAACTCAAAGGAGGGATAGATACCATATACCAAAAAAAATAGTTAAATAAATTTGTATTTAAAAGAAACAAAAAAGTAAACATTTATCATATTTACCTAACAATCAATTCTCAATATTCTACTTAGAAACTTTACATAGAGAGTCACATACTTATGCTTACTTTTGTAAGTATACTTTTGCTTACTTATTCAAAGAAATGATCTGATCACTCTCAGCAAGTAAATTATTTTGTTAATATCCCAAGAGAAATCTAAAACCAATCACAAGAATCACAGAATTACAAAATTGGAAGGGACTTAAAGGTGAAATAATACAATGGACTAATATAATAGATGGGGCATCAAACATTCTATTTAAGATTCTATTCAATAGTTCATCTATTAATGGCTAGAGAGAGGGTAAATGATTTATTAAGTATGGCACAGCAGAGAATCAGGCATTGAATTCACATCTCTAAACTGCCAATCCATTGTTCTTCTGAATACAGTAAATAATCAAGTATTATATTTCATTCAACCTTTTAACTGAAAGTGGTTAAACTGAACATCACAAGGGAAGATCAAGTTTATTTCTACTGGACAAAGAGTTTCTATGTATTTTTCACCTTTTACATAAAGCAGTCTAATATTTTCATTTAACAGTGTTGTTGATACCTGTTTTATTATTTGTTATTATTATACTCATCATTTAAGCCCAGCCAAAGTACATCTAGTTTCCAATTAATATGAATAATTAATCTCCTAAGGTAAATGCAGTATTTGAATTCATACTGCATAAAGCTGGAACCAATGACCATATTTTACAGAATTATATTTTCAAATACTTCTAGCTTGAGGCTAACAATCACTTCAAGGGATCTATTATTTGTGTTAGTTGGAACCTAGTTATACAATCAATATTAATATAAGGACCGAGAATATGATTTCATTGATGTTGTTGAGTCATTTTCAGTTGTATATGACTTTCTGTGATTCCATTGAGGGTTTTCTTGGCAAAATTATTGAAGTAATTTGCCATTTCCTTCTTTAGCTCATTGTACAATTGAGGATTCTGAAGAAAATAGGTTTAAGTGACTTGTCCAGGGACACACAGCTAGTAAGCATCTAAAGTTGGACTTGAATTCAAATCTTACTAATTTTAGGCCCAGTCCTACATTCACTGGGTCACCTAGCTGCCTTTCATTGATATAAGGAACTTTCAAATAAGGAAATCCCTCAATCAATAGAGATAAACATCTCTGTATATTACATTGCTGGAAGATTATTGCAGGGGTCTTCAAACTTTTTAAATAGGGGGCCACTTCACTGTCCCTCAGAATGTTGGAGGGCCAGACTATAGTAAAAAGAAAAACTTTGTTTTGTGGGCCTTTAAATAAAGAAACTTCATAGCCCTGGGTGAGGGCGATAAACATCCTCAGCTGCTGCATATGGCCCATGGGCTGTAGTTTAAGGACCCTGTGACAGCATTGAAAAATGAAGTGATTTGCCTTAGTCCTTATCAATAAGTAAGGGTAGGGGATGAGAAAGTTGAACTCAAGCCTTTCAGATGTTGAACACACACATATGTATATGTGTGCATATGAATATTGCCTTGAGATCCAATCTAGCTTTAATTACATGATAATTCTTATTTGATTTCCTACAATTCTTTATGTTTTGCTAAACATTAAACTTCTTGAGAGAATAGTTGTTTTAGCCTCCCTAGGGTTCAGCATAGTATCTGACATATGATAGGTGCTTACTAAAAGCTTCGTAATTGAATTATGACCACTCTGAATCTATATGGATTCAGATACTGTATAGCATATGGAAACCCCATAGATCCTGGGTAATAGAGCTATAAAAACATGTAGCAGCATGGTATAATGCAAAGAACATCAGACTTCAAACCCCTGGGTCTGGGCTCAAAACACTGATCAGTTAATTCTTACATAGCTGAAAGAGATTATCCAAATTACTCTAAATGATAAAGTTTTTCTATCAGGAAACCCTTTGATTCTAACTCACTCAATCTTTCTCAGAATCAGATCCTACATCCATAAAATATAGCTAATAATAAAGTGTCAGATGAATGTGAATTGTTATTATTATATAGCTATTAAATAACATCAGCATTTTGCTGCACATATTTTTAATTGTGATGATATTGGTACCTAAACATTAGTGTGTAATAATAAACATCTTAAATATTATGTGTACTTAAGATGCTAATGCTTCAATAATCAAAAAAACTCAGTATGAGTTTTTCCTTCAATGTCACAGATGATAATGTCACTATATTTTAGTAAATGTAAGCAAAGTTGTGCAGTCACTGTGCCTGGAGTTGAGAAGAGTGGAATTAAAATCTTGCCTCAAAGACTTGCTTTTGTGAGTCTTAAAGTAGTCTATAAATTCTACTATTTGCTACTATTACTACTGCTGCTGCTGCTGCTACTACTACTACTACCAGTTGTACTAGTATTACTAATATTATTACTATTACTACTATTTTTACCACCACCACAAACACTACTTCATAATAGAGGTTCTTATGTTCTCTCACTGTTTGGCCAACAATAGGTCCTAGCCCAAGCCTCACTTGGTCATTGTTTAGGTTTTGATGGCTTAGAGTGAGTATAAATATAATTTTTTTTCTGTTTTGGCCAGAAACCCTGAAGGTCTTCTTCACCGCTGATTTTTTTTGTTTGTTTTTTTGACCATGTAAAAGAGGCCATTTTTTAACCTAGACTTAATCAGGGAGTGAGCATTGCCTTAGACAAACTGAGATCTGGGAAAAACCTTACACATCATCTGAAGCCATCTCCAGTTGTCCTGATTTATATCTTGTAATTGCAGCTGGATGACTGGAGGAGAGAATGAGGGTGGTGACTTTTCATAGCCCTGCCTCACTTAAATCCAAATTCACTTTCAAGCCATCATCTTTGCAACATCGTTGGTAGTCCTCTATCAGGGACAAATAACAATATCAAAAAATAATCACCTTGATTTCAATAGGGTCATGAGAATCTCCATACTTGGCTAGCTGATCCTTTGAGAACAGAAATACAGTAAGTTACCCTGGGTCTGTATATAAAGCTTTGCCATTTTAGTAAGATTTACCAAATTTAATACTTCTTTGATATAGCCAATAAGACCAGATATAACTCAAACATAAAAGTATTATGGGAGAAGAATTCTGCCAAAAATCTTTAAAATTACTTATAGCAATATTTTTAATATATAGAAATGTCTCAAATGGGTCTTTTTAATACTTTAGGAAAGTATGAAGGGAAAAAAAAACAGTTATAAAAGAACACCTCTTTTCAGGAAAGGAAAGTGTGCTCAATAGACAAACAGTTTTGGAGATAGCCAATAAGAAAATATTTTTAATGACTTGTTCCAGGCTCATTAATAACCAGGTAAAACAAAATATTCTATGCTATCCTAACTTGGCTTGACTAGTAGCTTTGATGGACTATAACATCAAAATCTTTAAGTTTTTAATAAAAAACTTTTTTTTGCACAAGTAACAGGTACTGGAAGAAAAATAGACAAGAGAGGTGTAGATGAAAACATAAAAAGCGTATTTAATAACAAAATGGTGAATAAAAAATAAGGTGAATTCAAACATTCTTTCAAAATACAGTAGTTTGAGAACATAAACAAGATGTAATCACAATTCTAGAAAAAATGGCAAAACTATTAAGATTGAATATTCCAAATGGGTTATGAAAGCAAATATCTATGTATAGATTATAGTGAAATATAACTTGTGAGAATTAAACTTTTGCCTTACTTATTGACTTCACTCCTTACATTAATGTTGTTTATGTGGTTATATCATCTCCTGTAGCAAATAACTGATGCAAGTACCATTTTTTGTTATCCTTTTTTAAAGGCATTTTGGGGAGTTTTGTTTTTGGGGAAAGATGGCAACATTTGTAGATGGCAACATTTGTTTGATGAGTCAGCCACTTCTATGTTAAAGAGAATATTTACATTAATATTAAATTGGTCGCAGTTTATTAAACAGGTCTTAATCACATAGATTTCTTTCCAATGGATCAAGTTCATCTTTAGAGACAAAGACAACAATGACCTCAAAGAAAATCTTAATAGTCTAATTTCAGCTTTATCATTTTCATACATGGTCAGAATTAAAAATGAAATTTTAAATTATTTCCTTTCTGAAGCAATGCACCTATCTTATTTATTTCTATAGTGCCTTACTTTTATTGTAGGCTTGCCACTGGCAGAGTTTGGAATTAAAAATTCACTTTGTTTTTCCCAATCACAAAGTTTAGGTGTAAAAATTAAATGAGTGAAATTATACCTGTAAATAAAGTTTTTACTTGAGTAGCATTAAATATAAAGTGACACTACTTTAGTTTACCTGTAAATCATCTGAAACACATTCAAAGGTATAATGGCATTGTTTTGGTGCTTACTATGTGCCGCCAAGTATCATTTTAATTGCTGTAGATAATAAAGAAATAAAACAAACTGTCTCTTCCTTGAAAGAACATAATCCTATGAGGAGAGGCAATGTGTATATATTTATTTAGCATGTGTGTATGTGTGTGTGTGTGTATGTACACATAAACATATTTACTGAAAAATACATAGTTTTAGGAGATAGATATTAGAGAGGTCATCAAAGGTCTCATAAAAGATGGCATTTGAATTAAACTTGAATTATCACATTTATGCAAGTTTTATTAGAAAAGAAATTTTACATATATATGTATACATATATATATATATATATATGCAGAGTATATGCTATATAAGTGTATGTATGTGTGTATGTACATACAAACATATGTTTATTGAAAAATAGTTTTAGAAGATAGTTATTAGAGATGTCATAAAACATCTTATATAAAAGATAACATTTGAACTGAACTTGAATGATGAGATCTATGCAGGATGTGCTAAGTGTCTGAGGTCAGATTTGAACTCAGCCTCCTGACTTGAGGGCTGGTGCTCTATCAACTGTGCCCCCTACCTGTGTTTTTTTAAGTAAAGAAATTATATATATATATATATATATATATGCATATATATATACAGATAGAGAGAACATATCCTATGAATGAGTTTGTATGTATATATATGAATATATATGCATATAAATCTATATATTTTGAGTTCTCTCCTGTTGAGAGTTTCACTTGAATCCCCATCATCAAGTACAGCACTTGGCATATAGTAGACACTTGGAAAATGCTTATTGATTGCATTATTGATTTCAAATACAATTTGCAACTCATGAATAGACATCTTCATATGAATGCACCACTGATATTACAAATTTATGTCAAAAACAAGGTCTACTTCTTTACACACATAGTATGTAGAGAGTAGTTGAAAGACAGCCTTAATACGGGAAGATTTTACATACTGAGGGAACAGGGAAATCATTTCATATTTCAACTTTCATTTATCAAAGCTGCTTCTAAGACTAATTAATCTTTATGGCTACAATTTATCATCTCATTGGTTTTAAAAAATGGTAGTAAGCCAAGTTCATCTCAAACTCTTTTTCCTGATACTAAAAGATCTCCATAATTTTGGGCCAGTGTCCTTTACCAATGTGCTGTATTCATACTGGTTTCTTCTGGACTGACTTTACATCATTGTTCATAAATTGTTCCATGCTTAGAATAGATTCTAGCATATAACTATTGTATTATGAATTTCTACCTATCCTCTAAATCCTAACTGAAATACCACTACTTCCAGGAAAACTTCCCTGATCTCCTATATAAAGAACAATCTTCCCCTTCAAAATTCATATAGCATTTAGTTGACTTCCATCTCTCCAATTTCTTCTACTTCAGATAACTATCAAATTTATTTTAAAGCCAATTAAGAGAAAATCTAAGTCTTCCCAAATTCAATAAACTCCAGTGCCTCCTTATCACTTCTAGGAACTTAAAACAAAAGTATTTTCACAAATGTCTTCAAAATCCCTGTTCTATGTTTCTTTTTTCTTTTTATTCCTTCCCCTGGCTAAGCTATAAGCTCTACAAGAACAGGGGTCAAATGATGTCTTTATTGTTTCCCCCAACCATGACCCATCATAGTTAATATACAATAGATGCTAAAATGTTGTTAATTAAATAAATGGATTATCTATAGCAAGCCTAGATTCCACAATGAATTTAGTTTTCAAATATGCTGGGTGACACATGAGATACAGCAAGAAGGTAACATAAATTAATTACCACGGGAAACAAAAATCATGCAAGTTATACTTTAAAACCAAACTTAGCTAGATGGCATAATGGATAGATCACAGATCTTACAATCATGAAGTATCAAGTTCAAATCTAGTCTTAAACATTTACCATCTGTATGATCTGTTTGCCCCATTTTCCTAATTTTTAAATGGGAAAAATACAGCATCTACATTCCAAATTTGTTGTAAGGATAAAATGAGATAATATTTGTAAAGTGCTTTTACAAACCTTTAAGAGCTATATAAATGCTATTGTATTATTATTATCGTAATAGCATATACTATTATATTAAAATTTGAAAATTAGCATATTAGAATATATTAGAAGCCTTGGATTCATATTCAGTCTCAGGTACACATTGGAAGTCCAATCCTGGTAAAGTTAATTAACATTTTTTGTCTCAATTTACTCATCTATAAAATTGGAACAAAAATAGCACCTGCTGTCCAGAACTGTCATGTGGACTAAATAAAATAATAATGTAGTGAGCACTAATATTGGATAATATTACTATTGCTTCTCTTTGCCTATGATCTATGCCTATGAATTTCAGCCTGAGGTACTTTTCCAGCTGAATCATGATGTTGGATCTTCATTAAATGACTTTCAGGAGCTCCATGAAAGTTCAGTGATTATTTCATCCAATCATCTGATTTTATAAATAAGGAAAGTGGATCATTGAAGTTAAGTAAGAACCTAAAACCATTTAGTAAGTTAGGGCAAAAGGGGTAATAGAACCCTGGCTTCCATTATGCTAATTCTGTGATGGCTTTAGGACTCTATCCCTATTTTATTGTTGCTAACAGGCAATTGGGAAGCCAATCCACAAGGGTTACTATAATCTCTATGTAATTTAAAACCTTAATATTTTGCAAGTTGCCTGAGGCTAATCAAAGACATTTGCATAAACATTTTAATTGTGGAATAAACTAAAGATATTGCTATGTGACAACAGAATAATTTGAGGGTATGGCTCTAGTATAATTTGATATTTCCCTTCTATGGTGACCAAAACTTTTTTTTCTTCTTCTTTCATGTGCCATTTTTGTACTCAGTGTTTTGAAATAATTGTGCTACATTTTTTTTTGAAACCTGGTACTCAGGTTTTAATACTGAACTTGGGTTCTTTATTTTTTGTTCATAAAGTAGAAATTAGGCATGGGCTATACTAAAAATCTGGAAAAGGCCAGTGTCTCAAGATCTTTCAAAAAATTAATTCCCTAGGCACACCTATCCAGACATGCAACTTGAAGCCTGTCAACAGAGTACTTGTGAAGGATAGAAAGGAAAGTGTCCTTTCTCTTCCTGTTATCAATAGTACAATTAACCAATGCTTTGAAACAGTACAACAATATGTTTTCCAACATAGTGTCACTAAGAAGAGAAGAGCTACTTGGAGGACAATAGAAAAAATTGCACCTGGCAAAGACAAGGTGGAGGAAGATCTGGAGAAATGGATTCTGGAAGTGCTGAGAAAACAGTAATTTTGACAACGAGAGACGAAGACAAAATCTGAGATAATATCTAGCTAAGGCAGTTGACTACATGCATAAAAAATAAGAAGATAATGAACTAGACCAGAGGAATGAGATTTAGAGAGAAAGATCATATTCTCTGTATATTTTCAAGTAATAGGCTAGGGGAAAAAGCAAAAAATAAAAATATTCTGATCATAGAAAGTTACCATGATGTTAAGGAAGATCAACACACACACACACACACACACACACACACACACTGAAGATAATAAAATCAAAGCATCTATATCCAAAGGCTCCAGGGAAAAATGAGGTGATGGAAGAGCTCAGAAAGGAATCTGACAATGCAATAAGTAAGGTAGAGGAAAAAAATGTGAAAAGAAATGAGAATAATACAAGAAAATCATGATAAAATGAGTCAACTGCTTGGTAAAAGGGACAGACACAAGAACACCAATACCAACAAAAATGAAGAAAATAACACCTTAAAAAACAGATTAGGCCAAATGGTAAAGGAGGTATAAGAATCTAATGAAGAGAAGAATGCCTTAAAAAAGCAAAATTGGCTAAATGGAAAGAGAGGCACCAAAATTCATGGAGGAAAAAAAGACTTTAAATAGAATTGGACAAATGTAAAAAGGAGGTTCAAAAGCTCACTGCAGAAAATAATTCCTTAAAAATTTGAATTGAACAAATGAAACAATACAACAAAACGAAAATAATGATAAAAATAGAAGACAATATGAAATGTCTCACTGGGAAAACAATTGAACTAGAAAATAAATCAAAAAGGGATGATTTAGAAATTATTAGATTATCTGAAAGCCATGAGCAAAAAAAAAAAAAAAAAAAAAAAAAAAAAAAAAAAAAGCCTAGGCATCATTTTCTAGAAATTTTCAAAGAAAACTTCCTTGATATTTTAAAACCAGAGGGTAAAAGAGAAATTGAATAAAATTACTAATAATTTCCTAAAAGAGATCCCCAAATGAAAATTCACAGAAATATTATAGTCAAATTCTAGAACTCCCAGGTCAAAGAAAAAATATTGAAAACACCCTAGAAAGAAACAGTTCAAATACCTTGGAACTACAATCAAGAGTACACAGGATTTAGCAGTCATATAATAAAGGATCAGGGGACTTTGATCTTCCAGAGGGCAAAGAAGCTATGATTACAAACAAGAATCAATTACCTTGCAAAACAGTATAATCCTTCAGGAGGAACAAAGGATATTCAATAAATAAAGACTTTTAAACATTCTTCATGAAAAGATTAGAGTTGAATAGAAAATTTTGCTTCAAATATAAGACTCCCTGAGAAGCATAAAAAAGCAAATAGTAAGGAAAAATCATGAGGGACTTGATAAGGTTAAACTGTTTACATTCCTACATGGGAAATGATACTTGAAATTCATAAGAACTGTCTCATTATTTGGGCAGTTAAAAGGAGTATACATAGAGAGCTTGACTATGAAGTTGACTATGTGACTATATATCTCATATAAAAGTGGCAAAACAAGCGTTTACAATGGAGGGGAAGAAAGGGGAAGAGAAGAGGCTTGAGTGAACCTTATTCTCATCAGAACTGGCTCTAAGATGGAGTAGCATATACCCTCAATTGGATATAAAAATCTATCTTATTCTACGAGAAAGTAGGAGGGGAAAGAGACAAAAGAAAAGGGTATGTAAAAGATGGGAGATTAGAGAGAGCGATGTGGTAGTCAGAAGGAAAATACTTTTGAGGAGGAATAGGATAAAAGGAGAGAGACAATAAAATAAAGAGAGGGAGGGAATAGGATGGAGAGAAATACAGTTAGTAAAAGTAACAGTGGAAAAAATTTGAAGAAGTTTCTTTTAACAAAAGCTTTATTTTTCAAACATATAGAGAACAGAGTCAAATTTATAAAAATTCAGAACCTTGACCAAATAGGCAAATGATCAAAAGATACGATCAATTTTCAGATGAAATGATTAAAGCTAGCTACAGACATGAAAAAATTCCCCAACTCAGTATTAATTGGAGAAATCCCAAGTAAAACAATTCTGAGGCATGACCTCATACCTATTACATTGGACTAAAAATAAAAATGAAAATGGTGAAAGGGAAATGGGAAAAATAAGTCATTAATGTAGTGTTGGTGGAGTTGTCAACTGATTTAAACATTCTTTTGAGCAATTTGGAATTATGCTAAAAGGAATATAAAACTATGCATATATTTTGACCTAGCAACACTACTACTAGGTCTGTAGTCCAAAAGAGATAAAACAATCAAAACAAAAAGGATAAAGAGCTCAAGTGAACAAAAATATTTATATTAGCTCTTTTATGGTGACAAAAATTAGAAATTGAGGGAAAATGACTGAACAAATAGTGGTATGTAATTATGATTGAATACTACTGTGCTATAAGAAATGATGAGCAGGGTTATCTCAGAAATAAACAAAAACAAACCATGGAAAAACTTCCATGAGCTGATTCAAAGTGAAATGTACTGTCTACGAAGTAACTGCAATATTGTAAGACAATCAGCTGTGAATAACTTAGTTAATCTCAGTAATGCAATGATTCTAGACAACTCTGAAGGACGTATGATGAAAAATGATATCCATACCCAGAGAAAGAACTGATTGTGTCTGAATACAGATTGAAGCAGATTGAAGCATACTCTTCCCCCCACCTTTTATTAAGCTTTTTATTTTTCAAAACATATGCATAGATAATTCTGCAACATTAATCCTTGCAAAAGCTCTTGTTCCAGTACCTCCTCTTCTCCCATCTCCCTCCCTTAGATGGCAAGTAGTCTAAAATATGAAAATATGTTAAACATGGTAGAAATATATGAAGCATACTCTTTTTAAAAATTTTTTTTAAAGAAAAAAATTTCTTTTCCTTGAGCTTTCTTTTTTCTTCCTCCCTCCATCCTTCCCTCCTTTCTTTTCTTCCTCTCTCACTCCCTCCCTGCTTCTCTTCCTGCCTTCTTTCTTTCCTTCCTTCCTTCTTCCCTCTCTCCCTCATTCCCTCCCTCTCTTCCTTTCTTTTTTCCATTGTTGTTGTTGTTGTAGTTGCTCTTCTTCTTCTTCTTCTTCTTCTTCTTCTTCTTCTTCTTCTTCTTCTTCTTCTTCTACTTCTTCTTGTCTACGTTTTCTTTCACAGCATAAATATTATGGAATTGCTTTGCTTGATTACACATGTATAACCTATATCAAATTGCTTGCCTTCTCAATGGTGTGGGGGAGTTGGGACAAGGAGAAAGAGAAAGAATTTGGAAGATTTAAAAATAAATGTTAAAAATTGTTTTTACTTGTAAATTATCATGGTTTAAATTATCATGTTTTACAGAGTCAATCTACTTCATGGCCAACTGGTGGGTGTGGGAAGAGATATAAAAATTGAGCACCAAGTAGAGGAAAAGGAAAGATAAATGAAGCTTATCTATTTTCAAGTCTTCATGGTATCAGTGCACAGTTCTTCAAATATCAAACTATATATGGCTGTAATATTCAGTTGCTTCCACTGAATGTTTACATAGAAATATCCCACAATTTCCCTCCATTGCACAGAACAATAATAAAACAAGTAAAAGCTACTGTCTTTCAACTGAAGCAGCTGTATTACCCACAGATACTGGAAGTCAGAAACTGCTTTTGATTAGAAATCTAATGACAATTGATCATTTGTTCATTTGTCAGGTTGGGCATTAAGGTATTGCATTACAGAAACAATTTTATTGTTCCACAGGCACAACTTGGTTTAGTTGAATTGCCTTAATACTATGATTCTCACAATGAGTAAAATCATGTTCACTTGGGACATAAATACTATACTGAGTAAAAATTTAATGGATCATAATTGATTCATTAGGTGGGCTGTTTTCATTCACCACAGTTTTCACATGGCAAAGCCCTTGTCTTGTTTCCTATTACATGTAATGTGGTATAAAAATGCCATGGTCAGAGAATCACAGAATCTCAGAATCTCAGATTTGGTCTCCCAGTCTACCCAATAGCTAGGTGATAAGTAATGGAATGTTGAACTTTTAGTCAGGAAAACCTGAGTTTAAATCCAGTCTCAAATACTTACTAGTTGTTTGATCCCAGGCAAATAGTTCAACATCTTTTTGCCTCTATTTCCTTTACTCCACCATTTTGGCTCCACCTCTTCCTGCCTGTTTCCTCTTCTCTTAAATGGAAATTAAAAAAATAGCATATACCTTCCATGATTGTTATGAGAATAAAATGAAATAATATATATATAAAGCATACAACAAATTTAAAAGTGCTATAATTGTCCTATTAACATTATTATTAATAATGTCATTTATTATTATTGATATTATGTTGTATAATTTTGATAACTTGTTAATTAATGGCACATTTTGATAATGATAATAGTCAGACATAAAGAGAAATTATCTTTGAATATCCCCAATAAGTAATTGCAGCTTTTACTTGAAGATAATCAGTAATGAAGAATTTACTACCTCCTAAAACACCTTTTTCACTTTAACATAAATGCAATTGATAATAAATATTTTTTTAAATTGAGTCAAAGTGTGGCTTTCAGGTAATTCTATGTATTTCTCCTATTTCTCCTCAAAATTACTACTTCTTCCTACTGACAACACTAACTTGCATTACCTTTATCTTTTTACTTTCAATTTTATTTTCATCATAATGTTATTTGAACAAAATATAATTCTGAAGATGAATTTTTTGCAACCATAAAGGCTTCATCTATGAAATATCAATTATTGTGAAAGAAATAGGTAGTGTATTGTCCCATCAAAATTGTGGTTAATATCTGCATTAGGTTTGATTTATACTATAGCTGAAATGCAGTCAATATGAAATAAAATATATTTTTAGTCTTTTCACTCATGGAATGAAAATTAATTCAAATAAATTATTATGAATTATGTACTTTCCAGGTACAGTTTTTTCTGCAGTAAAATTGATTAATGACACATCATCTGATGAAGTAGTCATTTTCTTACAATAATTGATGAATCCAGAGTTAAAAATCACTAAGAAAGTCAATGAATAATGGGCTCTAACACAAAATGACCACTTCTCATTCATGACCCTCACTTTCTTGTAGGTTTTCTTTTTTTCTCAGAGCCTCTGATAATTGCCTTTAAAATTTGGAAGCTGCTTGCCCTCACATAAACTTCATTTCAAACAGGGATTTCAGACACTTACAGATCACATGCATCCCTCAGTGCTGGGGGGAAAAACAATCTCAGTGGGAAATACTAAAAATGCTTTATTAAATTTGAGATTGGGGTTTAAATATCAGCAGAGGTTACCACATACATAGAAATCTGGAGCCAGCTCTTGCCGCTCTGGGGAAAAAAGCAATCAACTACAAATACACTGTCTCTATAGACAAAATTTGGTTACGAGTCACCACATCTGGTCTCTTGAGGTCCAGTGGGATGAGTGAATGGAGTTATTTCCCCTGATATAATTTTCATCTGTTGACTGAGATAGAATACTGCTGTGCCCATCTGTTTCTCCTACCATTGGCATAGGGGAATATGGTCCCTCTAAGGATAGGTGAGAGGTTCTGCTCTTTTATCTTTATTTCTAACTTTACCAATTGCTTTGCTTCTGCTCTCAGGGAAGTCAGCCATGGGTAACAAAGTTTAGTGACATACTTCACTTTTTTTCATGTTTTTTTCAGCAGGTATATTAGAAACACGACTCCCCCAAGATGCCACTTTTACCTTGATATGTCAGAAAAAAGAGTTCTTCCCATTAGCCTTACCAGAAAATGACAGGACTTGGAAATTAACAATACTGCCTCTTTGGTGCTCAGTGTCCCCCACTTAAGGACTTCACTCAGAGTATATCATAGTATTAGATTTGAAATACCTGCTCAGATTACCCATTGAAATTAACAAGGGATTTCTCCTCACTCAGTGACATTGTCTAATTGTTCATTTATTGAAGGAAAATGGCTGAGAAGGGACAGATGAAGAACTGTGAACAAATTAAGAGAAACTCTAATGGATTAAAAACAACAAAAAAAAACTATCCCACTCTCCAGGGCAGAAATGTATTTAGGCAGATTTCCTAAAAGGTATTCTCAAGCCTATAAATTCAATTGACCAGAATGACTTTAAATAACTTTTTTTCTGGTCCACTGAGAGAGATGAATTTATATGCTTCCATAATTACAGTAGTCTATCAGGTAATAGGGAACCTAAGCTAGTATGGGAATGGAGTTTATAAGCACATGTAGATTTTCTAAGTCGAGATCCAGCAGGGTACATTTTCCAGGGCATTTTAACTACCTTTTTGTGTCTCAGTAAACATTCAAACAGATAAGAGAATTATTGCTTTTGGACAGGATCAATAATAAGAGGCAAGATAGTTAAAAATTATAGTCTTCTGAAATCTAGTTTACAGCAATTAATTTTGGGGAAGACATTCATTTCCCAAATTCCAAGATGAAATTTTTAAAACTCCATAACAAGATACAGTTTTTAAAAGAGTAATTCTACTATTATAGTTTGTAATGATCTGAAACTGCAGTGGAAATATAATTAAATTGCTTCTTTACAATTTCTTTTTACAAGGTAGTTTAATTGCATTTTCCCCCTAACCACAGATAATTTGCAGTTATTCTTCAGGTTTAACAAGAATTACAGCAACACTGTATTAAAAGTACTATTTACAGGCAAATTACCAGAATTTATCAATGAGGTGTTCATATTGTACTGTGATAATAATATTTATGCTCTTTTCCCACCTAGTTTAATGCTATAACCAAGGGTCAGAATTGTATGAGACCTGCTCTTATTGCCAGAAATCCTTATTAGCTCTCAAATTATATTGATAATATAATTAATAACGTTCTTCATCATATTTCCTTTTCTTTCTTGCCATACATATTGCTGCCTAGAAATCTCACATGGGCAAAGAATTCATAATTTTTACTTGACATATAGGATTGATAACTAAAGAATATTTTTCCTAACTTCCAATTTGGAGATTAAACTTGTGCTTATACCTCTGTGGTATCAGCAGAGAGAAGCACCTAAAGATAATAAAAGACCAAACTTTTTTTTTTTAATCTTGACTCCTTCACTCTGTTCCTCACTAATATCATTTCTTACTTTTTCATCATGGCTTCTAAAATTATATCCATGTCTTTTGCTAACAGTTAACCTTGATATAACTGAAAGAGCACTCAAAATTCAACAGTGAGAACAGTTGGTAAAAATCTCAAAACAGATACTTGATTCTTATTCAGTATTTTCTATTGGTAATGGTAATTGCAATGACAACTTGATAATACTTGTCATTTATACACTACTGAAAAGCTTGCAAAAATGTTTTTAAAATAATCTTATTCTATTAAATTTATTGTCTATCTCAAAGATAAAGGACTGTGACTATTGTTTAGGAAATAAAAATATAAAAATAATTGATGTCTTCAAGCTGACAGAATTATCTTGCCTTTATCCTTTTTAATTTTAAATTTCTTAAATAATAATTGGTTAGATTTTCCACAGCTAATATATCCCACTATCTGGGTTGAAAGAAAAAATAGAAGAGCAATAAAGTTATTAACATGGTGATTGCCACCAGAAATGGTGGTCTGATCACTATATTTTCCCTAATTTAATATAGAAAAATGAAAGCTCTCTAATTTAGGTCTAGAACTGAAAATGGAGGGGATTTGGTGACTGTGATGGTAATATTCTTAGGTTGTCACTGTAATAGAGATATTTATGCCATTGACCTGAGAGGCTGAATTTTCTACCTTGACAGGGAAATTAGTTTTAATTGACTATTAGTAACAGAATAATAGAGTAGAACTCTATGTTTTCCATGCACAGAAAAGCAAATAATATGACAGAAGTTAGGTGGCTTGTTTAAGGCTACCTCAGTAAAGACAGAGACAAAATTAGAACCAAGACCTCCTGAATATGAATTTAGGATGAATGAAAGCCCATTTTGATGACTTATCTAATAAGAACTTAAATGTCTCACATACAACTCCTCACTCCCCTCACCCTCATATGTCTGTGAATGTTTATGAATGTACATTTAATATATGTACTCAGAAAATGAGAGGATACAATTTCATTGTATCCAATGCATACATTGCATATATGCATGTTTGATTAATAAAAAGACTAATTCAAGTATCTAATATGTGCACAGTGCTATGCTGGACACTGAGGGAAAAAAGATAAAAATAAACTGTGTCAATTCTCAAGGAGCTTATGTTCTATTAAAGGCCTTTATCTGACAAATTTCTTTGATATTTCAACTTTGATTTAATTAGTGAATAGGACTTCATCTTTACATCTGTATAACCTAGGTGATTTAATGGTAATATCATATCAGCTGATATCACTTTGGAAGACAGAATTGGCACATGGGTACTTGAGTTTTTATGTCCTCTCTTCCTTGCTATAGGTGTAGAATGGAATTCTTCTCAAGCCATTCCTATCTGATCTCTGGGAATTGGTTTAGGGTAGCAGTTTTCAAGTTATAGTCTTGGAACCTCTGTGGATTCCCAAAACCTTTTTTGAGATCAAAACTATTTTTGTAATATACTGAGATCTTTTAGTTTTTATATGCTAAATATTGATAGCTATAATGAACACAAACAAAAATTTTTGGGGAGAGGATCCACAGTAATTTTTAAGAGTATAAAGTATGTCTTGAAACCAAAATCTTTAAGAACCACTGGATAAGGATATACTCTGTTTTCTAGATATTCTGTTCTTTCTGCTCCCTTTTTCTCTGAATATTAAGTCATTCAAATCATCTTGCAATAGTTAACTTGCTTTTTAAATGAAGAGAAATCCAACAGTCCTCAGATCCTTATGGACTTTATATCACAAGAAAAGTTGACTTTCTGAGCTAACATGAGATAGTAGAACTTTCCAAGATTTGTTTTTATGTGTATACTTCCTTATTCCATTTCCCTGAATTATTGCAATGACTTCCTCATAGATATTTCTTCTTCTGATTTCTCTTCCTCCAATCTATTCAATCTAGATCATTCTAAAGAACAATTATAACTATATCATTCTCCTACTCAAGAGGCCTTCTAGTGGCTTTCTAGTGCTCCTAGGGAAAGCAAAACCATAAACTCTCCAGATGAGAAAATAAAGCCCTTTTAAAAGTCTTCTTCTGTTTTATTTTTCCAAACCTGTTTCCTTATGTTCACCTTCATGTATTTTATATTTCAAGTAAAATGGTCTACTTGTATTCTGAGCCTGGCATTCAATCATATGTTTCTATGACTTTGTATATACTTTGAATTCTTGGAAAATATTTCATTCACTTCTTGGACTCGTAGAATCCTTAGTTTTTTTCAAGGAACATCAGAAGTGCATCTCATATCTTCACAGGGATCCATCTAATCATTACTGTATTATTTACTTAACTGATATAAATGTTTTAAGAATCCAGTCAAAATTAAAACTCCTTAAAGATAAAGACTATTTTATGTTTATTTTTAAATTCCCTATATCTTACATGTTATCCCAGAACATATTTATCATTAAATGCTTTTGAATTGAACTATAGATTGAATTTTGAAGCTTATATTTTGTCTGCTGAAGTTCTCTCAGGAGAATTACATAAGTGACTCATAGTGACTAGGGCTATTCTTGTACCCAAGACTCACGGGGATTGGGGATAACATTAGTCAGAGTTAAAACTCCATTTTGGGAACACAAAAATGAAGTAGTCCTTGAGATCAGAAATGGTAGTCTGATCACTATATTTTCACTCTGCTTATTTAAATCCTACCTATCTTTTAAGATTCATCTTAAAATCTACTTTTTTCCCATGAAGATTTCTTAAGCAGCTCACAATGGTTATTCCCATAGAATAGCAGAATAAAGCAGCCACACTATATAGCTTAAGGGAGCTGCATGGGAGGCAGTGGTGAAGGGGAAATTTTCCTGGAGGCAACACCATTGTGTTGGCCCTGTGTAGGCATCCCATAAATATTAATTGCTGGTGATCAACATGTTTTACATACAACCACCTGCCAATCCTCCACCTGCTCCCCCTTACACTAAATGAAAAGGACAAAAATTCCATTTTCAAGATTAACTCCATTGCTTATTTGGCTCCTCTTTCAAGGGTGTATGATAAGTAGATGTGAAATAGAATAGGATAGCTGCATTTAAGTTAAAGCTGAGCCAAATACTAGTGGAGTCTTCAATGTAATTCAAAATGTACTTATGAAAACATGACATTTTAAAGCAATGACACAGTTTAAACACTATCAACTGTAAGAAATCCCAGTCTTTGCATGTTGTGGCACCTATCTGGCCTGGCTAACCTGCCATTTTAAATTTCTTTGGTCAATAAACATATTCCATAAAGCTGTTTAAGATGCTCAGAAGCTAAGACAGGCTTGGTGTAAAGGGCTGAAACTCTTGAGTTGATGCACTGAAGTTGGACAACTGAGCACTTAAAGATAATTACTGATTGGACAATACTCTATTAGCATATGCTTGGAAAATAGCCCTGCCCACTATCCTGTGCTGGCCCAATAATTGGTGTATACAGGGAATTGTAGGAGGGACTAGGGGATAGAGTAAGACTAGCCAGGATCACTTTTGGGTAGGAGATGAAGAGGAGAGGTCATGGAGATTCTGTGTCCATCCAATTCACTTCTACCCCTAAAGACCAAGAATAAAGACCAAAGACTTTTGCTTATCCTGACTCCGGCTGATTCTAAGGTATCCAGGGTGCTAACTCAGTCTCCACAGCTTGGTTTTATGTCAAATCTCTTCTTTTATCACTAGCTGAGCTGCCACACACACACACACACACATACATACACTCCACAGATTTTTAGGGTAGTGGAAGTGTCCACCTGGCCACTGTGTCTTTTTTTGTTTCTTTCACTTTGTTTTCTGACAGAAGAAATCAACAGGTCCTAGAATCTTGGATTTTCACAGAAAATGTGACATGAGAGCCTATGAAATCAGGAGACAACTATTCAACATGACAGTACTACAAAGATTTAATTGGGAATGGAAAAATATTATATATGTTTGTATATGTTCTTTCTGTACCCACTACAATATTTAATAATTAGGAGTACAAGAACTGTCCTTTACCACCTGTTTGAAAAATTCAAACACCCAGATAGAAATTATAAATGGGAGGAAAAAAAGACTCTCTCAAGAGTCACCTCTGCATGGTGCTAGACTTACTTACATAGACTTCATCCCAGCACCCATGATTTCCTCAAATTTCATCAAGGACCTATGTGCTGATTAAAAACCAAAGCAAAACAACATCACTACCTAATTATTGGATGATATAAGTTCAATTATTTGAAACAGATGGTTCATTCATTTAGGAATGGTGAACATGAAGAAATGAGTAACCAACCCTACCTCCTATAGGCTGAGATACATTCCTTAGTTTGTGTCTGATTGTTTCTATAAATATTTCTGATTACTGGCCAGTTTATAAACCCTACAGAAGCTTGTTCCTCACAGTCATGCCCCAAAGCAATCCACAAAACTTTATTTTGCGAGAAATAAAAGTTTTCTTTTTCAAAAGTTATCTCATAAAGAGAGAATAGAAACTTATCTGTATTGACACTCTTTGTCTCAATACACTGCGAAATTAAGGGTCTTGCCCAATACATCACAGTTAGCATGTCAGAAGCAGAAAATGAACATGGATTTTTCTGACTTAAAGGCCAACTCTCTATGTATGATACTATGCTGTCTTGATCAGAACCATGACAAATCTAAATCTATGTCATAATAAAGCATCTTTTCAAATAAATATTTTTTCATATTGTGCAGAAATGCTTATGGAAAGTTGAAATTTAAAGATGTAGCACAATTCTGAAAAAATGCAGCTCCAATTTTACTATATACTATAAATTTACATTATACTATAAGATTTATAGAAGAAAACATTAAATTGTTTCTGCTTAGTTCAAAAAATACCATATCCAAATGATTGTAATTCTCAGATCATGATATCTATATCAATTAGGTTTTAATATGTATCCAAATCAATTTCTTGATATTTAAATGGATATATTAATCTTAGTTTCTCCCTTTAAATAGGTTACTTGGTGCCACTTGTTTGTGATGTACTAAGAATCCATTGTCTGGAAGCTGTAGATTTTTGCCACCAATATTCACAACAATCCAACAAGCATTTTTAATCATGAAAGGAATTGCTATTAATTTAAATATATTCCTCAATGTCATTTTTTTCTAACACTGACACCTGATATATAATAAAAATAAAAGTACATTTGTATGTTTTGTATGTTTATACACATATGCATGTATATAAAGATATATATGTATAAACATGTATGTATGTGTGTGTACATATATATATATATATAAATATATATATATATATATATATATATATATATATATAGTATTGTTATGTGTTTATAGAGAGGAGAGAGATAGAGAGACAGAGAGGCAGAGAAAACTTTAACATTTACATAGAGCTTTCCTCATGACATACCGCATGAAATAGGGAGCACAAGTATTATCCTTCTTATTCTAAGAAGGAATGGGAGCTTGAATAAAGACAAGGAATTGACTAGATTTGACTGATAATAAATATCAGAACCTTGATCCAAACCCAAGGCTTCTGACTCCAAGTCTAGCAGTATTCTCAGTACACTACAAAAGTGGTAGTTCTAAATATAGCTTATTTTGCAGATAAAGAAAACAAAGACAAGAGAGATCTAATGACTTGCCTGAGGTTACACAGTTAGGACATGACAAAATCTGAGCAACACAATTATTAACATGGAGCTGGACCCCAAATAAGGAAAACCCATAAGAGAGTACTTAATTGTACATGAGGAATTCAAACCACCTATCCCAGATAAACTATTTTTGGGGGTTATGGCAAAATGTGATTTCTGGGTTGCTTTCAGTAATAGTAGAAATTTTATGAATATGGAAGTACTGGGGCAGGAATATGGAATACTGAGGCATGGAAAGTCTTTTCCTAGCTTATTTTTTAAAGGAATATCTGAGTGTGCAAATTATGTCAGTGAATAATTTTATTTCTGGAATTATTCTAAATTAGACCAATAAAGATATGGCTGATCAATATCTATAAAGGATACAATGGCATCAGCTATTCATCAAGAATAAATCTTTTTGGGTAACATCATTCCCTTTGTTGAAATAATTTCTAAATAATTTATGATGATATGCTAATGATATGCTATGCATATCATTCATTTAGATTTTTACCAAAAAGTTCTTGAATTTAATCTTATAGACTGGATGGAGAGATGTAGATCAGATGATGATAAAATCACATGAATTAGGAAGTTTTTGAATGAATTGACTTAAAGATGAGCAATATAAGGTCATCATAGAAAGTGGTCTCCTGTCAGAATATCCCATTTGATCTTATTTATTTTTTAACATTTTTATTATCGATTTCTGTATAAAGGCATAAATAGCATGCTTATTAAATTTGTAAATGATACAAAGCCAAGAAAGATAGTTAAAATATTGGGTGAAGAGTTCAGATCCAAAAGGATATTTGGTAAGCTAAATGTAAGATTATTTTCAATAAGCATAGATGTCAACAGTACAATTGCAAGCCAACATAGGAATAACTATATAGTAGTTATTAATTTTTTTAAAATAAGATCTAAGAGGATAGGTGAACTTCAAGTTTAGCATGTTTTAGCAGTGTGATGTGCTAATGTGGCCTTGGCTGCATAACTTTTAGGTTAAGGAAACTGATATTCCCTCTATATGATTCCCTCTTCAGATTTTCTGAGGAATCTTGTGTTCATTTAGGGACCTCATTTTAAGATAGATGTGAATAAGCTAGAAATTGGCCAAAGGGCAGTGACTGAGTGAATAATAGAAATTAATGAGGCAAATTTTGTCTTCATGTTGGGAAAACAAAACAATCGGATATTTACAAAAATGTACAGGGGCCACTTTTTGAGGACAGATTTGATAAATATTTGTTAGCATTCCATATTAGAGATTTTTATGAATAAGTTGCATTACATGGCCATTGCAATTCCTTGCAAATCTCTCTCAGATTGTCTGATTTTATCTTCTGACTTTATTTGACAAAATTCATAACTGAATATAAATTCTAGGGGAAAACAATCTTTTTGAGTTATGGTTAAATAAAAATAGTCTTATCTAGTTTTAATTCATCTACAATATGCTCATGTATTTCAAAACTTTTGATATTGTATATTAATATAAACTTAAGATATATACTTTAGTAAAAGTATAGCATAGTTGATTCTAATTAATAGTCTTGACTTGGTAAGGATCATTCTTGTTCAATATTTTACTTTTGGTAATTAAAGCTCCAGTAGTATCAATGTGGCCAGAATTGCATTTTAGCTAAGAACCTATATATGGAAATAAATATATTAACATTTTTTATGAAAAAAAAAAACTAGGTGGTCAGGATATGACTCTCTTATGATTCTTCTTCTTGTCAGCCTGGCTACTGAAAATTAATATTTGTTAAATTATGTATATATGTATATAATAATATGTATATATGTATATATATATAACTATGTATATAGTGAAATAGAATATTGTTGTTTATAAAGTTGGAAGATTCAATTTGTTCTTTCTTCTACAGACATTTTTTTTTACCTCTAAAGAAAATAAGAGATTCAGAGATTAAAAAAAAAAAAAATAGATGCATGCGCTTAAAATGTTGAGGTTAAAATAATGCTAGCTATTTAACTCAAAGGATAGTAATAGAATTACTAAATAGCAAATCCTCTTTTTCCATTAATATTTATTTTATATGAATTCTCATCATTCATAGTTGGATCTTAAAACATTTTAACTTTGGATTTCTTAGTTTTATAAATAGTCAATCTCATGCAAATAAAAACAGTATAGATGGTGGGCTGGAGAAGCATTTCAGGCAATTAAGTACATACATTTGTATTCACACGAGTTATGAATATAAGGGAAGCTATGTATGTATGTAAGGGCACAATAATAAAAATGCTAGTCCTGGGGACAGGAAGACCTAAGTTCAAATCTAGGCTCAGACATTTCTTAACTATGGGACCCTGAGCATATCATCTAACCTTGTCTGCCTCAATTTCTTCATTTGTAAAATGAGCTAAAGCAGGAAATGCAAACCACTCCAGCATCTTTGCTAAGGAAATCCTAAATAGGATTACAAAAATTTGGACATGGCTGAACAACAACAAATGTATATGTACATATATAGTATGGGCATAGATGTGTATTTATTTCACCAAAGACATTTTACAATTTAAAATAATCATTTAATCTGAAACTTTTTGTCAACATTATATTTGGAATATGATTCAAAATTTTTCATGCATCTTTTGAAAACTGTTAGACTTTTTTGGCCTCCTACTTATGACTGATTCTTTGTTTTAAAAAAGACCAAACAGAGAAATATATCCTAGATAAAAAAAAAGTTTGTAATTCATCTGCCCTAGCCCATGAATGTGTTGTATTTCTAATTTTGTTATTATTGTTATTTACCTACTTTAGTCATGTTAAAACCACATTTGGGGTTTTCTTGGTAGATATTGGAATAATTTGCCATTTCCTTCTACACCTAATTTTACAAATGAGGACACTGAAGCAAGCAGAGGTAAGTGACTTGCCCATCATCACAAAGCTAGGAAGTGTCTAAGGCTAGCTTTGAACACAGAAAGATGAGTGTTTTTTCTTCCAGCCTGGCATTGTATCCACTGTACCAACTAGCTCCTCCATTTCTAATAGGAAATTATAATCTTTTTGGGCAAGATTTCCCTTTAAAAAATTCTCTCCCTTCTCAAGCAGAGAGCCATCATTTTTAAAATCAATACCATCAGGCCTTTTAAATTGAAAGTAAAACCATACCCAGTTTAAAGTTATTAACTGATTCAGTCAAAACATGCTGTTAAGCAAGCCAGAATCACAAAAATATTGTTATTATCCACAATAATGTTCTAACTCACTAGCTTTTTTATAGTTGACAAAAAACTTAATCATCTATATGTATATCATATATATGTATGTGTGTATATATCTCATATATATATATATATACATTTCCATACACACACACACACATATATATATACATAAATACATTTTTAATAAGGCTTATAAAGAATCTATATTTTCAGTCATTCTAATTACTCACTGACCTCACTTAAAAGTTAAAATTGAAGACTTGCAATACCTTGGTTTGAAGAATGAAGTAATTCCCCAATTTGAATAGTAGTACAATTTTAAGAGATGCTACAGAGCTAATGACTGTTACTGAAGGTAAAATATTACACAATATTGAAATTAGCAGTCTTAATTTCAAAACCCAGAAGTCATTTTAGAGAAATTTATTTCATTTAAAAAAAGCCTATTAATTTTACCCAATTAACCTTCTTTCAAATAATATTTATTTAGGTATAAGAGAAAATATCCCAATGATATATCCTTTGTTTTAATTTTAAAAGTGGTCCACTATATTCTTTCAAGGATAAAATAACAGACAAAGACATTTTGAAGAAAACTGCTCAGATAATAGGGTTTTAATTCCTAAGAATATAAAAATTTAAACCCTAACCAACCTAAGGAAGTATTCTAAATACTTAACTCCTATTCAATTGCATGTATCGATCAATCAACAAATAAGAATTAATTTTGCCAGGAATTGTACTATACCCTCATAGATGCAAAATAAAAAAATATGAACAATTCCTTCCTTACCTCAAGGAGTTTCTCTTCTACTGGGAGATTTTATACATTTTATGAAAGTTTTTTTTTTCTTTATGCTTTAATCTTCCCTGTTTTATTTTAGTCATTTTTTTCCTTGTTGCAGTTTCAAATAGAAAGTCAGTTTCAATGAAAACAAAGTATCTAATTAGAAATCAAAAAGTAATGCCATTTTGTCCCACAAAATTCTCTTTAAAGATTTATTTACTTATTTATTTTTTATTTGACTTTTGACCTGTGGGTCACATGTTGTACAGATAGGCTTTGGTGAATATCTTATATCCCTCTCCTTCACTGCATAACCTGTCAGGTGTCATTATATTTACTGGATCACTAGAGAAAGTTTTGACTATATTTCTCACAATATAATTTTAATGTGTTTTTAAAAATAATTTGTGAAGAGACAAACACTTTTTAATTTGGCATATAGTCAAACACTTAAGTCAATAAACAATAGTTTCAGTGAGCTCTTGTATTTTCATCACCTCTCTAGTTGTCTCCCATAATTTTGCCATAATCACCACGGAAAAAATGTATGAGTAGTCAGTATGGTCATGTAATATTTTGTGATGGAAATGGCAAAGGACAATGGAACATTAATAAGAAAAATGGAAAGAGGGGAATTTCAGTTAAGTAAATAACAGCATCAAGAACTTAAAGTACTTAAAAGTCAAAAGCCAATTTCTAAAGAGTAAACCTTAATAATGGCCTATTTACAGAATAATGGAAATGACAGCATTTGAACTTAACACACATGGAAACTTTCTTCACTAATATAGATTTTGTTTTGTTTTATTTTTATGTTTTAAGGCAATTGAGGTTAAGTGACTAGGAGCTAGGAGGTTGTGTCTGAGGCCAGTTTTGAACTCAGGTCCTCATGATTTCAGAACCGGTGCTCTATCCATTGTGCCTTCTAGTTGCCCTCCACTAATATGGATTTAACCTATTATTGATTTATTAGATAAGTCTCAGGGAAATGCCTAGGGAACTAACATTTTTCGCAACTTTCCTTGGATGACATAGCTAATAAATGTCCAAAGTAGAAACTGATCTTAGGTCTTACTGACTCTAAGACCAGCTCTGTACACACTATACCTCAGCTATCTCTCTGTATATAAGAAAAAAAATTAATATGATATGACTAATCAACGGAATAAATGATATGTTAGCAAGAAATATCTATGATTATAGGGTGAACTATATACAACATCAACCACTCAAAGGTCAGGTTCAGAAAACATTTGCTAATCAATTGATGAGACTCCATAATTCTTCTAGAGGTCTTCTAAGTTTTGAAATCTGCATCTTTCTCTCTGTAGAACTTAGGATCTCTGCATTTTCAGCTCTTTTCAGATGAAACAGATATAGATTTCCCAGCAGCAATATCCCATTAGCATATTTAGGTAGTTCCAACTGAGCACCAAATGTTGTGACCTACAAATTTAAGCTATATGTCACCATATGTCAAAAAGGCAAACATATCTATGATACATCATGGATGAAACTGACAGGTCTAAAATGACTCTACAATTTAATTTTGACTAAATTTGTTTTTAAGGAGGTAAACACTTTTGAAACTTCAGTGAATATACTGGAATAAAAAAACACAAATAGGTTGAGGAAGGAGTTACTAGTGTTTATTGATGATGTGGCACCTGTTTGATATATTTGAATTTCATTTATGAAACTTCTTAATATTGCATTAATATATTAATTTCAAACACAGCTCTAAAATGATAATATAAATAAATATACTTAACTGTGTTTTTGTATGTTCCCAAATTAACTAATTTTTATTTTGGAACCATTCCTGTGTCTTCTTGATGCTGTTATTTACTTAACTGAAATTCCCCTCTTTCCATTTTTCTTATTAATGTTCCATTGTTCTTTGCCATTTTCATCACAAAATATTACATGACCATATTGATTACTCATACATTTTTTCTTTGGTGATTATGGCAAAATTATGGGAGACAACTAGAGAGGTGATGAAAATACAAGAGCTCACTGAAATTATTGTTTATTTGACTTTTTAAATAAAAGTGTTTGACTATATGCCAAATTAAAAAGTGTTTGAGTCTCTTCACAAATTATTTTTAAAAACACATTAAAATTATATTGTGAGAAATATAGTCAAAACTTTCTCTAGTGATCCAGTAAATATAATGACACCTGACAAGTTATGCAGTGAAGGAGAGGGATATAAGATATTCACCAAAGCCTATCTGTACAACATGTGATCCACAGGTCAAAAGTGATCAATATTTTACTGCATGCTTGAAATTTTTAGAGAAAAAATTGACACATATATAAAACAATCAATAGATGTGTATGTATATCTCTGTATATGAAAAGAGAGAGAGAAATGCATTTTAATGGCAACAGTAAACAATATTCTTATATGTTGGTGATTAGCCCATCTTGAAAATGTTTATCTGCATAACAGAGGGAGAAGTACTTTTTTAATATGTGGAATTTATTCAATTTACCTTTCAGAAATATCTGTATGCTCTTATAGGCTATAAATGGTCAAAATACTAATAACAAAAATATGTCTATGTAAGTACTCAGAAAAAAAATAACAATCCAAAGTCAGCAAAATTTTTATTTTAATATCCAGAACACATATACTTGTAGGATTGTAGTATTCAATCATCTGCCTATCATCACATTATTATCATATACCTGCTGCCATTGTGTACCACACTAGAATGTCTAGATCAATTACTAATAATAATTGATATTTAATACAATTAATTATACTCAAATTCACATTCACTATAAAAATGAAGTCATGATGATATGTTCCAATATCAAAACCTCCTTTACAACATGACTATATAGACCAATTGATGATAAATTATTAGTTGCTGGAGTTGTTATTGCCTGTTGTTTTGTATAGTTTTGTTTCTAGACAATATAATAAGTTCTTGGGAGCTCATAGCCATTTGTTTCCTTTTCCTAGGATCTCTCATTGTAGTTAACACATATTTAATTTATCAATAAATAATGATGGCATTGAACTGAATTTTATCTTATTCATAGCATTACCAATTTTTCTAATGTCATTATGGAATAGACACTAATTTTATCTTCCATGACTATATCTTAATTAAAAAAAAAAACTATGCTACACTAGCATTGGACACAGATTTTAAAATTACTAACCCAATTTACATTTGAACTACCCAGCTCCAATTGTAATATACCTAAAAAAATCCACAATTTAGAATGAATTTTAATCAAAGGATCTGGGGGTTTTAGTAGTATGCACTTGATAATCTTTACCAACTGAAAATATATGAATTGTCTTTATACTACAATTTTTTCCTATGAAATAAAACAGAGGGAAGGGTAAACACTGAAATTTTCTTGTATATTCAGTATCTGGAAAGTCAATATGTGCTTGATATTTCAATTTCCTATTTTGTTTAGAATGATATATTTGTGAAAGACAAGAAATATAAAAATAAATCAGAACCATTTATAGTGAGGGTTATTTTTGAAGAGGGAACTTAAGAACAATATACAAATGAGACATTGAATTCAGTATCTAATATTACTAAGAAAAGTGAAATTCCCATGAAGCAACACTCTGTAACTATGGCAACCTTGCAAGGTAGCACAAAAGGGCTCATCTTTATGCAATGTAGTTTTACAAAATCTATCATTCTGAATGTGACAATATGTACCATCTTTTTTGGTCTGCTGTGACATCCCAATACATAGACATTATTAAATATAACCAATGCCTCATTTATTATCAGTCAAGAAAGTTACATTTTAAATACAAATGTTTGAAATTTTAAAAGAAGGGTTTACTCAGTGAACTTCACTAAAAATAAATTACCATAAGGAAAAGGATTGATGCCAACTTGGCCAATGCTCTTGTTTTAAATATAATTAAAAACATAAATATTTATTTATATGCTCATTTCCAAGAACCATTCAATAGTTTCTTAAGGAAAACTCATTAATGTGTTGTGACCACCCTCATAGTGAAGCCTATAATAAATCTGTTTGACCTCCAAGAGTACCAGAAATTGAGAGTATTAAGTAATAATGTGCAGGTGAACCTGTCTAGGTGACTTTTGAAACATACTTGTTGAAATCATCAGTGATAAGTATGCATGCAATTTTCATGATAAGCTCCTTTCTAAACAAAATATATTTCATTCCATTTAAACATGTTGGATGGTAAAGTTACTAGACAATCTCAAACAAGGGCTTGGGGTTAATCTGATGGATGTCTTTTTGTCTATGGTATCCAATTTTGACTATTTCTGCATATTTATGAGCTCCTGGATCAATGACTAATTTATTTTTAAAAAGAACACTTAGACAAGTTTTAAAAGGACCAGAAGTATGATTTTATGCAGTTTTCTTTCCCAAACTATTACTTTTCAATGAAACAAAAATATTTGGGAATTCAAACCCATAGACAGTGTAGAATGCTAATGCAATAATGAATTGTGCATGTGGGTCCTTAACCTTGGGTTTAATTAACACTGAGATTTTTTTTATTTTTTAAATTATTTTGCAGACCAGAAAGAACTGTGTTCATGTTTCCTCCTAAATAGTCTATTGAGTACATAACCAAACAGAGACTATTGGCTTAATTAATATGAAACCACACAATATATGTACCATAAAACTCTTCTGAATATTGCTATTGCTTGTACAAATCCATCAAAAAAGATAAAATGTATATCTTTGGAAACAAAACCCAGTAAATATAAAGAAAAAAAAACTAGTAACATGTGAGAAAGGAGGAGGAAGGGAAGGGAAGGAGATGGACATCCAAATTACAAAATACCTCTAGGTGTTGCTTAGAAATATGAAAGTAAAATTCTCCTTCAGCAGCAGGAAAACAAAGTCTGGGAAAAACAGAAGATTCTATAAACTATCTTTTCCTTTTGCAAAAATTCAGCTTCTGCAATTGAATTAAGACCTTTCAGTAAGAGGAATAGTAGCACACTATAGCATAGCTAAATCTCCTTCCCTCATAAAACCTCCCAGGATCTCAGATTGTTCAGCTTAAAAATAAATGCACACATGCTTAGAACAAGGATTCACATATGTTACCTTGAAGACTAAGGAAGATGGGTATTTAGTATTTCAAAATAGATTGTACTTTTCAAGTCCTGATGCCCTTGATATTAAATAAAAAAGCATAGACTATTTTTTATATAACAGATAACAAATATATGTAAGTTCTTGTAATTGGAAAATGTATTGAGAATATAATTAATTAAATCATTGAGTCTTATTTAAACCATACTATAAAAGAATTAAAGGTGTGAATATCAATCATTATAAATCTATGGAGACACAATGTATGTACATATATGTGTATGTAAGTATACATGCATACACACATGTGTATGTATGAACATGTGCTTCTGTCTATAGGCAAACATATAGATGTGATGTATATATGTATTTATATATGTCATATGTGTATGCATATATATATACACATATATATGTTTGTTTCTGCTACTCCAAAACAGAAATTATGGGTCATTGATAAAGTATTTTCAGCTTTCTTTATTATTTAAAATACCTATAATCCAAATGAAGAAAAAAAAAAATCATGATAACACACTCTGATGTTACTCAGCATTTCTCCCCACCTTCCCATGTTCCTGGGGCAAGATTCCATTAACAGACCCCCAAATCCATGAGTCAGGGATTGCAAAAAAAAATCTCCAAATCCCATAGTCAAGTTCCCCCTCTTCTTTGTGGTGCCGTGTGGACCCTGGAAATAGGTTATGGAAGTTTTTCGGATAATTATAGACATCTAGTATTCAAGGCAACAGCCTTTTAGGAGCAAAAACTTATAGGCAGCTACAACCCTTTAGCACCAGTGCTACAAATCCCTGTATTACATACATCAGGAGAGACAATCCCATAGTATCATGCTGCAAAGTTTTTAACTGCTAATTCCTCAGTGCCATGGCAGAGAACACTATAGTAGCACAAGACACCTTTCTGAATTGTTAGTATCATCAGAGAACTCAAAAGAGGGAGTGGAACATGACACCATGAGAATGTTTAAGTGCATATATGACATATAGATTATATAACGCTCTACTAAACCTGAGGGAGAAGAGCATAATATCCAGCTGGGGCTAGTTATCAAATGTTCTTGTTCATATACCTAATACTTATATTTCAAAACCAGGGAAAGATATAACATTGAAGGAAAACTATAAATCAATATAAACAATAAACAATGATTCAAATCTAAAAAAATAAAAATCCCATCAAACATACAAGAGGAACTTATTCAAGAAATCATTCATTAAGAATAAGTAGGACTTATGCCAGGGACACAAGGGTGGTTCAACATTAGATTGAACAACCAGCATAACCATATTAAAATTGAAACATCCCAAATCATCAAGATTATTTCAATAAATGCTGAAAAGTCTTCTACAAAGTATATCATTTTATGATTAAAATGAACAAACATAAATTTTAGACATTGTAGGACCTTTTAAAATATCATAAATGACATCTATCTAAACCAAAAAAATCCAACCCATTATATTCAATGCTGATTTACTAGAATAGTTTAGCAAAGATGCTAAATGAAAAAATTAATAGCTTTAGCAAAGTTGTCGGCTACAAATCCTCAAAAATCCACAGCATTTCTTTATATTTATCAAAACACAGTAAGTAATCTGAAAGGGAAAGCCCATTCCAAAGAATTAAAAAATGCATCAAATATCTGAAAAGGTCTATATGAATTAATATAGAGTAAAATAAGCAAAGCCAAAAAAAAAAAAGAAAAAACTTAACAATAGACAAAGTAATTATAATTATGTAAATGAAAAGAATATCTAGACATTCCAAATCAAAAATACATGTAAAAATTATCAATACCAAGGAAAACTCTATTAAAGAAATATGACATGATAACCAACCTTTCCTTTCATGAAAGTGTGAAGTACACAAGTGTTACCATTGTTTTTGCACTTTTTCAATGTATCAAACAGTTTTGATAATTTTTCAGTTCTCTAAAACTTAGTTTGTTATATTGGATGATTCTTTAAGAGGATGAGGAAGAGTAAATACCTAAGATAACTATGATGATAAAAGAACAAAGGAAATTGACAAAAGACACTTTTTAAATAAAAAGAATGTTAACAGTCAAAGGAACCTTCAAAATCATTTAATTCATTGTACTTATTTTTTAGTAATAAAAACTTAACCTAGAACATTTTGGATTACTTCAATTATTATTATTGGAATACTCAATAATGATGGTCACCTGTCAAAACATAGTTTTACTGTCCAAAAACAGCAAAAGGAACCTAATGATATTACACAAAAATAATCAAGAATGTTCCCTGAGAAACTTTCACATTTTGATGATTAGCTCTACAGAGATTACACCAACAACTAGAATTAAGGTTTCTAAAAGTTACAATTCCTAACTAAATTAGGTTGTATTCAGGGCATTATATGGATTTTTTCCAAGATAAATCAATACAGTATGGATTTAATTTCCTAGATTGCTAAATTGTGTGTACAGTAGGATTTTCAAATGTCTTCTATTAAATAAGCTTGCTGACTTGTAAATATTTTAATGGTGATGAACTTAAGAAATATTTCCCTTTCTATAAAGAGAATGCCAGATGGTACAGTGCTGAGAAGACGGAGGCAAAGAAGCTAATTTTATAACAAAATCTGATGTTGCTTTGAAGATCTTCTGTGCTTGAAAAATAGCTTTAGTCCTCAAAACCACTTAGTATCAGATTAATGAAATTATTAGAAATTATTCTCATAAGGATGTTTTGTGATGACCACATATTTTAAAATCAGCCAAAGTCAGGAATTCAGGTTAAGGGAAAATCTTCAACCTTTATTCTCAGTAGAGGTGAAGAAGGATCAGAAGTGAAGGGGGGATCATGATAGCAATGTGTGCAGCTGAGTCAAGAAACTAGCCAGACCAGAAACCAGTCAGCCTTCCCTTTCTGTTCCTTTCTCCGCCCCTCTGCCTCTACCCACCAAAATCGTCATTTCCTATACAACACATCAGGACTTGCACAAAGAGTGGGCAGGGGCCATTCTTTCTCCAAGCATATATATTAATAGAGTATTGTCCAATTACTATTTAGCCTCATGTGCTTGGGACCTCAGTGCATCAACTTGAACTTCAGCCCATTACAATGTTTTATACTTTTAAACTAGATATCATTTATTTAATAATATCCTCAAAATTAGGATTAAAATACTCTTAGCTAGGCTCTAGTATATGGTTGTAATGGGAAACATGGTCAAAAATATATTGAGATCAAAAGTAGTCATTAATGCAAGGGAGCAATGAAATTATGAAGCAAGCAATAGACTATTCATCTTTGAGAAAAGGTCTCTGACAGCCCTATCAATAATGAGAATGTTTTGACAGAAGGTAAACATTGTAGAAATATATTTAAAAATATCTAAGAAAGATCTTGTAAAGTTGGGTGCCAAAGAGACTCTAGGACCTAATCATATTTTATGATGTATCTATTGCAAAAGTTCACAATAGTTACAATCATACATATACATATACAATTAGATAAGAAGAAAATTACTCATATTTATTTAGGGTTATCATAAGATTTATAAATAGTATTTAGTTTCTTCATTTTACAGATGTGTGAGATGAGGTCCCGTATCCAATATTTGGTTTTTGTACCCATTATTGTAATGCATTAGTCTTCTCTATTACTTATCATTGGCCATTTTTTCCTCAATTTCTTCATCAATTAGGTGTAACTATTAGCAAAGAGGCCATGCCCTAAAAGAACTGGATCCTCACTCTTCTGCTTCACTTTCCTCTTTTCTTTTCTCTTCCACAGACTCCCAACAAGCTCTCCTTATATTATGACACTTTAGATAGTGCAGTGGATAGAGTGGAAAGTTTATCTTCATGAGTTCAAATCCAGTCTCAGATGCTTATGAGCTATGTAACCATGGGCAAGAGACTTATCCCTGTTTGCCTCAGCAAAATAAAAGATTGCTTTTATCTTTAACCATCTCGAACTTTTGCCAAGAAAATCCTAAATGATGTCATGAAGAGCCAGAAACAATTGAACAACAATATACTGTCCCTCCAGTCCATTTTTTTATAACACTTGCTCATTTTATCTCTGCCACACTGTCCCTGAAAAGAGTATATTAATGTCTGCTTTATGTCCTCCTCACCATGCATGTAATTTTCCACACTAATGTCAATTCCTACTCATTGTTTCACTGTGTTTATTGTTTCCCGTAGAATATAAACTCCTTGATAGCATAGACTCTTTGCTTTTGTTTGCCACTTAGCACAGGGCTTTGGCACATGAATAAAAAAATGTGTGCAGCTGAGTCAAGAAACTAGCCAGACCAGAAACCAGCCAGTCTTCCCTTTCTGTTCCTCTCTCTGCCCCTCTCCCTCTACCCACCAAAATCGTCATTTCCTATACAACACATCAGGACTTGCACAAAGAGTGGGCAGGGGCCATTCCTTCTCCAAGCATATATATTAATAGAGTTATTTTTTATTCAACCATAATAATAATAATAGATAATCATTCATAACAATTGTAATAGATTAAATTGTCAATTCAGTAAGTCCTTTTTAATGTTTTCATTTAAAATTTAATCTAAGAGAAAATCTAAAGTAGTTTATATATTTACCTATCTATAGCTAGTGATATCAGTATGTACTCCATATAGATCTACATTTATAAATATATTCATATCTATATCCATATCTATTTCTATACAAAGATATTTATATGCATAAAATTATAAATATTTCTCAATATAGATATAAATATAGATTTGCATTTGGATATTAGGAGAACTTGATTTGAAAATTCATTATAGCATGAAGTTCCTAGCCTCATACCTCCCTTCTCTGATGAAAACTGGAAACTTGTCTATAACTTATAGTCTTGGAGAGTTGTCTGAGTCCCTGACAAGTTGCGTAGATTGTCCTTGCTTAAATTGATAGCCTATATCATGTGAGAGACTCAAAGACATGTCTTCTAGACTTCAAGGCTAACTCTTTATGTAACACCCTAAGCTACCTCTTAATATGATTAACAGACTCTTGAAAAAAATATAGATACTTGTCAAATTCTTTCATCAATGAGGTTTGGAGAAATTTAGCTATTACTTCATAAGATCAAAAGATTTAGATTAGGAAGTTATCTCTCTAGAAACAGATTAGCACTTTTTTTCTTTTATATATAGAGTTTCATTTTTCTCCCAATACATGCAAAAGCAAATTTTAACATTCCCTTTAAAAACTTTAAGTTCCAAACTTTTTCCCTTTCTCTTTTCCTCTCTTCCTATACCTCTTCATTGAAAAGGCAAGCAATTTGATATAGTTTATACATATGAATAGTCAAGCAAAGCATTTTCATAATAGTAATGTTGAGAAAGAAAACATAGACAAAAAAACCTCAAGAAAAATAAAGTAATAAGAATACGCTTCAATCTGTGTACACTATAAGTTTTTTCTTTGTGAATAGATTGCATTTTTCATCTTAAGTCTTTCTGAGTTATCTTGGTTCATTCAAATGATCAGAGTACCTAAGTCTTTCATAGGTAATCATCTTGTAATACTCCTGTATTTCATAATTGTTCAGTTTATGGGTATCTTTCCAGGTTTTTCTGGGAGCATTGTGCTCATCACTTATAGAACAAAAATATTCCATCATAATCACGTACCACATTTTGTTCAGCCATTTCCCAAATGATGAGCATTCTTTTAATTTCCCATTCCTTGCCCCAGAAAAGATCTACTATTAAAATTTTTGTACATATAAGTCCTTTTCCTTTTTGTTTTTTATCTGCTTAGGGATGCAGACCTAATAGTGGATGTGCATGATTTTATAACCCTTTGGACATAGTTACCAATTGTTCGATAGAATGATTGAATCAGTTCACATCACCTTCACCAGTTATTATTTTCTTTTTTCTTTTATTTGCTAAACTAATAGGTATGATGTAGTACCTCAGAAGGGTTTTAATTTGCATTTCTCTAATCAATGATGAATTAGAGCATTTTATCCCTTATCATTATAGTTTAGATTACTTTATCTTAAAACTGCTAATATATTTTGATCATTTATGAATTGAGGAATGGTTCTTATTTTTTATATAAATTTGACTCAATTATCTACATATTTAAGAAATGAGGCCTTGAAAATTGCTTCAAAATTTTTTTCATGGTTACTTTTGCTTACTATATTTTTTCTTCATTCTATCCCCCCATTTATTTATTTTCTCTCTCCTTTTATTCTATTTCTCCTCAAAATATTTTCCTTCTAACTACCCCCATCCCCAATCCCAATCTGCCCTCCTTTCTAGCAATCTTCTCTTCTTTTATCCTCTTCCCCTCCTAATTTTCTGTAGATTAAAATGGATTTCTATATCCAACTGTCTGTATATGTTATTCCCTCTTGGAACCAATTTTGATGAGAATAATGCTCATTCACTTTTCCCTTCACTTCTATTCTCTTCCCCTCCATTATGAGAGCTTTTTATTGCAACTTTTATGTGTGATAATTTACTTTCTTGCATCACATTTCTCTTTCTCCCAGGACATACCTCTTTCACTCCCTAATTTTATTTCTTTTTTAGCTATCACCTCCTCATATTCAACTCCCTCCTGTGCTCTCTATGTGCACGTCTTTTAACTCCCTAATAATGAGAAAGTTCTTATCAGTTACAAGTATCATCTTCCCATGTAGAAATGTAAACAGTTTAACCTTATTAAGTCTCTTATGATTTCCATTTCCTGTTTCCCTTTTTATGCTTTCCTTGAATCTTGTATTTTAAAATCACATTTTTAATTCACCTCTGCTCTTTTCATCAAGAATGTATGAAAGTCTCATTTCATTTTGCTGGGTAGACAATTCTTGGTTGTAATTTTGAGTCTTTTGCCCTCTTCAAAATTACATTCCAAAAGCTCCTTGATTGTTAATAGAGAAGTTGATAAATTTCGTGGTATCCTGGCTGTGGCTCCATGATACTTGAATTGTTTTCTTCTGGAGGCTTGTAGATTTTCTCCTTGATTTGGGAGCTCTGGAATTTAGCTGTGACATTCCTGGAAGGTTTTATTTTGAGATCTTTTAAGGAAGTGATTTCTGGATTCTTTTAATTTCAATTTACCCTCTCTTTTTAAACTCTCAGGACACCTTTCTTTGACTATTTCTTGAAAGATATATCGATATATAGGCTTTTTTTTTATTCTGACTTTCAGTTAGATCAATGAAATTTCAGTTATGTCTCTTGTATCTATTTTCTAGATCAGTTATTTTTCCAAAGACATATTTCACATTGTCTTCTATATTTTCTAATTTTGTTTTCTGTTGATTCTTGATTTCTTTCTTTATAAGGGTAAGCCTTATAAAGTCATCAGCTCCCATTTTTTGCTTGTCCAATTCTACTTTTTAAAAACCTTTTTCTTCAGTGAATTTGTGCCTCTCATTCCATTTGTTCAATTCTGCTTTTGAAGGCATTCTTCTTACTGGTTTTTTATGCCTTTTTGGCCTTTTGGTCTAATCTGTTATTTTATTCAGTTTTTGGTGTGTGTGTGTGTGTGTGTGTGTGTGTGTGTGTGTGTGTGTTTTGCTAAGATGTTGACTCATTTTTCATGATTTTTATGCATTCTCATTTTTCTTCCTAATTTTTCTCTACTCTCTTGCTTGATTTAAAAAAAATTCTCCCTAAATTCTTCCATGACCTGAAATCTATTCTTTTTTTTTTTTTTTTTGGTGGGGGCGAAGGGGGTTAGTTTAACATTGAGTGTGTGTTTTGATCTTCCCTGTCACCATAGTAACTTTCTATGGTCTGAATTTTTTTTCTGTTATTTATTCATTTCCCAGCCTATTTTTAAACTTTTAATTCTTTCTTAAAGTAGGACTTCGCTTAGATGGTAGAGGATGCATTGTCCCAAGCTCCAGGAGTTTTGTAGAATTGTTTTCAGCGATACTTCCAGGGACCTGTAAGTTTTTAGTTCTTCCAGGATGGTATGATCTAAGGGAAGGTGCTTACTCTTCTTCTGGACTATGCTCTGGTCTGTGAATGATCATAAACACTCTTTTCTATCTGTGAACTGTGAGGCAGGTCCCCACTCAACTGTGACCATAAACTCGTTTGCTCATGTTCCTCCTTGCCCAGGGATAGCCAGATCACAGAAGTGTGATCTGGACATGAGTATTTGAAAAGCAACAGAGCCCTGCTTCAATGCTCGAAAACAGACCCCTGTAATCTTTTTACTAACTGTTCAACCCCTTATTCTCTGTGAGATGAGAGCTTTTAAAGCAACTTCTGTTATTGCTGATACAGTGGCTCCCCAAAACTGCTCTTGGTTTGCTGAGACTAGAGCTGTTTTAGTGTAACCTGTGCTGGACTGAACTACACTCTCACCCACGGGCAACAGATCTTTTCTATTGACTTTTTAATTTATCTTGGGAGTCTATGGACTGAAAGGTCTGGGACCCACAACAGTTACCACTGATTCTATCACCCTGGGATCTATTTCTAGTCTGCTGAAGCCTAGTCTGTCATGAAGTGATCTGCACTGGAGTGTGCCTCTCTTTCACACCTTTGTTGCCTACCTTTTAAATTTACCTAGGCTAAATAATTATTTCACTCCATCTTTCTGTGGATTGTGCTGCTATCTAAATTTTTAGAATCATTATTTAAAGGTATTTGGAGGATTTGGGAGAGAACTCAAGCGAGTTCCTTCCTTTTCTCAGCCACCTGGGCTCCCTACTTCACTTTTTTCCCCCCGAGGCAATTGGAGTTAAGTGACTTGCCCAGGGTCACACAGCCAGTTAGTGTTAAGTGTCAGATAAAATTTGAACTCAGGTTTTCCGGAATTCAGGGCTGATTCTCTATCCACTGCACCATTTCTGCCCCCTCTTTTTTTCTTTTAAGGAAAATATTTAGACACATATTTCTCAAATAAAAAAGTCTTTCTCAACCTTATCTGAATGAAGAGATATATCTATATATATTTATCTATTTATTTATTTATTAGAAAAAAATACCCTCTTATAAATTCTTCTCCCTGCTTTTCCAAAAGGTTTGTCTCCTTTAGATAGAAAACTGCAAAAGGTGAAGAAGAAACTTTAAAATCAAGGTAAACTGATTAAAAGTAGTAATCATTCTTTGAAAAGGAATTATCTTAATCTAGTTAAATTTATCACATATTCTCATTCTTGACAGATTGAGTGGTTAAGGAAATAAATTTCTGGAGTTTAAACTTGGAAATTACTGTTGTTTTTAGTGAATTAAATTAATCAAACTTTTATTGAATCTATAAACTTTTCCTTGACCTTGACTGCTGATCACTCCCTCCACCCTAGATATTTTTTGAAAATATCATACAGTGTAACTCTAAAACAATTTATACTTTAATTTTTAGATTTTTAGATTGATGGGGTAAGCCTGTTCATCTCTGAAACCTTCTCCAAGCAGAAAAACACTTAGATAAGAACAATTTTATTTAATAAAATTGTCACTAATAGAACTGTGCATAAAGCACAAATTATTATATTTTTCCTTTGATAACCCAATCTATTCACCTCTTCCTCATTTTTTAACAGACAAAAAAATTGAGGGCCATGATATTTAAGTATTTTTGTGTGATAAAGATATTAAAATACTATTAATTAAATGCTACTACTTTTGTGAAACCACATCTTTCAATTTATCATCTTCCTTCCCTTCAAATCAGCTCCTTCTTTATATTTATCTATTTCTGGAAATTTTTTAATTTCAGGCTCAACATATAAACTTTTCTTCATGGAATTTCAGTGTTAGGAAAAACCCCAGTGACCTTCTAGTTCAAATCACATAACATACTTAAATCTCAATTACACTATTCCTGACAACTAATCATTCAGTCTTTACTTGAAGGCAGATATTAAGAGTAGCTTCAAAATTTGTCCATGACACTTTTAGATAGATCTAAAGTTCATGTCCCAGAAGTTTATGTTTTAAAAATGTCTACTTATTTCATTTGTTTTTTCCTCTTAATTAGGTCCAAAAATAAAAACAAAAACAAAAACAAAATTTAATCCATCTTCCAAATGGCTGCCTTTCTAATAATTCAAGCCATCTCTCATAATCTATTAAACATTCTGAGGTTTCTTATTTCCCATCCATTTAACTTACTGTTGTAAGCTATGAATTTAAGACTTTTCAACATTTTGATTGTCTTTGCCTGCATGTGCCTTTGCAAATGCCTATTTGCAAATGTCAAGCATATGCCTATCCCTGTATAACTGAAACAGTGGTGCCTATATTATACAATACTTAAGATGTGATTTAAACAGGAAAGACTATAAAGGAAGAATCACTTCTATCTTTGTGGAAACTGCCACTTAATGTATCTGAAAGTCAGGTAACCTAATGGGACTGCCTTCTAATACTGTTAATTCATATTGAACTTTCAGTCCATTAAAAACCATGACTTTTTAAATAAAAAAAAATGAAACCACATGCCATTTATGCCAACCTCACCATAAGAAAAATAAATTTAATTTTTGAGACTAAAGTTTAAAAAGTACACCTCTTATATTTTTTAAAATGAATTCAGATCAATGTTCTAACCCAGAGAAATCAGATTGAAAAGTAGGGCATGTATTCTGCAATACTCTCAAGTACACCTGAATCAGATCAAAATGTAATTGAGAAATTATTTATATATACATGTGTGTATGTATACATATACATAGATAGACACAGATATAAATGAATATTTATTTATCTACTCATATTTCCATGTGTTTGTATGTAGGTATAAAATACAGAATATCTTTATGTGTGTGGTTTAGTGGTGCTCAGTTCTATTTCAGTTTGATACCATTGTTCTAGATTATAAGAACTTTTTTTTTTTTTTTTTAACATTTACTCTATCTTTCAATGGGCTTGGCCATTCTCCTACTTGTGCTATTTGCAAATCTAATGAGTATAATTTCTGCCTTATACATGTTACTGATTTAAAAAAAAAAAAAACCTATAAATTGAAGCCATCTAGTAAACACCTTCTGCCAAATTAACACAGACCTATTCATAAATTATGAAACCAACTATTTAACCAGTTCTTAATTTGCCTATTAATTTTAGCAGCTAATAAATATTTTCCAACTTTTTTCATAAAATATGAAATAATTTATCACATGCTTTTATAATATCTATAATTTTCTCCTTTTGGATTTACCAATGTACCAACCCTAAAAAACGAATAATAACATTGTTTTAACTCTCTTAAATAGGGCATTTTCTCCAGTTTTCAGTGAGTTAAATATTTTACAAATATAAAATCTCTTATCAATGTCAATTATTGAAAAAAATTCCAACCTTATAATTGGATATGACTTTTCCATTTAATGGAGATATTTTGATGAAATACAGGTCTTAGAAAAATAATGGAAATTTTAATTTTTTTTTTCAGGCTATCTTCATCCTCGTGGGTTTTTCCAGAAGAATTTTAGGTACAGCCGCAAGAAATAACCTTAGGGCACAATGTTAATGTTTTCTACTAGAAAATTTTAAAAAAAATTATGAAAAAGAAATTTCACCTCCACTTCATTAGCTTACTGAGCATTTCAGCAAGCCTGAAATGAAATTGTATAAATGTGAGTGACTTAGTAAATCTGAGTGATCTTTATTTTCAGTTGAAAATTGAACAAAAAGCAAATTGCAAACAATATGATTATCTTTTGTTGTTGCTATTACTCCTTAATTCACTTTCATCACAAGGAACAAATAGAGAAGGGAGAGAAAGTAAAAAGGGGAAGAGAAGTAAAGGAAAGAAGTTATAAGAAAGGAGAGAAAATGGAGGTGAGGGAGAAGCAAAAGAGAGACAGAAACAGAATAAGACAAAATGGTAGAGGAGGGAAAAGAGAAGGAAAAGAGAAGAGGAGAGGGAACTTGATACTTTTATTCGAATACTGCATGATATTCTCATTTCAAAATCAATCTTTTAACACAAACTATATAGTTAGATGGTATACAGATTCTAGAGTTCAAGTCACATAGACACTTTCCCTAGTACAAACCCATCTTTTTAAAAGAGAAAATTGAAGTCCTGAGAGATTGTGACTTCCTCCAAATCACAGGGAAAATAAATGAATAGGTAGATAAAAAGAAACAATATTAATTCCTTACTACATGCTAAGCACAGATGATACAATATAGAAAAGGTGATAATCTTTGCTCTTAAGTAATTCATAATTGAATTGAAGTTAAAAAATATCTAAAATAATGTTCAGCTACAGTGCAATTGGAAAGAAACTGGGGATTCAAACTCAGGCTATAGGGACATAGATTTAGTAGTAGAAAGGACATTACAAGTCATCTAAGCTAGCTTTCTTATTTTATAGATGAGAAAATGGAAGTATAAGACACATTTAGGTATAAAATATAAAAAATGAGTTTCAAACCCTGGGCTTCTTGTTTTGAAATTAAAGTCTCATTCTACTGAATATACTGGTCGTATTCCTACAGATCTCCTGCTCCTTCCATATTGGCCTATTCTTGTCCGTCCTTCTCAATCCCCTATATTTTAAGGTTCTTTATATTTTTAAAAAGCAATAAATATACCAATAAGATATTTTTCCTTCTTGAGGTGAAAATCTTGAACCATAGAGGATTTTCAAGTCAAATAGAAATTGTTCTGGGACAAATTTTAATAACATTGAAAAAATCTTAATATCAAATTCAAATATTGAGGTTCTGATATTATGATAACAGTGTAAAGGCTATAACTTATGATGCTGCTTCAAAGTTACAAGGAATGGAAAAATGGCAAGCTGAAATCGATACTCATTTAAGCAATATTGATGGGAGGCCTCCTAATTACTGGGCTAACCGTAAAGCATAGTAATGTCACATGTATTACAAAGGCTATATCTAGCAAGCATCTAATAGTGTAAGATTTGAGGGAAAAAATGGAATTCTTTATTTCAGTATTTCAGCATGTATATCTTTATATATATGAATGAATCTATCTATGAATATGATGATGCAGAATCTGAATAGCCATGTCTATCTGCATGTGCACACACACACACACACACACACACAGAGAGAGAGAGAGAGAGAGAGAGAGAGAGAAAGAGGCAGAATATATATATGTATATGAATGCACATGCAAATTCATAATGAATAGACACATACATATTATATATTAGCTTTTTTTGTAGAGGATAATAGGCTATATCTCAATTCAAATATTATCTCTCAATAGCTATGCGATTATAAGGAAGTTATTTAAGAAAGTTATTTAATACTTTTTCATCTAATATGAATTCTGCCCAGGTATCTAAGTCTCTAAAAAACAGTTTGCTAATACAATTCATTTTTATAATAAGTTCAAATTTCTCCCATAAGGGAACAGGTATATGTGAAATGGAGACTTGATCATCAAATCTTAAAGTTACATGTAAGATTCCCAGCAGCATATTATACTGGGCACTTAGGTGGTATAGTAGATAGAGCAATGAGTTTGGAATCAAGAAGACTATTCTTAATAAATGTAAATCTGGTCTCAAATTTGAACTAGTTATGAACTCTGTTTGTTGTAGTTCTTCATCTGTAAAATGAGCTGTTTTAAGGAAATGGCAAACAGTTCAGAATCTTTGCCAAGAAAATCCCATTTGGGTTCATGGAGAGTTGGACATGACTAAACAACAATATTGTAAGGAGAAAATTTACCCTGAAAGATTTCCAAAAACTAAAAAGAGGGGTTCAGAGTGATCATGGATTTTAATTAACCATTCATTAAACTAATGACTAAAGCTGAATGTTTTCCACCACAACCTATCTTATTAAACAATAGCATTAATATAGTTGATACAACTGGGAATAACCATGCATGTGTAGAACCATCTGTAAACTCACTGAGAGCTGAACAATTCAAGGTGTCCACCAATTCAATAACTGTAAGTTCTTTTCCTTGGTGGTTATAAGTGATAAATCACTTGAAGTTTAGGCTGATACTTAAATTGCAAAGATAGCCAGTGAAGTATGTCATTACCAGAATGATAAGTCAATTATACACGTAAGAGGTATTGAAGAATTCTTGATCAGTCAAAATAAGATCAAATTAAACCAATACATTTTAAATGACTATAATTCTGGTATCCATAATTCAATCTGTTCAATACCACAACTTCAGGAATTTCAGGGGGAGGGAGACTACATTAATTATAGTAGCCTTTAACATAAAGAGCATTTAAATTGCACTGATTATACAAATTTTATAAGTAAATTATACTTTACTTAAGCTCATAAGGAAAACTAATTATCTTGCATATGCCTTAAAGAATATTTATAAAGTATAATCATAATGATACATATGTATATGTGTATATACATACACACATGCATGTGTGCATGGTATTTAGAGGTTACTACTTTCTGTGTTATGTAGAAGAGTCAAAATTAATTTTGTATAGAATATTTTCTTAATTTAATTTCAAATTTAGGAAGCTCATCCCAATGATAGTTCATGGAATCTTAAAGTTCGTTAAAAAGGAAAGGAAAAAATGGTCCATTGCTAATTTATAAGTGAAACATTCTTCCATCCATCATACAAAGATTTGGATTTAGAAAAAAGGTAGCAATTGGATGGCCCCTAATTTTCAATAGTCTAATTCTATAACTTTAAAGGTGAGTAAACTAGAGCACAGAGAAGGCAACTGGATTCAGTTGTAAGAATTCTAGATTTAGAGTCAAAATGTATTTTTACTTGTGCAATCTTTCTGAACCACTTTCCCTATTTATCAAGTAGGTTGGATTAGATGGCCTTTAAGGTACCTTTCACCACTAAAGCTAGCATTCTGTTATCTACCAGCCACCCACTGTGTGAATGCCAGTATAGGTTTTTTCTTTGTTTTTTGTTTGTTTGTTTTAGTTTTAGTTTTTTATTTGTTTATTTGTTTAGTTTTTGTTTTTTAGAAAACTATTGTAGAATAGAATTTTCTTCTATGGAAGGTTGCTATGTGGAATGGAGATCTAAGTGGGTGACACTTGTTTCATTAGAATTAAGTTTGAACTGAGTACCCAGGCTAGTAGATCTGGCTCTACAGAAAGTTTCTCAAGGATAATAATGAGATAGATATTTTTTTAGAATCACATTGCTTCTGTATCACAAAAAGATTAAAGAAAAGATAAAAGGACATACACACATTAGAATATTTATGGCAGCTCTTTTTGTGGTAGAAAAGAATTATAAAATGAGGCTATACCCATCAATTAGGTAATGATTGAACAAGTTGCAGTATATGAATGTGATGGAATATTGTCATTCAATAAAAAATGATGAAGGACATAGTTTTAGGAAAAACATGGGAAGACCTTTATGAACTGATGGAAGATAAATGATCAAAACTAGAAAAATACTATACAGAATAATAATGAGAATTGTGAATGATTTAGTTACTCTGTTAGGTTCAATGATTCAAGACAATACTTACAGATTTATGATGAAAAATATAATCCAGCTCTAGAGACCTGATGAAATCTGAACATTTTTTCTTGCTTCTTTTTTTTGCAACAGGAAAATGCATTTTGCATGACTTCAAATATATATTGCTTGCCTTTTGAGTGGATGAGGAATAGGCTCTAGGAAGGGAGAGAATTTTCAACTATTGTTTTTAAATTCAATATTAAAATAAGTATTTTTAAAAATAAAATTCCAATGTCTACATTCACTGTCAAATTTGCCTGCCCTTTGCTTAATAAGATGGACAAGTATTAATTAAAATAGCATATAATTTTGCCTTTTTGAACTTTGTTTTAGAATTTTCATACTCTTTGAGAAAAACTTTGCATTTTAAAAATTAAAAATATATAAATATATGCATGTATGTATAATACATTAAATTTTTATATAACACTTAAAGATTTGAAAATAACTTTATACATATCATCTCATTTTATCTCAAAAATACTTTGGAAACAGGTGTTATTATTATTATGCTATTTTATATAAGAGGAAATTGTAATTGGCAGAGCTTTAGTGATTTGTCTTTTTTATGTACCTAATAATTTTCCAGGACAAGATTTCAACTTAAGAATGTGTTACTCTAAGTTCAACTTTCTATCTGCTATGGATATCTGGATTGCAAGTAGATGTGCATTTATTGATTTAAAACATATAAATACTAATACTTAACAAATTAATCAGTGAATAAGGGGACATTTAAAACTGTTTCATGTCTCTTTAAACCTAACTTCATTAAGGTAACAATACTACTGAGATACCTATTCAAATTACTTTCATTAATATGTAAATCTCTATAATTCTATGCAACTTGGGGAATATTTCTTTTAAGATTTTCCTGTTTTATATCCCATGCATGGATTTTAAGTCACAGGAATATTTTAAAAAGACACCTATAAGTTAGATCTATGGAATACCTATCAAAAATGGCACTATATTAAGACTGTAATGTTAATTTCTTATTTTTCTATATAGTATTCAATAGCATTAGTGTTATCAATCCTCTGTAGGTGAAAACAAACAATTGAGGCACAGAAGTATGATGTGTTTATATAAGGTCAAAGAGAATGTAGCATGACTGGAACTGTGTATCTCAGGTATTTTGAATTGCTAAACTTCATTCTATTTTTATTCTTATCATCTCCACATACTTGGAAATAGGAAAACCAGAGGTTGAATCTCAATACATTTATTAATACTATCATGTTGGAAAAGATAATATTTTTACCAAAATATTTTTAAATTTTTAATTGTATTTAAAGAAATTATATATAAATATATTTACATATATATGTGTATCTATAAATGTATGCACATATACATATAAATGTATAAAGAATAAGCTTTGTGTTCATGCTAAAATAGAAGCATTGTTGTTTTCTTGGGCTTTCAGAGTAAAATGAAAACTAATATTTAAAATAAATTTTTCTTAGTTTTAAGCATTCATCTCTCATAGTTATAGAATTAAAGGACTAGAATTGACCCTATCTATATAATCATTTACATGATTTAAAAAAAAACTACCCAACTTTAAATATGAAAGGTTGTTAATTTTTAAAATGCACCTGTCTTCTAAAAAAATTATGTATTTTAAATATACTCTTTCAATACCAAACATATCATGGGAAAAATTCAATATTTATCTTTATTTCAATATATTAATTTAAAATTTCCCTCCTATCAACAAATATTGCCCAAAGTTCTAAACTAAAATTGTTTTTAATATTTATCTCAGTTATTCAAAGAATATTATCTTCAATGACCAAGCAAAATGCATAAAACACTGAAAGAAATGGAGATTAACATCTGACAAGTTAAGCATAGTTGAACTAGGCTTTGATATTTTTAAATGTACTAAAGTTATGCTCTAAGGTTTAAATGGTTCAGAACCAGAAGAATGATAGGCATTTTCATGCATTAAAATACTGCTTGTCATTATAGAGAGACCCCTAAGCCTGCAGGCTCTTAGGTCTCCAATAAAGTAAAATGCCATGAATTTCAGGGATCTCATACTGTGAATACTTTTTGCCTGTGGATATTATTTGAGTAAGCACAATCTCTTCAACTTGGTGTTGATATCCCCCATGGATGAAGCTATCAGCTGAAAGTATGAGTCTCTAATATTTTATTTTCTTATTAAGACGGGTTGTAAGTTAGCATAGAATAAGGATACTTATTCATTTCACTAATTACATGGATTTCTATGTGCTCCATGAGTTCCAAGGGGTAATATCTTCTCATCACAATCATACCATTTATTCATACCTGCTACAAATGGTAACTGAGGTATTCTAGAATCAATGTCAATTTCTCAGGCAATGTTAAAAAACAATAATGTTAAATCTTTAATAGCAAGATATTTATTTTGAATGCACAAACACACACAGAGAAACATAAACATTCCCCTAATGCAAGAGGAAAGAATTTTCTACTAAGCTTCTTCCTATGGCTACGTGGGCAAATGTCAAAAATATACCTTGAGAAAAAACCAAGAATGGTGCCCTCAAATCACCTTTTAAAGGCAAATTCATTTTGGTACAGGGAGAACTCGGGAAAGTCCCTCATGGATTAAAATTTAAATGTTTTCTCATTGGAAAGGAAGAATGCAAGATGCTAAACTGCCAGTTGCGGGAGTAGCAAGCCATCTGGTAATTTTCTATTTTAATTATTTTTTGTTACCTAAGCACTGATCTCACTTGTTTCTAACTATATAAAAATTCCAAATACTTCCAATATCTTCTATTTTCAACAATTGAAAACAAAGCTCTAGTCATCCTGACCATGGTTCTGTTCATCTCTTGGTGTTTTTCTAATATTTGCCCCATAACAATTATCCTAACTTTTCATAATTTTTCTCAATTCTCTATTAGGTCCCAGACTTTTCAGTTAGGGTGATGAAGTCACTTCCTCCTTTACTACAGTCAATTAAATTCAAGAAACATTTATTAAAGGCATGCTATATTCAAGTCACTGTAACATTAGAGATACTTTTTTTTAAAATGAGTCTCTCCATACAGGCAAAGACCTTATATTCTACATGGGGAAGGGGCAGGAGAATAATTGATTGTGAACTTCCCAATCTAAAATTCTTCCAGTTTCAACATATAACTGTTTCTCTGCTTTCCTGATTCTTCCAGGTTAGAGTCTTGACCCTTTGACCACAATAGTTTCTCCATAAACTTGTCCCCATTATTGCTTATTTTTATTGACTTAAGCTAGAGAAGTCTCTTCACTTCCACTCTTGAGTTCCTGATTGCATTATGGAGATAGCAATGGAGTTAGTAGACCTGGGGATCATAGACATTTGTCACCTAACTTCTTTTGAATGTCATTTTCTTCATCTATAAAATGAGGGAAGTGGACTATATTATTTTTAAAAGCCTTTCCTAGTTTTGATGGTATTAATTTCTTTTGGTCTCTCCAAATTTCAGCCATCACATTATTCACTCTACTATTCATTCCTATTCAGGCCTTAAAATCCCTTCTTCCTCCAATGATTCCAGCTTGCTTGATTGCTTTTCATCTAGATTCTGTAGAATACTTCTTGTCTATGCTCATGTTAACATTGTGTTATCAATCAATCAGTAACCCTTAAACACTGAGGTTGCAAAGTCAAAAGGTAGACACTATCAACAAAAAGATAGCAATATACTCGGGGAGAGAGCATGACAACGATTTTGAACAAATAGAGTATATAAAGGATAAATAGAAATAATCAAAAGATAGAAAACACTAGAATTAAAAGGGATGGGGAAAACCTTAGGATAGAAGTGAGATTTTAGCTTGGACTTGAAGGAAACCAAGAAAATCAAGATAAGTCACACACACACACACACACACACACACACACATTCACCAGCTAATTTAATAACTTCCATTGGAAATAGATTCCTTGCTATCCATCTTTATATCAATACCTTAGCACTTAATGTGATATTCTGCATATACAATAAGAGTCTTCAACAAAAAACTTACCAAAGAAGTGAAAAAATGAATGAATGAATACACCTAATCTCACATTTTAAGTATTTTCAGAAACAAAAAGGAAAAAAATAAGTTTACCATTTTGGTAATGCCCATTAGCTCCAAATGTTCACAACACATGCCACTGATATCAAGATCCTGTATTTGATACACATGTTGGCTAATTAATTATCATCTGTTCCTTAAGTGACCAAAAACATAGCCAACTGATTTTTCTACCTAAAAGTTCCTAATATTGTTACAAGACAAGATGAGATTGTACAGAAAGAGCACATCAATTCCAAGCCCAATACTAGGAAAACAGCTCCTAGTTTATTCATATCAGAATGCTAATATTGTTTTTAAGAGAATAATATTTTTAAAATTATAAATATAATAAAAGAAATACAACCTATTAAGTGCTAGGTGGCTTTTGGTATTTGAACATTTAATTTCTAGAAACATTATTCAAAAGTATAAAAATTTGAGAAATTTCCCTCCATATTCCCATTAATGCCAGAGATATTTTCCATGTGTTTATCAGAGGAAGCATATGCATTAAAATAATTGTATTCTATGCTCTCAGCTTAGACTTCAGTAGATAATAATGCAGCAGAAAGAAAAAAAAAGAGTGATAGGATTGTGTGCTAAGGGCAGCTTCTAAGTTTGTCCTGAAGTTTTCAAACCACAATAAATTACTACTTCATGAACATGAAGGTTAAGATGAGTATTATTAATGATATTGGAAAGGAAAGTTAATTCAACAATTGTCTGATTATAGAGATCACTCTATCACTAAAACATAATAAAACCTACACATTTTTGCATTATGGGTTTGCATTTGAGTTTCCAATTTGAAAACAAGATTCAAAGTTATTGGAAGAAGTCAGGATTTTGCATTAATGTATCTCTCTACCAATCAAACCTCAGTAAAAAAATCTTCACCTGTAGAGTATTATGCATTTTAAATGTGGAATTATAATTTTATGGATACTGACCTTTCTAATTTTAAGTCCCAACTAAAATCTCATTTTTTTAACTAGAAGACTTTGTCATCTTTTATTCTAGTTTTTCTGTTTCCTATTAACCCTGTATACATTTTGTCTCTGTGTGTGTATGTGTGCATGTGTTCACATTTTCTTTCTTGGTAGATTCCAAATTCCTTGAGGAAAGCGACTGTCTTTTGTTTCTTTTTATATTCCCAACAATTACAACAGAGCTTGGCATACTGTACGTACTAAATAACTGTTAATAGATTAATAATTATAATATTAATGCCTAGCATTTAAGTTTTAAGCTTTGCAAAGTTCTTTACTAATATTAACTTATTTGATCCTTACTACAACCCCAGGATACAGGTGCTATTATAATCCCTATTTTACAAATAAGAAAACTGAGGCAGACAGAGGTTAAGTGACTTTTCCAGAGTCTGGAGACTAGATTTGAATTCAGGTCTTGCTGACTCCAGCTTGGTGCTCTGGGTCAATTAACTTCCTTTAAGAAAATTAAGGGCAAAAGTGTGGTTTTTCTGTATTGGAGTAAGGGTGCTTTGTTAAAAATATCATTTTAAAATGCTCTTGTAAAATTAATAGAATTTATTGGCCTTTTCCTATCAGTGCCAGATTCTGTCTTTCACCCAGATTATACATTAATCGAAATTGAAAGTGCTTTTGAAGAAATATAAACAGAAAGCTACTACACAAAATCTTTGAGATTTTAAAAATGCATTTGTTATGAGTGTAGAAGATTCCATTCAGTTTTATGCCAATTGAATTTTAATAAACTCCATTCATTTCCACGAACAAGCTAATTAGCATAACAATTTAAAAAGTTAAAAAAGAACCCCTAACATTTGTGAACCATTTTGGACCATTTTATAAGAGCTCTCTAAAGAATCTTGTGAAAATGTGATTCTTTTAGAAGTCAGAAAAGATAATATTTCATAATTAATTTTGTCTCTCATTGGATTTAATATGACACACTATTGCAAAGTTTGCCTAAGGTTAAAATAGGATTATTAGTAAAGTGGGCAAATAAGACATAATACCCTGAGAATCAAATGATATGCATAACATCTACAATTCACCTTATTTTCCACATATTTTAATGATTTCTTAGATATAGAACTGAAAAAAAAAACCCTTTAAACATAATTTAGTGCAATTCCTGAATTTTTAAAAAATGAATCAGAATTTTCAAAAAGGTTTTTTGAATTTCTGAAAGTCTCACAGTTACTAAGTATTAGAGCTACTATTTGAATTCAGGACATCTATCTCCATTCTTTGCACAATATTTCGGTCTGTTGTTAGGACTTGGTAAGATTAAGGAATGAAATATGAGTGTTTGCTCTTTATTAAGAGGTTCAGTGTGGTTTTTATTTTTTTTTAATATCCCATTTCATTCATATATTCTGAAATATTGACTGCCCCATATAAATTGCTAAGTAATGCAGAGATATAAATATGGCTGAAGGGAAGCCATTAATAAAGATATCAGTTACCTTTTATGTTAATGTTTAAATTAACATTGGCTAGTTAAAATGCTATTTGATTATAATGGAATCCAACAAAATTCCTACATTGCCTAAAAAGCAATGTGGACCTTTTTAAACTTAGAGAATGTGACTTTTAATTCTAAAAATTTAATTCTGAATAGTATTTTACAGGGAATCATATTTTTACTAGTATATGTAAAAAGAGTAGAAAAGATATGAGCAGAAAAGTTTCAAAATGGTTGTGAAATGACACTATTTCCTTTAATAGGAAAAAAAATTTCTTGTTTAACTTGATAATGGTGAAGAGAAATACATTTTACATTTGTAAAAATATTCTTATGCATGATTTAAGTGAAAAAAAAATTGCTCAAGCTCATCTTGATGGATTTATTTAATACAGTTTCTATTTCCAAAGCCAAAAATCAGGTGAAACTCTGGATTGCTGTAGACAATCAAGCCCAAATTGAATTCTTAATATACATTGTTAAAGACCTATCAAAAAAAATTAAGATTTGTGAATGCAGATAGCTTAAACAAGGAAACGTGATGCATTTTTATTTATTTATTTATTTATTTTTTGCCGAGGCAATTGGGGTTAAGTGACTTGCCCAGGGTCACACAGTTAGGAAGTGTTAAGTATCTGAGATCAGATTTGAAGTCAGTTTCTCCTGACTTCAGGACTGGTGCTCAATCCACTGCACCACCTAGCTGCCCCTATTTTCTATATTTTTCTATATTTTCTATAAAACATTTGCCCATAGATCATTAGGTAGAGACAGAAATAATTAAAATTAGGCTACATTTACTGAAATAAATGAATTACATTCTGAAGCAGAAACCTTTTTTTTTTTTATACTTAATAATTGTTGGAATTCAGTAATCTACAACAATCATATGCTTTACTAAGTTGTGAATTGGATAATTTTAATACTGTTTACCAAGTAATTATCATTGGAATTTTGATAGCCACACCACAGATTTCAGTACAGACTCATTTATTAAGGGTTTGTTATATGTAAAGTTCCAGCTAGGTGGCACAGAGATATAATACAGGTCTGGAGTCAGGAAAACTTCATTTATCCTGAATTCAAATCTAGTCTCAGATACTTATTAGCTATAAGACCATGACAAATTACTTAATCCTATTTGGCTCAATTTTCTTATCTGTAAATGAAGCTGGAAAAGGAAATGGAAAATTACTCCTGTATACCAAGGGAATTATCTCATTTTTCTCATTTAAATTCATAAAGAGTGATACATGACAGAAAAACAGCAAAATATATAAAGCAGTATGTTAGAGATATAAGGATAAAAATGAAACAAACTCAGGTCTCAAGCAGATAATATTCTCAGTGCAGAAGATGGAGAAGAGACATATCTAAAAGTCATTTTAGTATAGAGAGAAAACAAGACAAAGACAAACTTAAAATAAGAGACAAAGAAAGAGTGAGAAGTATTATATTATAGGCTTTGAATCAACAACACTTAGGTTCCAGTGTATTTTCTGACACAGCTGTGTGATTATAAGTAGTTGTGTGAAGGTACTTTTCAGTGGTCCAGTAAATGTTCTAAGGCTAAAAGTTATAGATGAGTTGACATCTGCATTGGTTGAGAGTTTACACTCTCTAGACAGATGAAATCATAGATCCAAGTATTGCCTCTCTACTCTCCACCTAAATAAATGAAAGAATGAATGAATAAAAACAAATACGAGAAAAGAATGTGATTAATTACAAGACTTCTAACTTGGGACACTGAAGCTACTAACAGTTGTATAACAGAACTATTTGGTGTGAAGACCATTTGTTTAAGAATATTATGAGTGGGGTACATGATTTAGACATAAATGGTAATAGTCTAAATATATTAGGAAACCATGGAAAAATTAATCTGAGAGATCTGTGGATAAAGGAAAATTTATGACCAAACAAGAGCTAGAAAAGATTACAGGAAGCAAAATAAATAATCTTAAGTATATGAAATATTAAAAAGTGTTGGTTCAAATAAAACCAATGTAGTCAAATTTAGAAGGAAATCAGAAAACTGGGAAAACAATTTATAGAAAGTTTCTCTAATAGGGGCCTTATTTCTCAAATATTTAGGGAACTTCATCAAATTTATTTAAAAAAAAGAACCATTTATTTGATCAATAGTTAAAAAATATTAGCAGGCATTGTTTTGGGAAGAAGACATTAAAGTTATCTAAAGCCACAAGAACAAAATCCTCTACATTACTATTGATTAAAGAAATGCAAATTGAAACAACTCTGAAGTACCACTCACATTTATTATATTGGCTAACATGACAGAAAAGGAAAATGATAAATGCTTGGGGGGATGTGGAAAAATTGGAACATTAATGAACTCTTGCTGAAGTTATGAATTGGTACAATTTTTCTGGAGAAAAATTTAGAATTATCCCCAAAGAGATGTAAACCTGTTCATAACCTTTGACCTAGTAATACCACTAAGTCTGTATCCCAAAGATATTTTAAAAAAAAACCCAAAACAAAAGAAGCTATATTTACAAAATTATTTACAGCAGCTCTATAAATGAGGGCATGTTCATTAATTACTGAACAAAATTGTGGCAAAGGATTGTTATAGATTACTGTCGAGCTATAAGAAATGATGAGCAATATGATTAAAAGAAAAACCTTATGAAAAGTGAAGTGAGCAGGATGAGGAGAAAAACATGTATATTATAACAGTAGTATTTTAACTGTGATGCTGATCAACTGTGAAAAATTTAGCTACTTATATCCAAAGATAATTGTAAAGGACTCACAATGAAAAATGTGGTAGAGAGAAATGAGTGTAGCTTGAAAATTTTTTTCACTTTATTTTTCTTGTTTTTTTGCAACCTGGCTAATGGGGAAATATGTTTTGTATGGTTTCCTATATATAACTCATATCAAATTGCTGGCCTTCTCAATAGGTGGTGGAAAAGCTTGAGGGAGGCATAAAATTTGGAACTCAAATTTCTTTTAAATAAAATGTCAAAAATAAAGTAATAATGAATGAAAAAAGACGATATTATGAGTGTTTTATTTGTTCCTTAAAAAAGTTAATCATTATTGAATGTCATGGTATGTTAAAGGGGAGAAAAAATCCTTAAAATCACTTACAATGAATTTTAAGGGGGATCAGATAATGAATGTGAAAGCTCCCCACAGCACACTTAATCTGAGGTAAATGGCATTATGGGAAATATTAATTTTACTTTGTATTCACTTAGTATTCTTGTCTAAGCAAGTAAAAGTGATTCATAGATATTGGCTCATTTGTCCCTGCAACATCTATGCAGGGAAGCAGCAGAAACAGAGAGGTTAAATAACTTCCCTAAAGACTCTTAAGTGTCAGCGACAGGAATAGATCTTTTCTCACTTGAATTCGAATCTAATATCTTGTTGAAGAAATAGTGTTGCCTTCCCATGAAAACCAGAACAATTTAGGTGATATAACTTCATCAACTAAGCTTGAACTTCCATTCTTGGATAATTTTCTCAACAAATACTGATTGTCCATAAAAATTTTTGCTTTTATTTGAATTTATGAATTATCTTATTCATTAATGTTTTTAAGAGTCAAACTCTATACAGAAGATATTATATATATATATATATATATATACATTTGTTTTCATTAATATAAAATATATTCATTAATTTATTGTGCTTATACATGTTTCATGTGAATAACTGTAATACACAAATATGTATGCTACACGTATGTTTTTATTCATAATGCACATATTTTTGTATATATCTGTTGTCTCCATCATTAGAATATATTCATAATGAATTTATTCATTACTGGAAATTTTTCATTCTTGGCACTTATACCTTCAGTACTTAGAACTTAATAGGAGCTAAATACTCATTGATTGATTGATAATTGAATTATCTTGACAAAATGGCTTGTAGGAAAAGGACAAAATAACAAATAAAGGGTGCAACCTCTGTTTGATTTGCATATATTTAAAAAGTACACATAGATCTAGTTTTCAGTCCTTAAGAATTCATACCAGGGGAAAATTGGTTTTATTTAAAAGATATATATTAGTCTCTTACTTGGCTTGCTTTTGTTATTTTTTTTTTTTTAATTTATACTTGCTGAGAAGCATTAGAATATATAATTGTGCTCTCCTGAGTATATTCTACTACTGCTTAGCTCACTCTGTGATCTTCAGTCAACAGATAATATCAGTGCCCTCATTATTCCATAGACATTATAAGGAGAAAATAAGATAATAGGTATGAAGATGCTTTGAAGAATTAAAAGTTCAAGGTGTCAACGTAGACCAATGTTATCTACCAACACTGCTGGTAACTTTAATCTTTTCTGCTGAGGAAAAGGATGGGTGCAGTAGGGATGTATTAGCAGATTACACTATTTTCATTAGATAAGACAGCCACCTTTTGCTAAGAGGCTCCTAGGAAGAGTAAAATGACGAAAAATTATGTTTCATTTCTAATAGTATCTTAGACATAGAAAGAGGCACCAAAAAAAGAGAAAAATATATGATGACTATTTAATTAAGTTAATACCAGCTAGTCCTACGCAAAAATCTCAAGCACACTGACTTTTTTTTTTTTTTGGCACCACTTATCCTCTGTTTACCTGGTGCCTTTTATTAATGCTTAGTTTCCATACTCACTATAAGCCATTATATCTCTAAAAATACCCTATTTCTGAATGATCCCATTAAAATTAATATTCTTGCAGAATACTTTAGCTACCAAAAACAAATAAGCTGATTAAATTAAATTATATCAGTGTGAAAATGGCAGACATCTGGCTCTATCAATTATGTCAGAAGTATATTGCTTTAAAAATATAAAACTATAAATGTGATTTAACTTATGATAGAATTTCAATGAGGATTAGACAGTATAATTTATGTTCCTGAAATCCTATCTTTATTTTAGATGACACCAGTAGTCAATACCATCTATTTATTATCTATCACTCATTCAACATCATATATCTATGTATTCATTATCTATCTATTCATCCATCTATCTTCTCCTACACATTTATCTATATCTGTATGTCCACCCAGCTGACTATATATTAATGACACTTTATAGAGCAACAATAACGAAAACTTTTAGGTGGCCCATAAAAATTAGAATGAAAAATAGTTGGGAGGATTTTGTGACTTATAAAATAATGTAATCTCAATTTTCTGAGTATAAAGCATTATATTAATATAATCTCAAATCACTTTCATTTCGGAGGGGCTTCAAACTAATACAATCATCCTAAAAAAAAGGTACATTGACAATATTTAACTACTAGTGAAATATCACTATTTTTTTTTTTTTTTGGTTAAATTCAGCTCATATGATTTTATACATTTGGAGCAATGATACTGAGAATTTTACATTAATCCTGAGATTCAAAAGCAGAGTAATCTAATATGATGATCCTTACTCTGAGATTAATATTCTACCATGATTATAAGGAATTTAACAAGAAGAATGTGATTTGTCTTTGGGAAAAACAAAACAAAACAAAAACCTTCATTCATAGGCAAGAGAAATGTAACAGCTATGAAACAAATACTCATGGTATAAAGAGTAGCTGTTTTATTAATTTCCAAGAAATTAAAAAAAATCCTCATAGTCATACTCCCTTATTTTGAAGAATACCACTTGATTAGCATGAAGTATAAGTCCTAAGAATCTTGAGCAGATGACAAAGTTACTTTAGAATAACTAAATTAATGATAGCTAAGGAAACAAACATTTGATATTCCTATAAAGTTTTCCCCAAACAACTAGATGCTTTTCTTGGCCTTGAAGCATTTCTTATCTAGATTTAATATTTAGTGAGTATCAATAGCTGGCCTAGTAGGGACCCAAATGGCCAATTCCAGGTGGGCAACATGACTTTTTCCTCCCTCTGTCCTTCCCTTCCCTCCCACTTTTTCTCCCACCTTCTCTTTTTTCCTTCCTTCCTTCCTTCCTTCCTTCCTTCCTTCCTTCCTTCCTTCCTTCCTTCCTTCCTCTCTCCCTCCCTTCCTCCTTCCCTATTTTTTCTTTTCCTTCCTCCCTCTTTTTCTCCCTCTCTCCCTCCTTCAATTCCTTCTTCCCTCCCTCCTTCCCTTCCTTTCTTCCTCCCTTCCTTCCTTACTTCCATTTCCCTCCCTTCCTTCCTACTTCCTCTCTCCCTTCCTTCCTTCCTCCCTACCTCTTTTCTTTCTTCCTTCTTTCCTTTTCCCCTCCTTTCTTCCTTCTCTCTCACCTTTTTCTCCCTTTATCCATTTAGGGAATCATATTCTTACCTGGCAGTTCTCTGCCCAAAGGAATCTAAATTTTGATGAAAACTTGAAAGATATTTTGTGATTTATGGGCTAGATTTCTTTTTAACAACTATGCCTTAAACTCAAATCACTTTGGCTCTCATTGATTAATCAACAAAAGGTCCCAGTCCAAGCCTTACTTGATGATTTTTTGAGTTTTGATAGTTAAAAGTGACTATAAATTACAATTGTTTCTGTTTTGGCCAGAACCCCGAAAGTTCTTCCCCTTTCAGATTGATTTTTTTTTTTTTTTGACTAGGAAAAAGAGGTCACTCTTTGCCTTATTGCTTATCTAGCCTTAATCATTAATGCCTGTTGCCTGGGACAAATTGAAACTGAGAAAGGTCATCTCTAGTTGTCCTGATCTATATCTTTCTATTGACCCCAGGCAGCTCCAGAGGAGAGGGTGTGGTTGGTGACTCTGCACAGTTCTCCTTCACTTAAAGCCAATCCACTTGCAAGTCATGACATCCCCTTTTTGATGTCAAGTTCCTCTTTGAGAATGAAGGACAGATAATAACAACCTTTGCTTTCTGAGATAAGAACCTAGATATCTACCCCATTGCATCTATTTCCACTCATGTTAATTATTTCTCAACTTTTTTCATTCAAGGTAATTTCATTAATGCTCTCTTTAAAGTTGCAACAATCTCTTAATTAAAAACTCAAATAATTTCTTTTCAGTCTTCATGTTTATTATCTCTCTGAAGCATTAGATATAGTTAGGCATTCTTTCCTAGCTGAGATTCTCTTTTTTTGGGGTGGGAATTTTTACAAGTGTGATGTCTTCTGATTATCTTCCTACTTTATAACTCTTTTCATTATCCTTTATTAGCTCATCTTCTATGTCTTACCCTTTTGAGTTTTATTCAAAAGTTTCATCCTTGTCCTTTTTCTTTTTATTTACTCTTTTTGACAATCAATTCCCATGGGTTCAACTCTTATCTCTATATGGTGATTCCTAGACCTACATGCCTAATTCATCTATCTCCTGAGCTCCAGTTCCATATTACCTATTGCCTACTGAAAAAATCTAATTGGTCCAATTGACAGGATGGCAAATGCCATCGACATCCAAAGAAAAAACTATGGAGACTGAATATGAATTGAAACATAGTATTTTCACCTTTTTTGTTTATTTTTTTCTTTTTCATGTTTTTCCCCCCTTTTCTCCTTTTGTCCATTTTTTTTTCTCACACAACATGACAAATATGGAAATATATTTAAAATAATTCATATATTTAACCTTTATCAGATTGCTTGGTAGTTCAAAGAGGGGGGAGATAAGAGAGTGAGGAAGAAAAAACTGGAATACATAGTCTTACAAAAGTCAGTGTTGTAAACTATCTTTACATATATTTGGAAAAATAATAAAAAAATTTTAAAGGGAAAGGTCTAATTGGATATTAGACACATTAGACAAACACATTAAAATCAGTACATAATATAACAGAGCTCATTTTCTTTTTCCTCTCACTCACCTCCACGTTTTCTTCTTCTTAAGTTCCCTATTTCTCTTAAGGACATCATTATTCTTCCAGTCATTCATGCTCATTACTTCACTTTACTGTCTCCCTTACCTCTCTCATATTATATTATTCTATGACAGATAAATTCTAACTCCAAAATCTTTGCCATCTCTTTTCTCATCTTAACTTGTATAGCCACCATTCTAGTTCAGATTCTTATAGACTCACATAGACTTGAAATAGTTCCTTATGCTCTCTCAAATTTCTACCCTCTCTGATCCATCTACTTCACAGTTATTAAACAGACATTCCTAAAGTATAGAATTGCTTATGCCATTCTCTTTCTCAGCATGATCCAGTGGATCTCACTTGTCTCTGGAATAAAATATAGCTCATTTGTTTGGCATTTGAAGACTTCATCAGTCTTACTTCAATACCATCTTTCAAGCTTTATTATACAGTGGCCTGATTTAATAAATTGTATTCCAATCAAAATTTGCCCTCCATGTTAATGCTTCTCTTTGAGGCTTATCCTGTTTCTCCTTTACATGTTTTCTATGGACATAGTACCTTTCATGTTTCCTCACACATTACAATGAAAGCTCCTTGAGATCAGGAACAGTTTTTATCTTTCTCCATATCCCTGGAATTTAGCAAAAATGCCTGAATCATAATAAACACTAAATGGATGTTTGTTGAATGACTAGTTTGTGGAATGAAATAATGCTTAGTTTTTTCTCCTTTCTTTCTTTCATGACATTATATCACTCACATCTGTTGTATTAAATTGGATTTGAAGAAGGAACTTCATTTCTATCAAGGTTTCTTTACCATAACATAGCCTTTTGTAAAGTTTCACTAAATATAATTAATAGTGTCATTAAATATGCTTTTAAAGGAAATTGGAGTTGTGACTTGCCCAGAATCACGTAGTTAGTAAGGTTTTTGTTTTGTTTTATTTTATTTTTTTGCTTTTTGCTGAGGCAATTGGGGTTAAGTGACTTGTCCAGGGTCACAGAGCTAGGAAGTGTTACGTATCTGAGATGAGAATTGAACTCAGATCCTCCTGACTTCAGGGCTGGTTTTCTATCCACTGCATCATCTAGCTTGCTTCCCCATACCTAGTAATTAAGTCTAAAATTGGACTTGAACTCAAATCCTCCTGACTCCAGAACTAGAGCCCTATCCATTGCAGTATCCAATTGCCCCTAAATACACTTTTTAAAAAGTTAGGATCCCAGGATAGAGCTCTGGTCCTTGTAATTCAATCCTTCCCCTCCATTCCAAGGTAAAAACCTATCCCCAAACAAACATTCTAAAAATTCAGAGCATAGATCAGTGTAGAAAAATCAATCTATATCCAATGTCATTGATAGGAATGCAACTAAAGTCCTTATGTTAATAGTATGGTAAAATCTCATCATTACATATATTTTAAAAAATTAAGTTATATTATATAGATCTTCTAAGAGTTCTAAAATCTGTGGTCACATCCTGATTGGTATATGTGTAATTTTTTCATTCAAGAACCATCGTCCATTAATGAAACATTCATTACATGAACTTAATATGATGTTATTTAAATAAAATATGAATTAACTTGGCCATTTCATGTTGACTATCTTGATCCATATACTGCTCCTAAGTTAACATTTTAACATAAACACTTTCTCAAGAAATGGCCACACAATTCATAGAATAGAGAGAGCTAGATATGGTGACATGCTTGTAATTGTTGTTACTGGGGAGACTGAAACCGAGGCTGATGGAACACTTGACTTTGGACCATATGAGCTGCAATAATGAGTAAAGTGGAATAGGTATTAATGTTAAGTCTAGAAACATTAAGTCAGGTAAGCCTCTAGAAGTGGTTGGCTACTTTGATGCCTAAAAAGGGACACACCATCTCAGTTCAGAAAAGAAGCAAAACTCCTTAGCCAATAAATCATGTGATTAGGCTAGTAAATGGTTATTACACTTCCTGTCACATGAGGTAAGGAAATCCATTCTCAAAATCAAAATTTTTAGATACCTATGACAATAAAAATGGTCACTTTAGAGAAAAAAAGTCCTCATTTGTCTGGAATCCCTGAATAAACACCATAAAAATATTTTAAACACTTAGTTGCCTTAATTCTTTCACTCTATCTTTAACCTGATCAAAATGTTGAAAAATGTGAGGGAGAAAATTAAACTTTCTTCCCATTGAAAACACAACAAAAGCACTTCAACATTTATACTAATCCAGGTGAGTCTTATTGGACCACTCTGTGACCATGGCAGCTACTTCACTGAGCTCAAAAGTGTGCTCTAACTGTTCCCAGAAGACAAAATTTTCATTGTGATTGTTTTGTTGAGACTTATATTTGGTATAGCTCTTTCATAATATATGGAAAACTAGAGTAGAACTAAAAAAAATAGCAAGCTGTCTTGAATTTTATTTACTTTTAGAAACAAGGTTGAAAATGAGTTTAAATCATCTGTATATTCAAAAACTTTTCCTGAAAATTGAATAACTATTTATTTTCTTATCACTCTAATATCTAGTGAGTCAAACACATTTGTTTTGTAAAGTTATGGTTTTATCATAAAGTAGAATATTCATAGTTCCAAAAAGCATAGCTTTAAATAGGGTAATTCCCCCTTTCTCCTTTTTCAAAAGGCCATGTAAAAAGGCACAATTTTATCAGAGAAATAGTCCCCAAACAATGGAATTTATCATCCCAGTTCCTTCCAAGAATCATCCATAGTTCTCAATCATGAAATCTTAGGGTTAGGAGAAAGCTCATTCTGTTTTGGTATTATTTGACTAAATGTATTGTTGTAGAAGATAAATTTATACTTGGATAGATAGAAGTCATGTATTCTTAGGATCCTACCTGAAATTTTAAGGTGTGAGATAGAATGAACCCACTTCATCTTTATGTGTATCATAAAAGACACTAAATGATTGCAGAATAAGAAATCTCTTCCATCATTCATAGAAATTTTCTTCTGTCATACACTGTCAGAAGATCTATGTGTAAAGTTTGGTTATACTAAAGAGGCAGCTAGATGGTATAGTGGATAGGTACTGACTCTGAAGTCAGGAGTACCTGAGTTCATATTCAATCTCAGATATTTACTAGTTGTATGATCCTAGGCAAATCAGTTAATATCAATTAACTAAAAAAAAAAACTGTGGCATAAAACTGCTTACAAGTTTTTGGTCATACGGAAACTGTTACCATATTCACACAACACCCATTGGACTAAAGGAAATATCTTTCCTTTGAAAAAGATAATAATAACATGCATTTTAAAGGATATCTATTGCCAAACTTCTTCCAGGTCTCATTTACATTAAATTATAGTAAATGTAAAATAACCTGCAAAGTATAATCCAAAGCAAAGTTATATAAGGTTATTAAAAAAACATTGTTTTCATCATTGGTAATATGGGGAGAGAAATGGAAGTGCCTTTTCTTTCCATTTATTTTGGGTTGGAATCAACCACATCTATACGACAAAATAATCTGTGAGACAGTTATAACTTACCAAAAATGTCTTCCCAAATGAGATTTCCACTGCATCCCAAACAATAAAAGCAAAACAAATGAAAATAGATCTCTAGGTTGCAAAGGATGAATTTAAAACTTAAATTACCAGCATTTATTTCATCTAAGGAATCTTTGATTTCTTTCAGTATTGATATAAATCTACTCATACAATTACTAATTAGATAACAAATGATCCAGAAAAAAAGTTTGGAAATATTAAAAAAATGTTGAACAGGTGAAATCAGTTTTTATTACATATTTTGCCAAACATTCTCTATCAATAGTTATCTTCTTCTGAGTGTTATGAAATATCATTCAGTCTATTAGTTTAAAAAGCATGAGATTCATGAGATTTTAATAAAATGTTTTTAATGTCACTTAATTTTTAGGGAATCAATCAGCATTATTTTAATTAATGCTTTTTTGACTTAGACATTAATTGTTCTTCAAGCAGTGGCACATAGAATCATTCTTACCATGTTTTAGGTTATTGAAAGGAGATGAATTTACCTGTGTTATTTGAAAATTAAAGCTTAGAATAAATATCACTGCTATTTTTAATTGAAAATATGGCAATGATTGAAGATGATATCCTGGGAAAGTGTTTGGATTAATGTCATTACCTCTGCCATTGAACTTAGAATTAATAGCTAGTTAAATTTTACTTTGCCACTAGCTCATTTCATTCCCTTTTGTAATCATTGCATAATTAGAGTAAAGCCCCTAAAGTTTGCTTGTGGGTGATGATTCAGGATCAGATATCTCTGCTGAAAGGAAGTTATGTTTATATAAAGATGATCAATTTCTGGGCATAAGCCTCCCTGTGATAATGAGTAATATCCATTCTCAAAAAAGATAATCTAAGGCAATTGCATCAATTATCTATTTTCTAATTATAGTCTGTTGTTCTATCACATATGGAATATGATGTTTATAATATTGGAAGCTGTATTACTTTCACACTCCAAGAAGCCTACTACTTCATCCTCACACCATACAAGGTATAATTAATACTGCTTTCCAAACAAAGAGTTGAACTAATAATCACTTAGAATTCAAAAGAAAGGCATTATGGCAGAGTGGATAATAAGCCATTTTTGGAATTAAGATATAGTAGGATCATATATATTATATATTGAGCTCAATAATGCCCTAAAGGCCATTTCATCAGAGTCTCTACTTTTAAAGATAAAGAAAATGTACAGAGGGAAAAAAATTAACTGCCAAAGATTATAATAAATAGTAAATAAAAAAGGAAGAATTAGAAGCTAGGTCTACTGACTCCAGACTGCTGTTTCCATTGTAATGTCCTTCAAATCTTAATTCTGCATTTTTTTGTTTTGTATTTATGCAGCTAAGTAAAAATATGTGAGGATTTCTTTTTCTTGAGAAGAAATCACTTATTCCATTCATTACAACAACATCAAATAATGTAAAGTATCTTGCTCTTAAAGTATTTGTAAGTATTTCAGTTAGGCATTTTGAGCTATCACAATCATTTAAACTATCATTTAATGGGAAGCCCAATTTGCTCGTGACTCTGGAGGGGGGAAAAGGCATCTACTCAAATTCTAATGAAATACTCATTTATTTGATCAATGATGTCAATAATGCTAACAAAGACACTGTGTGGCTTCTTTATATCCTAAGAGAACTAATAGTTTAGTGATAAAAATGAACTAGGATTTTTATTAGTGCTGAATATAATCGAACAAGATAGAAGATATGACGAAGAAGTAAAAGAAAAATTCTCAAGTAACATCATGGTTGTAGCCAGAATTAAAATGTGTTTAACGAAAGATGCTATGGTAAAATGAACATTACAATACAATACAGGAATTCATATCATGGTCAAAATACCCTTTTTTGAAGTTGAACATATTTATTGTACAATTATTTAAGTGGATATTTCACTTACTCTCAGCTCTTTGACAGTGGTTTGGTAGTATACATTAAAACAAACTATATATCAAAATATGGAATAAAAGAAACTGTTTGCTCACACATTAACTTGCATATTTCAATAGGTCTATTAGATCAGTCTATAATTATTTTGAGAAGTATCAAGTATCCAGATGTATAATGCACTTAAATAAGGAGATACAATTTCAGAATGCATCTATAGAAAAGTCAAGGAACAATAACTGTATCAAAAATGAATTAATTATGTATTCATATATAATACAAAATAGAGTAAATGCTAGAGAGGCAGGAAACATACATCATGATTTTGCTAAATGAAAGGTCAACATGTGATTGAGATGCAAGTTTGAAGAAGCTAGAAATTACAACTTATTTAGCAACACAATGAACACTGAGAAATCTATAAACATTTTCTGAGTCATTTAAGGCAAGAATGGAAAAAAATATATGAAATATTAACTGTATATATATGTACATATATACATATATATATACAGTTAATCTTTCTCAAAATTATTATACATACCTATATATATATATATATATATATATATATATATAAACAGTTAATCTTTCTCAAAATTATTATACATACCAAAGTGGTTTGGGAAGAATTATAAAGCATATTAGTTATAATTACATCATTAAAAAAACTTTAAAAATATATGACACCATGGGAAATTGTGAATTAATGAGCTAGAATAGTCTCAAACTATCATTCAAATTATTCAACCAGCCCTAGAATGATTTTGTTATGGGAATTTTCTAAAGTATATTAAGTGTTATCAGTGAGCTAGTATGTTTCATAGATGCCATGCTAACTTTTTTAAGTTAATTCTATTAGAAATTTAAAATAATGTTTTAAATAATTCTTTAAGAAATATGAACCATTTAACATGGTAGTTACATGTCCAGCACTACAACTGGACATATTTCGTTTTTTGTTCTATTTTTCATATTTTGTTCTTCTAGCAACATGTTTCTTTAAATCGTCAAACTTAAAGTCGTCATTTGAAAGGCTCAGGCAAAAAATTACTTTTTAAAAGTGGAAAATGACCTCAAACACACAAGGGAAAAGAAGTGGAAATATGTGATGAACTCAGATTCTGAAATAAGGCATTTACCTTCTGTGATAATTTAAATATAAGGTCATTTATAAATAGAACTTAATTTGTGAAGGAGGCCAAAATATAATTATAAATACATAGAACATGTTAACATTAAATTTAGAATATCTTTATAAACTCATTGGCTGAACCCAAAATTAATTTGATGTTTCTTTGAATGGTTATGCTGACAGCTAAAGCAATAGAAAGGTCCAATATGACTATTTACTATTTTGACACTAGGATACATTATAAAAATTCCAGAAAGGACTTAAATACATTAAAAGATCATTGATAATATTTTCTTCATTCATTGCTATGAATTTACAAAGGCATATTAGGGTTGTTTTGATAGGATACCGCAGTCAGACACTAGGAAAAATTATAATATTATTGGGAAAGGAATTTGAGAGAGTGAAGAGGAAAAGGGATCAACAAGGATGAAGAGGGAAATATTCAATTCAATGCTTCCTCAATTTGGTGAGTTTTCATGCTTTGAGAACCATAGTCAGGCAATGTAGCACAATGGGATTGGCACCAACTAGGACAGAGAACAGCTGAGATTAGTTGCTTGTTCTGAAACTTAATAGCTTTCTCCTGGCCAGTAAAATCACTAAACCTCCCTGTTATCAATTTCCTGATTTATAAAATAAGATAATTGGACATTATAATAACTTCCAGGTATAGACTTTTACAATTTAATTCCATGCCCCAGCCCTTTCCTCTTATAGCTCTCATAATTAATTTAGTAGAATGGTTAGTTCTGGAATTCTGATTTAGGAGATCAAGTAAAGGGAATATGGGAAGTGGGGGGGAGAATCAAGATCTAGCAATATAAGCCTCTATGCTAAAATGACAAAATAATGGCTGCTTGCTGCCTTATTATTCATTGTAGCAAAGGTCAACTATAAAAAAATTGTTTGTTCTCAAAATTACATATTAATTAAACAATCTATCAAATCAAGTCTTTAAAAATTACAGGATCAAACAATTATTTGAGAAAAAAAGACAAGTTGAAACAGATAATATAAGGATATATTATAAGATAATAAATGATAAGACTGGTAGATGGACAGATAGAAATAGCTAGAGAAAGATGATTGATAGAGAAATAGGATACCTAACCCAATAGTGAACCAATGACTTCAATACCTTGATTAGCAATATTCTCATTATCCATAAAGCTATAAATATCACTGATCAATGTCTTGCCTTTAGAAACAAATAAAATCTCACTGATATCATATAGATACAGACTGTGGAGGTAGAGAATAGCTCTAGGTTCACATTTCTCTTCTGTTGTTCCACAGGATGTTATAACTCAGTGATAGCCATCTCCAAACTTATCCAGAAAAGGATGATATATTCTTACTTACAAGCAGCACAAATAAAATCCAGAGGCTTTACCCGAAGCTTTGGAAACATAATAACCAGTTGAAAACACTGGGTCAGAAGTGAAGATGCTTAGAGTTGATTCATTATGTTTCTGCCAGTATCTAACAGGGTTGGTTATGATAATCATAAATTTTAGTAGGAGATATATAATCCTGAAATACGAATTTTCACCCCTGAAACCTTCAAAGATTAAGAAAAAAAAACTGGGATGATGATGTTGATGATGATGGAAATGAGAATGAGAATGATAATGATGATACAAAAAATACTATTTTCTTGCTTTATTTTGATTTTTAGAATCACCACTGTCTCTAGACTAAAATCAACAGTAACCTCCTTAAATACTCAAATATTCTCCAGATGGCCCATACTGCTAGCTAGTTTTGCTAATGGTACAGGGGAAATAGAAAGAAAAACAGAAGATAAATACAGAGATAATCTAAGGCTTCCACTGTTACTATGCATCAACTGATTCTCATAGTTACAGCTTCATGTACTACTATTTTCACTTTACTCATAGTTAATAACAGATCCAAAACATACCTACAATGCAAAGCAGAGGGAATCTTCAAAGAGGAACATCAATTTATATGACCTGCCTCTCCTTAGGATTCTCATAGTTTTTTTTTATTTTTTACACGGAATTTATCATATATATACTTATAATACAGGGGATTGTCCACATGCCTTTGTAGTTGACTGAAAGTAGCATGAAGGAAAGAATAATGCCATATTCATCTTTATATTTCCCCATGGGAATACCAGAGCATTTCTCAAAGAAGAAGCACTAAAATCATTGTACTGAATTTATAAATGGATGAATGTTGGGATTATGGTGCAGTGTTTTATTTTAATAAACATGAGATTGATTAAAAAATTCATAACCCCATCTCACATAATATAATTTATTTCACAATTCATACCAACTCCAAAAGGACTCTTCTCAAAGTAAGAAGCATGAAAAGAGTCTGGTATTCTCTCATCCATTATATCCATTTTTGTCTTCCAGTATATCATCCATTCTACTAAACAGTTTCTTACAATAGATGTAGTGAAAATGACTTTTTTGATGATTGTCATGGCCATGTAAATAAGATCAATAAATAAGATCAATAAATACACAACTGAAATGATAAAAGCAGAACACAATTGATCATATAATTAAAAGGTAAAATGCTACAGATGCTAAATTTCCATTAGATTGCCTATTAGGTGAGTAGATCAACTGTTTTATAAAATGATTTTTTAAAATAAGATAACTTAGAAATTATTTTAAACTTCTTAATTTTCTTCCAAGATTTATGTGTATGTATCTATATGTCTATATATGTATGCAGACATAGAGATAAAGATGCACATATGCAATATAATTTATGAGCATATATTCCTTGGGGAAAATCACACAACCAAATAATATAAATACAATATAAAATAAAATTTCTCAGTGTTTAAATACACATACCATTCAAATATTTTGCCAGGGAATATTTCAAAAAAGATTCACTTCAAAGACAGCAGTATGATGTGATTCACACATAAAACAAAGTTTTTTAGAAAGCATTGTACATGAAAAATAGAACTTCTAAAATATTAAATAAGTGACATCTCCTGATCAAAGGCTGCACCATTAGTAGAGCATGACAAATAAATTAAGGTAATTTTGTTGACTTTCAACAGTTTTGCCCAAATTAAATTACACTAGAATAGAGTTGACCAAAACACAAACTATAAAAATGCAGGCAGGGTCTCTTTTTATTGGTATGTAGCACTTAATACAATATTATTCTGTCAAGTTGAATTTTCACATTTCAGCCCTTAATGTCAGATATTTTATATATTGCAGTTTTCAGGTCTGATTTCAAGAGGCACGCTTCATTTTGAGGTGGCATATATATAATGATTCCCAACTGGGTGTTTTCATAAGATTTACAGTGTTAAGATTTAAAAAAATTGAAAACCTATTTCCTTTAAGAAAAAAAATCCTAAAAGATTGAATACCAAGGCTATAATCATTAAGGCAGAGTTTTTACATCATTACTTAAAAAAAAATAAACCCAAAACAAAAAAATCTCTTTAAGACATTTGTTTTAGTTGCACATGATCTAACAGTGCTACATTCCACATGTTCTCTTTCTTAATGTAAATATATGAATAATCACTACATTTACTAAATGACATATAAAACCACATGCTTTTAAAAAATAAAAATATTCAGCAGTTTTATGCCAATACTCTCCAAAAGTACACATAAAGACTTACCAAAGGATGCAGTGAAGTATACCTGGGTGATTGGTGCTTATACCAACAATAAATACAAAAGAAAAATCATACTTTTTTTGCTGTCTGATCTCCTCCTCCTCCTTCTCCTCTGTTTCTTATACTGACTGTTCTTTGAAATAAATATGAAACTAATGTGAATGAGGGAAACCTCATAGACAAAAAAGGGTGGGACTGAAGCAGAGACCACTTAAAGTCAGTGCTATACATGCTTTCACTTACATCCAGATGCAGAATGACTTGGACAGATGTTCTCCACAGCTGTATTCTTTGAACATGACATGCTTATGCTGGCTATACTGAGTATTTGAGTTTTTATAAATAGATAACAGAAAACGCATACCTGAAATTGTGGCTGAATCTTGTACATGTGTGTTATGTCAGCTTCAGATAATGTCACCACCTTATTTGTACATTTTAAAAAACAAAGCCAAACTAAACAATAACAACAAAACCCCACTAAAACTCAGAACAGATGTGAAATATTTTGATAGATGTTTGTTCCTTACCTTACATTTATGAAATAATAAAGCACAAATATACCTACCTCACAGGGCATATTACCAGTGCTAAAAGGACTATATACATTTGCATTGATTACACATATTCTAAATTATACAGATGACAATAAAAAGAAAGAAAATAATGTAATACCTTTACTTTTACCTATGGATTTGATGAAATGGTTCCATGAAGAAAGGATTTCCAGACAAAGAGAATATAGAAGAGAGAAACAACAATAAGAATTATGTAAATGCACTAATATCTGAAAATTAAAAGAGACAAGAAAGTATAAATAAGTGTTTGAAGACAATGGAGATGCACACAGTGTCACAGGGAAAATTTTGTTCATTTCCTTTAGACATATACATGCAGAGAAACCTGGGTGTCCCCATGCTTACTTTAAAAGGATGACACAGATGAGAGATATAGGGTGATTGAAGAACAGGAAAATCATTGATTCTCTGATGGAAAAACTACACTATCAGCATTCCAGTAACCAGGAACAGATGCTATCTGCATATTCTCAACCAGCCATGCATTAATACCAATGGCTCCAATAGAATACAATGGATATCTATTTTCACATGGTAATTAGGAAAAGCTCTCAAATATCTTTAATATCATTACTTACAGCTTTATTCACATATGCATTTATGGACTATCTCAATCATATTTTTCATATTTCATTTCTTTGCAGTTATTATATTGCAAGGAACAAAGGGAAATGGAAACTTACGGGGCTAACAGTGGGAGGGAGAGGGGAAAAAAGGAGAGAAGCAAAAAAAAAAAACACAAAAAAAACACAAGATGTGACTGAAATAATGTATTTAATTAGCAGCCAGAGAATTTGCAAGCATTTGCCCATCATTTTGCAGTGATGGATTCAAAGCAGCTACAGAATAAGAAGAAACAATGAAAGCAGAGTGGAAAAGGAACAGAGCCCATACCTTGGTCGCCCATCATCAGGTGCGCCAGACCTTGAAGGAAAACAAGAGCACAGTCAGCAATGAACAAGGGAGCATGGGAAGACGAGGTTGTCACAGTGACAAAAATGTTCAGTGACAGACATCTTGTTTCCTATGAGATATGTCTGTATCACAAAGGCAAATCAAAAAGCATTCCTTCAAGTATAATTTGGAATGCTTTGGAGCTGAGAATTAGAGAACCACAACTCAAAACATTGGCAGATGCACCACCATGAATTGTTTCTATGTATTATTTGGAACAAGGAAATGCATTAAGAGAATGATTTTGAGTCCAATCAATCCCTTAACATTCCTTTTCTTCTTTGCGCACTTGGTTGAGTCTGTTTTTATTGAATACTGCCCCATTAGGGCTAGCCATTTTTCTCTGATTAAACTTTAGTTTAAAATGATAAAACCCAAAGGAATGTAATCTGAAATATGGGCTGGGTCTGATCTTTTTCCCCTCATCAAAAATGAGCAGTTCTATAATTAAATGAACAAATTCTTAGTCACATTGAAATGATAATGCAAGGGAGGTTTCCTTACTTATCTGACACAAGTACATTTATTTATTCTAATACTGAAAAGGTACTAAACATGCAATGCAAATTCAATTTTCTTATGAGGACATGCTTTGGAGAACCACTAGATCAATTTTCAGCCAGCCTAAACAAAATGTATCAGGTATAATAGTGAGGAACTATTTAGAATTTTATTTCATTTGAACTTTAAATGTTTATAAAGCAAATAAAATGCAGAGACCAGAAGATATAATTTCAACAAACAAAGTTAATACATATTTTTGAAAATACCAATAAGTTCCATCTTTATATCTGAATAGTTTCTAACTACTCATATTTAAAATTTAAATTAGCCTTAAAATAATTGGCCTTGTATTGAGGAAGTTTAAATTGAATGGTTGCTTATGGTCATTGGAGAGCCCTTAATGTAATAGCATTTCCCCCTTACTTTCATTTGTCCCAAATCATTCCAAAAAAACCCATCCAATGATACATTTTGATTTTAATTAAAAGATATAATTCTCAAATTCTTTAAAGAAGACTAATTATCAATCCTTTTTTATTTTTGGAAATTTTGTGAATTTCAGGAAGCTAAATTTCGCTTGTCTAAATGACTACTTGATAGACTCATCTGTTGTATTTGTACCATATTTTTAATGATATATAGATATCAGTAGTTTTGATTTATAGGAATTGTACCAACTATTTGTGTTGATAATAAAAGAAACAGTGGCATTTTTACAAAATTGTACTGATATACATTGCACTGTAAGCAAAAAAAAAAAGTGTAATATAATCATTATGTATGTAACAATATGCAAATGATATAATAAAACAACTTAATGCCTCCTGAAACAGAACAGATTCATTGTAATTTTGTTGTATTTTATGACAAAGGAGAAAATGAAGAAGATTAAAAAGATTATATGCTGATGTGTCCAGCTTCTTTATACATGGAAGTAAAACAGTGCAGCTACCATTGTGGCCAATAGTGATGGTCAGGAATCATAATTTTAGAATACTGTCTGATCTGATAAACTGCATTTTATTAACTTACATTTTACTTTTTAAATTCCATGTTCATTGATATCATTTTAATTTTTGGATAATAGAACTTATTTATAAAATTTACATATATTTTATTTAGTGGGCCAAATCATATCATCTTCAGCCCTGACTTCCTAAAATCTAACATAAAAATGGCTATTACTTGTAGTTAGTGTAATAGACATAGAAAGATATATTATTCAGAGATAAAATTAAAGAAAATCTTAAATTATAGATAAGTGGAAAAGGTGCTTGAAATAATTATACTTAACACAATTGTGTAGTAAGCCAATATTGGAAAAATCATCAAAACTTTTTTTTAAATGAATGTTTGTACCTAACTTAATGGAAAATACATTCCTAAGTTTAGGTTGACAATTTTTGGAGCATATTGTATAAATTATTAAGCAACCAAGAAGAATTGCACAGGACAGTTTTCCCCTGCTTTTAGTTCACCACCAGATACATGATAAGCACTTAATAAATCCTTGCTGATAGCTTCTTTTGGCCACTTTTGTGCTCAATTAACCAACAAAGTGGAAAACTTATTATATTTAAAACATATCATAAATGCAGGGTCCTGTACAAGAAAGAATCCAACAGTAGTTCTAAAGAAAAATGGAAGTCATAGCTAGAGTTAGTTTCAGGAAAGTTGTCAATTTTTAATTGTTTGTTACATATTAAGTGACACAGTAGCAATTTTCAGTAGCTCAGTAATCATGGTATGATGTATAAGAGCTATAAATATGATTTGGAACTATATTATAAGCCTCTAATAAGTATTATCATTTAATTAGTTAATACCTAACATCTAAACCTAGAAATTTAAATGACAGAAAGCCTTGTTTTTCTCAAGAGGTTGTTATGCTACATGGAAAAGAAAATGCATGTCAATTTCTATTATTTAACAATACTTTGAATAACTGTGCAATATAATGTATTTTGCTACATTGTGTATGTCAAAGATAATATATTCATTCCAATGTGTAACTAAGGGATCCTTCAATATACAGTTTTATGGCCACCCATGATTTTCTTTCCAGGTTTATTATTTACATTAGGATATTTTGATACTTATTTGAAGGCACTTGGACCAAATTTTAGTAAATTCAAAGTTAAGGTGATGGCGGGGAATGTGGGGAGACTGGCATTTGCATCCAAATGTTTCAACCAAAGAATACCTTACAAAAGTCCAATTCCCTAAAATTATGATATGCAATAGAAAAACTGACAGATTCTCATGACAATAGATTTGTAACAAGTAATACTTTAGAGGTGTATATAATGTAACACAAAAATTTTACAATTTTACTTACCAACATTCAGGTCTCTGTGCAATAGGCTTTAATGTCCATTGGCCCACTGGTTGTTTTGAAATCTAGATATGGTTCCCTTATCATTCTCCATCTTATGCTGTGGTATTTTATAAACCAAATGATTTAATTCTAAATCATTGGATCCCAAATGATAGAATGCTTGATATTCCAAACAGAAACAAAAGAATGTGTCTTGGACATATAAAAATAATTAATGGATCATGCATTATGTGTGTGGATGCAAGAGTTACTTTCTCCTAAAAACTTAAGAAATACTTTGTACCATTTTTTCCATACAGAACATGACAGTCAGTGTGTCAGGTTTTTACATGATAATTAATTCTACTAAACATAGAATCTTAGCAGTAGAGGTTAGGAAGTAGTAAGGCCAGAATGTAATGCATCTGAAATGAGAGGAAAGAAGTGTTCTGTATAAAAAGTGGTACTTGGTCAATGAATCAAATTTTCTAAAAAATGTTCAACTTACCGTTTTTAATTCTAGGTGTACCATTTTAAAACTAAAATAAATTAAAAAAATAAAATGGATAGCTTAGAAAATAAGGTAGAAAGTACCCACCTTCCACATAGTTGTCTTCTGAAAGCACATAACAAGGAAGGAGAGAAAAGGAAAAAAAATTCATTAAGCAGCATGCAGACTGGAACTTGCCATTGCATGTCTTCATCATGCAAGGCATCAGATACAACATGCAGGTGCTCCATTACTACCATTCAGAGGGGAAAACTTGATCAAGAAGAGGGAAAAGCAATGTCCCCATTCACTAACAAAATTCACAGGGAGTGGAAAAGAAAATTAAAGAAAATTCTAGAGCAAAGATATTTAAAAAGTCCTCTATACTATTGTTCTGCATGAAACAAATTTGATTATTCTCATTTGTTATGAGTATGGTTTCCTTTATATATAGCTAAAAGTTTTGCTTTGGGTTGAGAATTAAATAATTTTATTCCAGTACAGGACTGAAACCTGTCTATGGATTTCATATGTAAATTACCCATTTCACAATAATTCACAATCAAATTTTATTAATATTTATAATCATAAAAATGTAAATAATACTCCTTTTTTGCTATGGATAATTAGCATTTCTAATAACTTAAAATTGGATTTTTTAAAAATAAAAAATAAAAGTAAAGTCTCTATAATCTATAATTTATTTGTGGACATTGTTTTTATATTTTTATAGTTTTTTACATATTATATCAAAATTGTAAACTCTTTGAAGGGAGAAACAGATTCATTTTTATATTCTCTGTTATGTCTAGCAAAATGCTTTGTAATAATAGGTAACTGATATAAAGTTGTTGAAATGAATCACATTCAAGGTATGGATTCCTAATTCCCAATTAACATAATTACATCTTGTTTTAGGTTATAGGCATTAGGAAGCTGTCCAACTGACCCAAGTTAGTCAGTGTTAAGTATCTACATGTATGCATTCTTCAAGAAAGGGGTTATTACTATAATAGTCAATCAAGATAAGATTATAAAATCTCCATAGAATTTTAGAGGTATTTTTCATCATTTTATATACACTTTCCATATTAAATGAAAAGGAAGACATGTGTTAGTCTATGTAATTCTATACATGTTGGAGAACTAAAAGTTTTTGGAGAAAATAGACCTGGATAGGAGGAGAAAAGGAAGAATTTGGTAGGAAATCTTTTTAATCCACCTTTTTGTAAAAATTAGAGGATTAGATGATCTATAAACTTCTATCTAAATTTTCTTCAAGATTAAAATTGTATGTCTGAATAAAATTCTTTTGGTGATGACTGATTTTTTTTTAAAAAATCAGGTTTCTCTTAGTTTAGATTTCAAAAATACTAATCCATAATTAGAAAATTAGTAGGCTTTGTCAATGCTGACACTTTTACCCTCAAATTTTAGATTATTTATTCAATTTTTTTTATTTTGAAGCTTCATATTTAAAATTCAACCATTAATTTGAGTGTAGATATTAGAAACTCTGTCTTGGATTGAATATATTTAAGGCTCAAAAGAATCTCAGAGGTCAACTAATCCAACCTTCCCACTTTATAAATCAAAAAACTGATGTAAAGGAAAGCTACATGATTTGCCTAACACATCAGTGGTAAGTGGCAGAGCCAGGACTGAAACCAAAATCCAGGATTTCAAATCTAACATTTTCCATTACCTCACATCATCACCAAACTGTTATTATCAGCCCCTAATAAAGGTAGGAACCATTATATGGAAAAATTATATATATTAGTTGGAAAACAAAAGGTCAACAATCTACTAAGTTGTTGATCAATTTTAGATAATAGGAGTTGATAGGAATTATCAATAAAGTTTACACAACTCAGATAGATTAAAATTAGTTTTAAAATGTTTTTTTTTTTTTTACAAACAAAACATCAAGGAAACAAGCTAAATTTTTAACTTTTAAATTTGCATTTTGGTATTTTAGACAAAGCTTTGATATTTTTGTTTATTGCTTGATACAGAGAAAAAAAGAGACTAAAGCAGCATATAATGCATTTATTTTTTGATTGAGTATTTTATGCCCACTGCAGTCATAGCATTTCCTTAAATCACTAACCAATTATTTTTAACAAGATAAAATAAAGTCAGAATTAAGGTTCTAAACTCAAAGTCACTAAACAAAGAAAAAAGCTGTGAATATATAGAACAGAAAAGGAATGAGAAAACAATATCAGATTGAATTTCCGATCTATTGGAACATTTAGTTTAAGTGAATAAGAAATCAGTGATTACTACACAGCTCTCAGATTGACTGAGATGACAGTCACAACGATAATGATAAATGTTGGAGGGGATGTGGGAAAACTGTGACACTAGTACATTGTTGGTGGAGTTGTGAACTGATCCAACCATTATGGAAAATGATTTGAAACTATGCCCAAAGGGCTATGAAGCTGTTCATAATCTTTTGATCCAGTAGTGTCTCTACTAGATCTGTATCATAAAGAGATCATAAAGAAGGGAAAAGGATTCACATGTGCAAAAGTGTTTGCAGTAGCCTTTTTTTGTAGTGGCAAGAAACTAGAAACTGTGTGGATGCCCATCAGTGGGGAATGGCTAAATAAGTTATGGTATATGAATGGAATGGAATATTATTGTTTATAAGAAATGATTAGCAGGATGATTTCAGAAAGACCTGGAGAGATTTACATGAACTGATGCTAAGTGAATGAAATGAGTACAGTCAAGAGAACATTGTGCACAGAAACAAGATGGTATGATGATCAACTGTGATGTACTTGGCACTTTTCAACAATAAGATTGCCATGACCAAAGAATCAATTTCTTTTTGGGTGGTATAATAGGGGTCATACATAGTTAGGCATTATCAGGACCATAGTTTAAGTCTTTGTAACATTAAGTCTTTGTGCTGAAGCTTATGCTATCTTAGTCTTTGGCAAGGATGTCTTCTCCATGTATTGAGCATCATAATAGGATATTCATGACAATTTGAGGTCAGATCACAGTGCATTGAAAGGTCAGATATCTGGTGGAAAGCTGAATTCAAATTCTGACTCTATGTATGATTTTTATGACCTTAGATAACAATAAATTTCAATTATTTAAAATTTCCTCATTGGCAAAATGTAGGTATTGGAAAAGATGACATTTTTTTAGAAAGAATTGTCATTTTTATTATATTAGCTCGGTCTAGCCATGAACAATTGATATTTTCCCAATAGTTTAAATCTTAGTTTTATTTGTGTGAGAACAGCTTTATAATTGTGTTCATATAGTTCTTGAGTTTGTCTTGGCAAGTAGACCCCCAAGTATTTTATTTTGTCTATAGTAATTTTAAATGGAATTTCTCTTTCTATCTTTGTTGATGGGTTTTGTCAGTAATACATAGAAATGCTGATGATTTGTAGAGGTTTATTTTATAGCCTGCAACTTTGCTAAAGCTGTGAATTGTTTCCAGCAGGTTTTTCTATGATTTTCCAGGATTCTCTAAGTATATCATCAAATAATCTGCAAAATGATAGTTTTATTTCCTTATTGTCTATTCGAATTCCTTTAATTTCTTTTTATTTTCTTATTGCTAAAGCCAACATTTCTAGTACAATGTTGAATAATAGTGGTGATAACGGACATCCTTATTTCAGCTCTGATTTTATTGAAAAAGTATCCAGCTTTCCTCCATTACAAATAATGCTTACTGTAGGCTTTAGATGGATATACTGCTTACTATTTTAGGGAAAGCTTCCCCTATGCTTTCTAGTGTTTTTAATAGAAATGAGTGCTGTACTTTGTCAAAAGCTTTTACTGTATGTTTGAGATTATTATATGATTTCTGTTGTTTTTTCTATTAATATAGTCAATTATTTTAGTAGTTTTCTGATATTGAACCAGCCCTGAATTCCTGGTATAAATCCTACTTAGTTATTGTGTATTATCCTTCTGATAAGTTGTTATAATCTCTGCTAATATTTTATTTCAAATTTTTGATTCACTATTCACTAGGGAGATTGGTCTGCAATTTTCTTTCTGTTTTGGTTCTTTCTAGTGTAGGTTATCAGTGCCATATTTGTGTTATAGAAGGAATTTGGCAGTACTCCTTCTTTACCTATTTTTCAAATAGTTTACAGTATTGGAATTAATTGTTCTTTAAATGTTTGGTAGAATTCACTTGTGAATCCATCTAGGCCTGGAGATTTTTTCTTAGGGAGTTCATTAATCACTTGCTTAATTTCTTTTTCTAAAATGGGACTATTTAAGTGTCATTTCCTTTTCTGTTAACCTGGGCAAGAAAAGAACTTCTAAGGTCCTATCCAAACTCAAATCTATGGTGAGGATAATAATAAGGTTGGAAAATAGGTAAATGGCAATTAACAGTGGACCAATAATTCCAATATGCAAATTGAGACATAATTTAGGACATGTATATTGCATTTTAAATTATTTAGTAAGAGGAAGATAGAAAAAAAAACAGGACTTTTCTAAAGGTAATTTAGTAAAAGTATTATTTTCATCTACCACGTCTATTATCTTTATCCATTATCTTTTATTTCTGGAATACATTCCTTCCTTATCTTCATCTTTGATCAGCTCTACCTTCTTTCAAATATCAGGTTTCATAATACATTCTTAGGGAAACCTTTCCTCATCCCTCTATTTATTAACATTCTTTTCCTTTTCATATTATTTTGTTTTCAAAGATCTGTACAGAGAGAAGTTAATTGATGTGCCCACGGGAAAATATCTTGTGTTTGAAGTACGCAGAGATTATCTGAGTTGTCTGGGTCATATTAAATGTTTGAGGTCATATTTGAACTCAAAATTTCTTTAATACATGTCTGGTACTCTATTTAAGGTGTTAATTAGCTCCCTGTGTACATGTGTGAATGGTTGTGCATAATTACATATATATATATATATATATACATTTATGAGTGTACGTGTATATGTCTCTGTCTATATTCATACCTTAATCTTAATCTAACTAACTGCTTTATGGTATTCAGATCCAAAATTTTTAATTGTTAATTTTCAAGTGACAGTCTGATAACAAGGTATATTTTCTTGGTGCTTAACCTGTTCCCTTGATGTTGTACAAGTTCCATTAACTACTTCAAGTAAATAATTATCATCTAGAAGACTCAATAGTATACTTAATCAAATATTACACACACTGGGTTAAAGAATAAACACATTTTAAAAGGGCCATCACTAGGGAATAACTTTACTAGGAAAAAAAGCTTTCATTCTATACTGTATTTACCATATTTTGTTGATAATATGCTATTTCCCCCATAAGAATGTAAGTTTCTTGAAAGGATGTCCTTTTGATTTTTTTTACATAGAAATTATCACACTGCCTGGTGCTGATATGATTTTAATAGATGTATAATGATTGATTGCTAATATATGACTTTTACTCAATAATATCATCAATTTACAAAAATTAAGTTTGTTTCAGTTCCTTAGAGCTGGTCCAGTTAAATTAGTTGAATCTTTACAAAGAAGTAAAATCATATAAATATCTATAGCTTTTGATTTGAAATTTTTTTTGATAAAATGTCATGGAAGTAATAGATAAGGGCCTTTTGAAGGCTACACAAGTAAAGCATACTATGAATGAAATGATGACTTTTTTGGAAGTTATTTCAAAACTGAATTTACTTCAAATATGGTCTATGGTAGAAGACATTTTTCTTTTTAGAAAACAACCAATAATTTTGGATTGCATAAGACTGGTAACTAGGAAATGAATTTTGTTTATTTTGTTTTTAACAGAAGTTTATAAAATTGCTTCTTATGGTAAACTAAAATTGGAATTTATGCTGGTGGGAACATCCATATAGATGTCAGAGACAATTGAAGGAAATATTAAAAAAAAAACTACAAAAACCATCAAATAGAATAATAAAAAAAACCCTAGATAGCATGATCAAAGGACCTGGCTTTGAATCCTGACGTTGGCAGGCAATATGTATGCTCTTAAGCTAATCACTTCATTTTTCTGGGTGTCAATTTATTCCTCTATAAAATGTGCGAATCCAGAAGTTTCTTTCTAGCACTAAATCTATAACAGCATTGAGATTATGATTTCTGCAAAATGACACCGTTTAATATGAAAAAAGTTTAAACGCCCCCAGTTTAAAAACATATATAAAGAAGACTATTACTACAAAAATTATCATCTAGATCATATGAACTTTTATGGATCCCCCAAAAGGAATGAGTTTACTCCATTGCTGCAAAATCAGAACTGGAAGTTTAGTAGGGAACAAATAACCAAGGATAAATCAATTGGGGATATCTCTCTTGGTATAGAGTGCTGCCCATGATTCTTACAAGGCATTCGTAATTATTTGGCTCTTAGGGCTTGATCTCTTGATGTTTAAATGACCAGTATGTATTCTACATATGATCTTAAGAAAACATCTCATTATGAATTATGGGCTCTTCCCTCAAGGGAGGAGGAAAAAAAAAACCTGTTTGAAGGTCATTGATAGCTAAAAAGGAGAGATTTCTTTTACCAGATTAAAGCAGGATAAACAGAGATTTATTATAAATCATCATTTTTTTAAAAAAAACAACTCGTTAAAGAACAATTTTAACATGCTACCTCTATAATATACTTTATCATATCTCTCTTACTTTGTGGTATGTAAGAAAAAATATCAACACTTTTTTTGTGTTTTTAATGCAAAAAAAGAGAAAAAAAGAAAACAGAGCAAAGTGGTATAGCTAGTGCTTATTCAATTAAAATAAAAATTATATAAATTACATAGTTGTTACATAAATTACAATTTGGCACTGGCCTAAAATTAAGCATAATTTGAATACCCATCACAAATTTGATTTAATTTTACAAAATATGTTTTTTTTCCATACTTACTTTGAATCTGAGTGCTCTTTGCAACATAATATGTCTTAGAATTATATTAATGTTTAGCAGTGTTGACAATTTGTTTTTCTGTTTGTTTCTAAAAAATTTTATACAAAATTTAAATCATGTTACATTCTTTATAATATGAAAGTTATTTAACTATAAAGTTCCATAAAATACATTGAAACATTCTAAAACAGAAAACTATCTTGATAAATATTTTGAATCTCATGTTGAATATTTTTAAAAGTCAAGAAAAACTGGAATTAAGGATAATAATTCATAAACTTTTTCAGTTATTTTCAATATTGATATTAAGGGCTCATAAGAAGAAAAGAAGTGTCTTTTCCAAGTTTTAAAGTTCCAAAATATTATAAGTTGTAGTCAAAATTTCATTATTTGAAATTTAACCTATTTAGGCCATTATGTTCAACTAACAAATGGACTGTTTTTCCCCCTTCTAGAATTAGCATACCTAAAAATTCAATGGAAGTATTATCATGTTATTTATATTAACCATTATATTATTTGTATTATATTAACTATATGTTGTATATTATTTATATTAAATTAATTTATATTATACATTTTTATAACTAAAATAGAAATTAATATTACCATTTTTCTTAAATTTGATTATCCTAAAGTATAATCCATTGAAGTTTTTCCTTGTTTTTAGATCTTAAATAGCTCATGTTTTAACCTACTTTTTATTATTGTTTTGTGACAGGAAGAAGCAGGGGAGAAAAAGAGATAAGAACTATGTTTTAAATTGCAGCCCACGACTAAGGTTTCTAAAAATCTTAGGGAAACACATTCAGAACAAGTAATTAGAAAACAGTGGGATATTCACAGAATGATAAGATGAGTGATAAGGAAATAATGAGTATTAGAATGTAGCTATTCGAGAATTCCCCACATATAGTTTCCATGAAATCTTGAGGCATGTTGAGAATATTTTATGTGAGAGAAGTTAGCAATGCTGGTGACACTTTAAACTCTAATAGGGAATTTCCTCAGTAGGAATATCCTATTCCAATAAAATCACAGGTGCAATCACTGTAATTATTCCTATTAATATATTTGCAGATCCTATCTTTGGGTCTTAATTAGTTGTAGAATTATGAGTCTCGGAATCCCTAAAAGTCAGAACTTCAGTTCCCTCATCTGTAAATCACATAAAAATCAGTTGTTACTACTATTGGCAAATAAAAAAAACATCTTTTAAATTCCCTTGATTTCATCTTTAATGTATAATGAAACAAAATCTAACATAAAAGTTTCACAAAATATAACTGCAAAAAGTTGCATGCAGGAATTCCAAAATATTATGTTTCAATCATCATCAAAATGTGTTCTTTCCTTTGGAAGGCTCAATTCAAATAAGTATTTTCTTAGGAAAATAAATAGTTGGTAATTGCAAATTTAAAATTTATCATATACTTTTTATTTGCCTAAATGAATATTTCAATTTGAAATTTAGATATGGCAAAAATCTTGTTTTTTTGTCTTTATTAACATCTATTTTATCTAGTGGAAATTAATAAGTGAACTGTGATTTAGTGAAACTTACAGAACCAACAAATTAAATTGTTTCAGAAAACCTTTACTATATGGTCAAAACCCCATAACTCTTAAAAGATACAATTTTCTCATATATAAAATATAATAATAATAATAATGACTACATACATACTTCAAAATCTTGTAGTGAAGATCAATTGAGATTTAGCACACACCTATATACATATAACAAGCATCACAACATGGTTTTTAATGTCTGTAAAACTGTATGAAAAATACATTATTTTTAAGTCCCAATTAAAGAGAAACATCCTCATCCCTTAATGCAATGTTTCTTTAGATGAGGTTCATAGTACACACACACACACACACACACACACACACACACACACACAAACTTTGATGGCTAGATTTTCCATTTACAGTGTTGACATTAATCGAACCATGCAATCTACTATTAATCTAACATTCTATTTTTTAAAAGTAAACTTTTATGGTACCACATTACTGATAATCAATTGTTTCTCTTATTAGAATATCCAAAAACTGCCTTCAAGAATGTATGAATAAAGAGTGGAGAATGTCATTTGGGATCCCAGTGAAATAAACTCAAATGCTAAATTAAGCATTCATACAAATATTTCTTTTACCCCAAAAGGACAAGGATATAATTCAATTAAACAAGTGTTTACTAAGCAATGAAAAGAGAACTGTTTTGAGGATAGAGAACTTGAATAAACAATCCAGATTTTTCACTTAATATCTGTGGCACCTCAGCTAAGCCATTTCATTTCTTGAGATCTCTATTTTCTCATTTCAAAAAGGAATATTTGAACTAAATGACATCTCAGTTCTGGTTCTGAATCTATAATCCTATGTATCTCATATGACACAGCACTGTGTCAAGCTATGGGAGAATTTCTGTCCTTCTGGCACTTGTTCTTATGCACAACAAATATACTGGAAAATAAAAAAAAAGTGTTTCTGGCATTAAGGGAATTTGGGAAGTAAGGGGAAGTTTGAGTGTTTTGGGTGTAGAGACAGCTAAAATAAATTATAATAGAAGATGGCCTGAAAAATAATAAAATTCCTTATTAAAAGTCAAAGGGTTAATTTGGTGTAAAACTATAACATAATAGTATAATAAGGGGCAATAATTCAAGTCAACTCACAAAGTTCCAAAGAAGAAAAAGGAGGCAATAGAGGTGCTGATAAATTGCAGGATTGTTTTCCATGAATTTTCTGGATGGTGTCAAAACCAGAATATTTTCAGGATTTAAAAAAAAAAGGACTTTCATCAGTACTACATGAACAAGAAAACAAAGTTTGGTAAAGACAAGAAGTCATTTGATCAAGGTTATAAAAATGAGAGAATATAGGGGAATTCTGGTGATAAAAATGAGAGAACATAGGGGAATTCTGGTTATAAAAATGAGAGAATATAGGGGAATTGTGTAGTCTCTTTAGTGAGCTACCTGTATTCAGAATACATACATGCAGTAAACATAGTATTATTTTGGGATAATTTAAGGCTCCTGATTTTTAAGTTTCAATAATTGTCATTTTTATTGATTCCTAATTGTTTAGAAAGGTAGTTGCTAAAAAGAAAACTGAGACTCATCACTAAGGAAAATATAGTACTGAAAATTAAATGAAGGACCTCGAGATGCCTTGAGATGCCTCGCTTTATTTCCACATCTCTTAAAGCTATTAACCTATATTTCTTCTCTTTTTTTTAGCTCTCTACAGCTGAACCCTTAGGTAAAAAATCCATACTCATTCTCTTCCCTTTCTCTCCTCCTACCCAGTTCTCAACCTTTTTCCCTTTGGCTACTAATATGACCATGTGATTTCTTACAGGTTAGTAATGACCTTTTAATGCTGCTAAATCAAATAGCATTTTCTTGATCTATAATCTATTTGCAAAATGACTTCACTCTTCAGTTTTGTCACTGTAAATTTTCTTTCTTTTTAAATATTCCCTCTTTTTTGGTTTCCATAATAATTTTCTACTCTTTCTCCTTCAATATCTTATGATGTGTCTTTCTCAGAAATATTTTAGAGAACCATCTCTCAATTTTGAAGCACAGAATCCTCCTTAAGTTCAGTGCTGGGTTATCTCCTCTTTTTTATACTTAGGCAAACTTATCAACTGTTACAGATTCAATTATTATCTTTCTTTGCATGTATATTCATACATACATACATGTGCAGTTTTATAGAGAGCTAGTTTCCATTTATCTGATGGAAATAGTCACTTAGATTCTTCCTCTTCAGCTCAAACAAACCTGTCTAAATCACATTTCACTATGTCCTATGGTCCATCTTGTTTTCCTTTTAAAGCTACTTCTTTTAGAAGCATCACCATCTTTCCAGTTGTCCAAATTTTTTCTTAAAAGAAAACCCTGGAATTATCCTTGACTTTTATTTTTATGTCCATAGAAAAATAGTTGTCAAATCTTGCCTATTCTATACTCATATCATATTTTGCCTTTTCATTCTTCTCTTTGATCCCATGACTACCACTGAAGTTTAGAAAATCATCATCTTTCTTCTGGAATATTGTCTACCTCCTAATCAGTACCAGTGCCAAAGTCTTAACCCTCTCCAATCTATCTTGAACATAATTGTGAAGTTAATATTCCTCAGATAAAGGTCTTATGTCAATGACTTGTGAACTTCCTTAAATAAGTAAATTCCTTAAATAAATACATTAAATAAGAAAGGAAAGAAATAATAAGAACATTTGTAGAGATAAGATGATAGGATGCCTAAATCAGCACATGAGCCTTAGCCAGCATCAAGAAGAAACATTCAAGTCCCTGGAAAAAAATAATACCAAGTACTTAACAAATGTGGTCTTGCTGTTAGATCTATAAATTGTTCATTGATAATGATTTGCTTTAACCTTTTATAGGATACACACTTCACTCATGTAAATATTTTACTTATAATATTGAATTGTTTGTTCTATTTTAAATGTTTTAATACTGGAATAGACATGGTGAAATGGTTTGGGAGTATATTCTTCACTTAACATAAATCACAATCTACTTACCAACCATTCTTATTCTTTTTAATCCCTGTCCATGTGTTTCTATGAATTTTCAACAGAGAATCTTTTCAACATACTGAAGGTTTTCTTATGTTTTATTTCATGATTAACAGTGTTGAACTCAAGCTTTCTATATGTTATTCCTGACAGCTACTCCCTTAATGTCCTGGCTCTCTGTAAAATCATACATGCAGTACATAATAGTTTTGTCATTTTTTGTCCACAACTCATTACTGATAATATACATAGGGAAGAGATATTGTACACATTATGTTTCTTTCCATTACCCTCTAGGTCACTGGAAGTTTTAATACTTTTAGGGAAGCAAGTGTTACATAATAGAGATATAAGGTATCAGTGGGAGAAAAGAACCAGAATTTAAGAGTGCCTCAAGGACTAATAATATTTGAACAACTGAGGTACTTTATACTACTGGGGTAAAAAGATGGGTTTCATGACAGAAATTAAATTTTGATATTCAAAAATAGAGCATGCTTTCCTGTAAATGTGAGCAAATTTTTTTCTGCTACACTAAAGGTATAGCTAGTTGTCCATTAGATATACATAAATGATAATAACAATAATGATAACTCAATTTATATGGTCTTAAGGTTTGTGACATAATTTAGAAATATATCATTTTACCTTAAACAACAATCCTAGGGACATGTGCTATTGTTATTCTGATTTTACTAATGAGGAGACTGAGGCTGAGAAAGGTTAATAATTTGCCCAAATTTATACATATAGTAAGTATCTAAAGCAAAATTTAAATCTAGGTCTTCCTGACTCTCAGAGACTAGTTAAACTGATGAACTCTTTAAATAACTCTGACATTCAATTGAATGTCAAAATGTGAGTAATATCTTTTCTTAGTCTTTTTTCCCCCAATGCAATTTCTTTTGATTTACTGCAGATCTCATTCAGGAAACTGTAGTATTACTGGATTTAAAGAAATGATTAGAATTTCACTACAGATAAGAGCATCTGGAAAGTGATATAATCTACAGGAAAACCTTTCTATATATGGAACTGATGTTGGAAATGTGACCATGATAAAAACTTTTGGTAAGCATATGTCTCCCTGTTTTTTTCCTAACTAGATGCTGATAATTAATAAATAATAATAATTGTTAAACAAACATCTCTTTAGTTGAATTTATTAAGAAGTCATGTTTTTAACATAAGAGAGGGAGTTTGTTATAACAGAAAGCTTACCCTGGAGTATGAAGATATTGCTTTGTTTCTTTGACATTTATTACATATATGAACCTGAGAAAGCCCCTTCAAAGTTTCTGTGGCCCAAATAACCCTCTAAGACTATAAGCCACAAAACAAACAAATAAACAAAAAACAAATGTTGATTTGCATTGATATAAGGAATTTCTTCAAAAAAAGTTCTCTACGCTAATGAAATCACAGCATCATACACTACCACTCCTTAATTTATTTGTATGGGATACATGGTGTTTTAGGGAAGTCTTTAACATTTTTGTTCTTCCTAATGAAATGCTTATTTGTGTCATCATTGTATAGCAAACACAACCAAGATATTTTCTTCTCTATACTTCTTAGTTAATTGGTTTCTGGAAGATGTGGTCCTCTATGGAGAATTAATCTCCTTGCTCCTGTTTCACACTAGGATTAATATATGTGTGTATATATATATTTCAAATGTGTAGAATATGCCTAGAAAAATTACAAAATGGAATGTATTCAAATCTATTTCTTTACAGACGTTTTTGTTATATTGTAAACCCTTACATTTTTAGCTTTAATTTTGATTCCTAAACATCTGAAAATTGTACTATTTCCATCATATTTTTAAAGTGAGCTATGTTTGGTGAGCTTTAGCTATTCTCATATTCATTTCCTTGAATTCCATGTCTAGCTTAGTGAATTATTAGGCTTTTAATTGTAAATTGTGGTAGTTTCCTTGTTACAGAAAAGATGGCAGAACTACTTTACTATATATCTATCAGTTGTCACTCCTTTAGTTTTATCTATCTTTAGTCAGACCCTCAGATTCTCACTTTTATTTTTCCAGTGCCTTAGAGTCAATTCATGTTGAGACAAATTGCCTCTACTTCTATTTCCCCTATAATCACATCCCTTTCTAACTTGATCACTGTCCTCTTGAGCCTTCTGAAATCCTTGCTCTACTTTCAAAAAAAAAAAAAAAAACTCCCATTGCTCTATCACTTTTTCTTTCATATTCTTCCCATCTTATGCTAATAGAAACCTAGGTTTCCATAAAAGGCACTGCAGTCACTTTTTCTAGTACTAAAGGTTCTTTTTTTTTTTTCATTCTCTGCCTCATCCTTCCTCAGTGATGAAAGCAATGAACTAGGAAAGAATAGAGAAACTTTTCGCCCTTCACTCATGCTTCCAGGTTGTCCCTTTGCCTCTATCACTAAGCAATCGCCTTTCTTTGGGGGTTTCATAGGATTTAGAATTAGATGAGGTCATTTATTGCCAATTTTTAATTTTTACAGGAGAGGAAACTAAATCTCAAAGAATTTTTTTCTAGTCCAATATTGTAATGATAGTAAAAGATAGAGTAGGTATTCAAAGGCTGATATAATGACTCAAAATTTAGCATGTGGTCTATTGTAACAAAATGGTACAGTTGTAGCAATTGATGCATCTCTTGCTGTTGGGGGGGAAAGATGGGTTTCATGAGAGAAAACAACTTGTCACTGAAAACTATCAGTAGCAAAATGGTACAGTAAACTTCATTCATTTTAACAGCAATTCCAAATTCTTGTGGCAGTCATAGTTTAACTTTCATGTTATTCTTTTTTTTTTTTTTAAATAAAGATTCTCTCTTATTTGCCTGAGCAGAAAATGCCAGGTCCACTTGTAGGCTTGATTATACTCTCATTGGCTTGGGAGTTTTGGTTTCCTCCATTATGTAGGAAATCCAGTTCCACCTTTTTTCATGAAAAAAGAGCTTACATAATAATATTTAACTTTACGGACACCCATTAAGTAAGCTCGCTGTAATTCAGAACTCAAGGAACCCAGCAGCCTTAGCCTCTCTGGGAGTTGGGAGAGCAAGCACGTGCCACCATACCCAGCTTTTCTTCCTTTCCAAAGCAGTTCAATACTTGTTTCATTACCTTTCACTTTATCCCAAACTCTTTCCTAATACTTGAGTTTTACATATATATACATATGTGTATATATATATATATATACACACACATATTCATCTATATCTATCCATGTAGATAGACATATAGATAGATATATCTGTCACTATACAGCCTGACTTCTTAAACTTCAATGCTATACATATTTAAATATACAGGGATGACTACATTCGCTAAAATCATAAACAAGAAATCTGAACTTCTCTCTGCTTTCAATCCCCTATCCTAAAATCTTTCCAGTTGTTTTTATTCCTCCTTATTCTCTCAGTTAATCACTTCCATTCTCTGGTCTCATTTTCTTTTCTTCAGATTCCTGGATCTAGTGATCAAACATTTTTTTCTAAACACTTCTAAACACCAGTTACCCTTGAATACCTTACCCTAATTCTTATCTTGCCTTTCTAATCATTAATGCTGTCATCCTATATATGATTTCCTTATTGAACTAAAAAAATTTGCTGATTTGGTTCCCTATAAATATATGCTACCTAATGTCAAGTGGATCATTATTATGGTATAACAATCTTTTCATTTTTCCTTAATTGACTGTATCACATTTTTCACATCCTCCATTTCAAGCAGGTTCTTTCTTATCAAATCACCTATTTACATGTGTTTGTTTGTTTTTTTTTTTGAAGCTGCAAAGCTTTGGTTCAAATTTTGCTTCAACAACAGATTAACTTTGTGTTTCCACAACAAAACTATTTAATTTTTCTGAGCTTAAGATATTGTATTTGTACAACTGATACTGATGATCTAAAAGGTTTCTTCTAGCCCTAAATCTGTGATTCTATAAATTTATGCAGAAAATATAGGGCTTCCATTTACAGTTTCCTTTTCCATGCATTCTACATCTTGAAACTTCCCTTTATCAAATCACATTCTCTCCTTTTTGCTACATTCTCTGATGAGGAAAAAAAAAGTTAGCTTTCTGTTTGTGAAGGCTAAACTTTCCATTTCTGCTCTTACTCTTATCACCCCTTTCCCTATTTCTCTTATCTTCAATATTTCATTATCTACTGACTTCCTCCTCAGCACCCACAAACCTGTTTCTTCTTCTCCTTAGAACACCTTCACTTGAACCAAAGATCTAAACATAAAATGATTTTGCTATAACTTTTCTATTTTTCAGTTCAATTTCTAGAACAGCATGTCTATAAGTCTATAATCATTTTCAATATTTACTTACTTTCCATTAATTTTTCAATCTCTTGTAATTTGGCTTCTAATGTAATCACAGATAGGAAACTTCCTTTTCCAAAGTTACCAAAAATCACTTTACTGCTAAATTTAATGACCCTTTCTCAGGTTTTCTTTTCCTTGACTTGAAGTTTTGGTCATGATGACACATGACTCTTTTGACTTTTCTCATGTTTCTCCTATCTGTTCACTGTCCCCTTAACTTCAAAATCACAAACATTAAAGAGTTAGAAAAGACCTCAGTAACTATTTGATTTCACATATACTTTTGCCTCAAAAGAAACAGAACCTACCATGTCTTCTGACAATCCATTCCACTTCTGAACAGTTCTAATCATTAGGGCAGTTAGGTATACTGAGGAGAAAACTGGGCCTTTATTCAGGAAGATCTGAATTCAAATTTCACCTCAAACATTTTCTGATGATGCAACCCTGAGCAAGACATTTATCTTTGTTTGCCTTAGTTTTCTCATCTGTGAAATGAACTGAAGAAATAGCAAGTCACTCCAGTATCTTTGCCTAAAAAACTCTAAATAGGGTCATGAAGAGTCAGAAATGATGAAACAACAATAACAATCATTAGGGATTATTTCTTTTGCCTGTCATCATGCTACTTTCTCCTGAAAATTTCATCCAATGTGTCTAGTTCTGTCCTGTAGGGATAAACAGAACAAATCTGATCTCTTTTCCATGTGGCAGCCTTTCAAATTATTTGAAGACAGATATCTTTCTCCCTTCTCTTTACCTCGAGTTTAGTGTCTTATAAGATAAGCGTCCTTAGTTTTTTTTTTTTTTAAACCAATAGGCATAAAACATGGATCCAATCTCTTTCACTACATTCACTTCTTTCCCTTTGATGCTTCTTATTTGTTGATGTCTTTTATAAATTATGACACCTAGAAGTGAGAACAATGCCCTTATTGTCTGATCAGATAAGAGTACAGAGGAACTATAATTCTCTTAGTCCTAAAAGCTATGTCTCATAAAGCAGCCTAAAATCACATTCATTTTTCTGGCTGCTACATCACACTGATGATTCATATTGAAATTACCCCTCTCATACATTTTCTAAATAAATTCTGACAAATGAGACTAAGTCATCCTGTACTTGTTATATTGACAGACTAGAATTCATGTGTGAGCCTTTCTATATATTACATATTTGAATTTTATATAAACATATTTGTATACTATTGTGTTTTGTCCTTCCTCTGACAATAATTTTGTGAGCTCAGTCAAGTCTTTTTTCTTTCTCTTAGCCTTAGTATCATCATCTGAAACATGAGAATAACTATACTATCTACTTCAAAAATTTATGGAGAAAAGAACTTTGAAAATTATAGAGTGCTAATCATTGGAATATTGGTGGTGAATATCTTTGTGGTTATTATTATTATTTTGGATGTGTATTTGCATAGTTTCATTTAGAATTTTTGAGCATGATGTCTAATTAAAATCAATATAGCAGAATCTAGATAGAATGGAAAGAATATTATATTTAGTCAAAGAACAACCAACTCCTCCTCAATCTTGTGCTCTGTTGCTTATAAATCAAATGAAATGGGGAAAGTGATCTAACATCCCATAGCTACAGCTTCCTTTTTGTGAAATGGGACAAACTATATTGATCCTGTTTTCCAGAATTGTTGAAAAGACAAATCTTTCTTCTGGATAATAAGATCCTTAAAGGCAGAGACCAAGAGTGCTTTTCATCTATGCATCACCCTCAGTTAGAGTAAAGGTCTTGTACCTGAATGCTTAATCAATTTTTGTTGATTTGAACTTAGAGAAACTGTCTGACCAGACTTTCAAATGATCTTCTGGTTCCTAGTTTTTCAAACCGTGGTTCGTGACCCCACATAGTATATTGTAAATGAATGTCGGGGTTACAAAATTATGATTTATTATCAGTAAATATTTGCTTTATATACCTAGTTTATATATCTATATATTTGGTGAAACATAAAAATTTCTCGGGCTAATCTAAGCCCTATTATATTATTCAGTTAAGGAAACTTATTATTTACTGAGATTAAGTGAATATCCTGAGGTCATGACCCCTGCAGGTCATGTAGTAGAGACCAGTTTTAAACTATATCCTGTGACTCCAGATCCAGCACTCTTTTTACTCTGCTTTCTGAGATGTTCATCTTTATTTTTGCCAGTGCTCCTTCTGCATCTTATCTGTTATCTAATGTCTTTGGTACCTTCCCCCAGCTTTGTATCACCTGAACATTTGATGAATGGACAATCTATGTGTTTATTCATGTCATTGAAGAAAATGTTACATAGCAAATGGCTAAACACTCTGCAGGAGATACTTCACCAACTGGATTGAACTAATAGTAATTATTCACTCAAATACTACCATATGTGTTACATCTTTTCTGACTCTCTTTTCTGACATTTTTTTTGAAAATGTTTGTTTTACCTAATCCATATTTTAAATTTCATTGTTCATGTCCATGGTGTAACCCCCAAGTAAAATGTAAGTTCCTCAAGGAGAGGGTCTATCTATCTATCTATTTATTTATTCATTCATTCATTTATATTTGTTTGTTTGTTTTAGTCTTTGTATTTTTAATGTAGTTAGCATTTTGTTGCTTAGTTGTGTCTGACTCTTTGTAACACCCTTTAGAATTTTGCTGGCAAAGATAGTGGAAGGATTTGACACTTTCTTTTTTAATTCATTTTACAGATGAGGAAAAAGAGGCAAACAGAATTGTGACTTGCCCAAGGTCATAAGGCTAATAAGTATCTGAAGCTGAATTTGAATTTATAAATATAAGTCTTCCTGATTCCAAACCCAGTGCTCTACCCTCTACACCATCTAGCTGTCCCTAAAAATGATTCAAGTTTTACATTCTATATGGGAATCATAATTCGATGAACTATCCCAGAATTGTTAAATATCAGTTCTGTCATTTTAAATCATGTCTGACTCTTCATGAACTCATTTGGAATTTTCTTGGCAAAGATACTAGAGAAGTTTACCATTTTCAACTCCAGCTCATCTTACAGATGAGAAAACTGAGACAAACGGGATTAAGTGGCTTATCCAGGATCACACAAACACTAAGTGTCTGAGGTCAGATTTAAACTCAAGAAGAGGAGTCTTAGGACAACCATCTATCCACTGAGCCAACTGCTATGAGTATAGTATATACTTAGTAATTATCTGTTTAATGGAATTGGGTCTCTTGCCAAGTTTGTTGTGTTTCATGAGTCTACACTGCTAGTCAAAGTCTAACCTAGCTAAGTACACTTTCATCAAAAGAAGTTTGGTTATGAGGTAATAAATTGGATATAATATTGACAAAAATTTTAAAAAAATGTAAAATAGTTTTTAATTCTCTGAAATCCTCTTATATCTCTGTAGGGATAATGACAAAAGGAAGGAGCTTACTCCATGTCAAAGACTTGATCTAATCATCACCTAGGTTCAAATTCCAGCTCTACTACATATATATATATATATATATATATATATATATATATATGTGAACTTAGGCAAGTCAGTTCAATTTCTTCTGGCTTGGGCTTCTTCTTTTATAAAATGTGGGGGTTGGAAGACATAGTCTCTAGGATCCTTGTTAGTTCAAAAATCTAATGGCATATGTGCCTATGAAAAGGAACAGAGGATGTTTAGGCTTGCAAAATTTTTTAGATAATCTACAAACATTAATTTAATTACTGGTACTCTCCATGAGAGGTCTTTTCCAAAAACCAATAAATTGATTCATTAATGAAAGGAATGACTCATATTTCTACTGAAATATTGCTAAGCATGCAACTATAAGATATGATGGAAGTGAAACTAAATGGAAATTTGGCATAAAAGATGTTCTTTAAGAGGGGAAATAAAGGAGCTGTTGGATTTGCTTTCATCAAGTGTCCAGAGATAATCAGAAACAATATTCTGTCAAAAGTTTATTTTACATTGACATTTATGAGAAACAGAGGCAAAAGGAACAATATAAAAAGGGGAAAGATAAAGGAATAAGTATTTAAGTGCCTACTATGTGTTAGGCATTATGCTAAGTCCTCTATAGGTAAAGGTTTATCCTGATTTTATACCTGAAGAAACAGTCAGAAATTATCATCTAAAGCTGGATAGGAACTCAGGTCTTCCTAAATCGAGACCAAGATTTCTATATACTGAAAGAACTGGCTGAAGTTTGTTAAGATGGCTACCACTTAAGCATCAACACTGGGTAAAAGAGAAAAAAAAGCTTTTCTTCAAGAGAGTTGGCTGAGTAATGATAAAAAAATACCATATATCTTGGCACTTAGTGATGTCAATGTGAGGATGAACATAAGGGAAAAAAGTGAAAAACACTATGTCTATTTGAGATTATGATTCCTCAGAAGCCTCACACTTGTATATAATGGATAGCTTCTTCTTCAAAAAAAAAACATGGAAAGCATAAATTTCTCAAAAGTTGAAATTCAATATATTTTGAAAAGCCAGAGAATAATTGGTTATTAAACATGAGAGTTATTTCAGAATGATAGACACATGCATACTCAAATGGGTTTATTGAAGAAAAAGTAAAATTTAATTCCCAAGTGTGTCTAGAAAAACAAAACAAAACACTTCAAAGAATGCTGATATTTACAACAAATTAGTGGCTAAAGGAAATAGATAAATGTAAAAATATTATCTCTGATTATTACCATTTCATAGAAATACATTGCTCAGTGTGAAAGTCTAAACACAATTGCAGGGTAGAAAGCTCTCGCAGCTGGTCTTGTCATATGGACAGCTATATCGGCAAAGGGCAATACCAATTTAGAAAATAATCTCATTTGCATTTATTAGTATATTCATCCAAAAAAAAAGTTTCATCATGAATGATTTGTCTACAATCATCTTAAATATATAATTAATTAGAATCCTGTAGTAAGGATTCATAATCTATTTAATCTGAACATGATAGTGTAGCAAATCTCATTAGAATCACTGAACACTGAGAAAAAAATTTAACCAGAAATGAAGACAATTACTTGGCCCTTTCAACTTTAAGGTAACTTAGAAATTAGGGGCAAGAGTCTTTAAATTACAACTTTCCATTGAAAATCAATTTGTCTTTAACCAATATATTTGTAAAATCATATTATACTTAGAACTGGAAGAGATAAAAGAGTTCATTTACTTCCACACCCTCATTCTCAGATGAGAAAATTGATATCAAGAGAAATCATGTGATAAAGTCATACAGGGAATAAAATTATGACCTGATGTTTAAATCCAGGTCATGAAAATTGATATCCAACAAGTGTTTCAATATATTATTCTTTCATATAAAGAATTTTCTTCAGAAATATGTATTGCTATTTCAGTATTAATCAATTCATCTCTTTTAACTTCAGTTTGTTTATCTATTAAGTGGAAATGATAGTTTATGAGTACATCTAAATTTGTGTTGCCATAGTGAAAAATGCTTTGAAAATACGAGGCGACTGGTTTTTTTGGGGGGGATGGTTGAACTGAATTGAATTATATTTTTTAGAACATTCAATTTCTCTAGACCCTTGGTCAATTATGGTCACTAAAAAAATCTGAATAATAACCAATAAAATATTTAATTCCCACTTGCCATACGTTGAAATATTTCTTCATTGTCTTAGTTTTACCTATTTTGGGAATTGTCAAATGTTTTATGATTTCAACAGAAAACTAAAATCCCAATTTCTCATCCAAAATTCACACGAAGTAAATAGAAATATTTCATTTCAGATGTTTGTGTTTAGTATCTCATTATGTAAATATTAATCATTAGTTAAATTAATTGACCCATAAACTAGAGGAGAGATATTTAATATTTCAGTGTTTCATTTTGATCCAACAAATAAGTATGAATTATATTCAAGAAACTGTACAGAATAATGCTTCATATTTAAATGTACAAATTAGAAGCATAAGTATATGATTCCATTTGGTCCTAATTCAATTTCCTAGTTTTAATATTGCTATATTTCAAAATATAAATTATTTTTGAGATTACCTGTTAATCACTTAACTTCTCACTGCTGAAAACAATGCTTTAAGCTTGTAAATTTCAGAAAAAGTTATAATTCTCATTAAGTGGATAGTCAGTCATTAGTCAATCAACAGGTATTTAAGTGCTATGTGTCAGGCACTATGCTATCATGCTGTGTATAAAAAAAGAAAGACAAAAACAAGTTTCTGAAATTCAAAAGATCTGAATTCCTAATGGAGTGGGAGGACAATATACAAATAACTATGTAACTATATAGTGAAAGTGTAAATTAGACTCCAAAGTAAAAGAAAATAGCAATGGATTGTTGGAGAGAGTGAAATTGAAAACATTTCCTAGAGAAGATAAGATTTGCAGTAAATATTGAAAATGGAGAAGGTGAAGTATTCCAGGATGGGTTACAATCAGTGAACAGGCACAGGATTAAGAAGTAGAGTTTCTGCAAGAAAAATTCAATAAAAATAAGGCCTAGATACTCAAAAGATACTCAAAACACAGTAGATCATGATAAGAAAGGGAAAAGAAGCTCTTTTGTACTTCACTTTTCATATACTATTTTCAAGTATGCACTTACAGGGATTGGTTAAAAAGGACCACTTTTATCATTAGTAGTACTTCACATGGAATTTTGAGGCAATTTTAAGTTTTTCCACATTGGAAGTATGACATATGTGGCCCAATGTTACCCATAATTTAATAGTAAAACCAAGATAAAAACTAGCACTCTTTGAAAGTATGAGGGAAGGAAAATGATGATTAGAATTAAGGAAGTAGATAGAGTAAGGAAATAGTAGTGCCAAAAATATTCAGGACAGTTACTACATGCAAAATGTGAAGTCAAAAGTTTCTCAGTTTGCCCCATACTGAACTCTTTTTTTCCCATAAAACTCATTGCTACCTTCAAACTTTGAGGAAAAAGCAGTATGGTAGATTTTTGTCTCAAAAATGTGTTCCTTGCCACAACAGGATCTGATTACAGAGTCAAGAATAAATATTTCTCTTTGTATTTGTCATGTACATCTGCCATCCCAGCTTGGAAATGACAAAACGGGAAGAGAATATACATTCTAGGACTTTAGTTATTCAAATCAGGGATTGGGAAAAGATTTTAAAATTTCTGATGCAAAAACAAAAAGGAAACCCAAATCCTAAAACAGGTTTTACAGTACTCTAATTACAACGATAGTAATAATATCTTCCTAGAATGCTGCCCTATTCTGGAAGAGATTATAATTCAATAATATCTAATTTCTGCAACAGGGAAATAAAATTAATTAGTTAATGAACAAGAGCATTTTTTTCTATTCTCTATTTCTGTTAAAGGCACCACACTTCTTCTAATCTCCTACATTTAGAAATGCAGCATAATCCTGAATCCTATCTCTCTCTCATCATACATATACAACCAGCTGCCAGATATTGCTGTTTCAATCTCTGCAACATCTCTCTTCAATGACACCTTCTCTCCTCACATGGATGACTGTTTGTTCAAAAAATTTATCACTCCTCACTTGAATTATTGTAACTTCCCTCTTAACAATTCTTCATGGCTCAAGTATTTCTTCACTCCAACATATAGACTGCATAGCCACCAAAGTGATTTTCCTTGAGGGCACATCTAATCATGTTATTCTTCTACTCAATAAATTCCAGAGGTGATCTATTGCAGCTAGGATAAAATATAAACTATTTGATTTTTGAGTCCCTTCCCAACTTGATCCTAGTCTTCTTTTCCAAGATATTATGTATCCCCATCTTCATTTCTTTTTTTCTAGCCATTTCCTAGGCTTTTATTGCACTTCTTCCTCATCTTTGTTCCATAAAATTTCTCATTTTCTTCAGGATATGGTTCAAGCATGACCTTTTATAATTCACCTGAAACTTCCCTTTCCAAAATTTTGGAAGATTAAAAAATACAAATCTGATGTTTATTTTTCTTGATATTCTTTCTTAATTTAATAGTCACACGACACTGTTGAGCATTCTTTTCAAGTGGAAAACCTACACATTCTTTTTCAACTGTGGATGTTTCTCAGGTTTCTATTTTGGCCCATTTTGCTGCTGCTGGTGGTGGTTTTTCCTCTCCTCCTCCTCCTCCTCTTCCTCCTCAAGATTCATGAATGCCATCATGATTTTTATTCAGAAGACTCATTAGTTTGTATAACTAGTTTTAAACTGTCTTCAGAGCTTCACCAAGTGCATCCTTGATTTTTTTTTATTTTTAACGATTTAATTGGATGATTCAGACTCATCTTAAACTCAACATTACCTAAGCAAAACTTATTTTCCCCCAAATCCTTGGCTCTACCATACTTATTTCTGATGAATGCACAAATCTAATTAATCTTCAGAATTCATAATGTTCTTATTCCCAACTTCTCAAACTTTGTCACAAAACAGAACATATCAACTGACAAACTACTATTATTTTCTTCACAAGATTTTTTTTAATATAATCCCAACTCACACAGCTATAATCTTTGTTCAAGCTCTTAAAACCTCTTACAAAATCCACAGAAGTGGCAGCCTAATTACTCTTCATGCCTCAAGTATTTCTTCAGCCGAAATATAGTGGAGGATCCACTCCATATACTTCCTTAAGTGCAGATATAACCACATTATTCTCTAATCAAACTCTAAAAGCCAACTATTGCCATTAATATGAAATATACCCTTTTCTTTGACTTTTGAAGCCCTTCACAATGTGTCCTTAACCCATCTTTCTACATTCAAAAAGCATTGTTTCTTTTCCCACATCATATAGCTTTAGCTAGATTATCCTTCTCTCTCTTCTTCAATATACTATTCCATTTTCCATGTTAATAACTTTATACTAACCATATCCTATTCTTGGATTGTTTCTTCATCACTTGTGCTCCAAGACTTTTTCATTTCTTTCAAGACACAATTTAAGCACCACCTTCTAAATGAAACCTTTCTTGATCCACCTCATATTATTGATATGAATTACTTCGTAATTACTTACATTTATATATTTTTCTTCTTTTTTCATAATTATAACTTTTTATTGACAGAACCCATGCCTGGGTAATTTTTTCAACATTATCCCTTCCACTCACTTCTGTTCTAACTTTTCCCCTCCCTCCCTCCCCTCCTCCCCCATGGCAAGCAGTCCTATACATGTTAAATATATACATTTATCTTCTATAGAAACATATGTATGTCTCTGTTCCATCTATGCAAAGTATCTTTATAGATTAGCATCATTCTTTCTATTTATAAAACTAGCTTTATGTGCATGCCCAGTGACTTGCATGGTACAAGGTAGGCAATTAATAAATGCAGGTTTACTTACTGAATTTCGTTTTTTTTCTTTTAAGAAACCATTTATTTAAATAATTAATTAAATAATGTGTTCAGATTCAACACCTTCATTTAAAAACAGGCATCTAGGCTCATAAAAACTTTCATATGATAAAACATGAAAACAAAAATATAAGATTATGACTAAAGAATAACAACTCCACACTAGAAGTTTAAGGTTCAGGAATTGTTCTTCTCTTTTAGAAACTATATCCTGAATATAACTTTAGTGATAATAAAATGAATCATAGGTCTTGCTGGTTACATGTTGGTTACAATTTATTTTAGGCTAAATTAAGCACTAAGAACAGTTTAGATTCAAGAATTGTTAACATGATTCAAACTATTTGCAAATGCATTGAGACTATACAATATGAACATTAAACTAACAGCCATAGAACCTAGTCCAAGACCCAAATATACCTTTCTATGCTTATTACTAAGTTGTGTTTCTATGCTTTAGTTTCTTTGTAATATTTTTAAAAGATTTATATTCTACCAATGAAAATCATGAATTCAAATTGTTTTATGAAAATCAAATCAGATAATGATTTCAAAGGTGCTTTAGATATTATATAACACTACATAAATATAAGGTATCAATTCTACAGTTGTTACCAGTAAGTTCTCTGGATGTTCCTTTTAATTCTAGAGTGAAGTTAAAAGTAACTCCATCTTTCAAACAACTAAAGTGAATCTGATCATTTCAAAGTAAGGGGACAATCTATATCCTCAGAAAACATAGGATCAAATAAGAACTAGAGCTGACTTCAATATTTTGAAAAATGATTCAGGCTGTGAGTCCTTCAGATGTGTCAAAAAACAACAAATAATTAAGAGTATCAAAGAAAGGAGTAGCTATAGCTGACTCAGGAATCCACTTATCTGTTTCTTGTAAAAATCTAGAAGAAGATATACATACATATATTTATATGTAAATGCATAGATCTATTTTAAGCATGTATAAATTAGTATGTATAGTATATATATGCTTGCTATAGTCATACACATGGTATATAGATATGTGTATATTTGTATATAAATATACATATATATTCATTTGCAAATAACAGTATAACTATGCTTTCAAAAAAAGAATCATGGAAGTATAAATGTTAAGTTGCTTTGACCAGAACTATAATGGAAAAAAAAGTATATATCCATTAGAACATATTTGTAAGATACATAGAACTTTTAAGTACTAAAAATGAAATAGAAGGTAACAGTGATAGAGCTACTTCTGGAGTAGAGGGGACATGGATTCAAAGCCCACCTCATTTTGGTACTAATTATATCATTCTTGGATAAATTACCTAATGTCTAGTTGCCTCACGAAACTGCCTGGAATATATTTATGAAATCATAAGATAGAGTTTTGATCTTTATTAAGGAATAAATTATATCTACCCTTGGGAAATCATAGTTCCTTCTTATATTTAGGTTACACCACTATAAATAATTCTGCTATCTTATGTTTTCTCCATTTGAGATTAAATTCAACTCTAGAAGGTCTTCAATTAACAATATACTTTTTAAGCAATTCTTTCCACACAAGATTTCAGTCATGTTCAACTCTTCAAACTCCTTTGGAGTTTTCTTGACAAAGATACTGGAGTGGTTTGCAATTTCCTTTTCCAGGTTGCTTTATTGATGAGGAAATGGAAGCAAATAAGATTAAGCGACTTACATAGGGTTACACAGCTAGTAAAGGTGTAAGACTACATTTGAATTCAGGAAGAAAAGTCTTCCTGATTCTAGACTTGACAATCCATCCATTATGCATGACACAGGCATAATATATTTTTAAACTGTATATTGGAATATAAGAAATAATCAAACAAATTTGTGTACTGTAATCCATAAAAACCTCATTCATTTACTGAAATTCTACTGACACCTTATACCTATTGTTAAATCAAAAATGAAAAGGCCAATTTTATTCTTTAAAGATGTTATTTCTGGTGACTTAGTAACTAAGCATTTAATTTTCTTTATTTTATGCATTATTCTTTAAATTGTGACCCAGAGTTCCTTCTAAGCCAAGATGACTCTTTGTTTCTAATAATAAACACCCAATGATACAAGTCAAGCTAAGACCCATAAATTTAAATTTCAGATTTTAGAAGGTAACTTTTCCCAAAATGAAGCTAAATATTCAAGTGATTTATAAAAAGGCTTTTATCTAGAGATAGTATAGAAAATGAAGAAGGCTTATTTCATGATTTTATGTACTGAGGATTCTTTTGGTTCGACCATGACAAAATGAAGTACAGTGGAAAAAGTTCTGCATTTGGAGTAAAATATTATGCTTGAATCCATCCTCTGTATATTATTAGATGTGTGACCCTTAGTTTTTAACCACTTTGGACCTCACTCCATTTTTTGTAAAATGAAGATTTTGTACCTGATGGATCATATAGATTTTTTTCATCTTATAGCATATACATACAGCTTATTTGAATATACATTTCTTTTCAGATAATGTGTTTTTCTTTGGTTCTTATTTTCTTTCCCAAACTGAGTAGTAAATCAATTCTGTTTTTTTTTTCTGAAACAGAAATTAAAACAAACACTTAAGGTACATGTTTATCCATAATAATCAATATTTTGCAAAGATATCTAGTATTCTAGTATCTAGTGTTCACAAGATAACTAAATGATAAGGTTATTTTCTCTAAAACTTATCCAAGTTATGCTTTCTTGTAGACTTTCATACTAACTGTAAAAACAAACAAGTATTCCCATTAACATATTTCAAGTCCATGTTGTATTTATTTGAGAAAGTTGAATGGCTTATAAAAAATGCATAGTGAAATTCACAAAATATCCCACATGAAACAAGGAAGGATGGATCTTTAATCATTAAAACTAATACAGTACAACCATAAAAATTCTGTTATTTTATATTTTCCCCATTTGAAATTAAATCCAATTCTCGAAGGTCTCCAATTAACAGTATGCTTTCTAAGCCTTTTTTTCCATACAAGAAGAGGGTATGTAATAGCCTAACACTGAGCAGGCAGATTTGTATAATCCATAATAACAACTGATTTCACTTGTTCAGATTTTATGGTTTCTATAATATTCCTTTTTCATTTCTTTTTTTTACCATTTATGAAATGCCCACTTATCTCCAAAGAAGTCTAAACTTGGGGGGAAATTGTGTCATACTGGTAAATTATTCCTTTTCTTTTGAAATATGTTAATATTTTAAAACACACTTCCAAGAACATGCATATAATTCATATAGTGCCAATACCACATCTTACTTTGGGGAAAAATAAAAGCCATCTTTATCCAAGTGTACTTTAGAAGATTGTTTGAAGTGTTTTTTCTCCTTTATCCTTAATGCAAGTAGCTCTTAACATCTTATAATTGACAATTTTTTATCACTATCCAACCAGTATCCCATTATGAAAGGAATTAGCATACTTTTCAGTAGCAATTTTTAGAGGACGAATTTCATAGCACTAACATGCAATTTCTAACCACTGTCTATGATATCCCTCTTGATAATCTTTTATCATGGAAATAGTCAGGTGCCAAAGAGTGACCTAGAAAATTCAACAGTGACTACAAAGATTGACTTTCCAGTCTTTAACAGACATAAGGTTGAGCCCCTATTTTCATTTTTAGAATATTAATCTTTTTTTTTTTTGCTTCTTTAAACTTTAAATAATTTATTTTCATCACTGAAATTTCAGTGGTGGAATAAGAACAAACAAACATAAAGGTAATAATGAATAGTGATATTGATCATGTTCCATTCCATTTTTTGGCTTTAGGACTTATTGATTATAGATTATGAGTAAAGTGGTCTTAATATTCAATCATATACAAGTCAATGAAAAAACAGCAGTCCATTCAATTTCACAATTTCCTTCATGTAACAGATTCTTCTAGTAATAGTGATGGTAGGAATGGCCATGTTTGAATATTTTAAATCTCATATTGACAGAGTGGTTTATTGAATACACATTCTCTTTTTTAAGGGATTTTTCTTCAATTTTATAAATTGCATTACACATGCAAAACAGGAAATACAGATTTTCTTTCGAAATTCAGAGAAATATATACACTGGGCAAAGGCATGTTTTTCCACTAGTGAGTCCAGGAAGTTCTCTGAATAAACATTTCCAGATAATTTTTCTTTAAGGACTAGTGTTATCTTATGGTTATAAAGCATGCGCGTGCGCATGTGTGTGTGTGTGTGTGTGTGTGTGTGTGTGTATGTATGTGTGTGTCTCCCAACTGAAATTCACAAGAGACTGTGATGGTTAAAGAAGAATCTGAGACTATACCCTAGTAAACAATAATAACACTGAAAACCACAGCACTATGGAACTCAGGCTCAATCAAAAGAAAAATAAACACAATAGATAAAGAATTTCTTCAGTTACTTGGCACTAGTGTGGTAGAAACAACCTGAAAACATTAGGCTACCTTATTGCCCTCCTTTTTCAATTGAATTAATTTACATTAATATCTTTCATTGCATATATTTTAAATGCATATATTTATATGACTATATATATGTGTGTAGTGTGTATGTGTGCATGCATGCTCATATATATATATATATATATATATAAATAAATAAACCAGCAATCAAAAAGAATAGGGAGAGTTCTGTTTAACCCAATAACTCAATTAAACAATTTAAATAAAAGTATGTCTGGTAAAGAATTCAACTAAGTTATGCACTTACCTTTCAGATAAATTGTGGCTTCTTACAGGGGCAAAAATGAAACATTAAGGAACAGATTGGTCTATACATAAAAACAAATCATCCAAAAATAAACCTCTATTAGAGAGTTTTTTCCCCTCACACATTTTAAAAAGAGTAAATAGTGAACACAAAGGAAGAAGAAAGAGGCAATCACCCAAGAGTTGCTCATTGTTTTCTGAAAGCACAACAGAAACATAGTGAGTCATGAGAAGAATCTTTTGACATCTTAGAAACACTGGGTGCTTGATGCATTTCCCCAAGATACCTTTAACTTGCACACTTAAGACTTAGCAATTGGCCATATAGACTAAGTCTTACTAACCCTGGCATCATTTCAGGAGTTGGATTTTTTCCCACAGATGAGCAATTTCTGAATCATTTTCTTTCCAACACATTAAGCACAAATAGTCAAGCATCAGTCTTTCCTTCTTACATGTTCTTCCTCAACATATGCACACACTATGGCAATTGTAGGGAAAATTTCATTTTCTTTTCCACTGAATTTGCACTAACTTCTAGTGTTGGGGAGGGGGAAGAGTGCTTGATTTTGAATCAGAAGACCAAATATCTGAAGTCTATCTCTTTCACTTATTACTCCTGCTTAGGAGAATCAAGTATGTAAGGAGTTCATGGGACCTGGCCAACAGCTAATAAAAACAAGCTTCTTTTTTTTTTTTTCATCTAAAAACAATAATTTGAAAAAAAAAACACATTCTTGTAGCTTCTGATTGTGTAGTGCAGGGGTCCTCAAACTTTTAAAATAGGGAGCCAGTTCACTGTCCCTCAGACTATTGGAGGGCTGGACTATAGTAAAAACAAAAACTTTTTTTTTTTGTGGGCCTTTAAATGAAGAAACTTCATAGCCCTAGGTGAGGGGGATAATCGTCCTCTGCTGCGGCATCTGGCCTGCAGTAGTTTGAGGACCCCTGGGTAAACAACATTGGATTAGGTGCCAAAGGACTTGGGTTGAAGTCCCAACTTTTCCATTTTCCAATCTAATCATGGACAAATACTGTCTATCTTGATTTATAGAAGATCTTACAGATCTAAATCTATGATTCTATAAGCCTAAATATACAACAGCTAATGCTTTATCTTATTAACTCCAGAGATATCTGTTGTAAGCTTGTCAGTCAAAGCTCTACCGTTTATCCTCACTTTTTCTCTTCCAACATTTTTTTTTTCTACAATTCAAATCAGCTTTAATTAATTAGTTTATTCAATGCCCCTGAGTACATCTCTCTCTCTCTCTCTCTCTCTCTCTCTCTCTCTCTCTCTCTCTCTCTCTCACACACACACACACACACACACACACACACACACATACACACACACACAACAACAACAATCTTTGCTCACACTCTCCAACTATTTATTCTGTACATCAGTCTCCATTTACTCAAGCTATACTGATAATTTAGTTCAAATCAAGTTTATTGTCTAGCCCAAACCTAATGACCTCCTCTAAAAAGTTGTTCTGCTTCCTCAGCTATAGCTGTCATGAATATTCAATTTTCCTTGCAAGGATATACAATTTAGTATATTATGCTAACTTAGATAGCAATACTACAAACTTAGGGATACTAATACTCATATATTGAAAGATACTCAATAACTAAATGCACTATGCTAGGGAGAAGGCATTTTCTCTGTAAATAACTTAAACATCATTATTCATAACACCGCACACACACATTATACATCAAGACTACAAATAATTATAAATATTAGATGTCATGAAAAAGAATGAAAATCATAGTTCAAAAAAATTGTTAGTAAACAAAGCCTCAGAAGAAGGAAGTATTGGTCTGCCTGCAGTGGAGTACTGTTACAATTCTCTTCTGTGGAGTTCACAGTATAATTATAGACAATCAAGTTAGGGCTGGTAAATGGTAGTTATACAACACTTAATGTGATCAACGATTAGCTGTCATGTCTCCTCTTTAAACCAGTAAATTTTAAAATGTACTTAAAAATATACATTTGCCAATTTCAAATTGTTTTTAAAAAGTTATATGTAAAAATTTGGAGTTAATTAAGTAGAAAGGGGCATCATAAATGTCCTCTAGTATTTAAAGGGCTTTCAAGAATGTGGAAGGAGTAAATTTAGAAATAGAAGCAGCTTTTAGTATAATGAAAGGAAACAACTACTTAACAATAACTATCTGAAAGAAGAACAGATTGCCTCAGTATAGCATGTAATGCCCCTCCTCCCTCCATTATTATGAGTTTTCTTTCTCAAGTAGAGTTGAGTTGGACTAGATCTCTCTTGAGATGCCTTGTATTCAGATAATCTTATTCTATGATTCTCAACAGTTCTGGAAAGGAAGATCTGACACCCATCAGGCTACTTTGGGAGTTACAAAAGGAGACTCATTCAATGAAAGCTCCTTAATGTCAAAGGATGAGAGGTAAGAATAAAACCTGGCTTAATATAAAGGAGAAAAAAGACTAGACCAATGTTTCACAACATTTTTTCCAAGTTCAAGAAGAATGAATCTATTTATCTGAAAGGAAGAGGATGGTTGATAGTTTACCGGTCTAGCAACCTATCCATTAATGCCCTAAACAGTTTTACATCAGGTAATCAATGAACAATTGTCTTGGGTAAATCTAATATGTTTGACTTGACTTAAGAAATATAATATACAATTTGGTTCCTAACTAAAAATGATTCCTAGTTCCGAAAGTAATATTTATGAAATTTAATTAGATCATAAAATGTATCTTAATTGGTCAATGATCATTTGAGTAACTACTTACAATATTGGGTATTGAGAATGCAAGAATAAGAATAAAACTTCTCTTTGTAAGGCACTTAAAATCAATGAGATGAATTTGACAAAAACTGCTGAGAAAATTGGAAACTAGTATAGCAGAAACTAGGCATTGACCCACATGTAACACCATATGCCAAGATAAGGTTGAAATGGGCTCATGATCTAGACATAAAGAATGAGATTATAAACAAATCAGAACAACACAGGATAGTTTACCTCTCAGATCTGTGGAGGAGGAAGGAATTTGTGACCAAAGAAGAACTAGAGATCATTATTTATCACAAAATGGATAATTTTGATTACATTAAGTTAAAATGTTTTTGTACAAACAAAACTAATGCAGACAAGATTAGAAGGGAAGCAATAAACTGGAAATTTTTTTTTTACATTCACAGTTTCTGATAAAGGCCTTATTTGTAAAATATATAGAGAATTGACTCAAATTTATAATATTTCAAGTGATTCTTCAACTGATAAATGGTCAAAGGATATGAAAGACAATTTTCAGATGAAGACATTGAAAGTATTTGTAGTCATATGAAAAGGTGCTCCAAATCACTATTGATCAGATAAATGCAAATTAAAACAACTCTGAGATACCACTACACAAATTGTCTAAGATGACAGGAAAAGATAATGGTGAATGTTGGAGGGGATGTGGGAAAACTCGAACACTAATATATTGTTGGTAGAACTGTGAAGAGATCCAACCATTCTGGAGAGCAATTTGGGAACTATGCTGAAAAAGTTATCAAACTGTGCATACCCTTTGAGTTAGCAGTATTTCTACTAGAATTATATACCAAAGAGATCTTAAAGGAAGGAAAGGGACCCACATGTGCAAAAATGTTTGTGGCAGCCTTTTTTGTAGTGACAAGAAACTGGAAACTGAATGGCTACCCATCAATTGGAGAATGGTTGAATAAATTATGGTATATGAATGTTACAGAATATTATTGTTCTCTAAGAAACGACCAGCAGGATGATTTCAGAGAGGCCTGGGGAGACTTATATAAATTGATGCTAATTGAAATGAGGAGAACAAGATCATTATATATGGTAACAAGAAGACTATATGACAATCAATTCTGATGGACGTGGCTCTCTTCAACAATGAGATGATTCAAATCAGTTTCACTTGTTCAATGATGAAGAGAGCCATCTACACCCAGAGAGAGGATCGTAGGGATTGAGTGTGGATTACAACATAGCATTCTCACTCTCTCTATTGTTTGCTTGCATTTGTTTTCTTTCTCAGATTTTTCCTTCCTTCTTGATCTGATTTTTCTTATGCAGCAAGATAATTGTATAAATATGTATACATATTTTGGATTTAACATTTAACAATATATTTTAACATATTTAACATGTATTGGATTATCTGCCATCTAGGGGAGGAGATGGGGGAAAGGAGGGGATAATTTGGAACAGAAGGTTTTGCAAGGGTTAAGGTTGAAAAATTACCCTGCATATGTTTTGTAAATAAAAAGCTTTAATAAAAAAAAGAAAAAAAATCAATGGGATGATAATCATATAATAGATAAGTGATCTTGGAAAAATCACATGACTTCTCAGGCCCCAGTTTACTCATCTGTAAAGGAAGGGAGGTGGAATAGATGATGTTTGAGATCTTTACTAACTCTAATATTCTGTAAATCTACAACTAAAAATACAAAATGAATGAAAAAAGTGATCAGTTGAAATGTTCATAAAGAACTTCATTGATAGGACCTGGCATTAAAACAGTCTCTACCATAGTTTTCATCACCAGAGGAGCTGAGGCTCACTAAGTAGAGTTTTGTAAGCCCCCAAGGTCCCCTGAGGCAGAGATAGAAGCTGAGAAATAATGTGCTATTTGTATTGTCAGCTAGGACAATTTCTTTGTTATTGACTCTCTGATCATTTTCCACACAAGGATATACTTTCTAGAGTTGTTCCAATTATAGCCAAGGGCTTGTTTTTATTAACTAAATCCAGATATGTCTTAAGAGAGCCAAGAACATTCTTATGGAAAGGACTTCCTTCAGCCTGAAGACCTTACTGGCTATTTCTCTGCCAAAGGCTTTTGAAATTAAGGACTTCACTTCACAGAAACTTTTTAGAGGACCTAATTCTGCAGAATTCATGAAGCAAGATCACTGAGAAGTCAGAGAGAAAAGGAAATTTAGTATTTTGTTTTATTTCCCCCCCCTTTTTTTTCTTACTTAGGCCAAATCCCACTGTGGGAAATTGAAAATGAAACATTTCTGTAGTGTTAAGTTTTCTCAAGGAAACAGACTGATGGTTGTTTCTAGGTAGCTATTAATGTAGGAAAAGCATTAGATAGTCTATCCTACTTGGAAGAAAAAAGGCAAATGCACACTACCATAGTATTTTAATTAGCATTTATATAAAGCATTATGACTGAATGGGATAAACTAAGTGAAGACCCCTTATAAGAATGTAGCCTCAACCTACACTGTAATTATAACTTGAAACTGCAATAACAAGTTGTGCTATAGTCAAAAGCTTCAGATGTTTGTTTATCTTAGATAAACATACATTTCACTCTGGTTCCCCTGTCCTTTTCATCATAATTAGCATTAAATATCTAATATGGAAAGGAGTGTGTCATTAGCTATTATTCTTAGTCTCTGAGTAGATTTTTAGTCTCTGCATAGATTTCCCCATTTTACATTGTGAGCCTAGACTCTGGGGAAATTCCTCTTTTATCCACTCTCTGTGGAATCCATTTCACACTCCTTTATTGACACCTTGTCTGTTGGGTGTTGCCCTTTCTCACTAGATCCTAATCCTTTTTTTTTCTTATTTTTTTTTTTTTTACCTTGAGAGTCTCTAATTTCATCTTGGGTAGGGGTCTAGCTGTCTCACACATGATAACAATGATTTTAGAAATAGAGAACCTTAGGATTGTCTGACCGGGAAAGGGTGAAAGACATCTTTTTTCCTTCCTCATTTTCATTTGTACATTAATTTGGGAGGTAAAAACATCCTAAATCACAAAACTGCTTTTTGGTGGGGGAGGGGAAAGGAACATTCAGCTAAAATGAGTTTCATTATCTCTGATATAACAGGAGTTAAAATGTTTTTTTTCAAAAAGTCATGTACCTACCTGACATTAACATCTCTTATCCAAATCAGGAAAAAAGGATTAAAAGAATACACATTAGCCCAAAGATTTCTACTAGCTTTTATATATTGACTTCTGGCTTTTGTGGTTCATCACACTCTGCTAAGTACTAAAATATTTCTATTCCTGCTTCTGTTTTTTTTCAAAGACAGACTTTCTAGTAATTTTTTCTAGAAAATCAAAGCCAAGAGTAGTCTGGTAATCCAGAGAATGGAAGAGATGACATTAAAAAATGCAGTCTCATTAAAGAGTAGATGAAAGTCATATATCAGAGTGGATAGGTCTTCATTATTTCATCATTTGTGAGTTCTCCCAGATGTGTTTCTATTGTTCCCAAAGAAATGTCCAACAAACAATACATATAACACATTTTCTTTATGTGTGAACCTCCCAGACTGGATAGAACATCAGCGGAGAACTATGTCATTTGTATGGTTGAAGTTGGGAATGCATATGAATCTTTTCTTATCACTTTGTCATTTTATTTGATTAAATGCATGTTATTTTCTACTAATGTATCTTCTGACTGGTAAAATTTGGCACAATGGTGGGAGACCCTGTGATTGGACACTGAAGAACATCTTGAATCTGAGGTAACTTTTCTGTGAGTCTATATAAGAGCCTCTGGTACTTTATATTCAGCTCTAAATTTGTAATTCTGGGATATGTTATTATACCATTAAATTGAGTTTACAGATGAAAAAATTGAGGTTCAGAGAAGTATGATAAGTAACTCTTTCCAAAAATGGGAGAACAAGAATTTAAATTGAATCTGAATCCAGAATCTTTTCCATTGTCAGGATCAAAGACCATCTCTCTTTCTTGTGCTCCTCTCATTTTGCTGTTAGGAGACATCTTATTTTCCAGAGCTAAGGCATAGTGATCAATCTCTGCCCTGAGCTCGGCATAACAACAATCTTTTGTGCTCACCCTCTGGATGAATACTACTAAATTACAGAAGTGATGATGCCTGAGCTTGGACAAGTACCAACAAGCCCAGATATGAAGCCCGACTATGAACAATTTTTTTTTTATCACTAGACAACCTTGCCTCATTGTTGCTATTGTGCCTTACTACTATTACTACCCTATACTCTTTAAGTCTTTGTCTAGCCACAAATATATAAATCAAGATTAAGCCTCACTGTTTTTCTCCTACTGCTTTTCCTACTGTCTCTGACATATCTAATTTTTCTTTCCCTCCTCTTTCGCTGGAAAAAAAGAAATTTTTTTTTGCTTTTAACCTGTATGTGCTCTTTGGTACTTTTGGAGTTAATGGTGGTTGCAAAAGCTGATTGACTCTTTGATCATTTATTATTAGAGTTTACACCACTTTACTATGGCCTTTTATTATTACTATATGGCACCATATTCTCTTTACTAGAGTTTTGCTGTTCAATCATTTAGTCATGTCTGGCTCTTCTTGATCCATTTAGGATTTTCTTGGCAAAGATATTGGTGGTTTGCAATTTCCTTCGCTAGTTCACTTTTTAGATGAGAAAATTGAGTCAAAGAGGGTTACTGTAAAGAATATTCTCTTGTTTCTGCTCATTTTATTCATTTCTAATATGTTTCTATATTTCAATTTTCTATCTCCTTGCATATAAAGTGTATGTTGTATGTTACTTTACCAAAACAACAACAAACAACAACAAGACAACATGATTCCTTGGTATATCCACATGCTGAGCATGAAATAGCGGTAGAAGTAGTCAAAGGCTTACAGGACTAAAAATGAATGCTTTCTAGTTTCCAATTTATAAACGTAGAAGCTTAGACTTAGAAAAGGACTTGGGACCCATCAAGCCTCAATAATACTTGAAAGTGTTTCACCATTTCAAAACACTTAAGTGATGGTTATCCAGTTTCTATCTGAAGACCTCCAGTGAAAGGAAAAGGCACTTGTTACAACAGACTATTCCAAATAAAGGTAAATTTTATTTGGGGACATTTTTTCTTGGATTCAACTTGATTCACTTCTTGGCCAGTGTGCCCCATTACTTCTAGTTTTGGAACCAAGCTGAAGATTAATGTCTTTGACATGACAGTCTTTCAGGAATTGGAAAACAATATTCAAGTTTTCTGTTTTTCTCAATTCCTTCAACTGATCCTCATATAACATTCTCATTTCCTATAACTAATCTTTTTATAGAGAGAGATTCATAATAGGGCATTTAGTAATTTATATGAAAATTATTTATCTTTTAGATTTAGATAAGAAAAAAGTAGCATGGTGGATAGAGTGCTGGACCTAGAATCAGGAAGATTTATCTCCTGATAATCAAATCAATTGGTCATATTTACCTTAGTCTCCTTATCTATAAAATGAGTTGGAGAAAGAAATTGCAAATCACTCCAGTATCTTTGCTAAGAAAACCTCAAATGGGGTCATGAAGAATTGGACATAATTGAAAATGATTAAACTGAACAAAAACAATGGATGTATATGCTGTGTCCCCACCTTCTGAGGAAAGGGCTGCCTTAATGTTTTCTTTGGGTTTCAGAGTAACTTGAGGGTTTTTGAGTCTCTTTATCTATAACCATTGGTTTAGTGCATGTGTGCACTCATACATGCACGCACACACACACACACACACACACACACACACATACACACACTGTTGACAATGAGAAGCTTTCAAAAGGGAATATTTACTTCAAAGATATTGCTAGAATATATAAGCATTTCATCATAAAACATATTCTTTCCAGTCCCTTGGTGTCTGGGAGCATATGATAAAAAGCCAGTTCAGATCCAAATAGCATTGGTTCCACCAAATCATGCACAAAACTAATGGAACAATGCTGGCTGAATCTGTGTTGATATAGGTCAAGAAAATTGTTCCCAAATGTTCTTTGAGGTATTGTTACTGTGCATCTGGTCTACCTCATAGCTGTAGTATCTGGTCTATCTAGGCTTTGAGATGCCAAAATACTTACAAAGAGTAAATTTTTAGGTAAACAACCTGATCCACATCCCAAAGATTTTTAATTCTCAAAACTAAATCACAACATAAGTCATGAAAAAAGTGGCTTCCCACTCCTGTTTTTCTCTAGTGAGCCTGAAATTTCAGAGACTAATTATTGGTCCTTTTAGGATGAATACATTGATAAGGTAAATGAATCCATTCCTTAGGCCTCTTTAGACTTTTGAGTTCCTGTTGTAATCAAGTGATGTATGCTTAAAGTATCACAAAGGAACAACACAATGGATACATTTAATTTGAAATGGAAGATTATGGCCTTCAGTTGTATGTTGATAGTATTGTAGGGAAAAAAAAGGTATGTCTCACAACTGTGTTCTTGACATTGGCAAAAAAAAAGAAAAAAAAAAACCTAAACCATACTGAAAGTAAAATTGTTGGTCTTGTTAAAAATCAGGTATATATAACATGAGAAATATCCATCATGTTCACTGCTTTTCTTTGTCAATATGGTGTAGGGATTAACTAGAGGAAAGTCTAGAAGAAAGGGTAGGCTCTCAAAGAGTCTTTAACAAAAACATATGGAGTCAAGCATGAAGGACAGTAAGAATGAAGAATGAATCTATTCAGATTGCTGACAAGCTTATTTTAAGCAACCAATATAAGATGTTATAATCATAAAGGAATTGTAAAGTCAGCATTTATTTTTCAATGGAAATTATTCCTAACGAAATAGAACATGTTTCATGCGATTCAAATGAATTCCTGGACCTTTGTCACTGATATTAATGTTTTGTATAGCATAAAAAATCTGCTGATTAGTTTAATTTTGAGATTTTGTGACTTGAGTGAAATGTACAATGAACTTGATCTCTTACTCATTCTAAAAGAGTAAAGGAGTAATACAAAAAAAACAAAACAAAACAAAACAAAGGTCATCTGAAGTAATAAAGCCATACTATATGCTATGTGTTTCACAAGTCTTGTTCTGAGCAGAAACTTGTAAAATAAGGTAAGGTTTAAGTTTAATAGCATCTAGCTCTTTGGGCATTAGGTTTCTAAATGCAGGGATCATTTATAGTGAGATAAAATCATAATTTTGATATAATAAAATAATTAATGGTTTTGTTCCTTTTAGAAGTATTTTAGTTTTAACAACATTATATATGAAAAAAGAAATAAATTCAGTTGTTTGGCTTTGTGTATTTGGGGAGTGTACTTGTAGAAACTTGATTTAGAACAAATATTTTTGAAAAAACAACCTAAAGACATGTTACCAGCATTTCTGGAGTAATAGAATATTATAGTTTGTCCAAAAAAAATCACTGGATATGTTTAAGATATGTTCTGATGAATAATAAGCTGATCATTGTACAATTATGATTTGTGTGTCTAGTTAATATTTATTTATTTATTTTTAAAGTACTGTACTTCAGATAAAATGAATGCTTTAAGCATATTCATTGTAATTTCATGTAATATAAATAAATAATATAATATAATAATTGGATAATCTATTCAGCATTCAACACCTAGATAACTAGATACCTTAGATACTAGATAATCTAGTACAAGATACTAGATATGTAGTATAGATATATATAACTCGATAACTGATGCCTTAAATTTAGAACAATGAAAAAACTGAGGGATAGTGTTCGAGAAATGGATCACACAGTCAACTGGTTGTACAAAGGATATGTATTTTTTCCAGGTAAATCTACCAATTTTATACAATCTATAGTTCATAAACTAAAGATTTACCTTTCTTCATTTTTAATGCCTATGAAATACAATTGCTACACTGGGAAAGAATTACTGTTCTTCTTCCTTTATAATTCTGGGCATAATTTCACATGATGTCAATTTTAACATAAGCTTGAGTAGTTAGAAGCTTGTTAAACCTGAATTGATCTATTCTTCCCTTAAACAAATAGTTTTTATTCGTTAGAGGAGAATTTTTTTCAAAATGGAATACCACAGAGATTGATTTCTGTGAATCAATCAGATTTCCCTTAGTATTACCTTTGGATAAGCCTGAAGAAGGTCCTGGGGAGTGAAAAAAAAAGAGGAAAATGTGTCATCGGTCCAACAATAAGGGAATTAATCCTCAAGAGATGACAATGGATATATACTTTAATGATGTATTTTACTAAGAACATTGAAAAATACAATTCCTTTTTAATGTTATTCTTTGTACATTGAAAGGATGGTATTTGTTGATTATTGTTACATTAATAATAATTGATATTTTTTAAGGTTCAAAGGTTGAATAGTAAGGTAAAAAGAATCATAATTCATTTATTTCAGCAGTTTCTCATGTAGTCTATTTTACAAGACATAAACTAGTAATGACAAAAATTATATTTACCTTACATTTTTATTCACACTCTATTCAAAATACTTTCATTTACATGAATTAGTTGGTTTTTAACTTGTGAAGTTAACTGAGAAGCTATTCTGCAGTCCTCTTAGAGAAGAAAAAATTGAGGCATAGAGTAATTGACTTGCCAATCAAAGACACATAGTGGCAAAGCCATGATATGAGCACAAGTTTTATGAATTCAAGTCCAACACTCGTTCACAGTCATACCATGGGGATCTCTTCATGCTTCATTATTTGGTTTGCCAAAGAATCTTGAATAAGCAATAAAACAAAACTTGAATAAGCAATAAAAGAAGTAATGTTCTTCTTTTCTCAAATAGATCGTTCTCTGTGGGAGCAGGTTTCTTGGGGAGGTTCTCTGGAGGCAGCCTTAGTTTCAGTTCCGTGTAATAATCACCTCAAATGCAGCCAGGGATTAAAGTACAGTCTTTTATTGTTTCTTCCAAAATAGCCTTGTTAGTTTTCTTAGAAGCCTATCTCCCTCCTTGGTTCCAAGAGCTCTTGAAGCTTGTCTTTTAGCTCTTCCAGCTTCTTCCTCTAGCTCAACTCCGACTTGTGGCTTCTCAATCTCCAAATGATGCTCCCCTCTCAATCTTTTCAACTGACCTCTCCTGACTGAGCTCAGCTGTTTTTATGCTCTTTTAGAGGTATAAACTCAAAGGTTGACTCATCCTCTTAGAGTGGGATTATGGGAGGTGTGAATTTGGATATCTCATACTGAACCCTGAAATCTCCCAAATGTGTGAGCTAATGTGTGAACTCTCAAAGGTATTAAGTTAAGCATTGTTTCTATCAATTCCATTGAGTTATCACCTTGTTTAAAGTTCTGGTTCATAACAATTTCTGAACCTCAGTTTTCATATTTACCCATTCAATGTGCAAGGTTAGATGATGTCAATGCAAAATGAGAAGTATAAAATCCTAAGCCACTCTATATAATTATTTTAAAAGGTCATATCTTCAAATCCAGATATATGAAAATAGTACAAATTCAGAAGGGGTATGCTCATTGTCTTTCACATGCAAAAAAATAATCACCTGCTATGTGCCTATGACTGATGACATTGAGGCCAATTTAAAAATTAGAAGATAATTTAAAGTATTATTATTATTGACTTCCAAGAATTTACCTGTGAAATCTATAATATAGAGCTATCAGAATCCATAAGATTTTTTTAAGTATCAAATCCAAATATGAAATACAAAAATGAGGGATAAGGGGGGAGTCATAATTATGAAGCATAGGTTTTTAAACAGGCAAAAAAGCAAGATTATGCCACATAATCTATAATGTGAAAAAAGTATTATTTTCATTTATTACATGGAGAGATATAATAATCCAGATTATTTTGTAATGTGAAGTGCACATATTTATCCCAGAATCCAAGCTACATATTTGATCATATTAAAGAATGTTCTTAAAAAGGATTTTAATCCATAACAATAAAAGACAGAAATAGAGAATGAGAACATTTTATTCAGCAAACACCAAAAATCATGTGCTAGGATGGTTAGTTCAGTAAGATTTTTTACAAAGTGATATAACAAAGAAATCTGTTTAAGGTAGATTAAATATGAAAAATATTCCAAAATTTTAAATAATTCACTATAATTCTCAAGACAATTAGCATTATAGTACTACTATCAGATTGATCAACTTATTTCAGAGGCTTCTCTATTGCCTGATTTACTGTTTTTGAGATTTGTAAGTTGTTAGGAAGATTCAAACCATCACAGTGCTTTAGTTTACCATATTAGGTATTAGGTTGTATTGTAAAAATATATTAGTTCAGATGTGTGTGTGTTTTGTGTGTGTGTGTGTAGGGCAAGCTCCTTTTAATTAATTTAATTACTACTTGTCTGCAAACCAATAAAGTGGAGTAAATATTTTCTGTGATATAAAGTAGTATATTTTCATTTAGAATGGCAAATCGAGCCTAATGAACTATATATGTTTATATACGTATATGTATACATGTATGTGTATGTGCCTATAAATGTGTGTATATATGTGTGTGAGTCAGATGCATTAAAAGTCAACTGAGGTATATTAGAGTACATTCAGTTTATTGACACATATAACTGTTAGCAAAGCTGGTCACTCTGGCAACCTCATGAAGCCCCATGAGAAAGGAAGACCCTTTTCATTAACAAGCAAGAAAGGAAAGGGCTTGAGTAGTTTGGGAAGATTATAGTTCATTATTGCTGGGGAAAATGAGTTGGCATTTCAGAGGTGACCTATTACATTCTTCTTTGACAGTTAAAGAATGTTAACTGTTTTATGTAAATCATCTGCTTCTCACTCTTGGTTAGAATACTAGAACCACATAGTTTGGTTCTATCTCCTTCAAGGGGCGATAAAATCTCTTTTAATAGTATTAAGAGAATTGTCATTTTTTTTTTTTTTTTTTTTTTTTTGGAAAGGTGGGACACCAGAGTAAACTGGCTGGGATATATAGGCAACAAGCAGATGTCCAGATAAAGTTAATTGAAGCTTATAGAAAACAAGCAGATGCTCATGTGCTAGCCACAGGAGTGATACATTCACATTAAACTATGCTGTTAAACCAACTCAGACTATGAAAGACTACATCCTTGAGCTCAACTCCAGAAATCAGAAATGGGACTTGACAGCGTGGAAAACAGGGTCAGTTACAGAAATGAGCCAATTATTAAGTGATACAGAATCATTTTAATTTCCTCATTATCCTAGTTCTTGTTTTCTCATAGAGCATATCAATATGGACTCTAGTGGGCCAAAACTTTTTTAAAGCAAAGGTCTTATCAAGAACTTCTAAATCCCAGATTAAATGCAATGTGATCTTCAGAATAAGTTAAATCCAAATCTAATGCATGTTACAAAGAGGATCCTAAAAAAGAGCATGAAAACATTTATCATTTCAAGGGAGATGCAACACATGCAACTACTAGGACAATAATTCCATTTTAATTCCAGTGGTACAACTAGAATAAACTTTTGTATTGCTTTTTTTGAAGCAACTAGTACAAAACTGAGATAGCAAGTCATCCATCAATGGATCTGAACTGGTGAAGCATAACACTTTTGTTTTGTTTTGTTATTATTTTTCAACATATTGCTGCTGAACTTTTTTCTGGAAACCATCTAGCATCATTCCAAATATGTTTTAAAATAAAAGATTATGCAGAAAATAAAAAAAAATAATCTAGCAAAGAGAATCCACAATGTGTAGGGCAAATTGCTCTCTACATTAGTTGCTTTAGCAGTGAACTAAATCAGGAAAAAAAATAGAAGCATAGATTTATGTACTTTGGGGGAAGTAAAGAAAGTATTTATGATCACATTTTATCCCTTTGATACACCTACAGAAATTTATACCAAATATGGTATGCCTTTTAGATGAAGCATTTTGATATAAAAACCAAGCCTAAAGTATTTAACACAATGTGGAATTTAACCTGGTAGCATGACATAGTTTGGAGTCAGTTATCTGCAAAGACTAGACCTCAATCAGGGACAGCAGTTGAGAGCTGAAAGAGACCTTGAAGTATTAATCTAACTCTCTCACTTGTTAGATGATAACAGTAGAGTGCGATAAATTTAAAAGTCTTGACTAAGGCCATAGAGAAATTGAATGGGAGAGTCAGGTCATAAAACTTTTCTTGGATTCCAGATTGAACAGGAGCATTGGGGATTGGAAAGAGGAAGAAGGGAAACAGGTGGCTCTCCTGTGAAATTTAGTTACCATGTAACTATCTGTAAAATGAGCTGGAGAAGGAAATGGCATACCACTTCGGTATCTTTGCCAAGAAAACCCCAAAGAGGGGTCAGAGAGAGAGTCATATGACTGAAAGCAAAACCTAAACAAACCAGCAAACTACTTGTCTTTCTCCTGAAATAACAAAGAAATGTCTTCTTTACTTTCTACATTATATTTTGTTATATATATCTTATTTTATATGGAATGGTATTGTAGATGACTTCTTAGTGATTATAGGAATATTATAAAGTGTGGATGTTGTCCAAAGAAGTCCAGATGGTTGGAGAGAAAATTCTTAACTATGAATTTTAGTATGATATTTGATAAGCATATATTGGTCCCATTGGTAAGATGTGTGAATCTTAAGCCTCACTCTAGAATAAGAAATTTGTAGAAGTAGACCTTACATGCAAAGGTCAGCCTCCCATTTATAGGCAAAATAAAGCAAGATATAGAAGCTTACAATGGCTATGATTATGCTCAACAACAAAAACGGACTTGATAGTGATGATGTCAGGAAGAGGCCCATCTACCCAGCAGTTTGAATTTCCCTTTATCATTGTTGTTTATATCTTCTTTCCAATTAAAATCCTGATTATCAACCTGTAATTCTCTTGAGATAGTTCACCACTCCCTTGTTCCTTTCTTAGTTCCGTTGCTAGGAGCAGTAGAACATCCACTGAACCAAGAGTATGTATTGTTAATATACAGTACATGAAGTTGAAATGTTGTCTTCATTAGAACCATCACCCTGGCTTCTAAACAACTTTGAAGCCTCCACCACTCAAATTCAATTCAATTCAAGCTTTGTATATTGTGTTGACTATATGTAAGTCACTGTGCTGGGCACTGGTGACACTAAGATACATGGAAAAGAAAGGGATGGACTTTCAAAAACTTTATATTTTATTGGAATGAATTTCCTTGGAAATTTTCAATTGTCTTTGGCTATACCTGCATGATTCTGGGAACTAATCCACAACTATTGTGTATCGCTTAGCAGTACTAATTACCTTATAATATGTTTTGGTATTCTGATTACTGAGGAACAGTTTGTTTTCCCTTCAGGAAAATATATTTCTGCAAGCAGAATTTTTCCTTTGCCTCCCCCTCACATAAATATTAAAGTTAAAATATATTCCACAGGGAAATTGACTATAAATCAATCAATCATTCATTCATTTACTCATTAATTCATATAGCAATCAGTTATTATGTACCTTACTAGACCACTGAGTGAGGTGCTGATAATACAAAGATGAAAATGAAAGAGTCCTATCTTCTAGGAACTTACATGTTATTGGAAAATAATATATTCTGTTAATGGATTATGTTTTTATTACCAAGTGCTTATGATGCTGAAAATACCATTGGAATTTCCTCATATCTTTAGAATTAATTTTCCATCAAATAACAAGTATTTGTTGAATATCTTTGTACTCAGCCCTCCCTAGAAATTGCAGGAGAAACAAGTGTTAAGATGTAGTTGCTACCATTACATCATACATTGTACTTTTAGAGCTCTAATACCTCATTTTTTTCATTTGTAAAATTGGAAATGTCAATCTAAAAAGGGAGAAATATGAAATGAAATATTAATTTAAAAATCATGTAGCCAAACAATTTGATTTCCTTAATGTACTTTATTGTGCTCTTTTATTACCATAGTTAAATTGAACATATGTCTCAAATTCAGCTGGTCCTTTTAAAAAAAATTCTGGCTAGCCTCATTAACCTAACTATTCTTGCTCCATCACAACACCTGCTGGGATGCTGTTGCCCATTTAAGATGGCTCTGATGTTGAATAAAATACTGGATCAGACCTGGTCTATCATAAGGAGAGCAGCTGTATTCTATATTTATCTCTTAAAAACATTCTGCAGTGGTCAAAGTAGAAGGGGAAAGCTATATCATAACTCCTCTAATCCTTCTGAATTTATTGCCAAACACCCTCCTCCTGTGTTATCTTCTTCTTAACTGCTTTATTTACCCTACAATTGCTGATTTATCGTCTTATGAGCATATAGGTATTAGCCTATGTGCTTGCATATAGCCAAAGGAGTTCTTAATAATCATCATTAGCAGAGATGATTTTGCCATTCCGCCATAGGAAGCTGACATGACTGTGAAGCTGACCTTTTGAAACTTGAATGTATAAATTTCAGACTAATCAGCAAGACATAGAGCTGTTGACTTTATCAAGATTTTTCTAATCTATTCAAATGGAAATCCATGGATTTTCCAAGGAAAGTTGTTGAGGTGAAAGGAATATTTTAAAATGTAGGTTTTTTAAAATTAAGATTAAGTAATTATTCACAAATTTTGAGGCCAGGAGTATGTATTGTTTATATGTTCTGCCCAGAACAGTGCCCTGAGCATGGGAGACATTATACACACACACACACACACACACACACACACACACACACACACATATATATATTGAATGAATTAATAAGGTTCTCCACAGAGTATTATTAAAGATCCTGGATTATACATATGTTAGTAGAGCTATTACTAAGATGGAATGATAAGGGATTTGTACCAAGGTGTCAAATTGACAGAATACTGACAGCAGTGAAGACTTTCAGCAGGACAATATTCAATGGACAAAAAAAATAATAATTACAATAGGAAATCATAAAATAGAATGGCTCCTTTCTTCAGTAGCCATACCCTCTATGACTATATCTCTGGTCAGGCCTTTTCATTCCTTATCCCATATGAATTTGTCTTTTTTTTAGTCTTTTTTTTTATTATAGTAACTTTATATTGACAGAATCCATGCCAGGATAATTTTTTTTTACAACATTATCCCTTGCACTCACTTCTGTTCCGATTTTTCCCTCCCTCCCTCCATCCCCTCCCCTAGATGGCAAGCAGTCCTATATATGTTGAATATGTCCTAGTATATCCTAGATACAATGTATGTGTGCAGATCTAAACAGTTTTCTTGTTGCACAGGGAGAATTGGATTCAGAAGGTAGAAATAACCCGGGAAGAAAAACAAAAATGCAAACAGTTTACATTCATTTCCCAGTGTTTTTTTCTTTGGGTGTAGCTGCTTCTGATTGATCATTGATCAACTGAAACTGAATTAGGTCTCTTTGTCAAAGAAATCCACTTCCATCAGCATACATCTTCATACAGTATCGTTGTTGATGTATATAATGATCTTTTGGCTCTGCTCATTTCACTTAGCATCAGTTCATGTAATTCCCTCCAAGCTTCTCTGTATTCATCTTGCTGGTCATTTCTTACAGAACAATAATATTCCATAACATTCATATACCACAATTTACCCAACCATTCTCCAATTGATGGGCATCCACTCAGTTTCCAGCTTCTAGCCACTACAAACAGGGCTGCCACAAACATTTTGGCACATACAGGTCCCTTTCCCTTCTTTAGTATCTCCTTGGGGTATAAGCCCAGTAGAAACACTGCTGGATCAAAGGGTATGCACAGTTTGATAACTTTTTGGGCATAATTCCAGATTGCTCTCCAGAATGGTTGGATTCATTCACAGCTCCACCAACAATGTATCAGTGTCCGTTTTCCCACATCCCCTCCAACACTCATCATTATTTTTTCCTGTCATCTTAGCCAATCTGACAGGTGTGTAGTGGTATCTCAGAGTTGTCTTAATTTGCATTTCTCTGATTAATAATGATTTGGAACACTCTTTCATATGAGTGGTAATGATTTCAATTTCATCATCTGAAAATTGTTCATATCCTTTGACCATTTATCAATTGGAGAATGGCTTGGTTTCTTATAAATTAGAGTCAGCTCTCTATATATTTTGGAAATGAGGCCTTTATCCGAACCTTTAACTGTGAAGATGTTTTCCCAGTTTGTTGTTTCCCTTCTAATCTTGTTTACATTAGTTTTGTTTGTACAGAAGCTTTTTAATTTGATATAATCAAAATTTTCTATTTTGTGATCAATAATGGTCTCTAGTTCGTCTTTAGTCACAAATTTCTTCCTCTTCCACAAGTCTGAGAGATAAACTATCCTATGTTCCTCCAATTTGTTTATAATCTCGTTTTTATGTCTAAATCATGGACCCATTTTGATCTTATCTTGGTATACGGTGTTAAGTGTGGGTCCATGCCTAATTTCTGCCATACTAATTTCCAATTATCCCATCAGTTTTTGTCAAATAATGAATTCTTATCCCAAAAGTGAGGATCTTTGGGTTTGTCAAACACTAAATTGCTATAGTTGACTATTCTGTCTTGTGAACCTAACCTGTTCACTGATCAACTACTCTATTTCTTAGCCAATACCAAATGGTTTTGGTGACTGCTGCTTTATAATATAGTTTTAGATCAGGTACAGCTAGGCCACCTTCATTTGATTTTTTTTCCCTTAATTCTTTTGAGATTTTTGACCGTTTATTATTCCATATGAATTTTGTTGTTATTTTTTCTAGATCATTAAAATATTTTCTTGGAAGTCTGATTGGTATAGCACTAAATAAATAGATTAGTTTAGGGAGTATTGTCATCTTTATTATATTTGCTCGACCTATCCAGGAACACTTGATATTTTTCCAGTTGTTTAAGTCTGACTTTATTTGTGTGGAAAGTTTTTTGTAATTTAGCTCATATAATTCCTGACTTTCCTTTGGTAGATAGATTCCCAAATATTTTATGCTGTCAACAGTTATTCTGATGGAATTTCTCTTTGTATCTCTTGCTGTTGGATTTTGTTGGTTGAATTTGTCTTAAATAGCTGTTTTGGGGCATAATTTGCATTATTTGTTCAATGTGCAAAAATATTACTTAAGGGTTTTTCTGCCTTCATGTCTTCTCTCAATATGGGCTAGTACAGAGGTTTTTACATATTTTTTTTATTTATGTGTCATTGACCCACTTTGAAAGTCTGATGAAGTCAAGGAATTCTTTATTGTGATGTCTTTTTAAAAAAAAAACTAATAAATGTTAATTTTCAATTAAAGGTTAGTGAAAATAAATATATATGTGTGTATATGTGTGTACAGATGTGCATATATGTATATATTTCGGCATTATTCTTTCCAATCCAATTTTATAGATCCTTCGTTGGGGATCCATGAGGGCTAGGCTAAAAAAGTGAGGCTAGTCCAACATCCTACTAACTACTTTACAACTAACTAGTTTACTTTTGTCAGAAAATATGGTGCTATGAAATAAAGTAGATATTGTCAGAATGACTAAAAGCATCTTTATATTCCCTTTTTCCCCCCTCATGTCACCTAACCTGCTTGACATAGTAAAAACTGTTCAATGACAAAAAGAAAAAAAAAACACCTTAAAACTAATCATTTAAATTTCTCTTAAAGTCTGTTTAGAATGAATCAGTGATAAAATATATATGCAATAATTCCCATAAAGAATTGGAAAGACTTGTCATTGATATAATCAATATAAATTAAATGGTGTCAGACACTCGGAGATAGGTAGCACTTACCTCAGTGCTTATAGCTCCTCATTAAAGCACAAAGAACTTATCACAAATACTAGGCCCTTTCCAAGATGAAGATGGCAATCTTCATCATGGCAATTTGAACAATATAGCTGAATGATTCTAGGGATCTTTTGCTTAAAAACACTAATGTGGCCTCCAAATTTCTAAAGATTACATTGATGTCATTATTCACTTTTGAAAATAATTGTTTATTTTGCAAAAGTGAATTTGTATTTCAATGTAATGTTCTTTCTAGATACACTTGGTATTCCCACATCTGTTCATCATCATCATCATCATCATCATCATCATCATCATCATCATCAATCTCTGGCATCACTATAGTACTTTAAGTTTTGTAATCCCTTTACATATGTTCCTCTTTTGATATAAAAATTATATGAAGCAGATATTATTCCCATTTTTAAAAATTAGGGAAGTTGAAAATGTAAGATGCTAAGTGATTTGAATAGAATCACACACAGCTGGAATGTATCTGAGGAAGAATTTGAACACAGATCTTCCTGACTCCAAGTGGAGTTCTCTCCCCTAGCTCCTTCAGTTAGATGAATGTTTCATCCATCAGTCTTAGCTTCTGAATAAATACTCCAACTAGAGACTGAAAATGATTTCTAGAGGTTCATTGTTTCATGTAATTAAATATTACTTTTGGTCTGTGTGAAAGCCCCACAAAATAATTTTGAGAGGGTTTCCAAAATTTTTTTGATGATAACTCATGCTTTGTTTAACTGGATGAAGATAAATATCATATTCTGACTAATTTAAGTTCAAATAAAGGTGCATTTAAAATATTCTGCTAGACATTGTTGATATAAAACTATACTTGAGATAAAACCATTTTTTAAAAAAGCTTATAGGTAACTCAGAGAAGACAAATACACAAATAATTCAGATATAAAGGGAGTGAGAAGGGATGGAACTCAATTCTAAGTGTGAGTTATGTATGACTTGAGATGCATCTACTCTGTGCTAGGCACTGTACTAGGTTCTAAGATAGATATTGTGATAAAGTCCTTGAACTCAAGATTAAACCCTATTGAGAAAGATACATACATATGTAAGTAAATAAGTGATAGACACAAAAGAGATATAAAGTAAATGTAAAAGATGGGACCCCCAACATCTAGAAAGCAGCAGAAAAGATTCAAGATGGTAAAAAGTAGTACTTGCAATGATTCCTGATTGAAACTAGGGGTTCTAAGAGATTGAGGAGAATAGTTAGTATATTAAAACAAAGTATAAACTGGCATAAATGGATGATTTCCTATAATAGTTTTTAAAGTATGTCAACAAATGAGCAAAACATTATACTCAGTTTCAAGTTTTATGCATTAAGCTCATTAGGTTTAGATGCCCCATCTAATTAAACTAATTAAATATAGAGGTGTGAATAGGCATTGTATAATTCACTTAAAGGTGAGATGAAGGGAGAGGTACAGGGTCTCTCTTAGCTTGCCTTATTAGCTTTTATTTTCTCTCAATTAAAACATTTGCATAATAACTAGCATAAGAGCATTACATATACTTAATATGGCTATTATTTATAATTTTGAATAAAATTATTCATTTTTATCCTTTTATTGACAATGTATTCTCAGTCCTGCGAAAGCATGAACTATCTATCATTCACTGAGAAAGTCATATAGTACTGGGGTGTTATGATTAATGGAGTACTTACTATTTTTTTTTTTATTTTGTTCAGATTTATTATTTCAGTGTTGTGAAAAAATCTCAGTAAGGGAGACTTTCTCTAACATCAGCACCTAATATAATCAGTAATTTTTATTTCTAAACAACTTTCTGGGGAACTAACTTATTATTACACAATCAAAGAATTTTATGATTGAAAAGTCAAGTCAAGAAGCATCCAGTATTTACCATGTAGCAAGAAATGCATAAAGCATTGTAAACACAAAAAAAATCCAGAAAAATCCAGTCACTATCCTGAAGGATCTTACATTCTAATGGACAGGTTATATATAAATTTGTAGATATACTAGATAGATGAAATTGTCAGCTTTCCACTTTGGAAAATGACTTTGGTGGCTTGATCAGGCTGAGGAGATATGAAATAGGGGGATTATTGAAAAGCATTATGATGGTCAAGTTGAGAAATGATATGAGCCTGAAATAGGACTTTAGTCTATTTAGTAGAAAGAAGATATATATGATTGACATCATATATTGTGAAGACAAAAAACAAGATTTGAAATAATGCATTGCTTCATTCCAATTTATTGACTACTTTAACGAATGACTAAAGGAATTACTACAGTAATGTACGGGAAATGGTCAACCAGTTGCTGATTGAAAACCTTCCAAAAAGGAGAGGGAGCACTAATTTCTGAAGAAACATTTCCTGAAACTAAGTTGTTTGATTCTTCTTATCCTTGATGGAAGGCAAGATGTTCTTCCACGATAATACTCTTACTTTCAAGACAATGGAAGATTGTAAAGAAACTGGATTTGTCAAGAGAAAGGAAACTGAATTGGAAACAGTGTTTCTCAAAATTTGTTATTCTTAGACAACATGGTTGCTATTAATCATGTAGTTGACTCAGGTAAACTGAGAAAGATGAAATTTTCTTCTTCTTCTTCTACTACTACTACTACTACTACTACTACTGGTGATGGTTTAAATGTATATAATGCTTTAAAGCTTTCCGTGTGTGATATAAGCATTATATGTGTTATATGTACATTCCTAGAATGATTCACTTTCTCTTTGTCATAGAGCACAAAATATTGCTTGTTTTGCTGCCAACCAATATTAGATAGGATTGAAATTATAAAACCAAGAAATAAAATTTAATAATAATTAAATAATTAGCGAACTCTCTTAAAAGTGGTCTACCTTTCCCTGGATCTGATTAATCCCAAATAGAAATATAATGTAAAGGAAGAGGATAAAGACTGGTGAGACAGGACTTCTTACATTTCTAACAATCACCATTCATGTGGTTTACCTTATTTTTTTTCTTTTATATTTAACTTTAGCCCATTCCCACATTCAACAAAAAGTAATACTAGCCACAGTTCATTTGTGCCCTACTGTAAGTTTTATAAAATAGGAGTAGTAATTAATTAATAGCCCTATAGGAAATGCACTTGAGCAGTGGGATCTTTTTTAATCATTTTAGTCATTGTTAAGACCATGTCATATATATTTTGTAAGACAAACCCTATCAAGCACTGTACCTTGCAAATAGATGACACTCAAATGACTGTTAATTGATTGATTGGTAAAGGATTATTAACTCCAGAATGAATTAATTCAATTAAACAAGCAATTCAACAACGTTTCTGTTGCATAGTACTGAAAATCCCTTTCATTTTATTTATGCAATTATCCTCTCATAGAATTCACTTCTTCAGGTTCTTAGATGATTAAATCTAACTCTCACTTTGACTTCATAGGTTTCTGCCAGGAAGCTTTAAATCAAGTTACCCACACAAATTAGAAAAAAAAAACAAACAAACCCCCCCCCCCCAAGAAACTTGTAAATGAACAGGAAGAAGCAATCCCTGGAAAACAAAGAAAGTAAAGGACTCTAGGAGAAAAATTCTACTAAATACTATTTTTATTCCCTCTGTTTATTGATAAACTCATACATTTACTACTCTAAATATTCCCCAAGATTTGTCAAACCCCATATCTACATCTCTGGCATTTGTCTTTTTCTTTTGATTTAAATATCATCCAGCCAATTTCAGTCCTTCATTATCTTTCCTTTGGATTATTTTCTATAGTTTTCTAACTAGTCTTCTTGTCTCTGATCTCTCTCTTCTCCATTTTATCATCACCACAGTCATAAAAATTATCTCTTTAAATAAGATCTGACTATTGTCTCTCAGCTCAAAAACCTTCAACCTTCAAGGGATCCCTATTACCTTAAGGATAAAATGTAAAACTGGCCATTCCATCTCTAGAATAATATAATAAAATGAATCCTGTATTGTGAAAGGCCATGCATTAAAATCTCAGCTCCTCAAAACCAATGTGAAGTTAAGCATTTAAAATAAATGCAAATAAGGCATTTGTTAAAACCTATGAAATAAAGGATTTAATGTAAATGATCCCTAAGATTTTTTAAAAAAAAATTCTAAATGCTATCATGCTTTCTTTCAAGTCTTATTTATTATTATTCTCTTTCCTACACTCCATGTTCCCCCCAAATTGGAAAATTATTTCTTCTGTCATGCTGGTAATTCCATCTCCCTGGGAGATTGAAAAGCATTTTCTTTCTCATCTCCAATTTTCTGGATCTCTATTTTACTTCAACTTAGTTGATATTTTCTCCAATTTTTTTCTCAGTTGAAAGTATTCTTTCTTTTCTCTAATTATCCTTTATTTACTTATTTCTATTCATGTGATAAGCCCCTAATGCAAAGTAAGTTTCTTGTAGGTATGTATTGCTTAATTTTTGTGTTTGTATGTTAGCATCTGGCACAGTGCCTTAGGCACAGTAGACAGTTAATAAATAATGGTTACTTCAAATTGGATAGTATTTTCAAACTTCCAAGTCAAACAATTAAATTCAATACCATTTTTCAAACATGCAGTTCAAATCATAGGGGTTTCATATAAGGCTGCTATTGGAAAAATCAGGGAAGCTAGTAAGGAGACAAAGAAATTGGAAGCATTGTAACCATTCGATTACATGTGGAAATTTATCTCCTCCCAAATATTACCATATTTATATTTCAATACAAAACATCATGATGCAGCTCTTGTGAAGCTCTCTATTAATTTACTTGGCTAATGATATCAGTTGCACTAAATCAGGGACGTTTAATGATCTGCATCTACCCAGAGTACAACACAAACAATTAAACCAAATTATCTTTGTTTCAGGAACTTTGCTTCTCAATGCAGATGCTTCTCATTTAGGAGATTGAGAGAATATGTTACATTTCTGTTTTTTTTTTTCTCCTCTACTATCATTAACAGGAAAATTTAAAATATCAAATCTCTTAGGAGTCTTTTCACTCCTCAGTAAGGAAACTCTAAAACAACATGCATTGGTGGTCTTTTATAACTCTGTGCTTTACTGCATACAGCTTACTGACTTTAAATGGTAAGCCTCAAAATTCACAGAGCTTCAGGAAAGCCCAGTGACACAAACCCTCCATGTAACTGAGAACTCGGTATCCTCCCAGCTCTTGGAAATCTTGTTACCTAATTGCTCATGAGCAAATGTGTTGAGGGAAGGGACTATGTTTTAAATATCTTGTATCTTACATAGCATTTAAAACTGTACAAATCCAACACTCAATCTGATATTGGCAGAATGGATGAACTAATCAGTAATGTGTGAATATGAGACTTGTATCACTCACATGACCAGGACTCATTGAATCAGATCATGAAACACTGCAGATTTATCCTTGTTCACAGGAGTGAAGATGTGGGGTAGGAAAGGGAGGTATGGAAGAAGGATCAAGGGATTTTTCCTTTTTGTTTTAGTGGTGATTAGGTAGAAATGATTGTTTTTAATTCTAAGTTTTTCTAGGAAAAATGATCTTATACAAAGAATGATTGGACAAAAGTTTTTTTCCCCTAATTATTTGGCCTGCTTCTCTTTCTCCCATTATTTCACCTTACTTCCTCACTACATTTTGGGAGGACTAAAATTAGCTCCACCTAGGTCTTATAAATACCAAAATTATATACCTCTTTTTTTCTTAAAACAGAAAAAAAATGGGGCAGCTAGGTGTTGCAATGGATAGAGTACCAGCCCTGAAATCAGAGTGATCTGAGTTCAAATCTGATTTCAAGACACATAACACTTCCTAGCTGTGTGACCCTGAACAAGTCACTTAATCCCAATTGTCTCAGCCAAAAAAAAAAATTCCTTTTTTTCCTTCCCCATTCTTCCCCCAATACATAACACACACACACAGAGATGGGACAAAGACTTTCATTCCTTTATCAAAAACAAAAACAACAACAAAAACTCTATCTGTTCATCAAAACGTCAACCATCATACTGGGTTAAAATTGAATGTTATTCTATCCTTAACATTAATGCTCTCAATTATTAATGAGAATTCATTAGTGCTCTCTTTCTCCTAGAAAGGCTCGAGAAAAGGTAGCTTGAGTTGGGAGAGGTTACTAAGAGGTATGTGTTAAATCCAAAAGCAATTTGCTTTGTCTTTCTAATATTATGTTAAACATTTACTAGATGAAGTGTGCTGTACAATGTGTTGGGGAAATATAACTAAAATTTAGTAGACAAGGAGCTCCTTGTTATTTAGTCCTGTTTGACTCTTCATGACCCCACTTGGGGTTTTCTTGGAGAAGATTCAGGAGTGTTTTGACATTCTCTTCACCTGCTCATTTTTCAGATCAGAAAACTGAAGCAAACTGGGTTAATGACTTGTCCATGGTCACATAGTTGGTGTCTGAGGTCAGGTTTGACTTCAGGAAAAGAAAAATGCGTGACTCCAAGCCTAGTACTCTAGGTATTGTGCCCTATGGCTGTCACTGGGTGCCTATGCTGACCCTCAAGGACCTTACATTGATCAACTGAAAGAGCATGCACATGAATAAAAACAAATGTGATTTGTATGATGCATATGTATCCATGCAGGTGAACAAATTGGGAAATTTGTGAAAACCCTATGTAGGAGATAACATGAATTGAGATTTGTAGGACAGTGGGGATTCTAAGTTGTAGAAGGGAGGAGGAAATGAATTACAGGCACAGAGAAAGGCATGGAGATACAAAGTTGAATTTTGCATGAGGAGTAGGATATTTTATTTAGTGTGAAGGAAGTAAAGTATAATACTACTAGAAAGATAAGTTAGAGGTGATTTATGAAGAGTCTAAAATACCAAAAGGAGGAGCTGTTATTTGATTTTTGAATTAAGAAGGAACTCCCTGAATCTGGTAACTAGATATTTTCTTTAACATTTCCCCATGATGTTTGCCTAAATATTCCAGAATATAACAGACTTGCAGATATTGCCTTTATTAATTAAATAAGGACGTTTTAACAGTAGAATCATTATCTCACAGAAACTTGGATTTGAAAGAACTATTAAGAACTTATTAATCCATTCCTGAATTAACAATTACTCTATAACTTCTGAACATAATTTAACAGTGGCTTTTGCTTAAAAATCCTCAGGAAAGGGAATCGCCTTATCTTCTGATATATGAAAACAGGTATTTTTATTTTTTCTTGTTTATTCTATTTATAGTAATGGAAACATGTATTCTGTGCATCATTAATATTTTCGATGTGAAATCTCCATGAAGAGTCAGAAAAAAAGCTATTAGAAAATGTGATCTTTTAAATTTTTCTTTAAGGAGGACTGAAAGGGAGAAACAAAGATAGAGCCCTCTCTCCCTAAAATTTATTTTATTCTGGGGCCATTTGGGCCAGTAGGTTTCAGAAGAGAGGGAAGTCACAAATAAAGGTTCCTAAAGTCTGATCAGGTGTCAGAACAGAAAGAAAAAAAAAGAAAAAAAAAGGTCAGAAGTGACTGGAAGCTGGATTTTCTTTTCATAAGACCTATTTTTGCTGACAACTGAGGACAGCTTGTTTTTACATTAAATCTTTGGCAGGATATCCTAATTATGGATCACATGCAGCCGACTAAGGGGCAAAAGATCATCTTGTCACTAGACAAGGCATTGAGATCCCCACTAAAAGGTGAGAAAGCCAGCTAAAGATAGAAACCTCCCTCAGGAGTCCCCAGCAACAGAGACTTTGGAGAACAGGCCCTTTTGCCAAGCCACAAGGGTTAGATCAAAGAGAAGGAAGAAAACAAGAGAGGACTGAGTATCTCAGCTTCAGTAAGTGTAGAGGGTAAGGGGAAATTTCCAGTGACCTGCTGAGAGTGCATTATTCTTGGTTCTGCCAGTGCCAACTAAAAACAAAAATGCAGACTTGGTCTCCCTTAGCAGGTGAAAGTGTTGCAGAAGTACCTTGGTATAGTCCATATAATCAGAAAGAATTACATTCTTTGAAAAAAATGAAAAATATGCTCAGGAATATAAAAATGAAATTTATATTCATTGTGGAATGGTTAAACAAATTGCTGGTATATAAATGTAATAGAATATTGCATCAAAAGGCAATAACAAAAATAAAGAATTCAAAGAAGCACTGGAAGACATGAACTGATGCACAGTAAAGAAGGTAGAATCAGGAAAATGATATATTCAATCACTATGACATTGGAGATGGAAAAAGTACAAGAAAAATAAAATTTAAAAATGAATGTTATATAATTATAGTAATGAAAGTTGCCTCTGAATAAAAGATAAAATTAATTTCATTTCTTCCCCATGCCAATCAATCAGTAAACATTTATTAAATGCCTTCTATGTGCTTGACACTGTATTAAGAGTCAAGTAACTATAAAGACAATCTGTTTCTTTTAACATCATCTAAGTTGAAGTGTGAGTTCTCAGTTGCTTTTTAAATTTTCTTTTTCTAAAAGGGATGACTTTTGGAGAACGGAAGACTCAGGAATTCATATTGAAGTGGAAGGTAATAATTTAAAAAAGATATTCCTTAAAGTATGAAAGTGGAAATTTATCTTAAAAGACATAATAGAATCATTATTTGCAGGACTTGGAAAGAAGACAGATAATAGATAGCAGCTGACAACTCTGTTTTAAGGGCAGAGAAGAATCCAAAGTCAACTTGATATGGATCATATAGTAAATACCTATGAAAGGAGAGAGAATCTATAGAGACTTAGATCTGACAAAGTCTAACTGCTTCTAATGATTCAGATTTTGGGAAGTACTACTCTCAGAAAAAAAAAAAAGAATCTAAGAAAACTTTGCTAAGAATGATGACGTCTTGGGCAAGAAACACAAATCCAAGGTAGCATATTTTATCACTGTTCCCAGTTGAAAGTATGAGTTTCATAAGAGAGAGAAAGATTTTTGGCAGTGAAAGTTAGGTGAAAAGATGGTATCTGAAAACAGAATTTAGATTTCTGGGCCACAGATTGATAAGAATGATGAGCTCTTTGCCAAAAATGGAATTCAATCTGACTATGATTGGTAAAAATATATTTTTCTTGAAGACTTGTGAATTTGCTCAAGAGGGCTTAAATTCTAAGAAGGGAAACTACCCACTCACATACATCAAGCAAATACCACAGGGAATAATAGGTATGTCACAGGAAGAAGACTATCTATGGAGAGGAGATCTTAACAAAAGATTATCAGGTAAAAACAGAATTTTGAGTGAGACTTGGAATGTGACTCATTATGATTACATCAAGAAGGCATACATTTGTGAAGTAATAAATTAACCCGAGCAGGGGACCTCCAAGAGAGGTTAAAAAAAAACACCAGACATATCAATCAGTATAGAAAACAGGAAGGTGAGGTTGTATTCACTATGAAAGTTCTGTTGCTGTTTTAACTAATCCCTAATATTAGATATAGTTCCCTTTTTTGTGAGTTGTTTCAATGTTGTGGGGAGGGCAGAATTTTTTTTTTTGGTTGTTGTTAATTTTGGAAGGAATTTAAGAGTTAGAGAGTGAAATTCAGCATAGGGAAAGAAGAAACCAAATGATATGTCAGCTTTCCAAAGCTAACAATTTAAGTCAGGCATAAGACTCATGTAGGTGAAGAAGGAAAAAGAATTTAGATGTAATTAAAAAGTCATTTGTCTGGTACAAAGCTGTAGTACAGGAAGCTTTGGAAGAAATTGTTGTGCCATAGTTCCCTTTTATTATCCTGCCTCAGTTTCCCTAATTGTCCTGCCTCAGTTTCCTTAAATTGTCCTTCCTCAATTTTACTAAATTATTCTGATTATTTGTGTCCTGCCTCAGTTTCCTTAATTGTTCTGTCTCAATCCCCTTAGTTGCAAACCCCCGGTTCATTAAGACTGATATAACTCAGGGCTACTTACCCTAAAGTAATATGTGCAAGCTCAAAATAAGGGGGAGTCCAGACTTCTGGCTCTAAAATGGACATCTCCTTAACTCCCAGTTTGCTAGAATTTATGGTCCTACCCCCCAACCTGTCAGAACCGGATTGATGGTTCCTGCTTGGAGTTTGGACTCCACCCCTCTGCCTTTGTTTAGCTACTGTGTATAAATATGTCATGGAGAACTCACATTTGCTGCTGAATGCTTTGGACATCAGCCCTGGGGGTAGCATGCCCCCAGCACAATCTCACCCTCTCAGAAATCCAAATAAAATATTAAAAACTCTCTAATCTCTATCATGCCTCAGTTTTTCCAGCATTACAAAATCAGGGAGGGTGAGAGTAAGCCATCAAAACCAGGGAAGGTAGACCTCTCTATTGTCAATCAAATTGCCAGTTTCCTTTACAAAGGTAACTGCCTTTTGATTATTTAAAATAAGGTCCTTCAAGTACAATGAGCTATTGATAAGGATAAACTGCTTTGATTGACAGGCTTAGGTGTTAGAAATTGATTTACAATTTAGACAAGTCTCATTCTGATTATGAATGTTTCACATAGGATATAGATCTGAAAGCACATTAGACTGGAGTGGCAAAAAGAGCCAACTTCTAGATACTGTTTCTATCAAATAAATAGCGGAATATGACAGAAAGAGATAGGATTTTTATGCTAGGAAAACTGATTTGCTGGAAAAGGTCAAAGCCATATTTAGAGGGAAATTATATTAAGGTTACTGGACAATTGTTTGTAGGATAACTTCCCTTAATCAATAAATATTTATTAAGTGTCTATTACTTGCCAAATCCTGTGCTTAGCTTCTGCCTCAAAGTAAAACACTGATTTCTTATCATCCCTTATCACAGGCAATTCAGATCTTTTCTTCTTTTCCCAGGGAAGAAATAGAATCACAGAACAGTAATACTGGAAAAAACAAACAGTTCTAAAATTTGTAGGAACTCTGATCAATCCAATGACCATTTATAATTACAGAGGAAAATGATGAAGACTTTATATACATTTGTATGGGATAGGATATGGTTTCAGGTCACATAATAAGACACATTTATTTGAACAGAGTTAATGAGGGAATTCATTTTGCTTGAATATTCAAATTATGAGAATTTTGTTGATCTTTTTTTTTTTCTCCTCTCTTTATTAGGTAGGGAATGAGAGGAAAAGAAAAAAAATCTTGTTGAAATACATACACATGCCCACTCACAAGTACATGTATACACACATATCAAAGTAGAACTGGATCAGAATTGAGAGGACAAATCTTGCTACATGTGTAAGAAGTGATTAATTATCCAGCTTTCACTTGAATTCCAGCTTGTCCCACTTTTGGCCAGCACTAATTGTAGGGATATTTTTTTTAGATTTCCATATTTCTGTAACCTATTCTAATCCCATTCCACATACAGGGTGCTGAAAAAAGAGTAGCTACTCTGTAAACTAATGATTTAAAAACTGATATAAATACTAGGAAAGTCTAAATAAATATATTTCTTTTTGTATCCAAGAAATTTTTTTTCTATAAGGAGGTAGAATGTTTCCAGCTCTGTTTTCTGAGGATGAGCAGAACAAGTCAAAACTCCTTTCCACAGGGCATCTTTTCAAATACTAGAAAACTTCTATCATGTGCTTCCTATATTTTCACCACTTAAAGACTGAATATCCTCATTCTCTTCAATGATTCTTTTGCCACATGATCTTCATAACTTTCACCACCTTATTCATCTCTTTTTGGACACTAAAATTTATAAATGGTGATAACAATCAGACCAGTAATGCCACTGTTACAAGGACTCCCCTGATGAGGAAATACTCTACCAAAACAGATCATTTTTACCTTCTCTGAAATGTGAAGTTTTAGTGAATTTCATAGAAAACTGAGAGATTTGGTAACTTGCACAAGACAGGATCTGCCAGAGAAAGGATTTGAATATAACTCTTCCTACCTTTGAGGACAGCTCTCTATCCTGCTTATAAATTTTCCTTCTAAAATCTGACACCAAAAATTGTTTCCAATATTCTAGATGTAGTCTGATTAGGTCAGACTGGAGAAAACTGGCATTTCACTCTTTAACATGCAATGGTACTACTTTTGCTAATATTAAATTAAATTTAATATTAAATATTAAAGAACAAAGACAAAATAATCACTAGATTCAAGAAGCTTACTTTCTAAACTAGATAAATTAGATATGTAGGGTCAAACAAAAGCTGCTTCCTAAGTCCATAGGAATATATACTTTGTATAGTGTTCCTTTCTGGGTAACCTGCACTGTCTCTTGACTCATGGCACTGGTGCAGGAAAAAAATTATGTCAAATACTCTAGGTATTCCCAGTATTTTCTCATGCTTTACTTTTGCCTTTCAAGATTGTCTCATTCTGTCTATTCCTCTTGGGTTTCAATTTTGTGATCAGTTCTCTTATATCTTTGCTCCTTTCTTGTTTAATCAACATGCCTGGAAAAGCTGTTTCTTCTGCTGTGAATTCTATAAATTCACTTGGGAACTTTGTTTGGCTTTCTTTTGTAGCAAGACTTTTTTTTTTTATTTCTTGGGCTTCTTTTTTTTTTTTTTTTTTTTTTTTTTTTTGGGAATCCACTCACTAGTGACATGTTCTCTCAGTGTTGACTAATTGGATACTGGGATGTCTATTATCCCTACATCTGTTATAGCTTGTTTTGTCATGTAGTTTGTCTTCATTCTGTATTTCGGAAGGAAATGAGATGTTGCTTATTTTTCCATTTTTTCTTTGTCTTTTTGCCTAATTCACTTTAAATGCCAGGTTTCAGATAGATTGCACACTATTAAAAAAGAAAACTAAAATCACATTATGTTAAGACTATGTTAGAATTTCTACAGTAATGGAGTAATTCTTGTGGTTTCATGTTAGTATTTGAGATGCCTTAAAAAGAAGATAAAATGCATTTCTAAAGTCATTACCAACATATAAAAGTATGGTAGTTATCAAGAAATATATTGCAAAAACATGTAAAAGTATGCATACAGATATTGCAAAAACAAGACAAAAAATGCCACAAAAGAAATGTTACCATTTATTTCCAGAAATGCCTGAAATGAATGACAATTTATATTTATGGTAAATAGTTCAAGCTAATACATCCAAGGAGGTAATAAACTATATTAAATATATTATATAAGAACATGAATATATTTATATGAATATATGTATATTATAATTAAATGTTTTAATATTTACCAGTTATTAGCACTTGCTTTCTAGGGCTGTTCTAAGGATAAAACAAACTGAGTATTTTAAAAAGTGATCATTAAAGGTAAATATCCTTATTAATGATACACTAGTTTGTACAAATACAATGTATCTGAATGCTGAAGGTAATAAAATAGTGAGATCAAGTTCTTTGAAATTAAACACAACCATAGCTGGGATTGAAGAAGAAGAAATTGAGGAGAATGAAATTAAAAAGAAACAAACAAACCCTGACATGACACTAGATCATAAAAACTGAAGTTCTCCCAGTTAGTCATCCATTGCAGAATATTGCAATACATTTTAAAAATTCCAAAACAAATTACCAATTCAAGAGCAAGTCTTGTACTAACTTGGGTTGTTTCACAAAAGAAATCATTGCTGTCCCTTGACAGAGACATCAATTTCCATTTGCCCAATTTCCATAGAGAAAGCAAAAGACATTTCGATTCAGTTGCATGTTACATTTAATAGCATATATAGTGGATTAATACTAGTTTTATCATTTAAATAATATAACATACTTTGATTACTTGAAAAGGAAATTCTGCCTTTTTGGTATGTTGAAGTAGACTATATTAATATATCTAAATTTAATTAATATCATAATAATATAAAACAATAAATGGCATATATAAAATTTTTGACCTTACCAAAGAATATGCCTAATTAAAACATTTAGAATGAATATATGTCTCTATGAGAAGCTATTTTTACATTATCAAAATAGAATGCATTGTCAAATAATGAATATGGTCTTCTCTCATAGAGGAAATCCTACAGTTTTAATAAAAACAGAATAGATGGTTTCTGTTGATGCAGAAGGATTTCTCTATTCAGCAGAAATATTACACTGCTTGTAGGTAACTTAATCCTGCTGATGTCTTGAATACATTGCTGCACTCAGCTGACCTATTTTCCAAATTCCCAGTAAAACTATAACATTTCTTTGTGTTACTTCAACATACCTCTCATTCTAAAAGCTAACAAAAATATTCTGGGCATAGAATTAGGATGTCTCTCTAATTTACATGAACCTACCTATCTACCTGTCTTCAACACTCCCCAAGGAGTTTCCACTTCCACCAATTATCTCCCATGGTGACTAAAAGGGAGAAATTTCCTCAAAAAAAAATTTTTATTTGTTTGTTTTGTGTTGGATTTTTTAATAGGAGAAAAGCATTTTAAGGAAGAAAAGTCATATGAATATTTTTATGGGATCTTATCCTCTCATATGTTGTCAGCTTTCTTTCTCATGGGTTAAGCTACCTTTATGTTTGAGGTAGCAATTAAAAAACTACAACAATGCACTTCCACACATCTTCAAATTTTCTCTATCCGATTTAGCCTTTGAACATTTATAACAAACGGGGGTGAACTATGCCAAATTATCAACAGTTAGAGGTATTTTTAAAAGGTGGAATTGATACATAATCATGAAGGATTTCCAAAGAGTAGCAATAGACAACAAAAATGATTAGAATACTGAAAATGATTTATGGTAAATCTTCTCAATAAAGTATATCTGCATAGTGATTTATTCTATAAATTCACTTAAATATTTTGACATACACATACATATATCTGTATATGAGCATAGACAACACAATTGAATTTATATTCATTATTTGACAATTCATTCCATTTTGGTGTTGTAAAATTAGCTTATGATGGAGACATATTCAAATGCAAATTAAGAAAATATGAACATCATCTGCTTTAGTAGAATGAAAAATTATATGTATACCATATAGTATTTTAAATAATCATGATATTACTTAAATTTAATTATACTTTCATTCTACTTCAATATATATAGCAAAAAAGGATAGCTCTCATCTTAGATTTCATAGGATAAAGGTATTGAAGAGGACTTATTAATCACCACTATGTAACAGGCATATTAGATTATTTTATCCTTACAACAACCCCGGAGAGCAGGTGCTATCATTATCAGAATTTTACTGTGGGTAATGCAATGGAAGATAGAGATTAGGAGGAAAGAATTGAATTTGAAATGAAAAAAATTATGTTTAACTTCTAGTTTTAGATCTTAATACCTGTTTGACCTTAGGTTCCATTTTTTTTTTTTGTCTGTGGGTTATGTTCCCTTCTCTGAAAAAAGAGGAGGTCATACTGTATTATAGAATCATAGATGAAGAGTTGGAAGAATCCCCAGAAGCCATCTCTTCAGCCAGTTCCCTCGTTTTTATATGAAGAAGCAGAAGCCCAGAAAGGGCATGATTTTTTTTAAGACACATGTACTAACCAATAGAAATAGAATTAAAATTAAATGTCACACTAAGGATCATAGTTGCTGATATAAAAATATAGTGCAATAATATTTGAAGCACTATAGAAATACTATCATTATTTTAATTGTTGTTGTTATTTTTATATTAACAACTATGATTCTTAGTGTGACATTTAGTGATGGAAGATTGAAAAAGGCTTCCTTTCTACTGATCAGAATACTTTAATGGGTTGATCCCCTAGCTGATAAGCACACTCTTCTACCAGATGGAGGGAAGATGGAATTGTTCCATCAGTATATGTCACAAGGGGAATCCTAACCCTGAACTCAGCACAGCACTGTGCTTGTTCAACAAACTGGTAGGAACCAAGCCAGCTCTCAGGTGATTTCATCTTGGGATAAAATCCAGGCAGACCTACAAACCAAATGAAGGCAGAACAGTGAATAAAAACATAAAATATGTAAGAACAAGTAATATCTTCCTTTTGTCCACAGTGGCTTGATCGTGGAATATAAATTTTGTATTTCCCTATAAAATATAAATTATTTTAATGAAATGATGGGGAAAGTGATAGCTCAGTAGAACTCCAGAGATGGATTAAGGGGAAATTTTAAATTTTTTCTATATGAATAAAACAGGTCTTTTCTGAACATATCTTCAAGGAACCCAAGGGCCAAGATTCTTTTCAAAGCTACCAATGAAGTAACTGAGCATATCATATTAATGCCATTTTAATATAACTGTATCAAAATGAATTATTAAGGTTTTCCAAAGGGAATTATGGCAAACACAAGGGACTGCATACATTTACTTTGCAATTTTGTCAAACATATCTATGAGTTAATTGTAATAGTATCCAATTGTCAAATCTTTTTGGGTCCCTGACTCTGTCTGTCCTTTGCAAATCAATAGGTGAAATATTTGAAGAATAAAGAAGAAAAATAGAAAAGAGAAGAAATAAACAAAAAAACACATAATCAATATCTGAATTTCTAAACTTATTCATTTGAACTAGTTATCCACTTCTCACTGTTTTTAGTTATTTTCCTTTGTAATCTATTTAATCCTCCACTCCCAACAATTAAGTACTTAGCAAATGTTTATTAAATTGAGCAGAATGAGGTCCAGTTGTCTTATCTTAGTTCTGTAATCTGGATAATTAGTGAGTTTTGTTTTTTTATACTTCACTTTTTACTTGCATTATATGTGCTCTCATAAACATCCAATTATCACAACTCTCTGCAGATGACATCCAGATCTTTCTATATAGTTCAAGACTTTCTCCTGGGACTCCAATACTGCATCACCAACTGCCTATTTGGCATTTTTAGCTGGGTATTCCAAAGGGATAACAAGATGCTCCAAAAAGAACTCAGTATTTTTACTCCAAAGCGTCACCTCTTTACAATTTCCCTACTTTTCTTTAGAGCAACTATATGATTATGATTACACAAGTTAACTTATAATTGGTTACTTTATGATCATTCGTTAACTCATCCTTTATCATCTTTCCTCATCTCCAATCAGTTAACAAATTCTATAGATTCAACTTCCATAATGTTTAACTAACACTCATACAACTACCACTAGGTCACATCTTCTTCATTCTTTGTATAAACTACACACATGCCTTGTTTTATTGTGCTACATTTATTGTGCTTTGCAGATATTGCAGTTTTTCTTGTTGTTTAACAATTGAAAGTTTGTGGTAAACCTGTGTTGAACAAGACTATCAGGGCCATTTTTCCAAAATAAATACTCATGTTGTATCTCTCTTTCACATTTTGGTAATGCTCATAATAATTCAAATGTTTTCATTGTTATTCATTACTATTCATGTTATGCTGATCTGTGATTAGTGATCTCTGATATTACTATTGTAATTGTTTTGGGGCACCAAAAAACATGCCCTTATAAGATAGAAGAAGGAAAGTATTTCTGAGTTAAGGATGATTTAGTCTCCATAAATTGACATGTTTGTATTTGGAAATTGCAAATGAAGTATATTCTATCATTTAATAATTTTTATATAGTCCAGGAGATTTAAACTTTCATTGCCTCAGTTTCTTCATTTATCAAACGAGAGGGTTAGACTGGACAACATCTAAACCACTCTTCAGCACTCTTTATCTTTGATCTTGTGTTTTTATTTTACACGAGTAGAGAGAATTAAGTGGTTTGATTATAGCTATATGATAATGCAGTGGTATCAATGTGAATGAGTTTTTAGTATGTTTCATGAAAGGAGAAGAAAAAAAGGAGAAAACTAGAGTGTTTTATAGGGATTTTTTTCTTTATTTTTAATTTTATAATTTGAGTCAGGTAATTAGGCACACAAGCTCCAATTAAGTATGAATATGCAAATGTGAAGAACCCAAAATGGCTTACATCCTAGGTTTTATTGCTGGAAGGGACCTTAGAGATCAACTAATCATAAAAGATAGGAAACTAAAATCTCAATAATAAAATCCCAAGTCAAAGAGTTAATTGATAGAAGAATAGCAATTCAATGTTAAATCCGGTCAATAAGCATGTCTAAGCAATGAACTGGAGAGACCAAAAAAAAAGCGGGGGGGGGGGGGGGGGGGGGGGGAGGAAAAATTACTGCTCTCAAGGAGCTCATATTCTAACAGTGGAAATACCATATAGAAAATTACATACAAAGAAGATATAGACTAGACAAATAATATACTGGAATTTTTTCAAATTTCCTTTTCTAGTTAATTTGCAGAGATAAAGAGTTAAATGACATCCCCAAGATTATACAGTTAATAAGTATTCAAAGGCATATTTGAACACAAGAATGAGTCTTCCTTATTCCAGGCCTGGTACTTTATCCTGTGCCATCTAGTTGCTATAATTAATATTAATGGCAACCAAACAATGCTTCCTTGGAGGTAAGATTCTACATAGACTTTCAAGGAAGCCAGGGAATGGAAAAGAAGAGGAAGACAACTCTAAACATGAGGGAATACCCACTGAAAATTACATGGAATCTGGAAGTTGTGTTTCCTTTGCTGTGTGAAAAATATCAAGGATGCCAGTGTTATTGGATTGATGAATATAGAATCAGGGGAAGAGTAAGGAACAATACATAAATAAAAACAATGAAATTCTAATGATTCACTGGAATTTTATTGAATGGTATAGGTTGAGGAGTGGGATGAAATGGTCATGTTTTTGTCAACTAAATGAACACTGTCCTGAAGTGGAGAGACTTGAGATAAGGTGAATAACCAATTGTCTCTTTTGTTGACCCAAATTAATTTGTTTTTTGTTGCTGACCTTACTGTGTCACTATACTATATTGCCTCTTTCAGAGGTAAAATATGTTTTCTATGAAAATGGTAAAGTGAGAAATTATGAAGAAAGCTGCCTTCCTCAATATTGTCTTTTAATGGAGGAACCAAAATACCAAGCCACAAAACTTCAAGACTCCTCACAGGAAATCTTAAAAAAATAACTCAATGAAATGAAATTGGTGAAATTTAATGAAAGGAGACTGATTAAATGTCAATGAAATTAAAATATTAAATAGAAAAAAATCAAGAAAATAAGTTTCCTGGAAAAATAGCACTAGTAGCATAAGAAAAAAAACTTTGAAATTTCTCCAGTAGCAAAAAAAAAAAAGTGTTTGTAAGAGTTAAAGAAATAAAGGAGAATTAAATATTTTAGGGATTAAGTCCAGAAAGAATTAAGTGTGACTAAGGACTCTTGGGATCAGATGACTACTACAACCTTTATTTTAGAAATGTCAGTGAAAAGTAAAGAATATATTTGCTTTTATGAAAAATTAAATTGTTTTAATACAGATGTGTAGAAGGAGGGAAAAGAAAGTATACTTAGGGCTAATTCCATTAGACAAGGCTCTGAAAGCAATATCAATATAACTTATGGATCCAGGTGACAGAAATATGGAGTGACAACTTGGGAATTAGATTATCTCCCTCCCCCCACCCCAAAAAAAGAAAAATAAATCTGAACCCTGCATTTTAAGAAACCATTAAGGACATTTCTCATAAATGTTGAATAAAGAAAAGAAATCAGAAGGTATCAAAGCTGGTAATTCTGACATTCAAATAATTAAGTGGCATCATTATAAATTTTCTAAATTATAAGAGGAACTGATATGAACACAAAAAAATGGCATTGAATATTAAAGTAAAAGTTCAATTTCATTAAATCTTTCTAAAAAAAAGGAAAAATAACTATGAAACAGGGATATTATACACTGAAATTTATGAGATCATTTGTTGCAAAGTAGATTCCTGTAGAAGTTATCCGAGATCTCTTCCAAATCCAATCTTAGAATTAGAACAATCTTTATCCTAAAATTAGCTTATGAATAAAATTTTCATTGTGAAGAAAAAACATATAAAAATGAAAATGTATTTACTGAATTTTGCTGAAACAAAGTCAAATCTAGGACAGATTTTGATACTAAAACTAAGATTACAAATCACTTAAAACAAAACTAATGGGTAGTCAAAGGATACCAGTAGAATTATTTGATTTAACTAGTAAATTATATATAACAAAGATAGAAAAGAAGTAAAAAAGGGAAAAGGAAGGTGAATACAAATGGAAATTCTGTAAATAAAGAAAAATATGCCTAAGAAACAAGAGTGAATAAGTTAAGGGGTGCAATGCAAAATTACAAATTTAACGCCTTTCTTAAAAACAAAAGTATATAGAGTGGTAGTTAGGTAATTCACTGCATAGACACAAGTCCTGGAGGTAGTAGGGCCTGATAAAACCTCAGATATTTGATACTCACTTTGTGACCCTAGGCAAGTTCCTTAACTCTAATTGCTTTAGCCCCCAAAAGTATCATGGGAATTTTAATCTCCAAGTAACTGGATTATTTAAAAAAAAAAAGATAACCAAGGAGCAGCTAGGTGGTACAGTAGATAAAGTACCAGCCCTGAAGTCAGGAAGACATAAATTCAAATTTGGCCTTAGACACTTAACACTTCCTAGCTGTGTGACCCCGGACAAGTCCCTTAACCCCAAATGCCTTAGCCAAAAAAAAAAAACAAATAACCACGTTGAAATTATAGATTTTCATAGTTTCCAGGGAATGTAATTTGAGAATTAAAAGAAATTAATGGAAGAAATGAGCCAGACATTCTCTCATAAAGACAGTTGTAAAAGTTTCTAAAGCACAAATAACTATGTTAATAAAGACATACATTTTAGGTATCATGATATAAATAACTTAAAAAAAAAGAAATATGACAACATTAAATTATATGGAGTAAAAATAGTTTATTGAGTAATTCTTAGGTCAAAAAAATTAATATAATAATAAAATGATTGTAATGCTCTAAATTTTGCAAAATACTTTATAAACATTTCATTTTGAAAATGAGAAAACTGAGAGAGATAGAAGTTAAAAGGCTTGCCATGGTCACATAGCTATGAAATCATCTGCAGCCTGATTTTCCTTATTCCAGGAATAGTATTTTACCCACTATGCTACCTAAAAAATAATTAATAATAGTGCTGGTGATTACATCATTAAAAACTATCAAAAGTCACTTTCAACAAATAAAATTGTATTAAAAATACTTTGATATCTTTATATCCTCAAATAACAGAGAAAACAATTATTTGTTATAATTTTATATACAAAAAAGAGATATAAAAGCAGAAATCAATGATAGTAAACAATATATCTATTTTAAAGACCAACAAAACAATTAGAAAATTAAAATGCAATTGGAAAATAAATTAATAAATTAATAAAAAAGAACAGATCATACTAAAAAAAACTTATCAGATACTCTGTACATAATTTAATTGAAATAAAAAGGAAATGAATATTTACAAAATATAAATTGACAAAACAATAACAAGATAATTTAATAATCTAATCATTTAAGGACAAATATAAATGTCATCAAAATGGCTTCCATATAAAAAAAGCATTAAAATGCATAGAATTCAAATAAAAATTTTAATACAAATTTAAAAACTAATAATCTATGCTATAAAACTATTTTGAAATTGGGAAAGTATCACTTTGATCAAGTAAACAAACATAGCAGAAAAAATGGAATAATATAATTATTATCAAAATTTAACATTAATATGTGACCAAAAATATGTGAATGAATTTTAATAAGCAAGTGAAATTGAAAACAGGAGTGCAGAGATGCCTTCTTTTTTGAAGAAAATAAATGAATTTTTATTTCATATAAGTAATTTAAGCCATACATCAATAAATAAAAGTCCCTTATCAAAATTCAACATCAATTTAAAAAAAATAACAACAAATTATCAAATGGAAAATTAAAAAAAAAACATCAAACATTCAAATTATTTGACACAGTTCAAGAAAAAGGAAGTATGGAAGATAGTAACAAAATTCAGAAATAACCATGTTACAAAAAGGGAAAATATCTTTATTTGCTAATAATGTGATATTATATTTAAAAACTCCAAACTATTCAAAGAAAAATAAACAGATAATAAACAATGTTAAGAAAGATAAACCCACCTGGAACCATCATTTTCTTCTATCAAAGAATAACCAAATGTAATAGCTAATATGATAAATATAATCAGCCAGGATAGCAAAAGCATAACATATTTTATCACAAACAAACTAATAGAAATAGGTTACAACTAAAAATAATTTTACCTAAAAAAGCAAAGAAAAAAATAATTGCTGTCGTATGTATTGACTAAGGAAAAACTAATATGGAAGTGTCAATAATATATCATATAATTTATACATTTAATTTACTACCAATCATAATAACATTTTGCGTCTTCATAAACATATTAACTGAAAAATTCATATGAGGAATGGTATTCAAGACATTAAAGAGAATCCTTTTAAAAAGAGGAATTAGGACTTACATATAGATTTCAAAGTCTATTTAAGCTTTAAATTATTAAAATCATCTAGTTTTTACCCTGGTGCTATTTTTAAAATGGAAAAAATGTAGATCAATTGAGCAATGAAGATAAACTAAAACTGGCATCAGAGGAATACATGAGAGTATGCTTATTTAATTTATTTATTCAATCAAAATTGTTGAGCAAATGCCACAATCTAGAAAAAAAAAGACTAAATCTTGATAATGCTACTTGTGAGAATATCTTTCAACCAGATAATCATCTAAAAAGTTATAGTAGTTTGAAACAATACTAGGTGAGGTGTCTGAAGACCTGAATTCAAACCTTGACTTTATTACTTATATGTGTGATGTTAACCAAGCCATTTTAATTCTTCTCTGTGCATCAGTTACTTTATATGTAAAATGAAAGGTGCTAACACGTTGGCCTTTTAATTACCTCCAATTTTCCTAAACATTTTAACACAGAATAAGAAGAAAATAATTTAATGTAAATATTATGTTATCAAAATGTTTTCCTGTTTCACAAACAATTCACAAACAAATATCAGACAAAATAAATATGTTTGGATATTTTTAATCATATAGAATATAAAGAAAAGAAAGACTGGTGAAAAGCATTTTCATAAATAATTATTATGAAAATCTGACATCCAAATTGATGTCAGAAGTGAGCCAAACATATACTAAGTCCCACTATCCAAATGGTCAAAAAGAATTGAATAGGCAGTATGGAAAAAAAAAAATACAAATCACCATCTAAAAATTGGTCAGAGTTTCTACTAATAAGAGAAATATTAATAAATATGCGTTAGCAACTTTAATGAACATTAAATTTCAAAAAGTTAAAATGAAATTTTAATAAAAATCACTTGAAGTAAAGAAATGGATTGCTACGATTGTTTAGAATGTAATAGAGTGGTATACTATAAAAATGTCCAGACGCTTGATGCTTTATTTTGATGTGGCTTGGGCAAAGAATCTCACGATTACAATTACATACTAAGATTATTGTGGCTTGGGGAAATAAAATTTGCCTGTATATAATGTTCATATGTATTTTTTTTTAATTTTTAATAATGCAAACCTGTTTGCAAGGACAATTATCTATAGGACAGTGAATTGGTACAGCTGATAAAGCGTAGGGACTGAAGTCAGAAAGATAAGTCTTTCTGACTTCAAATGTGGTCTTTGACACTTAACAGCTGTGTGTCTATGGATAACGCACATAACCATATTTCCCCAGTTTCCCTATTTGTAAATGAGCTGGAGGGAGAAATGGAAAAGGACTTCAGTGTTTTTCCTTAAGAAAACCCCAAACAGGATAACAAAGTATTGGACACAATGAACAAACAACATGCCTAATGTTTGAGAGATGAATGGATAACTTATAGCATATTCATGTAAGGGAAACATACTGTGAAATTTCAAGAAAATTATTAAAATTACAGAGAAAAAGGAATATATTAAGAATATTAAATTATTTAGAATGAAGATATATTAATTAAAATTTACATAATGACTATAAAATGTGAAAATAAAAACCTGGAATTTTAAAAACATATTCTAAAAAAAATGAGTATCATTAAAGTTTATGTACACATTAAAAATTGTGAACTATGACATTTGTGGATTAATTTATTGCCAGGTTATATTTATTGCTAGAAAATATCTGTTGACTAATTTATTCTGATTTTATTATACTCTACCATTCATCATAGTATCACTGTTTTTTAGGAGTCAATCACCTATGAATATTTCTTCATTCCTCAACTATTTCTCCATCTTTTTAAAAAATTTACCTTCATGTCTCTTTTTTCAGATAGATAAAGGTAGTAGAATACTGGAAAAATAAGATAGAAGTGCAATTCAATTCTTATAATATGTACTAGAACACTCCCCTTTTATATAGTTTTCATCATTCATCTTTGAAATTTCAAACCGGGTTTGGCTGAAAACCAGTAACACCTGACAAATCTTTCCTTGTATGCATTCATTGTTATACTATCCCTCCCTTAAACCTTTATTTATAGCTCAGTTGGCTTTTTTTTTTCCTTTTGAACACTTCATGTCACACTCTGGTAAGCATGGATAGATTTCCCTTCTGTCATTCCCTTGAAATCCCAGGTTAGAGTTCACATGTTTCATGAAATTTCTGGCAGTTAATTTATTCTATTCCCCAACATATTAGCACCAGAAATTCTCACTAATCATCTATTTATTAATATTTTTGTATAAGATAATCACTTATCAGGAAATATAAATATTTGTCTTGTTCTTAACTTTAACAAACCATTAGCCCTTCATATTTGGGGGAAAATACAGTTTATGTTTTTCATAAGGATGCAAGCTCAAACCAACAAGAAGATAGATTAGTTTTTTCCACTGTTTTTCCTTTCCTTGTCTGATATCAGCAGTATACTATAGCCCCAGAAATGATGATGATTGCAGTGATGAGGATTATAACATTCATATTGTGTTTTAAGTTTTGAAAAGGGCTTACAATTTCTTTCATTTTATCTTCCTAACCCCATTTTACAAATGAGAAAAATTGAGGCAGACAGGTATTGAATGACTTACTCAAAGTCACATAATTTTATTCTATAACTAAGCCATATTGACTCTGTGACTATATGAAAATTACTTTACCTTCAGTGTTAAGTTTTAGGTAATTGACCTAAAGGTCAGAGATTGAGCAAGGTCAATTGACCAAAGGTAAGAGATATCCCTTTAACAAAAATATCTAGGTCTTGTCTTTATTCACAGAGATATTGATATTAAAGTCAATATAGGTATATCTCAGACATGTGATTAAAACTATTTGAGGAATTCATTCAATCTAAACAGATTAAGGACCCCCTTTTTATTTAAACTTTTTGTCAGTCATGGAGGTAGTCGATACAATGAATGGAGTGCTGAGACTGGAATCTACCATGTCACATATCTTTGCCAAGAAAACCCCAAAGGAGGTCAAAAAGAGTTGGACAACAACAATAACCAACAAATTGATAAGTTGTCAGGGCTCCAAATCAAAACAGGTCATAATGGATAGAGTGAGCAAAAATAGCAAGAAAAACACTACCTTGAATTCAAACTTTCTATATCAACAATATCACAGGAATAGTCCTTAAGTTCTTATTTTCTGTGTGTACAGGAGAATGCAGTAGGTAGAGGGAGTGCTGTGATTTCATATGTGATAAGTGTCACTGAGATATCAGAAATTTTCTCTAGAAGGATAGAAGTCTTAGAGAACCACCTAGGACACTGTGAGTTTAATTAAATTACTAAGGGTCCCATGTCATTATCAGGTAGAAGCAGGACTTGAAGATAGTCTGTTTAACTCCAAGGTTTCAGCATTGCAGCAGAGGTATAGGTGGAAGATAAATAAATGTAGGGAAGAAAGAGATAAATATATGGCACACATCAATCAACAAAAGTATTTATTAAACATCTCCTAGGCACTAGAGATACAAAAGCAAAAAATAAAACAATCTACTCAAAAGTGATCTGCCAGAATTGTGACTTGGCAAATCATGGCCAATACAAAAAAAAATAATTACACATTAGTTTGAAAAACCAGATATAAAAGAAATATAGAAGGTTTGAAATGTTTGGTTGCTTCATTTTAATACAGAATATCTTCCTAGCATGTTTGAAAAGCATGGGGAAAAAGCTGAGTTCCATTGACTAAGCAAACTTGTAATAAGTCTTAATGGGCTAACTGACACTCAAAGAAACCATTTCATTCTAAGAGAAGTGTTTAGGGAACTTCCATCCCTGACATCATCACAAATGAAAGGCCTACTATCAAGTCTTGTCTTCTATCAAAAAGCAAATTTAAAAGCTTGCTAATTTAACAGGCTACTGGGAAAGTGCTGCAGACAATGCCTGACTACCCTCTACAGTAATTTCTATTATAAAGCAATGACTGCTAAATATACAGAAACAGCCATAGAAAGGGAGATACTAATGGCACTATCTGATGAGTCATAGGACTGCTGAAGGATGTGTCTACTAGAGGAAATAATGAATACTTATGAAAGATTAAAGATTCCTTTCTTCCTACCAAATCTCAGTCAGAAAGTTCATTTCAAAAATGGAAGATAAATAATCTGATATATATATATGTATATATATATATATATATATATATATTTCCAACACAAATAAGGACACTGAGATTCTAATGTTCTGATTTTAGCTAAATATCATGATGCACAGGGAGAAATCTGTGGGATAATCACAGGGATTATTTGATAACAAACTAACTTCAGGAGAAAGTGAAATACAGGAGGAGTAAAAAAACCAACAAGAGAATTAAGTTTTTTTATGTTAAGGTTTTTATTTTTATTTTATAAAAACCCATCTTCTCTACATAGTCTTCTTGGATAGACTGGCTGTTATTCATCAGTAGCCAATATATGTTAACTGACAATTGTCAGGAAGAATTCATTTTATACTAGTAAAAGAGACTTTGTAGTTATAGCTCTCACTCTTTTCTCTTAAATGTTTCTTTACCCTAAGCAGTAGATCCTATTGCTTCAACAAACTTAGTTCTTTTTATAATATGGTAATAAATGAGATGATGACATACAATTTTATAAGGTCTTTAATGATACAGTTGCTGAATAATTAACTGAGCCAAAGAAAACTTCATATGTCTATAAAGGTTGAACTTGTTTGAAGAAAGTCAAAATCCAGACTCTTATGATCTCAAAGTTAAGTCTTTACCAAAACAAATGTACTTAACTAAGGGGTTTCTGAAATGATTATACTCTCTTTGGATGATGATGATGATAAGCATTTATATAGTACTTAAAAGTTTGCAAAATGCTTACTAAACGTCATTCATGCTTCCTCTGTTATTTCAAGTCATACATTCTCCATTCGGCTAGAGAAGTTTGCCCTTTAATCAATATGAAAAGAGCATTCTCTTGAGAACTAATGGATGGTTGAGAAGATTTGGCAATAGTGCAAAGGGCCATTAAATTTACAAGTGTGTCCAGGTAGGGCTGTTATAGGCGTAGTGAGAAGTAAATTAGTTCCCAAAGTTCACCAAAAGCTCATAACTATAGGTTTAGTCTATAAGATTATACTCAGAAATAAGTACAGCATCACAAAGTAACTACAGTAGACATGGGGTCAAATATTGTCTCTAATATTGTCAATCTATGTAACCTTAATAGTGTCACATTTTTTTCTGGGTCTCTAGACAAGTAAAGTCAACTTAGCAAGCACTTATTAAGTGCCTTATTCAGCCAGACTCTTTCTAAATGTTGAGGAATTGAGAAAAGACAAAACCATTTTCTTTTTTCTAATCTGTAAAATATAAATAATGGTCATCTAAGATCTTTTCCAGCTATAAACTCATGATTTTATAGAAATGCTTTAAACTGTTTGATATTTCCTGTTCAAGCAAAGTATTATCTAAATTCTACTGAATCTCAAATTATACTTTTAGTATTTATGCACTAATCATGATCAATATTCAGAGAAATAGAGAATTTTGTTACAGAGGACTTCTTCCCTTCAGGTATACAATTAATCTAATGTTCATAAGATTTTATGTATGTGCATATAAACATTTATACATACATGAATATATATACAGAAATATCTCCATACATACATGTATATATAAATGCCTATCTATGTATGTATTTGTGAATATATGGTTTTAAACTAGAGAATACACAGCCCACTTAGATCTTATTTTAATTAGTAAGCACCATCTGTGTTCTTAGTAGAACAATTAATGATATTGATGAATATTTTAGTGGCATCATAATATTAGCTTGAATTACCAGCTATTTTCATTTTTATAATGTTGGAGCTCATTTAGAAATTTTTCCAAGCAAAGTCCCCAGTATAAAATAATGCACAGCTTTCATAGGAGCCATTTATATTTTTGTTCTAAAAAATTATATTTGCCAAGATGAACAACCTGGCTTCCATTTTTTGTCTGTTTAACAAAGAACAAAAATGGATGCAAGCATTTCTACATGAAAAAGGCAGCACATTAGAAGAGAATTAAAGAATACACAAATAGATAGCATGGGGCAATGTTCAAACTGAATGAAAAAATGGGTAATATTGTGCCTCTTTGTCAAAAAAATCATCAAAAGATTTTTTTAAAGGAGCCATCCTTTCTTGTTAACTTCATTATTCCTATTTTAAAGAAAATTAATTGAAATAAAATATATTTTCATCATTTAATATAATTTTCATTACCCTATTCTATGACCTTCTCAATCAGTGATGCCTTCCTGGGTCCTTCAAATGTTGTTGTTTTGTTTCCTTTTCCCATTGTTCTTCAAATCTCTTTTGCCTTTGTCCCTGTCTCCATGTTTCATTTTTGCCATCACAGCTTTTTCTTTTAATTGCTTCCTTTCACATTCCTTTTGTAAGTCCTCTTCTCTAGACAAATCCACTTATCTTTATAACTTTAATTTTCCTTCTCTAATTCCATATTTTCCCTCTTCCAGATTTTTCTTTTTTCTTTCCTAATTTGTTCTCAGGATCCTACAATATAATATGCAAAATATATCTGGGCTTAAGATTTATAGATAAATTTGTAAGCATTTGCCCTAAAATTGAGGGTAAAATCAACCTGAATTAGTGGCAAGTATAAGTAATATGCATTCATGCTTAGCTATATTGCTTACAAGTACATTTTGATGACAAAGGAGAGAATAGCTACCTGGCATAGAAAACCTTGTAAACAGTTTAACAAACCCAGAAGAAACATTTTTAATTGTCACATGAACAATTTAGACATACATACTGATACTAAAACCTTCATTTTTAAGTAGCCTCACATTTCTCTTATTTATACTGCTCATTTACAAATTCTATTATCATTCATGAAGCTAAAATCCTATATTAAAATTATTCCCTGCCTTGACATTTGGCTCATACTAACAATGAATGCTTTGTTGGTCTGGTTGGTTAGACAATTCTTTAGAGTAAGGAGCACTTTATTAGAAGTATCTTTTATGATATCTCATCTGTGTGGGAATCATTCCTGACAAAATGAATAGGCAATTATGGAGTATTTGTATTATAAGATGATGGAGGCAAGGGGATTGTAAGCCAAAGTAGCTTGGACTAGATTATGTACAGGGTCTTTTCTCTTAAATTTCATGAGTCTCTGGAAAATCGACCTGAGATATTTACAGTTCCTTGTATCACTCTAAGACAGAAATTGCAGTTCAATTCTCCAACCCCTACCCACCACCTGACATATTCTAATAAGGCCATTTCTTTGGGACTAGACTTTCTTTTTATCTTTATGTCCTATAAAATGTGAAAGAATTTCTATATTCCCTAGGTTCAAGTATTGATATTTTACTGATACCAATGGTTCTGAATCAACAGTTCTTAATTCAAATCCCATATCTGAGGCTTACTACTTGAAGTGGACATTACTTCATTTTTCTATGCCTAAGTTTTTGCATCTGTAAACTGAGGAGGAAAAAAGCAGAATGTTGGGCAATTTTTTTTTTACAGCAAATGTCTTTGATAAAGGCTTCATTTCTTAAAAATATAGAGAACTGCATCAAATTTATAGACTACAATTCATAAATGGTCAAAGGATATGAATAGGAATTCTTCAGATGAAGAAATCAGAATTATGTATGCCCACAATGGAAAAAAATGCTCTAAATCACTATTGGAGAAAAGCAAATAAAAATATCTCTTAGGTACCACTTCTATCACATTGGCTAACAGGACAGAAAAGAAAAATGGTAAAGGTTGGAGGGGATGTGGGAAAATTGGAACACTAATGCATTGCTCATGGAGTTCTGAACCAATCCAACCATGCTGGAGGCCAATTTAGAACTATGCCCAAAGGGTGATCTGTTTGATACAGCAATACCACTATTTTGTCTGTATCCCAAAGACATCCCCCAAAAGGGAGAAGGTCCTGTTTTTACAAAAAATGTTTATAGCTGTTCTTTTTTTGTGGTGGCAAAGAATTGGAAAATGAGGGAATGTCTATCAATTGAGGAATGACAAAACAAATTGTGGTATATGATAATAATAGAATACTATTGTGCTATTAGAAATGACAAGCAATTTGATTTCAGGAAAAAAACTTGGAAAGCCTTACATGAACTGATATAAAGTCAAATGAGCAGAACCAGGAGAGCATTATACATAGTACAGTATATTGTAGGAAGATTAACTGGGAATAATTTAGCTATTCTCAGCAATACAATCATCAAAGACAATCCCAAAGGACACATGATGAAAATTGCTATTCACATCCAATAAAAGAATTGATGGAATTGAAATGCAGATGAAAGCATATAGTTTTTATATTTTTTCATTTTTTCTTTTTGATCTTTTTTCCTCTTTTACAATATAACTAATATTGTTGTGGAAATAGTAAATATGGAAATAGGCTTTACATGAGTGCGCATATATAACCTATATCAAATTGCTTACTGTTTCAGGGAAATGGGAGGTGAGGGAAGGAGAAAGAAAATTTGGAACTCAAAAAATTTAAAAATCAATGTTAAATATTTTCTTTACATTTAACAGGGAAATATTTTTAAAATAAAAACTTAAAAGTGAAGAAGATGAACAAGAAAATAAATTGAGGAGGCTGGACCAAATATTATTTCAAATTCCTTTGAGCTTTAGATCTCTGAAATGTTATCCTAGCTTACTGCTAAACTTGTTACAATACACAGAAATTTTCACTGAAGCATCATGAGCATGTTTGCCCAGCCAAATACTTCATTTGTCCTTAAACACCTGTCTTGTTTCTCAAGCCTGAGAAGTCAGAGAATAGATTTGGAAACATCTACCCTCAACCTTATCTTATGATATAGATGGCCCCTAACATCTTCAATATTACAAGATGATCTCGCTAGATGCTTTCTCTTTCCATAAAAGCAAATTACCAAAGTAGATTCTCTTAAAAATACCACAAACATTTCTATTTATATTTCTACTACAGAAGCTTGTAAATAGTAAGTGCTTGATAAATGGCTACTGAATGCATTTATATTGGCAACTATGTACCTGGTACATAGGAGTGACTTAATAAATGTTTATTGATTGATTGGAAGAATAATCTGTACTAAGCATTTTAAGCACAAATCTCCCAGAAACAATTTAAGAATTAGATTAAATTACTGTAAAGATTTCTTCTAAGAGGGTGAGAAAAAGAGAGAGAAGCAGAGAAGAGTAAGAAAGAAAGGGAGAAAAGGGAGAAAAGAGAGAGAAGGAAAAAAAGAATGTACAAAAGGAGGGAAAGAGGAAAGTGATAGAGAGAGATGGGGAGACTGAGTTTAGGAACAGTCTCAAAAAAAAGCTCCTTTGAAACCCATTTTCCTAAAACCATTAAGCCATTTTTGAACATTCTCTCTAAGAATTCTTACTTTCCACTCATCATAGGCAAACTATGGGAAAAAAAAAAAAAAAAACAACTTCTTTGCTTTGAATTAATCACTGATTTCTTTCCTCCTTTAGGCTGATCATTGGATTAATCACTTGGAAGAAGAGTTTTTCCCAAAAGCTGATCAGGATAAAGGGGCTTGAGTATAGGTTAGAAGCTGATTAGGCCTTTGATAAGAATGCTGTTAAAAGACGTTTAGTGCAGATCATCATTTTGGAATTGATAGTTAAAGGAAGAAGAATTATGTTTTTAATTCAGATTAGTTTATCTTTCAAACTAGGATACCAGGAAAAGTCTTAATATTTCAAAAAGAAGAAGTGAAAAAGGAGAGCTGTGCTGGAGACCTAGTATGCTTCTACATCAGGAGCCCCAGACATGTCTTACTTGAATCATTTCATATTGTATTGCTATATACCTACATTATTGATAACTTCTTTCTGCTATGTTCTTTTTTTCTCTGCAAAATATTGTGCTCTGGAAAGATTTGTTCTATAAATAGTTTCTTTAGGACATTTTTGTAAGTAGTTTTTTTTCAATAGTAAGGTTTTGTCTAGTCTTTGTAACTCCAATTCTCATCTATCTGTCTATGAGTCCTATTTTCACTATTCAAACCACCACAAAACTAGTTCATACTCTCATTCATCTTCCCAAGACTACTACACTTGCCTCCTAAATCCTCTCCCTAATTTTAGTCTCTATCTTCTCATTTTTGACTTTGTCAAAGTAATGTTTTTTTTTTTCCTACATATCACGTCCATCTTCCAGGAGCTTCAGGAGCTCCCTATTCCTTTCAGGATTAAATATAGACTTCTTTGCACTTAAATTTCTTTTTTATCGGGCTCCTACCTGCCTTCCAATCTCCTAAGAATTTATTCCACTCTAATTTATACTTCAATTATAGTAAGTTTTGTAGTTCCTCAAACCAGACAACTAATTTCTGGTCTCTATGCCTTTGCATAGGCCATCTCCATATATGATATTTTCTGTAGTCTCATTTCCATCTCCTAGAATGTCTGGCTTCTGTCAATATTCAGTTCAAACCCATTCTTCAGAAGACGTTCCTCTATTCTCCTAGTTGCTAGTGCAGTCCTCTAATATTACCTTCCCTCTACTCTATGAATACAAAGATTGTTTATGTCTTTCCATACCTAGATCATAGTAAACTGATTGACTAATTTTATAGCTATAACTCTATCAAATCAATGAATATTGATTGATTATGAATATATGATTGAATATGAATGAATGAATGAATAATCATATAAAAGAAAGAGAAGTGGAAAACAGAACTGGGAAATAATTTGACAACAAAATACTGCCTCAATTTCTATAAAATAGTGAATTTCTTGAAAGATTAAATGGCTAATAACAAAAATCATTGAAAACACTTATAGTATATATATGTGTATATATATATATATATATATATATACACACACACACACCATATAAGTGTGTGAATGTGTGTGTTGCCATTTATTCTATTTTATAGATGTAACTTTCAGAAAGTATACAACAGAAACATATTACTAGACAGTCCCTTCCCCTCTTTTGACATCTCTAGTATTTCTTTTCAGGTCTTAATTTTTTTTAATATATTTTTTTTAACATAGAAGACTCTAGAAGGAAAGATTTATAACATGCAAGTCTGTGAATTTGAGCATTTGAGAACAAGTAGGGAAGACTGGAGGTCCAGAGATCATTATCCAGATAGTCAGTCACTGATTCTAGAAGTCTATTATTTAAACAACCAAGTGGGAGAAAGAGTAGGTATCACTTTGTCATTGAAAAAAAAAAAAAGAATCCTCAGCATCACATCCGAACTCCTTTCACATTCTCATAAACAAATACACTCACACATCTATAGATACATATATTCTTATTACCAAAGGAAAGACAAAATAGTATGAGATAAATAACAGTTCAAGATGATAATATAAGAGATTCAAAGACTAATATAATATTAATTCCTATATTAATGGCATAATTAACATTCACATGATAAAAGAAAAAAACTGCACATACTTTAGAGTACAGATAGAGGAAGTCTCCTGATAGGTACTTTTATGCTATTTTTTTTTTATCATAAACCTTTGTTTTCCATCTGCACATATTTATATATTTATATAGAGAAAGGCTAGTGAAGACAGAGATGGAGATACATACATGTATAGAAATAGATCCTGTTATATAGATGTTGATGTAGAGTTACAGTACATGTTACTATTTTTGTTTATGAATTTCATTAGTATTCACATGTCCTTTGAATCCATATTTGTACGAATCCATTTCTTTGCTTTACATAGAAGATGATCCTATCCTTGTTTCAAGCAATTTCCTCCCCACAATTTACCTATTCACTTTTCATTTCATCCATCATTTTCCAGGGAAAAAATGATGATAGTGACCACTTAAATTTTGCAAACTTTGAAGGTTTGCTAAGTACTTGACATTTTAACTCATTTGATTTTCCCAACAATCCTTTGCTGTAAGTGTTATTATTCCTATTTCATAAGTAAAAAAATAGAGTTTGAGAGTTTAAGTAACTTCCCTGGGCTTATAAAGTGAATGGGTCTTTGAGGCTGGATTTGAATCCAGGTTTTCTGACTCCAGATCCAGTGGTCTATCTAAACAAAACAAATTTGTCCAAAAGGAGGCATACAGACTGCATGTGGTCCATAGCACTCTTGATGTTACCTGAATCGGATTAAAATATACTTTGAATGTATTTAACAAAATGAATTACAAAATGAATAAAAATACCACAAAACACAGACAGTATTAAATATAAAAATAAGTCAATATGTGGCCCACAAGGATCGTTCTTTATGCTTTATTGGATCATGTTTGTATTTGAATTTGGCTTCATTGTACTGTGCTTTCTCTTATGATAAAATATGAATAAAATTATTGCTTGCTAATGTCAAAATAAATTCCATTAGAACCAGACTATTTTTTAAAATGGAAACATATTTCTATGGGCAAAGTTATAGTGTGTTCTTTATCAGTTTATAGTCTATAAGAAGAAAATTGAACAAGAAGTTCATTATTTGGTACTAAAATACCTCTGAGAAGAGAAGTGGTTTAAATTTATAAAGCACTAAACTCTTTATAAAGCACTTTGAATCACAGTCAAGAAACTTCCTTTGGAAGTATTTGATTATTGACTGACAACATCGAGTAGAAGAAAGAGGGTTAGACATAGGATTAGAAAGTCAAGTGATTTTTCAGGGTACACAGATAGTACATATCAGAGGCACAACTAGAGTCCAGGCTTACCTAATCTTCATTCAAAAAAAGACAGAAATTACTGTCTTAGGAATTGAAACCTGACAATTTTAGAAAATTGCTTATTTGTTTATCTTTTCTCTATCTATTACCTATCTACCTACCTATCCTCACATACCACACACTTACCTCATCTATTTATCCCCATTTAAGGAGAAAGTAGTGCTCAGAATATCTCATTTCTCAACCAGCTGTACTACTCCGGGAATTTTTTAAATTTTTCCACCATGCTTCAGGAATCATATCACTGGAAAAACTATACCATTTTATGAAATCCCAGTTGTCTCAGTATCCCTAACCTCTTCCTCTCTGATTGAAGGATAAAGCTGTGAACATTAAAACCTCCTTTTTAGCAGAAGCTTAGCTCAGAACACCTCATTTTTCCATTGATTGAACTACACTGAGACTTCTCTGAGTTCTCCATCATCCTGCTCACTACCTTTGCTCAAATGCTCATCCTCCAAACACCACCTTCTCCAACATCTTTCAGTTTTCTTATGTGTGTTTTCTCCCCCCATTCATACATGAACTACTAGAGATGATGATGTCTTTTGTTGTATTTATGTCCCCAATGCTTAGCACAGTATTTAGTATGTTGTAATCACTTAATAAATGTTTATTAACTATGACTATCTATCCATCTATCTTTTTATGTGAGGAAATATATGCTGAGTACCTTCCACCAACAAACAATTGAAGGTAACAGCCTTAAAGCATCTAACCTCTTCTGACCAAGAATATTTTAAAGAATAACTGTCCCCATGACTAAATTTCCAAAATTCCAAGCAACTTACCTGTTGAATATCTCACACATATGTAGCCATGTGTATGTATACAAATATCTGAATATGTAAGTTAGCTAATCATGAGACAAACATCACAAAAGTACCAATAGTCCATTTATTAAGTTAATCAAGAATTACATACTTACTGTGTTCCAGACAATGTGCTAATTAGTGAACTGAATAATGAAATTATTTAAACAAATGCTGTAAATCACCTAAAAGCTGTATGATTCTTTGTACCATCAGCTGGTCTTACTGCACTGTAATTATCACTACAGAAGTTGAAGGGGGTTGCATGGAGCACTGAGAGTCTTTTTATATTGTTATTCATTTTGTTAGTCATTGTGGCCAAAGAAAGCATTCCTTAGAAGGCAAACATTTGGAAATAATCCTCTTCTACATTCAAATAGGCTGGTGTTCAGTCTGTCACTGGGTCCATGCCAAAAGCCTTCCAAGGTTGGCACATACAAAATGCTTAAGAAATGCTTGTGACTGAATCAAGGAATGGTAAAACATGCAATAGAATAGTCTTGGAAAATTTCAAAGCCAATGTCAAGTTTCAATGTCAAAGTTCAATGTCAAGGTTATGAAAAAGAATTAATTGTATGTGTATGCATGATGTTATGAATCCATTGAAGTGTTGAGGTATGCATGTAGATAATTATCTATAGGAATACATTATATGTATGTTTTCTCAACATATATATGTGTGAATGTGTGTGTATATACACACATATACTTATCTATCTATCTATCCATCTATTGATCTGTCTGGCACTAGGTGACTCAGTACATAGAGCACCAACCCTGGAATTAAGATTGAGTTCAACTCCAGCCTGAGATACTTGTTGTATGACTATCAGCACTTCATTTAACCCAGAGTGCCTCAAAAATATTTATGTGCACATACATGTAGAAACCCCCACAACACTTATGCATATAGATTCACTCCTTCGTGGAATACCACAAAACGGCAAATACCCAATTTTTTGTAGTGCAATTGTTGAAATTCATAATCTTCTACTTCATTTTGTGTTTCAACCTTGAGGCTTAAAAAAGAAAAGATTTCAAAAGAAAGAGAAATTAATTTTACAACATGCATTTTTCCCACTTGACTTTGTTATATTATTTCTATCTTAACTTCCGTTGCCACTCATCTCTTTTACCAGCAGCAGCAACATATTTGGAATCTGTTTTATTTCAATTTAGTAATGCTTTCTGCTTTATATATGTAAAACATATTTTGCCTTAGCAAATACTTGGAATGTAATATGTACTTAATAAATTCTTTTTTGCACTGCTGCAGTGGTTTTGCCTTTTATTCCACATAATGTAGCTATTTATTATGAGTTATGCAATTCTAATCTCATTTTTTAAAATCATAAGGCAATATAAGATAACTTTTAAAATGTAAAACCCATCTAATTATTTAAAAAAAAATTCTTCTGTGTTATAAATTGCAATTTTGGATCGGGGATAAAAGTATAAAACTACATGCCATTTCCCATAAATGTATATCCATTGTAAAAATGCATAATGTAAAAATACAAGGAAGCAAAAAGTGGTAGGCAGTGAAAATATGTATTTCACATTCCTTTTATGTGACTTCTGTCATATATGTTACAGCCATTAATTATCAAATGACACATTCTTTCTCAAGGCTAACAATGTTTTCTCTCTTACTAATTTACTATGCTATGAGTAGAGCTCTCTTTCAATTTTCCTATATATTGATATAGATATATAAGTGATTTCTAAGAATGTTCTAATTATAAAAACATTTCATTATGACAAAATTGTTTGTCTTCCCCACACAGTCAACATGGATTCAATTTTGTTTCTTTCTTTGTTTTTTTTTTTTTTCTTAAAATATACTTGAAGAGCTATCCAAGAATATTGAAGCTAATCAATGTTCATGTACCAGTAAAATGAGAGTAATGATTTAAACAAAGTATCTATCCAGGAAAGGCCAGATTTGACTCATTTGGTGTCACTGGAGATTTTCCCAGAATAGATGAACACAGCAGGATAACTAAGCCATGGACTTAAATGGGTATCCCGTATTCAATGAATTGTTTATATCAGCCATATATATCAGATGCTGGCTGTGAATGTTTTCTGTACCTTTTATTTGTGAATTTTTTTTTTTTTTTATTTTAAAAGGTTTTACCACTGAAGGGTCCATTAGTACTGAGCCATTAATTCAGATCTATCTATCTATCTATCTATCTAACTAATCTGTTTGTATATATATGTGCACACATGTGCACATATAGCATAAATGCATACATGTATATGGGATATACATGTATGTGCATGTATACAGGAAGCTATTTTGATATAATTGTAGATGTTTACATGTGTTATTATGCATGTATTATATAATGAATTTTGATATCATAAATTAAAATATTTTCAAATTAAATATTATATTGATAACTGAAAAAATTAACATCATAGTCGCCAGATCAGTTCCCATGTAGCCAACAGGATACAAAATAAATAGAATCCTATTTTGCTAATCATCTATGAATGGCTGTGTAATTATGCTAGACCTTTTATTCCATTCCTCAAAATTCATCATCAAAATCTATCAAAATTAATTTAAAAAAAGATTAAGCTTGTTCAGGCTTGAAGAAATATGTTTGTGTTCACTGTAAAAAGATGCATAGTAATAATATCCCCCATATAAGACCATTTTGACAAAGACATGTATAAATGTTAGCAGTTACCTCCATATAATTGTGGGACTGGATTGGTGAAAGAGATCAGAAATGATAATAATAATATAAACACTATTATTACTACGATTACTACTACTTACTACTTCTAGTACTAGTACTACTAATATTTACTACTACTACTACTACTACTACTACTACTACTACTACTACTACTACTACTACTGCTACTACAACAAACCAATAATGATGATAATAATAAATACAACTAGAAGACAAATGGGACAGATTGTTTAGAGTCAGTACATCAAAACTTGCTTCAGACACCAGCTTAACTGTGTAACTTTGTAGTATTCTTTTAACTTCTGTTTACCTCATTTTTCTCATTTGCTAAATGGGGGTATTAATAGCCCCTCCCTTCTGGGCTTTTGCGAGGATCAAATATTTAAATGCTAACTATTATTATTATCTTTTCCAAGCTGAGAAAAATTGTAGCTGAAAAATTTGAGGGGTAAGGAGCCAGCTAAGTGATTTAGTGGAGAGAGGGCCAGTATTGGTGTTATGAATATCTAAGTTGAAATCCTACTTTCGACACTAACAATCTTTCTGGACAAGTCATTCTTTTGCCTCCATTTCCTCATCTATAAATGAGCAAGAGAAAGAAATAACAAACAGTTGTTATATCTTTGTCCCAAATCCCTCAAATCTAGTCATGAAGTTGGACATGACTGAAACAACTGAAAAAAAAAAAAAACAATAGTGAGGTAACTCACAAAACTGTGCTAGAAACTGAGCTAAAAACAGAGTTCTGGTGTTTATTGATTTCTATTAAATACCATATAAAAAGGAGAAAGTGAGTAGGTCATTTTTCCTGAAAAAAATTAATGTTTATTTTCAAAACCTAGTTAAAATGCCACCTCATATGCATTGATTATATCCTTCTATGTCTTATGCATCACCTTGTACATGGATTTTCTTCACCACACTCAATTATAAATTTCTTGAGAAAGGGACTCTGTCTCATTCATCTTTCCAGATAACCTAATACACAAGCCTTGAATGATTGTTAGATGAGCATGCAAATGTCCAATCCCTTTGAGTTATTCCTTCTATCTGAATAAATGCTACTCCAATAGTTCAGGCATAAATGAATAGAGCATAGATTTAAATTCACCTTTGATCAAAGGACACATCCTAGAATTATGTGTTTAGAAGTGAAAAAAGTGCTGTAATCCTTTAACCCAATCTCATCATTTTATATGAGAAATGGAGGGTCTAGCAGACTAAATCCAGAGAGGAAGTGAATGGGACAGCTATCATTTAGACCCAACTTTTCTCATTTCAAATTTTCTTTGGAACCATATTATCATAACAACTCAGAAGTTTCATACAGAGTATTACTCAATTTTGAGAGCATCTGGATAACTCAACGGCTAGAATGCTGGGATCGGGTCAGGAAGATCTGAGTTCAAATCTGGCCTCATAAATGTAAGAGCTATGTGACTCTGGGCAAATCATTTAACTTCTGATTTCTTTGTTCTTATGCATTTGATCAATCATTAAATCCTTCAACAAATATTTATTAAATACTAAAAATATTGTTGATCTGATGATCTGGCTTAGAAGTCTAAGCTTACCTTTCTCAAAATCTTGTCATCATTTAAGTGGAGAGAACACTAACTACTTTGCCTATTTTACAGAGTTGTGGAGAGGAGAAAATGGGATTATATTCACAAGCAAAAATACAGAAAGCATTATTACTATTTGCACCACAATAAATAATTAAGAGACAGCAATAGAAAGCAAATAGCTAAACAAAGCATACTATTTTAAACAAATAACTTTGTTTAAAGCTTCAGGGCACAGGAGTGAAGGAGATAACATGTCGTCATTCATTTTTTATTATAGGGGACTATCTGCTTGGGGTACACATATTTAGTCTTATCCTGAAAAAAAGCCAAGCAAATTCTCTGCCTTTGGTCAATCTGTTGTAGAGATTAAATTTAAAGAGACAGACAGTCCACAGGACAACTTTCTTTCTCACCCATGAATCCCATCCAAGCAATTGTGTTCAAATGTAATGTTTGAATCTTATAATTTATTTTAATATTATTAGGAAATTGTAGTTTCCTTTAAATTCATCTCTATCAAAAGAGAGATTTGTATTTTTAAGTAATTTTTTAAAATTTAGTTTCGGGCTATACTTCTCTTGGAAATATGCTTCCAATTTAAAATATACACCAGGGGAAGCTATGTTTTAACTTATAAACATTTGTCTGGGAGCAAATTTTAGGGATCATTTGATAAAACATTCACATATGTACTGTTCTGTAAGAAATGACCAACAGGATGATTTCAGAAAGGCCTGGAGAGACTTACATGAACTGATGTTGAGTGAAATGAGCAGGACCAGGAGATCATTATATACTTCAACAACAATACTATATGATGACCAGTTCTGATGGACCTGGCCATCCTCAGCAATGAGATCAACCAAATCATTTCCAATGGAGCAGTAATGAACTGAACCAGCTACGCCCAGAGAAAGAACTCTGGGAGATGACTAAAAACCATTACATTGAATTCCCAATCCCTATATTTATGCCCACATGCATTTTCGATTTCCTTCACAAGCTAATTGTACAGTATTTCTGAGTCCCATTCTTTTTGTACAGAAAAATAACGGTTTGATCATATATACTTATTGTGTATCTAATTTATATTTTAATGTATTTAACATCTACTGGTCATCCTGCCATCTAGGGGAGGGGGGGGGGGGTAAGAGGTGAAAAATTGGAACAAGAGGTTTGGCAATTGTTAATGCTGTAAATTTACCCATGCATATATCCTGTAAATAAAAGGCTATTAAAAAAATAGATATAAAAAAATTCACATATGGACATAAACATGCATACACATATGTGTATGTTTGTGTGATCATTGAGTATTTCGTGTCCAACTCTTTATGACCCCATTTAGGGTTTTCTTGGCGAAGATACTGGAGGGATTTGCCATTTCCGTCTCCATTTTTCAGATGAGTAGCTGAGTTAAATAGGGTTAAGTGAATTGCCCAGGGTCACACAGATAGTACATGCCTGAGACTGGACTTGAACTCAGGTTCTTCTGACTCAGGCCTTGTGCTTTAGTGTCTGTGTCACCTTTCTGCCCATACCTGTACATACATGTGTACAAATATATACTTTAAAATATACTTTGGTTATCTGGTTTCTGTGCTTAGAGAAAGTAAGAAGAAGGCAATTATAAACACAATTGCACCAACATGCTTATTAGAAAGGAAAAAAAAATCCCTTCATGGAATTGTGTTGAATTTCTTTTTGTCAATGTACATGTGCATATGCATATATGTGTACCTGCACACACAAATATTATATTGTACATATGTATATACCTATGTAATGTGTGTTTGTATATGTAAATAGAATGCATGTACATGTGTACATGTTGCTATATGTAAAAGTATGTGTGTATGTATAAGCATATACATAGAATAAAATTCCATCAAATCAATAAATTCACAAAATATAGATTCCAAATAAGATTCTGAATTTTTTGTGGGAGAGAAGCCTGGGGAGTGAGAAGGAAAACGTCCTTTCCAGAGATATTTATATGCAGAAGGAACCTTGAATAAAAGATCAGGAAGAATGTAGATATAGATACTTGGCTTTAAATTCTTCTACAGTAATTCTGAATGAATATTTTCTTTTAATACTTGAGTTCACAAACATCATCTCACACTGTTGTAGAGCTGTGTCATTGCCTATAGAAGGAACATGGAGCACAAAATTCACCTGCATTCTAATCCTTTATTTTATATAAATGTTTTCACATTCCAAAAAAAATTTTTTTTTAAGATTCCAAATCAGGGAGAATGTTATCATAGAGTTACTGATGAATTTGTCAGTAGCCTAGGGATAATCCTTCACAGTTAAGATGAATGAGTGTACATATCATTTGCATTAGTTTTCATTGCAATGCATTTAGTGCTTTTAGGTCTCCTTGATAATTAATCATTAGAGGAAGTTTTCGATAAGAAACAAGTATAATGTTAAGCCCTGGAGTTCAAGGTTTTGAATTCTAATTCTACATCTGATATTTAGAATCTCTATGACCATTGACACATTCTTTTATTTCTTAAGGACTTATTTTCTTGTCTGTAAAAAAAAGGGGGGGAGGGGGAGTTGAGGAGCAGTTAGGTGACATAGAGGACAGAACAACAGCCCTGGAGTAAGGAGAATCTGAGATCCAATTTGGCCTCAGACACTTAATAGCCATGTGGCCCTGGGCAAATCACTTAATCCTAATGCCTGCCCAAAAAAGGAAAGGGGTTAGACTAGGTAATATCTAAATTCTCTTTTGGGTCTACTTTTTATGGCCTTATAATCTGAGAAAGGCAGAATTCAAATGAATTACTAAAACAGTAGGAAGGGAGAGATGGATGATTCAGCTAAGAAGGCTAAATTATTCAAATAGAATACATAGAGTGGTATATTGGATCCTGCTTGATCTCATTCTATTCATGAGAGCCTGTTTTTTTTTTTTTTCTTTCCATCCCCCCCACCCTAGAATTGTCTATCATTAGATACCAATAGATTATATATAGATATATAGGTGCATGCAAAATTAGTCTTTGCATCTATTAACCAGTTCTCTTTTTTTCCATAAGAACTGACTCAAATTTTCTGTTTGAGCATCTGAATTTCCAAAATCAGCAAACACTACCAATGAAGATTTTATTTTTTTGTTGTTGGTTGCCTATGCTTAAGAAAGTAGTGGAGACAATATCAGTAACGGAATTTAAAAATAAAGTATGTCAGATGCACATTTTTCTTTCCTGAAGAGCCAGTTATTAAACAGTTTCTAGCACCTAGCTAGCTATATGAGTGAAGATTATACTCACAAAGTAGGCAGCACAAAGCTCAGGATAATATAGCTACAAGGTAGAGAAGAGTATCACTAAAGGAAGAAGTATGATGATGAAGAAGATAAGTTTCCCTATGAGAGAAAGGATATGAATAATATCCTAAGGTCATGGAATTAGGATTTAGAGTTGGTAGAGCCTATTTAGTAAAATCTCCTATAGAGTTTTTTTTTTTTTTTAATAGACAGTAATGGATTCTTATTTTCTCAGTGATCTATAGCACATGTAAGATGATAGGTAAATTTCTGGTCAGAATATAAACTTCTCCTGTTTGAACTTTTTCATGGTTATTTGTATTAGACATATCCTTTAGAAGGGGCTGTAAGGGAATCAGATGCATATATATGCATACATACATGTACTTATATATCTTTTCACGTATGTGTGTATGTACACATACACATATACAAACATGTATAGCTATGGAAGAAGACAGACATAGACATAGAGAAAAAAATGTAAATTTTAGGAATATTTCTCAAACTCCTACTGCAAAGAAATATGAATAAAAATGTGGGGAAAATGCTCTATCCCTATCCATAAGGTATCAAAACTTCAAATGCTTCATCGTTTGAATCCAATCCATGAATTTCTGAAGACAATATTCTCCCTCTCATCATTTTGGAAAGAGCATTTCAAGTCAGATAGGAGCAGGCCAGACAGAAAAAAAACCATAACTAACCAGCAGGGGAGATATTTTAGGCCTGCATGTATTTCTACAAATAGATCCTATTTTGGGAGTTAAGACTGGGGCAACTATCAATTACATACTGGGGTATTGTGGTTTTTAGATTCTAAGAATATACTTCTGGTTTATGTATTGCTATAATCAAAATAAAGTGGTGACCAATACCATAGTAGTAACTTCTGTGTACAGAGATAGGATAATCCTAGAAAGCAAACAATCTTTTTCTAGACCCAAGCTAAAATCCTTCCTTGTTCAGTAAAATTTGAAAAATTTTGTCATCTACAAGTATGGCTTGTAGAAACCCAGGATTATCTCTGTTATACGATGTCTCATGTCTTAAAGTAATCATTTGAAATGGCAGTAATTGTGACTATTTAAAAAGCACACAGGAAAAAAAAGTGTTAAACAATCTTCAATTAGGAAGCAAAATTATTTCATTATATATTATAATTCCATTTTTATCACAACCTAGCTTTGTCATTTTACAGTCTGCTTAATTTTTCTCATGTGTCACACAAATGATTAGGGGGGAAAAAAACTCCAAAATCCCTTCTAATTATGATTTTAATGAATTGAAATAATCAACACACCTAAAGCATTTTCAAAGTTAATCCTATATTGTCTTCTCAGTTTCTTTTTTGGCTATAAATTCATTGCAATATAATCATATTGAATAGGTTTTATATATAGGTTTTTGACTTGGATATTCCAAAGATTTCTCAAAGGAGAGATTAGCTCTAGTTAAATTGTTCAAGGAAGGCTTCAAAGAGAAGAGATAGATTTAAGTTGAACCTTGATAAATAGACTATGTTTAGATAGATGGAGGAAGAGCAAACAATATTTCAATCAGGAAAAATAGTCTTCTAGTGTTGGCTAGATGGTCAAGTAATTAGATAACTGGGGCTGGAGCCAAGAAGGTTTGAATTAAAATCTGACTCTTACTAGTTGTGTGACCCTGGGCAAGTCACTTAAGTACTAACTGCCTTAGTTCCATCCACTATAAAACAGAGTTGTTATGAGGAATAAATGAGACAGTGTTTATAAAGATGTTTACCATAATGTCTGGTACTTAGTAGGCATTTAATAAATACTTGTTCCCTTCTGCTTGCCTTTCCTGTTCCCTATTCAAGCTGTCAACTACTTGATCTTATACTTCTCATCCTGGCAGAAACTCCATCCAGTCTGGATATTATGCAAATACAGTTTTCTGGCAGAAAATCTACAAATAGAAAATACAAAAGAACCCAGTATCACCCAGTAATTGTACTAGTATTTCACTCTGCTTCTGAAAAATTAGCATAGTTTGTAATGCTTGGCATCTTATCAACCTATATTCCACAAAGTCGATTTGGCCAAATGTTTGCAGTTATAGTAATTGCTGTCACTGGGGCCAACCTGCCACATAAGCAGAGGCAGCCTTTACTTACTTAGTGAGATATGAGGAAAGGCAAAAAGCCTGTCTGGATTTCTTCCACTAGGATGCCACATTGCTTACATGCCCCACATTACTATTGTACTAAGACTGATTCCAAGTAAATGCATCTTATCAGGAGGTAGTAAAGCACCATGTTACAAATTGTTAGCATCTTGATTAATGCTTTGGAATCCATCAGTTATTAACAAAGGGCAGGTACCTAGGTAAATCCATCAGTAAATTTGTGTAATTTAAACTACTTAGAGAAAGTTCTAGATAATAAGGAATAGAGCCTTGAGACATTTCACTGAGGGGCCAATGGATATATGAGAGAGAGATGAGATTACATTTGGCTGAATGATGAAGGCAAACTTTTTCTTCAAAATAATTCCTGGGGCTAGCCATCACTATATTGAATCTAGGGAAAGTCTCTTTAATGCCATAGTTCAGTGTTACATTTTATTTTTCTTTCAATTCAAACATTATTGAGTTAACATTGTACAGTGGATAGAAGGCTGCCCTCAGAGTTATAAATATTTGGGTTTAATTTCTGCTACCTTTGCCACATGCTATTTATGAGATCCTGGGTAAGTCACATAACTCCTCATCACTTCAGGCAACAGTCTAGACTAGATGCTGGAACATGGACTTGTCATCAGGGAGTTCTATATACCAACGAAATCATGGTTCATGTTAAAAAAAAAAAAGATGAAAATTAAAGATATGCCACTGCTAGGAGCAAATATATACAGAAAAATACAATGGGAAAAATCAATATCTCAAAATGACTATTTCTTACTCTTTAAATTTAAGATGGTATACATTTTGCAAGGGTCTATACTGTGAAACATATTAAATAAATCTAGTTCCAAATTTGAAAGCATGTTCCAGACTTCTGATTCAAATTTTATAAGTTGCAGTTTTTATTTTTTTGTTTCATTTTTTTTTCTTAATATAAGGGAGGGGTGTCTTGCCTCTCACCTCAATTCAGTATAAAGGTTCATTACAGCTTTAAAGGTAGAAACACAATCGTTCATGGCCCATGATCTTTTTATGAGGTGTGAATCTCTTTGAGTCACAAAAGAAAGCATTATAATTAAGAGCAAGGAATGTACCCATGGAGATTAGGCATGAAATAGGTGCTCAGCCTTGAAGAGTAAAGGGATTTATCTTCGAAGTATTCCTCTCATCTGTTCTCCTCCCCTTCCCTCCCAACATTCGCTCTCTTTTTCTTTCTCTGTCTCTGTCTCCCTGTCTCTGTCTCTCTCTGTCTCTCACACAGATACAACTCATAATTCTTAAGCAACAGAAATTCATAGAATAACAGACACAGAAAGATAATGATTTGAAGGAGGAAGTAGCCATTAGAACCAGAAAACAATGCCAGCTACAGAGTCAAATAAGCTGTTATCAAAAGTTATGGGTTTATCCTATAGCCATATATACTCTCTACTCGTGTGCATCACTATGATTGTATTTTTTTTTAAAGCTACTCTTTTCCTGGCCTCTGTGTACTCACAAGATCAGTGCAATAATCTAGACTGATGAGGGAAGAATGGAAAAGGGGAAGGTATTTTGGATCAATTGATTATACTATACTATTCTCCCAAATGCCTTTTCCTAAAAATTAACATTGGCTGATAGATGTGTAATATAGCCAATAAATATTTATCAAGCACCTATTTTATAATAAGCACTGGACTAAAAACAAGTGATACAAAGAAAGACATTAAACAGTTCCTTCCCTAAAGGAACTCCTAGGCTAATGGGGGAAAGACAATACAAAAACATGCTGAATATATTAGAAAGCTATGAAGAAATTCTGAAGCCAAAATGTGCAATGATTTGAAAATTTTTGAGTTATAATGAAAATCAACTTTCATGATAATGATTTTCTGGAATCCAATAAATCCAGAGAAGTGTAGCTGGCTAAGAAATGATAAGCTGAATCCTCTGGTCAACTTCAAATAGTGGAAGATCTAAGAGAGTTCTCCAGTGTTTATTCTCCACCTTCTTGAATCATAGAGAGGGAAGAATAGAACATATTGGAGGAATTTTCAGTTTTAGATTTGGTGGGGACTTGTACTAGAAATTCAAGTCTTCTTCCTTCTAAAGCTCCAGTTTGATGATGAGAGTGGGAACTGGAAATTAATTCACATGGGATGCAACAATGAAGTAAGATAACAGTTTGGTTAGGGCTGTTAGGTGGAATAGTAGCTAGAGCACTAGCCCTGGAGTCAGGACAGCCCAAATTCCAATCTAGCTTCAAACACTTACTAGTTATGTTATCCTAGCCAAATCACTCAACTCTGCCTCCATTTCCTCATGTGAAAAATGGTCCAGAAAAGGAAATGGCAAACTGCTCTAGCATCTTTGCCAATAAAAGCCCAAATGAATTCACAAAAAGCAGGATACAACAGAACAACAAATGTTTTGGTTAGGTCAATAGTATGTAAGGGAACAAATTGAGAGATTTTTATCAGAGAAAATAGCTTTCAAGATCAAAAGACATACAGTTAGATAGAACCTATGAGTTTATCAAGACGAACCCTCTCATTTTATATCTTTTAATCCCTCTTCCCAAAAATATGATATCAAATATAAAATGATTTGCTTTAAGTCATACAGGTAGCAAGTACCAGAGCAAAGACTCCAACTCAGCCTCTTTACATATCCAGTGCTCCTTCTACATTATACAATACTGTTCTATTTTGGTGGACAAACGTTTTGTATTTATATGTATTTTATGTTTGTAAATGATATCTTCAGACATAAATTAATACTTTACATCTTGCAATGACAGAAAGGCCAAAGAGAGAATACTACCTGCACATTGCCCCATATAACATGTAACATAAGTATAGGTTCATTTAAAAGAGCTGTTTATATAGAAAAGGTAATTATAGTGCTAGATTCATAATAAAAACTTTATATTGAACCTGAAATGAAAACGCAAAGTCTGACTTTCCCTTCACTCTAAGTAGGTATTAGAAAAAGATACCTGGTACTGCCCTTTAGATATCTAAGGCATAAAACATTTATCATTAAGTTCCCACTATGTGTTGGGCCCTGTGTTAATTGCTGCAGATAAAAATAAAAGCAAAAAAGTCTCTGCCTTACCAGTTAGCAGATCACAAAACTAGGTATCTATGGTACCTGTACTGGAGATGTAGCCTACCGAAATTTGGAAGCTGGCTATAAAGGAAAAAAAGGCACTCTCAAGTAACTTGTAGGGTACTGTGAACTTTATCAATATGTTACATGGACTCCCATGTTAGATTGAAAATTCTTGGGAAGAAATATTTTTTTTTCATTCATTATCTAAATAATACCTAGCATAATGCCTGGCACATGGTATATACTTACTAAATAATTATTCTTAATCTGGGGGCTCTGAAGATATCTATCCTATCTACTAAATATGTTTTTTTTTTTTAACAGTAACTGATTTAAAAAATAATTGGGTTCACTTTATTTTCTGTATTTAAAAAAGTTTTATTTTGAGAATAGGTGTATAAACCCAGAATTTGTCCATAAAGCAAAAAAAAAAAAAAAAAAAAAAAAAAAAAAAAAAAAAAAAAAAAAAAAAAAAAAAAAAAAAAGAAGAAAAGAAAAAAAAAAAGGAAAAAGGAAAAATAAAACAGTTTGATTCCTTGATGTAAAGCAGTAAATTGATACAATGACCAAATGACTTAAGGATCAGAAAAGATTTTCCTTAGAATATTCCTGCCTTGATCCTTAAAGAAAGATCAAAATCTCTAAGAAAAGTAGGTCTTAGGGAGAGGGGCAGTCTAAGGGAAGGCACAGATGAGGTTGATGGAATGCTGAGCTTGTGGGACAGCGGGTAGATCAGTTTGCTTGGAATCTCTGTAGATTTTCTCCTAAGAATGATTTTACTTACCATAGGGATCCACTAAGTAAGCAAGTATCAGAGGAAGATTGGTATAATGGTTTATATTTAAATTTGAAGACAGTTAGAAATCAGTTCAAATCCTACTTCAAATACTTTTTTAGTTACATGACCACAGACAAGTTGCCACTCTGTGAGTCTATTTCCTCTTCTGAAAAATGGAAATACTGATCCTATAGTAAATCACAATATCATTGTGAGAATCAAAGGATATGTAGTCTACACAAAACTTTGTGCAACATTTGAAGTACCATACAAGGTACCTCAAAATTTGTAGCTTTGAAAGATTAAAAAAAAAAACAAAAAACTACTAAATTGCATTGATTTTTACGGTACCCTGAATAATTATTATCAATGGATGTTTTTAGTGAGATTAAGTTGGCAACTCTGTGAAAGGGTAGACCAGAGGGTGGGAAGGCTCAGTACATTTGATAAAACAATACCAACAAGGAGTTTTTTTTGCAAACTTAATTTTCATCAAAGAGCTGCACTGTATTTTAAACCATATGAGATTGGCATATTTATTCAAAATGTGATGATTTTATCATCTCCCCTTTGATCTTCCCTATTACCATTTCAGACTTTCTCAAAAGGCAAAAAATATTTAACATTCTGTTTTTCAACCTTTTTCAAATGACACATTCAAACAGCATAACATTTTCTTTTTTTCTAAGCAATCATAGCACACATTGAAGAATTAAAACCCTGCTATTGATACCATTGACTAGAATCATGTGCTGTCTTATCCTAGTTTTGAAGGAAAAGAACAAAGCTGTTCGTTGGGTGACATTTCCTAAATGCTCGCTGACACAATACATTGAGATCTCTTTCTGTATGATTGGGAAGCACTATTAAAAGGCAGTTTCTCTAGGAAGATTTTTTTTTTCATCAACTGACATGTATTACTAGAGAATAGCATCTGATTCAGTAGTGTAAGAATTTGACTTCATTTGCCTATAGCAAACAATGTTTTTGTACCGTAAAATAATAACTAATAGATTCCTATCAGAATATCTTTGTTAAAATAGCTATAAGAAAAATATAACCAGTTTCCATGGTATGATAAAGAAATAGTTTAATTAATGTACTGAAAGCAGCAACTATCCAACTGAGAAGAAAGTCTCCCAATCCAACCAAATGACTTATTACGTCCCTTCTACTTCTAAATCTATGTTTTTGTGATCCTGTGAGATCAAGGATTTATTCTTTAAAAACAACAAATATAGATAATGTAAAGCCCAACAAACATTTGTTAACATCCAATCTGTGTCAGGCATTATATGAAGTAGTGGGGATTCAAACACAAAAGTAAAATAATCCTTATCCTCAAAGAAAATTAATGGAAAAATTAGAAGCATAATAATAATAATAATAATGACAATATTGATTTGTAATTGTGTTGTGATGTTCTTAGCATGGAGAATTCCATTTATGAGATATCCAGGGCAATGATGTAGATAGTTCATCTTACAGTCCACTGTTGATTTTAAATTTTTCATTAACACCCAAGAAATGAGCAAATACTACAAATCAGGACTAGATTTATTTTTTTCCCCTAAATTTAAGTGATAAAGATAATACTAATAATGCACAGTAAACTTTAACATATGACTTGTATTTATTGAGGGAAAGAGTCAAAATGTAATATTCTCTCTAAAATTTAATATACTCTGTTGAGATTTTCTTGGGGTTTCTGGGAGCAGCCTTCCTTTCAGTTCAGTAGTCACCACAAGGGCAACCAGGGGTTAAAGGGGTTAAAGTCCAAATCCTTTATTGTCTCCTTCAAAGTCTTATTTCCTTCACTTGGGGCTCGGCTAGCTTTCTTATAGTCCAGATCCTTTATTATCTCCTTCCTGGGACTGGACAGCTTTCTGGAAAGCCTTTCAGTCTGGCCTTGTGAGCTCCTGCCTGCCTTCTCTGGCTTCTGAATCTCCCCAACTGCATCCTGGCTGAGGTTCCTAGATTATATATACTCTCTTATCAAAGGTGTGAATCTTGAAAAACTATAGTAAGTACTAAGTACACTTACTGAACTAGAGAACTGTTAAGCACCATGCTAAACAACCATTGTCTCTATCAATTCCACTGACTTAGTACCTTATAAGAATCTTTTGTTTCAAGTTCAGGATTCTGGCCCATAACAGTTATCTGTTAAAGACTTCTCATCATGCCCATTGAGCTACCTTTCCAAATGTAGATCACAATCTGTGTATGCCTTATAATTAAGTCTCAAGGATTTAGAAAGGTTAAGCACCTTAGAATCAGAAAGGTCTCTGTTCAAATTACAACTCATGTATTTTTTGTAATGTGGGCAAGTTCCTTAACTTGATTGGGTTTTAATTTCTTTATTTGTAAAATGAAGAGTCAGACTAAAAAAAATATTCTTATTTCCCTTCCAGGTCTAATGATCTAATGAATCTAAAACTTAACTAGAGTTCCAAAGCTTTTAAGTATTGACAGCAGAACTGGACAGCATATCTTTCTGATCCCAAATCTAAAACTCAAACCACAAGTCTATGTTGCTTCTTTTCAAAATGCTTAAAGAAACATACATCACAGAAATGTGAAGTTTTCAGCATTAAATAAGATATATAATCTGATTGATTAAAAAACCCCAAATCCTTTTCTTTACAATCTCCATCATAATACATAGTATATATATAAAGTGTATAGTATATTATAACACTAACTTGGATGCCAAAAAACTCAGTTCTGACAATGGCTTTGCCATTAATTGGCCTTGTTTGGGTCATGTAATGCATCTTCATCTCAGATTTCTCTTCTGTACTAAGGGTCAGATAAGTTTGTTCCTTCTAGTTCTATAGTTCTATTGTCTTCAAATTGTTTTTTTATTTCTAAAGTGCAGTCCTTCTAAGGGCAGCTAGGCAGCACAGTGTATAGAGTGCTGGCCCTTCTTCCTCCTTCCTTTCCTCCCTCCCTTCTACCTTCTCTCCCCCTTTTTCTTCTCTCCCTTTCTTTTCCCCCTATTCCTTCCTTCCCTTCCTCCCTCTCACCTTTTCTCCCTCCCTCCTTTTCTTTCTTCCTCCCTTCCCCCTTCCCTCCTTCCTTCTCTCTTTCCCTCCTCTATCTCTCTTCCTTCTCTCCCAGTCTACTGGCATGATGCTTATCTGCTAATGCTCTTAATTTTTTTTGATCAATGAACAGTCACAAGATATCTTGGGGTTCACTGGCCACATTTCTTTCTTTAGGACCATACCTTAAACCCAAATCATTCTGACTCTCATTAATTGGACAACTATAGGCTCCAGGCCAGCCTTAATTGTTCATTGTTTGGTTCCTGATTGACTCAGAGATGACATAAATACCAATCATATCTGTTTTGGTCTTCCTCTCCCAGATTTATGTATGTATTTATTTATCTAATTAGACTAGGTGAAAAGGCCCAAGATTTGCCTTAATTGCTACCTAGTATTAATCACCGAATGAATGTGATCTCAGTCAACCTGAGATGTGTTAAAGACTTTAGTTTAAAAAAGCTAAGGTCTCCCACTACTTCCAAGGACCTCCAATTGTCCTCATTTATCCCTGGCCACTGGAATCGGATGACTCTGAAGGAGAAAGTGAAGCAGCTGACCTTGTGCAGCTTTTCTCACTTAAATCCAATTCGTTTACATGTCATGACATCACCTCCCTGATGTCATGGTCCTCTTTGGGAATGAAGGACAAACAACAATAGCAACAAAGTACCAACTCTGAAATCAGAAAGGCACATATTCCTGAGTTTAAATCTGGTTACAAACATTTAAAATAGCAAGTCACTTAACTCTCTTTGCCTCAGTTCCTCATCTGTACAATGAATTGAAGAAGGAAATAGCAAACTACTACAATATCTTCAGGAAAATCCTATATTCCATTATAAGTTGGACACAACTCAACAACAACAACAACAAATTGTACCCCTAAAACATGTCACATTAAAACCGAGGTCAAATAGAAAACTATTCTGAAAGCACCCACAACAGTCTCAGGTAGCAAAATATCATCATAAAAAAATTGAAAAGGAAAGGAAAAAGAGTAGGGTTAGAACTTTATTCAGTTGAGTATATACTCAACTGTGTACTCAGGATACTGCTGTCTTCATAAAAGAGGAAGAAAGATGGAAGAAACTCCAGGATGATATCAATTTTCTAATTCATGAATAAATGTGATTCATCAAAGTGATATTGCTGCCATTATCTAATGGGGTCAGTTAAGCAAATGCACCTCTGTGAAGGGTGGACTCTCCTTTCAGCCTCTTGATTGTTTAAGTGAATTAGACACACTATTTAGCTCCCAAGAGTATCTAACATCAGAATGAAAAAAAAAGCATCATTCATTGCTATGCCTCAGATTACTTTCCTGAAGGATTCCTTTAGTAAAAGATTCCTAAAGCAAAGAAAAGACATTCTCAAACCTAACATTCCTAAAGGTATCATTGAAAGCTCTTAAAACTATCCTTCCAATCCAGTGTTATTCAAATGAAAGTGCCAGGGTTCAAATCCTACCTCTGACTTTTACTAGTTTTGTTTGAGCTTGACAAGTTATGGAAACTCTACAGACTTAAACTTTCTCATCTGTCAAATGAGGCAATTTGACTACATGGCCTCTAATGTTACTTCCAGTTCTATATTCATCACATCCAGCATAATAACTCAAATCTCCTATCTACTGTTTACAAAGAGATTTCCTCAAAATTATCCAGTGCTTTGTCTAATGAACATTTATTATAGATGGGAAACCCAAAGCCCAGGTGAGACGTGAGATTAACCTATGGTCACAGAACAAGTTAAGTTTGAGAAATGGAACTCACTTTCTGATCTCAATCCAAAAGCAGTGAGTGCTCTTTCCTATGTACCTACCTCTCAATAATCTTCTTATTTAGTCTGAATGACTACTCATGCCTTGGATTGAAAAGCATATGGCTAACAAACAATAGTGGCATATTTTATGTAACTGATACAAGCATCCCTACTATATTTATCACTGGGAAGTGTTTATATATTGCCTTTAAACTTTGTACTCAATAGTGTTCCGGTATCAAGAATTAACTGATTGGTACATGTTTATCTATCAACTAATATTCCCAAGTGGCAGACATTTGAGTGGAGTGACAACAGCCTAACTATACCAGGAGAAAATAATTCTGGGAAAATTAAATACACACACACACACACACACACACACACACACACATACACACACACACACACACACACACACATATATATATATATATATATATACTGCATATTTATTGGAACACTAGAAAAGAGGAACAATTTGTATATTTCTATGCATTTAGTTTAAATATCAAAAGACCTGAGTGTAGAACCCAGCATTGACACTGTCTGTGTGACCTTCACAAATTATTTAACTTCTTTGGTCATCACTGTTCTTAATTTTTAAATTTATTTTAATACATACTTCTTTATGAATCATTTTGGGAGAGAGAAATCAGAACAAAGGGGAAACATTGCAGCAAAGAGAAAAAAAAACAGAAAAAAAAAAGTAAACATAGCATGAGTTGTTTTACATTCAATCTCCATAATTCTTTGCCTGGATGAAGATGATATTTTCTATCCAAAGTTTATTGGGATTGCCTTGCATCACTGAACCACTGAGAAGAATCAAGTATTTCATATTTGATCATCATACATTCTTACTGTTACTGTGTACAATGTATTCCTGGCTCTTCTTGTTTTGCTCAGCATCAGTTCATGAAAATATTTCCAGACCTTTTAAAAATAATTCTGTTCATCATTTTTGAATAGAATAATAATATTCCAATACCTTCATATACCACAACTTATTCAGCCATTCCCTGACTGATGGGAATTTACCTATTTTCTGCTACACAAAAAGAACTGCTACAAATATTTTTTGCACATGGGGTCCTTTTCTCTCCTTTATGATTTCCTTGGGATACAGACCAGTATTGGCACTGCTGATTCAAAGGGTATACACAGTTTTATAGTCCTTTGGGCATAGATCCAAATTGCTCTCCAGAATGGTCACAGCTCTAACAACAGTTAATATCCCAGTTTTCCCAGATTCCCTGCAACATTTATCATTATTTTTTCCTGTCATCTTAGCCAATCTGAGAGGTGTGCAATGGTACATCTGAGATGGTTTGATTTATATTTCTCTAATCAATAGTGATTTAGAGCATTTTTTCATATGGCTATAGATTGCTTTGATTTTATCATGTGAAAATTGTTTATATCCTTTGAAAATTGGAGAACGACTTGCATTCTTACAAAGTTGATGTAGTTCTTTATATATTTTAGAAATTAGATCTTTATCAGAAACACTGACTGTAAATTTTTCCTTGGAGTTTTGTATTCTTTTAATCTTGTTTCTGTTGGTGCTGCTTTATGTATAAAACCTTTTTAATTTAATGTAATCCAAGTTGTCCATTTTAACTTTCATAATTTTCTCCAGTTCTTCTTTAGTCATAAATTTCTTCCTACTCCAAAGATCTGATAGTTAAATTATCCTTTGCTTTCCTAATTAACTTATGAAACACCCCTTATGCCCAATCATGTACCCATTTTGACCTTATTTTGATTTGGGGTGGTAAGGTAAGAAAGGAAGGAAGGCAAGGAGGGGGGAAGGAAGGAAGGAAAGAAGGAAGGAAGGAAGGAAGGAAGGAAGGAAGGAAGGAAGGAAAGAAGGAAGGAAGATAGAAAAGAAAGAAAGAAAGAAAAAGAAAGAAAGAAAGAAAGAAAGAAAGAAAGAAAGAAAGAAAGAAAGAAAGAAAGAAAGAAAGAAAGAAGGAAGGAAGGAAGATAGAAAAGAAAGAAAGAAAGAGAGAGAGAGAAAAAAAAGAGAGGAAGAGAGAAGAGAGAGAGGGAGAAAGAAAGATAAAAGAAAGAAGGAAGGAGGAATAAAAGAAAAAAGAATGGGATGGTTGGTACTGGGATTGAGTAGAAAGAAAAGATAAAGTCAGACTGCTTCTGGTAAATTGTGTAGTGCTCTTGTGGGTACCAAGGATTTCACTGCTCACCTATTATGGGCCTATGGATAAATGATTTTAATCACACCAAACAAGAACACTATCAAATTGATTTAACTTGACAAATTTTATATATTTTTCTCTTTTTTGTACTAATCAACACAAAATAGCTATAATCACTCTACCTAAATTCTTTTGTCTTGGCCCAATACCAATGTAGAATATCCTTCTTTGATAGTAAAACTGAATCACTCATGAACAATCCATGTTCTTGAAATATATTTGGAGTATGTTGTGGTCAGACAGTGATATATTTATTTTCCAAGAGAGAGGTTAATACAATAACCATTTGAGGAGAAACATTAGGTGAGTTAAAATTACATGTTTCATTATGATTTTTATTCGACAGTCACAAGCAAGGTACTATAAAAACCAAGGTTTTACTTTTGTTTTTCACACAAAATCATCATTATTGTTGTCAAAGATGTCTTTGTTAGAATTTTTAAAAAATTAGGTTGTTATTCATTATGGTCAGTATATATATATATATGAAGTTACTACTTCCTAGTGAAGAATATATTTTGACTTCTTTCTTTTTGCTTATAAATATTCTTTTCTTTTCTTTTTTAAATTATGTACATCAGAGATACTGTAATGAAAGTAATGATATTAGTTGTTTATAAAGTAGGATAAATTTTTTAAAAAAGTTTTTTGTCCTTTTAACACTATCAAAAATTCAAGTGTTTTTATTTCCATTTTATAGATCATAAAATTGAAACTCAGATGATAAATGATATGGTCACATGACTAATCAATATCTCCATGGCCAACTGGTTGTCTTGTTTTATTGGGACTTTTTGGGAAATGAATATTTATAAGTGTCATTCAGCCAATATATTCTTCGACCAATATAAGCTCTCCTCCTGTCCTCCTGCTTTCTCACTAGACTTTATGGTGACTGGTGACTCAATCTACTAGTGTCATAATCAACATATTCAGAAAAATTATCCAAAAATGACAAATATACAGGGATAAAGTAGTTAGAGGAAATGAAACATTTCTATACTGGCATTTCTGTCTCATTGACAGTTACAATCCTGGGATGAAATTTATACTTGGCATAATTTATTATGAGTAGAAGATAAAATAACACATATGAAAAAGTTGTAAAACAGATAAACTAAAAGAATAAAGATATTAAATTATACTAAAAAAGAAGGGAATGATGTACCAGATAAATTTATATACTTATAAAGGAGGCAATTTATTATTGGAAAAGACATACAGAATTTAGTTCTGTCTATACTGGGTGTATTGAAAAGATCATCTATCTACAATGTTTTTTTTTGAAGTTTCAATAGAGTATATGGCACCTGGTTCATTTTGATCAATATAGCTTATAATTAAAGCATATGTTCACCTAATATATGTTCTTAGCATAAAATATCTTGGAAACAAAGAAAATATATGTCAAATTATAAAGAGAAACAAATGTGACCAGGTCATTGCCATGAAAATATCCATTTCCAATTCTGATTAGTACAAATGACATTGCTTAAGATATTGAACTTTCTTTTGTTCACTTTCTCCTGCTCCAAAAACAACTTAGTTAACAATCCACTTCCTTCAGCACTCTGGAGAGCACTCAACTGTACTCTATATTATTTCTTCCTAAATCACAGCTCTGATTAAAGAACTAGTCAGTAAATTCAGTCACATACTGATATCTACAGGATCATATATAAGATCTGCTATATGGATTTAAAAACCTTTACAACCTTGACCTTGCATACCTTTCTAATCTTTTTACACTTTTGTTAAGAACTATATCTAGGTGAAGGGGCAGGTCAATTCTCTGAGAGCCTCCACAGCTTTGAATAATAACATCTGAAGGAATTGCAAAGCAGCCTTTGCTGAAGCAGATGTTTCTTGTGGATGGGGAATGAAAGAAATTGAAGGCAGAGAGAAGAGGAGAGAGAGATCAGACAATGCAACTGCCTCTCAGTTGAAAGATCAGAGAACCGAAACTACTTCTCAGTCTTCTTGTATCATCATCATCATCATCATCCTCTCACATGAAGAGATCCATTCTACAAGTCTGAGTTAGATCTCCAGCAACCATTGGCAGGTGGCTCTCAAATCACAATATTCTTTATTTTCCTCTGCATGTCTCCAAACCATCAAATACTAGTTGCAAGGGTCAATATGGTATGTGAAACAGAAAAAAATATAATTGGGAAAGACTTAACAAAATAAATAAAAATATCATAATACATAGATAATGCTAATATGTGGTTTTCTAAGGGAACATGTGATTTTCATGTATAGTTTAGTGGGCCTCCTTTATATTTGAGTTTGAAACTTCTGCTCTACAATTCAATAACTGTGGTACTAGTGTTGTTTCTAACACAAAACATATCACTCAACTATGTCCCTATTAACTTACCATCCTCCATGCCTGGAGTGCTATTCCTTTCTACCTTTCATCTAAGATATTCTTTTAAGATGCAATTCAAAATTCATCTCCTGCAGGAAGCCTTACTCTGACTCCTCTAATGCTAGTTTCTTGTCTGTGAAATTACCACCAATTTACATTTTATGTATCTAGTACACAACTAGTTTTTTTTTTTTGTTTTGTTTTGTTTTGTTTTTTGTATATTGTCTCTTTTTTATGTAAGCACCTTGAGGCAGTTTCTGTGTGCCTTTCTTTTTATCCTCAGTGTAAAAGAAAAGAAAGAAGAAAATATACTGCAATTTGTACTCTGAGTTTATCTATTCTCTATTTGGAGGCAAATAGCATGTTTCATCATAAACCCCTTAGATGTGTGGTTGGTTGTTTTGTGGATGAGAGTTCAAAGTTGATTATCTTTACATTATTGAAGTGACTGTATAAATTCTTCTCATGGTTTTTCTCACTTCATTAGGTATCTGTTCCCACAAGTTTTCTGAGATTTCTAAGAAATCTTCCCCTTCATCATTTCTTATGACACAATAATATTCTATGACATTCATGGAAAATAACTTATTCAGCTATTCCTTAATTGATGGGCATTCTCTCGGTTCCTAGTTTTTTTGTCACAATTAAATTGACTGACTTCCTAGAATAGCTTACTTATAATACTGGATTGGAAGAGATATACTACCCCAAACTAGACATAGTTCAAATGGGAAAACATTTTAGAATTGCTCAAAATTTTGAAGGGAAAAAAACTTTTAAAATTACTAGTAACCAAAATTTATATTTGCCTAAAATTTCTAGTCTTTCTTTAATTTCTGCCATCATGATAAGGTAGTGCTCCTGACTTCTCCAAAACAATGACCTTGAAAGTACAAGTTCTGTGTACTTATTTATGTAGGTAGAAAAGCTTTTTTCTTGCTTCCCTCCCTTTCTTTTTCTTCCTCCCTCCATTTTTCTCCCTCTCCCTCTCCTTCTCCTCTCTTTCTCTCACCTCTGCACAAGTATTTCATAGCATAAAATAGTCATACATTCATATACTATGAAATGCTTGTTCAAGAGGTGATTTATATAATTTGTGTTTAATTGTCACTTTTGATATAAAATACAGATAAAATCACTAATCCAAACAAGTGTATGTGTATCCACACACCCCTTTATGTACGTATAACATTTTGGGAAAGAGAAAATTACTTTTTGGAAACAAAGTCTTTTTTGATAGTATAATAGAAATATTTATAAGGAAGTTAAGAAGGAAAAATTTGGTAAAATGTAACTCTAGAAATAAGGAAAAGTGTCAGTGATGTATGTGTATTCTTGTCACAGATAATCAAAAGATGAGAAAGAATCTCAACAAGGGAATTGAATCCAAAAAAAATTTCCTCATTCTATTCTATTCTATTCTATCTTATCCTATTGTATAATTTAAGAGTAAATATAGAAAAATGATGTTTTCTAAAATTTCAGTTCCTGTACTAAGCATAAAAGGATAGACAGCCTCTTCTGGACTTCGTATGCAATGGCCATCCAATGAAATGTACAAATGACCTCTTGTTGTCAATTTCAGCTATGTTGGTAATGACATTTATTCAGTAATATTTTGCCACATGTGTAACAGAATTCTCCATTTGGAAATAATCTAAGAAACAAGAGGAACCAGTGTCTTACACAAACACATATGCAATATACACACAAACACACATACATATTACACACATATAAATGGAAAAAAAAATAGAAGATAACATTCTGAGGTTGGATGAACCTCAATTCACAGATATGCTTGAGTAAGCTATGGTACTGACTGTTGTAAAGCTCTTGGCCTAGGGATGATTTATACAAACTGCCTTAACTTTCTTTTACTGCACACTAATATCCCTGAAATAAATTCTGAGCAAGCTCTGTAATGCACTATATGTTTTGTTTGTTCTTTGCTAGTTATCTCTCCCTTTTCATGTTTACACACCAAATTCCTCAAGTTTCATATTCCTTGAATGAGGATTAACTCAGGTTACAGATGCTGCCTAGTGCTCAGCTCAGTTTGCATTTCTTTTTTTCCCTCTTCATTTACAGTTTATAGTAATGCTTATTATACTTATTTTCCCAGATGTATGTCCTTATTTTTGCTATTTAAATATTTATAATGATTACTGGTGCCAAATTATATTCCCCTCAATCTATTTTCACAAAATCTCCACCTTCCAGGCAAAGCTCAAAAACTCTAGGAAAACACTATTTGAGTTAAACCAACAATGGCCTAAAATTCCTGTTAGGGGTTTAAATCTTAAGTAGCTCACAATTCCCCAGCAATTCTCTCTCTTCCACCCATACCCCATACTAGCTTGAATTATCACCAAAGTCCACAATCAGGCTCCTTATTTCCTTAGTCTAATTGCAGAGAATATAGTAATCCACCCAAAAGCAATAAAAAAAAAACAAATAAACAAAAACAGATTTGTCTCTGTCTCTAATTATATCTACGAATCAAGTGTATCTGACCTTTTAATTTCATTCTTACTGACTCTCCTTCATTTTGTCAGTTTTTTAGTCAATCAGTCAACAAGAATTTATTAAGCACTTACTATATGCCAAACATTGTTGCACTGTGACAAACACTGGGAAAACAAAATATAAAAATGCAAATACCAATTTGACTTATTTTACTGTCAACTGTTTTAGGGAATACTTTGAATTCCAAGCTTTTAAGTTAGTATTTTTCACAAATAGTTTAATTTTCTGTGATGTCCCTTTTCCTTAAGAAATATACCTCATGGGGAAAATGTTCTTGGAAATGGGATTATTATATTGAGGAATAGAGAAAGTAGAGGTTATCTAATTGATGACTTTGTGTAAATAAAGAGATATTGTAGAGCTGCTGAGGACTACTCATTGTTTCCAGTAAGATTTGGCAAAAGAACCTGGGTTTAAATTATAACGAGAGAGAATAAAGTAGAATAAGGAGCGTTTCTCAACAAAATGCTTCTACAGCCCTTCTCTATATTAAAAAAGAAAATTGTGAAATTTCTGCTTCTGCCTTTCGTCTCTTTCATTCTCATTCTGCCTACCTCTCTCACAATCTCTTCATCTTCCAAATTCTTTCCCTCCTCTATCTGTCTTTCTCTGTGTCTCTCGGTCTCCCTCTGTCTTTCTCTCTCCCTGTCTTTCTGTCATATATATTCCCTTTCTCTATTTCTTTAAGCAGTTTTCTGGAATGGAAATGATTGCATCCCATTAATGAAACTGGGATCAAAAAAAAAAAAATCTCAATGTTCTTTTTATACTTGTCCAAGATGAAGAATTTTGCTTTGGAATAATTAACATTTTTGCATTGTTAGTTCAATCGGCATCAGATATCTAAAGGGAACATTGAGAATATACCATTTCAAAGGGAAATATCAATCAATCAACCAGCAAATGTCTAATATGTTTCAAGACATATACTAGAAGCTGGAACCAGATCAAATGTTTTTCTTCAACAGAACAAATTCCATTAAAATGCATTTAAAATATTTTTTGAGGATCCTATATGGTAGAAATGTATACAATGGACAATATAGTAATTGTGTGATTTCATTTTCTGCAGAATTTTATTTCTTTCATTAAGTTCTCTCTCACCTAAGACTCCCAAGTAAATAATAACATTTTCCTATTTTACATAATATACATGTATGTAATCAATAATTGCTTAGTTGACATTTTAATGATTCTAAATTTGTGCCAGCACATTCGCAACTGACAATGTGATTTTCCATTGAAAATTGCAAAAAGGATGACTAAGCTGAGCAATTCACCTACTTCCTTTTCCTTTTGTAAGGGTGTCTTATGCTCAATCAGAATGGTTATATTTTGAAAAGAGCTCATCTATATTCATTCATCCATGCACGTAAATTGATTTGCATGTTCATTTTCTCAGTTTCAAGATATGCATTTGTTGCACTTTTTTTCATCTCTCACCCAAAATGGACATTTTACCTCTTCCTCAAAAATTTAGCTGACCTGAATTAGGTTCTGCCAAAACACATGAAACAATAGGTAATTTGCTCAAGCGATACCTGATACTAAATGTGATAAGCATGGTAATAAAGTACTTCAGATTATAGTCCAAATGGACAAAGGAATCCAACAAAGTCTTGAACAATATTTTATGGGAAAAACTGATTTTTTTCCTTTATTGTATCAGTTGTCACTGTATACTCTTTTAATCTCTTTTATTAGAAATACTGAAGCTGGTAGAGGACTTGGACTGAATAGTTCTTTGTTGTAGTAGGGCCAAAGTCAAAATTAATGTCTTGACTAATTCATCCATTAATGTGGTATGAAGTTTGGGACCATCAAGCTCCTCAAAGAGGAGTAAACCTGCTCAGATTAGAAATACAAGTAAATTAATACTTCTACCCTGATCAGTAATGGGATTGAGTCCATAAGAGATAATAACATAGGGGAACCCAGACTCAAAAATAAAATCAAACAAAACAAATTTTTAAAAATTTCTTTACCAAGAAGAATTACTCAGCAGGGTAAATAGCAAAGAAAGTGATCAGTTAGGTAAAACAATGAGCCCCAGATCTATTCTTTGTTAGCAGTTCAGAGGATTGTAAACACTTGACTCAGAGCAAATTTGGAATTAACTAACAAGAAGAACTGATATTGTCTATATAAATCTTTAACTAACTCATTATTTATTGGTGCACTAACAAGATGAATTACCTAATAATAGTTCTGTTATTGATGAGCCCCTGGACAAATGGCAAAAATCTCTGAGCCTCAGTATTGTCATCTATGAAATGAGGGAATAATATCTATCATATGAGCTTTAAACTTGTGCTACCTTTGCATTCTCATTCTTCGTGCAATTAAAAAAGTTCCTGAAATTTATTCTAGCAAAAATACTACAAAATGACTAAAGATTAGTTAACAGAATAGTATGACGCTTGAAAGGACCATGATTTTATCATGATTTTATATTCTCTCCCCCATGATAGATTATAGTCATTTTACACCTAATTAAATGGCCTTAAAACATTGCTGTAATGAAGATGGGGAGGGGAGAAACATCAGCTAGTTGGTATTCTTATAATGAACCTTTCTAAACTTAGCTGTATGGTTACTTAGGCAATATATAAACAATCCATTGTTAGAATTATACTATAAGTCTTTCTAGGTAAGATTTGCCAGGAAAACAGGTATCATATAATATCTAAATAACGACCTTTGAAGTAGACAGTTGCTAGATTCAAAATCTCCCTTTGACATATATAGGGTCTATGAAATGATTTTGAGCAAGTAACTTTAACTCTCATACTCTAAGGCTCTTCCTAGTAACTAAAAAGTGCCGTGTAAATGCAGAATTTAACCTTAAGGCATTCCTTATTTCTATCATATAAGAGAGTCATTCCTTCTTCCATCCAATACTGATATAATTTTATTTTAATAGATATGGCACTTAAAAACTACATGAGAAGACATGAGAACAAAAATCCCAAGCATTATTTAACTAAGAACCTTTCAACAATTATGTCATGCAGTTCAAATTCAATAAACTTCTATTGTAAGCATGCATTAGATTTCGGGATTCAAGATAAAAAAGCATGACAATGATGTTGCCTTCATGGACCATAACCTCAACCAAAGGAGAAAAGATAGAAATGGAATGTACAGATATTTTACTTTAGGTAAGAATACAAATTAAGATGCAATGTGGGCAAAACTAGAGCATAGGATACAACATTTTAGGAAAAGTGGAAGGAGAAAACATTTTCAAATAGTGCTATGTTTTTTTTGAGGGGGAGAGATGGAGAGATATAATTATGAAAGTCTTCACAGGGAAATAAGAATCTGACCTGTCTTTGAAGGAAGATTTTTTATAAAGGGAAAAGATGAAGGACATAAACGAGCAGAGGAAAGTCATGACATGGTAAATCTGAATAAGGAAAAATCTAATCTAACTGAAATATAAAATGTATAATGAGAAATAAGATTGGAAAGGGAGTACTGGGCCTGATGGTGAAAAGTTTTTACTTGAAGAGTTTAACCTAGAGACAAAAGGGATCCAATTATTGTTGTTTTTGTTTGCTTGCTTGTTTTGTCTTTTTAAATCCAAGGAGTAAGGTGACTATACCTATGATTTGGAAAATTACATACAATATAGGAAAATTAAAAGATGAATTGGAGAAGGGAGAGAGTAGACACAGAAAAAACAGGAAACTTGCATAATTAACCAACAAAGAAGTATCAGGGCCTAAATCAGGGTGTCATTCATGTTATTGGAGAATTGTAGATGCCTTTTTTGCTCATTTAATTAATAATCTACAATTCATGGCAATAAATATGGCAAATAAAGTACAGTCACATGCAAAGATAAGAAAAGTACTATAAGGCAACACTCTGTGGCCCTTGTTCATAAGACTGGAGTCCATTATTCATGCATCACATATTAACCACCTATTATTTGTAGAGCTTTGTGATAAGAGCTTGGTGTGTGTGTGTGTATATATATACACACACATATATGTGTGTGTGTGTGTGTGTATAGATCTATCATCTATATATCCACCTAGCTCTTTATTATGTTTCTATATATCTAGATATTTATCTCTATGTGCTTTGTGTATATATACATATATATTCCATGAGATCAATTGTAGGAGAAATCACAGCCTGATAATTGAAAAGTTTCATAGAAAGCTAGCTTCTAGGGGCAGCTAGTAGTGAATAGAACACTGGCCCTGAAGTTAGGGGGACATGAGTTCAAATGTGATTTTGCACACTTAGTAGCCATGTGACTCTGGACAAGTCACTTAAGCATTATTTCCTCCAAAAAGAGAAGATATTCTTTGAATTATCCTAAAAGAGGAAATGGAAAATTATTCATATTTCAGTGGAATTAACTATTGGAATAGCATTAATAATTTCACAAAAAATTATAGTGTGATGCTTAAAACAACAATCAGAAAATGGAAGTGAAATGGATTTATTTTTAGTGAAACAACTGACAACTTCAGGTTTGACTTCCCACATGAAAGTTTCCTTTGTATCTCTGTTTTCCATTTTCAGTTAGAAAAGAGTAAGGAAAAAATGAATTCATATCATCATTGAAAATATTTGAGTTAGACTTAAGATATAAATTCTGGACAGTGAGGGTTATTGAATAACCAGACTGCTTATTGAGAAAAAAAGGATAAATATTATTTAATTATTCCTTCCCAAAAAAACAAACAAACAAAAATTCCAACAGTATATATTTAAATACAATAAAATCTTCTTGAGGGAATAATAGAGACTAGATTGGTTAAATTCATGATTTAATAACTAAGAAAATGTATTCTAATTTGCTTTTCAATCAATCAAATCTCACTTCTTTAAAGCATTTTCTTTTCTGTCCATTTTTTCTGACAATATTTTGCCTAATTTCCTGGATCTTCATCTCTATCATTCTGGGGATATGCCACATAGTTTTAATTTTGGCCATTTTCTCTATTTTTCTTTACATTATCATTTATTTGACAATCTAATTAGTCTTCATCACTTTTATATTTATAACACTCAGATCCAGTCCTTATCGCTCTCAGTTTCCACTTCTATATCAACAACTTTCTATCGGACATTTTTAAATTAGATATTCTATAAACATTTCAAACATAATGCATTCAAAAGAGAATTTATTATCTTTCAGTGAAAACACATTCCTGTCCCAAACTTCCTTATATCTATAGAGTGCCACCATAATTTCAGTCATCCAAGTATCAGACCTTACCACTGACTCTTAGTCCCTTTCATCTAACATATCCAATAAGTTACCAAATTTTATCCATCATATCTTCACAAAATCTCTCATGTCACAACAATCACACAGCCACACATTTAATAAACTCTAGCAGCTTCTTATTAAATCCAAGATAAACCATGAAATACTTAATTGGCATTAAAACTTCTCTACAATCATACTTTATCTTATTTTGCCAGCCTTGTTACTCATAATTCCTCTCCACATAATTGGCCTTTTTTGCTGTTCCTCACACATGGCATTCCATCTGATATTCTATCCTGATTTTTCGCTGGTAGGTCCCAATATAGTTTTTCTTCCCTTCATCTAGAATCCCTGCTTCCATTCAAGATCTAAGTCTAAAGCTACTTTCTGCATGAACTCTTTCCTATCCCTCTCTAGTAATATTACCTCATGTATGTTTTATATGGAATTTATTATTCTTATGCATGTACCTGTTCTCTCCCCTTTTAGCAGTATATGAGCTCCATGAGAGTAAAAGCTGTTTGATTTTTGTTTATTTGTATCACTGACATTTAGTACAATGCTGGGCAAATTATAGATTTCAAATACATAGCAAATGATTAATTCCTCTTGACTAGGGTTTATAAAACTTGCACTCTAATATCACCATAAACAATAACTAATATGAACTAGGTAGATCAAGTTTCCTTTATCTGATACTCTTGGACCCTAAAAACATTTAGGTGGTCAGTGAACTTAGGGGAAAATTACACATTTATAATCACCAGCCTTTATCTGAAATTTAATGTTTACTTCAATTATTTTAAAAATACATATTATTTTGAAGAGGCCATATGTATCACCAGACTGCAAGAAGGAACCATAAACTCTAAACTTCTGCTCTTAAGGACCTTTAATCTTAGGTAAGTCATTCAATTTTTCTAGGTCTCAATATATTAATCTTGAAAATAATAATGATTAACTTTTATATAGAATTTACTATGTACCAGGCACTAACTGAGTGCTTTATAATTTTACCCTTATAACAACCCTAACGGTTTAGGTGCTATAATGATCCCCATTTTACAGATGAGGAAACTGATGAGGCAGAATGGCTAACTGACTTGCTTAAAGTCACACAACTAGTTAGTATCAGAGGCCATATTTAAATGGATCTTCCAGACTCTTGATCCAGAATTCTCTATGACTTCTATGGTGTTTACAAGTTTTAACACTTTACATTTTTGTTCCTCTTTTAATTCTTCCTTTTTCTATTTGTCTTCATTCTTCTTTTTCTACTCATTTCTCCCCTTCATTCTTACATTCTTCTCTGCACTATTCCAACTCTCTTCATTATTCTTGTTCTTTCAAATACCATAATAAAGATAATAAATTTTCTGTAATAGTAGCAACAGTCATAACAGATAATAACATTTCTCTTGTATTTTACATCTTATAAAGCACTTTCCTCATAACATCCCACATGGTAGATATAGAAGGCATTATTAGTATTTTCATTTTATAGATGGGAGATTTAAGGTTCACATAGGATGTGATTTGCCCGTGATTTGTCATATAGATCATGGTTCCTATGGACAAGGACTCCAAATGTTTGCTCTAGCGATTCTAGTATCCTTCTCATCACCTCCCCTTTTCACTGTGATGTTTGTTATCTTGCCCACAACATCTTTCATCTTTTCTCTTTGATGGTCTTGGTCTCTGTTCTTTCCTCTACTTCAAGGCTTGGAGGACTTTTTGCCTCATCCTCATCACCTTCAGTATTTGTCTTAGCAAGAAGGCTCTTTCTATTGAAGTGCACATCTAAGTTTAACTATATCAGTGAAGATATGAGATGCAATTCACTGTCTTCAAAAGAATATGACCAAAATTTTTTCTAGTCAGTTTTAAAATGTAATTCTTTTTAGAAGATTCACTATGATTTAGGAAGTAGTGAAGTGGTCTAGTGGATAAAGTATTGGACTTGGTATCAAGAAGAAGTACTTTCAGATTTTGACTTAGACGTTTATTATCTATCTATCTTGGGTAAATAATTTAACTTCTATTTGCCTCAGTTTCCACAAATATAAAATGGGAATAGTAATAATTCCTAATTCTCTAAGTTGTAAAGGAAAAATAAGATTATATTTGTAAAATTCTTTGTAAGCCTCAAAATATTATATAATGCTAGGTTCTGCTGTTTACTACTATTCACTATAATTTAAAATCTTTTAATTTTTTTATTTTATAAGAAAAATTATAAGTTCAAGATGAATAATAGATAATTTCCAGGATAAGTACCATATATGTAAATGTGTTTTAATGGAGAAATTCCAAGAAGTTCTGATTATAGTAGATAAGGTATATATATTATTTTAATTGTACTCTTTTGATTTGAATAAAGATTTGAAAGCATAATTGGAAAGGAAAAATGGAATAACTAGAGACAGCAATAAATCCTTGTTAAATTATAAGAATTGATCTGTGGGCCATGAATTATATATCAAATATAAGATGTTATTAATATTACCCTTAATAAGAAAACAAGGTTTCTTATAAAGTTTTCTATACAATAATTATAGTAACTTGACTAGATCATTATATAAAAGCTTAGTCCTTTCAGTGAATGCACACCAAGTGGAGAATGGCTGAATAAGTTATGGTATATGAATGTTATGGAATATTATTGTTCTATAAGAAATGATCAGCAGCTTGATTTCAGAGAGGCCTGGAAAGACTTATATGAACTAACACTAAGTCAAATGAGTAGAACCAGGAGATCATTATATACAGCAATAGCAAGATAATACAATGATCAATTCTGATGGACATGACTCTCATCAACAATGAGGTGATTCAGATGAGTTCCAATGGTTTTGTGATGAAGAGAGTTATCTGCACCCAGAGAGAGGACAGTGGGAACTGAATGTGGATCACAACATAGTATTTTCACTCCTTATCCTGTTGTTTGCTTGCATTTTGTTTTCTTTCTCATTTTTTTTCCTTTTTGATCTGATTTTTCTGGAGTTGCATAATATTTGTGGAAATATGTATAGAGGAATTGCACATGTTCAACATATGTTGGATCACTTGCTGACTGGGGTAGGAGATGGGGGAAGGAAGGGGAAAAATTAGAGCACAGGATTTTGTAGAGTGAATGTTGAAAATTATCCATGTATATATTTAGAAAATAAAAAGCTTTAATTAAAAAAAAAGTTTATTCCTTCAAATGTCACTGGAATATTTTTGACCTTGTAACTTATTAAGAGCAATATAAATATTTATATTTGCCTTAAATTTTTTGAACCATGGAGTTTTTATCTATTGAGTAATCAGTGTTTAGAAGGCTTTGGTCATTTAACTTTCTTTAAAATATATTTTGCTTAAAATAATGGTGATTTTCATTTCAAATAATGCAATAACTCAAGGGAAAAAAGATAATTTAAGGTACATCAAATTGAACTACTCTTTGTAAGTAACTGTCAATACAGTTTTAAAGCATGACCACATATATCTGGTTTTTCACATAATCAGTAACATGGAAGTGGTGTTTAATGCACATTTTAAATAATCTAAAAAACTCTACAGAAAATAATTCTTTCATAATTATGCTTTTTAAAAGTGCCATGTATGAAATGTTCAAATATTTTAAGATATTAAGTATCACTCTTCCTTTCCCTTTCTCCCTCTCCCTTCCTTCTTCTCCCTCTCTTCTTCTTCTTTTCTTCCTCTCCCTTTTCCTCTTTCCTCCTTCTCCCTCTCTCCCTCACCCCTTCTCTTTTTCCTTCTCCTTTTCCCTCCCTTCCTTCTCCATTTCTCTTTTCCTCTCTTCTTCTCCTCCTCCTTCTCCCTATACTCTCTCCTGTCTGTCTGGCTGTCTCTCTTATATATATGTGCGTGTGTGTGTTTATACATACACAATATATTATATATACATATGCATGGATGTTTATATTATATATGTATGTAATTAATGATTATCTTAACATAAAATATTATAGTTTATATAATATTTCACAACATTTTTGTCTCTTCAGTTGGAAGCTGAATTTTTTTTAATGAAAATGAGATCAAACTAGATATAATAAACTTTTATATGTTGAAAGAATAAAAGTCACATTGATCTTAAATATCACCATATTTTACTACAAAGTCAAATGAACCAACCTGGTTATAGGGAGTATATATAAAATAATCTGATAATTTCTGTGGCACAGATTGTGCCTAATACATTACTTCTTTTAACTATTTCTATTAAGCAACTAAAATTCATTATTTTATACCTATGACAAATGAAAATTTGAAATATATAATCACTTTTAGGCCAACTCCAATAGACATTATAGAGAGAGCCATCTATCTCCAGAGAGAAGACTATGGGGACTCTATGTGAAGCACATATGTGGAGTACTTATTTTCACCTTTGTAGTTGTTGTTGTGAATTTGCTTGTTTTCTTTCTCATTTTTCCCATTTTGATCTGATTTTTCTTGTGCAGCATGATAAATGTGTATATATATATATGTGTATATATATATATATATATATATATATATATATGTTGTACATTTGTATGTGTTTAACCTATATTAGATTACTTGCTGTCTAGGGGTGGGAGGACATGGGGAGGAAAGTAAAAAATTTTGAAACACAAGGTTTTACAAGGATGAATGTTGAAAATTATGTTTGCATGTATTTTGAACAATAAAAGGCTATTATTATAAAAAAAAGACATATATAATCACAGTGGCCTCAAAACAGGAACCATTGATTTTACCTTTTGAACTTAGTACTTCCTGAATACTAGTATATTCGAAGCATTCAGTGAACTATGGTTCTATGCTGCCATGCCAGCAATATCCCAAAGGAGAGTAGATGAAGTCTTAATTATAAAGAGACAACAATGCTCAGACGAAAAACAAAGGTCTCCTATTTCTCTGCTTCTGCTTGGCTGGAGAATCTCACTTTACTTTTTCTAGCAATGTGAGAGTAAAATTTAGCCTAAGCTTGGTTCTTACATGAAACTAACAGTAAATCTGTTAGGCCATGGACAATAGCAGCTTCCAGGTTCTGGTGGAAAGCCATGTCAAAGCTGTTTTCTATCATGAATAGAAATCCATATAGAATTTCTCATGTTTATAAACATAGAGAATGTCTCTTGGACTCAGGATAGTGTTATACACTCCTCAAGCAATTTAGGTACTTTCTAGCTCTAAAAAACTGATATCCAAATCTTATAAATCATTCCTCTTGACATATTCTTTTTTTATCTTTAGTTCCTTACTAATTTTACAACAGAGATTTGTGCTAAGAAAATGTTATTTTAGTTAACACTGGTCTCTACTGTTTAGTTACAATGTTTCCTTGTTGCAAACCAGAAAAAGGTAGTTTTCAATGCAGGGAATTTGATAAGACTTCTTCTTCTGGGTTAGAATTCTAGCTTGCTAAGTTAAATCTTTACTTTGGCCTATGTTTTTATTTCAAGAGCAGGCAGAATTTTCCTTCCTGAACACTAGATTGTTTTCAATTCTAAGTCCGAAGTACATAATCATGGATTTAGAGGGGGAAGGAACCACAGAAGTAATGGTGTCAAACCCCTTTACTTTACAGATGAGTAAATTGAGGCCCACTTAATTCACTTAAAATTAAGTGCTCAGGTTTGCACAAAATATCTGAGGCAGCATTTAAATTTCTTCCTCACTAAATCCAGTATTTTATTCAGCATGCTACATCTTGTCATCTGAAGAAAAAAACTGCTATTATGATTATAACATTTCCCCCACAAATAGAATAAATTTATGCCTCAGTGGTGAACATAGATTTGTGAAAAATCAATAAGATTGAGATAGAAAAAGGGTCCTCCAGAGATAACCTAAGAAGAACTTAAGAAAGACCTGAGAAGATCCAAAGAAAGATCTGAAGCAGGGATTAACCTGGTGAAGTACAAACACCTCTGAGCTAGCTCCCCAGAAACATCAAGTGGGAAGCCCCAGACCGAACTGGAGATAGCTGGAGCCTCAGCAGAAACCAGAGATACTTTTACCTCACAGACTGTTTGTTTAGTTGGGGCCTGAGTTTGGGAAGACTGAGTGAACCTCTGCTGATTGGGAATGCCAAGCCCAGTTGTGCACTAAGACGCTGCCCTGAAGAAGAAGGAACCAGTACCCAGTGAATGCAGAGGACGATGGGCAAGGGTATTGTGGGCTTCGGGCACTTGCAGGAGGTGGAATTTTTGGTTTGGGGTCCCTGGTCAGAGGAGAGCTCTGAAGTGAAGCCAGAGACACCATCTTCCCCACCCCCAGGATTATAAATATCTCTTATTAAAAAAAAATTAATAAGCCCATAAAGAAGAAATAACCCTACAACAGAAACATCTATGGGAAAAGGGAAGACAGGGGTTCATCTTCAGAGAAGGCCACTGAAGTAAAAAAAGCTTCAACCCAAAAGAGTAATGTGAAATGACTCCCTGCCCAGAAAGAATTTATTGAACTCAAAAAAAAAATTAAAAGTCAAATGAGAGAAAATGAGGAAAAAGTAAAAAAAAAAATAAAAGTAAAAAACTATTCAAGAAAAACAAGATTATGAAAAAAAAAAAGCTAATCAACCAGGATATAGTCTCAAAGATGAAAATAAGTCTTTGAAAATTAGAATTGGGCAAGGGGATCAAAAAGAGAAAATATAAGAATAATTGGAATGCCTGAAAGTTATGACCAAAAAATAATTTTGATACAATAATGCAAGAAATAATCTCAGAAAATTATCCTGGTGTGATAGAATACAAGGGGAAAGTAGAAATAGAATAAAATATACTTGATCACCACCTCAACAAGATGCTTTGTTGAAAACACATTATTGCCAAATTTCAAAATCTCCAGATCAAAGAGAAAATTTTGCAAGGAACAAGAAAAAAAACCAATTCAAAAATATTGCAGCTACAATTAGATTTGTACAGGATTTATCAATCCCATAATAAAAGAGTGCAGGTCCTGACTGACAATCAAAAGAACTAGGCCTGTGGCCAATAACATAATATCCAGCAAAATTACCTATAATAATGAATGTGAAAAAATGGACATTCAATGGATTTGCAGATTTTCAGGACTTTCAATCAACCAAATCCGAACTTAATATACTATTTAACATATAAGAGCCAATATCAAAGATCAATTTCAAGAAACTCAATATGGATAAATTTTTTATATGGGAAATTTATAGCATGTATTTAAGATAGAGAACAACAATATAATAGCTCAAAAGAAATATTGGGGCTTAGTTAAGGTAAAAATAGTAATTATGTCATATAAATGAGTTGCAGAAGAAGAATAGATACAGAGACATTAGAGGAGGGAGGAGGGTTCATAATTCTGAAAAACTATTCAGATTGGGAATGGGTTAAGTAGTCAACACTACATTTATACTATAGCACTTTCCAAAATCTATAAAGAAATAAGGGGGAGAGGGATGGGTGGACAGGGGAAACAAAGAATGAAGGAAGAAAAGAGAGGGTTAGAAAGAGGTTAAGTAATAGCAAGGCAAGTTAGAAACAGAATAAAAACACAGAGTCAGCAGAGATAGGAAAACTATGTGTGGATCTATTTATCAGGGAATATGTGGGTATATATGTATATGTATATATCTATATATCTGTATCAATCTATCTATCTATCTATATCTATATCTATATGGAAATATATCCTTTATTAATTAATGCCTGCTTTGGGGGGGGGGTGGACTAGATGAAAGAAGAGAAAAGAATGAAGTAAAAAAGGGGCACAGCATAGAACAACAAAACAATTTACAAGGAATTAAAGAAATTATGGACACCCATGAATATAATTTCTTCTATTAATACATATATTTTATTGATCTGACAATTTGTTGTTATATATTTTGAATCCTCCTTTATGATCTGCTGGGCACATGACAATATTCTGTTTTGTTTTGTCTTCCTTTTCTGTTTTTCTTTTTTCTTATTCTGTTTCTTTAAATAAAATAAATTTTGAGGAAAATGCCATATATTCATGTCATGCCTTTAACTTTCAGCTCTTTTTCCAACTCTTTTAGCAACCTCCTCACAAACAGAATTTATTGCAACCCACACCACAATAAATGAATGGGTAGATATTCCACCCTGTTATCCCATAATCCTCATAAGTGATAGCCTCTAATAAATACTATTTTGAGATAACCCATGCATCACTTTAACACTTTCAGATCTGATCTAGCACCTCTTCATTAACAGTCTCACCAAGATGTGGGAGTCTCTTCAATACCCCAGGTGGTCTGTCATTTTTTTCCTGAGTGGAATGTTTTAATCTACTTCTCTATGTCCCTAATCATCAATCCCATAACTTTTTCATCAAGGTACTCCTCTCCCTGAGACTATTACCCTTTTTGTGCCCCTCCCCCACTATGCACAGGAATAGTCTGTTTTTATATGTTTATGTTCATGTAAAATTCAGCATAGTGATTGGCACATTAAAAGTGTTTAATGCATACTCATGTTATGTTACCCATAATATGAAAAAAGAAGATAAAAGAAATAAACAGGCGGGTGTCAACACCAGCTTTTTAAGCAAAACTCAGTACTCTTAACAAGATTTTCTGCTTTTGGTTCTCCTGACAGGAACAAGTTCCAACATATTTGGGATTCGATTGCATTCTAAATTCTGAAGATTTTAGTATTTTAGTAGTTTCCATTAGATGAAATCTACAAATCCAGTCCCAGGAGTATGCACTCACCATTATACTCTGTATGCAACTAACATATATATATATATATATATACACACACACACACACACACACACACACACACACACATATATAACTTCCTTACCTATAAGTTCCTTGAAGGAAAGAGTTAGATCACAGATTTCTATTTTCATTTAATTTGGTTGTTGTGAGGAAAGAATTTTGCAAACTTTAAATCATTTTATAAATGAGGGTGGCTTTTCAATTTTGATTTATTGGTTTGGATTTGTAATTTTATTGTGAGATGTAATTCCTGGCATGTAAACTTTTTCTCCCAATGCAAATAGTCAACTTTTCTCTAAACTACATTTTTCTCAAGAGTATTATAGGAGCACAAAATCAGTCAGAAATCTGACCATAGTTACACTCTAGCTGGTGTCAGATAAGATGAAACCACAACTTTCTGATTTCAAGTCTTTCTCTCTAAAACCCATACCATATTGCATGATGCATTAATGTTATTATTGACATCATTATTTTATTAACTTTACTTAGTAAGTATTTTGGGCAAAAGGGACATTTATTAAATGCTGTTGAAATGAATTAAATATTGGAACTCTAAAGAAAGAGTAACATAATCAAAATATACTTACATGCATTATTCTATTCTATTAATGGCTATTTTAAAATTAAGTATTACAGAATATATATTGTGGAGGGAGTTGTGGAAGGATGGGTGATTTTTAAAAGCTGAAATAAAGAAATAATTATCAAGTATGGACTGAATGTCTGCTTTATTTCTATTCCCAAATATCCCTCTTTTCCCCTCAACGTTCTAATGACCTTATTTTAAAGTATTTGCTTCAAGATCCTTAATGATCTCATTTGGATGCCTTTGTTTGATCTTTTGATTATCAATATATCTTTTGTTCAAGAAATTCCAATATAACTTGGACTGCCATTCAATTAAGGTTATTTTAAAAAAAATTATGCAGATACAAGAAATTTGGAAACAATTAAAATCCATAAATTATTTCAGGTCATTAAAGATAAATTACTTTTTAATCTTATCCTAGATTGAGTTTGTAATTATCTCATACACTTAACTTGATCTATTGTTCTCACCATTGTGCTTTAATGTATATGTTACAATAATTTGACACCTCCCCTTTTATTAACTTAACTCTATTTAGGATGGAATGTTCAACAATGCAGAAGATATCATTTTTGTAGGATCTTATGAAAGATTCCATTGAAAGCCTTAGCAAAGTTTTAAGCACATGTAGGATTATAGGAGTCATCTCATACTGGTTTATATAATGAATAGAAAACATGTCAGTTGTTAACATTAAACCTCAATATTTCTTAGTTTAGATTTTACACGAGAGGAAAAGTAGCATCAACATCCTGCTTATTTGGCAGAGTGTTTGATGATCAAATAATATATCAAAGTGTAATAAGAGAACTACTCAGAACTTTAGCAATTCAATTACATAATATTGAGTCTAAGTGATCCAAAATGAATCTAAAATGACACCAAAGGAAGATTTGTGTCTTTAAACATTTTCATTAACATCTGTATTCTGCTAGCACCATGAAGATTACATTTGTGTGACATTTAACTTTTTAAAAGTTTGATAAAATCTAATCTAGATTGGATTATCCATTGTACCTGTTCTTTCCTTTAATCTTTACTGCAATACTTGCTCTACTTAAGGCAGGCAACTGTCAATCATATTTCAAAGATGAAAATATTTAGCAAAAATTATGAAAGATTATGCAGCTAATTATAGGAATATCTCTGTCTTCTGAATCTCAGTCCATTGTCCTTTGCACAATATATTAAAGAGTAATATTGCCTACAGAATAGTATGAAGATGCGGTAAAGTGGGATAAATTTGGAGTCAGGAAGACCTACGGTGTAATTCTATATCTGATACCTATGATCTGGGTGATATTGTATAAGTTTTTAATTTTCTTGTGCCTCAATAGCCTCATCTATAAAATGAGGATAATTCTAGCAGCAATCTCACAAGACTGATTTGAAGATTAAATAAGAGAATAAAAACAAAATGATTACAGAAACTAAAAGTAAAATATAATGTAAGCTTTTATTTTATGCCATGTATGGATAAATAATTACAATGATAAGTAGTTGAATCCATCCAGATTGATCCTGAAATAATGCCAACATATGTCAATGTACATTTTGTCTAACTAATTATTTCAGGACATTGAAGAACTTCCTTTAATATCTGGGAAACTACTTAGTTGTCCATGCTCAGTTAGCCTAATGTTTAGCATACCAAGTCACCATGAATAAGCTGAAAAACCCCAAGGCAAACAACCACACATCATCTGCAGTTCCCAGAGTCATCATCAGAGTTTTCTCTAAGAAAGTCCAGATTCTACTTGACTTGGATCAAACAGGAACCCTCAAGTCAGTCAGTGTTTAAATCAATCAGTGCTCAAGCCCAGAACCAGGAGTGCTACCACTTCCACATGACTATCCACCTAAGTCTTAGACATTAAGCTGGTGCTCAAAACTAATTGAAACCTTTGGGGGCAGCCAACACTATTTCTTGGTTAGTTGAAGAATCTTATCTAAAATTGAAAGCAAGGGCTTCTGGGAAGGTGACACTTGTGATTCAAGAGTAGTAATACTATGTTTTTCTACCCAATATCAGAACTGGATTTGGTACAGTGTCCTCTCTGTGCTTCCTTCCACTCCTTACAAAATGAGTGGCAAAAGAAAGGATGTCTAATTACTAATTCTGAAGTTTAATTATTAAATTTAAAAAATAAAAAGACCAATAAATACATGATAAATATCTGCATATAACATTGATCCCACCACATGACTCTCAAAAATTAACTCTGTATGACCACATTAAAATTCTGAGATAAAACAGCATCACAGAAATTCAAAAATTTACAAAATAGTTAGACACTTGTAAAGAGCACAGAAATAGACACGATACCCTCCTAAGCTAACTCTTTCTAAGAACATAAAACATACAGACATTTGTTTGACTACGATAATGTGAAAAGTGATTTACAGGATATACCACAATTATTTAAGTAAGGTAAAAAATATATATAATAGATTCTGAATCTCAGTAAAAGTTATATACAATATGTTCTGGCCAAGTTCATTGTACCAAATGCTAATTTTATGTAAATACTGAATAGAAGGAAAAACAGAAGTTCTAAAGTAGTTGGATTTGACTGATAATATGTTTTGTTACAAATTGATCCTACAATTATTAAAGTATTCAAATGCCTTCTGAAAAAAATATAATTTGTCCAAATATGTGGGGGAAAAGGCATCAATCAGATTTGGAAAGAATTAATTCTACTGGGATCTACAGGGTTAACATTATTTCAATAATGGAAGGAGAAACGAATAGTAAGAAATAGCAAAAAGCACTAACAATTAGACCACTTGGTAACAAATGGAACAAAAACCTGGAAATGAGCATTAATTACCATCATGCTTTGATATCATGATATCCAGAAAAGGAACAAGATTTTGTATGAAGCTTAATTAAATCCAATTTCAAAAACCATGTATTAAGCACTGAGTATTTGCAAGGGGCTGAGTTTGCCACTGGTGATATAAAGACAGAGTAAAAAAAAAAATAGTTCCTGCTATCAAAGAAGCTATATTTTCTTAAACACAATACTTGATTTTAGGAAAATTTGCAGTAGATATGATTACTGGGATTGGGGGGAGTGCCTTCTCCCTAAGACTTTTAAAATTTAAACGTAATTCCAAGCCAGTTGGAGTCATATATCTAATTCATCTCTTGAAAGATCAAAAAAAAAAAACTTGAAAGTCAATTAAGCAGCTCCAATTCATCTAATAATGATGAAGATAAGTCATCTAATGAATATAGATAATGGCACAGTCCAAAATAATAGAAATTCAAAATGTTAGCAATGAAGAATTAATTAATCTATAGGTTCCATAGCTTGGTGGCAGAATTAGAACTTATTATAAACAAGTTAAAGGATTAATTTTCTTTACATAGCATAGAATCAAAAAGGATTTGTTCAGTAAACTAAGATTATAAAGACACCTATAGATGATAAGGGAAATGCTAAAATAAAATATAATTAATTTAGTTTAAATCCTTCTGGTCTCAGATTAAGGGCACAGAACAAGCACAAGAATTTCTATACTATGAAATTTTCAATAACCAAAATTTCATCTTTGGTTAGAGTTCTTTTATTTTTAAGAGAGAGAAAAATGGCTCAGGGACAAATTATTCTTCAACACCTTTCTGACTAGAAAGAACTCTTTTGAAAGCCATATATAGGCAGCTTCCTTTGAAATTTTGGGGTTTTCAACTCCTTTTTCATTTTAAAACATGGACTTTCTAGACCAGGTAAAGTTCCTGATAAAGAGCACCTATTACTATGTCTTGGTAGCTGCAAAGTCTTTCATTCAGGGCAAAGTTACTGATCGACTTTGACAATTTCTAACAGAAATCCTTTACTTTTTGTACAAACACTCAAAATAATACAGATGATCTCAAGTAAATATCTAGGACAAAGTTAATTTCTGTTCTTAATTTAATGTTCAATTAAATTTTTATTAAATAAACATGAATTATATTTAATTTTTTATTGGCAGAGTACCCTGCAAGGTGTAGCATGGAATCTCTGTCTTCATTACCTACACACTAGTAATATTAGTGCAAGAAAATTACATGCAACCACACTTTCTCTATATATCTTGGTTATAGAAGGTGGTACAAGAAATAATAAGGATATAAAATAATAAATATTCTATGTGCAGTTGGGTACAAGATATTGTGCTCTGTAGCTTGGAGCTATAAGGATGCATTTGCCATGTTGCTTTCCTCCAAGTATTTACTACCTACCTGAGTAGATAAAACAGATTAACATTAATCTAATATGAAAATATATAAACAGGTTCAAAAGGCCTGTGTTTCTGTAAGATCTGCCAGTATTTTAGATGTCACTTTATCTCTATTATTAGTTTCCATGTCAGAAAAATGTGGAAGTTCCATTATTACAAAGAACAACTTCCAAAGAAGAGACCATAGTCTATATGAAAAAGAATGACATCCATGAATACTCTGAAGAAACTTATAAATAGGACCAGAATTTCCAGATAAGATGCAATTCAGTCCTTTGACTACAATGAATAGATACAACTGATCTGGATTAAAAACCTAAAATAACATATATAGTTAATCCTTTGGTCAGTTTGATAAGTTTTCAAATAGAATATAATATATAAATAACCTTGTAGAAATTCAAAAACTTTAATCAATCAATCAAAGTAAACATCTCTCAGACAGTTGAACGTGGGAGGTGATGAAAGGAATCAAAATTCAAATTGATATTTGAAATTTAAAACATAAAATGTTCAAGATTTCACTGAAAATATGAAATAAATGAAATATTCATTAAGGCAATGGTTTTAAACTTAAGGATATCTATTGTTATTTTGATGCTTAGGCATCTGTGGATGTCATTGATTCTTTCAGACCATTAGTATGCCAAAGGAGAAAGGATAAACAATGATATGGTTTAGTGGCAGTAAATGTGTGGAGCTCAAGAGAAATTGATATAATGCATAACCTATTAGTTTTTTTGGGGAAAAAAGATTTCTTTTCCTGTAAAATTCTGAAGTTTATGCCTAGTATTGCACAATATAATAGACATAGCTCAATATTTGGTGGAAATATTTTTTTTTTCAATTCCCACCTTTTGAATTGCAGAGATAAAAACAAAGAACTTAAACATTGATCTCAGTGATGTTGCAATATAATTCAAAATTACTTTTTAGCTAGTGAAATGAGGATTTTCTGTGCTCCATTCTTGGTTCTGTCAATAACTAGAATGACTCTTAGTCTGTCCTCTATTTCAATCTACCTCAAAAAAGAGTCTGATACCATTGTTCCCTTCAGTAGTACCTCCCTGTTCACATGATGTCAATAAACAAGAGAAAAGGTACTTCTTAGGGACAGATTTGTTAGTAAAACTAAATGTTGTGAAAGTCTGGAAATAAGATTTTTCCTGGTGACATTAGACCAGGTAAAAGATAAAGACTTTTGTTTGGTCAAGGTTCTTAATCTTTTTAGAAACAAATAATGCCAGAATATAGACAACTGGAGCATAAGTATGTTTGGCATTATTTTTAACATGTTAAAAAAGTTTATGCACAATTGAATATAAATGATGGCTGAAGATATAATTTCATTTCACTGCATCTGAATAGATCTGTTGATCCTTGACTAGATATATGGAGTTTTTAGGAAAGGAATTCAAAAGATCCCTCATTTCCATCTTTTGTAAATCAATTATTCAATAGGCATCATTTGAAACACATACTTAATTGGAAAAAAAATAGGAAACAAGGAATGAGTTCTTTTGGAGAAAGTGACTTCAGTCTCTACCTTCTTTATTTTCTGATTCTGTGTTATTCAAAGTAACTTATTCTCACACTGAAGCAATTGCCATTGTACTCAATATAAGAAATAAATTTCTACAATGAATTAGTACTACACAAGAATCCTGAATAGTTTAAATCTTAGGTGGAATTATCTTTTTCATCAAGTACTAGAATGTTCAATAATACACGTTTGGGAAGTATTCTTTATCCTATAGGGGAAAAATATTCCTTGTGTGTCAAATTAAAATGCAGGTTCCAAGATATCTAATTTTGTTCTGTTTGACATATTACTTTCCCTCCTCTCTCCTCTATGCTGAAACCTTCCTGATTATGCATGATCCCTCATTCTCTGCATCCAAGATGCACAGAAAAAAAAAATAAAAATTTTCATTAAAAACACCCACCCACACAGTACCAGCTGTCATTGTATCATATTTGTTGCCTAATTTAAAGACGGAAGTTTCATTTCATGTGTTCTTCATTTAATTGTATTTTATACCTTTTAAAGCAATACCAGGTTTGTATGAAAAACTTTTTACAGAATAATTGTACTTTATATCCTTTTTCTATCAGTCTATGTCAAATACACTTTCTTTTTGCTATGACCAACCCATTATGTCTGTCATTTCCTCCTTTGATTCATATGAAGACCCAACTTCCCCCCAAGGAACAAGGCTTCAGAATGTAAATATAGCCATTAAGTCTAATACTACAACCATGGAAATTTACTGGCAAAGCTGATTTGTAGCATATGCCTTGGAAGACATTCCTCTGCTAAAATTTTGTAGGTAAGTGATCATGACTGTCAATAATAATCTGGATATATCCTAGAATTAAGGGATTCTTGAATTTGCTTCCAATTCTTGGTAACAGCTAAGATTTCAAGGTGTCCAACTAAACCACTTCCCCATTGTTTCTGATGTTTAAAAAAAGAGTAAACATTTACACATTTTAAAGGGGAGGTCTGAAATTAAGTGATAAGAGAAAGAGAGTTGCCTTTCCAAATAATATTTATGTTGACTGTTTCTCCTCAGCAGAGTCAGTAAAAGATAGGTATTACATAATGAAACACACCCACAAATGAGTTTTCTTTCTCTATAGATCACAAAATTTGATGGCATATGCTGCTCACCTTTTTCATTTTACTCATAGATGATCAATGATTTCCCTAATTAAAGTTATAAAATGCCTATTTTTTATTCCATGTGCCTTCTCTTCTGTTTAGCTTCTAGTAACTCTTACATTGCTTTTCCTCATTTTAAAAATATTAATTTCCTAATTTGTATATGTTATTCTATTGGTCCTCCCAAAGAGCTGTTATTTGTTCCCTATCACACAAGCCACACACCAGATTTACACTGAAGAATAAAAATGTGACAGAGGAAAAAGAAACCTAATTGACAACAATTTTAAAAAGTAATTTTCAAACAGTCTCAAGCCCAAATAACATCATCCATTCAATTTATGCCTTAATTTCTGAGTGTTTTTTTTTTAACCTAGGGGAATAACCTCATGAACATGCTCTTTCCAAAATGTTTTGATCTATTCCCAATGTATAAACATCTAGCAACTTCCCATGCTGAAAATATTCATTTTCTCCACTGGTTTACTTTTCCTTTTGTCTATCATCTTCTGGGACACACACATTCAATTTTCCAGCATTTTCAGAAATCAGAATGACCTATCTTGCTCCACTTCAAAGGAACTATACCAAACACCAAGGTTTTTTTTTTTTTTTTTTTTTTTTTTTTTTATTTCGCAGATAATAGGCTTCTTCATAGCCATAAGAACCAAGTCTCCAGATTACAAATCCTCTAATAAAAACAAATTTCAAAATTTCCTCTTCCTTTTATTTTTCTTTCAAGTTTATTTCGGTTTTCTCTAATCCATCTACTCAACAAGATTCATGATTCTAATTCTTTTTTTTAAAATCACAATCACATAAATATCCTCAGTGGTGAGCCTCCCAATTCCACATCCACATTCATTCCAAAAACCATCAGCTACATAACCTAGTCTCTTCAGATTTTTAAATTAATTTTATTACATTAATAATAACTATATAATTTGCAGGACTATTTGGAGTGAGTAGGTAAGGGAGAGGTTTAAGTGTAAGTAGATGGGCTCTATCCAAGTGAATAATTATGCTAGATTCATGAAGACTTAGAGGATTGGTTCAGAGATAAAGGTAATATCTTCATCCAAAGGGGCGAAGAGCTCATCCTGTTCCATAATTATTAACTAAGAGCAAGCAATTCAATAGGGAGATCCCTGTTGGACAGTGAAATCAGGGATTGTGGCTACTTGAAGGGAGAGAGGATATTAAGAAGAAACCATGGATCAAACAAAGACAGAGAGGTGGGAAGAGAGAGGATCTCACCTTGGAGATAACAGACACACTGTCTGAAATTATAAAATCCCATGCAAGCTTACCCATCATGCCCACCATTCCCTTTTTTGCCCCCTTTGGACAGGTGGGCATCGGGGCCTCTTACCTTGGCTGCAGTCCTTGCCGCGGAAGCCAGTTCGGGAGCAGTCACACACCGCTTTGTCATCCACCACGGAGCAGACCCCTCCATTGAGGCATACGCCTCCCTCGCCCTCCTCCCCAACCTCACATGGGCTCCCCCCACCACTACTGGGAGGCTCATCCTCCAGTTTCACCTCGCCACTCTCCACTGGCAAGGTCTGGGATGAGTTCACCCGCACATCACGAATCCACCCTTTAAAGGGTTCCCGCTCCCTCACTGAGGCCAATGTCAACTTGAGTGCTGCAACCCGTAGTTCTGGAGGCAGGCCACCCACAAAGAGACCACTGAATACTGTCATATCACGTCGCTTGGACTTGACCTCCACCCACTTGGCCTCTGTTTGGTCGATGAGCAAAGTTGTGTTTCGGAATTGCCGGCGAATCCGCACCGTGTGCCAAGAACCATCGTTGACTGGTGTATCCGACAAGAGGACTGCAGGCTCAGCACAGAAAATTGAAAAACTGAGCTGCAGCCGGCCACCTCGGGTAAGAATCAGCTCTAAGAAGTCACAGAAACCCTCATCATCAAAATAGAGAACTAGGCCCCGGGCACTTCTTGTCTTCAGCTGGAAACTCATCTCGCTCTCACAGCAGGCATTCCACTTGGGGAATCGGGTCCACTGACCATCAGCCCCTGGGAACTCCAACCCACTGCCCAGTTCTGCCCAGCACCCTAGAAGTAGGAGTGAGAGGCATACAAGGAAGCACCCCCCACGCTGGAGCAGCGCCGTCCCCATGCTCGGGGCTGGGGTGCGGCGCGGAGGAACAGGGGTGGACAGGTTCAAAATCTTCCTAGACACCCTAAGGTGGAATTGGGGAGGGGGTCAGGGAATAAAAAGGGATTGGAATAGGATGAAAAATGGTTGGAATAGGAATGTTCCTTTCTTTACCTGATACCCTCTTTTTTCTTCTTTTTCCAAAAGCTTCTTCTCACCCTCTGTATATTTTCTACCCCACTGGAAAATGTCAGCCCCTAGTTGAATAGTATAACCACAGAACTTCCAGGCCAAAGGGTAAATACACCTTGAGGAAATGTGCTAAAAACTTTATCAAGAACAAAGTAAGAAAAAATGTTGATCACTTAGGTAGATGGTATGGGCTGTTGGTTCAATGAATGAGTCAGCAGATACTTTCACTTCCAAATGCAACAATCCTTCAGATTCTTCTGGTGGTGGCACAGGATAGATGTGTAGGAAAAACAAAACAAAACACCAAACTTCTCAGATGTCTGACAACTTAATATTAATATTTCCACATGTCTGCAGATGTGTATCTTCACATGTTACCCCCAAACTGAATAGTCCCCAATAAGGGGAAGAAAGGTCCTTATCTTCTTTAGAACATCAATTATCAATTCCAAACTTGCCTGCCAATAAAGGTTCTGTCAAATCACAAAACATTGGTCCCACTGCAGCCAGGGCAGAGTGTTAGCCTCCTTGCTCATGACTTTCTCAAGCTATTTTTAATTCCCCTTTTATCTTTTCCCCAACAGTGGGGTTGAAGCCCAAAAGCTGTCAGGTAGAAGGAGAGTTCCTTTAATTATAAAGCTCAACAGCTTCTCTTCTTTTGTCTCCTTCCATGCAAGGCCAAGCTCAACTTGGGTGCATGTTGATGTGTTGTGTTTTTTTGCTCTCTTTTTTTAGTGACCCAGAAATCTGCAAAGAATTAAGAAAACAAAATAAATTCTAAGTCTATTTACCATGTCAGTCAGATGAATTTCTTTATTATTTTACCAATTACTGGGCATAACTATTCTTTAATAGTACACCAGGCATAAAATTCATACAGTAAACAAAAGGGAATATGATAAATTATATGTTTATTTAATCTAAAGTCTAGTGTAGTCAAATAAAATGGCTTAATGCAAAATTTCAACTTCTTGTAGTAATTAACCAGAAGGCATTCAAACCAGTTTAGGACAGGGATCTGATTTTCTTTATTTTTTAAGGAACTTTTCTTTTAAAAAAAATCTGAAAGGAGGGAGATTAAGCCCAGCCTATTCTTCTTTTCTTTGAAATTTTACTCCAATCATATATCTCTCCTCTCAGTTTTACTTCTTATCTGAGTAGAAATGTATGAATATCATCTATCCAGACCTTTATATATATATATATATATATATATATATATATATATATATATATATATATATATATCTTTGAGGAGTTATAAAGTAGATTAAAGAGTCTGTAAGGAACAGTCAACTTTTATTTGTACTGAATTCCTATCAATTTATTTTCACAAGGAAAGATGGTGCCACAAGGGTTTCTTAGAAGATTCTTAGAAATTTTCAAAGAATTTTAAGTTATTTTAAAAATTAGAATTGCCAAAATTCTCATAATGGTTGGTGAAAATTCCATTGAAATATGGATTTAAAAAAAAATAGCATTCACTCTTCTATTCATTTCCTATAAAGTATACAATTCTCTAGGGTTTTTATGGTATTTAATATTTTCCCCATCACTATAGCAATCCAAGTCCTGCTCCGTTCCTTATCTGGCTGTCCCCTAGTAGAATTTGTGTATCTCAAGAAGCAGCTGGCACACATGTCACCTCAGCTCTTGTGGCTCAAGAAATGCAAGGATTTAAAATCATACCTTTGAATCACCACTACCTCAGCAAAGCTCAACCCCCTGTCTATGCTGTTAAATCACCTCTCTTTATCACACTCTAATATGACAGGTTTTTTGAAATGCTATAAAGTCATAAATACTGTCTAAGCCAAATTTTTGTAAATAAAAGGGGGGAGGGGGCATCTTGTGAGGACAAGAACAGCATCATGACTATGTTGTCTTTCATGTCAAGAAGGCTTATACATTATCTTACCCCTCCAAAAAAATTTATCATCTGGACAAAGAAACTCACTCTCTAATTAACACTTTTTTTTAACAACCAGAAACTAGCTGTAATTTATTGCACCGCATTGTGCTGCTGCTTCTGCACGAAGGGAGCTTAAAGCATTTCTCTTCAGTACAGAGCAATCCCTACAGGTGTCAGCTGAGAGCCACCAAGCTCGGGGATCCCACTTCAAGTTCCTCCCTAAATGAAATTGATGACTGGTTGAGTCTCCTCTCTCTCTCTCTCTCTCTCTCTCTCTCTCTCTCTCTCTCTCTCTCACATACACACCCCACACTAGCAAAAAAGAAAAAAAAAATCTCAGCTGCTTATTTATTATGGCTGATACATTCCACACCATCACCAAACACCAGACCTGTCTGTAGAGTGATTTGCCTAGTCTTCAGAAAGACTGTTATATTATTTTAAAGAATACATCATTTAAGATATTCCATCTCAGAAGTATACTCATACTACCAATCTTCAATAACATGCAAAATAAATAAGGACTGACACAACTTAAAATAGAATATAGAATCCAAATATTAGCTGCTTCATTAGAAAATCATTTTTTATCATGGCTTTTTTTCAGATGTAGTTAGTTTCTTAATATATGGTACAGGGATCATCCTATAATCTATCTCCCTTTCTCCCTCTCACCTTCTTCCCCTAATTTGCCATTTTTATTTAAGAAGGGAAAAAAAGGGGGGAAAATAGCAGAAGACAAATACATTTTGTAGTACAGAGCAGGACAAGTAGCTATCACAATTCTTAGAGGAAGCTCATTGTGTGTACCAGTGTGTATTTATAAGGAGAAAAAGGAATCTCTCTGGGTGCAGGGAATACCTGGCCAGTTCACAAATTACAGGATGAAATAAAGGATCTGAAAAACAACCTTTGCTGCAGCCAAAAGGAGAAGCGCTCTAATTCAAAAGCAGATTTAACAGCCTCATTAATCTTTTCTTTCATTTCTAGAATCAAATTCATTTCCAAGCTACTGGAAGGATCGATACAATACCCTCACCAGATGCAGTTACATTTATTTTAATATGTTTCTAACAGACACAGACACAGACACAGACACACACACACACACACACACACACACACACACACCCCTCTTTCCCAATCCTTCAAAGCATGAGATCAAAAAGAATCTGAATAGTTTCAAATACATTAAAATAAAAAGAAAAGTCATTAATTATTTTTCGCTCTCAGATAAGTCCCTTAATGACAATACACACCCAATATTCTACCCTTCTTTCCCGCCCAGTCCCTATGCTCCATCTCTTTTCCCAGTGCAGTTTCTTGGATTGCATGGATTAAGGAAACACGCAGCTTGGGGGTGGGGGGAGAGAAAGAAATATTTTATTGCCTAAATTTCTAGCCTTCTAGTTCTTTTCTTGATGTTGCTAATAAAACACAGCATCCAACCTTTAAGTTACTATAGAGAGTCCACCATCTCATCTTTCTTATTATCCACCTATTTGGGAGGCTTCATGAAATCCTCCCCCCTCTGTGAGCCCCCAACCTTCTCTCTTGTGCATATGTGGCAGATCCCAGCTCAGTTACGGAAAAGGGGTGGGTGGGGGGTTTCCCTCCCCAGCCTATTACCCCTCACCCCCCATACACACACATACTACTATCCCTGTTCCTCCACCCGCCCCCAGTCCATTTTGAGCTTCTTTACCTGCCTGCTTGGATTTTCCTTTTAGCTCTTGGCAGAGCCAGAAGCATGCATCGGTCAAAGAGAAATTTCCCGAGGTCTCTGGCTCTAAGGCGACTGCTGCTGCGTTTTTAGAGGCGTCAGGCTTGAGCGTCTATCTCTAGGAGTGAGGGAGGGGAAAAAAGGCAAAGGAGGGGAGGAGGAGAAGAAGAGAGAAGAGAGGAGGAGGAGGAGGAGGAGGAGAAGAAGGAGGAGGAGGTGGTGGAAAAGGAGGAGGCTGGGTTACGTGATACCGGGTGCTGTCCTTCTGCGAGAAGGGCGGAGCTGCGCTCTCTGCAGTACCACGGAGAGCGGTGTCCCCTTCCTCAGGCTTGGGATGGGGTGAGCTTGCCTCGCTCTGCAGGCAGGCTTCCTCTCGCCCTCCGGGTTTAGATGCCTGAGGACCAAGGCTTTGCAACCTATGCACAGTCCCTTTGCAGGGGGATCCAGATCCAGGGGGCGGGATCCTACTGCAAGCGTTTCCAACTTGCCACCACCCCACCAACCTCCCCCCCCACCCCTACTCCCCTGAAGGGGGAAAAAGCCTAGCCTAATCTACTGAGCATGCCCAGTCCCCAACTAAAACCACGCAAGGTTTGCAAGGAGATTCCACTTCTCCGGGGTTTAGTAATGATTAGGGCGGAGGGACAAGAGAACTCGAAAGACAGGGCACTGAACAAGAGAGGGAAGGGAGCCTAATGGGGTGGGTTGGGACGGTGTAGGGGCGAAACATCAGCAAATATCGGACTTCAAGACTGTGACTAAGTTCTAGTTTAGAGGGTGCTGGTTAACCTGCAGTTCTTCCTCAGGTGGAGTATATAAGAGAAATAAGGACCGACCTCACTGTCTCTTCCTTTCCCTTAAACTCCCCTGTCTAGTGTCGTCAGATTATTAGATGGTCACCCTATACCGAGATAACTTGCCTGATCTTTTCGAGACTGCATAGTAGAGAGGGGAGGGGGATTGGAGTGATTCCACCCTGGAAAGTTGCCAAATTGACGACAGAAAAAAAGTGCTTGAAGCTTCCTTGGGTGATCTCACCGCATACCCTACCCGTCGCTTTTTCTAATCGGAATGATCCTACCTGCGAAACCCCCAAAAGCTGTACTTGTTTTCCCCTCCCTCTGCTGTCTCCTCCTTCTCTTTGCGAATGATAAAACCTGGAGAAAGTGAAACTCCTGTGAAGCATTCTGTAACTGGGCATGCCTAGTAGAGAGGTCTGTTTTTGGTCATTAAAGAGTTAACCTTTATCTTTGTTAGTCTATCTGGCCTCAGGTAGTAGTTTGAAAGCCTAGTTTTGTGGATTTACCTTGCCTTTGAAGTCTTAGGAATATCTTAACTCCTATCCTCCAAAGAATAACACCCTCAATTAATTGGCTAAGTAAAAACAGCCGATTCTATCTTATTTTAACATCACAAACCCTACAGGAAATCCCTGGTTTCCCAATTTTAAACATGAGTCTAGTTCTTTCTTATCCCTACCGCCGAAGGATAATACTGAAAGGAGACACATTCTTAGATCCCGAAATAATCAATAAAATAATAATATACTGTATTTATAAAGACATTGTTTCCCTTCAAAGATTTAAATACATTTTTGAATTTACATTTTGAATCGTCCAATTTTCATCACAATACCTTAGTCATAGACCAAGGACCTTAATTTGAAGTCCTCAGGAAACCCAAAGGATTTCTATCTATAGATTTCAGGGAGTCCTTGAGTTTAGATGGGGAAAAAATATATATATTTCAATACAATGTTCTCTTTGTAATCCTATGAATTTTCTTTTGTGAATTTAAAAACTTTTTTTTTTTTTTCTGAGAAGGGTTTCATGGGCTTATCAAAGATTGCTAAAGATTGACAAATTGCCAAAGATGTACATGACATACATAATAAAAGTTAAGAATTTCGTCCATAGACAATAATTTCCCCATAGCAGATCCTATTTTTTTTTAATCTTTTGTATTCTCCACAGTCTCTAACATCCCTGAATTGTGTATTTTTCAAGGGCAAGGACTCCCTTTGTATCCCCAGCTGTTATAAAAGTGTCTGGCACATAGTAGGCAATTAGTAAATTCTGACTGACAGATATACTGACTAATGTAATGTCATTACTCAGGCAAGAAAAACAGGGCAGTAGTAGGATGACTAGATTACAGATTTTGTCTAAACACAAGGAAATTCTTCCTAAAAGTTAAGACTCTCTGAAGTAGAATGGATTTACTTGGGACAGAGTGATGGTTTTTCAAAGGAGGTCTTTGGGAGGAAAATTTGCATGATCACTTGCTGGAAATAGTGGAGAGAGGTGTCCTAAATTAGGTGTCACTTGGACTAGACAAGTAATTCTCAAAAATTTCTACAATGGTAGAAATCTCTAGTTCATTAAAAAAAAACTATCTATTTGTATGTTTATTGGCAGATCTGTGGTAAAATCTCCAACACTGTTATTTGTAATTCCTATTAACAAACAACATAATATGCATTGAAAACAATAACACAAAACTGTAAACCCTTTGACAGTTTCATTCTAGGTCTTTATTACAGAGAGATCAAACAAAAGGTTAAAGAACTATTTGTGTAAAATTATTTATAACAGCTCTTTTGTGGTATCAAAGAATTGGAAATTAAGTAGATATTATTGGGGAATGGATGAGCAAGTTGTGGTATATGATGGTGATGGAATAGTATCATTCTATAAGAAATGAAAAGCAGAATGGTTTTAGGAAAAAACAAAACTTGGTAGATATAAGAATTAAGGCAAATTGAAGTAAACAGAACCTAAAAGAAATTGTACACGGTAAATTAAATATTACAAAACTGATCAACTATGAAAGATTTAAGCTATTCTGATCAAGACAATTTTAAAGGACCTGTGATAGAAAGTGATATTCACTTCCAGAAAGAAACTTATGAACTCTGTATGCAGATTAAAGTATACTTTTTAAAAACTTTATTTTATTTGTTTCATTTTTTTGCAACATTGCAAATACGGAAATACATTTTGTATAACTTTACATGTATAACCAAATCAAGTTGCTTTCCTTCTCAAGAAGTGAGAAAGGAGAAATCAAGGGAAAGAATTTGGCTTTCATTTGTTCAATGAATGTTAATTTTTTTAAATTTGTAATTGAGAAATATTTAATAAAATTAAATAACATTTAATAAAATAAAATATATTTTAAAAATAACAAACGGGTTGTTTCAGGGTTCCTTGTAATGTCATCTGAGAAGACCTGGACTTAATTGATCAGAGAGGTACATTCAGACTCTGAGATTCTGAAAACTTTGATATGTGGATTAATTCCATTCATGTGGATGGGATTACTCTTTTATTTGTAGGAGATCACAATTTCTACATGCCTTGATATCCTAAGGGATTTTTGGTCATGTTTTCCCCCATAATTCATTGATAGACAACTTATTCAATGATTGACTCCTTTTTACACTTTTAACATTTCAGATGTACTAAAGTGAGATTCAAATTGTTTATTTGTAGTCTTTTATTTTTGCTATGTTATCAGCTAATTTTTTTTTGGCTTATCGAGGATGTCCTTAATAATGTCTTTTTTTACCATTTGTCACAAGCATCATCACTATCAAAGATGCTTTTTTTCTTCTTTTCTCCCCACTTAATAGTATTTTATTTTTTCCAATCATATGAAAATACAGTTTACAACATTCACTGCTATGAGAATGTGAGTTCCATTTTTCCACTTTCTCCCTTCTTCCCCCACCCAAAACATTAAATATGAATCATATATATATTTATATATGTGTGTGTGTGTGTGTGTGTGTGTGTGTAAAACAATATCAAACACACTTTCATACCAGTCATGCTGCAAAAGAAGAATCAAAACAAAAGGGAAAAAAGTGCAAATAGATATAAAAATAGACATAATATTTATTGGAGAAACATAGTTGAAAGGATGTGAGCTCCATTTCCCTTCCCTGAGGTAGCACCATGTATAGTATCTGTTTCTCTATCTTAGGAATGTGCAGGAAACTTCATGTTGTGTTCTTTCAACCTCTTGATTTTCTAAATGAATAATTAGACCCCCTTCCTAGAAGTAGGGGGAAATAGCTTTGGTTTGATTCCAATTCTATACAAAGTTGGACATTCCTGCAAACTTCGCCATAGTGAAGTTTCTGTATATTTAGGTTGTCATGAACTTAAAATGTAAAAAATGATTAAATCTTAGTAGTAGCTTCAGTTGTATGTATCATGGATTGTCGTAGAGGTTGGGGCTAAATTCTGCATCATGATAGGGGATAGATGTTCTGCTTTCTGATAGAGGTATGAGCTCTATTCCACCTTCTATGAGTTCTATTCCATAGCATGACTGGATCTTCCAGTGTATTTAGCTTCACAAATCCACAAATTCTACATTCAGACTTCATATAGAGCTCCCTAATAAAAAATTTCCCAGGTCCAAATGAATTTACAAGTGATTTGTACCAAATATTTAAAGAAAACTTACTACCAATACTACATAAACTATTGAGAAAAAGAGGCAATGGAGTACTACCCAATTCCTTTTATGTCACAAACATGATGTCTGATATCCAAACCAGGAAGAGCCAAAACAGAAAAATAAAATTATAGACCAATTTCTCTAATGAATATTGGTAGAAAGTCTTAAATAAAATATTAGTTAAAAAAAATAGCAATTTATCACCAGGATAGTACACTATGACCAAAAGGCATTCATACCAGAAATGCAGAGCTGCTTAGATATTACAAAAGCTATCAGCAAGTTAACAAAACTAACAGAAATCATATGGTTATCTCAGTAAATGCAGAAAAAGCTTTTGACAAAATTTAGCATCCATTCCTACTAATATGGGAATAAATGGAAAAAATGAAGTTTTCCTTAAAATGATAGGCAGTATCTATCTAAAAAACATTGTCAAACATCACATGCAATGCGGATAAGCTAGAAGCTTTCCAAATAATATCAGGGATGAAACAAGTATGTCAGTTATCACCATTATTATTCAATATTGTACTAAAATGTGAGCTTTAGCAATAAGAGAAGAAAAAAGAAATTGAAGGAATAAGAATAGGTAATAAGAAAACAAAACTATCAGTTTTTGTAGATTATATGATGGTATTTTTAGAGAATCCTGAAACAAGTAACAACTTTGGCAAAATTACAGGATATAAAATAAACACACATATATCATTAGCAAAACATACCCAGCAGCAAGAAATAGAAGGAACGGTCTTTAAAACAATTAGATTATATAAAATATTTGAAAATCTACTAGTAAAAACAAATGCAGGAACTATAAGAACACAAATACAAACCACTTTTCATGCAAAATAAGGCTATTTGTAAAAAAAAATTATCAATTGCTCATGAGGACAAGCTAATATAATAAAAATGACAATTTTACCTAAATTGATTTACTTATTCAGTCTCATACCAAACAAACTCCCCCAAATTATTTTACAGATCTAGAAAATAGGAGATAATGAAAAAATGCAAAGGAACTTTATCTAACTATACCTGATCTAAAACTATGTTATAAAGAGTCAATTATTAAATATTTGATATTAGCTAAGAAATAGAATGATGTATCATTGGAACAGATTAGCTACACAAGACACAAGAGGCAATGATTATACCAATCTACTCTTTATTAAATCCAAAGACTACAGTTTTGATAAGAATTCACTATTTGACAAATCTGCTGAAAAGAAATGGGAAACAGTAAAGCAGAAAGTAGACATAGACCAATGTCTCCCATTGTAAGTGAAAAAAAAAAAAAAAGATCAAAATGGTTGACATGATTAAGACATAAAGGGTGATACAAGAAATAAATCAGGAGAGCAAGAAATAATTTCCCTATCAGATTTATGAAGAATTAGATGACCAAACAATAAATAGAAAGCATCATGAAATGTAAAGGACAATTTTGATTAAATTAAATTTACATGTATTTTTTGCATAAACCAAACCAATGCGATCAAGATTAAAAGGAAATCAGAAAGCTGGGAAACAAGTTTTATAGCCAGTGTTGCTGATAAAGATCTGTTCTAAAATATATAGAGAATTGTGTCAAATTTATAAGAATACACATCCTTCCACAATGTCTAAAAGAGTCAAGGATATCAACAGGTCATTTTCAGATGAAGAAATTAAAGCTACTTATAGTTATGGGGATGGGAATTCTCTAAATAACTATTGGTTAGAAATATATAAATTAACACAACTCTGAAGTGCCAACTAACACTATTTTAGATTGGCTAATATAACAGGAAAGTTAAATGAAAAATGTTGAACAAAATGTGGAAAACTTGGAACAAGAATTCATTGTTGGTGGAGTTCTGAACTGACAACAACCATTTTGTTGAACAATTTGGAACTATGCCCAAAAGGCAAGTGAACTGTGCATACCCTTTGATTGAGCAATATTGTTAGTAAGTCTATATCCTATTGGATTATAAAAAATAGGAAAGACCCACATGTAAAACAACTATTTCTAGCATCTTTTTATTGTGACAAAGAAATGAAAATTGAGCGGATGCCCATCAACTGGGCAGTGGCTGAACAACCTGTGGTATATGAATGCAATGCAATAATATTGTACTGCAAGAAATGATGGACAGATGGATTTCAGAACAAACCTGGAAAGACTTATATGAACTAATACTGAGTGAGGAGAACAGTACTAGGAATATTGTATGGTGATACAATATTATGATACTATGATAGTCAGCTCTTCTCAGCAAAACAATTATCCAAGACAGTTCCAAGAGACTCTTGATGGAAAATACTCTCTACATCCAGAGAAAGAACTATGAAGTGTGAATGTCATTTAAAGGATACAATTTTATCTTTTTTTTTGTTTTTATTTTCTTGCTTGTGATTTTCCCCTTTTGTTTTGATTCTGCTTTTACAAATCAATAATGTGGAAATATTTTTACATGATTGCATATTTATAAAGAATATCATATTATTTAATTTCTTAAGGAAATATGAGAAGAAAGAAGAAAAGAGAAAAATTTGGAACTCAAAATCTTATTAAAATGAAGATTAAAAACTATCTTCATATGTAATTGAAAAAAATAAAGTAATATTAAATGGGAAAATAAAAAGAAGGTAAATGTATCACCTATACTCAGCTTAGTAGATTAATAATTCTATGAATATGTAATATTAACCATATAAATTGTTGCTTTCTTTCATCCTCTATGAAGATCAAATTGGCATCATTATGTTGGTGGCACAGTGGTAAATCAGATTAATATAGGCTCAGAAGACTCTATCACAAATAATATACAAATTGACATAAAAAATTGTCCAAATTACAATCTGTACATTTGGAATGTTGATATCTTTTTATTTACACATGTCACATTTTTGGAGCTACTGAAATTCTCTTTCAGTCATAAAACACTTTGTCTTCTTTGAGGCAGGCATGGAATGCTGGGCATTCATTTGCTAGTGTCTCCCATATCACACAATTGCTTCCAAAATTCCTAAAAAAAGACCTTGAGAATGTTCTTGTATCACTTCTTCTGATCACCATATGAGAACCTGTCTTGCACCAGTTCTCTGTAAAATAGTATTTTTGGCAAGTGTCAACCTCATAATCTACATATATTGGAAAGTATACTGCCAAGTTAAACAAACATCTACAGTATTCAAAATTTCTTCATTTTCTATAACTAATGGTTCCATACATAGCTGATATGGTGATGGTTGGAGGAGAAGCTGTATTTTCTTGGTGTTAATTGTTAGGCCAAAATTAGCACAACTGAAAGAAAATTGAGTCATATACATTCATCTTCTGAAGCTACTTTGAAGGCATAATCATCTATCAAGTAAAAGTTGAACATCCTCCATTGTAGATTTAGCTTACATTACAGTCTTCAAGTTAAATAGTTTACCAACAATACAATTGTTCATCTTGATGCCATTTTCATTCTCATTGAAGGTACAAACATTGCTGAAAATATCATGCTAAAAAGCATGGGAAGAAACACACAATCCTGCTTCATTCCATGGTTAACTGAAAAAGTACAACAGCATCATCATTTATTGAAAACCTGTACAAGCATGATATACAATACTGATTTTGTCATAATTTTTCAGAAGCCCTCATGACTGACTGGATCAAAGGCCTTGTTCAGATCAATGAGCTTTGTTTAGATATCTCTGTTTTGCTGCTGGCATTTCTCCTGGAGTTTTAGGGCAGCAAACGCCATACCAACCATTCCTCAGACCTTTTTGAAACTACACTGGCTCTCAGGTTTCTTCTAGATGAAGAATCAGTCTGTGAAGAAGGATTCTGGCAAGAATTTAGCAAGGGTTATTATGAAGAGAGAGACACTGCCCTGAAATTGTCATGAGACAATCAAATTCCATTAATTTTATAGCTATGGACAATGAAGGGATCATTTTAATCTTGACGGATGATCTACTTTTACATATGAACTGGAAAATTTTAGTCATTTTTTGGTCTGAGCAGTGGACCCACTTATAAATCTCAGCTGCTATAGAATAACAATCAAATATATTACCACACATGAGGAGCCAAATGGCATTCAAAATTTATTTTTCAGTTGGAAATTCGGCTACAAAAGGATTGACTTCAACATCAGGCATTTGATCAGTGGATTCAATATTTATTCATGATGGTCTATTGAGAACACCAAGGAAGTGTTCAGCCCATGTCCTCAGTATCATGTCCTTTTCATTAATTAGTGTAACTCTATCAGCACTGAGTAGATATGTACCATAGGACTTTGGCTCATAAATACACTTCAGAATATCATAAAAACACTTTGAATTGTTACTATTAGGAGAAAACTGAACATCATCTACTTCTTACTGAACCAAGAATCTTTCATCTCTCTATGTTTTCTTACATTTTACTTTCGATGGAATTAAATACTTACTTTAGGACCAACATGTACAAAAATGTTTGTGGCAGCCCTTTTTGTAGTGGCAAGAAACTAGAAACTAAATGAATACCCATCAATTGGAGAATGGCTGAATAAATTATGGCACATGAATGTAATAGAATATTATCATTCTGTAAGAAATGACCAGCAGGATGATTACAGAGAGGCCTGGAGAGATTTACATGAACTGATGCTAAGTGAAATAAGCTGAACCAGGAGATCATTATATATGGCAACAACAAGACTATATGATGATCAATTCTAATAGATGTGAATCTCTTCAACAATGAGATAATTCAAACCAGCTCCACTTGCTCAGTGATGAGTAGAGTCATCTATACCTAGAGAGAGGAGAGTGGGAACTGAGTGTGGACTACAACATAGCATTCTCACTCTCTCTGATGTTATGTGCTTGCATTTGTTTTCTTTTGCAGTTTTTTTTCCTCCTTGTTGATCTGATTTTCTAGTGCAACAAGATAACGGTAAAAATATGTATGCATATTTTTATATTATATATATTGTATATATGTATACTATATATATATATATATATTGGATTTAACATGTATTTAGGGAAGACAGTGTTAGTGATGCAAAGGTCATGAGATGCCAAAGTTTTCAGTAGTAAGTGACCATTTCTGCTGTTTCTAATTCTATTCTTCTCAAGTACTCCTTGCCATGTCTGACTATATCTTCTCTTCTATAAAAGTCATTCATAAGCTTTTCTTTTTTCAAAACATTAATGATAATGGTGTCCATGTACATAAATTTTTCTTTAACCTCAGCATACACAATGATGATGATGATGATGACATGGCTCTGTCTTGCAAGTGAGAGTTTATTGTCATGAGTCTATTGTTCAATCCTTTTGGTACATATACAAGATTGTATACTAGATAACTTTTGCTTGCAAAACCTAAACCAGCTTCATGCCTTTCACTATAGTCACTTCAGAAAAAAATGACTATCCAGTTCCATATTCTTCATTTACCAGCTTTGTTTTACTCAGGGCCATTATGTAAATGCAATACCTGCTGAATTGTCTTTTTTTTTTTTTTTTTATAAATTTTATTGACAGAACCCATACCTAGGTAATTTTTTACAACATTATCCCTGGCACTCACTTCTGTTCCAACTTTTCCCCTCCCTCTCTTCACCGCCTCCCCTAGATGGCAAGCAGTCCTATACATGTTGAATATGTCACTATATAGCCTAGATACAATATATGTGTGCAGAATCAACAGTTCTCTTGTTGTACATTAAGAAATGGATTCAAAAGGTAAAAAATAATCTGGGAAGAAACACAAAAATGCAAACAGTTTACATTCATTTCCCAGTGTTCTTTCTTTGGGTGTAGCTGGTTCTGTCCATCCTTGATCAATTGAAACTGAGTTAGATCTTTTTTGTCGAAGAAATCCACTTCCATCAGAATACATCATCATACGTTGTTGAGGTATATAATGATCTCCTGGTTCTGCTCATTTCACTTAGCATCAGTTCATGTAAGTCTCGCCAGGCCTTTCTGTATTCATCCTGCTGGTCATTTCTTACAGAACAATAATATTCCATAACATTCATATATCACAATTTACACAACCATTCTCCAATGGATGGTCATCCATTCATTTTCCAGTTTCTAGTCACTACAAACAGGGCTGCCACAAACATTTTGGCACATATAGGCCCTTTTCCCTTCTGTAGTATCTCTTTGGGATATAAGCCCAGTAGAAACACTGCTGGATCAAAGGGTATGCAAAGTTTGATAACTTTTTGAGCATAGTTCCAAATTGCTCTCCAGAATGGCTGGATATATTCACAATTCCACCAACAATGTATTAGTGTCCCCGTTTTCCTACATCCCCTCCAACGTTCTGTATTACCTTTCCCTGTCATTCTAACCAATCTAACAGGTGTGTAGTGGTATCTCAGAGTTGCTTAATTTGCATTTCTCTGATTAATAATGACTTGGAGCATATTTTCATATGGCTACAAATAGTTTCAATTTCTTCATCTGAGAATTGTCTGTTCATATCCTTTGACCATTTATCAATTGGAAAATGGCTTGATTTCTTATAAATTAGAGTCAATTCTCTATATATTTTGGAAATGAGTCCTTTATCAGAACCTTTAACTGGAAAAAAATGTTTTCCCAGTTTATTGTTTCCCTTCTAATGTTGTCTGCATTAGTTTTGTTTGTATAAAAACTGTTCAATTTGATATAATCAAAATTGTCTATTTGTAATCAATAATGATCTGTAGTTCTTCTTTGGTCATAAATTCCTTCCTCTTCCACAGGTCTGAGAGGTAAACTATCCCATGCTCTTCCAATTTATTTATAATCTCATTCTTTATGCCTAGGTCATGAACCCATTTTGACTTCTTGGTATACGGTGTTAAGTATGGGTCAATATCTAGTTTCTGCCATACTAATTTCCAATTTTCCCAGCAATTTTTGTCAAATAATGAGTTCTTATCTCAAAAATTGGGGTGTTTGGGTTTGTCAAACATTAGATTATCAAAGTTATTGGCTGTTTTGTCCTTTGAACCTAACCTATTCCATTAATCAACTAGTCTATTTCTTAGCCAATACCAGATGGTTTTGGCAACTGCTGCTTTATAATATAATTTTAGATCTGGTACAGCTAGGACACCTTCATTTGACTTTTATTTTCATTACGTTCCTTGAAATTCTTGACCTTTTGTTTTTCCATATGAACTTTGTTATTTTTTTCCAGGTCTTTAAAATAGTTTTTTGGGAGTCTGATTGGTATAGCGCTAAATAAATAGATTAGTTTAGGTAGTATTGTCATCTTTATTATATTTGCTTGCCCAATCCAAGAGCATTTAATATTTTTCCAGTCGGTTAGATCAGACTTAATTTGTGTGAAAAGTGTTTTGTAGTTTTGCTCATAAAGTTTCTGATTTTCCCTTGGCAGATAGATTCCCAAATATTTTATACAATCAGTAGTTACTTTAAATGGAATTTCTTTTTGTAACTCTAACTGTTGGGTTTTGTTAATGATATATAAGAATGCTGACGGCTTATGTGGGTTTATTTTGTATGCTGCAACTTTGCTCAAGGTATGGATTGTTTCTAATAACTTTTCAGTAGAATCTCTGGGGTTCTCTAAGTATACCATCATATCATGAGCAAAGAGTGATAATTTGGTTCCCTCATTGCCTATTCTTATTCCTTTAATCTCTTTCTCAATTCTTATTCCCAAAGCTAGCATTTCCAATACAATATTAAATAGTAATGATGATAGTGGGCAACCTTGTTTCAGTTCTGATCTTATTGGGAATGGTTGCAGTTTGTCCCCATTACATATGATGCTTACTGATGGTTTTAAATAGATGCTACTGATTATTTTAAGGAAAAGTCCATTTATTCCTATACTCTCAAGTGTTTTTAATAGGAATGAATGTTGGATTTTTATCAAATGCTTTTTCTGCCTCTATTGAGATAATCATATAGTTTTTGTTAATTTGGTTATTAATATGGCCAATTATACTGATAGTTTTCCTAATATTGAACTAGCCCTGCATTCCTGGTATAAATCCTACTTGATCTTTGTGTGTTATCCTGTGGATGATTTTCTGTAGTCTTTTTGCTAATGTCTTATTTAAGATTTCAGCATTAATATTCATTAGGGAGATTGGTCTATAATTTTCTTTCTCTGTTTTCAACCTACTTGGTTTAAGTATCAGTACCATGTCTGTGTTATAAAAGGAAATTGGTAGGATTCCTCCATTCCCTATTATTTCAAATAGTTTATAAAGCATTGGGGCTAATTGTTCTTTAAATGTTTGGTAGAATTCACATGTAAATCCATCTGGTCCTGGGGATTCTTTTATAGGGAGTTGATTAATAGCTTGTTCTATTTCTTTTTCTGAAATGGGACTATTTAAGTAATTTACTTACTCCTCTGTTAATCTGAGAAGCCTATATTTTTGGAGGTAGTCATCCATTTCACTTAAGTTACCAAATTTATTGGCATAAAGTTAAGCAAAGTAACCCCTTATTATTTCTTTAATTTCCTCTTCATTGATGGAAAGTTCTCCCTTTTCATTTTTAAGACTACTAATTTGATTTTCCTCTCTCCTTTTTCTAATCAAATGTACCAAAGGTTTATCAATTTTATTGTTTTTTTCATAAAATCAACTCTTAGTTTTATCTATTAGTTCAAGAGTATTTTTTTACTTTCAATATTATTAATTTCTCCTTTTAATTTTAGAATTTCAAGTTTAGTAATTGATTGGTGGTTTTTACTTTGGTCTTTTTCTAGCTTTTTAATTAGCACACCCAATTTATTGATCTTCTCTTTCTCTATTTTATTCAAGTAAGCCTCTAAGGATATAAAATTTCCCCTTATTACCGCTTTGTCTGCATCCCACCAATTTTGGTATGATGTCTCATTGTTGTCATTATCTTGAGAGAAATTATTAATTGTGTCTATAATTTACTGTTTCACCCAATCATTCTTTAAGATGAGATTATTTATTTTCCAATTACTTTTTGTTCTATTTACACCTAACTTTTTGTTGAATATAGTTTTTAATTGCTTCGTGATCTGAAAAGAAAGCATTTACTATTTCTGCCTTCCTGCATTTAATTTTGAGGTCTTTATGTCCTAATATATGGTCAATTTTTGTGTAGCTTCTATGAACTGCTGAGAAGAAAGTATATTCCTTTCTGTCAACATTTGGTTTTCTCCAAAGATCTATCATACCTAAATTTTCTAATATTCTATTTACCTCTTTAATTTCTTTCTTATTTCTTTTGTGATTTGATTTATCCAAGTCTGAGAGTGCAATTGAGATCTCCCATTATTGTAGTTTTGCTGTCTATTTCTTCTCGCAACTCTCTTAACTTCTCCTTTCGGAAGTTAGATGTTATGCCACTTGGTGCATATATGTTTAATACTGAGATTGCTTCATTGTCTATAGTACCTTTTAGCAAGATATAGTTTCCTTCCTTATCTCTTTTAATTAGATCAATTTTTGCTTTTGCTCGATTATGATTTTCAATGAAATATTTTCTTCACCCACTTTTTTATATCTTTTTTTAATTATCCAGTTGAGATTTTAAGTGAGTTGTTTTGTTCTATGGAATTTTTTTTTCATTTCACCAATTTTACTTTTTAGAGAGCTATTTTCCTTTTCCAGTTCACTAATTCTATTTTTCAAGGATTTGATTTCTTTATCCACTCTGTCTTTAAATGAGTGGGATGACTTATCCAGACTCTCTTGCCAAGCCTCCCTTTTCTTTTCCCATTTTTCTTCTAGCTTTCTTGTGAGAGCCTTTTTAATTTCTTCTATGAGAATCATCCGTCTTGAGGATCAGATGATATCCTCCTTTCAGGATTCATCTGGAGACAGTCTGTTTTCAGTCTTCTCAGGGTTTAAAGCCTGCCTCTATCCAAATAGAAGCTATCAATGGTTATGATCCGTTTAAATTTTTTGCTCATTTTTTCAGAGAAGACTCAAAGAAGACAAACTAGCAAAAAAAAAAAAAAAATGGAATTGGTTTCTTTTTTTTGGGGGGGGGAGGGCTGGGTGGTGTTACCGAGCTTCTACTACAGACTGGGGGGCAGCTGCGAGACACTAACAGGACAGCAATGGCTGTGCTGAGCCTGTGCTCTGAGACTCTGAGAACGTGCTGAGACACTGGGGGGGGCGGGGCGGCGGGAGTGAGGGTGACCTGGTCCTCATAGACTCTAGCTGTTTGGGGTTGTTTTCTTCACCTCCTGTGTTTTTAGCTTCTCTGCTTGTCTATTGGCTTGCTGCCAGGGCAAAGTATCCAATACTGTAGTAAAGCTCTCCCTGCAGAGACACCTGAGATTACACTCCAAGCCCCTCCAGTCCGTTCAGCTGTGAGCTGCCTGCTGTGCTCTTGCTGCCGCTGCCTGCCCTCAATCTGCACCCTCAAGCAAAAACTGACCTTTCCTGGCAAATTTCAAGAATGTCTTCTCTTGATAGTTATTTGTGTTTTTGTTTGTTTGTTTGTTTTTTGTTTTTTTTAGTCAAGTACTAATTCCGAGACTTGTCATGAATCAAATTCTGAGAAAAAACGCAGAGCCTAAGCAGATGTGTGCCTACTCTCTGCCATCTTGTCCTTATTTGACTTTAAAAATTGCTTTCAGAATTCTTCTAAGAAGAATTTTTAGGCTTGAGACCAATTCACATTCCCCTTTGAGGCTTCACATGATGACATGTTGACATTGTTGCCCTCTTCTGAGTTTGTTTTTATCTTACTTGTTGCCATAATAGTTTTCCATGGTTAGGGCTATTTTCTGTTTTTCTTTTTTTTTCCTTTTTTTTTTTAGTTCATTTTTTTGCTGATTTTATTATTTTTAAATGAGCTCTGCTTCTGGGGAACAGGGATACTGTCAACATTTTCTTATGCTCAGAGTCAGAGCCAGAGTCTCTACTTTTTGCTCAGATATCTTGAATTTTGGCAGTTTGGTTACCATATTGGTATAGTCAGGCTTAATAATGCCTATTGTGTCCTGGATTTGGGGACTGTCAGTTTTCCTTTTGTGTTGGGGCTGGAGGCCTTATATTTTGCTTGGTATACCACTGGTCTGAGGACTGAGAGGTCTTGGTTTCTGAATTGTGGTCTTTTTAAGAGTTTCTCACTAGCTTGCCTATTGATATCATTTGATCAATTGTATCAATTGAATTATGGCTCTTATTTTTATAAATTTGGCTCACTTCCTTATCTAACTGAGAAATTAGGCCTTTTTCAGAGAAATTTGTTATATTTCCTTTTATTTTCTGTTTTCTTTCTAATCCTTTTTATTTCATTTGTTTTGTTTTTAAAACTGTTTTTTAAATTTCATTTTATTTCATTTTTAAATTACAACATTTTTTATATTTCAAAGAACATGCAAAGATAGTATTCAGCATTCACTATTGCAAAAACTCATGCTCCACATTTTTCATCTTTCTTCTCCTCATCCTTCTCCCCTAGACAACAAGTAATCCAATATAAGTTAAACACATGCAATTCTTCTAAGCATATTTCTACATTGATCATGTTGCACAAGAAAATCAGATCAAAAAGGAAAAAGAAATGAGAGAAAAAAGCCAAGCAAGCAATAACAACAAGAACAACAGATATGAAGATACCATGTTGTGATCCACATTCAGTCCCTTTAATCTTTTCTCTGGATGCATACTCTCTCTTTCACAAATCTATTGGAATTGTCCTGAATCACCTCATTGTTGAAAAAGAAAACTAAGTCTATCACAGTTGATGATCACACAATCTTGTTGCTGCTTATACTGTTCTTTTGATTCTACTCACTTCACTGAGTATCAGTTGATGTAAATCTCTCCAGGGCTTTCTGAAATCAGCCTGCTGATCATTTCTTTTTGAACAATAATATTCCATTACATTCATATACCATAACTTATTCACCCATTCCAAAAATGATGGGTATTCATTCAATTTCCATTTCTTTGCCACTATGAAAATGACTACTATCAACATTTTTGCAAAGCTGGGACCTTTTTCCTTTTGATGATCTTTTTTGGGATACATACCCAGTAGAGACATTGCTGGATCAAAGAGTAGCACAGTTTGATAGCCTTTTGGGCAAAATTCCAAATTGCTCTCTAGAATGATTAGAATGACTCACAGCTCCACCAATAATGTATTAGTGTCCCAATATTGACACATACCCTTCAGTATTTATCATTATCTCTTTCTGTCATCCTAGCCAACCTGAGAGGAATGAAGTGGTACCTCAGAATTGTCTTAATTTGCATTTCTCTAATCAGTACTGATTTAGAGCATTTTGTGAAAATTATTTTTAAAGTCCAGGTAATAAAAATAATCAATGGTACTTCCTGTGAAACTCTCTATCTCTTGTTTGGTCATAAATCCATACCTTATCTATAGATAAGAGATGTAGTCTTTTTTTTTTCTCCATGCTTCCTTAATTTGCATGTTATCTAAATCATGTACCCTTTTTGACTTTATCCTGATATATGGCGAGATATAGTTTCTATCAATCCAGCAATTTTTGTTAAATAGTAAAGTCTTCTTCCCCCCCAAAGCTTAAATCTTTTGATTTATCAAATACTAGATTACCATAGACCTTTTCTACTGTACATTATATACCTAATTTCCTTTTGTTAATTCACCACTTTGTTTATTATCTAGTTCTACATTATTTTGATGATTAGTACTTTGTAATATAATTTGAAACCTGCTTGGTCATCTTCCTTCACATTTTTTTAATTGATTCAGTTAATATTATTAAAAATAAATATAAAAATAATTGAAAATTATTTTTTCTTACTTTATAAAACCATTTTAGGTAGTTTAACTTTTTGGTACTGAATAAGTAAATTGATGTAAATAGAACTATCAGTTTTATTATATTGGCTCGGCCTGTCCCTGAGTAACTATTATTTCTCCATTGTCTTTTTTTTTTGTTTGTTTTGTTTACATCTGTATTTGTGGGGAAAGTGTTTATAATTATGTTCATATAATTCCTGGATTTCTTTTGGAGGTAAACTCCCAAGTATTTTATATTGTCTGCAGTTATTTTAAATATAATTTCAATAGAAAATGTGTTTTAAGATAATATTCATCATGAGGTTGAGGTTAATTAAAAGATGAAAAGATGTAATGCACAATGACAATAGCTAAAACAAATTGTTTAAATAAACTGCTGACTCTTAAAAAGAAGTGAACACTAAAGATATTACATTTTCTGCTATTTTACAATTTAACTGATGTTAATTGGTTACAAAAAAAGTAATGCAAAAAAAATTCCCTTAAAATCCTCTTCAGACATAAACAATTGATATCTTTGTTAAACAGTAAAAAGTAAAAAGAATTGAGAAGGAAAATAAAAAAATACAAACTGATATGAAATCTATCAAAAGTAAGTAATATCAAGAATGATTAGTGATGAAAATTGATAAAGAGTAAGGCATAGAAGTCAGGTAATAGCAATAGATCATAACACTAGCTTTTCAAAAGCCATAATCATTCATACATTTGAAAGTACAACAAGCATATGAAATAGTACTCTAGATAAATTTTTCACTGTTGTACAAAGAAAATGAGGCACACAGATGATAGGCGACCTTCACATTATCAAACAGGTAATATCAGAGAACTAATTGTATTAAAAGTTGTATTAAAAACTTCATACTCTTATTCCCAATGTCATGCTTCCCTTTTAATGATAGCATATTTTTCAATATTACTATGGAAATTAATTTCCATCATTGACATATTTGGATTCATCCTATTATATGCTATCTGAGAATAAGATAAGATTAATACTGACCTTGCATTTCATAGAAAAAGCAATATATTTCCTCTTCTGAGAAAGTCCTTTATTGGCATTTTTTTTTTGCAATGTAGTCTTATAAATTTGTCTTTTCTACTGATAGATTAAGTGATTTTTCCAGGGTCACATAACCCTGTGAAAGAGAATCTTTAATCCAGATCTTTTGGTTTTTTACACAATATCCAACACCTTCTATAAAAAGACAGTAAAATATGAAAATACAGTTTTAATGTGAGTAAACGAACAAATTTAAAAATATCTTAAAGAGGGCAAGGTTCCAAAGTAATTGAGAAAAAAGAAGTGGATGACTTTAAAAAGTCTAAGAAAAATAAACAATTGAGAAGAGAAAACAATTATTAGTCTATTTTTAACATTTCTATAAATGTATCAATATGAGAAGGGAACAGGTAAGCTTTCAAAGGTTACTTACTACAGCAGATCATATTCCCATGGTCTCACAGGTAGAATATAAACACTTTTGTATTTATTGTTTATTGATTATTTTTTAAAATCAACACATTTAAACCAATAGAGTAAAATCTCATCCTTAAAGAATATTCTTTAAAAAGGTATCTCCCATAAATATGTTGAAATCAAACAACTTTCTTTTAGATATGACAACAAATTTTATTTTGCTTAACAATCTTTTATTAACATCAAATAAAACATAAAAGGGATACAGTGTTTCTTCCAGAGTCCTAGCTTATTCTCTGGAGTCTAAGTGGAGCATGGGTTCTCTGCAGATGGCAAAATTCTGTATATGCCTCTGTTTGGGGATGATAGTGTGATATGGTATTAATTTTCTGCTGAATGAAATCCATAAATACTCAAAAGAGATTAGCTTGATAATCTCTATTATTTATCTATATTTACACACATGGTATTTGCATATATGTGTGAATATATCCATATACACATGTGTGTTAGTGTGTATAATCATTCAAGGTCTTTGTTCCATCTTTCCCCCATGTCTGGAATGCTCTCCCTTTGCCTGATTTTCCTGACTTCGTTTAAGTTTCAACTAAAATCCTGCTTCCTACAGGAAGCCTTTCCCAAACAATCTTATTTGCATTACTTTTCACCTTTTAATTATTGCCCATTTATGTATGACTCACTTTGTATATGTTTGTATGTTGCCTTCCTTATTCCACTGTAAGCTCCTTGATGACAGAAACTTATTACCTCTTTTTTATATCTCCACTGCTTATATTAATCAGTAACATTTATTAAGTGCTTTACTTTGTGTAAAGCACTTAATAAATGTTACTGATTAATATGAGCTCTAATAGTTTAGAACTGCACTAAGATTTTTGGGACACTATGGTTGCAGGTCATACACATATTCACAGACCTGTATTGTTTGGGCTAGTTTTCTGGAATACCCCTGGATGGGCCTTGGCCTCAGCAGGATAGTCACCATGAGGATAGTCAGGAATAGAGTCTAAAGTCTTTATTCTTGAGTCTCGAGTCTGAGATCGAGATAGAGCACACTCACTCTCACACTCTCCTTCACTCAGTCTCTCCTTCACAATCTGTTCACTCTGACTCACTCATTCTTGATATTAGTGGAGGAGTGCAGGAGGCAGAATGGTCAAAGATAGAATGTCTCATTTCCAGTCCTTCTCAGCCCTTAAATACCTTGGTATGATTACAGTATTATAGTACACTATGTATGTGTGAACTAGAGAACCATTATATCACCATGCTAAGTATTACATATATGTATGGTAAAGAATCATCATTTCATCAATTCCACTGAGTTAACACCTTGTTGTAAGTATCCTTATTTCAGGTAACTTCTCAAAAGTTCTAGCCCTGTACAGAGACCCATATCTATCTATCTATCTATCTATTGATATATGTTTTCGTAAGACTATACTCACTACAGTATATATATGTATACACACATTTCTTCATGTCTATAAAATGCCTACATGTGATACCCAATGAATTAGTTCATAATTATTGCATCTCTTGGACATACATATAGACAGGAAAATAAACTGGGTTGGTAAATGAATAGGAAGAAGTAAGTGGGCTGAATTGAATTTGGAATATTAAATAGCATTTTCAATGATCATGTACTTCATCATACAATTCAATTTTTAATGCAAAATTTCTCCTAGTCACGTAATTTGAATCAAAAAGAAATCAAAGCCTATAAACCATGTCAGTCATAAACTCTTGATCTGCTTATCAAAAAAAGAATTGTGTCAGTTAAATTATATAAATTCACTTGAAAAAAAACTTACTAAGGAGGATGAGAAATTAAAGAAGTTATTAGAGACAAAAGTAGTGAAAAAGATTGTAGAGAGAAGCAATATAGGATTTCATTGGATGTCCTATGAAACATGCAAAAAAAAATAAGTAATTCTAAAAGTGTTTAGTGATATACATTGAAAAGATAAAAATGGAGGAAATATATCTCATCTTAAATTTGGAAGTGTCAAAGTTGTGGCAGACTGAAAGTGCAATGGAAAATTCATGGAAAGTATAAGTAGAATGTAATATATTACCAAGACTTTCAGGTACAAAATAATTACTTAAGATATCATTAATGTAATTTATGATAAGAAAAGAAGTAGGAAATTACTGTGAGGGGAAAGAACCAGTTTAGTGCAAGGCTGGCATCCTTTAATAAAATATTATTCATTTAAAAACCAGAGGAAGTTTTCTAGGGCATTGAATAGATATGTTTTACAAGAATTTTGAAATAATATAAGGAATTAAAATATCAGCTTTTGATCTACATTGTTATGGCATTTTCCTTATCAATAAAATAATAGAACCATCAAGGTATCCCTTGTTTTTCTGAGTCACCAATTCTTCCCTTTTCAGGAAGGTGATATCTAATGACATTATGAAGTACAAGGTCTCCATATACTTTTTGAAATAAAAATAAAAATTGCACAATTTCAAAATTATTTAGTGTTAGAAATTTTAAAACATGAAGTTAGCTGTTGACATCAACAGTATACTTTATGAAAATCTGTGACATTTCTATGAACTCACTGGAAAACTTGAATTTGTAAAGAAAAAAATTCAGTATTTATATGAATATTTATGGGCAATATTTTGTAAATTTTGCACATATTTCACTCATTCCTCCGAAATTCTGCTAAAAGCTCTGGAAGTGGAGCAAGATGGTGTAGTAAATTCAGAAAGCTGCTCATGCTCTCCCAGTTTCCCTCAAAACCATGTAAAACTAAGCCTGTGAACAGAGTCTGATGGAATGAAACCACTTTCCAGCTCAAGATAAACTGAAAAAACTTCAAGAAATGTCAGTTTTATTGGGGTGAAAAGGGTGTTTAACCCGAGTCTTATAGACTCTGGGAAAGCAGCGAGAAAGTCTTTATCATGTATATCAGAAACTAAGATCCTCATTCCTGGCTTAGTAGAGGAGCAAATAAGTAGGGCAGCTTCCAGTGCCAGCTCAGAAAGCAATGCAGGGAAACCAGACTGTTTCCTAAAGAGAGCAGGCAAAGCTACCCACTATAAACACAAAGGGCTCCTGTGCTCAAACTCAAGGCTCAGAGCTCAATAGAAGCTTGGGACAGAACCATCTTTACCCCAGGAGGAGATCTCCCCCTTAAAAGTTAAAAAAAAAAGAAGAAAGAAGAAGAAGAAGGAAGAAAAAGAAGGAACAAGGAAGAAGAAGAAGAAAGAAGAAGAAGGAAGAAGAAGGACCAAGGAAGAAGAAGAAGGAACAAGGAAGAAGAAAAAGAAGAAGGAAGAAGAAGAAGAAGAAGAAGAAGAAGAAGAAGAAATTCCAAAAGAAAAGGAAAGAAAATGAGCAAGAAACGGAAAAATACCTTGACCACAGAAAGCTACTGTGGTGACAGTGCAGACCAAAACACAAACTCTAACTAGAATTAAATGTCCACAGAAGAAATCTCAAAGAGTGTTATAAATTAGTCTCAAGCCCAAAGAGGCTTATTGGAAATCCTCATAAAAGACAAAAAAGGCAAATAAGAGAGGGAGAAGAAAAAAATGAGAACAAAAATGAGAGATATGAATGAGAGAGTCAACAATTTGAAAAAAGAAGGAAGAAATCAACTCTTTAAAAAGGAGAATAAACCCAATGGAAAAAGAAATACAAAAGATAACTGAAGAAAATCACACATTAAAAAACTAGAACATGCCAAATGGAAGCTAATGACTTTGTGAGGCAGCAAGGAGTCAAACAAACTAAGAAGAATAAAAAAAAATGGAAAAAAATGTGAAATACCTCATTGGCAAAACAGCTGACCTAGAAAATAGATCCAGAAGAGACAATTTAAAGATCATTGGCTTACCCTGAAGGCCATCACCAAAAAGAAAGCCTGGATAGCAGAAAATTTAAACTACAAACACAGTACAAAAGAGAACTATGAAAAAGTAAACAGGGGAATATATATATATATATATACACACACACATATATATATATATATGTGTGTATATATATATATGTTACACTTTACATCCATAGATAGGAAAATACTAAAATACTATCCATGACTCTTGAGAATTGTATCTATCACTGGTGCAAATAAAAAGAGGGAGTATCACACACATGGACTGAGGATGTGGTTGTAAATGGTCCCTCAGAAGGTAGAAAAAAGTCTCTATTGAAAAAAGAGGAAAGGGGAGATGAAATGGGAAAATTGGTTCACATGAAGAAGTGCAAAAGACATTAAAATCCAGGGGAAAAAAAGGGAGGGAGAATGAGAGTTGCCTGAAATTTTATATCATTAGTTTTGGATTTAAGCGGGAATTATTTAATCATTCAGTTAGGTATAGAAATGTATCTAAGCTCATAAAGAAGTAGAAGAAAGAGGAAAAGAAAAGGGAGGGAAAGGCTAGAAGGGAAGGCAGAAACACAATTGAAAAAAGGCACTAGAAGGGCAGAATGGTGATAGAAAATAAGATAGTGGGTAGAGTGTATTTTAAAAAAAAGACAGTAAGAGAAGGGAGATGGGTGATAGAAGATAAGGTAGTGGCTGGGGTAGGTAAAAAAAAAATCATATGACTAAGGACAGACTGGAAAGAGAGAATAAAAGTGTTTACAGGGAGAAAATAGAATGGAGGGAAATATAGAGCTGTCAATTATAACAATTATTGTGAATAGGATAAACTTTCCCATAAAATATAAGCAAATAACAGTCGATTAAAAAAAATGCTACAATATGTTGTTTACAAGAAACACATTAGTCACAGAAAGACACATAGAGTAAAACTAAAAGGCTAGAACAGAATTTATTATGCTTCAGCTGAAGTAAACAAACAAACAAACAAACAAAAAAACCCAGGGTGGCAATTCTAATCTTAGATAAAGAAAAAGTAAAAATAGATCTTATTAAAAGAGATAAGGAAAGAAAGTATACCTTGACAAAATATACCATAAATAATGAAGTATTAAGGATACTAAATGTACATGCATTAAGTGATAGAGCAGCCAAATTCCTAGAGAAGATTTTAAGCCAGTTACATGAAAAAAAATAGATAGAAAAACTATTCTTTTGGGGGACCTCAACCTTCCTCTCTCAGAATCAGACAAATCTAACCACAAAGTAAACAAGAAAGAAATCAGGGAGGTTAATAGAATCCTAGAAAAACTAGATATGATAGACCTCTGGGCAAACTTGAATAGGGACAGAAAGGAATACACCTTTTTTTGGCAGTACATGGCACCTACACAAAAATTGACCATGTATTAAGGCAAAAAAAAAAAAAATCACCATCAATGCAAAAAGGCAGAAATTGTAAATGCTTCCTTTCCAGACCACAATGCAATTAAAATTATATTCAATAAAAAGCCAGAAAAATATAAACTAAAAACCAATTGGAAATTTAAAAATCTAATTCTAAAGAATGAGTGAATCAAAAAACAAATCACAGAAACAATACATAATTTCAACTAAGAGAATGACAATAATGAGACAACATACCAAAACCTATGGGATGTAGACAAAGTTAATAGGGGAAAATTTATATCTCCAAATAGCTACATAAAAAACAGAGAAAGAGATCAAAGAATTAGACATGCAACTAAAAAAGCTAGAAAAAGAAAAAAATTAAAAACCTCCAATTAAATACCAAATTAGAAATTCTGAAACTCAAAGGAGAAATTAATAAAATAGAAACTAAGAGAATTATTAAACTAATAAACAAAATTAGGAGTTGGTTTTATTAACAAAATAGATAAATCTTTGATTAATTTGATCACAAAAGGAAAGAATAAAACCAAATCACCAGCATCAAAAATGAAAGGGGTGAACTTACTACCAATGAACAAGAAATTAATGCTATAATAAGAAGCTATTTTGCTCAATTTTATGGCAACAAATCTAACAATTTAACCAAAATGGATAAATATTTACAAAATATCAATTGCCCAGGTTAACAGAAGAGGAAATAAAATGCTCTAATATTCCCATTTTAGAAAAAGAAATTGAACAAGTCATTAATGAACTCCCTAAGGAAAAATTCTTCAGGGCCAAATGGATGCACAAGTAAATTCTACCAAACATTTAAGGAACAGTTAATTCCCATACTATGTAAACTATTTGGAAAAATTGGTAAAGAACAAGTACTGCCAAATTTCCAATAAGATTATTTGTGAAACAATGTCAATTATCACCACTATTATGCAACATTGTACTAGAAACACAGCCTTTAGCAATAAGGGAACAAAAGAAATTTAAGGAATTAGAAAAGGAAAGGAGGAAATAAAACTATCACTTTTTGCAGATGATATGATGATATACTTAGAGAATCCTAGAAAAATCATTAAAAAACCCATTGGAAAGAATTCACAGCTTTTGCAATGTTACAGGATATAAAATAAATCCAAAGTATCAACATTTCTATATGTTACTAACAAAGTCCATCAGCAAGAGATAGAAAGAAATTCCATTTAAAATTACAGCAGACAAACAAAAATATTAGGGAATAAATCTACCTCCCAAGAGAAATCCAAGAATTATATGAACATAATTTCAAAACACTTCTCCCACCTATAAAGTCAGATTTAAACAATTTGAAAAACATCCATTGTTCATGGCTAGGTTGAGCTAACATAATAAAAATGACAATTTTGCCTAAATTGGTCTACTTGTTCGGTACTATACCAATCAAGTATTATTTTATAGAACTAGAAAAAATTATAAGAATATTCATTTGAAAGAACAAAAGATCAAGAATATCAAGGGAATTAATAAAAAAAAAATACAGAGAATGATGACTTAGCAGTACTAAATCTAAAACTTCAGTATAAAGCAGCAATCACCAAAATCATTTGGTACTAAGAAATAGGGTGGCATACCAGTAGAATAGATTAGGTACAGATGACACACTAATCAAGGCCTATAGCAATTTAATATTTGATAAATCTTTAAACTCCACCTTCTCAAATAATAACTCATTATTAGACAAAAATTGCTAGGAAAACTAGAAAATAATATGTCAAAAACTTGGCATAGACCTACGTTGAACATCCCATAAAACCAACTCTTAACTTTTATTTATTAATTCAATATTTTCTTACTTTTATCTTTATTAATCTAATCTTTTATTTTCAGAATTTCAAATTTAATATTTAATTGGGTTTTTAAAATTTGTTCTTTTTCTAGCTTTTTTAGTTGCATGCCTAATTCATTGATTTTCTCTTTCTCTATTTTATGGAAGTGAGAATGTAAGGATATAAAACTTCCCCTAAGACCAGCTCAAGACCAGCTCTCAATTGTAATAGGTCTTTTGCCCCTCTTCATGTGAATTATTTGTCCCATTCCTCCCCTTTCCCCTTTTTCAAGTACAGACCTTTTCCCACCTCTTACTGTCTTTTTCTTTGATGTCATCACATCAGAATCAATTCAGAGCTACACCCTCATTTCATGTGATGTCCCCCTCAGATCCACACAGTGATAAGAGTTTTAGATATTGTCTTCCCATAGCCCCCTTCCTTTTTATCCTTTAAATAATGCATTTTCTCCTGCTTAGTTTTCTATAGTTTTCTTGGTACTGTGTTTGTAGATTAAATTTTCTATTTGGTTCTGTTTTTTTCAACAGAAATGATTCAAAGTTTTATGTCATTGAAATTCTATCTCCTTCCCTCAAATATGATATTGAATCCTGGGTAATTAATTTTTGGTTATAACACTGAGTCCTTTGCCTCCTAGAATATGGTATTCTAAGTCTTCTGAACTTTTATTGTAGAAGTTGCCAGATCCTGAATAATTTTGATTGTTGTTCCTTGATATCTGAATTGTTTTTGTTGGGCAGCTTGCAGTAATTTTTTCCTTGTGGTTGTACTTTTGGAGTTCTGCAATAATATTCCTTGGGGTTTTCCTTGTGGTCTCTCTTTCTAAAGGTAGTCAATAGGTTATTTCAAGGAGTATTTTTCTCTCTCTTTTTGAATATTGGGGCAGTTTTCCTTTTTGATCTCTTGAAGAATGCTATCAGGCTCTTTGTTTTTGGTCATGGTCTTCAAGTAGGCCAATAGTTTTTAAATTGTCTGTTCTGGATTTATTTTCCATGTTGGCTGTTTTTCCAAAGTGGTATTTCACTTTTTCTTCATTTTTTTTTTCATTTTTTTAAAATTTGTTACATTAATTCTTGCTGGTCTCACGGAGTTATTAGCTTTCATTTGCTTCATTCTAGTTCTTAATATGTAATTTTTTTTCAGTTGGCTTTTGTATCTCTTTTTCCATTTGGTTAATTCTACTTTTTAAGGAGTTGTTTTCTTCAGATAATTGTTTTCTTTCCTTTTCTAAGCTGTTGACACTCCTATGCTTAACTCTCATTTCCTTTCTCATTTTTTCTTCCATCTCTTTTATTTGCCTTTTAAAATATTTCATGAGCACTTCCAAGAAGCCTCATTGGTCTTGAAGCCAATTCAAATCACTCTTTTGAGATTTCTTCTATGCACGTTTAGGCCTCATCTGAGTTTGTGTTTTGGTATGCCCTATCACAATAATAGCTTTCTATGATCAATGTTCTTTTCTGTTCCTTGCTCATTTTCTCTCCTTTTCTTTGGGAATGTCCTCCTTTTTGCTTTTATGGTTGACCTCTGCTCTTGGGATGAAGCTTATTGTAAAGCTCTATGCTTTGGGTTTGAGCACAAGGGCCCCTTGTATTTGCAAGGGTTAGCTTTGCCTGCTCTTTTCAGAAAACAGCCTGGTTTTCCTGAGTTTGTCTTCTGATCTGTGAATGAAAACTGCCCCATTGATTTGCTCCCATGCTGAGCCAGGACTTAGTTGCTGATTTGCTGAAGAACCTCTCACCCTCTCATTTTCTGCTTTTTTTATTTGCACACTCAATTCATTGTTCTTCTTTCTCTTTCTCTATTTTATTCATGTAGCTATTTAGAAATATTAAATTTTTATATTATATATTATCTGGTATAATATGTTTCTATCTTATATCATTTATTCCCTGATCTTCTTTCCCTAGATTTTAATAGGTCTTTTGTGCCTCTTCATATGATCTCATTTCTGTCATTATGCTTCCCCTTTCTTCTTTTTCCAGTACAAACCTTCTCCCACCCCTTAATGTTTTTTTCTTTAACATCATTACATTAGAGTCCATTCACAATAATACTTATCATGCATGTGATGCCCCAATCTGTCTGCCTCAGTAACAAACATAGTTCTGAAGAGTTAACGATATTGTTTTCTTGCCTAGGGATGTAATCAGTTAAACCTTTAAATAATATTTAATTTTGCCTGTTTACTTTTCTATGCTTCTCTTGAGTTCTTTTATTAACTTTAATTTTTAACTTTGATTCCTTCAGTGCATAGCATAGTCTCTACCATGTATATGCATGCTCATGTGTTTATATATGTATATAGCATATTGTATATATTTCCATGTATATCACAACATGATATAATTTATATTATATACAGCATTTGGTATAATATATATCTGATATCATTCATATACATATTTATGTATATATGTGTGATATATATGAACATGTCTAATGGCTGAAGGAGAGGGAAAGAGTGTGTGTGTGTGTGTGTGTGTATGTGTGTGTGTGTGTGTGTGTGTGTGTGTATAAATTAGTGTTACGTAAAAAAGGATTTCAATATAGTAATAGGAAAGCAAAATCTGTCCACTTGATTTTGTTACAAGTATGATTTGAGATAGGCAAACATTTGACTTTTTTTTTCCATTTCCATTTTTCCATTTCCATTTCATAAGTTTAAAGAATGAATAAGAATTTATTGATAAATGCCTCATAAAAGACTTTATTTAGTCACAACAATTTACATTGACAAATCTTTTTACATTTGCAAACCTTTCTATCTATAATTCTATCTATAATACCTCCTTATAGATTATATATATATATTATATATATAATATTTAATATTTATATAGTATAAGGGCCATTTTTTTACTTTTTTGATTTATTTTCTGTTATTTTTTTCCATCATAGGACATTATTATCACAATGGGTAAATGCCATTTACTATATTCATTTTTGTTAATTCCTTATACTTATGGATTTATCAAATATATTAAATATCCACTCCCATATCTTTAATTATTCAAAAATTAAAATTAAAATGTATATAAATGACAATATTACAAATTATTTTGTATTTTATCTCTTTTGTGATCTTTTAGCAAAATCATCATTAATGTTTCAGACATCCTCTTAATTTCTTCCTTTATTCTATGATTTCTTATATATAAATTCCATTTTGAATGTTAGTAGTAGAGTAAGATGCTGATCTAAATCCATATTTCATTATCTAGATTAACAATTGTTTCCTCAACTTTTTGCTTTATCATATTGATCAGTAGTGATTTGAATTCTTACGTTTGATTTGGCTTTTAGTTTTATTAGCCATGAATAGTATATAACACTTGGCAAATCCAACATAATACAATGTGCCCTGATCAAAATTCCATACTACCATTAAAGATACAAGGTTCAAGATATCTGAGTTAAATATTTTTTATCTATTATTATATTAATAGTGAATTGATTTGCTATTATCAGATCAGACCTGTGACAAAAGATTCTTTTTTGTGTGTTCAATTCTATAAAAAACATTTTAGTAAGATTAATTTGGAGATCATACAAGTAAAGATGACCAGCATCAGAAGAGACCTAATATGTAGTAATAACAGTAAAAATCATTTGAAGAAAGTGCAGATATTTAGATTGGAAATGAATTAGGGAATCATCATCCCTGTCTTCAAATATTTGAAAATCTGTCACATAAAAGACTGACTATATTTAATCTTGGCACTGGAAGGCAGAACTAGAAACAATGGATAAAAAACATAAAAAAGTAATGTAAAGCATGAAGATTTTTTAAAAATTCCAATAATCAGAGCTATTAAAAGGTAAAATAAAGTGACTCAAAAATTCCTGAATTTTCCTAAAGCATTTAAAGAAAAGTTGGATGATGAAGTGAATATGCATAAACATTAAAAATATTGCAGTGAGGACTTGTGTCCAGGGATGGGTCAGATTAGGTGCCTTCTAGACTTCCTTCTAACATTGAAATTCTGTGAAATTTCTGAAAAGGAATTATTCATGTGGCTATTTTCTCATTGATAACTAAGAAATTTATTCATGAAATAGGATTATCAAACATGTGTGTATCTAGGGGCATAGTGAACATCTAGGAAATATTGTGGGCAGAACACTATAGATTTATTATCAGCAAGATCTGGCTTATAATCCTGCTTCAGAAATTCATTAGCTGTGTGACCTACTTCTCCCAGTCTCAAAAATAAAATGGGTATAATAAGAACATCTATCTCACAAGGTTGCTATGAGGATTGCTATGGGAGGTTGCTATGAGAGAAAAACAAATTAAACTTTATTATCATTTCATTCCTTAAATTACTATATAAATTCTTCCATCATCGTTGTCATGATTGATATATAATTGGACTACAACTGTATCATTGACTTAAATAGATATTTCTTTTAAAAGTGACATCTATTTCTCACAGCTATTCTATCAATACTTAGAGATAGTACTTCAATGTATCATGTAGTCATACCTTCTGTTTATTAGTTGTGGATTGCAACTAAGCAGCAATACACAGCGTTTACATACTAGCTCAGTGAGCAGAAAAATTACCCATTGCCTTAAGGGTGTTTACCCACATGTAGTTTCAGGATCAATGTCTCTGCCCAGTATATAATCCTAGTCCACTCTAATGCTGAAGGGAAAAAGCTGTAGGCCTAGTTACTCAAAGTGATAGATTATTAGTTAATGAAAATAAGTATGGTTTTACTTAGCCTTTCAATACTGTTGGAGTCTTAAATTCCTATAAACTGAAGGTGTAACATAAAAACAAATCTCCCTTAGAAACCCAATTTAAAATATCATTTTGTATTTAAAGATCCTTGAATATATATATATATATATATTCAAGGATATATATATATTATATATATATATATATATATAGTTTCTATATATAGAGTTTCTAGCAAGTAATAATCTGCCCTCAAACAAACAAAAATTCAAGAGATATTAATGACTGAATATTACTGAATTGTTTCTTTTATGGAAATATTTATATGAATGACAATTTTCATGAAGATCTGAATACAAATTTTTCATGTGAAACAAGTCAAAGATTTTCTTGGGTTGTGGAAACTTGTTTGGGATGTTCCACTGGTGTTTTGCTCTGACTCTCTTGACAAATTGTGTGTGTGTGTGTGTGTGTGTGTGTGTGTGAGACATACACACATATGCATATATCCTTTAATATTCCTAGAGGCTCTATTGACCCCCATCCATAGAGTAGTTTTTATTGGACTAAATAATTAATTGAGACTCTTCTTATAATGAGAAAACAAAAGGTAGTTTTGTTAACATTGTGTACCATTCTGTTGTTGCTTTTGAATGGATTTGTATGGTAAACCACTCAATTATTAGCTTATGCCAATTTCTCATAAATCCATGTATGATACACTGAAATTATAATTTTCAGTAATATTGTACCACAAAAAAGCAAACAATATTTTAAAAGAAAACTTTGAAGATTAAGCAAAAAGTAAAAATACATATTCATATAGGCATATTTTTATACAAATACATGTACCTTTCTGTATACGTACATATATGTGTCTATATAAAAGATATATACACATGCATATACATATAAACACACACACACATATATATATATCACATTTATATTATTGGAAATAATATAAGTGATGAGTGATACGAGCTGAGTGATACGAGACAATGAATGGGTGAGCAAAACCCATTCTATAATTTGCTTTTTGTTATTTTTCTTTAAACCTTTCAAACTACTGTTAAAATTCTCCTAGTCAATTGATTAGATGAAAATATATTTTAGTCTTTTGAGATTAAAGTCTGCTTTATGTTTTATCCTTGCATCCCTGCTATTTGTCATTGCTACAAAGGGTTCTATATAATTTCTTGCATTTTATGGATAAAATATAAAAATATAAGTACTACCAAATTTATCTAAAGGGGAAATAATGAACAATCAAGATAAATCAGTCAATATTACATTTCTAATTATTTATTATATTTCTTTGTTACAGAATTATTTCTTTCTCTATATGAATATAAATTTTCTCCAGTGGCTAACCTTATAAATTATCTGGTGAGAATGTTGTCCAGAGGCATTTTAGCAAACTGAAAATTCTGAGATATGTTATCAATAAGAACAGCAATATCATGAAGTTGCTTGCTTTTGACTTAGACTGTGCTATTATTGTCCATATATAGGGACAGTATATAATAGGAGATATAAGAAGAAAGAAAAGTAGATCTTATAGTCAGGAGATTCGGAGGGACTACTACATATTTGCTTTTATAAAATGCCTTAGACTAAGGAGGTGTGCTCTAATTGTCAACATCCCCAGGAGACTTCTATGATATGGTCATGTCTCATTGGGTCTCTCCAAACATAATGATCCTCAGAAATGTGGCAGATGAGAATTTGTGTTCTGTATTTCTCCTCTCCTAGGGTATCTCTTAGGCTGTGCTATGCTTGATAATTCCCAAATGGACAGGAGTCAGCCTTCTGTTATTAGTGAAGTCATAAAGCTTTCTTGAGAAAGCCTAGGACACTATCTCTGATATAGTGCCTGCCTGTGCCTCCATTCAATCAATTCCAACAAAAATTTGGCAGGCTTGAACATAGTACAGACTATTTGTCCAAGAAAATTATGTTTTGCCAAAACTATCTGTATTTCTGAAAATCACCCCTACATTTCTTTATTCCTCAAGAGAACACATGTTGAAAGAACCTGTCTATTTCTTACTGAGTCGTATTTGGGGGAAAAAAAAAAAACATTTAATCTATATTCTTAGAAGAAAGCAAATGAGTATGACTCATGCATAGGGCTATGAATTTGGAATCAGTTAGATCTGTGTTCAATTTCTGCCTCAAATACTTATTATCTATGTGAAACTAGATAAATGACTGTGAACTTCCTGGAGACTAAGTTTATATTTATTGACAAAAATAAAATCATTGGACTCAATGAATTATAGTATATCTTCAGTCTCTGGGAATATGATACTATAATTCAATGGCCTTGAAAAGGATAAAGTCTTTATGGGAAATACATACTAAGGGAAAAAAAAATATGTGGCAGTAAATAGGTAATATAAGCAGAGAATCTTTGTGGACCTTAGCTTCCTAATCTTCATAAAAATAGATTTTAATTAATGGTCTAAGATCCTATTATCTCTCTGTTATAACTTTAAATGACTATATCCTCTTTACCTTCATGTATTTTGATAGTTGAGGGGCATTTTGTGTATATGTGTGGGTGTCTTTGCATGTGTGTGTGCATATACAATGTATATATGTATGTAAATTCAAAGTGTTTACCTCAAACTAGATGCTCAAAGAACAGCTTTGAATTGTAATGTCTGTAATATCCATAGTGGTCTAAGACTTCAAGTCTTATTATAATAAAAATTATGGATGAAGGATTGTACATATTTAAACTATATCAAAATGTTTGCTGCTTTGAAAAGGGGAGAAAAATTGGAACACAGTCTTATACAAATGAATCTTGAAAACTGTCTATATATATATATATATATATGGAAAAATAAAATATTTTGAGGAAAAAATACAGATGAAAAGGACTGAGAGGACATTGAAGTGAAAGACACAGACAGAGACAAAGAGAGAAAGAGACAGAGAGAGACAGACACATACAGAGAGAGAGAGAGAGAGAGAGAGAGAGAGAGAGAGAAAGAGAGAGAGAATATCTCCTTAAAACAATAACCTGGATTATTTGTATATCCTAAAAATTGTGCTACATTGATTAGACAACAAAAAAGCTTCACAAAATGACAAAAGGAGTAGGGAAAATTTTAAAATAAAGAGAAAAAAAACTCATGTTTTTAAATTTTTAATAACTTTTTATTGACAGAACCCATGCCAGGGTAATTTTTTACAACATTATTCTTGCACTCACTTCTGTTCCAATTTTTCCCCTCCCTCCCTCCACCCTCTGCCCCAGATGGCAACCAGTTCTATACATGTTAAAGAGGTTACAGTAGATCTTGGATACAATATATGTGTGTAGAACAGAACAGTTCTCTTGTTGCTCAGAGAGAATAGGATTTAGAAGGTATAAATAACCTGGGAAGAAGAGCAAAAATGCAAGCAGTTTACATTCATTTCCTAGTGTTCTTTCTTTGGGTGTAGCTGCTTCTGCCCATGCTTGATCAATTGAAACTAAGATAGATCTTCTCTTTGTTGAAAAAATCCACTTCCATCAGAATACATCCTCATACAGTATCATTGTTAAGGTATATAATGATCTCCTGGTTCTGCTCATTTCAGTCAGCATCAGTTCATGTAAGTCTTGCCAATCCTCTCTGTATTTGTCCTGCTGGATATTTCTTACAGAACAATAGTATTCCATAACATTCATATACCACAATTTACCCAACCATTCTCCAATTGATGGGCATCCATTCATTTTCCAGCTTCTGGCCAGTACAAACAGGGCTGCCACAAACATTTTGGCACATACAGGTCCCTTTCCCTTCTTTAGTATCTCTTTGGGGTATAAGCCCAGTAGAAGCACTGCTGGATCAACGGGTATGCACAGTTTGATAACTTTTTGGGCATAGTTCCAAATTGCTCTCCAGAATGGCTGGATGTGTTCACAATTCCACCAACAATGTATCAGTGTCCCTGTTTTTACATATCCCCTCCAACAATCCGCGTTACCTTTCCCTGTCATTCTGGCCAATCTGACAGGTGTATAGTGATATCTCAGAGTTGTTTTAATTTGCATTTCTCTGATCAATAGTGATTTGGAACACTCATATGAGTGGTAATAGTTTCAATTTCATCATCTGAAAATTGTCTGTTCATATCCTTTGACCATTTATCAATTGGAGAATAGCTTGATTTCTTATAAATTAGAGTCAATTCTCTATATATTTTGGAAATGAGTCTTTTATCAGAACCTTTGACTGGGAAAAAATGTTTTCCCAGTTTATTGTTTCTGTTCTAATCTTCCCTGCATTAGTTTCGTTTGTACAAAAACTTTTCAATTTGATATAATCAAAATTTTCTATTTTGTGGTCAATAGTGATTTCTAGTTCTTCTTTGGTCATAAATTCCTTCCTCTTCCACAGGTCTGAGAGGTAAACTATCCTATGCTCTTCCAATTTATTTATGATCCCATTCTTTATGCCTACATCATGAACCCATTTTGACCTTATCTTGGTGTACTGTGTTAAGTGTAGGTCAATGCCTAGTTTCTACTATACTAATTTCCAATTTTCCCAGCAATTTTTGTCAAATAATGCATTCTTATCCCAAAAACAGGAGTCTTTGTGTTTGTCAAACACTAGATAATTAAAGTTATTGGCTGTTTTGTCCTTTAACTTAACCTATTCCATTGATCAACTAGTCTATTTCTTAGCCAATACCAGATGGTTTTAGTAACCGCTGCCTTATAATATAATTTTAGATCTGGTACAGCTAGGCCACCTTCATTTGATTTTTTTTTTCATTAATTCCCTTGAAATTCTTGATCTTTTGTTTTTCCATATGAACTTTGTTGTTATTTTTTCTAGGTCATCAAAATAGTTTTTAGGAAGTGTCGTTGGTATAGCACTAAATAAATAGATTAATTTAGGTATTATTGTCATCTTTATTATATTTGCTCACCCAATCCAAGAGCATTTAATATTTTTTCAAATTGGTAAGATCACACTTAATTTGTGTGGAAAGTGTTTTGTAGTTTTGCTCATAAAGTTTCTGATTTTCCCTTGGCAGATAGATTCCTAAATATTTTATATTATCAGTAGTTACTTTAAATGGAATTTCTCTTTGTAACTCTGATTGTTGGATTTTGTTAGTGATATATAAAAATGCTGATAACTTATGTGGGTTTATTTTATAACCAGCAACTTTGCTAAAGTTATGGATTATTTCTAATAACTTTTTAGTAGAATCTCTGGGGTTCTCTAAACATACCATCATATCATCAGCAAAGAGTGATAATTTAGTTTCCTCATTGCCTATTCTTATTCCTTTAATCTCTTTCTCAGTTCTTATTGCCAAAGCTAGCATTTCTAATACAATATTAAATAGTAACAGTGATAGTGGGCAACCTTGTTTCACTCCTGATCTTATTGGGAATGGTTGCAGTTTGTCCCCATTACATATGATGCTTACTGATGGTTTTAAATAAATGCTACTGATTATTTTAAGGAAAAGTCCATTTATTCCTATACTTTCAAGTGTTTTTAATAGGAATGGATGTTGGATTTTATCAAATGCTTTTTCTGCATCTATTGAGATGATCATATGGTTTTTGTTAATTTGGTTATTAATATGGCCAATTATACTGATAGTTTTCCTAATATTGAACCAACCCTGCATTCCTGGTATAAATCCTACTTGCTCATGGTGAATTATCCTGGGGATCATTTTCTGTACTCTTTTTGCTGATATTTTATTTAAGATTTTAGCATCAATATTCATTAGGGAGATTGGTTTATAATTTTCTTTCTCTGTTTTCAACCTAACTGGTTTAGGTATCAGTATCATGTTTGTGTCATAAAAGGAATTTGGTAGGACTCCTTCATTCCCTATTTTTTCAAATAGTTTATAAAGCATTGGGACTAAGTGTTCTTTGAATGTTTGGTAGAATTCACATGAAATCCATCTGGTCCTGGGGATTTTTTTTAGGGAGTTGATTAATAGCTTGTTCTATTTCTTTTTCTGAAATGGGAGTATTTAAGCAATTTACTTCCTCCTCTGATAAGCTGGGAAACCTATATTTTTGGAGGTAGCCATCCATTTCGCTTAGGTTATCAAATTTATTGGCGTAAAGTTGGGCAAAGTAATCCCTTATTATTTCGTTAATTTCCTCTTCATTGGTGGAAAGTTCTCCCTTTTCATTTTTAAGACTACTAATTTGATTTTCCTCTCTCCTTTTTCTAATCAGATTTCCCAAACGTTTGTCAATATTATTGGTTTTTTTCATAAAACCAACTCTTAGTTTTATTTATTAGTTCAATAGCTTTTTTACTTTCAATATTATTAATTTTTCCTTTTAATTTTAGAATTTCAAGTTTAGTAATTGATTGGAGGTTTTGAATTTGGTCTTTTTCTAGCTTTTTAAGTTGCAAGCCCAATTCATTGACCTTCTCTTTCTCTATTTTGTTCAAGTAAGCCTCTAAGGATGTAAAGTTTCCCCTTATTACCGCTTTGGCTGCATCCCACAAATTTTGGTATGATGTCTCAGTGTTGTCATTATCTTGAGTGAAGTAATTAACTGTGTCTATAATTTGCTGTTTCACACCTAACTTTTTGTTGAATGTAGATTTTATTGCATTGTGATCTGAAAAAAAAAAGCATTTACTATTTCTGCCTTCCTGCATTTAATTTTGAGGTCTTTATGTCCTAATATATGGTCAATTTTTGTGTAGGTCCCATGAGCTGCTGAGAAGAAAGTATACTCCTTTCTTTCACCATTCAGTTTTCTCCAGAGATCTATCATACCTAATTTTTCTAATATTCTATTTACCTCTTTAATTTCTTTCTTATTTGTTTTGTGATTTGATGTATCTAAATCTGAGAGTGAAAGTTTTGCTGTCTCTTTCTTCTAGTAACTCTCTTAACTTCTCCTTTAGGAAGTTAGATGCTATACCACTCAGTGCATATATGTTTAATACTGATATTCCTTCATTGTCTATAGTACCTTTTAGCAAGATATAGTTTCCTTCATTATCTCTTTTAATTAGATCAATTTTTGCTTTTGCTTGATCTGAGATAAGGATGGGTACCCCTGCTTTTTTGACTTCACCTGAAGCATAATAGATTCTGCTCCAGCCTTTTACCTTTATTCTGTATGTATCTCCCTGTTTTAAATGTGTTTCCTGTAAAAAACATATTGTAGGTTTCTGACTTTTGATCCAGTCTGCTATCTGCCTCCTCCTTATGGGGGAGTTCATCCCATTCACATTTATGGTTAAAATTACTAATTCTGTATTTCCTGCCATCCTAATATCCCCAGATTATGCTTTTCTTTTTCTTGCCCTCCTTCTCCACTTCCTTAGTATTAAAATTATTGGCCCCACTTGCATCACCCAGCTCTCCCTCTTTAGTATCCCTCCCTCCTCCTTTTGAATCCCTTCCCCTTTCTTGTACCCTTCCCTTATTATTCTTTTTCCTTTTCCCTTTTCCTCTCCCACTTTTTAATGAGGTGAGAGAAGATTCTCTGTAAAACAAATGTGTCAATTATTTCCTCTTTGAGCCAACTCTGATGAGAGTAAGATTCACACAATGTTCCTCCCCCTCTCTAAGTTCCCTCAGATATGATAGGTTTCCTTTGCCTCATCGACACATGTAGTTTCCCTCTTTTTATCTCCCCATTCCCCTTTTTCTGACATTATCCCCTTTCCATTTCTACTTCCCTTTTTTATGCTATATCGGTAAAATCAAATTATACACGTGATTTTTATGTATATCCACAACAGAAATACAGTTCTCAAGAGTTCCTTTTACCTTTTTCTATTTGTCTTGAGTCCTGTTGTTGGAGATCAAATTTTTTGTTTAAGTCTGGTTTTTTCTTTAGAAACAGATGGAATTCCTGTTTCATTAAATGTCTATCTTCTTTCATGGAAAAAATGCTCAGCTTACCTGGGTAGTTTATTCTTAGCTGCATTCCAAGTTCTTTTGCCTTTTGAAATATAAAATTCCAGGCACTTCGATCCGTTAATGTTGTGGCAGCGAGATCTTGTGTGACCCTTATTGTGGCACCTTGGTATTTGAACTGTTTTTTCCTGGCTGCCTGTAGAATTTTTTCTTTAGTCTGAAAATTCTGAAGTTTGGCCACTATATTTTTCAGTCTTTATTTTAGGGTCTTTTTTTAGAAGAGGTTCGATGGATTTTTTCCATGGCTACTTTACCTTCGGGTTCTATTACTTCTGGTCAGTTCTCTTTAATGATTTCCTGTAAAACAGTATTTGGCTCTTTTTTTTATCACAATTTTCGGGTAGTTCGATGATCCTTAGGTTTTCTCTCCTAGATCTATTTTCCAGGTCTGCTGTTTTTTCAAGTAAACATTTGACATTTTTTTCCAATCTTTCATTTTTTGGTTTTGATTGACTGATTCTTCCTATCTCAATGAGTCAGTTATTTCTATTTGTTCAGTTCTGATTTTTAGCGTGTTATTTTCTTCATTAGCTTTTTTTTACTTCTTTTTGTATATGTCTGATTGAATTTTTAAATGAGTCATTTTGCTCTATGGAATTTTTTTCCATTTCACTATTTTTTTTTTGAGTGAGTTATTTTCTTTCTCCAACTCACAAATTCTGTTTCCCTGAACTTCTTGGGAGTTTTTTTACCTTTTCCAATTCACATTTCAGGGAGTTGTTTTCTTTTTCCACTTTATCAAATTTTTCTTTTAGTGAGTTATATATCTTTTCTGTACTCTCTTGCATAGCTTCTCTTTCCTTTCCCCATTTTGCTTCTAGTTCCCTTTTAAGGTTTTTAATAGTCTCTTCTAGGAGAGCCTTTTGTATTGGGGACCAACAACTGTCTGGAGACTGTCTGCTATTAGTCTCTTCAAGGTTGAAAAGCTGTTCTCTTTCTGAATAGAAACTATCAATTGTCCTTTTGATTTTCTTACTCATTTTGTTAAAGCCTGTAGGGTCTGCCTTCAAGGCCAGGAGGTTACCAGCTTCCTCTGCAGAGCAGTGAAAGGTGTATGGACAGGTAGCTGTGCTGCTATCCCGCTGCAAAAAGCAGTGAGGTATTGGAGTGCTCTGGGAAAGAGTTCCCCACCTGGAAGTAACTCAGGCCTGCAGGGCAGAGCTGGGAAAGTGCTCTGTAAAGAACCCAGCTGTGTGAGATAATGACTGCCCTGGGGCTAGACGCTGAGAAGTGAGAGTTCCACTATCTCAAGCCAAATCCCACCCTGTGGCTGTGGGTATTAGCAGCTGAACAGTGAATGGATTTGCAGGGACCTGAAGTGTCTCTATCCCAGGGAAGCACAGTCCTGTTGGGGAAATTCTATTGCCCTAGGCTGAGCCCCCCACTGTGCCGATTAGAGGCTGCCCAGGCTGTGCCACCCTGCTCTTCCGGTTTGTAACTGCCCTGCAAAAGCCGGGAACTGCAGGATGTGGCTGCAGGGCTGTGTTTCAGTCTGCCTGAGTCACTTCGGGGTTTGAGTAGCTACAGTCAGATCTTGTTCGGTTCTGGCATTTTTAGAGTACCCTCTGTTTTAGGCTTTAATTTCTCTGCCAGTTTACTGCTTTGTAATCAAGGCAGAGCAGTTAGCCTATAGCAGAGTGGTCTCTATAACTTCTCTAGCCACAGAGATCACCCCTGCCCCTGGTCTGCTCAGGAAGCTAGTCTCTCACTGCCTGTGTTAGTCTGTTCCTGGCCCCTCAGGACAAATCTTTCCTGGTGATCTTCCAGATTGACTTTGGCTGGTAAGTTGTATGCTTCTGATCTTCATGAATTTAAGCAGTGAAGAGCTATTTCTGAGGCTGGATAAAATAGTTATGAGGGGAATGAGAGGAATAAGAGGAGCTTAGAAAGTCGTGTGTGCCTTCTCTGCCATCTTGGCTCTGCCCTAAGTCAAAAAACTCATTTTGATAAGTTTTAAACCAAAGTTACCTGAAAATGAAAGAAATCTATCAACGGATCTTTTCTTAAATATATGCTAATAAAAGAGAGTGTTGCATATAATACATTGCTGATTTCTCTCATTATAAACACACCATTTCATAGGAGAAAGGAAGTAGGATGTGTATCCCCAAAAGAAGTGTCAGTCTCAGTTATACATTTTCCCCAAGCAAGGATTTTTCTCATCTCCTCATAAATCTTTTGTTAAAGAGAATATGGGCAAATTTGGCTTTACCAAAAATTCTATAAAAGTGAGATGCATGTAATGCCTTCTATTTAATTAAAGCTAAGAACATTACTTAAACATGAATTATATACATTGCATATTCAAGACTCTGCAATACAAAGAGAAAATGAAAACAAATTCTTTCCTTCAGAATACTTATAGTCTATCTTAAAGCCATAGCTATTAGTGTTTCCATTAAAACATATGTCAGAGGTTTAAAAATGATGGCAGTGAAGTCATGGAATCCATTTGTTATCGAGTCTTTTATTTGATTAATTAATTTTATATTATGGAGATGTACCCAGATTTTTTAAATCAATATTTAACCAATATAAGTAAATTAGTTCTTTTTTTTTTTAAATGTAGCATTCTAAGATTTCTGCTTTTCAATATGAACCGTTTCCAAAAATGAATCGTCCAAGAATCCTTGTTTTTCACCTTTTTAAATGCAACTGTGATTTAGCTTTTAAAAAAGGTGAGGAGAATGGACAAAAGAGAATTTTGTTCAATTTTAGGTTTTTCCACTCTTTTCAAATTCTGCTTGCTTTTTTTTTTTTTTTGTTAAACTATACTAAACCAATCTTTTTTCCAGAAATAGTTCAGATTTTAGCACCATTGGGATAAGTTTAACGGGCAGAAATTCAATGAAGACAAATCATTTTAGGAAATGATTTATTCTAATACTCAATTAATTGGTTTGTTTGGCTGAGATCAATTTTAAGTGACTCAGATTAAAATTGAATTAAAAGTTTCCTAATTTTTCTTTTTTTTCTTAAATTATCACCTTAGTGACAACATAGTGAAGGTTGCATACAAAAATGAAATGGCAAAAGAGAAGTAAGATAAACAACTCTGATGAGATGTGAGCTAAGATGAATATATTGGTCACTCAATATTCTTCTATTTCAACAGGGTATCTTCCAAACACCAATTCTTGCCTCCTCTTTATTTTGGGGAAACATAGTTATAGATATTTTTTTTAGGGATATAAGTCATATATTACTAGAATTCATGTTTCGTTTTATACAAATCTGATTCCTGTAAAGGTCAGATTCATGCAGTAAGTTGGTAACAAAGAGCAGACAAAATCCTCAACATAACTTACTCCAAATAACACATATTAAAAATTGAAACAAAGAAAAATGCTACATTTTCATGAGAACACAATAACCTGTAAGCTTTTGAGATCAACTTTCATGTAAAAAGAATTAATGAAGAAAACTTATTAACAAAATGAACCTCTTTTTGGAGGTATGTTCATTATTATACAAATACAAAGATCTATTTTATTATCATTTCCCCATATTTCATCTATATTATATAGAAAAAATATTCATACTAGTAAGGGAATATAAATAGATAAATAAAACTTTGGAATTAAAATTTCTTTTTCAGTAGTGTAATATTTACAAAGGAGAAAAACTAAAGTCTATGTGAAAATAGTATTGAACCATTTCAAGCATCAAAATATGCCTACCTCTAAGGAAAAATTGATAATAGCCATAAGGAAATAACAAATATATTTTAAAAAAAATATTTACTTATAGTTCCTGGATGAAGAAATGGAATTTATACTCCTTCTCTAATAGAAGGTCATCCTCTGCCACATAGAAATTCCCACTTAAATGACATTATTTCTTTATTACCCGAGATGGGAGTGTTGTACTAAATAGATGTACTCTTCAGTAGATCTTTATAACAGGGCAAATTGAATTCCCTACTCTGCAGAGTAACTGCTGAGTTACTAATCCTCCTGAGCATCAAAGAAGACTTCCTGGGGCAATTTCTCTACCTTTCTGTGAGGATTAGTTGACACTTCAACCTTACATGTAAGTTTTCCCTGTGCTTAATACCTATTCAGAAGGAAAGGTTTGACTAGGGATATCTATACCTAGAGAGAAAAAAATATTTTAACTACAAAATTTCTTCAATCTAAGCAACCCAAATTACTCTGTACCCATTATCATTCTCTAGGTCCTTAGAAATTCATGGAAAATATTAGATTCAAGAGAGGCAGTGGGATATGGAAGAAGAAATACTAGATTTGACACTATGAGAGACATTTGTTCAAACTTTGTCTCTGCAATACATTTTCTTTGTAACAATAGGCAAGTCATTTGACATATTAAAACCCGCTTCCTTACTTCTAAAATATGCATAACAAATAATTTCTTTATTATTTATCTCTTAGAGCTGTTGTGAGGATGAATTGAGAAAATATATGCAAATAATATTTGAAGCATTAATTTATGAGTATCTATTATTATTATCATCATCATTATTATTAATTTTAACTATAATCACCACAAAACATTTTCTTCCTGACACAATGTTACAAACTAAAATTTGGCTCTAAAAACATTTTATTTCAAATCTCTTACTATATGTCTGAATCAAAGAGCATCATGATCTTAAAGCCTCAGGAAGATCAGTAAATAGTTTGCAGAAAGATAGATGATAAATACATCATAAAAATAGATAATAGATATAGAGGCAAATAAAATATGATAAAGCTATGCATAAAGTGATGATGATTTTGATGTTGATTATATAGATATATAGATGAATCATAGAATATTTGTCTAGTGCTTACTTTGTTCCAGGCAATATCCCAAGTGTTGTGGATACAAGTAAAAGTAAAGAAGACATTTTTTGTAGTCAAGAATTTACATTGTAAGAGGGGGAGGTACATAAAGGAAAAGAGAGATGGAGAAAAAGCATGAGACTTCCATGTAGGAAGTAGAAAATAAATTTGTAGAGTGAGTAGAACTGGGAAATAAGTGAACTTGACTGGGTCCCTCTTAAAATGGTGGCACAGACTAATGAATCACTAATCAGGATAGGGAAAGGAAATATATAGGTGTCCTAAAATCCTTCACTACTTCCCTCAAAATAATAATAATAATAATAATACCAAGAAAGTGACTTCTGTATAGTGAATGGATTTTCTCATAGAGAGCTTATTGAAAGACATAGATAATTATCTCATAGTAAAAGAAGAAATTATAAAGCAATACTCTTTCTAATAAGGGGAATACCTATGATATTCTGGATCTAGTGAAGTACCAATGTGTATTAATCCATGAAATTTAGCATCATCTTCCTGTGATCCAAAGGAATTTCTAGTGAAATAAAAAAATAATGCATTTTATTGTAGTATTTTAAAAAGGAAATATACTATTTTCAGACTCTGTTTTCCCTGGGAAGGGGATGAGAGGATTAATCCTTTTATTTCATCAATACCCATAAAATTAGCTTATTCAAAGAAGTGATATGTACTAAGAAAAAAAAATAGCACCAAATCTAGAGTCATAAGACATCAGTTAGGCTCTTTGTTCTATCACACAGTAGTTAGATGATTTTGGCAAGTTATTTTAGTTGAGGAGCTTTGAGTTCATCATTTAAAAAAATGGTCATATGTAATATTTGCACTACCTAATTTAGAGGGTTGTTGTGAGAATTAAAGGAAGGAATCATATGATGCATTCTGGTATAAATTGCTCTATATGATGTAATAATTTGAAAGTGTTGTACATAAGAATATACAGTGAATCATGAATTCATATAACTAGATTTAATATTTATTTGTTTATTTTGGGACATCACAAATTTATGTAGAACTTTTCAAATCAAAAATATATTCTTGCATTAGCTTTTGATTAGCTGTGTTCATAAATATGACTTAATTGCTTGTTAATGGAAAAAGCTATCTCTCCTCTGCATAACTCATATTCTCTTTTGCAAAGTAAAATGTATTATTAGGGAATGTTTAAAAATCATTACATTTAAAAAAATGCTTTGTTAAATTCATAGAAGGTTATCTCATTTTAATTGAGTTCCTTGCTATATAGGACATTTAGTTTTCTTTTTTTTTTCTTTTTATTTTCTTTTTATTTTATTTTTTTTTATTTAATAGCCTTTTATTTACATGATATATACATGGGTAATTTTACAGCATTAACAATTGCCAAACCTCTTGTTCCAATTTTTCACCTCTTACCCCCCCACCCCCTCCCCTAGATGGCAGGATGACCAGTAGATGTTAAATATATTAAAATATAAATTAGATACACAATAAGTATACCCGACCAAAACGTTATTTTGCTGTAGAAAAAGAATCAGACTCTGAAATATTGTACAATTAGCTTGTGAAGGAAATCAAAAATGCAGGTGTGCATAAATATAGGGATTGGGAATTCAATGTAATGGTTTTTAGTCATCTCCCAGAGTTCTTTTTCTGGGCATAGCTAGTTCAGTTCATTACTGCTCCATTAGAAATGATTTGGTTGATCTCGTTGCTGAGGAGGGCCTGATCCATCAGAACTGGTCATCATATAGTATTGTTGTTGAAGTATATAATGATCTCCTGGTCCTGCTCATTTCACTCAGCATCAGTTCATGTAAGTCTCTCCAGGCCTTTCTGAAATTATCCTGTTGGTCATTTCTTACAGAACAGTAATATTCCATAATTTTCATATACCACAATTTATTCAGCCATTCTCCAACTGATGGACATCCATTCAGTTTCCAGTTTTTAGCCACTACAAAAAGGGCTGCCACAAACATTCGTGCACATACAGGTCCCTTTCCCTTCTTTATAATCTCTTTGGGATATAATCCCAGTAGTAACACTGCTGGATCAAAGGGTATGCACAGTTTGATAACTTTTTGAGCATAGTTCCAAACTACTCTCCAAAATGGTTGGATTCGTTCACAACTCCACCAACAATGCATCAATGTCCCAGTTTTCCCGCATCCCCTCCAACAATCATCATTATTTTTTCCTGTCATCTTAGCCAATCTGACAGGTGTGTAGTGGTATCTTAGAGTTGTCTTAATTTGCATTTCTCTGATTAATAATGACTTGGAGCATCTTTTCATATGACTAGAAATAGTTTCAATTTCTTCATCTGAGAATTGTCTGTTCATATCCTTTGACCATTTTTCAATTGGAGAATGGCTTGATTTTTTATAAATTAGAGTTAATTCTCTATATATTTTGGAAATGAGGCCTTTATCAGAACCTTTGACTGTAAAAATATTTTCCCAGTTTATTGCTTCCCTTCTAATCTTGTCTGCATTAGTTTTGTTTGTACAAAAACTTTTCAGTTTGGTATAATCGAAATTTTCTATTTTGTGATCAGTAATGATCTCTAGTTCTGCTTTGGTCATAAAGACCTTCCCCTTCCACAGGTCTGAGAGGTAAACTATCCTATGTTCCTCTAATTTATTAATAATTTCATTCTTTATGCCTAGGTCATGAACCCATTTTGACCTTATCTTGGTGTACGGCGTTAAGTATGGATCAATGCCTAGTTTCTGCCATATTAGTTTCCAATTTTCCCAGCAATTTTTATCAAACAGTAAGTTCTTATCCCAAAAGCTGGGATCTTTGGGTTTGTCAAAGACTAGGTTGCTATATTTGTTGACTGTTTTATCCCTTGAACCTAATCTATTCCACTGATCAACTAATCTATTCCTTAGCCAATACCAAATAGTTTTGGTAACTGCTGCTCTATAATATAATTTTAGATCTGGTACAGCTAAGCCACCATCATTTGATTTTTTTTTCATTAATTCCCTTGAAATTCTTGACCTTTTGTTTTTCCATATGAACTTTGTTGTTATTTTTTCTAGGTCATTAAAATAGTTTTTTGGGAGTCTGATTGGTATAGCGCTAAATAAATAGATTAGTTTAGGTAATATTGTCATCTTTATTATATTTGCTCGCCCTATCCAAGAGCATTTAATATTTTTCCAATTGGTTAGATCAGACTTAATTTGTGTGAAAAGTGGTCTGTAATTTTGCTCATAAAGTTTCTGATTTTCCCTTGGCAGATAGATTCCTAAATATTTTATATTATCAGTAGTTACTTTAAATGGAATTTCTCTTTGTAACTCTGACTGTTGGATTTTGTTAGTGATATATAAGAATGCTGATGACTTATGTGGGTTTATTTTATAACCAGCAACTTTGCTAAAGTTGTGGATTATTTCTAATAACTTTTTAGCAGAATCTCTGGGGTTCTCTAAGTATACCATCATGTCATCGGCAAAGAGTGATAATTTGGCTTCCTCATTGCCTATTCTTATTCCTTTAATCTCTTTCTCAGCTCTTATTGCTATAGCTAGCGTTTCTCATACAATATTAAATAGTAACGGTGATAGTGGGCAACCTTGTTTCACTCCAGATCTTATTGGGAATGGTTGCAGTTTGTCTCCATTACATATGATGCTTACTGATGGTTTTAAATAGATGCTGCTGATTATTTTAAGGAAAAGTCCATTTATTCCTATACTCTCAAGTGTTTTTAATAGGAATGGATGTTGGATTTTATCAAATGCTTTTTCTGCATCTATTGAGATGATCATATGGTTTTTGTTAATTTGGTTATTAACATAGCCAATTATATTGATAGTTTTCCTAATATTGAACCAGCCCTGCATTCCTGGTATAAATCCTACTTGATCATAGTGTATTATCTTGGAGATGATTTTCTGTAGTCTTTTTGCTAATATCTTATTTAAGATTTTAGCATCAATATTCATTAGGGAGATTGGTGACATTTAGTTTTCTAATCAGTGTTACTGATCTCTATGTGCTATAGAAATACCAACCTAAATTGTACCTTCTTTTCAGAGGATTATAATGCACACAGTGGTGAAAATTTCTAGCAAAAATAGAATTGCAAAACATCATTTTAAATTTATGACTTATAACATAAATCAAATTAGTTCCTGTTCTCTTACTATGCCTAACAGCTGATGGCAGTAAGATCATCTTATAGGGTTGGGATATATGTATGTTTGTATGTGTATGCATGCATGAGTATATAAATATATGCATATATATGAAAATGCTTACATATATACATACATGTACCTGCATGCATGCACACACACACACACAGAAAGGTAATGGAAAAAAATTATAATGGAAAAAATGCAAAAATTGTAAAACAAAGTTCAATATAATCATGCAATATTTCCCTAATTCCCATTATCTATCTGGCTATATTTGTCACAATGCCACTTCACATTCAATTTTATTCACTCATTTATCAAATATTTATTAAATACTTAATATGTTCAAACATAATGCAGGGATACAATGAAGTATAAGCTAGATTCTATTCAATATGGCATAGGTTTTCATGCAAAGGATTTAGCTTGCTAGCTATAGTGATGTGCTTGATAAAAATGAATAATAAAACTGACCAATAAATATATATAAGGGCACTTACTAACTGTTATGGGACTTTTTAGATCAAATTTGTTGCAATGTTCTGTTTAAAAGAATTCAAAGCCTTGGTTTATTAATGCTTTGAAGTCATTAGATTCCAAGTTGGGACAAATGATAACATTTAATAACCAGTTTTTCCAATAGTCAATTTGCTTCTGATCTATTCCATACTCAAAGAGGAACTACACTGAATTGGACATTAAACAAGAATATTTTACTTTCTCATATGAAAAGAGGTTGTCAGTTCACCGTAGTTTATAATTTTCTATAAATGAAGTTTTTTGTTAAGTAATAGGTGACATAGTTTTAGAGCAATATTGATATATGAATTGTTTCAGGGGAAGAATCAGATAATTTGAAAGTTAATGGTAATTCTAATACAAAGTTAGTGTAATTCATGCCTCACGAAAAATCTCTATAGAAGAGTTAGTACGTGGTCAGTTATATTCTAAATATAAACCCTTGTTGAAAATATGTTGTAGTCTATGACTGGAGCATTAATGAGGGCATGTAGGTGGCAAATGAATAGAGAACCAGAGCTTGGAGCCAGGAAGGCATGAATTCGAATCCTATCTCACACACTTAGAAGCTATATGACCCTAGGAAAGTCACAACCCAGTTTGCCTCAATTTCTTCCTTTGTAAAATAAGCTAAAGGAGAAAATATAAAACTACTCCAGTGTCTTCACCAAGAAAACCACAAATGAGATCATGAAGCGTTAGTCATGGCTGAAACACAATTAACTTAATGATTGCTATGACTTTCTCTCTTGACTGTTCACTTGCATTCTAATCTTTTTATTAACTGATATTTCATGATGTTCAGTCACATAGTATCACCAGAAAAATATCAGAATTTAAAAAAAATAGGATTTGTGTTAGGGATCAATTTGGGATTATTTAAAGTATTTCACAATTCAATGAATGCTATGTAGCCCATTCTTCTTCATTGATATTTGGTCTCCATATAAAAAATGTGTACTGGAAGAATAATTTAATAGGATTTCTATGCAAATACATATCATCTAATCTGAAATACTAGGCATTTTTCACCACTTATTTCTCCTGTTTTGTGCACATTGATTTCATTGATGAAGCTCTCATATAATTTCTGACTATTATTCTGATACAATCATCATTCCAAATGGTACCATTTGAATAGTAATTAAATTAAAAATATAGGCTAACAGTAACAATATTGTTGACTGTTGTTTATTTGTTAATATTATCTGTAATTTCCACCAATCAGTATTTTTCTGGCAATAATTTGAAAACTTTAAACAAAATGTTTCATTTCAAGCACAGCTTTTTAGCTATTATTCCTACTTTTTGATTTTGTTAAATGCCACTTTATTATCTCTTCATAGCATTTGAAGAATTAACATTTAAATGTAGTGGTTCTATTATTACTGGCAATAGAAAAACATTACGAATCTAAGAAAGACAGATTGATTCAATTGTAATTGATTTCTTTTCTTTCCAGTTTCATAGTTGGCTATAATATTCATTTTGATCTGTCACTATTTTGGGGGAAAATAAGAGGTCATCATGAACTATGCTTGACCATATCATTCTGTAACTTAAAAGAGTTTCTCTTGGCAACAGTGTCTTTGCTTGCTAAGGAGGCTAAATACTTAGTCACAAGATCATTTCTAAGTGATTTTTACTTCTCTTTTTACTAGTCATAAATTGTGGTGATTGGAATATATATATATATATATATATATATATATATATATATATATATTCTCTCTATATATAGAGAGAGTCAACATTTCTGGTTCAATAACATAAATCAGGGCAGTTTGGAACCAGTGTAATTATATTGTCTACTCATTTTTATCCTTTCCTCTATTTTTCAGTTGGTTTTGACTTCTTTGACTTGTGTTTTATGTAATGTATACAGAGTTATTATAAAAATTATTATTACTTTGTTAAGCATTTTAAAAACTGGAGGCTGAAGAAAGCAGAGGCAGAAGCCAAGGACAAAAAACCATACACTAAAATATAATTTTATGTTTAGATATTGTTTGGTACTTGCTATTTCTAACCCAAATTCTGATTTTACTCTTTCTTGAATTCTTTATGATTCCTATGTACAAAACTTCTTATTAGTATCTAATAAGACAGATCCATGAGATCTATGTCTTCATTCTACAATATATTTTATAACCATATTTTCTGTCATTCTTCATGCCCAACTTTACAAGTTAAAAAGTATAACACACATATTGACTTGATTTTCCTTATTAAAATCTAAATATACAGTTTTGTAGCTTCCATCAGTTGCTGCCAATTCATACTTTTGTGACTAAAAATACTATTTTAAAATACTTTACTTTTACTTGAAGCCTGAAAACTTGTCACTTCCATTGGAGAATCTCTTTAAATTGATATTAGTGGAGGGTTTAAGATATTCAAACTTTAAAAAGCAAAGCAACTGATATTTTAATAACTTGCTTTTATCCTTTTATTCTTCAAAATTTAGAGGAATAAATGAATGGGAAAACTATATTCTGGAACTGATTTTCTATGAGGGAGAAACTATTTTCTGGAATGTAAAAAGATAGGAACCCTATAGTGAGAGTGAATATTGAAAATTCATCCTACTTTGATATGTACAAGAGATTTTGAAAGAACGTTTCATAAGATCAGAGGAAGAACATATAAGTTCCTTTAGATTAAAATATTATGGGTTCAGTCACCTAAATGAGAATGGAAAATGACCAAGAATTTAATTCTGAAGATACAAAGAGAAACTATTCAAATGATAGCAGAAGAAGGAATGCGAAATTTGCTCAAGAGTCCAATGTGAATCACAGAAAATTCACTTATCGAATTATATTTTAAAAGATTTATATAGGGGGCAGAGCAAAGATGGTGGAGAGGAGACAGGTCTTTTTCCGAGTTCTCTCCATGTCCCTCAAATTAACAGCAAATCCAACCTCTGAACAGGTTTTGGAGTGACAGAACCCGCAGATATTTGTGTAGACAGCCCAGCAGAAACCCCAGTGCAGGCAAACACAAGGACCCAGGATGGTGTGGGCTCCATGGCTCCAGGAGGAATCTATTGTAGTGTTGGTTGTTCTGTCCTGGTTGCAAGCAGGCAGATCAGTAAATTAGTTGTAAGACATCCAACACAGACACAAAATGCAAATAGTAAGCCCCTAAACCCTGGAATATCATGGAATCTGGTCACTACCACTCAGCACCAGAAGAATGCAGCTGCTATTGACTGTAGAGGAAGTCTGGATAATCTCCCCTTTGTCCTAAAAGCAGACCTCAATCTTTTAAAAAAATCAAAAAAGCAAAAAGAACTCTGACCACAGACAAGTTTTATGAAGAAAGAGAAGAATAGATTTAAACTCTGAGGATACCAAAAGAAAATCATCTCCAGATGAAGCCAAAAAGGGTGGTATGAATTGGTCCCTATCTTACAATGCTCTCTTGGAAAACTTCAAAAAGGTTCTTTAAAAAGAGTTAGATGAAAAATGGGGAAAGGAAATAAACATTTAGAAGAGGGTTTGGATAAGGAAATACAGGAATTGTTTGAAGAAAATTCCTTATAAAATAGAATTAACAAAATGGTAAAAGAAAACAACTCCCTGAAAAACAGAATTTGTGAAATAGAAAAAAAAATCTATAGAACAAAACTACTAATTTAAAAATTCAATTGGCCCAATACAAAAGAATTTAAAAAGTAACTGAAGAAAATAATTCACTAAAAATTAGAACTGAACAAATAGAAATGAAAGACTTAATGAAACATTAAGAATCAGTTAAGCAAAACCAAAAAATTAAAAAAAAATAGAAGAAAATATCAAATCCATCATTAGAAAAATAACTGAACTGGAAAATAGATCTAGGCGACACAATCTAAGGATTATTGGACCCCTTGAAAAACATGACGAAAATGAATCTAGACATTATCTTTCAGAAAATCATCAAGGAAAACTGTCCTGATGTCTTAGAATCAAAAGGGAAAATAGCCACTGAAAGAATTCACTCATCACTTCCTGAAAGAAACCCCAAAATGAAAACTCCAAGGAATATCATAGCAAAATTTCAGAACTATTGGACCAAAGAAAAATATTGCAAGCAACCAGAAAGAAACAATTCAAATACAGAGGAGTCACAATCAGGATTACTAAGGACCTAGCATCTGCCATCTTAAAGAAGCAAAGGGCCTGGAATCTGATATTTTGAAAGGCAAAGGAACTTGGAATGAAGCCAAGAATAAACTATTCAGCTAAACTGAGCATTATCTTTCAGGGAAGAAGATGGACATTCAATTACATAGGTGGATTTCAATTATTTATGATGCAAAGACCAGAGCTGAACAAAAAATTTGACTTCCAAATTCAGAACTCAAGAGAATAATAAAAAGGAAGTGTAAAAAGGAAAGAACTCTTGTGAACTATATCTCTGTTTTTGGTATATTTAGAGAGTGCAGATATAATTTGATTTTACTGTGATATAAAAAAGAAACTAGAAATAGAAAGGGGATTGTAATGGAAAAAGGAAAATGGAGGTAAAATAAAGGAAATTACATCTCATGAATAAAACTTATTTAATTGTAGAAAAGAAGGGAGGGGATGAACATTGTGTCAATCTTACTCTCATGAGATTTGGCTCAAACAGAGAATATTAGACATAGTGGTTTTCATGGAGAAACTTGTCTCACCTTATAAGAAAGTGAGAGGGGAAAGGGGAAAGGAAAGGAGGAGGCTAATAGAAGGAAAAATAGAAGTAGTAGGGGAAAGGGATAAGAAAGGGGGAGAAGTTGTAAAAGGGAAGGGCTGTTTGAGGGAAGTAGTGATTGGAAGCAAAATACTAGGGAAGAGGGAAAGAGAGAAAGGAAAGAGAAAAGCATATTTTGGGTTAAATAAGATGGTGGGGAATACAGAATTAGTCATTGTAACTGTGAATGTGAATGAGATGAACTTTTCCATAAAAAGAAAGTGGGTAGCAGAATGGATTAAAAGCCAGAATCCTACAATTTGTTGTTTACAAGAAACACATTTAAAGCAGAGTAATATATTTAGAATAAAGGTAAAAGGCTGAATCAGAATCTATTATGCTTCAGGTAAAGTAACAACAAAACAAAACAAAACAAACAAACAAACAAAAAAACAAAAACAGCAGGAGTAGCAATCCTAATCTTAGATCAAACAAAAGCAAAAATAGATCTAATTAAAAGAGATAAGAAACTATATCTTGCTAAAGGGTATCATAGATAATAAAGTGATATCAATACTAAACATATGCACTAAGTGCTATAGCATCTAAATTCCTAGAGAATTTAAGAGAGCTGCAAGAAGAAATAGAGAGCAAAACTATACTAGTGGAAGACCTCAACCTCACTCTTTCAAAACAAGATAAATTGAATTACAAAATAAATAAGAATGAAGTTAAGGAGGTAAATAGAATTTTAGAAAAGTTAAGTATGATAGATCTTTGGAGAAATTTGAATGGAGACAGAAAGTAATACACTTTTTCCTTGGTGGTTCATGGAACCTATATGAAAGTTGACCATATATTAGGGCATAAAGACCTCAAAATCACATGCAGAAAGGCAGAAATAGTAAATGCATGTTTTCAGATTATGATGCAATGAAAATTACCTGCAATAAAAGACCAGTGGAAAATAGATGAAAAATTAATTGGAGATTAAATAATCTAATCCTAAAGAATGAATGGGTGAAATAACAAATCATAGACACAATCGATAATTTCATCCAAGAGAATGACAATAATGAAACAATTTACCAAAATTTGTGGGATGCAGCCAAGATGGTAATTAGGGAAAATTTTGTATCTCAAGATACTCACTTGCCTAAAATGGAGAAATAGAAGATCTTGGGCTTGCAATTAAAAAAGCTAGAAAAAGAATAAATTAAAAAATTCCAATGAATACCAGATTTGACATTCTAAAAACAAAAGGGGAGTTTATAAAATTGAAAATAAGAAAACTATTGAATTAACAAATAAAACTAAGAGTTGGTTTTATGAAAAACCAACAAAATAGATAAAACTTTAGTTAATTTGATTAGAAAAAGGAAAGAAGAAAATCAAACTGTTAGTCTCAAAAGTGAAAAGAGAGAACTTTCCATCAATGAAGAGGAAATTAGAGCAATAATTAGGAGTTATTTTACCCAACTATATGTTAATAAATTTGATAATCTAAGTGAAATGGAAGAATACTTAGAAAAAATATAGATTGCCCAGATTAACAGAATAGGAAATAAATTGTTTAAATAGTCCCATTTTAGAAAAAAAAATAAATAGATTAAGCTATTAATCAACTGCCTAAGAAAAATCTCCAGGTCAGATGGATTTATATGTGAATTCTACCAAACATTTAAAGAACAATTAATTCCAATATTGTGTAAACTATTTGAAAAATAGGGAAAGAGCCCTACCAATTTCCCTCGTGAATATTGATGCAAAAATCTTAAATAAAATATTAGCAAAGAGATTACAGAAAGCCATCCTCAGAATAAGACACCATGACCAAGTAGAATTTATATCAGGAATGTAGTACTGGTTCAATATTAGGAAAGCTGTTAGCATAATTGACTATATCAAAAACCAAACTAACACAAATCATATGATTGTCTCAATAGATGCAGAAAAAACATTTGATAAAAATCCAACACCCATTTCTATTAAAATATTAGCAACTATAGGAATAAATGTACTTTTCCTTAGAATGATCAGCAGCATTTACCATTCCCAATAAGATGGGGGGGGGGGGTGAAACAAGATTGCCCATTATCACCATTACTCTACAATATTGTATTAGAAATGTTAGGTTTGGCAATAAGAGAAGAAAAATAGATTTAAAGAAATTAGAATAGGTAATGAAGAAACCAAATTATCACTCTTTGCAGATGATATAATGGTAATCTTAGGGAACCCTAGAGAATCAACTAAAAAACTACTGGAAACAATTCACAATTTTATCAGAGTTGCAGGATACAAAATAAATCCACATAAATCATCAGCATTTATATATATTACTAACAAAGTCCAGTAGTGAAAGATAAAAAGAGAAATTCCATTTAAAATAACTGTTGATAGTATAAAATATTTGAGAACCTATCTACCAAGGCAAGGTTAGAAACTATATGAACACAACTACAAAACACTTTCCACACAAATAAAACCAGACCTAAACAACTGGAAATTGATGGGCTCATGGGTAGGCCAAAAGAATATAATAAAAATAACAATACTACCTAAATTAATCTACTTTAGTGCCATACCCATCAGACTCCCAAGAAATTATTTTAATGATCTAGAAAAATAATAACAAAGTTAGTCTGGAAGAACAAAAGGTCAAGAATTTCAAAGGAATTAATGAAAAGAACTGCCAATAAATATGGCCTAGCTATGCCAGGCCTAAAACTATATTATAAACCAGTGTTCATTAAAATATTTTGTATTGGCTGAGAAATAGAATGGTTGATCAGTGGAATATGTTAGGTTCACAGGACAAAATAGTCAATGGCTATAGTACTCTAGTGTTTGGTAAACCCAAAGACCCCCATTTTAGGAATAAGAAGGCATTATTTGACAAAAAAAAAAAAACTGTTGGGAAAATTGGAAATTAATATGGCAGAAACTAAGTATTGATGCACACATAATATCATATACCAAGATAAGGTTGAAATGGGTTCATGGTTTAGATATAGTGTTATTATAAGAAAATTAGAAGAACAAAGAATGTTTTACCTCTCAGATCTGAGGAAAAGGTAGGAATTTGTGACCAACGAAGAGCTAGAATTATTGAACACCAAATAGATAATTTTGGTTACAAACAAATTTAATGCAGACAAGATTAGAGGGGAAATAATGAATTGGGAAAACATTTTTATATTCAAGGGTTCTGATAAAGGCCTCATTTCTAAAATATATAGAGGATTGACTCAAATTTATAAGAATTCAAGCCATTTTCCAATTGATAAATGGTCAAAGAATATGAAAAGATAATTTTCTGATGAAGAAATTAAAAGCATTTCTAAACATATGAAAGGTATTCTAAATCACTATTGATCAGAGAAATGCATATTAAGACAACTTTGAGGTACCACTATACACGTCTCAGATTGACTAAGATAATAGGAAAAGATAATGATAAATGTTGGAGGGGATGTGGGAAAACTGGAACATTAATACATTGTTGGTGGAATTGTGAACTAATTTAACCATTCTGCAAAGCAATTTAGAACTATGCTCAAAAGGTTATCAATCTGTGATCCAGGTATGTTTCTACTGGGTTTGTATCCCAAAGAGATCATAAAGGAGGAAAAGGGTCCTAAATGTGCAAAAATGTTTGTGCCAGCCCTTTTTGTAAGGGCAAGAAACTGGAAACTAAATGGATGCCCATCAGATAATGGCTGAATAATTTATGGCATATGAATGCTATGGAATATTAATGTTGTATAAGAAATGATCAGCAGGATGATTTTAGAGAAGCCTGGAGAGACTTAAATGAATTGATGTTAAATGAAATAAGCAGAACCAGGAGATCATTACACACAGCAACAGCAAGATTATACAATGACCAGTTCTGATGGTCGTGGCTCTTCTGAATAGTGAGATGATTTAAGTCAGTTCCAAAGATCTTATGACAACGAGAGCCATCTACACTGAAAGAGAGGTCTGTGTGGATCACAACATAGCATTTTCACTTCTTTTGTTGTTGTTTGTTTGACTTTTATTTTATTTCTCATTTTTTCCTCTTTGATCTGATTTTTCTTGTGCAGAAAGATAATTGTATAAATTGTGCCTATATTGGATTTACGTATATTTTACCATGTTTAACATATATTTGATTACTTGCCATCTAGGGGAGGGGGAAAGGAAGAGGGGGGAATTAGACCACAAGATTTTTCAATGATCAATGGTGAAAAATTATTCTTGCATATGTTTTGAAAATAAAAGCTTCAATAAAATATTTATTAAAAAGATTTATATAAAAGAATATCCAAGAAAAGGTAAAAGGGAATAAATTAAAAAAAACTTATAATCCTGTAGTAGTATTTGCAGAAGTTTTAAAGTAAAGTATCAAAATAATTTTAGCTTTCTGATGAAAAGTAAGGACACATTAACAATAAAATATATGGTTTCAAAGAAGAGTGAGGGTTATAGTCAAGGAAAGAATAACATCAAAAAAGAAACAGGACCATATTTCAGTGGATTTTTTTCCATTTCACCAATTCTGTTTTTTAAGGAGTTGTTCTTTTCAGTATATTCCTTGCTCATTTCACTAAATACATTTTTAATGAATTTTTTCTTCTGTCAACATCTGTTTCCTTTACCAAACTATCCTGAAAATCAAATTGTCATTGTGTAAATTGTTCAAGTTCTGTTTACTTCACTTAATATCAAGTTATTTCCTTTCCTTGATTTTCTTCTTTCTTTTAAGTTTTTTTTTAATTCTTCCAAAAGAGTCTTTTGATTTGTATACTAGTTTATGTTCCCCTTTTAGGCTTCAACTGGAGGTGTTTTATCTTTAGTGACCAGAAAAAAAAAAAAAAAAGTCTTTTTTTTTTTTTTTTTTTTTTTTTTTGCTCATTTTTATAGGTTGTGATCTGCTCCTAGAGCATAGGGGAGATGGCTCCAGGCTTACTCTACAGGTCAACAGGGATTTCATGTTGTTTTGGACCAGGTGTTGCAGGCTTCCTATGGTGAGTGGATATAGCCAAGTCCTATCTGTTTTGCAGAAATTCAGGGGCTCACTATTTGTCATTTTTGTCACTAGTTGTATTGGCAGTATCACATCTAGTCTGTTGATACATTGTTCTTCTGAACCAGGAGAGAGTAGTCAATGCTGCTGTATTTTGTCTAAGAGCCTCACTATATTTTCTGCATGGGTCCTCTCTGCCTTGGACTTCTCTAATTACCACCTGTGCTAGGCTGTCTCTGCCCTGCCCAATTGAAACAGACATTTCCTGAAATCCTTCCAAAATATCTTCCACTGGAAATTTGTTACACTCCAACTATGTGTGGGTTCTGTCACTCCAAATACATTCAGAGGCTTTATCTATTGTTGATTCTGAGGGAATCCCAGAAGAGCTCAGGCAAAACAGGATCATGTTTCAGTAGAATTATTTTTCCACTATAAAGAACAGAAGAAATCCTTACAAAACAAATGAAGGTAGCTGGATAAATGAGGAGGGTTAGAGTTCCTAGCAAAGGGGGAAAGATATTTCGCAGAGCCTAGAGATGGAGAATAGAGAACTGTGTATGAGAAGCCGCAGTGAAACTAATTTCCTTCCATATCAGTCTATATGAATAGAATTGAGGAAGATTAGAAAGTCTGGAATGGACGTTAAATGAATTTCTTTAAAAGTAAAACAGGATTTTATATATATATATATATATATATATATATATATATATATATATATATATAAAATTATATAGGAAATAGACAATCACTTTAGTTTATTGTATAGGGGTATGACATAGTTAGACCTACTTTCCCCCATTATTTTAAGAATATATTTTATGTGTGCATCAGCAATTATCTGCCTTCTTGTCCACCCCCCCTCAACTTATCCTCCAGTTGAGAAATTTAAAAAATCATTTTTTACAAACATAAATAGTTAAAAATAAAAATTTGCACTTGTGTCATTCTGGATTCTTAGTTATTTATTTTTCTATTTTGGGTGGGTAAGAATTTTTTGTTGTTGATTCCCTGAAACTGTGGCTGGTCATTACAATGATAAGAGGCCTTAATTATTTAAAAGTTGTTTGCCTTTACCAAGTTTCTGTCTTGTTTTGATTCTTAACATCAAGTCATACAAGTCCTCCAAATCTCTATGAAACGTCACAATTCCTTATTATACAACAGCATTCTATCACATGTATATGCCATAAAATACATTTATTCTCCAATTTAAAGACATACCCACACATTCCAATTATTTTTTTTTTTTTAATTTAATAGCCTTTTATTTACAGGATACATACATGGGTAACTTTACAGCATTAACAATTGCCAAACCTCTTGTTCCAATTTTTCACCTCTTACCTCCCCCACCCCCTCCCCTAAATGGCAGGATGACCAGTAGATGTTAAATATATTAAAATATAACTTAGATACACAATAAGTATACATGACCAAAACATTATTTTGCTGTACAAAAAGAATCAGACTCTGAATTATTGTACAATTAGCTTGTGAAGGAAATCAAAGATGCATTCATAAAATATAGGTTAATTCAATGTTGGTTTTTTGTCATCTCCCAGGTTCTCTTTCTGGGTTGTAGTTCAGTTCATTTCTCCATTAGAAATAGTTGATCCGTTGTAGGGTCATCCATCAGAACTGGTATCACCCAGTATTTTGTTAAGTATATAATGATCTCCTGGTCCTGCTCATTTCCTCAGCATCAGTTCGTTAAGTCTCCCGGCCTTTCTGAAATCATCCTTTGGTCATTTCTTCAGAACAGTAATATTCCATAACATATACAAATTTATTCAGCTTTCAACGTGGACTCCATTCAGTTTCAGTTTCTAGCCACACAAAAGGGCTGCCACATTCATACATACAGGTCCCTTTCCTTCTTTATAATCTTTGGGATATAATCCCAAAGTAACCTGCTGGATCAAAATGCACAGTTTGATAACTTTTGACATGTTCAAACTACTCCCAAAATGGTTGGTTCGTTCACAACTCCACCAACAATGAATCAATGTCCCGTTTTCCCATCCCTCAACAATCATCATTATTTTTTCCTTCATCTTAGCCAATTGACGGTTGTGTATCTTAAGGTTTTTAATTTGCATTTCTCTGATTAATAATGACTTGGAGCATCTTTTCATATGATAGAAATAGTTCAATTTCTTCATCTAAATTGTCTTTCATATCCGACCATTTTTCAATTAGAAAGTTGATTTTTTTTAGAGTTAATTCTCTTTTTTTTGGAAATAGGCCTTTCAGAACCTTTGACTGTAAAAATTTTTCCCAGTTTATTGCTTCCCTTCTAATCTTGTCTGCTTAGTTTTGTTTGTACAAAAACTTTTCAGTTTGGTATAATTGAAATTTTTTCTATTTTGTGATCAAATTTGATCTTGTTCTCTTTGGTCAAAAACCTTCCCCACAGGTTTGAAGGTAAATATCCTGTTTCCTCTAATTTATTAATAATTTCATTCTTTATGCCTAGGTCAAACCCATTTGACCTTATCTTGGTGTGGCGTTAAGTTGGATCAATGCCTAGTTTCTGCCATATTGTTTAATTTTCCCAGAATTTTTTATCAAACAGTAAGTTCTTATCCCAAAGCTGGGATCTTTGGGTTTCAAAGACTGGGTTGCTATATTTGTTGACTGTTTATCCCTTGAACCTAATCTATTCCACTGATCAATAATCTATTCCTTAGCCAATACCAAATAGTTTTGGTTGCTGCTCTATAATATAGTTTTAGATCTGGTACAGCTAACCATCATTTGATTTTTTTCATTAATTCCTTGAAATTCTTGACCTTTTTGTTTTCCATATGAACTTTTTTTATTTTTCTAGGTCATTAAAATAGTTTTTGGGAATCCTGATTGGTATGGGCTAAATAAATAGTTGTTTGGTAATATTGTCATCTTTATTATATTTCTCGCCCTATCAAGGCATTTAATATTTTCAATTGGTTAGATCAGACTTAATTTGTGTGAAAAGTGGTCCCAATTTTGCTCAAAATTTCATTTTCCCTGGGCAGATAGATTCCTAAATTTTTTATATTATCAGTAGTTACTTTAAATGGGTTTCTTTTGCTCTGACTGTTGGTTTTGTTAGTGATATATAAGAATGCTGATGACTTATGTGGGTTTATTTATAACCAGCAACATTGCTAAGTTGTGGATTATTTCTAATAACTTTTGAGTCTCGGGTTCTCTAAGTATCCATCATGTCATCGGCAAAGAGTGATAATTTGGCTTCCTCATTCTATTCTTTTCCTTTCCCTCTTTCTCATCTTATTATATAGCGTTTCTAATACAATATTAAATAGTAACGGTATAGTGACAACCTTGTTTCCTCAGTCTTTTGGGAATGGTTGGGTTGTCTCCATTACATATGATGTTACTGATGGTTTTAAATAGATGCTGCTGATTATTTTAAGGAAAGTCCATTTGTTCTATACTCTCAAGTTTTTTTAGGAATGGATGTTGGATTTTATCAAATCTTTTCTGCATCTATTGAGAGATCATATGGTTTTTTAATTTGGTTATTCTGGCTTATTTGATGTTTTCTAATATTAACCAAACCCCATTCTGGTATAAATCCTACTTGATCATAGTGTATTATCTTGGAATGATTTTCTGGTCTTTTGTAATATCTTATTTAAATGTTAATCAATAATTAGGGTGATTGGTCTTAATTTTTCTTTCTCTGTTTTTCCACCCTACCTGGTTTGGTTCATACCATGTCTGTGTCATAGAAGAATTTGGTGGGACTCCTTCATTCCCTATTTTATCAAATAATTTTATAGCATTGGGGCCAATTTTCTTTAAATTTTGGTAAAATTCATTAAATCCATCGGTCCTGGGGTTTTTTTCTTGGGGTTTTTAATTGCCTGTTCTATTTCTTTTTCTGAAATGGGTATTCAAGAATTTACTTCTTCCTCTGAGGGAATCTTGTTTTGGAGGTAGTCATCCATTTCCCAGGTTATCTTTATTGGCATAAAATTGACAAAATAACTCCTTATTATTTCTCAATTTCCTCTTCATTGGTGGAAAGTTCTCCCTTTTTCATTTTTAACTACTAATTTCATTTCCTCCCTCCTTTTTTGAATCAGATTTCAAAGGCTTTAGCTATTTTTTGGCTTTTTCTAGAACCAACTCTTATTTTTTAATTAGTTCAATGTTTTTTTCTTTCAAATTTTTAATTTTTCCTTTTAATTTTAATTTCCAATTTTAGTATTTGATTGGGGGGTTTTTAATTTGGTCCTTTTTGTTTTTTAATTTAAGCCCAATTCATTAATCTTTTCTTTCTCTGTTTTTATTCAAGTAAGCCTCTAAGGATATAAAATTCCCTCATTACCGCTTTGGCTGCATCCCACAAATTTTGGTATGATGTCTAACATTTCATTATCTTGGTTTAAATTAATTGTATCTATAATTTGCTGCTTCCCCAATCATTCTTTAAGATGAGTTGTTTTAGTTTCCAATTACTTTTGGTCTTTTCCCCTAACTTTTTGTTGAATGTAGTTTTATTGCATCTGATCTGAAAAAAGCATTTACTATTTCTGCTTTCTTGCTTTTTTAAGGGTCTTTATGTCCTAATTGGTAATTTTGAATAGGTTATGAACTGCTGAGATGGTTATTCCCTTCTATCTCCACAATCTTTCCAAAGATCCAACATACCAATTTTTTCTAATTTCTATTTACTTCTTTTTTCTTTCTTATTTGTTTTGTGGTTTGTTTGTCTAATTCGAGGTCAGGTTGAGATCTCCTACTATTACAGTTTTTGTTGTCTATTTCTTCTTGCAACTCTCTTCTTCTCCTTTAGGAGTTAGTGCCAACCATTGGTGCATATATGTTTTAATATTGATATTGCTTTTGTTTTTCCCTTAAGCGGATGGTTACCTTCCTTATCTCTTTTAATTAGATCAATTTTCTTTTGCTTGATCAGGATAAGGATGGCACCCTCGCTTTCACCTAGCATTGTTTCTCCCCTTTTACTTTCTCTTTGCATCCCCTGCTTTAAATGTGTTTCTTGAAAACAACATATTGAGGGTTCGACTTTTGATCCAGTCTTATCTCCTCCTCTTTTTGGGAGTTCATCCCATTTACATTTATGGTTAGAATTACTAAATCTGTATTTCCTGCCATCCTAATAACCCCAGTTGTGCTTTCTTATTCTTGCCTCCCCACCCCTCTTTCCCCTTTTAAACTTTTCCCCCTCTTGTATCAGATGCTTTCCTCTTTATAATCCCTCCCTCCCCCTTTGGGTCTTTCCCCTTCCTTTTATTACCTTTTCTTTTCCTTTCCTCTCCCCGTTTTTTAAGGGGCGAAGATTTTCTCTAAAACAAATGTCAATTATTTTCTTTGGCCAACTCTGTGGGAGTAAGATTCACCAATGTTCCTCCCCTCTAAATTCCCTCAGAATGATATTTTCCTTACCTCTTTGGGGATGTGGTTTCCCTCTTTTTATCCCTCCTTCCCACCTTATTCTGCCATCCCTTTCCATATCTACTTCCCTTTTTTATTTATATCAATTACAATCAAATTATACATGTATTCTTTTTGTATATCACAAAGAAATACAATTTCAAGAGTTATTTTACCTTTTCCCGCTCTTGGTTCTATTCTTGGAGATCAAATTTTTTTTTAGTTCTGGTTTTTCTTCAGAAAAAAAGGAATTCATTTGTTTAAAATTTTCCATCTTCTTCCCTGGAAGAAAATGCTCACAGCTGGGTAGTTTATTCTTGGCTGCATCTCAAGTTCTTGTCCTTTCGGAATATCATTTAGGCCCTTCTTTCCTTTAATGTAGGGGCAGCCAGATCTTGGGTGATCCTTTGGCCTCATTTTTAAATGGGTTTTGGCTGCGTAAAATTTTTCCTTAATCTTATGTTCTGAAATTTTACAATATTCCTTGGGTTTTTTTTTGGGGTTTTCTTTAGAAGGTGTTCATAATTCTTTCAATGCCTATTTTACCTTCTGATTCTATTACATCTGGGAGTTCTCTTTGATGTTTCTTTAAAATGTATCTAGGCTCTTTTTTTTCATCATAGTTTTCCAGAAGGTCCAAAATCCCGTTTTCTCCTAGATCTTTTTCAAGTCTGTCGTTTTTCAGTAATTTCGTGTTTTCCAGTTTGTCTTTTTTTGTTTTTGTTTACTGATTCTTGCTGTCTAATGAATCATTGGTTTCAATTTGTTCAGTTCTAATTTTAAAATTATTTTCTTAATGCTTTTTTATTCTTTTGTATATGTCAATTGGGTTTTGAATGTATTGTTTTGGTCTGAAATTTTTTTCCATTTCCACTAATTTTTTTTTAGTGAATTTTTCTTTCTTCACAGATCCTACTTTTTGATTCTTTTTTTAATTCAAATTTTGTTTCCCTACTTCCTGAATTTTTTAACTTTTTCCAATTCATTTCAGGGGTTTTTTTCTCTTTAAAGCCTCTTTCCTTTCCCCATTTATCTTCTAACTCTCTTTTGAGACTTTTAATGGTCTCTTCTATGACAGCATCATGTAAAGGAGGACAGTCTGATGCATTTTTGCTCTTTCAGGTCTCTTCAGGTTTGCTGACCTGCTCTTTTTCTGCATAGAAGCTGTAGATGATCTTTTCATCTTTTTATTCATGTTTTAAAGCCTTTAGGGTAGGTCTCCTAGGCAAGGGGGTTACCAGCTTCCTCTGCAGAATAGGGAGAGATGTAAACCGATTTCTGCCTCCGAGGTATGGGAGTGCTCTGAGTGAGAGTTTTCCCTTCCCCCAACAGGAGGTGGATTCAGCACTGGCTGAGCTATCAAACTTCTTAGTAGGGCTGAGTGGATTATCGATTGTCCTTGGCTAGAGACTAAGTGGTGAAAGTGTCACCACCCCAGGCCAGAGCCTCTTGTGGGACTGTGAGTATTAGCAGCTGACTGCAGACCGCCACAAACTCTGCCCAGCGTCTCTGCCTGATGCAAATAGGCCCTGGAAAAGCTCTATGGCCCCAAGCCGAGCTCCCCACTGGGCAGATTGGAGGCTAACCCAGGCTGTGTCCTCCTGCGGTGCAGGATCACAACTGCCCCAAGGAAAAGCCCTGTACTGCGGGTTGGGGCTGCGCGCTTGTGCTGAGATCTGTGCCTTCACCCTCGGTTTGAGACTCTCCTCGGAACCTAATTTCTCTTCCCGTCTGCGCCCGATCTCCCCCTTGGCCCCGGAACCAACCTTTTTTGGCGAGACTGCAGATTTTCTTTGGCCGGTGAGTTGTTCTACTTCTTATCTTTACGAATTGTAGCAGTCAAGACTATTTTTGAGGCTCGATATAATATTGATAAAGAGGGTAAGAGAAGAGCTTAGAAAGTCCCGTGTGTCTTCTCCGCCATCTTGGCTCCGCCCCTTCCATTCCAATTATTTTCCAAAAACTACAATTTTTGTATATCATTATAATTTGATATATTTAAGACAAATTAATATATTTCTCTCTAAAATATTCCTTCCTGCTTCCCCCTTTTTTCTTGTATAGGTCTGATGAATGAAATTTATTTTGCATCATATTGTTCATTCATGTGTGTATATTATTGCATACTTTAATCCAATCAGAAAAGAATAATGTTGATTTGTAAGAAAAAAGTTATCAAAAAAAAAACATGAATAAGAATAAAGCGAAAAAAAAAAATTCTCCCTCCCTTAGTTCTCCCCTCAGGACAGCAAGCAATCTGATATAGTCAATTCATTTATAATCATTTCAAACATAATTCCTTCTTAAAAATATTGTGAAAAAAATCAAAACAAAAGGGAAAAAGCAATGAAAGGAAAAAGATGAAAATAATATTGTATCCAATTTTTTTAATCTTAATGTCTTTTTATTTTTATAATATCTTTTTATCTTTCAAAATACATGCAAAAATAGTTTTCAACATTCTTCCTTGCAAAATTTACCTTTACATATCTGGTCATTGTACTTTTGACTGTTGACACACACACACATACACACACACACACACACACACACACACACATATATATATATATATATATATATATATATATATATATATACATAGATATATATTACCTGCTGATAAGTTATTTGTTATTCTAATTGTAGATCCATAATATTTGAATTGATTTTTTATGTTGCTTGTAAAATATTCTCTTTTATATCAAGGTTTCAAAATTTATCAAAGATGTTTCTATATGCTTTTCTTGTAGATATCTTTGAGATGGTGTTTGGTAAATTTTTTATTTTCTATTTCTCCTTCCCTTCTTGATCTATCACTTCAGGAAAATTTTTGTTAATTATTCCTTGAATTCTTGTGTTAAAGTTCTTTTTTGGGCCATAATTTTCAGTTAGTCAAATTATTCATGTTTTTTTTTCCTTCTTTCTCTAAGCTCCACACCTATTTCTTATGTTTCCTGTTCTCTTCTATTTTTTCATTCTTTTTTTCTAGTTCTTCTTTTTATAACTTTTTATTGACAAAACCCATGCCTGGGTAATTTTTTACATTATCCATTGCACTCACTTCTGTTCTGACATTTCCCCTCCCCCAGATGGCAAGCAGTTCTATATATGTTAAATATGTCATAATATATGCTAGATACAATATATGTGTGAAGAACTGAACATTCTCTTGTTGCACAGGAAGAATTGGATTCAGAAGGTAAAAATAACCCGTGAAGAAAAGCAAAAATGCAAACAGTTTACATTCATTTCCCAGTGTTCTTTCTTTGGGTATAGCTGCTTCTGTCCATCATTGATCAATTGAAACTGAGTTAGATTTTTTTTTTATCAAAGAGATGCACTTCTATCAGAATATATCCTCACACAGCATCATTGTTGAAGTATATAATGATCTCCTGGTTCTGCTCATTTCTCTTAGCATCAGTTCATATAAGTCTCTAAGCTTCTCTGTATTCATCCTGCTAGTCATTTCTTACAGAACAATAATATTCCATAACATTCATATACCACAATATACCCAACCATTCTCCAATTGATGGGCATCCATTCATTTTCCAGTTTCTAGCCACTACAAACAGGGCTGCCACAAACACTTTGGCACATACAGGTCCCTTTCCCTTCTTTAGTATCTCCTTGGGATATAAACACAGTAGTAGCACTGCTGGGTCAAAGGATATGCACAGTTTGATAACTTTTTGGGCATAATTCCAGATTGCTCTCCAGAATGGTTGGATGCGTTCACAACTCCACCAATAATACATCAGTGTCCCAGTTTTCCACATCCTCTCCAACATTCATCATTATTTTTTCCTGTCATCTTAGCCAATCTGACAGGTGTGTAGTAGTATCTCAGAGTTGAGTTAATTTACATTTCTTTGATCAATAGTGATTTGGAACACTCATATGAGTGGAAATAGTTTCAATTTCATCATCTGAAAATTGTCTATTCATATCCTTTGACCATTTATCAATTGGAGAAAGACTTCATTTCTTATAAATTAGAGTCAATTCTCTATATATTTTGGAAATGAGGCCTTTATCAGAACCTTTAACTGTGAAAATGTTTTTCCCAGTTTGTTGCTTCCCTTCTAATCTTGTTTGCATTAGTTTTGTTTGTACAAAGGCTTTTTAATTTAATATAAACAAATTTTTCTATTTTGTGATCAATAAGGATCTCTAGTTCATCTTTGGTCACAAATTCCTTCCTCCTCCACAAATCTGAGAGGTAAACTATTCTATGTTCCTTTAATTTATTTGTAATCTCATTCTTTATGCCTAAATCATGGACCCATTTTGATCTTATTTTCATGTATGGTGTTAAGTGTGGGTCCATGTCTAATTTCTGCCACACTAATTTCCAGTTTTCCCAGCAATTTTTGTCAAATAATGAATTCTTATCCCAAAAGTTGGGATCTTTGGGTTTATCAAACACTAGATTTCTATAGTTATTGAATATTTTGTCTTGTGAATCTAACCTATTCCATTGATCATCTAATCTATTTCTTAACCAATGCAAAATGGTTTTTGTGACTGCTGCTTTATAATATAGTTTTACATCAGGTACAGCTAGGCTACCTTCATTTGATTTTTTTTTCATTAATTCCCTTGAGATTCTCAACCTTTTATTCTTCCATATGAATTTTGTTGTTATTTTTTTTTTAGATCATTAAAATAGTTTCTTGGGAGTCTCATTGGTATAGCACTAAATAAATAGATTAGGGAGTATTGTCATCTTTATTATATTCGCTTGGCCTATCCAAGAGCACTTAATATTTTTCCAATTATTTAATTCTGACTTTATTTGTATGGAATGTATTTTGTAATTTTACTCATATAATTCCTGACTTTCCTTTGGTACATAGATTCCCAAATATTTTATACTATTGACAGGTATTTTGAATGGAATTTCTCTTTGTATCTCTAGCTGTTGGATTTTGTTAGTGATGTATAAAAAAAATTCTGAAGATTTATGTGGATTTATTTTGTATCCTGCAACTTTGTTAAAGTTATGAATTATTTCTAATAGCTTTTTAGTACAATCTCTGGGATTCTCTACATATACCATGCTGTGCTGAGTCACTCTTGGTGGGTTTGGCCAGGTGCTAAGAGATCCTAGCTCTTTAGGGTTATAGTCTTTACCCCGTGTGTTTTTAGGTTCTCTGCATGTCTACTGGCTTGCTGCCAGGGCAAAGTATCCAAAACTATAGTAAAGCTCTCCCTGCAGAGACGGTTGAGATTGGCTGGTTGGAGCCAAGATGGTGGAGAAGGCACAAGCGACTTTCTAAGCTCCTCTCATTCCCCTCATAACCAACTACTTAATCCAGCCTCAATAATAGCTCTTCAATGCTTAAATTCATGAAGATCAGAAGCATACAACATACCAGCAGAAGTTAATCTGGAAGATCGCCAGGAAAGGTTTGTCCTGAGGGGCCAGGAACAGACTAGTCCAAGCAGTGAGAGATTAGCATCCTGAGCAGACCTGGGCCAGGGTGATCTCTGTGGCTAGAGAAGTTATAGAGACCACTCTGCTATAGGCTAACTACTCTGCCTTGATTACAAAGCAGTAAACTGACAGAGAAATTAAAGCCTAAAACAGAGGGTACTCTAAAAAATGCCAGAACCCAACAAGATCTGGCTATAACTATTCAAACCCCAAAGTGACTCAGGCAGACTGAAATGCATCCTGCAGCCATAGCCTACAGCCACATGCTGCAGTTCCAGGCTTTTGCAGGGGCAGTTACAAACCCAAAGAGCAGGGGGGCACAGCCTGGGCAGCCTCTAATCAGCACAGTGGGGGCGCGGCCTGGGGCAATAGTACTTCTTCAGCAGAACTGTGCTTCCCAGGATAGAGACACTTCTGGTCCCTGCAAATCCATTCACTGCTCAATTGCTAATACCCACAGCCACAGGGTGGGATTTGGCTTGAGATAGTGAAACTCTCACTTCTCAGCGTCTAGCCCCAGGGCAGTCATTATCTCACACAGCTGGGTTCTTTTAAGGGCACTTTCCCAGCTCTGTCCTGCAGGCCTTAGTTACTTCCAGGTGGGGAACTCTTTCCCAGAGCACTCCAGTACCTCACTGCTTTTTGCAGCTGGCTAGCAGCACAGCTACCCATCCATACACTTTTCACTACTTTGTAGAAGAAGCTGATAACCTCCTGGCCTTGAAGACAGACCCTACAGGCTTTAACAAAATGAGTAAGAAAATCAAAAGGACAATTGATAGTTTCTATTCAGAAAAAGAACAGCTTTTCAACCCTGAAGAGACTAATAGCAGACAGTCTCCAGACAATATTTGGTCCCCAATACAAAAGGCTCTCCTAGAAGAGACTATTAAAAACCTTAAAAGAGAACTAGAAGCAAAATGAGGAAAGGAAAGAGAAGCTATGCAAGAGAGTACAGAAAAGACATATAAGTCACTAAAAGAAAAATTTGATAAAGTGGAAACAGAAAACAATTTCCTGAAATGTGAATTGGAAAAGGTAAAAAAAAAACTCCAAGAAGTTCAGGGAAACAGAATTTGTGAATTGGAGAAAGAAAATAACTCACTCAAAAAAATAGTGAAATGGAAAAAAATTCCATAGAGCAAAATGACTCATTTAAAAACTCAATTGGACATATACAAAAAGAAGTAAAAAAAAAGCTAATGAAGAAAAGAACTCACTAAAAATCAGAACTGAACAAATAGAAATGACTAATTCATTGAGACAGGAAGAATCAGTCAAGCAAAACCAAAAAAAAAAAAAAAAGAAAGATTGGAAAAACATGTCAAATATATACTTGGAAAAACAACAGACCTGGAAAATAGATCTAGGAGAGAAAACCTAAGGATCATTGAACTACCCGAAAATTATGATGAAAAAAAGAGCCTAGATACTATTTTACAGGAAATCATTAAAGAGAACTGGCCAGAAGTAATAAAACCAGAAGGTAAAATAGGCGTTGAATGAATCCATCGAACAACTTCTGAAAAAGACCCTAAAATAAAGACTCTGAAAAATATTGTGACCAAACTTCAGAATTTTCAGACTAAAGAAAAAATTCTACAGGCAGCCAGGAAAAAACAGTTCAAATACCAAGATGCCACAACAAGTGTCATACAAGCTCTGGCTGCTTCAACATTAAAGGATTGAAGGACCTGGTGTTTAATATTCAGAAAGGCAAAAGAACTTGGAATGCAGCCAAGAATAAACTACCCAGATAAGCTGAGCATTTTTTTCCATGGAAGAAGATGGACATTGAATGAAACAGAGGAATTCCATCTGTTTCTAGAGAAAAAAACCAGAGTTAAACAAAAAATTTGATCTCCAACAACAGGACTCAAGACAAATAGAAAAAGGTAAAAGCAACTCTTGAGAACTGTATTTCTGTTGTGGATATACATAAAAATCACGTGTATAATTTGATTTTACCGATATAGCATAAAAAAGGGAAGTAGAAATGGAAAGGGGATAATGTCAGAAAAAGGGGAAAGGGGAAAATAAAAAGAGGGAAACTACATGTGATGATGAGGCAAAGGAAACCTATCATATCTGAGGGAACTTGGAGGGGGGAGGAACATTGTGCGAATCTTACTCTCATCAGAGTTGGCTCAAAGAGGAAATAATTGACACATTTGTTTTACAGAGAATCTTCTCTCACCTCATTAAAAAGTGGGAGAGGAAAAGGGAAAAGGAAAAAGAGTAATAAGGGAAGGGTACAAGAAAGGGGAAGGGATTTAAAGGGAGTATGAAGGGATACTAAAGAGAGAGAGTTAGTTGATGCAAAACCAATAAGTTTAATACTAAGGAAGGGGGGAAGGAGAGCAAGAAAAAGAAAAGCATAATCTGGGGATATTAGGATGGCAGGAAATACAGAATTAGTAATTTTAACCGTAAATGTGAATGGGATGAACTCCCCCATAAAGAGGAGGCAGATAGCAGACTGGATCAAAAGTCAGAAACCTACAATATGTTGTTTACAGGAAACACATTTAAAGCAGGGTGATGCATACAGAGTAAAAGTAAAAGGCTGGAGCAGTCTATTATGCTTCAGGTGAAGTCAAAAAAGCAGGGGTAGCCATCCTTATCTCAGATCAAGCAAAAACAAAAATTGATCTAATTAAAAGAGATAATGAAGGAAACTATATCTTGCTAAAAGGTACTATAGACAATGAAGCAATATCAGTATTAAACATATATGCACCGAGTGGTATAGCATCTAACTTCCTAAAGGAGAAGTTAAGAAAGTTACTAGAAGAAATAGACAGCAAAACTATAATAGTGAGAGATCTCAATCTTGCACTCTCAGATTCAGATACATCAAACCACAAAACAAATAAGAAAGAAATTAAAGAGGTAAATAGAATATTAGAAAAATTAGGCATGATAGGTCTCTGGAGAAAACTGAATGATGACAGAAAGGAATATACTTTCTTCTCAGGAGCTTATGGAACCTACAGAAAACTGACCATATATTAGGATATAAAGACCTCAAAATTAAATGCAGGAAGGTTGAAATAGTAAATGCTTTTTTTTTCAGATTATAATGCAATAAAAACTACATTCAACAAAAAGTTAGGTGTAAATAAATAAAAAATAATTGGAAACTAAATAATCTCATCTTAAAGAATGATTGGGTGAAACAGCAAATTATAGACACAATTAATAACTTCACTCAAGATAATGACAACGCTGAGACATCATACCAAAATTTGTGGGATGCAGCCAAAGCAGTAGTAAGGGGAAACTTTATATCCTTAGAGGCTTACTTGAACAAAATAGAGAAAGAGAAGTTCAATGAATTGGGTTTGCAGCTTAAAAAGCTAGAAAAAGACCAAATTCAAAACCCCCAATCAATTACTAAACTTGAAATTCTAAAATTAAAAGAAGAAATTAATAATATTGAAAGTAAAAAAAAAAACTATTGAACTAATAAATAAAACTAAGAGTTGGTTTTATGAAAAAACCAATAAAATTGATAAATGTATGATAAATTTGATTAGAAAAAGGAGAGAGGAAAATCAAATTAGTAGTCTTAACAATGAAAAGGGAGAACTTTCCACCAAAGAAGAGGAAATTAACGAAATAATAAGGGATTACTTTGACCAACTTTATGCCAATAAATTTGATAACTTAAGCGAAATGGATGGCTACCTCCAAAAATATAGGTTTCCCAGCTTATCAGAGGAGGAAGTAAATTGCTTAAATACTCCCATTTCAGAAAAAGAAATAGAACAAGCTATTAATCAACTCCCTAAAAAAAATTCCCAGGACCAGATGGATTTCATGTGAATTCTACCAAACATTCAAAGAACAATTAGTCCCAAAGCTTTATAAACTATTTGAAAAAATAGGGAATGAAGGAGTCCTACCAAATTCCTTTTATGACACAGACATGGTACTGATACCTAAACCAGGTAGGTTGAAAACAGAGAAAGAAAATTATAGACCAATTTTCCTAATGAATATTGATGTTAAAACCTTAAATAAAATATAAGCAAAAAGACTCACAGAAAATCATGCCCAGGATAGTACACCACGATCAAGTAGGATTTATACCAGGAATGCAGGGCTGGTTCAATATTAGGAAAACTATCAGTATAATTGACCATATTAATAACCAAATTAACAAAAAACATATGATCATCTCAATAGATGCAGAAAAAGTATTTGATAAAATCCAACATCCATTCCTATTAAAAACACTTGAGAGTATAGGAATATATCGACTTTTCCTTAAAATAATCAGTAGCATCTATTTAAAACCATCAGTAAGCATCATACGTAATGGGGACAAACTGCAACCATTCCCAATAAGATCAGGAGTGAAACAAGGTTGCCCACTATCACCATTACTATTTAATACTGTATTTGAAATTCTAGCTTTGGCAATAATAGCTGAGAAAGAGATTAAAGGAATAAGAATAAACAATAAGGAAACCAAATTATCACTCTTTGCTGATGATATGATGGTATACTTAGAGAACCCCAGAGATTCTACTAAAAAAGTTATTAGAAATAATCCACAACTTTAGCAATGTTGCTGGTTATAAAAAAACCCCACAACATTCTTATATATCACTAACAAAATCCAACAGTCAGAGTTACAAAGAGAAATTCCATTTAAAGTAACTACTGATAGTATAAAATATTTAGGAATCTATCTGCCAAGGGAAAATCAGAAACTTTATGAGCAAAATTACAAAACACTTTCCACACAAATTAAGTCTGATCTAACCAACTGGAATAATATTAAATGCTCTTGGATTTGGTGAGCCAATATAATAAAGATTACAGTACTACTTAAACTAATCTATTTATTTAGCACTATACCAATCAGACTTCCCAAAAACTATTTTGATGACCTAGAAAATATAAAACAAAGTTCATATGGGAAAACAAAAGGTCAAGAATTTCAAGGGAATTAATGAAAAAAAAATCAAATGAAGGTGGCCTAGCTGTACCAGATCTAAAATTATATTATAAGGTAGCAGTTATTAATACCATCTGGTATTGGCTAAGAAATAGACTAGTTGATCAATGGAATAGGTTAGGTTCAAAGGACAAAACAGCCAATAACTTTAATTATCTAGTGTTTGAAAAACCCGAAGATCCCAGTTTTTGTGATAAGAATGCATTATTTGACAAAAATTGCTGGGAAAATTGGAAATTAGTATGGCAGAAAGTAGGCATTGACCCACACTTAACACTGTACACCAAGATAAGGTCAAAATGGGTTCATGATCTAGGCATAAAGAATGAGATTTTAAATACATTGGAAGAGCAAAGGATAGTTTACCTCTCAGACCTGTGGAAGAGGAAGGAATTTATGACCAAAGAAGAACTAGAAATCACTATTGACTACAAAATAGAAATTTTTGACTATATCAAATTGAAAAGTATTTGTATAAAAAAACTAATGCAGGCAAGATTAGAAGGGAAACAATAAACTGAGGAAAACATTTTTACAGTCAAAGGTTCTGATGAAGACCTCATTTCCAAAATATATAAAGAATTAACTTTAATTTATAAGAAATCAAGCCATTCTCCAATTGATAAATGGTCAAAGGATATGAACAGACAATTTTCAGATGATGAAATTGAAACTATTACCACTCATATGAAAGAGTGTTCTAAATCACTATTGATCAGAGAAATGCAAATTAAGACAACTCTGAGATACCACTACATACCTGTCAGATTGGCTAGAATGACAGGGAAAGATAACGCAGAATGTTGGAGGGGATGTGGGAAAACAGGTACACTGATACATTGTTGGTGGAATTGTGAACACATCCAGCCATTCTGGAGAGCAATTTGGAACTATGCCCAAAAAGTTATCAAACTGTGCATACCCTTTGATCCAGCAGTGTTTCTACTGGGTTTATACCCCAAGGAGATACTAAAGAAGGGAATGGGACCTGTATGTGCCAAAATGTTAGTGGCAGTCCTGTTTTGTAGTGGCTAGTAGCTGGAAAATGAATGGATGCCCATCAATTGGAGAATGGTTGAGTAAATCGTGGTATGTGAATGTTATGGAATGTCATTGTTCTGTAACAAACAACCAGCAGGTTGAATACAGAGAAGATTGGCGAGACTTACACAAACTGATGCTGAGTGAAATGAGCAGAACCAAGAGATCATTATATACCTCAGCAACTATCCTGTATGAGGATGTATTCTGATGGAAGTGGACTTTTTCAACAAAGAGAAGATCTAACTTAGTTTCAATTGATCAAGGATGGGCGGAAGTAGCTACACCCAAAGAAAGAACACTAGGAAATGAATGTAAACTGCTTGCATTTTTGCTCTTCTTCCCGGGTTATTTATACCTTCTAAATCCTATTCTCCCTGAGCAACAAGAGAACTGTTCAGTTCTGCACACATATATTGTATCCAAGATGTACCGTAACTTATTTAACATGTATAGAACTGGTTGCCATCTGGGACAGAGGGTGGTGGGAGGGAGAGGAAAAATCGGAACAGAAGTGAGTGGAAGGGATAATGTTGTAAAAAGTTACCCTGGCATGGGTTATGTCAAAAAGTTATTAAAAAACAAAAAACAAGAAATGGCTGAGATCATATCCCACTCTCCTCAGGTCTGTTCATCTGTAAATTGCCTGCTGTGCTCTCACTGCAACTGCCTGCCCTCAGCCTGGGCCCAATTTAAAACTGTCCCCTCCCTTGAGCAAAAGCAGACCTTTTCTGGCGAATTTCAAGGATGTCTTCTCTTGGTATTTATTTGTGGGTTTTTTTTTTTCAGTCAAGTACTAATTCCTGGGCTTGTCATAGAATAAATTCTAAGAGAAAACGCAGAGCTTAAGTAAATGTGTGGTTCTCTCCACCATCTTGGCCACTTGCTCCTATTTTTTCATTCTTTATACTTTATATTTTGTTTGATTATTTCTTGGTCTCTTATGCCTTCACTGGCTTTCCCTTGCACAATTCTAATTTTCAAAGAGCAATTTTCCTTTTTTGGACTCTGGATCTTCTTCTTCTTTTTTTTTTTTTTCACTAGTTGATAACATTTCTTTTCATAATCTTTTTATTGTACTTTTTTTTTTTACTTTCTCTTTTCAATTTTTTCCCTCATTCTTTCATTTGATTTTTGAAGGCTTTTTTGGTCATTTCACCATTCATCATGACTCTCTGAGGTAGGACATACTTCTATTTACTTCAGTGTACTCCTCTGAAGAAGAACTCCAGTCTTTACTATTCCCATAGCAACTTTCCAAGGTTAGGTTCTTCACCTTTACCTGCTCATTTAAAAAAATCCCCAACAAAAACAACTTAGTTCCATCACCTCTTGTACTGGGGTGGTGAGTGGTGCCTCTGATTTCATTTTAGTTCTCTCCTTTAGTCTAGATCCCCTAAAACAAGAATTCTATCCTCCTGTAAGTGACCACAGTGAGCAGTTATCCTGCCCCACTGCTTCTCTACTTAATGGCTATATGTTTGTTTCTATGTCCCAGCAGAAAAACTGGACCTAACATTCCTTATCAGCAGAGGTTTCATTAATCTTCTTGGAGTCAGACTTTCACCTTCCCATGTTGCATGGGAGGTTCCTGTGATTCCTTCTGACCCTACCTCTGAACCCATAGAGCTTCAGGGTTTCCCACTTGCTGTTTCAATAGAGCTAGCCTGAAGGTGTTTACACTTCACCATGATTAAACTTCAGCTCTGAGTCTTTTTTCCAATCCTTTTTAGTTGTTTCCTGAGGACTCCTGTTGTACATCAAGTCTTATTTGTTTTTCATTAGTCTACATTTGCCCTAACATGCAATTTTCTTTTGTTTATGGGGGAAATTTGGAGGACTTGAAACTTTCTGACCTACTCCACCATCAACAGAGAATCCTTTCTCCATTCTAACTTTTAAATAATTGTTTTTTGTACTTCCTTTTCCATTTAGTCAATTGTATTTTTCTAGGAGTAATTTTCTTTAGTGGATTTTTATATCTCCTTTTCCATTTGACTAATTGTACTTTTTAAGCAGTTATTTTCTCTTTCTAAGCTATTTACTCTTTTTTCCTCATAAATCTCTTGATTCACTCTCATTTCTTTCCTCACTTTTTATTCCATGTCTCTTCGATGATTTTTAAATCATTTTTGAGCTCTTCTATGAGTTCTATCTTGGCTTGAGACCACTTCTCATTTTTTTTTAGTGGTTTTGCAGATAGGTGTTTGACTTCTCCTTTTCAAAGTTTTGGGTCTCAATCTTCTATATCACCATAATAACTTTCCATGCTCAGATTCTTTGTTGTTGTTACTGTTTTGCTCATCTTTTCGGCCTTTCTCTCTCTTTTAAATTTGAACTTTGTTCCTAGTATGAAAGTGGTGGTGTCTTAGGCTTCTTGCATCAGGAGCTGTAGGCCATATTTATTTACTTGATGCTGAACTTATGTCATCGTGATTCCCACTGGGTACCCTCCTATCTGGTACTTCACTGGGTGGAGCTGGACATAGCAGGCTGTGATGAAGCTAATGTGAGTGTTTCTGCATTTCCCCAGAGTTACATTGAAGTGTATTCTGGAGTCTGCCCGCTCCCAGGGCTATAATGAGGCATGGAGGGAGGGGCTGGTGTGAGCGTTTACTTTTTCTGCATACTAGTGTTCAGGATGTTACACTGGTTTGCTAAAGTGGGATTAGCTGCTGACTTACTGGAATGCTTCCTGTCCTGGATTCTGTTCCCCTTATACTTGAATGACTCACATCTTTATTGATAATCTTTCAAGTTTATTGGGCTAAAAGATCATTTCAATCATATAAGGGACATAGAATAAACATTGGTAAAGGATATGAATGACACAAGAGATTAATGAAACAAGAGAAAAGCTTAGAAAGAGAAAACAACTTCTTAATTGTTTAATTAAATGATTGTTCATTTTGCTGCTCCAGACTTTATTTTGTGATACTATTTTGTAGTTGTTTGGAGGTGGACGGGGGAAAATTATGATGATTTACTCCTTATTCTACCTTTCTGTTCCTAGAAGTCTTTTGCCTTCTTTATTTGTATTCTGAGTTCTTTGCACTTTTAATGTGATAACTAAAAACAATTTATGGTTTTGATTAGTTCTTTAGTACTTGAAGTCTTACTTTCTGGTTAATGTATCAATTTTTCCCCTTTCCAAAAAACTCTGGATTGTTACTATAATGTTCCTGGGTATTTTCATTTAAGAGTTTCCTTCAGAAGATGATTAGTAGATTGTAAGGGTTAAAAAGCCTCTGGGAGCAAGGAATATGGCTCAAGGTATGTGGGAGGACCTGAGAGATGAGAGGTACTGAGGCCTAGGGGAGTCCTACATGGAGGTGGGGCTTAGCTCCAAGAGGCGGTGCCTGACCTCAGGTACCACGTCTCCCTCCTTAGCATTCTCAAAGCCTAGCATGCCTCCTTCCTTCTTCTTGGGCCAATCCTATTATGACCTTCCCATCCTGGTTCTTAAAGGACCTCCCCTTCTTGTGCATCCTCAAGGTGGTATAAATATATGCTATCTAAGAATAAAGTTCTCTTTCTTTTCACCCCTACCTCCTGATGGTCTGTCTCTGTGGGATCCAGGTTGGTGCCCAAAGATAGGTAAGTGTGGCCTAGTGATGTCATCAGTGGACAGGCATTAAGAGTAGCTCAAAGGGGAGCTACAAGGCTAGGCTAGCGTTAGGAGATGCTACAATAGATTCTTTACATTTCTGCTTTACCCTCTTGTTCTAAGAGATCTAAATACTTTTAAGATTTCTTGAAATATAATGTATAGATTGTTGGGGGATTTTTGGTGGGGGTGATGATTGGGAGGAGCATAGTATTTAGATAGCATAATAATTCTCAATTTTTTCTTTACTAAATTCCTTTTCTAGATCAGTTCCTTTTACAATGAAATATCTTATATTTTCTTCTATCTTTGAGATTACTTTTTATAACTCTTGCACTAAGATTTCAATTCCCTTGCCAATTCTTTCTTCCATAGCTCTCATTTCCTTCCATTTTTATCCTAACATTATAATTTTCATTTCTTAAAACATTTTAATGCTTTTAAAAAATCCCTTCATTAATCTGTTCCAGGAGTTATGCCCAAAGTGGGTTTTCCTCTCAAGTATTGCATGTAGAATTTCTAGTCATTCCCTCTTATACATTTGGATCTTGAGCTACTGACACTTATTTGTATATTGAACTACTCCTTGGATTCTTTTTATGTAGTTAGTCTTTGTGGGCTTTCCTATTTATCATATTTACTTCCTAATGTCAAAGTTAAGGGTGGACTTAGCCACACTTTTGGAGGGAAAGTTAAAGGTCGTCTTGATGCCTTCTTGAAGTTATTAAGTGTTTTTTAAAATTTTTTTTAATTTAATAGCCTTTTATTTACAGATTATATGTATGGGTAATTTTACAGCATTAACAATTGCCAAACCTCTTGTTCCAATTTTTCACCTCTTACCTCCCCACCCCCTCCCCCAAATGGCAGGATGACCAGTAGATGTTAAATATATTAAAATATAAGTTAGATACACAATAAGTATACATGACCAAACTGTTATTTTGCTGTACAAAAAGAATCAGACTCTGAAATATTGTACAATTAGCTTGTGAAGGAAATCAAAAATGCAGGTGGGCAAAAATATAGGGATTGGGAATTCAATGTAATGGTTTTTAGTCATCTCCCAGAGTTCTTTCTCTGGGCGTAGCTGGTTCAGTTCATTACTGCTCCATTGGAAATGATTTGGTTGATCTCATTGCTAAGGATGACCAGGTCCATCAGAACTGGTCATCATATAGTATTGTTGCTGAAGTATATAATGATCTCCTGGTCCTGCTCATTTCACTCAGCATCAGTTCGTGTAAGTCTTTCCAGGCCTTTCTGAAATCATCCTGTTGGTCATTTCTTACAGAACAATAATATTCCATAATATTCATATACCACAATTTATTCAGCCATTCTCCAACTGATGGACATCCATTCAGTTTCCAGTTTCTAGCCACTACAAAAAGGGCTGCCACAAACATTCGTGCACATACAGGTCCCTTTCCCTTCTTTATGATCTCTTTGGGATATAAGCCCAGTAGTAACACTGCTGGATCAAAGGGTATGCACAGTTTGATAACTTTTTAAGCATAATTCCAAACTACTCTCCAGAATGGTTGGATTCATTCACAACTCCACCAACAATGCATCAATGTCCCCGTTTTCCCGCATCCCCTCCAACAATCATCATTATTTTTCCTGTCATCTTAGTTAATCTGATAGGTGTGTAGTGGTATAGAGTTGTCTTAATTTGCATTTCTCTGATTAATAATGACTTGGAAGGTATTAAGTGTTGTGGCATTTTAAAATCTCAGGGACATTCTGGGGACCTTCAAAGTTTTAGTACTTTCTAAGTGGTGTAATCCAGGATAATGGATTCCCATTTATTCTGAACTCTGCAAATTTCAGACAAGAATTTTGGCCAAATCAATTACATTATTCTATTAGACTTTGCCCCTAGCATGTTCTAAAGGTTGAGAAAAACAGAACTGCAAGACTCCTTTTTGGTCTGGGATTACTGCCCTGACTATTCTTCATTAGTCTAGACTAAATGTTGTTAACTGAGATAACTTTCTTTTTGAGCATTCTAAGAAAAACAATGACTTTTGACCATAAAACTTCATGTTCCTTGGCATACCACCCAATGAGAATTCCTGGACGAGTGATTCAGAACTGGTTATTGGGCAACAAAGTTGCCAGCTGGAACTTGTCCTGATTGTAGCAGCCTAGCATAAATTTAGTATTGCTCAATATGTGTCTGATGCCTCCTCTTGTTTTGATACACAGCTTCTTTCTGGGCATAAGCCTACTCCTGGTGTGCTCTTGCCATTACCTAATCCCCAGTGTCTGTAGAACTCTCCATATGTTTCTCTATACGTACCTGATATGTACAAAGGAATCACTGAGTCCTTTTCTAGAATTATCAATCAGGATTCAGTAGAATACATTTTCTGGTTCTGGTAAATGACGTTGGTGGATGAAAGCTTAGCCACCCACCACTTTTTCTAGTCTTTTCAGACCTATTGTTAAGGAAGATAAATTTAACATTTGAGTGGAGGATAAATTGGAGTAAAGCAAAACTTAAAGTACATTGATCAACCAAATGACCATTATTAGAAATGAAAGGGAGGAATGTAACAATCAATGAAGTGAAATTAAAAAAAATATATTAGGCTTTTGTTCAATTAGATGCTAGTAAACCTGACAATCTAAAAGAAATGGATGCATATTTACAAAACTAGAAACTGTTCAGATTAAAAATAGAGGACATGGAAGAGTTAAATAGCATTGTCTTAGATAATGCAAAAGGAAGTGAACAGAACTAGAGCACTGAAAACAGCAACAGAAAAATTATAAGGAAGATCAACTATGAAAGTCTTAGCTACTGTAAACAATATAATGGTCTAATATAATTACAAAGAGTCCATGATGAATATTGCTATTCATCTACAAAGAGAAATCTGCTGAATTCTAAATGCAGATTGAAGGATTTTTTTTTAAATTCTTTATTTTCCTAAGTTGTTTTTTTGCAAGTTTACTAATTTGGATTTGTATAACTTCATATGTTTTGTTATTTAATTAGTTGTTTCTAACTTTGTGAACCCATTTTGAGGTTTTCTTGGCAAAGATGCTGGAGTGGTTTGCAACTTCCCTCCAGCTCATTTTTTATGAGAGGGAACTGAAGCAGACAGGGTTAAATAATTTGTCAAGGACCACATAGATACTAAGTGTTTGAGTCCAGATTTGAACATAGATCCAACTGAGATCCTTCTGACTTCAAGGCTAGTATTCTATTTATTGTACTATCTTACAAAGTGCTTTCCTTCTTAAAGACAGGTGAGGTAGGTACAGATATGACATTTAAAAAGCTGATGAAATAATTTCTGAGTAGTTATTCATTTTATTAAAATCATTAACATATTACCAATAAAATGGGTGAGTGAGTCTTAAAAATCTTAGTCTTAGTCTTACTCTTAAAAGTCAAAGACAAATCAAAATGGTGGACTTACATCTTGGATAAGTGGGTGTTCCTAAGGGTGGCAACCAACTCTAATTGATTAACAACTAATGAGAAAAAATGAATATTACAATTTGAGGTGGAACTATGCTAATAAAGGGCTGGGAAATTAACTTGCATTGTGTCATTTACTTTCAAATCACTCCCAACCTCAGGGAAATCTAGACAAAGGGTCTATATCCCCCTCCCAAAGATGGGCAGAGGACAATGGACTGGAAGTTTCATCTTAAATTAAATTCCTTGTAGAGGTGGGTAGATTAGCAAAACCTAGATTTAGTAAAATGTTGATCACATCTATTATCAATCCAAAGCAGAACCTTGGAATAAGGGCTTTAAAAAAAGAGAACTTTGGATTTTCCTTTTATTACTAATCATTTTCCCCCCTCAGAGAAGGAATGTGGAACTTAAAAAGTTAAAAATCTTTACATATGCTTGTGAAATATTTAAGGAAATAGATAAAAATGTTTTTATAAAGAAAAGAAATGGAAGCAAAAATATAAATATAGCATGGTTTCATTTAAAAAAAGTATGACAGACTTAGCTGATATATGTATTTTTTTTTGGCAGTTAATACATTGGGAGAATAAAATGCTCTAGTTTATAGTTTACATAGATTTTAGTAAAGTATTATAGTATTTTATATTATTATTATTATGGAAAATATGGTGAGATGTGTCCAAAAACATAGTACATTTAAAACTGGTCAAACAAGACTAATGCAGAAATATGTCAAATAGCTTGCCATTTCAGGGAACAGAGAAAAAGAGAGCGAGAATTAGGAACTCAATATTTTTTTAAAAGAATGTTAAAGTCGTTTTTATATATAATTGAAAAAAATATTAAATAGAGGAAAAAACTAGTTGAAAGGCCATGCTCTATTTATAGTCTATTTTTAAGATTCAGTATCAGATGGTTTCCAGATGCCCAAAGATCTATCCTTAACTCTGTACTTTGATAGTCTGATGATAAAATTTGCTGGTGACAAGAGAGGAATAGCTAAGATATCGTAATATAAATTCAGAATCCAAATATATCTTGACAAGCTCAGAGACTCAGCTAAATTTATTAAGATGAAATTATGAGAGATACATGTAAAGACTCACACTTGGATTTAATAATTCAACTTCAGAAGCATAAGATGAGAGAGACATAGATAACATTTTGTATGAAATAAATTGGTTGGTTTTAATGGACTGAAAGCTTGATAAAAGCCAACAATGTAATTTGACTGTCAAAAAAGTTAATGCAGTCTTGGCCTTTAAGAGGCATAACTTTCAGGAGTAAAGAATTGATAGCACTTCTTTATTCTGTCCTAGGCCAGTTCAGTGGAGCAATGGCTAGAGTATCAAGTATAGAGTCAGGAAGACCCAAGGTTCAAATTCAGCCTTATGCACTTACCAGCTACATGATCCTTGGCTCATCACTTATTCCTCTTTGCCTCAGTGTTTAAACACTTCAATATCTTTACAAAGAAAACCCCAAGTGGAAACAGTCAGCCATGATTGAAATAACTGAATGACAAATTCTGTTTTACTCAGAACACATTTGGAGCATTGTGTTTTCTTTGGGGTGTCACAATTTAGGAAGAGTATCAATTAGGTCTCTAGAGAAGGGGAACTAGAATGTTAACATCCCTAAAGTCTAAGACCTGTTAATTAGTTCCAGTTAGAAAAACTGTTTAGAAAGGAGAATAGATGATTTATAGAGAAAGATTTATATTAATGATTGTTTTAAAATATGTGAAGAGCTGTAATGTAGAAAAGGGATTAGAAGACAGTACTAGGAACAATGGGAGAAAGTTGTAGACAAAGGCTTGCTAGAGTAGTTGCTGATTCTAAAATTCAGTGATTTGAGGACATGTTAATAACGGCATAAAGCCAGCTTTAAATTTGTTTGTGCTACTTACTAGTCTCCATATCTTGTCTAAAAGATTGGATTCAGATATTTTGTCAAATGTTTTGCAGAAAACAAAAAACAGTGTATCTAAAACTTTTCCTTGTTCTAATCTAATTTCCTTGCCCTAAAAAAGAAAGAAAAATAACAAATAAAAATAAAAAAGCACAATCCTTCTAATATGAATTGGATTGATTTTGGAGAAATGATTACCATTAAAAATAATTTTCACAAATCATCTTTTTGAGAATATCTTCTAGAATTTCGAAAGGATTAGAATTTAAACTCAATTTGTTAAGGGATTATGATGATAACTAGGTGAGTGGAAAAAATGGAGATGTTGGGGGGATTTAATAGGAAATAAAAACAGAACAGAGTGTTTTGGCAAGGAACAAACCGCCATTCCAAACAGGCAGAATAATTAATTAAAATCAATAAAATCATTTCTTTCAATTGAAAATGTGATTTTTTTTTTAGTACTTTTATTTTTGCTCCACAGTCTCCAATTCTATCTTTCAAAGAATGCAAATCCAAGTCATAAAGAATGAAATAGGGCATTCAAATTTCCTGTGCTTCTGTATCATGCAAAGAGCAATGTACAACTTTTTTTTTTTTTTTTTGGTTTGCTTTCAACTAATAATTAATTTAATGCAGAAGAAACCAGTGTTTTTCCCCCCTTCACTCACATTCTGGCTATGATGTAAAATTTGGACATGACATATAATCCTTTGATTCATATTTCTCACTAGATCTATTGTAAATTGTATTCAATTTGAAATGTGTGCATCACTGAATTCTAATAGATACTTCATTTCTTGGTTCTATAAAACTTTCCTATAATGAATAAGGGGAAGATTAGAAGGGAAGCAATAAATTGGGAAAACATTTTTACAGTCAAAGGTTCTGATAAAAGCCTCGTTTCCAAAATATATAGAGAATTGACTCTAATTTATAAGAAACAAGCCATTCTCCAATTGATAAATGGTCAAAGGATATGAACAGACAATTCTCAGCTGAAGAAATTGAAACTATTTCTAGCCATATGAAAAAAAATGCTTCAAGTCATTATTAATCAGAGAGATGCAAATTAAGACATACTACTTATGGTGGTACCACTGAGATACCACTACATACTTGTCAGATTGTTTAGAATGACAGGGAAAGATAATGTGGAATGCTGGAGGGGATGTGGGAAAACTGGGATACTGATACATTGTTGGTGGAATTGTGAATACATCCTGCCATTCTGGAGAACAATTTGGAACTATGCTCAAAAAGTTATCAAATTGTCCATACCCTTTGATCCAGCGGTGTTATTACTGGGCTTATATCCCAAAGATATTTTAAATAAGGGAAAGGGACCTGTATTTGAAAGAATGTTTGTGGCAGCCCTCTTTGTAGTTGGCCAGAAACTGGAAACTGAGTGGATGTCCATCAATTGGAGAATGGCTGAATAAATTATGGCATATGAATATTATGGAATATTATTGTTCTGTAAGAAATGACCAACAAGATGATTTCAGAAAGGCCTGGAGAGATCTACACGAACTGATGCTGAGTATAAAAGCAGGACCAGGAGATCATTATATACTTCAACAACAGTACAATATGATGATCAATTCTAATGGACCTGGCCATCTTCAGCAATGAATGAACCAAATCAGTTCCAATGGAGCAGGAATGAATTGAACCAGCTCCACCCAGAAAAAGAACTCTGGGAGATGACTAAGAACCATTACATTGAATTCCCAATCCCTCTATTTTTGTCCACCTGCAATTTTATTTCCTTCACAGGATAATTGTACATTATTTCAGAGTCTGATTCTTTTTGTACAGAAAAATAACTGTTTGGACATGTATACTTATTGTGTATCTAACTTATATTTTAATATATTTAACATCTACTGGTCATCCTGCCATTTGGGGGAGAGGGTAGGGGGAAGGAAGGGAAAAATTGGAACAAAAGGTTTGGCAATTGTCAGTGTTATAAAATTACCCATGCATATAACTTCTAAATAAAAAGCTATAATAATAAAAAAGATACTACACAAGCAGGCATAGACCTGCTTAAAACCATCAAAAAAAATAAAAGGAATGTGATAGAAAGTTTTTTATGTTATTAAGAATATGCATGGATTGAGGAGTCAAGAAGGTAGGGTCTCACCTGAGTTCTCCTCCAAACTCTTTCAAATACATTTAGATAATAATTCTCAACAAATTCTAGTATGGCAAACCTCAAAAAAGACAATATTAAACAATTTTCTCACTTTACATAACTTAAGAGATCAGCAGAGTATGTCTGAGAGGGGAGCCCAGCCCAGCTCAGCCCTTGCAATCAAAGCCCCAGACCCAGAACAAAAGAAGCAGGCTTCATAGTGACTTAATTAATTGCAACTGTTATGGTTTCTAGGTCTCTCAGACCAAAGACACCAAAGACAATTTAGAATGTCAGCAGGAAAAGTCTGTCACATAGGGGTAAGAGTGGTGCACAGTCTAGCAAAGGCTGTGCCAGCACATTCCTGGCACCAGCAAAATAAGAGAAAGTCTTGGGAGCCTCTGAATCAGCAGTGACTGTAACTGCTTTGGGAGTTCTCAGCTTACAGACAGGAATGGGGTTAAACAACTGGTCAGAGGAAGCTAACACTGAGTCAGGACTCTGTTGCTTTCCCCATACTTATGGTTGAAATATACTCCTGGGTGGCAATCTCAGGGAAAGAGAGGAGTAGTAGCACATCAGAGATTGTGACCATAATGGAATAGAGACTTTTCTAACAATTCCAGGGCAGAAAAAGTGCTTCTGGTCACTCAGACCAGGGCATAGGCCAGAAAAGTAACAAACACCTTTCCTTAGATTATCTCACCTTGAAAGAACAAAAAACTCTAGAAGCTCTCTAGAAGTATGTCTGAAAGCAACTGCACAAAACCCCTGACACTTGGTATAGTACACTTCCCATCCTAAAAACAGAGCCCTGTTTGAAGAAAGAGTTAAAATCAAGTAATATATTGGGGAAACAAGCAAGCAACAGCAAAAGATTTTGATCACAGAAAGTTACTCTGGTGACAAAAAAGGTCAAAACACACACTCAGAAGAACATGACAAATTCAAAGCACCTACATCCAAAGCCTCCAAGAAAAATAAGAATTGTTTTCAGGCCACGGAAGAGCCTAAACAGAATTTTGAAAAAAAAAAAAGTAAAAAGAGAAGATTCTAGGAAAGTGATGAAGCAGGTTAGAACAATTCTAACCTCTCCCAATTTCTCCCTTAAGCAAGAAAAAAATAGCAACTTAGCGTGAATATAGAGCGATAAAAACAAAAATAAAGAGTTTAGGAAGAGTCATGGTAGTCCTGGAACATTTGGAGAAGATCTGAAGAAAGATACCAGGATGGAGATTTGACTTGTGTGAAGATTAAATATTTATCTCCAGGATAGTTTCACTGAAATAGCAAGCAGTGATTCCTGGGGCTGGATGGATTGGAAGATAGCCTCAGCTCCAGACATAGGAATGTTCAGCTACTAGACAATGTGAAGAGTTGGGTGTCTGAGTCTGGAAAGACTGACGGAACCTCTGTTGATAAGTCATGCTAGGACCTGCTGTGCTGCCTAGACATGACCCTATGTGAGAAAAAAGCAGCTAATGCCTGGTGAGTGCAAAAGCAGTGGGTCAAGTAAATGGGTAAGGTTTTTAGTTTCAGGTTCCAAGTAAGAGGGCTGAACTGAAAGAAGACCTGAGGTCAGAGGCACTATTCTCTATAAACTAGGACTACAGGTGATTTTACTAACAATCTTCTATATATTAAAATAATGCTCAGGCAAAGGAGAGAGAACATGAACAAAGAATGTAAGTGTGGGAATAGAAAAGACTGTTGTTCATCTTCTGAGGGAGATACAGAGCAAAAAAAAATCTGTCCTTCTCCAGAGAGTAATGTTAAATAATAACCTGTCCCAAAAGAATTCATGGAGGAACTTTAAAAATCAAATGAGAGAGACTGTGGAAAAAAACTAAAAAAAAATCAGGAAAAACAAGATTATAAAAAGAAAGGGAATGAACTAGAAAAGTATATCCAGAATCTTAAGAAAGAAAATGACACTGAAAACTAGAATTAGGGAATAGGAAGGCAGTGGAGTTATAAGACACCAAGAAGTAATAAAATAGAATATAACAAATGAAAATAAATTGAAGAAAATGTGAGAAATGTCATAAGAAAAATTACTGATCTACAGAACAGATCAAGAAGAGAAAAAATATATATATATAATATATATATTATATATATAAATATAACCAAACTATCAGAAAGCTATGATAAACAGAATATTGATAAAAGAATAAAAGAAATAATTAAAGAAAATATGATTAAAATGTGATGAAGTAATAGAATAAAATGGGGAAATAGAAATGTAAGAAGTCCATTGCTCATCACTGACAAATAGCCTATAAGGAAAACCTATTGGAACATTGTAAACAAATTCAGAAACTGCCACTTCAAGGAGAAAAGATTACAAATAACAAGAAAAAAAAAGAATTTGCATATGTCAGAGACATAGAATCACACAAGATCTAGTAGCAGCACATTAAAAGACAGTAGGTCTTGGAACACTGTATATTAAAGAGCAAAGGAACTGGTATTATGACTGTAAATACCATGCCTTGCAAAGTTAAGCATAATCATGAATCAAAAAATATACACTTTGTGAATTTCCAGACTTTCACGATTTTGTGACAAAAAGATCTGGACATAATAAAAAAGATTTGACATATTATATCCAAGAGAAACATAAGGTAAACATCAAAGATTAATTACAAGGGACTAAATAAGGATAAGTATTTTTATTCATGGAAATATATAATTTTTCTAAGATTTTCATTAGTAATTGGGTAGTTCAAAAGAAATATTGGGATAGAACTGAGTTGAATGTGATTCTAAAGAGCAAAGTTGTTTAGGAAAATGGTAAACTAAATAATTTTGTTATATGAATTAGATGCAAAAGAAAGAACAAGCACAGAGGAATTAGATGGGGAGGAGGACTGGTAGTTTTTGGATTCGACTCTCATCTGGAATGGGTTCAATAGGGTATAGGGTAAGCATCCACATACACACACGTGTGTGTACATAAATGCATGTGTATATATGTATATATATATATATAGTGTGCATATATAGAGTTCAATATATATGAATATTTAAAGAAAGATTTTTCAATCATTCTTGATGAAAAGATCAGAGCTAAATAGAAAATTTGATATTCAAACAGAAATCAAAAGGATTATAAAAGGTAAATATGAAAGAGAAATCATAAGAAACTCAATAATGTTAAACTTTTAAAATACCTATATGAAAATATGACACATGTAACTCCTAAGAATCTTATTCATTATTATCTCAATTAAAAGGGATATATAGTCAGAGGTTATTGATGTGTGAAAAATGTGTTGGGATTATCACAAAGAATGTAGGAGGGAGAAAGCAAGGTGCTGAGAAAAGAAAAATGGGGGAAATTATCTCACATAAAAGAGGTGCCTAGGAATGGATTTTTCAAGGGAAGTGGAAATGGAAGTAGAGATAAAACATGAATCTTACTTTGAATTGGTTCAGATCGAAGAATAAATATACACATTCAGTTGAATATATAAAGATATCTTCCCTAAAAGGGAAGTGGGAAGGAAGGGGACATGAGAAAGAAGTGGTGAAAAAAAGGAGCAGGGATTAAGAGAGATAGTGGTCAGAAGTAAACTGACTTTCAAATAGGGACAGACTAAATAGAAAGTATAGATAAAAGGAGATAGGATAGAAGGAAATACATGGTTAGTAATTATAAAAATGAACATGAGAAGGATTAACTCAGCCATAAAACAGAAGAACATAGGAGAATGGATTACAAATCAGAATCCAGCAATATTCTGTTTACAAGAGACACATTTGAAGTAGAAAGACACACACAGAGGTAAAATAAGAGACTGGAACAAAAGCTAATATACTTCAATTAAAGTAAAAAAGACAGGAGTAACAATTATCATCTCAAACCAAACAAAAGCAAAATTAATCTTAGTTAAAAGAAATAATTAGAGAACCTACATTTTGCTAAATGGTGCCTGAGAAAATACTTAACTTACTTTGCAACTGTTTTCTAATCTGTAAGATGAGCTGGAGGAAAAAAAAAAAGAAATAATTGTATTATCTTTACCAAGAAAATCACAAATGAAGGCTCAGACATGATGGAAAAATGAGTGAACAATCACAAAACCACAAACAATAAAGTGATATTGAATTTTTTACTGCAAGTTTCTTTTATAAAGTCATTTTCAAGTACATAGGTTAACTCAGTCAATTTTATATATGTATATAAACAGACATTTCTTAATTGTAAATGATCAAAGAATATTGTGGTGTTCTTTTCTAAAATATGATCATTCTCTGGGAGTAAGTTTCTTGGGGAGGTTTCTGGAAGCAGCCTTCATTTCAGTAAAGTAATAATCACCTCAAACACAGCCATAGATTTAAATACAATCTTTTATTGTCTCTTCCAAAATAGCCCAGTAAGCTTTCCTTGGTTCCAAGAGCTCTTGTTGCTAGTCTTTTGCCTCTGCCAGCTTCTGCCTCTAGCTCAACTCTGACTCCTGGCAATCTTCTGAACTGACTGACTTCACTGACTCAGTTCCTTTTTATGTTCTTTTAAAGGTGTAAACTCAAAGGTTGATTTCTCCTCCAAGAGTGGGATTGTGGGAGGCGTGAATCTCATTCTTGTGAATTTCATACTGAATTCTGACTTGTGAATCTCCCAAACTTGTGAACTAATGTGTGTGAGCTAATGTGTGAACTCTCAAAGGTGCAAACCCAAGCACACAATCATTGCTTCCATCAATTCCGTGAGTCAAACCTTGTTTCAAGTTCTAGCCCATAACAGAGTATGAATAGTAATTTTTCACAAGAAAAAAAATCAAAGCTTTTTATACAAATCAAAAATGATCTAAATCATCATTGATTAAAAACTGAAAATTAAAGCAACTTTAAGCTATCACTTCACACCTATTGGAACTAACAAATTCTCAAGGGAATATAGAAAAGTTGAATTAGTCCAACCTTTCTGGAGAATAATTTCAAACTATTGCCACAGGGCTATCAAACTGCTTATATCTTTTGACCCAGAAATAATATTACTAGGTCTTCATCCCAGAGATATTAAAGAAAAAGGATGTGGATCTATATGTACAAAGATATATAATTTTTATGGCAAAGAATTGGAAACAAAGAGCTACCCAATAATTTAGCAAAGTAATGAATAAGTTGTGGAATATGATTGTACTAGGAACATTATTTCATAAGAATGGTTTCATAAAAACCTAGCAAAACATATATGAACTAATACAAAGTGAATTTAGCAAAATGGGGAGGTCATTGCATATAGTAACAGCAATATAATGGTGATAAACTGTGTAAAACTTAGCCATATTGATCAATAAAATGATTTAGCACATTTCCAAAGGCCTTATGAGAAAAAAAGTGCTATTTATCTCCAGAGAGAGAAATGATGAATTGAAAGGAAATTGAAGTCTAATCTTCCCACTTTCTATTTCTTGCTTATTTTTGCAAGTTAATATTTTATTTACAAGAAACATATTTAAAGCAGAGTGATGCATACAGAGTAAATGTAATAGGCTAGAACGGGATATATTATGCTTCAGCTGAAGTAGAAAAAAAGCAAGGGTAGCAATTCTGATCTCAGATCAAACAAAAGCAAAAATAGCTATAATTAAAAGAGTTAGGAAGGAGACTATATCTTGTTAAAGAGTACTAAACAAAAATGCACCAAGTAGTATGGCATCTAAATTCCTAGAGGAGAAGTTAAGAGAGCTGCAAGAAGAAATTGACAGGGGGTGATCTCAACCTTACTCTCTCAGAATTAGATAAATTGAACTAAAACCAAAAAAGAAGTTAATGAAATAAATAAAATTTTGGAAAAGTTAGGTATGATAGACCTTTAGAGGAAATTGAATGGAGACAGAAAGGAGTATACATTTTTCTTGACCATTCATGAAAATGACACAAAAATTGACCATATATTAGGGCACAAAAACCTCAAAGTAAAATAAAGAAAAAGCAGAAACAGTAAAGCTGGACAATAAAAATCCAGAACTATATGAACACAATTACAAAACACATTGCACACAAATAAAAACCAGATCTAGTCTCTTGGAAAAATATCACGTGCTCATGGGTAGGCTGAGTTAATACAAGAAAAATGACAATACTAACTAAATTAATCTACTAATTCAATGCCATACCAATCAAAATTCCCCCCAAAATATTTTATTGAGCTAGGAAAAAAAATAATAACAAAGTTCATCAGGAAGAACAAAAGGTCAAGAATTTCAAGGAAATTAAAAAAAAAAATTGTAAATGAAGATGGCCTAGCTTTTGTGACCTAAAACTACATTATAAAGTAGCACTATCAAAACCATTTGGTACTGGCTTAGACATAGAGTTGTTGATCAATGGTTAGGTGCACAGTACAAAATAGTCAATGTCTATAGTAATGTAGTTTTTGTCACACCCAAAGACCTTAGCTTTTGGGATAAGAACTACTACTTGACAAAAACTGCTAGTAAAATTGGAAATTAGTACTGCACGTACTAAGCATTGATGTACATCTGTAACTTCAGGACTAACTCTCTAGAGGATCTTGGAATCAGCCCAAGTCCTTGGTCTTAGTGAAAAAGTGATGAAGGCAGGACAGTCACCACAAGGCTGGTCAAAGCTGGAGTCCCAAATCTTCTCTGTGTCTGTGTCTGTGTCTGAGAGGCTTCTGAGTCTGTGGATGAGAGTGAGTCTTCTGTATCTGAGACTCAGTACAATTATATCACTAGAGCACACTGAGTATGCGCAACCATTACATCACCAAATAGAGAACCATTATCTCACACTGAGTAGGTGCTTAACTATAAGCACCATGCTGTCCTTGATACAAATATATTTTTTCAGAGTTCCAGACTTCTACATCTCCTGCTTTCTTTTGTTTACAGCACAGATGGTCAAGCCCTCCCTGACTTCTCAGGAAGAGAGATGAAAACACCAAAAGATAATGGGGAGTCAAACCAAATATTGGTAGCAGATTGCCTCTGGGCTTAAATTGAAGCAGGTATACATAAATCCATCAGCATGGGAGGTTTTACACAAGCACATAGTAATATAGCTCAGATTAGTAATGATGTAACAAACAACATTAATCAACATAGTGATATAACAAACAATATGAATATACGTGTCCATAAGTCCTAGAAGGAGAGTATATAAAGGTGTTTACTACAACATGGATAAAACACAGACGACCAAAAGATTTATAATGGGTCACATCCATTTGCCAAATTTAATTTGGTCTCAAACCACAATGGTTTTTCCCTGGAGGCAGTGTAGGAGCAAGGAAAGAAAGGCAAACTGTACAGGCTTTTACAATTCTCCTAGCTTCTTCTTGTGTTATCCCAAATTGCAAATGTAAGGCTCAAGCATCCTGATGATATTTAGAATGAGATTCTTGGGCTACCTGAAATAAAGGAGTATTGGCCAACATGGTTAGAAGGCTATCTGCCAAGTAGGCATTGACCCATACTTAACAATGTACACCAAGATAAGGTCAAAATGAGTTCATGACCTAGGCATAAAGAATGAGATTATAAATAAATTGGAAGAACATATGATAGTTAATCTCTCAGACCTGTAGAAAAGGAAGGAATTTATGACCAAAGAAGAACTAGAGATCATTATTGATCACAAAATAGAAAAAAAAATGATTATATCAAATTGAAAAGTTTTTTGTACAAACAAAACTAAAGCAGACACGATTAGAAGGGAAGCAATAAACTGGGAAAATATTTTTACAGTCAAAGGTTTTAATAAAGACCTCATTTCCAAAATATATAGTGAATTCTAATTTATAAGAAATCAAGCCATTCTCTAATTGATAAATGATCAAAGGATATGAACAGACAGTTCTTAGATGAAGAAATTGAAACTATTTCTAGCCATATAAAAAGATACTCCAAGTCATTATTAATCAGAGAAATGGAAATTAAGACAACTCTGAGATACTACTACACATCTGTCAGATTGGCTAGAATGACAGGGAAAGATAATGTGGAATGCTGGAGGGGAAAACTGAGATACTGATAAATTATTGGTGGAATTGTGAATATATCCAACTATTCTGGAGAGCAACTTGGAACTATGCTCAAAAAGCTATCAAACTGTGCATACCCTTTGACCCAGCAGTGTTACTACTAGGCTTATATCCCAAAGATATTTTAAATAAGGGAAAGGGACCTGTATGTGCAAGAGTGTTTGTGGCAGCCCTCTTTGTAGTTGGCCAGAAACTGGAAACTAAGTGGATGCCCATCAATTGAAGAATGGCTGAATAAATTGTGATATATGAATATTATGGAATATTATTGTTCTGTAAGAAGTGACCAACAGGATGATCTCAGAAAGGCCTGGAGAGATTTACATGAACTGATGCTGAGTGTAATGAGCAGGACCAGAATATCATTATATACTTCAACAACAATACTACATGATGATCAATTTGGATGGACGTGGCCTTCTTCAGCAATGAAGATGAAACAAATCAGTTCCAATAGAGTAGTAATGAACTGAACCAGCTACACCCAGTGAAAGAACTCTGAGAGATGACTATGAACCACTACATAGAATTCCCAATCCCTCTATTTTTGCCTGCCTGCATTTTTGATTTCCTTCACAGGCTAATTGTGCACTATTTCAAAGTCCAACTCTTTTTATACAGCAAATTAACTGTTTGGACATGTATACATATATTGTATTTAACTTATACTTTAACATATTTAACATGTATTGGTCAACTTGCTATCTGGGGAAAAGGGTGGGGGGAAGGAGGGAAAAGTTGGAACAAAAGGATTTGCAACTGTCAATGCTGAAAAATTACTTATGCATATATCTTGTAAATAAAAAGCTATAATGATAAGAAAAAAAAGAACCCCTACTCCCCCCCAAAAAAGGCTATCTGCCTTTGAATTGAAAAAAAAAAACAGGATCTTGAAGTCCATTATGTGAGTGGACATACAAGATATAAATCTTACCTGGATGCTTTCTCACTTGCTCTTCAAGTTCCTTAAAGAGCTGATATATATTGGAAGCTACAAATTTTATTTGGGCTGTGGCAACAAATTTTATTTGGGCTGTGGCAATTCTTTGTACCACACCTATTGAATAGGCTGAATCAGATATTATATTTATACCTCCTGGATAATAAGAAAGAATTAGCATAATTGCATACAATTCATTCTGCTGAGTGGACTGAAAAGGAGTTCTGACTACTCTCTTTATAGATAAGTCATGAGAGTATACAGCACAAATGTTATGTTTGGATACATCTGTAAAGAAAGCTGGGCCTTTAAGAGGAACTTTAGAAATCTTTTCTTCAAAAATCCATTGCCAATTATGAAATAGCTGAGTTATCTTTAATGGAGACACGTGTGCAAAATTTGGAGCCATGGCCAATAAAATTTGCCATTCTGGGATGGTTTCTCAGCATACATTAATTTGTACATTGCTATAGAAGGTGTATATCTTTTCAGGTCTCATCCCAGATAATTGTACTACTTGCTTAACAGCCTTTAAAAAATTCTAGCCACAAGCACTGGTTAAGGAACAAGGTTTTGTTCTGGTTGTGCTGGGAGGTTCACCTACTCTATTACACTGTCTCCTTGATGAAGAACTGCTGTGGGTACTTCTTTTGTAGCAAAAACTGATATTTCCAAGGGTTTATGAGTAACTCTTTCAACTACATTGTATAAAGCCAGTTTAACTTCTCTCAAAGCCTCTTGAGCTTCTTTTGTAAGCTGGCATGGTGAGTTTAAAGCAGTCTCTCCCCTTAAAATCTCATATAATGGTTGGAATTGATAGTAGTTAAGCCTAACACTGGACACATCCATTGGCTATCTCCTATCAATTTCTGAAAGTCATTTAAGGTGTTCAACTTCTCTATTCTTAAAGAAAGCTTTTGTATGGTACGCACCTTAGGGTATATTTCATATCCTAAATATTGAAAAGGAACATGTCTTTTAATTTTTTTCTGGAGCTATATGCAATTTGTAGTTCCTTAGTATTTCTATGGTCTTTTGTAGATATGCTGAAAAAGCAAATCTTTTCATATCCTCCTTATCCAGTGAGATAGAATAGAAACAATCCTTAATGTCTATAACCCAAAGAGGCCATTCTCTAGGCAACTGAGTAGAAGATGGAAGTCCAGGCTGAAGATTTCCCATAGTTTCCATCTGTTCATTTACTTTGCTTAAATCAGTCAACATCCTCCATTTTCCAGATTTCTTTTTTTTACAACAAATACAAGGGAATTCCAAAGACTTAGAGAAGATTGTAATGCTTGATCAAATTGCTCCTGTACTATATCTAATAAGGCCTGAATTTTATCACTTGCTAAGGGTTACTGTTCTACCTACACTGTTGTATTGTTTTCCATTGAATAGAACAGGTGAGAGTGCAGTCAGACCTTCAACTGCATCCCTGCCTAAAAAGCCAAAGTGCTCAATTGTAATCCTAACTTTTGTAAGATGTCTCTTCCCCAGAGATTAAATGGCATACCATTAGAAGGATTGGTATATACTGGTGCAGATCGTACAGTTATTAGAGGTGCCAATTGACCCAGTCATTGGCCAAAGATTAAGGCAGACACCTATATATCTGGCTTAGGAGGATCAATAGCAGCTAAAATTAGTGCTACCCTTTTGAGATGGATATTTGAAGGTTAAATAGGAATTTTTACTCCTTTGGTAGTTGAAAAATTCCAATTAATCTAGTTAGCATAGGATAGTCAGCTGTAACAGCTGCAGTCCAGAATATTCCTGGATTCTGTTTCTAGGTCAAAATCTGGGTAAATATCACCAAATTGCCTATCAGGAGTATGTATCAATAAACCTGATACTACTACTTCTCCTGGGTGATAGATCACACATTGTCTACCTGTATTTGTGACTGGGATTATTAGCTACACATCCCCCAGTTTCCCAAATCAGTGTATTAATAGATACTATTTTGTAAGCAGTCTCAGGAGATAAAATGGTCAAGCCTACTGTGCCTGGAGGCAAAGGGTTTATAGGTAGGACAGGTACAGATTTCACCTCTCCAGGGGATATCTCAGTATCTCAGTAGTTCCAGCTGCATACAACTCTATTCTCCTCAATTGTAATCTCTTTCTCCAATCAGGTTGCTTCTTGGCTGATTGATCATGTTGGAATATTGAACTTTTATAAACTCTCTGGGTATAACATGGGCTGCCATCATGCCCCAAGTGTTTTTTTTTTTTTTTTTTTTTTGCCTGGGGTCCTGGAATTGAGCCCTGCTTCCCATTTCCCTGAGTCATTCTACATTCTAATGCTCAATGGAAGCCTTTGTTGCATTTTGGACATGGGCTTTTGGGTCTTATTCTCCCACTCTGTTTTTTTACTCTATCTATCTTTATGCCAACATTGAGTTTTCAAATGCCCTACTTTACCCCACTGACAGCATTGACGAATCTCTCTGGCAATCCCTTGCCAAAAGGGACCCTGCCTTCCCATATTCGGATCTTGAAAAGTCTGCATCATAGCCTGGGTATAAAAGGTATTTGGCACAGCATCTTATGATCTCCTCTAAAGGAGAATCCTTGTGTAGTCCTAGTATAATTCTTTTAGAAACCTCATTAGCATTTTCTTTAGTGAGTTGTCTTATCATAATTTCTGTTGCTGCATTTTCACCAATAGTTTATATGATAGTTGTCTGCAAATGTCCCACGAAATCATCAAAGGGTTCATTTGGATCTTGTGCTATTTTTATGAAGGCTTCCCCTCTATCATATCTTCCTGTGAGGGTGCCCCATGCTTTGATAGCAGCAGAAGCAATTTGCTCATATGCTGCTATAGGGTAATTAATCTGAGCTAAATTGTCTGCACAAGGACCTATATTTGTTAGTTGGTCAAAGGTGACTAGTATATTAACTCCAGGTTGCTTATTTTGTTGGGCTTGTATCCTACAGAGTTCACTGCATTCTGAAAGCCTCAACAAGTTTTGTCCAGATTCTAAATATGTCCTTGCTATAGATTTCCAAACATTAGGGGTTGAAATGTCAAAAGCCAAATTCTCTAATAACATCTTAACATAAGATGATATAAATCCATAAAGACTGCAAACCTTTTTCAGATCTTTTATAATTTCTAGATTAAAAGGAGTGTATCTTCTTTCTTCTTGACCTGAAGAGTCAAACTCTTCAATCACAGGGTATGTTTATATAATCAAATCATATGTATCCTGTCTTTCATTTTTAGCTTTAATTAATGCCATTTGTAATCGTGTCATAGGGGGTGTACAAAGCTGCTGCATGGGTTGTGCTGATGGTGTCACTATCCTTCCCATTCCTCCTCCTCCCTTTACCTATGAAGGCAAAATTTAGGGGGAGGGCCAGGGGATGGGGAATGCCCTAAGGGCATCTGCTCAGTGTAACTTAGCTGTGAAAGTGAGAAGCACCACACCCTTTAAATTCCTCAGCACTGTACTTAACCCTTCTCTTGTCCAATTCCTCATGCTTTTTAGCTACTTTGTCAATACTATCACCCTCTTGCTCTTTCTCCCAACACTTCCTTGTCTGGCTGTCTACTTTAAAACTTTTCCTTTTTTTAGAATTTGTGGGATTCTTTAAAGCCAATTGTATTATATTGTACATAAGGAATGTTTCCTCAGGAATTGAATCAGGACCCATAACTTCATAATATGCAGTTAGTTGCTCTCCCACTATTTCCCACATATCTGGCTCTAATTTTTCTTCTTTTAGATGTATACCCTAATATATTTATGAGCCCAGTGATCTACCACTGAGTTACCAACTAACTTTGCTTCTCTATTAACTTAACTATGCATTCTACATACTTCCCTTGTAGTGTGGGAGGCTCTTTTCTTAGTATTTGTCCCATTTCACCTGAAAAAATGAAAGTGACTAACTTAGTTTTTACCAAAGTTTCCTACTTGTTTACTTTTATACTAATCCTATTTTGGGGTCATAGGGACTTCTCCACTGAGCTTAAGATCACATCAATCGAATTGCTGAGTGTAGGTCCTTATGTCCAGAGCCTCAAAATATACTGTGCTTCTTTCAGTGTCCCACATTTGGCCATCAAAATGTAATTTATGGTCTAGTTCTCTGGAGGACCTTGGGATCAGCCCTAGTTTTTGGTCTTAGTGGAAGAGTGAAGGAAGCAGGAAACTCAAGAGGATGGATAGTCAAACATGAAGTCCCAAGTCTTCTCTGTGTCTGTGGCTGAGAGCTTTTTGTGTCTGTGGCTGAGAGAGAATCTTCTGTGCCTGAGACTCCCTTAAATATCTCAGTAGGATTATATCACTACAGCACACTGAGCATATGCAACCATTATATCACCATTTAGAGAACCGTTATTTCACACTGAATAGGTGCTTAACTATAAACATTATGCTGTCCTTGATTCAAGTATACTTTTTTAGAGTTCCAGCACTTTACACACACCTAGCACTGTATACCAATATACATTGAGATGGGTTCATGATTTAGATATAAAGAGTGATATTAGAAGCAAATTAGAAAAACAAAGAATAATTTACTTCTCAGAGTGGAAAATGAAGTAATTTGTGACCAAAGAAGAACTAGAGTATGTTACTGAATACAAAATGGGTAATTTTGATTATATTAAGTTACAAAATTTTGTACAGACAAATCAATGCAGACAATATCAGAAGAGAAGCAATACTGGGAAAACTTTTTACATTCAAGGATTCTAATAAAGCCCTCATTTCTAAAAATATATAGAGATTTGACTCAAATTTATAGGAATCCAAGCCATTTTCCAATTGATCAATAGTCAAAAGACAGACAATTTTCAGATGAAGAAATTGTACATAATGTGGGTAGCCCTGGGCAAGGTATAAAACCATTTAGTCCAGCAAAAGGTACCCTGCTGATGTGTCTGAGAAAAATTTGAATAAATGAACTCTTTGACTATCTTCAAGAGTTTCACCCCTTCACTCCTCACCCATGACCAGGATTCATGTTGATACTAAGATCCTCCAGTAAGCAGGTCTGGACTTTTGGAGTTCCAGGCAGGATTCTGGAAAAGAGGACACACAGTAACTCTACTGACAAGAACAATGTGAGTTCAGGTGAAGAGTCCCTGGGGTATCCGGGAACTGGGTACATTTAAAAAGAGCTAAGCAAGAAGATTTGGCAAGGTAAATCTAGTCACTTTGGTATTTTAGCTGAAATGGGGAAAATTGTAACAAAAGAGCCTTCCTCTCGAGGGAAGTATGAAGAATTCTGAGTTAGATTAATAAAAGAGCAAGTTTTGTTTGTAACACAGAAGCAGATCACTGAGTTCTTAGATATTGTGGAATGCACATTTCTGTGACCCTCTGGGGAGAAGAAGTTGGAGTCAGAGAGGTGGAAGGTAGTAGGAGAATAAGTAAATGAATACTGCAAAGCTATGGGTCCTGACCCAATCCTTGAGGACACATTCCTTATGTACAATGTACAATTTAAGAACTCACACATATAAGAAAAAGAAAGCTTTTAATGTGGGGTGTCAAACAATGAAGTATGAGAAGTATAAGCTGGGGAATGGCAATGGAGTGAATGGAGCAAGGGGCTGGGATGGAGACAAGTACTGGGTTGGGAAGTTTGAAAGATGTAGCTTTTCTCCATTTCTCAGCCTGCTTTTACTTCCTTCTACTCCTGGGCATGTGCCCTTGGGATATCCTTCCCTTTATGGATCTTCCTCCCTAAACTGCACCTTTGTGGGTTTGAGAAGAAGGAGTGGGAGTGGCAATGACACTATCATAACTACCATCACAGCTTTGCCCTCTTCCTATGCTCTGATTATAAGAGACATTAGTTAAAGCAAGGGAGGAGGGACAGGATAAGTTTGGTTTGAGAATGGAAGTATACCCTGTGATTGAAGAACCTGATTCTAATGGACCTTCTAATGCCCTCTAATGGACACAAATCAGGAGAAGACACACTCCTTTTAATCTGGAAGTTATCAAAGATCATCAACATTGTACTTAACTCCTTTGAGAACCAAGGAGACCAGTACTGTAATCTTCCAAATTACAATCAAACCTTGTTTTTTTTAATTAGTCTAACTATACTTTCTACACACTTTCCTTTCGGTGGAGAAGGCTGTTTTCCAAATATTTGTCCCATTTCAGCTGAAACACTAGTTTAGCCCTTAACAAAGTTTTCTTCTTGTTTATTTTTGTACTCACCCTAATTTCTGGGTCATGGAGACATTTTCACTGAACTCAGGATTGGAGACTTTTTCACTGAACTCAGGATCATGTCAATCTGGACTTTTGCATGTAAATCCTTAGACCCATGTTCATACAACAAAATGTAATGCTCTATCTAGTTGGTTTTCTGGAAGTCTTTGGACCAGTCTTCCTTTTAGCAAAGTGATCGCCACAAGAATAGCCAGGGATCCAAATTCTTTTTTTATCATCTTCACAGTCTATTTCCTTGCCTGGGGCCCAGGCCAGCTTTCTGGAGGTCCTCCAGAATGTGTCTTTATTTCTGTGTGCGAGGCATGAGGACCACCATGATGGTCTCTATCAAAGTCTCCCTGAGTCTGGGAGCTCGTGCTCCCTGACCTAATCCCCCTCAATTAGCCCTTCATGGATGGAGGGAGGAGGAGGGGGAGGGACAGTGACACCATCAGCACCATCCATGCAGGAACTTTGTCCACCCTCTATGACAAAATTACAAAAGACACAAATTAAAGCTAAAAAAGGACAGGATATATCTGATTTAAAAATAGAATTGTACCCTGTTATTCAAAAATTTGATTTTTCAGGTCAAGAAAGAAGATACACTCCTTTTGATCTAGAAATTATCAAAGATCTGGCATGTGCAGTGAGCTATAGTTATGTTACATAAGTGTATTAGAGTATATAAGTTGAATAAATGAACTCCTGTTTGACCATCTTCAAGAGTTCCGCTCCTTCAATCCTCACCTATGATCAGGGTTTGGGCTGGAAAAATCCTGGAAATCTTCCAATGAGCAGGTCCAGAAAAAAAATTGAAACTATCTCTAGTCATATGAACAGGGCCTCTAAATCACTATTGACCAGAGAAATGCAAATTAAAATAATTCTGGGCTAAAACTGCATACCTCTCAGATTGGCTAAGATGACAGGAAAAGATAATGTTGAATTTTGGAGGGGATGTGGGAAAACTGGCACTTTTAACATATTGTAGGTGGAGCTATGAACTAATTCAACTGTTATAGAGAGCAATTTGGTACTATGTCAAAAAAGTCTAGGAAACCCTTTGATCCAGCAGTGTTTCTATTGGGCTTTTCTCCCAAAGAGATCATAAGGGAGGGAAAGGGATCCAAAAGTGCAAAAATGTTTGTGGCAGCCCTTCTGTAGTGGCAAGGAGCTGAAAACTCAGTGGATGCTCATCAGTTGGAGAATGGGTGAATTAATTATGGTATATGAATGTTATGCAATATTATTGTTCTATAAGAGTCAGTTAGAAGGATGATTTCAGAGTGGCCTGGGGAAACATGAACTGATGCTAACTAAAGTGAACAGAACAAGGAAATCATTGTATATGAAAAGTGCAAAAATGTTTGTGGCAGCCCTTCTGTAGTGGCAAGGAGCTGAAAACTCAGTGGATGCTCATCAGTTGGAGAATGGGTGAATTAATTATGGTATATGAATGTTATGCAATATTATTGTTCTATAAGAGTCAGTTAGAAGGATGATTTCAGAGTGGCCTGGGGAAACATGAACTGATGCTAACTAAAGTGAACAGAACAAGGAAATCATTGTATAATGAAAAAATTCTGATGAACACAATTTTCCAACAATTAGATAATTCAGGCCAGTTCCAATGATCTTATGATGAAGAGTCACTTCCCCCCACACAGAGGACTATAGGATCTGAATGGGGACTACAACATAGTATTTTCTTTTTTTCTTGTTCTTCACTTTCATTTTGTTTTCTTTCTCATTTTTTCCCTTTTTGATCTGATATTTCTTGCACAGTACAATAATTGTGGAAATATATAGAAGAATTGCACAAGTTTAACATATATTGAATTACTTGCCATCTAGGGGAGGGGGTGGAGAGAAAGGAGGGAAAAAATTTGGAAAACAAAGTTTTGCAAGGGTGGATGTTGAACATTATCCATATGTATATTTTGAAATTAAAATGCTTTAATTTAAAAAAGGGGAAAAATAATGAAGGAGAAAACACAATAATATATATATATATACATATATATATATACACACATCTATCTTTTTAGATATCTTCATATATATATTTTGTACTATATAGTATATATTCTAAAAATATATATATATATATAGCATGTCAACATAGTGTTTTCTATATACACGTGTAATATATGATAAAATGTATGTGTGATAAAGAATATATTGTATCAACATGAATGACATTTTGTGTCAGTAAAATAAAAAAGTAATATTAAATTGATATAATAGAATGATATTATATAGCCATAATAAGTCATATCACAAATTACCCTAGTATAATAAATGATAAGTAAATCCAATGTGATATATGATATGCTGTGCTTATGGAATATATGAAATATAAAACAATATAATGTGGTATGTTACCTGTTGGTGTATATGTGTATGTACTATATGTAATATTTAATATGTTTTAGATGGATTAATTGAATTTAGTAGTTTGGGTAGTAGTTTTTTATCATTCACATTTAATGATTGATAGTACACTGGGAAGTCAAGCCCTCTGATTCATTTTTTTTTTAAAATAACAGTTTCCCAGCATTTGTGTTCTGCAAATACAATCTTTGAGAGTCCAGTCACATTCACACTGTTAAGGAGGCACAAGAATAGTTAAAACCTTAGTGGAGGACAGTAAAGGCTATTGCTTCTCAACACAATGAGAAAAGAAAGTCTAACAGCCATGAAGGGATAAAGGAAATAATACATGTTATTATTGAATTGAATGAAGGGGTTGGGAAAAGGGAGGGGGACAGCATTTGTTGAACACTCTGTGCTAGTCATTGGATAAGTATTTTACAAATATTTTCTAATTCTATCTATGAATTTCTGAAATACTAAGAAAAAAGCCTACCTTTGCAATGATACAACATTGTTGGGAGATTTATGAAAGGAAATAAGCAAGAATTGAAAAACAAAATGAGAAGGGTAGACCAATTGTGATTCACTGGAGGCAATTCCACATCAATGTGATCATATATTCATTAAAGTATAATTAACTACACACATTTAAAGATCAGGGTCTGTGTTGCAGAAAAGTAATTATCAAAATAGATTTTTTATACATGTATTTCTATTTGCCATTTAATTATAGAAGCATCAGTTTGGAAAGAATATCAAAGGTCTATATTCTTATCTCCACCAGAATAAAAATTATACCTCTAGTGCTGAGCACATCGTGGGCCCTTGATGAATGCTTGTTGATTGATTGAACCTATTTGGCAAGTTACTACCTAGCTTCCATTTGAAGGAACCATTCCATTTGTACAGTAGGAGAATTCAATGCTCTCAAAAATTTTTCACTTTTGTAGTTTTTTTTAACTTAATCAAGTGTTATGATACAGGAGCCACCTGCCAGTGGCTGCTGGAGGTCTAACTCAGACCTGTAGAATGGATATCTTCATGTGAGAGAATGATGATGAAATAAGGAGACTGAGAGACAGTTGCATTGTCTGACCTCTCTCCTCTTCCCTCTTTACTCTAATTGATTTCATTCCCAATCCACAAGGAACATCTGTGTTAGTAAAGAAAGGCTGCTTTACAATTTCTTCAAGTGTTATGATTCACAGCTATGGAACCTTTCGGAGAACTGACTTGCCCCTTCACTTAGGCATGGTCCTTAACAATCAAGTTTACTACCTAATAATTTTTACTGTAACTCTAATTTTTCTCTCCAATTACAATGCATTCAATATCCAGATTCCTTACTCCAATGCTCTTCTTGGTATACTGCAATACATTGTAATCAGTTTTGTTATGTCTTAAATTAACAATTCAGTCAACAATAATAACTAACATATATACAAAGAAATTTCAAATATATTCATATAAAATATGCATATATGTGAACATATCTATCGATAATCTTTTTAGTTTTTTTGAAACACTATAAATTACACCTGAATGAATTTAGACTATTAGTAATTTGCCAAAAATTCAGGTTATTACAGAATAGATGACTTATCTTTAATTTTCTTTGATAAGATATATAAAAACATATGATAATTATATATGATTTGTGATAAGTAGTCTTAATTTTGTAAATTATCATTGCTATATTTAATTTCCTTTTTTTGATTTGATATCTGTGTGTTATTAGACTGAACAGATGAAAATATGATAAATATCAAAGTATTAAAGTTTCCTATTTAGATTTTTATGACATTTTAAAAGAAATTAAGATTATCTTTTGACTCTAGCCTAGGGTGGAGTATGATTGTCCATGTAAAACAATATAAATATTACAAATATCTAATGTAAGAAGTATAAATTCCCATATGGCAGCCATGTAAATATAATCAATTAGTATAGGTAGAATCTTAGCCTTGGCTTTACCCTCATTTTAAACAAATGTGGTCTATGGATATAAATCTACAATTGGAAGAAATTATTTTTCAAAGTAGTGTCATTGGAGAATTATTTTAAATAACAATCTTACCTACTACATTCATAATCATATTGATTTTAGATGAATTATGATCCCTAATGGTGGAACAACTTCCCCTACTACTGACATTACTGTTTGAGTCATTTGTCCATTGAGATAATTTAATTTATCCTTATCTACTGCTTCCTCTTAAAAAGACAATTGTACATGCAACTTCTCAAAAACATATGATACATAAAAATGGAGATGTCCACACTTTAACTTCCTTATATGTCTTGTCTTTGGGAAGATCTGCTTCTGTGAAAAAAAATCTAAATTAATTTGGCAATATATGGTGGAAAGTCTAGGGTTGCTAAAGTTTTTCCCACTTGTCATATGTTTATAATCATCCCAATAGTTTTTGACCTTATCTTTAAAAGGATTAACAAGATTGCATACTATGAAATAAAAATTTATCAAGTAATGTATATGTTTTTAAAGAAATTTTAAACGCACAAAAGCATGACAGCAAAATGAAGTTTTTATTTTCCTGAATTCACCATTTTTCTAATTTATTATCTGTTCTAAAATAGTGGAATGCATGAAAATCTGGTTAACTACTTAGGAAAGCTCTGATAAATTATGTGCTATAGTTGTATTATTAGTAGTCATTAATTTTGTAGGTCAATCTCCTTTAATATTTTATGCTATTTTATATGGATTCCTTCATTTTGATGAAAAAAATCACTGCTCATATAACCTTGTCAAAATTGATACAATTAATATTAGATTAGAGTGTATAATTCAAATCCTATCCCCTAATGCCACATCATGATATGAGGATGTTTCTGGAGTTATGCCAATGGAACACATAAGTTGAGAAGTCATTTGTGATCATCTTGGCAATGAATGTATTTCATGATTAGCATCCAGGGAGTAGCTCAGTTAAATTTATTCAAAAGTTGGAGTATTGAGAAATGACTTTTTTTTAAAAAAGCTTTTCATTTTCAAAACATATGCACAGATAATTTTTTTTTGCATAGCCTTGTGTTTCAGATTTTTCCCTCCTTTCCCCACCCACTCCCCTAGATGACAATCAATCCAATATCTTATACATGTTAAAATACATGCTAAATCCAATATATGTAAACATATTTATACAATTCTCTTGTTGCACAAGAAAAATCAGATCAAAAAGGAGAGAAAATGAGTAAAAAACCAAAATAAAGTGAACAACAACAAAAAGAGTGAAATTGCTATGTTGTGTTCCACACTCAGTTCCCACAGTCCTTTCTCTGGATGTAGATTGCTCTCATCATTACAAGATCATTGAAACTAGCATCAGTCATCTCATTGTTGGAAAGAGTCATATTCATCAGAATTGACCATCATATAATCGTGCAGTTACCATGTACAATGAGCTCCTGGTTCTGCTCATTTCACTTAGCATCAGTACCTATAAGTCTCTCCAGGACTCTCTGAAATCATCCTGCTGATTATTTTTTATAGAACAATAATATTCCATAATATTCACATATCATAGCTTATTCAGCCATTCTCCAATTGACAAGCATCTACTCACTTTCCTGTTTCTTGCCACTACAAAGAGAGCTGCCACAAACATTTTTGCACATATGGGTCCCTTTCCCTCCTTTATGATCTCTTTGGGATATAGACCCAATAGAAACACTGCTGGATCAAAGGGTATGCACAGTTTGTTAATTTTTTTGAGCATAATTCCAAATTGCTTTCCAGAATGGCTGGATCTGTTCACAAATCTATCAACAATGTATCAATGTGCCAGTTTTTTTTCCCACATTCCTTCCAATATGCCTCATTATCTTTTCCTGTCATTTTAGCCAATCTAAGAGATGTGTAGTGGTATCTCAGAATTGTCTTAATTTGCATTTCTCTGATCAATAGTGATTTAGAGGACCTTTTAATATAATTAGAAATGGTTTTAATTTCCTCATCTGAAAACTGTCTATTCATATTCTTTGATCATTTATAAATTGGAGAATGACTTGAATTCTTATAAATTTGAGTCAATTGAGAGATGACTTTAAAAAAAATCACAAAAATACATGAAATCTTCTAAGGTCTGAAAGACTGGTGCTCAATGTTGCCATAAAGAGCTGCATACCAGTCTTTGAACTACTGAAGAAATGTTTGCTGGAAAGATAAATTATATATATGTGTGTGTGTGTGTGTGTGTGTGTGTGTATGTGTGTGTGTGTGTGTGTGTACTGAGAATTAGTTCCACTTTCTACATACTACAAACTGCCAGAAAGGAGTAGTGAAACAAATGTTTTATGCCAAAAAGAAGAGACTAAGTATTGAGCCTGAAGTGTCTTCTTTCCTAAGTAACTCTAATAAAATGATTTTTATTTTTTGTTTGTGTCATGAATGCCTTTTGCATTCCAGGGTAACAGGTATTTTTTTTTCAGAATATTTCTGAATCCATAAAAGACCAGGGATTATTAAAAAAAACACCAAAAAAAACCCAATGATTTTGAAATAATGATTTTTTTCTTAGTTTCAAGAATAGTTTAACATCCATTCACATATTTTAGGTTAAGAACTGATACTTTAACACAATACCATTGATACTGAAATCATTATACAAAGGTTGTCTACAGTCAGATGATTTATCTTAAATTATAAAAACTCATGAAAATCCTACTGAGATGTATAAGATTTCCAAGTTAGGTTGATAACAGAAAAGTCCAAAATGACAATATGGCTCTCTGAAATGCAAAAAGAAAAAAAATGTTTACTGGGAGGATTTTTCACTGACATCAATTTTTCTCCTGCTTTTGAATGGAAGCCTGAATAAAAGACCACAGAAACAAAAATACTTGGAGTCTAAAAAGAGGGTATAGACTCTGAGAGAATGCAAAATCTTCTTTCCTGTATTACTCACACAGTGTTGTAGTTAATATTTTAAATATGAATCACAAAATAATCTATTTTCTTCTTTCATTTTCCTGTGACAAAAAGTCATTCTCTATCCTGGATAACTATTTACACATCTTCTCCCTATAGCTAACATTTTTAAAAAAAAATTTGTCCTTATCTTTTATTGGTGAAGATATTTAAAAAATATTTAAATACATAAATTCAAAGTTTCAGTTCAAATAATCCACCATTAGTTTTTCCAATTTTCCAACCCAAATCTGGTTTAAGTTAATGAATTAAATATATTCATATTTTAATTTTATTCTCTTCTAAATGATTGCTGTTTGGAGTAGTCTCATGACATAGACATCTTGTACTGATTAATTTCAGTGAACTTTTCAAAAAATATTATTTATTTTTAACATTCTTATAAAAATATTTCCAGATTATCTCCATCTTCCTGCTTCTCCCTCGCCAATTGAGAAAACAGGCTTGGGATTGATATTAATTATACATATGAAATCATTCAAAACATTTCTATTTCAGCATGCTTCAAAACAAAAAAGATAATTGAAAAATTATATTTACCTTTGAATTCAATGTTCATCAATATTCTCTCTGGAATTGGATTACATTTTTATCATAATTCCATCAGAACTATGTTGGATCATTATATTAGAGTAGTTTAGTCCTTCACATTTGATTTTCTTTACACTATAGATTGTTACTGTATACAATGATCTAGTTCTACTCACTTCACTCTGCATTAGTTCATGTAAGTTTTCCCCAGGTTTTTGTGGAATGATCCTAGTCATTTATTAAAACACAGTACTCTCATACTCTTCTAGTAAGGTTTCTAAGTAATGCAATAGATAGAGTGCTGGACCTGGAATTAGGAAGACCCATTTTTGTGAGTTAAAATCTGGCCTCAGACACTTTCTAACTGTATGACTGGGAAAGTGACAACCCATTTTTCCCTTAATGTTATCATTTATAAAATGAACTGGAAAAGAAAAAAAATAGCAAAATACCAGGATATTTGCCAAGAAAACGCAAAATGGGATTATGGAGTCATACATAATTAACAATGACTAAACAATATTTCATCACAAAAATATTCTACAATTTTCTCAGTCTTTCCTCCAGTGATGGGCATTCTCTCAGTTTCCAACTATTGTCCTAATGCTTCAATCTTTAGATTTATCAAACACCAACTTACTATGGTCACTCACTCCCTATTGTGTTTTTCATATGTAATCTATTCCACTCATTCCCTTTCCCTATTTCTAACTGCTATATTATTGCTTTGATGATTACTGCTTAACAGATTTTTAACCATCTGGTAAACCCCATGGGTCTTATCTCCATGACTGAATAAAAGATCGTATATACTATAGAAATATGTCCCCACTTTACCAGTTTCTAAACTACTTTTCCTAGTATCTCAGAGGCAGAGAACTCCAACAATTTTTTGAAAGAGTACTTTGCATTAGACAGATCACTTTAAGCACCCAAAACAAGGTTACTACAATTTGCCCCTCTATTTAAGAGAACAATTTTCCCCCAGCTTCTGCAAGAACTCATATTCAAGTAGAAAATGCTTGGCAAACCAACATAAAGCAGCTAGGTGGCAGATTATATAAAATTCTGAAATCAAGCATCAAGAAGATCTGAGTACAGATCCTAATTCAAACATTCATTCACTAAAGGAGAACTTTTGTAAGTCACTTGATCTGTTAAAACCTCTACTTCCTCATCTGTAAAATGAAAGGTTTAATTTGGCCTTCAAGACTCCTTCCATATCAAGTTAACTGAATCCTGATTATTGTGCTATTTCTTCTTTACTGTAAGAATATCTCTTTAACATCAAAGAATGCAGATCCACCTTTATGCTAACATCAGAATCCATTATATCAGGTAAAGTTGAGGGTTTCAATTTTGATAAAAACACAACAAAGCAAAACAGAGTATCAATTCATTGTTATTAATCATCTTATTGCATAGCACAATGCCATTCTTATATTCCATTCATTCTAACAGATTCAGAAACTTCTCATTAGCATCAGATCCAATGCTTTTATAGAATTGAATTGCATTTTCTATATAATGGGATTAATTCAATTAAACCTCTCTAATTGGTCTTCATAATAATGAGAAACCAATAATATGTACCAACTATATGTAATCCATTGTGCTAGATATGGAGTTTTGAAAAAGGCCATCCCTACCTTAATAGAGCTTAAATTGTTGTTGAAAAGATAAGACTAAGAAGATTTGAAAGATTTTATAGAGAAGGTGAATTTCTTATAAAAATATGGATAAGAATCACAGTTTATATTTGGTAATTCAGAAGTTTTTTGGAAGGTCATCATGAATTGCCATTGATTAAAAAAATGTATTTGATCGCTAATTGCTTAATGAAGATCCTCTACAAATTTAAGTAATCTGGTATTCTGACCTCAAGAATGTCCTTCCCTGACTTTGCATGTCACTGGCATAGCCTTGAAAATTCAAGGTCAGTTCTGTGATACAAGGATGTCTCAGAATAGAATTGTAGTTTAAGCAAACTCACTACATAGGAAATAAAGGTAAAAATGAAACCAGGATTTCTGAATCACTTTCACTATGGAATACAATTTTCCAACAAATAACATGAAATTCAATTTCCTCTTTATCCTAGTCATATTTAAAGTGAGAAAAGGAATTTCATCTCAACCAGTTCCTGGAACAATTATGATGGTTTTTATAATTATCATCTGAGATAATAGCCAGCATATTTGCAGACAAGATGAAATAAAATACCTTGACATCAGTCGCAAAGGCATCACATAATTCCATTAGGATCATTTAGAGTGCCATAGCACCATCTGGATACCTCTTTGTTAAAGAGTTCCTTTTCACAAATTAATATACTTCATTATACATTTATTCATGGATGAGGAGTTGGTTGATGAAAGCAGTGCAAGAATAAGTTACTGCTACTCTCTTTATCTTCAAGCAAACATCAGTGCCTCTTCTCTCATATCCTGGAGAGATTCTTATGCCAAATCTTAAGAATTTAAATGTGCAACTTGAAGACATTGATGCAAATTCCTATCTCTCTTTTTCTTTTCTATTCTTTCTTTCTTGCTTTTTTTGATGAATACTTCAGGCCAACTATAGAGGGAAGAAGAATCAGATTTCAAAATGAAAAACTGAGAAACAACACTTTATCTGCCAATGAAAAGACTGTCTGGGGTGAATAGTATTAATCAGAAGAGGAGTCTACAAAGCAGCACTCAATTAAAGGAAACCAAACAGCTTCAGTGAATATAGAGTAATATCCTTTTCAAATCTGGGCTCCGAATCTAGTGCCCTTAAATGTTTATTTGCATTTTAATTGCTTGAAAAACAGTAGGATGTTAGCAAAGCTCCTCAGAAGGCAAATAGTCAAAAAGCTTCATTTAAAATCTATAGTTAGAGATTCTCATTGCAGCAAAGTCGACAATGCTGTCTTTTATAGTCTGTGCTTAGAAGTCAGTCTCCCTCCATAATGCTGCACCATATTCAGTTTTATTAATAGCAGTGTTTTCCATGACGTGACTGAGAACTATTGAGTTTATCAGTTTCAGAGAATCATTATTCCAAAGGCAATAATAATCCATGATTCTAAAGAATGGGTGATCTCATTGAAATGAGGATATTTTCTTCAGTAATAAGATGGCAACCTGTCCATGCTTACCAATCCTTTGGGGATCTAGCCTATGCCTTCCTGTAAGTCTGGCATGGGGGCAGGTTTTCATAACCACATCCATCTTTCACATGAACAAATGAATAATTAATATCTATTTTAATTTTCTCCATATGCATACACACTTTGAACATTTATTTCATAAAGAATGATAGCAGTATATTACATTAATGCAAGGTGGGGTTATATCCATGAGTTATTGCCAAGGAATCACTTTGACAATTAGCAAGTTGTTATTATAAGATAATGGGCATACATAAATGTGCTTCACCTTCTCTAAGTATTATTGAAAATGTTGATCATTAAACTCATTTATACCCAGACATACCTTCTCCTACTTAAGAAAAAAAAAACAAAAAAAATCCTCTAAAATGTCAACCATTGGAACATCTAACATCTGGGAGCTCTTTACTTCCACTACAAAAATCAATATCATACTCTGGAAGGAGCATTGCACAAAACACATACTTTCTGTAGATTAATATCATAAATACTAAATTGGGCAAGAGGGATAATTTTACTTAAAGATGCTTCAGTAGAAAAATAAATTACATGGAAAAGTAAAGTATGAAGTGAAGTACAGTATGCTTGACAAATTTTATCGTTTTAATAATTTTCCTGTGGTGTATCCCATTACCCTCCCTTTTATTTGCTGAGTTATCATCAGAATGTCTTAATGAATAATTTAGTGTGTCTATTTTTTTACTCTTTCAATATGAGTGGAAAGGTACAAACACAGCAAGGGGATTTAGGCAGGAATTGGCATTCCAGGCAACAAAATAGGTTTATATTATGTTAAGGCAAACAGTTTGGAGGAAATTACATATACATACATTTATAAATAAATATGAGGAAATGCATCTATTACACAATCATATGTGTATTTTCTATAATTATTTGTATGTGTACATATACATACACATATCTATTACACAGTCACAAATATGTAATTATGTATGTAGCTAGGTATCTCAGACATGGGAATTCCTAAGTGTAAAAACTCCTAGAATGAAAATTTTCTCCACTGAAGCAGCTAGATGTGTTGTTGTGGTCACTTTTTTTTTTTTTTTTACAACATACAGATCAAATTTTATAACATAACATCAAATCTTATTTCTGATACATTTTGGGCATATGACCCAAGAAGAAGAAATTAATATCTCAACATCCCAGGTAAAGCTTCTAGATTGCAAGTTACATTACAGACAATAATCATAGCAGAGGGATTGAACATGATTATAAAGCTGGAAAGGCCCACAGAAGCCATCTAATTTAAAGTTAATTTAAAGTGAGAAAAGTTAAACCAGTAGGCCAGGTGACACAATTAAGCCTTTCAAATGAACCTTGGTTTTATCACTTAAGAGATGCTGATCTTTTAAATGTATGATACTAATTTTTTCAACTAGAATTTACTTCATTTATGAAAACATAAATTCAAAGATTTTATTATATTTGCATTCAGTCTAAATGTCTAAATAAAGATATATTCTATCTCTAATTATAATTTCATAAAAGTGTTTTGAAATCTAGAGTTAAAGGATATTATCAGGATATAGCTATATATATTATAGAAATCAGGAAAATGACTAACAGTAATAAAACTTTATGTTACTTCCAATGAAGCATATCATTGATTTACTATTTGAAAGGGCTGTTACAAATACTTCAGGCAGATAAGACATCTGTGAACTAATAGAATGATAGATGTAAAGAGTGAATTAGTCTGCCAAATGAAAATTTTTCCAACCTTTTTATTCTCTATCCCACTTATCACATGGTTACTTATCACATTGTCCTCATTAAATGATAGCTGGTATTAGTCCCAAGTTTAAAACAAGAATATAAATTTGTTTAGCATATGACCATTTCCTTAGGTAATCCAGCACATTATAAAGTAAAATACTTGTTGCTTGAGTGATGAAAAGGATGGCCTTTTTTTTTTGTTTGAATTTACAGTTCTTTGCCTTGTATCTCTTATTACCTTTGTAAATTTGGGCAAATCACAGCCACTCCCAGTTTCATAAATTCCCCATAAATAAATAATAAATTTAAATAAAATTAACAAGGTTGTATCATCTGGCCTCTAAAGCCGTTTTCTAGCTTTGAATTCAGGATTACCTAATCCTTGTATTCTACTGGGCCTGTTGTAGAGCATATAACTGGAATGGTGCTAAGATAAATACTAGACAGTTTATAAATAAGACTCTATTTTTTTGTAGTTTAGCTGTGAATTTAGAATGGATCCTGAAGTACATTTATGCCTATTTTATTCTTATATTTGTGTAGCGTGAGCAGAAAAAAGCTTCCTTCTTCAGTAAATAAGTAATGCATGTTTACAAGCAAATAACCTTCTTCTTCTTATACCTTATGTTCACTATGTCATCATTAGAAATGTTATATTCTAAGAAAAAAGAGAAGCTGATAAAGGTAAACAAATCCTTGGCAGTTGTGCAGTTTCTATTTGTTTAGTAGAAATGTCTTTGAAGAAAGGACACAATAGTTATAGGAATTTCAGGGCAGTCACATTTATACAAATTTAACTCAAAAGGTAATTTTATTTTCTTCTTCTTGACAGTGCCTTCTCACTCACTGGCAGATCAGGGTCAACCAAAATTCTACATCCATCACTCAAATGGCTCCAGAAAACAGTTTGTATACTTTTTTTTTTTTTTGCTGCCATACTGGATCTTGTCAATAGCTAGGAAGCAGACTCACTCTAAAGAAAAGTACACTGGATTTTGACTCACATATTTGGTTTCTGTTCCTAGTCCTACAATTAACTAACTGTGATCAGATCACTTCAACTTTCTAAGTTCTGTCTTATTTATAAGGTAAATAAGGTTAGATAAATTATCTTTGCTTTTAACCAGCTCTAGTAGTCTGTTATTCCTTAGTATAATATAAGCTTCTTGAAGTCAATATGCCTTTTTTTTGTCTTTGTATTTCTTCAGTTCAGTTCAGAGTTTTTTGAAATTGCAGGTGTTTTGCAAATGCTTGATGAGCATCTTGTGTTAGGAATACTAGGAAACTTTAAAACTATTTAGAGGTCTCGTTGACATTCTTACCCCCATGTGACACTTTGATACAAATGACTATGTGCTCCATACATTGATCATAATCAAATAAAAGTCTTTTGACCCAACTGCCATGGCTAAGTTACTGTGAAAGTGGTTTTTCTCAATTACTCCCCTGCTTTCTAGTTCTCTCTGAAAATGATAAAAATACAAACAGCGAGAGAATTCCCAGGCATATAGATGAAATATTGACTTATTGAGGGTAGGGAAAGATGATTCAGACAGTATAAAAAAGATTTGGGACATTCTAAGCCAAAAATTAGAGGGAAATGAACATTGACTGCTGGGGAAAAGGTACTGAAAATTCAATTTGGTGCTAGTTCAATGCCCCTAGAATTAAGTAAAAACAAAGAACTGATCTAGTTAATTTATATTCACCAATACCACTGTTAATGTTTTAAAGAGAGAGGAAGAAAGAGATTTGTCTTTAGGGGTTAAAAAAAAAGAAAGAAAAGCTAATCATCAGGGAACAAAAATAAATAATATACTTATATTTCAAGGTAAATGTAAAGAATCAGAAAAATTAATTTGGAAGAGATGACACTTTGTGGGTCAAATTTTATGACTCCTAATAAGTGAAATGATATCATTTAGGTAAAGGAATAATAGATTTGGATAATTATAATGATAGGGATAGAAAAGTTAAGAGACAAAAGACATTAATTAATATATTCTTACTAATTCCACAAGTGAAGAATGAAGGCCCAATGAATGCTTTAGCCTCACAAGAAGGAGGAACTATGGTGGATTAGAGTGTACTCCATGGAAAAGAGGGATTGAACAGGAGATAAAAAGGGATTCATTAAAACCATTTTCTTAAGAGAGAAGATTTATTTTTACAATTAGTTCAGAGATTTTTTTTTTTTTATTTAATAGCCTTTTATTTACAGGATATATGCATGGGTAACTTTACATCATTAACAATTGCCAAACCTCTTGTTCCAATTTTTCACCTCTTACCCCCCCCACCCCCTCCCCTAGATGGCAGGATGACCAGTAGATGTTAAATATATTAAAATATAAATTAGATACACAATAAGTATACATGACCAAAACGTTATTTTGCTGTACAAAAAGAATCAGACTCAGTTCAGAGATTTTTTTATGAAGTTGTTCTTTGGTCTATAACTGATAAGAAAACCACTTTCTTGGAGCAGTCATACCTTCTAGAAAACATCCCACCCCCAAGAGATTGGATTATAGGTTCTATGCAGATCATTCTGTAACAAGAGTATGGGTGATGGACGATGCAATATAAGATAACATGGAATTATTAATCATGGCAAAAAGAGATTTTTGGATTAAGTTTCAAAATTTGAGATTCAGAATGACTTCTACTGCCAAAAAATTTTTTTTCCCACAATGGACTGGTATTACTAAGGGCAAGGCAAAGTAGAAAAAAATAGATGCATAAGCTAGGATCCACAAAATAAATAATATAGAAATACCATAAGGAATTCATATTTGTTACTTCAAAAACTTTCAATTTATGAGATACAAAGAGAATACAAAAGAAAGAATGAGGATATATTTCAAGAATCAAAGACTAAAATTTAGAATAATATGAAAAGAAAGGAAAAAGCTTTAGAAAGATAAAATGGAGGATATATTTTTTTTAGAAAGGATGCAGCCAAAACTACCTGAAATAAAAGCTTGGAATGAAAAATGGGAGGAGATGTTTTTGAAAACCTAAACTTAAGAAGGAAAGAAAGGGTATATAAGAGGAGAAAGAGAGTAAAACAAAAGAGAAAAAATAAGTAAGTAAATTTTTAAAACGTGGGATAGGACAAACAAATGCAAACGGGGAAAGAAAGAAAGGAGAATTTGAGAGAACAGAGCAGCATTGAAGTAGAATAAGACGGAAATATTGACAGTAATTACAGCTTTGACAAAATCTAACAAAAAGATAAACAAGAAAATATAGAATTGAGAAAGTCATTAAAGAACTTCTAAAAACTGAAATATTTACATAATTTGAAGCAGCTCAAAAATCATATACTGGTTAGCAAGGAGATTCCTTATTTCAGAACAATGGACCTGAAAGTAACATTTTTATAATTGCATATTTCAACAACTGCAGACATAAAGGGTGTTCACTAAAGTTAGGAAGTCAATAAGTTGCTGTGAAATCAGGAGCATATCCTGATGAGTGGCTTTCAAGAATACATTTGGTTTTCATGACTTAGAATCCACCAACTAGCATTGAGAAGTTTGGAATAAGATTTTGTAATACAGATAAGATGAAGCCACCAAACAATTTTAGGTGGTCAAATAAATGAGTGTGTGTGTGTGTGTGTGTGTGTGTGTGTGTGTGTTTGTGTGGAGGTGTCATTTATTTACTTCTAGTTAATGGGATCTTCAGAATTGGGATAGGCATTGTCTTTGTATGTCTAAGAAAAAAAATTCTGCCTAATTTATTTTTAAAGTTTGTACCACACAATAGATGTCTTTTTAAAATTCAAAAAAGAACCAGGTCAAACAAATCCTTCTGGTTTCTAAAATAGGAAACTTCTTAGTTTATTTAGTTAGATAAATAGTTAGTTAGGTAAAAAGATAAAATTTCAATTAAATAAATGGGAAATAAGGAACATTTTAGGTGCAGTTAAAGTGTTTTTCTTCACAATATATATTTTTAGCATTACATTATTCATTTTCAAAAATGGGAAGAAAATATATGCATATTTGAAAATAGAAAATAGAAAAAACTTTGTTTAGAGGAGAGGTATCAAACTTGAGGCTTGGTAGCAAGGCAGTACAAAACTAACAATTGTATTGAACCAAAATAAAATATGATTGAGAAATGTTTAACAAAATAAATATAAATATAATACAATATAACCAATGTTAATTTGTGGATTAAAGAAATCTGTTCCTTTTAGAGTCTGAAACTATTCCATTGAATCCTCTAATGAAATAGATTAAAAAGAATACTTTCCATGAATGAAATGATTAATATGAATGGAAGTTTAGTGGTGATAACCTGATGAATGAGTGAGTCTAGTAACACATCACAGAAAAAAATAATTATTAACAAATATAGCAACAAGATCATAAGAATGTGATAGTATAACCAAACTATATGGGAAACAACTAAAGCTATTCTGAAAGGAAATAAAGTGTCTCTCTCAAAATCTGTATTAACATCATAGGAAAAAAAAGACTAAAGAGCTTAATATGGAACTAAGAAAAAAATATTTCTCAATGATACATTACAAAAGAAATGTAAAAGAATAAATCTTAAAAATTATCTGAGAGTTCACAGGATGGAGCCAAGATGATAGAGTAAAGTCAGGAAGCTACTCAATCTTTCCAAGTTTCCCTGGAAAACCACATAAAACTAAATATCTGGACAGAGTTTGATGGAATGAAACCACTCAATAAAGTCAAAATATACTGAAAAAACTCTAAGAAAGGTCGGTCTTACTGGGTGAATAGGGTTTCAGCCCAGGTCTGATAGACTCTGGGAAAGCCAGTGAGAAGGTCTTAACTGTAGAAATCCTCATCTAAGATTCTCAGTATTGGTTTAGTAGAGAAGCAAATCAGTGGGACGGCTCCCATGCCAGTTCAGAAGGGAAATTCTGGAAAACCAGTCTATTTGCTGGAAATAGCAGCCAAGCTACCCCCCTGCAATAAAAAAAGAGGAAATACCAAAAGCAAAAGGAAAGAAAACAAGAAACAGAAAAGAATCTTGACCATACAAAGCTACTATGGTGACAGAGCAGACCCAAACACAAACTCAGAGGACAAAATTTTCACAGAAGAAATCTCAAAGAGTGAGATAAATTGGTCTCAAGAATGTTTGATAATCAACTATTAAAGACTTGGTTCTTCTGAGTAGTTCAATGATCCAAACAATCTCAATAGACTTTGGACAGAAAATGTCACCTGCATTCAGGAAAAAAAAAAAAAAAGCTAAGGAGACAATGTAAATCAACACATGCTATGTTCACTTTTTTTCTATTTTTTTTTATTTTTAATCTCTTCTGTAGTTTTTTTCTTTTGTTTGATTTTTCTCTCTCATCATTATTCATGAAGAAATATGTACTAAAAATAAATAAAATTACTACAATAAAAATTATCTGAGAAATTGAAAAACAGAAAACAAATTATGATAGAATTGATGAAATTGAAAATCAAAGTTTTTGAAAAGATTGAATTAAATTGATATATATGTGTAAATATATACATATATCTGTACATATATATGTGTGTATATATATATATATATATGTGTATATATATATATACACATATATATATATATTTGAGCCTAATAAAAAGGAGGAAAATCAGGTTGACAAAATAAGAAAAAAAGAACAAGGCAAAATCACATTAAAGAAAAAAAATAAGAAGAATTAGGGGAAAAAAGCAGTGTGAAAATTGGAATATACATGAATTGTATAATACATATCAATATTTTACACTCAAACTTCTCCATATCTACAAAGGTAGGATAGCAATACAATTTTTTACTCCTTTTTAGCATGTCATACCAGGGTCATAATAATCATAAAACAGTTCTATTTATTTATTTAATTTTTACATTTACATTGTTGTAATAATTGTGTATATTGCTATCCTTGTTCTGTTTTTACTTCATTCTGTACCAATTCACCTATCTTCTTATGTTTCTTGGAAATTGCATATTTATTGTATTTTATCTCACAACATTCCATAATGTTCATATAGAAAAGAATATTTAGTCATTTTTCAGTTAATGAGCAGATATTTTTTAGCTTTCACAAAAAAATCACTGTTACAAATAATTTTGGCTAATTAACTGTATGTGGAATTTGAGTATCTTTAATGTTTATGCCTAACCATGGATCTCTAGATCAATTGATATGAATGTTTTAGTCCCTTTTTTATTTTTTAGCATAACTTCAAATTGCTTTCCAGAAAGGTTTTACAATTCACAGCCCTATAATGCCTAATTAATGTGCCTGTATTTCTATAGAATATTTCTATCTTTATCAGTTTGGTGGGTATGAGGCAATCTCAGAATTCTTTTGTTTTACACACATCACTAATCATTAACCTTGACTTCTCATTTACAGCACAAAAAAAAAATGGCCTCTTCTAATATGTTCCCTAAAAGAACTTTGAAAAACATATCTCCTTTTGTAGTTATTTTTATTTTTGATCTATCAGTTGTTTACATGATTTTGATATCATGTGCAATATTTTAATTATCATTCAAATCATTTAGAAATATTGTTTATTTCAAATTTTCCATTTCTACTTTCATATCAACCATACCTGATATTAGGGAACATCATTGTATTACACTGGTCAGAAAACTTTTGTTATATGGTCATCAATTTATAGCAGTAAAATATTAATATTCATGGTATTTTGGAAAAAGCATTTTTCTCTTAACAGTTATATAACCTGTTAGATGAAATGCAAAATAATTTAAAAATTCTTAAAGCTAATTGGTCTATATATTGGCTATATTATTATTAAAACCATAAAATCTTGAGGTGACCAAAAGGACTTTTAGGAGTTATTTAGTTTTAAATTTAAATTTATTCATTTATTTATTTATTTAGACTTCAGGATTATCTTTCACTCATGAAACAGGAAATTTCCTAAGTCCATCTGACCTTTTCCAGTCCTATGCAATTTCCTCTGATGAGGTAATTTTAGAAAGAAATGCCATGAAGTACACTGCATTGTGATTTAAAATAAGTAATATATTCTGAGAAAAAAATGATCTTTGATTTTTTTACTTATTTAAAAGTAAATACAAAATCAGAAAAAAATAGAAATAAAAGGCAGAAGAGAGAAAAAAATACCCCCAAAACAAAAAAAAAAAGCATTAAAAAACATTGTCATGTGCCCAGGAGAGCATCAGGGAGGATTCAAAATATGTAAGAATAAATTTCCATTTCATGAAAGTATATATAATGATAATAAAGATTTTATATTCATGACTGTCCACCTTTTCTTGCTTGCTTATAGGTTAGGCCTTTGTTTTCTGCTGTGTATTTTTTTTTAAACGTTATTCTTTTCCCCCTTTCATCCAAACCTCACCTCTTCTAAGCAGGTTAAAATTAAGTATAGGTATGATTACACACACACACAAAGTATATATATCCACACACATAGATATATTTATATACACACATACATACACCTACATGTATTCATGCACACCTATATAGACATATACATACATATTTACACATATGTAAACGTGCATGTAAAACAATATTAGTATGGTTGACATATAATGTCAATTTCTTTCTTGATTGTGTCTTTAAGTTTGACTTTGCTTGAGACCAATGATTACCAGTCCTCTTTTTTTTTTTTCTAATGAATTCTACTGTCTCATGCTTGTTATACTGTTTGTGTTATCTCTTATCTCCCATTCTTGCCAATTCTTCTAGTTTAATTCTATAATTTAATTTAACCTCCTCTCACCCATGGCATCCTCCCTTATCTTCAGCTCCCACTTTTCCTTCCCTCTTTCCCATTAATCTAAACACCTTGTCCCACTACCATAAATCTACACACCCTTCTTGTTGGAAATGAATTGTTTTCATAGGTCTAGCTTTTAATTGTCAATATAAATTTTTTCAGGACCTATGGTCTTTTATTGTGACTGCTGCTAAATCCTATGCAATTCTGATTGTAGCTCCAGGATTTTTGAAAAAAAAAATGTCTATTTCTCGAAGAATTTTTTCTTTGATCTGTGGGTTTCAAAATTTAGCAATAATATTTCTATAGTTTTTCATGCAGGATCTCTTGGAGGTGGTGAGTAGATTTTTTCATTTTTTTCCTCATGTTATATCACTTCAGAACAATTTTCTTTGACTACTTCTTGCATTATTGTATTAAGATTATTCTTTTGGTCACAGCTTTCAGTTAACCTTGTTACTTTTATATATTTTTTTCTTGTTCTGTTCTCCAGATTTTTTGTTTTCTTATATTTCACATTCTGTTCCATTTTTTTCATTCTTTATACTTTGTTTTGTTATTTCTTGGTTTTTTATGACATCACTGAGTTCCCCTCTTGCTCCATTCTAATTTACAAATAAGCATTTTTTGAGACCAAAAATATTATGTTATAAAAAGGTTAAAATATCTGAGGTTGGTTGTGAATTCAGGTCCTGTTGAATAGAGGCTTGGTGCTCTAGCTACTGAACCATCTAGCTGCCCAGTTTTTTTTTTTTTTTTAACTCTGTATCCCCTTTTCTAGTTGGTTGACTTTTTTCATTATCTTTTTTATTTTTTCTGGGATAGTTCTTATTTTTAAAATAGTTTTCCATCAATATCTCTCATTTGATTTTTTAAAGTCTTTTCTGAATTCTGTAAATTCTTTCTAGGCAAGAAGCCATTTAATATTACTATTTGGAAGTAAGGGAGGCCTTTTTTACTTCATTGTTCTCCTCTGAAGATGAACCCTGCTCTCCCCTATTCCCATATGAAGTTTCTATGTTGTTTTTGTTCTGCCTTTTCATTTTTTAATGAGAACTATAAATATAAACACCTCTAATCCTGGAGTGGGGAAGATGGTATTGTTGGTTTCACATCAGTTCTCCCCTCTGGCCTGGTACCCCAAACCAAAAGGTTTACTCTTTTGCAAGTGTCCACAGTCAGCAGTTTCTCTGTATGTTGTGACTTTATTTATTTAACTTACTATTCATTACCTCATGTGAAATGCCAAGCTAGATGATTCAGAGACTAGAATTAAGGTTGCCAGGAGAAATATCAGAAATCTCAAATATGCAAATGATACTTCTCTGATGGCAGAAAATGAAGAAGTAAGAATCCTTTTGATAAGGGTTTAAACGAAGAATGGAAAAACTGGCTTGAAGCTTAACATAAACAAACAAACAAAGCAAAGCAAAAAAATGAAGATAATGGCATTTCTTAGCAAATAGAGAAAGAAGAAATAGAAGCACTAACAGGTTTAATATTCTTCAACTCAAAGATCATACAGATGATGACCGAATATGAAATTAAACAAACAAAAAAAAACACTTGTTTCTTGGAAGGAAAGCTATGAAAAATCTGAACAGTATACTATAAAATAGAGACATCAATTTGTTAACAAAATTCTATGTAGTTAAAGCTATATTATTTCTTGTTTTTCTTTTCATGAGCAATGCATGGTTATGAGAGTTGTATTATAAGAAAAGCCGAGTGTCACACAACTGACACTTTTGAATTGTCCTGAAGAAGACTTCTTTTGAAAAATCTTTAGGCAGCAAGGAGGTTAAATCAGTCAATACTTAAATAAATCAATTCAGACTATTCATTGGAAAGTCAAATACTGAATCTGAAATTTCAGTACTTTTGCTGCATAATGATAGCATGGAATACATTGGAAAAATATTGAAGGCAAAAGGAAAAGGGGATGGCAGAGGATGAGATGGGTAGAAAGTGTCATGGAAATATTGAATATGAAATTGGGTAGATTTCATAGGACAATGGAGGATAGAAGAGCCTGGTATAATACAGTCTATGAAGTTACAAAGAGTCATGCATGATTGATTGACTGCATAAAAATATAATTTCTTGACTTTACAGTAATGAAGTAACCTCTGTTTCTTCTAATAATCCAGATGAATAATTTAATTGTTCTTTTATGAGATAGCTTCACTCCATTTTCACACTGTGAGGGAACAAACAATTCTTACTAGTTATATTTCTTTAGAACATTTGGATGAGTTATTAATTACCAAATATATAATTTATCAAAGAAATTGAAAATATCATACTTTACCAAGATGTGATATAAAAGTGATACAATTGCATCATTTTGCAATTAATCAACTTCTCTGTAAATTCTTTTCTAGTTCTTCATGTGTGCGTGGATTCTGTGTTATATATAAAGGTGAATGCATGTTATAGGTTGAATTTAAATGCTAGTAAATGCAATTATAAATGCATAAAAGGCAATTAAATGACATTATTTCGATTGTATATATTGTCAACTTGTATTAACAGTTGGCAGTAAGAAAAGAAGAAACCCCACTACCACCAACAACAACTAATCTTGGTTCAACTTATTGTATAACATTATTGCCATTCTCTGTTACTGACATATCATGTTGAGTAAAGCATTATATTTCATCATTAAAACCTCTTTTCTTTTCTTAAAATGCAAACAGGGTTTCAAATAATATTGTGTTTGTGAGATATAGCAGGCATATATATCTTAATTTTTATAATTATTCAGATTATTTTAATAATATTCACAAGTACACAAATATATGCATTTGTCAGGATTTATTGGTGGTCTTTCCTCTTCTCTCCCTATATTAATGGTACCATAAGTATTATATGCAGAATGCTAAACTTTTTAGTTACCATTAATGCCTATCAGCAATCAGGCATAGTAGAGAACAACTAGTTTATGATTTAGGATCTCTTCTTTCCTCTGATTTTGTGGTAAAACTTTTGCTATTCTCTCAGAACTCCCAGGCTTTGCAACCTATCTGCTTTGCTCTGTGAAACTTATTTACTTGTCTATACACTTGTTGACTTCTCTACATTCAATTTCTTGCTTTTCAAACAGAGGCATAGGAGAGAGGGGGAAGACATAGGGAGAAAAAAAATAAAGAGTTTGTGAAGGAAAAGGAGAGGAAGAGAAATTCAGAATAAGATATTTAGTAGGGTGGTTTTAAGTATAGAGCATGTCTTTGAAAAATAGCTGGGATATTCAAATGATACTCAGGTTCTCTCAAGAACTGCTTTAGGTGAAAAGCTACTACATTTCTAGGCCACAGTTCCACCATGTCTATGGAATATACTAATCCCTGCTTAGTCATTGCTTCACAGAGCTGGTATGGAATGAGATCATTTGTCATGTTTAGCGTCTTTAGGAAGGCAAGATAAAAGGAGAAGGAAAAAAAAGATTCATTCTTCTCCACAGAGGACTTCAATATTCAATTCTTTAGACCATAACTCATTGGAATTTTTCTTTGTTAAATAAATTAATTCTATGTAAGAAAGGAAAAATAGACACACTATATAATAAATTCAGGAGACAAAATATGGCCTTAAATAGAGATAGAATATCCATCTATGTAATTGCAATAGGTCTTCTGGAAAGCCTTGCTCTGACTACTTTGCAAGTGGTCTTAAGTTTTTAAGAAGTTATATATTTTCTAGTATAGAAAGAGAGGTTAAAGCATACTAAGATTAGAGAATGATTTTCTGTTTTTGGAGTTTGTCACTCCTCTCCACATGTTTTTCTCCCCTTTCTCTCCACATATCCTTAAAACTCCTGCTGTAGTGAGAAGTACCTACCCTGTAGTATTGCTCTCACCATAATTTCTTCTCAAAGAGAAATTAAAGGAATTAGAGTAGGTAATGAAGAAACCAAATTATCACTCCTTGCAGATAAAATGGCAAACTTAGAGAATCCTAGAGAATAAACTAAAAAAATACTAGAAACAATTCACAACTTTAGCAAAATTGCCAGATACAGAACAGATCCACATAAATCATAAGCTTTTCTATAGGTTACCAATAAATGCCAACAGCAAGAGATACAAAGAAATATTCCATTTAAAGTAACTAGATAATATAAAATATTTATGAGTCTACCTGCCAAGACAAAGTCAATTATATAACCAGAATTACAAAACACCACATAAATAAAGTCAGATATAATCAACTGGAAGAATTTCAATTGCTTGTGGTTAGGTTGAACTAATATAAACCAAATTCTACCGAAATTAATCTATTTATTCAGTGCCATGCCAATCAAACTCTCAAAAAATTATTTTAGAGAGCTAAAAAAAAATAAAAAAAAAGTTCTTCTGGACAAATGAAAGGCCAAGAATTTCAAGGGAATTAATGAAAAAGGAAATGAAAGTGTTTAGCTGCACCAGGCCTAAAACTATATTATAAAGCAGCAGTCATCAAAATCACTTGGTACTGGCTAAGAAATAAGTGTAGTTGATCAGTGGAATAGATTAGGTTCACAAGACACATTAGTCAATGACTATAGTAATCTAGTATTTGAACAACCCAGACATCTCAACTTCTGGGAAAATTACTCAACATTTGACAAAAATTTCTGAGAAAATTGAAATTCAGTATGACAGAAAGTGTGCTTTGACCAAAATCTAATACCCTATGCCTAGTTCAGGTTGAAGTAGATTCATGATATAGACATAGAGTGATACTATAAGCAAATTAGGGAAACAAAGGATAGCCTACCTCATAGATCTGTGGAAAGGAAGAAATTTGTGTTTAAAGAAGAACTAGAATACATTATAGATTACAAAATGATTATATTAAGTTAAAAAGATTTTGAACAAACAAAACCAAAACAAACAAGATTGAAGGGAAGCAATAAGCTGGAAAAAAATTTTCCATTCAAGGGTTCTGGTAAAGGCCTAATTTCTAAAATATATAGAAAATTGACTCAAATTTATAAGAATACAAGCTATTTCTCTAGCTGATAAATGGTCAAAGGATATGAACAGATAATTTTCAGATGAAGAAATTGAAATCATTTCTAATCATCTAAAAAAATGCTGTAAATCACTATTGCTCAAAGAAATTCAAATTAAGATTACTCTGCAGTACCACGCAGATTGGCTAAAATGAGAGGAAAAGATAACAGTGAATGTTGGGATGTGAGAAAACTGGGACATAAATACATTGTTGATGGAGTTGTTAACTGAAGCAACCATTCTGGAGAGCAACCTGGAACTATGCCCAAAGGATTATTAAACTCTGCATATTCTTTGAACCATGAATGTCTCTATTGGGCCTGTATCCCAAAGAGATCATAAAAAAAGGAAAAGGACTTACGTGTGCAAAAATGTTTGTAACAGCCCTTTTTATAGTGGCAAGGAACTGGAAACTGAGCTCTCAGTTGGAGAATGGGTGAATGAATTATAGTTTATGAATGTATGGAGTATTATTGTTCCATAAGATGATCAGCAGGATGATTTCAGAGAGGCTGAGAGAGATTTATACGAACTGATACAAAGTGGAGTAGAACCAAAAATAAATTAATTGTACACAGCAAGAGCAAGATAGTATGATGATCAGTTCTGATGGATGTGGCTCTTTTCACAGCAAAATGATTCAGGCCTGTTTCAATGGTCTTGTGATGAAGAGAACCATTTAAACCCAAAGAGAGGTCTGTGGGGACTGAGTGTGGATCATGACATAGTATTTTCACTTTTTTGTTGTGTTTGTTTGCATTTTTCTTTCCTTTTTTTTCCTTTTTTGATCTGATTTTTCTTGTGCATCATGATAATTGTGGCAATATGTATAGAAGAATTATACATGTTTAACATATATTGGATTACTTACTGTCTTGGGGAGGAAATGGGGAAAAGGAGAGAGAAAAAATTTGGAATTCACAAGGGTGAATACTGAAAATTATTTATGCATATGTTTTGAAAATGATAAGGTTTTAAAAATTAATTTATTCTCTTCCCATATTTGTAAGAGATATAGCTTCCAGAATCTTTAGTGATTTGGATCCCTTTGTAAAGCAGCCACACAACACCTGGACAGAAGGACTGTTAACAGTCAAGAAAAACACCAACCTCAGCAGGACTCCTCCAGCTGTGGGCTGATAATTGAGCTTCAAGCTGGAGATTAATTCACTGATTGCTCTTAACATTCATTGCCCTTGAATACTAAACTATCAGCAACTATTTATAACTTTCAGATACCTTCCTGACATCAAATTTTGATGAAAGGAAGATGACTAAACTATGAAAGATGTTATCAAACTTGAATGCAGGAGGTTTATGGACAAAGCTACTGGATGGTGGGGAGGGGAACATAGAACAGGGAGAATTAGGACACTCAGGGAAACTTCACTGACAACAGTTTTGTTCAGAGATGAACCTGAATAGCTTGATTATGGTTGCATGGCACATGAGATTGGGTACAAAATGTCTTCATATGCTGGTCTCTCTAACAGTTACAGTATAGAGGATGGAAAGACTCCCATTAAGGAAAGTAGGCAAATAATATGGTTCACTGGGACTCATCTCAGCACTTGGTGTTCAGGTGAAATGTAATTGAGGTTTACTCATTAGTCTGGGGAATACATCAGAAGCCATTACCAATACATCTGTATAACAAAATGTATTATGAATGTCTAATAAGAATGTAAACAGCTCTGCGTTAAAAAAAGTGTAGGATTCATATGATATCAAGGGCTTAAAAAAGATATAACTGCAGACAACTACATGGTACCCTAAAGGTATAAATGAATTAATTCTTATTCCATTATGTTGTAGTTTTGACTCAACAAGAACTCAAACACTCAAGCATTCTTTTTTAATATGGTGATTTGGAAAGTATATGATTCTTGGTCAAAAGACATGATTTTGATTTCTATGTCTATACTTAATCTGGTTCAAGTCATTTAGGTTTTTTTGGCCCCTCATTTTCATCATCTATAAAGTGGAAGTATACATTTACACTATCCACCTTACAGTATTGCTTGAAAAATGCTTTGTAAAACACAAAGTTCAATATAGTATAATGTGACCCATTTATACTACTACAAGGATTCCTAATGCAGTAGACAGAAGCTGGCCTAGAATCACAAAGACTTGGATTCAGAGCCTATATTTAAGATATACTGGTAGTATAATTGTGGACAAGTCTAAACTCTAAATTCCCCAACCAGCTAAGACTAAAGTTGCAGATAAGTGTCTGTCTGTATTGTTAGAAAGAATTTCTCATCAAGAGTTCAGTACACCAGCAAAATAACTGTTTGGACATGTATACATATATTGTATTAATCTTATACTTTAACATATTTAACATGTATTGGTCAACCTGCCATCTTGGAGAAGGGATAAGGGGAAGGCAGGGAAAAGTTGGAACAAAAGGTTTGGTAATTGTCAATGCTGAAAAATTACCCATGCATACATATATCTTGTAAATAAAAAGCTATAAAAAAGTTCAGTACACAAAAAGTTCTGGTAAAAATTTATTATTGATACATAAGTGAGGCAATATTTATTTTGTATAATAAAAATAATAATATGTATTATTATTTTGCCTCCCATATAGGAAGAATAAGTGAAAACCTGTTAATTCCAAACGGAGCTTGAAAACTGATGTACAATCCTTTCCCCCTACAAACAAAATATGACAAAATAGCACACCTTCTATATTTGCTCAGTATTGTTAAAGACTTTCTTCTGTAATTTGACAGAATGTTTAAAATGCAACTTCCAGCTGGAGAGGGACACAATTTAAATTTTTATGAAGAATTAGAATGAAGATAACATTTTTGTTTAAGAGATAGTTCTGACAGAGGAAAGGGAAAGCATCATAAATACACTGGAAACCTAAACAGGGCTAAAAGTTTCAAGAGATAGTAAAGTTGGAAGGAACTGATAACAAAATTTTGAAGCTTTAAAATTAATTTCAAAACTGGCTTGCTTTTAAAAAAAATGTTAGTCGACCTACCTCCTATTACAGTGCTCTGATCTGAAAGGTTGGGAGGAGTATTACATTCCTTTGAAATCATGTGTGTAGTGCTTTCAGAATTTAGTTTTCACCTTATGCTAAAGAAATCCTGTGCCATAGTGAGGCCTCAGTTCTCAGTCTTTTGTTTTCTTCCTGTAAGCATCTCACAAAGTAGAAGCTTTGTGAAAAGTCTGTCAATGTTTTAGGAAGACAGGAGTCAGAAGACATTGTGATTATTCCTGCTCAGTGGCTAAATAGTTTTGAAAATGTTTTAAATAAATAATCCTCTTTCTCACTCTACCTTTTCCCTATTACATAATTGGACACAGAGTTTGCCAAAAAGGTAAGACAATTATTCAAAAAATGATTTATTTAGCAAGAATTATTCTCATAGTGCTAGTGATAGGGCATGCCCAGAAGTAAGGAGAGAAGGAAAATAAATTATTCCACAATTTTAATAAGAGTCTTAAAAGATCAAGAGGTGAAAAAGTTTGAGAACCACTGGTTTGAATGAAATAGAAAGGAAAACCCTACAGCATTTAATTTCCTAAGTGATATAGAAAACTCCTAGTTGTGGCTGGATATGAGGAGGAATAATGAATTTAGTTGCCTCACTGATTATTATATATGATATTAAATGATTTAATTGTAATAGAACTTGCTCAATTCACTGAAAAGTAACATCTAATTTTATCAACAGGAATATAACTATCTGCTAAAGTAAGTCTTTCCTATGAAGGATTTTCTTGGGATTAGGAAAATATTCTCTAGAAAGAATAATGTATAGACTCACTTCATGTATAACCAAGAACTATTGAGATCTCCAATAGGACTGAAAGAAATTCTCTAACTCAGTTACCCAGATTTTTATGAATATATGCAACATAAATAGTAATTCCTTTAGAAAACTAAATTAGAATTTATATTATTGATAATTCTGAATTGAACTAATCCTTCTAAAGCACTTCAGAATATATATTGTAGATGTGAAGAATTTGGTATGCCTTTAGCAATTTAGGAAAGATCTCATTTAAAACAACAACAACAATAACAATTTACTTTGCTTTCATTTCTTCTTAGACCAAATTCAGCCTCCCTCCAGTTTCTGTTTCCTTTTATTTCCTTTTCTTTTTTGCATATAATAGTGTTTTATCTTTTCTAATCACATGTAAAGTTAGTTTTCAACATTCATGTTTTGTAAGATTTTGAGTTCCAAATTTTCATCTCTTCTATTTCCTCCTCCTTCCCCAAGGCAGCAAGAAATATGATATAGGCTATACATGTACAATTATGTCAGACATATTTGCACAATGGCCATGTTGTAGAATAAAAATCAGAACAAAAAGGAAAAATTGGGAGAACTAAGAAACAAAAAAGTAAGAATAACATGCTTTGATATTCATTTAGAATCCACACTTCTTTCTTGAGATGCAGATAGAATTTTCCTTCAGAAGTCTTTTGGAAATGTTTTGGATCATTGTATTTCTGAAAAGAGCTAAGTCTATCATAATTTATCATTGTGCAGTTTTGCTCTTACTGTGTACAATATTCTGGTACTGTTCATGCATCAGTTCATGTAATTCCAGATTATTTTGAAATCTGCATGTTCATTTCTTTTATTGCAATAGTATTTCATTCCATACATAAACTACAACTTGTTTAGCCATTGCCCAATTGATGGTCAATCCACAAATTTCCAATTTTTTTTTGCCACCATAAATGCTGCCATAAATGTGTTTTTTTTTAATATATGGGTCCTTTTCTCTTTTTTATTTTCTCTTGAGGATACAGACCCAGTAGGAATCTTGTTGGATCAAAGAGTATGCAGTTTTAAAGACCTTTGGGCAGAGTTCCAAATTGTTCTCTAGAGTGGTTGGATCAGTTCACAATATTACTCATAATGCATTAGTGTTCTAATTTTCTAGATCTTTGACAATATTTATCATTTCCCATTTCTGTCATATTAGCCATGAAGTACAGGCTTAAAGTTGTTTTGACATTTCTCTAATTAATAATGATTTAGAGGATTTTTTCACATGAATACATATGTGTGTACAGTGTATGTGTGTATATATATATATATATATATATATACATACATTTAATTTCTTCATCTGAAAATTGTTCATATTCTTTGAATTCAACTGGGGAATGACTTGTATTCTTATTATTTTGATTTAGTTCTCTAAATATTTTAGAAACAAAGCCTTTATCAGGAATTCTAGTTGTACACATTGTTTCCCAGCTTTCTGCTTTCCTTCTAATCTTATTTTTTTCTTCATTAGTTTTTTGTGTTTCCATTTTCACCACTCAATTCTTTTCCTAATTTTTCCTCAATTTCTCTTGATTTTCAAAATTTCTTTTGAGCTCTTTCATTGCCTGATCCTAATTCTAATTTTTCTTGGAAACTTTGGATATAGTAGTTTTAATGTTATCATCTTTTGAGTGTGTTTTTTGATCTTCCTTATTACCATAATAACTCTCAACTCTCAATGGTTAGAAACTTTTTCTGTTCTCTACTCATCTTTCTAGCCTATTACTTGGCTTTAAACTCTTTGTTAAAATAGGGCTTTGTTTCTATGGTGGAGGATTTTTTGCAGCTGTTTTCAAAGATCCTTCTAGCAACCTGACCACAATCCATCTTTTTTTACCCTGGAGCAATTAAGAGTGCCCCCACCCCACTGTAGCTGTAAGATCTAATGTGCAGAAAGCAACAGAGCCCTGCTTTGCTAATATTGGGGCTGTCAGAGTTGGTGCTGGGGCTGTGCTGGTGTGGCTTATACTGGACTGGCACACTGGACACTCACCTGGTTATGCCAGATCCTTTCCACTGATCTTCTGAGTCCTCCCTGGTATTCCTGGGCTAAGAAGTCCAAAAGCCTCCAGCAGCTGATTTAGAGGTCCTGCCTTGCTGATGATTTCCTATGGAGACTGGGTCTGGGAGTGGGGCTTCATTGGAGCAGCCTGCTGTGGGATTGCCCACTGGCCTCCCACCCTGGTTCCACAGACCTTTTCTGCTGACTTCCCAAATCCTCTTTGATGTCTCTGGAAGCCAGCAATACTTCATTTTAATTCAGAAGTCTGACTGGAGCTGGTCTGAGTCCAGGGTTTTGCTAGTGCAGCCTGCAGTGGGACTGCATACTGGATTCCCACCCTAGTGTCACAGATCTTTTCTGTGCAACTTCTAAGTTGCCTTTAGCTGAAAATGTTTCTCCCCTTTGTTTTGGGTGTTCTAATGTGCTAAAATTTGTTTAGTCATTATGTAAAGTAATTTGGAATGGTTTAAGTGCATTCCTGTCTTTACTTAAGCATTTTGTTCTCCATCTTTATGTTTTTAATTCTTTAATCTAATTTTTGGTAAATATAATCCCAAATAGTTTATGTCTTCAATTATTTTAAATGTAATATTTCTTTCTATTGGTTACTGGTGGGTTTTATTGGTAATATGATAATTTATATGGATTTATCTTATATCCTGTAACATTACTAAGATTTTTAATTATTTCTTTTTTCTGCTTTAAATTAATTTATTTGAAAAAAATAAAGCAAAACAAAACATTGTTATGTACCTGCAGAATATCAGAAATGATTCAAAATACATAACAATATACTTCCATTTCAAAAAAACTTATATAATAGTAGAAGAAATAATATTCATGGGTCCATCTTTTTTTTTTTTTTTTTGCTTCCTTGTAGGTTATTCTTTTGTCCTCTGCTGAGTGCTTTTTACTTTATTCTTTTTCCCTGTTGATCATTTCCCATATATCTCCTCCAAGCAGGACATATATATTTGTATTTGTAAGTATGTGTGTTATATGTTATCTATCTAGCTATACAAAGACACACACATTCACACCCCCCACAAATCTATACATATACATATATTTATATACACACATACTCAGACCTATATGTATACATGACACATATACTCATATATATATATATATATATATATATATATATATACATATGTGCATATGGCTGAGATAATGTAGATTTATTTTTTGATTGAATTTTCTAGTTAACTTTATGTAAGATCAATGATTAATAGAATTACTTTTTTATTTTTCTATTAAATTCTACTCCTGATTCTTGTAATAGTATTTCTGCATATGTCTTATTTTCTATACCTAATAATTCTTCTACTTTAATTTTGCTCCTTAATTTGAGTTGCTATTATTTAACCTCCTTCCACTCATAGATCTGTCCATTATCTTCCCTCCTACCCTTTCCTTCCTTCTTTATCCCATTCCTATCAATCTATACTCCTTATCCTATTCCTATTCCTATTAAACATCTATCTGTACCTTATCTTATCCTCCTCCCCATACTTCCCCCATCCCTCTTTCTTATTAAACAACACACCTTATCCCCATCCATAGCTCTACAATCCTTCTGTACCCCACCTTATTCTTTATCCCTTGCCCATTAATCTAAACACTTTGTACCATTGTCATAAATCTACACACCCTTCTACATCCCACTTTATGCTATTATCTCTCCCTACCCCTTACCCCATTTTTAATTGATTTTTGGAAAGTGCTATCCTCTTCATAATATATATATATATATATATATATATATATATATATATATATATATATGTAAAATTTACTGTTTAAACCATTCCCAATGTGAGTAGGTTTTAATAACTGCACACCATTCTTCCCTAATACCTCTGTGTTTTCTCATTTGTATAACATAATTATGTAGAGTCAGATCGTACTGAACTCTCTCCCAATCATTCTTTTGAGTTACCCAATTACTGAAGTCAATTTTAAACATATGACATACACTTCAATCTAAAAAACACAAATGAATTTTCCATATTAGGCTCTTTGAAATTAATCTTTGGTATTGTCTCTTTTAAGTTAAAGTTACTATTAAGTTTGTGTTTGGTTGAAAGTCCTAAAAATCTGAATGTTTGTTGAATGTCCATTTTTTTCACTTATGTTATACATAATTTTGCTAGATATGATATTTTTGGTTGCAGGTCTTAGTTTTTTTGATAGCCAGCATATATGATTCTAGAACCTGCATACTTTTATTGAGGCTTTTGATAAATCCTGTATAATTCCAGTTGTAGCTTCAGTGTATTTGAATTGTTTTTTCTCATTTCTAGCAAAATTTTCTTTTTGATTTGGGGTTTCTATAATCAGATTATTCATCATCTTTTATAGAATGATAATATTCCATTACCTTCATGTACCATAGCTTGTTCAGCCATTCCCCAACTGATGTGCATATAATCCTTTTTCAGTTCTTTGCTACTACAAAAAAAGCTGCTACAAACATTTTTACACATGTGAGTCCTTTTTCCTCCTTTATTATTTCATTGGGATACAGGCACAATAATGGGACTCCTAGGTCAAAGAGATGCAAAGTTTATAGCCCTTTGGATATAGTTCCAAATTGTTCTCCAGAATGGTTGGATTATTTCACAACTCCACCAGCAACTCATTAATGCACCAGTTTTCTCACATAACCTCCAACATTTATCATTATCTTTTCCTATCATCTTAGCCAATATGAGAAGTGTGAAGTGGTAACTCAGAGTTGTTTTAATTTGCATTTTTCTAATCAAGAGTGATTTGAAGCATTTTTTTTCATATAACTATAAATAGCTTTAAGTTTATCATCTGAAAATTGTTTATTCATTTTGACTATTTATCAATTGGGGAATGATTTGTACTTTTATAAATTTGACAGAGTTCCTTATATATTTTAGAAATGAGACCTTTATCAGAAATATTGTCCGTAATGTTTTCCCCCAGCTTTATTCTTCTCTTTTAATCTTGTTTCTGTTGTTTTTCTTTGTGCAAAATCTTTTTAATTTAATGTAGTCAAATTTGTCCATTCTGCCTTTTATAATGTTCTCTAGTTCTATGTTGGTCATAAATTACCCCTTTTCCCAAAGATCTCATAAGTAAATTGTCCCTTGTTCTCCTAATTTGATTATAGTATCATCCTTTATGCCCAAATCATGCAGCCATTTTGACCTTATTTTAGTTTGGGGTGTTAGATCTAGGTCTATGCTAATTTTCTCATATATTATTTCCAAGTTTTCTCAGTAATTGTTGTCAAAAAGTGAGTTCTTATTCTAGAAGCTGGAATTTGGGGATTTATCAAATACTAGATTGCTATAGGCCTTAACCATTGTGTCATGTGTATCTAATCTGTTCCACTGATCTACCATTCTGTTTCTTAGCCCGTACCAAATGGTTTTAATGACTGCTGCTTTATAATGTAATTTTAGGTTTGGTACAGCTAACTAACCATCATCCATATGGATTTTGTTATTATTTTTTTCTAGTTCTATAAAATAATATTTTGACACTTTGATATGGCACTGAACAAGTAGACCAATTAAGGCAGAATTATTGTTTTTATTATATTAGTTCGGCTTAATCATAAACAATTGATATTTCTGCAATTGTTTATAGCTGACTTTATTTGTATGAGAAGTATTCTGTAATTATGTTCATATAGTGTCTTACCAGATAGGCATTTTATTTTGTCTGAAGTAATTTTTAATGGAATTTCTCTATCTCTTGTTGATGGGGCTTTGTCAGTAATATATAGAAATGCTGATGATTTGTGTGGGTTTATTTTATATCCTATAACTTTACTAAAGCTATGAATTGTTTCCAGTAGGTTTTTGGATGATTTTCTAGGATTCTATAAGTCTATTATCTGAAAAGAATGACAGTTTTATTTTCTCATTGCCTATTCTACTTTCATTCATTTCTTTTTTTTTTTTTCTTATTGCTAAAGCCAACATTTCTAGTATAATGTTGAATAATGGTGATAATGGACATCCTTGTTTTACCCCTGATCTTATTGGAAATGCATCCAGCTTCTATTAGAAATAATGCTTGCTATAGATTTTAGATAGATACTACTTATTAGTTTAAGGACAGCACACTTTATCCCTATGCTCTCTAGTATTTTCAATAAGAATGGGTTCTGTATTTTGTTACAGATATAGTAGTTTTTCTGCATCTATTGAGATTATCATATGCTTTCTGTTGGTTTGGTTATTTATATTGTCTATTATGGTAATAGTTTTCCTGGATTGAACCAGTCCTGCATTCCTGGTATACATTCTACTTATTCAGAGTGTATTTTTCTGCTGATAAGTTGCTGTTATCTCTTTGGTAATATTTTATTTTAAAAAATTGCATCAATATTCATTAGGCAGATTAGTCTGTAATTTTCTTTCTCTGTTTTGTCCCTTCCTGCCTTAGGTTTCAGTGCCATATTTGTATCATAAAAAGAATTTGGCAATGTTCCTTCTTTACCTATTTTTAAAAATAGTTTACAAAATATTGGAATTATATGTTTCTTAAATGTTAGGTAGAATTCATCTGTGAATCCATCTGACTCTGGAGATTTTTTGTTAGGGAGTTCATTAATGACTTGTTCCATTTCTTTTTTCTAAAATGTGAATAAGTATTTTATTTTCTCTTCAGTTAACCTGGACAATTTATATTGTTATAAATATTCATCCATTTTGGGGACTTGCTGCCATAAAGTTGGCAATAGATCCTATTTTTTCCTCTAATTTCTTTTTCCTTGACGGTAAATTCACTCCTTTAATTTTTGATGCAAGTGATTTGGTTTTATTCTTTCCCTTTTCTGGTAAAATTAGCCAAAGGTTTATCTATTTTATTAGTTTTTTCATAAAGCCAACTCTTTTTTATTTATTAGTTTAATAGTTTTCTTAATCTCTATTAATATCATCTAACTTTCAGAATTTCTAATTTGACATTTAATTGGGTTTTTTAAAATTTGTTCTTATTCTAGCTTTATTAGTTACATGCCTAATTCATTGATCTTCTCTTTCTGTTTTATTTTCATAGCTATTTAGAGATATAAAATTTCCTCTAAGAACTGCTTTGGCTGCATCCCATAGGTTTTGATTTGTTATCTCATTATTGTCATTTGCTTAGATGAAATTATGGATTGTTTCTCTGATTAATAATTTGACCTATTCATTCTTTAAAATTAGATTATTTAATATCCAATTGTTTTTACTATATCTTTCCCTTCCCCTTTATTTTTGAATATCATTTTTATTGCCTTGTGGTCTGAAAAGGAAGCATTTGGTATCTCTGCCTTTTTGCATTTGATTGTGAGGCTTTTTTACACCTTAATACATTGTCACTTTTTGTGTAGGTGCCAAATACTGTTGAGGAGAATCTGTATTCCTTTCTGTCCCTATTTGCTTTTTCTTCAGAGGTCTATCATATCAAGGCTTTATAGGATTTTATTAGCATTCTGATTTTTTTTGTTTTTGTTTATTTTGTAGCTAGATTTCTCTGAGAGAACAAGGGATGAGGAGGGAAGGATGAGGTTCCTCATTAGAATAGTTTTGCTGTCTTTCTTGCTGTAATTAGCTTAAAATCTTCTCCAGAAGTTTACTTACTCTATCACTTGGTGCATAAACATTTAGTATTGTTATTACTTCATTTTTGCTGTACCTCTTATCAAGATGTACTTTCTCTCCTTGTCACTTTAAATAAGATCTATTTTTACTTTTGCTTTATCTGAGATGAATTGCTATCCCTGCTTTTTTTTTTTTTATACTTTAGCTGAAGGATAATAAATTCTGTTTTAGCCTTTTACTTTTAGTCTTTCTGTGTCAAATGTGCTTCTTGTAAACAACATATTGTAGAACTCTGTTTTTAATCCACTCTGCTATTTGCTTCCATTTTATAAAAGAGTTCATCCCATTCACATTAACAGTTATGTTTACTGGCTCTGTATTTCCCCCCCCCCCTCCTATTTTTTCCCCTGCATATACTTTTGTTTTCTCTTTTCATCCTGTGCTTAGTTGTGTATTTTTTACCCACTCCTCGCTATCTTATTTCCTATCATCCCTTTAACTTCTCTTACTAGTGTTTTTTAACCCTCTCTGCCCACTACCTTATCTTCTATCAAATCTTTTCCCCTTCTTTTACCTTTTTCCCCAGTGTTGCTGCCCCTTGCTTCTATCTTGTCCCTCCCTTTTCTTTTCCTCTTTTCCCTCCTATTTCTTAATGATTAAATAAATTTCTATATCAAATTGAATGATTAAATTATTCCCTCTTTAACTCCAAGTTAATGAGAATAAGCTTCAGACAATGCTCACCCCTTCAATTTCCCCCCCGGATTGTAATAGGTGGTCTTTTGAGCCTCTTGCTGTGAACTAATTGTTCTATTATACCTTTCCTTTCTTTTTTTTTTTTTTCAGTACAGACCTTTTCCCAGTCTTTTTCTTTGATGTCATCACAGCAGAGTCCATTCATAACCACACCCTCAGTCCATGTGATACCCTTCTTTGTGTGCCCCAGTGTCAGATATGGTTTTCAAGAATTACAGAAATTGTTTCCCCATCTAAGGATGTAAACTTTATAAAGGTTAAAAAGTTTATATATGTATATAAAGGTTAAAAAGTTTACAAAGTAAAAAGTGATATATATATATATGTATATGTATGTATATATATATATATCACTTTTTACTTTTCTAGAGTTCTCTTGAGTCCTCTGTAATTTAAATTTTCTGTTTAGTTTTGGTTTTTTCAATAGAAATGATTGAAAGTCTCTTACTTCATTGAAGCTTTATCTCCTTCCCTGAAAGATGATGCTGAATCTTGCTGGGTAGTTAATTCTTGATTGTAACCCCAGGTCCTTTGCCTTCAAGAATATGGTATTCCAGGCCTTTTTATTCTTTATTATAGAAGCTGCCATATCCCCAGTAATCTGAGTATTGCTCCATGATATTTGAATTGTTTTTGTCTAGTAGCTCACAGTATTTTTATCTTGAGATTATAGTTTTGGAGTTTTGCAACAATGCTCCTTGGGGTTTTTCTTGTGGGATCTCTTTCCAGAGTTGATCAATGGATTATTTAAATGAGTATTTCCCTTTCTGTTTCTAGACTATTGGAAGTTTTCCTTCATGACCTCTTGTAGAATGCTATCCAGGCTCTTTTTTTGTTCATGGCCATCAGGTAGGCCAATATTTTTTTTTTAAAAAGTCTCTTCTGGTCCTATTTTCCAGGTTGGCTGTTTTGCCAATGAGGTACTTCACATTTCCTTACATTTTTTCAGTCTTTTTAGTTTGGTTGAGTGATTTTTACTGTCTCACAAAATCATTAGCTTCCATTTGACCTGTTCTAGTTTTTATTGTGTGATATTCTTCAGTTATCTTTTATATTTCTTTTTCCATTTGGTTTATTCTACTGTTTAAGTAATCGTTTTCTTCAGACATTTTTTTTTTCTTCCTTTACCAAACAGTTGACTCTCTTCTGCATACCTCTCATTTTTTTTCTTATTTTTTTATTCTACTCTTACTTGCCTCTTGAATCCTTTTAGGAGTATTACCAAGAAGTATCTTTGGGCAGGAGACCAATTTATCTCACTCTTTGAGATTTCCTCTGTGGACATTCTGTCCTCCTTTGAGTTTGTGTTTTGGTCTGCCCTCTTACCATAATAGCTTTCTGTGATTAAGATTCTTTTCTATTTCTTGCTTATTTTCTTTCCTTTTTATTTTGGTATTTCCTTTTTTTAACTTTTAAGATGGAGCTCTGTTCCTGGGGTAAACATGGCACTGTCCCCCAGCTTCCTGTGCAGTTCTGAACCTTGGCTTTGAACACAGGGGGGTCTCTTGTGTTTGTAGGGGGAAACTTGGTTGTAATTTACAGGAAATAGCCTGGTTTCCCAGAGTTTGTCTTCTGAAATGGTACTGAGGGGCTGCCTCACTGATTTGCTCCTTTTACTGAGCCAGAACTGAGGGTCTTAGCTGCTGATTTTCTGTGATTAAGACCCTTTCACTGGCTTTCCCAGAGTCTATCTAACCTGAACACCCTTTTCATCCCAATGAGACTGACCTTTTTTGAAGATTTTTCAATCTATTTTGAACTGGAAAATAATTTTATGTTATCAGACTCTGTTCAGAGGCTTGGTTTCCTGTGGTTTTCCAGGGAAACTTGAAGAGGCTGAGCAGCTTCCTGATAGTCTGCCATCTTGGCTTCACCCTGGGAACTGTCAGATAATTTTAAAGATTTATTCTTTTATGTTTCTTTTGGAGTTTTTATTCACTGATAAATATTTTTCTTAGTTCAATATTAAGCTCTCTAATCCTTTTTTCTATGATGCTAATATAAATTTTGAGAGATCCATTTAATTTTTTTCAGAATAGCTTTATTCTGAATATATTTTGTTTATAATATCCCATTTTTATGATTCTTTATATTTGTTAATAGTTATTTTTAATTTTTTCTGTGATGTGTTATTAGACTCATTCATTAATTAGAATATCACCATTAAACTTCCATTCATAATAACTGTTTTATTCATGGAAACTTATGGTGTTTGCACTGGTTAATCTCTGTTTGGTGTGCTTTTGGGGTGGTTCCAGAAGGAACTCAATTCTGCCCCAAGTCTTCATTGTGTTTCTGTACTTTATGTTCTCACTGAAGTGAAAAATTTTCCTCTTTGTGGGGGAAATATGGAGAGCTTGAAATTTGCTGACCTACTCTAATATCTTCCCAGAATCCTTTTCAATTTTTAATTATCTCAAGTAGTATTTTTAGTTGAAGCTCTAGAGTGTCTAAATATATCATCATTTCATCTGCAAATAGGGACATTTTTGTTTCCTTATTACCTAGTCTAATTGCTTCAAGTTTATTTTCTTCTGATTTTTATAACTAATATTTCTATTAAAATGTTAAATAATAATGGTGATAATATAAATCATTACTTCACACATGGTCTTATTGGGAATGCTTCTAGCATATCCCCAGTACAGATAATGATTGTTGGTTTTTTTAGATAGATACTGCCTGACATTTTAAGAAATGCCCCTTTGTTCCTATGCTCTCTATTGTTTTTTAATAGAAATGGGTGCTGTATTTTGTCAAAAACTTTTCAGCATCTAATAAGATAATCATAAGATTTCTGTTGGTTTTGTTATTGATATGGCCAATTATATTGAAGGTTTTCCTAATATTGAAACAACCTTGCATTCTTGGTACAAATTCCACCTTGTCATAGTGTATGATTCTTGTGACATATTGTTATAGTTGTGTTGCTTTTATTTTGTTCAAAATTTTTGCTTCAATTTTCATTAGGGAAATTGATCTATAATTTTTTTTTCTATTTTAGGTCATCTTGGTTTGAGTATCTTGGGTATTAGCACAATATTTGCATTCTAAAAAAGAATACTGTAGAACTCCTTCTTTACCTATTTTCCAAAATACTTTTTATATTATTGGCATAAATTGTTTTTTTTTAAACATTTGGTAGAATTCACTTGTAAATCCATCTGTCCCTGGAGATTTTTTGATAGGGAGTTCATTGGTGGCTTATTCAATTTCTTTTTTCAAAATGGGGTATTAAATACTTGTTTTTGCCCTTTGTTAATCTGTGAAATTTCTGTTTTTATAAACATTCATTTCTTTTACTTTGTCAAATTCTGGGGGCAAAATCGTTCTTACTTATTGCTTTAATTTCCTCTTCAATGATAGTGAATTCACCTTTTCATTTTTAGTACTGGTAATTTGATTTTCTTCTTTCTTTTTCAAAAATCAAATTAATCAAGGGTTTATCTAGTTTATTATTTATTTTTCATAAAACTAGCTCTTAATTTTATTTATTAGTTCAACATTTAATCTTTACTTTCAACTTTCAATCTCTCACTGATTTTCAGAATTCCTAATTTGATATTTAATTGGGATTTTTAACTTGTTCTTTTTAAAGCTTGTTAAAATTCATTGATCCCCTCTTTCTCCATTTTTACTCATGTAAACATTTAGAGATAGAAAAAATTCCCAAGAACTGCTTTGGCTGCATCCTATAAATTGTAATATATTATCACATTATTATGATTTTCTTGAATTAAATTATTGTTTGATTCCCCTTTTTTTTGGATTTGATAATTTAGTTTCACTTATTTTGATCATTTTTTCTATGCCCTTTGTTATCCTAATTTTTATTGCATCATGATCTGGAAAAGATGCCTTTAATATTTCTGCCTTCCTGTGTGTATATATATATATATATATATATATATATTTATATAACATTTTACCAATTTTACTATTTAAGTAGTTCCTTTTTTCAGTATATCTATCTATATCCATCTATCTAATTATCTCTATTCATCTCTCTCTCTTTACATATAGATTGTAGAATACACATACACACAGAGAGAGAGAGAGATAATATAGAAGAAATAGCAATGACAAAATGGAATATGTCCATTTTGTCACTGCTATTTCTTCAGATGCTATTTTCTTTAGTCATTTTTTTTTTTGTGATTCATTTTCCTAGCTGTTGGCTCCCCCACCCAAGCTGCTAATTCCCACCCCCATAATTCTCCTGAATAGTTCTCATTTCTTTTTCTAATTTTTCTTCTATCTCTCTTTTTTTAAAATTTAAATTTATTTATTTCTAATATGCATTGCTTTGTGAATCATGTTGAGGAGAAAAATCATAACAGAAGGAAAAAACCATGGGAGAGAATAAAAACAGGAAAAAAAAAGTGAACATAGCATGTGTTGATTTACATTGAATCTCCATAGTTCTTTTTTCTGAATGTAATGGCATTTTCTTCCCAAAGTCTATTGGGATTGTCTTGGATCACTGAACCATTGAGAAGAATCATGTCTTTCATAGTTAATCATCATACATTCTTGCTGTTATTGTGTACAATGTATTCCTGGTTCTGCTTATTTCACTCAGCATTAGTTTGTATAAATCTTTTTTTTTTTTTAAAGCATTTTTGACCTCTTCCAAGAGAACTTCTGGAACTTCAAACAAATTCATCTTCCCCTTTAAGACTTTACATGTAGGCATTTTGCTATTGATATCCTCTTCTGAGTTTGTGTTCTGATCTTCCCTGTTCCCATTATAGCTTTTTTATGGCCAGGGCTCTTTCTGCTTTTTTGCTCACTTTATAAAATTGAGTTGTGTCCCTAGGGCACAGGGGAGATTTCATCAGCTTCTTTTGCAGATCAACAGGGCTTTTATCACTGACTTTCAACAATAAAGCCTCAGGTGTTTGCAGCTTGCCCATGGGGATGGGGAGGTCTTGCCTAGTCATTCCTGTTGTGCTCTGGGTTCTGACACTCACAATTTGGCTTCTAGTCTGGCATTGCAGACTTCAGTAGATTTGGCGTGTCACTAACCTACTAATTCAGGTCTAAGGCCCCTGCAATGTTGAGTTGTGCTCTGGTTAAGAACCTCCTTCTGCCTTGCCTAAACACTGTCTCCTCCCCTTTAACCCAAATAAGACAGATCTTCCTTAAGTCTTTCTAAATTATTAAACTGAAAAATTGTTTCGTTCTATTATTTTGAAAGTTTTGTCACTTCATAATTTATTTAGAGGCTTGATTTCACCTTGTTTCTGTGGGAACTAGGGAAAGCTCATGCAACTTCCTGGCTTCTCTGCCATCTTGGTTCTGTCTCTTAATTTTCTTTTTTCTTTTTTTTAAATCTCTACTCCTGCTTTGTTCTTTTCCATCTCTTTCTTGATTTGAAGTGTCAGTTTATAGGACTGTAGAATTATATTAAAACTGGAAGGGACATTAAAAGTGGATTAGCCTGATTCCCCTCATTTTACAAATAAGAAAACAGAGACTCACAGATGCTAAATGACCTTTCTCTTTGATTTTTAGCCTATGTAGTCTCTGGCCATTTGGAAGTTCCTCCCACATTTTTCATCAATTCTTTTTATGCTACTGATCAACCTTATGGCTAGTATGAGTGATGAATTTAAGAAAGTAATTAAGACTACAAAATAGCCCCCACGTAATAAAGTGGAAATTAGAAAGTCTCATAAATGTTGGCCTCCAATAAATAGAGTAAATCTAATCTAGGAGAAAATAAGTATATTTTCTGCTTATTTCCTGAAGCTATTTATCAATGTTAGAAAATATTCAAAAGTGACCCAGTTTATATTGCTCATTATGGTCAAAATGATACCAGCTCTTCTGTCCAAAATGTTTTAAAAAAGGGAGACAATTAATTCAACATTCAATTCTTTATTGGGATTGTGAGAAAATTATTTCATTCTAGGAAAATATGAAATTTGCTACTAGGAAATTTCAGTCTGCTCAGGTCATTATTAACCAAACATCTTCTTAGCTTAATTTGAGGGGCTGAAAGTGAGGCTATAACTCATTTATTCTCAGTAGGACAAGAATGTTGAAAATTAAACATCTGTTCAGTTAATTTTGCTCTCCCTATGTAAGTTTCCCTGCTTGATTGCTTCAAGCGAAACTTAAAATTCTAAGCAAAAGGCATTTAAATTTTCATCCTTATCTTCTGAGGTGAATTTTGTCTTATTTCCTTAGTATGAACTATTTTTTACCTGCCATTTGAGTTTGGTTTCTCAGCATTCCCTATGACCATCTTCATTTAATGCATTTGTAGATTTAGTTAAGACCATTCTCATACAATTCCCATGCAACTAATTTCTACAGTACTGTGATAAAAGCTTTTTTGTCTAAGAAAGAAAACAATAGACATTCTCACTCAGGTTCTGTATATATTTAAATATGAAACTCTAATGCATTAGTATTATGAGTCTGTATTATATTGGGAACTTTTGAGGACAAATAAAAGATGTTGTTAATTATTTATAACAACTTTCCCAAGTATAATGTAAACTTCATAAAGACAGGGAGCATTTCTTTGGATCATCTGTGTCTAGCATAGCCATTTGCATGTAATAGAACATAATAAAATTGCTGTATTTCTTTCATGCTTCTTTAACAAGAACAATTTCATCTATGTGTTAGGCATTGTGCTAAATCTTTTACAACTATATTATTTGAGTTTTGCAAACAAATTTAAGAGGCAGATTCTATTATTAATTCTATTTTATAGTTGACCAAATTGGTACAAAGGTTAAGTGATTTTACCAAACTCACACAACTATCAAATGCCTAAGACTGAATTTTGAATCAGATCTTCCTGACTCCAGGTCCAGTTCTCTATCTGTTGTATGAATTAGCTGACTGCTTCAACAGAACTTCAACATAATACTAGTTTTATTGCAGGATACAGTAAATATGAAAACAAGTAATTAAGGCAAGTGCAATAGTACAAACATTTTTGAAGTTTCTCTGAGTTCCTCCACTTGGAGGAGTGCTACTTTGGAACATGTTGCAAACATTTATATATTTGGTGCATCTAAATCTTAGCCTAGGTTACAAAAAAAGTGAGGTCTCCCGAGGTCGCATAGCTAGAAAATACCACAGGAAGCAAGGGAAGCAGCATTTCCTTGTTCCTCAAAGGACTACAGTGTCATAGTATTCAAATTTATACTTTAAATTTGGCCTTTATATGGAGTTAAAACATAAATGGCCATGTCCTAAAATTGTTTATGAATAGGTAAAGCCTCTTTTTTAGTACTTCATTTTTCCTAAATTATATTTAAAAACAATTTTCAACACGTGCAAGAATCTCCTTCTTTCCTTTTCAACCTGCCATTGAGAATGCAAGCAATTTAATATGTTATACATGTGCAATCATGCAAAACATTTCCATAATAGAAATGTAAAAGAAAGCATAGACCAAAACAGAAAACCTTCAATAAAAATAAATAAAAGAGGAAAACATATGCTTGGATCTATATTCAGAAACCATCAGTTCTTTCTTTGTGAATGTATAGCTCTTTTAACCATAAATCCTTCAGAGTTGTCTTGGATCAGTGTATTGCTGAGAATAGTTATGCCATTCACAACTAATCATCTCAAAATATTGTTTTTACTTTGTAAATATTGTTTTTACTTTGTAAACAAAGCATTTGATTTTGATTCATCCCATGGAAGTCTTTCCAAGTTTTTTTTTTTTTCCTGAGAGCTTCCTACTTATCATTTCTTACAACACAATAGTATTCCATCATAATCATATAGCAAAATTTATTCAACCATTCCATAATTGATTGGCATCTTCTCAGTTTCCAATTCTTTACACCCAGAAGAGAGCTGTTATAAATATTTGTGTACATATAAGCCTATACATCTTTTCCTTTAAAAAAAAAATCTGGTTTGGGAAACGGACTTGCTGATGGTACTACTAGGTCAAATGGTATATATCCATGGTTATATATCTCTTTGAGCATAATTTCAAATTTCTCTACTGAATGATTGAAACAACTGTACCAGCAAAGGTTTAATTTCTTATTATTCTCCTATCCCCTACATTTGTCATTTTCTTTTCTTCCTTATACCTAATTAAATAAATATGTGGAAATACTTCCAAAATGTTTTAATCTAATGTTTTATCTAATTAATGATGAGTTAGAAACATTTTTTTCATGTGGCTATTACTTCTTTTGAAAACTGTTAACATTTTTTGGTCATTTATCAATTGGGGAATGATTCATTTTTATAAATTTGACTCAGTTCCCTATATGTTTGAAAAATGAGGCCTTTATTAGAGAAATTTGCTTCATTTTCCCTCACAATTACTTTTACTAACTCTATTTCCCCTCTATTTATTCTATTCTCTCTCTGTCCTTTCACCCAGTGCCTCCTCAAAAGTGATTTGCTTCTGAGTACACCTTCCTGAATCTGCCCTTCCTTCTATTATACTCCACACACATTCTCATATCTTTCCCTTGCTACTGTCCTGTAGGATAAGAAAGATTTCTATACTCATTTGAGTATTTTTATTATTCCCTCTTTCCATATACCTTACAATAATGTGTACTGCTATAAACGCTGATAATCCCAACTCTTATTTTGGAGGAATTTAAATTTCTGTTTTTTCCAGATGTTGACAAGCTATTTTTATGTCTATTCATATGAATTCCTTTTTTTGTTAGCAATTCTGACATTCTGTTAAACAACAAAACATAATAGGTGGGCTTGAGTTTATGACATCAGTTTCAAGTGTTATACAATTCTGGGAAGTAATTTCTCTGCACATTGAATATATCTATTCCTATTAATGTATAGCTAATATTCACTTACTAAAAATCATTTACTAATTTTAGTGCACATTGCTTTATGGATCATGTTGGGAGAGAAAAATCAGAGCAAAAGAGAAAAACCATGGGAGAAAAAACAAGATAAAAAGAAGTGAACATAGCATGTGTTGATTTACATTCAGTCTCCATAGTTCTTTTTCTGGATGTAGATGGTATTTTCTCTTCATAGTCTATAGGGATTGCCTTGGATCACTGAACCACTGAAAAGAATCAAGTTATTCATAGTTTATCACCACATATTCTGTTTTTTACAAAAATGCTTTATTTTCAAAACATATACATGGGTAATTTTTTTAACATTGACCCTTGCATAGTCTTGTGTTTCAGATTTTCCCTCCTTTCCTCTATCCCTTCCCCTAGATGGGCAAGCAATCTAATATGTTATACATATTAAAATATGTTAAATCCAATATGTGTAAACATATTGATACAATTCTCTTATTGCATTGTTAGGGACTTTCCTTTTGAGAATTGCCTTGTATGCCAAGTCAGCTGGTTGGGTGGATCCAGGAGTAAAAGGGGGCATGGCCTCTGAGGCAGGAGGTTGTGTCTTACAGGTGTTTCCTTGAGATGGTGAGAAGCATGTCCTCTTGCTAGATCTTTTCTTAGGGCAGCACTAACTCCAGGTGTCTCCCTTCTGTGGATCCTCCTACATTGAGGGAAAACTAAAGAAAACAATATCTTTAAATATAAAATTGGAAAAAGAGGAAAAAAGGTCACTGAAGAAAATAATTTCTTAAAAACTAGAATTGAGTAAATGGAAGGTAATGAATGTGTGAAATCAAAAGCAATAAAACAAACCCAAAAGAATGGAAAAAAAGACTGAGCCTGATAGGCAATGCAAACTCATTGACTAGCTTGGCCTTAATGCTGGCTGTAAGAATTTAAATTAGGGAAGTATTTCAGATCTTGCTGTTATCTATATTCCTAACCTAGCTTATTAACTGCATATTTCTAAGTTCAATGTCTATATTTAGTAGTGTAATATTCTTTATGAAACATTTTTCTAGTAAAGTAAATGAGGATATCACTGAACAAATAATTTGTTTGGGTCAATTGTGCTCTATTATTTATGAAATTAAAAATTTTAGTCACTTGAGAAATGGAAAAAATTAAAAAAAAAGTCTTGACTGGGGCAAAAACAAGTTAAGAAAATAACAATTTTTCCGTCTAAAGGAATTTGAAGATGTTTCCTTTATTTTGGTGTTCTTGTGAATATTACTTAGCACTACTATTTTCATTATGTTCACAATAAAAAAACCAAAACCCCCCAAAAATTAAACAATTATTTACATGGGGAATTTTATAAGGTGTAGCAAAGTGCAATTTGAATAGAGGAAAGATACACATTTAATTGTTAATTGTTAATTTTTAACTTTTAGAACAATGTTTTAAAGGAAAGGATAATGGCATGTTCAAATTTGTTTCTCCTCTAATGCTTAGAATAATGCTCTGTATACTATAGGAAAATTATAAATGAATACACATTATGATGTGAATATTATACTTATATTTTAAATTTAAATAGTTTTTCATGATATTCTGTATTATAGTAGAAGTAATACTAGATTGAAAGTTATGATTGGGTTGGTCTAATCTCTCTTAGTTTTACAACATTATTAGGCAAGTTATTTAAATTATATGGATTTAAGTTTTTTTCTTCTCTAAAGCACAGCTGGTCAGATGGCCCTTAACATATTATCCTAAATAAATTCTGTTGAGAAATTCTATAATTGCTCAATCTTTAAACTCTAGGAAAGTAGGGATGATAAGGAGAGGCATCAAGATTAAGTAGAAACATTTTACTTCTTTATAATAAATTAAAAATAAAAATTAATAATAAAATGAACAATAACAAAATAAAAATATAAAAAATGACAGAAATATCAACAAGAGCAAACTTGCTGAAATTAGGTTAACACCTTTCATCATTTTCTAATTATCTAACAGGAATATAGATCTTTCATGGAAAAAGACATCAGAGACAAGGCAGATAAAATCGAGACCCTGGTGGATTATGTGCCTTATCTAACTTCCCTTCAGTAATAAGGATTAGACTTGGTATATGAACTCAAAACCTTTATTTTCAGTTTCATTTATAAAACTGTCACATGTGTGAGATCACCTTAGAGGACTGGTTTCACGACAAAGCTATTACAACGCTGGGTCATTAATGTTCAGTTCCATTCATCTCTTTTTCTCAACTTTTGGGAGGCTAAGCAGTATGGCAGAGTTACACTTGGAGTTGTGAAGACTTGAATTTAAAAACTGCCAAAGAAACTTACTAGGTATTAGACCTTGGGCACCTAGCCTCTCAGCTTCAATTTCTTCATTTACAAAATGAGAATAATAATATTTTCATTATTATAATTATTAATGTTAAGTAATATTAATCTTAAATGAGATTATACACACAGATATTATTTGCAATTACATATTATTTACATGTGAATCACATATAAGTATAGATAATAAAATTACATGTAATATAAATTATATTGTATATTATATTGTAATATATATACATTATATACATATATACATATATATATATATAAATTTATATATATATATATCTGTAATTATAAATATATATATATATAAAATGACTGTCCCAACACCATTGGTATGAGACTATTGATAGAAATATATGATCCTGTCTGTGTGAGGATGAGGGACTAGGCAGAACTGGCAAGGTTACTGTAGCCTTCACCAATTACCCTTTGGGAACTCATTATTTGGGTGTTCCTGGATTCTGGTTTCAAGACTGAAGATGGAAGAGGTATGTTGCTGTATATTGCTGAAAAAAAAAATACTAAGAAGACATGAGAGAAGAAAGAAATCCTATCATGCTGCTATTACTTATTGCTATATTTGACATTTCAAGTAGTTTCCCCTTGGTTGAAATGCAGAACACTCTTAGGTAAACTGAGTTACTTTGTTACCAGTGGGAAAGCTTTCTTCAATATTGTCTTGTCTATATTCTTCTAAGTATGTCATCTCCGACTTCTGTTTTGCTCTGATTTGTATCAAAAGTCTTCTTTGCAATTCTCTTTGAGTATTCATTTTGCAACTGGTATTAGGTGGGGAAATGGGTTCAAGCCTGGATTAGAGAGTTTGGGGTTTCCCCACAAAATTACAAGGGTAGATGATTAAAAAAATTAAATGGAACCTAATCAGAACCCCTAGAAGAACAATATTTAGAGGAGCAGATAGATATACTTATAGAAAAGTCTCTCAGAGGAGATGTAAGTGGTTGTGCTCCCAATTTGGACAAAAGGAATGAAACTCTCTTTTGGAAAAAGGTGGGGGATGAAGCTATAAATTTGTATTCTTCCTAACTTTCAGTCACATACAAGTCAGCATCCTCTGCACCAAAAGGAGAGTCTTACAACACATGTAATACTGATTTCTACTCCTGACACATCAACATTAGCAATTATTATGGAAGTAGCAGTGAATAAAGTACTGATTAGAGTCAGAGAGAAATGAAATCAAAGCCTATCTCAGGCACTTATTATTTTTGTGGACCTGCATAAGCCACTATACTTCTTAGCCTCAGTTTCTTCATCAATAAAATATAGAGGTTGTTCCTGATGATCTCTAAAAGAGTCTTTTTCCAGCTCTGAATAAATGATATTATGATTCCTGGAATTCATTTAATAATGATCATTTGTTCTATCCTTTGCCTCTTTCATGATAGCCCCATGGGACAAAATTAAAGTAAACTCTTTTGATAATCCATTAAAAATTTAACACAATTATTCTGACATAGTTGATGAATATAGTGTACTAGATTTAAAATACTGCTAGAACTATTTTTGGTACATATAGTTCCTTTCCTTTTAAAAAAATTCTGTTGGGATACAAATCTTGATTTGTATTGCTAACCCAAAGGGTATGTATGTGTATTTTTTTTAGCCCTTTGATATAGTTCCAAATGGTAGTGATAGAATCAGTTGATAACTTCATCAACAATGCTTTAATTTCTATTATTCCAATATTCCTTCCATCATCTGCAATTTTCATTTTTGTCCTATTAGCCAATCTAATAAGTATGAAATAGTACATAAGAATTGTTTTAATATTAATTTCTCCAATCAATACTAAATCAGAGCTTTTTTCATAAAGCTATAGCTGGCTAATTTTTTTTATCAGAAACCTGGTCATATATTTTGATAATTTGTCAATTGGGAAATGGTTCTTTGTTTTTATAAATTTGACTCATTTCTCTATGTTTGAAGATTTTCTTGGAGGATTTGGAAGTAGGAGCTTTGATTTTGTTATCTTATTCTGTGTGTTCTTGTCTTCCTTGTCATCAACATACCTTCTTATGATAAGAATATTTTTCCTATTGTTTGTTCATTCTTCCATCCTATTACTTGACTTTTAACTCTGTTAAAATAGGGCTCTTCTTCCAGGTTGGAAGGTGCACTGTCCCAAGCTTCAGGGCTTTTGGCATCAATTTTCAAAGATACTTTCAGGGACCTGTAAGTTTTCAGTTCTTTCAGGGTGGGATGATCTAAGGAGAGGTATGTTTATTACTCTATGGGTCTGTGATCTGGTCTGTGAATAACCAGAAGCATTCTTTTCTGCATTGGATTTCTTAGGAGAGGGCCCTCTTCATTGACATCACAATCTCTGATTTCCTACTACTCCTCCCTTACCCTGAGATTGCCACCCAGAACTATAACCCAGCTATGATTATGGAGAAATCAATAGATTTGTGTCTCAGCACTATTAAAGAATAGTATCAGTAGTATCTCCCTGTTCATTTGTTTGACAGTCCTTACTATTTATGGGCTGAGACTTCTGGAAGCAACTGCTGATACTGCTGAGGTATTGGTTCAGAAGGTTTATTCCTATTTTCCTGGGGCTAGATCTGAGGTTAGCAATCCTGTGTTAGATTGTGCTCTATTCTCATCTTGGTGCAACTGATCTTTCCTGACAATCTTCTAAGTTTTCTTGGTCCAGAAAATTGTTTTACTACATCTTCTTGTAAGTTCTGCTGCTCTGACATTTCTTTAATGTCATTATTTAAAGGTATTTGGAGGGATTTGGGGCAGAGCTTAGATAAGTACCTATTTTTACTCAGTTATATTGGCTCTGTCTTTCTCCCAGATGCTTTCTTTACTTACATATTGTATAGAACTGGCCCAAGTACTGGTTACTACATTATAAGATAACACAAGCAATATCTCCTGAATATTTTAGGATACTCTTCTCTGAGATCCAGGAAGCATCAATTTTAGAATGATGCTATTTGTAACAGCTAATATCTATCTATATTATAGTAGTAGAAAACTTTGTCACCTCATTGAGTGGGAGTAACTCAACTGTGAGAATTACATAGTGCTATCCAACATTTATAGATCCTTTTATAATGAAATCTAGCAAAGCAATTATCCATTAGCGCATCTGTGCTATCTCTGGGGGAAAAAAAGAAAGAAGAGTTCACATTAATGAGATTGTAAGCATTGATTAATAATTCTCTTCCAGAATCATATTTGGTTTCAATAGTAGTAAAGCAAGTCTACCACTACCCAGTTAGATAAGAAGTGCCTAATATATGATATTTTTTGTAACATCATTCATACTTGTAGCATAAGGATCAGTTGAGTGAAGTTTCACTTACAATGTTCAAGGGCACATATGTTCAACTCATTGTGAGAAAAATGGGACAAAAAAATTGTTTTCTGATACAAAGGGTCAGAGTATATACATCACGATGTTTTCCAATTAAAACTTATCTATGTTTTATTTTAAATTTCAGTAAAACATTCTGGAACCTTCTAATGCTAGCCAATTCCTTTTAAGCGAGATTACTTATAAACAACTCCAAACATATCTGGTATCTCACTCTTTTTTTAAGAGTAAGATTTTATAATTCAAGACTATATAAAAGGGCTTAACTTTTCTGTGTATATGTATTCAGAACAGTGTATGTGTATGAGAGAGAGAGAGAAAGAGAGAGAAAGAGAGAAAGAGAAAGAGATAGAGAGACAGAGAGAAAGGGAGAGAAAGAGAGAGAGAGAGAGAGAGAGAGAGAGAGAGAGAGAGAGAGAGAGAGAGAGAATATCTGCTTTAGGAGTAAAAAGGTATTATATTACCTTTTAGAAGCTATTAGAAGTGGAAGGATTCCATGGAAGAAATCCATGGATCTCAGTTATTCCTTTAGATCTGAATGGATACTTTCTTTGGAGATTGATATTTCTAATACCTATGTTAGGATAATGGTGTTAATAATTCAGAACATAAAGGGAGTATACATATCATTTAGTTCTATCCTTTCCAGTGATATATTGGTAAATGTTAAAACTATTTCTCAGAATAAATAGACAAATTCACATGCATACACATACAGGTATATATATGTATATATAAAGACACATCTATGCATAGATACATATATAAAGAGAAATATGTGTGCATATATATATGTATATGTAAATATATACATATGCAAGACATACTGTTATGTTTAATCTGCCTTATTTATTTTCTCCATTATTACCCTGTGTTTAGGCAATCAACACTTTCCCTGCCCCAATTGTAGCCTTTGTTGATTTCCAAGGTGCAAGTATTTACCATGATTTTTTTTTCAGTTTGACTCTCAGAAGCCAATTTGTGTTGATCCCAGAAAAATCCCTCATCTTTTTATTTTATAGATGAGAAAAAATGTGCTCCAGGCAGATGGCGGAGACAGGGTTTGAACCCAAATTTTTTGATTTAATATTTAATTCAATTTAGCAAACAAGACTTTTTTCACTTGTTACCTAAAAGTATCCTATCAACAGATTTTGATATTTGGAGGCAAGCCTTGGTAATTACAAAATGAATACTTAAAGACCACAAAGTGAAGGGATTTTGCTCATATCAAGCCATGAATCAAAGACAGTAACAAAATGACTTTTGTCATTTTGGTAGATCTTTTGGTAGAATCTCCTTAGTGAAGATGGTAAGACAAAGCATGCTAAGAATCATATAGTTTTTATGCAATATATAAATATTAATCTTAAACTGATAATAAAAATTTATATCTAAGCATGGAATCTGTCCTTTAAATACAAGCACTTTAGCCAAGGAACAATAAATCAATCTCTTTCTAGAGGAATTACATTTGTTAGGTGGAGGACATGTCATTTTATCAGTGTGGAAATTCCAGCCATGGGAATTGCCTTACTTATTGTAGATTGCAGTCCATCCAGAATATGTAGTGTCATAATTACCAGAGGTCAGAGAGATTAAATAATTTACCTATAGTAATATGGTTAGTAAATGAAATAATCAAGATCTGAACTTGAGCCTTCCTGACTGAATTCAGCTTTCTAAAGATCATGCTAACTTGTCTATTTCTCAAAAAAATAAATCCTACAAATATGTACATACTGTAAGGGAAATAAAAATACATAAAATATTTATAGGTCATTAAAGAGTGATGAACAAATTCCAGTGTGAATGGCAAATAAAGGAGTTAGAAGACCTTGTTTTATCACCTACTCCAAAGCAACAAGAACCCTTTGGTTCACCAGATATTTAGTGTTCTTTATATTTTAATGTTCATTACAAACATTAGCAAATAAAAAAAATCACTTTAAATATATTTTCAGCTTATGTGTCAACATCTGTCAGATAGTCATTCAACTACCATTTATTAAGTATGTACCATGTACCAAGGCCAATTACAGTACTGAACTCTGGGCATTCAAAGAAAAGCAAAAGATGATCCTTGTTCTTAATGTGCTCAAAGTCTAATGAGAAAAACTATATGGAGACAATTATGTATAGAAAGGTTATATCAAAGAAAAAGTGGAGATAATAAATAGAGGTAAGGAATCATCATTAAGGGGATCAGAATATATCTTGTATAAAGATATATATATCTTTATATATATATATATAGATAGATAGATATAGATATATGCCTATATATCTATATCTATCTATATATATATAAATTGAAATTGTATATATTCTTGTATAAAGTAAAATTTTAACTGAGACTTGAAAGAAGCCAGGGGGATTAGGAAGTAGAGATGAAGAGGATAAATATTTCAGACATGGGGGAAAGACACTGAAAATACAAAGGTGATTTTTTTAAATCCTTCAATCAATTCTCTCTCTCTCTCTCTCTCTCTCTCTCATACATACACAATATACACATACCCTCACTATCTTACATATACACATACCCACACTTATGCATATATTAAATACTTCAGAAAATATTATGGAGTACTGATAAATGAAAGAAACTAAAGTTTTATGGGCTATGCAAAATTAAATTATCCTTTCATTTTTTGAATAATATTTTTTCAATTTCATATAAAATAAAATTTATGGAACAAGAGGTTTGGCAATTGTTAATGCTGTAAAGTTACCCATACATATAACCTGTAAATAAAAGGCTATTAAATAAAAAATAAAATAAAATAAAATAAAATTTAACATAATTCTTTTTTTAAGTTTTGAGTCCCCAAATTATTTTTCTGATATTATTTATTATTTTTAAAAACTCCACTTATTACTATATTCTGTTTTTAACATGAACAAGTGTAGTATTATGTCAAAAAGTTTTTTCTGCATCTAGTAAGATAGTATAATTTTTGCAAGTATTTTTTTATTAATATCACCAATGATGCTGGTAGTTTTACTAATATAGAATCAGTCTTCCATTCCCACTATAAATCCTACCTGGTCATAGTATAAAATATATTTATGTGATCTACTTGTTAGTATTTTAGTTAAAATTTTGAATTAATATTCATTAAATAACTTACTCTATAGTTTTCTTTCTCTGTTTTTGCTTTTCTTGGGTTAGGTCTCAGCATGATATTTGTGTCATAAAATTTTGAAAGGTCTCTTTTATCTAATTTTCCAAATACTTTCTATAGTGTTGAAATTAATTTTTAAAAAATATTGGTAGAATTAATTTATTAATACATCTGATCATCTTTTTTATTATTATAATAACTTTTTTATTGACAGAACCCATGCCAGGGTAGTTTTTTACAACATTATCCCTTGCACTGACTTCTGTTCCAATTTTTCCCCTCTCTCCCTCCACCCTCTCCCCTAGATGGCAAGCAGTCTATATATGTTGAATATGTTGTAGTATATCCTAGATACAATATATGTATGCAGAACCAAACAGTTTTCTTGTTGCACAGGGAGAATTGGATTCAGAAGGTAAAAATAACCCAGGAAGAAAAACAAAAATGCAAACAGTTTACATTCATTTCCCAGTGTTCTTTCTTTGGGTCTAGCTGCTTCTGTCCATCATTGCTGATCATCTTTTTATGGATTATATTTTCCCATAGGGGACTCATTTACGGCTTGTTCAATTTATTTTTTTTTCTTAAGACAGGGTTAATTAAGTATTGTATTTCTTCTGTTAATCAGGATAATTTATATTTTTGTAAACATGCATTGATTGCACTTAAATTATCAAAAAAGAAAAAACAAAGAAGTGATTATGACAATCATTATCTTAGCAAAGGAAGCTGCTTTCCATTGTCAGGTTCTTTCTTGATGTTTGCTCCTTTTACAACTTTTTGTCTTGACTTCTAAATTAATGTTAGAGTTGGGATTTGTTCCAGGGATCAAGAGTCACTACCTCAAAATTTAAGGAGTTTTGTGATTGGAAGTTCCCACTATCAGGAATGGTTTCAGGATTGCCATGAATAGCTGGTCAGCCTGGATCTCTCCCCAAAATTGAGGCCTATATAGAATTTCCTCAATCAAAATGGAGAACATGGTAATGCTTATTCCAGAGGGAATCAGTGACAGGGATGGGTGGATATTATAGATAAAAGAATTCTCAGCACTTGGAAATTTCAGGATTGGACAGCTAAAAGTCATGTCTTCCCAGGAAGTTCCAAAACCTCCAAAACGTCAGGAATAAGGTGTGTGTGCAGAATTAGATCGTAAGAGGTGTTGTGTACTTTCTAGCCCTTCCCCCAATTGGGATGCCAAAATTTACTGTGCTTTCTAAAACCCTCATGCTGGGGTGCTAAAATATATTGTCTGGACTAGCTTTCTGGATGTTCTTGGGACCAGCCTGAGTCCTTGGTCTTAGTGCAGGAGTGATGAGGCAAACTCTACTTTAATTACAACACAGGTTGTCACGCCTCCTGACTTCTCAGGAAGCCTGAGAGCCCTTAGGGAGATGGGGAGCCAAACCAGACATTGTTAGCAGGTTCCTTCAGGGATGAAGTGTCTTATATCTCACCTAGAGTTCCCCCACTATCTGTGGCCCTCTACAAAGAGGAATTCAAAGTAGTGGTAAGTGGGAAACAGGAGGTACAGAGAATAAAAGAGGATGAGAATCTTAAAGTCCATTGAACTTGGTAATGAGATTGCCACTGATAAACTTTGTGAAAGTTGAATGATGCGAAGAGAACCCTAATAAGAAGGGAATGAGAAAATATTTAGTAATAACAAAATAGAAGAAGGAATATAATAACAGGGTCATACTATTTTAAAATAAATTCTTAGAAATAAAAATATAAGTACTAGTATGATGGTTTTTGATTACTTATTTTTTGGACTCATGTAATGTCCTTGGTGGGTTTCTGGGAGCAACTTTCCTTTCAGTTCAGTAATCACCACTAGAACAGTCAGGTGTTGAAGTCCAAATCCTTTATTCTCCTTGCCTCGGGTTGGGCAGCTCTCTTAAAGGCCTTCTAGAGTCTTGGTTTCAATGGAGGAAGTGCAGGAGGCCAGGCCAGCCACCAGGAGTCTGACTGACGGTGAAATGAATTTCTATCTTCTTGGCTCCAAGAGCTTCTATGGCTCTCAGACCTTGCTTATATGCTCTACACTGAGTATAAACCAATCATTATATCACTAGGAAACCATTATTTTTTGTAAGATTAAATCAATCATACTGAACCATGCAAACCAGATAACCATTGGTCATCAATTCCACTTAGTTAGTACCTTGTAAGCATCCTTGTTTCCAGTTCAGAGTTCTGGTCCATAACATTTCATGCTTTCTTTTGTTTTAGAACATAGGTGGCCATGCCCTCCCTGACTTCTCAAGGAGGTAAGAAACCCCCAAAAGGAGGTGATCATGTCTTCCCTGACTCCTCAAAAAAGGGGTAAAAACACCATAAAAGGAGGTGATCACTCCTTCCCTGATGTCTCAGGAGGGGAGATGAAAGCACCAAAGGAAATGGGGCATCAAATCAGATTAGCAAGTTTCTGAAGGGTCTCACTTGAAACAGATATACATAAATCTATGAACATGGGAGGTATTACACATAATTACATAAATTACATAAGCATATAGCAATATAACACAGGCTAGTAGTGATGTGACAAATAACATGAATCAACATGAGGAATTATACATGTCCATAAGTCCTAGAAATAGTCCAAAACAAATCCATTGTCCATTCCTTCATGTGTATAGGGAATCCAATGATTCCTACAAGTTTTGAAGTCCTGCAATAATTTCATCATGTGTCAGAAAATCCAATGATTCCTGCAGATTTTGAGGTCCTGTATCAGTCTTATCATGTCTCAGAGAATCCACAGATTCTTGCTAGTTTTGAAGTTCTGCAACAGTCTTATCAACAATTTTTCATCTTAGGGAATTCAATGATTCCTGCTGGTTCCGAAGTTCTGTAATAGTCTCATTATCAGCTATGCTCTTTCAATGTCAGATGTTTCTTAGGTCTTCTCCTTTGTTTCAAGGTTTTTTTTCTGTTTCTATCTCTCTGATGGACAAGGCAAATACAGCTTGTTGGCACCCATCTGATTCCTTCTCTATCTGTAGAGATACAAGCAAACCCTCTCCCCCAAGCAGTTAACCCTATCTGGTCCCTTCCCTTCACCACTTTCTAGATCTCTCCACATCACCTGACAATTACATTGAAGCTGCTTGCACTGGACACTGCCCTTCCTTTGGGTAATAAAGCCTATATTCTCCCCAATTGTAATCCCTTGATCTCATCTGATTGCTTCTCTGCTGATTGATCATGTAATAGTTCTAAACTTCTAAAGACTCTCTGGGTATAACCTTGGCTGCCATCATGCCCCACCTGTTTTTTGTTCAAGATCTTGGAGCTGGGCCCTGCCTGTCATTTCCCTGGGTCAATCTACATTATGAAACCCACTGGAAACCTTTGTGGCATTTTGGACATAGGGTTTTAGGTCTTCTCTCACCCTGTCTTCTCACTCTATCTCTAAGCCTACATTGGACTTTCAGATGCCTGTTTTTCCACACTGAAAGCACTGACAAGTCTCAAAATCCCTCGCCAAGAGGTACCCTGTATTCCCATATTTTGTGTCATAATATGGGTATAAAAAGCATTTGTGGCACAGTGTCTTATGATCTCCTCTAAAGGAGCATCTTTGTGTAGTCCCCATATAATTCTTCTGCAAACCTCATTAGCATTTTCCTTCACCAGTTGTCTAATCATAATTTTTGTAGCTGCATTTTCTCCAATGGTTCTTGTGACAGCTGTCTGTTTGCAGATGTCCCACAAAATCAGCAAAGGGTTCATTGGGACCTTGCTCTATTTTTGTGAAGGCTTCCCCTAGATCTTTTCTTGGGAGGGTGCCCCAAGCTTTTATAGCAGCAGCAATTTGTTCATATGCTATCAAAGGGTAATTAATCTGTGCTAAAGCATCTGCATACTGACCTTTGCCTTCTAGTTGGTCAAAGGTGATTTGTATATTAGCTCCAATTTGCTTATTGCATTGGGCTTGTATCCTGCATAGTTCACTATACTCTGAAAGCCGTAGCAAGTTTTGTGCAGGTTCTAAACATGTCCTTGCTAAAACTAGGGTTAAAATTTTATAAGCTAAGTTCTCCAGTAATATCTTAACATAAGACAATATAGCCCCATAAAGAGTGCAACCCTTTTCAAATCCTTGATTTTTTTCTAGATTAAAAGGAGTGTATCTTCTTCTTTATTGACCTAAAGAGTCAAGCAATTAAATAATTGGGTATGTATTTATTTTTAAGCCAGATATATCCTGTCCTTTTTTAGCCTTAACCAGTGCCTTTTGTGGCCTTGCCTGGGGCTGGGCAGCTTTCTTAAAGGCCTTAGTTCAGAGTTCTAGCCCATAACAGATTCAGGTATTCTTAATTATTTTTCATGAGTTGTCAAGAATCCAAGGCAATTAAGGAACCAACTATTCAGTATCTTCTGTGTAGAGGCAAAACATTAGATACAAGGGTTAGTATGATAAAGTAGGAAAAAAGTCTTTGTTCTTGAGTCTATCAAGGAGAAACAGTAGATAATCAAGGTCAGAAAGAGGTTTTTTTGTATATCACTACTTAGTATATACTCTCATTCTTTCACTAAACTTTGTATAATTAATCTTTGATGACTGCATGTTTTAAAATCAGCCAGAGTCAGGAATTCAGGTTAAGGGAAAATCCTCACTCTTTATTCTTTATGGAGGTGAAGGGGGATGACAATAGGAATATGAGCAGCTGCGAAACAAACCTGGCCAGCAGTCTCTCTGACTCTCTCTGCCTCTCTCTCTCCACCCACCAAATTTGTCTCTACGTCATTTCCTATATGACACATCAAAACTTGCACAAAATGTGGGTGGGGGCCATTCTTTCTCCAAGCATATATTAAGAGAGTATGGTCCAATTACTATTTAGCCTCATGTGCTTGGGACCTCAGTGCATCAACTCAAGCTTCAGCCCATTACAGTAATCTTTATATAGAATTCTTCAGTTGTTCATTACTTTACAATAAAATGTCCTAAAGTATATTATACATTACTAGGTTGTAATAAAAAATAATGTCAGCTTGGAAAATGTCAGAAGTTTTGCTTAAGTCAATATATATGACTTCTCTCACTTTCTTCTTTCAATGAGATCCATCATTTTATCATGAAAAGAAATTAGATTTGGATGGCCAATTTATTCTATAGCACTCGGAATAACTAAGACCTTTAACTCCTATAGTACATATCTGCAAGCTATCGATTTGATTATATGATTCAATATTGACTGGGTTGCCTCATTCCCTATTACTATGCCCTAAATAAATATTAAGTGTTTGAAGTGTTTGAAGAGTAGAGTCTAATTCTTACAATGATCCTGCTCATGCTCTCTCCTTTTTGAAGTCTCCTTTGAATGAGTAGTTTAGCTTATGAATATTTTTAAATATCTACTACTTGTTGAAATATTTTAATTTTCGAGATAGCACAGAAATCTGGTGGTGGTTTGTATATCATTGGTATACAATATCAGGGAAAGAATTTTCCCAGCTTTTACAGTCAGATATATCACACTACTCAATTTTTATATTATTATTCTTCATGATCCAACATTTTGAAGGTTAATAGTGAAAGAAAACGAATAAAAATACATATTAAAAAGTGAAGCACAAATTTGTAAACATTTTGGGCATTGTTCCATTTATGAAAAAGTTTGAAAATCATAATTATTTTTTATGTTTACTTAGCAATGTGTTGTTCTTTTTAGAAATGTTGTAATAAGAGCAACATATTGCTAAATACCAGTATACATTTGAAATTTTTTACAGGCTTAAATTTTTTTTTGCATTTTTAATTTTTTCAACAACATTTTATTTCCCTTCCAATTTTCCCCAATTATTGTGGGATCAGGGGGTCAAAGAAGAAAAGAAAAACAAAACAATTGTAACAAATTTGTATAGTCAAACTACTCAAATTTCCATATAGATCACATCCAAATATGTTTTTAATAGTATTTTATTTTTTATAATTAAATGTAAAGACAAATTTTAATATTCATGTAAAATTTTGAATTCCAAATCTTTTTTTAATAACTGTTTATTGACAGAACCCATGCCAGCGTAATTTTTTACAACATTATCCCTTGCACTCACTTCTGTTCTGATTTTTCCCCTCCCTCTCTCCACCCCCTCCCCTAGATGGCAAGCAGTCCTATACATTTTAAATAGGTTAAAGTATATCCTAGATATAATATATGTGTGCAAAACCGAACAGTTCTCTTGTTGCACAGGGAGAATTGGATTCAGAAAGTATAAATAACCCGGGAAGAAAAACAAAAATGCAAGCAGTTTACATTCATTTCCCAGTGTTCTTTCTTTGGATGTAGCTGCTTCTGTTTATCCTTGATCAATTGAAACTGAGTTAGATCTCTTTGTCAAAGAGATCCACTTCCCTCAGAATACATCCCCATACAGTATCATTGTTGAGGTATATAATGATCTCCTCGTTCTGCTAATTTCACTCAGCATCAGTTCATGTAGGTCTCACCAATCCTCTCTCAAATCATTCTGCTGGTCATTTCTTACAGAACAATAATATTCCATAGCATTCATATACCACAATTTACTCAGCCATTCTCCAATTGATGGGCATCCATTCATTTTCCAGCTTCTAGCCACTACAAACAGGGTTGCCACAAACATTTTGGCACATATAGGTCCATTTCTCTTCTTTAGTATCTCTTTGGGGTATAAGCCCAGTAGAAACACTGCTGGATCAAAGGGTATGCACAGTTTGATAACTTTTTGAGCATAGTTATAAATTGCTCTTCAGAATGGCTGGATGTGTTCACAATTCCACTGACAATGAATGTATCAGTGTCCCTGTTTTCCCTCATCCCCTCCAACATTCCGCATGATCCCAAATAGTTTTTTTTTCATATTCTGCCCATTTATTCCATCAGCTTTTTTCAAGAGGTTATTTACATCTTTCATTATAAGTCTTTGGGAGTCATGGTTTATCAGTATGTTGATGATATATTTCTATAGTTTTTTTAATAGTATTATTAGGAAAATATTTTCCCATTACATAAATTTACAATAATTCCACTAGCCATTCCTCTAATTCTTTGACAGTACTTTAGATTTCAATTTCATTTATTACAAGTAAACAAAATTTGATAAATATTTTTGTACCTATGGGTTATTTTCCTCTATCTTTCACTTCTTTGGGGGGATATTTTTAACTTTATCTTAAGAGATAATTTGGTAATAGATCTAATTGTGATTCACTAGGTCCAAGGAGATGACTAGAAATACTGTGAAATAATAAGATATAATCCAAACTTCTTTTTGAGGCATTTCTATACAACTTCAACTCACAATAATGCTATTCTCTGTCCTAATTTTCTTCAGAAGTTCTACTAATCATATTATTTATTATTTCAAAGGTGTGCTACATCTTACTTCTTGAACTATATTATAAACATTCAGAAGGAATGACAAGCCTCTGTCATTTCTTTGTTATGTCTCCTGGTGCCTAGCATAGAAAAGTCTGCAAAGGATAAATAATCAATGTCCTATTCTTTTTTCATCTTTGCATTATATTAGTGTTCCTAATAACACCAGTACTTTATTTGTGAATTTTTTTTATCTGTTCATTAGCAGCCTCAGTATCTCCTCTAATCACAAATGGAAAATCTGTAGATTTCTGGACTAAATAATAATCTGATTTGTTGGAATCAAGATTACATGGATGACTGGACTTAAGAATCAAAAGTAAATAAGGTTCCAGTTAAGTGCCCTAGAAAACTGTGCTTGACCCTATACTAGTTAACATTTATATTACTTGGATAAACATATAAATGACAAACACAAAATTAACCAAAAAACAAAAAACTAGGGATAATAAAATTCTATAAAATCTAGATATGATAGATCTCTGGAGAAAATTGAATAGGGACAGAAAGGAATACACCTTTTCTCGGCAGTATATGACACCTACACAAAAACTGACCAGGTATTAGAGCATGAAAAACTCACAATCAAGTGCAAAAATGCAAAAATAAAAATGCTTTCTTTTCAGACCACAATGCAACAAAAAATTATATTCAGTGAAGAGCCAAGGAAAGATAGACTAAAAACCAATTGGAAATTAAATAATCTAATCCTAGAGATTGAGTGTGTCAAACAAATCATAGAAACAATACATAATTTCATACAAGAGAATGACAATAATGAGACAACATATCTATGGAATGCAGTCAAAGCAGTTCTTAGGGAAAATTTTATATGTCTAAATAGCTACATGAATAAAGTAGAGAAAGAAGAGATCAATGAATTAGCAATGCAACTAAAAATATAGAAAAATAACAAATTAAAAACACTCAATTAAAGGTCAAGTTAGAAATCTGAATCCCAAAGGACAGATTAAGAAAACAATTGAACTAATAAATAAAAGAGTTGGTCTTATGGAAAAAAACAACAACAAAATGGATAAACCTTTAGTAAATTTGATTAGATAAAGGAAATTAAAAAACAAAAACAAAAATGAACAAACAAACTACTAAATTACCAGGATCAAAAATGAAAAGGTTCAATTTATTACCAGTGAAAAAGAAAATAAAACAATAATTAGGATCTATTTTGCCCAAGTATATGGCAGTAAATTCAATAATCTAAGTAAAAAAATGAATATTCACAAAGATATAAATTGCCTAGATTAATGGAAGAAATAAATTACTTAAATGTCCCTATTCTAGAAAAAAAAATTGAACAAATCATTAATGAACTCCCTAAGGAAAAAAATCTCCAGAGCCAGATGGATTGACAAGCAGATTCTACCAAACATTTAAAGAACAACTCATTCAAATACAATGTAAATTATTTGGGAAAATAGTTAAGAAAGAGTTCTGCCAAATTCCTTCTATGACACAAATATGGTACTGATATATATGTCAGGAAGACCCAAAACAGAGAAAGAAAATTACAGACCACTCTCCCTAATGAATATCAATGCAAAAATTTTAAATAAAATATTAGCAAAGAGATTACAACTTATCAGCAGGATACTACACTATGACCAAGAGGGATTTATGCCAGAAATAGAGGGCTGATATCAATATCAGGTATCAATATCAATATGCTATTACCATAATCAACCTTATCAGTAATAAAACCAGCCAAAATCATATCATAATCTCAGAAAATGTAGAAAAAGATTCTGGCAAAATACAATATCCATTCCTATTGAAAACACTGAGAGCACAGGAATGAAGAGAGCTTTCCTTAAAATGATAAGCAGTATCTATCTAAAACTTACATCAAGCATTATTTGTAATAGAGAGAAGCTGGACACATTTCCATAACATCAGGGGTGAAACAAGGTTGCCCATAATCACCACTATTATTTAACATAGTATTAGAAATGTTGGCTTTAGCAATAAGAAAAAAAAAAAGAAATTAAAAGTATTAGATTGGGCAATGAGGAAATAAAACTATCAGTCTTTGCAGATGATATGATGATATACCTAGTAAATTCTAGAAAATCATCCAACCAACTGAAAACAATTCACAGCTTTAGCAATGTTGCAGGATATAAAATAAACTCACACAAATAATCAGCATTTATATCTTTTACTGAAAAAGTCCATCAGCAAGAAATAGAAAGAAATTTTCCATTTAAAATTATTAGAGAAAAAAATAAAATATTTAGGAGTTCTACCAGCTATAAACCCAATAACTTTATGAGCAAAATTACAAAACACTTCTCACACAAATAAAGTCAGATTTAAACAATTGAAGAAATATCAATTGTTCATGGCTGGGACAAATTAATATAATAAAAATAACAATTCTGCCTAAATTGGTTTACTTGTTCAGTGCCATACGACTCAAATTGTCAGAACATCAATTTTTACAACTAGAAAAAAAATAACAAAATTCATCTGGAAGAACAAAAAGGCAAAATTATAAAGGAAATTAATGAAAAAATACAAAGGATGGTGACTTAGCAGTAAAAAAGCTAAAACTACATAATAAAGCAGCAGTCATCAAAACCCCTTGGTATTAGCTAAGAAATAGAATGGTGGATCAGTGCAATAGATTATATACCGACAACAAAATAATCAAGGCCTAAAGCAATCTAGTATTTGATAAATCCCCAAACTCCAATTTCTGGAATAAGAACTCATTATTTGACAAAAAATTTCTGGGAAAATTGGAAAATAATATGTGTAAGAAAATTGGCATAGACTTACATTTTATACCCCATGTCAAAGTAAGGTCAAAATGGATAAATGATTTGGGCATAAATAATGATCCCACAAACAAATTAGGAGAACAAGGAATAATTTGCCTATCAGATTTTTGGAGAAGGGAGGAATTTATAACCAAAGAAGAATGAGAGAACATTAGACAATATGGATTACATTAAATTAAAATTAAAAATTAAAAAAGGTTTTGCACAAATAAAACCAACAGAAACAAGATTAAAATAAAAGTACAAAGCTGGGGAATCTTTACAACCAATTTTTCTATTAAAGATCTCATTTCTAAAATATATGAAGACCTCTGTCAAATTCATAAGAATACAAGTTTTTTTCTCAATTGATGGATGATCAAAGGATATGAATAATTTTCTTTTTTTTTTTATTTAATAGCCTTTTATTTACAGGATATATACATGGGTAACTTTACAGCATTGACAATTGCCAAACCTCTTGTTCCAATTTTTCACCTCTTACCCCCCCCACCCCCTCCCCTAAATGGCAGGATGACCAGTAGATGTTAAATATATTAAAATATAACTTAGATACACAATAAGTATACATGATCAAAACATTATTTTGCTGTACAAAAAGAATCAGACTCTGAATTATTGTACAATTAGCTTGTGAAGGAAATCAAAAATGCAGGTGTGCATAAATATAGGGATTGGGAATTCAATGTAATGGTTTTTAGTCATCTCCCAGAGTTCTTTTTCTGGGCATAGCTAGTTCAGTTCATTACTGCTCCATTAGAAATGATTTGGTTGATCTCGTTGCTGAGGATGGCCTGATCCATCAGAACTGGTCATCATCTAGTATTGTTGTTGAAGTATATAATGATCTCCTGGTCCTGCTCATTTCACTCAGCATCAGTTCGTGTAAGTCTCTCCAGGCCTTTCTGAAATCATCCTGTTGGTCATTTCTTACAGAACAGTAATATTCCATAATTTTCATATACCACAATTTATTCAGCCATTCTCCAACTGATGGACATCCATTCAGTTTCCAGTTTCTAGCCACTACAAAAAGGGCTGCCACAAACATCCGTGCACATACAGGTCCCTTTCCTTCTTTATAATCTCTTTGGGATGTAAGCCCAGTAGCAACACTGCTGGATCAAAGGGTATGCACAGTTTGATAACTTTTTGAGCATAGTTCCAAATATCTCTCCAGAATGGTTGGATTCGTTCACAACTCCACCAACAATGCATCAATGTCCCAGTTTTCCGCATCCCCTCCAACAATCATCATTATTTTTCCTGTCATCTTAGCCAATCTGACAGGGTGTGTGTAGTATCTTAGAGTTGTCTTAATTTGCATTTCTCTGATTAATAATGACTTGGAGCATCTTTTCATATGACTAGAAATAGTTTCAATTTCTTCATCTGAGAATTGTCTGTTCATATCCTTTGACCATTTTTCAATTGGAGAATGGCTTGATTTTTTATAAATTAGAGTTAATTCTCTATATATTTTGGAAATGAGGCCTTTATCAGAACCTTTGACTGTAAAAATATTTTCCCAGTTTATTGCTTCCCTTCTAATCTTGTCTGCATTAGTTTTGTTTGTATAAAAACTTTTCAGTTTGGTATAATCGAAATTTTCTATTTTGTGATCAGTAATGATCTCTAGTTGTGCTTTGGTCATAAAGACCTGCCCCTTCCACAGGTCTGAGAGATAAACTATACTATGTTCCTCTAATTTATTAATAATTTCATTCTTTATGCCTAGGTCATGAACCCATTTTGACCTTATCTTGGTGTACGGCGTTAAGTATGGATCAATGCCTAGTTTCTGCCATATTAGTTTCCAATTTTCCCAGCAATTTTTATCAAACAGTAAGTTCTTATCCCAAAAGCTGGGATCTTTGGGTTTGTCAAAGACTAGGTTGCTATATTTGTTGACTGTTTTATCCCTTAAACCTAATCTATTCCACTGATCAACTAATCTATTCCTTAGCCAATACCAAATAGTTTTGGTAACTGCTGCTCTATAATATAATTTTAGATCTGGTACAGCTAAGCCACCATCATTTGATTTTTTTCATTAATTCCTTGAAATTCTTGACCTTTTGTTTTCCATATGAACTTTGTTTGTTATTTTTCTAGGTCATTAAAATAGTTTTTTGGGAGTCTGATTGGTATAGCGCTAAATAAATAGATTAGTTTAGGTAATATTGTCATCTTTATTATATTTGCTCGCCCTATCCAAGAGAATTTAATATTTTTCCAATTGGTTAGATCAGACTTAATTTGTGTGAAAAGTGGTCTGTAATTTTGCTCATAAAGTTTCTGATTTTCCCTTGGCGGATAGATTCCTAAATATTTTATATTATCAGTAGTTACTTTAAATGGAATTTCTCTTTGTAACTCTGACTGTTGGATTTTGTTAGTGATATATAAGAATGCTGATGACTTATGTGGATTTATTTTATGACCAGCAACTTTGCTAAAGTTGTGGATTATTTCTAATAACTTTTTAGCAGAATCTCTGGGGTTCTCTAAGTATACCATCATGTCATCGGCAAAGAGTGATAATTTGGCTTCCTCATTGCCTATTCTTGTTCCTTTAATCTCTTTCTCAGCTCTTATTGCTATAGCTAGCGTTTCTAATACAATATTAAATAGTAACGGTGATAGTGGGCAACCTTGTTTCACTCCAGATCTTATTGGGAATGGTTGCAGTTTGTCTCCATTACATATGATGCTTACTGATGGTTTTAAATAGATGCTGCTGATTATTTTAAGGAAAAGTCCATTTATTCCTATACTCTCAAGTGTTTTTAATAGGAATGGATGTTGGATTTTGTCAAATGCTTTTTCTGCATCTATTGAGATGATCATATGGTTTTGTTAATTTGGTTATTAACATGGCCAATTATATTGATAGTTTTCCTAATATTGAACCAGCCCTGCATTCCTGGTATAAATCCTACTTGATCATAGTGTATTATCTTGGAGATGATTTTCTGTAGTCTTTTGCTAATATCTTATTTAAGATTTTAGCATCAATATTCATTAGGGAGATTGGTCTATAATTTTCTTTCTCTGTTTTCAGCCTACCTGGTTTAGGTATCAGTACCATGTCTGTGTCATAGAAGGAATTTGGTAGGACTCCTTCATTCCCTATTTTATCAAATAATTTATATAGCATTGGGGCCAATTGTTCTTTAAATGTTTGGTAAAATTCACATGTAAATCCATCTGGTCCTGGGGATTTTTTTCTTAGGGAGTTGTTTAATTGCCTGTTCTATTTCTTTTTCTGAAATGGGACTATTCAAGCAATTTACTTCCTCCTCTGTTAGTCTGGGAAGTCTGTATTTTTGGAGGTAGTCATCCATTTCACTTAGGTTATCAAATTTATTGGCATAAAGTTGAGCAAAATAACTCCTTATTATTTCTCTAATTTCCTCTTCATTGGTGGAAAGTTCTCCCTTTTCATTTTTAAGACTACTAATTTCATTTTCCTCCCTCCTTCTTCTAATCAGATTTACCAAAGGCTTATCTATTTTATTGGCTTTTTCATAGAACCAGGTCTTAGTTTTATTAATTAGTTCAATAGTTTTGTTACTTTCAATATTTTTAATTTGTCCTTTTAATTTTAGAATTTCCAATTTAGTATTTGATTGGGGGTTTTTAATTTGGTCTTTTTTTAGTTTTTTTTGTTGCAAGCCCAATTCATTAATCTTTTCTTTCTCTGTTTTATTCAAGTAAGCCTCTAAGGATATAAAATTCCCTCTTATTACTGCTTTGGCTGCATCCCACAAATTTTGGTATGATGTCTCATCATTGTCATTATCTTGAGTGAAATTATTAATTGTATCTATAATTTGCTGCTTCACCCAATCATTTTTTAAGATGAGATTGTTTAGTTTCCAATTACTTTTGGTCTATTTCCCCTAACTTTTTGTTGAATGTAGTTTTTATTGCATCATGATCTGAAAGAAAGCATTTACTATTTCTGCTTTCTTGCATTTAATTTGAGGTCTTATGTCCTAATATATGGTCAATTTTTGAATAGGTTCCATGAACTGCTGAGAAGAAAGTATATTCCCTTCTATCTCCATTCAATTTTCTCCAAAGATCCAACATACCTAATTTTTCTAATATTCTATTTACTTCTTTAATTTCTTTCTTATTTGTTTTGTGGTTTGATTTGTCTAATTCTGAGAGTGAAAGGTTGAGATCTCCTACTATTACTGTTTTTGTTGTCTATTTCTTCTTGCAACTCTCTTAACTTCTCCTTTAGGAAGTTGAGTGCCATACTCACTTGGTGCATATATGTTTAATATTGATATTGCTTTGATGTTTATGCTACCCTTTGCAGGGATGTAGTTACCTTCCTTATCTCTTTTAATTAGATCAATTTTTACTTTTGCTTGATCTGAGATAAGGATGGCTACCTGCTTTTTGACTTCACCTGAAGCATAATAGATTTTGCTCCAGCCTTTACTTTTACTCTATATGCATCCCCTGCTTTAAATGTGTTTCTTGTAAACAACATATTGTAGGTTCTGACTTTGATCCAGTCTGCTATCTGCCTCCTCTTTATGGGGAGTTCATCCCATTTACTTTTACGGTTAGAATTACTAAATCTGTATTTCTACATCCTACATAACCAGATTGTGCTTTACTTATTCTTGCCTCCCCAACTCTCTTTCCCCTTTTAAACTATGTACCTCTCTTGTATCACGATACTTATCCTCTTTATAATCCCTCCTCCCCTTTGAAAGTCTTTCCCCTTCCTTCCCTTATTACTCTTTTTCTTTTCCCTTTTCCTCTCCCCTGTTTTTAATGAGGCAGGAGAATTTTCTCTAAAACAAATGTCAATTATTTTTTCTTTGAGCCAACTCTGATGAGAGTAAGATTCACAATGTTCCTCACCTCTCTAAATTCCCTCAGATATGATAACTTTCCTTAGCCTCTTTGTGGGATGTGGTTTCCCTCTTTTATCCCTCCTTCCCACCTTATTCTGCCATCATCCCTTTTCCATATCTACTTCCCTTTTTTTATGTTATATCAGTACAATCAAATTATACATGTATTCTTTTGTATATCCACAACAGGAATACAATTCTCAAAGTTATTTTTCCCTTTTCTGCATCTCTTGGTTCTATTCTTGGAGATCAAATTTTTGTTTAGGTTCTGGTTTTTTCTTCAGAAACAAATGGAATTCATTTGTTTCATTAAATGTCCATCTTCTTCCCTGGAAGAAAATGCTCACCTTAGCTGGGTAGTTTATTCTTGGCTGCATCTCAAGTTCTTGTGCCTTTCGATATCATATTCCAGGCCCTTCTTTTCCTTTAATGTAGAGGCAGCCAGATCTTGGGTGATCCTTTTGTGGCACCTCGGTATTTAAATGGTTTTTTTTGGCTGCTTGTAAAATTTTTTCCTTAATCTTGTAGTTCTGAAATTTTGCCACAATATTCCTTGGGGTTTTTATTTTAGGGTTTCTTTCAGAAGGTGTTCGATGAATTCTTTCGATGCCTATTTTACCTTCTGATTCTATTACATCTGAGGCAGTTCTCTTTGATGATTTCTTGTAAAATAGTATCTAGGCTCTTTTTTTTCATCATAGTTTTCAGAAAGTCCAATAATCCTCAGATTATCTCTCCTAGATCTATTTTCCAAGTCTGTCGTTTTTGCAAGTAGATAATTCGTGGTTTTTTTCCAGTTTGTCATTTTTTTGTTTTTGCTTGACTGATTCTTGCTATCTCAATGAATCATTAGTTTCAATTTGTTCAGTTCTAATTTTTAAAGAATTATTTTCTTCAATAGCTTTTTTTACTTCTTTCTGTATATGTCAATTGAGTTTTTGAATGTATTGTTTTGGTCTGTGGAATTTTTCCATTTCACTAATTTTTTTTAGTGAATTATTTTCTTTCAATTCACAGATCCTACTTTCTTGCATGTTCTTTGTCTTTTTCCAATTCACGTGATCCTACTTTCTTGCAGTTCTTTGTCTTTTCCAATTCACAATCCTGCTTTGTAGTGATTCTTTATTTTTTCCAATTGTATTTCAGGAAGTTGTTGCTCTCTTGTAAGGCTTCTTTTCCTTTCCCCATTTATCTTCTAACTCTTTTTGAGACTTTTAATGGTCTCTTCTATGAGAGCATATATGTAAGGAGGACAGGCTGATGCATTTTGCTGTTTGAGGTCTCTTCAGGTTTGCTGACCTGCTCTTTTCTGCATAGAAGCTGTCGATTGTTCTTTTATCTTTTTATTCATGTTTTAAAGCCTTTAGGTAGGTCTCCTAGGCAAGGGGTTACCAGCTTCCTCTGCAGAGCAGGGAAAGATGTAAACCGATTTCAGCTCTAGGTATGGAGTGCTCTGAGTGAGAGTTTTCCCTTCCCCAACAGGAAGTGGATTCAGCACTGGCCGAGCTATCAAACTGCTTAGTAGGGCTGAGTGGATTATCGTTGCCCTGGGCTAGAACTAAGTGGTGAAAGTGTCACAGCCCCAGGCCGGAGCCTCTTGGGACTGTAGTTAGCGCTGACAGCGACCACAGACCGCCACAAACTCTGCCAGTGTCTCTGCCTGATGCAAATCGGCCCTGGAAAGCTCTATGGCCCCTAAGCCAGAGCTCCCCACTGCAGCAGATGGAGGCTAACCCGGGCTGTGTCCTCTTGCTGTGCAGGATCACACTGCCCCAAGGAAAAGCCCTATTGCGGGTTGGGGCTGAGGCTTAGTGCTGAGATCTGTGCCTTCACCCTCAGTTTGAGACTCTCCTCGGAACCTAATTTCTCTCCCAGTCTGCCTGATCTTCCCCTGGCCCTGGAACCAACCTTTTTGGAGGACTGCAGATTTTCTTCGACGGTGAGTTCTACTTCTTATCTTTGAGATTGTGCATCAAGACTATTTTTGAGGCTCGATATAATATTGATAAAGAGGGTAAGAGAAGAGCTTAGAAAGTCGCGTGTGTCTTCTCCGCCATCTTGGCTCCGTCCCCCGAATAATTTTCTAATGACGAAATTAAAGTCATTCCAGTTATATGAAAAAATGCTCTAAATCACTATTAATTACAGAATTGAAAATTAAAACAAATCTGAGGTATCATCTCATACCTTTGAAATTGGCTAAAATAAAAGGAAAAAAACTAATGATACAAATTGGAGGGGATGTGGGAAAACTTGTACACTAATGCATTGTTGGTGGAGTTGTAAAATGATCCATCCCTTCTGGAGAACAATCTGAAACTATGCCCAAAGAGCTATAAAACTGTTCATAACTTATGAGTTAGCAGTATTATTACTGGGTTTGTATTCCAAGGAAATCATAAAAGAGTGAAATGGACCCACATGTTTAAAAATGTTTGTAGCAGCTCTTTCTGTGATAACAAAGAAATAGAAAATGAGTAGATAGATGCCCATCAACTGAAGAATGGCTGAATAAGTTGTAGTGTATGAAGATAATGGAATATTATTGTTCTATAAAAATGATGAACAAGCTTATTTTAGAAAGGCTTGGAAAAGTTACATGAGCTGAAGCTGAATGAAACAAGTAGAACCAGGAATACATTGCATATAGTAACAGCAAGAAAGTGACCAACTATGAAAGATTTGGTTCTCAGGGCTTCAGTGATTTAAAGCAATCCCAATAAACTGAAAGAAAATGTCATCTGTATCCAGAAAAAGAAATAAAGGGACTGAATATAAATAAATACATGCTATGTTAACTTCTTTCCCCTGGATTTTCTGATCTGCTCTGATTTTTCTCTCCCAACATGGCTCATAAAACAATGTGTGTTTAAAATAAATAAATAAAAGACATAAATGACTTCTTTATGACATTGACAAATAAAATAAAACTAAGAAGGATACTGATTCAATGGATAACAGAGTTACATTTCAAAAATATTTTGACAGGTTAAAACATGGGACTGAATTAAAGGATAAAATTTAATAAGGAAAAAAAGTCAGTGGGGAAAGCCAAAATGTTAGGGTAAAATCAGGAATTTGCTCAACCCTTACCCCAAACTGTCATAAATTCTTTTAAATAATGACTCTAGGCAAATTTTAGAGCATCAACCCCTTCCTTTCCTCCCCCAAAACAAAGTAGAATATTTTCCAACCAAAGGTGGCTTGGAAACTCAGTAGAAAAGATTTGTGACTCCTACTCTCGTGTCATGCAGCCTCAACCCCAGCCCAAGCTCTGGCCTGGGCCTGACCTCTGAATCAGTGGCACTACTGGTGGCTTCCAGATCTCCCACCTCCTCTTAGCTGCAAAGACAAGCTAGAAAGTCAACAGAAATGGTCTCTGGAACCAGAGTGGGAAACGAATATGCCATCCCAGGGCAGTCTCTGCTCTGGAATCAGCTCTGGCTCAGACTCCAGCATCAGTGAGGTGGGACCTCTGCATCAGCAGCAATGCTGGAGCCTTCTGGACCTCTGAGCCTAGGAACACCAGAGAGGACTCAGAAAGGCAGTGGAGAGGGTCTGTGAAAATGGGATGGGAGTCTGGGATACAGTCCCAGGGCAGCCCCACTCAGCAGAGCCCCATCCCCATCCAACACACTAGATCTTACAGCTACAGTGTAGCAGGGACACACCTAACAGCTCTAGAGAAGAAAGGAGTGTTTGTGGTCAAATTTCAAGAAGGCTTTATTAAAACAGCTGCAAAACCCCCTCTACCCTGGAAATAGAACCCTACTTTAAAATATTTAACAAAGAATTAAAAACAAAGTAATAGACTAGGAAAATGAACAGAAAACAAACTTCCCAACCATTGGAAGTTAAATATGCAAAACTGTCCAATTGGGAAAGGAGGTACAAAAGCTTATTGAGGAAAATAATTTCTTAAAAAATAGAATTGAGCGAATGGAAGCTAATAACTTTATGAAAAATCAAGATACAATAAAGTAAAACAAAAAAAAAAAAGAAAAAAATGTGAAATACTTAATTGGAAAAACAACTGACCTGGAAAATAGATTTAGGTAATTTAATTTATAATTTAAATTTTAAAATTTAATTTATTTTTAATTTAAATATTTCTAATTTAATTTAAAATTTTATTACTTAAAATTAAAATATAATATTTAATTTAGATTTAAATTAATTTAAAATTTAAATTTAATTTAAAATATTTTTAATTTAACTTAAAAACTATTGATCTACTTGAAAGTTATGATAAAAAAAAGAGCCTGGACAATATTTTTCAAGAACTTATTAAGGAAAACTGTCTTGATATTCTAGACCCAGAACACAAAATAGAAATGGAAAGAATCCTCTAATCACTTCCTGAAAGAGATCACAAAATGAAAACTCCCAGGAATATTATAGCCAAATAGGAACTCTCAAGGTCAAGCAGAAAATATTGCAAGCATCCAAAAAGTAACAATTCAATTACAGTGGAGCTGTAGTTACAATAACTCAAGATTTAGCAACTTCTACATTAAAAGACCAGAGGGCTTGGAATATGATATTCTGGAGAGCAATGGAGCTAGGATTGCAATAAAAAAATCACCTATTCAGCAAATTTGAGTACAAGCCTTCAGGTGAATAGATGGCTATTCAATGAAACAGAGGGTTTTCATGCATTCAAGATGAAAAGGCCAGAGCTGAATGGAAAATTTGATTTTCAAATAGAGAAACATAAGGAGGTAATCAGGAAAGTGATGTCATAAGGGACTTAATAAGGTTTATTTATTTACATTCCTATGTGGGAGGATAATACTTGTAACTTATTAGAATGTTATTATGATGACAGAAGGAGTATATATAGACAAAGGGCATAGGTGTGAGTTGAATATGAAGGGATAATATCTTTTTTTAAAAATGATGAAATTAAAGGGTAAGCAAGGAATATACTGGGGAAAAGGGAAATGAAAAAGTGGAATCATGCAAATTGTCTGACAAAAAAGAGACAAGAAAAAGCTTTTACAATGCAGGGGAAGAAAGGGAGGAGTGAATGTTACTCTTGTCAGAATTGGCTCAAATAGGATACATACTCAATAGGGGTATAGAAATCTATTTTACCCTTTACGAAAATAAGAGGGGAATGAAATAAGGAGGGAAGAGAGGTCATATTGGGTGGGAGAGTGATCAGTAGCAAAACACTTTTGAAGAGGGATTGGGGAAAGGAGGGAGAATAAATGGGGTAAAATACAATTAGCTATAGAAATTGTAAAAATAATTTTGGGGGTGCAGCTAGATGGTGCAGTGGATAAAGCACCAGCCCTGAAGTCAAGAGAACTTGAGTTCAAATTCAACCTCAGACACTGAGCACTTCCTAGCTGTGTGACCTGGGGAAGTCACTTAACCCCAATTGCCTCAGGGAAAAAAAAAAAAAAAAAAAAAAAAAGTAACCCTGAAATGCCTCCATGAGCAAAATGAAATATGTTGTATACAAAGTTGTAGTAATGTGGATATAAATGATTTTGTTGTTCTCCGTAGTACAATCATCCGTACCTACTCTGAAGAACTAATGAAAATTCTTATCTATACCCAGAGAAGGAACTGATCAAGTTGGAATACATATTGAAGCATTTTCTATTTGTCTCTCTCTCTATTTTTAACAATTTTTCTTAAGGGTTTTTATTTGCATTTGAATGGGAAATCTGTTTTCTTTTGCAACATGATTTTTATGGAAATGTTTTGCATAACTTCATAAGTGGTTTCTTAATTGTGGGTAATTGTAATTTGTAATTGTAATTGTGGGATAAGGGAGAGAATGAGAAGAAAATATTTAAGATTTAAATTTAAGATTTATAAAATTTTAAAAACAAATTTTAAAAGTTTTGAATGTTAACTGGAGGAAAATATTAAATAAATATATTTTGAAAAAAATAAAAGACAAAGAAAGAAGGCATTACATTTGGGCTTGACTTTTGGATTAAAAATATAAATTTAATGAACTAAAGATGAAGAAAACATAATTAGGCAACCACTGTTCTGAGGAAAAATGAAAATCTAGTAGTTTGAAAACTAAATAGAAGTGTAAAGGGCTTTGGATTTAAGACATAGGAAACAGGTTGGGGAAACTGGGGGTGTTTAAGAAGAAAAGATTGAATAATGTCTTTAAATATTTGGAAAGCTGGTATTTGGAGAAAAAAACATACTTTGTTCTGTTTGGTGCTAGCAGTCTTGCCAATTAGTACAATTTAAACTAGAAATTCTTTAATTAAACAATAGGAAAAAAATATTGCCTATTGATGATTTCAGATAACTTCTGAATTATCAGCTCTATTTTTCTATAATAACAATCATCATTCTCATTTATATTGCATTTACAGGTTTTCAACCATTAGAACTATTAAATACAAGCTTCTTTATAACATTATACATTTTGTGACTAAATAATAGAGTACAGATTTCTGAGTATTTTCAATATTTTTCTTGGTTCCTCTAACCACCTTTCCTTTGTGCAAGATATTCAATGGCTAGAGGGGCCTGAGACTCTGTATGAACCAACTCAAATCAGAGTGAGTATGCTCCTCTAAACTCTTTTGAAACCTTATTCCATTTTTTGGAGAAAATTTTGATATGTTAGGTATAAAGGACTTTCTGTCCTCTATATCTCCAGGCATATCATTAAAACTAGACAGTACTGCTAAATGCTGGTATTCCCTCTCACCTCAACCACTATTCTTCCTTACCTCATTCTCTATTTCCAGAGGCATATCATTATCCCAGATCTCTTCTTTTGAGTGGTAGGAGGCTGTAGCCACCAAGAGGGAAACACCATAATTTTCCACACCCATTTCTACATCATTTTCAAGAGTTCATTTTCCATTCAACCAAAACTGGAATTTTAATTCCCATCCAAAGCAATTGATGAAGGACTATAGTTTAAGTATTGTTTCCTGGGCCATTGTGTGTGTGGTAATGCTCTCAGAAATATCTATATATGCCTTTTAAAAGTAGATGAGATCTCTCAGAGGACAAAGCAACAACAACAATACAAACAAACCCTGTTTTCTTTTCTTTAGATTTAGAAAATTTCTCTTTCCTAGGGGAAGTCTTCCACTGAAGACTGCCTCCAATCAGGGATATTATTATTATGACAGAAGGAGTATATATAGACAAAGGGCATGGGTATAAGTTGAATATGAAGGGATAATATCTTGTTTTATAAATGATGAAATTATCCCTGTTAAGATCTGGATTGGACACTGATTTCTAAGCTCCTCCATGATTCTGAGAGTCAGTAAGTCTCTTTAACATTGCTCCATTTTGAATTTCCTGAAAAGGGAACATATGATTTTTGAGGAAAGGGTAACCATAGTGCTCTAAGAAGTTAAAAAAAGTAAAAAAAAATCAGTGAGTTTTCAGGTATTTCCCTCCCCACACACAAACATAGAATAAAGTCCCTTATCACAAGATTTTCAAGCATCCTGTTGTTGCTTCTTTTACCTGTCTCCATAGGAAAGTCATGTGTACAATATCTTTTTTCTCTACTTTTATTCCAATAAAAAAAAAAACCTCATGCTATGTTAACAAAAATAGAATGTGTTCAAGATCTTTTGTTCTTGTTCTCAGTCTGTTGACAACTGATATTAAAAAAATAAAAAGCTTAATAAAAATGTTCGTAATATGTGGTTCACATACACTTCTTAGCACAAATCCCTATGGGACCTACTGTAATAGAAATGTTTTGTGAAAAATAGTGTAATATAAGTTATTTAATAATAAGGTTTCCTATTTCAACCGGCATTAAAGGATGATGAATAGATTAATCCTGAAGGTCACTACTACTTCTTAGATTGGCAATGAATCTCCAGTTCAGAGGCAGCTAGGTGGCGCAGGTGATAGACCACTAGCCCTAAAGTCAGGAGGACCTGAGTTCAAATTTGGGCTCAGACACTCAATACTTCCTAACTGTATAATCCTGGGCAAGTCACTTAACCACAATTGCCTCAAGGGAAAAATAAAAGAAAGAAATGAGAATCTCCAGTTGGAAGGAATGTTTAGCTATTTAGTTTTCTATTCTAAGTGGTTCATGAATGGTAATATCTAGTAAACATCTTCCAAAAGTAGTTGTCTAGTGATTTCCAAAAGATGTATGGTGATGGAGATACTAGCTTCTAAATGTGCTCATAAAATTTTAGAATGTAGCCATAACACTAATTATGAAGATTTTCTTTCTTACATTGATATGAATCTACTGTTTTTAAGATTATAGCAATCACTCTTTTCCCTTCCCCCCAGTTTCCATCAAGCAAAACAAATCACAATATTATTCCTTCCAAGGGAATAACTAAAAGACATAATGGAAAGAATACTGGATTCAGAATCAGGAAGGATAGAGTTTTAATTGTGGATCAAGTGCTTGCTGTCTGTGTCACCCTAGGAAAGTAGCTTCACTTACTTCAACTTCTGCAATTTTCTTCTCTAGAAAATGAGAATAATACTATTTACCTTCCAGGGTTATCATAAAGAATCAAATGAGATAACACAAAGAGTACTTTGAAAACCTTAGAATACTATTGTAAATGTTATTATTCCACATAATAGATTTTTCAAGAAACATAAACAGCAATCCTGTTTCCAAACACTTTTCCCTTCCCAGATTAATCCTTTCTACTTCCTTTAACTGGCACAATTTGCATTACACATTTTTTGTCATTATTCTGTATATGTGGTATAAATGCTCAATATCTTTATGAAATTGTGCCCAACCCCCCTCATCCAAAATTGAACATAGTTCTCCAGTTAGGCTTGACAAGGGAAGATTATGGTGGGACTTTCACACTTTAAAATCTCAATATTAGGCTTCTAATATTTAAACTTCCAAGTTTATATTTTAGCTTTTTGGGCTGTGATTAAACACTGTTCACCAAACTTGATTTTTTTCGAATTATCTGTTTTCTATATGTATGTCATGTATTCATGTGGTTCATATTTTAACATAAGTATGAGATTTTACATTGATCTATACTATGTTACATTATATTGTCTAATATTCTAGTTTGTTGAGTTTCTCTTGGAACTTGTACAACTATTTTCCCAGATGCACTTTGATTGAAAATTTTATAAGGAAATTTACACCAAATCAACACATTTTATGTTCCCATCTTTTCTTTTGATTTTTTTCTCTCCCATGGTTTTTCCCTTTTGCTCTTATTTTTCTCTGAAACCATGATTCATAAAGCAATGTGTACCAGAAATAAGTTTACTAGAAAATAAAACAAAATAATTGTACATATGTACAAAAAAGAATATATACACATTTTTTTTAGCCATTGCTAAAAAATATTTTGGCAGCATTGGAACAAATTGGTGATTCCCACGGACACTCCAATTTTCATTCCAATTTGACATGTATATTTAGCATGACTTTTGGAGTGCAGTTATTCATCCATTCTGAAATATACTTAACTATACAACAATTTGATGTAGATTGCTCATCTTGTCCACAAAAGTCTTTTGAGCAACTTTGTAAAATTTCTTGTTTAAAACATGATAGTTTATGACTATTTCATCCCTTTCATTTCATTTAATTAATTATTCTATGCAAAAATGGTTGGGGGAAATCAGTCAGTTCTGGCATCAACTATTCTTAATGAAGCAATGATAGTTCCTAATGAATATGGCTTTCCTTTGGAAATGCTTGTAAAACATGCATTTTTTAGTAATTCATTGTAAAATTTTGTAAAGAAAAATATAGAAGGCCGCAGATAGTGGGGCTGCTGAGTGCAGGGCCTCACATCCAGAACCTCAAGTCTAGTGTCCTACATTTAGTACCCCTTGATATAGTGTGCCCCATGTTGGGAGCCAAAATGTAATGTCCTTCTTGAGGTTCCTAATCGGGCACAAAAATGTAGTGTTTGGAATAACTCTCTGGAGAATCTCAGGACCAGCCTTGGTCTTAGTGGAGGAATGAAAAAGTCAGGAGAGCCACCAGGATGGTCAAGGATGGAGTGTCTTTATTTCCAGTCTTCTCAGCCCTTAAATACCTCAGTATAATTACATCATTACAGCACAGTAAGTATGTGTGAACTAGAGAACCATAATCTCATCAATCACACTAATTATATGTTAACTATAAGTACCCTGCTGTAAGTATCCCTTGCTTCAAGTAGAACACAGGTAGTCATGCCTCTCCTTGATTTCTCAGGAAGGAAGATGAGAACACCAAAGGGAAATGGGGAGCCAAATCAGACACCGTCAGCAGGTTTCCTTTGGGCAAAAGGGTCTTATATTTTACTCAGAGTTTCCCCACTCTCTGCGGCCCTCTACAGAAAAACATTCAAAAATCACCTATCAACTGAAGAAAAGACCTATTTGTTGTTGTTGTTTTTTTTTAATTATGAAAATTTTAACAATGGATGCAAGGTAATTAACATATTGAACATGCTGGTCTGTTTACATTTATAAAATATTTTGAGTACCTTGGAGGAAGGAAAGATGTTTAAAATGACCAATCATTTATCATAAATATTTTGGAAAGATGAATTAAAATCCTATAATAATTGGATGATAAACTAGGGGAGTATTCTACTTTCAATTTATAATCATTTGTTTATGCTTACATAAATAGTTTGATGAGAAAAATCTCAATTGGTTTGGAAAACAAATTTTTCTAAAGTCACAGATTTTCAATATTAGCAATAAAACAATTACTGAAGATTTCACTCTCATCTTAAGTTAATTAGAAGGCTGCTAAATTTACTTTATTTAAAAGAAATTACTAACAATTCTATATTATGCAGCAATAATCTCAGTATCCAATTAATCATTTGTAATATAGTACTGAAAACATGAATCTAGGGAGACAAAACTATATTTATCTTTAACAACTAAAAGTTTCAGGTGATGTTATTGTGATTCAATGAATCAAATATGTCATTTTAAGAAACAATGATAAATAAATTATCAAATATCTATTAAATGCTTATGTGCCTAAACATTTATTAGATTGAATAAATAAGTAAATTACATAGTCTTTGTATTGGCTTTTAAAGATCATATAAATAGTACAGAAGAATATAAATGTTATGGGAAATTGAGGAGGAGATCCCTTTTTAAAATTAGGACTCATCGTTCACAAATTCAACTTAATGAGATTAGAGCTTGTTGACCTTTGTTTGATCAAAGCATCTCACACTGAACTAGATATGAGGCTGAGATTCTTGCTGAGATTTCTTTCTTAAATCCTTGTCACTATTTCTCTCCACATTAATTTTAGACTAGAGTACCACAAAATTGGGGGAGAGGAAGAAATGATATTATATAACATAAATATATGGCTATGAGAGACACTATTGTAGTCTATCTGTGTAACTAGTTAAAGTTCAAATACCTTAGCATAAAAAAAATGATGTGTGTTTAATTTCTTTATAATTCTGATCTCTAGCCCTAGTCTTTTAATAGAAAAAGGATATTTCCTACATTGTTCCATATTCAAGAGTCAGTATGTAAAACCCAAGTTCAAATGATTTTTAGTTATTAGTCTAACTTCTGAACTCCCAGAAATTTTCTGAATAGAATGCTTCTGGAAGTGAAAAAGGACTACTAAGAAGAGAATTCTATAGGTAAAGAACTGACATCATCCCTAAAGAATTCAGGTAATATAGAATATGTAATCACTCCATATCATTATGAATTAACCAATTGGTATAGGTATAAGTAAATGTGTAGTATTTGCTCAGTATAAAGTATCTTTGGAGGAGAGTCAAACTATGGGAATTATATTTTCTAAATGTTGTATTTTTACTGTATTTATTCATACAATATGTCATTTGTATTTTATATTATTTACATGGGAGAGGAAATAAAGACAATTTCATATCCTCAACACATAATGTAGACTGAACATTTTTGTGGGAAGGGATGTTCATATTTATCATGTGAAACCTTAGACTCAATACATATCAAAATTTGCTTTAGCAGTTTCTCCAGAATTTTACATTAGGATAGGAAAAGAGCTAGAAACTATCTGACTTCTTAGGGGTCACTTTGACTCCTGCCCAAGTCCATGTGAACATAATGTCCTTATGGGGATGTTTAATTATAAGAAAATAGTTGTACATGCTTTTTGGCAATCCTAAAAGAACTTTAAATATACTTAAGTTTTAAAATTGAAAAAACAAAGGATAAAAAATAGAAAAGAATTCTCAAGGTTTTTTTTTCTCTATAAGAATGTAGCAAAAATTAAGGAAAAGAACAACAAAGGAGTTGCAATATTTGTTCACTAATATACTATATGAAAAAGTGGAAATAAAACAAAATTTTCAAAAAAGAATGAGCAACATATAAATACCAAAAATATACAAGTCTTTTCTGGAAGCAAAGTGGTGTTAAGATTGTTGAAGGGCTGATTTAGGGTTATCCAAAAAGGAAATAAATACCAAACAATTTGAAAAATGCAGATATTATCAAAAAAAAAGTGACCAAGAAAATGTAACTTCCTATCCATGTATGTACCTCTTATAAAGTTATATTCAACTATATTCTTAAAAACACCAAGTAGATAAAATATCTTTATCATCTATACTGTTAGAAAACAGCCTAGTATCTTTCTAACTGAAAATAGAGATGACCAATCAAGTCACTTGGTGTCAATTAGTGTGATGAATCTCCTGAAGTGATCACATGTATTCAAATTTTTACTACATAAAGCTATAATTATGTAAAAGATGCTCATTTTTTCCTATTCAATAGAAATATATAGCACAAATTTGCTTCAAAGGATTCATTATTCAAACCAATTAAGATCTAGCTGTACACAGGTGTAGTCAACATGGCAGAATAAAGGCAAGGACTCATCTGAGTTCTCCAAACCCCTCAAAATACCTTTAAAATAACTCCAAATAAATTCTAAAGTGTCAGAAAACAAAACCATGGGGTGAAGCAATCTTCCAGCTCAAGACAACTTAGGAGGTCAGCAGGAAGAGTCTGTTATATTAGGTTAAGAGTGGAGTGTTCAGTGCAGAGCCCCCTAATAAAGACTGGGTCCCTGCAAACTAGAATTTCTTGGGACCTCTGAATTAGTAACATTAGTGGTTTCCAGATTTCTCAGCTCCTAGATGACAAAAAAAGACTTTTAAGGTCAGCAGAAAAGGTTTGTTACAATAGGTGAGAGAGTCTTACAGTCCAAGAAAGACTATGTCAGCATAGTCCCAACCCCAGCAAAGCAGGAGTAGGCCTTGAGAGCTATCAATTCAATGGTATCAGCAACTGCTTCTAGAGCTCTGAGTCCATAGATGGTAAGGATGTAGAACAGGTGAACAGAATGAGGTTTCTTTGCTATCACTGATATAAGACTCTTGTGTTTCCATACTTGGACGTAGGTGAGATGCTTGAATCACAATCCCAGAACTAAGAGGAACACTTGCACTCTAGAACTTGCACAGTAGGGAGTGGGTACCCTCCTCATAATTCCAGGACAAAAAAGACTGCTTGGGGCCACTCAGACGTCAAAGCACAGACCAGGACAGAAGTAAATCAATCTTTCCTTCAATCATACTACTTTGGAAAAACTGAAAACTTACCGAATCCTAGAAGCATCTCAGAAAAGAGCTGTGTAAAACTCCTGAAGCTTGGGACAGTATACCTTTTACCCTGAAAGCAAACCCCTACTGTGCCAAAGAGTTAAATAGTATGAGCACTAGCTTACCCTGATAGAATTGTCTCAGCAGACAGGCTAAATCAGGGTACCTGACAGACCTCAAACCTGTCAGTGTATTAGAGGGATGAACTCTGCCTTATTTAAATCCCATTTATATACAAGCCAAGACATCATCCTGTAATGCCAATGATCCTCAATGAAAATGAAAAAACAAAACAAAAACAAAAACAATAGCACATATATTATAGACTTTGAGTGAACTTATGTTGTTTGACTAGGAATATTTTTTTTCTTTTTGTATTAAAGTGGCAGATAGAAGAGAAAAAAAGAGATTTGATATCTCTATTCATTTAAAAAAACATCTTGGGGAGGAGTTACAGATGTTAAATACTGAATGCACTTTCAGATACGGTCACTGCATTATTAGATTTAATTAACGATTTTCTTAATTATGTCAATAGATACAGAAAAAAGCATTTTATAAAATCCAACACCCATTCTTATTAAAAACACTAGTGAGCATAGGAATAAATTGAGTTTTCCTTAAAATGATCAGTAGCATCTATTTAAAACCATTAGCAAGTATCATATGTGATGGGGACAAACTAGAACCATTCCCAATAAACTCAGGGGTGAAACAAGTTTGCCCACTATCACCAGTACTATTCAATATTGAATTACAAATGTTAGCTTTGGCAAAAAAGAAGAAAAAGAGATTAAAGGAATTAGAGTAGGTAATCATAAACCAAATTATCACTGTTTGTGATACGATGGTATAGTTAGAGAAAAATCAATTAGGGAATCAACTGAAAAACATGATTAGAAATAATCCATAACTTTAGCAAAATTGCAAAATACAAAATAAATCCACAAAAATCATCAGCATTTTTTATATATTACCAACAAAGTCCAGTAGCAAAAGAGACAAAAATAAATTTGATTTAAAATAACTGTAGATAATATAAAATATTTGGGAGTCACAAATAATTCATAACTTCAGCAAAGTTACAGGATACAAAATAAATCCCCATAAATCCTCAGCATTTTTATACATCACCAACAAAATCCAACAGCAAGAGATACAAAGAGAAATTCCATTCAAAATAACTATCGACAGCATAAAATATTTGGGTATCTATCTACCAAAGGAAAGTCAGGAATTATATGAGCAAAATTACAAACACTTTCCACACAAATAAAGTCAGACTTAAATAATTGGAAAAATATTAAGTGCTCTTGGATAGACCGAGCGAATATAATAAAGATGACAATAGTCCCTAAACTAATCTATTTATTTAGTGCTATACCAATCAAACTTTCAAGAAAATATTTTAATGATCTAGAAAAAATAACAACAAAATTCATATGGAAGAATAAAAGGTCGAGAATCTCAAGGGAATTAATGAAAAAAAAAATCAAATGAAGGTGGCCTATCTGTACCTGATCTAAAACTATATTATAAAGCAGCAGTCACCAAAACCATTTGGTATTGGCTAAGAAATAGATTAGTTGATGAGTGGAATAGATTAGGTTCACAAGACAGAATAGTCAACTATAGCAATCTAGTGTTTGACAAACCCAAAGATCCTAACTTTTGGGATAAGAATTCATTATTTGACAAAAACTGCTGGAATAATTGGAAATTAATATGGCAGAAATTATGCTTGGACCCACATTTAACACCGTATACCAAGATAAGATCAAAATGGGTCCATGATTTAGTCATAAAGCACGAGATTATAAATAAATTAGAGGAACATAGGATATTTTATCTCTCAGATTTGTGGAGGAGGAAGAAATTTGTGACCAAAGATGAACTAGAGACCATTACTGATCACAAAATAAAACTTTTGATCATATCAAATTAAAAAGCCTTTGTACAAACAAAACTAATGCAAACAACATTAGAAGAGAAGCAACAAACTGGGGAAACATCTTTATGGGTAAAGGTTTTGATAAAGGCCTCATTTCCAAAATATATAGAGAATTGACTCTAATTTATAAGAAATCAAGCCATTCTCCAATTAATAAATGGTCAAAGTATATGAATAGAAAATTTTCAGATGATGAAATTGAAACTATTACCACTCATATGAAAGTGTTCCAAATCACTATTGATCAGAGAAATGCAAGTTAATACAACTCTGAGATACCACTACACACTTGTCAGATTGGCTAAGATGAAAGGAAAAAATAATGATCAATGTTGGAGGGGATGTGGGAAAACTGGGACACTGATAAATCGTTGGTGAGTTGTGAAGGAATCCAACCATTCTGGAGAGCAATCTGGAATTATGCCCAAAAAGTTATCAAACTGTGCATATCCTTTGATCCAGCAGTGCTACTACTGGGCTTATACCCCAAGGAGATACTAAAGAAGGGAAAGTGACTTGTATGTGCCAAAATGTTTATGGCAGTCCTGTTTCTAGTGGCTAGAAACTGGAAAATGAATGGATGCCCATCAAATGGAGAATGGTTGGGTAAATTGTGGTATATGAATGTTATAGAATATTATTTTTCTATAAGAAATGACCAGCAGGATGAATACAGAGAGGCTTGGAGAGACTTACATGAACTGATGCTAAGTGAAATGAGCAGAACCAGGAGATCATTATACACTTCAACAATGATACTGCATGAAGATGTATTCTGATGGAAGTGGATTTCTTTGACAAAGAGACCTAATTCAGTTTCAATTGATCAATGATCGACAGAAGCAGCTACACCCAAAGAAAGAACACTGGGAAATGAATATAAACTGTTTGCATTTTTGTTTTTCTTCCTGGGTTATTTCTACCTTCTGAATTCAATTCTCCCTGTGCAACAAGAGAACTGTTCGGTTCTGCACACATATATTGTATCTAGGATATACTGTGACATATTTAACATATATAGGACTGCTTGCCATCTAGCGGAGGGGGTGGAGGGAGAGAGGGGAAAAATTGGAACAGAAGTGAGTGCAAGGAGTAATGTAAAAAATTACCCTCGCATGGGTTCTGTCAATAAAAAGTTATTATAATAATAATAATAAATGAAAAAAATATTTGGGATTCTAACTTCCAAGGCAAAGTAAGGAAATTAATGAACACGTTTACAATACACTTTCCACACAAATAAAGTCAGATCTAGCCAACTGAACAAATATCAAATCCTCATGGGTAGGCCAAATCAATATGATAAAAAATGACAATACTACCTAACTGAATCTACTTATTCAGTGCCATACCAAATAAACTCCCAAGAAATTATTTTACAGATCTAGAAAAAGTAATAACAAAGTTCATCTGGAAGAACAAAAAGTCAAGAATTTCAAGAGAATTAATAAAAAATGCAAATAAAGATGGCCTAGCTGTGCCAGGCCTAAAGCTATTTTAAAAAGCAGTGCTCATCAAAACCAATTGGTACTAGCTAAGAAATAGAGTCATCAATCTGTGGAACAGGTTAAGTTCACAGGACAAAACAATCAATGACTTTAGTAATCTAGTATTTGACAAATCCAAAGACCCCAGCTTTGGGATAAGAACTCACTATTTGACAAAAACTGCTGGGAAAATTGGAAATTAGTATGGCAGAAACTAGGCATTGATCCACACCTAACACCATATACCAAGATAAGGTCAAAATAGGATCATGATTTAGATAGACAGAGAGATATTAAAAACAAATTAAAAGAACATAGGATAGTTTATCTCTCAGATGTCTAGAAAAAGGAATTTGTGGCCAAAGAAGAACTGGAGTACACTACTAAATGCAAATAGATAATTGTGATTATATTAAGTTAAAAAAGGTTTTGTACAAATGATAGCAATGCAGATAAGTTTGGAAGAGAAGGAATAAACTGGGGAAAATTTTTATATTCAAGAGTTCTGATTAAAAGTGTCATTTCTAATATATACAAAGAAATGACTCAAATTTATAAGAATTTAAGCCATTCTCCAATTAATAAATGATCAAAGGATATGAACAGACAGTGTTCAAATGAAGTTGAAATCATTTCTAGTTATATGAAAAGGTGCTATAAATTACTCTTGATCAATGAAATGCAAATTAAGACAACTCTGAGATACCACCACACATCTCTCAGATTAGCTAAGATGACAGGAAAAAATAATGATGAATGTTGGAGGGGATGGGGGAAAACTGGGACACTGATACATTGTTGGTAGAGTTGTGAACTGATCCAACCAATCTGGAAAGCAATTTGAAACTATGCTCAAAAGGTTATCAAACTGCAAACCCTTTGATCCAGTAGTGTTACTACTGGGCTTGTATCCCCAAAGAGACTGTAAAAGAGGGAAAGGGACTCACATGTGCAAAAATGTTTGTAGCAACCCTTTGTGTAGTGGCAAGAAATGAAAAACTGGGTGCATCCCCATCAGTTGAAGAATGGCAGAGTAAGTTATGGTACATGAACTGATGCTAATGGAAGTGAGAAGAAACAGGTGATCATTGTATACAGCAACAAGATTATATAATAATCAATTCTGATGGACATGTCTTTTTTCAACAATGAGATGATTGAGGCCAGTTCCAATGATCTTGTGATGAAGAGAGCCATCTACCCTCAGAGCGAAATTTGTGGGAACTGAGTGTGGATCACAATATAGCATTTTCACTTCTTTTGTTGTTTTTTGCTTGGATTTTATTTTCTTTCTCGGTTTTTTTTCCCTTTTTGATGTGATTTTTCTTGTGCAGCACGGTAACTGTATAAATATGTATATGTACATTGGATTGAACATATATTTAACATGTTTAACATATATTGAATTACTTGTTATCTGGGGGAAGGAGTAAAGGGAAAGGGGGAAATTTATCACACAAAGTTTTGCAAGGGTAATTGTTGAAAAGTTATCTATGTATATGTTTTGAAAATAAAAATCTTTAATCATAAAAAAGATAAGAAAAGAAAAGAAACAAATCCTATTTTAGTTATTTGACAAGACAAGAAAAACATTTTAACAGGTTAGACCCGGTTTTGAATATGATGCTTTGTTTGTAGTCTAGACAATGTTGATTAAGGAGAGCAAGATTTCCCTGTGCTTTTTCATTCTTGTAAACTTTTAATTTGACATCTTTGTCCAATAGTTCTGATATGGATTTATTTTATGATTTATTGAAATATGGATCCCAGGGATTTTCTGGTAATTGTTGTTTAATTATGCTTTCTGGGGAGCTCAATGGTTCTTAAATAATTTCTTCTAATCCTGACTTAATTGCTTCTGACAGTGAATGTTTCATATATTCTTCCAATTCATTATCCTTAGGATTCTGTTTGGATATCTCTTACACTTATGATTAGATTTTATTTTATGTTTTATATTTTCTCCCTCCTTTCTCTCCAATCCCCTCTTGCAGATGGCAAGCAATTATATTGCTAATACAGGTAGACAATGTGTAACTTATCAACCAGGAGAAGTAGTAGCATCAGGTTTACTGATACAGACTCCTAATAAGCAATTTGGTGATAGTTGCCCAGATTCTGACTCCAAGCAACAAAATCCAGGAATATTCTGAACTGCAGCTGTTACAGCTGACCAACCTATATTCTCTAGCTATATAAATGGCATACCATTAGCAGAATTGGTAGACACAGGTGCAGATCATACAGTTATTAGAGGTGCCAATTGTCCCAGTCACTGGTCAAAGATTAAGGTAGACACCTACTTGTCTGGTGTAGGGGGATCAATAGCAGCTAAAGTTAGTGCTACTGCTTTGAGATGGACTTTTGAAGTTGAAACAGGAGTTTTTACTCCTTTTGTAGTTGAAAAAATCCCAATCAATCTGTGGGGAAGAGATATCTTACAACAGTTAGGATTACAAATGTGTACTTTGCCTTTTTAGGCAGGGCTGCTGTTGAAGGCCTACCTGCACTCTCACCTGTTCCTATTCAATGGAAAACTGATATACCGGTGTGGATAGAACAGTGGCCCTTAGGTAGCAATAAAATTCAGGCCTTTTTAGATATTGTACAGGAGCAACTTGACCAAAGACACTAACAACCTTCTCTAAGTCCTTGGAATTCTCCTATATTTATTGAAAAAAAAAAAAAAAAAAAAAAGAAACCTGGAAACTGGAGGATGTTGACTGATTTAAGAAAAGTAAATGAACAGATGGAAACTATGGGAATTCTTCAGCCTGTACTTCCATTCCCTATTCATTTGCCTAGAGAATGGCCTCTTTGGGTTATAGACATTAAGGATTGTTTCTATTCTATCCCTCTAGATAAGAAGGCTATGAAAAGATTTGCCTTTTCAGTGCCCAGCGTTAACTTAGCTGAGCCTTATATAAGATATGAATGGACAGTTTTGCCAAAGGGAATGAAAAATAGCCCTACTATGTGTCAAATGTATGTTTCTGCTGCTCTTACTGGTAAGAAAAGCATTTTCAAAAGTTATGTTATTACATTACATGGATGATATTTTGGGATATGCATCTGAGGAGCACATTTTAGAAGCATGTCTACAAAAGACCATAGAAACACTAAGGAAGTACAAACTGCACATAGCTCCAGAAAAAAATTCAAAGACATGCTTCTTTTAAATATCTAGAATATGAAATATACCCTAAGGTGTATACAGTATAAAAACTTTCTTTAAGAACAGAGAAGCTAAACTTCTTAAATGACTTTCAGAAATTGATAGGAGATATCCAATGGTTGCTTCCAGTGTTAGGCTTAACTATCTGTTACTTACAACCATTATATGACATTTTAAGGGGAGATAGTGCTTTAAACTCACCACATCATCTTACAAAAGAAGTTCAAGAGGCTTTGAGAGAAGTTGAACTGGCTTTCCCAATGTGGTTGAAAGAGTCACTCAAAAACCCTTGAAAATATCAGTTTTTGCTACAAGAGGCACCTACAGCAGTCCTTGATCAAGGAGACAATGTTATAGAGTGGGTGAACCTCCCAGGACAACCAGACCAAAGCCTTACTCCTTACCCTGCTTGTGGCTAGATTTTTTTTTTTCGAAGGCCATTAAGCGAGTAGTACAATTATCTGGAATAAGATCTGACAAGATATACACCTTTTATACTAATGCTCAAATTTATGGATGCTCTGAAACCATCTCAAAGTGGCAAAATTTATTGACCACGGCTCCAAATTTTACACATGGATCTCCATTAAAGATAACCCAATTATTACATAATTGGTAATAGATTCTTGAAGAAAATGTTTTTAAGGTTCCTCTTAAAGGACCAACTATCTTTGCAGATGCATCCAAACATAATATTTGTGCTGTATACTCTCATGAGTTAACTATAAAGAGAGTAGTCAGAACTCCTTTTCATCCACTCAGCAGAATTAATTGTATGCAATCATTCTAACTCTTACTTATCCAGAAAATATAAATATAATATCTGATTCTGCCTATTCAGTAGGTATGGTACAAAGAATTGCCACAGCCCAAATAAAATTTGTAGCTTCCAATATATCAGCTCTTTAAGGAACTTGAAGAGCAAATGAGAAAGCATCCAGGTAAGATTTATATCTTGCATGTCCATTCTCATAATGGACTTCCAGGTCCTATTTTTGATGGTAATTCAAAGGCAGATAGCCTTCTAACTGTGTTGGCCAATACTCCTTTATTTCAGGCAGCCCAAGAATCTCATTCTAAATATCATCAGGCTGCTAAAGCTTTACATTTACAATTTGGGATAAGAAGAGAGGAAGCTAGGGGCGTAGTAAAAGCCTGTGCACCTTGCCTTCCTTTCCATGCTCCTGCACTGCCTCCAGGGAAGAACCCTCATGGTTTGAGACCCCATGAAATTTGGCAAATGGATATGACCCATTATAAATCTTTTGGTAGTCTGTCTTTTATCCATGTTGTGGTAGACACCTTTTCAGGATTCACTTTAACAATACCAGCAGTAAAAAGAGACAGTCCAAGTGGTCACTGAATTCCTTATCCAAGCATTTGCAATTATGGGTATGCCACAAACAATAAAAACAGATAATGGACCTGCATATACTTCTAAACATTTTGCACACTTTTGTGCACAGTATTAGATTTTATACACCACTGGCAAACCCTTTAATCCTCAAGGACAGGCAATAGTAGAGAAAAGAAACAGACACATTAAGATGCTCCTCAAAAAAACAAAAAAACAAAAAACAAAAAGGAGAGCCACAGGTAACCCTAGAGAACTTCTAAATTTAGCTCTGTATACAATTAACGTCTTGATTTTTGACAAAGATGCACTGGCTCCAGCAGACAGGTTTTATAACCCACCAGAAGGGCAGTGTCCAGTGGGAGCAGCTCCACTATCTTTAGATAATCGCCAGGTGATGTGGAGAGATCCAAAAAGTAGTGAATGGAAAGGACCATATAGATTAACTGCTTAGGGGAGAGGGTTTGCTTGTATCTCTACAGATGGAGAAGGAATCAGATGGGTGCCAATGAGCTGTATTCACCTTGTCCATCAGAGAGACAGAACAGACCCTGAAATGAAGAAGACCCAACAAACATCGGGTGGTTGGTTCCATTGCTGACTATGCAGACCACTGAAAGAGCATGGCAGTTATGGTGATTGACTTATGGACATAAAAATTGTTAGTGAAATTGTTGTAGGACTTGAAAACCCTCAGGAATCATTGGATTTTCTGAGAAATAATAAGACTGTTGCAGGACTTCAAAATCTGCAGGAATCATTGGATTCCCTCACATATGATAAGACTGTTGCAGGACTTCAAAAACTTGCAGGGAACATTGGATTCCCTAACACGTGAAGCCTCAGAAACTTATTGATTCCAAGCAAATTACTTCAAATCTGTATTCATCACTTTTCTCATTTGTAAAATGGAGATAATAATAGCAACTACCTCACAGGCTAGTTAAAAGAATAAAATGATATAATATTTGTAAAGTGGTTTATAAACCTTAAAGTATTATTCAAATGTTATACCAATGATTAAAATAATTTGTATATACCAATACATGTGCATTTCTACATTTAAATTTGGATTTTTTATCAACCATCTAACTACATGTGGAAAGAGAAAAAGAAGCGATGATGGTGGTCTATTTTATTTTTCTTTCTTTTTTCTATCTATTTCTTTTTGTAAAAATATATTTTATAACATTTACAATTCTTTTGGAATTTTCCTCTTTAAAGTATCTTAAAAGAAAAACTTTTAAGCACTTTTAAAACTATTCTGGGACTAGGCTTGATTTTTTTTATTGTTGTTGTTAAGTCTAGCTGTTCTTCCTGACTTCATTTTGCTTAAGTGCCATTTATGCATCTTCTCATAACACATTGATTACTGAAGTGTTAAGAGTTTAAATGTTGACATTCACTTTCATTGAAGATAAAATAGCTTCATATAGAAGTGCTTTCAAATCTGTTCCATTTTGGGATCATTTGTTGTCCCCCTTCCAAGTTTTATCTATAAATGCTTTGGAGATGATCAGGATGATTGAAATTCCATGCCAAGGTTTCTGTAAGCCTATTTTCCCCTTAACTAGTTTTTGCTGTTTTGTGAGGTGATACTTCTCATAATATTTCATTTCCCTCTATATTTAACAAATGTGATGACAGTCAACAGGTGTGTTAGCAAGTATTTGTGGAATGAAATGGTTTTCATTCAAGGGACTTCTGGCCAATACATATCTAAATCTAGCTCCATAATATCCACTCAAGCAATAGGAAATTCATCAACTTAAATAAACAAGAAATTAAATAGAAAAAGAAAGAATATTCCTGAAGAAAATGCTACAGGGGAAAAAAAGAAAATAGATATAATGAAGAAACTAGGAGTTCAAAAGTGCTCTGAATACCATGAAGAAAGTCTTTTCAGTGAATGAATAAAAAGGAAAATCTTCCCCCAAAGAAATATTTTAACAACTATAAGTAAAAATGTCAAAAAAAGAGTTAAATAAGACTTTTCAAAATAGCTAAACGCCAATCAAGAGAATTAAAGGAGTATTAAGGAATGATATTAGAGATTTTAAAGTAAATAAAAGTAAGATATAGTTAAAAACAAATGTTAGAAAAAAATCACTCAAGTAGAGGACATTGTTAAAAAATGGAAGAGACAACTTAAAAATATAAAGACAAAAAAAAAAAAAAGAACCCAATGTCATCAAAACTAGAGCAACATATCAAATGTCTATGTAAGAATGTGTCTCGTTTATAAAAATTGAAGAATTGAAGGGGCAGAAACAGAGACAATTGATGTTAGAATAAGAACATAGCATATTTAAATGATGCATTCCACACCTTGGAGGCAGTTCTTGGAAGCTTATTTTAACTAAACTGCATGTGAAAAATATGACAGGAACAATTAATATGTTACACAGAGTAACCCTATAACTTTCTTGCCATTCATTTTGCAAAAGACCTAACTGAATCTAAAAATATATATCCTATGATCAACATAAATTTGGATGAAATCCCTTTGGGGGTGAACATAATTTGAATGAGGACAAATGAACCAATAGGAGAGATTATATTTCTTACACCCCCAGATGGAGAGATGACAAAATCATTTCTGAGGGGCACTGACCTCTGAGGGCAAAGAACTGAAAAGAATTCTGTCACTGAATTCATGAAAAATTGAACACAAATGAAATCACTGAACAATGTTTGACTATGGCACTCTCCCTATTCTGAAAAGAGCAATAATATTGAGTTGAGTCTCAATTGAGTAGAAAAGTTTTTGCTTATACATTGAACTGCTCCAAATGGCCCAGTGGAAGAAAACCATCATAGAGCCATTTCTTGTGAGAAGCTTGTCAAGCCCAGCAGTCTAAATAACCCGATCAATATACCCCTTTGAAGAATTAGCCTAGAATTCAAAGCTACCTGTCCTTTTACACCTAGCAAAGACACCAAATAACCAGAATGCCTTCAGTTGAATCATAATGAAAAGGATAAAAAGGAGACAATAAATCATAATTAATAGATTCCTAGACTTGGAGTCAGAAAATCCTGATTTGAAATCTCACTTTGGACATTAACTGAATGATTTTGGTTGTCAGTTAACCTTTCTCAGCCTCAGTTGCCTTATATAATTGGACTTGATGGCCTCAAAAGTTCTTTGCAATTCTAAACCCATAATCTTATCATCTCATGAGAAGATATATCAAAATTTATTTAATCAAAAGAGGAAAATTATATATTAACAATAATCACATTAGTCAGAGCAATAAAAGTAAGAAATTGAACACATAGTTTTAAAATGTTTAGGTAAATCAAGTTAATCATTATAAAAGTGTCAGAAAAGTAGAAATTCTAAAAATCAAAAAAGAAATAAAATTGAAAATAATACTGTTGATTAAAAAAACAAATCATTAAACTAGGAACTACTTTGGTTTTAAAAAAAGAGAAAAAAGCAGCAAAAGAAGACTCATAATTATTAAGTAGATTGTAGGAGAGAATAGTTTTATGAAATCAAGGGAGGACAAAATGTAAGGGAGAAAAATATAATAAATTAGTTCATAAACATTTATTTAGGCCTTAATATAAACCATTGTGAGTTTATGGTGAATATCATAGGGATGTGTATAATGAAAGTATTTGTGAATACATTGATATAGGGAAATTCAGGATAATGATACTCCTATCAGAACAGATGGCAATTTTTCTGCAACTATCAGTCTTAGAACGCTGCCTAGAACTCTAAAAATTTCAGTGACTTTCCAAAGCCACACAATCAAAATGTAGTTGAGCAGGAACTTCTACATGTGTTCCAGATAAATGAAGCTCTTCTTGTTTTCCAAAAAAAAACCCAAAACAAAACAAAACAAACAAAAAAAAAAACCCTCTATTTTATTCTAAACCTTTCTTCTTGGGAGGCAACATGTATTTAAATAAGTTTATATGAAGTCAAAATTTAGCTAGATTTATGATTTTATATATTTTGTTTGAAAGAGGTAAGGTGTTTTTCCTATATATTTACAACAAACTACAGACATTTATCCAGTCTTTGCTTAAAAGGGAAATGCTAATTATTTCAAGGGAACCCATGCCTCTTTATACAGCTTTAAATGTTAAGAAATCCTTAGATATAAAGAAACTATTTGCCCCTTTGAATCTTCTACTATTCTTTAGGGTTTCCCCCTCCCCCGGGGCCAGATAAAATAATTCTAAAGCTTGTTCCAATTGACTGGTTTTAAAATACAGTTCTTGAAATTGGCTACAATACCCTCCCTGCAGCTTTTTTTTCTTTCTACATATATGGAGTTAGCAAGATCTGAGCTCAGAATCCAGTCTTAAACAGTCAGTTTCCTGATGAAAAAAATCAAAACAATTTAGAGTCATGCAAAAAATTCTTCAAGTCATTACTGAGTACAGAAATACAAATTTAAGCAACTTTGAAATATTTTTACATCCATCAGATGAGCTAAAATGATAGAAAGGGAAAGTGACAAATGTTGGAGGAGATGTAGAAAAATTGAAACATTAAACCAATGTAATTAAACTATGCAATTGTGACAGAACATTACTATGATAAAAGAAATGATGAGGCCTGCAATCTTAGAAAAACATGGATATATTTGCACAAAATAATGAAGGGACAAATAAGCAGAATCTAAATAATTTTGTATACAATAATAGCAATATTACCTTCAAAATAACTTTGGGCAACCCAAATTAACTACAAAGAATTTAAGAAGGAAGATGTCACCCACAACCAGAGAAAGAATTGATAAATAGACTTATATATAGTATGGTTTGACATGTGTGTGTGTTTAAGAATGATGATATGCTGGAAGCTATCTAGGAGAAGGTGAAGAATAAAGTAAAGTGTTTTAAATTTATATATTTGAAGACTGGTTAAAGCATCTGAAGATGGTTTTTATGGAGAAAAAAAAGAAAAGAATAAGCATTTATATAGCACCTACCTACTAAGTTTTTTACAAATATTTTCTCATTTGTTCCTTACACTAACCCTAGAAGGTGAGTGTTATATAACACCCATTACTGGAGTTAAATAAATTGTCCTGGATCACATAATTACTATTTTTTAAAAATTCTGAATGTAAGAAATAAAACAAGCATTTGTATAACAAAATAGAAAGAATAGGACATGAATTTGCAGATTATTAACATTTTGTTTTTCCTTTTAAATATATAATAAAATTATGATGTAGCTTTCTTTTTCCTCTCTCCTTTCTTCCACCTTAGTTATACTATAGACTATTAGACACAAATATGTATCTACACATAGAAACAAAAAACATAGAAACAACATAGAAGCAAAATTAATCAGTGGCACCTGTATTAACAGTAACCCATATAGGAATATCAGCCCTAAGCCTTTTATTAGCTTTTTGATTCCAATAAAGCTACAAAAATAAAATAGAATTATTTAACTTATTCTTAGCTTTGCTAGTCAGCATAAATCCATTCTGGACTTTAGCCCTCTTGATATTATTTTGAAGTGCTATTCCCTCCTTTCATATTTTGTGAGGAGATTGCTAAGAACTATGTATAAGCAGACCACTAAGAGCCTGTCAATGTTAAAATTTGTTAAGAACCATCCAGGATTTTCTAATTACTATTTTCAATTGAAGAATTATAATTGAAAAAGAAAAGGAAGGCTTCAAATACATAAATGACTTTCATACATTAAATATATCAAGTACCCCCAAGTCAGAGAGGTGTTATCTTCTATTCAGGTGGCATTCTCTTCTGTCCGTGTTTTTATTTTTTTTTAAATGAAAACCACAATCCACATACTAATCAACATGTGCTCTAGTTATCCATGCATCCAGTGTGTAAGGTTCAATCACTATTTGTACTACTTTGTAGACAGTACTTCTTTCTGTAAAATCATTTTGTTCCTTCTCTCTCCATCAAAACTTACAGGTTCATTTATTTTATTGCAGTCTAAGGTAAAAGCCAATCATTTGACAAACACATTTTTTACTGAAGTGAAAATAATGTAAACATATTTTTTAAGATTATGTTTCTATAAAGTCATAGAATTTTCAAATATTTTGGTATACTGATGAAGAAATATTAAGGTATGAGAGGAGAGTAATCAATTATACTATGTAAATGACTAGATACTTCATGGATTACAAGATCAGCTCTGCTTCAGTTATATGACTGCTCAAACATTTCCTTATTGAAATAAACATCTTTTTCATTGTTTCTTTGATCTGTTCAAGGTATGAAGCTTTATTGTCATAGAAATCATTTTTGTAATTTAATATACAAGCTATTTCAAACTCCTTTTCCCATCAGAACTCATATTATTTTCATCTGCTCTTACTGAATTGTACTAAATGCTTAATCCTCTTTAAATATATCTATGTATATTTTTATAGATGTATATATATATATATATATATATATATAGTATAATTGATGTTAGTATATTATTAATTTTTATATATATATATATATATATATATATATATATATATATATATATATTCAGTAACCTGATCATCTACAAAATTATCTTAATCTCTACCAGAGTAAGTCAGGAACTTAATGTTATTGATTAAAGGGATAATTCTATTTTATGAATGCAAGTTCAACCTATTGCATGAATAAACTTATTTTGTTGTATATCTCTTTTTTCCTATAAAAGAGAAGGCAAAATTCATACTTCCATCCCCCTGCAAATTTTTTCAAAGCATTGGACTGTTACAAAGAAGATATTTTCAAAATACTTTCATGACATTTCCTACACCCTTTTCAAATTCAGAAACTTGTTTATCAACAAATAATAGGTAATCTTGCCTACATCCCAGTTGGAAAATATACCAAGTATCACTAGCTTTATACAGCAATCCTTAATGTGACAACTTTATTCAGTGACAGCTTGATACAGTGATGCAATACAACAGTAATATTTAGTGAGCAATTTATATCATGAGGCTGCATAGGAATCAGATGAGCATACTAGAAAGAGTTTTAGTCTTGGTGTTAGAAAAAACTAAATAAGTCTTACAGTCTGGTTGTCAGACTTCATTTTCTACATTTTTTTAAATTGGGAGATCTATCCTTCTGTAATCTTGAGGTATCTTCCTCACTTTTTAAAAACCTTTCAACACAGCTTATGGTAACTCAGAAAACAACCCCAATAATTCTTTAATGATGGAGTTCTTCTGGATCAGAACTTGAATTCATCAAGAACAGCCATTTGTCCTAATACTTTCTCATTACTTAACCTTGCTATCAGTTCCCTGTTAACCAGTTTTTATTGTCTTATTCAGGACAATGATCATTCAGTTGTAACAGAAAAAAAGTAGAATTGAAAACTGACTGGAAGCTTAAACAAATTTCACAATTTTCTGTACAAATATTTGATCATCATTCTGTATCAATAAATAATTGCCAATGCATACTAAAAGAATTCTATTGCAATCATACAAGTTAATGAATCTTACAAATCTGAATAAAATATTGAGATAATTAAAAAAAGTATATAGCAAATTACTTGATTTTAGGAATTATTTAAATGTTAATATTAAATTCCAATTTACATCATAATAAAGAAGTTATAAGTGGATAAAGGGATAAAACAGTTATGCTTTAAAAATTCTTAATGAAAATTAGATGAAAATTCATTCATTTTTACACGTCAGGATATTTCCTTCTTTTGTATTGGGATAATGAAAATATACTTTTATACATCAAATAAGATATGGCAGTCAGGGCAGCAGCTGAGATATAGTAAATATTAAGTAAATGTTTCTGACATTCCTTGACTTGATTGTCAATTACTATGTATTTTATTATCTTGAATAAGTTAAGGATTGTTTCTTTAAATATTCCACCCCCATTAGCTTGGAATCTTTAAGTAAAGTACAGTGTTACATGCGAGTATAATAAATTTTTTTGAGAACTTTGAAAACTTTATTTTCATTGTTGTTAAAAAAAATATGATAAAAAAGCTAATGGCTTATAATTTCTTTTAATATATTCAACAGTAAAAATATAACATTTTTGAAAATCCTAGAATTATCTATAAATTATTAAAACTGACCATTTCGGTTTGCCTTTAAAAATAAAACTTTATTCCTTTCATTTTATATATCCTATTAAAAGAAATTAAATTTAAAATAATTAGTAGAAGACCTGAGCAGAAGTCAGTGCACCAAATGCTCAGGGGAATTTGTTTTTCTTGTTGATATGTTATTGGAATGATCATGTGGCTTTTTGTAGAGTATCTATAAGTAATTAGCAAATGAATCCTTCCAGGTCCTTGCTATCTACAATTAATTTTTGAATGTTATATGGAATTGATTATTGTCAAAACTATAATGTCTTACCGAATTAGTTCAAGAAAATGTCTAACTCCTTGAAATGTGCAGCCCACAATGCAATGTACAGATTGATGTTATCCTTCCATATAGAGACATTGCAGAGAAGGTGTAAGAACAAATAACAGTCATGAATTCATGCTTCTACTAAATTGTCAGAGAACATAAGAGCACAGAAAAGCTGAAAGATAACAGAGTAAGATAGATGAGGGGAATGGAAGCTTGACATAACTCACATATGATTTTCTTGCCTTTCCTTATAAGCCAGAGAGAAAAGAGAGCGTGACTTTATCTTCCATTCAGTGACACAAATTCCTTATTTTTGAATGAAATACCTCTCTTCTTTCCTCTTTCCTTCCCTCCTTCCCTCTCTCCCTCCCTTTCTTTCTCCCTCTTTTCTTTCCTTCCTTCCTTCCTTCCTTCCTTCCTTCCTTCCTTCCTTCCTTCCTTCCTTCCTCCCTTCCTTCTTTCCTTCCTTCCTTCCTTCCTTCTTTCCTTCCTTCCTTCCTTCCTTCCTCCCTCTCTTCCTTCTTTCCTTGCTTTTCATTATCTTTTTTCTTTTTAAAAGCTTTTTATTTTCAAAACATATCCATAGATAAATTTCAACATTCACCCTAGCAAAACCTTGCATTCTAATTTCTTTCTCCCTCCCTTCCCCCTACCCCTACCAATATGACAAGTAATCCAGTACATCTTAAACATGTACAATTCTTCTATACATGTTTCATTATCATGCTGCATAAGAAAAAATCATATTAAAAAGAAAAAAAAATGAGAAAAATAAAATGCAAGAAAACAACTTCAAAAAAGTGAAAACACTATGTTGTGATCCACACTCAGTCCCCACAATCCTCTCTCTGAGTGCAGAAGCTCTCACTATCACATTATCATTAGAACTGTCCTGAATTATCTTGCTGTTGAAAAGAGCTATTGACATCAGAATTGATCATTGTATAACTTTGTTATTGCAGTGTATAATATTCTTTTGATTGTGCTCAATTCATTTAGTATCAGTTCATGTAAGTCTCTCCAGGCCTTTCTGAAATCATGCTGCTGATCATGTCTTTTTTATTAAAGTTTTTTTTTTATTTTCAAAATACATATATGGATAATTTTCTTTTTTTTTCTTTTTTTTATTTAATAGCCTTTTATTTGCAGGATATATACATGGGTAACTTTACAGCATTAACAATTGCCAAACCTCTTGTTCCAAATTTTTCACCTCTTACCCCCCCACCCCCTCCCCTAGATGGCAGGATGACCAGTAGATGTTAAATATATTAAAATATAAATTAGATACACAATAAGTATACCTGACCAAAACGTTATTTTGCTGTACAAAAAGAATCAGACTCTGAAATATTGTACAATTAGCTTGTGAAGGAAATCAAAAATGCAGGTGTGCATAAATATAGGGATTGGGAATTCAATGTAATGGTTTTTAGTCATCTCCCAGAGTTCTTTTTCTGGGCATAGCTAGTTCAGTTCATTACTGCTCCATTAGAAATGATTTGGTTGATCTCGTTGCTGAGGATGGCCTGGTCCATCAGAACTGGTCATCATATAGTATTGTTGTTGAAGTATATAATGATCTCCTGGTCCTGCTCATTTCACTCAGCATCAGTTCGTGTAAGTCTCTCCAGGCCTTTCTGAAATTATCCTGTTGGTCATTTCTTACAGAACAGTAATATTCCATAATATTCATATACCACAATTTATTCAGCCATTCTCCAACTGATGGACATCCATTCAGTTTCCAGTTTTTAGCCACTACGAAAAGGGCTGTCACAAACATTCGCGCACATACAGGTCCCTTTCCCTTCTTTATAATCTCTTTGGGATATAATCCCACATACATGGATAATTTTCAACATTCACCCTTATAAAACCTTGTATTCTATTTTTTCTTCCCTCACCATACCCCCCACTTCTAGATGTCAAGTGATCTAATATACATTAAACATGGTCAATTCATCTATACATATGTCCACAAATATAATGTTGAAAAAGAAAAATCAGATCAAAAAGAGAAAAAAAATGAGAAAGAAAACAAAATACAAGCAAACAACAACAAAAAGAGTGAAAATACTAAAGTGTGGTCCACATTCAGTTCTTGCTGTTCTCTCTCTGGGTGAAGATGGCTTTCTTCATCACAACATCATTGGAAGTGTCCAAATCATTTCATTGTTGATGACAGCCATGTCCATCAGAATTGATTATTATACATCTTGCTATTGCTTACCCATTTCAACTTATTTTATTATATGGTGTTAGGTGTGGGCTAATGCCTAGTATCTGCCATACTGATTAATGATTTTCCTGGCCATTTTTGTTAAATAGTGATTTCTTATCCCAAAATCTGGGGTCTTTGGGTCTGTCAAAAACTAGATGACTGTAGAAATTGACTACTTTGTCCTGTGAACCTAACCATTGATTAACTGGTCCATGTCTTAGCCAGTACTACATAATTCTGATGACTGCCACTTCATAATATAGTTTTAGGTCTAGCACAGCTAGGCCATCTTCACTGACATTTCTTTTCATTAATTCTCTTGAAATTCTTGATCTATTGTTCTTTCAGATTAACTTTGTTATTTTTTCTAAAATTGCAAAATAATTTCTTGGGAGTTTGAGTGGTATGGCATTAAATGAGTAGATTCATTTAGGTAATATTGTCATTTTTGTTTTATTCGCTTAGCCTACCCATGAGCCCATCAATTTCCAGTTAATTAGATCTGATTTCATTTGTGTGGAAAGTGTTTTGTAGTTGTGTTCATATAGTTCCTGAGTTTCCCTTGGCAGATAGATTCCCAAATATTTTATATTATCCACAGTTATTTTAAATGGAATTTCTCATTATATCTCTTGCTGCTGGACTTTATTGGTAATATACAGAAATGTTGATGATTTATGTGGATTTTTTGTGTGTGTGTCCTGCAAGTTTGCTAAAGTTGTGAATTATTTCTAGTAGTTTTTTAGTTGATTAGGAAAATTAATCTATAATTTTCTTTTTTTTTCTCCTTATCTAGTTTAGCTATCAGCATCATATCTGTGTCATAAAAGGAATTTGGTAGGACTCCTTCTTTCCCATTTTTTTCAAATAGCTTGCATAGTATTGGAATTAATTGTTCTTTAAATATTTGGTAGAATTCACTTGTAAATCTATGTGGCTCTAGAGATTTTTTCTTAGGGAGCTGATTAATAGCTTGTTCTATGTCTTTTTCTAAAACGGGACTATTTAAATAATTTATTTCCTCTTCTGTTAATCTGGGCAATATATATTTTTGGAAGGATTCCTCCATTTAACTTAGATTATCAAATTTATTGACATATAGTAGGGCAAAATAACTCCTAATTATTGCTCTAATTTCCTTTTTATTAGTGGAAAGTTTCCCCTTTTCATTTTTGAGATTAACAATTTGATTTTCTTCTTTTCTTTTTCTAATCAAATGAATTAAAGGTTTATCTATTTTATTGTTTTTCTTTCATAAAACCAATGCTTAGTTTTATTTATTAATTTAATAGTTTTATTACTTTCAATTTTATTAATCTCCCTTTTATTTTCAGAATTTCAAATTTGGTATTTAATTGAGTGTTTTTTGTTTTGTTTTGTTTTGTTTTTGTTTTTGTTTTTGCTGAGGCAATTGGGATTTAGTGAGTTGCCCAGGGTCACATGGCTAGGAAGGGTTAAGTGTCTGAGTTCAGATTTGAACTCAGGTCTTCCTGACTTCAGGGCTGAAGCTCTCTAGCCACTATACCACCTAGATGCCCAACCTGTTCTTTTTCTAGCTTTTTTAGTTGCATGCCCAATTCATTGATCTTCTCTTTCTCTATTTTATACAATTAAACATCTAACAATCTAAAACTTCCCCTAAGAATTACTTTGGTTGCATCCCATAAATTTTGGTATGTTGTCTCATTATTGTCATTCTTTTGGATGAAATTATTGATTTTATCTATGATTTGTTTTTTCATCCACTCATTCTTTAGGATTATTTAGTTTCCAATTAATTTTGGTCTATATTTCCCTAGCCCTTTATGTAATTTTGATTCCATCATGATCTGAAAAAGATGCATTTATTATTTATGCCTTTCTTTGTTTGATTTTGAGGGTTTTTAATTCCCTAATACACAGTAAAATTTTTGTAAGCCCCATGTACCAACAAGAAAAATGTATATTCATTTCTGTCTCCATTCATTTTTCTCCACATTTCTATTATACCTAACTTTTCTAAAATTCTCTTTACCTTCTTAACATCATTCTTCCTTATTTTGTGGTTTGATTTATCTAGTTCTGATAGAGCCAGATTGAGATGTCAAACTACTATAGTTTTTTCTGTCTATTTTTTCTTGGAGGTCTCATAACTTTTCCTTCAGGAACGTGGATGCTATACCAGTAGATGCTTATATGTTTAGCATTGATACTACTTCATTATCTATGGTATCCTTTAGCAAGATGCAGTTTCCTTCCTTATCCCTTTCAGTTAGATCTGTTTTTGCTTTTGCTTTATTTGAGATCAGGATTCCTACACCTGATAGTGTTTTACTTCTGTTGAAACATAATAGATTCTGCTACAGCCTTTTGCCCTTATTGTGTATGTATCCTTCTGTTTTAAATGCATTTTTTTTTGTTTGTTTGTTTTGTAAATGACATATTGTAGGAGTCTGGCTTTTAATCCACTCTGCTATCCACTTTCAATTTATGGGAGATTTCATCCTATTCACATTCATAGTTAAAATTACTAGCTCTGTATTTCCCACCATCTTATTTCCCCCAAGTTGTAATTTTTTCTTTCTTTTCTCCTTTTCCCTCCTCACCAATGTATTGCTTCTGACCACAATCTCCCTCAATCTGCCTTCCCCTTTTACAGCCCCTCTCCTCTTTCTTATCCCTTTCCTCTTCTATTTCTGTTCTTCCTTCTATTATATCCCCCTTTCCGTTCCCCTTTCTCCTTTTACTTTGCTATAGGATGAGACAAGTTTCTATATTAAACCAAATATATCTGTTAGTCTTTCTTTGAGCCAAATCTGATGAGATTAAGGCTTAGATAAAGTTCATCCCCCATCCTTTCTTTCCCTTAACAGTAATAGACCTTTTTGTCTCTTTGTGTGATGTAATTTAGCCCATTTTATCTCACCTTCCCTCTTCTTCCTTTACAATACCTTTCCTACCTATAGCTTTTTTATATTATTGCAGTAAAATCAAATTTTACCTATACTCTCTAAGTATACCCCTAACAAAGATACAGTTCTGAAGTGTTAGACATGTCACCTTCTCATCTTTTCTCCCCCTTTTATCTTTTTTATGCTTCTTTTGAGTTCTGTATTTGAAGATCAAATTTTCTGTTCAGCTCTGTTCTTCTCAAATGAATATCAAAAATAAATGAAAATCCCCTACCTAGTTCAATAAATGCCTATCTTTTCCCCAAAGATAATGTTTAATTTTTCTGGATAGTTGATTCTTAGCTACCATCCAAGTTCCTTTGCCCTTCAGAATATCATATTCCAGGACTTTCAGTCCTTTAAAGTGGAAGCTACTAGGTTCTGGGTAATAATGATTGTGGCTCCTTGATATTTAAATTATTTCTTTCTGGTTGCTTGTAGTATTTTTCTCTTCATCTACTACTTCTTCAATTTAGCTACAATATTCCTTAAAGTTTTCATTTTGGGGTCTTAAGGAGGTAATTGGTGGATTCTTTCAATGGATATTTTATAATTTGGTTCTAGGATATTAGGGCAGGTTTCCTTGATGATTTCTTGAAAGATGTTATCTAGGCTCTTTTTTTAAAGCATGGTTTTCAGGTAGTCCAATAATTCTTAGATAATCTTCTCTGGATCTATTTTCCAGGTCAGTTTTTTTTTAAATAAGGTATTTTACATTTTCTTCTGATTTTTTTCTTTTCTTTTTGTTTCGTTTGACTGATTCTTGATGTTTCATTGAGTCATTCACTTCCATTGGTTCAATTATAATTTTGGTGTGAATTATTTTCTTCAGTTGATTTTTTTCTCTCCTTTTGCATTTGGCCAATTGAATTTTTAAATGAGTTGTTTTGTTCATTGGATTTTTTTTTTCCATTTCAGAAATTCTGTTTTTCAAGGAACTGTTTTTTTTTTTTTTTTTTCCATTTCACCAAAACTATTCTTTAAGGAGTCATTTTTTCAAACAATTTCTGTGTTTCCTTTTCTAGATCTTTCTTTTCCTTTCCCCATTTTTCTTCTAACTCTCTTTTAACATCCTTTTTGAATTCTTCCAAGACAGCCCTGTGAAACAGAGACCAACCTATATCACTCTTTAATGCTTCATCTGGAGATGTATTGCATTTAGTTCCTCAGGTTTGAGGTCTGTTCTTCCCTTTTTCCATAAAAGCAATACATGGTCAGAGCTTGTTTTGTTTTGTTGATTATTTTTAAAGGTTGAGGTCTGGTCTTAGGGCAAAGCGTAGATTATACTAAGCACCCTCTACAGGTGACAGCTGGTTTCACACTTCCCTGGGACCAGGGTTGTAGACTTCCTTTCCATGATAGTTGGGCATGGCTAATACCCCCATTATGCTTTGGTTCAGAGATTCACTATTTGCCTTCTGTAGTTTTGTTGGAAGTTTCACTGCTAGTCTGCTGATCCACTGACTTCTGAACCAGGACAGAGTAGCAAAAGCTAATGTATTCTGGCTATAAGCTGCCCCACTAGATTCCCCCAGCATATATGAAAGCCTTTTCCATGCTGCACTGTGCTGTGCTTCACCTGCATTGGCCTGCAACTATCCCATTGCCTGATTGAGACAGATCTTTCCTGAAGTTCTTCCAAAATATTGTCTGCTGCAAATTTGTTACACTCTAAATTTTTCTGGGTTCTATCACTCCAGAACCCATTCAGAGGCTTAGTCTGATGTTGATCTGAGGGAAGCCAGGAAGAACTCAGACAAAGACCTGTCTACTCTCTGACATCTTGGCTCTATCCCTTTCATTTTCTTCTACAAAATGACTAATATTGAAATGTTTTACACAATTGCACATGTATAATCCACATTAAAGTGCTTACTATCACAGGGAAGACTTAAAAAAGAAAAGAGATATAGAATTTGGAACTCAAAACAAAAAAAATGTTAAAATCGTTTTTACATATACTCAGAAAAAAAATAAGATATTATTTAGAAATTTCCACTTCAATAGCTTTGGAATTTTTGAATAAACAAGAGAGTATAATGAAGGTCACTAAATGATTTTACAATGAACTCAAGCAATTTTATGCAAGCATTTATGAGAACTTTTGAAAAGAAAGTCTCAGGGTTAATAGAGAAATAAGGACTTTCTTTATGAATCCATTAAACTATAAATGAACTATATGTATATATCCCTTTATGGGGCAGGTAGATGGCATTGTGCATAGAACACCATCTCTGGAGTCAGGAAAACTTGAGTACATATTTTACTTTAGATATTTGACACTTAGTAGCTCACACAAATACTCTCTCTCTCTCTCTCTCTCTCTCTCACACACACACACACACACACACACACACATACACATGCACACACACACACATACACACATACAGAGAAACAGAAATACATTGTGTGTGTATGTGTGTATTTATGAGTGACAGTCAAATCTGACTTGTGGGAAGCTGTAATCAACACATAGTGGAATCATAAAAGAGGGGAAATAACTGACATGCAAAAATTTTGTATCAGCCCTTTTTGTGGTGGCAAGGAATTAAAAACTGAGTGGATATACTTCATCTGGGAACAGCTGAATAAATTAGGGCATATGAATGTAATGTAATATTATTGTTTTATAAGAAATAATGGGCAGGTTAATTTCAGAAAATTCTGGAAAGACTTAAATGCTGTTGAGTATAGTGAGCAGAACCAGGAGAACACTATATACTCTAACAAGTATACTGTATACTGTGATCAACTATGATAGACTTAGCACTTCTCAGAAACAGAGTAAATCAAGACAATTTCAATAAACTTGGGAAAGAAAATGCCATCTGCTTTTAGAAAGAAAAATATAGAAACTGAATATGGATCAAAGCATATAATTTTCATGTTTTATTTTTCCTTTTTCATGTTTATTTTTCTTTTTATTCTGATTGTTCTTTAACAACATGACAATTATAGAAATATGTTTAAAATGATTGTACCTCTGTAACCTATATCAGATTGCTAGTTGTCTTGTGGAGGAGGAGTTAAGAAGAGTAGAGAGAAAAACTTTGGAACTCAAAAATCTCATAAAAATGAATATGTAAAAAACGAATGCATTGCATTTCTTTACATGCATTGCAAAATATTATTAAGAAGAATAATCATATTTATGCTACAAAAATTAATTATTTTCCATAATAGGATTAAAATTCTAGTCTTCTAAGACTACCCAATCTAACCTTTATATTTTATAGATAAGGAAATTGAAGTTTAAAAAGTTGGTGTGTCTTACTCAAAGTCACAAATTGTCAAAAGTATGATTTTAATCCTGATTCTCTGACTCCTAGGGCAGTCATCTTTACATTTTACTGCTTTTCTTTAGGAATTATGAGACCATTGATTAAATGACTAAAAAGGCAATAAATATATGCCCTTAGATGTTAGCATGATGGGAAACTGGTGAAAGATTTGCCAACATTGCATTATCTGAAGCTTTTGGAGTTGTCAGTTGGATGTGTTGTGAGTTAAGCAGATTTCTTGAAACCAAACCATTGAAAAGTACAACATACTGCTTTAAGAAATGGTGGATTTTCCCTAACTAGAGGACAATTCAACTTAGTTCAAATTAATTCAATTCAATTCAGTAATCATATAATAATGGCTACTGTTAATAGGCATTAAAGTGCATGTTGAGACTCAAAGACAAAAGGAACCCTATAGCATATCCTACAAAGGGTAAATGATTTGTACTGCAAGAAATAGAAACAAATTAATTAGTTGATTTTTTTTTGCTAACACATATGAGCATCAAAAAAAAAATCACTTGAAGGACATGATGCTATAAGGTACCAAAGGATGCTAAAAAGAAAATGTTTTAGCAAATTATATAAATTATTGGACACATGAATTAATGAATGCTAAAAATGTTGTAAGCAAATGAGACACTGATCTAAGTACTAGATATATAAATACAAAAGGATATCCTGTAGTGGTTTACATTCTATTAAATGAAGACAATGGTCAAGAAGCGTAGGTATAATATATGCTAAGCCCCCATCAAAATGGTAATAACTCTCTTGAGAATGAATTTTTTACATGGATATGGCTCAGAAAGACAGAAACAAACCCACATGTGCAAAACTGTAGTAGTTCTTTTTGTGGTAACAAAGATTGGAAAATGAGTAGATGCCCATCAACTGGGGAATGTCTGAATAAGTTTTAGAATGTGAAGATAATGGAATATTATTGTCTATAAAAAAAATGATGAACAATCTGATTTTCGAAAGTCCTGGAAAGATTTTCATGAAGTGCTTCCAAGCAAAACAAGTAGAAGCAGGAATATATTGTGTGTAATGGGCTGAGGTTTGAGCTGATGCACTGAGGTCCCAAGTACATGAAGCTAGATAGTAACTGGGCTATACTCTATTAATATACATGATTGGATAAAGAATGGTCCCTGCCCACTCTCCGTGCAAGTCCTGATGTGTTGTATAGGAAATGACGATTTTGGTGGGTGGAGGCAGAGAGAGAGACGGGAAGAGAAGCTGGGAGAGATTGGGCTGGGTTCCAGACTCCGAGCTGCTGGTTGTGTGGCTGCTGGTCGAGCTAGCTTCTTGACTCAGCTGCACACATTGCTATTGCCGATTCTCTTCCACCTCCGATCCTTCTTCACTGAGAATAAAGATTGACGATTTTCCCCTAACCTGAATTCCTGTCTCGTGCTGATCTTAAAATACACGATCTTCACAATTGTGCACAATAACAGTAATAATCTTCAATAATCAACTATGGAAATCTTGGTATTTCTCACTGGTTCAGTGATCCAAAGCAATTCTGGTAGACTTTGAACAGAAAATGCCATCTACATCCAAAAAAAAAGAGCTAAAGAGACTGAATGTGAATCAACATATGCTATATTCACTTCTTTTTTTGTTGTTTTTTTTTTCCCATAGTTTTTTTCCTTTTGTTCTGATTTTTCTCTCCCAATATGATTCATAAAGTAATATGTATTAAAAATAAACAAATTTAGTTCCTAGTAAATCTGTTTAATTAAATTAGTAAATTAGTAAAATTATTTCCTAGTAAATTTCTAAATTTACTAGGAAAAAAAATCTATATGAGAAAGGGCTGTGCTTCTGTGGATGAAATTGCAATTATTTCATGTATTTTAACCATCTTTTGAATGAAAGTGAGTAATGGACTTGACTTTCATCAGCATTGGCTCAACCAGGGAATAACATATAGATACTTAATTGGTTATACAACTCTATTTTACTCTATAGAATAGGAAAGGGATGGGGGTTGTTAATAGGGAAGGCCAATTGTGGGAAGGTGTAGTTAGAAGGAAAACACATTTGAGGAGTAACAAAGCAGAGAAAGAGAAGAAAAGAAATAGAGTGGAAATACAATTAATAACAATAATTGTGAAAAACATTTGAAGAAAAATTCTCTGATAAAGGCCTCATTTCTTGGATATAGAGGATTGAATCAAATTTGTAAAAAATAAGAGGTTTTCCCAAATGATAAATGACTAAAAGGCAGAACGAGTTTTCAGATGAAGTAACCAGAACTACCTACAGCAATATGGAAAAAAAAATGCTCTATATCACTGTTGACTGAGAAATGCAAATCACTTACCTATTAGACTGGCTAATAAAACAGAAAAGGAAACTGGTAAATGTTGGAAATGAGTTGGTAAAAATAAGACAATTCATTATTGGTGGAGTTGTGAACTGATTCACATTCCACAGAGCAATTTGAACTGTTTCCAAGTAGCTATAAAACAATGCATATCTTTAGATATAATAATACTATTGATGCATATGTGTCACAAAAGGGATTAAAAAACAAAAAGGAAAAGGATCTATATGTATAAAAATTTTACAGCAGCTCTTTTCTGGCAGAAAAGGTTGGAAATTGGGGGGACATCCATTAGTTGAGAAATGGCTGAATAAATTGTGGTATGAAATTATAATGGAGTACTACTGTGTTCTAAGAAATGATGAGCAGGATGCTCTCAGAAAACCTGGAAAGACTTCCATGAATTGATGCAAAGTGAAATCTACAATGTTCAAAAGTAACGAGAATATTGTAAGATGAACAGTTGGGAATTATATAACTACTGTCAGCAATATAATGACCTAAGACAACTTTAAAGATTTATGATGAAAAATGCTATGCATATCCAGATAAAAAACTGATGTACTGAATGTGGATCAAAGCATATATTTTTCACTTACTTTATTATTTTTTGTGTTTATTTTTCCTTTTGATCTGATTCTTCTTTTACAGCTGTGACATGGAAATATGTTTTACATGATGGCACATGTATAAACTAGATAAAACTGTTTTCTTTGTAAGATAAGAGGGGAGGGAGAGGAAAATTTTGAACTAAAAATATTGTAAAAATTGAATGATAATTTAACTAATTCTTGTAATGTATATGGGAAAAATAAATACTATTATCTCAAAAATAAAAACAAAAAATTAAAACATTTAATTAAAGTTGCTGCAGAAACATTAATGATCTTGACTAGATTATATATATATCTCACTGTGATGGCAGAAAGTGAAGAATAATTAAGAAGCCTCTTGATGAGGGTAAAAAAGGAGAGTATAAAAGCTGGTTAAAAACTTAACATGGAACAAAAACAAAGATCTTAGCAACTAGATCCAAATTTTCCTGTCAAATAGAGGGAGAGGAGAAGAAATGGAAACCATGTCAGATATTGTATTCTTGGGCTCAAAGATCACTGCAGATGGTGATTGCAATTATTAAATTAAAAGATACTCCCTGGAAGGAAAGTTATGAAAAAAATGTACAACATACTAAAAAGCAGAAACAACTTTTCCAAGAAAGATACATATAGTTAAATCTATAGTTTTTCCAATAAAATTATATGGCTGTGAGAGTTGAACTATAAGGAGAGTTGAGTGCCCCAGAATCAATTCCTTTGAATCATGGTGCTGGAAAAGACTTTTGAGAATCTCTTGTCAGCAAAAAGATCAAATCAGTCAATATTTAAAAAAAATTAATTTGATTATTAACTTGAAATTCAAGTAGTAAAACTGAAAATTCAGTACTTTGCCTACATAATGAAAAAAAAAAAAGCAGTTCTCATTGGAAAAGATTCTGATGTTGAAAAATACTGACGGCAAAAGGAAAAAGAAAACAACTAAGGATGAGTTGAATAACTAATATCATAGAAGCAATGAACTTGGCCAGATTTTGAGAAATAGTGGAGAATATAAGGATCTGGTGTATTATACTCCAAGGGGTCACAAAGAGTTGGGCACAACTGAATAAATGAAGAACAACGCGTACATACATGTGTATATGTTCTCTTTCCTCACTTCTATTAAAGCATAGATCTAGAGTTACTATTGTAAAAGGAAAGGGGTTTTATTTCCTTCATCCCCCAGATCAATTTTAGTTACATGACAATATCACAAATAATGAGCTATTCACATATTATCCCCATCTCTCTATGTAAGTGGTATTTTTTTTACAAGGACATTGCAAGAAGAATACCAATGAACAAACAAATATTGGCCATGACTTCCTTTACCTCCCTGTAAGACTAAAAAATTAGGTCACATTTCAAGTACATTTTGGAGAAACCAGCATTTGTGGAACAACTCGTTCCTTGTGAGGAAATTGTTTCCATGATCTTTTAATAGCTGTGACATCTATGTCTGAAGGAGACATCTGATTCTGTTGGTGAAGAGACGGATTGAGTTAGTTTAAGTAAGATTTGAGGGAAAAGTTATTTACTTTCCAGATACAGAGAAGCTAATTATCTATATTTATCTAAATAACGAATAAATGCAATAATGCAACAAGTTACAAAATAATTCTAATAAAATCCAGCACATTTCAATATAGAAATAGGGGAATTTAGAAGGAATAATAGAATGGAAATTCCATTCTAACTTAATACAAAATGCATAAAATACTTGGAAGTAAGCCAAACAAAATGCAATTACACATATACAGATAAAATAAAAAATTATTATTGAAAATAAAAAAGCACTACCTCACACCTCTCAGATTGGCTAAGGTGACAGGAAAAGATAATGATAAATGTTGGAGGGGATGTGGGAAAACTTAGACTCTAATGTATTATTGGTGGAGTTGTGAAATGATCCAATCATTCTGGAGAGCAATTGGAACCATGCCCAAATGGCTATAAAACTGTGCATACTCATTTACCCAGCAGTGCCATTACTGGAACTGTATCCCAAGAAAATCATAAAGGAGACAAAAGAACCCACATGCACAAAAATGTTTGTTGCAGTTCTTTTTGTGGTAGCAAAGAATTGGAAAATCAGTGGATACCCATCAGTTGGAGAATGGCTGAATAAGTTGTGGTATGTGAAGATAATGCAATATTATTATTCTATAAAAATGATAAACAAGCTGATTTTATAAAGACCTGGAAAGATTTATATGAACGGACACTGAGCGAATAGAACAGAACCAGGAATGCATTGTATACAATAACAAAAATATGCAGTGATCAGCTATGAAAGACTTGGTTCTTCTCAGTGGTTCAGTGATTCAAGGCAATCCCAATAGATTTTGGAAAGAAAATGTCATCTGCATTCAGAAAAAGAACTAAGGAGTTTGACTGTAAATCAACACATACTATGTTCACTTCTTTTTTTCTGGGTTTTTTTTTTCTCTCCCATGGTTTTTCCCTTTTGCTCTGATTTTTCTCTCCCATCATGATTCATATCGCAATATGGATTAAAAATAAATAGATTTACTACAAAAATAATTAGAGAAATACTAATGTTCATGACTGGACTAAGTCAGCAATAAAACTGGTTACTAAAATTAACTCAAAATTTCATAATATAGCTAACTGACAGAGCTTAACAAAACAAGAACAAAATTCATTTATACAAATAAATTAATCTAGAATATAATGGGAAATAGTACAAAAAGTATCAATGAAGGAGGAATAGCACTTTCAAACATCATTTTCGAGCAATAATTAACAAAATAATTTTATTTAGATAAAAATTGAAAAGAAGACAAATAAAGAAATAAAGGGGAAAATCAGAAAATAATTTGGAGGAGAAAAATATTTAAAGTTGGAAGAACGAATAGCCTTACTAAACTATAAATATCCTTTTCTAATTGAATAAAAACTCTCTGGTGACATAAATCATTGTTTTTTATATACTCAGAGTTTGTGATACAGAGTTTGTGCTTTAAAAAAGCAATTGCTTCATAATTTCCTTTTTTCCTGAAGGAAATTACCACCTGCATGATCAGTTTTTCAAAAGCAATGCCAAGATAAAATCTTACTCTCTAGGGTCCTTGATGCTTCAGGAAACAATGCTCCTTCAATTCTATTATATTCTTGTTGACTTTTGTAACTAATTGGAAGGAAGAGGTATATGGGGGAATGATTATTTTTAGGAATTTTAAATGATGACAAACTAGCTTGTAAGTGTTGTTGAAGATGAGAGTTACAGAATCAGTAAATTAACTGACCATAGCATTCATGAATTTCAGAAAGGAAATGCAATCAGAACACATAACTCCATGATGAGGGTTAAAGTGTTTTTGATTTAGAACAAGAATTTTAAACTATTATTTCTATCATGCCTTTGGCAGGCTCAGATCGATACAATATTGTGTGTAATTACATTTTATTTTTCATGTCTAGCTAATACCTCTAGATGACTTTGAATGATTTTAGTAAAGTCAATGACATCTTACAGTATGGCCAAAATTTATCAAAATTCCAAGACTTGAATCAGGAATGTACTGAAAATAATTCAATCCTGGTACTAACAATGTTGCTTGTCTAAAGCAGCCACACAGTAGACTGATAAGCAACTAAGACAGAATTAAGCTTTTCATTACTAAACGTTTTATTTTTGGACCAATTATCTGCTACTGGATGGCCCAAAGCAATAATGAATCTCATTGATAATGATTGACTGCCTCATTTCTTTATAAGATAGTATTTCATGAAGAGTTGTAGGTCTTTACTTGCAAAGTGGATGAATTCCATAGAGGACATTAATCAACAGCCATTTGTACTTTGAGAAATAGAAAAACAGAGTACAACAGCGATAATACAAATGAATGACTTTGAGTTTCAGCAGAAATAGGTAGATGCTCAATCAAGAAAATAAGTTTTATTTTGATAATGATTTATTTTATTTTTATAAAGCTTTTTATTTTCAAAATATATACATAGTTTTCAACATTCACCCTTGCAAAACCTTTTGTTTCAATTTTTTTTTCCTCCCTCTTCCCCCAACTCCCTCCCTTAGTTGGCAAGTAATCCAATATATGTTAAACAGGTACAATTGTTTTATATATATTTCTACAATTAGATGATGATTTATTTTAGATATAGTTAATACTTCTAAAATTAGAGCTCAAGAAACACAGAATTTTACAAACATAACAAACTTTTGTTTCTCTGCTCAGGGAGTAACAAGGTACTTTTACTTTATTAAAGACTAATTGAAAAACTGAATATAACTTTAACTTCTTACTTTCTTTAGAACTTCCTGAGTACTCTATTGAGCCATTCATTTAGAAATGCTTAGAAAATCTAGTTCAGGAAATTCATTCAATGTTCCTGAAGTTATAAGCTAATTGCAGGACAGATTATAATGTTTTACATTTTCAATTGAGCTTTTAGTAGGTTCATCTTTTAACCTGAATTTTATTTTTTTATTTCTTTGAATGTTAAAGTGATAACAGAAACCTTATAGAAAATAATGGTTTCTCCCTCTCATTTTTCTTGAAAGCCAAATTGGAAGAAAAGAAATACTATTTTCGTTTGACATGATTTTTACTGATGAACACAGTGTGGTTCCCAGTATTTAATTCCCTCAGGGGTTTCACCTCTCACATTTATTCTGGCTTCCTCAGAGCAACAGAAAACAAAAGAAATTAAGAAAGAGAAAAGTACTAAGAAAAGTTGAAATAAGATGAACTTTTTAACAAAGAAATAGTTGAAGTGTTGATATAGGAACATTGTTGTCTTTTTGTTTTGTTTTGTTTTTAAAGAGGATTAATGGCATTTCAAGTTAATGTCTTCACTTACATTTGAATTGGATTTAAGTGAGCACAAAGTCATCAGCCTCACTCTCTCTTCCAGTGTTAACAAAGGTCACTGATGCAACAAAAGTCTAGAAGAATGGAGACAGCCCAGGATGCAATGGGTGATTTTGGCATCTTTGATGTCTGACCAATGTTGCATTTCCACTGTTCCCTTGAAAGGTTGTACTACAAAAGTACATGTATCAGAGATATGATATCAATTAAATAAAATACTACAATATACCAAAAAGTTTATATATATATATATATATATATATATATATATATATATATAGCATGAATAGACACTACAGAGTAACACATAAAACCTAATTTTATTGAGTTAGTTGTAACAAAGACAAAAGCAATCTACAGGGTTTGCTTCTGCTGCCTTCATGGCTTTTGGAAGAAATGTTCTGATGTGTCCATTCTTCCAGGGAACTCTTCAAAAATTTAGGGTAAGTATCCCCTTAAGTTTGGTGTCTCTATCTCTGCCTCTTTTTCTTTTTCTCTCACTCTGTCTCTGTTTCTCTCATTACTGGGTTCTTAAACTGTGGATTATTGACATCATTAGGGTATATTTAATTTTTATTTGGACATTGGACATTACATTCTACTGATCCTAGCCCCTCATATCTATGATCATCATTGTGACTTCCAGGAGTAACAGAACTCATGTGAGAGCACAGTTTAAGAATACATGAAGATATTAGCTATAGCCCAGAAGATTGGGATTAGACAATTTCCTGGAGAAGCATAATGGTGTTGGTTAAATGAAAGATGAATGAGTCATGTCAATCTATAGTAGCAAATGAAATTATGATTCTGGACTCCCCTGTGGGCACAATGCATTTTATTTGGGCAAGATAAAGATAATAGAGGGTCATTTGTTCAGCTGTTGTTTTAAATTGTGCTTACTTGTTCAAAATTTAGCCTGTTGCAGTGAAACATTTCATCAAAGTGAACATGAAACTTTAGAAGAGAAGAGTTAGCCATATTAACCTGTTCTCACTACTAAAAATAAAATTGTAATGATGCTACTGGATGTATTCAATTGCAGGAAGGTAACTTCAGAAAAGGTTTATGAAACCCCATGAAATTTCACTTCTCATGGTACATGTCAAGATTTTGTTGAGCTGCAAATTCTCAAGCCAAAGAATGAAAGGAAAAATATTTCTGGGTTAGTCATCATGAAAATTTTTTACACAGTGATGCCAAAATTTCCAAATGATAACTAATCAAATTGAAGACAGATTAATTCATGCTACTTTCAAATAATATAAATCAGACAGTAAAAAGATGCATATCATCAATTAATCCATTCTCTGTTTTTTCATTTTGATTTATTTACTGATATGTGGGCTTAGAGAATAAATGAGAAATAATATATGTATCATGAATGAGCATTAACAAATTTTTTTTGTTATTTTCTGAATAATATTTTAATTAGTACTTATATTTTTTGATAGAGTTTCTACTAACATTGAGTAGACAATTGGAGAGGAATGTGCACAATCATACTTTTTGTAATATAAGCTTTATTTGACATGTCCTCTAAACAATTATTTAAATTCCATTCTTTTCAATAGCTAAGTAGATATCTTTCATATTGTTTGATTTAGATTAATCTTCAAATTAATGCTGTTGAATTTTTTTATTATTAATTGTAAGAATAGGAACGTTTGTTAAATTTTTGGACATTATTCTGTTGGGTAAGCTCACATGATATAATGTATAGTGTATTTGGAAGAACTAGGAATCATAAATATTTCTGTACATTTCACTGTGCTGTAACTATATAGAAATACCCTAACCACTTGCTGCGCTTAACATTAGAAATCCTCAAACTCTATACAACAACACATTAAGTCAATGTTTTTATCTTACTCATGCTATAATTGGGGTGAGAAAAAATTTGTCATAAATAAATATCAATTATTTTTATATTGGGGAAGTGAATATGAAATATAAAAAGAAATATAAAAACAATATAACTCATTAATAGCAATATTGTCTAATGCTAAAGTGTGAATGACTCCATTATTCTCAGCAAAAGAAAGATCCCAGATGATTCTGAAGGACCTATGGTGAAAAATTCTATTCATCTCCAGAGAAAAAACTGATGGAATCTGAAGCAAATCAAAACATATTATTTTTAAGTTTTTTTCTTTGTTTTTCTTGAGTTTTTGTCTGTGTTTTCATTTGAAATATGAATAACATGGATGAATTTGCATCACATATATAAGCTTTATCAATTCGTCTTTTCAATGAGGGGGGAATGGAAAGAAGAGAACTTGAAACTCAAAATTGTAGACAAGGTAATAAAATTCTTTTTATGTATAATTGAAAAACTTTTTAAAAATATGAAATATAAATGGAAATTTATAATCCTTTTAAATAACCTTTATTTACAACAAATATACATATATTATTAGCTTGATTAGCTTTGTATTTCTGAATTAAAGAAAGTATATCTGTCCAGGATTTCTGATTAGATCTTGAGATTAACCACAATCTGGAAGCACTAGGATAAGGAAAATCTCTTGACTTCTTTTTTGTATATTTGAACACAATTGCTTGCATCCATGCCAACTTATATATGTTATTATTGTTATTGAGTCATTCATTTATTCTTTATAAACCCATTTGGAGTTTTCCTGGCCAGGATTTAAGATATAATTAAGCAATATATATAAATAAAAGGTGAAGGAGGCAGAGATAAAAGAAACTAAAGAATATATGAGCTTATTATTAATGAAATTTTAGCATGTCAGAAATAATAACATTACTCTATGGAAGAAAGTGTCAGTGAATTTTGTGTATTCACAATGATGTACCTAGTATTCTCTCATATATATGGCTAGCACTCTTTGAGACACTAACTCAGTTGTTGAGAACAAGGGGGCTAATGAGGCAAAGTGACAGAGTTGTTAAAGCCATTTAGTTTCATTCCACTGCAAGGTCACAAACTACACTCTTTCCTATAGCTAATAATGTTTTTCACTAAGTCTGAAATAGGCAATCTTGGAAATATGAAGGAATAACTTGAAAATGTAGATGAATAAGCATAAATTCATCCTTGGCATATGAACTTAAATCCACTTTTCCATATGTTATATTCAATCTTATTCCAAAGAAGAAACCAAATGTAAGTTTTCCAATAATTAAATATAGTTTACTTTGAAATTTATTTTGAACTTTGTCCTTACACTGTGTAGAATAACAATGAAAAGGTCATTGTCTTTGTCATATAAAATGATCTTCATCATTTTGAAAAATCAGTTTTTCTTTTCCATCCCTCTCCACTGGATTGTCTATCCAAGTGCATTAAAAGAGGCCTGGAATTTCAGACTATTTTCTATTTTCCAGCTAATATAAAAATAAGCCAATTTTTAAATGTTTGGAATTTTTTCAGGAGATAGACATACAAAAAAAATATTTCAGCCTGAACAAAATAATTATGTTCCAGGATTTCATTGTGTCTGATATTCATGCTAATGACCTATTTTTAGCCCAAGGAACAATTGTGATTATGGTGCCATTGTTTAGGGTACTGTTTTACAATGAGGCAAACAGTAGTTTTTGAGATAATCTGAAAAATGACAAAGATCTCGCAGAACAGAGCAATTCTGAAAACTTTTTCTTTAGTATGGTTTCTGTCTACTTCCAGCCTTCATTTATTTCAAGATCCATCTTTTTTTATTCCACTATAACTCAGGGACAGATTTGATTACTGTAAAGTTTGGGTGTGCTGGATAGAGGTGAAAACAATAACCAACTATTTTTTCTAAATAAGAAAGAGTTTATTCGTGGATACTTCTTTTTGAAAGATTGGACATTCTTTTAATATAATTTCTAGGTATATAGGTTTTTGCTAACATATACATACATACACCTATCCCCATATGTGTGTATTTTAAACCGAAATGTTTACAACTTTGACTGATATATATATATATATGTCTTTAAAAAGTTTGCATATAAATGAAAGAATAAACTTTTGAATAATAAATTATTAGATTTCAAGAAAACTGGAATTAGAATATTGTGGTGATTTTTATGATTAGACAACGTAGATCTGATATGGGAGCTCAGATTAGAGTACAAGCTTTTCAGAGCAGCTAAATTTGTACATATGTAGAATGTATCCTCTGGGAATATTTTACCAAATTCTGCACATACCAGGTCAGACTCCCAAAGAACAGAGACTACTCCTATCATAATTTTAGGAGTTACCCTTAGAATCACTGGGATTTTAGGTACTTTGCTGACAAACTGTTTCCTAGAGGTTATTAGCCATTGTTAATTTGCTTTTATTGGTATTTAATAAATGTATATTTATTAACTGATATAGCAAGGACTATTATTGAAAAAAAAACTTCTTCTCATGCTAGGAATACACTCTCTTTTTTAGACACAAAGTCACAGGGGAGAATGGATTCAAACTTTGAGAGCACATGAGTCCTAAAGCTATATTTCCTCAGTCTTGTTTACCCACAATATTTTTTTTAACTACTGTTGAATAGGCTTCTGTAAGTCATTGCTGCTGGACTTTCTCTGCTACTCTCCACTCTGATAGATACTTCAGACTTGCTAATCTTTTGAAGTGCATAAAGTTATATCTTGGTAACTGGGAGATAGAATAGAGCAAAACTGATTTCAGCTTCTTAGCCTCTACTCTCACCCTAGGCAACTCCCTGTCAGAAATCTTTTCAATATAGGCTTTGGTTATAACTAGCTTTCTGATGGACTATGAATTTCTGAATTGGCTTACTATTTTAAACAGGCCCATTGGTGTTTACAATTCTTTTAGCTGTTATTACATTTCTTACATAGCACCATCTGTTTTTGTCTAATGACCCAAAGCCCCAGTGATATTTCAAATTAATAAAGACTTAATTTATGAATACTTTATTTTTGATTGATTCAAAGGAAATGACTGTATCTTCTGTGCTTATATTAACTGAGGTGAAGGTGGAAGCCCTCACCCTTATAAATATGCTTGCATGCTTAATAAATAACTTTTATGAGTTTGGTGAGAGGCAGAGTGAATAATCAATAAAGTGCTAACTCAGAAGTGGAGTCAAGAGGTCATAAATTCAAAGGCTGCCTTTTGTGTTTGCTAAGTTTGTCTCAGTTTGGAAAAGTGACATAAGCTCTCCAATTTTTTTTTCAAGCCTGAACATTTTCTAAGAATCATCTCTCAAGTTATGGAGAGGTTTTGATTTTTGTTGGTGAACAGAGCCCTCAAATTTATGAAAAAATAGATGATTTGTACCAGTTAGAAAACCATTCCATCTTACTGTGCTTCTTGTACATTTTCTCACTTTCATGTGCTTTAGAGAACAAAAATCAATTATTTAGAAAGGCAGATTCAGATTATCCATTTTGGGAGATTCATTTAAAAAAAAAGAGTATTTTCCTCATATGAAATTTCCTACATATTGTTGGAACTAGAAGGACTAGAATCTGATGGTATTTAATCTTTCTCAACACTCCAAATTTCTAGAATAAGTATCAAATCAAAGTATACTTTGATTCAGCCTTGCATAATAAAATATTGGACTTGGAATCAAGACCTACATTAATTTTTTACTAAATTCTGTGATTATTTTTTCCTTACTCTCAGGATTTCTGTTTCCCCAAACTTCCCATTTATTACTTCCTCCATTCTGAGCTCCAATCCTCCCATCAACCTCACCTCTCCTCCCTGAAAAACCAAATAAATAAACAAAAAACAAACAGACATACACTCTGGCTTTTCAGATTCCATTAATGTATTGTCTTCCCTCCTTAAAATGTAAAGTCCTGGGAGGCAAAGACTTACATTCTTTTTGTTCATGTTACTATTTCCAACATTTAAAACAGTGATTGACACTAAATGCTTAATAAATGCACATTGTGTTAAATTGATTATATTATATTATATTATTATATGCAAGTCCATGTACCTCACTCTGTAAATCATAGATAGGATGTAATCTTCACAAATTTCTAAATAATTAGGAAAATTTTCATTACATAGCATTTATCTATCTATATAGATACACAAACATATAAAACACAATTATGTCAATAATATATATATAAAGTATTTAAATTAAATAGAAGTATTTTACATATATTTTATAATTTGAACTTAACAAAATTTCTGTGTAGTAGCTAATGCAATTAGCTATGTTATCAAATAAAAAAGCTGAAGCTTAACAAGCCTCCCAGAAACTCTTAAATGGCAGTATCAAGAATTAAAACCCAGTCAAATGACATGCAACAAAATGTTATCTCTGCTACTTCATGCTTAATGTATATGTGTTTATAAATGCATTTTTGTGTGTGTATAGCTATACAAACATAAATATATGTATGGAAATATACTATATATACAAAATATATGACAATATAAAACATATGGATAATATATTTTTATATAGTTATATTTAGTTTTTCCTTTTTTCCCTTAATTATAGTTCTTTAACCTTTTTAAATGCATAATCCTCTGCTACTTTTGCTAATATTTCAGATTTTTTTCCTAAAGTTACATTTTTCAAAGAGAGATTTGCAAAAGTGAATAATAAAGATGTGGAATTCTTTAACTGAGGCAGCTACTACATTTTCATTTGTAGTTGAAATAGCCCTTTCCCCCCATGTAACACTGCATTCCACCTCATGTCTAATCTGCTATTCAATATCATTTCTCAGTTACAGTGTACCAGTTTGTTTCCTATTCAAGTTTCATGTTTCCTTGATTTATAGGTATTTTATTTTATCTTTAGATTATTCTCCTACAGTATTATATGACTTTTGTGCTTTCTTTTAAAAGCTGTGTACTTTATATATTTAAATCATTTTGATCTATTAAAAAGAAATTTGGAATAGTAAGCCTAAGCTGGACTTACTCAGAAAGACATGAATTCAAATCCTCTGACACTGTAATTTAATTAGCTCAGCACTGTGAATCTCAAATAGAAATAGAGGCCTGATTTCTGTATATTGATTGAAAAAAAAACTGGAATTGGCCTGAATCATCATCACATAATCTTGTTGGTCCTGTCTATAATTATTTTAAATTGAATTTCTCTTTCTATCCTATTCTGCTGGGCTTTATCTGTAATATATAGAAAATATGATGATTTATGTGGATTTATTTTGTATTGTGTTACTTTCCTAAAGCTGTTAATTGTTTTGAGTAGATTTTGAATGATTTTCTAGGATTCTCTAGGTATATCATTATGTCATCTGCAAAGAGTGATAGTTTTACCTCTTCATTGCCTATTCTGATTCCTTTAATTTCTTTTCTTTTCTTTTTTTTATTACTAAAGCCAACACTTCTAGTACAATATTGAATAATAGTAGTGATAATGGGCATCTTTATTTCACCCCTGATTTTATTGAGACTGCATCAGCTTTTCTATTGCATCATGGTCTAAAAAGAAAAAAATTACTATTTCTGCCTTTTTGCATTTGACTGTGAGATCTTTATGTCCAAACACATGGTCAATTTTTGTGTAGGTGTCATGTATTGCTGAGAAAATAGTGTGTTCCAGACGTCCAGGGGCGTAGCCAAAATGGCAGAGTAAACCTAGGAAGCTGCTCAAACTCTCAGTTTCCCTCAAAACCACTTGAAATCAAGCCTCTGAAGAGAATATGATGAAAAGAAAATGCTCTCCAGCTCAAGAGAGATTGAAAAAAACTTCAAGAATGGTCAGTCTCACCGGAGCAGACCAGGGCAACAGCCTTCCGTCCCAGCTCAGAAGACAAACTTTGTGAAACAGGGTTGTTTCCTAAAAAGAACAGACAAAGCTACTCTTTTTTTTTTTTAAAAAAGGGGGACCCCGCTCAATGTCAAGGCTCAGAGTTTCACAGGATGCTTGGAGCAACACCTTTTTACTCCAGGAGCAGAACTCAACCATAAAAGCTAAAAAAGAGAAAATACCAAAAGAAAAGGAAAAAAAATGAGCAAAAACCAGAAAAGGACCTTGAACAAAGAAAGCTACTATGGTGACAAGGAAGGCCAAAACACCAACTCAGATGAGAACAAAATGTCCACAGAGGAAATCTCAAAAAAGTAAAATGAATTGGTTTCAAAGCCAAAGAGGATGCTTGGGAGTGTTCATAAAACATTTTAAAAGCAATTAAGAGAGGTAGAAGAAAAGATCAAAAAAGAAATAAGAGGTATGAAAGAGAGAGTCAACAGCTTGGAAAAGGAAGGAAAAATTGACTGAAGAAAACAATTCCTTAAAAAATAATATTGGCCAAATCCAAAAAAAAAAAAAAAAAAAATCAACTGAAGAAATTCAGACTGCAAAAGTAGAATTAATCAAATGGAAAAAGAGATACAAAAGCCAAGTGAAGAAAATCACACATTAAAACCTAGAACAGGGCAAATAGAACTTATTGCTATTAGATAGCAAGAATAAGTCAAATTAACTGAAAATAATGAAAAAAATGGAAGAAAATGTGAAATGGTTCATTGGGAAAATAGCTGACTTAGAAAATAGAACTAACAGAGACAATTTTAAAAATATTGGCCAACCTGAAGGTCATGATCAAAAAACAAAATAAAACAAAACAAAAGATCCTGGATAGCATTTTTCAAGAGATCATCAAGAAAATTGCCCCAATATTCTAGAAACAGAGGGGAAAATATTTATTGAAAGAATCTATCGCTTCCGGAAAGAGATTCCACAAGGGATCTTGTTGCAAAACTCCAAAACTACAAGCTCAAGATAAAAATATTACAACTTGTCAGACAAAAACAAATCAAATATCAAGAAGCAATAGTTAAGATTTCCAAGGATCTAGAAAGGATTTAAGGACCCGTGGTAAAAGACTTATCCAAATAATTCAGGATCATCTTTCAGGGGGAAGCAATGGATCTTCAATGAAAAGACTTTCAATTATTTTTATTGAAAATAAAAACAGAACTAAGTAGAAATTTTAATCTATAAACACAGGAATTAAGTGAAGCACAGAAAGGTAAACAGTGGGAATATATATATATATATATATATATATATATATATATATATATATATATAATTAAAACGTTAAAAACTGTTTACATCCTAAATGGGAACATGATATCTCTAACTCTTGAGAGCTATATCTGTCACTGGGATAGATAGAGTAGGGCATCACATAGATGGAGGGTATGGTTGTGAATGTACTCTGATGTGATGATATTCAAGAAAAAAAGACATTTTAAAATACATTAACAGATAGAATATAGTCTGTACAGGAAAAGAAGAAAGGGGAGATATAATGTGATACATTAGATCATATGAAGAGGCACAAAAAATCTATTACAACCACAAGGGAAAGAAGAGATTTAACATGGTCTGAAGATTGATCTCATCAATTTTGGCACTAAGGGGGAATAACTTAATCATTCAGTTGCATATAGGAATTTATCTAACCCTATAAAGAAGTAGGATAAGAAAGAGGAAAGAAAAAGGAGGGGTAGGATAGAATGAGGTGCAGAATAATGTGCCTATCAAATCTTTAGAGAAAGAAAGAATTTATGACCAAAGAAGAACTAGAGAATATAAAAGACAAAAAAGGACAACTTTGATTACATTAAATTAATTTGTTTTTTGCACAAACAAAACAAACAGAAACAAGAATCAAAGGGAAGTACAAAGGTGGAAAAACTATCTTTACAGCCTGTGTTTCAGGGAGAGGTGTCATTTCTAAAATATATAAAGAACTGCATCAAATTTATAAGAATACAAATCATTCTATAATTGATAGTCAAAGGATATGAATAATTTTTAGATGACGTACAAAACAGTGTCCATCCACACACTGATGTGGGAAACTGGGGAATGTGTAGATAATATCCCAGTCACTAATATGGGAAGATAATGTGTGACTTATCACCCAGGAGAAGTAGTAGCATCAGGTTTACTGATACAGAATCCTAATAAGCAATCTGGTGATAGTTGCCCAGATTCTGACTCCAAGCCACAAAATCCAGGAATATACTTGACAGCAGCTGTAACATCTGACCGACCTATGCTCATGATCTATATAAATGGCCTACCATTGGAAGGATTGGTAGACACAGGTGCAGATCTTACAGTCATTAGAGGTGCCAACTGGCCCAGTCACTGGCCAAAGATTAAAGCAGACACCTACATGTCTGGCGTAGGAAGATTAATAGCAGCTGAAGTTAGTGCTGCCCCTATGAGATAGACTTTTGAAGGCAAAACAGGAGTTTTTACTCCTTTTATAGTTCAAAAATCCCCATCAATCTGTGGGGAAGAGACATTTTACAACAATTAGGGTTAAAAATGAGTACTTCATATTTTCAGGCAGGGCTGCTATTGAAGGCATGGGCATGATAAGACTGTTGTAGGACTTGAAAACCCTCAGGAATCATTGGATTTTCTGAGAAATAATAAGACTGTTGCAGGACTTCAAAATCTGCAGGAATCATTGAATTCCCTAACACATAAAAATACTGTTGCAGGGCTTCAAAAACTTGCAGGGAACATTGGATTCCCTGACACGTGAAGCAATGGATAATAGATTGGTTTTGGACTATCTCTTGGCTGCTGAAGAAGGCTTATGTGTGACAGTTGTTTACATACCCTCCTTCTACTACTTCTATAAATCTTTTACAATACCATGTTGATTCATATTGTTTGTTCTATCACTACTTGCATGTATAATTCATGTTTGTTACACCACATCGAGCCTGCACTGACTGTGGGGAGAGTCATCAGTAATAGCCTGTGCATTACTGCTATGTGCTTATGTAATACCTCCCATGCTAATGGGTTTGTGCATACCTGTTTCTAATAAGAACCTTTAGCCCAGAAACTCGCTAGCAACCCCCACTTCCCTTTGGTGCTTTTCATCTCTCTTCCTGAGATGTCAGGGAGGGCATGATCATCTCTTTTTTAGTGCTTTCAACTCCCTTTCTGAGAAGTCAGGGAGGGAATGATCACCTCCCTTTGGGGGCTTTCACCTCCCTGAGAAGTCAGGGATGGTGTGACTACATGTGCTTTAAAACAAAAGAAAGTGGGAGATGTAATGGGCTGAAACTGAGTTGATGCATTGAAATTGAGTTGATGCACTGAGGTCTGAGCACTTAAGGCTAATTATCAATTGCACAATACTCTATTAGCATAGGCTTAGAGAAAGAATGGCCCTGCCCACTACTCTGTGCAGGCTTGATCTGTTGGCATATAGAGAGATTGGGTGACGGATTTAGAGGGTGGAGTAGGATGAGCAAGGTAGCTCCCAGTGGGAGAAGAAAGAGGAGATTCCAGTGTCCATTCTCTCTGCTCTCGCTTCAACAAATAATAAAGATTAAGGACTTTTGCTTATCCTGAGTCTGGCTGATTCTAAAGTATCCAGGGTGCTAACGTGGTCTTCAGATGTTTATTTGCTTAGTTTCATGTGAGAAACTGGGAATGCTCAAGCAGATTACAATCTTCACTCTACCATCTTGGGTCTACCCCCAGAAGTCCCTAGACAATATATTTAAAAATAGATATCTAAATGTCCTTTGATATATCCTCCTGATGTCTTGGAATCAGAGGGCAAATTAATCACTGAAAGAATTCATTGATCACCTCAGGAAAGATCCCAAAATAAAAATTCCAAAGAATATTGTAGTCAAATTTCAGAGCCACCAGATCAAGGAAAACAACATTACTTAACCAAAAAAGAAACAATTTAAATATCATGGAGTCACAATCAGAATTATATGGGACTTGACATCTGTAATAATAAAGAATTGGACATCATGGAATATGACATTCCAAAAGGCAAAAGATATAGGACTATCACCAAGAATCCTTTACATAACAAAATCAAGCATGATATATAAAGGGAAAACAATGGTCATTCAGTGGTGGATTCTTTCAGTGCCTATTTTGCCCTCTAATTCTAGAACATCAGGGAAGTTTTCTTGGAAGATATTGTCCTAGTCCCTTTTTGATTATAACTTTGAGGTAGCCCAATGATTATCTGTCCTAGACCTATTTTCCAGGTATGTTTTACTCATAAAATGTTACATTTTCTTCCATTTTTTTCAAGATTTCAGGAGGAGAAGTCAGAACTAAACCAAAAATTTGACTTCCAATATCAAGACTCAAGAAAAAGATAAATGGTTAAAAGAGGATAAAGAAAACATAATAGATTCAATAGACTTAATTGTTTCTATATATGCACAGGAGGGTGATGCATGTAATTCTTTAAAACTGTATCACTAATACCTAGGTAGAAGAAATATACATAGGCAAAGGACATATATATATATATTTATATATATATATATATATATAGTGAAATTTGAGAAAATAACATAAAAGTTAAGGGGTAAGAAAAATGTATTGACTACAGAAGAAAGGAATAGATTGGTATAATTTGTTTCAGAAGAAGAATGAAAGACCTAATATAAGAGAAAGAAAGATGGGAAATTGAGCTTACACTCAACTGTATTGGCTCAAAGAGGGAATAATATACACAATTAGTTGAATATAGAAATTTATCTTATACCCAGAATATAAGTAGGAGGGTAGGAGTTTAAATAAAGTTGGAATGTACTGAAGGAAAAGAAACAAAAGTGTTGAGAAAAGAAAGGGTGAAATGAAAGAAAGAACAAGCAACAGATAGATAGGATTGGAGAAAAACAGCTTGGAATCATAATGGTGAATATGAATGGGATAGACTCTACCATAAAATGGAAGTAGATAGAAGATTGGATTAAAAAACATAATCCAACAATATGCTGTTTAAAATTACCACATTTGAAGTAGAGAAACACACAAAGAGCAAAGATAAAAGATTGGAGCAGAATCTATTATGCCCCAGCTGAAACAAAGGAAAAAAATATGTATAGCAGACTTAATTGCAGATAAAGTACAAGCCTAAAGTAAAGAGACCTAATTCAAAAGGGATAAGGAAGGAAACTACAGATTGCTTAAAGGTACTATAGACAGAGAAACAATGTTAATACTAACATATATGCACTAAGTTATATAGCATACAAATTCCTTTTTTTTTTTTTGAAAAAAATCTTTTTTAAAAATTTTAATAGCTTTTTATTTACAAGTTATATGCATGGGTAATTTCACAGCATTGACAATTGCCAAACCTTTTGTTCCAATTTTTCCCCTCCTTTCCCCCCACCCCCTCCCCTAGATGGCAGGATCACCAATATATGTTAAATATATTAGAGTATAAATTAAATACTAAGTAAGTATATATAGCATACAAATTCCTAAAGGAGAAGTTAAATAAGTTACAGGAAGAAATAGACAGCAAATCTATATTAGTGAGGGACTCAACTGCTCCCTCTCAGAACTCAATAAATCTAATCAAAAAATAAACAAGAAAGAAAATACAGGTATAAATAGGTATTAGAAAAGTTAGATATGACAAACCTTTGGAGAAAACTGAATGGAAATAGAGAGGGATGTACTTTTCTTTTCAGCAGCATATGCCACCTACACAAAAATAGACTGTATCAGGGCATAAAAATCTCAAAATCAAATGCAGAAAAGCAAACATATCAAATTTATTCCATTTGGATCATAAAGTCATAAAAATTACTTTTAAAAAGTGCAGCAAAAAGATTAATTTGAAAATTACCTGGAAATTAAACAAGCTAATCCAAAAGAATAAGTAAATGAAAGAAGAAATCATAGAAACAATAACTTCATTAAAGTTAATGACAACCATGAGACAATATACCATAATTTGTGGGATGCAGCAAAAGTACTTACATGAAAATTATTTATTCTAAATTTTTACATCATCAAAATGGCAAAAGAGCGGATTGATGAATGGAGCATACAATTAAAATAAAAAAATAACTTGATAAGAACAAATGAGAAATCCTCAATTAAGGAACAAATTGGAAATCTTATAAAACAGACTAAGATTAGTAAAGTTAAAATTTTAAAAAGAAAAAAACAAAAATTATTGAACTAATAAATTAAATTATGATGTTTTTGTAATAAAACTAATAAAATAAGTAAACCATTTATCAATTGGATTAAAAAAGAAAATAGAAAACTAAATATGCTGCTACAAAAATGAAAAGTATAAAATCACCACCAATGAAGAAGAAATTAAAATAATTATTAGCAAATATTTTGCTACATTATATGTGAATAAACCTTACAATTGTAAGAAACAAAAATTAAGAAAAAATGTTATTTAGATGTACAGATCAGAAAATTAAAAACCTAAATAAGCCTTAGAAAGAAAAAAATGAAGAAATCATTAATGAATTACTTTAGTAGTTTTGTTCTTCCTTCACTGGACTACTGAATCTTTTTTCTCCATGATTTTCTTGCATTATTCTCATTTATTTATCCAGTTTATCCACTCTATTATTTGCTTTTTTTTAAAATTAAAGCTTTTCATTTTCAAAATATATACAAGGGTAATTTTTAACATTCACCCTTACAAAATCTTGCATTCTAAAATTTTCCCTCCCCTAGATTGTTGAAATAAGGTGTTAGGTCACTGGAAATGATAGAAACAATGCTTAAGTACTTGGTTCACATCTTTGGAGTTTACACCTTTGGGAGAGTTCACACATTAGAGTTCATACCTCTCACACCTTTAGAGTTCACACCTTTAAGAGATCATATATAAGGAGCTTCCACAAGTCCACTAGAGACTTTTAGGAGATTCACAAGTCAGGATTGACTTTGGGAGATTGAGAAGCCAGAGACTGCAGTTGGGCAGAACTGAGGAAGACAGAGAAGAGGTGGCAGGCTGTCCTGTGGAGAACACTGAAACCAAGATCCAGTAGGCCTCCAGAAAGCTAGCCAATCTCCAAGTGAAGGATACACAAAATAAAGGAACTGGACTTTAACAGCTGGCTACATTCGAGGTGATTATTACACTGAACTGAAACTAAGGCTGTCTCCAGAAGCCCCCCAAGAAACCTGCTCACAGTGAACCATTATATTTTAAAGAAGAGAACATTATACTAGATGGTAAGTAATTCAATATGTGTTAAAGATGTGCAATTCTTCTATACATATTCTCACAAATATCATGTTACATAAGAAAATCAGATCTAAAAGGAAAAAAAAATGAGAAAGAAAACAAAATCAAAGCAAACAACAAAAAGACTGAAAATACTATATTGTGGTCCACATTTAGTTCCCACTGTCCTCTCTCTGGATGCAGATGGTTCTCTTCATCACAAGATCATTGGAACAGACCTGATCTCATTGTTCATGACAGTCATGTCCATCCGAATTGATCATCATGTAATCTTGATGTTGCCATTTATAATGAACTCCTATTTTTGCTTATTTCACTTAGCATCAGTTCATGTAAGTCACTCCAGATCTCTCTGAAATCATCTTGTTGAACATTGCTTATAGAACAACAATATTTCATTAACATTCATATACCATATCTTATTCAGCACTCTCTAATTGATGAGCATACATTCAGTTTTCAGTTTCTTGCCCCTACAAAAAGAACTGGCACAAATATTTTTTTCCAAAAAGGAAAGTGTACAAAGTACAAAGTACAAAGTACTAAGTGTACAAAGATATTAATAATATATTTTTTATGATGGCAAATAAATGGAAATTGAGGGATGCCTATCAAATACAAAATGGCTGAACCAGGATGTGTATGATTGTGTTATAATGAATGATTAACAGGATGTTCTCAGTAAAACCTGGAAAGACATGGATCTGATGCAAAGTGCAATTAACCAATCTGAGATAATAAAGTATACAGCAGAAGCAATGTTGTATAAGGATAAATTGTAAATGACTTAGCTAATCTCAATAACACAACGATCTAAAACAATTCCAAAGGATTTATCATGAAAATGCAAACTAAATCTAGGAAAAAAGAAGTGATGGATTCTGAATGTAGATCAATGTATATTTTTATAAACTTTATTTTTCTTGGGGTTTTTCAGAGGTCCGTTTTTTTTTTTCACAACACAACTTACATGGAAATAAGTTTTATATGACAGCACATGTATAACCTACATCAAACATTTTGCCTTCTCAATGAGGAAGGGGGGAGGAAAGAATATTTGGAACTCAAAGTTAGAAAAAAATAAATGTTGTAAATTGATTTTTACATGCCATTGGAAAAAATTAAAATATTAAATTAAGAAAAATAAAAAGGCAAAAAAAATTGAATATATAATGTTTAAGGGGTAATAGAAAATAGGCATAGTAGTACATTGTCGAAAAATTCATAGAGATTCAAGTATTCTGGAAACAATTTGGAATTTATAATATAAGTGTATAGTATAAGTAAATAATATTGTCATTGTTTTTGTTTCATATATTCAGCTCTTTGATATATATATTAAGGAGGTCAAGGAATGAGAGGGCTTATACACACCAAAATATTTGAGGTAGCACTTGTAAAAGAAACATCAGAAAGACAGATGTTTATTAAATGAGGAATAACTAATAAAATTGTAAAATATGAAAATATTCAAACATGATCAGTGAATATGAAGATCACAGAAGATCACAGAAAGATTTATAAAAATGAAGAATGAAACAAGCCTAATAATGAAAACAACATAGATTATGATAATTTAAATTAAAAAACTAATGAATTTTATGTAATGATTAAGATTGACTCTGTGTGTTTGACAGGTGCTAGATCCCTTTCCCCAAATTAACTAATCAAAGACATCTTCAGGTACAAAGAGAAATATTTATTTAGTCCTTGGAGGGAGAGGCCCAAGCACATCCAGGAGGGATCTCAGCTCCCAACATGTGCTAGACTTGGCAAGCCAGAAACAACTGGTTAAATAGCAAAAAACCCAAGTCTTTTCATTGGATCGACTAAAAGGAAATAACCATCGTTTACCAATGGTAACCACTGTTTTCTGCTTCCTATGGGTCACGGTCACTTCCTGTCACTTCCTGAAGCTGACTTAGGATCTGACCTTTAGAGACCTCGCAGCCTAGAAATCATGTAACTTCTTGAAACTTGGGCCCAAGGCCTGATCTTCTGGCTCTGTCAACCTCTGGGAATAGGGATCATGTGACTTAAACCTACTTTGACCAGCTCTATGTCATAGACTTTTTGAGAAAACTTCCCCTGGTTTCACTCACTGTGGAAAAAAAAAAAAAATTCCTTCTTAATTGTTATTGGAAACACATATATGTTACATTGGAAGACCTATCAGACTCAGCTGATTGGCTAGTTGGCTAGCTTTGCTGAGCTGCTTTTTGCCTCCTTTTTTGTCATTCTTTGGTACAAAAGATCCATTTAGGGCAGAGCAAATACATGCAATTAGTGATGAATGCAAAATGAAATTAGCTGAGCCAGGAATACAAAATGTACAATGACAAAAGGAACATAATGCAAAAAATGATGATAATAAAATGAAACTAAATCTTAGATAATGATAATAACCAAACTTGGCTCCCAAAAAGGGAGGACAAAATCCATCCTTGGTACAGAGGTACAGATCTATGAATATGGACCCTTATTTATTGTTAGACTTGTTTTTATATATTGGCCAGTTTGCTGAAGTACATTTCCCCCCTTTTACTTTTTATAAGAAGAAATCGAGATAAAGGTGGGAAATGTGTATTGTATATTTATACAAATATGTTTGTGTGTGAATTTATATAAATATATGTATACATATATATTTATACATACATATACACTCACATATATATATATATATATACATATGTTTAAACAAATCCACTCATACATATAATAGGGAATTATAATAAAAGATTTTAATTTTTTTAAAATAAAGTAAATATTAGACAATTGTGAAATTTTCTTCCTTAACTGATAGTCTTCCAGCAATAATGGAAACTACTTATGGAGTTACTAGTATCTCTGGATTTCATTGTATAGTATTTAACTTCCCTTTTTAGGTAACTATTGGTGGACTCTACTAAAGCATGGGAACATATTATGAACTGACTACATTTCCTTCAAATATTACTTTATCAATAATGTGAAAATAAAATTTTGAATCACAAAGAAGAATATTTTTGTAACACATACATATTTCCTTAAGAACTATGAAGATTGAGCATTTTCTCCTTAGAATTAGGTGCCTTTATTTTAATCATTAATAATGAGAATGAATGGATAGATTAATAATAAGTCTAGAATCAGAATCATTTGAGTTTAAATCTAGCTTCAGACACTTAGTAGCTGTGTGACCATGGGCAAATCACTTAATTTCTGTTTGTTTCCATCTTTTCATGTATAAAATAGATCTATCTTCCAGAGTTGTTGTGACAATCAGATGAGAATATTATGAAATGAGAATAATTATAAATCACTTAGCACAATGCCTGTCATGTAATAAGTAGTATATAAATTTATATATTATTAGTAATAATATCAATAATGAAGTTAAAAAGCATATTAAGATTTCCAAGCACTTTGTAAACACCATCTCAGTTTATTCACACTATTATCCTAGAAATTAGCTGATGAATAAATGAGGTAAATATAGGTCAAATGATTTGCCCAGGGTCACAGCAGGAATTGAACTCAAGTAAGTTTGGTTTAATATTTATGCAACATAATCCATTATTTTTATTTTTCCTATACTATATATCATTACATCTATATTCTACATATATTTGTTTTCTTAACAAAATAAGAATATATACATATTTACATATATATGCATACTGATGTATGTATAAAAACATATGTGTTGTTGTTTCAGTTGTATTCAAATCTTAGTGACCCAATTTGGACTTTTCTTGACAAGGGTACTAGAGTGATTTGCAATTTCTTTTTCCATTCATTGTACAGATGAAGAAACAGGGGTAAATAGTGCTGTGACTTTTCCAAGGTCACACAGCTAGTAAATATCGTAAGCTGGGTTTGAACTGAAGTCTTCCTCTTATAAGGATAAAAGTATTGTGACCTCTAGCTGCCTTTATAACATATACATGTACACATAGTATTGGTATAAAAAGGAATAATTTTGAAACCCAAATATAATAGATATTTGTATAACACTTCAAAGTTTCCTCACAGTTTTTCATCACATCCTTATAATAACTCTGGAACTGATTACAATGTTTATCTATATTTTGCAACATGGAAAATACAGCTTAGAGAGCTAGTAAGGCTTGTGCATGGTCATACATAAATAGGAATTGAAATCAAGTCATTTAGAGGTCAAAACTAATACTCCCACCATTTGGTCAAACTCTTCTCTGATAAACTCAATTCAATTGAACTCATCTAGCTTTTCATAATTTATAATAATTTCTTGAAAGTCTGGTTTGAATGTTTAAAGTTCAGTTATTTGCAATAGAGTCTAATTCAGTGTGATTCTTTTTGGAATTTTCTTGGCAAAGATACTGAAGTGATGTGCCATTTCCTTTTCCAGCATTTTTTACAGATGAGGAAACTGAGGCAAACAGGGTTAAATAACTTACCTAGAGTAACCCTACTGGTGTCTGAGGCCAGATTTGAATTCAGGAAGATGATTAGCCACATTTTAAACTATAATAAAGAAATTTGCAAAATTCAAATAATTTAAATTACATTTCATGGACAAAAAGTTAGTCTGCTTAAAATGGTTTTAGGAAGGGTGCTTATGGGGAAAGATGCAGAGAAGAGCAAGGGACATGATTACTATAAACAAATCAGAAGAGCAGAAACAAAAGAAGGTCATTGAAGCAATTTTCAAAATGCATAGAGGAAAAGAGAAGGAAGTTCAGATGGAAACATGGCCAAGAAGGAGAAATTTGAAAAAAATGTTGGATTTATTATAGTCTTATAAATGAGCTCTAAATAATGTGTATAAGATAAAGAGGGAGGACTCTAACAGTTCAGGTAATCAGGGAAGTCTTCAAGTCTTGAGTTACATCTTGAGGAAGAATAGGTAAGAAAGGAGTACCCTTGAGATATTAAGGTCATTGCTAGTGAAAACCACAGAGATTGAATATAGTGTGCAATAAGTGAACAGAGAGAAATTCATCATTGCCCTACCAGAGTTATCAATATAGCAGAACAGATAAAACTTAAACACATAAACATGTAAGCAAAATACAAGGCAAAATGTGATCAATGCCCTATGATCAGGACAGGCAGATAATAAATATAGAATTCAAGGAATGGAATGATTACTCCCAGTTGGACTATTCAGGGAAGGTATTGCAGATGTACATCCATTTAAGTCCACATTCTTTTAAAATTCTTGATAAATATATTACTGTCTTTTTGCAAAGACTACTAAAGAAAAATAATCTGTCAAAGTTCTTTTGCAATTTATATTTTAAAACCTATAAAGCTAATCACTGATCTCAGCAAAAAAGTTAAGATCTAAACATCTTTCCTATATGAACAGGGACGATTAACTTTACCTAATAAGTCAAACTAACTGGTACAGTGGATAGAGTTCTGGTCCTGGAATTAGGAAGACTCATCTTTCTGAATTCAAATCTGGTCTCAGACACGAAATAAGTTTGTGACTCTGGACAAGGCACTTAACCCTGTTTGTCTTAGTTGCCTCATTTCTAAAATGATCTGGAGAAGGAAATGGTAAAAAGTTAACAATAACACAAATAAATAACAAAACAACCCTTTCCTCACCCTAAAAATCCCAATATGAAAATCAAAACTGAAATATTTCCTTAGTACTACCTGATGTTAAAAATCTCCCACCACAGTATTCTCTTATACCAAGGAAGAAGCATGAAAAAGAAGCAGCAGAAGGAGAAGCAGCAGCAACAGCAGCAGGAGGAGGAGGAGGAGGAGAAGGAGAATGATTATATTCACAGTTCCATGGAAGAGGATTTGAAGACAGAAAGGGCTGGAAGTAGTTCTTGATCCATGTAATGTTGGTCAGAGAGATAAAGGTTGAAAAACCTTCTAGAACTGGAAAACTTACTTACGTACTTATTTGACATTGGGTAACACATTCTCTGAGCTTTAGTTTCCTCTTCTATTAAATGAGGGTGTTATAGTGCATCAGGATTTCTTAAACTTTTCCACTATAGACACCATTTTTGTCTGAGGAATTTTTACACAATCTCATGTATATGGAGATATAAAATAGGTATACAAATCAAGTTTTACTAATAATAAATCATAATTTCACAACCCCCACATTCAGTTACATGACCCTACATGGGATCATGACTCACAGTTTAAGCTTTTCCTGAATGCCTTTTTCATCCTTTCTAGATTATAGTCTGTTAACTTCTTTTAAGTCATAGATACTTCTCTTACTATGATCCAATCTGCTTAATTTCAATGCCACCATCATCTTCATCATATTTTTCCCAGCATAAATTCTTCACTAGAAAGTATATCATCATGGAAATTGATTAGCCTTGTTATCCACACCCCACAGGTACCCTCAGTTGTTAAAGTCTACCTTTTTTGGAGGGCTAGAGGATAGTGTGTAAAATTCCTTATATAGCTTCCCTCTAAATACCAGCCTTCTTTTTTATTAGCCACTAGTTTCTCTGTTTGATTTTAACTTTACCATCTTTTTGGTCATGTCCCAGTATACACTACTCTCTGGCTCCCAACCTTCATCTTCCTTTAGTGCATTGTCTTTCTATTAGATTGCTAATTCCTTGAAGATAGGGATTAGTTTATCTTTTTTTCTTATTTGAATCCTCAACTCTTGGCTTAATGTCTGGCACATAGTAGGTACTTAATAAATGTTTATCATGTTGCATTGTATTATATCTCATCTACTGTATAGATGCTTGCACAATCATGTAGTAGGGCAGTTATGCGGAAAGTGCTTTGTAAATTTTTGTAATGTTAAAACAATATTCTACAATATAACGGGAAAAAATAAAATTATAAATTTTAAAGAATGTGAATTGTGCCTAATTATAATGATTAACTCCTGAGGTTTTGGAAACACTGGGATACATTGTCAATGAAGTTTGGTATGTTTTACTCCAAGGATTATTGAAAAAGGTATAGGACTCTCTCAGATGACAGAGTATAATATTGTCTGGAAACAGGAGAAAGGATGAAATGATTGTTTGAGTTGCCTGCCAGAGCTGATTATCTGGTCATTTAGATCAGTCTGAAAACTAGAATTGGTCTTTACCTCTACATTCTCAAAATGCTATGTTGTACAATTAAAATGCACTCTCAATGCCCTGGGCAAATATTGACTAATGCAGTTATGATATATTCCATATAGAAATGTTTCAATTTCCCATACTCTAATTGTTAACAGTAACCCCAGCAACAGTTGTTCTGGACATCTGTCCATGGGGAATTGGTTTGAAATGATTAACTCATTTCACAAACACCAACAACAGCTCTCTGCTAGTAATGATTTTGTATACTATGGAATTGTGCCACACGAAATCTCTCTTTGAATCATACATGTGTGACAAATTCCAAATATTTTGCTCTATCTTCATAACTGAAATTGAGGCCCTCCCTTTCATTACCTCTTGGGAAATTTCTACCGTGTTAAATTGGCCAACATGTGACATTTGGTGCATTAAGTTTTATGAGAAAATAAAAGCTATTAAGTCAAATAAGAAATCCTAGATAGGATGTAATTAAATTTTCCCTCTGGTCCCTATAGGCTCCTCAGTGGACCACATACTGACATCTGCACCTGACTGGCCTGCAGGCAGACACATGAGTCTGCACTGCCACTAATTTAGTTCTTAGTATAGTAGTCTACATTCAAGACCACATAACTCCTTGTATTTTCCATTTCTTATTTGTGCCCCTGAAATAAGAAACATTCCCTAAAAGGATATTTCTTATAGGTGCCAGACAATAGTAAATTAATTTTCTGTGTGACACCTCTTCAATGCAACCTGTATCAGCTCCTTCGATCTTTGTGGGCATAATTCAAGGTACAGTATTTTAATATTGAGACATTATATTCCAGAGTCCAACTTAAATTTTCTTATAATGAATTATGTTTCCTTCTTAACATGGGAAGGATGAACACATAATTTTATAGCTCTACTTTAATATAATTGGTTTCTTTCTAATGCTGAATGTTTTGTTTCATATATTTCAATATTTAAGGATAATTAATAGATCACACACACACACACACACACACACACACACACACTGAATAATCCCTGATTTAAACTATGAAGAGAATGTGACCATTTTTTTAAGCCATGTATCATGAACACCTATTTGTGGACATAGCTAATAAAAACAAGCTAGATTGACAGTGCAAATCTACTAGTAATTCTCATGTCTTTGGGGAAATCAAATATAAGAGGTAAAAGCATTAAATTGAAGTGTATCAGAGAAATGTGATTTCTTTTAAAACATCAAGAACATTAGAATAATGTGCCTCATTAAATGGATTCCAGTCTCAAGAGTTGATTTTGGTAATGACATATTTTCAAAGTTCTCTTTTATATCATGATAATTCTAACTCTAAATATATATTGTCCAAGAATTTAGTCCACACTTTTAAAATAAGTATGTAAAAGTTTCTGCTTTAAGATCGTTATGTGAAGAGTAGAGTCAAGATAGTGAATTGAAGCCAAGAAGCTGCTTGAGCTTTCCCAATTTCCCTCAAAAAAACCATATGAAATCAAGACTTTGAACAAAATCTGGTGGAATGAAATCATTCTCCAAATCAATATAGATTTGAAGGACTTCAAGAAAGTTCAATCTCAGTAATGCAAAATGGGTGTTCAGTCAATCCCAAAGGGTGTCTAGGAAAGCTAGTGAGAAAGTCTTAATTATATCAGAGCAACAACCAAGACCATCAGTCATTGCTCAATAATAGAACAGATCAGTGGAGCAGCCTCCAGCACTAGCACAGTAGACAAATTTCCAGTCCTGCTAATTAGACTATTGCCTGGAGGTCATAGGTAGGGTATCCCCTGTTGTAAAAAAATACACCAAACACAAGAGACCTCTGTGCTTAGAAGAGCATGAGAAATTTGGGACAGCATTTGCTGTACCCCAGGAGAAGAACTCAATCTTAACAGGCACAAAAAAAGAAAAAAAGAAAGAAAGAAAATGAGCAAGAGACAGAAAACAACCTAATTGTGGAAAGCTACTATGGTGACAAGGATAACCAAAGCATCAACTTAGATGAGGATAAAATACCCACATGGGAAATCTCAGTGGGTGATATGAATTGGTTTCAATACTAAAGAGGCTTCTTGGAAGGACTCATAAAATATTTTATAAAGGCAAATAAGAGAGGTAGAATAAAAATTTGGAAAAGAAATGAGTGATATACAAGAGAGAATCAACAGCTTGGAAAAGGAAAGCAATTGATAAAACAATACAATTGTTCAAATTAAAAAAAAAAATCCACTAAAGAAATCAATTCCTTAAAAAACACAATTGGTCAAATGCCCTCCCCCAAAAAATCCACTGAAGAAAACAACACCTTAAAAAATAGAATTATTTAAATGGCAAAAGAGATACAAAAGATATCTGAAGAAAAGCATAAATTAAAAAGTAGAATTTGGGGGCAGCTAGCTGGTGCAATGGATAGAGTACCAGCCCTGAAGTAAGGAGGACCCGAGTTCAAATCTGTTCTCAGACACTTAACACTTCCTAGCTGTGTGACCCTGGGCAAGTCACTTAATCCCAATTGCCTGAGGGGGAAAGAAAGAGGTAGAACTTGAAATAGAAGCCAATGATTCAAAGAAATATCAAGAATGAGACAAACAAGCTGAAAAGAATGAAAAAAAAATGGAAGAAAATATAAAATACTACATTGGAAAAACAGGTGACATAGAAAAAGGGATGTTGAGAGTTATATTATGAAAAGGAAAGTAGCATAAATCCTAGAAGATAGTCTTGAAACTTACAAGTGTTTAACAGAAGGGCAGCAATAATGATGAAAATAGTTTTCTCCCTCTCTCCCCAAGGCAATCAAGATTGATTAACTAGCTCAGGGCCACAAAGCTAGTAAGTGTCAAATGTCTGAGGCAAAATTTTAAATTAGATCTTCCTGACTCCAGGGATGATACTCTATCCATTGCACCATCTACCTACCTCAAGGAAGTGATTTTTAAAAAAGTCTAAAGGCAGCAGGTTTCCTGTAGGAGTGCCTCAGTTGAGGAATGGGGGTTGCAAGTTATCACAAGATAATTTCAGTTATCTTTTAGATATTCAGAGCTAGAATCAGTTTCTGGACCTAGCTTGCCAGAAAAAAAGTCCATAGGTCATTGTAGCAGGATAATGTGTTTTCTTGTTTGCCCCTTAGGTGACTAGGAACCAAAAAAAGAATAAAATGCCTTTACCAAGGGACCTTGCAAAAAAAAAAAAAAAAAAAAGAATCTATTATGATTCCCATCATCCTATTATAGCAGATTAGAATGATGAAGGGGGAAAATGTCCTTTGAATTAGACAATTTGAATTAAAAAGACACAGGGAGCTAAGAGCCTTCAAAAATCAAGAGTGAAACAAGATTGTCCTCTTAGAAGTAAGAGAAGAAAAAGAATGTGAATGAATCAGAATATGTATTTTAGCAGATGATATACTTGGAAAATTCTAGACATTCAAAAGCCTAGAGACTCAAACTAGTTGAAACAATCAATGATTTTAGCAAAGTATCAGAATATAAATAAAACTCACATAAATAATTAGCATTTTTTATATATCACCCACAAAATCTGGTGAGAAGAGAGATATCCCACTTAAAATAACCATGTGCACCATAACATGCCTTGGAATGTACTTGCCTATAAGCCTAATTGTAAAATACTTTTCATACAAATAAAATCAGATTTGAAAAAAAAATATGTATTTTTTTAAGGTGAGCAGAGTCAATATAATAAAAATGATAATTATACCTAAATAAACTTACTTATCCAATGCCATTCCAACTAACCAAAAATGAGTTAAAATAATTTTTTAAAATCATTTGAAGAAAAAAATGTCAAGATTATTTTAAAAATTAATGGAAAAAATGTAAAGGGAAATGGTTTAGCAGTACCAGATCTTAAACTGTATTATAAGGCTGTAATTATCAAACTATCTGATTGATTGGTTGGTTCATTGGTTGTTGTCCTTCATTCTCAAAGAGGACCAAAGTGACATCATTATTATAGTCAAGTTAATGTGACTATGAGCTTGAAATACTCTGCCATAGATCTGACATAAATGGTCCCTATGAAAATTTGGAATGACTTCTCTGATTTTGCACATCTCATGTTTTTTGTTAGCTAATTAAATTCTGCTTGTTCATTAAACTCAGCACCTTCTCTGATGAGAGATCATGCTGCAAGATCCTGTGCCAGTGTCTCCCATGACATACAATCAATTGTAACATTCTTGAAAGACCTTGAGATTGTCTTTGCATCATTTTTTTCTGACCACCTTGTGAGCACTTGCCATATGTGAGTTCTACATAAAATAATCTTTTTTTTTAAAGTGTACATTTGGTATTTGAACAATGTGCTCAGCCCAATGGAGTTGTGCTTTCTACAGTATAGTTGGAATGCTTGACAGTTTAGTTCAAAAAAAGACCCCAGTGCTGAGATCTTATCTTGTCAGGTGATCTTCAGAATCTTCCTGAGACAATTTAAATGGAAGCAATTCCTGGCCTAACACTGATATATTGTCCAGGTTTCACAGGCATACAACAATGAGATAAGTTCAATGTCTCTGTAGACCTTCAGTTTGGTAGTCAGTCTAATACCTCTTATCTCCCATACTATCCTTAAGAGCCTCCCAAACACTGATCTTACTCTGTCAATTGATGTGTCAATCTCATTGTGCCAGCCCTGTAAAATATTGTGCCAAGGTAAAATAACTTATCCACAACATTCAAAACATTGCCATTTGCTGTAACTGGTGGTTCCACATAGGAATAGCATGGTGTGGCTACTGGAGGACTTGTGTTTTCTTGGTGTTAATTGTTAGATCAAATTTAGCACAAGCAGCAGAGAATCAATCTGTACTTTGTTTCATTTCCACTTCTGAGGCTATATTGACTACACAATGATCTGCAAACAAAATGCACCAATACTCCCTTCACTTTAGGTTTGGCTTGTAGCCTTTTCAAATTGAAGAATTTAACATCACTGCAGTATCTGACTTCAACTCCACATTTGTCCTCATTGAAGGCATTTGACAATAGAGCTCAAAACATCATGCTACAAAGAATGGGATCAAAGATACAGTTTTGTTTCACTTCAGTGGCAATCATGCCATCATGAAATCTGACGTACTACGCTGATGATCTTTGGTAAGTAAACAAATTCTGACATAATTTTCCATAAGCCCTCATGACTGACATTATCAAGGCCTTGGTCAGATCTATACATATTGAATACAGACCCTTGTTTTATTCCTGGCATTTCTCTTAACATTGTTGGGCAGTAAACACCATATTGAGTGTTCCTTAACCCCTTTTGAAGCCATACTGGGCCTCAGATAAATGATCTTTTTCCAAGTTTAGGGCCAGTCTATTAAGAAGGACTCTGGCAAGAATCTTGTCAGTAGTGACTAAGAGATTGACTCCTCTTCTCTTTTATTGTCACAGGACAAATTATTTCCTTTACCTTTATAAAGGTGGACAATGGAGGCATTCTTGAACTCCTGGGGCTTAACCTCCTCTTGCCATATAATTTGAAAATTTTCAGTCATCTTTTGTATGAGCAATGGAAGCCCCATCTTATAAATCTCAGCTGGAATAGAATCAGCACCCACTGCTATTTCAACTTGAGAAATAATGGTCAATAGCTTCAGCAGTGATTGATGATGGTCTAATGGGAACATTATGTAAGATCATGTCCTTATCACTCATCAGTGTGGCATTAGTAGCACTGAATAGTTGAGATGCATCATAGGTCTTTGGCCTGTAAATAGACTTCAGTGTATCATAAAAACACTGAATTGCTACTATCAGCATAAAATGGAATTTCATCTGTCTTTTTACTGTGCTAAGAATCTCCCATCTTTCTTAAGTTTCTATTGTTCTTTACTTCTATGTAATTGAATATTACCTTCTCAGAGATGAATGAACTATTCTACTGATAGATCCTGTGGAGTTCCCACATTTAGCAGTTTTGGAATTTTTCCATCATTTTCATCAAACTAGTCTTAATGTTTGTGAGTTCTGATCCAGACAAGCAAATGCAGCGCTGTACACCACATCTCTGAAAGCTGCCCACTCCTTTTTCTTCTCCATTGTTGCCAACTGTGTTTTGGCTCAACGTCTACAAATCAGTAACAAACTGTTCCCTCTTAGAGAAGTACTCTAATTTGTTGACAGTAATTCTTCTAATAGTTTTTTTGCCTTGAAGCCACCACTTTTATCGAAAGTGAATATTCAGCTTGGAGGGGATAAGTCAATGATCAGTCTAGTATGTGTAGTATGATCAGTACTGTGTACTGTACATTGTCTTTGTCACTCTCACATCCCATTTGTCTATTCTCCTTACAAATACATAGTCTATTAAATGCCATCATTTGCTCTGAGAGTACATCCATATTGTTTTATTGTTTTTAGGTAAATATAACACATTGTTGGTGATGAGAAGGTCATGAGGTTCATAACTCTTCATTAGTAAATTGTAGAGGACCACAAATAAGGAGGAACTTTGGCCGAGATACAAGACCCTTTAGTCCAGTAAAAGGAACCCTGCTGATAGTGTCTGGTTTGGCTCCCCAGCCTTACCAAGGGCTTTCTGTCTTCCTGAGAATTCAGGGGTGGGAATGGGGATTTAACAACTTGTGTTGTAATTAAAGCAGAATTATACCAAATGGCAAAGAGACATCTATACAATAGCAAGTTGTTTATGTGATCCTGCATGCACAGTATATAGTTAGTGCATGCACAATGTGCTATAGTTGTCTAAGGGTATTAGGATATATAAGGCTGAGAGAATTTGGAATAAATGGACTCCATGTTTGACCATCCATTTGGGTCCCACCTCTTCACTCTTCTAAGATCAAGGACTCAGATTGGTACTGAGATCCTCCGGACAGCTAGTCTGGACATTACATTAAATGACCACTGCTATTGCTGCTTACAACTCCATTCCTCCCAAGGACTGCCATGTATGGTACTCTGAGTCCATTCTAACATTAAAGACACCAGAATTATAAGCTTGTCATCTTTTGGAGCATTGATAAGGGTCTTCAGGTCCTCAGAAAAATTTTATGAGGGTTTGTTATGATGGGAGCATAAACAATGATATTGGGGGCATGATGTTTTCCTGCAAATGGCAATCACATTATCATGAGTCTATCATTCACTCCTTTTGGAATGCATTTAAGCTTGTTTAGTAGATTAATTTTGATTGCAAAAACTACACTAGCCTCATACTTTCACTATGGCTACTCCAGAAAAATATATATCCAGCTCTGACTTCAGTAAGCTGGCTTTCACTTGCCAGTCTTATTTCACTTGAGGCTGCTATTTGGATGTGATAACTGTTGAATTCTCTCACAACAAGAGCTAATCTTTTTCAGGTCTATTGAATTTTATGTTTTCTATAAGTGTGTGCACATTCCATGTACTGATTATGAGCAGAATCAACTTTTCAGAAGTTTTTGTACATTTGTAGTATCTCACCCATAGGGTAAGTACTGCTGCAGTAATCAGGCCAGGGTTGGGTAAGCATACAATGATTAGGATACCTATCCTCACACATGGAAGTGAGCAGTGTGATCCTTAAAAGACTGCTCAGATATTCAAGGGATGTCAGATTCCATAGCTGTTTTCAATGAGAAGTCAACCCTAAGGGCTATGTATCTAGGTCTATGGCTATAGTTGCCAGTGTATCTGTACATTCTGCTTTGTCACCTGACCACAGGGCTTTGATGTAGAAATGTCAAAATGGTGCTGTGATGTTTTTTTCCTTCATGCACAAATTGGATTTAAGTTAGGCAAAGTTGCATGAAGTCATTAGTCTTAGTTTCTTTTCCAGAGCCACCATTGTCCAATGGCAGGATAGAGTCAAGACAAGTAGTGATGACTTGAGATACAGTGGATGACCTTGACATCTCTGATGTCTAATGAAGCTCTAAGTGCTGCACAACACCTGCTTTACTTGCTTTCATATGCATTGGAACAAATTGTTCTCATCCACCAATTCTACCAGGGGAAGTCTTCACATGTAATAGAAATGTGAATTAGTGGAATATAGTAGACATAGAACGTACTTTAGGGAATAATTATAGCAACCTTGTGTTTTGAAAATGTAAACATTTAAGATATTGGGATAAGAATTCAATATATGCTTTTAAAATGTTGGGAAAACTGAAAAAGTGTCTAGCAGAAACTTGCTGTAGACCAATATCAGAGGCCATGTACCAAAATAAGGTCTAAATAGATACCTGAATTAAATATATAAATATCATAAGTAAATTTAAAGAATATGCAAAATATTACACATTAGTATTATGAATAAGGGAAGAATTTATGAACAAACAAGAGATATTCATTGTGATATGTTCATTGTGATATGTTCATTAATATGTTCAAGAGATATGTTCATTGTGAGATATGAAATGGATAATTTTAATTACACTTAAATTTTGTACAAATACTAAGTAATGAAATGTCACAATTAGAAGAAAAACAGAAAATTGGATGAGAGAAAATTTATAGAAAAAATTTTGGATAAAGATCTCATATAAATATGTAAGTAATTTTGTCAAATTATAAGAACGTAACTCATTCCCTGATTGACAAATGGTCAAAGGATATGAACAGGTAGCTTTTGAATGAAAAATAATCAAAGCTACAAATACTCATTTTATAAAAGCTCTGAATCATTATCAATTAGAAAAATGCAAATTAAAAAAACTCAGATATTATCTCATACCTATCAGATTAGCAAAAATGGTAGAATGGTAAAATGACAAATGTTGGAGGGAATATATATAAAAAAAAGATACACTAAATCACTGCGGGTGGAAGTCTGAATTGATCTAACTATATGGAGAGAAATCCAGAATTATGCTCAAAGAATCACAAAACAAACTAATAAATAAATAAAGCAAAGGGTGATCCAGGAATACCACTATTAGTTCTGTTTCCCAAGGTGATCAGGGGAAAAGGGGAAAAAAAAGAACTATATGTTCTAAACTATTTGTAGCAGCCTTTTTGTGGTGGCAAAGAAGTAGAAATTAAGACTATTTCCATCAGGGAATGGCTAAAAAAGATGTGGCATTTGATTATGAGATTTTTGGAGAAAAGAAGCATAGATACATTCATTATTTAATGAAGAGTAAAATGAATAAAAACCAATAGCAACATTATTCAAAAAACAATTGATTGATTTAGCCATTTGAGTGTTATAATAATTCAAATCAACTATAAGAAGAAAGAACAAGGAAAATATCAGAAAAGAAAAAAGAGGAAATTAATATTTCTGATATATGGGGTTCTCAACAAAAGTATTATACCTAAGGAAGGGTAAAGCCCTATCAGGGAATATTCCATTTGGGTTGTAGAGAAAGGAAGATGAAAAAGAGGATCAAGAAGAAAATGAATAAGAAGGGAGAACAAGAAGAGATGAAAAAAGAAAAGAATAAGAAAAAGAGATAGAAGGAAAAAGAGAAGGAAAAGAAATAAAGGAAACTTTATTTAAATATTTTACAAATATATAAAATAGAGCAGAAAGATTATCAGATGAAATGGGATAATGTTGAAACTGTCTTGCTAAATTATTGTTTTTCTAGTGGTTGTTACAAGTCTTCCTTATCCCATGTGGGATTTTCTTGTACTAAATACTAGCTACTAGCTACTAGAGTGCTTTGCAACTTGCTTGTACAACTCATTTTACACATGAGGCTAGTCTTACTCCACCTCCTAGTCCCTCCTACAATCCTCTATATACACCAATCACTGAGCCAGCACAGAATAATGGGAAGGGCCATTTTCCAATCATATGTCCATAGAGTATAAGCAAATAGGCTTAAGTGATTTGTCTAGGATCACACTACTAGTAAGTAAATAAGGCCGGTAAGTAAATAATTTGAACTCAGGAAATTGGATCTTCCTGACTCCAGATCCAATACTCCATCCATTTTGCCACCTACTTGATGCTTTCATATAAATTTAGTATTATGTTTGCTATTTTATTTCCCCCAATTATATGTAAAAATGATTTTTAACAATTGTTTTTAATACTTTGAGATCCAAATTCTCTTCCTTCCTTCCTCTTTACATCACCTCATTGAGAAAACAAGCAATTTGATATAGATTATATATGTGTAGTCATACAAGACATATTCCCATATTAGTCATCTTGGGGAAGACCAAAAATAAAAATCACCTCAAGAAAAATAAAGTAAAAGAAATATGTTTCAATCTCTGTTAAACAACCTCAATCCCTTCTCTAAGGATGGATAACATTGTTGATCATAAGACCTTCTAAGTAGTTTTGGATCATTGTATTGCTGAAAATAGAGAAGTCATTTACAACTTATCATTTTAACGATATTGCTATATACATGGTTTATCACCCTTTAAACAGGATTCTAAATTGTTCTAATGACTGGCTGAATTAGTTCACAACTCCATCAACAATAAATAGTCTCATTTTTTTTTCACATGCACTCGAACTTTTGTCATTTTTCCTTTTCTGTCCTATTAACCAATCTAATAGAAATAAGGTAGTAAATCTGAGTTTTTTTTAAAATTTGCATTTCTTTAATCAATAGTGAGTCAGAGCATTAAAAAAATATGGCTATAGATAGCTTTGATTACTCCATTTGAAAAAAAAATGTCCATATCTTTTTAATGACATCATTTGGAGAATGGCTTTATTTTTATAAATTTGACTCAATTCTCAATATATTTGAGAATAAAATCGTTATCTGAGAAACTTATTTCAATTTTTTTCAGTTACAATTACTAAATGCATTTCTCTCTATTTGATTCCTCCACCATGGTATATTGTATTTTCTTTCTCCTTTCACTATATCTCTTTAGACCATGTACTCCCCCAATTCACACTCACTCCCTTCTTTTATCTCTATTCTGTCCTATTTTTCTATAGATAAAATGTATTTGTATACACAATTGAGCATATGTATTATTTCCTCAAGCCTTCTGAGGAAAGTAAGTTTCATTCATTCCTTCTTACATCCCCCCTCCACTGTAAAAGCTTTTTCTTGTCTCTTATGGCAGGTAATTTACCTCATTCTACCCCTCCCACAGTGCATTCCTCTTTCTTACCCCTTAATATTATTTTTTAAAAATATCATCCCTTCATATTCAATTCACATGTTTTCTCTATATACACACAGATACATAAAACATATAAACACACATATGTATATTCTTTCTAATTACACACACACAGACACATATGTGTGTGTATATATATATATATATATATATATATATATATATGTATATATATTCTTTCTAATTACCCTAATGATGAGAAAGTCCTTATGAGTTATAAGTATTTTCTCATGTAGGAATGGCAAAAACTTAACATTATTAACAGTTTAATAATTAACATGATTTCACTTTCCTGTTTTCCTTTTTATGTTTCTCTAGAGTCATATTGGAAAGTAAAATTTTCTACTCAACTATGATCTTTTCATCAAATATGGTTGAAGATTCTGTCACAAAATGTGTATTTCCTTCTGAAGTATCATACTCAGTTTTTCTCAGTAGGTGACTTTTGGTTGCAATTCCAGCTTCTTTGCTCCCTGGATTATCATGTTCCAAGCCCTCTAATCATTTAATGTAGAAGCTGCTAAATCTTATGTAATTCTGACTATTGCCCATTGTATTTGAATTGTTTTTTCTTTCTTTCTTTCTTTTTATTTATTTATTTTTTCTGACTGCTTGCAATATTTTATCATTGGCTTGGGAGCTCTCTTTGGTTGGGATATTTGTGGAAGTTTTAATTTGGGGATCTTTTCTAGGAATTGATCAGCATATTCTTTCAAATTTAATTTTACCCCCTAATTTTAGAATATCAGGGAAGTTTTTCTTGATAATTTTTTTGAAAGATGATGTCTAGGCTCTTTTTAAAATAATAGTTTTCAAATATTATGATAATTTTAAAATGATCTCTTCTTTACCCATTTTCCAAGTCAGTTGCCTTTCCAGTGAGAGGTTTATCTCTAATTTTTGATTTATCTTTAATTTTTTCATTTTTTCCTTTGTTTTATTGTTTTTTAGATTTCTTATAAAGTTATTAGCTTCAATCTTCTGAATTCAAATTTTTAAGGATTTTTAGTGAACTTTCATACTCCTTTTTCAATTTGGCAAATTCTGTTTTTTTTATTTTTTATTTTTTATTTAATAGCCTTTTATTTGCAGGATATATACATGGGTAACTTTACAGCATTAACAATTGCCAAACCTCTTGTTCCAATTTTTCACCTCTTACCCCCTCACCCCCTCCCCTAGATGGCAGGATGACCAGTAGATGTTAAATATATTAAAATATAAATTAGATACAAAATAAGTATACCCAACCAAAACGTTATTTTGCTGTAGAAAAAGAATCAGACTCTGAAATATTGTACAATTAGCTTGTGAAGGAAATCAAAAATGCAGGTGTGCATAAATATAGGGATTGGGAATTCAATGTAATGGTTTTTAGTCATCTCCCAGAGTTCTTTTTCTGGGCATAGCTAGTTCAGTTCATTACTGCTCCATTAGAAATGATTTGGTTGATCTCGTTGCTGAGGATGGCCTGATCCATCAGAACTGGTCATCATATAGTATTGTTGTTGAAGTATATAATGATCTCCTGGTCCTGCTCATTTCACTCAGCATCAGTTCGTGTAAGTCTCTCCAGGCCTTTCTGAAATCATCCTGTTGGTCATTTCTTACAGAACAGTAATATTCCATAATTTTCATATACCACAATTTATTCAGCCATTCTCCAACTGATGGACATCCATTCAGTTTCCAGTTTCTAGCCACTACAAAAAGGGCTGCCACAAACATTCGTGCACATACAGGTCCCTTTCCCTTCTTTATAATCTCTTTGGGATATAATCCACTGCTGGATCAAAGGGGTATGCACAGTTTGATAACTTTTTGAGCATAGTTCCAAACTATCTCAGAATGGTTGGATTCGTTCACAACTCCACCAACAATGCATCAATGTCCCAGTTTTCCGCATCCCTCCACCAATCATCATTATTTTTTCCTGTCATCTTAGCAAATCTGACAGGTGTGTAGTGGTATCTTAGAGTTGTCTTAATTTGCATTTCTCTGATTAATAATGACTTGGAGCATCTTTTCATATGACTAGAAATAGTTTCAATTTCTTCATCTGAGAATTGTCTGTTCATATCCTTTGACCATTTTTCAATTGGAGAATGGCGATTTTTATAAATTAGAGTTAATTCTCTATATATTTTGGAAATGAGGCCTTTATCAGAACCTTTGACTGTAAAAATATTTTCCCAGTTTATTGCTTCCCTTCTAATCTTGTCTGCATTAGTTTTGTTTGTACAAAAACTTTTCAGTTTGGTATAATCGAAATTTTCTATTTTGTGATCAGTAATGATGTCTAGTTCTGCTTTGGTCATAAAGACCTTCCCCTTCCACAAGTCTGAGAGGTAAACTGTCCTATGTTCCTCTAATTTATTAATAATTTCATTCTTTATGCCTAGGTCATGAACCCATTTTGACCTTATCTTGGTGTATGGTGTTAGGTGTGGATCAATGCCTAGTTTCTGCCATATTAGTTTCCAATTTTCCCAGCAATTTTTATGAACCAGTACGTTCTTATCCCAAAAGCTGGGATCTTTGGGTTTGTCAAAGACTAGGTTGCTATATTTGTTGACTGTTTTATCCCTTGAACCTACTCTATTCCACTGATCAACTAATCTATTCCTTAGCCAATACCAAATAGTTTTGGTAACTGCTGCTCTATAATATAATTTTAGATCTGGTACAGCTAAGCCACCATCATTTGATTTTTTTTTCATTAATTCCCTTGAAATTCTTGACCTTTTGTTTTTCCATATGAACTTTGTTGTTATTTTTCTAGGTCATTAAAATAGTTTTTGGGAGTCTGATTGGTATACCGCTAAATAAATAGATTAGTTTAGGTAATATTGTCATCTTTATTATATTTGCTCGCCCTATCAAGAGCATTTAATATTTTTCAATTAGTTAGATCAGACTTAATTTGTGTGAAAAAGTGGTCTGTAATTTTGCTCATAAAGTTTCTGATTTTCCCTTGGCAGATAGATTCCTAAATATTTTATATTATCAGTAGTTATTTTAAATGGAATTTCTCTTTGTAACTCTGACTGTTGGATTTTGTTAGTGATATATAAGAATGCTGATGACTTATGTGGGTTTATTTTATAACCAGCAACTTTGCTAAAGTTGTGCATTATTTCTAATAACTTTTTAGCAGAATCTCTGGGGTTCTCTAAATATACCATCATGTCATCGGCAAAGAGTGATAATTTGGCATCCTCATTGCCTATTCTTATTCCTTTAATCTCTTTCTCAGCTCTTATTGCTATAGCTAGCGTTTCTAATACGATATTAAATAGTAACGGTGATAGTGGGCAACCTTGATTCACTCCAGATCTTATTGGGAATGGTTGCAGTTTGTCTCCATTACATATGATGCTTACTGATGGTTTTAAATAGATGCTGTTGATTATTTTAAGGAAAAGTCCATTTATTCCCATACTCTCAAGTGTTTTTAATAGGAATGGATGTTGGATTTTATCAAATGCTTTTTCTGCATCTATTGAGATGATCATATGGTTTTTTTTAATTTGGTTATTCACATGGCCAATTATATTGATAGTTTTCCTAATATTGAACCAGCCCTGCATTCCTGGTATAAATCCTACTTGATCATAGTGTATTATCTTGGAGATGATTTTCTGTAGTCTTTTTGCTAATATCTTATTTTAAGATTTTAGCATCAATATTCATTAGGGAGATTGGTCTATAATTTTCTTTCTCTGTTTTCAGCCTACCTGGTTTAGGTATCAGTACCATGTCTGTGTCATAGAAGGAATTTGGTAGGACTCCTTCATTCCTATTTTATCAAATAATTTACTATAGCATTTGGGGCCAATTGTTCTTTAAATGTTTGGTAAAATTCACATGTAAATCCATCTGGTCCTGGGGATTTTTTCTTAGGGAGTTGTTTAATTGCCTGTTCTATTTCTTTTTTCTGAAATGGGACTATTCAAGCAATTTACTTCCTCCTCTGTTAGTCTGGGAAGTCTGTATTTTTGGAGGTAGTCATCCATTTCACTTAGGTTATCAAATTTATTGGCATAAAGTTGAGCAAAATAACTCCTTATTATTTCTCTAATTTCCTCTTCATTGGTGGAAAGTTCTCCCTTTTCATTTTTAAGACTACTAATTTCATTTTCCTCCCTCCTTTTTCTAATCAGATTTACGAAAGGCTTATCTATTTTATTGGCTTTTTCATAGAACCAACTCTTAGTTTTATTAATTAGTTCAATAGTTTTTTTTACTTTCAATATTTTTAATTTCTCCTTTTAATTTTAGAATTTCCAATTTAGTATTTGATTGGGGTGTTAATTTGGTCTTTTTAGTTTTTTAGTTGCAAGCCCAATTCATTAATCTTTTCTTTCTCTGTTTTATTCAAGTAAGCCTCTAAGGATATAAAATTCCCTCTTATTACCGCTTTGGCTGCATCCCACAAATTTTGGTATGATGTCTCATCATTGTCATTATCTTGAATGAAATTATTAATTGTATCTATAATTTGCTGCTTCACCCAATCATTCTTTAAGATGAGATTGTTAAGTTTCCAATTACTTTTTGGTCTATTTCCCCCTAACTTATTGTTGAATGTAGTTTTTATTGCGTCATGATCTGAAAAGAAAGCATTTACTATTTCTGCTTTCTTGCATTTAATTTTGAGGTCTTTATGTCCTAATATATGGTCAATTTTTGAATAGGTTCCATGAACTGCTCAGAAGAAAGTATATTCCCTTCTATCTCCATTCAATTTTCTCCAAAGATCCAACATACCTAATTTTTCTAATATTCTATTTACTTCTTTAATTTCTTTCTTATTTGTTTTGTGGTTTGATTTGTCTAATTCTGAGAGTGCAAGGTTGAGATCTCCTACTATTACAGTTTTGTTGTCTATTTCTTCTTGCAACTCTCTTAACTTCTCCTTTAGGAGTTGAGTGCCATACCACTGGTGCATATATGTTTAATATTGATATTGCTTCGTTGTTTATGCTAGCCCTTTAGCAGGATGTAGTTACCTTCCTTATCTCTTTTAATTAGATCAATTTTTACTTTTGCTTGGTCTGAGATAAGGATGGCTACCCTCTTTTGACTTCACCTGAAGCATAATAGATTTTGCTCCAGCCTTTTTACTTTTACTCTATATAGTATCCCCCTGCTTTAAATGTGTTTCTTGTAAACAACATATTGTAGGGTTCTGACTTTTGATCCAGTCTGCTATCTGCCTCCTCTTTATGGGGGAGTTCATCCCATTCACATTTACGGTTAGAATTACTAAATCTGTATTTCCTGCCATCCTAATAACCCCAGATTGTCTTTACTTATTCTTGCCTTCCCCAACCCTCTTTCCCCTTTTAAACTTATGTACCCCTCTTGTATCACGATACTTATCCTCTTTATAATCCCTCCCTCCCCACTTTGAGTCTTTCCCCCTTCCTTCCCTTATTACTCTTTTTCTTTTCCCTTTTCCTCTCCCCCGTTTTTAATGAGGCGAGGAGAATTTTTCTCTAAAACAAATGTCAATTATTTTTCCTTTGAGCCAACTCTGATGAGGTAAGATTCACACAATGTTCCTCCCCTCTCTAAATTCCCTCAGATATGATAAGTTTCCTTAGCCTCTTTGTGGGATGTGGTTTCCCTCTTTTTATCCCTCCTTCCCACCTTATTTTGCCATCATCCCTTTTCCATATCTACTTCCCTTTTTATGTTATATCAGTACAATCAAATTATACATGTATTCTTTTGTATATCCACAACAGAAATACAATTCTCAAGAGTTATTTTTACCTTTTCTGCATCTCTTGAGTTCTATGCTTGGAGATCAAATTTTTTTTTTTAGTTCTGGTGTTTTCTTCAGAAACAAATGGAATTCATTTGTTTCATTAAATGTCCATCTTCTTCCCTGGAAGAAAATGCTCAGCTTAGCTGGGTAGTTTATTCTTGGCTGCATCTCAAGTTCTTGTGCCTTTCAGAATATCATATTCCAGGCCCTTCTTTCCTTTAATGTAGAGGCAGCCAGATCTTGGGTGATCCTTATTGTGGCACCTCGGTATTTAAATGTTTTTTTTTTTTTTGGCTGCTTGTAAAATTTTTTCCTTAATCTGATAGTTCTGAAATTTTGCCACAATATTCCTTGGGGTTTTTATTTTAGGGTTTCTTTCAGAAGGTGTTCGATGAATTCTTTCAATGCCTATTTTACCTTCTGATTCTATTACATCTGGGCAGTTCTCTTTGATGATTTCTTGTAAAATAGTATCTAGGCTCTTTTTTTCATCATAGTTTTCAGAAAGTCCAATAATCCTCAGATTATCTCTCCTAGATCTATTTTCCAAGTCTGTCGTTTTTCAAGTAGATAATTCATGTTTTTTTCAGTTTGTCATTTTTTGTTTTGCTTGACTGATTATTGCTGTCTCAATGAATCATTAGTTTCAATTTGTTTAGTTCGAATTTTTAAAGAATTATTTTTCTTCATTAGCTTTTTACTTCTTTCTGTATATGTCAATTGAGTTTTTAGAATGTATTGTTTTGGTCTGTGGAATTTTTTCCATTTCACTAATTTTTTTTAGTGAATTATTTTCTTTTCAATTCAAGATCCTACTTTCTTGCGTGTTCTTTGTCTTTTCCAATTCACGGATCCTACTTTCTTGCGAGTTCTTTGTCTTTTTCAATTCACAAATCCTACTTTCTAGTGAATTCTTTATTTTTTCCAATTCACAATTCTTACTTTCCTGAGATTTTTTTGCTTTTTCCAATTCGTATTTCAGGAAGTTGTTGCTCTCTTGTAAGGCTTCTCTTTCCTTTCCCCATTTATCTTCTAACTCTCTTTTGAGACTTTTAATGGTCTCTTCTATGAGAGCATTATGTAAAGGAGGACAGTCTGATGCATTTTTGCTGTTTGAGGTCTCTTCAGGTTTGCTGACCTGCTCTTTTTCTACATAGAAGCTGTCGATCGTTCTTTTCATCTTTTATTTCATGTTTTAAAGCCTTTAGGATATGTCTCCTAGGCAAGGGGGTTACCAGCTTCCTCTGCAGAGCAGGGAAAGATGTAAACCGATTTCCAGCTCCGAGGTATGGGAGTGCTCTGAGTGAGAGTTTTCCCTTCCCCAACAGGAAGTGGATTCAGCACTGGCCGAGCTATCAAACTGCTTAGTAGGGCTGAGTGGGTTAGCGATTGCCCTCGGCTAGAGACTAAGGGGTGAAAGTGTCACTGCCCCGGGCTGGAGCCTCTTGTGGGACTGTGAGTATTAGCAGCTGACCGCAGACCACAGACCGCAGACCGCAGACCAGCAGACCGCCACAAACTCTGCCCAGCGTCTCTGCCTGATGCAAATCGGCCCTGGAAAAGCTCTATGGCCCCAAGCCAAGCTCCCCACTGCACAGATTGGAGGCTAACCCGGGCTGTGTCCTCCTGCCCTGCAGGGTCACAACTGCCCCAAGGAAAAGCCCGTACTGGGGGTTGGGGCTGTGCTCTTGTGCTGAGATCTGTGCCTTCACCCTCGGTTTGAGACTCTCCTCGGAACCTAATTTCTCTCCCCGTCTGCGCCGATCTCCCCCCTGGCCCCGGAACCAACCTTTTTTGGCGAGACTGCAGATTTTCTTCGGCCAGTGAGTTGTTCTACTTCTTATCTTTACGAATTGTAGCAGTCAAGACTATTTTTGAGGCTCGATATAATATTGATAAAGAGGGTAAGAGAAGAGCTTAGAAAGTCGCGTGTGTCTTCTCCGCCATCTTGGCTCTGCCCCCGCAAATTCTGTTTTTCAAGTCATTCTTTTCCTCATTGCCTTTTTTGTATCTATTTTGCCATTTCGTGTAGTCTATATTATAATGAATTATTTTCTTCTTCCTTTTTTTTTTGCATCCCCTTCATCAAAGTGTAGATTCATTTTCCATGATTTTCTTGCATCACTCCAATTTCTCCTCCCAGTTTTTCTCTACCTCTCTTATTTATTTTTTAAAAATCCTTCTTGAGCTTTTTTATGACTTAAAACCAATCCCTGTTTTTCTTGGAGGTTTTGAATATCGAATCTTTGACTTTGTTGTCTTCTTCTGAAGTTGTATTTTGATCTTCCTTGCCACCAAATTACCTTTCTATGGTCAGAATTTTTTTTCTTCTTCTTGCTAATTTAGTTAGTCTATTTCTTGACTTTTAATTCTTTCTTAAAGTGGGACTTTATTTCCAGGGAGAAAGGTGCACTCTTAAACTTCAAAAGATTTTGGCAGCTGCTTTCAGAGATACTTCTAGGGACCTGTAAATTTTTCATTCTTGTAAGGTGGTATGATCCAAGGAGGGGTATGGTCACTTTGCTTTTGACCTGTCCCTATCTCTGTGAGTAATCATAACTACTCTTCTCTGCCCTGGAATTGTGGATTCCCTACTCCACTGCACCTATAAGCTTTGGTGTGCTAGTACTCCCTGGGATTGCAATCCAGTTCTGCAATGCAGATTTGACTATGGATGAAACAAGAAATAATGCTCCTAGTGGCAGAAAAGAGTCTCTAGTAATCTTCTTCTGATCAGTTGTTAAAACCACATACCCTCACTTATAATCTGCAGGATGAGTTCTGGAAATGGCCAAATCTGCCGCTGATTTAATTTCCAGGCCTATTCCTGGTTTGTTTGAACCAGGGTTGTGCTTGCGCAATCTGTGCTAAACTCTGCTTCCCTCTCACCCTGCTGTGATCAACCTTTCCTGCTGAGATCAATCTTTCCTGCTGATCTTCTTAGTAGTCTTTGGCTGGAAAATTATTTCACCCTGTGCTTTGGAGAGCTCTGTTGCTCCAGGGATTTTATGGCATATTAAAAAGTGTTTAGAGAGGTTTAGGGGAGAAATTAGACAGGTCACTAGGTTTTCTCCATTGCCTTGATGCCAACTCCAGCATAACATTCAATCATTTCTTGAAAGATCTTATCTAGGCTCTTTTTTCATCACGATTTTAGGTAGTCCAATAATTCTTAGATTATCTCTGCTGAAGCTATTTTCCATATTAGATGTTTTTTTGACAATGTATTTTACATTTTCTTGTTTTTTTCATTTTTTGTTTCGCATTTTAATTTTTTTTATTTTTTGGTTTTGTTTGACTGATTCTTGATGTTTCATTGAGTTATGTACTTCCAATTGTTCAATTCTAATTTTTAGTGAACTAAATTTTAATGAACTATTTTCTTCAGTTAGCTTTTTTATTTCCTTTGGTTTTGGGCCAATTGAATTTTTAAAAGAGTTGTTTTATTCTTTGGACTTATTTTCCATTTCACAAATGCTGTTTTTCTAATTATTTTATTTTTCATTTCTTTTTTTTTTTCACCAGTACTATTTTTGAGTGGTTTTCTTCAGATAATTTCTGTTTCCTTTTCTAAAGCTCTCATTTCCTTTCCCATTTTTCTTCTAACTCTCTTTTAAGATTCTTTTTTAATTCTTCCAAGAGAGTCTTGTGATGTGGAAATCAACTTATATCATTTTCTCAGGCTTCATATTGAGATGTTTTGCCTTTAGTGTCCTCAGGATTTGAGGTCTGTTCTTCTTTATAATAGATACCTGTGGTTTGAGCTCTTTTTGTTTTTTGCTCATTTTTAAAGGTTGAGGTATGCTCTTAGAGCAAATGGGAGATTGTCCCAAGCTTCCTCTACAGGTAACAGCAGCTTCCTTCTGCCTTGGGGCCAGTGCTGCTATCTTCCTTCCTGTGCTGGGTGGGCATGGCCAGGTCCTTCTTGTTTTACTGGGGTTTAGAGACTCACTATTTGCTTTCTGGAGTAGTGCTGGAAGTGTCACAGCTAGTCTGCTGACTCACTATCTTTTGAACCAGGACAGAGTAGTTAATGCTGCTGTATTTTGGCTAAGAGTCTCTTACTATATTACCCCTGCATGAGGAGGCTCTCTACCCTGGACCTCCCTAAACTATGCTGCACCTATCCTGGGCAGTGATCTCCTCATTCCTCCTTCCCCCACTAGTTGAAACACCTTTCCTGTAATTCTTTCAAAATATATTCTGTTGGAAATTTGTTAACTCAGAGTATGGTGGTATAGTGGATAGAGCACTAGCCCTGAATTCAGGAGGATTTCATTTCAAATCTGGACTTAGACTATGTGATCCTGGGCAAGTCACTTAACTCCAATTGCCTCCAGGAAAAAGAAAAAGAAAAAAGGAAAAAAGGAAATGTATTACATTGCAAATATTTATGGATTTTATCACTCCAGAACCCATGCAGAGGTCTGACCTGATATCTAACTGAGGGAAGCCAGGAAGAGATCAGACAAAGGCCTGTCTACTCTCTGCCATCTTGGCTCTGCACCCCTCACAACTCTCAAATGCAAGAGTATGTTAATATTCTAGCTGCAAAGCAGTGTTTCATAAGACAAAACATAGTCAGTTAAGTCTTTGAATATTGCCTTTTCTTGATGATTCTTCCTGGCTAATACTAATCCTGGCTAATACTTCCTGGTTAATACTATTGATTATCCAAAAGACAAAGAGAGAACCAAGAGGATTAATTTTATAAGTCTGGTAATTCAAAGTTTTTGTAGTGCATTCAAATCTAGATCCTTTACAGAAGACCTCAAGTGTCTATGGATAAATGTCAGGAGAAAATTTACATATTAAATATTTAGGGTGACATAAAATATTTTTCTTGTCATTTTCTTATAAAAACAATACAATACTCTGAAAATTAACTATGCCACATAGCACATGCTTTAATTGAATACACTTTTAAGAAGCTATTTAATTCTACTGATAATCACTGCTGAGATCTCACGGTATACGATATTAGAAAATCTGAATACAAGTTGAGGAGTAGACTTGAAAAAGTACTATATCTGTACATTTTGGATTTTTTTTTTCTTAAACAGCATATAATTTCTTTAAGGGATGATTTACTTATTGTCTTTATATACTCTTTGGGATGTCATTTGGTACTATGGAATGAAAAGGATCTAAGTTTAAATCCTAAATATTTTATATATAACCGATGGGGATTCAGGCAAGTAACGTAGTAGCCCTATTATTCAATTTTATCATAGTGTACCATAAGGTAGATGAACTATAAGATTCCTTTTGATTCTGTATCTATGATCTTCAAAACTAATATAGGGTCTGGCAAGAGAAGGCTCTTAATAACTACTTATTGATTCCCACTATTACTTAATATCCTTTTGAGATGTAGAGGAAAGTGGGGAGCTCCAATTTTTTCTGGTATACATACATATCTTCAGGGCACTTTATATTTCTCTTTTGCCTTCCATTTCAATCTGCCTTATATAAGTATAATTTCTATACATGCTTTATCATCTCACTTCCCTTTAAATTATAATATCCTTCAGGAAAATATTCCTTGTTTTTCCTTTAGGTGCCTAATGGAAATAACTTAGCTAACTTTTGTTTTCTCCCTCACCAGTGGCTTTTGTAAGTAGTCCTTAAAGCTAAATTCATCTTCATTTTTTCCTGCATTTTTTAAGAGAATAATAATATTGATGTAATTAAATTCAGTTTATTTATCCAGTGCCAAAAAAGTTATAATTTTCATATCAACTATTGAATTAGTGGCTATTACTGGGATATGTTTATTAGTGTTTATAAATGAGCTAAAGACTGATTCAGCATCAGTTACATACCTTGTTTTCAACACTTATATTATTGCATTGGAAACAATATGGAACCCTATGGAACTGAGAATATTTATTTTATTTTTTATTCAGGTGTTATAATGTCCACACACATAAAAAAAATATCCCTTAGTGGTCACCCAAGGATGAACCATTCTGTACTTAGGAAAATGGTTTCTCAAACAAGACAACAGTTTTGTTCTATCACTATGACTTTATATGAAACTCTTTCCAGTACAGTAAAATCTGTCATAGCATATGTTCAGATGGTATAACATTTTAGAGGCAGCAATCATTGCCACTCATGATGAAGCATTGAAGTAAGGTTTGGTAGGATAACTAGGTAGTTTCAAATACAAAAAATGCCAATTATTGGCTGTATTGGATATCATAACATTAAATTTAAGTAGTAAAAAGCAGGGATCATATTCAAACAAATGACTGGGCTATTCAGGAAGCTTCTCTCAGCCTCACTTTCCTCCTTTGTAAAATACAGGTTACAATAGTACTTCCCTCACATAGTTGTTATGAGGCATAAATCAGATAATTTATATTAAGTATTTTATAAACCATAAATGCTAATTATTTTGCTGTTAAATAAGGCATAATTACTAGTTTGGGGGGTATTTAGAGTTAAGAACATATGCAAACATAAATACTTGGTTTTTCAGCTATGATCTAGATAGAAAGAAGGCTCAGTTTCAGGCCTTATATTGTCACAAATCAACTATGTGACCATAAGTAATTATAATGAGACAATTTTAAGTAATTGTCTTACCAGTGGTAAGCAGTGTTTTTAATTTCTTAAGGAAGTTGGACCATGTGTCATCTAAAGTATTAATTTATGCTCACTTTCTTTTTACACCATTATTTTACTTGTTTGTAAGACATCTTTCTCTGAGAAAATGATTTAATTGTTTCATATATAAGTCCTTTTCCTTCTAATTAGGTTGCAAACTGCTAGAAGACAGGGCCACATATTATTCTTTTAATATACAATGTCTCACATACTACTCAGTATGAGATATCATTTATTTCTTCACTGGCAAGATTTCTTAATTATTAGGATTACAGGAGTTAGACTTAGAAAAGATGTTAGTGACAATATCAGATATTATATTTATCTTTGCAAATACTTTATAATCCTAAGCAAATGTAAATTTCTTGAGAACAGGGTTTGTTTGTTTTTTCCCCTAAGGTACCCAGGATCATGTCTAACCACCAAAAATACATTAATAAATGCTTGTTGAGTTGAATGGAATCATCTAGTTCAATAATTTAAGCTGATCAGTGAGTAAGGTTTTAGTATGAAGAGGAGCAAACCAAAGTTTTGTTGCCAGAGAGTATTCTCAATAAAGAAGCATCCTCTACCAAAATTGCTCTCCACTATATAGCCTTAAAGAATCAGTTGACTTTGACCTTGAAAAGTTAAGTAACTTACTTCCTAACAGTCACCCAGTCAATATACATCTAAAGAAAGACTTCTCCCCAAGTCTTTTTGACTCTAAGACTAATCTTTCTTCATTATGCCATGTTCTTTCAAGTTAGCTGTGGGAAAAAAAAAAATGAGTTAATAATGGAATTTCTAAAATATGCTAGAAATATTGTGGAATCCTTCAGTGACTAAAAATGACTCCTGGTTGTTCTATCCCATAAATGAGTGGACAACATACAATTTGATATTTCTGATTCATATGATCTTTTATTTTCACTTGTTAGACTGAAAAAAGAGAAATTTACTAAGAAATTGAAGAACTGCTTACTATAAACAAAGTATATTTACATGTATCTTTAGTTTCAACTCCTACCCTAGGTAATTTACCAGAAATACTACTTCTGCTAATCATTTCTCATACTTACTAATCAGTTCTGGCCCCACTATGCATTTCAATGAAAAGCAAAAAAAAAAAAATCATAATAAACCACTAATTTAGAGGCATATTTGACATAAAACTGAAATCTGGGAAGCACATTATTTTAAATCAAAGATAATATAATTGCTTAAAGTTTCTCATCTGATCTATCCAAGCACTGAATTTCAATTATTTTGTCCTTAGAAAAAGACTAAAATCTCTCTCTGTAGTTAATCATGGTTTCATCAGGGAAAAGATCTTGAGAAAACTTATTTGTTCACATGAAGCTTTTCACTGAAATATTGTTTAAAGATTTATAGTTTTAAATAGAACTTAAAAAAATAAGTCAATCATAACATTTTAAAAATAATGAAAATGAGATACAGTGGCATAGTATCATTTGCCTAAGGTCACAGAGTAGCAGAGGCAGCATTCAAAATCACATGTTTTATAACTATTAATCATTCCATTCTATTCTACTTATTACAAAATCACAGAAATTGGATAGAAATGCCCCTTAGTAGCAATTTAGTTTAAGACTAAATAAAAAAATCCTTTTAAAATATACCCAAGTATAATCTTAAAAGACTTTTACTGAATAAAAATCTATTTCTTTATCAGTCATCTTATTCCATGTTTTATTATTAGAACAACTTTATTTACAATCAAGTTAATTTTCCCTATTCATAACTTCAACCCGTTGTTCTTGGATCAAAGCTGTGAGAAGTTATAGAACAAGTGTAATTTCTTATGGAAGTAGCAATATCTTTCAATATACCTTTCCATGTGGGGTAGGCTAGATTTTTCTTTGAAATTATTAAAAGCAGAGGATTCTGAGAAGATCGTGGAATATATCAGAACATTTAAAACTCCCCAGATTTACCCCACAAACAAAAATATTGCACCTCAGGGCAAACATAGATTGGTGAAAGATTAATAGGATTTGGGGCACAATGGGGGTTGTCCCAGTGCAACCCAAGAAGATCTGAAGAAAATCCCCAGTTTGCGAATTAACCAGTGTGAACTGTCAACAACTCTAGGCTACTTCCCCAGAAATAATGTGTAGGAGCCTGTTGGATGTGGTTGGATCCTCAACAGGAACCACAGAAACTTTCTCCTCCCAGACTGTATGCATAGTCAGGAGTCTGAGGCCAGGAAGACTGAGGGAACTTCTGCTATTTTGGAATGCCAAGTCCAGCTTTGCTGCAGAGATGAGGTCTTGGGAGAGTAGGAATCTGCATACCTGGTGAATGCAGAAGCAGTGGGGTAGGAATTTTGCTGACTGTAGGCACTTGCAGGAGAATAGGGCTCTTGGTTTGGGGTTCCAGTCAGAGGAGATAGTAAAACTACACACCATCCTCTTACCCCATGATTACAGATGCTTACACTGACACTTTTCATTAAAAAAATGATTTGCAAAGAAGAATGAATACAACCATAGGAACCTACTATGTGACTAGGGAAGACCAAGGTTAATCTTCAGAAAAAGACACTGAAGTTTAAGAGAGAGAGAGAGAGAGAGAGAGAGAGAGAGAGAGAGAGAGAGAGAAGCATTAAATTCTCCCTGCCCAGAAAGAATTTATACATGAACTCAACAAAGAACTTTAAAATCAAATAAAATATATTGAGAAAAAACTAAAAAAAATAAGATTATGGGAAAAAGTTAATCAACTAGAAAAAGAGATCTAGAATCTTAAATATGAAAATAACTGCTTGAAAATTAGAACTGGGCAAGGGGAAGCCAGTGAAGCTATAAGAGAGCAAGAAATAACAAAATAGAATATAAAGAATGAAAAAAATGAAATAGAATGTGAAACATAATAAAAACAACAGATCTGAAGAACAGATCATGGAAAGAAAATATAAGAATAATCAAACTATCTGAAAACTAAGAATAAAAAAGAATCTTGACACAATAATGTAAGAAATAATCTAAAAATTGCCCTGGAGTGATAGAATATGATAAAGAGGTAGAAGTAGGAAAAAAATCCAATTCCCACCTCAAAGATATCTTTTGTGGAAAAGACAGAAGAACATATTAAATTTTGAAACCCTCCCCTCCCCAGGTCAAAGAGAAATTCTGAAAGAAAGAAGAAAACAATCAATTCAAATGCACTGGTGTTACATTTAGAATTGTACAGGTATTAGCAGCAACCAAAATAAAAGACTGCAATTCCTGGAATCATATATACTAGCAAATAAAAGAACTAGGCCTATGGACAAAAATATCTTGTCCAACAAAATTATGCATAATATTGAATGAAAAAAATGAACATTTAATGAACTTACAGATTTTCAGGACCTTCTTTCAACCAAACCTAAATTCAATAGAAAATTTAATATAAAGGATCAATATCAAAGATAAATTTCAAGGAACTTAACATGGACAATTTTTTAACATGGAAATGTATACCATATGTTTAAGATTGACACTATCAACTGGATAGCTCAAAAAAATATTGGGGCAGAGTTGTGTAAACATTAAAAAACAAACTGTCTAGAAAAAGGTAAAAATAGTAATTATGTTATATATATGAAGTTCAAAGGAAGAATAGACACAGAGGCATTGGGAGGGAGGGAGGAGGGCTTATAGTTTTGAACACCTATTCACATTGGAAATGCATTAAATAGGAAACACTACATATAAACCATCAAGGGTATAGTACCCTCCAAAATGTGTAAAGAAACAAGGGACCAGGAATGGGTAAAGAGGGAAGCAAAGGATGGGGGAAGAATATAAGAGAGGAATCCATGGGCAAAAGGAGGTTAAATAATAAATAGAAAAACAAGGTAAGAAATAAAGTTGTAGCAGAAGAATTAGCAGGGATAGGAAAGAAGAGATAAGTCAAACTTAAAGATTCAATTAAAAGAAAATCCTACATTATATGTCTGTTATATTGATGTGATTTTGGATGCATGCTTGCTTGTGAGTGAATACATGAGTATATATGTGTGTTTCTGAGTATATATACATATGTACACAAGCTGCTTTATGCATGTGTCTGTATAAATTAGTATATATGTGAGTGGGTCTGTGGGTGAATGTGAATATATATTTCTATATAGATATAGATATGTGTGTGCATGTGTATGTATATATCTATACATGTATATAACATATATCTGTGTTTAACTATAACCTGCTTGGGAGAGACTGAGGGATAAAGGAGGAAAAATAGAATAAAGTTTTTAAAAAGTGCTCAACAGATAACAAAAGAATAACCTACGAAGAAGCAAGAAAAAATAGATATTCATGAATATAATTTCTTCAACTTTTATATATATGTTCTTGAACTGGTAATTTATTGTTATATTTTTTTAGTCCTCCCTAATTTTCTGCTGAGCATCTGACAAATGTTCTGTTCTCTTCTGTTTTGTTTTCCTTTTCTGTTTTTCTTTCTTTTTTTATAAAATAAGTTTTGAAAAAAATTAAAAATTAAATAAATTTAATAAAATCATCTCCAACATTTAATTGATTCAGGGGATTAAATTTTTATCCATTGGTATTGCTTCCTCAAAACTTAAATACCAAAGTGTCTGGGTATAAGAAATTGCTTTCTATACCAGAAGAAGTCACTTGCTCCTCTTTTAGTCTTTTGTCATAGAATCAAAGACATCAGAGTAGGGAAGGTACTCCAAACAGAACCAATGCTGTGTCTTTATTTCCTCATTATAGCTAAGTAGACCTTTTTTATTAACTATTAAATACTTTATGAATATTGCATTTTGTTTTAAATGTAAACTTGAACTATCAGATTAAATGGAATTAGCCTTATCATATTACATTTTTCTACTCCTTGATGACCCTTCAAATTCTTAATTATAAATAACTTGTTCTTTAAAGTTTCCCTTTTCTAAGCTAAACATGCTTTTTGTTCTTTAACTATTTTTGAAAGATCAGTTGAACTCAAGGTGTGAATATTCTGCTTATTTTCTTCTAGACATTCTCCATCTAATGAATTCCCTTCTTGTTCCTAATTTCTCTTAGTGTATGATTTTTTATATTCAGTTTTAAGACAGTGATTTAGCTATCTCCCATAGGTTTGTGTCACCTGAAAATTTGACAAGCATGACTTTAATGCATTTATACAAGTCTTTGATAAAAGAATGTTAAATGTTCATGAATGAGTACAAATTTCTTGGGACACACCATTGGAAAATTCATCCAAATCAACATTGAATCATGTATGACTAACTGCTCTTTGGGTCCAGCCATTAAAGCAATTCTGAAACCATTTAATTGTGCTATTATCTAGCCTATGTCTTCAATTTTTCTACAGTTCCACAAAGTAACAATTAACTCTAAGTAAATTCTGAAAAATTCTCTTAACTCATTTTTCAGAAAGTTCACATAATCAGCTTTTGATGAAGTCATGTTACTTCTTTGTATAAAATTCATCATGTAGAAAGAACTTTGTTCATCATATAATATGTATAAATAAAGATAGTTCTAATGTCTTTTTTTTAATGTTTCATTTTTTTTATTTAATAGCCTTTTATTTACAGGATATATATATGGGTAACTTTACAACATTAACAATTGCCAAACCTCTTGTTCCAATTTTTCACCTCTTATCCCCCCCCACCCCCTCCCCTAGATGGCAGGATGACCAGTAGATGTTAAATATATTAAAATATAAATTAGATACACAATAAGTATACCTGACCAAAACATTATTTTGCTGTAGAAAAAGAATCAGACTCTGAAATATTGTACAATTAGCTTGTGAAGGAAATCAAAAATGCAGGTGTGCATAAATATAGGGATTGGGAATTCAATGTAATGGTTTTTAGTCATCTCCCAGAGTTCTTTTTCTGGGCATAGCTATTTCAGTTCATTACTGCTCCATTAGAAATGATTTGGTTGATCTCGTTGCTGAGGATGGCCTGATCCATCAGAACTGGTCATCATATAGTATTGTTGTTGAAGTATATAATGATCTCCTGGTCCTGCTCATTTCACTCAGCATCAGTTCATGTAAGTCTCTCCAGGCCTTTCTGAACTAATGTCTTTTCTTATCACTTCTTCAATAATAGTTTCTATAATGGCCCAATATTTTCATATTCTATTTTTAAAAATTAACAATACTTCCCTTCTCTAATTTTGTAGCACCTTATTTGTTCTTTATTATCTGTTAAATTCTTCAGAAGTGGCTCAGAAAATCCATCATTTAGCTCTTTTAGCATGAGTGAAGTCCTGTTTGTCATATGACTTGAACTTATCGAATTCCTTTTTGTGCTCTCTCCACACCACCACTCCTGGGTTAGGTATAAATTGTACACTTATGTTCTCCCCTTTCAAATCCAAAGATTATAGTGCTTTGCAAAGAAAACAAATAGAATGAAATTTGGTAGCACTGCCACAGCTGCCTTGGGTAACAGTCTTTTGACCCTTCTTTTTATTTCAGTGTTCTAAGTATACATTTCTAAATGATTATTTTAAGTACCATTTCTCTGGAGAATAAAACACAACATACTATTTTCCTAAAGTTGTAGAATCTAAGATCATCTACAAATATCCAAAATTATGCCTTAGTAATGCAGAAACAATAGAAATGAGAAGCAAATATCCATTCTCATCAATATTTCTTTGTGAATTAAGGATTGAGGAACTTCTTTTAATTCTATTAAGTTTATGGGGATTTCAGTTTTTCTTTTTAAAAAAGGTCATAAAATATTAGGCAATAAATAAGAGTTTCATTTTGGTGACAGTGCATCTCTATCTTGTCAGAAACTATATACTCTAAGGAAGCCCTTGTTCTTTATATTTATAGTGCCACTTATTCTCTCTCTACTTTTTCTTTTCATCCCCATAAACTATATCTTCCTTACTCAGATGTGACTCTCCTGACTTCCTTTATTCTTTAATACCATAAAGCAGCAAAAATGTATTAAGTATCCACTACGTACATAACTCTATACTAACAATTGGGGAAAAAAAGACAAATACAGACTTCCGTCAAGAAATTTATGAGTAATTATGAAACACATGAGAATATCACTTATTGAGAAATGCAAAGGGAAGATTTGGACAAAGAAACATGAGAAATTTTAAGACATCATTTTTTCTTTTTTCTCTTCAATAATATCTTATTTTCCCCATTTATATAAAGATCTCAACCTTCATTTTTGTAAAACTTTGTGTTCCAATTTTCATCCCTCCCTTTTTCATCTTCCCTCACCCCAAGACAACAACCTATCTGATATTGGATAAATATATAATCTCATTTTAAAAATATTTTCATATTTGTCATATTGTGCAAAAAATTCAAACCAAAAAGGGAAAAAATGAGAAAATAAAACAAACAAAAACAAAAAGGTTAAATTTTTATACTTCCATCCATATTCATTCTCTGTAGTTCTCTCTCTGGAAGTGATTGTCATTTTCCATACCAAATATATTGGAATTGCCTTGAATCACCATATTATTGAGAAGAGTCAGGTAGATCATAGATAATCATCACATAATCTTGTTATAACTCTGTACAATGTCCCTATGATTCTGCTAAGCCTTTTTTTCTGCTTCATTAATCCATACATTCATTCTACATCCATTTCATAAGACATCTGCAACATATAAAGCCCAGTGCAATGTTCAATCTAGATGTTTTTCCTACCTGCTTTTCCTTATTCCTACCTAAAAGAAATTAGAGATTGGACTTTAGAAAGCAAAATAGAAACCAAATCTCATAAATGACTATGGGGTTATTGTACATGGTTCATTTGTTTATAGCTTATGTAAGAGACTTCCTTATGTAATGAAGAATACTTTAAGGGATTCTCTAATCCTTGATTCAGAGCTTTCATACAGTAAACCTGGGACAATGAATATTTTTATTCCTGATTTTTAGGTATTCAGAATAAAATTTGATTCAAAATGCAAAGCAAGAGCGACATATATCTAAAGACATATGCAATATCTAAAGCCACTTCTCATCATGTGTATAAGGGTCTTTTGGTAAAGGTCTTATCCCATAGATTTGGTCCTAAGGCTTGCTGCTCATTGAAGAGGTCTAATGAATCCTCTTTCCCTTCCTGCCCTATCTTCCTCCCTCCATCCTCTCACCTCTTACAAACACACACACACACACACACACACACACACACACACACACAAGTTTCACTGATACCCTCAATAAGTCTCCATATAAGGCTTCTTAATTTCTAGTTCCTAATGTTTTTCCTTCCTTCTGGAATTTTTACAACATATTGTAATATACCTTTTTGCAACTGCCACCTGTTGCTCCTATGATCAAAGAGAGCAGTATTTTTTCCCCTCCTTCAAGTGACATATTTGAAAACAGTTATAATATCCTACTTGAATCTTCTCAAGACAAACATCCCTAGTTACTTCAAATTAATTTTCCTAGGATATGGAATCCAGTCCCTTTACCATGCTGATTTCCCTACTCTGAACACTCTACAGAGGGTTAATAGTTCTCTTCCCACACAACTACGAGGTTACCTGAATAATGTCCCAAGAATGTGTGATGGCCCTGTGATATTCAATATTTTAAAAGGATATGAGATTTTATTCATTGTAAATTTTGTCTTTTTTGTTAGACTTTAAAAGGGACACATGGGACTAATGCAAAACCAGGTAACAATGGAACAGACTAAAAGGGAAGAGACTCAAGGGGCAAAATGTTTCCTATATCAGTGTACAAACATGTGTCACTTATTGTATGTTTTTCATCTACTTGACATATAAAATACATTTAGCAATAGTTTGTAGTTAATATTTGTAAGGTGCTTCGTAAAGTGACTAACATATAATAAGTACATAATAAATGTTTGTTCCCTTTCTATCTCTGATTCTTCTCAAAAGCATGTCTAAGTAATGCACAATTCAAAAATTTATCCTTTAATATTTGTTATTTTAACAAATGAATAAAATTGTCAAGAGGGAAGTTACATCATCCTAACCTATCTTCAGATTTAGAACCAGAGGTAACAAGATCTCACAAGTAAAAGAACTGAAATTTCATTTTGGACACAATCCCACAATCCAGGGTTCTTTAACTATACTTACTGCCTTTAAATGTGGGTCTTGGTAAGGATTTGCCTCTCTCAGGATGTAATTTCAGAGTTACATTAGGAAGGACTACTATCCCTATGTGCAAAAATGTTTGTGGCAACCCATTTTGTAGTGGCTAGAAACTGGAAATTAAAAGGATGCCCATCAATTGAAGAATGGCTGAATAAATTATGGTATGTAAATGTTATGGAATATTATTATTTTGTAAGAAATGACCAACAGGATGACTTCAGAGAGGCATGGGGAGATTTACATAAATTGATGCTCAGTGAAATAAGCAGAACCAGGAGATCATTATACACGGCAACAAGATTATATAATAATTAGCTCTGATGGATGTGGCTCTCTTCAACAATGAGATTATTCAAACCAATTCCAATTGTTTAGTAAAGAAAAGAATCAGCTACACCCAGAGAATGAAATATGGGAAATAAGTGTGGACCACAACATATCATTTCCACTCTTTCTGTTATTGTTTGCTTGCATTTTTGTTTTCCTTTTCAGGTTTTTTTCTTTCTTTCTAGAGCCAATTTTTCTTGTGCAGCAAGATAACTGTATAAATATGTATACATATATTGAATTTAACATATACTTTAACATATTTAACATGATTTGGACTACCTGCCATCTAAGGGAGGGGTTGGGGGAAAGGAGGGGAAAAGTTGTAACAGAAGGTTTTGCAAAGCTCAATGTTGAACAATTACCCAAGCATATGTTTTAAGTAAGAAGCTATAATAATAAAATAAAAAGGACCCCTATATCTTAAAATATCTTTTTAAACTGAGTTTAAAATTTATTCTTGTTACTTAAAATTATATTTCCTTTAGAATGTGAATAAGATTACCAGAATAAAGAGCAAATATAATGAAAAGAGTACTGATTTGGGAATCAGAAGTAGATTTAAATATGACTATAAAGTATAAAATACAATGGAGGAAGTTCTGATTTGGGAGCTAGAAATGGAACTGAGGCTTTCCTCCACTTTCCTTTTGTAAGCCTCAGCTATCTCATTTGTAAAATGAGGATAATAATATTTCACCATGTATCTCAGGATTAGTTTTAGAATTACATGTAATAATGGTTATCTATTGTACTTTTTTTAACCATAAAGAATTATAATAAATATCAATTATTGTTATTTATTCCTGAGTGTGAATGAATTTATCCAATCTTTTCCTAAGAATAAATTTTAATGCTAAATGGGAGTGATCATGAAAATGCTTATCATATGAGAAGAGAAAGGTTAAAAAGTAAAAGATATTTATTAGAGAATTGGATACAGAAAAGAAGATTTGATGCATCTGGTGAAAAACCTGTAGGTTTGTTGAGAACTAGCCCTGGCAACATGATTACCACTTGTCCAAGCAATTCTGGATAAAGCTTAATCAAGCTTCAACCCTGACAAAGATGTACATCTGGGGCAAAGGAGCAATTAATTACTTGTCTGTGCCTAAGGGTACATGTACATGCAAAGCACCTGAGCACAAATTATCTTTTTACTGTGGAGGGAGAATAAAAAAAAAAAGCAGGGGCATTATGGACTATATCTCTCTGCTGAGTCGTATCTCTACAGAGCCCTCTAAGTACATTCCCAAGAATTTCTTATATTCCATCAGGAGGAGCAAGTAAGTCTTGGTTGTCAGTTCAGTCATAGTATACCTGCCTGTCAGCTTAAAGAGGTGTATCACTCATGTAACCAGTTGTGAAGTGGATAAAAAAAAAAGAAAGAAAGAAAATGTTGTTTTACTCTAGAACAGTTCACAAAGAGATCAGGAAGGGGGTAAAACACAAAACAATGATGTAATTATGGTATAAAATCAAATGTTAATCTTGTTGCATAAATTCCTAGGATGTAGAAGTACAGGAAAAAGAAAAAAATAATGTGGGACTGAATAGGTAGGTGGAGAAGTCTGTGAAAGATTTAGGGTTAATCTAGGGTTTCTGGCACAAGGAATTGGGTCTGAATAGAATCAAAGATTTTTTGAGCTGAAATGGATTTGAGAGATACTTTTCGCTCAACCCTGTCATCTCACAGGAAAGAAAAAATGACATTCAGAAAAGTGAAATTACTTGTAAAGCTCATACTGTTAGTCAGTAGAAGAATCACATTCAAACCTCGGTCTGGGTTATGGGAACAGGAAACAGCAATTCAGCTGAATATATTGGTGAAAAGACATTTAATGGGTTTTTGTGGAAAGTATTTTTTTTTACTTTATATGCATGTTACAAACTGAATCACAATGATTCTGACCGCAAGAAAGGCTTCAAGGATTAGAAAGTATGCACACACATACACATCTATATATGTACAGTATGTTTTTATATTCATACACATACATATAATATATTTGTGTTTATAAACACATGTATACATGTGGGTCTGTGGAATATTTTAAGAAACAGAAATATTGAAAAGTGAAAATAAAGTGCAAATTAATTTTGGTGTAAAAAGAGATGCTATATTTCATGAGCTCATAGAATCCACCTTGGTTTCCAAAAGGACAGATTCTACAAAGATGTTGTATAGAATCAAAAACCAACTCATAAGACTTGGGAAAAAATACCCACTGGCATTCCCCTTGCATTAAAAAAAGGCAGTAAATGTTGGTTAATTCCAGTGTTCAAATTTACAGACATTATAAATATATAGGACAAAAAGTACAATGCTATTGGAAAGCACCAAATAGCTGCTGCCTAGATTGGTATTGAACTTAACAAACAGGTTTATAACAGGGAAAGTAAGAAAATTGAATATCACACTTTGGTATAAGAATAGCATGAAGAGTCCCACATTTGAAAAACATAATTTTATTATTTATCTCAAAGATTGTCACAAATAAATATGTTGCACCTAGTTCAATATTAATAACCTATATTAATAGATATAGATATGTATCAATTTATCTATATCTATGTATCTATACATGTATCTACATTGTCTAAAACTTACCCACACTATTTTGAAAATTCATAATTTTCTGCATGTCCTTGCCTTATTCTCACACTACAGAATGGAGATTTGTTTTCTCCTACATGTTTCTAGATATTTAGGAGTCAAAGAGAGATGAGTATTATTTTAAACGATGTCAGAATACTGTCCATTTGGGTTGTAGTCTTCTGTGAAATTGAATTTCTAGAATTTGTTCTTCTGGCATTCACTCTTTTTTTTTCATTTTCTTTTTTTTTAATTTAATTTTAATGGTATATTTTTTTCCAATTACATGTAAATGTTTTTCAACATTCATTTTAGCAAGATTTTGAGTTTCATTTTGTTCCTCCCTGACTCCCTTACCTCCTCCCTCCCCATGCTAGCAAAAAATGATATAGATTACACATATACATTCATTTTAAGCATAGTTCCATACAAGTCAGATTGAAAAAAAAATCAGAACAAAAGGGAAAAACTATGAGAATGAAAAACAAAAGAAAAGGGAAAAAAGGTTAAAATAGTATGTTTCCTTCTGCATTCAATTTCCATAGTTCTTTCTTTAGATGCAGATAAAATTTGCCATCCAAAGTTTAGTGGAATTGCTTTGTATTACTATATTGCTGAAAGGACTAAGTCTGTCATAGCTGGTCATCACACAATATTGATGTCGCTATGTACAATATTTTTCTTGTTCTGTTCACTTCATTCAGCACCAGTTCATGAAGTCTTTCCAGATTTTTCTGAAATTATTGTGTTCATCATTTCTTATAGAATAATATTCCATTTATTCATATCCCATGCACAGTATGCATGCATATAAAACTGTGTGGACAACTTATAATTCTTTGAGTATGGTTACAAATTGCTCTCTAGAATGATTGAATCAGTTTAGAAACCTACCAACATGCATTAGTATCTGAGTTTTCCCACATCCCCTTCAACATTATCATTATCTTTTCTTGTCATCTTAACCAATCTAAGATATTTGAGCTCTGATACCTCAGATCTTTTTTAATTTGCAGTTCTCTAATCTGTAGTGTCCAAACTAGCTCACTATAGGATCTCAGTACCAGCTGGAATCCTTGATCATAGGAGAGGAGTGAAGGGGCAAAACCCATGTGGGTGGTCAAACATGGCATTTATTTATTTCAAATTCTCTCAGCCTTAAATACCCTAGTACACTTGCTTCACTATAACACACTGCACATACACTAACTATATTAGGCATGCACCAACTGTACGATACTGTGTATGAGGGGCTACAGAAGCAACTTGCTATTGTTGTATAGATGTCTCCTTGCTATATGTTAGTATTTCTGCTTCACAGGTTATCATATCTCCTGACTTCTCTGGAAGGCCAAGACATTCCCAAGGGAGATGGAGTGCCAAACCAGACATTGTCAGCAGGTTCCCTGGCTGGGCTAGAGGGTCTTATACCTCACCAAGAGATCCCCCACTACCTGTGGCCCTCTACACTAATCAATAGTGATTTAGAGCTTTTTTTTTCCAGAATACAACAAAGATTTATTTAGATGATTTTAATTTCTTCAGCTGAAAATTGCCTGTTTGTATTCTTTGACCAATTATCAGTTGGGGAATGACTTGCATTGTTATAAATTTGACTCAGTTCTCATATATTTTTGAAATGAGGCCTTTATTAGAAACACTGGCTATAAAAATTGTATCCCAGCTTTCTGCTTCCATTTTAATTTTGGCTGCATTAGTTTTATTTTTGCAAAACATTTCTAATAATGTAATCAAGGTGATCTGTTTTGCATTTCATAATGTTCTCTAGTTCTTATTTGGTGAGATCTTCTAAGTCTCACTTTGATCATCCACAATATTCTAGTTCTGCTTTCTTCAAAGAGTTACTGTCAATAAGTATTTATTAAATATCTACTGTGTGCCAGAAACTGAAAGGAAATTATTTTTGTAAACTCTAAAATGCTGTAGAAATATAAATTTATGTTTCTAAATTTTGTATGAAAATCAAGTCTAAAATCCTGGGTTTCACAGCAAAACCAGATGAGTTAATTATGTCCATTGCAATGAATTGTGTGGAGTCCCACTGCTAACAACTAGGTTCCTGGAACATTCTTAAATTTCACCATCCATTCAAGCACCTCTTCTTTCCTTTATATTGATCAGAATTAGTTATAGCAATGCAAAAAAATTAAATTTTATTTTAAAATTTATTTAAAATGGAATGCAAACTACATAAGAGATAAGCATATTTTGAGTATAGTTTAAATTTGCTCTCTAGAATGGTTGAATCAGTTTAAAAACCCACCAACACGCATCATTGTCTGGGTTTTCCTACATAGATACAAACATACATTTACTGATTTCCACAATGACTTTTCATGGCCTGAAACTTACCAGAAGAATGGACAAAATTTGATTTTTCAAGTCTACTATCTGGACACTTCCAAAGCTGCCATAAAAGCCTGGTGGTGGTGGAGCATTTTTAGCAGACCACTGAGTACAATGTTTTATCATTACAAAGATCAGGTTATTTGGCAACTCCAGGATATAATTTTACAGTCAGTCAATAAGGCCCTGATGAGATCTCCTCAATTATGGCTCTGGAGAGCATTGTTGTCAAGAAAAGGAATCTCAGGGTGCCCATCAATTCTTTTCAATATCCTGCCTTTATTCTCTACCACTTCTACTCTCTATCTCTCTATGACATAGCACTTCTCTCTTTTCTTCCCCTCTGTCTCTCCCACTCTTTCTCTTCCCAAAACTTTGAGCTTCCTTGGCAGAATTTGTACACAATAGTAACCATGTCCATACCCACATACCTTGAGCAGCTACTTCAGTAGGCACATGAGTAAAAAACTCAGGTAGGAAAAGAGTGATAAGCTGCCTCTCTATTAACAAAAAAATATTTTATTTACTAATTGTACATCATCCAAATTACTGGATAAGATTTTTCCAGGAAGCAAAGATTAAGATTCTGATAATATATTAGCATAAATGTAATTTTCCTCACCAATTTTCTTTCCCTCCAGGGATTTTGCTAATATTTGTTACTTATATGCTACAATAACATTAACTCTAATTAATAGGTTTTGTTTATTTATTCATTCTTCCCTACCTGATAATTTTATCATACCACATAAACAATGATCCAGGGCAAATTTCTGTAGTGTTTCACAGATGCAAAATGAGTATTCTTTGTGAAAGTGAGATGAATATGAAAATCCTTCATCTTCACTTAGTCAAATTTGTTGCACTGTATAGTTGCTTATAGGACTTTTAACATGGTTCTAGCTGTTGAATGCATGTTCATTATCTATTCCTGATTATGAATGCACAGATTTGTATCAGCAGACATTAAAATAATACATTTGTGATGAGGAAATGCTTCTTAATGAAGAACATTAAGAAACAATTATGTAATGCTAGCAAAGAAAGATACAGTAAAAAAAAATCATGCAAACAACTCTCATTTAGAAGTCTGAGGGGGGCATTTCTTAGATTGGCTAAGATGACAGAAAAAGAAAATGATAAATGTTGGAAGGGATATGGGAAAAATGGGTTACTAATGCATTGTTGGTTGAGTTGTAAAATTATCCAATCATTCTGGATGGAAATATGGAACTATGCCTAATAAAACTGTGCATACCATTTGACACAGCAGTGCCATCATTGGGTCTGTATCCTAAGAAAATCATAAAGGAGGGAAAAGAACTCAAAGAATTGGAAAATGAGTAGATGCCCATCAATTGGGAATGGATGAACAAGTTGTGGTATATAAAGGTCATGGAATATTATTGTTCTATAAAAAATTATGAACAAGCTGATTTTAGAAAGGCCTGGAAAGATTTATATGAACTGATGCTGAGCAAAACAAGCAGAGCCTGGAATACATTGTACACAATAACAGCAAGAATGTGCCATGATCAAATATGAAAGACTTGGTTCTTCTGAGTGATTCAGTGATCTAAAGCAATCCCAATAGACTTTGGACAGAAAGTACTATTTGCATCCAGGAAAAGAACTAAGGAGACTGAATGTAAATCCATATGTGCTATGTTCACTTCTTTTTTCTGTTTTTTTTTTTTTTTCTCCCAGGGTTTTTCCCTTTTCCTCTGATTTTTCTCTAACAACATTTTTCATAAAGTAATGTGTATTAAAAATAAAAAAAATCCAAAAAAACAAAAAAGAATAAGAAGCCTGAGGGGAAAAAGAAATGAGTCTAATCAAGTGAGGCCTACTTTATCAAATGAAATAAATGAAAAACAAGAATCTATAAATCACATATATTGCAGTGATTTCACTTAGCAAAGGATTCATCATTATGATTCCTTTAAATAAGCAGTTCCTCTTGACATTTCTGAATTCAATAATAAATAAATTTATAAATGATCCTTAGCAAAATATTGTCTGTTGGAATCCTAGTGTCAACTCAACTTGGATGAAAACTCAAGGGTGATGTCAGAATCCTGGTGTTAACTCAATAGAATTGATACAGTGCTTATTGGTTCACACCTTAGAGAGAATCCTTACAAGTTGATAAGTTGCTAATACTGATGGAAACAATGCTTGTGTTCATACCTTTAGAGAGATCATAAGTATCTAAGTACTCAATGGAATTCACACATTTGGGAGAGTTCAGGGTTTAGAAAGAAACCCTGAATTCACACCTCCCTTAGGGCCAGAGAGCACTCTGGGAGATAACCCAGAATCCCTCTCCCTCCAGAAGGCGGAGTTAACCTTTGTATATATATCTTTGTATATAACCTTGTGTATATATATCACATATATACAGGGAGCTCTTGGAGCTTGGGGAGTTTTTCTTGAGAGAGTTTACTTGGGAGCATTCCCAGGAGTCGGAGAGGAGCACTCTGGGAGAAAGCCCAGAAGCCCTATCTTCTAGGCAAGAGAGATTCATCGTATCTTCTACCTTGGTGCTTGCTGGAGGCTGAAGAAAGCAGAGGCTTCAGAAGCCAAGGACAAAGCTGCAAAAGCTCAAGCAGAGAGATAGGTGATCTTTTATTGTTTTCTTCAATATAGCACCAGTTAGCTCAGAGACCTATCTCTTTTAGACATTAATGGGTTTGGGAAGAAGATAGAAATTTTCAACATTAGGTATATGATAACTTTGGTGATATGGGAAGGACAGAGAACAGTATTGTCAAGTCAACAAACATTTATTAAGGAGTAACTATGGTCCAAGTGTTGTGGTACTCCATTAGAATAAGAAGAAAGGTGAAAACTGTTCCTGCAATCAAGGAGTTAACAATCTAATATATCTTAGGTGTAGACCTTATAAAATCATATTGGGGTTCAGGCTTGTTTAAAGATGTCAAAGTTACTTAGAAATATGGAGAGCATTGATGCCAAAATAGTGCTCCTTCTTTAGCCTATTTTTTCCTAATAGGTTATATAGAATTAGAATTAATTGTTCTTTAAATAATTTGTATAATTCATTTGTAAATTCTGGATTTTTTTTCTTAAGGAGTTCATTGATAGCTTGTTCAATTTCTTTTTTTCAAAAATGGGATTATTTAATATTTCTTCTTCTGTTAATCTGGGCAATACATGTTTGTACAAATATTGATCCATTTTGATTAGCATACAGTTAAGAAAAGTATATCCTAATTATTGGTTTAATTTTGTTTTTATTGGTAGTAAGTTTACCCTTTTCATTTTTGCTCTTGGTAATTTGTTTTTTTTTTATTTCCTTTTTTCTAATCAAATTAACCAAAGTTTGAATATTTTTTTATAAAACCAACTCAGTTTTTTTTAATATTTATTAATTAGTTCAATAGTTTTCTCAGTTTCAATTTTATTAATCTCTCCTTTGAGTTTCAGAATTTCTAATTTGGTATTTAATTGGAGGATTTTAATTTGTTCTTTTACTGGCTTTTTTATTTGCATGCTCAATTCATTGTTCTTGACCTTCTCTTTTTTTAATTTTATTTATGTAGCTATTTAGAGATATAAAATTTCTCCCAAGAACTGCTTTCACTGCATCCCATAAATTTTAGTGTGTTGTCTCATTATTGTCATTCTCTTGGATAAAATTGACTGTTTCTAAGATTTGTTGTTTGACTTACCCATTCTTTAGAATTAAATTATTTGATTTTTAATTGGTTTTTAGTCTATCTTTCCCTGTTCCTTTACTGAATATAATTTTATTATATCATGATATGAAAAGGAAGCATTTACTATTTCTGCCTTCCTACATTTGATTGTGAAGTTTTCATTCCCCCAGATGTGTCAGTTTTTGTGTACATTCCATCTACTCTGAGAAAAAAAGGTGTTCCTTTCTGTTTCTATTCAGTTTTTCCCCAGACATCTATCATATATCTAAGTTTTCTAGGGTTCTTCTAACTTGCCAAGTTTCTTTCTTGTTTATTATATAGTTAGATTTGTCTGATTCTGAGAGAGGGGGATTAAAGTCACCCACTAATATAGTTTTGCTCTTTATTTTTTCTTATACTTGGCTCAACTTTTTCTCTAAGTATTTGGAGTTCAAATAATGACAAGTGTTGGTGAGATTATGGAAAAACTGGGACACTAATACATTGGTGGAGTTGTGAATTGATCCAATCATTCTGCAGACCACTTTGGAACCATTCCCAAAGGGCTATCAAACATACCCTTTGACCCAGCAGTGTTTTGGGTCTGGATCCTAAAGAGATCATTAAAAAGGGAAAAAAAACCCCTATATGTGCAAAAATGTTTGTATTAGCCCTTTTTGTGGTGTCAAGAAATGGGAAACTAAGTGTTTGCCCATCAGTTATGGAATGACTGAATACATTATGATACATAAATGTTATGGAATATTGCTCTATTAGAAACAATCAGCTGGATGATTTCAGAAAGGCCAGGAAAGTTATATTAACTGATGCTAAATAAAGTGAGTAGAACCAAGAGAACATCTTACACAGTAACAACAACATTATGTGATCAACTCTGATGAATGTGTCTTTTTTCAACAGTGAGGTGATTCAGGTCAATTCCAAAAATTTGTGAATGAGGGAACCATCTGCCTCCAGAAAGAGAAGTATGGAGACTGAATGTGTATGATAACATAGTATTTTTGCCTTTTTTATTATTGTTTTTTTCTTTCTCATTTTTTTCTTTTTGATGTAATATTTCTTATGCAACATGATAAATGTGTAAATACATATAAAAGAATTACACATGTTTAACCTATATTGGGATTTTTTGCTATTTAGGGGAGGAAGTGGGAGGAAGGAAGGGAGAAAAAAAATTAGAACACAAGGTTTTGGAAAGGTAAATATTGAAAAATAGCTGCATATATTTTGAAAATAAAAAGCTATTATTTTTAAAAATTTAAATAAAAAATCAATATAAAAAAGAGTTTGAATTAAAAGAAAAGAATTTAAATTCATTTACAACCACACCCTCCATCCATGTATGCCTCTTCTAACTGACATAATAACAGATATAGTCTCAAAAGTTATAGATACATTTTCCCAACTAGGAATGTAAATAGTTTAACCTTTAAATAGTATCTATTTGGCAAGATGGCAGAGAGGGGCATACATCTGCTTAGGCTCCGCGTTTTCTCTCAGAATTCATTGTATGACAAGCCTCAAAATTAATGCTTGACTTAAAAAAAAAAAGAACCCACAAATAATTACCAAGAGAAAACATCCTTGAAATTTGCCAGGAAAGGTCTGTTTTTCCTCAAGGGTGGGGAAGGTTTTAGATCAGGAGCAGGCTGAGGGCAGGCAGTGGCAGCAAAAGCACAGCAGGCAGCTCACAGCTGAGCAGACCGGAGTGGGGTGGGGTGTGAACTCAGCTGTCTCTGCAGGGAGAGCTTTACTAAAGTATTGGATACTTTGCCATGGCAGCAAGCTAGTAGACAAGCAGAGAAGCCAAAAATACAGGGGTTGTTAAATACAACTCCTAACACCTAGAGTCTCTCAGGACCTGGCAAACCCCTTACAGTGTCTCAGCACACTCTCAGAGTCTCAGAGTGCAGGCTCAGCACAACCATTGCTGTCCTGCTACTGCCTGGCTGCTGCCCCACCAAAGTCTATAGAGGAAGCTCGGTAACAACCCCCTCACCCACCCCACCCCCCCAAAAAAAGAGTACATTTTTTCCCACTAGTTTGTCTTCTTTGATTCTTCCCTGACAAAATGAGCAAAAAATTTAAACAGACCTCAACTATTGATAGCTTCTATACAGATAGAAAGATGACTTTAAATCCTGAGGAGACTAAAAACAGATTATCTACAGATGAATCCCCAAAGGAGGATATCATCTGGTCCTCAGCACAGATGAATGTCATAGAAGAAATTAAAAAGGCTCTCACAACAGAGCTAGAAGAAAAATGGGAAAATGAAAGGGAGGCTTGGCAAGAGAGTCTGGAGAAGCCGTCCCACTCATTTAAAGACAGAGTGGATAAAGAAATCAAATCCTTGAAAAATAGAATTAGTGAACTGGAAAAAGAAAATAGCTCTCAAAAAAATAAAATTGGCGAAGTGGAAAAAAATTCCATAGAATAAAACAACACACTTAAAAACTCAATTGGAAAATTAGAAAAAGATATTAAAAAAAGTGAGTGAAGAAAATACTTCACTGAAAATCAGAATCGAACAAATGGAATTGAATGACTTGAGGAGACAAAAAGAATCAGTCAAGCAAAACCCAAAAAAATGAACCAATGGAAAAAAAAAAAGTCAAACACCTTCTTGGAAAAACAACAGACCTGGAAAATAGATCTAGGAGAGACAATCTGATAATAATTGGACTCCCTGAAAAATATGATGAAAAGAAGAGCCTGGACACTATTTTCCAGGAACTTATCAAAGAAAACTGCCCAGAAGTCATAGAAACAGAGGGTAAAATAGACATTGAAAGAATTCATCGATCACCTACTGAAAGGGATCCTAAAATCAAAACACCAAGAAATATAGTGGCCAAATGCCAGAACTATCAGACAAAGGAAAAAATACTGGAAGCTGCTAGAAAAAATCAATTCAAATATAGAGGAGCCACAATAAAGATTACCCAGGATCTAGCAGCATCCACATTAAAGCATCGAAGGGCCTGGAATATGATATTCTGTAAGGCTAAGGAACTTGGTGTGCAACCAAAAATAAGTTACCCAGCCAAAATGAACATCTTTTTCCAGGGAAGAAGATGGAGCTTCAAAAAAATAAGTGAATTTCACCTATTTTTGATGAAAAAAACAGAACTTAACAAAAAGTTCGACCTACAAATATAGAACTCAAGAGAAACCTAAAAAGGTAAAAAGAAATCTTGGGAACTATATTTCTGCTATAAAGATATATAAAGAATACATATATACCTTGTTCTAGAAACTAGAGGTGGAAAGGAAATTGTACCAGAAAAAGGGTAAAGTGGGGGTACTTCATCTCAGGAAGAGGCAAAGAAAACATATTATATCTGAGAGAAAGAATGGAGGGGGATGGATATAGTTTGTATCTTACTGCCATGAGAATTGGTTAAAAGAGGAAAAAATGTATATATATTTGATTTATGGTGAAACTTCTCCCACCTCATTGAAAAGTGGGAAGGGAAAAGTGAAAAGGGAAGGAATAAGCTAAGTAGAAGGGAATACAGAAATTGTGAGGAAAAGGAGTAAGATAGGGGGAGGAATTTTAAGGTGAGGAGGGATACTTAAAAGGAGAGCTGTGAGAAGCAAGAGGTGCTCACAAGTTTAATACTGGGAAGAGAGATAAGGGGGAAGAAAGGGGGAACAGCATAAACAGGGGTTAGTTAACAAGATGGCAAGCAATACAGAATTGGTAATTTTAACCATAAATGTGAAACTCCCCCATAAAGAGGAAGTGATTAGCAGAATGGATTAAAAGCCAGAATCCTACAATATGTTGTTTACAGGAAACACACCAGAAGCAGGGAGATACATGCAGAGTAAAGGTAAAAAGCTGCAGCAAAATCTGCTATGTTCAGGTAAAGTAAAAAAAAGCAGGGGTAGTCATCCTGATCTCATATCAAGCAAAAACAAAAATTGATCTAATTAAAAGAGATAAGGAAGGACAGTATATCTTGCTAAATGGTAGCATAGAAAATGAAGCAATATCAATATTAAACATATATGTACCAAGGGTTGTAGCAACTAAATGCTTAAAAGAGAAATTAAGAGAGTTGCAAGAAGAAATAGACAGCATAACTATAATAGTGGGAGATATCAACCTTGCACTCTCAGAATTAGATAAATCAAACCACAAAATAAATTATAATAGTGGGAGATATCAACCTTGCACTCTCAGAATTAGATAAATCAAACCACAAAATAAATAAGAAAGAAGTCAAAGAGGTAAATAGAATACTAGAAAAGTTAGATATGATAGATTTCTGGAGAAAACGAAATGGAGACAGAAAGAAGTACATTTTCTTTTCTTTTTTTTTTATTTTTTTATTTTTTTTATTTTTTTTTTTTAAATTTAATAGCCTTTTATTTACAGGATATATACATGGGTAACTTTACAGCATTAACAATTGCCAAACCTCTTGTTCCAATTTTTCACCTCTTACCCCCCCACCCCCTCCCCTAAATGGCAGGATGATCAGTAGATGTTAAATATATTAAAAAAACTTAGTAAATATAATGACAAAAATTATTTTTTACAAAAAGAATCGACTTGAATTATTTACAATTAGTTTGGAAGGAAATCAAAATGGGGTTATAAAATAGGATTGGGAATTCAATGTAATGGTTTTAGTCATCCCCAGAGTTCCTGGGATAGTGGTTCGTTATTACGTCCATTGAAATGATTTGGTTGATTTTTTGGGAGGATCCTATCCATCAGAACTGGTCATCTTAGTATTGTTGTTAAGATATAATGATTCCTGGTCCTGCCTTTACCACATCGTTGTAATTCCCAGGCCTTTCTGAAATCATCCTGTTGGCTTTCAGAACAGTAATATTCCATAATTTTCATATACCACAATTTATTAGCATTTCCAACTGATAATCCATTCAGTTTAAAGTTTCTAGCCACACAAAAAGGGCTGCACAAACACGTGCACAACAGGTCCCTTTCCTTCTTTATAATCTTTTATATAATCCCAGTAGAAAATGCTGGACAAAGGGTATGCACAGTTTGATAACTTTTTGAGCAAGTTCCAAACTACTTCCAAAATGGTTACGTCACAACTCCACCAACAATGAATCAATGTCCCGTTTTCCCACATCCCTCCAACAATCATCAATTTTTCCCGTCATTTACCAACTGACAGGTTAGGGATCTTAGAGTTGTCTTAATTTGCATTTCTGATTAATAAACTTGAGCATTCTACTAGAAAAGTTTAATTTCTTCATCTGAGAATTGTCTGTTCATATCCTTTACCATTTTTCAATTGAGAATGGCTTGATTTTTATAAATTGGTTAATTTTCATATTTTTGGAAATGAGGTTTATCGAACCTTTGACTATAAAAAATATTTTCCCATTTATTGCTTCCTTCTAATCTTGTCTATTAGTTTTGTTTGTACAAAACTTTTAGTTTGGTATTCTTTTCTATTTTGTGATGGGAATGATTCTATTTGCTTTGGTCATAAAGACCTTCCCTTCCACAGGTCGAGATGTAAACATCCATGTCTTCCTTTAATGATTTTTTTTTACCTGGTTGAACCCTTTTGACCTTATTTGGTGTGGCGTTTTAATGGATTTCCCTCAGTTTTGTTTTTAGTTTCCTTTTTCCCCAATTTTTATCCAGTGTTCTTTCCCAAAAGGGGATTTTTTGTCAAAGACTAGGTTGCAATTTTGTTGTTTTTTCCTTGAACCTACTTTTCCACTGTCCTAACTACTTGCCTCCTAGTTTTGGTAACTCTTTAATATAATTTTAGATTGGCAGAAGCCACCATCTTTTTTTTTTTTCTTAATTTTGAAATTTTGATTTTGTTTTTCCATAGGAATTTTTGTTTTTTTTTTGGTTTAAAAAAGTTTTTTGTTAAAAGGCCAAAATAGTTAATTTAGGGGTTTTGCATTTTTTTATATTTGTGTTAAAGGTTTTTTTTTTCCAATTGGTTAGGGGATCAAAGATTTTCGTGAAAAGGGCGTAATTTGCTATAAAGTTTTGTTTTCCCTCATAGATTCCTAAATTTTTATTTTCAGTAGTTTAAAAGGAATTTCTTTTGTTTGTGTTATTTTGTTGTGATTTGAATGTTGGTGATTATGGGGGTTTTTTTTTAAACCGTTTGTAAAGTTTGGGTTTTTTTCCCTTTGGAGAATCTCGGGGTTTCTAATAAATCTGTATCGGCAAAAGGTAATTTGGCTTCCTAATTCTATTCTTTTCCTTTAATTTTTTCACCTTTTGCATGTGGTTTTAAATATTTTAAATAGTAACGGTGTAGTGGGCCTTTTTTTCCCCCTCTTTTGGTTTGGTGTTTTGTCTCCATTCTTGTGCTTCTTGGTTTTAAATAGATGTGTTGTTTTTTGGAAAGTCCATTTTTTTGTTTTTTTTGGAATGGATGTTGGATTTTCAAGTTTTTTAATTGGATGATTATATGGTTTTTGTTTTTTTATTAAATTTGGAATTTATTGTGTTTTCCTTTTAAAGCCCTTTATTTTTTTAAATTACTTGTCTGTTTTTTGGAGATGTTTTTTGGCTTTTTTAAAATCTTATTTAAGTTTTTTAGGGGTTTCATTGGGTTGGTTATAATTTTCTTTTGTTTTAGTACCTGGTTTGGATGTATTGTCTGTGTTATAAAATGAATTTGGGGGGCTTTCTTCCCTTTTTTTAAATTTTTCATTGGGCTTTTCTTTAAATGTTTGGTAAAATTTGTAAACCATTGTCCGGGGTTTTTTTGGAGTTTTTAATTTTTTATTTCTTTCTGAAAATGGGGGACTTTCCAAAATTTTTTCCCTCTGTTAACTGGGGTTATATTTTGGAGGTGTCCCAATTTTTGGTTTTTTTTAAATTTATTTTTAAAGTTGGCTAATTTTTATTTTTTAATTTCTTTTTGGAAAGTTCTCCTTTTTCTTTTTGACAAATCTTTTTTTCCTTCCTTTTTTCAATAGTTTTTCCGGGTTTTTTTTTTTGGTTTTATGAACCAATTTTTGTTTTTTAAAGTTAATAGATTTTTTTTGGCTTTTTTAATTTTTTTTTTTTTTAAATTTAAATTTTATTTTTTTTTTTAATTTGTTTTTTTTTTTATTTAAATTTTTCTTTTTTTGGTTTTTTTCTTTTTAAATATTTTTTTTCCCTTTTGGCATAAAAGGGTTTAAGAATTTTTTTTAAATAAATTTGGCCCCCTTTTTTTGAGTTTTACTTTTGGAAAAGTTGTGTGAGTAGTTGAAAGTTTCATTTTGTTTTTTTTAATTTTGTTTAGAAATTTGGTTTTTTTGTGGGAAGTGGGGTTTTTTATTCCTTCATTTTTCCAAAGTTTACCTATTTTTCTATTTGGCCCTTATTTGTTTTTTATTTGCAATTTTGGAGGGGGGCCCAATTTGGTTTTTTTTTTGTTTTAAAGGGTTTTTCCATTGTTTATTTTTTTATTTTTTTTTTTCCCTTTTGGTTTTTTTTTTTTTTTTTTTTCTGGAGATGGGTTTGTTTTTTTTTCCCGGAAAAAACCAAATGGGAAATTTGCCCATTTGGGGGTTTTTTTACCAGTTCAGCCTTCTGGGGGAAAATTTGTTTTTAAAATGTTTGTTTTGAGGTTTTTCTTTTTCTTAATTTTTTTTTTTTTTTTGAATTATTTTTTTTTTTTGGTTTTTTTTTTTAATTTTTTTGTTTTTAAAAGAGAATTTTTTTTAAATTTTTTTGGCCCTGTGGGTAAATTCAATGGCCCCCCTTTTTTTGCTCTTTGTGGGGCTTTTTTTTTTTTTCCCTTTTAAATTTTTTTGTTTACCTTTTTTGTTTTTTAATTTTTGGTTTTTTTATTTTTGTTTGGGTTTTTTGGGTAAAAGGGTTTGTTTTTTTGGCGGAATTTTTGATTTTCCCTTTAAAAATGCCATTCTGGGGATTTTGGCTACCCAATTTGTGTTTTTAAAAGCCTTTTTTTTGTAAAAATTTTGTTTATTTGGTGTTTTTTTTTTTTCTTTAAAATTTTTTTTAACGAAGTTCTGGCCCAAATTCCTTTGGGATTTATTTTTCCTTTTAAGATTTTTTATTTTTCCAAGTTTCTTTGTTTTGTTTTAGGTTTTTTTTGTTTTAAAAGTTTTAGATTACTCCCCATTTTTTTTTTTTCAGTTTCTGTTTTTTTTTTGTTTTTTTTTGCTGACTGATTCTTTGCTGTCCAAGCATCATTAGTTTAATTTTTCAGCTAATTTTTAAAAAATTTTTTCTTATTTTTTTATTTTTTCAATGTCCAATTGAGTTTTTAAATGTATTGTTTTGTCTGGAATTTTTTTTCCATTTACAATTTTTTTTTTAGTGAATTATTTTTCCAATTCAAACCTACTTTCAGTAATTTTTTTTTCCAATTCACAATTTTCTTTCCGTGATTTTTTTATTTTTAATTCACCAATTTTTCCTGGGAATTTTTAACTTTCCAACGTATTTGGGTTGTTGCCTTTTAAGGCTTCTCTTCCTTTCCCCATTTATCTTCTAACCCCTTTTGAGACTTTTTGGGTCTCTTCTAGAGAGATTATGAAAGGAGGACAAAGGATGCATTTTTTGTGTTTGAGGTCCTTCTTTCTGTGACTCCTTTTCGAAGAAGTGTAGATCGTTTCTTTTCATCTTTTTATTCATGTTTTAAAGCCTTAGGGTAGGTCCCCGCAAGGGACAGCCCCTCTGGGAGCAGGGAAAGATGTAAACCGATTTCGGGTCAGAGGTATGGGGAGGCCCGAGGAGAGTTTTCCTCCCCAACAGGAAAGGATTCAGCATCGGAGCTATCAAACTGCTTAGTAGGGCTGGGATTATCGATTCCCTAGGCAGAGACTGGGTGAAAGTGTACCGCCCCAGGCCGGAGCCCTTGGGGACTGTGGGTATTAAGCAGAGCCCAGACCCAGACCGCCCGAACCTCCCCAGGTTTCACCCAAGCAATCCCCTGGAAAGTTATGGCCCCAAGCTGAGCCCCCCACTGGTGAGATTGGGCAACCTGGCTGCGCCTCCGCCGGGCAGGATCACAACTGCCCAAGGGAAAAGCCCTTACGGGGGTTGGGCGGCCCTGAGATCGGCCACCCTCGGTTTGGACTTCCCTGAACCCCACTTCCCTGTCCCCGACCCCCTGGCCCCGAACCAACCTTTTGGACTGGATTTTCTTTCTTTCGGAGGTTCTACTTTTATCTTTACGAATTGTAGCAGTCAAACTATTTTTGAGGCTCGAATAATATTGATAAAGAGGGTAAGAGAAGAGCTTAGAAACCGTTTTCTCCCCATCTTGGCTCCCCAACATTTTCTTTTCAGCAATTCATGGAACCTATCAAAACGACCATATTAAGACATAAAAAATCAAATCAAAGGCAGAAATAGTAAATGCATCCTTTTCAGACCACAATGCAATGAAAATTACATTCAACAAAAAGCCAGAGGGAAATAGACCAAAAAATAATTGGAAACTAAATAATCTCATACTAAAAAACGATAGGGTGAAACCGCAAATCACAGACATAATTTATAACTTCATCCAAGAAAATGACAATAATGAGACATCATACCAAAATGTGTGGGATGCAACCAAAGCGGTAAATAAGGGAAATGTCATATCTCTAGATAGTGGATAAAAAAGAGAAAGAGAAGGCAAAAGAATTTTTGAAAAAGTAGAAAAGGAACAATTAAAAATCCCCACTCAAATACTAAACTTGAAATTCTAAAAATAAAAGGAGAGATCAATAAAATTGAAAGTAAAAAAATATTGAATTAATTAATAAAACTAAGAGTTGGTTCTATGAACAAGCCAAAAAAATGGACAAACCCTGAGTAAATATGATTTTAAAAAAGAAAGAAGAAAATCAAATTGTTAGTCTTAAAAATGAAAAGGAAGAACTTGCCACAAATGAAGAGTAAATTAGAGTAATAATCAGCAACTACTTTGCCCAACTTTATGCCAATAAATTCAATAACTTAAATGAAATGGAAGAATACCTTCAAAAATATAGCTTGCCCAGATTAACAGAGGAAGAAGTAAATATCCTAAACAGTCCCATTTTAGAAAAAGAAATAGAACAAGCTATTAACCAACTCCCTAAGAAAAAATCCCCAGGATTTTTTCTTGACTCATGATCCTGTTTTGGTTCCTCTGTTTTTGTTTTCTTTCTTAAATAAAGTCTTAATAAAGTCTTATTAATCTCTCCTTTAAGTCTTAAAGTCTTAAATAAAATATCAGCAAAAAGATTACAGAAAATCATCCCCAGGATAATACATTATGACTAAGTAGGATTTATACCAAGAATGCAGGGCTGGTTCAATATTAGGAAAACTATTAGCATAATTGACTATATCAATAACCAAATTAACAACAACCATATGATCATCTCAAAAGATGCAGAAAAAGCATTTGATAAAATCCAATATCTATTACTAATGAAAACACTTGAGAGGATAGGAATAAATGGACTTTTTCTTAAAATAGTCAAGAGTATATATTTAAAACAGTCAGTAAGCATCATATGCAATGGGGAAAAACTGGAACCTTTCCCAGTAAGATCTGGAGTGAAGCAAGGTTGCTCACTACCACCATTATTATTCAATATTGTATTAGAAATGCTAGCCTCGTAATAAGACCTGAGAAAGAGATTAAAGGAATTATAATAGGTAAAGAGGAAATCAAACTATCACTCTTTGCAGAAGATATGATGGTATACTTAGAGAACTCCAGAGATTCTACAACTCTGGAGTTGTAGAATAGTCACTCAAAGAATCCATTGATCACCTCTGAAAAGAAATCCCACAAGGAAAACACCAAGGAACATTGCTGCAAAATTCCAAAACTACAATCTCAAGGGAAAAATCAGTACTTTAAGCTATCAGATAAAATCAATTCAAGAATCAAAGAACAATAGTCAAGATTACCCCGGATCTCACAACATCTAAAATAAAGTATTAGAAGACCTGATATACCATATCCCAGAAAGCAAAGGACCTAGGGTTACAACTAAAAATTAACTACCCAGGAAGACTGAGCATCATCTTTCAGGGGAAGAGATGGATCATTAATGAAGTAGGAAACTTGCAATCTATTGCAAGCTATTAGAAACTATTAGAAACAATTCATAACTTTAGCAAAGTTGCAGGATACAAAATAAATCCACATAAATCCTCATCATTTTTATACATCACCAACAAAATCCAACAACAAGAGATACAAAGAGAAATTCCATTCAAAATAACTGTCGATAGCATAAACTATTTGGGAATCTTTATCTACCAAAGGAAAGTCAGGAATTATATGAGCAAAATTACAAAACAATCTTTCCACACAAATAAAGTCAGATTTAAATAATTGGAAAAATATTAAGTGCTCTTGGACAGGCTGAGTGAATATAATAAAGATGACAATACTCCCTAAAGTAATCTATTTATTTAGTACTATGCCAATCAGAATCCCAAGAAAATATTTTAATGATCTAGAAAAAATAACAACAAAATTCATATGGAAGAACAAAAGGTTGAGAATCTCAAGGGAATTAATGAAAAAAAAATCAAATGAAGGTGACCTAGCTGTACCTGATATAAAACTATATTATAAAGCAGCAGTCACCAAAACCATTTGGTATTGGCTAAGAAATAGATAAGTTGATCAATGGAATAAGTTAGGTTCAGAAGACAAAATAGTCAACTATAGCAATCTAGTGTTTGACAAACCCAAAGATCCTAACTTTTGGGCTAAAAATTCATTATTTGACAAAAACTGCTGGGGAAACTGGAAATTAGTATGGCAGAAATTAGGCAGGGACCCACACTTAACACCGTACACCAAGATAAGATCAAAATGGGTCCATGATTTAGGCATAAAGAATGCAATTATAAATAAATTAGAGGAACATAGGATAGTTTACCTCTCAGACTTATGGAGGAGGAAGAAATTTATGACCAAAGATGAACTAGAGATCATTGTTGATCACAAAATAGAAAAATTTGATTATATCAAATTAAAAAGTATTTGTACAAACAAAACTAATGCAAACAAGATTAGAAGGGAAGCAACAAACTAGGAAAACATTTTCATAGTTAAAGGTTCTGATAAAGGCCTCATTTCCAAAATATACAAAGAATTGACTCTAATTTATAAGAAATCAAGCCATTCTCCAATTGGTAAATAGTCAAAGGATATGAATAGACAATTTTCAGATGATGAAATTGAAACTATTTCCATTCATATGAAAAAGTATTCTAAATCACTATTGATCAGAGATATGCAAATTAAGACAACTCTGAGATACCACTACACTACTGTCAGATTGGCTAAGATGACAGGAAAAAATTATGATGAATGTTGGATGGGATTTGGGAAACCTGGGACACTGATGAATTGTTGGCGGAGTTGTAAACGAATCCAACCATTCTGGAGAGCAATCTGGAATTATGCCCCAAAAGTTATCAAACTGTGCATACACTTTGATCCAGCAGTGCTTCTACTGGGCTTATACTCCAAAGAGATAATAAATAAGGGAAAGGGACCTATGTGCCAAAATATTTGTGGCAGCCCTCTTTGTAGTGGCTAGAAATTGGAAAATGAATGGATGCCCATCAACTGAAGAATGGTTGGGTAAATTGTGGTATATGAATGTTATGGAATATTATTGTTCTGTAAGAAATGACCAACAGAATGAATACAAAGAGGCTAGGAGAGACTTACATGAACTGATGCTAAGTAAAATGAGCAGAACCAGGAGATAATTTTATATATCAACAACGATATTGTAAGAGGATGTATTCTGATGGATGTGGATTTCTTCGACAAAGAGAAGATCTAACTCAGTTTCAATTGATCAATGATGGACAGAAGCAGCTACTCAAATAAAGAGCACTGGGAAATGAATGTAAACTGTTTGAATTTTTGTTTTTCTTCCCAGGTTATTTTTGCCTTCTGAATCCAGTTCTTCCTGTGCAACAAGAGAACTGTTTGGTTCTGCACACATATATTGTATCTAGCATATACTGTGACAGAAAAGTTATAATTAAAAATAATAAATAAATAAATAATAACAAAAAAAAAACAATAAATACATAGACAAATAGTATCTATTTTTCCCCATTTACCTTTCTGTGCTTCTCTTGCGTTCTGTGTTTCAAGATCAAATTTTGTATTTAGTTCTGCTTTTTTTTTTTTTCAGTAGGAAGGGTCGCAAGGTTCCTACTTCATTAATGATCCATCTCTTCCCCTGAAAGATGATGCTCAGTCTTGCTGGGTAGTTAATTTTTAGTTGTAACCCTAGGTCCTTTGCTTTCTGGGATATGGTATATCAGGTCTTCTAATACTTTATTTTAGATGTTGTAAGATCCGGGGTAATCTTGACTATTGTTCTTTGATTCTTGAATTGATTTTGCCCGGTAGCTTAAAGTACTGATTTTTCCCTTGAGATTGTAGTTTTGGAATTTTGCAGCAATGTTCCTTGGTGTTTTCCTTGTGGGATTTATTTTCAGAGATGATCAATGGATTCTTTGAGTGACTATTTTCCATTCTTATTCGCATATATTAGTTTTACTTCATGATCTCTTGAAGAATGTAATCCAAGCTCATTTATTGATCATGACCTTCAAGTACACTAATAATTTTAAAATATTCTGTACTGGATGTATTTTTCAGGTAGTCTGTTTTTCCAATGAGTTATTTAACTTTCTCTTCCATTTTTTTTTATTTCTTTTAGTTTGTTTGATTGATTTCTGATTTGTCATGGAGTCATTAGCCTCAATTTGCTCCATTCTAACTTTTAATGTGTGATTTTCTTCAGTTACTTTTTGTTTCTCTTTTCCCATTTGATTAATTCCACTTTTCTAAATGTTGTTTTCTTCAGTGGGTTTTTTTTTTATATTTAGCCAATTGTATTTTTTAAGCAATTGTTTTCTTCAGTCAAAAGAGAGCTGTTGACTCTATTTTGCATATTTCTCATTTCTTTTTTCATTTTTTTTATCTCTCTTATTTGCCTTTTAAAATCTTTTATGTGCACTCTTGAGAAGCCTCTTTGGGCTTGAGACCAAGCAGATTGTTGTTTGTCCTTCATATTTGAAGGAGATTGAAATGACATTATGATGTTGGGCCAAAATGCAATATGTGTTGACTATGGTTTATCAGAGTAATATAAGGTTGGAATTCCCTATGGAGGCTTAGTCACAAATAATCCATTTGAACTTTGGGAATGGAGATTTCTCTAAATTTGCAAAGATCATATTTCTTTCCTGCACATAGAATACAGCAGTTCTTTGATGTGGGTACATCATGTTGGGAACTTCTGTGCCAGCAACTCTCATGGATCATAATTATTATTAAAGTTCTTCAGAAAGACCTTGAGAATATCCTTGGGTTGCTTCTTCTTACCTCCATATGAGAACTTGACTTTTGTGAGTTATCCATAATAATTTTAATATAAGTTTGATATTTATTAAAGCATCAAAATTGCACTCTGAGTTGAATCCTTGGCAGTTCATTTTGAGAAAGGATCTCATTGTCTAGTACCTTCTCTTTCTAGGTGATGTTCAGAATCTTCCTAAGACAATTCAAATGGAAATGATTCAATTTTCTGGTAAGACCCTGGTATATTATCCAAGTCTCACAGACATACAACAATGAAGTCATATCTCTATGTACCTTCTGTTTAGTAGGCATCTTAATATCTCTTCTCTCCAACACATTCATTCAGAGACAGAGCTAGCAATGTCAGTCCATAAATCAATCTTATCATATATATGGCTGTCCCTGGAAAGTACTACCAATGTAAGAAAACTTATGTACAGCATTCACAATCTCTCCATTTATTGTATATCTATATACGGTGTTGGTTGATGGAAAAACTCTATTTTCTTGATATCACTGATCAGGCCAAAATTGTAACAAGTGGTATTGAATCAATTCATATTTTGTTGCATCTCAACTTCAGAGGCTGCATTTAGTGTGCAGTCATCTGCAAATAAAAAGTCATGGATGGACTCATTTTCCTTGTTAGTCTTGGCTAATAGATTTTTGAGTTAAATAATTTATCATCAGTACAGTAGCTAACCTTGATACTACAGTAGTCCCTGCTCAAAATGTCTGAGAACATTTCTGAAATAATGTTAAAAACATAGGGGTAAGCACAGAATCCCGCTTCATACATTGGTGATTGGAAAAGCCTGAGAGTACTGTACATTATTCAAAACTGGTGTAAACATGCTGTCATAAAAATGATATAAAATTCTCAATTAAGTCTTCAGGAAACAAAATTTTGACATCATCTTCCACAAGCCCTCATGACTGACAGTATGAAAGACCTTGATCAGATTAATGTACATTATGGCAGTTTTTCTGTTCTTCCCCCAGTATGTCTTCTGATATTGTCAGTCACCAAACACCATGTCAATCATTCCTAGGCACTTTCAGGTAATTTTCTATGTTCAAATGAAGGATCAGCCTATTAAGGAAGACTCTGGCAAGAACCTTGCCCAGCCATGACTGTCAGTTTCTTTTTCTTTTATAGAGATGGACAAGAGAGGCCTTCTTAAACTCCTGAGAGATAACCTTGTCTTGTCTTGTAATTCAAATGATTTCAGCAACTTATGAATAATCAGTATATCTCTTACCTTGTAGATCCCCACTGGGATGAAATCAGCATCAGGTTCTTTACCATATGAGAGGATATTGGTGGCATTCTATACCTCTTTTTCCAAAGGAAGTTTAGCTTGCTAGGAGTAGACTTCAATCTGTGGTATACAGTTAGTGACTTCAGCAGTGATTGATGATATTCTGTTGAGAAAACTATTGAAATGTTTGGTCCTTATCTCTATGATCATGTTTTTATTATTAGTCCACTGTGCTTCTATCAGCACTAATTGAGATGTACTATAGGTCTTTGGCCCATAAATATTTTTTGGAGGAGCAGCTAAATTATACATGAATAGTGTACCAGCCCTGGAGAAATAAGGACTTGAGTTCAAACCTGGACTCAGATACTTGATACTTCCTAGGCAAGTCACTTAACTCCAATTACCTCACAAACAAAAAACAAATACTTTTCAGAACATCATAGAAATGCTTTGTTTTGTTGCTATTAGTGTAAAACTGAATCTCTTCTGCCTTCTTACTGACTCAAGAATCCTGCATTTCTCTAAAATCCTTTTGTACTTTACTTTTGATGGAGGTAAATACTACCTTTTAAGAGGAGCATGAACTGTCCTGCTGACAAACCTGCTAGAAGTTTCATTTTTCATTCAGATGATTCAGAATTTTACCATTATTTTAATAAAACTAACTTTGATATTTGCAAGTGTTCTGGCTCAGATGAATAAATAAAGAATTGTAAATCAAATCTCTGGAAACTGATTAGTCCTTTTTTTTTTTTTTTTTTTTTTTTTTTTTTTTTTTTTTTGATCCACTAGGCTAATTGTGGGCTCTCCCAGCTTTCCCTCATGCATGGAGAAGACTTCTAATCTATTGACCTGAAGTCTCCTGACAATTTATTTTGCCTTTGGTCCATCGTTTCTGTTGAATGTGAATGTTTTGCATGGAAAGAATAAGCCTATGATTGGTCCAGCACTCTGCTGCACATCACCTTTGTCATTTTCACATCTTGTCACTTCTCCTTAGAGTAACATAGTCTTTTAAATGCTAGAGCGTGTTGTGAGAGTGGATCCACAATGTTTAGTTGCATTTAGGTAATTGAAAGATGTAGAGGACCAGCAAGTTCATACCCATAATGGATCTCTATCTCAAACAGATGTAGAGGGCCCATACTGGCTCACCATCTCTTCTATCTTTGAAAGACATAGTCCACATACAATTTAGGAGAATGCATGCCATAGGAAACAAGGCAGTTCAACTATACTATATACTCCTTAACAATGAATTAAGCTCATAGTTGAGGTAAAAGCAATAGTATGATAATTTCAGGTATTTACTACTCTATTTGACAAGTACCTTGCCCCAGTCTGGGTGAACCCATCTGCTGAAACTATTTTACTAGGATATGGTTATTGCACATGTTATAAGCTTCTTGGAGCCTCAGGTAAGATTGGATCATAGGTGAACACTAAAGGTGGAAGAGTAGCCCTGAAAACAACTCAATAAATCTTACACTAGATGGGGCAGTTAGGTGGCACAGTGGATAGAGTACCAGCACCAGTCAGGAGGACCTGAGTTCAAATTTGGACTCGTAAATTTAACACTTTCTAGCTGTGTGACTCTGGGCAAGTCACTTAACCCCAATTGTCTCAGAAAAAAAAAATCTTACACTAGAAATGCTAGTCCTACTTGAATATTTCATGAACCCTAACAACAATAAATATCAATAGAATATGTGCACTTTCATTAGAAGAGATTTTACTTTACTAAACATGAAGTAAATAAAGTTTAATTGATTTCAGATTATAGTTTGATTTGCAAAAGATTCAATTTCAGGAAGACAATTGTGGGAAATGTAGCACACAGCATGATGTTGTATTGTCCTTCATTTAGTTGGCAATTATTGACTCTAAGAAGCTTAACATATGTGATATTTCAGTTCATTGTGATTTTATTCACTACATGCTTCATGTAAAGTACTAAATACATACACTGTCACATAAACAAAAAGGTAAATATTCAAAAAATATTATATGCTGTAGTTAGTTTTGCATTATATATAAACCAATTAATAAAAGCATGTTCATTGATGAATAAAAAGAAAGAAAACAAAAACAGAGGAACCAAAACAGGATCATGAGTCAAGAAAAATCTCAGAGTATTGAACAAATTTGGAGCCAGAAAATATAGGTTCAAATGCTGATTCTGCCATTTACTACCTAGGTGACCTCCAGTCAGTTAATCTACCTTTCTATATCCCAATTTTCTTGACTATAGTGAGAGTACTTAATGAGTTAGTCTTTTCAAGCTATAAATCTATGAATCCTTGAAGATAATCTTGTTCATTTTGGATTCTGTAAAATTGAGGAACAAACAAGCTAAATAACCACGCCAAACCATATTATAATACTAATGGCAGTAACACAATAATAATTATAATCTTAACATCATAGTTGAAAAGGAATTCAGAAATAAATTACTCCAATTCATAGCACCACAGTGAATGACCATTAAAGAAGATTGTATCTGAGAATGAGATATGGATATCTAGAGTTTTCATCTGAAAATGAAGGCAAAGGAGAAACTGCTTTATTATGTGTGACAGTGTAGTTGCTTAGAAAGTAATTCTAATGAAAACAAGTAAAACAGTTGAACTTCAAGGAAAATTTAAGAAAGGAGATCAGTTGTAAAAAAGCTTTAAATGTCTATTTACAAAAGCTCAAAGTATGATCACTTTGCAAGATAAACTAGAAATTCTAATTCAAGACTAATTTGATTTCAAAGGTATCACAGACGTGGTGGAATGAGAATAATAACTGGACTATGAACCTGGAAACATTCAAAATGCATTAACAAGACAAAAATGAAAAAAAAAAGAGTGTGTAATGTTCTATATAAAGAAGATACATTCACATGAAATTCAGGAGTGAGAAAGTTTTAAGTATGGTGGAGAAATTTTTGTTAAATCTCAATGTAGGCAGAAAAAGTAGGGGCATTTTTATAGAATACCTGGATCAAAGTAGATGGGGAATTCAGAAAACAGTTCATAATTCAGAAAAAAAAGTAGACTCCATTAGCTATAAGAAACTAATTATCTTGACATCTTTCCTTTAAAAAAAGTGGTTAATAATTTCTTAACTTAACCAATGATAATTAGGTGATTTGAAAGTTGAAGAATGGAACAAGTGAAATTTTGTTCTGGACTTGATAATCACGAAGAAAGAGGAACAGGTTGGTAGGCTTAAGTGACTACTACTTCTTATAATACATAATAGAAAAATGAAAGAAAAGTTGAAATACTCTAACATTTACCTGACATTTGGAGAGAATAGATTTTAAAGGCCACAGATGAAAGGTACATATAATCCCATGGATTAGAAGATAATGAGGGAATATTCCAGGAAAGAAGGAAAACAACAAGAATAAAAGTTTCAGAGTATCTTCTTCTGAAGAGGAAAAAAGGGGAGATATTTCTAAAAAAAATACAATGCATATGTGTTGGAATCCTTACAAAGTATTAAGTCATTAGAATTGATAGAGACAATAATTATCTAATGTAGCATGGTTCAGTATGATTGATAATGATCCTACAAGGAGATGTTATGGGCCAGAATTTGAAACAAGGTGCTAAGTGGAATTGAGGAGACAATGTTTAAATCTAGTTTAGAATTGATTTAATCCTACAACAAATAATGGTTTCCCAGTGATATAATGATTGGTGTATACTCAGTGTATAGCATATAAACAAGAAGCTCTCAGAGCCAGGCCCAGAAGCCCAACCTCGGAGGTGGAGACAGATTCATTCTATATTCCACCTTTGTGCTGGCTGGAGACATTCAGAGGGAGCTAGGGACTGAAGCTCAAGACTTTGAAGGACACAATAAAGGACTGGATTTTAACTCCTGACTGCATTTGAAGTGATTATTACTTTGAACCAAAACTAAGGCTGACTCCAGAAAACCTCCCCAAGAAACCTGCTCCCAGAGAGAACCATCTTATATTATAAAAAAGAACACCACATATATGTATTTAAACAGTTCACAAACACACACACACACATACACACCTATATACACACAGTACACACACAAACATGTATACACAGCAACATACACATCTATCAATATCTAAGTAAATTTTACATATATTTATATATATGTATTAATGTGTGTGATAAGTATGAATATGTAAGTGTGATGTGGTCCTATAAAGATAATATTGGAAGTGTGAAACCTCAGAATGGATTTAGGATGATTGAAAAAAGAATATCAAAACACAAGTTGTAGTTAGATGTATTGGGATAAAGGATGTGATAAAAGGAAGAAATGGTATGGCTACTCAAGATGGATGGTTGGGGCTGTGTTTACAAACAATAACAAAGGCAGAGTTAATTAATTCATTCTCAGTATTTTTCTAATTTTTTTCTGCCAAGGAAATTGTTATTTTGACTGTGTAGGACAAAATTATTTATTATATTTTCTCATTCCTTATTGATATAGCTGATTTTTGAACTTAAAGACTTTACATTGGATCATTTCACTTATTAAACTTGAACCTATAATTCTAACATTTTGATTTCATGTTAAGCCAGCTTCCATTCTCTAGAATCTTAGCTGTCTCCTCTAATATCATATCATTCATTAATTTGATAAGGATGTCATCTATGCCTTTATGTAAAAGTTCAATATGTGGAACAAATAACCAAGAATGGAGTTTTGTATTACTCTAGATACTGAAATTACTACTCCAAAGTCCAATTGTTTAATTAGCTATTATTCTACCGCATTTTTCCAGTGAGTCAGCAAGCACTAGAAACAAGGTTTCATGCCTCTTTATTCTGGGTTCTTTACAATATATAATATCATCAGTATACCTTGAATCTAAAGCAATAACACAAAAGTTATGCCCAACATATATAAAGGAATGTATACCCCAAAAGGAAAGGTAGTAAATTTTCCAATGGAATTTTGTGGATGAGAAACAGTGAATATAGAAAAGTGAAATCATAGATGGAAAAATATGTATAAGACCAAAGAGAAATTGAGTCCAACATAGGTGAATAAAAAGAGACTAGCGGTATAACAAAGTGATATTAAATTGCTAATAATTTTGCTCTTAAAACTAGATGAAAAAAAAATCAAAGATATAGCAACAACAAACTGATAATTATTTTTCTTTTGCTCCAATGAAACTACAAACTTTTAAAAAAATTTTCTGCAACAAAATACATGTTGGACACGTATTGGGGGGGATTTAATTGTTATAAATATAATTCTTAAATATTATTAATATTTTTTTATCTTTTTTTATTTTGAAAAAAAAATCTTTAAAATTTTATCCCTTGCACTCACTTCTGTTCCGACTTTTTCCCTCCCTACCTCCACTCCTTCCCTCAGATGGCAAGCAGTCCTATACATGTTAAATATATCACAGTATATTCTAGATACAATATATGTGTGCAGAACCGAATAGTTCTCTTGTTGCATAGGAAGAATTGGATTCAGAAGGTAAAAATAACCCGGGAAGAAAAACACAAACTATTTACATTCATTTCCCAGTGTTCTTTCTTTGGGTATAGTTGCTTCTGTCCATCATTGATCAATTGAAACCGAGTTAGATCTTCTCTTTGTTGAAGAAATCCACTTCCGTCAGGATACATTCTCATACAGTATTGTTGTACTGTACTGTACATACAGTACAGTATACTGTACTGTATGTACAATATACATACAGTATATGTATACATAATACATACTGTATTATGATCTTCTGGTTCTGCTCATTTCACTTAGCATCAGTCCATGTAAGTCTCTCCAAGCCTCTCTGTATTCATCCTGCTGGTCATTTCTTACAGAACAATAATATTCCATAACATTCATACGCTACAATTTGCCCAACCATTCTCCAATTGATGGGCATCCATTCATTTTCCAATTTCTAGCCACTACAAACAGGGCTGCCATAAATATTTTGGCACATACAGGTCTCTTTCCCTTCTTCAGTATCTCTTTGGGGTATAAGCCCAGTAGTAGCACTGCTAGATCAAAGGATATGCACAGTTTGATAACTTTTGGGGCATAATTCCAGATTGCTCTTCAGAATGGTTGGATTCATTCACAACTCCACCAACAATGCATCAGTGTCCCAATTTTCCCGCATCTCCTCCAGCATTCATCATCATTTTTTCCTGTCATCTTAACCAATCTGACAGGTATGTAGTGGTATCTCAGAGTTGTCTTAATTTACATTTCTCTGATCAATAGTGATTTGGAACACTCTTTCATACGAGTGAAAATAGTTTCAATTTCATCATTTGAAAATTTTCTGTTCATATCCTTTGACCATTTATCAATTGGAGACTGGCTTGATTTCTTATAAATTAGAGTTAATTCTCTATATATTTTGGAAATGAGGTCTTTATCAGAACGTTTAACTGAGAAAATGTTTTCCCAGTTTGTTGCTTCCCTTTTAATCTTGTTTGCTTTAGTTTTATTTGTACAAAGGCTTTTTAATTTGATGTAATCAAAATTTTCTATTTTGTGAACAATAATGATCTCTAGCTCATCTTTGGTCACAAATTTCTTCCTTCTTCTCAAGTCTGAGAGATAAACTACCCTATGTTCCTCTAATTTATTTATACTCTCGTTCTTTATGTCTAAATCATGGACCCATTTTGATCTTATCTTAGTATATGGTGTTAAGTGTGAGTCCACAATATTATTTTTGATATTTAACCTAACTTTTTCTCTGTCTTGGAAGCATAAGCATCTTTTTTCTTCAAATAAAAGCTTGAAAACCTTGTTCAAAATTGTTCTATGTGAAAAAAAAAGTTATTCCATTCCTTTATTCTTGGCAATCTATTTTGAATGTTTTGAAAAGGACGTTCTTTTCAAATATATCCATCAATAATTTTAAATAATGTTCATTAGTATAATTATTTGGACGGTATGGAAATATTATCTGCCCCAGAGCAAAATCAATTGGTGGCCCCAAAATCTTTAAAAAGGATTGATTAGAGGACATGATATTATGGTAATGTGAGAACTGGGTGATTTTTCTTTTTGTTCTGAGGCAAGGTGTTCAGATATTCATATATCTTGAAACCTCACTGTGACTGCTCTTCAGTTATTCCTAATTTGGTGGGGAAGCTAAGAACTCCTGGGAATGGAGTCATATTCAGGGCCTTAAACTCTGTAACTTTTAGATTTGCCTGTGGTTTGAATGTTAAAATGCATTTGTGATAAAAGAAGAAACTATAAAAATGTCACCTTGATGCTCCACATTTATTCTCCACAGTGCCTGCCATTCTAAATTGCTGTGTTTATGAGATAACAAGAGATATTTTTTAATACTAGTAGTGACACAAGGTCAACTCCTTACTGTTTTGAATGTATGGTCTTTCTGTCTTAAGAATTATCAGGCACCATTCAGACTCTGAAAAGCAAAGCTAGCTAATGATTTTTAATATTGATACATTTAATAGAATAAATTAAGTCTCTTTCTTAATATTTATTAGCTTGTGTGCAACAATGGGAATAGTACTTCTTCTTTGAGCCTCACCCTTCGCTCTTTTGTATACCCATCCTTTTAATTTTATTTGAGGTGTTCTTGATTTAGGTTACACTTGTATCTACACTGACCTGAAAATATTTTTGCATCAAAGAAGTTTTATACTATCACTTTAAGATACACAATCATAGAATTTCAGAGCTAGGAGAGAGACTTTAGTAGTCATATAATTCAACTTGATGGGGAAAAAATTAAAAAAAATTAATAAATGTTTATTGATAAAAATGATTATTGATTGAAAAATATCTTCCTATTATTTTCAAAGCACATACCTATCTTCTTTTAAGTTTGTTCTGGAGACAAATTGCATGACCTTTAGCACCCCTCTTTTGCCTTTTTTGTCATTAACGAAACAATAACAACATAAAAGGTGATTAAAAAGATGCTTCTTCTTTTTGGGGAGAGGATAGTTGGGGGGGGCAGTTGTTTCATGGATTACCATTATCGAAGATACAGCCTCAAGTTGCCTCTTTGCATCTCTGAGTTCTGATCTCTGGGACCAAACTAATGAAGTTTAATCTCTCTTCTATAAGATAGCTCTTTAAACAATTAAAGATTACTTTCATGTTAGTTTTTTCTCTTATTCTTCATATTAATTATCCCATGATTCAACAAATCATCATATAACATGAATAGTCACCATCTTGGATAGCTTCATACGGACATAATTACCAAAACCTTTCTTAAAATATAGTTGATATAAATTAATATGACACCTTAGATAGAGGAGGCTTGAGTATATTGACAGTATGGGTATAGACTTGAATAAAATTGCCTATTACAAGTATAGGTACATTACTATCAATTTTAAAATAATTCCATTCCATTGATTAAAAATGGGGGACTGATATTTGTATTCAGTGTCCAGCCTGTCCTCATAAATTAGGCAGCATTAATTAGAAATATTGGGTTCCCCATGTGATCATGATTTGGATATTTAATAATAGTTACCAGTGAAAACCTCATAATCATAGTGACTTTCTTACTGATGAAAGAATTCAGAAACAATTTTTTATCTTAACTTTTCCCTCCTTCCTATCCCATCCCATGCTAAAGCCAGACTGTTCTCTTAAATGTAAATATAGCAACAGGGTCTTTTTTTGAATGCATTTTTGTTTTTATCATGTTAATCACATTACTTGGTATAATCTCACATCTCTTTCTTAAAAATGCAAACTTATTCATACTTTTAGGATGAAACAAAATGATACATCCATCAAACTCGCCTCTCCTGCTCTATTATCCCTCCTCTCCCAGCCACTGAGCAGTTGTAGTATAGTAGAAGTAGTTTATTGGATTACTTGTCAAGGTTCAGAGAACAGATAAGCACCTGAAATCAAATTTGAACTTATATTTGAATCCTGCTACTTCCAGGGCTAATGATCTATCATTACACAACCTAGTTGCCCCAATAATTATTACACTGGAGGGATAACAATTCATTTTAATAACAGGCTTTTTATGGAATACCTCCATGGCCTTTTAGATGTCATTTAATGTTTCAGAGACTGTTTTCTCATCTATAAAATCGAAATTAAGATAAATACATGTACCATATGGTTTTGTGAGGATCAAATGATATATGTGAAACTCTTTATGGCTATCAGCTATTTTTTGGTATTATCTGAATCTACCTGTGAAAATGAGTGATTATAAAAAATGGGATGGGAGAAAGACTACTAGGTTCAATCTTTCCTCAAATATGGGCTATAGGAGTCTGGGCAAGCTACTTTGTCTTTCAAAACCAGTTTCCTTATATTAACAATGGAAATAAAGTTTGTGTTCTCTACCTCATAGTTAGGTGGAATTGTTGGGAAAACTGGAAAATAATATGTCAGAAACTCAGCACATACCTGCATCTCATACCCCATAACAAAATAAGGTCAAACTGTACATGATTTAGGGATAAAGAGTGATACTATAAACAAATTAGGAAATCAAGGCATAGTTTATCTATCAGATGTTTGGAAAATAAAGGAATTTATGGCAAAAGAAGAACTAGAGAACATTATGATATGCTAAACCATCAACTTTGAATTACACTAAATTAAAAAATGTTCTTGCACAAACAAAAGCAACACAGTCAAAATTAAGAGAAGCACAAATCAGGGAGGGGAGGGCAAGATTACAGCCAATGTTTCTGATAAAGACTTCATTTCTGAAACATAAAGAATGAATCAGATTTATAAGAATACAATCATTCTTAATTAATGGTCAAATGATATGAAAATACAATATGCAAATGAATAAATTAAAGTTATTTCTAGTCATATAAAAATGTTCTAAATAACTTGATTAGAGAAATGCAAATTAAAACAACTCTAAGGTACCACATCACACCTCTCAGAATGGCTAAGACAGGAAAGGATGTGGGATAACTAGTACAGGACACTAATGCATTGTTGGTGGAGTTGTTGGTGGAACAATTTGGAACTGTGTCCAAAGGCCTATAAAGCTGTGCATATTCTTTCATCCATCAATGCCTCTACTTTGTCTGTACCCCCAAAAAATCATAGAGATGGAAAATGACCCACATGTGCAAAAGTGTTTGTAAAGGGCTGAAATTCTGAATAGGTGCACTTGAATCAGACAACTGAGCACTTAAGGCTAATTACCTATTGGACAATACTCTATTAGCATATGTTTGGAATTGCTCTTCTCACAGTTAATGCTGCCTCAATGTTTGGGTTTAAGAGAATTGTAGGTAAGGATTGGGGGTGGGGTCAGAGAGGCCAGAGAACTTCACTTTTTGGCTGGACGAGGAGAAGGGAAGTTGGTGGCGAGCCTCATAGAGGTTTGTCTGTCTCCTTCACTTCTCCCCCTAAAGACCAAGGACTTTTATTATCCTGACTCCTGCTGCTCCTGAGGCCTCCAGGGAGCTAGCCTGAACTTTACAAGTGTTTGTAGCAGCTCTTTTTCTGCTGGCAAAAAATTGGAAAATGACTATATGTCCATCAATTGTGGAGTGGCTAGATAAGTTATAATATATGAGTGAAATGGAATATTATTGTTCCATTAAAAATTATAAACTGAAAAAAATCTTCCAATAAAAATTTATAAATAAAAATTATAAAAATATAAAATTATTTTAAAAAGGCCTGGAAATATTTACATGAACTGATGCTGAATGACAAAAATAGAAGCAGGAAAACATTGTACACAGCAATAGCAAGATTGTGTTGATCAATTATGACAGACTTGGTTCTTCTCAGTGATTCGGTAATCCAAGGAAATTTCAATAAACTTTGGGTGGAAAATGCTTTCCACAGCCAGAGAGAGAACAATGGAGTTAACATTGTATTCTTATTCCTTCTGTATTTTTTCCCTCTCTCTTTTGTTGTTACTTTTCTCTCCTAACGTGATTCATTAAAAAAAAAATGTAAAAAAAATGAATGTACCTCTCAAAAATGTTTTTACATATATTTTTGGGAAAAATAAAGAATGGATTTGTTTCCAGGGTGAAGGGTATACTGTCCCAAGCTTCAGGGGTATTGTACAGCTATTTTCAGAGATCTTTCTAGGGACCTGATCCTAAGCATTCTTTTCTTCCCTGGAACTGTGAGCATAGTCCCCTCTCCACTATGGCTGTATTCTAGTATGTTGACATAACAGAGTCCTTCCTCAGTGTTAATGAAAAGACTTTCTGGGACTGAGGAATCTGGAAGCTGCCACTGCCATGACTGACATTGTTCTCTCCTGGTATCCCAAGGCCCTCACATCTTAGTGAGATAAAGCTTTCCTGCAGACCTTCCAAATCAACTTTGGTGTCCCCAGGCTGAAAGAAGAAACCACCAGTGCTACTGCTAATTCAGAGGCCCCAATCCAGCTCCTGCTTTGAAGGTTCCTAGGCCAGGACTGGAGCTGTCCTGGCATAGCCTGTGCATGGACTAAACAAAACTTCCAACTTGGTGCAACAGACATTTTCTGCTGACCTTCCAAGTTGTCTTAGGCTAGAAAAATGTTCTACTTTGTATTTTTATGGGTTCTGATGTTCTAAAAAATTTTTTTTCCAGTCATTATTTAAAATTATTTTTAGGGATTTAGGTGAGAGTTCAGGAAAGTCCCTACTTTTACTTCATCATCTTGGCTCAATCTCCAACATTCATTTCTGTCTCATCCTTTCTTTAACTCCTTTACTGGCTCATGTTCTTATTCTTGATGTCTGAGAATCCACATACCCTAAGTCCCATTCTTTCTCCCTTGGTTATGTGATCTCTTTAAATCTTTATGGAAATTATTGTGCAATAAACTCTGACTCTTCCATGAGTTAGGGACATATATTTCTAACTGCATGATACATTTTCCCAGGTGGATTTCTGACTAGCATTCTCTATTATCCTTTGCCCAAAGGAGAATTAACCTTTCTCTGATAAAAATCTATGTCTTCATAACTAATATATTTCCACTGGAACTTTCTGTGTCAAGAGATTCAAAAGCTTGGAGTCATATTAAATTCATCTGTGCCTTTATCCAAAACTAATCAGTAATTCACCTTAGTACTATAAAATGTGTCTTTGATTTCATAGTGCATTCATCATGTCTTGCTTTCACCTTATTATCAAGTCAAGCCATTTTTATTGGATTATCATATATTTTCTAGATAATCTCTTTTCCTCTTCCTCTTCTTAGAAGTTCCTCCCTGGTTATATGCTCTAATCTACTCATACACAACATATTTTCCTCCAATTCTGTCTTTATGATGAAGGAAGGAAGGAAGAACTAAAACTTTACTAAATACTTTTCTAGTATGAGGAACACAACATGGGGAAGTAGGCTCTATTATTTTCTCCATTTTATAGTTAAAGAAATACAGTCAAACAGAAATTAATTGTGTTCTTCAAGATTGATTCCTCAAGATTGATCATGTAGGTTGGAAGTGTATGAGACCACATTTGAACTCAAATTTTCTTAGCATATCTATATTAAATATAGTGTCATGTTTGAGAAAATTTGATCTTCAAATATAGAACTCAAGAGAAGCATAAAAAAGTAAAAAAAGGGGGAAAATAACTTTCTTTTAAAAGTTAAAAAGTTTATATCGCTATTTGGGAAGATGACATGTTTAACTCTTGAGATCTGGATCTCTGTTATGGGTATACTTAGAGGGTCCAGATATGATTTGATTTTATAGTGATAATTCAAAAAAAGAAACTAGAGGAGGAAAGGTGATCTATAGGAAAAAGAGAAAATGGAGTTAAATGTGGTAAACTACATCTCATAAGGAGGCAAAAAAAGACATTGCAATTGAGGGAAAAAAGGAAGAGAGCTGAGTATTGTGTGAATTTTACTCTCATAAGATTTGGCTCAAAGAGAGAATATCATACATATTTAGTTTCAGGGAAGTTTGTTTCACCCTATAGGGAAGTAGGAGGGGAAGGGGGGAAAGGAAGGAGCAAGGCTTATAGAAAGGAGAACAAAAGAAGAAGGGGAAAGGTATAAGAAAAAGGGAGGAAGCAAAGTAAATGGCAGTAAATACAGAATTAATCTAATCTGCGAATATGAATGGGACAAACTCTCCCATAAAATGGAGGCAGATAGTAGACTGCATTAAAAGCCAGAATCCTACAATTTGTTGTTTGCAAGAAACACATTTTAAATAGAGTGACTGAGAGTAACGGTAAAAAGCTGGAGCAGAATCTATTATACTTCAGCTGAAGTAAAATTAAATATTTTAGCATATAAAACTTTAGTAACCTGATAATTTTACACCAGCCAGAATAGTTATATGATACCACAATATTTGGATAGGAATACATAATGTTTGTAATAGATGTTTGCTCTTTCCATTCTCCATGACTAATGGGGATTTCAAAAGTACATTTCAAAAGTGTTATCCCCAAAGCATTTACAAAAGAAAGTGCTTTTGTGTTTGAAGCAAACTATTTTGTATTCTTTCAATTTTTTCAATAAATAGTCTTCTCCAGCGGGAAATTAGACAGTTAGAAGGAGTATTAACTATTTCAAGTTAAGAAAATATCACAATGTGGATTGAAGTAATAATTAGTGAATTAATATTCATATATACTATGAATACAAAATAAAAAGAATTCTAGGAGTTACCTTTGAATATTCTTCAACTTGTATTATCCTCAGAATGGGAGTTTTTTTTGTGTGCGGTAAGATAAAGGAACTTAGTGTGTACAGTATAACAAGAAACTATTCCTTGGGCTTCTAGTAAGGCATTTTGGTAGTAGAACTGATAAAGTGCTAAACCAGAAATCAAGAAAACACAACTTCAAATACAACCTTAAATATTGTTATGCTTCATGACTGCTCAAGTCACCTAGCCTTTTTTACTTTTTTTTTTTTCATCAAAAGATAGTGTTAATAAAACCAGTTGCTCATCATTTAGGGAATGACTAAACAAGCTGTTGTGTATGATTGTCATGGGATAATATTGTGCTATAGGAAATGACAAGAAGAATTATTTCACAAGAACCTAGAAAGACTTAAATGTACTAATGCAAAGTGAAGTGATAAAAACTTGCAAGACATTGTGCACAATAAGATCAATATTGGATGATGAAGAATTGTGAATGACTTAACTATACTCAGCAAAACAATTATTCAAGATAATCCCAAAGGTCTAATAATAAAACATATTATCCACCTCCAGAGGGGGAAGGGGGGTTAATTTTATTTAACTACAGACTTTAGCATGCTATTTTTTACTTTCCTTTTTTCTTTTATGAGTTTTTTTGTACAAAATGACTAGTATGAAAATGTTTTATATGACTGCTTACTATCTAAGGAAAGGGGAGGGAAGGAGAATTTAGAACTCAAAATGTTTAAAACAAATTAAAAATTGTTTTACCATATAATTAGAGAAAAAGAAAATATTATTTTAAAAAATAATAGCACCTGTCACCAAGATTATTTTGAGGATAAATGAGATTTATGTAAAGTGCTTCACAGACCTTAAAGCACTATATAAATGCTAGTTATTGCTATGATCATTTCCTCATTTAAGTGATTATAATTAATTTCCCCATATTTATGTAGATATGTACACAGATATTTATCCTTTTCAATAATTCTGATTATTTTTTTCCTTATCTAATAGATATTTAATATTTAATTGGAACTCTTGGTTCTTGATGAATAAGAATTTATCTTTTTTGCCTAAATCAAAATCTAACATGCTCTTTTTTGCCATCTCCATGCCTTACAACTTTGTGTGTAGATCCTTTTGAACTCTAGATCTACTAACTAAACAATTAAATCAGTGCTGTCATTTATGCAAATGACAGAACAATCATGTTATAATTACGTTCCCCCAAACCTCCTGATCCCCCTGACCACTTATAAGTTATTTTCCCCTGTTATGGTCTTGTTGTTTTTTTGGAGGTCTTGGAGCAGCGTTCCTTTCAGCAGATTAATCACCACAAGAATAGCCAGATGTTAAAGTCCAAATCCTTTATTATCTCCTTCACAATCTAGTTTCCTTGCCTGGGGCCTGGGCTAGCTTTCTTAGAGGACTTCCAGACTTGGTTTCAGTGGAGAAGCTAAGGAGGAGATCCTTGCCACCATGGTGGTGCAAGATGGGTTGAATGAATCTGTCTCTGGGTCCCAGGGCTTGTGCTTCAGGCTCCAGCCATCACAGAGGTGGACAATGGAATGAATCTGTCTCTGCCTCCCATCCTGGCTGAGTTTGTCCCAGTTTATATGCTCTATTTTAATCACATCATACTATCTGTGAATCTTGTAGAACTATATTAAGTACCAAGTACATGTACTGAACTAGAGAACTATTAAGCACCATGTTAAACTGACAACCATTGTATTTATCAATTCCACTGAGTGAAGATGTCTCTAAATTAGCCTGTCTTACATCTCTTTTAATTTAATGTAACTCTGCTTTACTCATAAAGCCCAGTATCTCTTTTAATGCAGGCACGTTGTGCTGGGCAGTCCTGTGCAAGTTTCTTCCATGTTTCATAATTGATTCCAAAGTTCATCAGAGAGAGATTGAGAACTTTACACCAACTCTTCTGAACTCTGTGTGAGCTCTTGCTTTGTGTGAGTTTTCCCTGAAATAATCTTCTAAGGAAATGTATGTTTGGCATTCTAACAGCCAATATGCCCAGTGGAGTTTGAATGCTTAGCAGTTCAGCTTAAGAAAGGATCTCAGTATCTGACACTTTATCATCAGAATCTTCCTAAGACATTTCAATTGGAATAGATTCAATTTTCTGTCATGGCACTGCTTTACTGTGCAGCCTTCATAGGAATATAACAGAAACAAAATGGTTGTGTTGATTTCCACATTGGTAAGCAGTTTAATGCCTCTTCTCTCCCATAATTTCCTTGGGAGTTTGACAAATGCCCAGCTATCTCTGAAGGTATGTGCATCGATCTCATCATCTATGTGGACATTCCTGAAAAATATGCTGCTAATTTAGTTAACTTATCCACAGCATTTCAACATTTCTCCATTTGCTGTAACTAGTGTTTCCATATATGGATTGTTCTGACTGATGAAGAATCTGGTTTTTTTTTTTTTAATGTTAATTGTCAGGGGAAAATTAGCACAAATGACAGAGAATCAGTCTGTGTTCTGTTACAACTCAGCTTCACAAACTGCATTGAGTGCCAGTCTTCTGCAAACAATAAATCATGCATCAACTCTTTCTCCATTGTGCTGGTAGCCTTTTCAGGTGAAATAATTTACCATCAGTATGGTAACTAACCTTGCTGCCATCTTCATTCTCCTTGAAGGCATTGTTGAAACATTTTTGAAAACATCATGCTAAAAGGCATGGGAGCAAGAACATAGCCCTGTTCACCCTACTGGTGCCTGGGAAAGAATGAGAGCATTGTCCATTATCTAGAACTGTCATGGAACTCACATAAAATATTGATGAACTACCAAAAGGGTTACCAAATTTCACCATTATTTTTGACAGGCTCTCATGACTGATAGTGTTAAAGGTCTTGAACAGATTAATGAACATAGAATACAGACTTCTGTTCTGCTCTTGCTATTTCTCCTAAACTTGTTGGGAATCAGATACTATGTCAACCATTCCTTTGCCCCTTCTCAAGCCACACTGGCTCTCAGACAGATGACCATCTTCCAGAGGAAAGATCAGTATATTAAGGAGGCTTCTAACAAGCATCTTGCCATCAATGACTGAGAGACCCCATCATAATTGTTACAGGAGAAGATTTTTTTTCCTTTATAGAGATGGACAATATAGGCATTTTTGATCTCCTGGGGGATAGCCTTCTCTTATCATATAACCTGGAAGACTTCAGTTAGCTTTTGTAAAAGTAGTGAAGTTTTGCCTTGTTGTTTCAGGTGGAATATATTTAACACCAGGAGTTCTGCCACATAGAGGATGCTGGATAGAACATAGGGCCTAGAGTCAGGAACACTAGTTTCAATCTGATTTCAGATACTCAGTGACTATTGTAAACCTGGGCAAGTCACTTAAACTCAGCCTTGGTTTCCTCATCTTTAAAATGAGGGTAATAATCACACCTATCTCCCACAGTTGTTGTGAGAACTAAATGAGACAACAATTATAAAGTGCTTAGCATAGTATCTAGCACCTAATAAGTAGCATATAAATATTAATTTAAATATATTTTGTAATATTAAATAAGTATAAAGTGATCTGTGCATAATCCTATGTGTTTTATTTTAGATATTTAATATCATCTTTCTGAAGAGACCATACCTTTTTTCAGAACATCAAAGGGTACATGACAAAAAAAATAGAAATCTTGATAAGATCTGAACTTCTAATTTCATAAATGAGAAGAACTTCTAATTTCATAAATTATCTCTCATAAATGAGAGATTTTGAACTCATTAGTGGCAGAATCAGAATTTACATTAGGCTTTCTGACTCTCAATCCTGGGATCTTTTTATTCTACCTCTAGTACAAGTTACCTGTCATTGTCCCATCAAGTTTTCAAGACTATAAGTCACAGTTGACTTGCTTTTTTGCATTAGAGCAGTGGTTTTCCATATGGGTAATTTCTCATACTTTAGAAAACCTCAGCTTGAACCTTCTCTATACACTTACAAATGTGTATATACATGTCTGTGAGTTACTGTTCTTATTGTTACAATAAAGTATTGTAAGACAACTATCTAGAAGAAGAAACTACAAATTAAATTATGGAAAGTACCTTGAAGTACTTAACTTCATTTTGTGTTTACTCTGTGCTCACAGATTAAAGATGATGAAGCCCTGGTGGGATCCAGAAATACACAGCCAGATCTGAAAGCTTTTATAATTCTACAAACCCAACAATCCTGGAATTATTGTAATTGTGTCAAATGCCTGTGAATTAATTTGATTGATATGCCACAGATTTTCCAAATCCAACCACTTAAACTATAATTCAATCCCAGGTGTTATTATTGTTAGTAATATGAATAGCTCATATGATTGTTTATAAAATTTAACACAAACTTTTTTTGTATGGTTCAAAGATACCCAGTGACTCAGACTGTCACCTAAATTCTCAAATGACCTACTTTTTTTCTTTAATATTATGTTATTTTTCAAAGGGTATTACCACTTAGGAAACAATAATTGAGAAATAGTATACATAATATCTGAAAGTGTTACTCCATTGTCCTGACATGTTTGTCCTTAAGATTGCTCAGGTATATTTTTAACTTATGATCACTTTCTCTTCTCATTTCATTAGAGTTGATGTGATATAATGATTAGAATGCTACGTCTATTGCCAGGAAAAAAACAAAAAACAAAAAACAAAAAACGTTGAAATCCTCCCTCCTACATCATTTTGGCCATTATGGAAAAGTAACTGAACCTAAAGTTACTCGGCTATAAAGTATGGATAACAATTGTCATGCCTATCTCAAAGGTTTGTTATGATGTAACAATAAGATTATGAAAATTGCTATTTAAGTGCCATTTTTATTATAATAGGCATTTATTATTAGGGGCTGGGGAATGTAGAAGAAAAAGCAGAATAAAAATAGTTAAGATTTCAAGAAATCTTGGGTCAGTAAAAAAAATAGTTTTTTGAAAAAATTGAAAATGTTAACAAAAACAGCTATACCTTATGACAATGAAGCTTTTCTAAATATGGATAACAATTAGAAGAAAGAGCTAAAGTCACATAAGTAATATTTGTTTGTGCAATGTGTAGCAAAACCATTTAGAAACTGGATATCACTTTCATTTGGAAACAGCATTAGCATAGCGTATGGATATGTACAGCTGAATCAACATGCTTTTAACTGCCTAACTCTAATTACAGTTAATAGATTGAACCACTTGTTAATGAAATGCAAAGATTTCTCTCCTTAAAAACCCAAGGTCTATTTCAGATATTCTTGGATTGTGCATGTCTGTTGTTTTCTATTGTTTTCTTTTTTAATGACAAATCTTTTGAAAGTAAGTAAAAGTGGTCAAAATGGGAAGGGACAGAAGAGGGAATATAGGAAGGAGATAAGAAAAACAAGGGAAGGAAAAGAGGAAAAGGACCTACCTAAGTTGTTTTTGTTTGTTGTTTTTATTTGTTTATTGTTGGTTTTTACAAATATTTCATTGGATCTTCACAAGAAACTTGTGACATAGCTATTATTATTCTCATTTTATAGCTAAGGAAATTAAGCAGACAAGAGATTAAGGGACTAATTTAGGGTCACATGGTTAGGAAGTATCTGAGTTTAATTTAAATTCCTCTCCCAGACTTCAATCTCAATGCCTTATCTTCTGTTAAATGAGATTATAAAAAGTGCTATTTAAATATAAGTTTTTATCATAATAACTATTTATAGCACTAAATTAATTAGTCAATAAATACTAATTGAATTCAGGAAGAGTCAGCTTAGTGACAAATGTTTAGCTTTGGCATCAAAAAGATCTAGACTGAAGTTCTGTCTCATTTTAACACCTAGCAGCAGCATGGTTTTCCCAGTTTCTCAGGTAATTAACTCCTGAAAATATCTGAAATCTAAAAGTTTATGATGAGTTGCTAATATCCATCAAAAAGTTCCCATTCTATTTTAATAAAAAATTCAGTCACCCCCTGATTTTCTTATGAAATAAGATATACTAGATATTCAATAAAATACAAATAATATTGACTTGATAGGAAAGGGACAAGAAAATAGCAATTATTTTACTGAGAATTCATCAATTATCACTATAATATACGATATGATACCACATATTATAAAAGTATACATGTTGGATGTGTGTGTGCAGATAGAAAGATAAAAGATAGAAGGTAAGCAACAAAGGGAATCATAAGCCTTTACCTAGTCTTTCATTAAAAATAAATGATCAACATATAAAAAATTAGAATAAAATATATTTTTAAAAAATCCTATCTTGTAAAAAAAAAATTCAACTTGTGCTGGTTCTAAGACTTGTACTTGTTCCATGGATAAGTATAGGGAGGTTGTTTGTGGAAGTTTTTCATACAATTTTGCCATCCTTATTACAGTTCTTTTCTTTTTTGTGAGTTACCACTCTACCTGACTTGTTAAAAAATATAAATCAAAACCCAGTTTTAAATTTTACTAGCAATTTTTATTTATTTATTTTTTTACTTCAGGCAAGACATTTTGGTGTCAGTATCTACATTTTGGCAACTGTGGCAGCTAGTTAACAGAACTAGAGTCAGGAAAATCTGATTGCAAATCTGGTCTCAGATCTTTCTATCTAGACCTGGGAAAATCTCTTGACCCTATTTGTCTTAGTCTCTCATCTGCAAAATGAACTGAAGAAATAATCAGGTCTTATAGTAATCTACTTTTTAATAAACCTCCAAACTCTAGCTTCTGGGATAAGAACTCACTATTGATAAAAATTGTTGGAAAACCTGGAAAATAATATGTCAGAAATTCGGCATAGACCTATATTTCACACCCTATATCAAAATAAGATCAAAATGGGTATATAGTTTGGGTATGAAGGGTGATACCATAAGTAAATTAGGAAAGTAAGGGATAATTTGTCTATCAGATCTTAAGGGAGGAATTTAGAGAACATTATGAAAGGCAAAATAGACAATTTCAATTATATTAAATTAAAATGTTGTTGCATAAAAAACCCCAACAAAAACAAAGATTAAAAGGGAAGTACAAAGCTGAGAAAAAAAATTACACTCAGTTTTTTCTGATAAAGATCTCATTTCTAAAATATATAAAGAGCTGTATCAAATTTTTAAGAATATGTTATTCCCCAGTTGATAAATGGTCAAAGTATATAAACACAAAATTGTCAGATGATGAAATTAAAGCCAGCTATTGTCATATGAAAAAATGCTCTAAATCACTATTATTCTGTAAGAAATGACCAACAGGATGAATACAGAGAGGATTGAAGAGACTTACATAAACTGATGCTGAGTGAAATGAGCAGAACCAGGAGATCATTATATACCTCAACAATGATACTGTATGAGGATGTATTCTGATAGAAGTGGATTTCTTCGACAAAGAGAAGATCTAACTCAGTTTCTATTGATCAAGGATGGACAGAAGCAGCTACACCCAAAGAAAAAACACTAGGAAATTAATGTAAACTGCTTGCATTTTTGTTTTTCCTCCCGGGTTATTTATACCTTCTGAATCCAATTCTCCCTGAGCAACAAGAGAACTGTTCAGTTCTGCACACATATATTGTATCTAAGATATACTGTAACCTTTTTAACATGCATAGGACTGCTTGCCATCTGGGGGAGGGGGTGGAGGGAGAGAGGGGAAAAATCGGAACAGAAGTGAGTGCAGGGGATAATGTTGTAAAAAATTACCCTGGTATGGGTTCTGGCAATAAAAAGTTATTTAAAAATAAATAAGTAAATCACTATTAATTAGAGAAATTCAAATTAAAACAACTCTGAGGTACCACATCGTACTTCTCATATTGGTTAAGATGACAGGAAAAGATAGTGATAAAAGATGGAGGGGATGTGGGAAAACTGGGACACTAATGCATTGTTGGTGGAGTTGTGAAGTGATCCAATCATTCTGGAGAAAAATTAGGAACTATCCCCAAAGGGCTATAAAACTGTGCATACTCTTTGACCCAGCAGTAACATTACTGAGTCTGTATCCCAAGGAAATCATAAGGAGGGGAAAAGACTCACATGCACAAAAATGTTTGTAACAGTTCTTTTCATGGTAGCAAATAATTGGAAAATGAGTAGATGCCATCAATTGGGGAATGGTTGAACAAGTTGTAGTATATGAAGGTAATAGAATATTATTGTTCTACAAAGAAATGATGAACAAGCTGATTTTAGAAAGGCCTGGAAAGATTTACACAGACTGTTGCTAAGTCAAACAAGCCGAAATAGGAATACATTGTACACAATAACAGCAAGAATGTATGATGAGCAACTATGAAAAACTTGGTTCTTCTCAGTGGTTCAGTGATCCAAGGCAATCCCAATAGACTTTGGAAAGAAAATTCAGTCTGTATCTAGAAAAAAAGAACTATGGAGATTGAATGTAAATCAACACACGCTATGTTCACTTTTTGGTGTTTTCTCTTTCCCATAGTTTTTCCCTTTTTTCTGATTTTTCTCTCCATATTTATATATGTATATATATATATATATATATATATATATATATATATATATATATATATATATATATATATATATGTAAATATATATTTAAATGAGCTGAGGAAGGAAATAGAAGGTCACTCCAGTGTTTTTACTAAGAAAATCCAAATTGGATCATGAATAGTTGGACCTCACTAAAATGACTGAACAAATCTATATCTATAAAAAGAATATCAGAAGATGTCTAATGTTTCTTCCAATTTCAATCTATTTTAAATATTTATTTTTTATTTTAACATTTTAATTGAATTCTAAATTCTCTTCTTCCCTCTGACCCCTTTTTTATTCAATGAAAAGCAAAGCATAAGATATTGATTATATATTTGAAGTCATGAAAAAATTTCTAATTAGCCATATTAAAAAAAAAAAAACAAGGAAAGAACAATACAAAGATGGATCAAAAATTTACAACAGCAAATAAACATAATAATCTTGTATTTGACAAGTGTAGTCTTAAGATTTTGGGATAGAAATTCATTATTTTGTATAAATTGTTGGGAAAACTGGAGAGTAGTATGGAAAAAACTGAACATAAACAAATATTTTTCACCATTTACCTGAATGAGTTGGATACATAACCTAAATACAAAGAAAGATTAAAAAATGAGAACATGAAATACATTATTTATTAGACATATGGCTAAATAAACAACTTATGAGTAAACAAAAGATAATGAGTAAGATTAAGTGTAAAATGAGTAATTTCACTTACACTAAGTTGAAATGTTTTTGTGCAAATATTTTCATGATTGGAAAGAAAATATTTTTTTTTGGGTGGGGGATTTATAGCCAGTTTATCAGATAAAGATCTCACATGTAAGACAGATGAAGGACTTTGCTGAATCTATAAAAATAAGAATCATTTCCAAATTGATAATTAAAGGTTATGAATCAAAAGTTTTCCAGTGAAGAAATAAAAATGATTTATAATCATATAAAATACTCAAAAACATAATTGATTAGAGAATTGCCTAATAAAGCAATCTGGAGATATCATTTTATACTTTCCAGATTCTCTAAACAATAGAAAGAGAACATGACAAAAGTTGGAGCAGAAGAGGAAAAATTGGGACACTAATTCATTGTTAGTGGAATTGTGAACTGATCCAATCATTTGGAAAGAATATGGAATTATGCCCAAAGAATAATTAAATGAACTATACCCTTTGACTCAGCAATGACACTGCTTAGTTTATTTCCATAGATAATTAAGAGAAAAGAAAAAGAACATAAATGTTCTAAAATGTTCATAGAAATTGTCTTTGTGGTGGTAAAGAACTGGCAAAAGATGAAAACAAACATTTTGGGCCTTTAAGAAAGTATATACACATATATACATATGCATTTTTACATATACATGACCACCTACATATACATAAAATTGTATACATACACATATATAGATACACACAAATAACTCGGTGTGTGTGTGTGTGTGTGTGTGTGTGTGTGTATGTGTGTATCTGTGTCTAATGGTAGACATCTCTAGGCCCAGGGAGGAAGGAAGAAAAAATCAAGATGTTTACATGTTTTTCTTGTATGTTGAAAAACAACAGCAAGTTGTTCACTGTAGATGTGAAGTTTCTTGCACAATTATCATTGTATTATCTTATAGAAGTACTTTTTTTATTACATAAAGTAAAAATAAAGTTTTAAAAATAAAAAAGGAAATATAAGGGATGTAGAAATAAAATATATCAATAAATATTTTAAATTAAAATTAAAAAAAAATAAACATCTTGGTTCATTGTTATCAATCAGAACAGGTATCATAATAAAGTCAAATTATGACTAACTTTTTAAATTATATTCCTAACAAAGATACAGTTCTTAAGACTTAAACCTATCATCTTGTATATAGGGATGTAAACTTTTTAACTTTTAAAAATTTTTTTTCTTCTCTCTCTACTTTTTTATACTTCTCGAATTCTGTATTTAAAGATCAGATTTTCTGTTTAGCTCTGGTCTTTTCATAAAAAAATAAATGAAATTGACCTATTTCATTTAATATTCATCTTTTCCTCTGAAAGCTAGTGCTTAGTTTTGCTGAATAATTTATTCTTGCCTGCAGTTTAAGCTCTTTTCCCCTCCAGAAAATTATATTCTAGGCCATTTGATCTTTTAAAATGGAAGCTGCTAGTCCCTGGATAATCTTGATTTTGGCTCTTCAAGATTTGAATTATTTCTTGCTAGCAGCTTGCAGGATTTTTCCTCTTGATTTGATAATTCTGAAATTTAGCTATCATATTCCTTGGAATTTTCATTTTGAGGTCTCTTTCAAGAGGTGATTGGTGGATACTTTCAATCATTAGTTTACCCTCTGGTTCTAGAATATCAGGGCAGTTTTTCTTAATGTGTTCTTGAACGATGTTGTCTTGGCTCTTTTTTCATCATGATTTTCAGGTAGTCCAATAATTCTTAGATTGTCTCTCCTGGAACTATTTTTCAGGTCAGTTGTTTTTCTCTTAAGCAATTTTGCATTCTCTTTTTAATTTTTTTTTTTGTTTTCTTTGATTTATTCTTGATGTCTCATTGAATTTTCCAATTCCATTTGATCAGTTCTACTTTTAGTGAATTATTTTCTTCAGTTAGCTTTTTTCCCTCCTTTTGTATTTGACCAATTGAATTTTTAAATGAGTTGTTTTGTTCATCAGATTTTTTTTCCATTTCACAAATTCTGTCTTTTAGGGAGTTTTTCTCTTTTTCCATTTCACAAATTTTGTTTTTCAAGGCATTGTTTTCTTTTTCTATTTCACCAAATCTATTTTTAAGGAGTTGTATTCATTTCTATTTTGCCAAATTTATTTTAAGGGGTTTTCTTCAGATAATTCCGTATTTTCTTTAAACTCACCTGCAAAGGTTTTATTTCCTTTCCCCATTTTCCTTCTAATTCTCTTTTAAGATTCTTTTTGAATCCTTCCATGAGAGCCTTTACATTGGAGAACAACTCATATTACTCTTGGAAGCTTCATCTGGAGTCCTTTTGCTTTTAATGTCTTCAAGGTTTGAGGTCATTTCTTCTCTGTTTTCATAATAGCTATCTATGGTCAGAGTTCTTTTTGATTTTTTGCTCATTTTTAAAGGTTGAGGTATGTTCTTAAGGCAAAGAAGAGAGTGTCCCAAGTTTCCTCAACAGGATATAGAGATTTCAGGCTGTCTTGGGCAGGTGCTACTGGTTTCCTTTCCATGCTTGTTGGGCATGGTTAAGTTCTATGTTATGCTGGATTTCAGGGACTCACTATTTGTCTTCTATAGTTGTGTTAGAGCAGGGGTCCTCAATCTTTTTAAATAAGGGGCCAGTTGACTGTCCCTCAGACTGTTGGAGGGTCAGACTAAAGTAAAAACCAAAACTATGAACAAATTCCTATGCACGCTGCATATCTTATTTTGAAGTGAAGAAACAAAAAGGGAACAAATAAAATCTTTAAAATGAAGTAAAGTTAAATCCACAAATTTACCAGTATTTCAATGTGAACTATGGGCCTGTTTTTGGTTAATGAGATGGTCAATGTCTGGTTCCATATTTGTCACTGCTAGTTGTAACAAGTGATGCAAGTGTGCATCCATCAGTCTTGATCTGGTTGGAGATTTCAAATATGTCATTATAGAAAAAGTCTGTTCACAGACATAAGTGCTGCCAAAGATGGCTGCCATTTTAAGTGCATGGTTCCTGAGATGAGGATATGTCTCAGAGGGGAGAGATGCATAGAAATTATGAAGGCTGCTTGACTTGAATGCATCTTTCAGAGAATCACAATTCTGTAGTTCAGTCCATTCCATTTGGTAAATTGTATCCACATTTTCAATGGCAATAGAAAATGGATTATGAAAAAGTTATATGTCCTATTCATGGAGATGAAGCTCTTTACATCTAAATTGGAACTCCTTTTGCAATTTTTCCAGTGAATCCACACATGTTTTGTTTGGGAATGCAATCAGCAGTTTTTCCGCTAACAGATTTTGAGTTGTGGGGAGATGGCAGAAGTTTTCCTCCTTCACTTGTTTGATGAGGAGGCCTAATTTTACTTCAAATGCTTTGACAAGTGATTGCATATCACAAATGAGCTTCCCCTTTCCTTCAAGTTGCATATTGAAATTGTTGAGTGGCTCTGTTACATCTGTCAGAAAGGCAAGGTGCCATTTCCATTCTGCATCATTGAGCTCTGGTACTTCTTTGGTTTTTGAAAGCAGAAAAGTTGTTATCTGTGGAAGTAAATCATAGAAACGGTTCAAAACTCTCCCTTGACTCAGCCAATGGACTTCTGTGTGATATAGAACATCTTCATACTCAACATTTAGCTCAGATAGAAATTCCTGAAATTGTCTGTGATTTAGTGCATTAGCTGTAATGAAGTTAACTACAAGATACCATAATTTTCATAACAGAGTCCCACTTCAGTGATTTACTACACACGCTTGTCGGTGGATGAGGCAGTGTATTGCTATTGGATGAGAATAGTTATATTTGTCCATCTCTTGGTTAATGCAAGCAATTACTCCTTTCTTAGACCCCACCATGCTAGGAGCACCATCAGTTATCACGCTGGCTAGTTTAGCTCAGTCCAGCTCCAAACCATTCATAGTTTGGCAAACCTTTTGATAGATATCCTCTCCTGTAGTTGTTCCTTTGATGCTTTGCGGTGCAGCAAGCTCTTCTATGACTTCAAAATAATCATTCATCCCATGAATAAAAATTAGAAGTTGTGCAGAATCACGAACATCATTGCTTTTGTTGAGTGCCAAGGAAAAATATGAAATTATTTTTTATGGAGTTTTGCAAATGCTGATATAGATTGTCTCCCATTTCTTCAATCCTCCATGTAATTGTAGGTCCTGAAAGACTCACTGTACTAAATAAATCGGCCTTTTCTGGACACATCTCTTTGGCAACAGAAAGAAGGCATTCTTTAACAAATTCTCCCTCCACAAATGGTCTGCCAGTGCATGCTATTAGCTTGGCAACTTGAAAACTTGCTCACAGTGATGAAATATTTAGCTGCTTCTGCTTCACAAAAGTATTTTGCTGAGTTGTCAATGTATTTTTCAGTTTTAATATTTTATCTTTTCTCACTTCTCCAACCAAATAATCATATTTATCTTTATGTTGAGCTTCATAGTGTCAACGCAAATTATATTCTTTGAACACAGAATACAGTGTCTGGCATATCAGACATATAGCTCTTTCTTTGTACTGCATGAAAAAGAAATCATAAGGCCACTGTTCTTTGAATATCCTACCCTCCGAATCAATTTTTCTTTTCCTTGACATCATTATTTCCTAGGGATTCCAAATTGCTATTAGTAAAATACCAACATATATATACAGCACTACAAAAACAATATACCAATAATAAATTTGCTCATACAGAGACATACAGACTGCAATGTCCCACTTCCTCCAAGCTGCCTCTGTGCTGTGATGCCTCTGTTTCCTGCACTCTCTCTCCTGCTCTTCAAGCTCCTGCTCTGATCTTCTCTGCTTCAGTGAATTCCCCCTGCGCTGTACACCCCCCACACCTGTCTGTTGTGGTGGCTGCCATTACTGTACAAGACTGTGGACCCTCAGTTCTCCATCTTCTGCATCACTCTCTCTTCCCCACACCACACACCCTGGCCTGGGAACTCACCTTACCTCAGTATCGCCTCACACTCTGTCTCCACCCCCTCAGCCCAGTGCCGGAAGTGTGTGTTGTGTCACTTCTGGTCTGATTTTGCCATATTCCAATGGGCTGCATAAACATCCTCAACGGGCAGCATCTGGCCTGTGGGCCATAGTTTGAGGACCCCTATGTTAGAGGATCAGCTAGTATGCAAATTTACTGGTTTCTGAACCAGGACAGAGAATCCAACACTGCCATATTTTGGCTAAGAGCCACCCAGTGGATTCCCCTAAAGCAGAGGCCTCTCTACCCTGGGTCCCTGCACTATGCCTATATTGGCACCTCTCCCATGCCTGATTGAAATAGACCTTTTCTAAAATTCTTTCAAAATATCTTCTGCTGAAAATTTGTTACACCCCAAATATTTGTGAATTCTGTCATTCCAAAACCAGTTAAGAGGCTTGATCTGGTGTTGATCTGAGGGAACCTACAAAGACCTCAGACAAAGAACTGTCTATTCTCCATCTTGGTTCTACCTCCTAAGTAATTATTTTCTTCAATACTTTTTGCATCTCTTATATTAAGCTGTTAATTCTCTTTTTGTAATTTGCTTACACCACATTCCTTTCTTTTCCCAAATTTCCTTCTATGGCTCTCACATTTTTCTTTGACTCTTCCAGGATTTCTTGTTGAAATATTATCCAGTTTGCATTTTTCTTTGAGCCTTTGATTTTGTGTTTTCATGTCATTATATTCTGAGTTTTTCTTTTGGTTTTCCCTTGCCAATGTAATAATTTGTCATGATCAATAGATGTGTTATTGTTGTTACTGTTTACTCATTTCTCAGCCTATGTCTTGACTTTGAATTTTATGTTATAATTGGCCTCTGTTGATTTGATGATAGAAAGGAACTATTGCAAGCTTCAGGTTTTTTTATGTTGCTGTTTTTAGAGTTAGTTTTGTAAGTCTACATGTTTTTCGTGCTTCCAAGGTGGTATGATCCATGAAAGGTGTGGTTACTGCTTTCCTGGTATGAGCTCTTATCTTTGTCCAGAAAGGGCTCCTCCTGCTCTGTACTACTAGTACTAGTGCTTCTCTTAGCCTGGAATTGTGATCAGAAATTGTTTTGTAACTTCAAGTCCTTTTATGCCTAGAAACTATGATTGACACCCTATTTCTTTATGACTGACTATAAGCACTCCTATTTGCTAGGGAACTGTTACTCCAAACTGTATATTGACAAAAGAGTTGCCCATTAATACCAATTGTACCCAATACCAATAAGGTCTTTCTGACCTGTTTTTCAACCCCTTTAGTGTCTTTGAGCTGAAAGTTACTAAAACTATTGCTCCTTCTGTTGAAATGGCCTCTAAGGCCCACAGTTAGTTCTGTCAACAGATGTATTCCATGTTGGTCTCAATCTCAAATAAAGGACTGATGATTGCATGTTTTTGTCTCATAGCCTAGGATATTACCAAAACACAGACATTTATTTTAAAAGCAGTGTTTAATAAATATTTGTTGAATGAATAAAAGATGAAATTAAGTAAATGATAGTTGATAAAGAAACTTACTCTCAGAGTGACTTTCATTTATTAGAAAATTTGTTCTTTGATGTCCAAAATACATAACTATGATTCTGGGATTCAGGAGTCCTACTTGGTTCTTCCAGTCATGCCATAGTGATAACGTCTTATTTCACTTTTTCCCAAGACTGCCCTATTGCACTACTGGGGAAAACAACAACAACAACAACAACAACAACAACAAATGAACAAATAAACAAACAAACAAAAAACCCTTTGAACTATTTTGGGGAATAGCTAGAAATAAGGGTCAGAGAAAACCTAGCAGTCCATTGGATGTCTCAGAAGGAATAGAAAAGATAGTGGGAACAAGTAATGGCTTTTTCCATTCAATTTCCTCTGCATTCTGTACCACTCTGTCTTCTGACTTCATTTTTTAACAGTTGTACTTAGAAATGAGGGAAGACCTTCTCCACTCTGTATTGTATTTATGTTGCCTTAGTCCTGCAGTGACAGTGATAGAAATGCTTGGATCAAGAATTCAGATAGCTGAGTTTATAGGAGTCTGTTTTAAAATGACATCATTTGTTCTCAATAGAGATATTATTCATGTAGATTTGGTATATAACAAAGAAGGCATTTTCTTCCCTCTGATTAATAATAATCCCAAGAGGGGTGTGAGATGAACACTATGGTTTTGTGAGGCTGCTAATCTGAATGCTATCCCAGCATTCAAAATGCAAAAGTGTGGGCTCCAATGTGCATCAAGATTGCAACCATACATCAAGCATACTTGTTGAGTCATTCTAATGTAAAATGAGAAATTCAGCCTGCCAAGGCAGCACACAATATAACTTCCTCATCTACTTATTTCATGTTTCACCACCTTCAATAGCTTTTATATGCTAAACACAGTTTAATCTTCACCACATACATACCAGTCTGTTCCATGGATTTAGCAGCCTCCATAGGGATGCCAAAGAAAATTTGGGGTAGGGACCTTTTTAGTGATGAAACAGAACTTAGGATGGGATAAGAAAAGGAGATTAATATTTCAATTTCAGTTTCAGGGAACTAGATGTCAAAGTAGTTAAAGGCTTGACCTGGAATCAAGAAGACTTGAGTTCAAATTAATCTTAAAACATTTACTCTTTAAGTGAACTTAGGACAGTCACAGTCCCTATCTCTCCCCATTTCTCTCATCTGTAAACAGGAATGAAAATAGCATTTATTTTCTAGGGTTATTATGGGTATAAAATGAGAAAATACAAAATACTTTGTAAGTCTTAAAATGTTATAACAATGATGTTGTCTTTACTATTGTCTAATCATTATATTATATTATTGTTAATTTTTTTGGAAGGAAGAGTGTTTTAGTTTGTTTCCATGTTTTTTAAATGGTAGAGGAATATCCAAGGCATATATATTGGAAAGTATAAGAATAAAGTTTCATAGAAAAAAAGGAAAACAAACCTAATTACAAAATTTCAGAGTTAGTTGAGAGCTCAATATTCACCTAGACTGATCTATATTTAAAAGGAATGTCTTGCCCAATCCCTGACAAGTTCACTATCCAGGCAGGGAAATCTATTCTGATTAGAAACTTGCTACCTCCTATTTAGGGGTTCATAAGATTGATTGATGGCTAGGTAGGACTTTACAGATCATTATGTCTAACTGCTTGCTTTTATCAACAAAGAGACTCAAAGAGAGGCTAACTGACTTATCTAAATTTAAAAATAGCAATATATTACAGAACTATAATTCAAACACAGGCTTTATGATTTGGAAGTTAACTATTTACTTATCTTTAAAGTAATAATAAGGAATTCTGTCTTGGTAGCCATTAAAAATCGGTTTCCCTGCAACTATCACTCATTACTTTTATTTCTTCATTCCAGAAAAAAAACAAAATAAATTTAATCATAGTGAGATGTGACAGAAAGATTTCTGACAAGAAATCAAAGGTCTTCAGTTCCTGACTCTATCATATACTACATCATCTTGGACAAAAATATTAACATCTCTTGACCTCAGTTTGTTCAACAACAGATGAAAATAAAGGAATAAGTCTAAATAATTTCTAAAGTCCCTACTGCCTAGATATCTTTAAATTTATCATTCTTCTTTCATATAGACATTTGTCATGTTCCTATGTTGAGTAGACAGCAAGTGTGATATGATTTAAGAGGTTTAGAAAAGAGAAAGAGAGTGTGATGATTCTGAGATATAAATAAAACCCAGGTCTCCCCATTCTAAATCCCAGGGGCTTTCCAATAAAGCAGGCTGCTTCTTTGTGATCAGTTCTGCTAGGCTTTGACAATTGATGGAAACTAATCACCCATTTTAAGCTGTATAGAAAAAGGATACAGTCAGGGTGAGACAGTTTTGGATGGGCAGTGAGCTGCACCATTGGAGGAAGTCCATTGTCAATGAGAGCACAGATCCATTAAAAAACTGAAATATACAAGATGCTTTCAAGTGGAATAAAGTACCTATTAACTTTGAAAAATTCTGTTCCCAGAAAATAACATATTTACTCTAAGTATGTAATCCAAACTTTCTTCATTTTCTTGCTTGACCCAGTTTGTATAAATGGTCTCTGAACATTTATGTTCCATGGATACTGTTGTTCTTTTGATATTGATTCCTGTTTTTTATTTGCATATGTAACAAAGGGGAACTAGACTTGGTCATCATGTGCCCAAAGAATAGAACTAAAGGCAGAAGTTACAAAGGGATAATTTTCTTACCAATTAGAACTTTCTCAAAGTGACAAGTGGTACCTTTGAAGATAGGGGTTTTGTTCAATAAAAATATACATTAAAAACTAGATAGCCATTTGGAGAAGGGTTTCTCTTAAAATATATATTATTTCATATTTTTAATATTTGTATCTTCTGTTTTTCTATTGCCTGAATTTTTACTAGTTTTACTCCTCATTGTCTTTCTCAAGAGCCATCTCATATAACAAATATATTCTAAAGAAAAAAAAAAAGGAAAGAAAAAGAAAAAAAATCAATATCACCCGATTTGTAAAAACAAAACAAAAACAAAAAAACCTGAAGATATAATCTATGTTTTACTTCCACAAACTTCTCACTTAAAGACATTAAGAGGGTTTTTTTTCCTTATGTCTTGTTTTACATCAGTTTTACCTTTATAGTTTTGCAACACGTAATTTAGATTATTTTGTTCTTGTTCTTCCACTTATATTGTTGGAGCGATTGCATATATTTCTGGATTGTATCTGCCTGTTTTGCAGTTCATATAAGTCTTCCCATGAATTTCTATATTCATCATATTCCTTATAGCAGATTGATATTTTAGTATAGTCATATATAATAATTTGTTTAGCCATTCTAGAGTCATTGAGCACCTATTTCGTTTGCAATTCTTTGCTACCATAAAAAATATTACTGTAAATATTTTGGCATATAAAAGACATCTTCATCACCTTTTCTTTCATTTTAAATTGCTTTCCAAAATGGTTGTACAGATTTGCAGATTCACTAAAAGTATTGAGAAGGTTGTTCAGATGGTTTTGGACTAATTGTCTTCTGGAAAACCATCCATCTATGATTCTGTGAATATTTCCTTTTGCGTTTACCAAGTATAACTAGTGTAGAAAAACATCAATATTGAATGGGGAATTTCACAGAGTATTTGATTTTAGGTTTTGAATCAAGGGAAAATTAATCATATGTATTCACTTCCTCATTCATTCATTCATTCATCAATACATATTTATTAAACCTCTATCATGTGCCATGTCCTCTAATAGAAGTGAACACTGAAAGACAAAAACAAATTTCTTATTTTAAATAAGTTTAAATTTAATTTAAACAACAACAAAAGCAATATCCCAGTGGTTGCTATTGTGAATCAGAGTGCAGTAGTAAAATACAATAGTTCTGGAATCAAATGATATGAGTCCTGATTTTACCATTTGGTATATGTGTAATTTGAGCAAGTCATTTAACTACTGTGTGCTTCATTTTCATAAGTTATAAAAATAGATTGTACCAAGTGACTTCTCTGATGCCTCCCCTCCTCCCCAATCTACAGGAGCACATATGTACTCTTATCACCCTAAAAACTGCATGCTTTGAAAGCTGGGAAAATATTTTTTTACAGCCAGTGTTTCAGACAAAGGCTTCATTTCTCAAACATATGGAGGATTCATTTAAATTAACAAGAATACAAGCCATTCTCTGGTTGATAAATAGTCAAAGAATATGAACATACAATTTTCAGATAAAGAAATTAAAGCCATTTATAATGGTATGAAAAAATTCCCTAAATCCCTATTGATTGGAGAAATGTAAATTAATACAACTCTGAGATACCACTTCATACTTCTCAGATTGGCTAAGATGACAGGAAATGATACTGATGAATGTTGGGTGGGATGTGGGAAAATTAGGACAGGAATGCATTAATGGTGGAGTTGTGAAATAATCCAACAATTCTGGCTTGCAAATTGGAGCTATGCCTAAAGGGCAATAAAACTATGCATACCCTTTGATCTGGCAGTATCTCTACTGGGTCTGTATGCCAAAGAGATCATAAAAGAGGGGAGAAAAAAACCCACATGTGCACAAATGTTTGGAGCAGCCTTTTTTTGTAGTGGCAAGGGATTAGAAATTGAATCAATGTCCCTTAGTTGGGGAATGGCTGAATAATTTAAGGTATATGAATGTAAAGGAATATTATTACTCCATAAGAAATAATGAGCAGGCTGATGTCAGAAAAGGCTGGAAAGATTTACATAAACTGATGCTAAGTGAAGTGAGGAGAACAAAGAGAACATTGTACACAATAACAACAAGATTATGTGATGATCATTTGTGATGGACTTGGATCTTTTCAACAAGGAGATAATTCCAATAGATTTGTAATGGAAAGTGCCATCCACAACCAGAGAGAGAACTATGAAGAATGAATGTGGATCAAAGCATATATTTTCACATTTGTTTTTCTTTCTCATGTTTTATTTTCTTTTTTCCCCTTTTGATCTGATTATCTTTGTTGTTGTTATTGTTCAGCATGATGGCTATGGAAATATATTTAGGAGAACTGCATGTGTTTAACCTACATCAGATTACTTGCTGTCTTGGGGAGAGAGAGAAGGGAAAGAGAGGGAGAAAAATTTGGAACACAGGATATGAATTTGAATGTTGAAAACTATCATTGTATATATCTGGATAAATAAAATGCTGTTTAAAAGTTTGAAAAAGCACAGAAAATTGTGCTTCCCATTGACAATGAGCTATTATTAATAGTCTCTTCTTGTTTTGCAAAAGTATTTATTAAGTTGGAATAAAAATATCATTGAAGCATCAAGCTTGAGATGTACTTTCTTCTAGGGCCATGGGACTTTATAAGTATGAGGGTAGAGAGGCATATGTATAATGAATGTGCATAGTAAGAGAGTTACTCATAACTTTTGTTACTAGACACCTAGTGTGATGACCGTGTTAGCGCCCAGGATACTTTAGAATCAGCTGGAGTCAGGATAAGCAAAAGTCCTTCATCTTTATTCTTTGTGGACGTGAACCAAATGGTGATATGAGGTGAGAGAGAATAGCGAAGCGAATTTGGCCAGGAGTCACTCTGGCTTTCTTACTCCACTCTCTTTTTCCTCCTCCTCATCTCCCTATACACCAACAGATTGAGCCCCACAGAATGACGGGGTGGGCCATTTTCCAAGCAAATGCTAATAGACTATTGTCCAATTGGTAATTAACCTTAAGTGCTTGGACCTCAGTGCATCTGCTCAGTTTCAGCCCATTACATCTAGTTTCTCTTTATTGAGTCATTATGCAACTCTCCTAGGGAACAGTAGGGGAGTGATCTCAGTTGGTCTCCTAGTATATGTTCCTTTTTACATTCCATTGCCAGTATTATGACCAAGGAGTCTTAATTCCTAAACTTCTCCCTATTCTTAGGTGAATATATTTTTCTATATCCACGTCTATTTTTGTAGTGACTTTTTCTGGTTGGATTCATTGTCTCCTCTGGGTAGATGTAATGTTCGGGCTAGTTTTCTGGAGGTCTTAAGGACCAGCCTTGATCTTAGTGGAGGAGTGCAGGAGACAGGAAAGTCACCAGGAGGATGGTCAACAATGGAATGTCTCATTTCTAGTCCTCTCAGCCTTTAAATACCCTATTACAATTACATCATTACAGCATACTGAATATATATGAACTAGAGAACCATTACATCACCATGCTAAGTACTAAGTATGTGTAAATTAGAGAACCATCATCTCATCAATTCCACTGAATTAACACTTTGTTGTAAGTATCCTTGTTTCAAATATACTTCTTCAAAGTTTTGGCCCTATACAGGTAGACATAGTATCTTTTAAAATGGTCAGTGGTGATGAAGAAGAAAGAAAACAAAGTTTTCTCTTCCTTCTGCCTCCCCAAAGAGTGATTTCTTTTTAGGGGGTTAACTCTTCCTCTATTCCTATCTCCAGTTCTCAAAATGTCAATTGCTGAAATTCTTTATGTTATTTAAATTTCCCATATGTGGCCTCTACAACAAATTAGCCATCCCTTTCTAGACCCAATCAAATACTATATATATACCCTGACTTCTATTATGACTATCATTTCTACTACTACTATTAACTGTTACTGCTATGATTAAAATAATGCTTTAAACTTTTCAAAGTATTTTACATATCTTACCTCACTTGCTCAAAGAAATTTACACCTAATCTAATCCTGTTCACACATTAAACTTTATCATTTGAGGGGCAGGTAGTTGATGTAGTGGATAGAGCACTAGCCCTGACGTCAGGAAGACCTGAGTTTAAGTCTGGCCTTAGACACTTAACACTTCCTGGCTGTATGACCCTGGCAACTCACTTAAGTCCAATTGCCTAAGCAAAAACAAACAAACAAACAAAATATACTTTATCATTTGTAAGTATATTCTGTTATTATGTTACTATATTAACTGCATTGCAAGGTAGGTTAGAGATGACATTCCCATGTCTTCTATACTTTTTCATTAACAAAAGAAGGGGGAACATTTTCTCTTTGTGCTTGAAAAAAATTATTCTTTTTTCTTTCCTCCATCCCATCAGAAAATAACTTTTAAATTTCTCAGAAAGAAAAAAAAAATTTTCTCTATAGTTATGTCTAGTAGAAGTTCCCAACTACCTGTTTAATTCAAATTGTTTTCTCATTCAGCTGACATTGCCCATAGCAATGGATTTAGCTAAACCACAGTATCAAATAAAAACTGCTTTGGCAAGAAGTAAACAGATTTTATCAGAGCCCTAACTAACAGGAGGTAAAGGCTCCCATACCTTTGACATGGGGAAGAAGGGGTAAATAATGTGCTGATGACTGTCAGTTTTGTGCTCACCTTAAAATTCTCTAGCTGTGGATTGTCCTATTTATTTTCATAGGACTCTCAATGGGAAGGCCTTCTCCTCCAAATCTTATTGGTAAGACCCTCCTCAGTGTTATTTATGTAGTGGAGTTTGTTATATTCCCTGACAGCCTTAAACTGCTATCACTCATATGAGAGGCAATTGGGAACTGCTTTTGAGAAAGGAAACTGGTGCATGTGTCAGTTCCTTATGTTGGTGTATGCTGTATGCTACAGCTCACATTAGATTCCTGCCTTCCAGTATCCTAATGGATAGAGCTCTGGGGTTGGGGACTTCCCTCTCTATACTAGAACTTAAATTACAAACACTATAAAAACAAAACTTGAAGCCTGTATTCTCCATAGTATAGTAGAATAGGGAGGGTGGAATGTCATCCTACAAGTCTTCCGCCTTTCAACATGGGACTATCTGCTGTGAGTGAATGATTTTTTTTACCCTTAAATGTGCATTCTGATAAAAACCCATTGTATTCATTTAGGTAGTTTTAAAGAGGCAAACAATTCTCACTAAGCAGCCAATAGGAGGAGAAGGGAATGTCTGCTGCAGAATGTCTGCAAATTAGGCAATTTTCCTGTCCACTAGGAGCAGGTCTTAAGAATCTTTAATATGGGTAAGCCCATTTTTGGTAGTATGGGCATGCAATACACCCACACTCATTATACTCAAACATCCCCTTCTCTCAAATTGTCTCTTTACCATTGAACTCCAACCACTTTACTGAATCTGCCCTAGGATTAGTTTGGGTTACTTATGGATCTGGAATTGATTTGTAACAGATTAGCATATTTTAAATATCATTTAAACAAGATTGCTAGAGACTCAAAGGAATCTCAAAACAATTTTGGAGAAAAATGAGTGAAAAACAAGTCAGGAAAGCCTTGCTGCAATTCGGGGTTTATTAAAAAAATAGTACCATTTATCCAGAGCCACGCTCACAGTAAGAACAGGTTATAGGTCAGATTTCTCTCTTCTTTTTATCTTCCATGCAGGGACTCCTGGCAAAGAGCCAAAACTGAAATCAGTCAGGTGCCTGAATCAATTTTGAAATGCTCCACTAATCCATCTGGAAGAACATGTTTGTTTTCCCAAACATAGCTGAAGAATTCTGTAAGGTAAAGACTCTCTTCCTGTCAGGGTGTAGATTTCCCTAAGGTGAAACCTGTAGCAGGATGCACAGATGTTGTTACGATGGCATTTCAGGACAATATGATGGCACAGTGCTAAAGGCAAACAGGCCACAACATGTACCTGCCAGAGTATAGGGATTTCAAGGAAGCAGCCTGCCAATTGTCTGCTTTCTGATCTGCTTGATCTCATGTTACCTACAAAAGACAAATATCAGACAGTTGAATTATAGAGCACAGAAAGAATATGGATGTTTAATGACATGCCTGTATAATCACATGACCCAGGAGGGAATTTTGCCTAATCTCCTATTCAACTTCAGTTGAAGTAACTGAGTCCCAGAGATATACAGCAATTCACTCAGTCATATAATTATTTTTGTTGCTTTATTTGAATATGCCTAACTAAATTTCAGGTTATACAATTCCTATTCTATAAGTTCTTCAATAAGACAATGCTGTCTAAATATGTTTTATTAAATTCCTTTCTTTCCCCCATCCCAACACACACACACACACACACACACACACACACACACACACACATCTGGTCCAAAGCTGCTTTAAGCTCAGTCAGTTCACTTTTAATACAACAATGATCTTTTGCATCCTTCAGATCACACTTCTTATCTGTAGGCCCTGCTTTCCCATGAGTCTGGTTCTGATTAGATGATAGGGGTGCTACAAAAAAATATTTAATGAAAAAGTACCTCGAAGGTAGTAAGCATAGTAATAATGCATGTGGGTGAAAACAAGAAAACACCTGAAGAGGGAGGGAGTATAGAAAAACAAAGTTTTTAAATAAAGAAGTGGTAGAACCCAGGAATATAAAGTTCCAAGTCCTGTAGACTTTGTTTTGACAATTACTTAAGCAATGATCAGCAAGATGATTTCAAAAAGGCCTGAAGAGACATGTTAAAAAGTCAAGATGGTTGGGAAGCTCACTATGCACTTGCATGGGTCCCTTCAGAAAAATAGTGAATTAAAAAAAATAATTATCGACATAATTACAAAATAAGAAAAAAAAATAGAAAAAAAAAAAAAAGAAAAGGAAAATTTAAAAACATGTGCACAGCATAACATCAGGGAGGATTCAATATATATGCAAAACAACAAATTTCCATTTCAAGAAACATATATAATAATAGAAGAAAATTATATTCATGTGTGTCCATCTTTGCTTCCTTATAGGTTTTTCTTTTGTCCTCTCAAAAGAACACTTTTTATTATATTCTTTTGTTTACCTTTCGTCTCCCCACCTCCCCCAAGAAGGTTACAGTTAAGCACAGACATATTTATATATGATACACACACACACACACTTATATTTACACCCACCCACAAATATACATATAGATCTATGTATACATATGTATTGATGCATATGTATACATATATCTACACACACATACATAGACTTACATGAATACATATGTGCACATAAGCACACACATTTGCCAATACGTAAAAATGCTTCCAAAAACATATTGATATGGTATGTAGATTTCTCTCTTGGTTGAATTTTAAGTTTTACTTTGTCTAAGATCAAATTAATTACTAGCCCTGCTATTTTTACCTAATAAATTCTTTTCCTGATCCTTGTAATATTTTTGTATATCTCACATTTCCTATCCCTGCTAATTCTTCTACTTTAATTCTACTTCTTAACTTACCTTCTTGTTACTTAATCTTCCCCCACTCATAGATCCCTCTCATGTTCTCCTCCACCCTTTTCTTCCCTCTTTATCTCATTATTCTGTACAATTTATCCCATTCCTATTAATGTGCCCTTCTTTATCTCTTTTTCATTTAATGTTGTTGCACTACAATCACTCCCCACACCCTTCTACACACCACCTTAAATTTTATCTCTTAGCCATAACATCCCTCTGTACTACACCTTATCCTATTCCCTCCCACTTTGTTTCTCTATAAATTTTAGAGGGTACTTTTCATGGTATATATGTATGTGTGTGTGTGTGTATTTTTATATATATATATATATATGTATATATATTTATTTATACCTGTAACACTTCCTATTTAACCCATTCTTGAGATTAGATTTCCTCTGAAAATGTGCTGTCTTCCTTCTTCTAATATCTCTATCTCAGTTCTTCCTCTCCATTCATTTGTATAACATAATTATTATATTTTCCTTTTCCCAGATAGTATTGCTTTTTGAAATTAGATCATACTCAATCTGCCATAATCTTTCTTTTGAGTTACCCAATTATTGTTGTTAATCTTAAATATATGGAATATATTTCCATGTAGAATACATAAATGATCTGTCCATGTTGATTTCCTTCAATATTTGATATCGGCCCTTATGTGTTAATGTTGTGTGGCAGTTCTCTTTTAATGTCCTGACCCATTTTCCCTAATTGTCCTAGTCAGTTACTCTGCCTCAGGTTATAACCATTTCCTCTTAATGTTTAATAGGATAAAGGTCATATCTTAGACCACAGGCTGTAATCATTCCCTCTTAATGTTTGGTGGCATAAAGGTCTTTTAGACATTTTAGACATTTTGCCTTTCTAGTACCTCCCTCCATTATGTCATCCTAGGTGCCTCCCTCCATTAGGTCATCCCCATCCAGGTGCCTCCCCCCATTAGGTCATCCCCATCTCAGGTACCCATCCCAGTATGTCTCCCCTCCCTCTAAACTGTGTTCCAGCTATTTTTTTTTTAATCAAGTTGTAGCCACCTGGTTTTTGGCTAAAAGGAGCAAAATATTTTGTATAAATATAAGGTTATGGTAAATATCTGTTTAGCATTTAATTGAAACTTTGGTTAATGGGATTTGTTATTGGAGGTAAAATTTCTTGGACTTGTAGTTAATATGTCCCTGTATTTTTTTCCTCCTGTAACTGATTTTTATAATCATAGGAATGCTCAATAAGAAACACTTAATGCAATTCAATTATGTCATACCTTACTGTTTCCTAATGTAATTTGGATTGATATGGGGGAATGGGAAAGTGGGTGAATTATTGTTAAAAATTTAACTGTATTAGTGTTTAAGACTTTGGATGGAAATTGTTAAACTTGTGTAACTATTGCTGTTATGTTTGAGGGATTTTTAGTCTGTTATATACGTATATGTATAGGAATTTTGATTTACTCTTAGGATTTATATGTAGTATGGTTATTTGATAATTCGTTCAGTGAGAAAAAAAAGGGGAGGAAGAGATAGGAAATTGGGGAAACTGGTGTATTTTCTTAGGCACTTCTGCCCCTATTTTATTAGTTCAGATTTAATTGGAAGTACTTTAAGCAGTCCTTTTCATTTTTTTTACTCCTTGCTTAAATTTACTGGACTATGATTTGCTGGTTATGCTTTAACCTTGGAAGCCCTTATTCTGTTGGAATTGCCCTGGCAGACTCAGTTTTGGGGATTATTTTTTTTAAAAAAACAGAAATCAGACATCTGTCTTGAAATTGGCAGTCTCTCTATCTGTTCTCCACTCCTACTCCTGTAACCCCAGTTCCTTAATTAGTATTTCAGCATTCTCAAAGAACCTTGCAGTTTGGTATCAGGCCTCTAAAAGTTCGGGGTTACCTGCCTTGGTCTAATTGTGCATATACTGCTCAAAAATCTGGAACCTAGTGGCACCTCCTGTTCTATTGAGAGGGGACAGGCGGAGCTACTCTTGGCCCCACTTTTTCCCTTTAACAGACTTGGGGTGCCCCTCTTAGAATAGGCAGCAGGACTGTCTTGAGTACTGCTACTCCCTATTTAAGCAGAGGCTGAGTTAAATGCATAAATGACCACAGACCTAACTCACAGTGAACTGTCCATCTCAAACTTGATTCTCTGGCTAAGATGCTCCACAACTGCAGAGGACCTGATATGATTGCAATAGGGAGCTTTTATGTTGCTGATTAACTCTGGGGTTATGTCCTCACCATAAGTCCTTGCATTGTTCTAGCCTTATTTTGATTTTTATTTGATTTATTTACTTCACATAAAATTGGTCAAAATTATGGGTCTAAGACCTTCTAGAGCAAGGTAATTCAATGATTTGAATAGTCAGAAGAGAGAGAGTGTGGAATCTTGTGTGCCAGTTACCTTTTAATGTCCCGATTCAGTTTCCCTAATTGTCCTACTCAGTTGCTCTGCCTCAGATTATAACCATTCCCTCTTAATGTTTGATAGGATAAAGATCTTTAACCATTTTAGACATCATTAGGATATCAGGAACCTCTCCCAGTACCTCCCTTCATTATGTCATCCTAGGTGCCTCCCTCTATTAGGTCATCCCCATCTCAGGTACCTCCCCCATTATGTCACTGTTCTTGTTACTGTATAAAAGAATCTTGTATCTGACATTTATGGCTGTATTCCTGGAGACAATGCGCTGAATGAGGCTATTGAATCCAACCAAGGGTTCATTTGGTCCCAGTAAATCTCTCCCTTTCAAATAAAATATTAAATTGTTCTCTAATAACTATCCTGACTCAGTTTCTTCAGCATTACATTAAATTTTCTCTTAAGTTTGATTTTGGTTGAGATAGTTCTGAAAATCTGCAAGTTTGTTGAATGACCATTTTGCTCATTCAATATTGGTAATGTTGCTGAATATATTGTTGGCCACAGGACTAGTTCGTTTGATTGCCAGTATATATTATTCCAAAACTGCTTATACTGTGGTTGCTAATAAGTCCTGTATAATTCTAATTTTAGCTCCAGAATATATATATATATATATATATATATATATATATATATATATATATATATTTGGGAGGGAAATTATATATATATATATAAAATTTCCCTCCCAAATTTTCTCTTTGATCTAAACTTTCAACATTTGGCAATGATGTTCTTATATGTTTTCCATAAAGACAAAGATGGTAATTGGTGGCTTTTTTTCTATTTCTACTTTTTCCTCCTGTTCTATCACTCCAGAACAATTTTCAGTGATGATTTCCTGCATTATTGTATCAAGGTACTTCTTTTTTTGTTACTGCTTTAAGGTAGTTCTTATATTTTCTCTTTTTTAATCTGTTCTTCAGAATTGTTTTTCTTAAAGGATCTCTCACATTCTGTTTCTTCTTACTCAGGGCCAAATCTCAGCAGAACAGCTGGGCTTAGTGTTTCTAATCAGAAGAGATTTCCTCATTCTTTCTGGATTCAGATTCCTGATACCCACACTGTTTTGGAAAAAAAAATAAGCCTTTAAACTTGTCAAATACAATGTAACTATATTTATTTGCTACTGTAAAATGCACGTCTACTCTGTTTCAGCTGACCTTCCTTCCTTTTTCTTTCTTTCTTTTTTTTTCTTTGTTTCTTTTTTTAGCCAGTAACAGATAGTTTTGATAATTAGAACCTTATAATATATTTTAAAACCTGGTAGTGTTAAACCACTTTCATTTATATTTTTTTTATTAGTTCCTGTGATATTCTTTTGTTTTGCCAAATGAATCTTGTCATTTTTTTTTCTAATTCAGTGAAATAGTTTTGCTAATTTAATTGGAATAGCATTAAGTATATAAATTAGTTTAGGAAAAATTGTTATTTTTATTATATTGGCTCTGCCTACTTATAAACAATAAATAGTTATTAAATTATTTATATACAAAGAATCCTATAATTTTATTCATATACTTCCTGGGTTTATTTTGGTGGGTGTATTACTAAGTATTTTATATTGGAAAGAATTCTTTTGAATGTATTATCTCTTACTATATCTTCTTTGAGGGTCTCATCTGAAGCATGCCTATGAGAACTCATTCTGCTATATGAGTTATCTCTTTTCATATGTTCATCATATGGTATCCACCTCAGCATTCTGATGGCCATGTCCTAACATTAGGAGAATAGTAACAGAATATTCCACTGATTTATTATTTAGTAGCTACATGCAAAGCACAATAAAAAAAATAATAAATGATAACCATAATAATACTTTGAAAATATGAAATTTCAATTAGAATATTAGAAGATTTTAAATATAAGCTGTCAACAAAATATCTATGAACATATAGAATCATGGGAATAAGGTTGTATATGGAGAAAGTGTACATGATATTTTGGTGTGTTTTAATATTTACTCTCTTATAACAATTCAATTAATAAAGAAATTAATATAATTACTTTAAAGAGGAATAAATTGAAGGCCAGACAGTGTCATTGTATTACCCAATGTCTCACAAATGAAAAGTGTTAAATTTGCAGAAGGATGATTTGGATTTTGCAGTGTATTTATATTCATGGCTTGATTTACTTGTGAGATTTTGCCACTCATCATCTATCTGTCATTGGGCAAGGCAGTTTTTTATCTTTACACCTCCAATTTCTCACTTGTAAATGAGAGAATTGAAATAAATGGTTCTTATATCCTGTCTTGTTCTAAATCCTTGATCTTCTAATTCAAATAGCTCTGAAGAATAGTAAACAACTTTTTTGTCAAGAGGAGAAAATGTACCCACAACAGGCTTTTAAGTTTAATCTGTATTATTAACTTTGTCTCTATCACTTTGTTAAATCAAAACACTCAACAAAACAATAAATCAAACCTTGATGTGTAGTAGTTACAGAGAAATGATCACACTGAAAATTTAACAGTTCTTTGCCACTAGTATAAATTGACTCCAGGATATCACTGACTAGAACTCAGGTTTCCTTACTCCTAGTTATTCATTCATTCATTTATTCACTCATTCAACATTTATAAACTTCCAAATATCTTCAAGATGCTAAGGGAGATATAAAGACAAAGAAAACCATGTCTCTGTTTTTAAGGAAATTATAACCTAGTAAAGGCAACAAGACTACACATATTAGTTGAAGCTCTATAGGCTTTAACATCTTCATTGATAATATAAGAGGATTAAACTTAATTTCTAAAGTCCCATTCAGATTTAAGTTTCATGATTGTATTGTCTATCAAATAATAGAAATAACATTTCTCACTGAAAGAAACTTGACTTACAGAGGTAGTTTAACTACATTTTGAATAATGCATAGGAATGGAACAAGTGGTGATGAGAAGGTGAGAATATTTCAGGCATAGAGAATAGCACGGGCAAGAGCATCACATTTAGCATGTTTTTTGGTGAAAATTAAGTCTTTAAAATGATTATTGACAGATCAACAGGAACATATTAAAGATAATCATGTGAGTTAATTTGGAGCTGTAAATTGGATTCATAATATGGAAGGTCTTAGATGCCCAGGTTAGGAGAAAAAGAGATATTAAATATTTTTGGTCACTTCAATGGAGAGATCTATGTGCTAAAATGCTAATTTATTGGCATGGGTAAATTGAATTGAAGAGATAAAGATTTAGACTGGGTTTTCAAACAGAAGGCTGATATAACAAACACAGTAAAAGACAGAGACCCTGAATTGGAGAGGTTGCTCTGGGAATGAAAAAGATGAATTAGTCATAAAAATTGATATAGAGAAAAAGCTGGCAAGATATTTTAGATGACCCTTACTTACATTAATAAGGATTCTAAGTTAAGGAAAAATCTAAGTACTTTAAAATTTGCACATGAGTGACATTTAGAATTATATTACTATGAAAAAAGCGATATCAAAAAGAAAAGCAGATTGGAGAAAACCACAGAATTTGGTTTAAAAGAGTTTATGTTTCAGTACCACCAAGACATCTAGCAGATATCTAGAAGGCAATTGGAATAGAAAGTATTGGTCTTAAGATAAAGAGTCTAAAGTAAAATTATAGGTTTGAGAATCATCTGTACAGAGGTGATAGTTACAACTCAATGTCAAGAACAATATTAACTTTATTGTGTTTTTTTTCCTTCTTTTTTTTTTTTAATAATTCTAACATTTTATTGACAGAACCCATGCCTGGGTAATATTTTACAACATTATCCCTTGCATTCACTTCTCTTCCGACTTTTCCTCTCCCTCCCCCCCTTCCCCCTAGATGGCAAGCAGTCCTATACATGTTAAATATGTCACAGTATATCCTAGATACAATATATGTGTGCAGAACCGAAAAGTTCTCTTGTTGCATAGGAAGAATTAGATTCAGAAGGTAAGAATAACCTGGGAAGAAAAACAAAAATCCAAACAGTTTACATTCATTTCCCAGTGTTTTTAATTTGGGTGTAGCTCCTTCTGTCCATGGTTGATCAAGTAAAACTGAGTTAGATCTTCTCTTTGTCAAAGAAATCAACTTCCATCAGAATACATCCTCATACAGTGTCATTGTTGAAGTATATAATGATCTCCTGGTTCTGCTCATTTCAATTAGCATCAGTTCATGTAAGTCTCTCCAAGCCCCTCTGTATTCATCCTGCTGGTCATTTCTTACACAACAATAATATTCCATAACATTCATATACCACAATTTACCCAACCATTCTCCAATTGATGGGCATCCATTCATTTTCTAGTTTCTAGCCACTACAAACAGGGCTGCTCCAAACATTTTGGTACATACAATTCCCTTTTCCTTCTTTAGTATCTCTTTGGGGTATAAGCCCAGTAGTAGCACTGCTGGATCAAAGGGTATGCACAGTTTGATAACTTTTGGGGTATAATTCCAGATTGCTCTCCAGAATGGTTGGATTCGTTCACAACTCCACCAACAATGCATCAATGTTCCAGTTTTCCCACATCCCCTCCAACAATCATCATTATTTTTTCCTGTCATCTTAGCCAATCTGACAGGTGTGTGGTGGTATCTCAGAGTCATCTTAATTTGCATTTCTCTGATCATTAGTGATTTGGAACACTCTTTCATATGAGTGGAAATAGTTCCAATTTCATCATCTGAAAATTGTCTGTTCATATCCTTTGACCATTTATCAATTTGAGAATGGCTTTATTTCTTATAAATTAGAGTCAATTTTCTATATATTTTGGAAACGAGGCCTTTATCAGAACCTTTGACTTAAAATGTTTTCCCAGTTTGTTGCTTCCCTTCTAATCTTGTTTGCATTAGTTTTGTTTGTACAAAAGCTTTTTAATTTGATATAATCAAAATTTCTATTTTGTGATCAATAATGATCTCTAGTTCATCTTTGGTCAGAAATTTTTTCCTCCTCCCCAAGTCTGACAGGTAAACTATCCTATGTTCCTCTAATTTATTTATAATCTCAAGAAACAATATTAACTTTAAAATAAAATCATTTTTATCATTATGAACTTGGAAAAAGATTAATCTATCTGTATAATTTCTTATATAAAAAGAAAAAGAGACTTGTATAAGATGCAATCTTTATACAAACATGTTCTTTCTAAATTATATATTAAATTGATTTTGGAGGTTATAGACTTTTCCAGTTTTTTAGAGTATCTCATTAGACATATTTCTGACACATATAAAACCAATATGTTGGGTTAGAAAATTTTTAACATCTTAGCTGGCAATTTTTATTGTACTGGAAAAATTTCAGTTCTATTGCTATAATCTTCTTTTTCTATACTTTGTACAGAAAAGTGTTTATCTTCCTTGCAGTTTTAAAATTTTGTAGTAATGCAACCCTAAATTAAAAAAAAAAAAACTTTTAAAAAGTCTTGACCTTGGTTCTAAGCTCTACTAACTATATCAAGATAATTCTCATATGGTCTTACTTTCCTGGCAATATGGAGCATCTCTTTATGAGGTGTCTTTGTGACAAACCCTAAAATGAAAAAACAAACAAACAAACAAACAAAAATGACCTACAATCCTGTACATCTGCCTTCTAAAGTGATGAAGACAGTGTCAGAGAAAGATGTCATATGATATTTTAGGTTTTCTATGAGCTTTTACTTTGTTATTGTCCAGTCAAAATATGAGATTCTTGTTTAGTGATCAATGAGAGGAGATAGTGCTAGAGAAAGTAAATCATATCAATCTTGACATTTGTTCTATAAACAAAACTAGAAAAAAAAAAAAAGGAAGGGAGTTGCAGCTAAATAGAAGGATGGCTCACAAGGGACTTCTTGCAGAGAAAAAGAAAAGATTAGGCAAAATCAATTTTATTCTTATGCCCAAAGGCAAAAAGAACCAATTCATATGACACTTGGCTTTTTTCAGCATGGTGAGCATTAGGAAAAAGACCACCATAAAAATAAGTGCAGAATATGTACCAATATCTCTTCAGAAGATAAAGCAAGATTTTAAAGAGATAGATACTATAAATAAAACCAAAATTACTTTGATACTTTTTAACATCAATGGAAAGGTGAGAATAGGTAAGAATAGTAAGAAATATATTGAAAAAAATATGAATCCAGAATAAAGAATTAGCAAGGTTAGAGATTTATAGACAACGCAAAAAGCTCATGCCTTATATATCATGAATGCATTGTCTGAGAAAACAATAAGTAGACACAGACTGTGGTGAGCACTGAACAACATCACTAAAATAAAAAAAAAAATAAAACTGATTATATATATACATATTTTACTGAGGTGATTGGGGTTAAGTGACTTGCCCAGTGTCACACAGCCAGGAAGTGTTGTGTCTGAGGTCACATTTGAACTCAGGTCCTTTTGACTTCAGGGCTGGTGCTCTATCCACTGCACCACCTACCTGGACCCAGACTGATTATATTTTAACAGGTAAGAAATGATTCACTGTATTAATTTCCTGAATTAGTTTTACATGTATATTCATACCATGAATATTTTAGAAAAAAAAAAAACAATAAAGAGCTGGAAGAAAATATAGGATGTTCATTGAAACTGCTGTAAGATGACTTATTCAAACAAAAGGCAAGATTATTTAATGGATAAGTTTCTAACCCTGGAATCATGAAGACCAGTTCAAATACTATTTCAGACATTCAGTAATTGCAAAATAGTGGGCAAACTAGCATTCAATTTCTTCAAAAGGAAAATAAAGGATTTAGATTCAATGACCTCTAATTTTTCTTCTACATTTATATTTATGAAACTATTAATAATGATTAAATAGTAATTGGAAGAAAGCATATTACACATAACCCCCTCCCCCAACCAAATGTAATTCATATAAAAATTTAACCATTATAAATAAATTGCCAAGATGAAGAAAGTAAAAGACTCCTAAAAGCCTCTGTGTCAGAGTATTCTGGGAAAATCATGGAGTAAGTCAGAAAATTCCAATATCTCCAGATTTCTCCCACAAACACAGTAAAATCACACTTCAGGAAAAACATAGAGTAGTAGAAACAAATAAGAGTTGAGACAGAATAGTTGTCTTCATGGAACAATCTGAGAAGATTCAAAGAAACTTGAATCTAAGTTTGTTCCTATGAAGTGTAAATATCTCCTGGTCAATTTCATTGAAATATCAAGAAAGAACCCAGGGAACAGATGAACTGGGAGGTAGCTTTAACTACATTCACAGGAATTTTCACCTCGCAATTGGGGTTAATGAGGAATACCAATCCCAGCCCTGGGCAAGAAGAAACCAGCACACATGCTCAATGAATGCAGAAACTTTGGGGCAGAGACAATACTGACTACAAGAATTTACATGAGGGTGGAGTTCTTGGTTTTAGATTCCAGGCCAGAGGAGAGACCTGAAGGACATGCCATATGCATCATCCTTTGTATCAAAGAAGGAGAGGTGATTACACCAACAATCTCTTATAAATAAACAAACAAGCAAACAAATAAAACAGGAAAGGAGAAAGAAATGAAAAATCAAACTACTGAAAGAATAGGGAAGAGTGTGTTCATCTTCAGAGGAAGATACTGAAAGAAAAAAAAAAAAAGCCTCTCCAACCCTAAAAAAGTAACATTAAATTGTCATCCATGCAAAAAAATTCATAAAAAGATTTCAAAAAATATTTTCTAAATGAAATGAGGGGGATTGAGAGAAAACTTAAAAAAAATGAATAAATAATTCAAGAAAAACAAGAAAATTGCAAAGTAGGTCAACTAATTAAAAAAGGAGATCCAGAATCTTTTATTTATTTATTTCTTTAATATTTTCCACAGTTGCATTTAAAACATTTTTACATTTCTTTTTAAAATTTCAAGTTTCAAATTTTTCTCTTATATCTCTCTCCAGCCCCCATTAAGAAACCATACCTGAAGTTATGTAAAACATTTCCCTAAAAATCATGTTGTGAAAGAAAACATAGATTTCCCACAGAAAAGAAACATAAAGTAAAATAAAAATAAAATAAATAAAAGAGACAGACAGAAACAGAGAGACAGACACAGACAAAAACACAGAGATACAGGGAAAGAAAGAAAGAGAGTATGCTTCAATTCATATTCAGACACACTAAGTTTCTTCTCTGGATATAGATGGGATTTTTCATTATAAATGTCTTAGAATAGTTGTAGATCATTGCACAACTGAAAATAGCAGTCACTTACAACTGATCATCTCAGAATATTGCTTTTACTTTGTATATAATACATTTCACTTTGCTTGAGTTCATGGAGGACAGTTTTTTCTAAGAGCATCGTTTTCATTATTTCCCACAGAACAATAACATTCCAGCATAATCATATTATTAATTATTAATCATAATCAATCCATTCAGCCCTTACCCAGTTGATGGGCATCTTCTCAATTTCCTTTTTCTTTTCTTTCCCTGAGAAGAGAGCTGTTATAAAAAAAAAATATTCTATCCACTCTCTTCTTTCACCCTCTTCATCTTCAAAACCTTTTTTGCCACTGACAAATCCTTCTCCTTCTCCCAATATGCCTTCTCTTTTATCACCTTTGCCTCTTCCCATATCTCATTTCCCTCCTACTTTTCTGCAGATTAAGCTAGAATTTTATAAGCCTATTGTATGTTATGTTATTTCCTTTTTGAGCCAATTCTGATAAGAGTAAAATTCACTCACATCTCTTTCCATCCCTCTTCTGCTCCACTATAAAAGCTTTTTTTTTTTTTTTTTCTCTGTTTCTGGCCATTCCAGTTTTCCCTTTCTTTCCCCCCTAGTACAGTTCTCTCTCACCCCTTAATTTCATTTTTAAAAAGAGAGTATCCCTTTATAATCAACTGATACTTGTGCTTTCTAACTGACACAATAATGAGAAAATTTTTCTTTTTGTTTTCTTTCTCATTTTTTTCCCTTTTTAATCTGATTTTTCTTATGCAGCATGATAATTGTGGAAACATGTATAGAAGAATTGAACATGTTTAACATATATTGAATTACTTGTGCAAGGGAGGGAGTGGGGACAAGGGAGAGAGAAAAGAACAGATAGATCTTGTAAAGTCCCTTATTATATCCCTTTCCTGATTGGCTCCTTATGTTTCTCTTGAGTATTTAAAAATCAAATTTTCTATTCAGCTATTATCTTTCAATCACACATACTTGAAAGTCTTCTATTTAATTGAATTTCTACTTTTTCCCTGTGGAGAGCCAGAACCCTGGAGAAGCATACTTGAAACAAGGTATTAACTCAGAGGAATTGATAAGACAATGGTTATCTAGTTTAGCATTTATTTATTTAGTTCTCTAGTGATTTATATAGTTCTCTACTTCAGTACATGTAGTTAGTACTTAATAAAGTTCTACAAGATTGACACCTATAAGATTGACCCCTACGATGATATAATTATAATAGAGCATATAACCTAGCTGCCCCAAAATTCTAAATTTTAAGGAATTGTTTTCCTCAATGAGCTTTTTTATTTCTTTTCCCATTTGGCCAATTTTGTTTACAAGACTTTCTTCTCCTCAGTTGTTTTTTGTACATAGCCTGTACTTGGACTTCATGTTAGACTCCTACCCTCTTGTATCTACCTTTTGTGCTGACTTTCTAAGTTGTCTTTGGCTGGAAAATATTCTCCTTTTTTGGGGTGTTCTGATGCTCTAAAATTTGTTTACAGTCATTATTTAAAGAAATTTGGAGTGGGTTGGGGAAGAGGTTATATGAGTTCCTGCATTTACTCTGATGCCTTGGCTCTGCCTCCAAGATCCAGAATCTTAAGGGAAAAAAAATGACTCCTTGAAAATGAGATATGGTCAAGCGAAAGCCAGCAAAGTTATAAGACTAAGAAATAATAGAATAAACTGTAAAAAAAAAAAAAAAAAAAAAAAAAAAAGAAAGAAAGAAAGAAAGAAAAGGAAAAAAAGAGAATGAGACATCTCATAAGGAAAAAAAAAGTTTTAAAGAAGAGATACAGAAAAGAAAACATAAGAATAATCAGACTAACTGAAAGCTATGATCAAAAAATGAAGCTTGATATAATACAGTAGAGAAAATTGTCCTGAAGTGTTTTAACAGAAAGGGAAATTAGAGAAAAAAATGTATCAGTTCTCTATGAAAGACATCATATGCAGAAATCCTAAAGGAACAGCATAGTCAAATTCCAAAACTCTCAGGTCAAGGAGAAAATATGAGCAAAAAAAAAAAATGAATACAGTGGAGCCACAAGTGGAATCACACAGGACTTAGCAGTGACTATATTAAAAGGCTACAAGTCAATACTTCTTATCTCTGTGACCTTGGGCAAGTCAATTAAACCCAATGTCTCAGAAGAAAAAAAAAAAGACCACAAGTCTTGGAACATGATGTATTAAAGAGCAAAAGAACTAGGATTGAGTTTAAAGTTAAGTGTAATCATAAACAAAACCAAAACAAAACAAAAAGACTTTTAATGAATTGTCAGTTTTAGAATTTTGTTACAAAAAGATCTGAATTTATTAGAAATTTTGACATGAAATTCAAGAGGAATATAAAGTAAACATAAAAGAATAATTCTAAGGCACTCAATCAGACAAACTGTTCATCTTTTATACATGGAAATAGAATGTGTAGATTAATGGAAATGTGATGAAGAGAGAGGGAAAAGATGGATAAAGAGGATAAGAAGGGATCCTTGGAAAAAGATAAGTTAAGTAACAGAAAGGCAAAGTAGCAGGTAGAAGTAAAGCAGAGGAGCCCGCAGACATAGGAAATTAGACATGAACATAATAATGATGATCAGGAGTAGACTTTATTAGGGGAAAAAATAAAATTTGCAAGGAAGCAAAGATGGACAGCTCTGAACAAAATGTATCATAATTATTATATAGACTTTCTTGCAATAGAAATTTATTGTTTCATATTTTGAATCCTGACTTACATTCTACTGTGCACAAGAAAATAATTTATTTTTGTTTATTTTGTTTTGTTTTGTTTTGCTAAGGCAATTGTGGTTAAGTGACTTGCCTAGGGTCACACAGTTAGGAAGTGTTAAGTGAGGACAGATTTGAACTCACATCCTCCTGACTTCAGGGCTGGTGCTCTATCCACTGTACCACCAAGCTGCCCCAACAATGTTTTTTTTTGTTTTTTTTTTTTAATTTTTCTATTTTTTAAATCAACAAACCCTTTTTAGAAGGGAATCAATAGTCATAAGCAATATTAGTTCAAACATGTTCATTTATTTATCAAATCTTATAAAAAAGGATGATTAATTATCAATACTTATTTACTACATGCCTATTATGTACTAGGCACTATTTTAAGCCCTGAGATTATTAGAAGAATACATTTACAAAATAGAGAGAAGCAGTACTTGTCAAATCTTGGCAAAATATCCAAATAACTAAAATCATTCAAAGTAAGTTGAAGGCTGAAAATAGAAGTAGACACTATATAGAACAACAAAAAAATGGAAAAGATCGGTAAAAAAAATTGTATCAAAATCTTTTCACAATCAAGTAGAGCCAATGTATATGCTTAACATCATAGATTTGAATAAAGCAGCCAAAATGACACTAACTAAAACGAAGACGGGGAACGCAACAACAACAAAAATAGAATAATCATATAGATGGAAGACAGGCTGCAGACATTTAAATTTTGTAAATATCCAGGTATCAAATCACCAGATAAAGAAAGGGAAATTTTAAAAGGATAAATCTAAGGGATGGAAAAACAAAACTTTGATTTAAAAGCATTAAATGTGAATCTCTCAACAAATGCTGACATTTATCTTATTCCCTATAAATAAAATATTTTTATGTGAATTATCTTCACAATCATCATAGACAAAATTAGTGGGAACTAGCTAGATAGGCTATTGGATGCAATGAAAATTTAATGTTAAACACATATTTTGGGCCAGATATTGTGGCATTTTATAAACATTATCTTTTGTGTTCCTTAGAAAAATTATTGTCCTCATTTTAAAGTTGAAAAAAAAAATGAAACCGAAAGAGCATAAATGACTTGCCCAAAATTACACAACTAGTAAATATCTGAAGTTGAACTTGAACCCAGGCTTCCTGACCCTAGGTTGGAGTGCTCAATTTCTTGTATCACTAAATTTCACAGTGCCTATCCTTATTTTGATTATTGTTGTTAACAATGTGATATTATACTAATATTTTAAACCACATCTTATTTAAGAGCAAAATACTGCTTTAAAGCTGTTATCTAAAAGAGACATCTTTTGTCTCCCCCTAAATTTTGAAAGAGACAACAAGATTGAGAATTCATTTTACAAATCTATTGTGTCAGGGGATATGAAGTAAAGAGGAAGAGAAGGAGGGGGAAGAAGGAGAGAAAGCTGGAAGGAGAGGAGAAGAAAGAGAATTCAATAAACAACACTGATCATCTATAGCAGAGGAAGCATAAAAATAGAAAATTCATGTTTGAATAACCTATTTATTATTGTAATGGAGCAAATCAACCATAGGCCAACCTAAAGAGAGGATACTTTAGGAGAAAGAAGGAGGGGGAAAGGAAGGCAGGAAGGAAGGAAGGAAAGAAGGAAGGAAGGAAAGAAAGATGGAAGGAAGGAAGAAAAGAAGGAAGAATGGAGGAAAAAAATGGAGGAAGGAAGGGAGGGAGTAAGAAGAAATACCTATCCTGTACTAGACATTGTGCTAAGCACTTTACATATATTATTAACTTTCCTCCTTACAACAACTTTGAAGTAAAGGTTTTATTATGATCTTTACTTTGTCAGAGAGGACCATGGCCTGAAATTAAATGACTAACCCACCAAACTCATATAGGAAATAAACATCTGAAACTAGATTTTAACCCAAGTCCTTCTTACTCTAGATCTAGTATTCTATACACTGTGTCACCTAGTTACCTCTAGGAAGGAGTCAGGAAGAACTTGGATTCATATCTTAACTCTTTAAGTTCTTTTCTTTATCATCTTGAGAAATTAAATGAACCCTCAAACCCTCAAATTTCTTATTTATAGAATAGGTATAATGAGGTTAATGTTAATCTGCCTCAGAGAGTTCTTGTAAGAATTGTGTGTGTGTGCCCACATGTATCACTCTTTGTAAATTTTAAAGTATTATACAAATACAGATATTATAATGAGGTCCTCGGAAAGATTTGCAATTGAAATGTGCCCTGGCTTTGCTAAGAGATATACAAAATTCTTCCCTTGAAAACATTACATAATTCATTTTAATAAATCATTTTCTTATCCAATCATCTGAAAACCAATTTAAAATTCATTTTTCATATTTCATAATCAGTAAAATAATTCAACATCCAAGATCACAAACTCTGACATTCTCATATGGCCATAATCTTTGTTTTTTTCATGTGTTTTATTTTGACTTCCTTACTTCATTGAACTTTTAAATCCTTAACACTGCCATTTTCCTAAAGATGAGTTTTCAAGATTTACTGGCATTTTTATCCATCTTGGATTCCACTATCAACCAATTTAACAATTTTCTCACTAGTACATACAAATATCTCTTATTATTGAACTTTCCATCATATCTGACTTACCTATCCTTGGTCTTGGGAAATTTCTATCTTAGCAACCCTAAAAGCAAATATAATTTTGATTTATTGTTGTGATTTTCTCTTTTTCTTCCATTTCTACTCCTAGGCTGCAAAAAAAAAAAAAAAAAAAAAAATTGGAGGAAGTGCAAATCGTGTTATATTTTTTGAACAAAATTCATGCTATTAACTTCATTTGGCTCTTCACTCATATTCCTTCATCTTCTTTACTTAACCCCTTTCATTTAACTCATATAAAATCCTTCTCACATTCCCCAACAAATGTTCCAAACTCTGTCAATTTTTCAACTGCCCCCAACACTATCTTCACTTGCCATATTCTAAAGAAACAAAAAGTTCTATTTTGAGATTTGAGGTCTTCCAATACAAACGATCTTGACTCTACTGTTCTATGTCTCACAATTTCTTTCTTTCTTTTTTTGCCTCCTATCTTTCTCTTCTCTCAAAGAAACTTGTGCCTATTCTCTTTGACATGATTAACTTGTACTCTTGATCCATGTTATCCTGCCTCTTCCAATTTTGCTTCATCAATTATTCCCTCCCTTATGAGTCCTTAAGCTTCTAATCTAAGCTATCTCAATCCACCCTTTTACTGACAAGCCTCTTTATAAATTATTTATATTTCATCACCAATACCTTCTTCACATCATTTCTAAATTATTTTCCATACCAGTTATTCTGTGGAGACCTTCTTCTCCAAAGTCATTCGAATTCTTGGCCTGTTCTCAGTTCTCATATTTCTTAACCTCTCCATAAATGTCACCTGACAGATCCTATCATTGTTCTTTCTGCTACTGTCACTTCCCTTTGATTCTATAATATTTCACTGCTAGCTTTCCTTCTACACATTTGAGCATATTGTCTCTTTTCATGTCATTCATTGTTTCTAATTTTTCTGTCTTCTGTTACATTTTGCCATTCCTCAAGATTCTGTCCTTGGCCCTGCTCTCTTTTCTTTTTTCTTAGATGTCTTTCTAATGTTTTGAATTGCTGTAACTAAGATTGGACTCAATTATCTTCTCCCATAAATCTTTTCCTTCTCTTATTTTCTTTATTTATTAATGGCAAATTCTCCCAAAAACTCATATGTGAAATATTGATATTATATTTGCCTATTCCCCTTTATTCACTCTATTAAATCTATAAATTATCTCACACTTTCTATATGAGCCCTATTTCATACAACTTCTTTAACAGAGAATTTTTCATCTTGAAAGGAACTTCCTTAAGTTTTAATCCAGTTTCTTAATTTACAGTTTAAAAGATTCAGGCTCTAAAAGTTGAATTCATTGCCCTAACACTGAAGTAGAAGCAAGGTTTCCTGATTGTTGTACCTAAACTCTGGACAAATCTGTCTTTATATTTCTCTATCAACATTGATCTTCTCCTTTTGGGGATTGCATCTTTTGTAGAGAAATTATTATGATTAATCAAGTTGTTTTCTATTGCACGAATTGCTAAGGTGTTTACTTGTGAACACAATTCTTATCTAATTGTCTCAGGAACAGAAAATATAGGAATTTATGGAAACTGAGGTAATCTCATAGTGTAACAGATGTTATTGAACTGAATGTGCCAGTTACATTGAATATTTCAAATCTATCTCTGAGTTTTATTAAGACTGATGAAACTAGATATATTAACCTCAGTAGAATCTAAAACATGGGTAACAAATTTACAGATAAGGCAGGATTAAAAAGTAGTCCACAGATGATTTAGAAAAATAATCACACAATTTCCTTTCAGTTATTCCCACAATTATTTTCCCTGTGGGTCTTTGCTTTGATAGATTTATATTAGACATCACTTAATTTCTGGAGACAGCATTGATTTGCAGGCAACAGACTTGCTAATGCTTATATTATGCAAAATTTGATAACTGAATCATGTGTCTGTGGATCTATTTCTATAGCTCAGAAATTTCCCTTCTTCAATTGCAACAAAACATAATGCAGCTTTAATGAGTTAAACACAAAGAGTTTGCTATATTTCATTATAAGTCAGCAAACATTTAGTGGTGCTTACATTTCTGTTGACCTTCTTCTGTTTCTAAAAAAAAAACAAAAACAAAATACCATATACTTGTACTATAGTCTTCACTGGAGGTTTTATATTTTCAATTGTAATATTTTATTCATTTTACTTAGGCATATCAATAAGTAAAAGCCTATGTGGACAATATAGTATCCAATGTTCTTATAATCTTTTTACCACCTTATCTTTCCAGTCACACTAGAGCCTTTTATGTATTCTATGTGGTAGCCATGCAATTTTGCAATTTTCATTCATGTCTCAAATGCTTTCTATCTCTGTATTTTGATTGGGCCATTTTCTATGACTATAATATCCTCCTATGATGTCCATTCACTGGAATCCTAATCATCTTTCCAGATCTAATTCAAATGAGCCTTTTTCCAATGAAGACATATTGTCTTTCCTTGGAATTTTATTTGCATATTTTTTTCTTCTTAAAACAATTTGTTTCACATTCCAAACATTTAGATGACTATTATATACCTGTCTACTGGATTTATTATAAATTTCATGAGTATTGGGACTCCATCTTATTTATCATTATATCTTTTGTGATACCTACACCATCATTGTCACTCTCTCTCTATAGAAGACTCAAATTAAATTTGATCAAGGATAAATGTAGATCAAAAATTAATATAAAATTTGGATTGCCATTTTATGTTTAAGGAAGTAACTGAAGAAAACATTTGAAAAACAAATGTACCAGGAGAAGTCTCCAAAGACCACATTTACATTTCTCTAGATGTGTGGTGTGAAATCCATATTCTACAGAGTTTTTAAAAAATGAAGCTAGCCCTTGGTCAGATAGATAATTGTTGCTTGTCCAATTAGTCTTATAGTAGTTTTAAGATGAGCTAAGGAGGATTTACTGACTGAGACTTGAATTTTATCACTACAGCCTTTTGGGTGATAGATTAATATGAAAATGACTTTTGCATGCCTCAGTGAGCTATTGCATTAGGAGAAAGACTTCACTCAAATGCATTTCAAAAGGCCATTTGGCCCGGTCAGTGAAAGAACACATTTGCCACCAAGGTAGGTAATGTTCTTAACTGTCTGATTGTAGCTAGGCCCAGAGAGAGGGCTTATTCATTTCAGCACAATGGTTCTTCTAGGTCCATAGACTATTAGAGCGAAAATGGATATTGATGGTCATCTCATAAAATCATCTTACTTTAGAAATGAAAGAGATAGAGAGGGAGAGAGATAGACAGAGAGACAGAAATGGAGAGATACAGAGAGACAGAGACAAAGGTATAGCAGACACACACACACACACACACACACACACATATACAGAAATGTGACTTGCTCAAGGTCACATAGTAAATTGACGACCTCAAGCTACCACTAAACAATTCAATGGTCAAACTACAAAGAGATTGAAACATTATAGGCAGCAAACAAAACCATAACTTTCTATTGTTCCAGTTTTACAGAGGAGTCATAATAGGGATTCCCATAATGACAAAGAAAGTTAATTTAGCATCTGTAGTAACAAATAGTCAGATCCTTCTGTGGTTCTTCCAAATCAAGATGTCTCTAAGAAGAAATTCTACCTCAGAGTTTTAAATTTTAAAGCCATGTATATATCAGGATTTTTGTAGCTTTTTGGAGATATAGTAGGATATAAAATCATTGTCTCCTTTTCTCTGTTTCTCTCAGTTTTTCTCTTTGTCTCTATCTCTGTCTGCCTTTTCCCTATCTATCTCTGTTTCTCCTTTCTCTGTGTCTTTTATCTTTTCTTTCTCCTCTCTATTTTTAAAAGATTTAGGCTTTTTTGAGTCAGACCTAACTGGTATACACACTTTCTCTTTATGCCTAAAAGTAGGATCAAGCTACGCTTGAAAAGTTTGTGCACATTGAGCCCTTACTTGCCTCCCCCACACTCTAACTGGTATCTCACTGATTGTGACATCAGAGGTAAGAAAGCAGGAGTTTTCTTCAAGGGAGATGCCACTCCTCCTATAAATTCCCAGCATTCACATATTTCCCTTTTATTCCTGGAGGTGAGATCCCTTAGTCTTTGCTATTATGTGATGTAATGACGTGATAGTATGTGGGACAAATCCAAAGTAAGGCTGTCAATTATTTTTCAACCATGATGATAAAAATATGTCTCAGAAATTTCCCACATAAATTAGCAAGAAGAATCTGAAATTGAGATCTGGCAGTGACTAAGATCAGGAAGCAGCTACTTCAGAGAAATATCATTTAAACTTGGGACCTGGACTATATGTATTCTGTCCCATTCTAGATTTTATTTGTATTGTTGCCTTACTGGTAACTGTGAACTGAACCTTGTGTACTCTGTCCCCTCCAGATTTCAACTGAATTCTTATTTCATTAGTAACTATGATCAAGGAGTATCCTTGACCCCTCTTCTTTTACCTTTTCTTCATGCCCTTGAGTGTCTCCAGATAAGCTACATTACTTTACCCCAAATAGAAAAAAAATAAAGAACCCACTTCTTTCCACCACTGACATTTCTAATTTATATTTCTCCCTAGTACAAATTTAAAGATACATCAATCCCTTTCCAATCCACTCCCCTCCTCCAGCAATTAGCTCAAAGAATTTTTGCATAGGTATTAGTATCTTTTAGGTGATTTGATTTTGCCTTGGAGGCTGATGGACCAAATTGGCAGTGAAGAATACAGAGCAGAAAGCACAGAAACACAGCCACCCCCAGGATATCAGAACTGCTAGAAAATAAGCACACACAATTACACTGACTATTCCTTTCCCCCTCCTCTGAAGATTTCTGCAAAAGATAATCACAGGAGCAGTGTAAGAAGCAATAGTCAGAAACCTTCATGGGTTGAAAGGATCTCATGTGTGCTCCTGAACTTCAGTGACACCATCATTTCCAAGAAGGAAGGAAAGGCAGACAATTAGCTGCTGTACTCCAATTTCCTGGTAATTTCTTAGTGCACTAACAAATAGATTCTCTTCTACAGACTAGCTCAGAAAGAAAGCTCTTAAATATAGATTTCTTTGTCCACAGGGAACCAGAAGACATAGCTGTTGTTCTTTTGATTATTCCTTTGGGCTACAATATGGATATAATGTTGGGGTAGAGTGCTAAAGGAAAGTTCAAATCTCTTTGTATGTTGTATTTGGAGGCACAGATGTGCCTCTTTTTTAATGTAACCCAATAAATAAATAAAAACCTAGGATCATACAATACATAGGACAATAATGTTTCAATTTATGTATAAAGCTTTTAGAAAGATAGTATTGCAAAGTTACTAGACAGCCAGCCTTGAAACCAGGAAGACAGATTCAAGTCCTAGCTCTGATACATGTTAGACAGTGATCCATTTATTATTAATCCATTTAACTATTCAGTGCTCTAGGCAAGATAATAATAACAGCAACAAACAACTCACATTGATAAAGGATTATCACTTTTACTTCAAATACATTATTTCCTTTGATAGTTATTCTACCCATTTTACAGAAGAGGAAACTGAGTCTTAGAGAGCTTAATTGACTTGTCTAGAGTCAAACAACTAGTGACAATTTGAAGACATCTCAGTTCTTCTAATACTAACTTTATTCATTATACTCCCTAGTTTCTTTTTAATACTATAAGTTGCATAGAAGGTACCCCTCTGCTTTCGTAAAGTCTGAAATTATAATTTCAATCTGTATTTCCAGAAGACATTTAATTTTTTATTAAAGACATTTTTATGTTACCTCTTTATACCAAGTACAGAAGATTATTTATTTTAAAAGTATTTATTTATTTTTGGAATAGATGCCATACAAGAATATCACTAGATGTCATCAGAGATCTTATATGATTGGAAGCCCTCCACACCATATCTTAGATACAGGCCCCTTTTATGTGATCCCTATATGGTAGGATTCTTACAAGGAACTAAGACAGTGGAATTGATAGAGACAATAATTATCTAATTTAGCCTGGTTCTGTATGATTGATCTGATCCTACAAGGAGATGTTATGGGCCAGAACTTGAAACAAGGTACTGCGTGGAATTGAGGAGACAATAGTTAAATCTAGTTTAGCATTGATTTAATCCTACAAAAAATAGTGGTTTCCTAGTGATAAAATGATTGGTGTGTACTCAGTGTACAACATATAAGCAAGAAACTCTCAGGGCCAGACACACAAGCCCACTCTCAGAGGCGGAGGCAGATTCATTCCATATTCCACCTTTGTGCTGGCTGGGAGACATTCGGAGGGAGCTAGAGACAGAAGCTGGCAGAGGCAAAGGACTAGAGGCAAGATCCGGAAGGCCTCCAGAAAACTAGCCGAGTCCCAAGTGAAGGAGATAAAATTTTGAAAGAGACGACTTTGAAAGAGACAAATCCTTTAGGATTTGGACTTTAACTCCTGGCTTCATTTGGGGTTATTACTCTGAAATGAAACTAAGGCTGCCTCCAGAAGCCCCCCAAGAAATCTGCTCCCAGAGAATATTATATTTTAGAATAGACTATTATGCCTATACATAGACATTCTTCCCATTTATGTGAGATACAACATGCACCTACCTATACAAGAAAAAGAATTTGTAATTGTTATCTGGAGAAAATGTTCTATTGCAAATTCTGATACTATAATATTCTACCAAAAATAATTTCTCTCAACAATTGTTCTGAACAAGCATCCTTTGACTAACTAGAGAAAGAAACAAACAACAACATTGGTGGGGTCTTGAGTTATTATTTTAAATGCTTTTCAAACCAAATAATACTTTCAACTTGAGGTGGATATTCAGGAAACCCCATATGTAAGAAATAATATATATACATACATATATACATGTATATACATATATATGCATACATATACATACACATATATGTATGTATTAATATGTGTCTGTATACATACATACATAATACATAGAGATATATGCCTAAGACATTCCTTCTACATAAAGTCTATCCGTTTTGTTTATACTGAGTAATATTCGAGCTAAATAAAGATTGAAATGACAGTGCTTGGTTTCTTGTATTTACAGATTCTTTCATAAAGCTCCATAGAGCCTCAAGGTAAACTTTCCCTCTTCTAGTTTGTAGACAATTGGCAGAACATGCAGCTGAGAATTTGATTTTCACTAAGCCTTACTATTTTCTTAGAGAACCCTAGTTCTAGAATAGAGTATTTTAGTCATCTGTACAATTAGGCTTTCCATTTGTTTCTTGGCCAGCTAGGAAATTAGAAAGCATAGTAACCGTAAAAAGTTTGGAGATCTTTTCATTTTCAATCTGGGATCATTTAGGGGAATCTGTAAAACCCATCCAGGTAAGATGTGAATATGGGTGCCATACACAGCTAAATAGTGAGCAAAGAAAGATATTAATGTAAAAAATATAATCTCATTGGCAATTCAGAATATCTGCATGAAAGTGTAGGGTCTTCTTTTGAGTACATATAACTAAAGAAATGAATAGATATGGAGTAGTCCAATTAGAATGTCCCATATAATGGCAATTTTGTACAATAAAAAGACAATTGGACTAGAAATTTAGTAACATATTCTAACACTAATACAGCTATTATGTGATCTTGAATAAGTTGTGCTTTGGTATTTTCATTTGTAAAATAATGAGCATCAGAAGAGATGAAACAGAAAATTCCTTCTGGCTCCTTTTTTAGATGAATTTAGGTATATTTGTTTCTGAGAATGCATACGCATTTATTTATAAATAGAATCAATTTAAAGAAGAAACATGATGTTTGTAATTGTGCATGTCATATGCAATTCTAATTTCTGCTTGGACATTAGGTAATAGCTGTTAGAACAATAAAGCTGTATATGTTCTTCAGTACAATCAAAGTGCATTGAACCCATAACACAGAACTCTGCTCTTTATCTTATTCTAATTTATGTGAATTCTAACTATTCTGGGGTTCCATGATGATAAAACTCCTGGATTTGTATCTGAGAATGTAGCAATGTAAATGGAACTGTTTCTATGGATAAGGAGATACATTCCCGTTTTAAAGTACATATAATGTTGTTTTTCTTTCTTCTTCTTACTTGACACCTTCTTACCCCAACTCCTACAAAAATTCAATCAGGGCCCTCCTATAAAAAAGTTTCAAATGGGGGAAAAATAGATCAGTTCCACTGAAAATTTATTTTCAAAGAATGATTGACCAAAAATCATTTAAACACATCTTAATGTTTTTCTTTCTTTTTAAAATTTATCTATTTATTTTTAATGCCCATTGGCTTTATAAATCATTGTGGGAAAGGAAAGATCAGAACAAATGGGAAAAACTATGGGAAAAAATAACACCCCAAAACAGTGAACATAGCATTATTGATTTTTATTCAACCTCATGATTCTTTCTTCTTGATGCAGATGACCTTTTCTATCCAAACTCATTTGGGGTTGCTGAACCACTGAGAAGAACCAAGTCTTTCATATTTGATCATTGCACATTCTTGCTGTTATTGTGTACAATACATTCTAAGTTTGACTTGTTTTCACTCAGCATCAGTTCATGTAAATCTTTCCAGGCCTTTCTAAAATCAGCTTATCTTTATATATATATATATATATATATATATATATATATATATATATATATATATATAACAATATTCCATTACCTTAATATACCACAATTATTCAGCCATTCCCCAATTGATGGGTATTCACTCATTTTTTTGATGCTTTGCTATGACAAAAAGAGTTGCTACAAACATTTTTGCACATTTGGGTTCTTTACATCACTTTATGATTTCCTTCGGATAGAGACTAATGTGGTACTACTGGGTCAAAGGGTATGCACAGTTTTATAGCCTTTTGAGCATAGTTTCAAATTGCTTTGTAGAACAATTGGATCAGTTCACAATTCCACCAACAATGCATTACTGTCCTATATCTTTTTTTCTCATATCCCTTCGAGCATTTATCATGATCTTTTCCTGTCATTTTAGCCAATCTGAAAGGTGTGAGGTGATATATTAGAGTTGTTTTAATTTGATTTCTCTAATCCACAGTGATTTGAAGCATTTTTTTTTATATGACTAGAGATGGTATTTTTTTCTTTAAATGCTACAGAGTTCAAGGTATTCAAAACATACATGGGAGAGTATAGTCAAATATCCAAATGGATGTGTGATTTCATTTATTCAGGAATCCTACCCAATAATAGATGTTTTAACCCATAGAAACCTATATATTCTCTATGACTCTTCTTTATGTCTTCCCACAAGTTAAGAGTAGAACATGCTGGTCTTCTCATTCTCATCATGATGCCAGTTCATCTTTTTTTCCTATCATGCAATAATTTGATAACATCTTTTACTTTTGTTCTTCAGACTTACTTATTGGTTTCATTCTGTTGTTGTTGTTATTGTTGTTTTTGTTTTTTGCTCAAGCAATTGGGGTTCAGTGACTTGTCCAGGGTCACACAGCTAGGAAGTGTTAAATGTCTGAGGTCAGATTTGAACTCAGGTCTTCCTGACATCAGGGCTGATGCTCTATCCACTGCACCACCTAGCTTCCACTCATTGCTTTCATTCTGAAAATAATTCACACCCATAACAAGCCTCTCCAATGTAAAAAAAAAAAAAAAATGACATCCTCTTAGGATAGATTTGTGATTCCTCAAAAGAATGTGACTATCTTTCTTTCCAAAACATGAAAGACAAAGTAGATGGAGGATATCTATTTGTCCAGATTCCAATATGGATTAATTTAAATGGCCACTTTATAAAATCTCTCAATTAGCATCTATATTTGGAATAAACAATAGATGTGAATCATGTATGGACTCATAATTGAAGAGGGAGTTAGTAAATTGCAATGATTTCAGGAATTTGCAAAATTTTTTCACCAGTCCCAATTTTTCTTTGTAGCAGTGGCCTGTTGTTTTCACACCAACATTCCATTAGTGCTGCAATAATGCAGTGAGATATGGAATATACAACAATTTGATACAACATGAATGAAACAAATAAGAGAAACAAGCAATATTTCTAACAGTGTTTCAGACAAGACTTCCTGGAGAATATTGAACTTGAGCATGGGTTTGAAGACAGGAAAGATTTGTGACAGTCAGGTTTCTTCCTTGTGATATATATTTTACTTCAAAGCATTTAGAAATTTACCACAACTGTTATCTTCATTTTAAAACCACACTTGTTTCCAAGAGGATTGAAGCTCCTTTGACTGAATTGAACAACCTAGATTATAAATAAACAGTACTGAATAGCTAATCATAGACTGAATTATTATGAAGTGCTAATATCAGACACTCCACATGTGTAGGAAGCTGTTTCTATAAGCTGTTTGACTGTGTAGTGAGGTGTGATGCTTCAAATACACAAATATATATATACACTTAAACAGACATAGTACATTCAAAGCTTCCCACACTGAAGCAAAGGCAGCTGTGTATTTCAACAATACAGTATTTAAGTAAACAAAACAGTGAAATCATTTAAATAGAATGTCACAAATGCGAATAAATATAACCATTGATTTGAATGGGTTATTAGGCTGTCTTCTTTTTTGGTTGCTCTCTTCTGAAACAGAGGAAAATTAAATACATAGAGAGTGACATTGTTGTGAAGAATTTAAATGGCCAAATGTCAAGACATTCAGGATTAAAGCTAAAACTGCAAAAATAATGTGATTGTCTGCTGTGTACTAGAATGGAAAATAGAACATGACCTTGCTTATTTGCAAAAAAGGGTAGGTAGACTAGTCTTGGCCCTAACAAAAAGTGGCTGCATAGGGCTTGGAAAATTCATTCAGAGTATCCTGTTTCTCAGTTTCTTTATAATAAAGCCTTGATAAAATACTGTTGCTAAAGGATAAGAAAAATGCCCAAGAACCTGTAGCATGCACAATGGCCACACCCTGGAAAACTGTTTTGGCAGACACACTAAACTAGGTTGAGAATAAGGATGTCCCAAATGTGTAGGTGACTTGGAGGAAAGGGTATGCATCCCAAGCATGTGAAGATTTTCCCTGGTAGAATAGGTGGATAAGAGAGAGTTGTTCCAATGGCCATGAAGGCAGCTGAAGAAGGTATTGTAGAGGTCTTCTAGCTTGCTTAGACATCAAAGACACACCAAGATCATCCATTCCATCACTGAGTCATCTGAATTTTATCACTGGACTGTTGTGACATTAGAAGAGGGAGTGAGTTCAATGACTTTGTACAATTTTGCTTCACTGAAATCCAATTTATATATGAATCATAAAGCATTAACTACACCATTTTACCATTTTTTATCTCTCTCAAAGTCCTGTGGTAACAGTCTAGTGATGAATTAACAGGTGCAAATACACAGAGAGCTGTAGTCACAACCATGCACCTAATAGCCAAACTATAGGGTCATCTTCTCATTGGAAGCAGCAGTGGATTTTGGCAGCTCCCTAGATATCTGAGCAACCTTTTTTTACTAAAGCTTTTTAATTTTCAGAAGATATGCATGGATAATTTGTTAACATTAACTTTTGTAAAACTCTGTGTTCCACTCCCCCCTGCTCCAGATAACAAGTAATGCAATATATGTTAAACATGGTAAATATATATATATATATTTAGTCCAATATATACATACATATTTATACAAGTATCTTGCAGCAGAAGAAGAATCAAATAAAAAAAAATGAGAAAGAAAATAAAATATAAGCAAACAACAACAAAAAGAGTGAGAATGCTATGTTGTGATTCACAGTCAGTTCCCATGGTGTTCTCTCTGGTTGTAGATAGCTGTTTTCATCACAAGGTTATTGGAACTGGTCTGAATTATCTCACTGTTGATGTGTCATGTCCATATAATCTTGTTGCTGTGTACCTTGATGTACCTAGTTCTGCTCATTTCACTTAGCATCAGTTTATGTAAGTCTCTCCAGGTCTCTATGAAATCATCCTGCTGATTGTTTCTTATAGAAGAATAATAATCCATAACATTCATAGATCATAACTTATTCAGCCATTTGCCAATTAATGGGTATCCACTCAGTTGCCAGTTTCTTGACAGTAGAAAAAGGGCTGCCACAAACATTTTTGCACATGTGGATGCCTTTCCCTTCTTTAAGATCTCTTTGGGATTTAAGCCCAGTAGATATATTGCTGAATCAAAGGGTATACACAATTTGATAGCCTTGTTGGAACTGAGCAACCCTTTAAGGATCACACTGCTCACTTTCAACTGTGAGGAAGGGGCTACAAAATGACTCTCAAAATTGTCTACTCACCCAATGCTGGCCTGATTATTACATCAAGTTGGGATGCCACTCTGTGGTTGAAACCACAAATTAAAAAAAAATGTACAGAAATTTCTGCAAAGAAGATTCTAATTACCACAAATACATAGAACATACACACACTTAATAGACGACACAAAATCCAGTAGATTTGAATGATGAAATACTCTTGTTGTGTGAGAACTCATCAAGGAGTACATCCAAATAGGAACACTGAATGAAACAAGACTAGCAAATCAAGGCCAGCTTACTGAAATTGGAGCTGAGTTCACATTTTTCTGGAGTAGCCTCAATGAAGGAAAGGATTGTAAAGCTTAAGTAGGTTTTATAATCAAGGCTAATCTAGCCAATAAATGGATATGTCTACCAAAAAGTGTGAAAGACAAGCTCATGACAAGGTGATTGCCACTTGCAGAAAAATGCCATGCCATCATCATCCTATGCTTTCACAATGCTAACCCTTTATAAGGTCAAAGAAACATTTTCTGAAGACCTGGAGATCTTTATCATCAATGTGTCAAAAGATGAAAAGCTTATAATTTTGTTTAATTTTGATGCTAGAGTAGGCTTAGACTACCAGACAGGTCAGGTAGTCTCTGGGAGGAATGGAGTTGGAAACTGCAACAGTAATGGTAACTTACTACTGATGACTTGTGCATCTCATGACTTTCCTATCACCAATATTGTCTTCTGTTTATCTAAATGCAATAAAACATCATAAATATACTCTCACAGCAAACAGTGGCATTTGATAGACTATATGACTATAAGGGGAAGAAATAGATGGGATGTGACAGTGACAAAGGCAATCTGCGGTGCAGAATGTTGGACTCATCATAGACTTCTCCTCCCCAAACTAATTATTTTTATTCATCAAAAGTAGCAGCCCTAAGGCAAAATGACTACTAGAAGAATTATTGTTAATAGATTAGAGCACTTATAACAATGGAAAAAGTTTACAGTTAATTTGGAGGGAAAGTTGAGTCAACACAGTTGAAAAAGAGTGGGCAATTTCAGATATTTGATGTATAGCACTGCATTGCTCATCCAAGTCAGACCATTTGCAAACATCGAGGCTGTTTTGATGGAAACAAATAAAGAAATTCAGAAGCTGCTAAATGAAAAAACAAGATCTCCACAGGGTTTAGCAACAGCATACTTCATCCATTTCTAAAAATATAGTATTTTGTTCCATCAAAAGTGAAGTACAAGCAATGCTTAGAAAGATGCAGGATTTAAGGCTCAATAAGAAGGCAGATAAAATTCAGTTTTATATTGATAGTAACACTCAGAAGATTTTTCATGGGCAAAAGACCTCTGGTGCATCTCAACTGCTCATTGCAGATGGAATCACATTAATTAGTGAAAATGACATGATCCTGAAGATATGGGCTGAACACTTTTATAGTGTTTTCAGACTGTCATCAATCAATGCTGAAATCATTGATCATTTAACTTGGGTTGAAGTCAATCTCTTCCTAGCTGAAGTTCCAAATAAAAAAGAGGGCTTTAAATGTCATTAGACTTCTATCATGTGACAAATCACAAAGTGCTGATTCTATTCCAGCTGAGATTTACAAGGTGGAAGTTCATCACTCATACAAAAGCTGACTGAAATTTTCTGGATTATATTGTCCTGTAACAATCACAGTGTAGGGAGGAGTGTCTCTCAGTCATTGCTGGAAAGATTCTTGCTAGAATCTTTCTTAATAGATTGACCCTTCATCTGGGATTCAATTAGATTCAATTCAATTCAAATCAGAATAGAAGTAATTCAAAAGAAACACTAGAGGTGCAAATTTAGAGAATCCTCCCCTAGTGTTCACACAGACTATTTGTGCCTGACCTGTAATAGAACATTCTGAACTTCTGTTGGTCTTATTAAGCACATTCAGACATAATGTAACTTGACTCTAATATAGTGATGTCATTTTGGTTTTCTTAGAGAAGGAAGGAAGAAAAATAACCAACCATTTATCAAATAATTTTTGGCATTTCTAAAATTTTATGAAACCAAATTGATTTGCCAAATTTTACTTCCAAACAGTTGTTAACAGGTTTCTTCCCAATTGAATCACAGATATTAAATACCCTTTAAATAACAACTCACTGTTATTACAAAATTTTATTTTTATTTGAATATTTTCATCCTTTGATTAGCTTATTTTTTATACAATAAGAATGATTCTATTCCAGTGGGATTTCGCTCATGTGAATTTCTAAGGAATCAAATTTCATTTTGAAATACCAGACACTAGAGGAACCAAGAAGTATGAGATCCTAGGTTCTTTTTAGTTTTAAATGTATGATCCTATAATTCTAGATCTCTTTACATATTCCTTCCATCTTCTAATGCCCACCGATACCTAACTTTCTCATGAGGACAGAACGATTTTGGCCTCCAAAAATGACATTCCTCACCTAAATCGCTGAAGCAATTTGAGGAACATGATTTTGCATATTCCTTTCTCCCATGGCTACTTTCAGATTTTTTCTCTACCATAGTTACCCAATGATCACATATACTCATTTGAAATTTGAAATTCTCTCCTGTTTTCATAGATCCTTGTGGTTATTAATTGTGGTCATTCAAGTTGTTTCAATAAGTCTAATACTTGCTCCATAGGCAATACTTTCTCCATAGATTCCTCCATTCCATGACCAGCCACCATCTAAGACTTTGGTCTTTCAGTTTCTAGACCCCCTATGATTTCCAAATTCTATCTTGGAACTATAGCAACAACTCACAAGGGAAGCTCTGTCTTAAATATCATATAACCAAACATCTTCTAAATAAACTCCAAGGGAACCCTATTACTTCAAGGATCTATATAAACTCTTCTATTTGAGATTTGAAGCACTTAATAAAGCATTCCTTTCCTACTTTTCCAATATTTAATTTCAGCATCTCTACCTCCTATACCATGAAGACTATGATACATTTACTACTTGCCATTTCTCAAACCCCATGGTCCATTTCACATATTTGCGTTTTTGCAGGCACTGACTATGCTTCATGTCTGATGTTTTAAATCCTTACCCATCTCTTTTCCCCCCTTAGATTCCTTCAACTTCAAATGTTATCTTCTAAAGATGGCCTTTCCTGACCATCTCAGCTTTCCTTCCCCTCTCAGAATATCTTCAATTGAATATATATATATATATATATATATATACATATATACATATATATATATTTGTGTGTGTGTGTGTGTGTGTGTGTGTGTGTGTGTATCTGGTTATTTATGTATTGCCTGACCTATTAAAGGCTTCTTAAAAGCAGTGACTTATTTTTGCTTTTTTTATATTTCTAGCCTTTAGTATGAATGTTTGGCATATAGGATTGATTTATCATCTGATTATACAAGCACACATTTGGTCATATATAGTTAAGGGTGTACATTAAAGGCATGGAATCACAGAATTTTAATGTGGAAAGAGAAGTTGAGACAATGCATAATTGAATTAGAATCCCATAGACAACATAACAACAACAAAAAAAAAAATCCTCTATCCTTTTAGCAACTACATGTAAATTTACACACATACACACTGTAATGGGCTGAAGCTTGAGTTGATGCACTGAGGTCCCAAGCACATGAGGCTAAATAGTAATTGGACTATAGTCTATTAATATACATGCTTGGATAAAGCATGGCCCCCGCCCACTCTCTGTGCAAGTCCTGATGTGTTGTATAGGAAATGACAATTTTGGTGGGTGGAGGCAGAGAGACAGGAAGAGAGGCTGGGAGAGATTTGGCCTGGGTTCTACTCTGGTGGTGCTGGTCTCGTGGCTTCTGGTCTAGCTAGCTTCTTGACTCAGCTGCACACATTGCTATCGCCGATTCTCTCCCACCTCCGATCTTTCTTCACTGAGAATAAAGATTGACGATTTCCCCCTAACCTGAATTCCTGATTCCGGCTGATTTTAAAATACACAGTCATCACACACACACATACACACACACACACACACACACACACACACACACACTGTGTGCTGTGTGTTTTGGTGGCAGGATTGAGAAAATAAGGAGAGTTAAAGGATGTATGGCATGAGCTACTGAAGCAGCATATTCTATGTCTAATTAGATGTAATTATAAGGAAGTTCTTCCTTACCACTGTTTTCTCCTAATTAGATTCCCTGTTTCTAGCCTTTCTCTTCAACAAACAGTTGCCAAACTGATATTACTGAGAGACAGATCAGATCAATGCATTCTCATTTTCCATAATCATTGATGGTTTCCCATTTGCTTTAAAATAAAATACAAAATTCCTATGTTTATATTTAAAGGCCTAGAATATGAGTGTAATGGAATATTATTGTTCTTTTAGAAAGGAGGAAATCAGTGATTTCCAAAAGACATGAAAAAATTATATGAATGGATGAATATCAAAGCAAGTAGTACCAGAAGAATGGTTTCTACTACAAAACCAATGTTATAGAAAAAATAATTTTTGAAGATATTAATAAACTCATGAGAATGATGAGAACTATTTATACAATAATAATAACACAGTGAAAACAAACAATTTTTAAAGCTGTCAGAATCATGATCAATATAGTCATCATTCATGATTCCAGAGGATCAAGGATAACTAGCAGTTAGGAGCACAAAATTAGATTTTTTTAATTAATCATATAAACACTTTGAAAGTAAAGAAGTGATATTGCTATATATAAAATGGCACACACTCTTTCAGATAAGGTCTCTTGTTACTTTTACTAGTATACTTAATTGTTTTATTTTGTTACAAGATCTCATGGAGTAGGGTTAATCTGGAAACTTTTGTAATATATTAAGGAAACATGATATTTTTTAGTTGTGGATAAGAGTAATTTAAACAAGTAGAATATACAAGGGTTATAGCTGAGTTTAGCATTAGGGTGCTTTGATTTGAAATACTGTCTCTAATATTTAGTAAATATATGATCTTAAACAAGTCACTTAATTTCTAGTAGTTTAACTTTTCTCTTTTGTAAAATGGAGATACAGATAGTACCTATTTTATAAGGTTGTTATGAGTATTAAATAAAGTAATGTAGGTAAAATGCCTTGTAAACCCCAAAGTCTTCTATTATACAACTTTATTATTATTTAAATGATGATGATTATCTACCATAGTCAACTGTAGTCATGCATGTATCCATCCTTATAAAGCCATACATACAGATGAGAGAATATAAAATTCTAATCCAAGAGATTAATTAAATATTACTAGTAGTATAGTCTGTGGATATTCTAAAACATATAGAGTTGCTGAAACACAAAAAATAATTAGTGGATGTAGGAGTTTGGAAAAGCCTAACATCTATATTTTTCTCTAGCACAATAAATGTGTCAAGCTTCAATGAGTCACCACTCCCCCATCCTCATTTCTTCACATGCATGATTAATTTGATAAATTCTGCTTATTGTAATTCAGTACTAACATTGTAATCTGTGACATATTTGTGTATTTTTTTAAAACAAGAACAGAGGTCAATGAGGAATACACAGAAAAGGCTCATTAAGAGCAGAAGGATAATTGGTTTCTGATTAATTAAGATTTGCTTATACTTCAATTACAAAACTCTTTTTCTCACACTCGATTTCAAATGTGGTGCATTGTGTTCAATTCTCCATATATTAGAAAGAAAACATTTAGGAAGGATCTGCTATGTTATGTTATGTTATGTTAAAGAGAAACTAAACTCATGTCAAGACAAGACCTGGAGGAACTAAGAGTGTTTAGTCTAGAAAAGCATAATTTTCACCTTCTAATACCTGAAGAGATGTTATATGAAAGAGGGAATTACCTGCTTGAAGCAAAAAAAAGCATGAGTTTAAAGAGCAGAAGGTTATAGGGATTCAGTTTAAGGATGAACTTCCTATTGGTACTGCATAGGTATGGAAAGGAATATTTTCAAAAGTAGTCAATTCCCTTTCATGAAAAGTAAAATTGTATAACCGTATGTTGCATATATTGAAAAGAAGATTCATGCTTCAGATTGAGTTGGAGATACAAAGTAATTTCTTGTGAGACTTTTCAAATCAATTAGCAGGCATTTCTAAAAGCTTTTTGTTCAGTTATGTTAAGTAATGTCTGACTCTTGATAACTCCATTTAGGATTTTCTTGGCAAGGATAGTCGTTTTTCATTTCTTGTGTCACCTCAGTTTTAAAGATGAAAAAAAAAAATGAGGTAAAGAACATTAAGTGACTTATCCAGGATCACATAGCTAGTAAGATTGGATTTTAACTCAGGAAGATGTGACTTCCTGACCCCAGATCTGGCATTCTAACTATTGCACTACCTAGCTGCCCTTGAAAACTTACTTAGTATTATATCATATAATAATTCAATTTCCAATACTAACTCAAATAATATGATATTTTAGCATTTGCAAAATGTCTTACATCTCATGTGAGGTGTGGAAATTTTTTTTACAGATGGGAAAAATGAAAATGAGAGAAATAAAATTACTTAGAATCATCCATCTTATAAGAATCTCATCTGAATATAGATCATCCTAACTATTAGTCTAGTGACTTTTGCACTACAAAATTATAATTATTATTTCAGTGATTGTTAGTGTTCATTGGGACATTTAGATTTGGAATATTATATTGCTATAAAATGTATATAAAGAAGTTTATATTAATTTCATGGTAATATAATAAAACAAGAGGATTTTTATAAATAATCTTGGTTCTCTGCCACTGGATTTATATAATTCTGTAATCTTATATAATCTTTAAGATTCAGATGAGTTTATGGCATTCCCTTCATGTTGTGTCTCTATGTTACATTTAGTGAAAAAAAGATTTCATAAGGGATACCAAAAATGGTATTTATATATACAAATTATGATTGTGTCAAAATCTTTTGTTACCTATTGCAAGATAAGGCAGGTCTTAGAATTCCTTCATGAATTGAGACTGATGATAAATTTCTAGGGTCAAAATCCATAAGAGGCTCATTTGAGACCAAAGGATGAAGAGTGCATAGTAGTAGCAGTCAGGAGACAAAGGCAGAAGGCCTAACCATTTTCTTCAACTTCAGGGGTCTGTGATTTTCTGTGTTAGGACAGTTGGCATCTATTTAGTAAACTGTTCTCATGAGGTTATATGTCCAAAGTATTACTCCTAAAAAAGACCTTGACAAACTTACCTGGGCTAATGATCCCATGACACAGATATGCAATCTGTTGGCAGCCTGTACATGATGACTTTTCAGATTGGTAAGATCTGCCAGGTCAACTGTGGAAAAGTTGACATTACCTTATGAAACCTGTAGTCATTGAAAAATCATTATGAGGAATCAGAGTAGAATGTTAGTGAAGGGAGGGAATGTGACAAGTTTTGAAATACATATCAGGTTCTGAAGTCAATCCATTAATTCATACATATTTATTAACTACCTGTCATGTTAAAAACTGGGCTAAGCACTGGAGATATTTAAAAAAAAAGTCAAGACATTGTTTATCCTCAAGGAAATTATAATTAAAGGGAAAAAATGAAAACATGTAATAAAGTATATAAAGAACTGCTTAGTGACAATAAGTTACAGCTTATGTAAAATTCACTTTATCATCTTCCAGGCAATCTATTGGACTAGATAATTCTAACATTCTTTCCACTTATAGGATTACATGATTACTTGATTAAAATCATAGAGACAAAATGGCATAATGGATAAAGAATTGGATTTAGAATCAAGAAAACCTACATTTAAGTCTTACCTTTGACATATTCTGAGTGTGGGATATCAGTAACCTGCTGGTGGAAATCAGCATTTCCAATATTTAGATCTCCATTATTTCTATAAATTTCCTATACCAATGAATTCACAAGTTCAATCTTTCTTTCCTTTCCTCCCTTCCACTCAATAAAATTGATGTCAAATACAACGGAATTCCTTTGAATCATTTGGAGGCAATATCTAAATATTGCATAAATATTGGATCTTTATAGATGCTCCTTGGTTTCTGCCCCTGACTTCTTCAGAAAAAAACTCATTATCGCTTCTTTCCTGAATGTAATCCTCTTTCTCTGTTCTTGGTCTTGAGGAAACACTGTTTAAAAAAAAAAGAAAAATATGTTGATTCCAGTATTCATATAGAATCTCATACCTGCTTATCTCGAATCCTTCCCTTTTATCTGATAGGTAGTATTATATAGCATTTTAAAGTTTGCAAAAAAGTGCTTAACAAACATTTCATTTGATCCTCACAACAAACTAGCTTATTATCATCACTATTTTATCTGAAGAAACTGAGGCTGAGAGAAGTTAATTATCTTGCTCAATATTGCACTGCTAGTAAGTATCTGGTGCTACATTTGAACTCAGGTTTTTTTTTTTTTGTTTGTTTGTTTGTTTGTTTTTTTCCTGATTACAAGTTATCACGTTCTGTCTTGTAACACTTAGTTGATTTTCTTCATCAAGGCTGTAATGCTCTAGAAACCATGTCTATCTTTTTAGTGGTTTTTCTTTTCCAGGAGAGCTTCTATTCTTCCTTGTGCATATATACCTTTAGATTATGACTACTGGGTCCTTTTTGTGATGACTTTTCTTTTATCTGTCAGTATAGATGGGAAAAAAGAAGATGACAAACAAAAGTCATTCCTTGAACCTGCTCCATTTTAGGATTTTCAGGTAGTCCAATTATTCTGATATTGTCTCTCCTGGATCTGTTTTCCAAGTTTTTTTTTCTTATGAAGTATTTTACATTTTCTTCCATTTTTAATTAGTTTGATCTAGTCTCGATGTCTCACAGAATCATTAACTTCTACTTGTTCAATTCTAGCTTTTAATGTATTGTTTTCCTCAATTAGCTTTTCTTTTCCATTTGCCTAATTGTACTTTTAAAAAGTTGTTTGTTTTTTTCCAGAAGATTTTTGTATCTCCTTTTCCATTTCGCTAATTCTGCGTTATTTAAAGCGATTTTCCAAGCCATTGATTTTTTCCTCAATAACTGTTTTACATTAATTTCATTTCTTTTCCCATTCTTTCTTCTACTTATATGATTTTTAAGCTCCTTTTTTGAACTCTTCTATGAGCTCTTCCTGGGCTTGAGACCACTTTCTATTTATCTTTGGGTGTTTGCCCATAGGTGTCTTGATATTGATGTCCTCCATTAATTTTTTCTTTTGTTGTTCTTTGTTCCTCTCTGTCTCTTCCTCTCCCTTCTTTTCTCCCTCCCTTTCTGTCTCTCTCTCTGTTTCCATCTCACTCTGTTTCTCTCTCTGTGTATGTCTGTCTCTGTCTCTGTCTCTCTTTCTCTGTGGGTCTGTTTCTGTTTGTCTCCTGTCTCTGTCTCTGTCTCTGTATGTCTGTTTCTGTGTGTTTCTATCTCTCTGTCTCTCTTTCTGGAGACCTGGCTAGTAGAGAATGTTTAATTATGGAACACATGATTATTCCTAGAACTGGAGTCTGCAGACTCCCCTGTTTTTTTTCTAAGGCAAATGGGGGTTTTGATGTTGACATTCATCAGCTCGACCACTCTAAGGTTCAGTATCTTTTACTAATTTGCTGCAGTGGGACTTGCTGTTGACTAATTGGGGAGTTTCCTGTCTTGAACTGAGCCTTCCCCTTAGGGGAGTAAAAAGGATCCCTCCCAATGGATGATTCTCTAAGTTTCCTGAGCTTAAAAAAAACTGTCTTCTTGCTGGTCCCACTACTTCAGGACCTGTCTTGGGAGGCTATTTTGTGGTAGCCCAGAGGTAAGCATGGGATAGTTATAGGGATCCATTGCTTAAACTACCATGTTGAATACAGGAGATTGAATTCCTCATTCCCCACTCCATCTTAGAGGAGCAGTAGGGAATAAATGTTTGATAAAAATAGAGTATCACCAAATTTAGAGTGGAAATTATTCTAGAGATCATCTCCCTTTCATTTTATAGCAGAGGCTAAAGTGTCTTGACATACTGGATTTGAACTAGGCCTCTGTGGCATCAAACACAGTGTTGTTTCCAGTACACCATGCTGTCCCTCTCCCTCTGGTATTTGTATGCTTGTTGCCAAAGGAATGTAAGCATTCATTGAATGGATTCAATTCAATAACTATTTATTAAATGCCTAAAAGAGATAAGGCATAATGCCAGGTATTGTGCTTAAGTAAAGCAAAAAAAAAAAAAAAAGTCTTTAATTGGAAGATTTTCAGTATTAGTAAACAGTTGGTAGAAATATTTCTGCAGACAGGGCCCTTTCAGGGGAATCTAAAGCAACACAAGTTTGGTTGAAGTTACAAGGAATAAAGAAGGAATAAATAGTAAAAATAAATCACAAAGTAGGTATAATTAATATTTGCCATCCCTCATTTTACTAGCCTCTGCCTTTGGAATATCTTTAACACTCTTTTTATAGATGTTTAATTCCTCATGTTGATCTTACAACTTCTTTTTGAGGAGGGGAAAAAGGATATGATAAATTAATTCACATCATGAACTTCACAAAAATACTGCTCTAATGCTTAATTTGACCATGAAGACAACCCTAGTTTCTCATGGACCACAAAAAGGAAACTTGAGCTCTATTATCCTTCAAAGGATTCTGGTAAAGTTTCTCAGATAGCTCCTACCTACTGTCTGAGGACCTGTACAAAGAATCTCATCACTGGCAAATTGGCCACTAAGTAATTGAAACTTCAACTCTCTCAAACTATTGAAACAAAAAAAGCTGAAAAGTGACCTTTGTTCTACATGGCCCCTTTCTATTCCTGCAGTGATAGTAGTAGAGAAGCAGAAAAGATAATAATGAATAAAAGTTTTAGAATAGGTATAATCATTTATTTAATCTTTGTGATTCTATTTGGGAAATTTTTTTCCAGTGATAAATAAGTTCCTGCAATACTGAAGGAGATAAGTCACACTACTGATGACATTCAATTCAGTTTAACAAACATTAAAACTTCCTTTATATAAATTTCTATGTAAGGCCTCTAAGATCCAAAAGACACAAATGAAGCTCTTCTTTCACTCTGACCATTTTCTGCCTGTGACTGCTGATATGTATTCTCCAAATCAAATCTCCAGAGACTATATCAATGAAGAGTTAAGCACTAATCTCAGAACTCTCTGAGCCTCTGCTTCCTCCCTCACTACTTTCTGCTCTACTGCTATAGGCCTCTCTCCCTCATTCTACTTCTTCCTCTAAGAGCTGTATTCAGTCAACAGTAGCCTTACTTCTAGAAAGAGTTTATTCATCAAATATACTATTGTTTTATTCACAATGCTTATAACTTACAAAACTAAAACATTCTTCCCTGGTCAAAAATCCCCATGTGTGCCTCACAGTATTAGAATGTAAACACTCAGACATCAAAGGATTGCCTGCCTTTGGGATTTATATCCCAAGTGATTCACATGGAACCAGACATTTAATAAATGCATATTCATTTATTCATGGAATTTCCATTCTATGGGGGAGATAAACATATACAGATAAATATAGGACAGATGTGGTTGGCAGAAATTCATGTTCATAACTTATTAGGTATGTTCTGGGAACTTGGATAAAGCACCTGTATAATCAAGTGACATGGCCAGGATCACACTATAAGTAAAAACCATTGCTAAGATTTGTACCTACATCTTTTTGACAACAATCCCAATATTCAAATCACAAAGCAATCTGCTCCTCTCTCTATATGACAAAAGTGAACCGAATTTGAGAAAGAGAAGAATATAACAGTTCAAAGATCAGAAAACATTATGTAGAAAATTAAACAAGGGCTATAATTTGAAGGTAAGCAGGTAATTGGAGAGGCAGAAAGGAGCATGAACTCTATTTCAGACAAAAGTGAGGTGAAAGATGAGTGTCAAGGAAGTCTCTACAGGAATTGTTAGCAGGCTGAAGACTGATAATTTAGATTAGGAAATCAGAAAGTTTGATTGGAGTGCATAATGTGCATTAGGTAATAATAAGATTGGAAAAATAGATGGGAGCCAAGTTTTGGAGGAATTTAAAATTCTAGACTGAGAAAGTCTATTTTATTCCAGGAAAAAAATAGGAAGTCACTAAAAATTTTTTGAGGGGGAGAGTGATATATATAGTCAGACTGATATTTCAGAGATAGTGAATTGGAGTTCTGGGGAAACTAGATTGGAAAGGAGAATGGAAGCAGAGAGACCAATTAGGAGGATATTGCATGGATACTATACATGAAATCAATCAGAAGACATAAAGAGAACATAATTAAATTGAAGGATAACACATTTTCTTCAGAGAGCTGAATAAAGGAGTTGGCACCTTTGGTTTCTATTTTGCCCAAAGATAGCTAACTCTCCTTTCATTTCTTAGGGTGAATATAAGCAAATAGAAAAAGACCACTTGGAATATGATTGCAAATATAAGTCAATAACTTCTATAGGAGAATTTTTTTAAAAGTAGAGAAATGATATCAAGAAGTTTATAAGCTCCTTAAAGCCAATTCAACTCATGCTTTGACAATTTAATTAATGTGTATATATGCGCACACACTCCCATACATACATGCAATATAATATGTTTTATATTAGTGTATATGTGTAAGTGTAAATATGTATGTGTATATAGTATGTGCATTACATATTTTATAATCTATGTTTTATATTGAGATGCCACTATAGCAATAAGGAATTGAAAGCTGGTATCAAAGTCAGGAAGTTAAATATCTAAGTAAATTGTGAATAAATCAAAGTTAAAACATCTTACAATATATGGAATTCAGACAAACATTGCATGGAAATGATCAAAGACTATTTTTTTTTCTCAGAGGGGTGTAGGGAAGGATTGTGAATACCCCTTAAAGTGAAACAGTGGCACAGTTTTTTTCTTTCTTTCTTATTTCTTTTTTGTACCTAGAATATTTATTTATTTATATATTTTTATTTTAATAATTATAACTTTTTATTAACATAACCCAGGCCTGGGTAATTTTTTTTAAATATTATCCCTTGCACTCACTTCTGTTCTGACATTTCCCCTCTTCCCTTTACCCCGTCCCCAAAATGGTAAGCAGTCCTGTACATGTTCAATATGCCACAGTATATCCTAGATACAATATATGTGTGCAGAACTAAACAGTTCTCTTGTTGCACAGGAAGAATTGGATTCAGAAGGGAAAAATAATCCGGGAAGAAAAACAAAAATGCAAAGAGTTTGAATTCATTTCCCAGTGTTCTTTCTTTGGCTGTAGCTGCTTCTGCAGTCATTGATCAATTGGAAGTGAATTAGATCTTCTCTTTGTTGAAGAAATCCACTTCCATCAGAATATATCCTCATAAAGTATTCTTGTTGAAGTGTATAATGATATGCTGGTTCTGCTCATTTCACTGAACTTCAGTTCATGTAAGTCTCTCCAAGCCTCTCTGGATTCATCCTGCTGGTCATTTCTTAGAGAACAATAATCTTCCATAACATTCATATAGCACAATTTACCCAGCCATTTTCCAATTGATGGCCATCCATTCATTTTCCAGTTTCTAGCCACTATGAACAGAGCTGCCACAAACATTCTAGCACATACAAGTCCCTTTCCCTTCTTTAGTATCTCTTTGGGATATAAGCCCAGTAGAAACACTGCTGGATCAAAGGGTATGAACAGTTTGATAACTATTTGGGCATAATTCCAGATTAATCTCCAGAATGGTCGGATACATTCACAACATCACCAACAATGCATCAGTGTCCCAGTTTTCCCGCATCCCCTCCAACATTCATCATGATTTTTTCTGTCATTTTAACCAATCTGACAGGTGTGTAGTGGTATCTCAGAGTTGTCTTAATTTGCATTTCTCTGATCAATAGTAATTTAGAACATTCTTTCATATGAGTGGAAATAGTTTCAATTTCATCATCTGAAAATTGTCTGTTCATAACCTTTAACCATTTATCAACTGGAGAATGGCTTGATTTCTTATAAATTAAAGTCAATTCTCTATTTATTTTGGAAATGAGGCCTTTATCAGAACCTTTAACTGTGAAGATGTTTTCCCAGTTTGTTGCTTCCCTTCTAATTTTGTTTGCGTTAGTGTTTTTGGACAAAAGGCTTTTTAATTTGATATAATCAAAATTTTCTATTTTGTGAACAAAGATTTAACACTTTGGTAAAAATTTCTTCCCTTCAAGGAAAGATAAACTATTCTATATTACTCTAAATTATGTATAATCTTGTTCTTCATGCCTAAATCATGGATCCAATTTGATCTTATCTTGGTATATGGTGTTATATGTAGGTCCATGCCTAATTTCTGCCATACTAATTGCCAGTTTTCCCAGCAGTTTTTGTCAAATAATGAATTCTTATCCCAAAAGTGAGGATTGGTGGGTTTCAAATTAATTGCTATGTTGAGATTTTTCTTTGAACCTTACCTATTTGACTGATCAACAATCTATTTCTTAGCCAATATCAAATGGTTTTGGTGATGCTGCTTTAAAAATAGTTTTAGATCGGTAAGTAAAATTTCATTTGATTTTTTTTCATTAATTTCCCTTAAGATTCTCATTTTGTTCTTCCTTATGAATTTTGTTTTTTTTTTTCTAATACAAAATATTTTTTTGGAGTCTGGTATAAAACTAAATAAATAGATTATTTATTAGTATTGTATTTTATTATATTCTCGGCCTACCAAGAGGCCTTAATTTTTTCGAATTATTTAAATTGATTTTTATTTTGGGGGAAAGTTTTTGTAATTTTGCTTATAAATTCTGACTTTCCTTTGGAATTTTCCCAAATTTTATGTTGTCGACAGTTATTTTGAATGAAATTTCTTTTTGTATCTTTTGCTGGATTTTTTGGTGATGTAAAAAATGCTGAGGTTTATGGGGAATTAATTTTATCCGCAACTTAAAGTTTATGAATTATTTCTAATAGTTTTTAGAAATTTGGGGTTCTCTAAGATACCACAACATCTGCAAAGAGTGATAATTTGGTTTCATTACCCCTAATTTTTAATCTTTTCTGCCCTTATTGCTGAGGCTAGTGTTTCAATACAATATTGAATAATGGTGAGAGGGCAACCTTTGTTACCCAGATTTTGGGAAGGGTTCAGTTTTTCCCCAGATATGATGTTACTGATGGTTTTAAATATATGCCCTGACTATTTTAAGAAAAAGTCCATTTATTCCATACTCTCGGTTTTTATTGGAATGGATGTTGGATTTTATCAAATGCTTTTTCTCATTGTTGAGATGATCATATTTTTTGTTAGTTTGCTTTTGATATATCAATTATGCTAAATGTTTTCCTAATATTGAACCAGCCCTGCATTCCTGGTATAAACCTACTTGGGCATAGTGTAATCCTGAGGATGATTTTTTGTAATTTTTTAATATTTTTATTTAAGATTTTAGATCAATTTCATTAGGGAGATTTCTATAATTTTCTTTTCTCTGTTTTGTACCTTTTAGGTATCAGTACCATGCTGTGTCATAAAAAGGGTGGTAGGACTATTCAATCCTATTTTTTTCAAAAGTTTGTATAATATTTGAGTTAATTGTTTTTAAATGTTTGGTGAATTTGTAAATCCATCTGGTCCTGGGGATTTTTTCTTAGGGAGTTTAATAGTTTCTCTATTTCTTTTTTCTAAGATGGGACTCTTTGGATATTTGTTCTTCCTGTTAATTCAAGCTATATTTTTAAGGTATTTTACATTTCTTTAAATTGTCAAATTTATTTAAAAGTGGAGCAAAGTAATTTTAATTATTGCTCTAATTTCCTTTTGTTAGTGGTGAATTCTCCCTTTTCATTTTTTAAGACTAAAATTTGATTTTCCCTTTCCTTTTTTAAATCGATTTATTTGGTTTTGTTTATTTTGTTGTTTTTCACAGACCAACTTTAGTTTTATTAATTAATTAATAGCTTTTTATTTAATTTTATTGATCTTTCCTTTATTTTTTGAATTTCAACTTTATTTGGCGGGAGATTTTAATTTGTTTCCACTTTTAGGCAAAACCCAAGTTCCTCTTTTCTTTTTTATAAGTAGGTCTCTAGAGATAAGGAAATTTCCCCTTATTACCACTTTGGCTGCATCCCCACCTTTTGGACAAGTTTTTGCATTTTCTTGGGTGAAGTATTGATTATATCTATGATCTGCTGTTTCACCCAATCATTCTTTAGTATGAGATTATTTCGTTTCCAATTATTCCTTGGTCTACTTTCTCCTGGCTTTTGTTGAGTGTAATTTTTATTGCATCGTGGTCTGAAAAGAATTTACTATTTCTGCCTTTACGCATTTGAGTTTGAGATTTTTATATCCTAATATATGGTCAATTTTTGTATAGGTTCCATGAATCTAAAAAAGTATACTCCTTTCTTCCCATTTTGCTCCGAGATTCATCATATCTAACTTTTCTAGTATTCTATTTTACCTCTTTTTGACTTTTTTCTTATTTATTTTGTGGTTTGATGTTCAACTGAGAGTGCAAGGTTGAGATTCCCACAATAGTTTTGTGTCTATTTCTTCTGCAGCTCTCTTAATTTTCTTTTAAGAATTTAGATGTATTCCCCAAGATGGGGCGGGAGGCACACAGCGGTAATCCCACATTTTCTCTTAGAATCCATCTCATTACAAGCCTCTGAATTAATGCCTGATTGAAAAAAAACCCCACAAATAGTTACCAAGAGAAGACATCCTTGAGATTCGCCAGGAAAGGTCTGTTTTTGCTTGAGGGTGGGTCGGTTTTAGATCAGGCACAGGCTGAGGGCAGGCAGCAGCAGTGAGAGCTCGGCAGGCAGTTCACAGCTGAGCAGACCAGACGGGGTTGGGATGTGGTCTCAGCCTTCTTGGGGAGAATTCATACGGTTGGATCTTTGCCCTGGCACAAGTCAGTAGCCCAGCAGAGAAGCTAAAGACACCGGGGGTAAAATTCAACCCCAAACAGCTGGAGTTCCGGGAACTGTACCCCCTCCCACAGACTCGCACACCTCAGAGTCTCGGAGTACAGGCCAGCACATCCTGTAGTGCCTTGCTGCCCCCCCACAGTCTGTAGGGGCCGAAACACCCCCGGCCCCTCCCTCCAAAAAAAGCGATTCCATTTGGGGTTTTTCTCCTTTTTTTTTTCTTTGCTAGTTTGTCTTACTTCTTGACAAAATGAGCAAAAAATTGAAAAGGACCTTAAGATTGACAGCTTTTATTGGACAGAGGCAGAATCTAAACCCTGAGGAGCCTAAAAAGATTATCTCCAGGTGAACCAAGGAGGAGACATCTGCCCGCGATGATTTCAGAAGAAATTAAAAAGGATCTCACAAATGCAAAAACAACTCTAAGATACCCTACACCCTTTGGGATTGGCAAGATGAAGGAAAAAATAATGATGATTGTTGGGGGATGGGGAAAACTGGGACATTGATTCATTGTTGGTGGAGTTTGGAAGTCCAACCATTTTGGGAGAGTTTGAACTATGTCAAAAAGTTATCAAACTGTGCTACCCTTTGATCCAGCAGGTTACCACTGGGATTATTCCCAAAAGTTATAAAGAAGGGAAAGGACCATGACGAATGTTTGTGGCAGCCCTTTTTGTGTGGTAGAAACTGGAAACTGAATGGATGTCCATAGTTGAGAATGGCTGAATAAATTGTGGTATATGAAAATTATAAATTACTGTTCTGTAAAAATGACCAAAGGATGATTTCGAAAGGCCTGAGAGACTTACAAACGATGCTATGAAATAGAGGAGATCATTATAATTCCAACAATACTAGATGATGACCAGTCCTGATGGATCAGGCCATCCTCCCAAGAGATCAACCAAACATTTCTAATGGAGCAGTAATGAACTGAACTAGCTATACCGAAAAAGAACTCTGGGGAGATGCTAAAACCATTACTTGAATTCCCAGTCCCTATATTTATAAACCTGCATCTTTATTTCTTCACAAGTAATTGTACAATAATTTGAGTCTGATTCTTTTTTACAGCAAAATAATGTTTTGGTCATGTATATTTTGTGTATCTAAGTTATATTTTAATATATTTAAATCTACTGGTCATTCCCCATTTTAGGGAGGGGGTGGGGGGGTGATAAGAGTTGGAACAAGAGGTTTGGCAATTGTTAATGCTGTAAAGTTACCCATGTATATATCCTGTGGGTTAAAGGCTATTAAATAAAAAAAAAAATAAAAAAAATAAAAAAAAAAAGGATCTCACAAGAGAGCTAGAAGAAAAGTGGGAAAAGGAGAGGGAGGCTTGGCAAGAGAGTCTAGAGAAATTGTCCCACTCATTTAAAGACAGAATGGATAAAGAAAACAAACCTTAAAAATAGGATTATGAACTGGAAAAAGAAAATGCTCTAAAGAATAAATTGGTGAAATGGAAACTTCCCATAGAACAAATTGGACAATTGGAATAAAAAGTGGGGAAAAACCTTATTGAAATAGAAGAGAACAAATAAATTGAATGACTCGAGGAGACAAAAAGAAGCAGTCAAACAAAACCAAAAAAATCAAATAATGGGGGGAAAAACTTTTGGGAAAAAAACAGACCTGGAAAATAAGTCTAAGAGACAACAAGTTATTGGAAAAAAATCAAAAAAAGAGCCTGGACACTATTTTCCAGGAAATTATCAAAGAGAACTGCCCAGAATTCATAGAAACAGAGGGTAAAATAGACATTGAAAGGAATAATCAATCACCCACTGAAAGGGATCCTAAAATCAAAACACCAAGAAATATAGTGTACAAATGCCAGAACCCTCAAACGAAGGAAAAAATACTGCAAGCAGTTAGAAAAACCCAATTCAAATATAGAGAAGCCACAATAAGGATCATCCAAGATCTAGCAGCATCCACATTAAAAGATCAAAAGGCCTGGAATATGATATTCCAAAAGGCTAAGGAACACGGTATGCAACCAAAAATAACTTACCCAGCCAGAATGAGCATCTTTTCCAGGGAAGAAGATGGTCATTCAACAAAATAAGTGAATTTCACCTATTTTTGGTGAAAACCAGAACCAAAAGAAGTTTGATCTACAAAATAGAACCAAGAAAAACCTAAAAAAGGAAAAAAAAGAAATCTTGGGAACTATTTTTTCGTAAAGATGTATAAAAAAAAATGTATACCTTTGTTCTAGAAATTAGAGGTGGAAAGGACATTGTATCAGAAAAAGGGTAAAGTGGGGTACTATATCTCAAAAGAGGCAAAGGAAACCTATTATTCTGAGGGAAAGAATGGAGGGGTAATAGTGGGATTTTACGCCATAAGAATTGGCTTTAGGGGAGGACCAAGATGGCAGAGAAGTCAAAGCTTTCTAAGCTTTCCTTTCCTCTTATCATATTATATCTAGCCCAAAAATAGTCTTGACTGCTCAATTGTAAAGATGAAGGGAACAACTCACCAGTGAAGAAAATCTGCAGTCCACCAAAAAGGTTGGTTCCCCGGGGGGATCGGGCGAGACTGGGAGAAAATTAGGTTCCGAGGAGAGCCAAACCGAAAGTGAAAGCAAGATCCAGCACGGCCACAGCCCCAACCCAAGTATGGGACTTTTTCCTTGGGGGTTGGGATCCCAGGCAAGAGGACACAGCCCTATCCCAACCTGAGTGGGGGCTTGGTTGCCATAGAGCTTCCAGGGCCGATTTGATAGAGACATGGGGCAGAATTCGTGGAATAGGCAGCCCGCGGTCGCTGCAATACTCAAGTCCCCAAGAGGCCCAACCTGGGGCAGGACACTTTACCCCATAGCTCCAGCCAAGGGCAATCCAACCCCACAGCCCCTACTGGGCATTCCATAGCTTGGCCAGTGCTGAACCACCCTGGGGGAAGGGAAAAACCCTCACTCAGAGACCCCCATACCCCGGAGCAGGAAACGGCCATCTCTCCCTGCCTGCAGAGGAAGATGGTAACCCCTTGCCTAGGAGACATACCCAAAGGCTTTAAACATGAAAAAAAAGATGAAAAGAACATCTACAGCTTTTATGCAGAAAAAGACAGGTCAGCAAACCTGAAGAGACCTGAAAGGCAAAAAAACAAATTGTCCCCTTTACATGATGCTGTCATAGAAGAGACCATTAAAAGTCTCAAAAGAGAGTTAAAGATAAGGGGGAAAGGAAAGAAAGTTTACAAGAGAGCAACAACCCCTGAAATACGAATTGAAAAGAAAAAATTCCCAAAGTGCAGGGAAACAAAATTGGTGAATTGAAAAAAATAAAGAATTACTAGAAATAGGATTTGGGAATTGAAAAGACAAAGAACTTTAAGAAAGTAGGATCTGGAATTGAACAAGAAATAATTCACTAAAAAAAAAAAAAGGAAATGGAAAAAAATTCCACAGACCAAAACACATTTAAAACCAATTGACATAATAAGAAAGAATAAAAAAAGTAATGAAGAAAAATTTTAAAAATTAGAACTGAACAAATAGAAACTAATGATTCATTAAGACAGCAAGAATCAGTCAAGCAAAACAAAAATGGCAAACTGGAAAAACCATGAAATCTACTTGCAAAACGACAGACTTGGAAAATAGATATAGGAGAATAATCTGGGATTAATGGACTCCCAAAACTTTGATGAAAAAAAAGAGCCTAGATATATTTTACAAGAAATCATCAAAGAGAACTGCCCAGATGTAATAGAACAGAAGGAAATAGGCATTGAAAGAATTCATCAACCCTTCTGAAAGAAACCCTAAAATAAAACCCCCAAGGAATATTGTGGCCAAATTTGAACTATCAGATTAAAAAAAATTTTACAACAGCCAAAAAAAAAAAAAAAATTTAAATACCGGGTGCCAAACAATAAGGATCACCCAAGATCTGGCTGCCTACATTAAATGAATGAAGGCCTGGAATATGATATTCTGAAAGACAAGAACATGGATTGGGCCAAGAATAAACTACCCAGCTGTTGAGCATTTTCTTCCAGGGAAGAAGATGGACATTTAATGAAACAAATGAATTCCATTTGTTTCGAAAAAAACCAGAACTAAAAAAAAATTTGATCTCCAAGAAGAACCAAGAGATGCAGGGTAAAATAACCTTGAGAATTGTATTTTGTTGTGGAATACAAAAGAATACATGATAATTTGATTTATGATATAAATAAAAAAGGGAAGTAGATATGGAAAAGGGATGATGGCAGAATAAGGAAGGGGGATAAAAAGAGGGAAACAAAATCCCACAAAGAGGCAAAGGAAACTTATCAATCGAGGGAATTTAGAGGGGGGAGGAAAGGTGAATCTTTACCTATGGAGTTGGCCAAAGAAAAATAATTGACATTTGTAAGGTCCTCTCGCCTCATTAAAAAACGGGGGGAGAGGAAAAGGAAAAGAAAAGAGTAATAAGGGAAGGAAGGGGAAAAGATTCAAAGGGGGGATGGAGGGAAAAAGAGGGAAGATCGGATACAAGTGGAGTACATAAGTTCAAAAAGGAGAAAGAGGGGTTGGGGGAGGAAGAAAAAGTAAAGATAACGGGGTTATTAGGATGGAAAAAAATTTAGTAATTCTAACGTAAATGGAATTGGGATGAACTCCCCAAAAGAGGAGGGGAACAGACTGGATCAAAAAGTCAGAACCCTACAATATGTTGTTTACAAGAAACAATTTAAAGCAGGGGATACAATATAGAGTAAAGGTAAAAAGGGAGCAAAATCTATTTAGCTCAGGTGAAGTCAAAAAAGGAGGGTACATCCTTTCTCAGATCAAGCAAAAGCAAAAATTGACTAATTAAAAGAGATTAAGAAGGTAACACATCCCCGCTAAAGGGTAATAAAAATGAAGGATATCAATATTAAACATATATGCACCAATGGTATGGATCCAACTTCCAAAGGAGAAGTTAAGAGAGTTGCAAGAAGAAATAGACAACAAAACTGTAAAGTGGAAGATCTCAACCTTACTCCCCAGAATTAGACAAACCCCACAAAACAAATAAGAAAGAAATTAAAGAAGTAAATAGAATATTAGAAAAATTAGGAAGTTAGATCTTTGGAGAAAATTGAATGGAGATAGAAAGGAATATACTTTCCTCAGCAGTTCTGGCCACAAAATTGACCATAATTAGGAAACAAAAGAACCTTTAAAATTAAAATGCAAGAAAGCAGAAATAGTAAAGCTTTTTTCAGATCATGATGCAATAAAAAACTACATTCAACAAAAAACTAGGGGAAAAAAAGACCAAAAAGTAATTGGAAACTAAAACAATCTCATCTTAAAGAATGATTGAGGAAGAAAATTATAGATACAATTAATAATTTCACCCAAGATAATGAACAATGATGAGCGTCATAAAAATTTATGGATACAGCCAAAGGGTAGTAAGAGGGAATTTTAACCTTAGAGACTTACTTGAATAAAAGAAAAGAAAATTAAGAAAATTTTTTAAAAAAAAAAACTAAAAAGACCAAAAAAAAACCCCCCAATCAAATACAAATTTAAAAATTTAAAATTAAAAGGAGAAATTAAAATATTGAAAGTAAAAAAAACTATTGAACTAATTAATAAAACTAAGAGGGTTCTAGAAAAGCCAAAAAAGATGCCTTGGTAAATCTGATTACAAAAAGGAGGGAGGAAAAAGTTATTAGTCGTAAAATGAAAGGGGAACTTTCCACAAGAAGAGGAAATTGAGAAAAATAAGGGTTATTTTGCACAACTTTTGCCAATAAATTTGATAACCAAGGAAAATACACCTCCAAAATATAGACTTCTGACTAAAGAGGAGGAAGAATTGTTGAATAATCCCATTTCGAAAAAGAAATAGAACAGGCAATTAAACAACCCCAAGAAAAAATCCCGGACTGATGATTTAATGAATTTTACCAAACATTTAAAGAACAATTGGCCCAATGCTATAAATTATTTGATAAAATAGGGTGAAGGAGTCCACCAAATTCTTCTATGACACAGACATGGTAATTGATACCTAAACCAGGTAGGTTGAAAAAGAAAGAAAATTAAGACCAATCTCCCTAATGAATATTGGATGCTAAAACAAAAAGATATTAAAAAGATATAGAAAATCATTCCAGGAAATACACATGATCAATAGGATTTATACCAGGAATGCAGGGCTGGTCAATAGGAAAACTATCAATATAATTGGCCATTTAAAACCAAATTAACAAAACCATTGATCATCTCAATAGATGCAGAAAAAATTTAAAATCCAACATCCATTTATATTAAAAACACTTGAGAGTATAGGGAAAAATGGACTTTTCCTTAAAATAATCAGCAGCATCTATTTAAAACCATCAGTAACATCATATGTATGGAGACAAACTGCAACCATTCCCAATAAGATCTGAATGAAACAAGGTTCCCACATCACCTTACATTTAATAATGTATTAGAAACGCGCTTTGGCAATAAGAGCTAGAAAGAGATTAAAGGAATAAGAATAGGCAATGAGGAAACCAAATTATCACTTTGCACGACATGATGGTATATTTAGAGAGCCCCAGAGATTCTACTAAAAAGTTATTAGAAATAACCAGCAACTTTGCTAAAGTTGTGGTTTAAAGTAAACCCTAAGTCATCAGCATTTTAATATATAACAAAAATCCAAAGTCAGGTTAAAAGAGAAATTCCATTTAAAGTAGCTACTGATAATATAAAAATTTAGGAATCTATTTTCAAGGGAAAATTTGAAAACCAGAGCAAAATTATAGACCCACGTACACAAATTAAGTCTGATCTAACCAATTGGAAAAATATTAAATGCTTTGGATAGGGGGGAGCAAAAAAAAGATACAATATTACCTAAACAATCTATTTATTTAATAACCAATCAGACTCCCAAAAACTATTTCAATGACCTAGAAAAAAAACAACAAAAATTCAAATGGAAAAACAAAAGGTAAGAATTTAAGGGAATTAATGAAAAAAAAAAAAATCAAAATGAAGGTGGTTTTACTGTACCAGATCTAAAACTAAAAAGGCAGTTACCAAAACCATTTGGATTGGTAAGGAATGATTAGTTGATCATGGAATAGGTTAGGAAAGGGAAAAGAAGCAACAAATATAGAACCTAGTCTTTGAAAACCCAAAGACCCCAGCTTTGGGATAAGAACTTACGTTTGATAAAATTGCTGGGAAAAATTAAACTAATATAAGAAACTAGGCATTGATCCACACCTAACACCATACACCAAGATAAAGTAAAGGGTTCATGACCTAGGCTGAATAAAATTATTAATAAATTAGAGGAATACAGGATAGGTTACCTCAGACCCGGGAAGGGGAAGGACTTTATGACCAAAGCAGAACTAACCATTTGATCACAAAATAGAAAATTTCGATTATACCAAATTAAAAAGTTTTTGTACAAACAAACTAATGCAGCCAAGATTAGAAAGGAAGAATAAACTAGGAAAATATTTTTACAGTCAAAGGTTCTGATAAAGGCCTCATTTCCAAAAATATAGAGAATTAACTCTAATTTATAAAAAATCGCCCTTCTCCAATTGAAAAATGGTCGGAAGAAAGACATTTCTCAGATGAAGAAATTAAACTATTTCTAGTCATATGAAAAGATGCTCCAAGTCATTATTAATCAGAGAAAGGCAAAAAGACAACTCTAAGATACCACTATACACCGTGATTGGCTAGATGAAGAAAAAAATGATGATTGTTGGGGGAGGGGAAAACGGGACATTGATGCATTGTTGTTGGAGGTGAACGAATCCAACCATTTTGGAGAGAGTTTGGAACTATGTTCAAAAAGTTATCAAACTGTGAACCCTTTGATCCAGCAGTGTTACTAAAAAGGAATCCCAAACAGATTATAAAGAAGGAAAACCTGATGGGAAGAATGGGTTTGGCAGCCCTTTTTGTAGTGGTAGAAACTGAAACTGAAATGGATGTCCTATTGGAGAATGGCTGAATAAATTGTGGTTAAAGGAAAATTTGGAATATTACTGTTCTTAAAATGACCCAACAGGATGATTTCAGAAAGGCCTGAGAGCTTCACGAACTAGCTGAGGAAAGAGCAGGACCAGGATCATTATATACTAACAACAATAAAAGACCAGTTCTGATGTATGGCCATCCTCAGCAACGGATCAACCAAAATTTCTAATGGACAGAATGAACTGAACTAGCATACCCAGAAAAAGAACTCTGGGGAGACTAAAACCATTACATTGAATTTAATCCCATATTCATGCACACCCGCATTTTTGATTTCCTTCACAAGTAATTGTAAATAATTCAGAGTTATTCTTTTGTACAGCAAAATAATGTTTTGTCATGATACTTATTGTGTATCTAAGTTATATTTTAATATATTTAAATCTATTCATCCTGCCATTTAGGGAGGGGGGGGAGGGGGAGGGGAAAATTGGAAAAGATTTGCAATTGTTAATGCTTAAAGTTACCCATTTATATCCTGTAAATAAAAGGCTATTAAAAAAAAAAAAAAAAAAAAAAAAAAAAAAAAAAACCAAAGGAGATTTCAAAAGGCCGGGAGACTTAAAAATTGTGCTGAGTGAAAAGAGGGACCAAGAGATCATTATGTACTTCAACAATTACTTATGATGAGTTCTGATGGACCAGCCATCCTTAGCAAAATCAACCAATATTTCCATGGAGCAGAATGAATAACCAACTATGCCCAGAGAAAGAACTATGGGAGATAACTAAAACCAAATTGAATTTAATCCCTATGTTTAGCCCACCTATTTGATTTTTTCACAAGTAATTGTAAATATTTAGAGTCTGATTTTTTTATACAGCAAAAAATGTTTTGGTCATGATACTTATTGTGTATCTAATTTTATTTTATTGATTTAAATTACTGGTCATCCTGCCATCTGGGGAGGGGGGGGGGTAAGAGGTAAAAAATTGGAAAAGAGGTTTGGAATTGTTAAGCAAAGTTATCCATGAAATAACCTGTAAATAAAAGGCTATTAAAAAAAAAAAAAAAGAATTGGTTTAAGAGAAAAAATTTTTTAGACATATTCAATGAGGAAAATTCTCCCATCTCATTGAAAGGAGGGGGAAAAGGAAAAAGGAAGGAATAAGCTAAGCAGAAGGGAATACAGAACTGTGAGGGAAAGGAGTAAGATAAGGGGAGAAACTCTAAGGTGGAGAGGAGGGATACTAAAAAGGGAGGGCTGTGAGAAGCAAGTGGTACTCACAAGTTTAATACTGGGAAGAGGGGTAAGGAGGAAAGAAGGGAGAAAAGCATAAAAGGGTTAAAAGATGGAAGTACAGAATTGGTAATTTTAATCATCAATGTGAATTAAACTCTAAAAGAGGAAACAATTAGCAGAATGGAAAAAGCCAGAACCTACAATATGTTTTTACAGGAAACACAATGGAAAGGGGGAGAAATTCAGAATAAAGGGTAAATGGATGGAAAAACTGCTATGTTCAGTTGAAGTCAAAGAGGGGGAGCCATCCGACCTCTGATCAAAAAACAAAATTGATCTAAAAAAGAGATAAGGAAGGCACTATATCGCCGGGAAAGATAATGAAGCAATATCATTATTAAAAATAGACCAAGTGGTGTAGCATCTAAATTTTAAAGAAAATTAAGAGAGCTCAAGAAGAAATAGACAGCAAAACTATAAAGTGGGAGATCTCAACCTTTGCACCTGAATTAGATAAATTAAACCACAAAAAAATAAGAAAGAAGTCAAAGAGGTAAATAGAATACTAGAAAAGTTGATATGATAGATCTCGAGAAAAAAATAAGAAGAAAGGAGTAACTTCTTTTCAGAGTTCATGGAACCTATAAAAAATAAAGAATATATTAGGACATAAACCTAAACCAAAAGATAGGCAGAAATAGTAAATGCATCCTTTTCGACCAAATGAATAAAATTACACCAAGAAAAGCCAGGGAAAAGACCAAAAAATAATTGAAACGAAATATTCTTTAAAGAATAATTTGAAACAGCGTCATAGAAATAATTAAAACCACCCAAGAAATGACAATAATGAGAACAACCAATATGGGATTAACCAAAGGGTAATAAGGGAAATTTTATTAGAGGCCACTTCAAAATAGAGAAAGAGAAGGTCAATGAATTGGGCTTAAAACTAAAAAATTAGAAAAAAAAAATTAAAACCCCAGTCAAAATAAACTTGAAATTTAAAATAAAAAGAATAATAAAATTGAAAGTAAAAAACTATTGAATTAATTAATAAAACTAAGAGTTGGTTCTATGAAAAGCCAAAAAAAATATAGACAAACCTAGTAAACTGATTAAAAAAGGAAAAAAGGAAAATCAAATTTTCAAAATTTTTAATGAAAAAATTTGATTAAAACCCCCAATGAAAAAATTTAAACCTTTTTAAAAAAAAAAATAAGTTGCCCAGATTAACAGAGGAAGGTAAATGTCCAAACAGTTCCATCTTAGAAAAAAATATAAAAGCTATTAACCAATCCCCTAAGAAAAAATTCCCAGGACCAGATGGATTTAATTGCATTCTACCCAAAATTTAAAGAACAATTAACCCAATGCTTATAAACTATTTGAAAAATAGGGTTGAAGGAATCCTACCAAACTCCTTTTTACGAACAGACATGGTACTGATACCAAACCAGGTGTGAAAACAGAGAAAGAAAATTATAGAAATTCCTAATGAATATTGATGCTAAAATCTTAAACAAAATATTAGCAAAAGATTCAGAAAATCATCCTCAGTATAATACACATGACCAAATAGGATTTATACCAGGAATGAAGGGGTTAAATTAGGAAAAACTATTAATAATTGATTATATTAATAAGCAAACAAAAAACCATATGATCATCTCAATAGGGGCAGAAAAAAGCATTTGATAAAATCCAACATCCATTCCTAATAAAAACACTTGAGAGTATAGGAATAAATGGACTTTTTATTAAAATAGTCAGGAGCGTATATTTAAAACCATAAGTAAGCATCATATACAATTGGGAAAAACTGGAATCTTTCCCAGTAAGATCTGGAGTGAAGCAAGATTGTCCACTGTCACCATTATTATTCAATATTTTATTAGAAACACTAGCCTCAAAAAACAAAAGGTCAAGAATTTCAAGGGAATTAATGAAAAAAAAATCAAATGATGGTGGCTTAGCTGTACCAGATCTAAAATTATATTATAGAGCAGCAGTTACCAAAACTATTTGGTATTGGCTAAGGAATAGATTAGTTGATCAGTGGAATAGATTAGGTTCGGATAAAAATCAACAAATATAGCAACCATTTTGAAAAACCCAAAGATCCCAGCTTTTGGGATAAGAACGTACTGTTTGATAAAATTGTGGGAAAATTGGAAACTAATATGGCAGAAACTAGAGATCCACACCCCAACACCATAACCAAGATAACAAAATGGGTTCATGACCAGGCATAAAGAATGAAATTATTAATAAATTAGAGGAACAAGGGATAAATTTTATCCAGACCCTGTGGAAGGGGAATCTTTATGAAAAGAGCCCAAGTCAATAATCAAAAAATGGAAAAACCCGATTTCAAAACTGAAAGTTTATGACAAAAAAATAATGAGAAAGTTAGAAGGGAAAAACGGGAAAATATTTTGTAGGTTGTAACCCATTTCCAAAATTAAAAGAGTTAACCTAATTTAAAAAAATCCCATTCCCTTTGAAAAATGGTCAGGGATATAACAAAATTTAAGAAGAAAGGAAACCTTTTAGAATAAAAGTGCCCAAGCCCTTTGGAAATGCAAAAAACAACCTAAGATTCCACTGTTAGATTGGTAAATAAGGGGAAAAAATAATGGATATTGTTTGAGGGAGGGAAAACGGGAATAATCAGGGTGGAGGGAACTCCAACCATTTTGAGAGAGTTTGAATAGGGCCAAAAGATCAAACTTCAACCCTTTGATAAGGTTTATGGGATTATCCCAAAGAGAATAAAAAAAAGGACCGATGGGACGAATGTTTGGGAGCCCTTTTGAGTGGCTAAAAAATTTGAAAACTAAATGGATGTCCACCATTGAAAATGGTTGAATAAATTTGGTATATAAATTATGGTATTATTTTCTTAAAAATAAACAATAATTTCCGAAAGGTGGGAGATTAATGAACGAGTTGGATGAAATGCAAAGGAATTATATACTTAAAAAATCTTTATAGACCAGTTCGATGGATAAAGGTTTCAGAAAAGAGAAACCAAATCATTTCAAGACAGTAATGAATAAGAGACCCCAGAAAAAACTTGAATACAAAACTTTACATTGAATTTAATCCAATTTTCAGCATTTTTATTTCTTCACAACAATTTACAAATTTCAGAGTCTCTCTTTTCACAGCAAAAATTTTTTGGGGATCTTTATTGGATCAATTTATATTTTAAAATTAAAACTCCTCCCCAATCAGGGATTAAAAATGGAAATTTAACAAAGGTCAAAATTTAAGTGAAATTACCCTTATAATCCTTAAATAAAAGGCTTTAAATTAAAAAAAAAAAAAAAAAAAAAACACACCCCAAAAATAAGATGATAAAAGATTGGAATCAGAATAGGGAAAAAACCAACCTCCACCTTTGATAATATTATATTAGAGAACCCAGGATTCAAAAAGATTGTAATCCATAACTTAAAAGGTTGAAAGTTATAAAAACCCTTAAATTTAGTTTTACACACCAAAAACCCAAAAGGGAAATAAAAATTATTCAAAACTTAAAAAAAAATTTGGGAAATTTTAGCAAAGGAAATAAACATATACAAATAAAAAATTTCCATCAAATAAAAACAGATTAAAATAAAGGAAAAAATTTATCCCGGAAAGGGAAAAAAAAAGAACAAACCCCTAAACAATCTATTTATTTAGTGCTATACCAATCAGACTTCAAAGAAAATATTTTAATGATCTAGAAAAAATCACACCAAAATTCATATGGAATAATAAAAGGTCAAGAATCTCAAAAGAATTAATGAAAAAAAAAATCCAATGGCCTAGCTGTACCTGAACTAAAACTTTATTATAAAGCAGCAGTCACCAAAACCATTTGGTATTGGCTAAGAAATAGATTAGTTGATCAGTGGAACAGGTTAGGTTGACAAGACAGAATAGTCAACTATAGCAATTTAGTGTTTGACAAACACAAAGATCCTAACTTTTGGGATAAGAATTCATTATTTGACAAAAATTGCTGGGATAACTGGAAATTAGTATGGCAGAAATTAGGCATGGACCCACACTTAACACCATATACCAAGATAAGATCAAAATGGTTCCATGATTTAGACATAAAGAACGAGATTATAAACAAATTGGAAGACTATAGGATAGTTTATCTCTCAGACTTGTGGAGGAGGAAGAAATTTGTGACTAAAGACGAACTAGAGACCATTATTGATCACAAAATAGAAAATTTTGATTACATCAAATTAAAAAGCTTCTGTACAAACAAAACTAATGTAAACAAGATTAGAAGGGAAGCAACAAACTGGGAAAACATCTTCACAGTTAAAGATTTTGATAAATGCCTCATTTCCAAAATATATAGAGAACTGACTCTAATTCATAAGAAACCAAGCCATTCTCCAATTGAGAAATGGTCAAAGAATACGAAGACAATTTTCAGATGATAAAATTGAAATTATTACCACTCATATGAAAGTGTTCCAAATCATTATTAATCAAAGAAATGCAAATTAAGACAACTCTGAGATACCACTACACACCTGTCAGATTTTTTTTTTTTTCTGTTTGCATTCTCTTAAATATTTTTTTTTATTTAATAGCCTTTAATTTACAGGATATATACATGGGTAACTTTACAGCATTAACAATTGCCAAACCTCTTGTTCCAATTTTTCACCTCTTACCCCCCCCCACCCCCTCCCCTAAATGGCAGGATGATCAGTAGATGTTAAATATATTAAAATATAACTTAGATACACAATAAGTATACATGACCAAAACATTATTTTGCTGTACAAAAAGAATCAGACTCTGAATTATTGTACAATTAGCTTGTGAAGGAAATCAAAGATGCAGGTGTGCATAAATATAGGGACTGGGAATTCAATGTAATGGTTTTTAGTCATCTCCCAGAGTTCTTTTTCTGGGTATAGCTAGTTCAGTTCATTACTGCTCCATTAGAAATGATTTGGTTGATCTCGTTGCTGAGGATGGCCTGATCCATCAGGACTGGTCATCATCTAGTATTGTTGTTGAAGTATATAATGATCTCCTGGTCCTGCTCATTTCACTTAGCATCAGTTCCACACCTGTCAGATTGGCTAAGATGACAGGAAAAAATAATGATGATTGTTGGAGGGGATGCGGGAAAACTGGGACACTGATACATTGTTGGTGGAGTTGTGAACGAATCCAACCATTCTGGAGAGCAATCTGGAATTATGCCCAAAAAGTTATCAAACTGTGCATACCCTTTGATCCAGCAGTGTTTCTACTAGGCTTATAACCCAAGGAAATACTAAAGAAGGGTAAGGGACCAGTATGTGCCAAAATGTTTGTGGCAGCCCTATTTGTAGTGGCTAGAAACTGGAAAATGAATGGATGCCCATCCATTGGAGAATGGTTGGGTTAATTGTGGTATATGAATGTTATGGAGTATTATTTTTGTGTAAGAAGTGACCAGCAGTATGAATACAGAGAGGCTTGGAGAGAATGACATGAACTGATGCTAAGTGAAATGAGCAGAACCAAGAGATCATTATATATGTCAACAACGATACTGTATGAAGATGTAATCTGATGGAAGTGGATTTATTTGACAAAGAGACCTAATTCAATTCCAATTGATCAACAGCTGCAGAAGCAGCCACACCCAAAGAAAAATCACTGGGATTTTTGCATTTTTGCAAAAACTGTTTGCATTTTTCTTTTTCTTCCTGGGTTATTTTTACCTTCTGAATCCAATTTTCCCTGTGCAACAAGAAAACTGTTTGGATCTGCACACATACATTGTATCTAGGATATACTAGGACATATTTAACCTATATAGGACTGCTTGCCATCTAGGGGAGGGAGTATAGGGTGGCAGGGAAAAATCAGAACAGAAGTGAGTGCAAGGGATAATGTTGTAAAAAAAATTACCCTGGCATGGGTTATGTCAATAAAAAGTTAATATAATAAAAAAAAGGAAAAAAACCGAATTTAGATACTACAGCCCTTGGTGCATATATGTTTAATATTGATATTGCTTCATTATCTATGCTACTCTTTAGCAAGATATAGTGCCCTTCCTTATCTCTTTTAATTAGATCAATTTTTGTTTTTGCTTGATCTGAGATCAGGATGGCTACCCCTGCTTTTTTGACTTCACCTGAAGCATAGATTCTGCTCCAGCCTTTTACCTTTACTCTGTATGTATCTTTCTGCTTCAGGTGTGTTTCCTGTAAACAGCATATTGTAGGATTCTGGCTTTTAATTCACTCTGCTAACTGCTTCCTCTTTATGGGGGAGTTTACCCCATTCACATTTATGGTTAAAATTTACAATTCTGTATTACTTGCCATCTTGTTAACCCCTGTTTATTCTTTTCTCCCTTCTTTGCCCCTTAACACCCTTCCCAGTATTAAACTTGTGAACATCACTTGCTTCTCACAGCCCTCCCTTTTTAGTATCCTTCCCCATGCTTTAGAGTTCCTCCCCCTGTCTTACTCCTTTCCCTCACAATTTCTGTATTCCTTTCCGCTTAGCTTATTCCTTCCCTTTTCACTTTTCCCTTCTCACTTTTCAATGAGGTGGGAGAAGTTTCACCATAAATTGAATATGTCTAAAATTTTTTCTCTTAAAGCCAATTCTAATTGCATTAAGATACCCACTATATTCATCCCCCTTCATTCTTTCTCTCAGATGCAATAGGTTTCCTTTGCCTCTTTAGGAGATGTAGTACCCCCACTTTACCCTTTTTCTGGTACAATGTCCTTTTCACCTCGTTTCTAGAAAAAGGCATACATGTATTCTTTATACATATTTATAGCAGAAATATAGTTCCCAAGATTTATTTTTACCTTTTTAGGTTTCTCTTGAATTCTATATTTGTAGATCAAACTTCTTGTTAAGTTCGGGTTTTTTCATCAAAAATAGGTGAAATTCACTTATTTCGTTGAATGACCATCTTCTTCCCTGGAAAAAGATGCTCATTCTGGCTGGGTAAGTTATTTTTGGTTGCATACCAAGTTCCTTAGCCTTTTGAAATATGATATTCCAGGCCTTTTGATCTTTTAATGTGGATGCTGCTAGATCTTGGGTGATCCTTATTGTGGCTTCTCTATATTTGAATTGGTTTTTTCTAGCAGCTTGCAGTATTTTTTCCTTTGTTTGAGAGTTCTGGCATTTGGCCACTGTATTTCTCGTTGTTTTGATTTTAGGATCCCTTTCAGTAGGTGATTGATGAATTCTTTCAATGTCTATTTTACCCTCTGTTTCTATGACTTCTGGGCAGTTTTCTTTGATAATTTCCTGGAAAATAGTGCCCAGGCTCTTTTTCTCATCATATTTTTTTGGGAGTCCAATATTTCTCAGATTGTCTCTCTTAGATCTATTTTCCAGGTCTGTTGCTTTCCCAAGAAGCTATTTCACATTTTTTTCCATTGTTTGATTTTTTTTTTTTAGTTTTGCTTGACTGCTTCTTCTTTTCTCCTCAAGTGATTCAATTCCATTTGTTCGATTCTGTTTTTCAATGAAGTATTTTCTTCACTCACTGTTTTTATATCTTTTTCTAATTGTCTAATTGAGTTGTTTTGTTCTATGGAATTTTTTTCCATTTCATCATTTTTTTTAGAGAGCTATTTTCTGTTTCCAGTTCACTAATCCTATTTTTCAAGGATTTGATTTCTTTATCCACTCTGTCTTTAAATGAGTGAGATGACTTCTCCAGAGTTTGTTGCCAAGCCTTCCTCTCATTTTCCCATTTTTCTTCTAGTTTTCTTGTGAGATTCTTTTTTTAATTTCTTTTATGAGATTCATCTGTGCTAAGGATCAGATGATATCCTCCTTTGGGGATTCATCTGGAGACAGTCTGTTTTTAGTCTCCTCAAGCTTTAAAGTCTGCTCTCTATCTGTATAGAAGCTATCAATGGTTAAGGTCCGTTTAAATTTTTTGCTCATTTTGTCAGAAAAGAATCAAAGACAAACTAGCAGAGAAAATTAAAAAAAAAAACCCAAATGGAATCTGCTTTATTTGGGGGGGTGGGGCTGGGTGGTGTTACTGAGCTTCTTCTAAAGACTGTGGGGTGTGGGGGGGGGAGCAGCAGCGAGGCACTAGCAGAACAGAGATGGCTGTCCTGGGCCTGTGCTCTGAGACTCAGAGAGAGTGCTGAGACATTGTGGGGGAGGGGTGGTCAGGTTCTGAGAGACCCTAAGTGTTTGGGGCTGTATTCTTCACCCCTTGTGTTTTTAGCTTCTCTTCCTGTCTTCTGGCTTGCTGCCAGGGCAAAATATCCAATAATGTAGCAAAGCTTTTCCTGAAGAGGTGTGTGAGATCACACCCCACCCCCCTCAAGTCTGATAGGCTGTGAGCTGCCTGTTGTGTTCTTGCTGCTGCTACCTGCCCTCAGCCTGAGCCTATCTAAAACCTTACCCACCCTCAAGCAAAAACAGACCTTTCCTGGTGAATTTCAAGGATGTCTTCTCTTGGTAATTATTTGTGCTTTTTTTTTCAGTCAAGCATTAATCCAGAGGCTTGCCATGAAATGAATTCTGAAAGAAAACCTGGAGCTTACACAGTTGTGTGCCTCCTCTATGCCATCTTGGCCGGATGTCAGTAGCATAGTTTCTTGCATACAGCATATAGTTAACAGATAATAGCTGAATTAATAGTTTATTAAGGTATATAATTTTCTGTATCTACAAGGAGTCAGTCTTCCAACACCAGAAATTTTAATTAGGTTAATTCTTTCATTGGAAGGCAACAAAGATGCCTTCAAGACCAGCTTAATCTGTGTTATTGTTAAATTAACTTCTTGGAAGGCTCAGCTAAGATTGATATGGGATTTCAGATCACTTAAAGGTATAAAAACAAGTGACTCTATGGTTTCTGGATTTTTCAGAAGTAGTATCCCCAAAGGTTAAGGAGGATTTAAAACACTCCATTCTACTGACAATATATTTCCAGTAAAGGCAAGTGTAACTGTGGACCTGAACTAAGTGTGGTTTTCACTTATATTCTTTCTATTGTGTGGCTAGATAAGCCTTCTTTTGTCATATTTTGAATCATGTATGCACATTTGTTTTTATTCCAATATTAGACCTAAACTCTAAAGGTACTGGCCTGAGTCCAGAATATTTCATGTTAGTAGGCAGACTCAATAGAATTATTGTAATGCTTTCTTCTTAATTTTGATTATAATGGAACCAACACAATTTGAATCTTACTGTTTCAGTATGCATGTAATAGGAGGAAATGGACACAACTGTGTGTGGATTGTCCTACACAGAGTCTAAATAGAAGCAGCATTCCCTATATATGGCAAATTCCTCCATATTCTGTTTGTCCAGTCAATAAATAAACATTAACATTTACTATGTTCCAAGAACCATGTTAATCATTGAAAATACAAGATAGAGCTCATAGTCTAATAGTGCATACAACATATACATAACTCTAAACAAATTAAATTATTTGAAGAGTAATTTGGAAATAATCATCAGAGGAAGTGCGAGAATTAAAGAGAGTTTGGAAAGACTGGCAGAACAGAGAATTTTACCTGGGAATTGAAGACCAGAGAATGTGAGAGTAAGGGAGGAGGAGCTAGAGCATTTCTAGCATTAAGGACAGCCTGTGAAAATGCCTGAAGTAAGAAAATGGAGTGTCTTTTTTGAGGCACAGCAAAGAGACTATTATTGTTGAATCACCAAGTGGGTGGTAGAGGAAAATAGGGTATGAGAAGACTGAAAATGTTGAAAGGAGTACAGTTTTTAAAAGACTTCAATGCCAAATAGAGGTTAGTGTACTTAAGAAAAAAAAGTAGGTCCAAGGCTGAGCTATATTCCACAGTTAGTGGCCAAAGCTGAAATGAAGATCTAAGAAGATATAGAAGTGATTATAATGCTAGGAGGAGAACTAGGAGATAAAAAGTAATGCAAATTTCTTGAGTAAAAAGAATATCAAGAACAAGATGATTCTGATACTGTCAAAAGCTACAGAGAAATCAAAGAAGAATGAGGATTGAGAAAAATCAATTTGGAGATGAATAATAAATTAGGAGAAAGCAATTTCAATTGAATAATGAGCTTGGAAGTCAGATTAGAGTTAAGAGTAAAGTGAGAGGAAAGGAAGTGAAGACGACTTTTGTAATCAACGTGTTTCAAGGATTTTAGGCATATAAAGGAGAGACAAGGGAAGATAGCTAGCAAGGGCAGGTATAACAAATGACTTTTTGAGGATGAGGAACACGGACATGTTTGTAGAAAATATGGAATCAGCAATAATACACACACAAAAAAAATTGAAAGTAATAAAAATATGGATAATAGATGGAAAATAATCTCAACAGGACATTATTGTACTGTGGATAACATTAGTCTGAGCACATAAAGCCCTGAGATATTAAAGAATTTCTCAGTAATAGCAGTTGACATTTATATAGTTCTTTATGCTTTACAAAGAAATTTTAAAATGTTATTTCATTTGGTCCCTGTAACACTGTGAGTTATGTCCTTCAGGTATCATCAACTCTATTTTATGGGTGATTTAGTGTGCTTTGGTCAAGACTTACACTATGTACTCTGCTAAGTCTTGATTGATCTACAGAGATCTAGAATGAGGATGTGTCTCAAAAATCAGGATCACTTTTAGAATATAACTAGGGTTGTAATAGGAAGGCAAGGCTAAAATGTGTCATAGGCTAAAAAAAAAAAATAAACTAAAGTAGGATAAAAGTCAGTCTCATTATCATATGAAATTCATTTTAACTTCATCCAAGTGATGTTGGTCTGATGCTGGAGAGTAAAAGTAAGAAGAGGAAGTCATTGCTCTTGGAGTCTGGGAAAGCCTTCATTATAATTGCAAGGTATTACGGATAACAATAGTGAATCTTTGTAGATAACATAGAGAGAATGAAAGACTTTTCTTTCTCTGAAACTGATATCATATTTTTAAAAAATAAAATTTAATTGTAATTTACTTTATATCACCTATGTTTCTCATTGTATCTCTTCTTTCTCTCTCCCAGAAAGACATTTCTTTAAAATATTAAAAAAAGAAAAAAATATATAATTAAAAATTCCAAAAGAGGTCTACATCTTATGCCTTCTCCAATACTCATGGTCTCTTACTATTGTAAAGGAATGAAAAGGATCTTCTTATTTATTTTCTTTGGAGCCAAGCTTGTTTTTTTTTTTTTTTTTTTTTTTTTTATAATTTTGCATCATTCAGCTTTGGTTTCTTGTTGCTGTTTTTATTACATTGCTGTAGTCATTTCATACATGATTCTCTTGGTTTTGTTTACTTTAGTATCAGTTCATATTAAGTCTATGTATACAAAAGTATTTGTCATAGTCAATATTACATCAGAGTAATATCAAATTATATTCATTTACCACAAGGATCTGATTTTATACCAAGTATCCTTGGTTTCTATATTCTTTGATGATTTTTGGTGTTGTATTAATTAACATGAATGTAGTTTGAGAGTCTTTTAAGCTAGATTATAAACCTTAGATCCCTCAGGACTAATTCATTTGACAAATCAGCAAGATTTGTCAAAGAATGATCTCTTGCTTCATAAAAGGGAAAGTCAAAAATCTATTTGGGCTTCTTATTTATCGGAAGGTCTGGGTACCACTACATGTTGTCTTGGGGAGTATTGGGAGCTGTCTTTAGAAAGGTCAGTCATGAGGATATTTGGATATTGATCTGTAAGAAATAAAAGTGAGAGAAAAAAAGATAGCTCCTGATCACAGTATTTTGGTGATAGCTTCTCATGTGATATTATATGGAGAATACTATGATATCCAAAGAAATAAACATGCCAGTTTCCCAAAGTCAATAAAGGTGTATACAATAGAGGTCAATGGGATGTATTATATTACGATCAGGATCTTGCATGAAGATTTTACATTTTTAATGGTATGGAGAAAGTTTTCTGGTGGTGCTCAAATCAAATGACTTTGATAACTATGCTGCTTATTTATGATGCAGCCTCTGGGGTATTTTAATCTATATTTTGTCTTTAACTTATATTTTACTTCATTCCATTTTGAGAATAGGATGAAGTGCTTATTCAAAAATGTAAATGCATAAAAAAGCTCTTGTTGGTGTCAGATTTAGGACATTAGGGTAGACTAGCAATTCTATCCCTACTTGAATGCCTGGAATCTTCAATTATCAGATTTGTGCCTGCAGGTAGAAAAATGAATTTTTCTTCTTAAATTATTTAACTCACAATATTGTGTAGTTTCCTAGTGATAAGAAGAAATTAAAAAAAAAAACAATGACAACAATCTGGAATTTAAGATTCAATGGTAGTTTCCTCATTAAGGATGCATTAGTTGTGAAACAGGCTATCTCATCAGAAGGAAAGGCAGATGTCTCTAGAGACACTAAAGATGCTGACTCCAGCATTTTTCTCACTATGTATGTATAAAGCAGAGGTGGACAGTGAAATTAAGTGCCCACAGCATTCATCTACTGGGTAATGAAGCAGTTCCAATTCAGACTATTGAATGACACTTTATTAGTCATTTGGGACCAAATGGACAATGTCATTAATTTTGATAATTTCATAAAATCTAAGAGATAGGACCAAGAAAAAAATGGAAGGGAAATTGTGAGAAATGTGTCTGAGTAAGATTTCTGGGATTTTGGTAGATTGATGAGTTTTATTTTGAACTAGCCCTGTGATATTCAGGGGTAGTAAATTCCTTGTGAAGAGGCTACTTCTCTAGGCACAGACATTTTTTCCCCCAAGTATTACTTCCCTCCGACTTTATTTAATATTTTATTTGCTCTAGTTACATGTAAATAATTTTGTTTTCATTTTTAAAACTTTGAGTTCTAAGTTCTCGCCTTTTCTTCTTTCCCATCCCCTTTAAAAAGGCAGGCATGTCAATATAGGTTATATATATATAGTCATGCAAAACATTCTCACATTAGTCATATTGTAAAAGAAAACAAACAAACAAACAAAAACCCTAAAAAAATAAAGTAAACAAAATTGTATGCTTCAATCTGTATTCAGATAACATTAGTTTCTTCTCTGAGGATGGATGGCATTTTTCATCATAAGTCCTTCAGAGTTGTCTTAGATTATTGTATTGCTGAGGACAACTAATTTATTCAGAACTGATTATCTTACAATATTGCTGTTACTTTGTATATGGTACATTTTACTTTGTATCAGCTCGTATGTCTTTCCAGGTTTTTCTGAGAACATCCTATTACCATTTTTTATAGCACAATAGTATTCTATCATAATCACAAAACACAATTTGTTTATCTATTCCATAATTGATGGACATTCTCCCCCAATTTCCAATTCTTTGCCTACAGAAAAGAGCTGCTATGAATATTTTGTAGATATAGGTCCTTTTATTTTCTTTCTCTTTTTTTTTTTTTATCTCTTTTGGTATATAGACCTTGCTGTGGTGGTTTGTTGTTGTTGTTGTTTGTCCTTTGTTCTTGAAGAGGATCAGGACATCAAGGAGATGATGCCATGACATATAAGTGAATTGGATTTGTGAGGGAGAACTGTGCAAGGTCACCTGTACCACTTGTTCCTCTAATCTGACTCTAGTAGCCAGATATAGATCAGGATGATTGCAGATGGCCCTGCATGCAATGGGAGACTTTGGCTTTTTAAATTAAGATCTTTAAAAGGTCTCAGTTTGACTGAGGCTATACCCATTAAATTATTAAGGCTAGGTAACAAATGAGGAAAAGAATCTCCTCTTTCACACTACAACAACCTACTAGTGATATTTCTAGGTTAAAGGATATGCATGGTTTTATAACCTTTTGGATATAATTCTAAGTTGCCCTACATAATGGTTGAATAATTCACATCTCTATCAACAATACATTCATTCCTCATTTTTTTCCACATCCCCTCTATCAAATATTTACCTTTTTCCTGTTCCATCCTATTAGCCAATTTTATAGTTATAAGGTAATACTTAAACTCGTATAAATACAGACTTATCAAGTTCTCTAAGAGCACTGGAAGATTAAGTGATCTGAGTGATTTGACCAGGATAACATACCAAGTGTCAGAGGAAGGACTTGAAGCCATGTTTTCTTAACTCTGAATCATCTTCAACATCTATTGCAACAAGGTGTCTTTCAGATTGATGAGGAAAATAAATATAATAGCAGAATTGTGTTATAGTCAATGAATATGACTTAGAGCCAGGGTTCAAATTCTACTTCAGATAATTACTAGCTATAGGACTCAAGACAAGTTAGACTCAGTCTTTGCTTATTCAACCATAAAATAGAAATCAATAATAACAATAGGGATACTATGAAAATTAAAAACAATCAAACAAACAATTATACAGATGAACTGAGGCAACAGATGTTTATATTTTAATAATCTGTAAGGGTTGCCTAGACCATAGGTCTAGGCAACCCTTACAGATTATTAAAATATAAATTGCAGAGAATATGTCAAAAATGGAATATCTATCTGAAAGTTTGCTATTTCAATGCAATCACATGTCTAATCTCTTTCCTTATTGAAATTTATTAACTATGATTTTGGTTGGTTAGACAGATAGAAGGTATGGAGGACAGAGTACTAGCCACAAGATTCAGAAAACTGAAAGGTTATATGGTCATAAATCATCTATTTAGTTAATTAGTGATTCAGATAACCTATAAGACTATAAGTTAAATGAAAGATTTTTACATTTGTGGTTTTCAAGGCACAGTACACACATAACTAAGAGTCTTTGAAATACTTTTAGGGAGTCCATGAAGTCAAAATTATTTTCATGACAAAACTGAGAAATTGTTTATTAAAATATTCTTTCTTTTTCCAACAACTTATATGTGATATTATTATTTTATACACTACAACCAAACATAAAAACAAATTAAAAACAAAAACAGATAGGAAAATTCAACTATCTTCTAATGTGCCAGATATTATACAGATTTGAAAAAAAAATATGTCCAATGATGCCACTTTACTCATTTTTCTTTTTGTAAAATATCTTTATTTTTCATAAAATAGTTATTTGATAACATATAAAGGGTTCATTATTATTTTAGATGAACTAAAATTGTAATGGGCTGAGGCTTGAGTTGATGCACTGAGGTCCCAAGCACGTGAGGCTAAATAGTAATTGGACTATACTCTATTAATATATATGCTTGGATAAAGAATGGCCCCCGCCCACTCTCTGTGCAAGTCCTGATGTGTTGTATAGGAAATGACGATTTTGGTGGGTGGAGGCAGAGAGACAGGAAGAGAGGCTGGGAGAGATTGGGCCTGGGTTCTAATCTGGGGGTGCTGGTCTCGTGGCTTCTGTCTAGCTAGCTTCTTGACTCAGCTGCAAACATTGCTATTGCCGATTCTCTCCCACCTCCGATCTTTCTTCACTGAGAATAAAGATTGACAATTTTCCCCTAACCTGAATTCCTGACTCTGGCTGATTTTAAAATATGTGGTCATCACATAAAATATTTTTAAATTTATTAATTTTAATTTCTGGTATGGTAAATATTGATAACTATAATCCATACTTTTTAAAAAGGTTCTTTGGGGTTCTCTAATTTTTTTACTAGTACATCACAATTCTGAGACCAAAGATTTTTAGGAATGCTAATCTACACCAGTAGTAAAAAATTCAAATAGAAATTGAGGTGCTAAACCATGTGTAAAACTCCCTGTTGACCATATATTAACTAATTCAAAAAAGTAATATTATTTATGTCTTATTGCTTACTTATTTATTTTGCTAAATATTTCCCTATTACTTTTTTATCAGGTTTAAGCTGTACTCAGGATTCCTGTGGACTATGTGTGACTTTTGGTCCATATGATATATACCTCTGCTCCTCTACTCTACATCATTTAAGTCATAGCATTAAACTGATATATAAGTAAGGAAAATAAATCTGATTCATTATTCAAGGAGTAACAATTACTATTAGAGTTTAGTTCATTTGTTATTTTTAGCAGAGAGTATAATTCAGATTTGTGGTTCAGTTCACCATACTCACTTTGGTGTTTGAAAGAAGCATGTTTAGAGAAACAAACTATAGAGATAGTTTGTTAGGAAAAAATGGAAAAGTATGTGTTTGAGCAAAATAAAAACAGTTCTCACTGTAGCTAGAGGTCTGTATATTGCATGAATCTTAACTAGTGGTGCTGTCACAGAGATTGCAAAGCAGTAGAAAAAATGTGCTAGTAGAGATAAAAATAATAATAATAGCAACAACTTTAAGAAGTTCTGCTTATACAAGAAAGAGGCTGAGAAAGGTTATTTATACTTCTTACCTGTGACCAAAAAGTAATAAGTATCTGGGACAAAACTCAAATTCAATTCTTACTAATTCCAAGTTCAGCTTTCTATCCCATGACTACATAATGTTCATGACAAATTCAAAACCTAGAAAACTTGCACATTAAAAATCAAACTAAAACACAACAAAACACTTTAAATAGCATTTACTATGTGTCAGACACTGTTATCATTGTTCAGTCATGTTTATTTCTTTGTAACCCCATGGACCATAGCTCTTCTATCCTTTACTATCTCCCCAAATCTGTCCAAGCTCATGTTCATCGCTTCTACAACACTTTCTATCTGTCATATCCTCTGCTATTTTCTTCTTTTGTCTTTAATCTTTCCCACCATCAATATCTTTTCCAATGAATCCTGTCTTTTCAATATGTGGCAAAAGTATTTAAGATTAATCTAGACACTATGCTAAACACTTTACAATTATTAACTCATTTATTTTTTTTGCAGGAACCAGATCTTCCTAGAAGATCAGAATCAATCTATTTTTTCAGACACTGAGGGAATCAGATTATATGTATGCAATGGAGCAGTGTACAAATCCATAAATCAGAAGATAAAAGAGTTGAGGGGAAATCCAGAGTACCTCAAGCTTAACCATTGAATCAAGTAGAGATAACTTAGCAGAGACAAGGAAAACTGATGGGTCCAAAGTTATGAAATTTTCCTATGAAGATGCCATGTGCTTGTTGTGGCCTTATTCCTCCTGGCCCTTAAAGGGGAAAATATCCAGGACTTAGCTGGGCTCTGAGACTTGTTTTCTAGATTTTGTTCACATTAACTCTGTCATGTCATGTCATGTGTGTCATCTCTAAGGTCAGTAGACACATTCACAGTACTAATACTACTCACAGTCAAAATGAATCATTTACCTTTATTTAGAGATGAAAAATAATTTCTAAACATATATTATACCAAGAGTAGCTCAGAATTATTACATGTACATACAAAGGTTATGTTTTATATGCAGTTAGTACAGCTACTTCTAGAAACAGAATGCTATTCAACAGTAAAAAATTATAAATATGAAAGTAGTGGGAAAATGTCAATGCAGAGTGTTTTTGCTGACTACCTGCAGAGTTTGCATTTTTTAAAAATGAAAATTAAAGTACTCAATTCTTCCTTGTCTCAAATAAATATTCATTCATTTTATAGCTGTGCTTTCATATTTATTGTTGTTATCAGGCATCAAGCATGGCATTGAAAATGTGCATAAACTCTCCTTGTTTTCACTGCAACATTTTCAGAAATCAACTAATAATTTAAATATCATTTTTGCATCATTCTTTTTTTAAAATATATTTTCTTTGGACTCTAAACAAGAATCCTTCCACCTGTCTTCAACAAAATTTTTGCATTAAAGGAAAAAATGTCTTCAATCTTATTCGTATTCGCTTATTCATATTTGGTTTTTGAATTCTAAATAGACTAGACCAAGTCACATTTAATGATTCTTCCAATTTGGAATTTTGTAAAAACAGTCTGTGTTAACTGAAGGCTTATGATGTTATACATATTTTTAAAGTTAATCTCCTCTTTTCCTTTTCCCCATTAATTCTATTTAAGTTGATAAAACTTTCCATTTTCAAAATGTTAAGTATTTCATCTTGTTTTTTCATTTAAAAAATTAATGATTAAACATCCCTTTTGTGTCTTCCTCTCTTCCTCATTATGTTATGGGAATAAATCTACATTGTCAGAAACTATGTGAACAAATTATAAATACTGCCACAACCTCTCAAACTACATAGACAAAAGATGCTAAATGACTTCTGAAATCTTTTCTAAATCTGGAATCTTGTGAATGAATACAGGCCGAGTGACAAATGTTATTTCATTTTGTCTGGGTATATCTAAATAAATTTGGAAAAGATTGTTGCCAGAACATTTTTCAACAAGTGATGAATTCAAACCCAATTCCTAAAGTAATTCTTTAAGATTGCCTATTAAAGGAGTAAGAGAAGACTTCATTTGCATTGGCAGAGGAATTAGTAAAGCTGAAGCAGTCATGGATTTTTTTTTAATATCATATAAAGACACGAGATATCCTTTACAAATTAGGTCTCCTTAGTACTTTTGCGAATACGTGAATGTGTAATGTTCTCTTTTCTAAAATATAATGTTCTCCAGGAGCAAGTTTCTTGGGGGGCTTCTGGAGGCAGCCTTCCTTTTAGTTCAAAGTAATAATCACCTCAAATGCAGCCAGGGATTAAATTCCAGATCCTTTATTGTCTCCTTCCAAATAGCCTGATTAGCTTTCTTAGAGGCCTATCTCTCTCCTTGGTTCCTAGAGCTCTTTCCACTTGTCCTTTGCATCTGCCAGCTTCGGCCTCCAGCCAGCACAAAGGTGGAGAATGGAATGAATTTGTCTTGCCCCGGAGAGAGTGGGCTTGTGGGCTTCTGGCTTGTGAATCTCCTGGACTGAATCCTGACTTGTGAATCTCCCAAAAGTCTCTACTTGGCTTGTGGGAGCTCCTTATATATGATCTCTTAAAGGTGTGCAGTCTAAAGGTGTGAGAGGTGTGAACTCTAATGTATGAGCAAATGTGTGAACTCCAAAGGTATGAAACAAGTACATAAGCATTGTTTCTATCAATATCAGTGACCTAGCACCCTGTTTCAAATTCTGGCCCATAACATGAATGGTTTCTAAATAGCTTACAATCTGTTCTGTCTCTCTAACATATTGGTTCTGCCTAAACACCAAGAGAAAAAAAAAAGTAACTGCTCTTGACAATATACAAACATTGAAAATCTGAGTGATATCAATCAACTAGGAAAGCATTTCGCTAATAGACACCTGGAAAAACAACTAGGGAAAATAAAACATTATGTAACAAAATATGTGCATTCCCTGAAATGAGTAAACTGTAAAATTCTACAACAATAGAAAAATAACAGTAGGGTTAAATAATTTCATTCTTATTTGTTAAGGACCATGCTTAGGTAAAGGGGCAGGTCAATTCTCTGAGAGCCTCCATAGATGTAAATCATAACATCTGAAGGAGTTGCAGGGCAACTTTTGCTGACACAGATGTTAGAAATAAATTGGGGGCAAGAGGTAAGAAGAGAGAGGTCAGAGAACACAACTGCCTCTCAGTCTCCTTATATCATCATCATCCTCTCACATGAAGAGATCCATTCTACAGATCTGAGTTAGACTTCCAGCAACAACTGGCAGGTAGCTCCCATATCGCAACACTTATTGAGTATCCAACTCTTCTTGAACCATTTGAGGTTTTCTTGGCAAGATACTGGAGTAATATGCATTTCCTTCTCTAGCCCATATTTACAGAAAAAGGACTAAGAACAATGGGGTTAAGTGACTTGCCCAGGAATACACAGCTAATAAGTGTCTGACACCAGATTTGAACACAAGAAGATGAGCCTTCATGAATTTAGGTCAAGCATTCCACTCATGTCAACTAGACATTTGTAATTATATGAAAAATAATTGCTATATACTTAAATTATTTCTGAGAATAAAAAGATTGTGTATAATGTCCTAGTTGGAAAAAAATAAGCTAGATTATCTTCACTCCTCTACTTCTTTTTGGACTTAAAAAAAATACTTTACAAATCCATGGACATTTTGAGATTCTCCAAACTAATGGGTTAAATGGTTTCTCCTTATCTCAGAAACTTATCTTTCTTTGTTTACAAAAAAGAGATCAGGACACACTGTGTTCGATGTTTTAATAACCTGAATAATTTTTACCATTAAAATTACTTTAAAAAATAATTTGTTTTATATAGATTACATCTAAAATTAATTCAATCTGAATTCCTTTTACATTCAATTCCTTCATTAAATTATATTTTATGTTAAATTATATTCTTATGGATCTAAGTTGACAAATATTTTAATGACTAATAAGATTATGTAGCTTCATAAATTAACCATAATTGGTCACAGTGACCAGTAAGATAAGTCTCACAGAAAGTAATGCTAGGGTGATTGGGGGAAAGGGAAAAGAAATACAATTTTCCCTTCCCAAGTTTTTATGCTGTCAAAGGAATTTTTTTAAATTAACACTTTTTATTTTCAAAACATATGATAAATAATTTTTAATATTTACCTTCTCCGTCCATTTCCCCCCACTCCCTAGACAGAAGTAATCCAATATATGTTAAAGCATGCAATTTTTCTATATACACACACATATATATATATATATATATATATATATATATTTCTAAAATTATCATGCTGCACAAGAAAAATCAGATCAGAAAGGAAAAAAAATGAGAAAGAAAACAAAACAAAAGTCAATTGCAAAAAATGTGAAAATACTATGTGCTGTCCCCACAGTTCTTTCTCTGGGTGCAGGTTGCTCTCTGCACTGGAACTGGCCTGAATCACCTCACAAAGAGCCATGTCTGCCAAAATTGATCATAACGTAATTTTGCTGTTGCTGTGTAAAATGTTCTTCTGGTTCTACTTGCTTCACTTATTAGTTCATAAATCTCTCCAGACCTCTCTTAAATCATCCTGCCAATCATTTCTTATAGAAAAATAATATTCCATTATGCATATACTATAACTTATTTAGCGACTCTCCAACTGATGGGTACCCACTCAGTATCTGGTTCGTTGCTGCTACAAAAAGGGCTGCTAAAAATATTTTTGTACATGTGAGTCCTTTTCCCTTTTTTATTATCTCTTTGGGATTCAGGCCAAAGGGTATGCACAATTTGATAGTCCTTTGAACATAGTTCTATATAGCTCTCCAGAATGATGGGATCAGTTCCCACATCCCCTCCAACATTCACAATTATCTTTTCATGTCATCTTAGTCAATCTGAAAGGTATGTAGTGGTACCTCAGAGTTGTCTTAATTTCCATTTGTCTGATCAATAATGATTTAGAGTATTTTTTCATATGACTAGAAATGGTCATCTGAGAATTGTCTGTTCATAGCCTTTGACTTTATCAACTGGAGGACGATTTGTATTCTTATAAATTTAAATCAGTTCTCTATATATTTTAGAAATGAGAACTTTATCAGAACCATTGGAAGTAAAAATTATTGCAGTTTATTGCTTCCCTTCTAATTGTATCTGCATTGGTTTTCTTTGTACAAAATTTCTTTTCAACTTAATATAATCAAAATTGTACATTTTGCATTCCATAACCTACTGTAGTTTTTCTTTAGCTTCAAATCCCTTCCTCCTCCACAGATCTGAAAGGTAGACTATCCTTTGTTCTAATTTGCTTACAGTATCAGTATGTATGTATAAGTTGTGAACCCATTTTAATCTTTTTTTGACATAGGGTATTAAGTGTGGGTCAATGTTTAGTTTTTACCCATTCTAATTTCCAGTTTTCCCAGCAATTTTTGTCAAATAATGAGTTCTTATCCCAGAAGTTGTAGTATTTGGGTTTATCAAACACAATATTACTATAGTCATTGACTATTGTGTCTTGTGAACCTAACCCATTACACTGATTGACTAGTCTGTTTCTTAGCCAGTATCAAATGGTTTTGATGACTACTGCTTTATAATAATTTTAGGTCTGGTAAAACTAGACCAACTTCATTTATATTTTTTTTCATTAATTCCCTTGAAATTTTTGACCTTTTGTTCTTCCAGATGAATTTTATTACCATTTTTTTCTAGCTGTGTAAAATAATTTATTTGGAGTATGATTGATATGGCACTGAATAAAGTCAATTAATTTAGATAGAATTGTCATTTTTATCTTATTAACTTGGTCTACCCTTGGTATTCTTGTAATAGTTGGTATTCTTCCAATTGATTACAGCTGACTTTATTTGTGTGGAAAGTGTTTTGTAATTGTGTTCATATAATTCCTGACTTTGTATTGACAGGTAGACTCCAAAATATTTTATTTTATCTATAAAGAAATATTTACTCTACCAACAATACTTGTTTTTTTGTTGACTTGATTTATGCTTTGTTCAATAAATGCTTTTTATTGGTTTTTTTAAATTACAAGGAATTTCTAAATATTATTCTCAACATTATGAAACTGGTCAACATTGTCCCTCAATAAAGTTCAATCCCCTACATTAGATGATCACATTTTTCTAACTGGAATGCATTTCAAGGATAGAAAAAAAATTTACTTTGATCTGTTTTCCAAGTTTTAGATTTTGGAATTTCAAAATTAAAAATGAACATATACTCAGAGTATTAGGGATCTGACCAGCAAATAAAAAGATGTGATACTACCATTTATGTTAATGGTAATATGGCATAGAAAAAAGAATGCTAGATTTGATATCAGCTCACATGACTCTCAACCATGAATCTCACATATGTAAGATGTGATTTGGGGAAAGTCACTTTTCTTCTCTAAGTATCACTTTTGATGATGTGAAAATAATGTGAACATTTTGTTGTAAGATTTTTGTAAGGAAAGGATTTTGTAAATTATAAAATTATTTGACATATGTTGTTATTACTAATAGCTAGCTTTTCCCCATGAGGCATCATTGTATCTGGATTCTGAAATAATTTTGTTAAAACTCTACTTCAGATACTTTCTAGCTATGTGGGTCTAGACTCGTAAATTCATCTCTCAGTTTCAAATTCTGCATGTTTAAAATAGAGATAAAAGAGAGAATAATACCTATGTCCTGCAGTTGTAGGAATCAAGATAACATGTATCAAACAGATCATAAATCTGAAATGCAATAAATATGCTATGTATAACATATAACATCTTATAAAGTCTTTATAACAAAATAAATAGTATTACCATAGGGAATATGTACTACAGAAAGCATCCAACCAATTCTTCCTGGAATCCTTTTAAATACCTACCTCGCACATGATATAATTTATATCCTTGCATTATTATTAATATTCCTTCCAGTCATATACAGAATTGCTTTAATATCTAAGAAAGAGACCTGAGGAAAATATAAATTATTTTATTAGCTCCTTAGCAAATGTAAAGTGTTGTGTTGATAAGAAGCCTGATACTGTGAATAGACAGACAATAAGTAAACATTAAGCATTTATTAAGTGCTTACTATGTGTTCACAGAAAGTATAAGAAAGTTCAAATATTTGTTGTTACCATCTAAAGAAGAAGTTCAGGTTTTGGAGTGGGGAGTAGAAGAGTCGACTAGAGTTCTTCTAACAATAGTTTAGTATAGTCTTGAATGAAAAATGAGTTATCAGTAAGAATTACATTTTCCTCAGTCATATGTTTTAATAATTTTATTGCCCTATAAGTGACTAAAATTTTCTCATCTCACATATCTTATAACTTCTGAAAGCCCATATTACACCATAGAGAAATAATTCACAAGCCTTCCTGGCACACAGTCTTCTGAAGGTATTTGCTTGTTTTCTGAGCATTAAGCAGTTATTAATTCTCATCTTCATTTCCCCCCACACACTTTCCTTTACACTTAGATGCAGTGAATCTTAATGTATTATGGACTTAAAAAGTCCTTGAAATTCTTGACTTTCCCATATTGACAGTTAATGAATTTTTTTTTTGGTCATTGAAGAACTGTATAAGTGCTAAAACTTCTGCATGTTTACTCTGAATACTATGGAATTAAAAGTACAACAAAACAGAATAACATTTATGGCAGGAAATCCAGTCTTCAAGTTACAAAATTAACTGAAGATGAATAAGTCAGATCAATTCACTTTTTTTTTTCTGATCAGATTCAGTTATCCTCAGTCTAGTGTCAATAGATACACATACATTATATATATATACATTATATAAATATACATACATATATGTACTATACATATATACATATAGATACATATATACATATACTATACATATATTCATATGCATGCATGCCTATGAAAATATACACATATGTGCATATACAAATTTATATGTATATACATCATATGTATATGTGTATTTGACCCTTGATGTCACAAAATGAAACCTTATCAAAATTATTGCTTATCTTAACTAATGGGCACACATTGAAGTTTGGTATTTCACCATTAGAGCTATGATAGAGAAATTCCTATTTCTCTTGTCAAGTAGTGAAGATTCTGAAGGCTATAACACCTCTGGTAGTGAAGATTTAGACCAACAAGAAAGGAAATTGTGTCTCAGCAGAGGTAATTGGCCTTTCATGATAAAGACAAGGAGGGTGTAAAGGATTGCAAAAATTATATCTGACACATCTGATGTGAAAAGGTACAAAAGAAATCATAAATGAGTACAATATCTGGTCATATCTGTTAGTAGCAATGTATAACAGCTGGAGGAGTTGGATGGAAACCAATACTTTATTGATTTATTAATACCTATGAGAAACTGAAACAAAAGCAATAGTGAAAAGTAGCTACTACCTAATGTCACTTACTAGAAGTGAAGAAAAGTTTGCAGAAAATCCTTTAGAGGCAAGGAATAAGAAAAAATGAAAGAACATGCTTATTTGGAACTGTCATTTTGAATTTATACAGAGATTTTTGGGAGTTGATTGTTCTTTTATATAAAGATTGCATTTTGGGTTCTGTTTTGTTTTCTTCATTCTTTTTGTATACTTCCTTCCTTAAGTATATGAATTTAATGTTTTCAAAGGTAGTAAGTATCAATATGATTTTCCCTTTCCATTCTGATTTGGACAGGCTTGTTATTATACAAAGCAACTTTAGGATATATTAATTCAAGAATCAAGCACATTATGACATTAAACTTTATTAAATCAGAATATAGAAGAAAGTGAGAAGAATGGAGGATAGTATGGCAGGGAAAAGCATAAGGAAGATAATATAAAGTGCCCTTGAATAATTTTAAACAAGTTTACTTTCATTACTTCCAAGTACTTAAATGTAATCTTGGTTAAGCTAGTAAATTAAATTAGTAGAGGTCTTCAAAAATGTAACTTTAATGAAAGGTTATACAATTATTGTATTGATTTTTGAACATAACTGAGTACTTATAATGTGTTTAAATATTATCTGTTCTCTTAAACTAATTGAAATCTCTCTCTTGACATTTTATTTACATAGATAGAGCACTGGCCCAGAAGTCAGGAAGACCTGGGTTCAAATATAAGCTCAGCTACTTAATACTTGCTAGCTGTGTGACTCTGGGAAATTATAATACCTTTACATGTAATCAGATTATTTGCCTATCATATAATGTTGAAAGACTAAATTGTAGCAAATTATGAATCATTAAAATTAAATTAATAAGATCTGCCTATATTATCAGTAACAACAATGTGCATGTTGTTAAACAAGCAAACTTTCATAGTATCTATTATAGAAGCTTTGCAAATTTTTAATTAACTTGGACTCTTGTTCATACAAGCAATCAATGGTTTCTGATTGTCTACTATGTCTCAGTCATACTTGCTAATATCAATCAGAAGACTTGTGGAAAATCATGGCACAATTTGATTGCCTTGAAAAATTCATTAATATTATACACTAGTTTCATGACTGTGGTGTTCTTCTTTAAAATATAATGAAGGTTCTCTCTGGGAGCAGGTTTTTGGGGAGGTTTTCTGGAGGCAGCCTTCATTTCAGTTAAAAGTAATCACCCAAATGCAGCCTACTGTTAAAAGTTCAGATCTTGTATTGCTTCCTCCAAAATAGCCCAGTTAATTTTCTTAGAGACCTCTCTCTCTGCTTGGTTCCAAGAGCTCTTGCAGATTGTCCCTTGCTTCTGCCTCTGCTTTCTTCACCCTCAGGCCAGCACCAAGGTGAAAGCTGGAATGAATCTGACTCCACCTCTGAGAGTGGGCTTGTGGGCTTCTTCCCAGAGTGCTCCTTTCTGACCCCTGGCAATGTTCCGAAGTAACTAATTTGAAGCTCTAAGAGCTTCGATATATATGATCTCCCAAAGGTTGACTCCTTCTTCTGGAGGCAGGGCTTAAGGGAGGTGTGAATTCACAAAGTTACAAAGTTAATTTTGTGAATCTCCCATACTTGTGAACTTCAATGAGTACTTAAATACTTCTTGATTATATGAGCAAGGTGTGAGCACAAGCATTGTATCAATTCCATTGAGTTAACACTAGGATTCTAACATCTCCCTTGAGTTATCACCTTGTTTCAAGCTGAGTTTACACTAGGATTCCAACACATGACAGCCTGTTTGCATGGGTTCTAGATAATGGATGATGCTTTCATACTTTCCCAGCCATAAATGCAGTGAAGCAGGACTGTGTGCTTAGTTTCCGTGATTTTTTTAGCATGGTGTTTTTACAGATGTTGTAAAATGCCTTTAAATGAAGACAACAATTTCGTCAAGATCAACTACCACACTCATCTAAGTTATTTAATTTGAAAAGGTTACAAGTCAAGACTATAGTAGAGAGAAAGTTGGAATGAATTTTTTTGTTCACAGATGATTGTACACACATTGTAGCCTTTGACACTTCAATCCAACAAAGTATGGGTCAATTCTCTGCTACTTGTGCTAGTAAAGGTCATATAATCAACAACAAGATAAAACAAAAAGGTTGTCTACCAGCCACCACTAAATCATGCATATATGGAGCCATTGGTTACAGAAAATGGAGGAATACTGAATAATGTAGATAAAATCACTTACCTTGGCAGTATTCTTCCCAGGGACGTACACATAGATAATGAGATTGATGCACACACTGTCACAGATAGTTTGTGAGGCTCCAAAAGAAGATGTAAGAGAGCAGAGGCATTAGGCTGCTCACCAATCTAAAGATCTACTGAGCTATTTTGCTGATCTCATTGTTGCATACTTGTGAAACATGGACATGACAAGAAATTAAATCATTTTCTTTAGAACTGTCCTAAGAAGATTGTGAAGATTATCTGGCAAGATGAGCTACCAGACACTAAATTCCTTTCTCAAACTAAACTGCCAAGCATCCAAACTCTACCATAGAAAGAACAATTTTGATGGGCTGATCATGTTTGATGTCAAATATATGTTTGCCTAACCGACTATTTTACAAAGAACTCATATAAGGCAAGCTCTTACATGGATGTCAGAAAAAGCAATACAACGATACTTTCAAAGTCTCCCTTAAGAACTTTGGAATTGATTGTGACACATGGTAGATATTGGCACAGGACTACTTAGCATGGCATATCCACATCTAAGAAGGCACTATTCTTTACAAGCCAAGCATAATTGTAGTAGCTAAAAAGAAATGTGAATTGGATAAACTTAGAGAGATTTGGCAGTTTAGTCCATATTTGTGGCCAATCCTGTGGTAGTCTTCTGAGCTCATATTGGTTTGATCATCTATAATTGGAATACTGTGTTTTGATCCTGACATAGTGATGCCATTTTGGTCTGCTTCAAGAATGAATGACAACCACCATGTGCCAGGCATTGTGTTAAATAAGTGCTGAAAATTCAGAGTCAAAAAAGAGTACTCACTCTCAAGGAACTTACAGTCAAATGTGAGAGATAACATGTTAACAAATATATACAAAGCAAATTATATACAGGACAAATAAAATAACAATTAATATGGAAAAAATACTAGAATTAAGAGGGATTGTGAAAGTCTTCCTATAGAAAGAAGGATTTTAGCCATAACTAAAGGAAGCCAAGAAGTCTAAAGAGAAAGAATTGGCTCACACACAAACACAATTCAAAGAACCCATGGCTATTAAGTAGGTATCTAGAGACTGTCATTGCAAATGAATTTTAATGTCACAAAAACTGATTTACTAAGTAGACTGAGAATAATTTTTTTAATAAACAAAAATGATGATTAACAACCAACTCAAGTCTAGAAGTTGCCCCAGTATCTTTTTATGACAGGAAGTAGAACAAGATTTAGACTCAACTCAAAGGGGTGTCCAAAGTAAAAGCTGACTGTGAGACAGTAGTAACATAGTAGACAATAAACCCATTAAAAGATAGCTCCAGAAGAAAATCTGATTCACTTTTGAAATTACAGAGACTTTATTGGCCCAAACCCAAATGAATATCAAAATTTGTTCCAAAATGAATTTGCATTCTTTATTTTTCTGGCATTCATAATAATTAAATATTTGAAGTGTTGTAGAAAGGAAACCCAAATATATGCCAAGGCATCAGTTTACATATAGAGAAAGAAAGTATCTCTATGATAAGTGGGTTTCTGAATAGAAGCCAATCCCCACAAGAGCTTTTAATATATAGAAAACATGTACATATACTGTTTTAACAACCAATCAGTCACTGGTCTGGAGAGTACTTCATTTTGTTTCAGAAGAGGAGATAGAGATTTCCTATTCTGCTAGTCTCTGGTTGGTTTAAAGAAACTGAGGCATAAGTGAAAGCATACAGACATTACTACTTATTTATACTGAAAAGGAGGCTTATATTAAAATAGATTTGCTCATGCCAAGAGAGGTAAAAACATAGTTTCCCTCTCACTGCAACTGAAGAACTTTAATATGTTATGAATTGTGACTAATTAAATCCAAAACAAATAGCTATTAAGCACCTCCTATCCATCAAATACTATGTTGTATATTGGAGATGGAAAGAAAAAAAACAATTAAAGAATCCTTATTTTCAAGGATCTTATGTAATGTGGGAGGAGGGAGGAACATGACATAGACTCAGAAAAATAAATATAAAATATTTTCAAGAGTAAAAGATGCTACATTTTGGTTGCTACGGATAGGCATATATATCCACAAATAATTTAGGGGCTGATATTTCACTTAATAGAGTAGAAATTATGACCTAAATTTATAAATAAATGATATCATACAAAATATACTATAGTTATCATCAAGGACCCCTTTTTCTCCTGTGTCAAATGAAAATAGCTATTTCTAACTTATAAGTGGAAGTAAAATTTTGAAACAATCTGAATTCATTTATTATTCAGAGCTATTCAATGGTAGAAGGGCTTTATTACCAAGTTTTCTATAACTAGAATTAATATCTAATTAGGGGAAGATGACCATCTGCCAAGGATGGTGAGGAGGGGATTCTTACATGGCATTTTGAGTTGGATTGAATATCCCTAATTCTTTCACTATATGAGTGATTCTATAAGATCACAAAATGTATAAGGAAAAAAATACAGTTCAGTGAATGAAATCAGTTGAACAACAGAAGTGTATCTGTTATATGTGCGATTTTTTTTCTAAAATTAGGAAGAAATCATTGAGTACATACTAAGAAGAATACAATTCTAGAGTAGTTTTTAACCATTTTGTATCACTATTTTTTTTAATGGAGATATTCATCCCACTTACTGGAAAGCATTTGAGAAGTGGATTGCTAGAGGTCATTATAGAAATGAGAAGACATCTTTTAGGATGTGAAGAGATGGAAATGGGCTATGTATTAATGAATACAATGTAAAATATTTCCCTGAACATTTTTAAAGGGGGAAGATATACAGATGAGGTCAAGTAGTTGGACAAATATGATCTACTGGTATTTTCTTCCCCTTATAAGCTTTACTATACAGTAGCTTTAAAAAGGACATTTTTAGACATTAAATTATAAATTACAGGGAAATAATGATATTCTGGTTTCAAACTTCATTTTTCCAAAGGTTTGCCCTTTCCAAGGAAGGAAGGCCATCAAAGATTTGAGTCTATTTATTTTTATCAGTTTTTTTTTTTTGGCAGCACTATTGGCTGTTTTGTTGATGACATTCAGATTTTAGATGATGAAAAATGAATTGTGAAGTTAAACTCAAAAGTGATGATTTGTTTCTTGATTTTTCCATTGATAAATTAGAGGAAGAAGATATTCGTTCAACCCAGACCTCTCAAACATCTTAGCTGTAATGTGAAGACTTAAATATATGAAAAATTCTAGTAGTCATGTGCAGAAAAATTCACTAGGAGATATGGAAAAAGTCTGAAACATAACAGTAGGAGGGGATTATAATTGATCTGAGGAAAGGAAAAACAAACATGAAGATAGATAGAATGAAAGAGAGCAAGGGACAGACAGATAGACAGAGAGACATGGGGAAAAATATTCATACTGAAGGAGAGAGGCAGAGACAGAGGCAGAATGACAGAGAGACAGAGAGATAGAGAGGCAGAAAGAGAGGGAGACTGAAAGATAGACCAAGAGAAAGAAACAAAGAGACAGAGTGACAATGTCAGAGAGACAGAGACAGAGAGAAAAAGACAGACACAAAGCAGCAAATAGAGAAAACAGAGAGAGATGAAATGAATCACACACACATATAATAAGAATTTTTAAATGATTGTGGTAAGTGCTGGAGATACAAATACAAATGAGTTACTATGCTTCCAGGAGCATATATTATAATGAGGGAAGAGGATATGTGTAATTGCCGAAATGAAGGAAGAGTATACTGGTTCTTAAGTAAGGAAATACACAAGGGATACAAATAGAAGGGAAATGATTCCTTAAAGAGTCCAAATGAAGGACAGGATAAAGTATAACTGAATTGTTCATAAAATGTTTATCCCATGTAAGGAATCATCAATGAGGAAAAGAGAAATTTAGAGCAAAGGTTTCTCTGGGTGGTAATATAGCAAGTGAACAGTACAATTCTGAAGAGATGATGATGATGATGAATGAAGATAAAATTTATTCAGCACTTTAAGGTTTATAAAATATTGTATAAATAATATTTCATTTTATCCTAGCAATAACATTGGGAAGTAGATTTTATTGTTATCCTCATTGTATAGAGAAGGAAAGTGTGATTAATAGTAGTTATTGATTTGCCTAGGGTCACACAGAATGTGTCCAAGACTGAATTGAACACAAATGTTACCAACTCCAAAACCAGTTCTCCATCTACTTGGCCATTTTGCTGCTTTAGAATCCAAAAGAGAGTAATAAATTCATTATCTCAGCTGTTTGATATTTCTTTCATTATATCTTCACGTTCTTTTAAGCTGAAACTTGTTCTTTTTCAAATCTTTCCTCAAATCTTCCTAGAAAATATAATAGGGGGATGGTGAGTCAAGATAGTAGAGATATCCCTGATGTCTCTCAGACCTACATCAGATCAAGCCTCTGAACTGGTTTTGGAGTGACAGAACTCACAAATATTTGGAGAATAACAAATTTCTAGCAGAAGATATTTTGGAAGAACTTCAAAAAATTTCTGTTCAATAAGGCATGGGGGGGGGGAGGTGGCCAATCACAGGCATGCAATGCAGAGAATCAGGACAGTATGGGCTCCATGCAGGGAAATCTCCCAGCAGGAATCTACAGCATTATTGGCTACTTTGTCCTGGTTGCATGCCAGTAAATTATCAGATTAGCTATTAGACATCCAAAGGCAAATAGTGAGTCCCTGAACCCCAGAATAATGCAGAACCTGGCCACGCCCACCCACTGACTCAGCTCAACCACTTTCACATGAAGAGAAAGTTTGGATTTTGCCCTAAAAGCAGACCTTAACCTATTTTTTTTAATGAGCAAAAGAGCAAAAAGAACTCTCACCATAAACAGGTTTTAAGGAGCAAGAGTACAGATTTCACATCCTGAGAATCCTAAAGGCAAATCAGCTCCAGATGAAACCCCAAAGGGCAATGTGAGTTGGTCCCCATTTCACAAAGCTTTCTTGGAAAAACTGCAAAAGGATTTTTAAAAAGAGTTAAAAGAAAAATGGGAAAAGTAAAAGAGAACTTTGCAAGCAGGTTTGTAAAAGGAAACAGATATTATTGGAAGAAAACTCCTTAAAAATAGACTTAGTGAAATGGAAAAAGCAAATAACTTCTTACAAAATAGACTTGATGAAATGGGAAAAGAAAACAACTCCTTGAAAAACAGAATTTATGAAATGGGAAAAAAATCTATAGAAAAAAATTCATTTAAAATTTCAGTTGGCCAAATACAAAAGGAGATTAAAAAGGTAAATGAAAAAATCACTAAAAATTAGAACTGAACAAATGGAAACAAATGACTTATTGAGACATCAAGGACCAGTCCAAAAAAAGAGGAAAGAAAAATTAAAAAACAGAAGAAATTGTAAATACCTCATTGGAAAAACAACTGACCTGGGAAATAGATGTAGGAGAGAAAATCTAATGATTATTGGATTTTCTGAAAATAAGGATGAAAAAAAAAAATGAGGCTAGGTATTACAAGGAAAACTGTCATGATGTCCTAGAACCAGAAAGCAAAATAGCCATTGAAAGAATTCACTGATAACCTTCTGAAAGAGGCCCAAAAATGAAAACTCCAAGGAATATTGTAGCTAAATTTCAGAATTATCAGATTAAAGAAAAAAATATTGCAAGTAGCCAGAAAGAAACAACTCAAATATTGAGGAGTAACAATGAGAATTACCCAGGACTTAGCAGCTTCCATCTTAAAGAATCAAAGGGCCTGGAATCTGATATTTCAAAAGGCAAAGGAACTTAGATTTCAGCCAAGAATCAGCTATGCAGCAAAATTGAGCATTATATTTCAAGGAAGAAGATGAATACTCAGTGATACAGGTGAATTTCATTTATTTCTAATGAAAAGAACAGAGCCAAACAAAATTGATTTCCAAATACATAACTCAAGAGAAGCATAAAAAGATAAAAAATGAAAGAACTCTTGAGAACTATATTTCTGTTATGGGCATAGAGAGTGCTGGCATAATTTGGTTTTGTTGTGATAATATAAAAAAGAAACTAGATGTATAAGGGGAATTGCAGTGGAAAAAGAGGAAAATGGAGGTAAAATGAGTGAAATTACCTGTCATGAAGAGACAAGAAGACCTAATATAATTGAGGGAAAAAAAGAGAGGGATGAACATTGTGTAAATCTTACTTTCATCACATCTGACCCAAAGAGAGAATATCAGACATATTTGGCTTCACAGAGAAAGTTATCTCACCCTACAAAGGAACAAGGAGGGGAAGAGGGGGAAAGAAAGACAGACTAAAAGAAGGGAAAACAGAAGTAGTAGGGGAAAGGTATAAAAAGGGGGGAGGAGCTGTAAAGGGAAGGGCTGTTTGAAGCAGGTGGTAGTCAGAAGCAAAATATTGGGGAGGAGGGAAAGGGAGAATGGAAAGAGAAAAGTATAACTTGGGTAAATAAGATGATGGGAAATACAGAATTAATCATCTTAACTGTGAATGTGAATCACATGAACTTTCCCATAAAGCAGAAATGGATATCAGAGTGGATCAAAAGACAGAATCCTACATTATGTTGTTTACAAGAAACACATTTAAATCAGAGTGATACATACAGAGTAAAGGTAAAAGGCTGGAGCAGAATCTATTATGGTTCAGGTGAAGGAAAAAAAAAAAAGCAGGGGCTGCGATACTGATCTCAGATCAAGCAAAAGCAAAATTTGACCTAATTAAAAGAGATAAGGAAGGAAAATATATCTTGCTAAAGGGTACCATAGATAATGAAATAACAGCAATATTAAACATATATGCACCAAGTGGTGTAGCATCCAAATTCCTAGAGGATAACTTAAGAGAGCTGCAAGAACAAATAGACAGTGAAAATATACTAGTCGGTGACCTCAACCTCACTCTCTCAAAACTAGATCAATTGAATTACAAAATAAATAAAAAAGAAGTTAAGGTGATAAATAGAATTTAAGAAAAGTTAAGTATGATAGATTTTTAGAGAAAATTGAATGGAGACAGAAAAGAGTATACTTTTTTCTTGACAGTTCATGGAACTGATATAAAATTTGACCACATGTTAAGGGATAAAACCCTGAAAATTAAATGCAGAAAGGCAGAAATAGTAAATGCACCTTTTTCAGTTCATGATGCAATAAGAACCACATGTAGTAAAGAGCCAGGGAAAAATGTACCAAAAATTAATTGGAAACTAAATAATCTAATCTTAAGAATGAATGCATGAAACAACAGATCATAAACATAATCAATAATTTCATCCTAAAGAATGACAAGAATGAGACAACATATCCAAACAGTTCTTAAGGGAAGTTCTAGATGCTTATTTGCATGAAATAGAGAAAGAGAGGATTAATGAATTGGGCATGCAACGAAAAAAGGTACAAAAAGAAGAAATTTAAAAAAAAGAGCAAGTAAATACAAAATTTGAAATATTGAAAATAAAAGGGAGATTAATAAAATTGTAAGAAAAAACTATTGAACTAATAAACAAAATTAAGATTTTGTTTTATGACAAAAAACAATAAAACACATAAACTTTTAATTAATTTAATCAGAAAAGGAAAGAAAAAAATCAAATTGTTAATATCAAAAATGAACTTTCCACCAATGAAGAGGAAATTGTAGCAATAATTAGGGAACTATTTTGCCCAACTATGTGTCAATGAATATAATAATCTAAGTGAAATGGATGCATAATTACAAAAATATATAGATTTCCTTGATTAACAGAGGAGGAAAAATTACTTAAATAGTTCCATTTTAGAAAAATAAATTGAACAAGCTGTTAAACAACTCCCTAAGAAAAAAATCTTCAGGGCCAGATAAATTTATGTGTGAAATCTACCAAACATTTAAAAAAACAATTAATTTCAATAGTATAGAAACTGTTTGGAAAATAGGGAAAGAAGGAATCCTATTTATTATTATTATTTTATGACACATGCATGGTGCTGATACCTAAACTGGATAGAGCCAAAGCAGAGAAAGAAAATTATAGACCAATTTCCCTAATGAATATTGATGCATAATTTTATATAATATATTAGCAAAGAGATTATAGCAATTTATTCCCAGGAAATTACACTATGATCAAGTAGGATTTATACCAAGAATGCAGGACTGGTTCAATAATAGGAAAACCATTAGCATCATTGACTATATAAATAACTAAAATAACAAAAATTAAATGATTATCTTAATAGATACCAAAAACACATTTGACAAAATCCATCACCCATTCTAATTAAAAACACTAGAAAGTATGTGACTAAATGGTGGTTTCCTTAAAATGATCAATAACATCTATTTAAAGCCATCAGCAAACATCAGATGTAATGGCGATAAACTAGTACCATTCCCAATAAAATCGGAGGTAAAATAAGGTTGTCCACTGTCACCATTACTATTCAAGATTGTGTTAGAAATGTTGCTTTGGCAACAAAAGAAGAAATAGATATTAAAGGAATTAGAATAAGTAAGGAGGAAACCAAATTACCACTCTTTGCAGATGATATAATGATATACCTAGAGAATGCTAGAGAATCAACTAAAAATTACTAGAAACAACTTAAGCAAAGTTGCAGGAGACAAAATAAACCCACAGAAATCACCAGCATTTCTATATATTACCAAGAAAGTCCAACAGCAAGAGATACAAAGTGAAACTACATTTAAAATAACTGTCAAGAATATAAAATATTTGGGAGTCTCCCTGCCAAGACAACGTAAAAACTACATGAACATAATTACAAAACATTTTCCATACAAATAAAATTAGACCTAATGAACTGGAAATCAAGTGCTCAAAGGTAGATTGAGCAAATATAATAAAAATGACAATGCTACCTTGATTAATCAAGTTATTTGGTGGCATACCAATTAAACTCCCAAGAAATTATTTTACAGATCTAAATATATATATATATATATATATATATATATATGTATATGTATATGTATATATATATATATATATATATATATATATAATAACAAAGTTAATCTGGAAAAACAAAAGATCAAGAATTTCAAGGAAAGTAATGAAAACAATTGACAGTGAAGATACCCTAGCTGTGCCAGACCTAAAACTGTATCATAAAGCAGCAATCATCAAAACCATTTGGTACTAGTTAGGAAGTAGAGTAGTGGACCAGTGGAATGGGTTAGGTTCACAGGACAAAATAGTCAGTATCTATAGGAATATAGTGTTTGACAAACCCAAAGACCCTAGTTTTGGGGATGAAAACTCACTACCTCACAAAAACTGCTAATTGGAAAACTAGCATGGCAAAAACTAGACATTGACCCACTTCTAAAATCATATAGATAAGGTCAAAATGAGTTCATTTAGGTGTAAAGAGTGATAGCATAAGCAAATTAGAATAACATAGGATAGTTTACCTCTCACATCTATGAATACAAGAATTTGTGACCAAAGAAGAACTGAAGCTCATTATTGAATACAAAATAAATCATTTTGATTTTAAGTTAAAAAGGTTTTGTACAAACAAAACTAATACAGACAAGATTAGAGGGAAGCAGTAAGTTAAGCAAATTATATTCAAGGGTTCTGAGAAAGGCCTCATTTCTAAAATATATAGAGAATTGACTCAAATTTATAAAAATTCAAGCCATTGTCCAACTGATAAATAATCAAAAGATATGAATAGATAATTTTCAGATGAAGAATTTGAAACCATCTCTACTCCTATGAAAAGGTGCTCTCAATCATTATTGATTAGAGAAATGCAAATTAAGACAACTCGAGGTACCACTATACATCCTGGCTAAAATGGCAGAAAAAGTTAATGACAAATTTTGTAGGGATTGAGGGAAAACGGGGACTAATTCATTGTTGGTGGAGTTTTAAATTGATTCAACCATTCTGGAGACCAATATGAACTATGCCCAAAGGGCTATCAAGTTGTACATACCCTTTGATCCAGCAGTGTTTCTACTGGGCTTCTATACTAAAGATATCATAAAAGAGGGAAAGGGACCCACATGTGCAAAAATGTTTGTGGCAGCCCTTTTTGTGGTGGCAAGAAACTGGAAACTGAGTGGATGTCTTTAAGTTGGACAATGGCTGAATAAGTTATGATATATTAATGTTGTGGAGTATTAGTGTTCTATAAGAAATTATCAGTAGGATGATTTCAGAGAGGCCTTGAGAGACTTACATGAACTAATGCAAAGTAAAATGAGTAGAACCAGGAGATCCTTATTCACAGCAACAGCAAGATTATATAATGATTAATTCTGATGGACATGGCTTTCATCAACAATGAAGTGATTCAGACCAGTTCCAATGATCATGTGAAGAAAGTCATCTGCATCAGAAAGAAGAAAGTTGGATCTGAATGTGGACCACAATGTGGTATTTTCACTCTTTTTGGTTTTGTTTGCTTCCATTTTGTTTTCTATTTAATTTTCTTTTCTTTTTGATCTGATTTTTCTTGTGCATCATGATATTTTTGAAAATATCTAGAGAGGAATTTCCCATATTTAACATATATTGGATCACTTGCAGATGAAGGATGGGGAGGAGTGAAGGAGGGAAAAAATTAGGACACAGAGTTTTGTAGGGGTGAATGTTGAAAATTATCCATTTATATATTGTAAAAATAAAAAATCTGAATAAAGACAAAAAGTGTAACTTCAGAAAAAAAATTAAATGTAATAAGAGAATAAGGCAATAAACTACTAAGATATATAATAGAGTGGAAAAACACTGGACCTGAAGTGAGGAGGAAGATCTCAGACCTTTATGAGCTTTGTGACTAACACATCACTTAACATCTACCTGTCTCAGTTTTCTCAACAGTAAAGTGTTGATAATAGCACCACTCTCCATGTTATTGTGAAGCTAAAATGAGATAATATTTATAATAATATAATATACTATGCTGGCACATAGTAGTTAATTCAGAAGTGCTTACTTCCATTATTCATTCATTTCTTTTGGTTTTCTCCAATCATCTAGATTGTGCATTCACTTACATTTTAGTTATCTCCTCTAAGAAAGGAATAACAAATTCTTTGTCTAACTTACAAAATCCATCACTTAATTAGCTTGGCATCTCAAATTACGTTGAAAAGCCTGGTGTAGTGTCAACTTGAAGAAAGATTCCACCACATTTTTCCTTTGCATTCTTCCTATAAGGTGACTATATTCTTTCCAAGGGAGTTGAAAGAGTTGGCATTTGGAGCTGGAAGGGACGACTAAAAATTGTGTTCACCTATTAAAAATTGAAGTCTATTAATCTGGTATAAAAGTTTTAATCTCAAATTTCAATTTATTTATTTTATTTTTAATAATTATAACTTTTTATTGACAAAACCCATGCCAGGGTAATTTTTTACAACATTATCCCTTTCACTGACTTCTGTTCCGATTTTTCCCCTCCCTCCCTCAACACCTCCCCCCCCAGATGGCAAGCAGTCCTATACATGTTAAGTATGCCACAGTATATCATAGATACAATATATGTGTGCAAAACTGAACAGTTCTCTTGTTGCACAGGAAGAACTGGATTCAGAAGGTAAAAATAACTTGGGAAGAAAAACAAAAATGCAAACAGTTTACATTCATTTCCCAATGTTCTTTCTTTGAGTGTAGCTATTCTGTCCATCATTGATCAATTGAAACTGAATTAGATCTTCTCTTTGTCAAAGATATACACTTCCATCAGAATACATCCTCATAAAATATCATTATTGAAGTATATAATGATCTCCTGGTTCTGCTCATTTCACTTAGCATCAGTTCATATAAGACTCTTCAAGCCTCTCTGTATTCATCCTGCTGGTCATTTCTTACATAACAATAATATTCCATAATATTCATTTCCAATTTTAAACATTCCAATTTTATCCCCAGTTTTTTTAGCCACTACAAAACAGGGCTCCACAAACATTTGGCAATACTGGCCTTTCCTGTATCTCTTTGGGATAAGTCCAGAGAAACTCTGGATTAAAGATGCACCGTTTGATAACTTTTTGAGCATAATTCAGTTGCCTCCAGAATGTTTGGATTATTCAATCACTAACAAGATCAGTGTCCCAGTTTTCCATCCCCAAATTCATTTATTATTTCCCGTCATCTTAAATCTGACAGGTGGGGTTGGTATCTCAGAGTTATCGTAATTTGTTTTCCTGATCAATGGTGATTTTAACACTTTTATATATGGTTAATTTAATTTCATCATCAAAAGTTTCTATCCTTTGGCCATTTTCCTTGGAAATGGCTTTTTCTTATAAATTAAGTCATTTTCTACATATTTTAAATGAGGCCTTTATCAGAACCTTTAACGGAAGATGTTTTCCCGTTTTTTGCTTCCCTTTAATCTTGTTTGCATTAATTTTGTTTGTACAGAAGCTTTTTTTGGAAATCAAAATTTTCTATTTGTGATCAATAATGGTCCTATTATATTTAGTTCAAATTTCTTCCTCCTATACAAGTTTGGGTTCCATGTTCCTCAATTTGTTTATAACTTTCTTTATGTCTAAATGATGGACCCATTTGATCTTATCAGGATTAATTTTAAGTGTGGGTCCATCCTAATTTTCCATACTAATTAGTTTTCCCCCATTTTTAAAAATAATTCTTATCCCAAAAGTGAGGTCTTGTTTGTCAAACACTAGGTTGCTATATTGTATTTTTCTTGTGAACCCTAACCTATTCCATGATCAATAACCTATTTTTTAGCCTATATGAAATTTTTTGCTGCTTTTTAATATGTTTTTTAGATCATGTGGGCACCTTCATTTGATTTTTTTTTCATTAATTCCTTTGAGATTTCTACATTTTGTTCTTGCATATAGTTTTTTGTTATTTTTCTAGATATTACAATATTTTCTTAATCTGATTGGTATAGCATTAAATAAATACATTAGTTTAGGGAGTATTATCATCTTTATTATATTTGCTCGGCCTATCCAAAAGCACTTAATATTTTTCCAATTATTTAAATCTGACTTTATTTGTGTGGAAAGTTTTTTGTAATTTTGCTCATATAATTCCTGACTTTGGTAGATAGATTCCCAAATATTTTATATTATCAACAGTCATTTTGAATGGAATTTCTCTTTGTATCTCTTGTTGTTGGATTTTTTGGTGATATAAAAATGTGAAAGATTTATTGGATTTATTTTGTATCTTTTTAAAATTAGTTATTTCTAATAGCTTTTTAGTAGAATCTCTAGGGTTTCTAAGATGCCATATATCATCTGCAAAGAATGAGGTTTGGTTTCCCTTCCTCCAATTCCTCTAACTTTTCTCAACTCTTATTGCCAAGGCTAGCATTTCTAATACAATATTGAATAATAATGGTGATAGTGGGCAACCTTGCTTCACTCCAGATCTTACTCGGAAAGGTTCCAGTTTTCCCCCATTGCATATGATTCTTACTGACAGTTTTAAGTATATGATCCTGATTATTTTAAGGAAAAGTCCAATTATTCCTATCCTCTCAGGTGTTTTTATTAGGAATGGAAGTTGGGTTGTATCAAATGCTTTTTCTGCATCTATTGCATCATATGGTTTTTGTTTAATTTGGTTATTAATATAGTCAATTATGCCAATAGTTTTCCTAATATTGAACCAGCCTTGCATTCCTGGTATAAATCCTACTTGGTCATAGTGTATTATTCTGAGGATTATTTTCTGTAATCTTTTTGCTAATATTTTATTTAAGATTTTAGCAACAATATAGATTGGTCTATAATTTTCTTTCTCTATTTTCTACTTACCTGGTTTAGGTATCAGTACTGTGTTGTAAAAGGAATTTGGTAGGACTCCTTCAATTCCTATTTTTTCAAATAGTTTATATAATATTGGAGTTAATGGTTCTTTAAATGTTTGGTAGAATTCACATGTAAATCCATCTGGTCCTGGGGGTTTTTTCTTAGGGAGTTGGTTAATAGCTTGTTCTATTTCTTTTTGTAAAATGTGACTGTTTAGGATATTTACTTCTTCCTGTGTTAATCTAGGCAAGCTATATTTTTGAAGGTATTCTTCCATTTCATTTAAGTTGTCAAATTTATTGGCATAAAGTTGGGCAAATTAACTCCTTATTATTGCTAGAATTTCTTCTTTGTTAGTGGCAAATTCTCCCTTTTCATTTTTAAGACTAACAATTTGATATTCCTCTTTCCTATCTTAAATCAGATTTAATAAGCATTTGTCTTTTTTGTTGGTTTTTTCATAGAACCAACTCTTAATTTTATTAATTAATTCAATAGTTTTTTTTTTTACTTTCAATTTTATTGACTCTCCTTTTATTTTTAGAATTTCAAGTTTAGTATTTGACTAGGGGTTTTTAATTTGTTCCTTTTCTAGCATTTTTAGTTGCAAGCCCAATTCATTGACCTTCTCTTTCTCTATTTTATGCAATTAGGTCTCTAGAGATATGAAATTTCCCCTTATTACCACTTTGGCTGCATCCCACACATTTTGGTATGATGTTTCATTATTTTTGTTTTCTTGGGTGAAGTTATTAATTATGTCTATGATTTGTTGTTTCACCCAATCATTCTTTAGTATGAGATTATTTAATTTCCAATTATTTTGGGTCTATTTTCCCCTTGCTTTTTGTTGATTGTAATTTTCATTGCATTGTGGTCTCAAAAGGATGTATTTACTATTTCTCTTACTGCATTGGAGTTTGAGGTTTTTAATGTCCTAATATATGGTCTATTTTTGTATAGGTTCCATGAACTTCTGAGAAGAAAGTGTACTCCTTTCTGTCTCCATTTAGTTTTCTCCAGAGATATATCATATGTAACTTTTCTAGTATTCTATTTACCTCTTTGACTTCTTTCTTATTTATTTTGTGGTTTGATTTATCTAATTCTGAGAGTGCAAGTTTGAGATCTCCCACTATTATAGTTTTGCTGTCTATTTCTTCTTGCAGCTCTCTTAATTTCTCCTTTAAGAATTTAGATGCTTCACTCTTGGTGCATATATGTTTAATATTGATATTGCTTCATTATCTATGCTACCCTTTAGGAAGATATAGTGCCCTTCCTTATCTCTTTTAATTAAATCAATTCTTGCTCTTATTTGATCTGAGATCAGGATGGGTACCCCTACTTTTTTTGAGTTCACCTGAAACACAGTAGATTCAGCTCCAACCTTTTACCTTTGCTCTGTATGTATCTTGCTGCTTCAGGTATGTTTCCTGTAAACAACATATTATAGGATTCTGGCTTTTAATCCATTCTGCTAACTGCTTCCTCTTTATGGGGGAGTTTACCCCATTCACATTTATGGTTAAAATTACCAACTCTGTATTACTTGCCATCTTGTTAACCCCTGTTTATGCTTTTCTCCCTTCTTTCCTCCTTATCCCCATCCCCAGTATTAAACTTGTGAGCACCACTTGCTTCTCACAGCTCTCCCTTTTTAGTATCCCTCCTCCCCACCTTAGAATCCCTCATCCTAGGAAGAAATTTGTGACTAAAGACGAACTAGACACCATTATTGATCACAAAATAGAAAATTTTGATTACATCAAATTAAAAAGCTTCTGTACAAACAAAACTAATGCAAAAAAGATTAGAAGGGAAGTAACAAACTGGGAAAACATCTTCACAGTTAAAGGTTCTGACAAATGCCTCATTTCTAAAATATATAGAGAACTGACTCTAATCTATAAGAAACCAAGTAATTCTCCAATTGACAAATGGTCAAAGGATATGAACAGACAATTTTCAGATGATGAAATTGAAATTATTACCACTCATATGAAAGAGAGTTCCAAATCATTATAAATCAGAGAAATGCAAATTAAGACAACTCTGAGATACCACTACAAACCTGTCAGATTGGCTAAGATGACAGGAAAAAATAATGATGATTGTTGGAGGGGATGCGAGAAAACTGGGACACTGATACATTGTTGGTGGAGTTGTGAACGAATCCAACCATTCTGGAGAGCAGTCTGGAATTATGCCCCAAAAGTTATCAAACTGTGCATACCCTTTGATCCAGCAGTATTTCTACTGGGCTTATACCCCAAGGAGATACCTAAGAAGGGAAAGGGACCAGTATGTGCCAAAATGTTTGTGGCAGCTCTGTTTGTAGTGTCTAGAAACTGAAAATGAATGGAATGCCATCAATTGGAGAATGGTTGGTAAATTGTGGTATATAGATATTTATGGAATATTATTGTTGTGTAAGAAATGACCAGCAGGATGAATACAGAGGGGCTTGAGAACTACTTGAACTGATGCTAAGTGAAATGAGCAGAACCAAAAGATCATTATACAAGTCAACAATGATACTGTATGAAGATGTAATCTGATGGAAGTGGATTTCTTTGACAAAGAGACCTAATTGTTTCAATTGATCAATGATGGACAGAAGCAGCTACACCCAAAGAAAAAAACACTGGGAAATGAATGTAAACTGTTTGCATTTTTGTTTTTCTTCCTGTTATTTTAGCTTCTGAACCCAATTCTCCCTGTGCAAAAAGAAAACTGTTTGGATCTGCACACATACATTGTATGTAGGATATACCACGACATATTCAACATATACAGGACTGCTTGCCATCTAGGGGAGGGGGTGGAGGGTGGGAAGGAAAAATCGGAACAGAAGTGAGTGCAAGGGATAATGTTGTAGAAAAATTACCCCGGCATGGGTTAATGTCAATAAAAAGTTACTATAATAAAAAAAAAGAATCCCTCCTCCTATCTTACTCCTTTCCCTCACAGTTTCCGTATTCCATTCTGCTTAGCTTATTCCTTTCCTTTTTCACTTTTCCCTTCCCACTTTTCAATGAGATGGGAGAAGTTTCACCATAAATTGAAAATGTCTAAAATTTTTCTCTTAAAGCCAATTCTGATGTCAGTAAGTACCCACTATATTCATCCTTCTCCATTCTTTCTCTCAGATATAATAGGTTTCCTTTGCCTCTTCAGGAGATGTAGTACCCCCACTTTAACTGTTTTTTCTGGTACAATGTCCTTTCCACTTCTAGTTTCTAGAACAAGGTATATATGTATTCTTTATACATATTTATAGTAGAAATATAGTTCCTAAGATTTATTTTTACCTTTTTAGGTTTCTCTTGAGTTCTATATTTGTAGATCAAACTTTTTGTTAAGTTCTTTTTTTTTTCATCAAAAATTGGTATAATTTACTTATTTCGTGTAATGTCCATCTTCTTCCCTTGAAAAAGATGCTCATTCTGGCTGGGTTCGTTATATTTTGTTGCATACCGTGTTTTTTATCCTTTCAACAGATCATAGTCCAGCCCCTTCGATCCTTTAATGTGAGCACTACTAGATCCTGGGTAATCCTTATTGTGGCTCCTTTATATTTGAATTGTTTTTTTCTAGCCACTTGCAGTATTTTTAGGTGATAAATGAATTCTTTCAATGTCTGTTTTGCTTTCTGTTTCTATGACTTCTGGGCAGTTCTCTTTGATAATCTCCTGGAAAATAGTGTCCAGGCTCTTTTTTTCATCATATTTTTTCCAGGAGTCCAATAATTCTCAGATTGTCTGTCCTTGATCTATTTTCCAGGTCTGTTGGTTTCCCAAGAAGGTATTTTACATTTTTGTCCATTGTTTCTTTTCTTTCTTTCTTTCTTCTTTTTTTTTTTTTGGTTTTGCTTGACTGATTCTTGTTGTCTCCTCAAGTCATTCAATTCCATTTGTTCGATTCTGATTTTCAATGAAGTATTTTCTTCACTCACTTTTTTTATATCTTTTTCTAATTGTCCAATTGAGTTTTTAAGTGAGTTGTTTTGTTCTATGGACTTTTTTTTCCCATTTTGCCTATTTTATTTTTTAAAGAGCTATTTTATTTTTCCAGTTCACTAATTCTGTTTTTCAATGATTTGACTTGTTTATCCACTCTGTCTTTAAGTGAGTGGGATGACGTCTCCCTTGCCAAACCTCCATTTCCTTTTCCTATTTTTCTTCTAGCTCTCTTGTGAGAGCCTTTGTAATTTCTTCTATGAGATTCATCTGTGCTGAGGGCCAGATGTTATCTTCCTTTGGGGATTCAGCTGGAGACAGTCTGTTTTTAGTCTTCTCAGGGTTTAGAATCTGCTCTCTATCCATATAGAAGCTGTCAATGGTTAAGGTCCATTTAAATTTTTTGCCTCATTTTGTCAGAGAAGAATCAAAGACAAAGTAGCAAAGAAATAAAACCCAAATGGAATCTGCTTTTTTTTTTTTTTTTTTTTTGGGGGGGGGGGGGGGGGTGGGGGGAGATTAGTGGTGTTACCGAGCTTCCTCTACAGACACCAGGAGGCAGCAGCAAGGCACTAACAGGAAAATGATGGCTGTGCTGTGCCTGTGCTCTGAGACTCTAAGAGCGTGCTGAGACACTGTGGGGGCGGGGAGGCCAGGTCCTGAGAGACTCTGTTCTGGGTTGCATTCTTCACCTGCTGTGTTTTTAGTTTTCTGCTGGACTGCTGGCTTGCTGCCAGGGCAAAGTATCCAATCCTCTGGCAAAGCTCTGCCGGCACACATGGCTGAGATCACATTCCACCCCAGTCCAGTCTGCTCAGCTGTAAGCTGCCTGCCGATCTGTCGCTGCCACTGCCTGCCCTCAGCCTGTGCCTGATTTAAAACCGTCCCTGCCCTCAAGCAAAAACAAACCTTTCCTGGCGAATTTCAAGGAGGTTTTTTTTTTCAGTCAAACATTAATTCAGAGGCTTGTCATGAAATGAATTCTGAGAGAAAACACAGAACTTATGCAGTTGTTCAAATTTTTAAGTTAAAAAAAAAAACCCAGCTATTTTAATAATAGCCACCAAAAAGCACAAACCAAATTGCACATAATGAACATACAACAGTTGTCAATCATCCTCATTTTATGTTGCTTTTTGTTACATGCATTCACTTGCCAAGCTTCTTGTGTAGTACAACCAAGGACTCTGAGAGGAATAAATATAGAGGACAGGTCACAAATATAAGCCATATGCTGAAGCTGTTGGTGTTGGGAATTGTACAAATAATCTTTTACTCTATCCCATGGATATCTCTGAATTCTATTCTATTCACTGGAATGAGTGCTAAAGCCAGTCTGACAGCATCTTTAGAGTCAAGTAGATAGAATAAACAACACATTCATAAAATTACAGGCCATTCAGTTTCTTTCCCATATATAAGTGTCATATGGAATCAAATAAAAAGAAAAAAGGGGAGGATTTTAAGTCTTTATAGAAAAGATTTTTATAAAACTGAATAATTCTCTAAAAGAAGGGGAAATGAAGAAGTGATTTTAAATGACAATGAAAGAGAAACTTATCATAGAATTGTTAATATAATCTAATAACCGATAAGCCATTATTATTGGTAGAACAAAGGAAGATATGATTTTGAGGAAAGGAGTTAGGGATTTTTTTTCCTTTTAGGTTGGTATATTCTCCTTATAATAAGCTATGTCATGGGTTGGTTTGAAGTTCAATTTACACAGAATTTATCTTCTCCATCAAGAAGAGGCTTGGTAAAATAATTGTTTGACCCTGGGAAAGAAATAAACCCTTTCAGTCTTAGTTTTTTTTCCTTGTTTATAAATTGTGGACAAGACTACTGTACTACCTATGCCTCTGGTTTGTCGTGAGAAGCAAATAAAAGAAGGCCATCCAAGCATTCTGTAAACCTTTGATATGCCAAACTAAGTAAGTGATGCATTTTGAAAGTTAGACAAAGTATTTGGTATTCCTTTCTTAGGGGAGATAACTAAAATGTAAGTGAATGCACAATCTAGATGATTGGAGAAAACTAAAAGAAACGAAGGAATAAAGGAAGTAAGCACTTCTGAATTAACTACTATGTGCCAGCATAGTATATTATATTATTATAAATATTATCTCATTTTAGCTTCACAATAACATGGAGAGTGGTGCTATTATCATCACTTTACTGTGGAGAAAACTGAGGCAGGTAGATGTTAAGTGATTTGTTAGTCACAAAGCTCATAAAGGTCTGAGATCTTCCTCCTCACTTCAGGCCCAGTGTTTTCCCACTCTATTATATAACTTAGTAGCATATTGCCTTGTTCTCTTATTACATTAATTTTTTTTTGTCTGAAGTTACACTTTTTCTTTCTATTCCTTTTTTAATCAGATACTATATTGATAAGAACTGGGAAGGGGGAAGGAATAAGCATTTATATTGCACCTGCCATCTGCTAAGTTCTGTGCTAAGAAATTTATAAATATTGTGAAATTACATAATTAGTTTGGTAAGTCCCAAGTCAATTCAATAATGCTTTTTAAGCACCTATTGTGTTGTAAATATTATATACTTTGTTGAAAATATAAAGTTTAAAAACAAGCAAAGAAAAACTCAAAAAGATCCCTCCTTTAATGATTTACCTTCTATTTTGAATATGTGTAAACAAATAAGAAAATATAAAATAATTTGAAAAAAAGAGACTCAATAGCTGAATCAGGAAGGAAAGCAAAAAAGTCTGAAGAGGATACTTAGAAAAGGGTTAAGCCTTGAAGAAAACTAAAGATCATAATAGAGTCAAAGAAAAAGGAAAAATAAAAAGAGACTGAATTAATTATTTTACTAATTATTAGGCCTCACCCAAAATTAGAAGAAAAAAATATATTTAGGGGAGAAATGAATATCTATTCTTTAGGATAGGTCAACCATATAGAAATCAAAGATATGACAAAAGAGCTTTTCTTTTTCGTGATTTAATGATAGGGATTGATCCTATGCTTTCTCTAATATATGATACCTAGAGGAAAATACTTTTTTCTACCTAAAAAAAAACATGCTGATTTATAGTTTTAGAGAGTGGCCTAGAAAACTGAGAATTTAAGTGAGTAGCCTAAGGTTACATAATCAGTATGTCTTAAGGAGAGACTTGAACTTATGTCTTTGGGAATATAAGACTAGTTCTCTATACATACTGCTTCTAATGAAATGAGAACATAATTTCAAATAACACATATCAGAACTTTTCATCAAACAGTGGATATGTTATTATGAAATATTCTTTTACACTAAATGTAAGTAGGCATGGCTGTCTTCTAATGGAAGTGATGAAAAGTCTCAGGTTCATAACAGTTCTGCTTTCTAGAGAAGATGGTACATAATTATGTCTCTATAGAGAGAAAAAGTAGACTAACAAAGTACTTGGCATTTGATATCCCAAACATATTTTTTGGAATGTCACTCTCTACTATGTAGTTTCCAGACACAGCATGTGTTGTCATGCAAGAAATAAAGGGACACAAAAAATATATACTAACATAGAGCTATCTATATTAGGTCAGGTAAATATAATCTTTAAGAGAATAAAAGAACAGGCTTAGAAATGCTTATTAGTGTCCTCCACTTGAAATAGCTGAAGACAAGGACATACATTTTATCAGCTAGCTATTTCACTTCATTCTATAAATGCATCTGGTGTTGGTCAGTCACCTTCCAATAATTAGGGCAAATAATAATGATTTAAGAAAAAAAGTATTATTTATCCTTTGGCACTTGACAATTTAACTAACTACTCAAGTATCCAAGAAGCAAGGATTTGAAGAAAATAACTGTTTTATGCCATTAAAGAAATCTAGGTGGCATGATACATATCAATTGACCTGAATTAGGAAGATCTGAGTTCAAATCCCACCTCAGTGACTTAATCACTATTTATCCCTGAATAAATGACAACTCATTTCCCCTGATCTTTAAAGGGAAAAAATAATATCACCTACATCCTAAAGTTAGTCTAAGTATCAAATAACATATTTGTCAAGCACATAGTAAGTATGTAATACATTATTCTCCCTTTCTCATCCTTCATTAGAAAATTACTCTGCTTCCATTATTACACCTACTGGGTCATTTCTTCTAAAATGACTGTGGAAGGATCTAGAGCCACTTTCTTCTCACAATATGTTATCTCTCAGAAAACCCTCTGATTTCTGCCTGGTGAAATTTTAACAACACTGCCCTAGGGGAGAAAAGTCTGTTCTCCTGTTCTTCTTTCTTTTTTTTTTCTGTTTTCCAAGCAGGGAAGAAATATAATTTCCAGTGTCTTTAAAAGAGTAGGTACTTTTACAAAGCAGACAATTTAAGACTTGACTTAAGATTATTTCAAATAAATAAACTCACTTCTAAAATACAAGAATAAGATTACATATATGTAAAGAGAACTAATTTTCATCAGCTTAATCAATAGTATAGTTGATTTTTTGTTTTTTTAATGACTTTTTATTGATAGAACCCATGCCAGGGTAATTTTGTGCAACATTATTACTTGCACTCACTTCTGTTCCGATTTTTCCCCTCCCTTCCTCCACCCCTTCCCCTAGATGGCAAGCAGTCCTATACATGTTAAACAGGTTACAGTAGATCTTGGATACAATATATGTGTGCAGAACTGAACAGTTCTCTTGTTGCACAGGGAGAATTGGATTTGGAAGGTATAAATAATCCAGGAAGAAAAACAAAAATGCAAGCAGTTTACATTCATTTCCCAGGGTTCTTTCTTTGGGTGTAGCTGCTTCTGTCCATACTTGATCAATTGAAACTAAGTTAGATCTCTTTGTCGAAGAAATCCACTTCCATCAGAATACATCCTCATACAGTATCGTTGTTGAGGTATATAATGATTTCCTGGTTCTGCTCATTTCACTCAGCATCAGTTCATGTAAGTGTCACCAGTCCTCTCTGTATTCATCCTGATGGTCATTTCTTACACAACAATAATATTCCATAACATTCATATACCACAATTTACTCAACCATTCTCCAATTGATGGGCATCCATTCATTTTCCAGCTTCTAGCCACTACAAACAGGGCTGCTACAAACATTTTGGCACATACAGGTCCCTTCCCCTTCTTTAGTATCTCTTTGGGGTATAAGCCCAGGAGAAACATTGCTGGATCAAAGGGTATGCACAGCTTGATAACTTTTTGAGCATAGTTCCAAATTGCTCTCCAGAATGGCTGGATGTGTTCACAATTCCACCAACAATGTATCAGTGTCCCTGTTTTCCCACATCCCCTCCAACATTCCGCGTTATCTTTCCCTGTCATTCTAGCCAATCTGACAGGTGTGTAGTGGTATCTCAGAGTTGTCTTAATTTGCATTTGTCTGATCAATAGTGATTTGGAACACTCTTTCATATGAGTGGTAATAGTTTCAATTTCATCATCTGAAAATTGTCTGTTCATATCCTTTGACCATTTATCAATTGGAGAATGGCTTGATTTCTTATAAATTAGAGTAGATTCTATATATATATGACAATACTACCTAAACTAATCTATTTATTTCGCGCTATACCAATCAGACTTCCCAAAAACTATTTTGATGACCTAGAAAAAATAACAACAAAGTTCATATGGAAAAACAAAAATTCAAGAATTTCAAGGGAATTAATGAAAAAAAATCAAATGAAGGTGGCCTCGCTGTACCAGATCTAAAATTATATTATAAAGCAGCAGTTATTAAAACCATTTAGTATTGGCTAAGGAATAGACTAGTTGATCAATGGAATAGGTTAGGTCCAAAGGACAAAACAGCCAATAATTTTAATTATCTAGTGTTTGACAAACCCAAAGACCCCAGTTTTTGGGATAAGAATGCACTATTTGACAAAAATTGCTGGGAAAATTGGAAATTAGTATGGCAGAAACCAGTCATTGACCCACACTTAACACAGTACACCAAGATAAGGTCAAAATGGGTTCATGATCTAGGCATAAAAAATGAGATTATAAATGAAGTGGAAAAGCATAGGATAGTTTACCTCTCAAGCCTGTGGAACAGGAAAGAATTTATGACCAAAGAAGAACTAGAGATCACTATTGACTACAAAATAGAAAATTTTGATTATATCAAATTGAAAAGTTTTTGTACAAACAAAAGTAATGCAGGCAAGATTAGAAGGGAAACAATAAACTGGGAAAACATTTTTACAGTCAAAGGTTCTGATAAAGGACTCATTTCCAAAATAGTATAGTTGTTGTGACAGATTACTGATATTTTTTTCAACAGATTTCTAAGGTAACTTGATTCCAATTTTAACAGTGATATCAGGTTGTTAGGTTTTATGTTTTGACATATATAAAAGAAAAAACATTGGCCCCAAAGGGATTTTACTGGGGGATGGAATAGGGTGAGGTGTAAAAAGATGTCTAGAAAATGATAGCATTAATATCATAATTGGTTAGGATTTTTAGGTGCTTTTTATTTCATTTTGTTTTGATTTTCTTTGGGGAATATTAGTGAGTTATCTACAGAAACTTATTCAGCTCACCATATGAAAAACAATTCACCTATTTAAGATAGGAATGAAATGTTGGTGAAATCTGTGGCAATCAAAACAATACAAAGTTGTCATAGAAACCATACCCTCAGCCTCCTTCCAGTCTGTGATGTCATCAGCCACTTATTGGTTAAATTTTATTTCTCACTTTGCATTTTTCCCTTTGCTGGAGGAACCAAGTGAAGTCGTAAAAGAGGAGACACAATCTCTAATCTAGGAATAGACAAGTTCTCATGCCCAGTCTTTAACTTCTGTTGCCTTGGATAATTCAAGTACTGAATATCTCTGTCCCCTCATTGATACAGACAGTTAAGTTGGAGACTTCAGAAGATTCAACATATCCTAGAAGCAAAGTAAATAAGACATAACATACTTCCATCTGATTCAGTGGAATTGATTAAGTGCAAGTACATGTTAGGAAAGTAAGAAGTCACAATGATAGAAGAGATTGGAAAGCAATTTCAATAAGAAAGTTCAATTATATCACATTCTAATCAATCACTCACTAAGAAATTATTAAATACCCAATGTGTGCTTGATATTATATTGGATACTGGGGATAAAAAGAAAATAAGAGAATTAAATTATAACCATGATTTATAAAGACACACACATATACATACACAGGTAGACAGGCACACACACATATACCCTGATACAAAATCGATAAGTGTTGGTGTTTTTCTATTCTTTAAAATAATAATAATAGTTCTCTCTAGGAGAAAGCAGGTTTCTTGGGGAGGTTTTCTGGAGAGAGCCTTACTTTCAGTTACAAGTAAATAATTACTCCAAAATTGCAGCCAGCTGATAAAAGTTCAGATCTTTTATTGTATCCTTCAATATAGCCTGGTTAGCTCAGGCCAATCTCTCTCCTTGGTTCCAAGAGCTCTTGCAGCTTTGTCCTTGGCTTCTGCCTCTGCTTTCTTCAGCCTCCAGCCAGCACCAAGTTGGAAGATGCAATGAATCTCTCTTGCCTCGAAGATAGGGCTTTTGGCTTCCTCTCAGAGTGCTCCTCTCTGACCCCAATCAATGTTCCGGAGAAATTCTGCCAAGCTCTAAGTGCTTCCTCTATGTATATGATCTCCCAAAGGTTAACTCCTCCTTCTGGAGGCAGGGTTTATGGGTTATCTCCCAGAGTGCTCTTGGTCCTAAGAACTTCAAGGGAGGTGTGAACACAAGCATTATTGTCTATCAGTATTAGCAACCCATCAGCCTGCAAGGATTCCCTCTAAGGTGTGAACCAACAAACACTGTATCAATTCTATTGAGTTAACACCAGGACCCTGACATCACCCTTAAGTTTTCACCTTGTTTCAAATTGAGTTGACACTAGAATTCCAACAGATAAGTATTTATCTTATCTTATTGAAGCATAAGGGAAGACTTCCTACAAAAGAATATATTTATTTAGTCACAAAGAAGCAATTTATTAACATCAAAATAAATTTTGATGGTATCAAAAATGCAGTAAATTTAATGTTTAACTGCAGAGGGTATAGCCAGAATTAATAGCTGATCATTGTGAAGGGAATTCTGTTAGGTAGTAGTGGAAAATAAAAATAACTTCAGAAGACCTCGGTTCGTGGTCTTTAGATGAATACCAGTTAACTTATTTTTAAGGCCATGTGGGATAGTTAAGTGATATCTAAATTCTTGCTCATTCATTTATAAGGGGAAAATAGAGTATGTATGCTCAATATGTTCATATTTACTTTTAAAATTAATTAAGATAATGCTATACTAATTATACACACCCCAAATCTATGCCAAATATATGCCCATCAATTGGGGAATGGCTTAATAATTTGTGATATATGAAGGTAAAGGAATATTATACTTCTTTACAAAAGGGGGAACAAGCTGACTTTAGAAAGGTCTGGAAATAGTTACATAAACTAATGCTAAAGAAAACAAACAGAATACAGAATACATTGTAAACATATGTTTACAGAACACAGAATATGTAAACAGAATACAGCATACATAGCAAAATGTGCAATGATAGACTATGAAAGACTTGGTACTTCTCAGTGGTTCAGTGATCCAAGGCAATCCCAAATCCCAATAGCTTTGGAAAATATCATGTGCATCCAGAAAAAGAACTAAAGAGACTGAATGTAAATCAACAGATTCTATGTTCACTTCTTCTTTCTGTTATTTTTATCTCTCCCATGAATTTTCCGGTTTGTTCTGATTTTTTTCTCACAACATGATTCATAAGACAATGTATGCTAAAAACAAACAAACAAATAAATAAATATTTAATGGATTCTGCTTAAAAAATAGTAGAGAGAGGATTTCCTGGGGCAGAGCCAAGATGGTGGAGAAGGCACACATTTCTTTCTGACCTTTCCCTGCTAACCTCACATTGATTATCAAATGCAGACTCTGAATTAGCTCTGGACTGGCAGAATCCACAAACATCAGGAGAGTAACAAATTACCATCAGAAAATGATTTCAAAGATTGCCAGAAAAGTCTTGTTTCAATTGGGCACAAAGAGAGACGGGTCAAGTGCAAGTAGGCTGAACACAAACACCAGTGCAGACAAGGCAGACTCTTGGGGCAGTGTGGGCTCTGCATGGTGAAGAATCTACAAGGAGGAATCTACAGCAGTGTTGGCTATTCTGCTCTGGTTGCAAGTCAGTAGATCAGAAGAGAAGTAATAAAACATCCAACATAAACACAAAACATAAATAGTGAACCCCAAATTGCCAGAATCTCACAGGACTTAGCTACACCCACCCAGCCCCAGGAGTGAGTCAGCACTAACTCAGCACAGCTGCTGCTGCTGGTAGAAAAAGCCACTGCCACTTGTAGAAGAAGCTTGTAAAACCTCCTTTACCCTAAAAACAGATAACACCAATTTTAAAAAAAATGAATAAAAAAACACAAAGAACTCTGACCATAGATAGTTGTTATGGTGAAAGAGAAGAACAGATTTCACATGCTGAGGAGACTAAAAGCAGATCATCTCCAGATGAAGTCCCAAAAGATAATATAAATTGATCCCAATCACACTAGGCTCTCCTATTAAAAAAAAAAAAAAAAAAAAAACATAGAAGATCTTAAAAGAGAACTGGAAGAAAAATGAGGAAAGTAAATGAAAACTTTGCAAGGCATATAACTCATTAAAAGATAGATTTGATAAAATGGAAAAAGAAAACAACTTCCAGAAAAACAAAATTTGTGAAATGGAAAAATAAAATAACTCTATAAAAAACAGAATTTGTGAAATGGAAAAAAAAATCCATAGAACCAAACAACTCATTTAAAAATTCAATTAGATAAACACAAAAAGAAGAAAAATAAATAAATAAATAAAACAATTCACAAAAAATCAGAAATGAACAAATGGAAATGAATGACTCAATGAGACATCAAGAATCAGTCAAGCAAAAACAAAAAGAAAAAATAGAAAAAAAATGTAAAATATCTACTTGAGTAAACAACTGAACTGCAAAATAGATCTAGGAGAGGCAATCTAAGGATTATTGGACTTCCAGAAAACCATGATGCAAAAAAGATTCTAAACAATATTTTCCAGGAAATCATCAAAGAGAACTGCCCATATGTCATAGAATCCAAAGGTAAAATAACCATTTAAAGAATTCACTAAAAAACTCCTGAAACAGACCCCAAAATCAAAACTGTAAGGAATACCGTGGCTAAATTTCAGAAATATTGGATGAAGGAAAAAATATTACAAATAGCCAGAAAAAAACAAACAAACAAACAAAAGAAACAATTTAATACCAAGGAACCTCAATAAGGACTACCTAGGACCTAGCAGCTTCCACTTTAAAGAATTGAAAGACCTGGAATCTGATATTCTGAAAGGAAAAGGAACTTAGAATGCAGCCAAGAATAAACTACCCCCCCATTTTCTTTCAGGGAAGAAGATGGATATTCAATTAAACAAGTGAATTTCAATCATTTCTGATGAAAAGGCCAGAACTAAACAAAAAAAAAAATGAACTCAAAATATAGAACTCAAGAGAACTATAAAAAGGTAAAATGAAAAGGTCTTGAGAAGAATATTTCTGTTATAGCTATACATAAGGTGTGCATATATAATCTGATTTTACTGTTATATTATAAAACAAACAAACAAACAAAAACTAGGGATGGAAAGAGGAATGTACCAGAAAAAGGGGAAAGTAGAAGTAAAATAAGGGAAATTACATCTCAGGAAGAGACAAAGAAAATTTATTATAATTGAGGGAAAGAAGGAAGAGGGATGAAATCTCATTAGATTTGGATGAAAGAAGAAATATTAGACATATTTGGTTTCACAAAGAAGCTTATCTCACCTTATACAAAAGTGGAAGGGGAAAGGTGAAAAGGGAAGGGGTAGGCTAAATAGAAGGGAAAACAGAAATAGTAGGGGAAATGTATAATAAAGGGGGAGGCTTTTTGAAACAAGTAGTGCTCATAAGTAAAATACTGGAGAGGAGAGAAAGGGGAAAAGGAAAGAGAAAAGTATAATTTGGGATTAATAAGATGGCAGGAAATACAGAATTAGTAGTTTTAACTGCAAATGTGAATTGGTTGAACTATCCAATAAAGCAAAAGTGGCTAACAGACTGGATTAAAAGCCAGAATCCTACAATATGTTGTTTACAAGAAACATATTTTTTTATTATAGCTTTTTATTTACAAGATATATGCATGGATAATTTTTCAGCAATGACAACTGTAAAACTTTTTGTTCCAACATTTCCCCTCCTTACCCCCATCCCCAGATGGCAGGCAGACCAATACATGTAAAATATGTTAGAGTACAATTTAAATACAATATATGTCTACATGTCCAAACAGTTATTTTGTTGTACAAAAAGAATCAGACTTTGAAATAGTGTACAATTAGCCTGTGATGGAAATCAAAAATGCAGGTGGACAAAAATAGAGGGATTAGGAATTCTATGTAGTGGTTCGTAGTCATCTCCCAGAGTTCTTTCACTGGGTGTAGCTGGTTCAATTCATTACTGTTCTATTGGAAGTGATTTGGTTCATCTCATTGTTGAATATGGCCATGTCCAGCAGAACTGACCATCATATATTATTGTTGTTGAAGTATATTATGATCTCCCGGTCCTGCTTATTTCACTCAGCATAAGTTCATGTAAGTCTCAACAAGCCTTTCTGAAATCATCCTGCTGGTCATTTCTTACAGAACAATAATATTGCATAATATTCATTTACCACTATTTATTCAGCTATTCTCCAATTAATGGGCATCTACTCAGTTTCCACTTTCTGGCCACTACATAGAGGGCTGCAACAAACATTCTTACACATACATGTCTCTTTACCTTCTTTAAAATACCTTTGGAATATAAGCCCAGTAGTAACACTGCTGGAACAAGGGAATGCACAGTTTGATAACTTTTTGAGCAATGTTCCAAATTGCTCTCCAGAATGGCTAGATGTATTCACAGTTCCACCAACAATGTATCAGTGTCTCAGTTTTTATGGTCAATTTTTGTATAGGTTCCATGAACTGTTGAGAAGAAAGTACACTCCTTTCTGTCACCATTCAATTTTCTCCAAAGATCTATCATACCTACTTTTTCTAATATTCTATTTCCCTCTTTAATTTCTTTCTTATTTGTTTTGTGGTTTGATTTATCTAATTCTGAGAGTGCCAGGTTGAGATCTCCCACTATTATGGTTTTGCTGTCTATTTCTTCTTGCAACTCTCTTAACTTAGATGCTATAACACTTGTTTTATATATGGTTAGTATTGGTATTTCTTCATTGTCTATGCTACCCTTTAGCAACATATAGTTTCCTTCCTTATCTCTTTTAATTAGATCAAGTTTTGCTTTTGCTTGATCAGAGAAGGATGGCTATCCCTGTTTTTTTTTTTTTTTTCACCTGAAGCATAATAGATTCTTCTCCAGCCTTTTACCTCTACTCTGTATGTACACTCTATTTCAAATCCTAATCTCAGGTCAAGCAAAAGCAAAAATAGATCTATTTAAAATAGATAAGGAAGGAAATTGCACATTCTCCAATTGATAAATTGTCAAAGGATATGAACAGACAATTCTCAGATGAAGAAATTAAAACTATTTCTATCCATATGAAAATATGCTCCAAATCATTATTAATCAGAGAAATGCAAATTAAGACAACCTGAAATAATACACACCTGTGATTGGCTAGAATGACAGGGAAAGATAATGCGAATGTTGGAGGGGATGGGGAAAACAGGGAACTGATACATTTTGGTAATTGTGAATCATCCAGCCATTCTGAAGAATTTCTTGTCAAAAGTTATCAAACTTAATACCTTTGATCCGATTTTCTACTGGCTTATACCCCAAAAAGATACTAAAGAAGGAAAGGGACCTGTAGGCCAAAATGTTTTGGGACCCTGTTTGTAGTGGCTAGAAGTGGGAAATGAATGGATAAACATCAATTGAGAAATGTGAGTAAATTGTGGTATATGAATTTATGGAATATTATTGTTCTTAAGAAATTTGAAGATCGTGTATTTTAAATCAGCAAGTCAGGAATTTCAGGTTAGGGAAAACCTTCAGTCTTTTTCTCCGTGAAGAAGGATCGGAGGTGGAAGAGAATCGGGATAGAATGTGTAGCGTCAAAAGCTAGCTCGACCAGCACAAACCAGACTCGGTCTCGAAACCCAGGAATCTCCCCAGCTTTCTTCCTCTCTCTTTTCTCTCTCTCTCTCTCTGCCTCCACCCACCAAAATGTCATTTCCTATACAACACACAGGGATTGACGGAAGTTAAGGGACCATTCTTTTCAATCATGTTTTAAGTATAGCCTGATTACTATTTAGCCTCACATACTTGGGCCTCAGTACATCAACCAAACCTCGCCCATTACATTCCCCTTTCTTTTTATTTTAGAACACAGGTACTCCATCCCTGACTCCTCAGGGAGGTCAACCCCCAAGGGGAGGTACACAGCCCCTAACTTCAGAAAGGAGGTAAAGCACCGAAAAGGGAATCAACCTCCACTTTCAGGAAAGGGCGGAAAGCACTAAAAAGGAGATACGCCCTACCGCATCTCAGGAAGGAGATAAACACAAAGGAAATGGGGGCTGCTAGGGGTTTCTGGCGAAGGGTCTTTTATGCCAAACCCATCAGCATGGGAGGTATTACAAAACATACAATAACCAGAGGTTATTAGGGATGACCCTCCCCTCAGTCAGTACAGGCTCGATGTGGTGTAACAAACATAATTTTAACCAAGTAGGGAATAGCAAACAATATAAATCAACATGGTGTTGGAAAAAATCACCAGAATCCTAAAAGGTGGGTATGAAACAACATCATACATAACCTTCTTCAGCAGCCAAGAATGGTCCAAAAACAATCTTTGTCCATTTTTACATGTCAGAATCCAATTCCCCCTGAGTTTTTGGTCCTGCAAAAGTCCTTTTATTTAAATCCAAATTTAGCAGATTTTAAGTTTGTAAAGTCTTATCATTTCTCAGAAATCCAAATTCCTAAAAGTTTTAAATCCCTGTCTCAGAAATCCAAATTCCTGAGGGTTTTGAATCCAAAATCTTTGATTCCATGATCAAACCCATAACTCTATCTCTTTTCAATGTGAGACAATCAGCAACAGAAGCACCCTGATATTTTTTTGGGTCCCCTCCTTTGTTTCAAGGGTCGCCCATCTCTCTGCAATGGACAAGGCGAATATGGCTCATTGGACCCATCACTTTTCTCCACCTGTAGAGATACAACAAACCCTCCCCAAAGCAGTTAGCCTATCTGGTCCTTTCCATTCACCATTTCTGGGTCTCTCCACATCAACTGGGAATTAAAGATAGGGAGTGTCGCACTGGACATATTCTGGTGGGTTATAAAACCTGCAGAACCGTGCATCTTGTCAAAAATCAAGAATTAATAGTATAAAGAGCCCCCCTTTTTTGTTTTTGGGTAGTGTTTAATATCTCTGTTTCTCCTTCCACTATTGCCTGTCCTTGAGGATTAAAAGGTTGCCGTGGTGTATAAAATTTTATACCTGCACAAAACTTGCAAAATGTTTCAAGTATAAGGACTTTTCTGTTTTTATTCCTTGTGGCACACCCATAATGGCAAATGCTTGTAGGAGGAATTCAGTGACCACTGGCTGTCTCTTTTGCTGCTGGCATTGCAAAAGTGAATCCTGAAAAGTGTGCTACCTACAACATGGATGAAAGACAGACGACCAAAAGATTTATAATGGGTCACATCCATTTGCCAGATTTCATTGGGTCTCAAACCACGAGTGTTCTTCCCTGGAGGCAGTGTAGGAATGTGGAAAGGAAGGCAAGCTGTACAGGCTTTTACTATGCTCCTAGCTTCCTCTTTTGTTATTCCAAATTGTAAACATAAAGCTCGAGCAGCCTGATGATATTTAGAATGAGATGCCTGAGCTTCTTGGAACAAAGGGATATTGACCAATATAGTTAGAAGGCTATCTGCCTTTGAATTGCCATCAAATATGGGACCTGGAAGTCCACTATGAGAATGGACATGTAATATATAGATCTTACCTGGATGCTTTCTCACTTGCTCTTGAAGTTTCTTAAAGAGCTGATATATATTAGAGGCTGCAAATTTTATTTGGCTGTGGCAATTCTTGTACCACACCTACTGAATAGGCCGAATCAGATATTATATTTATGTCTCCTGGATAATAAGTAAGAGCTAGAATGATCGCATCAATTCATTCTGCTGAGTGGACTGAAAAGGAGTTCTGACTACTCTCTTTATAGTTAGATCATGAGAGTACACAGCACAAATATTATGTTTGGATGCATCCGTGAAGATAGTTGGTCCTTTAAGAGGAACTTTAGAAACTTTTCTTCAAGAATCCATCGCCAATTATGTAATAGTCTAGTTATCTTTAATGGAGACCCATGTAAAAATTTGGAGCCATGGCTAATAAAATTTGCCACTTGGATGGCCTCAACACACATTAATTTGTGTATTGGTATAAAAGGTGTATATCTTGTCAGGTCTTGTCCCAGATAATTGTACTGCTCGCTTAGTGGCCTTTAATAAAATTCTAGCCACAAGCGCTGGGTAGGATGTAAGGCTTTGTTCTGGTTGTGCCAGGAGGTTCACCCACTCTATCACACTGTGTCCTAGATGAAGGACTGCTGTGGGTGCCTCTTGTGTGGCAAAAACTGATATCTCCAAGGGTTTTTGAGTGACTCTTTCAACCACATTGGATAAAGCCAGTTCAACTTCTCTCAAAGCCTCTTGAGCTTCTTTTGTAAGCTGGCGTGGTGAATTTAAAGCACTGTCTCCCCTTAAAATGTCATATAACAGTTGTAACTGATAGGTAGTCAAACCTAACACTGGTCGCATCCATTGGATATCTCCTATCAATTTCTGAAAATCATTCAATGTGTTTAGCTTTTCTCTTCTTAAGGAGAGTTTTTGAAGTGTAAGCACCTTAGGGTATACTTCATATACTAAATATTGAAAAGGAGCATGTCTTTGAATTTTTTCTGGTGCTATGCATAATTTGTAATTCCTTAGTGTTTCTATGGTCTTTTGTAGACATGCCTCTAATATTTGTTCCTCAGGTGCACATCTCAAAATGTCATCCATGTAATGTAATAGCATAACTTTTGGGAATGCTTTTCTTACTGGAGTAAGAGCAGCAGCAACATACATTTGACACATAGTAGGGCTGTTTTTCATTCCCTGCGGCAAAACTGTCCATTCATATCTTTTATAAGGCTCAGCTAAGTTAACGCTGGGCACTGAAAAGGCCTATCTTTTCATATCCTTCTTATCCAGAGGGATAGAATAGAAACAATCCTTAATATCTATGACCCAAACAGGCCATTCTCTAGGCAACTGAGTAGGAGATGGAAGTCCAGGCTGAAGAGTTCCCATAGTTTCCATCTGTTCATTCACTTTTCTTAAACCTAACATCCTCCATTTTCCAGATTTTTTTTCACAAAACTGGAGAATTCCAAGGACTTAGAGAAGGTTTAAGTGTCCTTGGTCAAGTTCTCCTGTACTTTATCTAATAAGGCCTGAATTTATTTTACTTAAGGGCCACTGCTCATCCACACTGGTGTATGTTTTCCATTGGATAGGAACAGGTGAAAGTGTTGGAGGCCTTCAACAGCAACCCTGCTTAAAAACCGAAGTACCTATTTTTAACCCTAATTGCTGTAAACGTCTCTTCCCACAGATTGATGGGGGATTTTTCAACTATAAAGGAGTAAAACTCCTGTTTTGCCTTCAAAAGTCCATCTCATAGGGGTAGCACTAACTTCAGCTGCTATTGATCCTCCTACACCAGACATGTAATGTCTGCTTTAATTTTGGCCAGGTGACTGGGCCAGTTGAATTTCTAATGACCGTCCGATTGCACAGTGTCTACCAATCCTTCCAATGGAAGGCCATTTATATAGATTGTGAGCATAGGTCGGTCAGTTGTTACAGCTGCTGTCCAGTGAATTGCTGGATTTTGTGATCTGGAATCAGAATCTGGGTGACTATCACCAGCCTGCTTATTAGGATTCTGTATGAGTAAACCTGATGCTACTATTTCTCCTGGGTGATAAGTCACACATTGTCTGCCTTGATTGGTTACTGGGAATTATCTACACATTCCACAGTTTCCCACATCAGTATGTGGATTGACACTGTCTTGTATGTACTCTCAAGAGGTAAAATGGTCAAGCCTACTGTGCCTGGAGGCAAGGGATCTATAGGCTGGAGAGGAACAGATTTCACCTCTCCAGGGGGTATCTCAGTTGTCTCAGCTGCATACAACTCTATTCTCCCTAATTGTAATCCCTTTCTCCCATCAGGTTGCTTCCTGGCTGATTGATTGTGTAATCCCTTTCTGCTATCATATGGCTTCCTGGCTGATTGGTCAGATTGGGGTATTGGCAGTCTAGGCACTCTCTGGGTACACCATTGGCTGCCATCATGCCCCGTGTTTTTGCCTGGGGCCTGGGGCTGGGCCCTCATCCTGTTTCCTGAACCTGTTACATTCTGAGGCCCAATGGAAGCCTCTGTTGCATTTTGGACATGGGATATGGGTCTTGTTCTCCCACCCTGTTTTCTCACTCTGCCTCTATACCAACATTGAGCTTTCAGATGCCCTACTTTACCACATTGAAAGCATTGACGTGTCTCTCTAGATGTCCCTTGCCGGAAGGGACCCTGTCTACCCATGTTGGGATCTTGGGAAGTCTGCATCACAGTCTGGCTATAAAAGGCATTTGTGCCCACTGTGGACAGCGTCATGAACCTCTAAAGGAGCATCCTTGTACAGTCCTAGTATAATCCTTCTGCACACCCTCATTAGATTTTCCTTACAAGTTGCCTTATTAAAACATCTGTTGATGGATTTTCCCATTAGTTCTGTGGATAGCAGTCTGCAAATGTCCCTTAAAGTCAGCAAAGGGCTCATCTGGCCCTTTGAATTATTTTTGTGAAGGCCTCACCTTTGCATTTTTTGTGAATCGAAGCCCAGCTTTTGATAGCATTAGCAAGCAATTTCATATGCTGCTACTGAATAATTAATCTGTGCTGTGACATCTGCATATGGACCTATACCTTGTGGTAGGTCATAGGTGATCGCAGCATGACCAGCATTTTGACTATTTTGTTGGGCTTGTATCCTACAGAACTCACTATATTCAGAATGGCACATGTAATTTTGTGCAGATTCTAGGTATACCCTTGCTATAGATTTCCAGTCATCAGGAGTCAAGATTTCAAAAGCCAAATTCTGTAACAGCATCTTAACATAAGCTGATGTAGCCCCATAAAGAGTACAAGCTTTTTTAAGATCTTTAATGATTTCTACTTAAAAGGGTGTATCTTCGACTTTGTTGACCTGAGGCATTCGACTGGGAAATTACAGGACAGAAAGGGCAAAGCTCCCTGGATGTCCACGCCCTTTCTTTGGCCTTCATTAAGCCCTCCTGCAGCCTACTCAAATTGGAACTGGGGATGCTGGGGAGGTGCTGAAAGGTGTCAGTGCCCCCACTGCCCCTCCTCCTCCATCCCGGAGGGTGGAGTTGGTGGAGGAGAGTCAATCACTTGCTCCTGGGTTGGGCTGAAGCTGCCTCCTGAGGGGAAGGTCACACCCTTGCTCACCTAAGTCTCCATGCCCTGTGGGATATGGTTAACTACTATTGCTTCCTCCTTAATGTCATGGCTAATTTGAGAAGGAGTAGAAGGAGCCACTGGTTTTCTCTTTCTTCTAGGGATAGGGTTTCTTAGTGCTAACTGAAATATATTGTATAAATAAAATGCCTCAATGGAAATTGAATGAGGACCACATTCTCTGAAATGCATGGACATTTCTTGTCCAACCTGGGACCAGGTTATCTCCGAGATCTGCTCCTCCTCACGAACCAAGGGGAGATGCAGTTTAATATACCCACAAATCTGCCATCTGTTCCCAAGTTATAAGTAACCCATGTATTTCTATCAGCTTAACATGCTTTCTATAGCACCACCTTGGGTGGGCTGGGGGATGGAGAGTCTTTATTAGCATTTGTCCCATTTTAGCAAAAAAGATTACTGGTTAGTTTTTAAGAAAATAAGTTCCTTATTTGTCTATTGACAATACTCACCAAGTTCCTGGTCACCGAGACTTCTTCAGTCCTGGTTCCCACCGTTGGTGCCAAAATGAAGATCGTGTATTTTAAATCAGCAGGAGTCAGGAATTGTTAGGGAAACGTCAGTATTTATTCTCCGTGAAGAAGGATCGGAGGTGGAAGAGAATCGGGATAGAATGTGTAGCTGAGTCAAGCTAGCTCGACCAGCAGCACACAACCAGCAGTCGGAGTCTCGAACCCAGGCCCAATCTCCCCAGCTTCTTCTTCCCTCTCTCTCTCTCTGTGCCTCCACCCACCAAAATTGTCATTTCCTATACAATACATCAGGACTTGCACAGAGAGTGGAGGACCATTCTTTATCCAATCATGTATATTAATAGAGTATAGCCCAATTACTATTTAGCCTCACATACTTGGGACCTCAGTGCATCAACTCAAACCTCAGCCCATTATAAGAAATGACCAGCAGGATGAATCCAGAGAGGATTATGAGACTTATGAACTGATGTGAGGAAATGAGAAACCAGGACATTATATACCTCAACAATGATACTGTATGAGGATGTATTCTGATGGAAGTGAATTTCTTTGACAAAGAGAAGATCTAACTCAGTTTCAATTGATCAAGGATGGACAGAAGCAGCTAAGCCCAAAGAAAGAACACTGGGAATTGAATGTAAACTGCTTGCATTTTTGTTTTCTTCCTGAATTATTTATATCTTTTGGATCCAATTCTCCCTGTGCAACAAGAGAACTGTTCAGTTCTGCACACATATATTGTATCCAAGATCTACTGTAACCTATTTAACATGTATAGGACTGCTTGCCATCTAGGGGAGGGGGTGGAGGGAGGGAGGGGAAAAATCGGAACAGAAGTGAGTGCAAGTAATAATGTTGTACAAAATTACCCTGGCATTTGTTCTATCAATAAAGTTATTTTTTTAAAAAAAGAAAATTGTTTCTTTCTAAAGGGAATCATAGATAATGAATCAATATAGATACTAAACTTATATGCACTAAGTGGTATAGCATGGACATTTGTAATAAAGAAATTGAGAGCTGCAAAAAGAAACAGACAGCAAAACAATAATAGTGAAATTTCTCAAACTTGCTCTCTCAGAACTATATTAATCAAACCACAAAATAAATAAGAAAGAAGTTGTAAACAGGTAAATAGAATACTAGGAAAAATATGTATAATAGATCTTTGCAGAAAATTGAATGGAGAATGAAAGGAGTATACTTTCTTCTCAGCAGTTCATGGAACCTATACAAAAATTGACCATATTTATTAGGACATAAAGACCTCAAAATCAAATGCAGAAAGGCAGAAATAGAAAATGAATTTTTTCCAGATAACAATGCAATCAAAATTATATTCAATAAAAGGTCAGAGGAAAGGAGACCGAAATGTCATTTGACACTAAATAATCTCATCTTAAAAAAATGAATGTGTGAAACAGCAAAATATAGACACAATTAATATTTTTTTCCAAGAAAATGACAACACTGAGACAACATACCAAAATTTGTGGGATGCAGCCAAAGCGGTAATAAAGGGAAAATTTACATCTCTAGATGCTTACTTGCATAAAATAGAGAAAGACAAGATCAGTGAATTATGCTCGGAACTAAAGAAGCTAAAAAAAAGAGCACATTAAAAGTCCCCAATCCAATACCAAACTTGAAATTCTAAAAATGAAAGGTGTAATGGGCTGAAGCTCAAGTTGATGCACTGAGGTTTCAAGCACGTGAGGCTAAATAGTAATTGGACCATACTCTATTAATATATATGCTTGGAGAAATAATGACCCCTGCCCATCTTTGTGCAAGTTCTGATGTGTTGTATAGGAAATGACGATTTTGGTGGATGGAGGCAGAGGGGCAGAGAGAGGAGCAGAAGAGAAGGCTGGCTGGCTTCTTTTCTGGCTGCCTTCCGTTGCAGTTGCACACATTGCATGATCCCCCCTTCACCTCCGATCCTTCTTCACCTCTACTGAGAATAAAGATTGAAGATTTTCCCTTAATCTGAATTCCTGACTCCAGCCAACTTTAAAATACGCGGTCATCACATTTGGCACCCAATGTGGGTCTACATGTCTGGTGTAGGAGGATCAATAGCAGTTGAAGTTAGTGCTGCCCCTATGAGATGGACTTTTGAAGGCAAAACAGGAGTTTTAATCCTTTTATAGCTGAAAAAATCCCCATCAATCTGTGGAGAAGAGACATTTTACAGCAAATAGTGTTAAAAATGAGTACTTTGATTTTTTAAGCAGGGCTGCTGTTGAAGGCCTGCCAGCACTTTCACCTGTTCCTATCCAATGGAAAACTGATACACCAGTGTGGATAGAACAGTGACCCTTAGGTAGAGATAAAACTCAGGCCTTATTAGATATAGTACAGGAGCAGCTTGACCAAGGACACTTACAACCTTCTCTAAGTCCTTGGAATTCCCCATTGTTTGTTGTAAAAAAGAAATCAGGAAAATGGAGGGAGATTTAAGAAAGGTGAATGAACAGATGGAAACTATGGGAACTGTTTAGCCTGGACTTCCATCTCCTACCCAATTGCTTAGAGAATAGCCTCTTTGGGTCATAGATATTAAGGATTGTTTCTATTCTATCCCTCTGGATAAGGAGGATATGAAAAGATTTGCCTTTTCAGTGCCCAGCATTAACTTAGCTGAGCCTTATAAAAGATAAGAATGGACAGTTTTGCCACAGAGAATGAAAAACAGCCCTACTATGTGTCAAATGTATGTTGCTGCTGCTCTTACTCCAGTAAGAAAAGCATTTCCAAAAGTTATGCTATTACATTATATGGATGATATATTGGGATGTGCACCTGAGGAACAAATGTTAGAAGCATGTCTACAAAAGACTATAGAAACACTAAGGAATTACAAATTATACATAGTTCCAGAAAAAAATCAAAGACATGTTCTTTTTCAATATGTAGGATATGAAGTATACCCTAAAGCACTTATAGTACAAAAGCTGTCCTTAAGAACAGAGAAGCTAAATACATTGAATGATTTTCAAAAATTGATAGGAGATATCCAATGGATGTGACCAGTGTTAGACCTGACTATCCATCAATTGCAACCGTTATATGACATTTTAAGGGGAGACAGTGCTTTAAATTCACCATGCCAGCTTACAAAAGAAGCTCAGAGGCTTTGAGAAAAGTTGAACTGGCTTTATCCAATGTGGTTGAAAGAGTCACTCAAAAACCCTTGGAAATATCAGTTTTTGCCACACAAGAGGCACCCACAGCAGTCCTTCATCAAGGAGACAGTGTGATAGACTGGATGAACCTCTCGGCATAACCAGAACAAAGCCTTACTCCTTACCCAGTGGTTGTGGCTAGAATTTCATTAAAGGCCATTAAGGAAGCAATACAATTATCTGGGACAAGACCTGACAATATATACACCTTTTATACCAATACACAAATTAATGTGTGTTGTGAGACCATCTCAGAGTGGCAAATTTTATTAACCATGGCTCTAAATTTTACACATGGGTCTCCATTAAAGATAACCAGACTATTACATAATTGGTGATGGATCCTTGAAGAAAAAGTTTCTAAAGTTCCTCTTAAAGGAGCAACTATCTTCACAGATACATCCAAACATAATATTTGTGCTATATACTCTCATAATTTAACTATAAAGAGAGTAGTCAGAACCCCTTTTCAGTCTACTCAGCAGAATGAATTGTACGTGATCATTCTAGCTCTTACTTATTATCCAGGAGACATAAATATGATATCTGATTCAGCCTATTCAGTTGGTGTGGTACAAAGAATTGCCACAGCCCAATTAAAATTAAAAAATAAAATAGCCTCTAGTATATATCAGCTCTTCAAGGAACTTCAAGAGCAAGTGAGAAAGCATCTAGGTAAGATTTATATCTTGCATGTCCACTCTCATAGTGGACTTCCAGGTCCCATTTTTGATGGTAATTCAAAGGCAGATAGCCTTCTAACCATATTGGCTAATACTTCTTTATTCCAAGAAGCCCAGGCATCTCATTCTAAATATCATCAGGCTGCTCAAGCTTTACATTTACAATTTGGAATAACAAGAGAAGAAGCTAAGAGCATAGTAAAAGCCTGTATGGCTTGTCTTCCTTTCCATGAACCCTCATGGTTTGAGACCCAATGAAATTTGGCAACTGGATTTGACCCATTATAAATCTTTTGGTCATCTGTTTTTTATCCATGTCATGGTAGACACTTTTTCAGGATGCACTTTTGCAATACCAGCAGCAAAAGAGACATCCTGAATGGTCACTGAATTCCTCGCACAAGTATTTGCCATTATGGGTGTGCCACAAGCAATAAAAACAGACAATGGTCCTGCTTATACTTCCAAACATTTTACATACTTTTGTGCACAGTATAAGATTTTACACACCACTGGCATACCTTTTAAGCCTCAAGGACAGGCAATAGTAGAGAGGAGAAACAGAGACATTAAGACACTCCTCCAAAAACAAAAGAAAGGGGGAGCCACAGGTAACCCTGGAGAACTTCTAAATCTAACCCTTTATACTATTAACTTCTTGATTTTTGACTAAGATGCACTGGCTCCAGCAGACAGGTTTTATAACCCACCGGAAGGTCAGTGTCCAGTGCGAGCAGCTCCACTATCTTTAGATAATTGCCAGGTGATGTGGAGAGACCCAGAAAGTGGTGAATGGCAGGGACCAGATAGACTAACTGCTTGGGGAAGAGGGTTTGCTTATATCTCTACAGGTGGAGAAGGAATCAGATGTGTGCCAATAAGACATATTCGCCTTTTTCATTGCAGAGAGGCGGAAGGAGAAGACCCAAGAAATATTGGGTAGTTCTGTTGCTGAGGGTGCTTACCATTGAAAGAGCGTGGCAGTTATGACGTTTGAATCATGGACATCGAAAATTGTTGGACTTGAAAACCCTCAGGAATCATTGGATTCTCTGAGACATTTAGATAAGGTTGTTGTAGGACTTGAAAATCCTCAGGAATCATTGGATTCTCTGAGACATAAGATTGTTGTAACACTTGAAAACCCTCAGGAATCATTGGATTCTCTGAGACATAGGACTTGAAAATCCTCAGGAATCATTGGATTCTCTGAGAAATGATAAGACTGTTACAGGACTTCAATATCTGCTGGAATCATTGGATTCCATAACACATAAAAAGACTTTTGCAGGACTTCAAAAACTTGGAGGGATCATTGGATTCCCTGACATGTGAAGCAATGGACAATAGATTGGTTTTGGACTATCTCTTGGCTGCTGGAGAAGGCGTATGTGTGACTGTTGTTTACATACCCTCCTTCTAGGACTTCTGGTGATCTTTTTCAACATCATGTTGATTTATATTGTTTGCTATTCCACTACTTGCGTGTACAATTCATGTTGTTACACCACATCGAGCCTGCACTGACTGAGGGGAGGGTCATCACTAATAGCCTCTGCGCTATTGCTATGTTCTTTTGCAATACCTCCCATGCTGATAGGTTTGTGCATAATAAGACCCTTCAGCCCAGAAACCCGTTAGCAACCCCCTCTTACCTTTGGTGCTTTTCATCTCCCTTCTTGACATGTTAGGGAGTGCGTGATCATCTTCTTTTTAATGCTTTTGCCTCCCTCCCTGAGAAGTCAGGGAGGTCGTGATCACCTCCTTTTTGGTGCTTTCACCTCCTTTCCTGAGAAGTCAGGGAGGGTGTGATCACCTCCCCTTGGGGGCTCTGACCTCCCTTAGTCATCAGGGATGGCATGACCACCTGTGTTCTAAAATAAAAGAAAGCAGGAGATGTAATGGGCTGAAGCTCGAGTTGATGCACTTAGGTCCCAAGCACGTGAGGCTAAATAGTAATTGGACCATACTCTATTAATATATATGCTTGGAGAAAGAATGGCCTCTGTCCACTCTTTGTGCAAGTCCTTATGTGTTGTATAGGAAATGATGATTTTTGTGGGTGGAAGCAGAGGGGCAGAGAGAGGAGCAGAAGAGAAGGCTGGCTGGCTTTTGGTCTGGCTGACTTCCTGTTGCAGCTGCACACATCGGTGATCCTCCCCCCCTTCACCTCTGATCCCCCTTCACTTCTGATCCTTCTTCACCTCTACTGAGAATAAAGATTGAAGATTTTCTTTTAACCTGAATTCCTGACTCCAGCTGATTTTAAAATATGCGGTCATCACAAAAAGGAAAGATCAATAAAACTGAAAATATAAAAACACTATTGAATTAATAAATAAAGATAAGAGGTGGTTTTGTGGAAAAAAAACAAAATAGATAAATCTTTAGTTAATTTGATTAGAAAAATGAAAGAGGAAAATCAAATTGTTAGTGTCAAAAATGAAAAGGGATAACTTTTCACCAATGAAAAGAAATTAGAGCAATAATTAGGAGTTACTTTCCCTATAGTACAAGAACAACTTTAACAAGGACACTTACAACCTTCTCAAAGTCCTTGAAATTTCCCTATATTTGTTATGAAAAAGAAATATGGAAAATGGAGGATGTTGACATTTTAAAAAAGCAAATAAACAGATGGAAACTATGGGAACTCTTCATCCTGGATTTCCATTTCCTACTCAGTTGCCTAGAGAATGGTCTTTTTGGGTTATAGACATTAAGGATTATTTCTATTCTATCCCTCTAGATAAGGAGGATATGAAAAAAAAGCCTTTTCAGTGCCCAGCATTGATTTAGCTGAGCTGTATAAAAGGTATGAATGGATAGTTTTGCCACAGGAAATGAAAAATAGCCCTACTATATGTAAAATGTATGTTGCTCCTGCTTTTCCTTTAGTAAGAGAAGCATTTTCAAAAGTTATGTTGTTACATTACATGGATGATATCTTAGGATGTGCACCTGAGAAGCAAATGTTAGAAGCATGTCTACAAAAGACCATAGAAATACTAAGGAATTACAAATTGCATATAGCTCAAGAAAAAATTGAAAGACATGCTCCTTTTCAATATTTAGGATATGAAATATACCTTAAGGTGCATACAGTACTAAAGCTTCTTTTAAGAATAGAGAAGTTGAACACCTTAAATGACTTTCAGAAATTGATAGGAGATTTCCAATGGGTATGTCCAGTGTTAGGCTCAACTACTATCAATTCCAACCATTATATGACATTTTAAGGGGAGAGTCTGCTTTAAACTCGCCACCAGAATTAACTGAATGAAAAAGAATATATAAAAACTAACTGAAGAAGAGCATTTCCTAAAATTCAGAATTTGGGCAAATGGAAATTAGCTTTATGAGACATCAAACAGAATCAAAAGAATTAAAAAAAAAAGAAGAAAATGTAAAATGCCTCATTTTAAAACCAACTGAAGCAGAAAATAGTTCCAGGAAAGATAATTTTAAAATTACAAGACTATCTGAAAGTCATGATCAAACAAAGAGCCTGGATATCATTTTTCAAGTAATTATTAAAGAAAATTACCCTGATATGCTGGAACTAGAAGAAAAAAATAACCATTTTATCCATTGATCATCAAAAAGCAATCCCAAAATGAAAATTTGAAGGAATATTGTAACTACATTCAAGAATTATCAAGTCAAGGATACAATACTGAAAGCAGTCAAAAAATATTTAAATATTGTGAAGCCACAGTCAGGATTACGTAGGACTTTTACTTTAAAGGATCAGAGGAAATGGGATTTTTTTTTGACATTTTGGAAGGCAAACCAGCTTGGATTACAACCAAAAATCAATTATCCGGCAAAACTGTGCATAGACTTTCAGGGGAAAAGATATATATTCAAGGAGAGAGGGGACTTTGAATTATTTTGGATGAAAAGACTAAAGAACAGAAGATTTGATCTTCAAATAGAAGACTCAAGAGAAGCACAAAATAGAAAACAGAAAAAGGCAAAGATGGTCTTCAAAGGTTACACTGTTTACATTCCTGAATGGGAACATCATACTTGTAACTCTTGAGAATTATTTATTAGGGCAGTTAGAAGGGGTATACACAGACAGAGAATATGGTTACAAATTAACCTTGACGTGATGATATAAAACAAAAATCAAGGGGTAGAAAAAAAAAAAAAACATTGCCCTGGAAGAAAAGGAAAGGAGAAGCAAAATGTTGTGATTTATATAATAGAGAGGGATAAAAATCTATTAAATGGATGAAAGGAATAGAGGGAAATGAGATTGTCTGAATCTTTGGATTATCAGATTTGGATTAAAGATGCAATAACATACATACTCAGATGGGTATAGAAATTTACCTTTTCCTATAAAGAAGTAAGACAAGAAAGGGGAAAGAAAAGAGAAGGGAGTTGATAGATGTTGAGACAGATTGAGGGAAGCAGTGATCAGAAGTAAAACACTATTGAGGAGGAAGATGATGCAATGAGAGAAAAATTAGTATGAACAGGGGAGAAAAATGGGATGGAGGAAAATTCACACTTGGTAATCTTAACTAAATGTTAAGATGTTTTTTTTACTTTGCCTGAAGCATAATAGATTCTGCTCCAGCCTGTTATCTTTACTCTATATGTATCTCCCTGTTTTAAACATGTTTCCTGTAAACAACATAGTATAGGGTTCTGACTTTTGATCCAGTCTGCTATCTGCCTCCTCTTTATGGGGGAGTTCATCCCATTCACAGTTACGGTTAAAATTACTAATTCTGTATTTCCTGCCATCCTAATATCCCCAGATTATGCTTTTCTTTTTCTTGCCCTACTTCCCTCCTTTCTTAGTATTAAACTTATTGGTCCCACTTGTGCCAGCCAGCTCTCCCTCTTTAGTATCCCTCACTTCTCCCTTTGAATCCCTTCCCCTTTCTTGTACCTTTCCCTTATTACTCTTTTTCCTTTTCCCTTTTCCTCTCCCACTTTTTAATGAGGTGAGAGAAGATTCTCTGTAAAACAAATGTGTCAATTATTACCTCTTTGAGCCAACTCTGATGAGAGTAGGATTCGCACAATGTTCCTCCCCCTCTCTGAGTTCCCTCTTGATATGATAGGTTTCCTTTGCCTCATTGACGCATGTAGTTTCCCTCTTTTTATCTCCCCTTTCCCCTTTTTCTGACATTATCCCATTTCCATTTCTACTTCCCTTTTTTTATGCTGTATCAGTAAAATCAAATTATACATGTGGTTTTTATGTATATCCACAACAGAAATTTTATGTATTTCCACAACAGTTCCCAAGAGTTCCTTTTACTTTTTTTCTACTTGTCTTGAGTCCTGTTGTTGGAGATCAAATTTTTTGTTTAAGTCTGGTTTTTTCTTTAGAAACTGATGGAATTCCTCTGTTTCATTAAATGTCTATCTTCTTCCATGGAAAAAAATGCTCAGATTAGCTGGGTTGTTTATTCTTGGCTCCATTCCAAGTTCTTTTGCCTTTCAGAATATCAAATTCCAGGCCCTTCGATCCTTTAATGTTGAGGCAGCCAAATCTTGTGTGACCCTTATTGTGGCACCTTGGTATTTGAACTGTTTTTTCCTGACTGCTTGTAGAATTTTTTCTTTGGTCTGACAATTCTGAAGTTTGGCCACAGTATTCCTCGGAGTTTTTATTTTAGGGTCTTTTCCAGAAGGTGTTCGATGGATTCTTTCCATGCTATCTTACTTTCTGGTTCTATTACTTCTGGGCAGTTCTCTTTAATGATTTCCTGTAAAATAGTATCTATGCTCTTTTTTTAATCATAATTTTCAGGTAGTCTGATGATCCTTAGGTTATCTCTCCTAGATCTATTTTCCAGGTCTGTTGTCTTTCCAAGTAAATATTTGACAATTTTTTCCAATCTTTCATTTTTTTGTTTTTGCTTTACTGATTCTTCCTGTCTCAATGAATCAGTCATTTCTATTTGTTCAGTTCTGATTTTTAGTGTGTTATTTTCTTCATTAGCTTTTTTTACTTCTTTTTGTATATGTCAAATTGAGTTTTTAAATGAGTCATTTTGCTCTATGGAATTTTTTTCAATTTCACTAATTTTTTTTTTTTAGTGAGTTATTTTCTTTCTCCAATTCACAAATTCTGTTTCCCTGCACTTCTTGGGAGTTTTTTACCTTTTCCAATTAACATTTGAGGAAGTTGTTTTCTTTTTCCACTTTATCAAATTTTTCTTTTAGTGAATTATATGTCTTTTCTGTACTGTCTTGCATAGCTTCTCTTTACTTTCCCCATTTTTCTTCTAGTTCTCTTTTAAAGTTTTTAATAGTCTCTTCTAGGAGAGCCTTTTGTATTGGAGACCAACAATTGTGTGGAGACTGTCTGCTATTAGTCTCTTCAGGGTTGAAAAGTTGTTCTCTTTCTGAATAGAAACTATCAATTGTTGTTTTGATTTTCTTACTCATTTTGTTAAAGCCTGTAGGGTCTACCTTCGGGGTCAGGAGGTTACCAGCTTCCTCTGCAGAGCAGTGAAAGACATATGGATGAGTAGCTGTCCTGCCAGCCAGCTGCAAAAAGCAGTGAGGTACTGGAGTGCTCTGGGAAAGAGTTCCCCACCAGGAAGTAATTCAGGCCTGCAGGGCAGAGCTGGGAAAGTGCCCTGCAAAGAACCCAGCAGTGTGAGATAATGACTGCCCTAGGGCTAGATGCTGAGCAATGAGAGTTTCACTATCCCAAGCCAAATCCTGCCATGGGGCTGTGAGTATTAGCAGTTGAACAGTGAATGGAATTGCAGGGATGGGAAGTGTCTCTGCCAGGAGACACACAGTCCTATTGGGGAAGTTCTATTGCCCCAGGCCGAGTCCCCCACTGTGCTGATTAGAGGCTGCCCAATTTGTGTCCCCCTGCCCTGTGGATTTGTAACTGCCCCTGCAAAAGCCCGGAACTGCAGGATGTGGCTGCAGGGCTGCGTTTCTGTCTGCCTAAGTCACTTCTGGGATTGAATAGCTACAGCCAGATCTTGTTAGGTTCTGGCATTTTTAGAGTACCCTCTGTTTTAGGCTTTAATTTCTCTGCCAGCTTACTGCTTTGTAATCAAGGCAGAGCAGTTAGCCTATAGCAGAGTGGTCTCTGTAACTTCTCTAGCCATAGAGATCACCCCCACCCCTGTTCTGCTCAGGATGCTAGTCTCTCACTGCCTGTGCTAGTTTGTTCCTGGCCCCTCAGGACAAACCTTTCCTAGTGATCTTCCAGATTGACTTCAGCTGGTAAGTTGTATGCTTCTGATCTTCATGAATTTAAGCAGTGAAGAGCTATTTCTGCGGCTGGATAAAATAGTTGATTATGAGGGGAATGAGAGGAACTTAGAAAGTGTTGTGTGCCTTCTCCACCATCTTGACTCTGCCCTGTGCCTCTTGATTAATTTTTAAGCCTTTTTTAAGTTCTATAAATTATTTGTGAACAGATATCCATTTAACATTACTTTTGGAGTATGAGACTTTTTTTTTTACTTCACTGTCCTCTCAATATGAACTCTAGTTTTCCCTATTCCTATAGGAAATTTTCTATATGAAGAAATTTACTATTTATGTTTCTATGGCAGAGTTCTTTCTTTTTGCCTGCTCATTTTTTTTAAGAGAACTATTACTGTAATCATCTCTAATCTCTGTGTAGGGTGGTGGTTGGATGGGATCATGCCTCTGGTTTCACTTAGCTTTACCCTCTGACTGGAACTCCAAACCAACTGTTACACTGTCCTCCACATGCCTACAGCCAGCAGAGTCCCTGCCTCACTAGTTCAGCACTCACAGGGTAGCTGCTCAGTAGCACAGTTAGGCCTGGATTTCCTAATCAGCAGAGGTTCTCTACTGTCTTCCCGAACTCAGTCATCCAAGTCCTCTCTTGTCTGGGAGATAAAACTTCCTGTGGTTTGGATTGAGGCTACCTCCAAATCAAGCTAGTCTCAGAGTTCCCTGTATTCTGTTTCTGGGGAGCTAGCCTAGAAGTATTTATCCTTCATGGTGGCTTAACCCCAATCCTTGGGTCTTTGTTCTGGTTTTCTTGGATTGTCCCAGAAGGACCCCTGTTCCACCCCAAGTCTTATTTGTTTTTCATTTTTTATGTTCTCCCTAAGGCACAATTTTGTACTGTTTCTGAGGGAAATCTACAGAGCTTGACATTTTCTGACTTACTCTGCCATCTTCCCACAATCCTTTTCCTTAAGGTTCTTATTTCACAGGCTTAAACCATGCTCTTCTCCCCACTCCTTCTTTGTGGCTAGCTCTATTTTGGGTGCCTCCTTCCCTTAAAGGAACGTGAGTTTATTGAGGGCAAGGATTGTTTGCTTGCATCTACTTATATTCTGTATATTTAACATAGTACCTGGTACATAGTGAGTAAAGTTAAAAATAGAGTTAAAGAAAGAGAAATAGAGGAAACATTCTTTTTCAAGAAATTTGACTCAGGGAATTATATAGCAACTAATGGATTATTTATCCATCAGTGTTTTTGTTTCTCTCTTTCCTCCTACTCCTACATGAGTTATTTTAGTCTCTAATTTTACTTGTCCGTAAAATTTATAATACCTACCTTTTAGATTGTTGTGGGAATCAAATGAGGTAATATATGTACCTAAAGATAGCTAGCTTCCTAGCTAACCAGGTGGGTGATCTAGAGTTATGATTTCAATGGAAAGAAATGCCTTCTCCTAATGGAAATCTTCAACTATATTACAATCTAAAGTCTTAGAAAGGTTCTTGTATACTTCAAAGATACCCTTACTCAGGAGAGCAAAAATTTGTCAGATATAGAACTTGAAACCAGGGCTATCAGAATCCAAGGCTGGTATATCCTTCCTCCAGGTAACACTGTGTCTCAGCTATTGGCCATATTCAGCATGTTTGTTTCCTTCTGCATCTGGAGTCCATCTACCTTCTGTAGAGAGGTAGGAGTGCCATACTTTATCATCTGTCTCATCATTAGGAAGAGTGAATATGGTCAAACAAGATCACCTGTCTGCTGGATACTGCTTCCTTCTAGTCTTTCATGATTGTTTCTTGTTAGTAGAAATTGTTTCATTCTTTAAAGTTATATCCCCATGACTTGGCACATAGTAGTCCATTAATAAGTGCTTCTTGATTCATTGATAGTTAGTCTGGTGCACTTGACTATTCAATTCAATTCAATTCACTACTATTCAATTCCAGGGATTATTGCTCTATAGAGGAATTATATTTGTGAGATGTTCTTTTTTGCTTCTACTTTATGATTTCAACTAGAATCCTTAGCTGATGATATTCTTTTCCCCAAAAGGAAGAGTGAGGTCTCATATCTATCTTTTTGTTAAAGAACCAGAGGCTTATATTCAAATGATTCTGAAAAGCAGAATCTTCACATATGCATTCACTGCAATAGGAGAAGACCGGTACTAGTTTGGTTCCTCCTTTCCCTCCCTTCCTTATAATGGAAGCCCAATAGTCTTTTCTTAGTTCTTATTCTTGACAGTTCTGACACTGGACTTTATTGGTCACCATTTTCTCAGACCTACACTCTGCTTTTGGGTTTTGCTGTCATTATTCTTACTCTTCCTTTTCCTGTCTCATAATTCCTTTACAGTGTCTATTAGTGAATCACTCTCAGTATTCCATCCCTTAAGGTAAACCCCAAGGATCAAAGAATAATAGATTGAAAGCTAAAAGGGAATTTTAGAGGCCATCTAGTTCAATCCTCTTATTTTAAATATGTGGAAAATGAGTTTCAGTAATATTAAATGATTTGCCTGAGGTCTTAATAGACTAAGTGAAGGTCCCCCAGCTTCAAAGTCAGCATTCCTGTTACTGTAACACTCTATGTTCCTGGATCCTCTAATCTTTTCTTTCTATACTCTCAGTTGGTAACCACCTTAACTTGCATAGATTTAATTTCTTCACTCTGTTGATGATTCCATATATATATATATATATATATATATATATATATATATATGTGTGTATATATATATATATATATATATATATATATATATATCTTCAACCATAGACTTTCTTTTGAATTCCAGTCCCATATTACCAAAGGTTTATTGGACTTTTTAAAAATTGAATATCCTACAGACATCTCAAAGTCAACATACACAACATATTTTTTTCTCTCTAGATCTACTCTTTTCAGAACTTCTCTATTATTGTTAGTCATTCAGGCAACAAGCATATATTAAATGACTGCTATGTGCCAGACACCTATGTTAAAGGTAATATCTTTCCAGGTAACCAGGATTCCAGTGTTGGTATCATTATTGACTCTGTACCTTCACTTATCCCATATTGTAAATCATTTACCAAATTCTCAACTCAGACAAACACCATACTAATTTGGGACTTTATCACTTTTTGCCTGGATTATTGCAATAGTCTTTATAATTGGTGTCTTTGTTTCCAGATTTTCCCCACTCCAAACTGTCTTCCACATCATTGCTAATGGAATTTTCCTTAAATACAGGTCTAACAATGTCATTCAATTAATTTTAATGGATATTTATTATGTCTAAGTTTCAATATGAGCTCCTCTTTTAAACTTAAACCTCAGTTATTTCTATCTTTATAGATAGCATCATCATCACAGTGAATATTTATATCATGATCACTATGTACCAGGCATGGTGCTAAGTGGTTCACAATTATTATCTCCTTTGGTCCTCACAACAATTTTGGGAGATAGATAGTATAATTATCCCCATTTTTAGGTAAGGAAACAGACAAACAAAAGAAAAGGGAATCTTCCCAGGTCACATAGCTAGTAAGTTTCTGAGCCCAGATTTAAATACAATCTAATCTTCTAAAGCTAATCTTCTTGATTCTAGACCTGGCACTATTGAACTACCTATTTTTCTTATTCACTGCAAAGTACAGTTGAATGCAGTTGAATAGGTTTGAACTTGCTGTCCCTTACACCTTATTCTATCTCTGAATTCTACTTCTTTGCATTGGTCATCTTCCATACCTGGAACACACTATTTCCTCCTGTTTGCCTATTTGAGTACATGATTCCCTTCAAGATTCAGCTCAAGTATTGCCTTCCCCATAAGGCATTTTGCTCACCATGAACAAGGTTATCTTTTGTATGTATGTATGTGTGTGTGTATATATATATATATATATATATATATATATATATATAATCCTATTTTCTCATACATTATGTAAATTCACACATGTATGTAAATTCCTGAAAGGCAGAAAATATTTTGTTTTTGTCTTTATTTTTTCCAGTACCTAGCAGAGTGCCTTACATAGTAGGCATTTAATAAATATATATTAATTGATTGATCATTAAGGTTCTGTTTTTTGGAAGACTTCTCTTTCTTCACTGGAGGATTTCTGGAAACTTACTCCTTTTTTTTGGACAAATTCATGTCAGTAAAGAGGCAGCATAGCATTATCACTTTGCCAAATGAGAAAATAATATAATGCAAATACAATAGAAGAAAAATGTCTCAAATTTCTTAATATATGGTCAATAAAACATTGAATTAAATAATCTACCAATAGTGACCCCAAAAAAAGGTACTTTAAATTCTGAAATATATAATGGTTAAATGTGATCATTTCAATGACAAGAAACAGATTTTAGAATTGGCTAGGAAAAATATAAGCATATTATTGAAATGCTATTTGGATAATAGAATTTCTTTACAGTTACAATAAATCAGACAAGGAAATGAAAGAAGTCTTCAAAACTTGAGATAGCAAAGAAGAAACACAGGATTACCCTGCATGAATCAGAAAATACTGTAAAATTCAGAAAAAACCTCAAATGTCAGAGAAATAATTGGGAAAAAAGCCAGATGAGATCTTATGAAACAATAGTAATATAAACTTGCTAAAACTATTAAATTAAAAGAGATGGCATGAGATTTTAAACTACTCATTTATTTGGACAAAGAAACAGCAGACAAAAGATAAATGTATCTATGCATGTATGCATATACACAAACCAAAGAAATGAACAATTCAAGAAAAATCAACTCAGGATGGGTTAGACAAACTGGAGCAGTTTTAATGGGAGAACCTGTGAGAACAGACTAGCATCAAATTAACATAAGCAAAATTAGTTAAAGGGATAAAGAACTGACTTGAAAGGAGACCAAAAAAGAAAAAAGAAAAATAAAGAAACCACTAATTTATATATTATAACTTTAAATGTGATTAGAATAACATTCTAATAAAATGAAAAAAAAAAGAGAGAGACGATAGATACAAAATACAGCATTTTGTTGAATTAGAAAAACTTGAGAGGAAATAACAAAATTATTATTCATTAAGTGATCAAAAAATTGAGTTTCAATCATGCAATCACACAAAATAAAAATTTTAAAAACCCACAATATTAAGAGGAACAAAGAACCATAGATAATGACACAATGACAATATTAAATGTAAAAGCACTACCTGTTATAGTTTTTTAATTTAATTTTAAGAATAATAGAATGACAAAAGGATAGTAATACAATAATTGTAGATTTTCACCATTTTTCTCTCAGACATAAAAACATTTAATGAAATAATAATAGAAAAGAAAATCACCTCCAGAACAAATTGTTAGGGTATTTTGGTCTGAAAAATATGAAATTTTCTGAATGGAAATATTAAAATATATGTTCATATGTTTAGTCCCAAATTGTACATTTTCAAAAACAGACTATGTGCTAAAACACAAATATTATGTTAATGTAAAATAATTAAAACTATTAAATACAACCTTTAAAGTGAAACCATAATGTAATTAATTTTTCATTCATTTAGGTAACATAAACAAAAGAAACAGACCTAAATTAAAGCTTAATAATAACTTCTTGGATAATGAGTGGTTTGTTTGGCATTCATGGAAATAATGAAAAACTATTTATAAACAATTAAAATTATATCCTAACATGATTGAATTAAGCTTCTAATCCCCAGGATGAATATATTAGTTCATAAAAGCTTTCCTTTTTTAGTAATAAACATAGTAGAATGAAGAGGAAGATAGCTAATTGACAAAACTATAGAAAATACATAAGATGGAGTAATTTTACATTCATATTATCAAATTCATAATATTAGATCTATTAGGGGTATTAGAAAGCAAATAGTTTCTAACAACTTGCATTTTCAGAAAACAATTGAAATAGTTTGTCTAACCTTTTATAATTTGGAACATTTTTAGGAAGAATATCTAGGTCTCCAGAATCCTAATCTTTTTTAACATATCACTTACTTTTAAGAAGAATCTTGCTTAGTCCAAGAATGAAATCTGGACTTAAGACATTGAATTCATATGTTATACTCAGTTATCAATTGTATTAAATCAAATAGAAATAGAACAATAGTCAGCATAAAGATACTGCTCAAATATACACTTTCGTTTCTGATGATAAAGGAAAACATAAACACACATGCAAAACAAATACCCCTTATGACTGAAATACTTGCAGAAATACCTTGATATACTCTTTATGACTGAAATACTTGCAGAAATACCTTGATTATCAGTGACTTGTTTCTGATGATTGAAAGAAAAAAGAGGAATGTGGGAAAATGTTTTTGGTAGACAAAATAAATGTGGAGTAACTTTTAGAAGGACAAATACATGATTCAGTCAGTCAAGAAAAGAAAAAAAAACAGTTTGCATATTAAAATAATTTTCTGTTAAATTTTAAAATAATTATGAAAAATATTTTTAAAATGTGCATTTTATGACTCCCTACTCTTTTAGACTGTGTTAAATTTAATATTATCAAAGATTGCATTGGAAATGCAACATCTTAAAATAAAATTCAGATCTGCTTAATGTTTCAAGTTACATCTGAGATATGATAAATAAAAAATCTGAGTACTGACTAAAAATGTTCAAAGTAAGTCAAGTACCTTTCTTTGGAAGAGAAGAAAATCATTATGTCTGTGGTTCTAGGACCTCTGCTGTTGGATAATTAAAGATAATATTTTGCACAGGCATTGATTTGACATCTACAGTACCCTTAGTTTGCCCCAATATCCTCTTCTTCCCTTAGCTATATTTATATTTCCATAGGATGAAGTGATAAAATAACAGTTTAGAAAGATAAATGAGTTAATTATGAGGTAAGAAGAGTAAAGGCAAAGATGAAGAGTGAAAAACACTTTTTACCAATTCCCCCTAAACTTAAATTCATTTATTAGGTGAGTTCTTATAACTTTGCAAATTCAGGGAACATAAAACTAGAAATATGATTAATGAAAAGAGACAAAAAGAATGTAAGTACATAGGAAACTAGGGGGATGGTTTGGAAATGAAATCCTGTATTTTTTGATCATGAGTCAACAAGGAATAACTTGAAGCAGGTAAGGGACTAGAAAGACAACAATAAAGTATAAAAGTAAATGGAAGAAAGAATGATATTCAATGAAAGCATTTTTTTTAAAGAATAATTTTCTCTAGACTGTCTTTCTTTCAGTCTTGATATATATAGGTAAAAAAATAGATCCTAATACATGATCTAAATAACAGACTTCAAAAACTAAAGAAAATAAACTTGAAACAGGAAAAAAATATGTTGTGGCCATGAATATTGCAAAATATCATAATCTCCTGTTTCCTTCAGAGTCAAAAAACTTAAGCAAACTTAGTTAAGCAATCATAATTTCATTTATCCTTTAAAAAGACAAACTTTATTAAACAAGCTCTATAGGTTAATAAATTTGTATTAATTTGAGAGGAAATATTTATATATCACCAAACTTACTGAGAAAACTCAGTAAACAGAAATACCATAAAACAAAGAAAAAATCTAATGTAATATAATAATGATCATCAATATTAAATAATATCAAATAGTCTCCTTGTAATCTGATAACCAACTCCCATTTTGTCCCAAGTTCAAGATGTACTATGTATCATCTGATTCTTAGGAACATCTTCCATTGGAAACTATGAAGTAGATCTCATTCTCAGGGCAAATCTGGAAGGGTGTCCTGCTAATAGAGCTATTTTTTTTTTTTTTTAGATACAAATCACTTGAAGAAATTTCTATGTAGCTTTGCTAAAATCTACCAGTAACAAGACTCAGTATAAGTGAGTAAAACCTCCTAAAGTTGCTGGATCAACAAATATCTCATGTGATATATATTAACTTAGACATTTTAGCTCTAACCCTATTAAAAACAGAGCTATAAGAACAAGATAAGAAACCACAATTCCCATAAAAGTTCAGAAAATCTGAGTTTTTACATACCACTTGCTCTTTCTATCTTTACCCAAACCTTGTATCTGATATGGACAATATCATCCTTATACTGAAGGAAGAGGGCCAGATTTGTAAATGAGCCCTCCTGTCTCTTCAAATAGCATAAGATAGGGACTTAAAGACAGGTGGGGGGGAGGTGTGGAAGGGGGAAGAAAGAGAGAGAGAAATTAAAATTATTTATAATTACTAGTGCAATTTTGCATACAAAAACCTTAATCCAGTTTGGGGAATTTATTACCACAATATACTCAAATTTGCATTTTCCATGAGACACATTTGGAAGCTTGTGTGTGTGTGTGTGTGTGTGTGTGTGTGTGCATATTTCTAGTTCTTAGATTTCTAACAGTCTATTCTTGTTACTTTCTCAAAGTTTATTATTCTATCAAATTTGAAAACATTTATATATATATATATATATATATATATATATATATATATCTTCATCTTATCTCCCCCCTCTTTCATTTTGAGTATATATTTTATCCTCATTATCTTGAAGGCATAAGATTATTTACTTTATACATAAACATATAACTGGTAGCAAGCTGATGGCAAGTAAAATAATTCATTTACTTAATTTCATAGGATATGGAATTGACCATAACTTTAGATTTAAATAGTAAGATTTTTTTTCTACTTCCATTCTATTATAATAACAGAAGGTGTTTATAGTAATCTTTGATTAATAGATTTATTATGTAATAACAAAACTTCTCTGGATCATTTACTTAGATTATAGAAATTTTCTCTAAAGGAAAAAGGGGGAAAATGCTTATAAACCAAAACTCTCTCACGAGTCTCATACAAGCAATAATAGGGGAAAATATCCTTAGCTTTATTTAATTCCACTCAAAAGTCATAATCAAAAGATACTCACACAGAAAAGTTTTACATCATTCACAGAGTAATATAACCAGGCTTGATATTAATCAGATGGGAGTTCTGGAGTTTCACATGTATAATAAACATTTGATGGTTGACTCAAATCCTCAGAAAAATTCTGGCCTGTATAAGTCTCCAGACTAACATATCTATATTGCCTATTAATCCCTAAAGCAAAATGAAATCATTGAATCTAAGGTCTATTGTAACTAAATTCATTAAAAGATAAAACTTTAATGCATGCTATTTTGATATAATCTCATAATTTTAATGTGAAAAGCAGATAATCTCAGATGAAACTCACTCTTTACTATATTATCCATTTTAAAAATGTAATGCATTAAATATGTTTTTAAACATTTTCCCCACATTCTTTTAAAAAAATAATTCATAATAAGAGCATTTACCAGATTAAATAAGAAATGAAACCATATTATTATTATACTTTCTTTTTTTATTATAGTTTTTATTTACAAGATACATGCATGGGTAATTTTTCAGCACTGACAATTACAACACCTTTTGTTCCAATTTTTTTCCCTCCTTCTTCCCACCCCTCTCCCAGATGGCAGGTAGGCAATACATGTTAAATATGATATATGTATCCATACAGTTACTTTGCTGCACAAGAAGAATCAGTCTTTGAAATAATGTACAATTAACCTGTAAAGGAAATCAAAAGTGCAGGTGGACAAAAAGAGGGATTGGGGATGCTATGTAGTGGTTCACACTCATTTCTCAGAGTTCTTTTGCTGAGTATAGCTGGTTCTATTCATTATTGAACAAATGGAGCTGATTTGCTTCATCTCATTGAAGAGAGCCACGTCCATTAGAATTGATCATCATATAGTATTATTGTTGAAGTATATAATGATCCCCTGGTCCTGCTCATTTCTCTCAGCATCAGTTCATGTAAGTCTCTGTAGGCCTTTCTGAATGTGATTTTACTTTCAGAACAAATATTAAGTCAAATCTGTATACATGATCACTAAAGGTAATATTTGAAATCTCATTTTTCACAAGGGTACTTATGTTCAAAAGTTTGTGGTGGCACTACCAACTCCCCCTCCCCTCACAATGTTTTATTTTTTTCTTTAAAATCACCTAATGAACTGTGCATATCCTTTGATTTAGTAGTGGTACACTGGGTCTGTATCCCAAGGAAATAATAAAGGAAGAATAATGGCCCATGTTTGCAAAAAAGTTTGTAGTAGCTCTTTTTGTGATGGCAAAGAATTAAAAAATGAGTAGATGCCTATCAATTGGGAAATGGCTGAATAAGTTATGGTTTGGGGAATTAATGGAATATTATTAGTCTATAAAAATGATGAGCAAGCTGATTTTGGAAAGGTCTGGAAAGATTTACATGAACTGATGCTGAGTGAAACAAACAGAACCAGAAATATATTAGATTTTGCAGTGATCAACTATGAAAGATTTGGTTCTTACATTTCAGTGATCTAAGTCAGTCTCAATAAACTTTGGATAGAAAACACTATCTGCATCAAGGGAGAGAACTATAGAGAATGAATGTAAATCAACACATGCTATGTTCTTTTATTTTTCATGTTTTTTTTTCCTTTGTTCTGATTTTTCTCACCCAAAGTGATTCATAAAGAAATGTGTATTAAAAAATTAATGGACATGTATAACTAGAAATAATAAAACAATAAAAAAATAAAATCAACCAAATGAGCCATATTGATATCTTTTTTGTTGTTAACCTTACTTAACCCATATAATTTAAGAAAATGGATAAATGTGAGTGAAGGTTTCCTTTGTGGATGCCAAATTCATTAAAATAAAATTTTGAATCAGTCCTTATACTAGTCAATTAATGGCAAACTTAGGAACTAAGAATAAAGGTGTTTTTTCGGCACCCCAAGGCATCAAGAAGTTGGAGTGCAGCCACCCAAATTCAACATCAAGATACTTTTAGAAGACAGGAATAAGACAATTTTCATATGAGGGTAACACAATCCTTTTGGGAAGGCATTTCATGAGGATGTGGAATTAGTGTCTCTTTTGCTCCTCCCAATTACAACATCATTGGGAAACTTGATTAGTCCTCAGGTGATGGGTCTGATTATTGGCTTCAGGAAACAAAATTACTCTGCAGAAGATGGGGTTATTCCTAAAGACTTTAGAATTCAATATTCTTTATCAGTGGAGTTATATCCATTATCTTATTTACACAGTCACACACCTTTATTTCTGAGGTATATCTCTTGTTTGTTGGAGCTTTTCCTTAATTTCTTTTATGTTGCTATTTCCATTTCAGTCATGTTCCTTCTCCAACTCTTTTTATCCATGAGTTTATCTGGAGCAAACAAGATTAAGTGACTTTACACAGTTAGTAAATGTCTAAAGCCAGATTTGAACTCAGGTCTTATTGATTACAAAGCCAATGCTGTATCTATAGAATCACTTAGCTGCCCCAATTCTTTTCATAGCTTTCTGTAAACTAGGCTGATTACTACTTTTTTAATATCCTTTTTTTTTCACTGATCAGCTCTTTCATGCACATTGACTCAGGTGTCACTAAGTTGTTTCCCTTGTTTCTAGAGGTTTTTATCAAAACTCATGCAAGTTAAACTTTATCATACTCACTGAGCCCTGATTATTATTGTAGCCTATACCCTATCACCCATTTGAAGCTCTCATTCAAATTAAGTCTTTGGACTCTTAAGGGACTTTTTTGTTCCTTTTCAGACTCTGATTTTTATTAAATACTATGGTGATGCATTCTGAAAGTTGTGCTCAAATTACACATCCAGAGTCTGAGTAACTAAGAGGGAACTTGGGATCACTATTGTCATGTTATGATCTAGTACTGAAAGGGCTTTGTGAGTTGATGTGATATAGCAAATCCTGGGGTTCCCTTGGCCCTTACCTGTCACTAGGTTAGTGAGGGATGGAGGATAAAGTGATGCATCAATTAAAAGAAAAGCTAGAGGGGCAGCTTGGTGGTGCAGTGGATAGAGCACCAGCTCTGAAGTCAGGAGGACCTGAGTTCAAATCTAGGCTCACATCCTTAACACTTCCTAGCTGTATGACCCTGGGCAAGTCACTTAACCCCAACTGCCTCAGCAAAAAATAACCAAAAAAAAAAAAAAATAAAAAACAAAAGAAAAACAAAAACAGAAAAAATAAAAATAAAAACTAGGAAACAGGACTTTTGTTTCTTCTTTGTTTCAGTTCAACTGTATCGCAAATAATGTTCTATGGACACTAGACTCATTGTGTGACTGTGCATTGATAGGTCATGTACTTTAACCAATTTGCTATCACTATCTTAAAAAGGAAAAAAAGAAAAGAAAAGTTCTACCTGGAACTATTGCTCATTATTTCCAATTCATATTTTATTTCCTGGGTTTTTTTAATTGCACATTACCTTCAAGGAGTGTGTGTGTGTGTGTGTGTGTGTGTGTGTGTGTGTGTGTGTTGAATACTAGATGTGGCTAAAAGAATTTGAAAGGATTTGAAATACTGGATCTCAAGAAAGAAGGGATAGATGGTAATAATGGCAAAAAGTTCTTCTGAAACTAACTAGAGAGTCATTTATACTTCACTATTTTATGAGCAGATATATGATAAGGGTTGTTTTGAAGTCAAATGTATAATGTTTTATTATAAATCCTGAAGAATTATTTATGTTCTTGTAAGAATGTAAATACTATACCATTTGAAATATACATTTTTGTATTAATATTACTTCATTGTCTCTGGTACCTCAGTATAAGATATAATCTTCCTACTTATCTCTTTTAACTGCCTATATTTTTCTTTACTTTGTCTGATTATGATTGCTACCCCTGTCTTTTTTCCCTGTAGGTGAGCTATAACAAATTCTGATCTAGAGCTTTATTTCAACTCTATGTATTTGTTTCTATGTTTCATTGATATTTCTTATAAATAACTACTCTAAAATTTGTGTAGCTTCCAACTACTTCCTTTCTTTATCTGCCCTCTCTTTTTATCACTTCCCCCTTTCTCTTGTCCTCTTCTCCTCCTACTTCCTTATGAGCAAGATAGATTTCTATACAGAAGTGGATGTGAATGTATGTACACATGTGCACACACATACACACACACACATACACACACACACACATTTAATCTTTGAACCAATTTAGACTCTAGTGTTTTTCAAAGATTGCCTCCCCAAACCATTTTTTCCTCCACTATAAAAGCTCTTTCTTGAATTCCTCTTTTATGTGAGCCGGTATTATCCATTCTTTGTCTCCCTTTTCCTTTTTTCTAATGTGTTCCTCTTTCTCACTTTTTTATATCATCCCAACTAATCAAATTACTCCTTTTTGCTCTTTTTGTGTAGAGTCCTTCTAACTGCTGCTAATATTGCCACCATCAAATCTCTATCACTATCACCATCAAATTGGACCCTAACGTTTTGTTGTCTTCCCCACTGTATAATTTGATTTAAGCCATTAGCTTAAGGTTTGGAAAGGAATATTGGAAAAGCCCAGCCATAGTGCTTCTTTTACCCCACTATTTTGGTTCTCCCCCAATATCATCCTCTTTGCAAAATTGGTTGTTATTGGATCTTGTTTTAATTTATTTGGGTGAAATGTATGCCTTTCTTTTATGTGTGTGAATCAATTACATATTAGGGTAATCAACAGGAAGTAGGGGAAAAAAAACATAACTCAGGGAAATATGACAGATTTTCACCCAAAATTATTCAATAACTTCATGGGCTCATATAAGTTATATCCTGGTTGGCATACATAATTCGCTTCTTCTCTCGAAGTATTCCATCACTCTTTTTTAGACTTCCATGCAAATGGAATCTTTTCTTATTTCCTAGATCCACCCCTATTACTCCAAAATCACTTATTTATTCAACTCTACTTGAAGTTTCTAGGACTGATATTCCTTCCTTCCTATCACCTTTAGAGGAATTATAGTTTTCTACAAATAAATTCAATAAATATTTATTAAGTAGTAAGCTAAGTGGTAAAGCTATAAATGAGACAAAGAAATATAGCCCCCATATTAAAGGAGTTTATACTTTAATGAAAGAAGACAAAATACAAAAGGAAGCTGAGAAAAGAAGAAGGAGAAGTATGATGTTTTTTGGAGGGAAAAAAAAAGGAGAGTCATTGATGGGAAATGGAGAATTACTTTTTATTCCCCATTGATTTGATTTCTAACTTTCTCAGAAATTTCCATAAAGAAGTTTCATTCAGCTCTATTATTCCATTGCATTTTAAAATGTTTTGCTTAATACTTATCAATGTATATGCCATCTTCTTCTAGTATGATATAAGCTCCTTGTCAAGAAATATATATATATATATATATATATATTTCTCTTTTCATCCTCAGTGTCTTGTATTATGCCTTTCATGTGTAGATATTTTATAGATATTTAACTGGATTGAAGCATGTAACCTATCTTATTTTAATATAATAGCTTGACACAAAAATAGGCAGCTAGGGGCTCGTTTGATAAATCATTGGGCATGAATTCAGGAAAACTTCAGTTCAAATATCATCTCACTTACTAATTTTATTTTCATGGGCAAGTCACTTAACTCTTTTAAATTTAAAAAAAATATATATTTTATTTATTTTTTTCTTTCTTTTGCTGGAGCAATTGGAGTTAAGTGACTTACCCAGGGTCACACAGCTAGGAAGTGTTAAGTGTTTGAGACTAAATTTGAACTCAGGTCCTCCTGACTTCAGGGCTGGTGCTCTATCCACTGCACTACCTACCTACCCCTGTTACTTAACTCTTTATATCATTTTCCTTAACTGTAATACAGGGGGAAATAATAGTACTTTTCAGCATTGTTGTGAAGATCATAATAAATATTATTCATAAAAATGCTTAACATAGTATCTGATATATAATCTGCATTCTATAGATATAATCATCATCTTTTTATTAATCATCATCATTATTATTATTACATCCCTAAAGTTTGGCTCCTGTTGTACTTTTTCTGGTGGCTCCTTAAGCTGCTTAAATTATCTCAAATGTCCTTTTATCACCATTTACTATTTGAAAGTTCCTATAGCTTGGAGGTTTTATCTAATCTGCCTGGTTTCCAGCCTCTATCTACTTATTACATAACTTCTATCAGCAAATGATATTTCATTTATAATTTAGATAGCTCAGTTATAATCTTTTTAAACTACCTCTAGAAAGCAATTGATGAAAGTAACAAGAAATACCTCTTAAAGAATCTATTCAAAATTATGTAGAATCAGAGTAGAGAAACCAGATTAAAAGCAATTGCTGATTGACAAAATCTGTGATTTCAGATAACTTGTGAAATTCTTGAGTGGAAAGTTTAATCTTGTACAATACATTGAGCATTCCCAAAGAATGCTCAGTACAACATACCTTGCAAAAGGTCATTTAGTTTCTGTTTAAAGACTTCTAATTAGGTTTTCATACTTAAGGTCCCAGTACTTTCAGAAGTACATCACTGCAATTTTATATGTCTCTTATTGTTAACATGTTAACCTTAAATTAAGTTTAAAATTTCCACTTTGCTTTTAAAATGAAAGTTTTAGGCTAAATATCCTAAATTCCTTCAATGTACCTTTATATGACATGGCCTTAAAGTGGTGTATTAGGCTGGTTGACAGCTTCTACATCTTCTGATTATCACTGTCCTTTTGAAATTATGGTACCCGGTATTGATACAATAATAGTAATCTGACCATTGTAGAGAACTGCATTTCTATTACCTTCTCATCCCAGAAAACTCTGCCTCTTAATGAATTCTGATATTAATATTTTTTGACACATCACACTGCTGACTGGTACAAAATTTACAATCTACTAAATCTTAAAAAATGATACACACAGAGAGACATTTTTTTTTCAGTCAAACTATTCCTTAGCCATGCTGCTTTGACTTTTTCCTTTATAAAGTTCATTTTCCTTTTTGTAGAGGTAGGACACTGGTCCACCAAAGAATGCTTTCCAGGGTTTCCCTCCTGCAAATTTCATTAATTCCTGATAGTGTCTGAAACCAAGAATTAGAACTACTTGTAACCATTCTCCAATTCCTTTTCATATGAAACCTTCTATGTGCATGACACAGAGGAACATAATATATATATATATATATATATATATATATATATATATATATATATATATATATTCTCATTACCAAACTCGGTACTTAAGGAATTATCTCTAAAAAATAACTACAATAAAAATTGTAATGATATTTAGATGAAAGAGAGGAGGCAAGGTTCTAGAGAATGCAAAGATAAATCTTAAAGTAATCCTTGTCCTGAAGCAGCTTACATTCTACTTTGTGAAGTATTGGGGAAGAATAATTTTTAAAAAGTATAAATTAATAAGGTTTTCCCTCTTAATCTGGGAAAAGAAAAAGCTCTAATGAATGAGGATCTAAGCAAGGACTTGTCTAGGAGCTATAATTTGAATGAAAACCAGATTTAAGAGATAAGGAAATAGCATTTACATTCATAAATAAGAAACTACATTGCTCAAGATTTTCTCAAAACAGTACTTAGACAATCTGAGTTACATTTTTTTTCACCTTTAAAAGAGGTCTAATCAACATTTCTGAAAGGATGCTGAGTGCAGTAAGTGATAACTGACAGAAAATATATCAATAGCTTCAACTTCCTGGTAAATCTTAGCAACAGAGTTGACATAGGAAGATTCCAATTACTTTGATTGCAACCCACTTCCTTTTATTTATTTTCTTGTTTACATTTATTTAGCTGTTTGGTTGAATTTCTTCATTAACTGTTGAATTTGACTTAAATCCTTTTTTGAACACAGGGGAACTGAAAGGCAAAGAGGTTTTAGCTTATTTTTTTCAATTCAGGCTCCTGGATCTGAAGCAGCTTCAGGCTTAGCCTTAAGATAGTCCTGCCTCAAAAGTTTGATCTAGGAAAAACCGAAGTGGGTGGAGTATAGTAGTAGAGTGAGCAATGAATGTGGCATGTGAAGAACTGGATTCAAATCCTAGGGCTGATACCTAAGAGCATGTTACCTTGAACTATCACAAGTTCTTTTAATGTCAGTATGTACAATTAATATGAGTAGACAATGTTCTGTCAGGAAAGAACTTCATAAATTTATAAAAATTCAATATATTTACATTAAATTAATGGATTTCTTTTACTTTTTCATGTTAAATAAAATATAAAAATACTTAATATTTTGATTGAGTTAAAGATTTTTGTATGCGATGTATTATTTATATACATCCATATAAATACATATATATTTTTCATAACATTTTATTTTGAGCAAGGTATTTCATGTGGTTGAAAATACTTTAAACATTATCTTCTTTTATCCTCATTACAATTCTTTTTTTTTTTTTGTTATATCAGTGGTTTTTCATTGGAATTTCTCTCATTAATAGTGATTTAGAACATTTCTCGTTTTTTAATTTTTGATTTTTTTTCAAAACATATACACAGATGATTTTTCAACATTGATTCTTGCATAGCCTTATGTTCCAAATTTTCCCCTCCTTTCCTCCACTTCCTCCCCTAGATGGCAAGCAATCCACTATATGTTATACATGTTAAAATATATGTTAAATTCAATATATGTAAACATTTATACAATTATCTTACTGAATGAGAAAAATTAGATAAAAAGGAAAGAAAATGAGTAAGAAAATAAAATGCTTGCAAACAATAATAAAAAGAGTGAGAATGCTATGTTGTGGTCCACACTCAGTTTCCACAGGACTCTCTCTGGGTATAGATGGCTCTCTTAATCACAAGATCTTTGGAACTGATCTCAATCATTGTTGGAAAGAGTCATGTCCATCAGAATTGATTGTCATATGAAATTTCTATTGTCATGTAAAATGTTCTCCTTGTTCTGCTCATTTCACTTAGCATCAGTTCATGTAAGTCTCTCCAAGACTCTCTGAAATAATCCTGTTGATTGTTTCTTAATGAACAATAATAGTTATAACATTCATATACCATAACTTATTCAGCCATTCTCCAACTGATGGGTATCCACTCAGTTTCCACTTTCTTGCTACTACACACAAAGGGCTGCCACAAAAATTTTTGTATATGTGGGCCCCTTTCCCTCATTTAAGATCTCTTTGGGATTTTGGGGGATAAAACCAAGATGAGATGAGCTCTCCTCTACCCTCAAACTATTTTTACAAAACTCAGCCTCTGAATTAGTGCTTGATTGTTAGAACCTGCAACTATTGGGAGTATAATACATTATTAACAGAAGATAGTCTCAAAATTTGCCAGAAAAGGTATGTTTTTGCTTGCAGGGCTAAACCAGGCACAGACTCAAGCAGATAGGCAATGAGAGCACGGACAGCTCATGATGAGCTGACCAGAGCAGGGCAGTGTGTGGTCTTTGCCAGCTGAAAATCTTCTGGGAGAACTCTACCACACTGTCAGCTAAGCTGCCCTTGCAGCAAGCCAGTAGACCAGCAGAGAATCTATAAACACAGGGTATAAATGCTAAATGCTAAAGTCTCTTGGGATCTGGCCAGATATCTGACTAGATATTAAAATAGGCAATGAGAAGATAAAACTATCACTTTGCAGATGATATGATAATATAGAGAATCCTAGAAAATCATTCAAAAATCTACATAAAGCAATGGCTTTAGCAAAGTTATAGGATAAAATAACCCCACACAAAGTGTGAACTTTCCACTAATGAAGAGGAAATTGGTGCAATAATTGGGAGCTATTTTGCCCAACTGTATGCCAATAAATATAATCTATGTGAAATGGATGAAGATTAAAAAAAACAAACTATAGATTACACAGATTAACAGAGGAGGAAATAAATTAAATAGTCCCATTTTAGAAAAAAGAAATTGAACAAACTATTAATCATCTTCCTAAGAAAAAATTTCCAAGGCCAGATGGATCTACCAAACGTTTAAAGAACAATTAATTCCAATATTATGCAATGTTTTTTGGAAATATAGGGAAAGAAGGAATCCTACCAAATACTTCTTATAACACAGATATGATGCTGATATCTAAACCAGATAGGGTCAAAACAAAGAAACAAATTATGGATCAATTTCCTTAATGAATACTGATGCAAAAATCTTACATAAGATAATAGCAATGAGATTATTGCAAGTTATTCTCAGGATAATATACCATGACCAAGTAAGATTTATACCAGGAATGCAGGGTTGGTTTAATTATTAGCATAATTGACTATATCAATAACCCAACTAATAGAAATTATATGATTATCTCAACAGATACAGAAAAAGCATTTGACAAAATCCAATACCCAATCTTATTAAAAACATTAGAGAGAAGAATAACAAATGGAGTTTTCCTTAAAATGATAATAGCATCTATTTAAAGCCATCAGCAACCATCAAATATAATGGGGATAAACTACAGCCATTCCCAATAAGATCAGGGGTGAAACAAAATTGTCCACTATTACCATTACTATTCAATATTGTATTAGAAATGTTTGTTTTGATAATAAAAGAAGAAAAATAAATTAAAGGAAATATAATACGTAAGAAGCAAACCAAATTATCACTCTTTGTAGATGATATGATGGTATCCTTACAGAATTCTAGAGAATTAACTAAAAAGCTACTAGAAACAATTCACAACTTTAGCAAAGTTGCAGGATACAATATAAATCCACATAAAGAATCAGCCTTTGTATACATTATTAACAAAGTCCAGTAGCAGGAGATAAAAGAGAAATACCATTTAAAATAATTGTTGATATTATAAAATATTTGGTAGCCTATCTGCAAAGGCAAAATCAGGAACTATATGAACACAATTACAAAACACTTTCTATGCAAATATAATCAGATGTAATTTCTTGGGAAAATATTCAGTGCTTATGGGTAGGCCTAGCTAATTCAATATCCAAAATAATCTAATTAATCAGTGTTATACAAATCAAACTCTCAAGAAACTACTTCATAGAGTTAGAAAAAATAATAACAAAATTCATCTGAAAAAAAAGGTCAATTTAATGAATTAATGAAATTTATGGAATTAATGAAAAATAGTGCAAATGAAGGTGGCCTAGCTGTACCAGACCTAAAACTATAAAGCAGCAGTCTTCAAAAGCATTTTGTATTGGCTAAGAAACAGAATAGTCAATCAGTGGAATTATTTAAGTTCCCAGAACAAAATAGTCAATGGTTATAGTAATCTAATGTTTGACAAACCCAAAGCCCCCAGGTTTTGTTTGTTTGTTTGTTTGTTTGTTTTTTAATAAGAACTCACTATTTAACAAAGAATTCTGGGAAAATTGGCAATTAAACTAGGAATTGACCCACACTTAACAGCTATACCATGATAAGGTTGAAATGGGTTCATGATTAAGAGATCAAAAGTGATATAAGTACATTAGAAGAACAAAGGAAAATTTACATCTCAGATCTGTGGAGAAGGTATGAATTTGTGTCCAAAGAAGGTAGCTATAAATTATTGAATGCTAAATGGATAATTTTGATTATATTAAGTTTAAAAGTTTTTGTACCAAAAAAACCAGTGTAGACAAGATTAGAAGCGATGAAGTAAATTGGGGAAAAATATTACATTCGAGATTTCTGATAAAGGCCTCGTTTCTAAAATATATGGACAATGGACTCAAATTTATAAGAATTCAAGGCATTCTCCAACTGATAAATGGCCAAAGGATATGAACAGACAATTTTCAGATGAAGAAATTAAAATCATTTCTAGTCATATGAAGACGTGCTCTAAATAATTATTGATGAGAGAAATGCAAATCAAGACAACTGTGAAGTACCAATAGACACCTCTCAGATTGGCTAACATGACAGGAAAAGAAAATTATGAATGTTGGAGGGGAGGATGTGGGAAAACTGGGACACTAAGACATTGTTGATGGAATTGTGAACTTATCCATGAATTCTAGAGACCAATATGAACTGTGCTCAAAGGGCTGTCAAACTGTACATGCCCTTTGATCCATCAGTGTTTCTACTGGGCTTGCATACCAAAGCTATCATAAAAAGGGAAAGTGACCCACATGTGCAAAACTATTTGTGGCAGCCCTCTTTGTAATGGCAAGAAACTGAAAACTGAGTAGATGCCCATCAGTTGGAGAATATCTGAATATGTTATTGTATATGAATGTTATGGAATATTATTGTTCTATAATAAATGAACAACAGGATGATGTCAGAGAGGCTTGGAAAGACTTTCATGATGTTAAGTGAAATGAGTAGAACTAGGAGGTCATTATACACTGCAAGAACAAGATTATATAATGATCAATTCTGATGGATGTGTTGTCATCAGATTTAGGCCAGTTCTAATGGTCTTGGGATGAAGAAAGCCATTTTCACCAAGAGAGAGGACTGTGGGAACTGAATGTGTACTACAAAATAGTATTTTCCTTCTTTTTTGTTGTCTTCTGCTTGCATTTTGTTTTTTCTCATTTTTTTCCCCTTTTTAATCTTGTTTTTCTTGTGCAGCATGGTATTTGTGGAAATAAGTATAGAAGAATTGCTCATGTTTAACATATTTTCGATCACTTGCTGTCTAGGAGAAGGAGTGGGAGAAAGAAAGGGGAAAAAATTAGAATACAAAGTTTTGTAAGGGTGAATGTGAAAATTATCCAAGTATATATTTTAGAAAATAGAAAGCTTTAATAAAAAAAAATAAACCCACAGAAACCATCATTTGTACAATACTGACAAATCCCAGCAGGAAGAGATAGAAAGAGAAATCTCATTTAAAATAAATGTTGACAAAATAAAATATTTGGATGTCTACCTACTAAGACAAAGCCAGTAATTATATGAACACAATTTCAAAACACTTTTCACACAAATAAAATCAGATCTAAAAAAGTTGAAAAATATCAGTTGCTCATGGATAGGCTAAACTAATATAATACAATGAAAATTCTACCTAAATCGTTCTACCTCACAACAACTTTGTCCTATAGGGGCTGTTATTATCTTCATTTTATAGTTAAAGAAAGTAAGACAAAAAAAGTTTAAGTAATCTATGGTTATATAGCCACTAAATAGTATGAGATTAAATTTAAACTCAGTACATCCTAACTCCAATTTCAACACTCTATCCACTATGCTATCTAGTTTTTCATACTATAATACTAGGCAACCTTGTTTAATATACCAAATGTTTTTACTAGTAAATGTGACTTATTCTAAGAACCACATTTGCTACTTTTTAGAATGACAAATATTCATTGGCACCAGCAATTAATAATGGAAAAAATGATTGGCTATGAATTAAGAGACTGATTTTATTCTGTTTTTATTCTGTCATCAACTATCTTTTAACTCCATTCAGATTCTCCACCTGGAAAATATAGAGATGTTCAATTTCCATCATTTCCTTCACTACAACTAACATTTTCCTATGGTCAACTTGAAGTCTTATCCTGTTGAAGAGACAGGATTAGATTGTTTTCTTTCTCCAAACATTTTCCTCCTTCTTCCTCCAAGAATATGATTTTTTTCCCTCCCTTAGTACAAGACATGTATTATAACCTTTTAATCTTAGAGGGAACAGGAATCTCCACAGTCTGATTGAGACTAAATCCAGTAGATGTTTGATTAATTTTCAGTTTCTTCTCAACAATATCTAGATTCTTTTGAGCCTTGCTATTTTAGATGCAGTAAAAAAAAAATCTGTATTGACTTTATGATTACTATTTCCTTAAGACATCTAGGCATAAAACAAGCTGGAACTTGCAAAATTACCTACAATTAAATTGTAGCTATATTGATTGTTTAGTGATAAGATAATTTCTGTCAAATCTTTATTATCTTTATTTACTTAAGCACATTCCAAAATAATTATGTATTTCTTTAGGATTAGTTTACCAATTCCAGTTTGATCCCTTATTGTTTACTGGTTAATCTATGATATAGATCTTCTCCTTGTGCTACCTGTTATTTGATATATATATATATTTATTATAAATATATATAAATAATAAACAAGTTATTAAAATAACTCTGCATGTTGATAAATATGATTGGCAGAGTACCTATTAACTAATCCTTGGACAATTTTTATGTAACAGCCCTGATGGAAGAAATTCCATTATTTTAAGCCAGACTAAATTTAATTTTTAAATGCATTACCCATAGCTCTGCCCTTGATAAAAAAAAATATTCTTCTTCTAAAACTTAGACATTAAAAATTTTATCATGACATTTAATACTCTTTATCTCCTGGCATCAGACACACCTATGGACAATGTTCTGAGAGAAAAAGAAAAAAAAATGAGATTCGGTAATGTTTACTAACAAAAATGTTTGGCTTAAACTTTGAACAAATCATCCATGAGTTATTTTCTGCTCCCAAGAGTAGATAGGGACATTAATTTGATAGGATTTTTTTTAACTTCATATCTTATTACTGAAAAAAGATTGCATATAAAACTCATAAGTTTTCCTAACAGTCATGAATCTCATGAAGTCAAAGGGATCAACAGTTCATCTAGTCCACTCTCCTACCTACATTACAATGTAAGCTCCTTTTAAACAGGGATTGTTTAATTCTGTATACTTGCATTTCCATAACTCAGTACAGCATCTAGCACATAGTAGGTTATTAAGATTGGATTTTTTTAATTGAATTGCCTAAGATTCTTCTCTCTATCATCTTTGAAAAGTGATCATTTAGGCTCCACTTGATGATATCAAAAACTAGAATATTACTTAACTCTTTTCCCAATTCTCCTAACTCTCTGTGCTTCTCCACCATGAACCCATAGCCTACTCATCTTGGGAGATCCCGTTGTCTTTTTAACTTTTCTTCTGGTTGATGAATTTCTTTTAGAAACTTCATTTTGAATCAGTGTCCAGGTTAACTCTGCTCAGACCTAAAGACTTCTTGCAGTTCTACTGCTGAATTTCCAAAATTTTCCATTATTCCATTTCATTGATATACCCTTGCCCTTACCTGATTTTTAGCCCTTCTTTATCTGTTGTATTGCTGTATTAGAATGTAAGCTCTATGATGGCAGGAATTGTTATTTTTCTTCTTTTTTATTGTATTTTTTCATACTTAGCATGATACCCAGTACATAGTAAACTTATGAATTATTAAATGCTTGTTGAGTTGACTCTAAGTCTTTTTTTTTCTTTCAGGAAAGCTCTAACTACTAGGGAATTTTATTTGATATCTAGATAACTAAAATATACTTCTTTGTAACTTCATGTTTCTTCTATTTCTGACATATAGAGAATAATGAAACTAGTTTCTTTTCCACAAATGGGATAACATGCAAAGAGTTGTATATCAGAATATTGAATTAACAGAAAATATATTGACCATTATATATTATATTGAGAAGTACTATGTGTCGATAGGAAAAACGTCAAATGACATTTGAGCTATATGACATTTGAATCATGTACTCTGTTTTCAAAACCATATGTGACTCAATAACTCACTTAATCTAGCAGTTAGTGCTATTCTGAAAGAAAAGAGATTGACTCTGAATCTACTCAACAAAAATTTAAGTGTCTAAATCAGCTATGCTCACTTCTTCATTCCTTTCCCAGTTCTATTTCTGAATTATTTCCTTACATTAATAAATTTTCCTTCTCCTTTCCTGACTAGTAGTATGTGTTAGTAGGAAAAATGTCCATTGAGTCACATGACATGGGTCCAAAGACATGTGTGGTTCTGGTTAATTCACTTAATGTTATCATAGTTTATATAGATATGTAAACTTATGTAGTTTTCTGAACTATACAATAGAAATAATATTTGCTTTCACAGATTTGTTGGGAAGGTGAAAAAGTAACAAATTGTAAAATGTGTATTTGTACATATATATACATACACAAACACATCTAAAATACTGGACTACTCTTAGTGGAGTGTTTGGCATATAACAGGTACTTAATAAGCTGACTGGAACAGTGATTTTATTAGAATACTACTATTATTACTAATAACTAGCATTTTATGGTATTTTGTTTTAAAAAGAACTTTACAAATATTATCTTATTTGATACTTATAACAAGCCCAGAACATCTGTTATTATCATCATTTACACATGAAAAAACTGGAGTTGAGAGATATTAAGTAACTTGTTCAGAGACACAGAGCAATTTAAGTAGCTGAAGCTAGATTTGAATTGAGGTCTTCCAACTCGAATACTCTATCCTTTATACCACCTAACTGGTACCTATTGAAAAAGAAAGTACATCTATCAATGCAGATATGCAACTTTTAGATTTACAGAGAGATCTGGGACAATGAGAGGTTACAAGACTTGCCCACATAATCTTCCAGCATCATACTTATTTGGATAGTTCTCTATACACTGTCATACTGTTTCTAGTGATTATACATCCACTTCTTTTATTTTTAGAATGTTGAGTCTTCTTTTATTCAATGAATTACATACCTACAAAAGCCCCTTTCTAGTTCTCAAATTCTGTGATAAGAATGATAGTTATTCCTCAACATATCTTCATCCAAATTTTACCACTTTATTTTTATTACATAAACTCTTTCTCTTTGCCTGTGTCTTATTTCTGTTTTTTTCTGTTTCTCTCTCTCTCTCTCTCTCTCTCTCTCTCTCTCTCTCTCTTTTAACTTCCTTTTTTTATATCAATTTACTTATCTCTAACTACCAGATTTGTAGTCTGATGACTCTAGTCCAAATCCTTACTCTGTTACTTACTAGCCATGTGATTTGGGTGAAATCCCTCTCTGTGTCTTTTTCTTTGTCAGTGAAATATGCTATCCAGAAGTGACTTGGGTTGCCTCAATTTAAGATGGATTTTTTTTCCAACTTTAGCAGTATTTAAGCAATGTTAAACAAGATGATCTTTTAAATCCTTTCTGTTTCTAAAAATATTCCCTTATTACTTTCTCAATTAAATCACGTTTTAGTGTGTGTGTGTGTGTGTGTGTGTGTGTGTGTACATTAAATTATCTTGTGTTTTCCCCCTCACAAAATGTGATAAAATCTTTCCTAAACTAAACATAAATCATGAAAGCAAAAGATTAATGCAGAAATTTCATTGGTACTATTTATGTCGTGGTAAAATAATAAATGTTTGTTTCCTTTTGAACTTCAGCAATCAGTTCAGAGCAAAAGACAAGATTACCCAATTTCTTGAAAAGAACTAGTGATTATACAATATTTTTCAATATTAAACAAGTTGCCAAGATATTTAAAAAAGGAGGGCCCTTAATTAGGTTGCTGTTGAAACTGTCTCCTTTGTTTCATCTTTCATCACCAAACCAAGAATTTCAATTAGAATTCTGTTTCTCACCATACTTAGCTTTGTAAATCCCCATTGTACTTCAGAAATTCATTCCAATTAACTCAGGTCAAGAGGTGATGTTGCACATTACTCTGACATAGCCAGATATTGGATTGTCTAAAATAATTCCATTTCCCTGCTAAATATGCAAGGTGATAGAACAGCTTAGAGAAAAAGGAATATGCTGATTAATAACTGGTTTTCACCACATCTTTTTAACATGTTTTGTGAAATGAAAAGATATGACTTAGGAATAAATTATATAGAATGTTACTCTAAGAATTCAGTGGCTAAATTAAAAAACAACAAATAAATATATAAGCTCTTTTAATATTCTAAAATTATTGCAGACCATTCTGTTAAACATATTGAAATATTTGGATTTGATTCTTTACAAAATCTCCAACATTCATCATTTTCTAAATATCTTTAGGTTTTCTACCAATGAAGTTCCAGTAACCACACCAATTTTTTTGTTAATTCTTCAAGATTCTCCTTATATGGCCTTAGCTCCCTTCATGTGGAAAAGAGGAATTTTATGAAAGCACATATTGTGTCTCCATTGATTGACACGTACTTATATTTTCTTCTTTTTGGAGAATGTGGATTTTTGTGATAACTACACAAAATAGTTCATAAGAGTAGGAGAATGCCTAATCTATGACTTTGTGTTTTAATAGGAGACTTTTGGGGAAACATTTATTCTTTAAGCCAAAAGATAGACTTTAGGACCATTTTCACATTACTGTGGGAATGACTGGTGTTATGATGAGATTTTATGGCCACCTTTGTATCCTATCCATTCTAGTACTATAAGACTAGACCTTTATGTAGATATCCATCCCATGTTAGTGAACTTGTGTGTAGAAGAAATTCTTTCTAAATGTTTCATAGAAAATTTCCACATGAATGGTATTTGCATTTTCCCCAATGTTAAATTTTGTATCATATAGTAAGAAACCTGAATATTATGTAATTATTGGGAGCACCAGAAAGAAAATTGAGTGGATTTTGGGAGGCATGTGATTTGAAAATAAAGCATATGGAATCAAACACTGAAAAGCAAAGCTTTTGAAGGAAATTCATTGAAAGTTTATGTTCGCTCCCTCTACTTTGTCATCTTTATTTTCAATTCTCGTGATCTTTTTTTCTCTCAGAGGTTATCAAAGACCTCTTAATTGGCAAAACCAATGATCTTAAATTGATCTTTATTCTACATCAATAGATATGCATACAGTATGATCTAATAGCAATTCATTATCTCTTTAAAACATTCCACACTTGATTCAACAATTCTTGAAATATCTTCATCCATTACTTTTCCTAACAAGGAATGCCTTACTTGAAAATATATTAATCAATATCAATTAAGCAACTAGTAGATTCCAGGAACATTTTATTTACTAGATCCACTGATTCATGATGTTTCTTAAAGTTCTGAATTATCCATTTGTATATTCTTTCACTTCTAGCACTTCAACAATCACCTACATACAAGTCAGATTGAAGAGAAAATGAACACACCTATAAGCTCACAAGTATAGTGATCTTCTGGGTAAGAGATTCCCTGCAGATCATGAGTTTCTTTGCATATATGTTTATCTCTATATATTTACATTGTTTTTCATTTTGTCCTTCTGTAACATACTATTTTCAATGAAAGACAAATAGGGTTTTTATCCTAATTTAGGATAGGACAGAGTCTGAATAAGTACAGTGTCTGAGGCATGATTTTGATCTTCTTGATAAATATGTCTAACTTCCAGTTTTGTATGCTATTAAATACAAGCATATGTAACCTGCTTTGCATGTATGCAACATATATATATATTTATCTCTATATACATACATACAATTATATATACACACACATATATATATATATGTGTGTGTGTATGTATATATATATATATATATATATATATATATATATGCATGCACACATAAAACTCAATTGGATACCAAGATGTTCAGTATGTATCCCTGAGATTATTTTTCTGTACTTTTATAGTATCCTAGCCCTTACCTTACTTAATGTATATCATATTACATTATATAAATATTATTGTTTCCATAACTTTACATAATATTAGTGTCCTAATAATCACCATATAATAGTATCTCTAAATTATATTTAATCAATTCCAAACATTCTCTACTTAGATGATATTCCAATGACACCTTAAATTTAGTGTTTAATGAGATTTATGATTTTCTACTCCAAATCTAACTTTTGTACTGTTTTGCTAATTTTCATCATGTGTACTGATTTTCCCCCACTACACATGCTCACAAAGTCATGAACTTAAAGCTAGATGGATCTTTGGAGATAATGTAATTCAAATAAATAGGACTCATGACTTATACTTCACTTACTATCAATATGAATATGAATAGTTCTCTTAATCTCAGAATATTAATAAAATTTAACAGACATATTGATTTGTTTCTATTACTAATGTCACAACTAAGGCCTAGAAGTAGCTATAGTTTAAAGCTAGCATTTGTAATATGAAGTTCAATTAGGGTCATATAAAGACAGCTGCCACATTAAAATTTAATGTTTCCAATGAACATAAAGTTACCTGTCACCAAAATATTCATTTCTATTTTCCAGACATATTTTTCATCTACTACATAATCACAAGTTGATTTAAAAATTTTAGGTATTATAGCTTAGATGACCAAAAATGAGATATTTAGATCTATTTGTGTAAGCAAAACATTAAGACCTTAACCATATTATAATGTAAATGAGAAATGTGTAACACTCCCCTCAAAATAGAATATTTTAGAGATATTATTGATTAATAGTTTTTTCTAACAATATGTGACATGTAAGATTCTGTTGCCTTTGAGTTTGATAGGAGTGATGAGAATGATATGGTTTTTTCCCCCAAACAAAACAAAACAAAAAAACAAAATAACAGCCCAGCATACAAAAAAAAAAAAAAAAAAAAAACTCAAATAAACAAAACAAAATCTTTGGAAATTACTAAGAATTTAATTTAATATTATAATTTTCCCATTTATAATTTACAAAGTGTGTCAATAGTTTACATAATACCAACAAGTTAGATGAAAACTGGAAAGAACATATATGGATATTGACATAAATATATATAAAACATAATTATTTTAGATATATTTATAATAGATAATTTTAGATAGTAGTAAAATTTATATAGAAGACATTTATATTAAATTATATCTTATATTTGTATTACAAGGTTGTTATATAGTATAATATTTCATTTTCGATTATGTTATTTAATTTATGCTATGTTAAATTATTGTATTATTTAATAATAGATAATTTAAACATTAATCAAACCTTTTAGATAGTTTTATACACACATACACATGTACATATATATATATATATATATATATATATATATATATATATATATATGAATAGCATTATTCAAAAGCACAAACCACCTATGACAAGTATTCAGGGTATCATTTGTTACACTATGATTATAGATATACTTTTATATTGACTTCTGGCTTTAAAATTTATTTATCTAATGTAGATTGATTTTACCTATTTTAATATAAAAATTGGTCTCAAAAACTTCCTAGTTGTGTAACATTGGACAAACCATTTAACTTTCTCCCCTCAATTACTCAATATATAAAATGAATTGGAAAAGAAAAGAGAAAAGCACTCCAGTGTCTTTGACAAGAAAACTCTAAACATATCAGCAGAAAGGGAAAGATCATGGAGAATCATATACAACTCATAAATTACTTAACTACACCAACAATAATACTGTCATATATGTGGTAGTAAATTAAATCTGTGTAGAAGCCACCTTTAGGCTGTTTTTTTTTTTTTCTTTTGTCTTCTCACCAATCCTTTTCCTGTACCTATCCAACTCTCCTTGTCCCTTACCATCGATTGTCTTCTAGATTAAAAAAAAAAATTATAAAACTGAAATCAGAGTTTCAAACCTTCGAAGACTGTTGATGTAGAGGCAAAAAAAAATCATAAAGAAGAGTTTCTCATTTGTCATGCTATACTAGAATTTTTGTCATGTATATTAACTTGGCAAGAGGAGCTCTGATATCCAAATGTTAACTGTTATTTCTCAGGATATTTGTAGATTCAATAAATGGCAAAATGTAGCTTTGTAATGCATCTAAAAAGACCTATATTCAGAGCATAACCTATATTTTGACATTCTACCTAAAATAGGATATCCTATTTTAGAATATATTCATGCTACACTTTGCTAACAAAAAATTAATGGGGCAAATTTCAATGCTGCCATGTTTTACCTTACCATTGACAAAGCTTAAATTTAGAGTTATTTGTTGAACTACATAGTCTCACTAGGAACTAGAGAATTATCTCTTTTTTTTAAGTTGGCAAGTCCAGTGTTAAAATTTATTTTTTTTCCCTCAGTTCTAAGGCTTAAGTTGCATCCTTTACTGAACACATAAATGTGACTAATGTTACTCAATGTTCTCTCTGTCTACATGCTGGATTTTTTTTCTTCTGCATTATTTAGTTGTGTGAGACTATGTAGTTCAACAAATAACTCTAAATTTAAGCTTTGTCAATGGTAAGGTAAAACATGGCAGCATTGAAATTTGCCTAAAATATTCAGAATGGACTGGGTGGTAAACATAAGTAAAAGGGTATTAGATAGCATCAAATATTGGGATAGAATCAATAATTTCCAATCTGAATGATGTACTCCACCATGAGATCCATTCATTAGAAGGCAATGTAATTCCTACTAAAAATAATGATTGTTTTATGATAAAAGCATAAAAAATTAATTATTAATGCTCTCACACATAAAGATTTCCATCCAAACACTAAATATTTCAAGTTTTTTTTCTTGATCTTTGTTACCCCTTCCACATATGCTGCCTTTCTGGTACAAAATGCTACAGAGAATGAAAGTGTTGTCAATTAGGTAAAAAGGGTGTTTGTATCAACCTTTTCATGTGTGGAATTTAATGACATTTTAAGGTTAAAGTAAAAGTCAAACATCGATTCACAGTGCCTCCCCTTAATGCAGTTAATGAATAGAGATCCTGACAAAAACCTTTTAATCCTATTTAAACCTTTTTCTATCAAAAGACCTTAACACACACACACACACACACACACACACACACACACACACCCCTCCTAAACATTTTTTTTTAATTTTCTGTGATAATGATTTATTTCAGAAGGAAAAAAAAATAAACTCTACACCACCTGGGCATTTTCTATTCATAAAATCTTTCAGAAATATGTATGTGTAGACACCCACAGACCATGTGTGTATGTATGTACAAGTGTATGTATATGCGCACACACTATACAGGTACAAACAGTATACATACATAAATATGTATACACATTTATACATATATGTGTATATGGAAAAGTATATGTGTGTGTGTGTATCCCTGTCCTAATGCCCATTGTTGTCAGACTTTCTTGGTAGAGACAAAGTCTCTGTCGAATATGGGGAGATGGGAGTTGTACAGAAATAGCTAGATTAAATTTTCAACCATTCTCTATAGGGGGACCTTTCAAGTGGTGCTTCCCCTTAGGGACTCTTTAAGCAAGAGTCTTCTTTGAGTGTAGCATGGAGTTGGCTTCCAGCTTTAAAAAAAAAGATGGAAGAAGCTGATTCTACTTTAGACTGCTGAAGGAAAAAGTTATGGGGAGACATGAGAAAAGTGAACAGCCTTCATCAGGTCCTTATTCCAAGGTTGCTATTTTGAAAATGTTAGAGAGTTTTCCTTCGGGTGAGATTTAGGACACTATTTCTTCTTGAACTGATTTATCATATATCCAAAGGGAGAGCTCCTTTACTCTGTAGGATCTGGTCTATATTCTCTGATGTCTAACTTTTCTGTTTTTCTATGATTTGGACAAATAGATTTCTTTGCTATTCTCTTCGTACATTCAATGTAAACTAATATTGGGGGGGTATTAAGTCTTTAATAAAGAGCTTGGGGTTCTCCTTTCTTGCAAAATAACAAAGTGATCAAAAAGTAGATAGAAAAATATTTGGTAGATGAATAATCTTTAAGGGAATAGATAGATATAATTTTGGACCTCTACTCCCTCTTTCTAATGAAAGCAGTGTATTGGTTTCTGACTCCAGCATCTTACTTCCCATTCTGAAAGGATAAAGAGCTACTTATATAGAGAGAAGAGTCTGGAAATCTCTATTTTGCTTCTCTTCAAACATTCATCTCCTTGTAACATATGAGCCCTTGACTCTACATGAGGGCCCCCCACCACTTCATTACATACACACTTCTATATACATATATGTGTGTCTGTAACTGTATACATACATATAGAGACATATACATCAACATATATATGCATATATATGTTCAGTGTCTATATGTCTATGCATAGGCATATATAAATTTATCTATATGTACATTTAAATATAGATATATCTCTGTATGTTTTTTTTTTTTTGGTCATGGAATAGCAAATAAATAGATATTTGCATGATGTTGTCACTACATTTCTAAAGGTTACATTTTTGAGATCCGGGGGAAAAATCTTTCATATTATCTAAACATGTAAGAAAGAATAATTATTATTGCTGATAACATTTATAACATCATACAATACCTAAAGAATTAATGAAGATAAACTATTAGAAAAAAATATATATATATATATAGGCAAATAGGGAGGTGAGAATTCATAGCAAAAAATTAATAAGAAATAAGTTAATGCAAGATCCCTGCTTACTATTTCACTATACTTTGTGTGCAGAGAAGAACCCGCAAGACTCTTTGAACAAAATTCAGGCCATAAAAAGCCTGGCTCCATAACATCGCATTAGAAATCTAAAAATACTTCCACAGGTAAGTTATACTGCAGCATATTTCTTAGATCTATATGTAATAGTATCTTTTTCCTGGAAAAAATATATCTGTACTGATTTCTTAATTCAACATTTGAATTCTTAGCTAATGTCTATAGAAGGAAACAATTTTTTAAGATTCCTTTTCATGAATATCACACACACACACACACACACACACTCTCTCTCTCTCTCTCACACACACACACACACACACACATATATATATATATATATATATATAATTTTGAATAAAATATTGTCTCTTTGGAGATGTGCATAAGAAAAGTGGGGTTAATCGCAGGGTTCAGAGGTTTAGATTTGACTGACAGCCACATATCTAGGATCTATTATGTATAATCTCAGTGTTCTTTGGTAGAACTGATCTATGATTTGGATGATTCAATAAGCATTTAAATACCTAATGTGTTCACACTCCAACTACAGTTTTTATTTAATATCAAAAAGATATCCAGGAGAATTGATTAAATACTTGAAATAACTACTTAATATATTTGCACATGTTATGATATTTATTATGGGCCCATCTTTTTAATAGAATATGGCAGTCTATTTGAGGAAAGCAAAGAGAAGCTTGGTAAGTAGAAGATTGAATTTCTAAAATCAAGGATAAACTGTGATAAATTTCTTGATCTACCAACTAAGCTCATTGCCCTGTTTTACCCCTTCTAGAGTACCCTTTACTGGGCAAAGTCTTTTGTGGGCACTAGGCCTTCTCCCCCACATCAACAGAAGTTCCCATCACTTTCTTTAGTTTCAGCAATTCCTAGTAAGAAAGGATTTCTCCAAGAGTTAAGCGATTTAAGAAAATCATAAATGTTCAATAAGAAAAAAAAAAAGATTATTAAAGGCTTATACTGATAGCATATTCAAAAGAAATGTCTGAACCAAACTGTCCTAGAGTGGAATCCCTTGGATTTGCAAAGGACAATTTATCTCACAGTCATCTTCCAGAGCAGTCCAGAACATGTAACTCCTCATCCAGTTACAAAAAGTCTTTTAAGTACTTAAAGCAAGAGAAGAGTCTTTTTTCCTGTGAGAATAACCCGGAGAGCAAGACATTCAAAATAAATATTAGTTTATAATTTAGTTCCTAATTGAATGCTGCTATCAGCACCTCTGTTGACAACATTTTAAAGCAATGGATCCTTTGGCTCTAATACAAAGTGAAATGAAGTTGTTCTTTCAGGATATTATGTTCTCAATATTAGCTGGAGCTTTGCATTATCAGTACAATTTCTTAGCCTAATTTGCCCTCATAATAATAGCCATACATTCAGTGATTTCTAATTATCAACATTTCCTGACCTGCATTTTATTTTCAATGTAATCTTGTGAATTCTGTTTATCTATGAATATTTATTTCACTTCACCTGTGTGTCTATGACATTTCCTCTAATATACACGAAGGTGATGATTGCTATGGACTATTTCACCTTCCTAGTACACATCTTTAAATACTAACTACCATGACTGCCTTAGAAATGATGGTTGGTGACATAGGGAAAAAATGAAACCTATATTGTGATCATTTTGTTTCAATAGCTACCTATTCTGGAGCCAACTTACAGGGAAGAAGGCATTTGCTTAGATGATGTGATTCTAAGGATCTGCTCAAAAATATGTCAGATGAAATTTTAAATATTATTAGTCATTTCGTTGTCTTAAGATGCTGCTCTTTACAAATGCAAACATAGCCATTCACAACTTCCTGAGAATGAATTCAATTAGATTTTTTACTTTCCAAATACGTTGTTGAAATTGACTGAGTTGATGAAATGAGAATTTAGATTCAACAGCAGAAGAAAAGAAGGTGTGATTTGGTAATATAAGGATATTTAAGATGAGGTATTCCAAAATATAGCATGAACACATTGGGTAAAGAACAGTGAGGTTACCTGAAAAAAGGAATAAGACAGAAAAGGAGGAAGGTGCTATAAACAAACAACAAACTTCAACTACTTTACAATTTTAATGTAAAATACCCTATCTGGAAATATCTTGGCTCTCTACTCCCCAAAATGGCAAAATTAGAGATGAATAAAAAGCTGAAAGCCATCAGTTTAAAAGTAGAACTGGATGAACATGAAGAAATTTAGTTAAAGGTACATAATTGAATGATACCTATATTTTTTGATTTCCCTAGCATCTGGAACCAGGTAGAGAGATCCATGTTATTTGTACCCCAGAGAAGGAAATTGTTTCCCCTTCACTCTTACTGGTGGGGAAAGCTGTGGTCCAGGCAAGAAATCTAGACCTGATCCTAACTTCTTGTTGAGTTAAGTTTCAGCCAAAGAGAGAAAACACCTATGAGGTACCCTAATTTACTGAGTTATACCAAAGTAACCAATCAACTATCCTCCATGAAGTCTTTCTTATGAACAGGACAGAATTATAGATGGTTGTCTTCCTTTTGCTTTTCTCCTGAATATAGCTTAGAGGAGGACAAATTTTGGCTCTTTGGGGGTTTCTTTGGAAAAGAGTGGCTGTTGTGGTATAGGAATATTATGGAATATTATTGTTTGGTAAGAAATGACCAACAGGATGATTTCATAAAGTCCTGAAGAGACTTACACAAACTGATGCTGAGTGAAATGAGCAGGACCAGGAGATCATTATATACTTCAAAAACAATACTATATGATGATCAATTCTGATGGACCTGGCCATCTTCAGCAATGAGATGAACCAAATCAGTTCTAATGGAGCAGTAATGAACTGAACCAGCTACACTCAGCAAAAGAACTCTGGGAGATGACAAAGAACTATTATATTAAATTCCCAATCCCTATATTTTTACCTGCCTGCATTTTTTGATTTCCTTCACAGGCTAATTGTATAATATTTCAGAGTCTGATTCTTTTTGTACAACAAAATAATGGTTTGGACATGTATACTTATTTTGTATTTAATTTATACTTCAATATATTTAACATGTATTGGTCATCCTGCCATCTAGGGGAGGGGGTGGGGGGAAGAAGGGGAAAAATTGGAACAAAAGGTTGGCAGTTGTCAATGCTGTAAAATTACCCATGCATATAACTTGTAAATCAGAGGGTTATTCTGAGGTTTAAGTAGAACAATATATGAACTTGATTTTTCCTACCACAAATAGGTTTAGAAGTATAAGAAATTTAAGTTTATTAATACAGAGATCCTTGGATTAAGCTGAGTGTCTCCCGCCCCTTTTCCTTCCATCCACAATCTATGGGAAGAAATGGAAAGGGAAATCATAGAATTTGAAAGAGATCCTTAGAACTATCATTGGTGTTCCAGAAAGTATCCTGAAGTTTTATTGTTCAGTGGTATCACACTCAAGTACAAATAGATCCTTGGGGAACTGTATACTTATTTAGAAAGGGACAAATTAACATTATCTATGCTATAGTGTATTTGTTGTTAGAATTTTCCTATTTTAAAACTTTCAAAAATATTTTATTGATAATTTCTATTTCTTATATAACCCATAGTATCTATGCATCTCTTTCTGTCTTCTTTCTCCTCCCCAAGAGTCATAACATAGGATGAATAGTGTGTGTGTATATGTGTGTGTATATTTATACACACACATACATAGACTATCCATGTATCTACATAGTAGAAAGAGGAAAAGAGAGAGAGATAGACAGGCAGAGACAAAGAGAAACAAAGACAGAAACAGACAGAAGGACAGAGATAGAGATAGAGACAGAGACAGACTGAAAGGGATTGACAGAGAGAGACAGGGAGATAGTGACAGAGACATAAAGAGACAGAGAGAGACAGAAAGAGAGGCAGAGAAAGAGACACCCACACAAACAGAAACAAAGATATAAAGAGAGAGAAACAGAGAGACAGATACAATCAGAGAGAGACAGAGGCAGAATGTTTTTTGTTTTTTTTCATGAATCTGGATTTTAAGTCTTTGTACGTTTACTGATAATGGTTTGTTGTATGTAGTTCTTTTGAGCATTATATTGGTTCTTTGTTCCTTTTTGTTGAATGTTTTTGCGATTTCTGATATCATGATGGCAATTCCTAACTTTTTTTTGCTCTTCACATGATGCATAGTAATTTTTTTTCCATCCTCTTACTTTGGTTTTGTATTTCTATTTTTAAATGTGTTTCTACTAAGCAAAATATTATAGGATTTTCTTTTCTTATCCAGTCAGTAATTTTATTTTTTAAAATCTTATTGGATTTAATCCATTCACAATTAAAGTTTATAAGAGGAAAGGTTATATTATCTGCCTTCTGTCTCCAAAGGATTTTGCTGTTGTTATTGTTGTTTTTTATTTCTTTTCTGCTATAAGCACAGTATTAAGGTCCTTCCATTATTTTAATTTACTCTCTTTTTAAGGTGATCTTTTTCCCACTCTCTCTCTTCTGTACATCTATGATTCCCTTTCTTAATTTCTTACCCTTTTTTACTTTGAATATTATTTTTTCCTCCTTCCTACTTTTATGTGGCTATATTTCTTTTCCCTCTTTTTCCTCTTAGTAAACCATGTGGACTCCTTTTTTTTTTCTCTTTTCCTTTCCTTTAAATAATCTTGCTAATAACTTTTTTTTCAAATTTCATTTTTGCATTCCTTTAAAAATGACTTTTTAGCTCTCATCAGTATCCATTTAATGTTTACTCTAGACCCTTACCTTCAGATTTGTTATACCAGTAATCATCCAGTTTCTTTTTTCTCTGTCTTCTTTACACAATCAAGCTTCAAAGGTATCCCTTCTTGTCTTTGTCTTCTAGATATGCATCCTAGTCTTCTGTCAGGTTTTCTCTCACTGCTTTATAGAGCTTACATATCCCATTTTTTGATGTTGCCTCACTCTAAAAACTATGCTAATTATTGTACTTAACAGAAGACTTTGCTCAATGGTAGAGTCTCCTCCTCTTCTCTTCCACTGATCTACATCTTCCATTGTTGATTTTCTTTTTTTACATTTATCTGTAAATTTCCTCCCTGGGCCCATGCTCTCCCACTCCTCCAGATGGCAGTTATCTCTATGGGCCCCAACCTCTGCCCATCCCAAGAGAACTAGACTTGTAAGGTATCAAATTCTTCAGATCTCATCCATTATAAGGTCTTCATCTTTCTTTATCCTTAAGAACATTCATGTTCTCACCCACAAAATAAGGCCTTTGTCCTAATCCCTATCTTTTTAATTTTCTCCTCTTCCTTTTCAATCTCTCCCCAGCAGATGAGACCACATAGGTCATCTTTCCTTTATTTCTACACCTTAATTTCTCACTGACCCATTACTCCCTCTTCTCTCAGACCCTGATTTCCTCTGCCACCTTTTTTTATGTACCTTTTCATGTTCTAATATAGTTCCACAAAAGCAGCATTTACCTTCACACTAGTTGTTACTTTCTTGTCTGCCTCTTTACTATTACCATTACCAAATTTCCAGCTGCATCTATGTCTCCTTCTATACTCGGAAAGAAATTATTTTACTATCTCCATCTGGATTTGTTCTTTTTATACTTCTTTTGTTTGGAGTTCAAGAAGCCTCAAACAAACAAAAACAACAAGGATAACAAAAAACTCTCCAGTTCTGGTTTTCTCTCCAAAAATGTATTTCAAATTCTTTACTATTGGACATCTATCATTTATCCCATATGTTTAAACTCAGATTTGCTGGATATGTAGTCCTAGCCTATATCCTAAGCTCCAGTGCTCTTTAAAACACATCAATACATTTCCCCTTCCTTTTCTAGTGAGTGCAGAACACTATTTCATTGTGCAATGCAGACTTGTGTATGTGAAAGTCTCTTTTGTGACAGTTGTTCAGAATTTATTTTTTCTGAATTGAAGTGGGGTTTTTTTTTTGGGGGGGAGGAAAGGTAATGATGCAATGGAATCTGTGAATTCTTTCAAATGGGATTTCATTTTCTACTTTCTTCAATTCTGAGCTGTTCCCTATTATTTCCTTCATGGTGGTGTTAAGGTTTTTTGTTCTGTCCTGTTTTTCTGGGATAACTATTATATCTTTTTCCCATTTCTGAATACCACCCTAGGAACTATATTTTGGAGAAAGATCCATGTTGGAGAACTTTTATTCTACTAGCTCTGATTTGCCACTATTGCCTCACTTACCATCTCATAGTGGAACTTTCCTAATCCTTTGGTATCTTATCAACCTAAGATATCCATTTACTTCTCCCATCTTTTTATCCAAAAAAAACATTCTTTAGCGTGATAGCCCTTCTTTCCCAAGTGGTCAGTTTTTTTTCTAAGACCTCCATTTTGGGAAATAGGTCACACTAGTCAACCTTTATTCTCCTCCCGGTTCTGCTTCCTATTTTGCAGATTTGGATACTACATTACTCTTCAGGTACCTCCTTCTCTCTCCTTTAATGTGTTGTCTTGTTGTTATAATGTAAGCTTCTTGAGGGTGGTAACATTTTTTTTCTTTTCTTATATTTAGGACTTAGCATAGTACATGGCATATAGCTAGCACTTAAGAAATGCATGTTGCTTTGTCTCATGTTTGTAACCTGCAAAATACTCTTCTGCTCAAAAGAAAAAAAAAGATAATTTAACCTAATGAAGTAATATCTTGACTTCTTTTAAAAAATCACATTTTTTCAAAGAATTGCAGAATTCTTAATATCAGAAAAATGTATCTATAACGTTTAATAGGGTTTAGTTAATAATGCCAAAATGTCCATGTTCTTCATAGTTTGGTATCAAATTAATTTTCCAGGGAAATTTTTGCACTATTCCCCTTAATACACTAGATTTCAATCAAACTGTACCTTTCTCTTCCTCCTTTTCTGCTCCTAGGACACTGGCCTGATTAGACAAATATTTTGTTTCTCTTACCTCAGAATCAAGACTCCATCCCACTTCTTACCTTTTCACTATCATAAAACTACATATGCATTCTAGCCTTTTATCTGTTGGAGTTTTTTTCCCTCTTCAGTTAGAACATAAACTCCTTGCAGACAGGAGATGTCTCAATTACTGAATTATGTTTGTATTCCGACATTCACTCAGAGAACAAAGTTCTTAAAAATATTCCTTCTATTATTTGTATTGCGAGAAATATGTCCTTTATGGAGGAACATTCTATTTCTCTATTTTTTCCTCTTGAAAAACATTTCTTTCCTGGCCCAGACAAAGTTAGTTGCAATATGCTTTTTAAAGCCTTCCCTAATCTGTTCCTTTATTATGCTGTGTATATCTTCCATTCCTTAAGTTGAAAATAATTTTACTCACCTTCTAAAGTCTTATAACATTTTATCTGGACCTCATTTTGCCCTTAGATTCTATATTGTGCCACATTCCTATTTGTTTACATGCCGTGGTATCCTATTAGGATATTAACTCTTTGAAAGCAGGGACTATTGCATTTCCATTGTTTGCCCAGCATGATTCCTTGTACATAGTAAGTGCTTAATAAATGTTTATTGAATTGAATGTTGCATCTGCTTTTTATCCAGTAACAGCCCTAAGATGAAATGCTTCATTTTTCTTTAATACTTGGAATATTCTATGTGACACTGGGTATATTTAAATCTCCCTTTTATAAAGAATCTTTAATAATTTAGTTTGCAGATGTCTGATGCTTTAGTTGTGTTTGTTCTCTCATATTTCTAAGTCAATTTTGCTTCCAGTTTAAATAAGTTTTGTGCTTCAAAATTATTTGCTTTTATTTCACTGAGTGTTAATGCTTTTATTTTCAAATCATTAATCTTTTATTCTGGTATACAGCCATATTTCTTGAAAGCATGAAAAATTCTGGAATTATATGGTGGCATTTTGGAATGGCATAAAGGAATTCAGCTGTGTAGGAGAGTTTGGAGTTTTTATATCTCTTTTTCCTTCTCCCAAAATAAGCAGTTCCCTGAGTACAGATATTTTTCTCCTTTTCCAATCAACTACTCCCACTCTATCAGAGACTGTTTTACTGTTTTCATGAGTCAATTATGGCAAAATAGATCAATATGGAGCTTTTAAATTTTTTCAGTTTATAAAAAGGGAAAAGAAGACACGAGAAAAGTATCAATTTGTTGTATTGACCTTGGAAGAATAATCACAGAGAGGGTTAGTCAACTTGGTAATGGCTAACAAAACCTTTAACTTAGTCTAAAATTGGCCCAATCTAACATGCTCAACTATTTTTTTAGTTCAGCAGATACTCAGAAACCAAAATACCCAATAAAAAAACCACTTCAATAATTAATCAATTAAAAGTCCATAGTCCAATAATAAAAGTGATGCAAAATAATCTCATTCTATATAATCTCATTCTATTCAAGCAAGAACTCAAGAAATTAATCTGAATTCAGATCTTAGAAAAAGAGATATGACAAAATTGTTGTATTGTCCAGTTAATAGATTTATACGTGCCAAGATGTAACAAGAACTGTGATAAGCACTGAAAATAGAAAAGTAGGGAGCAGATAGTGTGAAAAAATGATAGCATTAAAATAAATATTTACAAATAAGCTAAATAGAGGATAAATTGGAAATAATGAACAAAGGAAGAGCACTGTTAAAGGCAGACTGGGAAAGGTTCTTACAGAAGAGAGGACTAACTGGAACTTGAAGGAATCCAAATAATTTTTTAAAGTCTTACTGATCTTTCCACAACTTTCTAAATCAGGAAGTTGAAGAGTAAGTGATGATATAAATTGGTAAAGAGATTCAGTTATCCATTCCACATCTTCGAGGGTAGGGGGAGGCATGCTATGATTTGGAAAATTCAAATAAACATTTCTTGTCTTCCCTTCATTTCAGAGAAGATCTGAATGTTTTCATTTTTTTTTCAAATTCCCCCAATTTGCAGATTTGGATACCACATCACTGTTCAGTGGGGTCTTAACCACCCTGAAATATAACTTATTGTAAAATTTATCTTGATATTATACAATACTATACATGTATTTTAATTTTTTTGTCATCTGCTGACCTTTGCATGTCATCTAAAGCTTCCACAAGACTCCCTAAATATTCCCATTTAAGGTTTTTTTTTTTTTTTGCCAACTAGTGATATGTTGAAACTTCTATGGGGAAAGTTGTGATGTAGAAGAGATCACTATAGTTCAAACTACCAGCTTTGTAGAGTAGCACAAAAGTTCAAATAGCCCAAGGAATGTATCCCAAATCTTACACATCTTATCCTCTGCTGACAACCCAATTTTTTTTTTCCTCTCAGTGAACTTTAAGTCTTAAAATAATTAAAAAAAAAACATAAGCCTTGGCTGGAGGTTTTTAATATAAATCAAACAAACAAAAACAAACATACAGAAAACAAACAAAATCCCACAGACATAAAACTATATGAACAATTATTTTAAAAGAGTAAAGGTTATATGTCATGACAGACATAAGTAATCCTTGACAGAGGAGGCAGAAGGAAAGAAGAAGGTTGGTGGAACATGAGCTTGTGAATGCTGAGCTAAAGTGGACTAAGCTAATTTATGTATATATATTATATCTGTCATCAGTATGATGAACTTTTAAGAGGTGAGCAGTTATGAGATTTGAACTACAATATCACCAGAAATTAAGCCTCTCAAAACTTTGAAGGAGAGTAGGGTGATTGGGCCCATAAGAGACTAGTCATTGTACTTCTCGCCTGAGCAAGATGAGGAGATGAAGTCTCAAAAGAAATAAATGAATAAATTTAAAGTTAAAGATATTGAGCAAGTGATATTAAGCATAATTTATATAAATCTTGGACAAAACAATTGTGTTGGCCAGAAGCAGAATGAGGAATACAAACTCCACCAAATGTATATCGTGTTTAATATTATTACTGGGCCATGCCACAGGTATAAAGTAAAGCAAATGAGAGGGTATAAACTTCTTGCATGCAATCTTTCCCAAGGCCCAAGCTGAAATCAACCAAAACCCCTCCTACTAATCTCAACCCTCATTCTCCAACAATCTTGCCTAGAAGAAATTGTCTTAACACCTGAGCAAATAATGATCTCTTTTAATGTTTTCTCAATTTTAAAATTGGAATAATAAGAGAATCTTCCTCATAAGTTTATCGTCAAGATCAAATGAATTACAATGTATAAAATGCTTTTATATGTCTAAAAGTATTCTGTATGGGCTACTAATTTTTTTTTTTATTTTTAACAGATAAAAACCTCAAAGCCATGGGTGCCCCACACAAAAGATGGTTTTTAAAAGAATCATAGAAGGTCTTTTATTGTTATTCTGTCATTTTGGTTGTCTCTGACTCTCCATGACCCATTTGGGTTTTCTTGGCAAAGAGTGCTTTGTTGGTTAAGAACCCATCCCAGAACTATTTTGCATTAAAATAGGTACACTGATGAAATAAAAGAGAGTCATGAAGGGAAAAGGATGTGTTCTACAAGGGCCTTGATAGTAGTTGTCATGGTAATAACATGAGCTACAGAGTTATATCGTATCTCGAATAATTATTGACTAGAATGAAGATAAACCCTTTATCCTCTGATGATAGCAAAAGACCAATAAACTCAATATATCATTTAGAGATGAATAAAGAACAGTGTAGGAGAATACCATACTGATCCTTCAAAGTAGATATTCTGACTGGCATAAAGAGCATCATCAGAAAAAGATGGCAGAATCATTTGTGGTTAAAAAGATTGATGAGTCCAAAAAACCACTATACCCATATCTGAACTGTGACTGCCCACTCTTCTGTCTCTATTCTTGTCAAGGAACCAACCTTGTTATTCAGCTTGAAAGGGGACATACAATGTTTTTATGGGTATTAATATACTCCACAAACAACTGGTTGTTAGGGAAAGCATTAGCAAAATTCTTTCATTGATCATGAACCCAAAGTAAGAGCATCTCTTTTCTCTAGGACCCAAACTCCTCTATCAAATCATAGACACTCTCTGGAAATAAGCATGAATAAAGTTATTTTCTCTATCTCTCAGGCTCTCATGTAGTGATCCAATTCTCAGGTTAACACACTGGGAAGACTTATTGAATTCCTTTTTTCTTAAAACATTCCCAAGTTTATAGATTAGTAGTAACTAAAATCACATAATAAAATACACACACACATATATATAATTTACATTCATAATTTCACATATATACACACATGTATATATGTAATATGCAGAATCAAGTAAAGCAAAAGTAAAACAACATTCTTCAAGATATAATTCTTCATACTCAAGACCTTAGTGAACTAAAAAAGGTGATAAAATATTATTACTGAGACTAGAGGTCTCAAAATCTAGTAATTTTTGACCACATCATACCTTGTTTATGAAAGACACCTGGGTGGGGAGGACAAGGATTATCTTGAATATACCATTTCCATACCTTGTTTATGAAAGACACCTGGGGGGACAGAACAAGGATTATCTTGGATATACCATTTCCATTTCATAGCAGAAATATCCTGAGTTCTACCTATCTTTCTTCAACCAATGTTCAATGGGTAATTCTAGACAAAGGAATATAATATGAGTCTTTTGATCCTTTAACTAATATCAAGGGCCAAATAACATGAACACATTCTTCCCCCCAAAAGCTATATTAAGTCTAAGCCTCAGAAAGATTATGGATTTAGAAAGGCAATAGTCATATGATTTGTCCCTGCTTTGGTGCCTTTCAACAGCTCAATTAACCAGGCTTTATGGACAGAGATTTCTAATAGCTTCTTCAAGATTCCAAGGAAATGGACTGATGAACAGAGAGACTACTTTACTAAAAGTTATAAAGGCTATAGCTTCTTCTAGTTCCTACTCAAAAAAGGGGGTATTATTAATAATTCAACAAATAGGATTGTAACCAGTGCCCAGATGTAGAATTTGGATTCTCCAAAATTCAGATTCCAGTAAGTTTCTATTTTCTATTTAGTGTATAGTTCATTAGAGACTGCATTTTGAATCATCATATAGTACCAGTTCTCCCCTGTCCAATGTATCACTAAACCTTAAATGGACAATTGAACCCTGACTTTTGTCTGAGTTAATCACTCAATCCTTATCTCTTTTTAAAATTGAATTAAATTTTTGTAATATTTTAAATTCCAAACTTCCTCCCTCCTTCCACACCCTGCACTAGAGGAGGTCATTCTCTCCCTTTATCTCTCTTTCTCTCTTTCTTCTTTCTCTCTGTCTCTGTCTCTCTTTGTGTATGTGTGTGTGTGTATGTGTTTGCATTTGTCTCTGTCTCACACACACACAAAACATATTATATGTATTTGTATTTATCATTCATTCTCTGGAGATGGTGAGCACATTTTATCAAAGGTCTTTTGTATTTGACTTGAATATTTATAATATTTAGAATAGTATAATCATTTACAGTTATTCTTTCAACAATATTTCTCCTACTGTATCCAATGTTCTTTTGGCTCTGCTCATTTCACTTTTCATATTTTTATGCAAGTATTCTCATGGTTTTTTTCTTCTTAAAGTGAACTTGCTTATTTTTTTCAGCAGTAATATCCCATCACAATTATATATATATATATATGTGTGTGTGTGTGTGTGTGTGTGTGTGTGTGTATATATATGAGCATGCCTTCAATTTATAGTTCTGTTTCAAAACAAAGAGAATTGCTATAAATATTTTAAACCATGTGTGTACATATACATATATACATTATTTTCCTTTTTCCTTGATCATTTTTGGAACACATACCTAAAAGTGGCATTCCTGGGTCAAAAAATATTAAGACTTTTCTATCTCTTTGGTCATAATTCTAGATTGCTCTCCAAAATCTTTGGCTCTGTCTACTAATATAGTCTTACTGTCTCAATGTTTTCACATCTACTCCAATATTTGTCATTTCCCTCTTCTGTCATGTTAGCCAAACTAATAGGTGTGATATATCTCAAAACTGTTTTACTCTATAATTCTCTAATCAATAATGATTCAGTGAATTTTTATATGAGTATAGCCTTGATTTCTTCATCCCAAAACTGCTTATTCATGTCCTTTGCCCATTTATTAATTGAGAAATGTCATATTCTTATAAATTTGACAATATTTATATATTTGAGATATGAGACCTTTATCTAAGAAACTATCTATATGAACCATTCTAAGATTAAAAGCACTATAGTCTCATCTATTCCCATCAAATGAGCCTTACATTACAGCCCAGTAAGCATTATATTGTCAATAAAATGATGAACATTAATCTGCAAAGGAAGTATGAACTCTTTCAGATATGTTTACCAAAAATGATAATAGAGTTCCTATAAATCTAAGAAATAGATGAAAATATGCTGAACTCATCACAGATATCAATAATCCTATATTACTCATTTGGGGCCTGGGCTATTTAGTCAGGATCAGATGAGATATGGATTCAGTAATAAGCATAAAGACACCATTCAATTTCTGATATTCAGCTATTAACTTACAAGTACCATCTGCTCTTTCCTCTGGTCACACAAGGTCATTCAACACATACACACATATACACGTGTGCATGTGCACATGGGGTTGGAGTGAAAGGAGAATAGTATTTAATATTAACTACCCACATGTATAGGATACTCCAAGAGCTTTCATTTAATCCTATCTACAATAACTATCATAGAAGGTATTCTAAATGGCTAAACAAGTTTATAGTGATTCCCAAGATCTCATAATATGAATGTACTTATTACTGGACTTCTGATGAGCCACTGTGGATTGGAACTAAAAACCCCTGCATGATTGAATGTACTCATTTCCTTAGTGATTTGAGATCAAAAATGTCCAAAAGAAAATGGGACAATTATCTGAAGCTTTTACGGGGCCCCTGATATAATTGTAAACCGATTTTCTGTATCTAGTAATCTCCTATGTTTGAAGCTCCCAATTTCCAAGACTTAATAACTGCCAAATGACCTCTTGCTACCACCACCACACAAGGTCCCACATTTAAGACTGCAAGATGTGGGAGAACGTTGGCCCTCATTCTATGTGTATTAATTTCAACAATTCCTCAAATATTGTGTTCAATAGTTCTTCAAACCACTGTTAACTGGAAACAATTAGGCAAGAAGGAACTTTCAGAGATATCTTAAATTTTACTGAGGCAGAAGGACCTTAATTACTCTGGTCCCTGATGTCCTGATAGAATTTTATTAATAACACTATTACTCATTAGGTCTAATACTCATCTAACCTGTTAGGTTTCAAAAATCATATTCAAAGTTCTTTAGAATAGAATAAATCTTTGTTTTTTTGTGAACTGCACATGGAGTTAGGCATAATGCTTTTTTTCTACTATTATACACCTATCTCTGGAAATTCACTGCTTTATTGAACAGCTCTTTGAAATTTTCTAATTTTCCACTCAAATGTGATCATTTGCTCTGCTAAGATTTGTATGTTGTGAGAAAGTTTGATGCCATTGAGGAGGATGTCTACTCAAAGGGCATGATGTAGTATCCAAATTAGGATGATCAGAAGGGAGAGGATGTGGAGAGGATGAATAAATTCAATTCAATAAAGTCACCTTCAAATATTTCACCAGCTTCTTCACTGTCCTCAATTAAGGACTTGGCTATAGAGGGAACTCATTTGTATGGGGTTCAGTCTACAGAATTTTCCACTCTATTCAAATGAAATGGGATAAAGCATAGTCACCATCTGGGGCCTCCAATTGATTGAGCTCATTTTTCAATAGCAAAACATTATTAAGTTCCTTGTGGATGCTAATACTTTAAATCATCCCACTTCTACTCCTTTAGACCACAGTCGTATTAGCCACATTTCTAAGTTTTCTTTCACTTGTTTAAATTTCTCTTCCAAATTCTCTAATTTGTTAATGTTAAAATCTTGACTACTCCCAACACACTCGTGCTAGAAAACATTATTTATGATATATTATGGGCATCAGGGATAATAATAGGATAACCCTGATGATTTTTCACCACCTGCTGTGATTTCAAATAATGATTTTTATCATGATTATCCTATTTTATGCTTCTTAATTCACTAGGTTTAAAGGCATTATTCAAAAAAACCTTTAAGTCATTAAGCACATTTTTTTCACTTTTATTAGTCCTTGCTTCCATTAACATTGACCTTTTCATCTTGGCAATAAATAAATTAATTAGTCCATTTTGTGTCTTCAGAAAATAGCAAGATAAATAAATGACATTCTTTCCTTCCAATTTATTTAATCTTTAAAGAGAATGTATATTCTTTTCCCATCTAAATTATTTTTCATAGATGGCAGTAGACACTAAAAAAGTGCTACTGTTATTTCCAGTTTCCTCTAATATACATTCTACTAATCCCACTGAAATAATAGGAACCTTCTTGCAATTCCAAATAGAAGTTCTCTAAATATCCTGCTCAAATCATTTCCCATTGCAGGGAAAACAAAACAAGACAAACAATCAAGCATGTAAATAGCCAACTCATTATCAAGGGAATTCTTTCTTTTTCCAATTTCTTTTCTCCATTCATCATATATAAATTTAACCATAAAACCATTTGGGGAAAAAAAGAAAGACAGAGACAGAAACTTCTATACACAGTGCAAAATATCATGGACTATGCTTAAATTTGGCTTAGTGTTTTTAATATAAGAGGCTTTGATGAACCATAAAATCCAATCAAAATGACAAACATCAAAAATCCAATTTAAAAAAAATTAAAGTATACAAAATGTATCTTTCCTTCTGCATTTGCCAAATCAGAAACTTAAGAAAAGACTTATAAGTAATTGAAGACTATGAAAAAAAGAAATGATTCTTACAGATTTTTCTCTTCCATCTTTCTCCAGATGATTCTTTTATAGTTTAAGCTTCCAGTTGTTTAAGACAGCAGATAGAAGTGAGCCAAGGGTAATCTCAACAGGTGCAGTAGCCTTGGAAGCCCTTCTAAGCTGTTGCACCAATAGGAATCTTCTTTTTAAATGTCACTATGTCTCAACAGCTTTCCTTTAAAATGTCTATGAGGATAGGAATTCCTTGGTAGTGACAGATGGAAAGTAGTTAATTTGAGGTGATATGACAAGGAAGGGTAGTCCTTCCTTGTAGTGCTACAGGGAAGTATTTATGGCACGTTATGGGTTAGACTAAGCTTTGGATCCTAGTGGATGGAAGCACAAGAAATTAAAGGAAGCAGTGGAAAAAAAAAACAAGAAATACAAAACAACAATAATAACAACAATAAAAAGAACCTTGCTTTTTAAAATTTTGCCAGGGATCAAAGAGAAGAAGAGCATATCAAGAAATGGAAGAAGATACTATTTCTTTTTTTCTATTCTATATACCTTTTCCTTTTTGAATTTTAAACTCATACTTCTCCTCTAAATAATACAATTCAGCTGCACTTCAAGTCATATTAATATGTGACTCAAACTAATATTTACTAGATTTCTGTGGGCAATTGCATTCTGGGTTTCAAATCACTCACATATATAACTAATTTTAGAACATATCCTATTTCAAATACAATGAATATTTATCAAAGGACTATTATCTGCAAGATCTAAGACCTGGTCTCCAATGACAAAAATAATTATGATATTCCTAACTTCTAGCAGTTTACAGTCTTTTAAATTGAAATAATATTTATAACAAGCACTGGTTTGAATCATCTCATTGTTGAAGAGAGCCACATCCATGAGAGTTGATCATCATATAATCTTGTTGTTGTTGCTGTGTATAAAGATCTCCTGGTTCTGCTCATTTCACTTAGCATCAATTCATATAAGTCTCAAATGGACCCCATTTAAAGAAAAAAAAGTTTTAAATACAAAAGGTAAATTGAAGTGAAATGTATAAAATTATGAAGGAAAATGGGGAAGGAGGGAGGAAGTAAAAAAAGGAAGAAAGGAGGAGAAAAAGGAGAAAGAGGAGAGAGAGGGAGAGAGGAAGTATGAGAGAAAGAAGGAGAAGGAAAAGAAGGTAGTTGCATGGCTATATTTGGGTATGAAATGTGTTATAAGACAGTGGAGGTAGTGATACCAGCTAGAATTCTTTTGGGGCTAATACCAGTTTCAAAGAAGAGAAGCAAAGATACAAGAGAAGTATTGAAATGGTGAAATCCAAAAGACTTGGCAAATGGATATAGGATGATGGAGATAAGACTAAGGTTTTGAGTATGTGCAACTAGGCAGATTAGGCTCTGGGCTACTTGAGAAAAGGAGTGTCTTATTTTTCTTTGCATGCCTAGCATCTAGCACAGATCATGAAATTTAATAGGGACTTAATAAATATTTATTGATAGACTGGTGCTATTAATAGAAATAGGTAACTTAGGAAGGAAAGTTTATGGGGAAGATTATGGCTTCAATATGAGATAAATTGAGCTTGAGGTTTTATTTGTCATCCAAGTGGAATTGTTCAGAAGGCAATTGGAAATGTAGGATTATGGATAAAGAGGAGATCAGGGTCATCAAATAGATTTAGAATCAATCTTCATAGAAAGGATAACATCAGTGGATGAGGTCACTGAGGGAAAATTGGAGAGTCAGAAAAGAATAATACTGGGGAAAGAGTCTTTATGGATACTCACACTTAAGGGATAAGATGAGAATAATGAGCCACTGAAGGGGATAATCAAGAATATAAGAGAACTAAAACCCAAGGAAGGAAATTATATAAAAACTTCCTTTCTTAAGAGACTCTTCAACATTGTTAAATACTGAAAAAAAAATTCATGAAATATGAAGGCTGAGAATGTCATCAAGTCTAGCAATTAATGAGCCACTGGTAAGCATGAGGAGAGAACTTCATGTTCTCAGAGAAAAGAAAGTGATTCAAAATCAAGATTGAGAAACATTAAGGAGAGAAGGAATGGACACAAAAAAATTGGGGCAATCTTTTTAGGAGTTTAATGTTGGCAGAAAAGAGTATACTATAGCTGGATGGAGATAGCAGGGCCTAGAGTTTTGTTTGTTTTTGTTTTGATTTTGGATGAAAGCCAGTAAAAAGAGAAAGATAGAAATGCCTGTATAGTAAGGTATGAATAAGATCAATAGCTCAGAGAATTTTCCTTAGAAAAGATGATGGCCCCCCTTATGCTCTGATATTAGAGCAAAACCCAAAAAACCAACACACACACACACACACCCCTTAGCAAATAGTTGTGGAAAAGAAGAATTTAGACAGATGACTATTATATTTTAAGTGAAATAAAAAGCAGGCCAATATTTTAACTTTGGATTTTGTTGACAGCTATTCAGTATTTAATAATCATTGAATATTGCCTGGGGTACTGAGAAAATAATTGACTTGTTCAGGGTTATATAGCCAACATGTATGAGAGTTGGCACTTGAACCCAGATCTTTCTATTTTCAAGGGCAGTGCTCTATCTACTCTGAAATGCTGTCTCAATGCACACCAGTTATTGAAAAAAGAAAAAAAAAACAACTGGAGTTTAGCCCAATGAGAATGAACTAGTGAGAGGGAGATATCATAAGGAACCAGAGATAGCCAGTAACCACGGCTCAATTGATTCAGTGATGAGAAACTATAATGAACCTAGTCAGTATGATTTCATGTCACCTTCCAGCAATGTGCAGTAACTTAAGAATATGACCAGAGTAGGTAGATGATAGTGATAACTCTGAATTGAGGTTTAACAAAGCATGAACAGAAGGACAAAGGGACAAGAGCTAAGGACAGTGCCTTGTTAAACTGGTTAACTGCAGGTTCAAAGATTGTAAAGGAAAGGAAATGAAGCTAGAGAAAGGTTAATGAACTGGAAGAATAATTATGAGTTGTATAAGATTCTCCAAGGCACAAATCCTCATACTAACCCTTTCTAGCTATATTGTAAAGAATACTAAATGAATTCTGAAAATAGCATTTCTAGTCCTGATTCCATCACTTACTAAATATGGGAATGTGGACAAATAATTTAACCTCTCTCAGCATCAGTTTGCTCATTTATATTAAGAAAGCCACTCCCTTGTAGAATTACCAATCTACTACATGATTCCTTAAGTCAACTTTGCAGTAATATCATACGCTGTTTTTAATTCCACACACCTCCAAATGAAAGGATATTTTGCAATTATGTAGTTTACTAGATTACTACAGAACCATAATTCTTGTAAAAAAATAACAAAATGTTTCAAAAAACAAATATTTTGATTTTTACGTTCTTTGGGAGATCTTACAATTAAATCAGATCAGATAAGGACAATAGCCAGTCCTTGTCTTTAAAGAACTTCTAGTTTAGTTGGGAAGAAAAGATAAAAGTATAAAAGATTAAAAGTATAACCAGAAACATTTAATTAATAGTTTTAAACTTTTTTTAAAAATGATACAAATGGTAGATGATAAATTGATTCATAAAGTCATAACTAGAATAGAAGTTCAAGGGTTGCAAACACTTCAGGTTACCTAAGGTAGTTCTTATAACTAAGATATCAAAAGAAGGATTTACCTAGAGTTGGAAAAATAGGTAGATTTTTATAAACAAAGAAAAGTGGAAGGATATTGCAGACCAGATATAATTAGACTATAAAGATGGGGAATCACATAATGAGGAAGCACATAATGAATACAAAGAGTGGGGACTAACTGGGAGCAAAGGCACATAGAGACATGAAAATTGAGGGATAAATAATCAAATTCTGTAAAGTTATCAGTGAGCTTACTAAAACCTATAATATTCATTTTACACAATCAGAATCAGAGAAAAATGAATTCTCAGAATTAGAAGGTAACTCAGAGACCATCTAGTCTAAAACAAGGATATGTGTCAGACTAGGAATAACTTTATTCTTTGTTTCTATCAGGAATTTCAAATTTGAAAGGTCATTTCCTACCATGATTCCTATAATTCTTCCTTTAGCAATTAGTTCATCCTTTTTTTGTCAGATTCTTATCCTGTCTGGAATTCCTCTACTTTTTTTCCTTTCATGTTAAATTTTTGTAAAGGTAAGATAAGAATTTATTTGCTACTCTGTTTTTGGCAGATAGAGAATTCCATCAGATGTATGGATAATTGAAATTCATATTATAACTATTTTTTTGTCTTCCTGCCAGAAAAATCATGTTCCCGAAATCCATTTATTTCCTCATTGTGCACAGGTTGTAGACATATTCATAGGTCAGTATTACTTCTATTTTTCCCTTCACTGCTTTTCACTTAAATTATTTTCAGGGAAGAAATGTCTATGTTTTCTATTTGTATTTCTATGTTTCCATGTGTGATTTCTATGCCACATATAATTCCATGATGAACAATTCCACTCATATTTCCCTTTCACTTATCCTGTTCCTTTTCATATACAGTGGAAAAAAAGGCTCTTATAATCTGGAGATAGTTGGTATTACAAAAATACATGCTTCTTAAAATGAATCCACTTTCATTGTTTCCATTTTGGGCATTTCCGTATAAATAAATGAGAAGTTGGCGCAGCTAGATGGCACAGTGGATAGAGCACCAGCCCTGAAGTCAGGAGGGCCTGAGTTCATATCTGGTCTCAGACACTTAACACTTCCTAGTTGTGTGACCCTGGGCAAGTTACTTAACCTCAATTGCCTCAGCAAATAAATAAATGAGAGGATGAGTCTTGTTGCTAGCACTATCCTTGGCTTTTGTACGTATATATAGCCATGTAAATACAGCTAAATATATATGTGCACATGTATAGTATATGCATGTGTATATTAGCATATATACATATATGTGTATATATACACACACTCCATAAATATGTATTTATAACATATATAGTATATATGCATATGTATACCTATACATAAACATTTATATACATAGTTTTCTCCTCTCCTCCACCTCTACATTATTTCTTTTTAACTTAAAGCCTTATGCAATAGATTTTCAAGACTCCACACAATACCATCTTTACCAGTTCTTGTCAGGTTCACTGAATCCCAGACAAAGTCTTTTAGATTTCAAAAAAAAAAAAAAAAGGATCATAAATCTAAATCTTACTCTCTAATTTCTTAACCAACTGTTCACATCCCAAATCTACTTCTGAAAGATTGGTTTCAATCAGCAGCAGTATTGAAGAGTCTGTCTGTGTTATAATAATAATAATAATAATAATAATAATAATAATAATAATAACTAACATTATTCTTAACTAATACATGTCAAGAGTTTACAAAACTTCCTACATATATTATATTATTTCAACCTTATGGCAACATTGAGAGCAAGGAAGGTATATGCTATTATCTACATTTTATTGATGAGGAAACTGATTTTGACCCAGGTTAAATGAATTAGGGTTTCATAGCTAGTGACTGAAAAAGGAATTAAACTCATATCTTCCTAACTCTAAGCCCAATGCCTTTTCTTTTGTACCACCTAACTTCTTTGTAGCAATGCTTTCCAGAAATTTGATAGTAGTTCTTCAAGGGCATACAAGAATCAGCAGCAGTTGGTGATTGTTACTATGTTTGAAAAACTTTAGGAAGTTCTCACTTCCATTCTGGATATATTTCCTATGAAAATGCCGAACTGCTTATAATTATTTCAGTCAAAGACCCTGAATAGTTGGCTTCCTTTCTGGTGACAATTCCTGGTGACTATTATTATTCATGAAGTTTAGGCAATAATATCCTCTTCAGAGAGTTCCTCAAGAAAAAAAAAATAGTAAAAATAGCATGCTTCATCTGTATTTAGACACCATCAGTTCTTTCTCTGGGGATACACAATATTTTTCATCATAAGTCCTTCAGTGTTATCTTGAATCGTTTTATTCATTGTATTGCTGAGAATAGTAATGTCATTAACAGTTGATCATCTTATAATATTCTTATTACTTTGTACAAAATACATTTCACTTTGTATCATTTCATGGGAGTCTTTCTGGGTTTTTCTAAGACCATCCTGTTCATTATTTCTTATAGCACAATATTTTTTCATCATAATCACACAGCACACATATCATTGTCATTCCACAATTGATAGGTATCGCCTAAATTTCCAAATCTTTACCCCAAGAAAAGAGCTGCTATAAATACTTTCTGTACATATGTTTCCCTTTCCTTTTAAAAAAAATCTCTTGGGATGAAGATCTAGTGATTGCTAGGTATTACTAAGTCAAAAAGTATATATTATTTTATAGTCTTTTAGGCATGCTTCCAAATTGCTCTACAAAATGGCTGAATCAGTTCACAGCTCAACCAACAAAGTATTAATGTCTCATTTTCTCCAGATCTCCTCAATCATTTGTCATTTTCCTTTTCTGTCCTATAGCTACACGTAAACATATTAAACTATGTGGTAGTATTCAGAATTGTTTTAACTTGAATTTCTCCAATTAATAGTGTGTTAGAACATTTCTTTTTCATATGGCTATGGATAGTTATTATTACTTCATTTTAAAACTTCATTTTTTGCTCATTTATCAAGTGGGGAATTACTAAAATTTGACTCACTTATCTATGTTTTAGAAAAAAAAGGCCTTCATCAGAGAATCTTGCTTAAAATTTACTGATTCCCTCTTTCCCATTTACTCCATTTTCTCCTTTCATCTTGTCACTCCTCAAAAGTATTTCTTTTCTGACTACCCCCTCTCACAACTTACTCTCACTTCTATTGCTTCCCTTTCCTTATCTCCTTCCCTCCTATTCTATGTAGGGTAGGATAGATTTGTATACTTAATTGAGTATGTATGTTATTCCTCTTTGACCTAATTGTGATGAGAGTAAGGTTCACACAATTCCCTTAATTATTCCCTCTTCTCCCTACTCTGTAAAAGCTTTATCTGGTCTATTTTATGTGTGATAATTTACCCCAATCTACTTCTCCCTTTTCCGTTCTCTCAGCACATTTCTCTTTCATGCCTTAATTTTAATTTTTAAAGATATCATCTCATCATATTTAACTAATTTCTGTGCCCTCTGTCTAAGAATGACAAAGTTCTTGTGGATTACAAGTTTCAACTTCCCATATAGGAATATAAACAGTTTAACATTATTAATCCTTTATGATTTCCCTTTCATGTTTAGCTTTTTATTATTCTCCAAGGTCTTATATTTGAAAGTCAAATTTTCTATGCAGCTCTGCTCTTTTCATCAAGAATTATTGAATCCTTGATTTAATTGAATATCCATTTTTTCCTGAAGGATTATATTCAGTTTTGCTGAGTAAATTGTAAGTTGGTTGTAATTCTAGATCTTTTGCCTTCTGGAATATCATATTCTAAGACCTCAGATCTTTTAATGTAGAAATTACAAAATCTTGTGTTATATTGATTGTAGCTTCACAATATTTGAATTGAGGATTTTTTTTTTCTGGCTGCTTTTAATATTTTCTCTTTGACTTAGGACCTTTGAAATTTAGATAATAGTATTGCAGAGAGTTTTCATTTTAGAATCTCTTGAATATCAGGACATTTTTTTCCTTGACAATTTCTTGAAAAATGATGTTTAGGGTATTTTTATCACAACTTTCAGGTGCTACAATATTTTAAAATTACCTCTCCTGAAGCTATTTTCCAGTTCAATTTTTATTCCAATGAAATAGTTCACATTGTCTTCTTTTTCTTCTTCTTCTTTTTGTAATTTGGAGGCTTTGTTCTATTGCTTTTTGATTTTTTTTTTAATTTAATAGCCTTTTATTTACAGGATATATACATGGGTAACTTTACAGCATTAACAATTGCCAAACCTCTTGTTCCAATTTTTCACCTCTTACCCCGCCACCCCCTCCCCTAAATGGCAGGATGACCAGTAGATGTTAAATATATTAAAATATAACTTAGATACATAATAAGTATACATGACCAAAACATTATTTTGCTGTACAAAAAGAATCAGACTCTGAATTATTGTACAATTAGCTTGTGAAGGAAATCAAAAATGCAGGTGTGCATAAATATAGGGATTGGGAATTCAATATAATGGTTTTTAGTCATCTCCCAGAGTTCTTTTTCTGGGTATAGCTAGTTCAGTTCATTACTGCTCCATTAGAAATGATTTGGTTGATCTCGTTGCTGAGGATGGCCTGATCCATCAGAACTGGTCATCATCTAGTATTGTTGTAGAAGTATATAATGATCTCCTGGTCCTGCTCATTTCACTCAGCATCAGTTCGTGTAAGTCTCTCCAGGCCTTTCTGAAATCATCCTGTTGGTCATTTCTTACAGAACAGTAATATTCCATAATTTTCATATACCACAATTTATTCAGCCATTCTCCAACTGATGGACATCCATTCAGTTTCCAGTTTCTAGCCACTACAAAAGGGCTGCCACAAACATTCGTGCACATACAGGTCCCTTTCCTTCTTTATAATCTCTTCGGGATATAATCCAGTAGTAACACTGCTGGATCAAAGGGTATGCACAGTTTGATAACTTTTTGAGCATAGTTCCAAACTACTCTCCAAAATGGTTGGATTCGTTCACAACTCCACCAACAATGAATCAATGTCCCAGTTTTCCCACATCCCCTCCAACAATCATCATTATTTTTTCCTGTCATCTTAGCCAATCTGACAGGTGTGTAGTGGTATCTTAGAGTTGTCTTAATTTGCATTTCTCTGATTAATAATGACTTGGAGCATCTTTTCATATGACTAGAAATAGTTTCAATTTCTTCATCTGAGAATTGTCTGTTCATATCCTTTGACCATTTTTCAATTGGAGAATGGCTTGATTTTTTATAAATTAGAGTTAATTCTCTATATATTTTGGAAATGAGGCCTTTATCAGAACCTTTGACTGTAAAAATATTTTCCCAGTTTATTGCTTCCCTTCTAATCTTGTCTGCATTAGTTTTGTTTGTACAAAAACTTTTCAGTTTGGTATAATCGAAATTTTCTATTTTGTGATCAGTAATGATCTCTAGTTCTGCTTTGGTCATAAAGACCTTCCCCTTCCACAGGTCTGAGATGTACACTATCCTATGTTCCTCTAATTTATTAATAATTTCATTCTTTATGCCTAGGTCATGAACCCATTTTGACCTTATCTTGGTGTACGGCGTTAAGTATGGATCAATGCCTAGTTTCTGCCATATTAGTTTCCAATTTTCCCAGCAATTTTTATCAAACAGTAAGTTCTTATCCCAAAAGCTGGGATCTTTGGGTTTGTCAAAGACTAGGTTGCTATATTTGTTGACTGTTTTATCCCTTGAACCTAATCTATTCCACTGATCAACTAATCTATTCCTTAGCCAATACCAAATAGTTTTGGTAACTGCTGCTCTATAATATAATTTTAGATCTGGTACAGCTAAGCCACCATCATTTGATTTTTTTTTCATTAATTCCTTGAAATTCTTGACCTTTTGTGTTTTCCATATGAACTTTGTTGTTATTTTTCTAGGTCATTAAAATAGTTTTTTGGGAGTCTGATTGGTATAGCGCTAAATAAATAGATTAGTTTAGGTAATATTGTCATCTTTATTATATTTGCTCGCCCTATCCAAGAGCATTTAATATTTTTCCAATTGGTTAGATCAGACTTAATTTGTGTGAAAAGTGGTCTGTAATTTTGCTCATAAAGTTTCTGAATTTCCCTTGGCAGATAGATTCCTAAATATTTTATAATATCAGTAGTTACTTTAAATGGAATTTCTCTTTGTAACTCTGACTGTTGGATTTTGTTAGTGATATATAAGAATGCTGATGACTTATGTGGGTTTATAAGAATGCTGATGACTTATGTGGGTTTGCTTTTTGATTTTTTTATAAAGTCATTAGCTTCCATTTGCTCAATTCTAATTTTTAAGGAATTTCTTCAGTGAGCTCATGTACCTTCTTTTCCATTTGCCCAATTCCATTTTAAAAGGACCTTTTATTTTTCCTTCAGTAGATTCCCCCTCCCCCTTCACTTAGTAATTCTACTTTTTAAGGATTTTTTTTTCTTCAGTTAATTTTTGTGCTACTCTTTCTATTTGGCCAATTTTACTTTTAAAGAGGTTTTTCTTTTCTTTATTGACTTTTTATATTTCCTTTACTGTTTTGCCTGGTTATTTCTTAAGGTGGTTTTTTTTCATTTTTTTTTTTCTTTCTTCTTTATCAAGTTGTTGACTTATCAGGTTTTTCTTGCATCACTCTCTTGTCTTTTCCCAATTTTTCCTCTGTTTTGATATTGATTTTCAAAATCCTTTTTGAAATTGTCCATATCTTGAGATTGATTCACATTTTTCTTAGAGGCTTTTATGTAGGAGCTTTGACTTTGCTATCTTCTAAGTGTGTGTTTTGATCTTTGTCACTGTAGCAGTTTTTATGGTCAGAATTTTATTTTGCTCTTTGCTCATTTTCCTAGGCTATTACTTTACTTGTAAATTTTTGTTAAAGTAGGACTCTCTACATAAGGGGTGAAAAGCTTCAGGGTTTTGTACAACTGCTTTCAGATATACTTTTGGAAATCTGTAAGTTTTAATCCTTCCAAGGTGGTATGATCTAAGGAGAGATGTGTTTACTACTCTCCTAGCCTGTCCTCAGGCCTGTGAGCAACCACACACATTCTTTTCTGCTTTGGGACTATGAAGAAAATCCAAGTTCCACTGTAGCTAGAAGCTTTGGTGCCCTAGTACTCCCCCTCAGTGTGAGATTGCCAACTAGGACTGCAACTTCAGGCAGAATGTGGACAAAGCAACAGAATCCTGACTTGGTGATAGTAAAGAGATTTCTGCAATGTCCTGACCAGTTATTGGACTCCCTACCCACTCCATTATCTGTGGACTGAGAGCTCCCAAAACAACTGCTGCAGTTGTTGATTCAGTAGCTGTTTGGTTTCCTTGTGGCCAGGACTATGCTGGGCCAGCCTAAACTAGAATTTGCTCTACTCTCATACAGGTACAATAAACCTTTTTCTATTCCTGACCCCCACTAAATTGTCTTTGGTGTCTTGTATATAACCAGGGTTGGATTGTACCCTAGTCTTACTCTGATGAAACAGACCTTTCTTGCTGACCCTCCAAGAATTCCAGAGCTGTAAAATTGTTTCATTCCAAATTTCTGGTTCTACTGATCTTAATTTGTTAAGAGATAAGAGCTCAAGTGAGTACCTTCCTTTACTATCTTGTCATCCCAGTATTCTTAATAAAAATATAAAGAAGCCTAGGGATTATGAAAAACATTTGTTAATTGAAAAAGAAAGCAAGTATTGCCAAAAACTTAGAATTTCACCTCTATTTCTCTCTTTGTGTCTGTCTACTTGTCTATCTCCCATGATTCTCTATCAATTTACTTCTAAGTATAATTCATTAGATGAAATTTAATTTTTAAAGAATATTTTACAGGTCCATTATGAGGTAAAATGATAAATAAGACATGTTTATAGTTCTTATCCCCAAACTTCATTTCTCTAGCCTTGGTTTCCTCAAATATAAAATGAATTGTTGAACCAGATTATTTATTCTATAATTTTCTTCTAAATATGACATTTTAGGATTTTACAGCTGACTACACAATTGATGATGTAGAACAAAACATTTTATAATTTCACATTGAAAAAGGAAAACCAGAAATTATCTGATGAAAACTACTTAAAAATAGATAAGATGAAATGGGAAAAGCTTATGACTCTACAAAAGAGATGTGAAAAAGAAACTAATTCATTGAAAAACAGAATTTGTGAAATGAAAAAAAAATGCAATAAGCAAAACAACTCATTTAAAAATTCAATTGTACAAATACAAAAGGAACTAGAAAAGTCAACTAAAGAAAATTCACTGAAAATTAGAATTGAACAAGTAGAAATGAATGACTCAGTAAGACATCAAGAATCAGTCAAACAAAATCAAAAAAATAATGAAAAATGGAAGAAAAGGTTAAATATCTCATTGGAAAAATAATTGACCTGGAAAAGAGATCTAGGAGAGATAGTCTAAGGATTATTGGATTTTCTGGAAACCATGATGAAAAAAGAAGCCAAGACATCATCTTTCAGGTATTCATCAAGGAAACCTGCCCTGATGTCCTAGAACCAGAAGGTAAAATATCCATTGAAATAATTCAGCAATCACCTCTTGAAAGAAATGCCAAAATGAAAACTCCAAAGAATACCATAGTTAAATTTCAGGATTATCAGATTAAGGGAAAAAAATATTACAGGCAGCCAGAAAGAAGCAATTCAAATATTGAGAAACCACAATCAGGTTCACCTAGGACTTAGCATCTTCCACCTTATAGGATCAAAGGGCCTAGAATCTGATATTCCAAAAATAAAGGAACTTGGCTTGCATCCAAGAATTAAATAGCCAACTAAATTGATCGTTATCTTTCAAAAAATGGACATTCAATGATACAGGTAAATTTCATTTATTTCTGATTAAAAGATCAGAGCTGAAAAAAAATCTGATCTCCAAATTCACAACTCAAGAAAAACATAAAAAGGTAAAAAGGAAAGAACTCTTGAGAATTGTAACTATGTTATAGATATACTTAGGAAGAGCAGGTATAATTTGATTTTATTGTGATAATATGAAAAAGAAACCAGAGATAGAAAAAGGATTGTATTGGAAAAAGAGGGAAAAAGAAGAAGACCCATTATAATTGAGGGAAAGAAGGGAGGGGAGTAAGAACTGTGTGAATCTTAGTCCCATTAGATTTAACTCAAATAGAGAATATCAGACATACTTGATTTCATAGAGAAACTTCTCTCACCTTTTATGGAAGTGGAAGGGGAAAGGGGATAGTAAAGGGGAAGCTAATAGAAGGGATAACAGAAGTAGGAGTGGAAAGGTATAAAAAGGGGAAGGGGCTGTAAAGAGAAAAGACTATTTGAGGAAGGTGATGATCAGAAGGAAAATAATGGGGAGAAGAGAAAGGGGGAAAAGGAAAAAGAAAAACAAAATTTGGAGTAAATAAGATGGTTGGAAATACAGAAATAGTCATGTTTACTGTGAATGTGAATGAGAAGAACTCTCCCAAAAAAAGGAAGCAGACAGCAGACTGGATTAAAACCCAGAATCCTGTGATATGTTGTTTTACAAGAAACACATTTGAAGCAGAGAGATTCACATATAGTAAAGGTAAAAGGCTGGAGCAGAATCTATTATGCATCAGGTGAAGTAAGAAAAGCAGGGGTAGTAATTGTAATCTCAGATCAAACAAAAGCAAAAATAGAGCTGATTAAAAGAGATAAGGAAAGAATATACATCTTTCTAAGAGGTACCATAGATAATGATGCAGTATCAATATTAAACATATATGCACCAAGTGGTATAGCATCCAAATTTCTGGATGAGAAGTTAAGAGAATTGCAAGAAGATATACGCAGAAACTAGTGGGGGATCTCAACCTTATTCTCTCAGAACAAGATAAAGTGAAACATAAAATAAATAAGAATGAAGTTAAAGAGGTAAATAGAATTTTAGTAAAATTAGGTATGATAGCTCTTGGAGAAAATTGAATAGAGACATAAAGGAGTATATATATATATATTTTTTTCTCAGCTGTCCATGGAACCTATACAAAAACTGACCATGTATTAGGGTATAAAAATCTCAAAATCGAATGCAGAAAGCCAGAAATAGTAAATGCATTTTTTTTTCAGATCATGATGCAATAAAAATCACATGCAATAAAAGACCAGGGGAAAATAGACAAAAAATTAATTGGAAGCTAAATAATCTAATCTTAAGAATGAATGGTTGAAACAACAGATCACATTCTGTTAAGGACCATGCCTTGAAGGGGCAGGTCAATTCTTCAAGTGTCTCTACAGCTGTGAATCATAACATCTGAAGGAGTTGCAAAGCAGCCTTTACTGTCATAGGTGTTGCTTGTGGACTGGGAATGAAATAAATTGGAGGCAGGGGAAGAGGAGAGAGGTCAGACAACACTATTGCCTCTGTCTTCTTGAATCATCATCATCCTCTCATGTGAAGAGCTCCATTCTACAGGTCTGAGTTAGGCCTCCAGCATTCACTAGCAGATGACTCCCATGCATCACAAGAATAGACATAATCAATAATTTCATCCAAGTGAATAATAATGATGAGATAACATATCAAAATTTGTGCAATGCAGCCAAAGCAGTTATTAGGGGAAATTTTACATCTGTAGATGCTTACTTTCATAAAAAAGAGAATGAGAAAATCAATGAATTAGACTTACAACTAAAAAAGTTAGAAAAAGAACAAATTAAAAAAAATACAAAATTTAAAATTCTGAAAATAAAAGGTTAGAATAATAAAAGTGAAAGCAAGAAAACTATTGAATTAATAAATAAAACTAAGAATTGGTTTTATGAAAAAAAACACAAAATAGATAAACCTTTAGTTAATTTGATTAGAAAATGGTAAGGAGAAAATCAAATTGTTAGTCTCAAAAATGAAAAGGAAAAACTTTCCATCAATGAAAAGAAAATTAGATCAATAATTAGGAGTTATTTTGCTCAATTTTATGTCAATAAATTTAATAATCTAAGTTAAACAGAGGAATACCTACAAAATATAGATTGTCTAGTTTAACAAAAGAAGAAATAAATTACTTAAATAATCAAATTTTAGAAAAAGAAATAGAACAAACTTTTAATCAATTCCCTATGAAAAAAATCTCCAGGCCCAGATGAAATTATATGTGATTTCTACCCAACATTTAAACAATTAATTCCAACACTGTGCAGACTATTTGAAAAAATAGGGAAAGAAAAACTCCTACCAAATTCTTTTTATGACACAGATATGGTGTTGATATCTAAACCAGGTAGGATGAAAACAGAGAAAAAAATAGACCAATTTCCCTAATGAATATGGATACAAAAATCTTTAATAAAATATTAGCAAAGAGATTACAGAAAGTCATCCCCAGGATAATACACCATGACCAAGTAGGATTTATACCAGGAATACAGGGCTGGTTCAATGTCAAAAAAAAAAAAAATTAACATAATTGATTATGTTAATAATCAAACTAAAACATCATATGATCATCTCAATAGATGCAGTAAAAACATTAGAGAGTAGAGGAATAAGTGGCTTTTTTTCCTAAAATGATCAGTAACATCTATTTAAAACCATGAGTAAACATCATATGAAAGGGGACAAACTAGAATCATTCCCAATAAGATCAGGGATGAAACAAGGTTGCCTACTAATCACCATTACTATTCAACATTGTATTAGAAATGTTAGCTTTGGCAATAAGAGAAGAAAAAGAGATTAAAGGAATTGGAGTAGGTAATGAGGGTACCAAATTATCTATCACTCTTAAGGCAGATCATATGATGGTATACTTAGAGAATTCTAGAGAATCAACTAAAAAATACTAGAAATAATTCACAACTTTAGCAGAGGTGCAGGATACAAAATAAATCCACAAAAATAATCACCATTTTTACATATTATCAGCAAGAGATACAAAGAGAAATCCCATTTGAAATAACTATCAATAGAATAAAATATTTGGCAGTCTACCTGCCAAGACAAAGTTGGGAACTATATAAAGACAATTACAAAACACTTTCCACACAAATAAAATCAGATCTAATCAATTGAAAAAATATCAAATGTTCATTGGTGGGCCAAGCTAATATAATAAAAATGACAATACTGCCTAAAGTAATCTACTTATTTAGGCCATACCAATCAAACTACAAAGAAATTATTTTATAGATTTCAAAAAAATAAAACCAAAGTTCATCTGGAAGAACAAAAAGTCAAGAATTTCAAAAAACCCCAGTTTTTGGTGATAAGAACTCACTATATGACAAAAAACTACTAGGAAAATTGGAAATTAGTAAGGCAGAAACTGAGCATTGACTTATACCTAACACCCTATGCCAGGAAAGGTTGAAATGGGTTCATGATTTAGACACAGTGATTTTATAAGTAAATTAGTGTATCTCTCAGATCTGTGGAGAAGGAAGGAATTTGTGACCAAAGGAGAACTAGAGCTCATTATCAAACACAAAATAGATAATTTTGATTATATTAAGTTAAAACCTTTTTATGCAAACAAAACTAATGCAGGCAAGATTACAAGGGATGCAATAAACTGGGAAAACTTTTACATTTAAGTGTTTTTGTAACTCATTTGTAAAATATTTAGACAACTGAGACAACTCAAATTTATGAGAATTTAAGCCATTCTCCAATCAATGAATGCTCAAAGAAATGAACAATTTTCAGATGAAGAAATTGAAAATATTTCTAGTCATAGGAAAAGGTGCTCTAAATCATTATTGATCAGAGAAATACAAATTAAGATGACTGAGGTATCACTACATATTTCTCAGATTGGCTAAGATGACAGGAAAAGATAATGACAAACATTGGAAGGGATGTGGGAAAAATGGAACACTAATATAGTGTTGGTGGAACTATGAATGGATCTAACGATTTTGGAGAACATGTTTGTTCTCCAAACATAGTTATGGAACTATGGTCAAAGGGTTATAAAACTGTGTATACCCTTTGTTTCTACCAGGCTTCTATCCCAAAGATATCTTAAATGAGTGAAAGGGACCCACATGTGCACAAAATGTTTCTGGCAGCCCCTTTTGTAGTGGCAAGTAATTGGAAACTGAATAGATGACCATCAGGTGGCAAATGGCTGAAAAGTTATGGTACATGAATGTAATGGAATATTTATCCTATAAGAAATGATCAGCAGGATGATTTCAGAGAAATCTGGAGAGATTTATATGAAGTGATACTAAGTGAAATGAGCAGAACAGGACATCGTTGTATACAGCAACAACAAGATTATACGATGATCAATTTTGTTGAACGTGGCTCTTTTCAACAATGAGATGATTCAGGCATGTTCCTATGATCTTATGATGATGATCTTATAAGTGTAAACAGCTCAGAGAGAGGACTGTGGGAATTGAGTGTGGATCACAACATAGCATTTCACTTTTTGTTGTGGTTTGCTTCAATTTTATTTTCTTCTTCATTTTTTTTTTCTTTTTGATCTGATTTTTCTGATGGAACAAGAAAATTGTATAAATAAGGATGCCTCTTTTTGATTTAACATATATATTTTACCATGTTTAAATAAATTCAAATTGGACAAAGAGGAGGGCTGAAGATTATTGAAATATTAACTGAAGAAGTAACATTGGACATGCATCCTAAAATTCATACTTGATTTCAACAACCTAAAGGGGGGCATCCTAAAAGGGAACAGGGAAGGCCTTATATATTCCAGGCATTAGGAGGAAGAGTGTGAACAACAGAAAAAAGAAAAGAAAAGAAAAGCAACAAAAACAAAAATTGAAAGAACATTTTTTTTTAGCAGTGCATAGAACAGTTGGGTAGAAACATATGACACATGAAAGGGATTTTTGAAAAAAATAAAACTGGAAGAACAAAATTGAACTACCAAACTCAATGTTCTACTATTAAGCCTTCAATGTTAAACTAATTCTCACTTCCTGCTCAAGATTTCGGCCATCCTTTTGGCATCTAGACTTTTCATCTGCAGCCAAATTCACAACATCAACTTTGCCAATTTATTAATTGCATTTTACTTATATATTTACTTCTTAACATTGTATAAATGAAATAGCCCTTGTAATAAATCATTCATTTTAATGAAGTACAAATTTTAATTACTTTAATAGCTAATATTAAATTCATATTATTGGCATTAATATTTAATGATTTCAAACATTGATTCTAAATTTTTCTTTTCTTTTCTTTTTGCTGAGGCAATTGGGGTTAAGTGACTTGCCAAGCTTGGGTCACACAGCTAGGAAATGTTAAGTGTCTGAGACCAGATTTAAACTCAGGTCCTCCTGATTTCAGGGCTGGTGCTCTATCCATTGTACCAGTTCAAATAATAGAGTATTCTACATTATATATCAGCCACATTAATAAAGTTTTAGAGGCAAGTCTATGCTTATATTCATATATACATATATTTACATATACATATATATGTATGTATATAAGTATATGCAAATGGGTCTATAGATAGATTTGTGTATGTATATATCATATGTGTATGAATGTGCATATATATATGCATGCATGTATACATGATTATAACTATGCTTAACTGTAGCCTGCTTTGAAGAGATTTGGGGGAGGAAATGAAGAATATAGAAAAAAATAAAAAATGTACAGCAAGGAACAAATGAAAACCTACAAGGAAACAAAGAAAAGATGAATAGTAAAGAATATAATGGGTTCTATTATTACATATGTTTTCTTGAAATGTAAATTTATTGCTGTATATTTTGAATCCCCCCTAATGTTCTGCTGAGCACATGACAATTTTTTTCTGTCTTTTTTTCTATTTTGTATTTAATTTTTAAAAAAAATTATAATTCTATTTATAACTTTGAAATAATTATTCTTTTGTTAAAGCTAATTCTGACTATTAATTGTTAAATAAATTTTAGATAAAGGATCCTCTTTACTACATTCTAGGAAAACTATCAGTTGGTGCTTGATCCGTTTGCAGAAATTCTAAAGAACCAATGGATGCTGGAAATCATTGGCAGAGAGATGAAAGGTAATGTATTGGATCTTCAGATTGTGGAACCAATATAATCAATTTTGCATTAACTAGAACATAGAACACAGAAGCAAATTTTCAATTGCAAAGAGTAGCATGGCATTATGGGTACAGATTTGGCTCTGAGAGGTTCAATCTGCACCCTGTAGACCTACTAGATGTGTAAACCTGGATAGAACACAGCCTTCACTGTCTTAGGCAATTCTTAATTAGCAAGTTGTAGAACAGTTGATTTTCCTTGGTAGTGGATATGGAATTTGATTTCTACTTCTTGATAGTGTATGAGGAATTGAATTTCTATTTGGTTCTTCAGGCACTTAGTAACTGATTTTGGACAAATCTTTTATTTTCTCTTAGCCTCTGTTATCTCAATTATAAAATAGAGATAAAAATAGAATTTACTTCACAAAGTTCTTATGATGACATATGTAAAGGGCTTTACAAAACTAAAAATGCAATATAACTATTACTGTTGCTGCTTCTACTACTGCTGCTGCTGCTGCTATTACTACTACTACCACTACTAGTTTTTTTTTCTTCATCATCATCATCATCATCATCATCATCATTGTTCCTAAGGTTCTTTCTTGCTTTAAGTCTATCTTTGAATGGCTCTATAAACATATAAGCAATATCAAGAAAAACATACAAACTAAATTAATGTGAACATCTAGTCAAGAAAGAAATATATTTTTTGAATCATGATAACATAATAACTATAGAAACAATACACATCAGAATAATAAAATAGATAAAATATTCAAAAACCAAAATATAATGTTCGAGCTAGCTTTCTGGAGGACCTTGGGATAATCCTGAGTCCTTGGTTTTAGAGGAGAAGTGATGAAGGCAGGAGAGCCACTATTAGGCTGGCCAAAGATGGAATGTCTCATTTCCAATTCTTCTCAGCCCTTATATACCTTAGTACAATTACATCATTACAGCATACTGAATATGTGTGAACTAGAGAACCATTACATCACCATACTAAGTACTAAGTATATATGTCAACTAGAGAACCATCTTCTCATCAATTCCATTGAGTTAACACATTGTTTCAAGTATACTTCTCCAGAGTTCCATCCTCTACACCAAAATATTAGAGGAAGTTGATATTTCTGTGATGTTTGTTTAACAAGATTAAAAATTTTAAAAATACCTTATCTTACTAACCATAAATTATTTAATTATAGATTGCCAAAACAACCTTCTGGATTCAAAATCTATTAAGTTTATTTTTTAAATAAATTATATACAGTATCATCAGAATCTTATATTTTAAACTGGAAGAAAGTAAGAGGTCAAAGACTCCAACCTAGTAGTTTTATACATATGAAGCAACTGAGGCCCATAAAGGTTGCATTTTTCCCAAGGTTACACAGAAAGTTACTGATAGAATCAAAACTAGAAATGAAATTTCCTGGTACCTTTTAGTGATTTTCCCATAATTCCTTAGATATAACTTAAGAAATTCTAGACGTGGAGAAGTCCTGTATGTATTATCTCTTTTTCCCCAGGTAGGATTGAAACAAATGGATATGAAATCCTCTTACTCTTTTATTATTATTCAGATTTTCTAATCTTTCCTGATTCTAAATAAAGGGAAGTAGTATAAAATATTCCCAGGTGTGTCATAGACTGTAGTGTGGCAATTCCTAAGGTATCTCTTTTATTTGGTTTTGTTTTTAATATTTTTGTTTCAAGATATAATCAAGAGCTTAGAAAAGTTAGTAGGCTAGTTAATCTCATGTTTCTTGTATGTTGCATGGTGGAGTCCATATATAGACAGAATTTCTCAGTTCAATAATCTAGTATTTCAAAGATCAATTTTTCTCATAATTATTGGGTCTGGGAAACAATTCTACCATGTAAAGTCAGAGAAAACTAATTTATACTTGGAAAGCCTATTTTTATTCTTATTATTTTTTATTGTAGACATATCCTCCTAAGAACTATCATATGCAAATATGTGCTGGTCCCTGATGTTTGGGTCCAATAAAATAATAAATTATAGATCTGAATATATCCAGGTTAATATTGAAATAATAAGCAAGTCAAAGAACAACAAACTTATCCCTTTCTTTGATATGTCAACAAAACATGTCAGTGGAGAGGTAGTATTTGGAAAAATAAGTACCATTTTTCTCACAAAATAAACATAATAAAATTTTCAAATTGGCACTGAATAAGCCATACAACCCTTATGATGGAAAAAATTAATGAGCCCAAAGAGGAATGAAGGGAATTCTTATCTTAATTTTATAGGGAATATTCAACTTCTTTTAGTGATACTTTAAAAAAAATGGTTTTCTTGGCTCTTATATTACTTTCTTGCTTCAACTTGAGCATTCATTTCATTAAAATTCCTAGACCTTTTTTCAAATCAACTGCCATCACCACCTTGGTTCAAGCACTCATTATCTCAAATCTAGAATATTGCAATCATCACCTAGTTATTCCCCCTTCCTCAAGTTTCCTTACATCCCAGTACAATCTCCATTAAATATCAGATTGATCCTCCTAAAGCTCTTCTAAGTCATATTCTCCATTACTATAGCCTTCATGCCATGAATAAACTTTATTGCTTCCCTATTGTTTCAAAGATAAAATATATTTATTTTTGTTTGCCATTTAAAGCACTTTTTATTTTGATTATTTTCTTGCTTTCTAGTCATCTTATATCTTACATCCCACCTCTACTGAGATCCCTATCTCCCATATCACATTTCATCTATTGATTCAGAGAATTTTTACTAACATATTCCTAAGCCTGGAATTCTCATTTTTACTCCAGGATTCACAGCCTTCATTCAAGTCATAGCTAAAGTTTCACTTACTATATGTAATCATTTCCATTCTTTAATCTTATATCTTCCTCCTAAGATTTCTTCAATTGTTCACAGCTATATAGGTTGTCTCTGCCATTATACTGTGAAAGCCCAGGGACTAGTTTTTGCTTTTCTTTGATCTTTCTAATACTTTGCATAATGCCTGGTATAGAACACATGATTAATAAATGCTTGTGATGCTTGACTAATTAATAAAAAAAATCCTTCATATTACCTTAGCACAAGACTTTACATTAACTTCATTTTTTAATCTGACCAAATTTCTAATCTTTATAATCTCTTTCAATCAAAAAATATCTCTCTCTCCAAACTTGAACATTTAAAAATTTAAGAAGAATTCCATATATTCCTTGATTTATGTTATTGACATTAATGTAAAAGAACATAGGGATGTACTAGAGCACCCAGTAAAAGAGATCCTTTCATATGGACATAAAAATGACATTGAGCCAAAGTAGGAAATCTGGGAAGCACCACCAGCTCCAGCATGAAAAGTCAGTGAAAGATTTCTGTCCCCTTGCAAAAGAAGCTTGGTATAGTCTCCCCTGTGTTCTAGGAGCAGAGCTCAACTTTAAAAAATGAGGAAAGATGCAAAATTATTCCTGACCATAAAAAACTAATATACATAGAAAGCCTATTCATTATTCTTATTATTTTTTTTATTGTAGACATATCTTCTTAAGAACTATCATATGCAAACATGCTGATCCCTGGAGTTTGGGTCTAATAAAAACAATAACTTGGCAACAAGGAAGATAAGAAAACAAACTTAGAAGAGGACAGCAATGACAAAATGCCCATATGTGGAGCCTCAAGGAAGATTATGAATTATTCTTAAGCTCAAGTTCTCTTGGAAAAGCTCAAAAGTGATTTTTAAAATCAAATAATAGAAGTCGAAGAAAAATTGGTAAAAAAAACTGAGAGTTATGCAGGAGAATTACAAAAAAAATGTCAATAGGTTGGGAAAGGAAGCACAAAATTGAAGAAGTTCTTGAAAACTTCTTAAAAATAGATTTGGAAAAATGGAATATATAGATATATACTGAAAAAAACACTTTGTTGAAAAATAGAAGTAGTAAACTTGGAGGAAAAATCCACTACATAAAATAACTCCTTTAAAAATAGACTTGACCAAATGGAAAAGGTACTACAAAAGCTAACAAAAGAAAATGATTCATTAAAAAATAAATTTGGACAAGTATAAGTGAATGATTCAATGAGACATCAAGATAAGTCAAGCAAATAGTTTTAATGAAAAAAGGAAGAAAATGCAAATTTGGAAAAGTAATCAATCTGAAAAATAGATCCAGAAGAGATGAGAAAATTTAAGAATTGTTGGACTAACATGAAACTATGATTAAAAAAAAAAAGAACCTGGACGACATTTTTTTGAGAAATCTTCAAGGAAAATTGCCCTGATATCATAGAATTAGAAGGTAAAATAGTCATTGAAAAAAATCCTCTAATCATCACCTGAAAGGAACCCCAAAATGAAAACTCATCACTAATAAGACTCAAAAGAACATAAAAAGTTAACAGAAAAGGAAAAAAATACATAGATATTAAACTACATTCATACGAAAGAAGAGAACTGCTAGAGTAGTACAGTTTTGGTAAAGAGCATATAATTTAATGTGGTTATATCTGGACTCTAGGATCACTTTTTCCCTTTCACACAAAATTCAAAGGTATTTTGGCAACTAAAAAATGTTGCAAAATCTACACCTATAAAAGTTTCCAGTCACGACTCCTTTTTGTCCAAGAAATTTTTACATGACCCTGGGTATATAGGTATATAAAATTGTTGTGCTACCAGGGCTACTGGACATCCAGCCCAGACCTGCAGAATGGATCTCCTCATGTGAGAAGATGATAAAAAGAGACTGAGAGGCCATTGTGTTGTCTGATCTCTCTGAGTGAGAGGTCCTTGCATTGTCTGACCTCTCTTCTCTTCCTTCTCCCTCCATTTTATCTCACTCCCAGTCTACAACATCTGTGTCAGCAAAGGCTGCCTTGCAACTCTTTCAGATGTTATGATTCACAGCTGTGGAGGCTCTGGGAGAATTGACCTGTCCTTTAACACATGATACAATTAAATTTACAAATAATAAAGGATCAGGGGAAAATAGACCAAAAATTAATCTGAATGTAATTTATCTAATCCTATAAAGTGGGTGGGTCAAACAATAAATCATAGAAACAATCAATAAGAATGACAATAATGAGACAACAAACTAAAACTTATGGGATGCAAGCAAAGCAATGTTTTTAGGATGTTTTATGTCTTAAAAAGCTTACATGAATAAAATAGAGAAAGGGGAGATCACTGACTTGTTCATTCAACTAAAAAAAACTATAAAAAGAATAAATTAAAAACCCTCAAATACAAAATTAGAAAATTTGAAAGTCAAAGAATAATAAAATTTTAGGTAAAAAAACTTTTGAACTAATAGATAAAACAGTTATTTTTTAATAGATTTATCTTTGGTTAATATGATTGAAAAATGAAAGAAGAAAACTAAATAATCATTATCAAAAATGAAAAGGGTGGAGGAGATTCTGGGAAGAAGGTGGAATAAGTCAGTAAATTTCAAGCTCTCCAGATTTTCCCCACAAATAGAACAAATTTGCACCCTAAGATAAAAATAGATTATTGAAAAATCAAGAAGACTTGGGGCAGAATAGGGATCCTCCTGGCACAACTCAAGAAGATCTAAAAACAATTCCCCAGGCCAAAGATTAATCAATGTGAAGTGTAAACACATAAAGGCTAGCTCCACAAAAAAAAAAACAAAAAAAAAAAAACAAAAAGGCAAACTATTTGACTAGCTGAGTTTGACTGGAACCTCAGCAAGAAGACAGAAATTTTACTTAAATGGACTGCTTGTTTTTACATGGAAATATATAGGATATATTTAAGACTGATACCAGCAATTTGGTAGCTCAAATAAAAGATTGAAGCAGAGTTGAGAATGATCTGACTCTAAAAATCAAAATCACCTAGGAAAAGATAAAAATATTTATGTTAAACAAATGAGATGCAGACACAGGGGCATTAGAGGGGCTCATAGCTTTGAAAACTTAACACACATTAGGAATGGGTTAAATAGGCAATCCTACATATATACCATGAATGGTATAACACCCTCCAAAATCTATAAAGAAATAAGAGCAGAGGGATAGGCAGAGGGGAAAGCAAAGAGTGAGAAAAGAAGACAATGGAGGCATGTATGTGTTTCTGAGATATTTATGCATATTGTTCTATACATGTATGTATATAGATATGTGTATATATGGGTGGGACTGTGAGTGGGTGAGCATGTCTATGTACATATGTATATTCATTGATAGGTTATATACATGTAATGTGTGTCTATGTATATATCAGTATATGTATATATAAATTTATCTGTATTTAATATACACTGCTTAGGGGAGGTGGGAGTGATGAAAGGGAAATAAAGAATAAAGTAAAAAAAAAAAAGTATGCAGCAGAGAACAAAGGAACAACCTACAAGAAGGCAAAGAAAAGATTCACGTTCAAAAATATAATTTCTTTTACTTTTATATATCCTTTCTTGAACTGGTAATTTATTGTTATATATTTTTAATCCTCTCTGATGTTCTGCTGGTCACATGAAAATGTTCTATTCTGTTTTGCTTTATTTTCCTTTTCTGTCTTTTTTTCTATTCTTTTTTTTAAATAAGCAGAAACTTAAATGTCAAATTAGAATAAATGAATAAATAATAAAATGTGTGAACTTACCATACATCAATGAAGAGCAAATTAAAACAATAATTAGGAGCTACTTTGTCCATTTATATGCCGATACATTTGACAATTTCATTCAAATGGCTGAATAGTTATAAATATTAAAATTACTCAGATTAATAGAAGAAAAAATAAAATCCCATTTTAGAAAAAGCAATTGAACAAATCATCAATGAATTCCTAATAATAATAAAAAATATATATCCAAGGCAAGATGCCCTTACAAGGGAATTTTACCAAATCTTTAAACAACAATTAATCACAAGACTATGTAAATTATTTGGGAAAATATTTGAAGAAGGATTCTTAGCAAATTCCTTTTATGACACAAGTATTGTGCTGACACTTAAATTAGGAAGTACCAAAACAGACAGAAAATTATAGGTCAATTTCTCTAAAGAGATTGTAGAAATTTATCACCCATGTAATTCACTATGACTAAGTGGGATTTATATCAGGAATGCAAACCTGGTTCAATATAAAAAAAGCCTATCTGTATAACTGACTACATTAATGACAAAACTAACAGAAATCATATGATTATCTTAATAGATGCAGAAATAATATTTGAAAAAAATCCAGCACCCATTCCTTATAAAAAATATTAGGAAGCCTAGAAATAAATGGAATTTTCATTAAAATGATGAGTAGCATCTATCTAAAATCATCAGCAAATATTATCTGTATTGGGTATAAGGTAATAGCATTCCCAGAAACATCAAGGATGAAAGATGCCCATTATCACCACTATTATTCAATATTGTACGAGAAATGTTAGCTTTAGTGATAAGAGAAGAAAAAGTAAGTGGAAAAAAAAGTAATGAGAAAATGAAAGCGTCACTATTTTGCAAATTCTGGATGGCATATTTAGAGAATCATAGAGAATCAACTAGGAAAAATACTTGAAACAATGAAGAACTTTTTGCAAATTATCATAAAATAAAAATAAATCCACATAAATCATCAGAATTTCTATAGATTACCAACAAAGATCAACAAGAAATAAATATTTAAAATAATTGTAGACAATATAAAGTGTTTGGGAGTCTACTTACCAAGATAAACACAGAAACTATATGAACACAATTACAAAGCACTTTTCATACAATTAAATTCACATCTAAACAATTGAGATTATTATCAATTTTTCACTGACAAGCCAAGCTAATATAATAAAAATGAAACTTCTAACTAAACATACTTATTTATTTTCATACTAATCAAATTGCCAAAAAAATTATCTTATAGAACTATAAGAAATAATAAGAAAATCAATCTGGAAGACCAACAGGTCAAGAATATCAAGGGAATAAAAAAAAAAAGCAAAGAAAAGTGCCTTGATGTGCCAGACTTAAAACTACATTATAAAGCAGACATCACCAAACCTATGTGTTACTGGCTAAGATATAGAGGAGTGGGTCAATTAAATAGGCTAGTTACACAACACAAAGTCAGTGACTGTAGTAATTGACAGATAAATTCATAGACTTCAGCTTCTAGGATAAGAATGTACTATTTGACAAAAATGCTGAGAAAACTGGAAAACAGTGTGATAGAAATTAGTCAAAGACCAACATTTCACACAGCAAGATGAGGTTGAAATGGGTTTATGGTTTAGATATAAAGGGTGATACTATAAACAAATAGGAGAGTAAGAGATAGTTTACCTGTCAGATCTTTGGAGAAGGGAGGAATTTATGACCAAAGAAGAGTTAGAAAGCATTATGAAATCAAAATGGATGATTTTGATATTAAATTTAAAAGGTTTTACACAACTAAAACCAATGCAGCTAAGATTAAAAGGGATTCAGAAACTGGGAAGCCATGTTTACAATAATCATTTTTGATAAAAGCTTTATTTCTAAAATATTTAATGCTCATTAAAATTTATAAGAATACAACTCATTCCCTAATTGATAAATGTCAAATGATATGAACAGATAGTTTTCAGATAAAAAAAATTAAACTATCTATAGTCTCAATAAAGTAACTTCAACTACCTAATAAGAATACGCCAAAAAGAGGAGAAAAGTCTTATCATGGTAAGTGTACTGGAAAGTGCACTTGGATAACCAAAATGTAGCTTAAATAAAGCATTTAGCTTACACCTAAAAGATTTCAGCTAACCCTGACCATTTTGAGCTAGATCGAGTCTAGCTCACAAATCATAGTTTTTACTGACCCAGTGACAATAACTTTGTTACCCATTCATAATCCTATCACTTTGAGGCATAATCATAACAAGCTCTATTTGCCTATGACAAACAGACCCTAAATCACTCATCACTTATTCCTCTGTCAGTCACATAGGTTTAGTAATTGCCCTCAGACAATCCCTTCTTGGCTTTATAGGAGTTACAGTACTAATAATTGCCCACAGACTCATCTCCTTAATACTATTTTGCCTAGCCAACACTAACTACGAGTGCATCCACAGCTGAACCTTAATCCTAACTCGGGGTTTCCAAATAATTCTTCCACTTATATGCGTATAAAAATGCTATAAAAGAAATGAAAATTAAACCAACTCTGAAGTACTACTTCACACCTATCAAATTGGCTAAGATGACAAAAAAGATAATGATAAATGTTGAAGGGGATGTGGGAAAACTGGGACAGTAATGCATTATTGGTGAAGCTGTGAACTTATCCAGCCATTCTGGAGACTAATATATTAAATATTAATTTAATTTTAATATATATATAATTTATTTTAAAAATATTAATATTAAAATTAAATTTTAAAGTATAATTTTTAATGATGAAATTCAGTTTTTATTCAACTAAACTATTTCCAGAAAATACTCAGGTGATTCTGCATTTTTGGCTACCTCAATCAAACTGTGAAATATCAATTAAAAAAAGTTTTAAAAAATTTACTTCTAAAAAACCTAGAAAAAAGTTTTGTTTTGAGACAATAATGAACTCTAGTGAGCAAATCACACACATACACACAAACACACACACACACACACACTCATGTACACATGAAACACAGGGTCACTCAGAAATCTCAGAAATTCCCAAATGGAAATGGCATAATACAATATAGTTAATATACTATATATAATGAAAAGTTAAGGAATTTATGCTAGATGCAAATAAACATGTTTTAATGGCCCAGGAAATCACTTGATTGAAACTCTGCTGAAAACCAATGCACTATATTCATAATTAGACTTGGAAAAATGAACTGTTCATCAAAAGTGCACTAATGATATTATGATACTGTTTTACTTTTATAATACTATGGCTTCATAATGAATTAAAGAATGTCTTCCAAAAGCTTAGGAATCAATGTAACTTGTACAAAAGCAGGGATTATGGCAAAAAAAGACATAAGGATACATACACACACACACATGTATATTATTTTAATATAATTGATTCCATTGCAATGCCAGATAGTTCATATATTAAAATATTATTTGAAGATTCACTAGGTAACTAATAGGATTCATGATATTTAGAAGCTCTGCCTTAGATAATCTATACTTATCTTTTGGCTGGATGCTTTCTATGGTAGCTTCTTATTCTGGAAGAATATTTTTATATATATTTTTTGTGGTTTTGTTTTTATTTTTCCGTGCCTCATTGTTTTGTGTCCAACAGACTGTCTATAACCTAACCAAGTTGCTTCCCACATGATAATTCCAACTTCCTGTTTTATGTCTTTGCTTAACTCGTTCTCCCTTTACCTATGGTTGAATACTCTGGATCCAGATACTTCTAAATTATAAATTCCTAATATTTTACCTGATTGTTATTCTAAGCCATTAAACTCAGTTGTGAAGAACCAATAAGACTGTCCTGAATCTTCCTCTCCCCTTCCTATAGACTGGTTCAGTTTTGTTTTCTTTAAAATATATTAAAGACTTCCTCGTTGGGCCTAAGACTTGGATTTTATTGTCTATTGTCATTTGATTACAAATTCTATTCAAAATCTTGCTGGTTCTTGATACATGAATCAATTGGAAGAAGGGGAACTATACCTATCTGCCTAATCAAACATCATTTCACTATTGTAGTTTAGTTTAGTATTGTAGTAGTAACATTTCTCTTATCTGTCAGATCATCTTTGAAGATTTAATTTTATTTGTATATTGATCCAAAAGAACTATCCTTATCTGGTCACTCTGGCCATCAACCTTGTTGAATATAAGTGCTACTCTGATCAGAAAAGTTTTAGTTTTTTGTCCTCAACTACTAGGAGAAGCCCTCAATATAGAACTCACCTAAATTTCCAAAAAACATGGTATCTAAAATTTTTAAATCAATGTTTTTCTTGTTTCTACTATAGTTTGAAGAGCATCATGCACAAAGCTAGAAAGACTTTTAATTATATACCTCCCAAGTCCTATTTTCAGATTGACTTTATTTTTTTTTTAATTTAATAGCCTTTTATTTATAGGATATATGCATGGGTAACTTTACAGCATTAATAATTGCCTAACCTCTTGTTCCAATTTTTCACCTCTTACCCCCCACCCCCTCCCCTAGATGGCAGGATGACCAGTAGATGTTAAATATATAAAAATATAAATTAGATACACAATAAGTATACATGACCAAAACGTTATTTTGCTGTACAAAAACGAATCAGACTCTTTCAGATTGATTTTAGAGTTATCTGTCCCAGCTCCAGTATTTGAGAGATTATGCTATCTTACTTATGTGTTGTTCTTAGTTACAGCTAAGATGGTGGAATAGAAGAATCAAACAGCCAAGATCTCCCTACATTCCCTTCTAAACATTAAAAAGACACCTCAAATTAAATTCTGGAATTACAGAGCCAACAAAAGAATGACACTTTCTTCTGGCCAAAGACAATTTAGGCAGAATAAATCTGTGACAAAGGGATGGAGGCTGACTTGGAACTCAATTAGATGAAGCATAAATAGTAAGACTGGGTGCTGATGACAGAAGAAGCAGCCTCAGGAACTCATAAGCTAGATATGATAAGATGTCAGAAGTGGTTAGAAAGAGATTACAGAGACCCCTTTGTTAGAACTAGATGCCAGATAGAGCACCGTTTGGCATTTCTATTTCTTATACATACTTCTGGGTCATAATTCAAGGTTAAAGTGGAGCATTTTCACTCAAGAGGGAAATTATGTTTTCTATCAAAAAGAATCAGGGATTGTGAGGAGCAGTATCACTTCTGATCCCAAGAGAGAAGTCACCTTGAGGGACAGTATCAATTGAAATATCAACAGATCCAGGGATATTCCTTTGTAAAGAACATAGTCTAAATAAAGTGACTACATTTTTCCTTAGATCGCATCCTCTTGAAAGCAGTGAAAACTTTACAAAATTCAGATATATCCCTGAAAAAAGCAATCAAAAAAGGCTGAAATTTGAGATGGTTCCCCTCCATCAAACCACTCCCATACCAGGAACAGAGCCGAACTTTGACATGAATTCAAAGAAATATGCTAAGAAATGGAGACAACAAAAACACAAAAGAATCTGACAATAAAAAGATACTATGGTGACAGGAAAGATGAAGACAAATTAAGAAGATAATGAAATTAGAATAGGTACAAACAAAGCCTGAGAGAAAGAAAATAAAGTTAATTGAACAAAAATTCCTGAAAGACCTAAAAATGCTTTTCAAAAAAAAAAAAAAGATGGGTGGAGAAAAAATTGAATAAAGAAGTGACAGTGAGAGGATGGAGCCAAGATGACAGAGAAAAGGCAGCATCTCACCTGATATATTCCCAAAACCTTTCCAAACATCTCTAAATGATGCCTCAAATCAAATTTTGTAGTGGCAGAATCTACAAAAGGGCAGTGAGCAAAAAATTGAAACTCCAAAGAATGTTATAGCCAAATTTAGTAGTTCCTAGGTAAAAGAGAAAAAAAAATTCATGGAGCAAGAAAAAACAAACAAACAAAAAACTATTCATACATCATGGAACTACAATCAGGATTACACAAGTTTAGCAGCTATCACATTAAAAAAGCAGAATACTTGGAATATAATATTCTGGGAAGCAAAAGAGTTGGGATCATAATTTAGAATAACCTGGATAGCAAAACTCAGTATAACCTTTAAAAAAATAGTGAAATAAAATATTTTTAAACATTCTTGATGCAAAGGTTGGAGCTAAATAGAACATTTGACTTGCAAATACAAGATTCAAAAGAAACATAAGTAGGCAAACATGAAAGAGAAATAAGGAACTCAGTAAGTTTAAATAATTTATATTTCAGTATGAGAAGATGATACATATAGATTCTAATAACTTTATTATTTTTTAATCTTTTTATTTAAAACATATGCATAGGTAGTTTTCAATATTCACTCTTGCAAAACCTTGTGTTCTATTTTTTTCTCCCTCTCTTTCCCCCTCACACTGCAAGTAATTCAATGTATGTTAAACATGTACAATTCTTCTATATATATTTCCATATTTACTCTGCTGCACAAAAAAATCAGATCAAAAAGGAAAAAATGAGAAAGAAACGAAAATTCAATCAAACAACAATACAAAAAATGAAAATGCTATGTTGTGATCCATACTCAGTCCCTACAATTTTCTCTCTGGATGCAGATAGTTCTCTCTGTCATAAGACTATTGGAACTTGCCTGAATCACCTCACTGTTGAAAAAAGCCACGTCCATCAGAATTGATCGATGTATATAATCTTCTTGTTGCTGTGCACAATGTTCTCTTGCTTCTACTCACTTCACTTAGCATCAACTAAGAGTTATTAGGATAGTCTGAAGAATTATAATATGATGTACCAGAATAAGTGAAAAGTTTTTGAATGAATAAAATGGAGCAAGAAAGAGAGATGTACAAGGCAAAGAAAGAGAAAGAATGCAGGAAATTATCTCACATCAAAGAAGAACACTTTAGGGGAAAATGGAAGGGGTGCAGTATACTTTAACTTCAGTATCATTAGAATTGTTTCAAAGAGGGAAGAATATACATGAACAAATCTATAAAGAAATAAGTGGGGGGGAAAGGATAAGGTCAGGTATAGAAGGATGTGTAGATTTCTGGGATTTATGGCAGTAGAACAACATGTGTAGATTAATGGGAAAGAGAGAGAGAGAGAGAGAGAAAGGAAGAGAGAGAGAGAGAGAGAGAGAGAGAGAGAGAGAAAGTTGGATGTTGGAATCTATCTTACCCAACAGGGAAGTAATATAAGAGGATAAAAAAGGGGTTGGGATGATAAAAGAGAGGGCAAAAGTAGTCAGTGGTTAAAAGGCAACAGATTTTAATAGAGATACAGAATATAAAGAAAAAGGAAAATAGAAGAAAATAGTATGGAGAAAAATGCACAGTAAATAATCATAACTGAATTTGAATGGGATTGAATTCACCCATAAAATTGAAGTAGAGCACAGAATGGATTAGAAACCAGAATTCAACAATACATTGTTTATAAGAAACACTTGAAACAGAAAGATAAATGCAAAGTTCAAATAAGATGCAAGAGAAGAATCTATTATTCTTTAGTTGAAGTAAAAAAAAAAAAAAAAAGCAGGTATAGTAATTGTGATTTCAGAAAAAGCAAAAACAAAATAGAACTAATTAAAAGGGAAATATGGGACATTTAATATTGCTAAAAAGCATGTTAGATGATAAAGTAATATCAATGCTAAACATATGTATCAAATAACATAGCACCCCAATTCTTAAAGGAAAGGGTAAATGAATTACAGGAAAATTGTAGACAATAAAACTCTACCAGTTAGAAACTTCAGCATTACAAACTCTGGAATATTTAAGACTAGCCATAAAATAAATAAATAAGAAGTTGAGGAGAAGAATAGAATCTTAGAAAATTATGTATGATAATGTAGAGGCCTGAAACTATTTAGTCAATGCACTAAGGTCAGGATTGCTGAGCATTTGAGGCTAACTACCAATTGGACAATACTCTATGGGCATATGCTTGGAAAATGGTCCTTCCCACTATCCTGTGCTGGCTCAGTGATTAGTGTATACAGAGGATTGTAGGAGGGACTAAGGGGTGGAGTATGACTAGCCAGAGTCACTCTTTGAGGTAGACAAGGAAGAAGGTAGTCATGGAGATTCTGCTTTCATCCTGTTCAATCCTGCATCTAAAGAACAAGAATAAAGACTAAGGACTTTTGCTTATCCTGACTCTGACTGATTCTGCGGTGTCCTGGGTGCTAGCATGGTCATCACATTTGACACCTGAGTGTGGGGCCCAAGGACCCTAACTTCACTGAAGAAGTCTCTGGTGACCAGCAAATAGGGTGAGTATTTTAATAGGCAAACAGGGAACTTACTTTGTTAGGGGTTAAACTAGTAACCTTTGCTAGCTGAAATGGGGCAGATATTAGGAAAAAATTCTCCCTGGTCCCCAGCTCTACCCCCACCCCCACCCCCAACCCCACCCAAAGGAAATCTGCAGGAAGCATACTCAGACTGATAAAGATACAGGGCTTAATTATAACTTGGGAGCAGATTGATGGATTCCTGGATACATTAGAACTTATGTCCCCTTATTTCTTAGGAGAAGAAATAAGTCTAAATAATTGGAAACTTGTAGGAAATCAATTATGTGACTATTATAATGATAATGGTTCTGAGTCACTTTCCAAAGAAACACTGTACATATACAATATAATACAATTGGCCTTAAAAATTCCTGCAAGTTGTAGAAAAAAGAAGTTTTCAGAATGACCAGATGAGGAAGTATGAGGAAAATGAGGAGCACAAAGGAGGGATTAAAAGAGATGTCTCCAGAGGGCATGGAGAGTGAAGTGAGGATGAAGGGCGGGGTGAAGGGTGTGGTGAAGGGCCTGGTGATTCTAGCTCTCACAAAGCAGCTTCATTCAGCCTAAACCTGAACTGGTTCTTGACACCCCCCCCCCATCAACTTCACCTTCCGGGATGGAGTGGGGAGGAGTAGTGAGAGGGGTAGTGACATCACTAGCATCCCCCCCAAAAAAATCACCCCCTCCTATGACTAGATTGCAAAAGGCAGTACTTAAAGGTACCAAAGAAAGCCAGAATTTAAGTGATTTGAAACTGGAGATGTATCCTGTGATTCAACAATTTGAATCTTCAGGTCAAGAAAGTAGAAGATATGCTCCTTTTGATATAGAAACCCTCAAAGACCTGAAAAAGGCTTGCACTCTTTATGGGGCTACATCAGCTTATGTGAAGATGTTATTACCGAATTTGGCTTATGAAGTCTTAACCCCTAGTGACTGGAAATCTATAGCAAGGACATGCTTAGAATGAGAACAAAACTTGTTGTGGCTTTCAGAGTATAGTGAGCTCTGTAGGATACAAGCCCACCAAAATAGTCATAGTGGATTTAATCCTCCAATCACTTGTGACCAACTAACAGATGTAGGTTCTTATGCAGAAATTTCAGTGCAGATTAATTACCCCTTAGCAGCATATGGGCAAATTGCTGCTGCTGCTGTCAAAGAATGGACTTCGCTCCCCAATAAAAACAATAATGGTGAAGCCTTCACAAAAATAACACAAGGGCCAAATAAACCCTTTGCTGATTTTGTGGGACATCTGCAGACTGCTGTCATACAAACTAATGGTGAAAGTGCAGTAACAGACATTATGATAAGACAACTTGCTAAAGAAAATGCTAATGAGGTTTGTAGAAGAATTATACTAGGACTATGCAAGGATGCTCCTTTAGAGGAGATCATAGGACGCTGTGCCACAGTGGGCACAAATGCCTTTTATAGCCAGTCTATGATGCAGACTTCCCAAGATCCCAACACGGGAAGACCAGGTCCCTTTTGGCAAGGGACTTCCAGAGAGACTTGTCAATGCTTTCAATGTGGTAAAGTAGGGTATCTGAAAGCTCAATGTTGGCATAGAGACAGAGTGAGAAAACAGGGTGGGAAAAAAAGATTGAAAACCCCATGTCCAAAATGCAACAAAGACTACCATTGGGTCTCAGAAAATAGACTGATTCAGGGAAACAGGATGAGGGGCCTAGTCCCAGGGCCCACAACAAAAAACACTTGGGGCATGATGGCAGCTGATGGTACACCCAGAGAGTGCCCAGAAATCCAGTACAAAGACATGACCAATCAGCCAGGAAGCCATCTGATGGAAGAAAGGGATTATGCAATCAACCATCCAGGAGGCAACCTGATGGGAGAAAGGGATTACAATTGGGGAAAATAGGGTTGTATGCAGCAGGAACAATTGAGATACCCCTTGGAGAGGTGAAATCTGTTCCTCTCCAGCCTATGGATCCCTTGCCTCCAGTCATAGTAGGCTTGAACATTTCACTTCCTGAGAGCACTTACAAAACAGTGTCCATACATACACTGATTTGGGAAACTGGGGAATGTGTAGATAATATCCCAGTCACTAATACAGGTAGTTAATGTCTAATATCACCCAGTAGTAGCATCAGGTTTACTGATACAGACTCCTAATAAGCAACCTGGTGATAGTCGCCCATATTCTGACTCTAAGCGAAAAAATCCAGGAATATACTGGACAGCAACTGTGACAGCTGACCAACCTATACTTACTATCTATATAAATGGCCTACCATTAGAAGGATTGGTATGATCTGGTGCAGATCATACAGTCATTAGAGGTGTCAACTGACCCAGTCACTGGTCAAAGATTAAGGCAGACACCTACATGTCTGGTGTAGGGGGATCAATAGCAGCTGAAGTTAGTGCTACCCCTTTGAGATAGACTTTTGAATGTGAAACAGGAGTTTTTACAATTAGGATTAAAAATGAGTATTTCAATTTTTTAGGCAGGACTTCTGTTGAAGGCCTGCCAACACTTTCACCTGTTCCTATCCAATGGAAAACTGATACACCAGTGTGAATAGCTGGCAAAGGAGATCCAGAGTTTTAAAAAAGAAAATATTTTTTGAAACTTAAAATTAAGAGAAAGCCAGTGAAGTTATAAGACACCAAGAAATAACAATCAGAATATAAATAATGAAAAATAAAAGAGAATGTGAAACATTTTAAAAAGAAAAATAAGAGATCTGGAGAATACATCAGAAAGAAAATATTTACCTAAGAAAAGTTGGACTACCTGAAAGCTATGACCAAAAAAATAACCTTGAGAAATATTGCAAGACATAATCAAATTGTCATGAAGTGATAGAACAAGAGAGGAAAGTAGAAATAGAAAAAAAAATCAACTGACTACCCCTCAAAGAAATCCTACATGCAAAACATATAGGAAAACTATTGCTAAGTTTCAAAAACCCCAGATAAAAGAGAATTTTGCAAGAAACAAACAAACAAACTAAACATTTCAAAGATGTTGAAGCTACAATTAGAATTGTATAGGATTTATCAGCAGCACAATAAAAGATAGCAGGTCATGGAATATTGCATAATGATAACCAAAAGAACTAGGCATGTAGCTGAAAACACGTGCAGCAAAATTAAATATAATATTGTAAGAAAAAAGGATATTCAGAAAAACAACTGAGTCCAAATGGAATATAATAATGGCAAAAAATTTAACATTTAATTTATAGAAAATTAATAGCTAAATTAGTAGCTAAATAAGCTCCATTTGACTTCATTTGGTTAATCTGAGTTATTTCTGACTGAGCCTAGCATCAATAGAAAGAAACATATATATATATATATATATATATGCCCATTGCTGTCACAACATTTCGCCAAATCAAAATTATTCTTTGGCTTGTTATTTGCTCACAGCTACATATATCTAATTATTTAAATGACTTGCTCAACACTAACTCCCTAGTCATATCAGACAAGCATACCATGTCTTTTCATATATGTGGGAAAATTTGTCCAGCAAAAAATCACTCTGTATACTGCCCCCAGTCTTAATATTTTTAATAGTTTAAAAGGGGTAAAGAATTCCGTAAGAGACTATTTGAATCTTAAGTTAGATATGGAAAGAGGGAAGAGTAGTTTTACTTCTTTAGCTTTTATAGAGGAAACATGATGTTGTAAAAAAAAAAATGTACTGGGCATCAGAAGAGACTTTAATTCTTTTGCTTACTAGTCATATTATCCTGGTCAAATAATTTAATTTTCCTAGTTCTCTTGTCCATGTCTTCATGGAAAATAAAATAATATGTGGAATGCCTAAGAAACAGGGTTGTTTTTATTAAAGTACTAGACAATTCTTAAAATAATATATAATATAAATTATTGGTAATGACAATGGTAGGGATGAATATGAGTCTTAGGACTCCATTCAGCACTAGTTGGCAATCACTTTCTTTATTCATTAGATGTTTTCTTGGATGAATTCCAAGTTGTCACTACAAAAACAGCATGTTCTACCATACCCCCTGCAGACATGCTAGACCTAAAGCAAGTGCCTTCATTTTCATGTCTTTAAAACCTTAATTTCACTTATTAACACTAAATTATAAGAAGTATCTGGAAGCAATATAGTCTAATCTATATTAGTGATTATTTTCATCATAGTTAGCCTTTGCTAAAAGGTTGAGGAGAAATCTATTACTTTCAGATATATATCATCCCACTTCTGAATAATTCATTTTCAAAGTAATTTTGTCTTCAATACCTGAAACTTGTTCTTTTTTGTGCCCCATACATGCATGAATGCATGCATGCATACACGTGCTCACCCTCCCCCTCCACACACACAAGCTTAATCAACCTATTGCCAGACCTCCAGATCTATGATCTACAAACATAGATAGCTCTTGTTCAGTAAAAGCTATTAATTCTGGTTGGCAACTGTTCTGCAACTTATTCTGTTACAGGCTCCCAGAGGCAACAAGAACATGAGTGATTTGCCCAGAATCAGCCCATTTGTTTAAGATGAAAGACTGGATGGGGTGGGATGTCATTGGAGGTCACTCTTCCTTCTGTACTCTTTATAGAACTCTCTTAAATATGACAACTTATTTTTTTTAATTCATATCATTCCCTTAAAGTCCCATAATTACAATCTTTGAAATATAAGATAATGGGAAATTTAGGATTTTTGAGTCTAAAATTTTATTTTTCCTTTTTCCGTAATATTCTCAGTCCTTTGCCAGTTTCACAGTCTGGAAAGATGTCTACTTTGCAGTGCTTCAGGGTCTCTAGCTAAGCCCATTATTGGAAATTGGCTTTGCCAGATGTAGCAATACCTCTAGACAGATGCTGTGTAATAAAACATTATTTTAAAATGCTTTGCTTGGTTCTGTCATTTCATGTTGACTATATTGAATCTAATGCTATTTTCTTCTAGTGTTCTGAATCAGTTTTTAACATATAAATGCTCACATTTAAGTCATATATTTCAAAGCAAATTTTTACTTTAAGTTTTGCAAAGTCCAAGTAGTTAACCTAGGTTGAATTTTCCATTGAACATCATCTTAAAATATATTACTATAATTCTAGATCTAATAGCTGTACTTCCCATTTTCATTTTGTACATATAGAGAATATTAGTTCAGCTGAAGTTAGGTATTATTGCATTTGTATCTAAGCAGGAATATTTTGATAAAGTCTTTATATATACATATATATATATATATATATATATATATAGACTAATCTTTTCAGAAAACTCATATGGCCATTATCAACTACTGTCAAACCTAATAAAACTTGTTTGGTCATCAGACTTTCAGATTTTGAACATTGGATCATTAAACACTTCTACTGACAGCTAAGAGAAGCTACCAAAAAATAGGGATTCTAATGTTTATTAATTGTGAACATCACACACATAAAGGTGTTTTGATAATAATATATCAGCTAAACCAAAAACTGTTTCCTACATTTTAGTCATTGTTAAGGAAGGGAGATCAAATGAAGTTTTCATTTGAAGTATAGAAGTTTCTTTTTTTCCTCCTCCAACTTCTTCCCTCACTATTTTGAAAATATACAATATAGTGCATGCATTCATGCATATATAGACACAGTACGCATATACAAACACATATACATAAATATCCATGTCCAGATAGATGGAATATAAGTAAATATATGTAAATGCATGTGTATTTATCTATCTATACATCATGGATATACATATAGAAATAGATAAACCTACAAATCTCTAACACACATCACGGAGTAGAAAATTTGTATGCTAATTCAGTCCATGTTAATTGATATAGTGCTTTAAATTTCCCAGAGTATTTTTGTATATACTGTTTTATGTGATCCTTAAAACCACCATGTGAAGTATGTAGTACAAAGATTATTGGGCCTGTTTCAGATCCATCACAATCCATTTAAAACAATACTATTCCTAAAGATAACTGCATATTTCTGAACATTTTGCTGCAAGGAATAACTTTTTATTGACTTATAACATTATTATGATCATAAAGGGTTTCTTATGATTTTCTACTTAAAATATTTTTTTATAAAAAGGAACTTGGGGATGAATTAATCTAAATCAAAAATCAAAATTAGGACACAAAATTGAGAGTCATTCTATTGGATGATAGGATCAGTAATTAGAAAAATAAATTAAAGGCACTTACCATAAAACTCTTGAATTAGAGGTATGAAATCATGGATATGAAGGATGAACAAGGAAAAAGGCTATGTCTGTTTACAAGTGATTGCTATGCAGAGACTTGCAAAAAATGTTCTCAAGGCCTGTATCACAGCCACTGGCAGGAATCCAAGCTGTTTTACAAGGGGTGCATTTAATTAGCCCACTCTGACTTTCTGATTGCTAATATGGATGACACGTATGGATGAACCCAAATAATTAAAAACATTTTTTTTTCTGTAAAAAACATCAGCAGCAGCAAGTAAACATATTGTGGCTCTGGTATACCAAGTTATGTAGGTGTTAGATGCTTCAGCTTAAATTACTTGGCTGCATAAAAACAAACATACCAAATCAATATATTGCCTTGTCAGCTTGCTGCTGCTGACTATTCCCCCTGACATCATATTAAATAGAACATCAGTTGAAAAGGATTTTTGTTTCAATGTCTCTAAAAGTAAGATAGACACTATTTACCAAGCCCTACCCTGTTGTCTCATTATGTCATTATAGTGAAGTCCAATTCTCAAAGGCTATCAGTGAAGCACAAGCCTACAGCAGCTTCTACCAATCTAGGAAAGTCTTCAAGTATAGTCCTTGCATTAGAGCATGTCTTGTTTTTGAGGAGCAATCTGGCTATGTACAAAGAGCCTCATTACTAATACATTGATGGCCAAGGCAAACCATAATACAAATCAAAATAAAAGCTCTTTCAAAATCCCATTCAGGCCACATGTTGTTTTTATATTGGTGGCTAAGTAATGGGAAATAGAATAGAAGATGATAAGAATCACATTATTTTTAGACTGCCTATAGATAATAAATGTTATTAGTTTGATCTAATGTGGCTAGGTATATAACATTTACATGAATTTATATGTATATGTGTTTATATATATATATATATATATATATATATCCACTACAAATATGTGTATGTAGGTATAGTTACATACATCCATGTATACATATGTATGTATGCACACACAAACACAGAATTACATACTGATTTTATGTTTCTTGTGTTATAGTCATTGATTTTCTCAGCAATTTTTCTATAAACGTTTTAGTTGGGTAAGATTTAGTATTTACTAGAATAATCTCTTTTTCTTTTCATTCTTTACTCTAGAACTCTAATTTTATCTTTTAATATCTTGCTTCATTTCTTCCAGTATAATATACTGGAGGGGGTAAGTCAGCAAAATCTAGATTCAGTAGTACCCAAACTTTAGGTTTTTTACTTTTTTTAGTTATGGTTTTCCAACAGTCTGATGATTCTTTAATTACCTCCTCTTGACAAAATACTTTACATGTTCAGCTATAATTTAATATAGTTCTAGAGATAGTAATAGATGTAGATACAGATATAGATGTACATTATTTTAAATATTTATATATGTATATTTATGCATGTTATACATCATATATATTATATATAATACACCCATACATACATATTCATACATATACACAGAGAGACACACATAAACACATAGAGAAATAGAATAAAAAAGTTCTCAGAATAAATGCATGAAGAATGCTTATAATTCAGTTTATTGTATAAAACCAGAAGAACTAAGCAGTGAATTGGCTTATCAGTACATATCTAGAACTGAAATCACAAATGAACAATGAATTTATTCTACAATTATGAAGATGAGAGTGATCTGAATTGCCTTTGGAAAATTTGTCAATGTTGCTGATGTCACTAAAATATATAATATAATAAAGAATAAATAATTATCAGCATTAACATTTATACATCTCTATACAAATATCTCATTTTATTCTCAAAATAACCTAAGAAGTAAATGCTATTATTTTCTTTTTTTTAAAAAATTAGAATCTGGTCAAGAATCTCAAAAGAATTAATGAGGGGGCGGAGCCAAGATGGCGGAGAAGACACATGCGACTTTCTAAGCTCTTCTCTTACCCTCTTTATCAATATTATAACGAGCCTCAAAAATAGTCTTGACTGCTTTACAATTGTAAAATGAAGTGGGAACCCAACTGGGCCGAAGAAAATCTGCAGTATCACCAAAAAGGTTGGTTCCAGGGCCGGGGGAGATCAATCCGAAAGGGAAATTGGGTTGAGGAGGTCTGGAAAAACCTAGGGGGAAGGCACAGATCTCGCAAAGCCCAGCCCCAACCCCAGTACGGCCTTATCCTGGGGCAGTTGTGATCCTGAAGGAGGACACAGCCCGCGTTAACCTCCAATTCGGTGGGGAGCTCGGGGTTTGGCCTTGGAGCTTTTCCAGGGCCGGATTTGGCTTGGGCAGAAACATGGGCAGAGTTCCGGGCGGTCCGCGGTCCGCGGTCCGCAGTCCGCCCGGTCCGCGGTCCCTGTCCGCGGTCCGCGGTCCGCGGTCAGCTGCCAATTACAGTGCCACAAGAGGCTCCGGCCTGGGGCGGTGACACTTTCACCCCTTTAGTCTCTAGCCAAGGGCAATCGCTAATCCCACTAGCCCTACTAAGCAGTTTGATGCTTGGCCAGGCTGAATCCACTTCCTGTTGGGGAAGGGAAAACTCCCCAGAGCACCCCATACCCCGAAGCCGGAAATCGGTTTTACATCTTTCCCCGTTCTGCAGAAGGAAGGTGGTAACCCCTTGCCAGGAGACCTACCCTAAAGGCTTTTAAACATGAATAAAAAAGATGAAAAGAACGACCGAAGTTTTGCCAGAAAAAGAGCGGTCAGCAAACCCTGGGAGACATCAAACAGCAAAAATGCATCAGACTGTCCTCCCTTTTACATGATGCTCTCTAAGAAGAGACCAAAAGGGTAAAAGAAGTTAGAAGATAAAATGGGGAAAGGAAAGAAAGTTTTACAAAGAGAGCAACAACTTCCCTGAAATACAATTGGAAAAAAAAATTAGGAAAGTAATAATTGTGGTTGGAAAAAAAATAAAGAATTCCACTAGAAAGGTGGGATTTGAACTGGAAAAAGAAAAACTCCCCCAAGAAAGTGGGATCCGTGGAATTGGGAAAAGACAAAGAACACAAAAAGAAGGGATCTGTGAATTGGAAAAAGAAGATAATTCACTAAAAAAAAAATTGGTGAAATGGAAAAAATTCCACAGACCAAAACAATACATTCAAAAACCCAATTTTGGACTATACAGAAAAAACCTAATGAAGAAAATAATTTTTAAAATTAGAACTGAACAAATAGAAACTAATGATTCCATTGAGACAGCAAGAATCAGTCAAGCAAAACAAAAATTGACAAACTGGAAAAAACCAATGAATTATCTACTTGCAAAAACCCAGACTTGGAAAATAGATCAAGGAGGTTAATCTGAGGATTTTGGACTTTTTGAAAACTATGGTGAAAAAAAAGAGCCTGAATACTATTTTACAAGAAATTCATCAAAAAGAAGCCAGATGTAATAGAACGAAGGTAAATAGGATTGAAAGAATTAATGAACACCTTCTGAAAGAAACCCCTAAAATAAAAACCCAAAAGGAATAATTGTTGGCCAAATTTCAGAACTATCAGATTGGGAAAAAATTTTACAAGCAGCCAAAAAACCATTTTAAATACCGAGGTTTAACAATAAGGATAACCCAAGATCTGGCTGCCTCTACATTAAAAGGAAAGAAAGGGCCTGGAATATGAATTCCAAAGGCACAAGAACTTGGGATGCAGCCAAGAATAAACTACCCAGCTAAGTTGAGCATTTTCCCAGGGAAGAAGATGGACATTTAATGAAAACAAATGAATTCCATTTGTTTCAAGGCCAGAATTAAACAAAAATTTAATCTCCAAGCATAAACTCCAAGAGATGCAGAAAAGGTAAAAATAACTCTTGGTTGTATTTCTTTAGGGTTACAAAAAGAATCATATATAATTTGATTGTACTGATATAACAAAAAAAAGGGAATGGATATGGAAAAAGGGTGATGGCAGAAAAGGTGGGAAGGAGGGATAAAAAGGGGAGACCACCCCAAAGAGGCTAAGGGAAACTTATCATTCTGGGGGAATTTTAGAGGGAGGGAGGAACATTGTTGAATTTACCTCATCAGGTTGGCTCAAAGAAAAAATAATGGACATTTGTTTAAGAAAATTCTCCCCCATTAAAACGGAGGAGGGAAAAGGGAAAAAAAAAAGAGTAATAAAAGGGGAAGGGAAGGGGGGAAAAGACTCAAAGGGGGAGGGGATTATAAAGAGGGATAAGTATCATGATACAAGGGGGTTTAATAAGTTTAAAAGGGGAAAGGGGTTGGGGGAGGCAAGAATAAGTAAAGCACAATCTGGGGTTAAGGATGGCAGGAAATACAAATTTAGTAATTCTAACCGAAAATGTGAATGGGATGGAACTCCCCCCATAAAAGAGGAGGCAGATGAGGCTGGGATCAAAAAGTCAGAACCCTACAATATGTTTTTACAAGAAACACATTTAAAACAGGGGAACATGGAAGTAAGGTAAAAGGCTGGAGCAAATCCATTATGTTTCAGGTGAAGTCAAAAAAGCAGGGGGGAGCCATCCTTATCTCAGATCAACAAAAGTAAAAAATTGATCTAATTAAAAGGAATAAGGAAAGGAAACTACATCCTGCCAAAAGGAGGCATAAACAACAAAGCAATATCAATATTAAAACATATATGCACCAAGTGGTATGGCCTCAACTTCCTAAAGGGGAGAAGTTAAGAGAGTTTAAAAGAAATACAACAAAAACTGAATAGTAGGAGATCCCAACCTTTGCACTTTGGAATTAGACAAATCAAACCACAAAAACAAAAGAAAAGAAATTAAAGAAGTAAATAGAATATTAGAAAAAATTGGATGTTGGATCTTTGGAGAAAAATTGAATGGAGATAGAAGGGAATATACTTTTCCTCAGCAACCATGGAACCTATTCAAAAAATTGACCATATTTAGGACATAAAGACCCTTTAAAATTAAATCAAGAAAAGCAGAAATAGTAAATGCTTTTTCAGATCATGATGCAATAAAACTAATTCAACAAAAAGTTGGGGAAATAGGACCAAAAGTAATTGGAAACTAAAACAATCTCATCCTTTAAAGAATGATTGGGTGAAGCAGCAAATTATAGAACAATTAATAATTTCACTAAGATAATGAAAATGATGAGACATCATACCAAAATTTGTGGGTTCAACCAAATTAATAAGAGGGTTTTAATCCTGGGGCACTTGGAATAAAAAAGAAAGAAAAAAGATTAATGAATTGGGTTCAAATTAAAAAACTAAAAAAGAAAATTAAAAAACCCCTAATCAAATACTAAATTGGAAATTTAAAAATTAAAAGGAGAAATTAAAAATATTGAAAGTAAAAAACTATTGAACTAATTAATAAAACTAAGGTTGGTTCTATGAAAAAAGCCAATAAAATAGATAAGCCTTTGGTAAAACTGATTAGAAAAGGAGGGAGGAAAATGAAATTAAGTTTAAAAATGAAAAGGGAGAACTTTCCAACAATGAAAGAGGAAAAGGAGAAATAATTAAGGAGTTATTTTGCTCAACTTTATCCAATAAATTTGGATAATCTATGAAATGGATGACTACCTCCAAAAATAAGACTTCCCAGACTAACAGGGGAGGAAGTAAATTGTTTGAATGCCCATTTCAGAAAAAAGAAATAAAACAGGCAATTAAACAACCTCCCCAAGAAAAAATCCTTAACCAGAATGGTTTACATGTGAATTTTCCAAAACATTTAAAAAAAAAATTGGCCCAATGATATAAAATTATTTGATAAAATGGAATGAAGGAGTCCTACAAATTCCTTCTATGACACGAACATGGTACTGATACCTAAACCAGGTGGCTGAAAACAGAAAAGAAAATTATAGACCAATCTCCTTGAATTTGATGCTAAAATCTTAAATAAGATATTAGCAAAAAAGATTTAAAGAAAACCATCCGATAATACATTATGATCAAGTAGGATTTATACCAGGAATGCAGGGCTGGCAATAAGGAAAACTATAAATATAATTGGCCATGTTAATTAACCAAATTAACAAAAACCATATGATCATCCTTAATAGATGCAGAAAAAGCATTTGGTAAATCCCATCCATTTCCTAATTAAAAAACACTTGAGGAAGTATGGGAATTGGGATTTTCCTTAAAATAATCAGCAGCATCTATTTAAAACCATCAGTAGCATCATATGTTAATGGAGACAAACTCAACCATTCCAAAAGATCTGGGGAAACAAAGGTTGCCCACTATACCATTACTATTTAAATTATTGTATTAGAAATGCTAGTTTAGCAAAAGAGGCCGAGAAAAAGGAATAAGAATAGGCAATTAGGAAGGCCAAATTATCACTCTTTGCCAATGACATTGGTGGTAACCTTAAGAACCCCCAGAGATTCTGCAAAAAAGTTATTAGAAATAATCCACAACTTTAGCAAAGTTGCTGGTTATAAAATAAACCCCATAAGTCATCAAGCATTCCTTATATCACTAACAAAATCCAACGGTCAGAGTTACAAAAGAAATTCCATTTAAAAGTAACTACTGATAATATAAAATATTTTGGGAATCTATCTGCCAAGGGAAAATCAAAAACTGTATGAGCAAAATTACAGGAACCACTTTTCAATTTGTCTGATCCCAAACCAATTGGGAAAAATTAAATGTCTTGGATAAAGGCAAAAATAATAAAGATGACAATATTACCTAAACTAATCTATTTTTTGGCTATACCAATCAGACTCCCAAAAACTGTTTTAAGCCTAGAAAAAAAACAAAAATTCATATTGAAAACAAAAAGGTTAAAAATTTAAGGGAATTAATGAAAAAAATCAAAGGATGGTGGCTTGGCTGGTCTAAAATTAATTATAAGAGCAGCGTTACCAAAACTTATTTGGTTTGGCTAAGGAATAGATTTAGTTGATCAGTGGAATTATTGGGTTCAAGGGATAAAACAGTCAAAAATAAGCAAACCTAGGCTTTGAAAACCCCAAAGATCCCAACTTTTGGGATGAACTTTTTGGTTTGATAATAATTCTTGGAAAATTTGGAAACTTATGGCAAAACTAGATTAATCCATACTTAACCTTAAAACCAAGAAAAATAAAATGGGTTCTTGACCTAGGCATAAAAGAATGAAATTAAAAAATTAAGGAACTTATTATGGTTTTACCTCCTTGGACCTGTGGAAGGGGAAGGCCTTTTATATTAAAGAGGGCAGGAGATCATTACTGATCACAAAATAGAAAATTTCGATTATAAAAAATGAAAAGTTTTTTGTACAAACAAAACTAATGCAGACAAGATTAGAAGGGGAAGCAAATAAACTGGCAAAATTTTTAAGGTGGGGTTTCTGATAAAGGCCTCATTTCCAAAATTAAGAGAATTAACTTAATTTATAAAAAAATCGCCATTCTCCAATTGAAAATGGACCAAAAGGATATGAACAAGAAAAAATTTCAGATGAAGAAATTGAAACCATTTCTAGTCATATGAAAAGATGCTCCAAGTCATTATTAATTAAGAGAAATGCAAATTGACAACTCTAAGAACCACTAACATCTGTCAGATTGGCTAAATGACAGGAAAAAAATAATGATGATTGGAGGGGATGGGAAACTGGGACATTGACCCATTGGTTGGTGGAGTTGTGAACGAATCCAACCATTTTGGAGAGTAGTTTGGAACTATGCTCGTTATCAAACTTGCATACCCTTTGATCCAAGTGTTTACTGGGTTTATATCCCAAAGAGATTATAAAAGGAAAGGGACCTGATGTGCACGAATGTTTGTGGCAGCCCCTTTTTGTGGTGGCTAAAAACTGGAAACTGAATGGATTCCATCAGTTGGAGAATGGTTGAATAAATTGTGGTATATGAAAAATTTGGAATATTCTTTCGAAGGTGGCCAAAGGACAATTTCAGAAAGGCCCGGAGGAACCATGAACTGATGCTGAGTGAAATGAGCAGGACCAGGGAGATCATTATATACTTCCAACAACAATACTAGATGATGACCAGTTCATGGATAAGGCCATCCCTCAACAACAGATCAACCAAATCATTTTAATGGAGCAGTAATGAACCCAACTAGCTATGCCCAGAAAAAGAACCTGGGGAGATGACTAAAAACCTTACATTGAATTTAATCCCTATATTTATGCACACCTTGCATTTTTGGTTTCCCTTCAAGTTTAATTGTACAACATTTCCAGAGTCTGATTCTTTTTCACAGCAAAATAACGTTTTGGTCAGGTATATTATTTATTTTATCTAATTTTATATTTTAAATATTTAACATCTACTGGTCATCCTGCCATCTAGGGGAGGGGGTGGGGGGAGGGTAAGAGGTAATAAATTGGAACAAGAGGTTTGGCAATTTTTAATGCTGTAAAGTTACCCATGTATATATCCTGTAATTAAAAGGTTATTAAATAAAAAAAAAAGAATTAATGAAAAAAAAATCAAATGAATGTAGCCTAGCTGTACCTGACCTAAAACTATATTAAGGTAAAAAACCATTTGGTATTGGTAAGAAATAGATTAAGGATCAATTGGAACAGGTTTGGGGCTCAAGAAAGAATAGTCAACTATAGCAATTTGGTGTTTGACAAACCCAAAGATCCTCACTTTTGGGATAAGGAATTATTATTTGACAAAAACTGATGGGATAACTGGAAATTGTTGGAGGGAAATTAGGATTAGATCCAAACTTTAACATATACCAAGATAAGATCAAAATGGGTCCATGGTTTAGAAAAGAACGAGATTATAAACAAATTGGAGGAACATAGGATGGTTTATTCTCAGACTTGTAGGAAGAAAGGGTGACTAAAGACGAACTAGATACCATTATTGGTCAAAAATAGAAAATTTTGATTAATCAAATTAAAAATCTTTGTACAAAACAAAACTAATGTAAAACAAGATTAGAAGGGGAAAAAACTGGAAAACATCTTCACAGTTAAAGGTTCTGATAAAGGCCTCATTTCCAAAATATAGAGAGCTGACCCTTAATTTTAAGAAACCAAAGCCATTTCTCCAATTTGGTAAATGGTCAAAGGTATGAACAGACAATTTTCGATGATGAAATTAAAATCATTTACCCTTCATATGAAAGAGTGTTCCCAAATCATTATTAATCAGAGAAATGCAAATTAAGACAACTCCTGAGATAACCACTACACACCTGTCAGATTGGCTAAGATGACAGGAAAAAATAATGAGGTTGGGAGGGGATGGGGGAAACCGGGGACACTGATACATTGTTGGTGGAGTTGTGAATGAATCCAACTATTCTTGGAAGCAATCTGGAAAGCCCAAAGAGTTATCCTGTGCATACCCTTTTCCCAGGGTGTTTTCTACTCTTATACCCCAAGGAGATACTAAAAAGAAGGGGAATGGGACCTGATGTGCCAAAATGTTTGTAGCCCTGGTTTGTAGTTTGGTGGAAGCTTGGAAACTTGAGGGCTGCCAACAATTGGAGAATGGTTAAAAAGGTGGTATATGAATGTTATGGAATATTATTGTTCTGTAAGAAATGACCAGGATGAATACAGAGAAGCTTTGGAGAGAATTAAGAACTGATGCTAAGTGAAATGGAAAGGAGAACCAAAGATCATTATATACATCAACAAAGATACTGTATGGTGTAATCTGGATGGAAGTGGATTTCTTTGACAAAGAGACCTAATTCAGTTTCACTTGATCCAATGATGGACCAAAGTTGGCTCACCCAAAAGGAAAAAAAAAAAAACTGGGGAAATGAATGGCTGTTTGCATTTTTGTTTTCTTCCGGGTTCTTTACCTTTCTGAATCCCAATTCTCCCTTGTGCAACAAAAGAAAACTGTTTGGATCTGCCACATACATTGTAACTAGGATATACTAGGACAACCAGCATATATGGGACTGCTTGCCATCTAGGGAGGGGGTGAAGGGTGGGAGGAAAAATCGGAAAGAAATTGAGGTGCAAGGGGAAATGTTTAAAAAAATTACCCTGGCATGGATTCTGTCAATAAAAAGTTACTATAATAAAAAAAAAATTAGAATCTGTACTTTCAATGTAGTAGCATAATGATGAGATAAGAGAGTTAATATAAGCATTGAGGTAAATCCCCTAAATTGAAATTGCTACTTCATGTTTGTGTTTTTAAGAAGTCAAACAACTTAACCCATAATTGCTTGCTATCCTGGGGAGGAGAGAGAGGTAAGGGAGGGATAAAAATTTGGAACACAATGTTTACAAAGGTGAATGTTTAAAACTATATTTGTATGTATTTGGAAAAAGGAAATACTATTAAAAATGATATAAACAATTATTGTGTATATGAAAAACCTTTGGTATTTCATAAGTTTGTCAACTGACTTTTCCATAGAAGATTAAGATAAATAAACAAAAGTATAGTCTCTGCCTTCAGTTTACAATAGAAAGAAATGTATTTTATATAAATAAACTTGATATAGTGTAAAATATACAATGAATCAAAAAAAGATGGTGTGAAGTACTATATGAAGCTTCAATTTAAAAAAAGAAATTAGGGTGTGACAATATTAATGAAAGCCTTTATTTTTATTGTTATTTAAGAGAGAGAGTTGAGCAAATTTGAAGGCATTAGTAGTATAAAGACTGAGTTGGAAGGTGGTTAGTTAAAAAAAATTAGAAAAAATAAAAATAAAACATATTTTACTCATTCATTTAAAAAAAAAAAATTACTGCGCTGTGTCCCAAGTTTTGCAGATTCAAAGTCATAAACAAGAGCCTATTTTCAAGAGCTTATTTTCTACTGAGAAACTTGTATGCTTTCACTATAATCAGACATTCAAGAACATAAGAATATGTGAGAATTAGTTAATATTGCAATAGTACTTCTATTAAAACTGCACATTTTAATTTGTCCACTGCCTCTTATTGTGAAAATGAGAGGTAAATTCTTTGATATTCCAATCTTAGTATTAGCACAATATTATAAAAATTTGACCATTGATACTAAGAATATTTAGGAACCCATTATATGTCCAAATTCTGACTTCATATATTATGAACAGAGATATGAGACATTGTATAAACTCATAATCCCTTTATATTGAGAAGATTCAGGATCAATCAATGATATTAGTGAATTTACCATAGATTCAATATTTTCTTAATAGGCAGCATATGGTACCATTTTGAAGTTTATTCTGTGGGTGAACATTAGGTGGATTCCACATGAAAAATACTTTGGAGTTAATTAATCAACATGTAAATGAAGAAACAACAAAAGAAGCTAATGTCTTGTATTCTGAAAGGAATATGAGACAGCCCCAGCTTTCAATTCAAAAAACAACTTCCTACTATGTTCAAGATATTATAAAGTAGGCTGTAAAAATAAACTAAATATTGTTAGTTAATTCCTTTAAGAAGCTTTCAACCTTATGAGTTCATTTGTATACATACAAATGATGTGTGTTAGCACAACATGTGTGAAAAAAAGACATTTAGATTGAATGCCATGAGGAATTTGAAATGATATTATTTTAAGTAAATTCAGTGAAAATTTATTAAGTGCCTATTGTGGTTTACAAACATTGCCAGATGCTGGCAATAGAGAAGCATCCATGTAACAGTCTCTACTCTTAAGGAATTTCCATTCTAGAGATCAAAAAGATACAAAGATAAACATAAACATGTGAAATAATCAAAGTTGATTGAAAATTGTTGACTGGGGGAATTAGGATGGTTTCTTACAGGAAGCAGCTAGCATAAGGTTATCTTTGAAGTAAGCTAAAATAGAGCAGAGTCAAGGAGATAGGTCTTTCCAGAAATGATAGAAAATATCTGAAAAAAATGGATGTGGGAAATGACAGGAAATTTATAGGAAACATTAAGATTGGTTATATGAACTGAAATAAAATACAGGAAAAAGAGAAGAGTGAAATAATCATGGAAAGCAAGTTGAGGAATTATTTTGGAGGTACACACACACACACACACACACACACACTTGGAAAGCTTGTGTTTTGTCCTAGAAACAATGGGAAAACAATTTTTTAAATAGGGAAGCATCATTTCTCCATTAGAAATAATAAAAATGTAATAAGATCATAATTTTATTATGGTTTATGGTTTAAAAATATCTTTCCTCAGAACAACACCCCTGAGGTAGATAAATAGCAGAAGTAGAATATGAGTTTCTTTTTTGGAAGTGTCTCTTTACTTCTTATCTTGGTAACAATAGAATCTTATGTATAATTTTGTGATACAGGTGGAGTGCAAGATTCCCTTCCTAATTAACTAATCAGAGACATCATCAGGTACAAAGAGAAAGCATTTATTTAATCCCTGTGGAGAGAGGCCCAGACACACCTGGGAGCCATCCCAACTCCCACCATGTGCTCCTGGAACCTGACCAGCTTCCAGCTTGTCCAGGGTTTAAAAGGCAAAGGACTGGAACCTTCTCATTGGATAGACTAAAAGGACTTAACCAGTGCTGGCTGCCTCCCACAGGTTATGTCACTTCCTGCAACTTCCTGTATCTCAGTTTCAAAGTTCATCACTCCAGGGATCAAATGACCTCTCAAGATTCCATTCTCAGAACATATGACAATACTTCATCCAATCAGTCCCATTCATTATGTACAGAATAATCATTTTATAGAAAGTTTATAAATTGAATTGATTTATTATTCCCATTATACAGAAAATGAAAATAAAACTCATAGAGGTAACTTGTTCAAAGTCATATAGTTAATCCACGTTTTAACTTGGACTCAAACTAAGTTTTTCATTTCATTTCAACATCACATATCTTACAATTGAAGATACATACATCATAGGGCCAGGAAAACCATACTGTCCTGTTCAGTAATGATGGTCAAGTAATAACAGCCTGCCATTCAATCCATAAGTTATTTATTAATCCCATCCACCCTTAGAAATAACCTTCAGGTAAATGACTCCAGGGAAATGTCAAGCTTTGTTTCTCAGGGACCTAAATGATTCTGTATTATATCTCTGCCCATTTGAGGATCTCACTATGTACCTTTATGAAGGCATTTATGAAATAATTTATCTTAATATAAATGTAGTTTTGTGGCTTCATACTTTGAACCATGATCAAAATGGCTACATCTTTTTTGCAATTAGAACTGAAATGTCTGGGTTAGCTCTCTGGAGGACCTCAGGATCAGCTGCAGTCCTTGATCTTAGTGGGGGAGTGAAGGAGACAGGAGAGCCACATGGCTGGTCAAAGATGAAGTCTGGAATCTGTCATCTTCTCTTGTGTCTGTGGCTGAGACTTGTGGCCAAAAGAGCTTTGGGCCAAAGAGAATATTCTGTGTCTGAGACTTCCTATAAATACTCCAATAGGATTTCATCACTACCTCACACTGAGCATGTGCTACCACACTGAGCATGTACAACTATAGAACATTACATCACCATATTACCCTAACTATATGCCAACTAGATTGATTCACATTAAGTATGTGCTTAGAGAACCATTATCTCACATAGAGTAGGTACTTAACTATAAATACTCTGCTGTCCTAGATTTAAGTACACCTTTTCAAAGTTCCTGCCCTCTGCAAGAACAATGCCTAGCACATAGTAGGCAATTAACAAATATAGACATTCAGCAAAGGAGAATCCTTGTTTTTGTTACAACTTTTTTCTTTATTACTTCTAAAGATTCTTCAAATCTTTAAAACTTTCCATTATTTTTTTCTGGGGTTCTACTTTTTTTTTTTTTTTAATGAAACAATTATTCTATTCTTTTGAAAGGTTCTTTTGGAATTATTTTAACCTGTAATTATTTTTTTTTCTTTCTGGTCACACTAAATTAAATATCCTCCTTCTGGAATAATACATCTAGAAAATCTCTTAATAAAAGCTTTTTGTCCCTATATCACCCGCACTTTTGATCTAGGATATCCAAGTGGAGATCCTGATCTTGGATGAACTGACCGAGCCCAGAAATTCTATCTTAAAATCCTTGCTTGAGTAACTGAGCTAGGATCCTTGTAATATTAACTTTTCCCCCTGTCATTGCAGTCCTGAATTTCAATTATATCTGTTAGAGGTACTGCTGTAACAGGATCCTTGTTCTTTGTGCAATTCTCACTCTCAGAGTTTCAAATTAGGCTATGGAAAGCTCAAATACTGAGTTTCTCAATTGGAACAATTTAACTATCTTTCTCTAATGGGATTTGTGTCATTGATATGATTAATAATGGCACCTATATCAGAGCAGCTTAAATAGATCAAATGAAACAACATATATAAAAGTACTTACAAACCTTCAAGTGCTATATAAATGATGATAATAGTGATGGTTACAATGATTCTGGTGATGGGGGAAGTGATGATGATATGATGAACTTCTTTCCTATTTGTTACTTATCTGATTCTTCTATTATCCATTGTTCTTGATGGAGTTAGCTTGTCTAAAACCTTGAATACTGTCATCTTTTTAAAAAAAATTGTATAAGTTTTACTCAAAAGAAAAAATAGGTGAGGTCATCTGCTAAAGGAACAGGTAAAGCATAGATCCAGAAACTGAGAAGAAAGGATAACATTTGGAATAGGCATTTTAAGGATTATGATAGCAAATTAAGGAAAACAAAAGGATTCCTATCCACCATTTGAAATTATGTCAGTGATATAATGGATCTACAATCTCACTAATATGAGATTTAAGGTTTGAGAATACATTTGTATAGTAGATCTAGGATTTGAGGGTTTATCCAGCAGGGAAATTAATTTGTTTCTTATTGGTACACTGTATGGAATACAAAAGTTGGAACCAATAGTATTTAAGTTAAAATCTGACTTTAGTTATATACTAGATATGTGAACTTGAGTAAGTAGCAAACTCTGTATGCCTTAGTTTTGTCATTTATAAAATGGAGATAATAGTACCATACTATCAGAATCCTATCAGAATAAAGTAAATTTGCAATTTACTTTATAAATATGTCATTATATGCACAAGACATCTTGTGCATATAATGACATATTTATAAAGTAAATTGCAAATCTTAAAGTGATAAAGTTAACAGTCAAAAATTAGCAAAATTACAAATTTCACAAGAACTTTGTCTTTAAATTATTATCAAAGCTCCAATTAAGTAATATTTTAATTGCTAAGACACATGACATATGTAGAGGAACTAAAATAATGTGGAGAATGTTGTCAATGGAAAATCAGAGAAAAGTACAAGTAGAAGCATTCTAGGTCTAACCAAAGGAATTAAGTCCAAAGGAAGTATTTCAAATAGCTCAAGATAGTAGCAAAAATTAGAAATTGAGGGAATGTCCATCAATGGTTGAACAAGTTGTGGTATATGAATATAATAGAATATTATTGTGCTATGAGAAATGATGAGCAGGCAGATTTCAGAAATACCTGAAAGGAATTAACATTGCTGATATTGTGTTAAGTGAGAAGGTGCTGGAGAACATTGTATAAAGAAGCAGCAACATTATGCAGTGATCACTTATGTTAGATTTAGCTCTTCTCAGCAATACAATGACCTAACACAATTCCAAGAGACTCATGATGGAAAATCCTATCCATATATAGAGAAAGAATTATGCAAAGAATACTATTTTTACTTTTCTTTGTTTTTGCCTTTTTGTGACTTTTCCCATTTATTTTATTTCTTCTTTCATGATATGAATAAGGTGGAAATATAATTACATGATTACACTGTATCAACTATATCAAATCGATTTGAAACTCAAAATTCTGTAAGAATGAATATTGGAAATTATTGTTAAAGTCAAGAATTTCAAGAGAATTAATGGAAAAATATATATTTAGGTGACTGTCACACCAGATCTAAAATTGTATTATAAAGTAGTGATTATCAAAACCATTTGATATTAGCTAAGGACAAAAAGTAGTGGATCAGTGGAAGAAATTAGATTCACAAGACATAACAGTCAATAACAATCTAATGTTTGATAAACACACAGACTCAACTTCTGGAATAAGAATTCTCTACTGCTGGGGAAAACTGCAAAATAGTATGGCATAAACTGGCCATTAATCAACATCTAAAACTCTACACTGAGATGAAGTTAAAATGTATTCATGAATTAGCTATAAATGGGTAATACTATGTTAAGAGAAAAAAGGAAAGTATACCATTAAGATCTGTAGAGAAGGAAGAACTTTATGACACAAAAGGAACTGGAGAATATTATGAAATGTAAAATAGAAAAAAAGTTCTGCATAAACAAAATCAATGCAGCCAAAATTAGATGGGATGAAGAAAGATGGGAATTTTGATTTTTATAGCCAATGTTTCTGATAAACATATCATTTCTAAAATATAGAGAGAATTGATTTCTTTCTAAAATATAAAGAGAATAGGTTCAAATTTATATAAAAAAAGAAGCTATCCTTAATTGAGAATAGTCAAAAGATATAAAGAAACAATTTTCAGATGATGAAATTAAAACAATTTCTAGTCATATGAAAAAATGTTCTATATCACTATTGATTAGAGAAATGCAAATTAAGACAACTGCAAGGTACCACTTTACATCTCTCAGATTGACTAAACTGACAAAAAAGATAATGATAAATGCTGGAGGGGAGGTGGGGAAAATGGGGCATTAATGCATTGCTGGTGGAGTTGTGAAATGATCCAACATTTCTGGAAAGCAACTTGAAATTATACCCAAAGGATTATAAATCTGTACATATTCTTTGATCTAGTAGTCTGAATCTGTATCCCAAAGAGATCATAAAAGAGGCAAAAGGACCTACATGCACAAACATGTTTGAGGCATCCATTTTTGTAGTGGCAAGAAACTGGAAAATGAGTTGATGCCCATCAGTAGGGGAACGGCTGAAATAAGCTATGATATAAGAATATATTGGAATATTATTGTTCTAAAACAAATAGTAAGAAGAATGATTTCAGAAAAGCCTGGAAAGACTTACATGGATTGATGCTAAGTTGAGTGAGCAGAACCAAAAGTATGTTATGCACAGAAACTACAAAATTATGTGATGATCAACTATAGTGGACTTGACTCTTTTCAGCAATGAAATGATTCAAGGCAATTCCAAGAAACTTGGGGCAGAAAATTCTACCCTTATCCAGAAAGAGAATCGTGAAGACTAAATGTGATGGTATAATATTTTCACCTTCTTTTGGTTGTCTGCTTGGTTTTTTTCCCTTTTGATCTAATTTTTCTTGCACATCATGATGAATATGGAAATATGATTAAAATAATTACAAATGTTTAATTTATTTTGGATTACTTGTTGCCTTGGAGAGGGAGGTGGAAACAAAAGAGGGAGAAAAAAAGGAACCCAGGGTTTTGCAAAGGCAAATGTTGAAAACTATCTTTACAGGTAACTGGAAAAAGCAAAATATTATTTACATAAAGAAGACATACTTGAAAGTAGATTTCATACAGCTGTGTGAATAAATATTAGTTTTATGTAGAAAACTGCATGAAGACCCTTTTCTTAACAGTGAGGAATTGGAAAACTCTGAAACACCATGGAAATTATTTTATTCAAGTATGATTCAAGAGAATAAAAATGTAGAACATTCAGAATGCATTTTCCTTTCCTAAATGTTATATGTACTGTGCCTCAATTCAGATATATACCTAAAATCAATGAAAGAAATGATATTTATTCTACTGAGCTAAACTTTTAATTCTGGTACACATAGATAGAAACAGCACTGACAATGAGAGACACAGCCATCTAAATAGCATTTTATGATATATATGGTACTCTAAATATATTGTCTCATTTGATCCCACAACAATGTAAGGTATTTTGGGAATTTATTAGTAGCATTATGGGTCATATACATTCATATAAAAAATATTTATCATAGAGTTGCAAAGTACTTGATCAAGGACATCCTAATAAATGGGATTTGTGTGGAGGAATCAGCATTCAAGCACAGGTCTGCTTATTCAAAATCTAATAGTTTTTTCCACACAAAAAAATATAAACAAATAATAAATATTCTCCCTTATTCTTGAAAGCATAACTTTATCCTTGTCTCTAGTGGTTTCTTTAATGGAAACATAATGGTTTCACCTATTTAATTCACTTTTTCTCCTAAAATTGAGAGCTTAACAGAAAATCATTCAATAATACATGGATGCTATAAAGTGCTTTTATTAATGAAGGTACACTTTCCTTTTAAGAATACTGAAAATGTTATTTACATAAGACTTTTGACATGGTTATATGTTATCATATATACTTTTGAAAATATGTTATTAGCCTTCTTTAAACTTTTTGAAAAATAAAATGCTATATGGAACATAAAGACAAAAGTTTAAAGAGAATAGAAATATTACAAAAGAACATCAAGATTTTCTGTCTTTAAATTAATTCTTTGAATATTTCAACAAATGGGTCCAGGATGGTGAGGGAATAGAAATTAATTGTTTAATAGACATATTCTTTACCAAAAAAAAAAAAAAAAAAAAGCTTAGAAGCAATTGTGTGAATGGAAATTTTCAATAAAAACTGAATTGATAAATCACTGCATTAGGGAACTTAAACCAGTATTAACATTCCAACCACCTTGTCTAGCAGCTGCCATATTTGTGGAACAATTTGTATGTAAATTTTTTTTCTTCAATATAAATTGATATTGAGGTTATCCCAGGATGGCTACTTTATATGTATGATTTATGATCAATTTGAAGTATGATGTTTATCATGCAGACAAGAGAAACAAATTGCAAGTATTTAAAAAAAATGAACAAAAGAATGTCATCTTTACACATACCCACAGAAAATTGCTATTGCATGTATTCTTACCAACTACTATTAAATATATACAAATTGGAATATGATATATTTTTATCATGGTTACTGAAATATTCTACCCAAAGTCAGAGAAATGGATGGGTCTATTCTGTTCTGACACCTACCCTCTCTCCCCATTTCTGTGTAAGAATTTTTTTGTTTGTTTGTTTTGGCTCTCAGGATTTCCTTCTCTTTCTCCCTCCTTCCCTCATTTTCTCATTCTCTCTTTTCCTTTCTTATATCCATTATTCCTCTGCCATAATTCTATATTCTGGTCAGGAGTCCTTCCTTCCTAGATATCATTTGAAATTATATATTTCTTTTTTGCCTTACTTGCTGAAACTGGCATATTTTGAAAAAAATTAGGGCCAAGATGGTGGAGTAAGCATTGAATTGCTGTAACCTTCCCATATTAACTTCAGAGGGCAACCACAAAATAAGGCCATGATATAGGTTCTAGAGCAGTGGAATCAGCAAGGAGCAGAGTAAAACATTTTTTGGCCCAGAAAACTTGGAGGTTTGTCAGAAAGATCCCTCTAAATCAAGAAAAAGAAGGTAACAATCCAAGACAGGAGAACATTTGACCAAAGGTAAAAGAAAGTGCAAAAGTTAATTAAGGAAAACAATACCTTAACAGATAAATCTGGGCAATTGAAGCTAGTGACTTTTTGGGACATCAAGAATAAATCAAACAAATTCAAATAAGTATAAAAAGGTGGAAGAAAATGTAAACTATCTCATGGGAAAAAAAAAACTGATCTGGGAAGGGGAGTATACTTGGTGAAGAAAAAAGGGAGCAGTAGACTGGTATAAATTATTCCATGTGAAGAGGCACAAAACACCTATTACAATGAAGAGAAAGATGAGAAGGTGGGAAATGAGCATCACTTGAAATTTATTCTTATCTGTATTGGATCAAAGGGAATAATACACACAATCAGTTAAATAAAGACATCTATCTTATTCAACAGGGAAGTAGAAGGAGTGGTAGGGGAGGTGAGAACTGACAGAAATGAGGACAGGAAAGGAGAAGTTGTAGCCAAAAACAAAACATTGTTGAAGAGGGAAATGGTGAAAGGAGAAAGAAGAGAAAAAAGGAGAAATAATAGGATGGAAGGAAACACAATGGTAGTAATTAAAACAGTGGATATAAATGGGATGAATTCCCCCACAAAATGGAAAAGATATCAGAGTGGATCACAAACCAGAATTCTGGTTTTACAAAACAAACTTGAAGTGGAGAGTAATGGTAAGAGGGTGCTACAGCATTCAAATTCTTAGAGAAATTAATTGAGTTATAGGAAGAAATGTAAAGAAAAATACTAATGGGGGACCTCAACTGTGCTCTTTTAGAACTAAATAAATCCAACCAAAAATAAATGTGAAAGAAACTAAGGAGGTAAATAGAGTATTAATGACAGACCTTTGATGAAAACTGAATAGGAAAAGAAAGGAATATACTTTATCTCAGCAGCACATGGCACCGACACTAAAACAGATGATGTGATAGAACATAAAAACCTTAAAATCAAATGTAAAATGGCAAACATATTAAAAGCACTCTCTTTGGATCATAATGTAATAAAAGTACATTCAAGTGGAATGTGGAAGGTAGTGGAAAAGTAGATTAAAATTAATTGGAAATTAAATAAACTAATCTTAAGAATAAATTCCTCAGAGGATATATGATAGAAACCATCAATAACTTTATTAAAGAGAAAGACAACAATTGTTAGTATATGAAAATTAATGTGATGCAATCATAGCAGCACTTAGGTGAAAATTTATTCTCTAAATACATACATCAACAAAATGGGGAAAAATAAAATATTGATCAATTATATGTTTAAAAAAAACTTGAAGAAAAATATTAAAAATCCCCAATTTAGTACCAAATTGGAAACCCTAAAAATAGTGACATTAATAATATTGAAACAAACAAAAATATTGACCTATTAAGTTTAAAAGCTGATTTTATAAACAAAATAGAAGCAATTTGTTTATTTGAATTAAACAAAAAAAAGACTAAAATCAAATATTCAGTATCAGAAATGAAAAGGGTGAAATCACCACCAATGAAGAAGAAATTAAAGTAATCATCAGGAAATATTTTGTCAAATTATATGCCAATAAATCTGATAACCTGACTGTAATCAATGCATATTTACACAAATACAAATTACCTAGATAAACAGAGACCTTAAATAACTCCATCTCAGAAAAAGAAGTTGAACAAACGATGTTTACTTTAGGAAAAAATTTCCAGGGACAAGTGAATTTTCAAGTAAATTCTACCAAACATTTAAGAACAATTAGTTCCAATACTGTATAAGCTATTTGGAGAAAAAAGATTTAGGAGTCATACTCAACTCCCTTTATGATACAAACAATGTTAATACATAAACCAGGAAGAGACAAAACAGAGAAAGAAAATTAAAAATCAATTTCCTTAATGAATACTGATGCATGGATTAATGAACAAAATACTAGCAAATACAACAGTACAGTTGAGATTTGTACTAGGAATTCAGAGCTGGTTTAAAATTAAAAAAAAAAAAACAACTATCAACATAATTGACAATATCAATAAGAAAAACAACAGAAATTATATTATTATCTCAATAGATGCTGAAAAACTTTTGATAAAATACAGCACCTATTAAAAACATTGAGAACAGAAGAATAAAGGGAGTATCCCTTAAAGTGATAAGCAGTATATAACTAAAAGTATTCCCATGATCACAATTATCATCATTATGATTCAATAAAGTACTAGAAATGTTAGCTTTAGCAATAAGAGAAGAAAAAGAAATCAAAGAATTAAAATAGGTAATAAGGAAGCAAAACTATCAGTATTTGCAGATGATATCATGGTATGCTTAGAGAACCCTAGAGCAACTAATAAACTTATTTGAAATAATTAATAGCACTAGCAACATTGCAGGATATAGAATAATCCCACATAAATCATCAGCATTTCTGAATGTGATCAACAAAGCCCAGCAGCAAGACATAGAAAGATAAATTCTATTTAAAATAATTGTAAACAATATAAAATAAATGGGAGTTTACCTGTCAAGACAAATCCAAGAACCATATAAACATTTATCACAAAATACTTTTCACATAAATAAAATCAGATCTAAAAAAATTAGAAAAATATCAATTGCTCATGGATGGATCAAGCCAGAATAAAAAAAAAAAAAATAAGTCTGACTAGAACAATGTACTTATTCAGTGCCATACCAATCATACTACCTAAAAATAAATAAATAAATAAAATAAAAGTATGTGATAGAATTAGAAAACAACAACAACAACAACAACAAAATTCAACTGGAAGAACAATAGGTCAAGAATATTAAGGAAATTAATGAAAGAAAAAATGAAGATGATTATGCAACATCAGATCTCAAACTCTATTAAAAAGCAGCAATCATCAAAACTACCTAATGTGGGCTATGAAATATGTTGGTTGACCAATAAAGTAGAAAACATACAATAGTCAATAACAAAAGTAATCTAGTGTTTGATAAACTTAAAGACTCCAGCTTTTGAAATAAGACCTCACTCTTTGACAAAAGGGGATAACTAGAAAACAATATAACACAAATGACATACAGCCAAACATCACACACTGTATAGCAAGATATAGTCAAATTGAATGCAGAATTTAGACATATAGGGTGTCATCATAAGCAAATTAGAGAAATGAAATTCTACCTGTCATTTCTATGGGAAGGGGAAAAAATCGTGATCAAACAAGAGATCTTTTTTACAAGATTACAAAATCTTGTAAAAGTGAATGCTATTTTTTTCTAGCTATGTACCTTGGAATAACTATTATTAAAAATAATAGAATTGGATTTCTAAATGCAGAGCCAAAATGGCAGCATGAAGCCAGGAAGCTGCTGAAATTTTCCCATTTTCCCTTGAAAAGCACATGAAACCAAGCTTCTGAACAAAATCTGGACAACTCTCCAGCTCAAAATAGATTAAAATGATTTCAAGAATGGTCATTCTCCTTTGGGTGAAATGGACACTCAGCCCAGCTCAGCCAATGTCCAGGAAAACCAGTAAGGTTTTTTTTTTTTTTTTTTTTTTTTTTTTTTTTTTTTTTTTTTTTTTTTTTTTTTTTTATCACAACAGATCAACAACTGAGACCTCCAGCCTTCAATCTCAACACAGAAGACAAATCTCCAGCCTGGGGATACTAGACTGTTGCTTGCAGAGAGAATATAAGACCTTCCCCTACTGTGAGTAAGACAAGAAACATAAGGAGCTCCTGGAAAATTGCCAGCTCTGAAGGGTGTTACCTGGAGAGAACAGGTAGATAGGGCTACTGCATACTGTGAAGACACCAAATACAAGGAGTCTGTGTTCTTAAAGTCAAGCCTCGCAGATGCACAAGAAACTTGGGACAATTCTGCATCCCAGAAGCAGAGCTTGACCATAAAGCCACAAATTAGGAAAAGAAAAAAAAATGTTAAGAAACAGAAAAGAACCCATGACAATGATAGAGAAGACCAAAACACCAAGGAACATGAGGAAAAAATACCCACATGGAAAATCTCAAAGAATGATATGAATTGGTCTCAAGCCCAAAGAAACTTCTGAGAAGGGTCCATAAAAGATTTTAAAAGGCAAATAAGGGAAGTAGAAGAAAAATTGGGGAAATGATGATAGGTATGCAAGAGAGAGGTAACAGCTTGGAAAAGGAAAGCAATTCCCTAAAAAATACAATTAGCAAGTAAAAAAAAAATCGATTACTATGCCCAAAGGTCTATAAAACTGTGCACATCCTTTGACTTAGCAGTACCACTACTGGGTCTGTATCCCAGGAAATCATAAAGGAGGGAAAAAAAATTTGCATGTGCAAAAATATTTATAGCTGCTCTTTTTGTAGTAGCAAAAATTGGAAAATGAGTAGATACCATCAATCAGGGAATGACTGAATAAGTTGTGGTATATGAAGGTAATAGAATATTATTGTTCTATGAAAAATGATGAGGAAGATGATTTTACAAAGGGCTGGAAAGACTTACATAAACTGATACTTAGTGAAACAAGCAGAATCAGGTATACATTATACACAGTAATAGTCAGAATGTGAGATGATTAACTATAACAAACTTGATTCTTCTAAGTGGTTCAGTGATACAAGGGAATTCCATTAAGCTTTAGACAGAAAGTGCCATCTGCATCCAGAAAAACTATGGAAATTGAATGTAAATCAGCATATGCTATGTTCACTTCTTTTTTTCTGTTTTAGTTTTCTCTCCCATAGTTTTTCCTCTTTGTTTTGATTTTTTCTCTCTCAACATGATTCATAAGGAAATGTATATTTTTTTTAAAAATCAATTAGATTCAATTTTTTTTAAAATTCACTAAAGAAATCAGTTCCCTAAAAAATCTAATTGTTCCAATGCAAAAAAAAAAAAAAAATTCCACTGAAGAAAACACTTTGAAAAGTAGAATTAATCAAATGGAAAAAAGATATAAACGTTAACTGAAGAAAATCAAATGTTAAAAAGCAGAACCAGGAAAATAGAAGCTAATGATTCTATGAGATATAAAGAATCAGTCAAACAAACTAAAAGAAAAAGAATAAATAAAAAAAATAAAATTGGAAAAACAGCCAACTTGGAAAATAGATCCAGGAGAGACAATTTAAAAATTATTGATGTACCTGAAGGTCATGACTAAAAAATAAAAAGAATCTGTATAGCATTCTTCATCATCAAGGAAAACTGCCTATAAGGTAGAATAGTTATTGAAAGAATACATTGATCACTTTCAGAAAGAGATCTCACAAAGAAATGTTTTTCTTTTTTAATGCACGTTCTTGTTGGAAGAGAAAAATCAGAACAAAAGGGAAAACTACAGGAGAGGGAAAAAAAAAAACAGAAAAAAAGAAGTAAATATAGCATGGGTTAATCTACATTCAATCTCCATAGTTCTTTTCCTGGGTGTGGATGGCATTTTCTGTTCAAAGTTTATTAGAAATACTTTGGATCACTGAACCACTAAGAAGAACTAAGTCTTTCATAGTTGATCATCACACATTCTTGATGTTTAATGTATTCCTCCTGGTTCTGCTTGTTTTACTCATGTAATTCTTTCCAGCCTTTTCTAAAATAGCTTGTTCATCATTTTTCATGGAATAATAATATTCCATTATCTTTACATATCACAACTTACTCAACCATTCATCAATTGATGGGTATCTACACATTTTCCTATTCTTTATAGTACCACAAAAAAGAAAAGCTGCTACAAACACTTTTGCACATATGGGTCCTTTTCCCTCCTTTATGATTTTTTTGGGGATACACACTCAATAGTGGCACTACTGGGTCCTTATTTTTTTTCTTGACAGGGTTACTAGACAGGCAATTCACGGTAGAGCTATAGTGATTATATTGGCAGTTATCATTTTTAGATTGCTTTGAAATTTACAAAATACATAATTTCATGATATGATTATAATACTACTTCAAGGCATGCAATATTATTTTCTCATTTTATAAATGAGGAAACTGAAGCCCACAGAGATTAAGTAACTTATTCTGGGTACAAGATTAAGCTATGTGTGTGTGTCTGTGTGTGTGTATACATATATGCATGTATAGATAGAAACAGATTAATAGTTGTATAGAGTGATATAAATACACACATATATACAATATGTATACATACATATCCACTTACACATCTATTATCTATTTCTCTCTCTCTCTCTCTCTCTATATATATATATATATAGTCTATTTATCTATCTATAAAGAATTGTATTGCATGCTTTTCACTTTTGTAGAAAATAAAGATTAGAGAGATAACTAATATACAATTATATCCAGGACACAAGTCTTTGGTGGAGTCTACCTAGAAAAATAGGTAGACTCCAATACGAAGAAATTTAATTAAAAAAAAAAAAAAACATACACCACTTAACAGGTGGGCTACCAAAACAAACTGTACAGGTAAGAAAACTGACTAGAAAACAGTTTCTTGTTATGGGCCAGAACTCTGAACCTGAAACAAGTATTCTTACAAGGTGTTAAGTCAGTAGAATTGATAAAGACAATTGTAGTTCAGTACATGTACTTGGTATTAATATAGTTCCACAAGATTCACACCTATGATAAGAGAGCATATAAGTTCAGACAAACTCAGCTAGAGACAGAGCTAGAGAAGACAAGTGGACAGAAGGCTGGAGGCTGAAGCACAAGCCCTTGGACTTAAATGCATTCATCTCATCTCACACCAGGTGGCAGGCTTTCCTCCTTAGTTTCTCCACTGAGACCAAGGCTGGTCTGAAAAGCTCTCCAGAAAGCTGCCCAGTCCCAGGCAAGGAGACAAAAAATAATTTGGACTTTAACATCTAGTTATCCTTGTGGTGATTACTGAACTGAAATGAAGGCTGTTCCAGAAGCCCCCAAGAAACCTGAATCAGAGAACAATGCAGTTTCTATTTTAAAGGGGGAGACTTTAGTAAAAACTCAAAAGAAGACATTGTAGCCAAAAAAAAAAAAAAAAAAATGTAGGCTGTTTAAAATTCAGAAAAAGAGATAAACATTCCACTATTTTCTGTCTGATCCAGTCACATCTGGAATAGTAGTTTCAGTACTAAGAACCAAATAGGTAATCTACTATTAGGAAACAGTAAACAGAATGATGAGAAGACTATAAACTATATTATATTAGGGTGAAGAAGACAAAGATTTTTTAGTCTAGAAGAGGGAAGATGTAGGAGGTATTTGACTTGTTCTTGATTATTTGATGGGGCATTTTTTAGAATAGGAATTTGCTTTGTTCCATGTATTCTGAGAAAAAAAAAAAAAAAACTATTAATTGTGGGTAGAAATATAGATTGAAAGGGAGGAAAATCGTCCTAACAATTATATAGTGATTTCAAAGTGGAATAGCCCCATTTTGGAAGTGGTGAGCTTTTTCTCTTTAGAGTTCTTCAAGGAGAGCATAAATAAACATTTCAGAATAATGTAGAATAGATTAATGATTTGGTACTAAGATTGGACTGGACACTAGGTGGTACAGTGGATGTAAATGTCAGAGCTGCAGTCAGGAAGGATCTTTTCCAGAGTTCAAATTTGTTCTTAGAAACTTACAAGCTATGTTACCCTGAGTAAGCCAGTTAACCTTCTTTGTCTTATTTCTTCATCTATATAATGAAGAAAAAAATAGTAAATTACTCCTGAATCTTTGCCACAAAAACCCCACAAGGGGTCACAAAGAGTCAGACAAAAAAAAAAAAAGTACAACTGTCTGAACTAAATGATCTCTTTTATCACTTACAGGTTTAACATTCTGTGATGAATGACTTTACATGATGCTCCAAAATAGACAATGCACTCATGGCTTATTAGCTCCTTATGTTTGCTTTTAGGAACTCTCCCAACTGGGAATAATTAGCTTCTTCCATTGTATTTAGTGTTACCCTAGATTAAACCTTGCATAGCATTTTCTCAGTCTCTCAGATTCCAGACCCCTTTCTTAAAATAGATACGACAGTGTTTCAGGAATAATCAGCTTCAATTTAATAATAAAAGGAAGGTGCATTGGGATTTTAAGAAATTTCCTAGAGATATCATAACTGTTTCCTATTTAATCTCTTTCTGTGATGTGGTGTTTCCTTCTTATGGGACCTTGAGTTATAAAATGATATGAAAGAAAAGAGATCAAATGTCTTGTTCTCAAAATAGCAAGAAGGCCAGTGCCATTGGATGGAAGGGTAGAATACATGTTTGGGGATATGGTGTAAAAAGACAAGAAAGATAGAAGGAAGCTAGGCTATGAAGGACTTTGAATACTGACCCAAGACTTTTGTGTTTGTGCTCTTGAAGATAATATGAAGTCACTGGAATTTACAGAATAGTGGGATGATAGGATGAGACTTGTACTTAGGAAAATCATTGTATTAAATGAATGGAGAATAGAGTGGAATAGGGAGAGACTTGAGTCAGGCAAACCAAACAGCATGCCATTGCAATAATTAAGACATAGATGATGAAGACCTGCATTAGAATGGTGGCAGTTTCAGAAGAGAAAAGGTAGTATATTCAAGAGATGCTGCAAAGGACAAATTAATAGACATTGATAACCATTTGCAAATAGAAGGTGAAAAATAGTGAGGTTTCTAGGATGATTTCTAGGATGTAAGCCTGATGTTCTATATTAATAGAACAGTTAGGAGGGCAGGGAGGGTTAGAGGGAAAGATAATGAATTGTTTTGCTGAGTTTAAGATGTTTAAAGGACACCCAGTTCAAGATGTCTGAAATGTACTTAGAGAATAAGATTGGGGCAGAAAAGATAAATTCGAGGACCATTGGCATAAAGAAGGTAATTAAATGCATGGAAGCTAATGAACTCATTAAGTGAACTAGTGTAGCTGGAGACTACAACAGAACATAAGGCAGAACTCCTGAGGAAAACCTGTAGTTGGAAGACATTATTTGGAGGAGGATACAGCAAAGGAGATAGAGAAAGCAGTCAGAGAAGTAACATGAAAATAAAGAAAGAAGAGAATATAAAGGAGGACAGAATAACCAACAGTTCTGAAGGTTGCAAAGAGGTGAAGGAGATTAAGAATTGAAAAAAGGTCGTTGGACTTGGCAACTAAGAGATCATTAGTAACTTTGAAGAGAGTAATTTAGAACAGTATCATAATACTTCCACCTAATACTCAATCATTCACTATCACAACAATATTCTGATTCACAAATCTCATGTCTATTATATATATGTGCATATATATGCACACATATATGTAATTTATTATATTATAATAATGTATTATATATAAATTATTACTTAAGTTTTGAAAGATCATTTTTTTCATCTAATTGGTATATAATAAATATCAAAAATGAAAGTCACTAATACTTGAATAATTGTCTTTTTTCTTGGTACATTAAAGTGATGACCAAACATGATAGAAATCTTGACCCCTCGCCCTGGGATAAAGATGGATAAAGATAGAATAAAGTTTAATGTAAAAAGATAAGTGTGTAATACTCAGGATTAGACAATTTCTCAACTGAATACCTTTTAGAATTGGTGTGGAATTTGTTCTGATGTGTACATCGTCAGAATGCTTTCAAATAATAAGTGGTTTCAAATTTCTAACTAATTGATCCAGAGCTCTTTCAACTGGGGTAAAAAAGGTAACTTTTAAAAGAGAAGAAAAAAAAAGAAAAAAACATCTTTCTGTTAAAATGTTTTTGTCTCACTAGCTGTCTACTATCTTTACTATCTAAACCTTGACATAAGCTCATAGATTTAGAGATAGAAGATCAATCTAATAAGTTCATAGATGAAGAAAATGCAGCCCAGGGAGGTTAAGTGATTTTCCCAAAGATCACACGAGAAGAATTTTGCAGAGACAAGATTCAGAACTTTGAGAACCACAGCCTTAGAGAAACTCAAGATTCATTGAAAGCAAAATTGAGATCCAAGCTTATTATCCAATCTTATTCTGCTATTCTTTCATCTGCAAAAGAAATTTCCATGAAGTTTCAATTGTAGCATGAGCTTTCAACCATATCTCAGCTTTGAGTCACATCTCTGAGCTTTGTTGAAAGAACTGTTTAAATCAGCACTTTCACATTAATTAGCATTTCCTTCCCTACTCTCTCTCTCTGTATGTCTCTGTCTCTGTCTCTGTCTCTCTGTCTCTCTTTCTCTCTGTCTCTCTCTGTCTCTGTCTCTCTGTCTCTTTCTCTCTCTCTCTCTCACACACACACACACACACACACACACACACAGTCTACTGAGTTAGTATTTCAGTATATCTTAGCAATAAAATTAGAAGACAAGAGCCCTCTTCAAGAAATTTAGGGATGTCAGGGGAACATTGATTTGCTGAGAAAATTGGGGTTAAGTAACTTGCCCAGAATCACACAGCCAGAAAGTATTAAGTGTTCAAAGCCAGATTTGACCTCAGGTTCTCCTGACTTCAGTGCTGGTGCTCTAACCACAACATCAACTAGCTGCCCCTGAGATCCAGTCTTCGACATAATACCTTTTTATGAAGTATTTTATATTACTTTTGATTTATTGTATTGCTGTATAGACTTTACCATTTACTCTACTATTATGTCTTCTGAATCTTGGGCCTTATTATACAAACTCTCAGTAACATCATTGGACTTTATGAACTACCCTGAAACCACACTATAAGAACCTCTAAACATTGTCACCTTCCCTGAAATTATATATTCATATACTCATTGTTTCTTTCTGTTAAAATATAAATTTCCCTTAAAAAAGTAACTATATGGCTCATAACTTGGCATCTGATAAATACTTAATACATGTTTTTGTAATAATGACTCTCTTGGCCCCCACTATTTATTACACTTCATTTAATTTTCCATTTCTCTCAAGAGGATTTGAAGGCACCTAACCTCTATAATTAGTTGAATCCTCCAATGATTGTGTTTCTTCAGTTTCAAACCTCCATTACCTCAGTTCCATTTCATCTTTTAACATTCAAGAATTGCTTTTACAAAGGGATATGTAATTTACTGATATAACCTAAGCTTATACACTATATAAGGGGGTCATTAGACCATATTTATAGCACTTTAGTCTTTGGGGTAGTTATTAGCTTCACAGTTTAACTTAGTTCCTATTATAATATTAAGTCACCAAATTATAAGGTGAAAGAAAACCTGGTCACTTTGAGTTCTTAGTACATTTACTTTTTGCTATCCATGCTGGGCCAACTATTCTGTCTTCCTACTACTTCTCTTTAACTCTTGAGATACTAGGCATAGAAATTCATTTTATAACAGCCAAATGTTGTTAATTAATGTGAAAGTGCTGATTTAAGCAGTTCCTTCAACAAAGCTCAGAGATGTGACTCAAAGCTGAGAGATGGTTGAAAGCTGATGCTACAATTGGAATTTCGTAGAAATTTCTTCTGCAGATGAAAGAATAGCAGAATAATTATTGCCTGGAAGTTTCAGCAATTTTTTATTCACAGTTCTAGCTGCCTTCTTGCCAAAATGAACTGTCTGCTCATTTATACTAAATTGCAATTGTATCATTAGCAAGGATTGAGGGGCTTAAAAAATATGGCATAAGGCAAAACACATTACCACATAACATATATATCCTTTCTCTTGTAAATACAACTCTCCAGTGCTTAGTTAAGTATTATTTAAGATACCATTGGATCTTTATAGAACATTTGCATCATTAAATATTTAATTTAGACATTAAAACATGTATGAAGTTCTGTTGAGTATTATTAATGATTAAGCAATGAGGAAATGTGTTATTACAATGTGTTAAATCTTTAATGCCCATTAGCTCTACTTGGTAAGTGTAACTGGAAACAGTACTAATGACTCATGGATCTCAAGCAATCCTTTGCACATTGTAAAGAGATGAAGAATCTTATAGGACCAATCAATAAGTGATGGTACTCACACTAGCTCTAATTTGGATACAGACTTTCATACAAATCCTATTATTTTGTAATAGAGTGCTGAACAGACATGATTTCCTGCTTTGTAATCAAATGTGTGTGTATGTGTGTGTGTGTGATTGTAATTATGTTTTTAGCTAAAGTTTTCTTAAATCATCTGAAGCATAAGGGAATTCTGAAAATTCCATTGAGAAATAATTTCAAGGAAACGCAAATATCTTTTGAAATAATCCTAAGGGCTTTCTTTTGAGATTTATACAAATGTTTCCTGTAAATATTTCACATTCTTAGAAGCAGTCAAGAAATCAAAGGATATATATGTGAACAAATATACCAGTTTAAAACAATGGAAAGAAACCTGAATTTGTACTCAGAGGTTCTGGGTTGAAAAGCAACTCTGTTACTTTTTACTTCTGTGACAGCAAGAACTTACCTGGATCTCTGGTTTCCCATTTATAAAATGGAGGGGTGGTGCTGTCCTAGATTACTGAAAAATTTAAATTTAAATTTTATTTAAATTTATTAAATTATTAAATAAATATTAAAATTAAATTACCTCCAAAATTTAAATTGAAAAAAATGTTTTGTATTAAGATCTCTAGAAATTTGAAACTAGAATATTTTAATTTTTTTTCTTGATCAAGCCTCATAGATTACAAACATACCAATAAAGGAAAACTTCTATGTGTTTTATTTGTAGTGTAGATACTACTTAGATTAAATTCTTTAACAGGTCAACCTAAAAAAAAAAAACCCTATTCAAAAGGAATATGGGATATTTTTAGTGAATAGAGTCATAACATTTTAGATTAAAACAAACTTCAGAAATTATGCAGTCCAACCTCCTGCATCATTTAAGAAGTCCATCATATCCTATTGTTTGTAGGTGACATCGTTCTGTTTGATTGAGGAGACACCATACAGTTTTTTACAGCTTCTTCAATATGTCTCAAAACTATTCAAAAGAGATTGTAACAATAAAATAAACAAAAAATAAAAATGAATGAAAAATAATTATGCAGGCAATGTTAGGCAACTATATACAAACACACACATATACATACAGTCTACTTAGTTAGTGCATCAATAAATCTTAGCAATAAAATTAGAAAGACAACAGCCCTCTTCAAGAAAATTAGGGATATCAAGGGAACATTTCATGCAAAAAATGGAAGTGATGAAAGATGAAAAATGGCAAATGGAAGCACTGCTAATATCAAGATTAGTGAAGGTAATAAAATTCCAGCTGAGTTGTTATACTCAATATGCCAACAAATTTGGAAAACTGAACAATGGTCACTAGATTAGAAAAGATCAGTTTGTATCCCAATCCTGAAGAAAACCAATGCCAAGTAAAAATCAAATAACCAAACAATTATACTTATTTCACAAGCTAGCAAGATTGCAATATGATTTTCCAAACTGAAGAAAGCATTTGATAAAATCCAACATCCATTCCTAATAAAAACACTTTAGAGTATAGGAATAAATGGACTTTTCCTTAAAATAGTCAGGAGCACCTATTTAAAACTGTGAGTAAGCATCATATGTAATGGGGATAATCTGGAACTATTCCCAATAAGATCAGGAATGAAACAAGGTTGTCCACTATCACCATTACTATTCAATATCATAATAGAAATGCTAGCTTTGGCAATAAGAATTGAGAAAAAGATTAAAGGAATAGGTAATGAGGAAACCAAATTATCATTCTTTTCAGATGATATAATGGTATACTTAAAGAATTCCAGAGATTCTACTAAAAATGTATTAGAAATAATCCACAACTTTAGCAAAGCTGCAGGATAGAAAATAAATCCACATAAATCCTCAGCATTTGTATACATCACCAACAAAATCCAACAGCAAGAGATACAAAAAGAAATTTCATTCAAAATAATTGTCAATAGCATAAAATATTTGGGAATCTATCTGCAAAAGGAAAATCAGGAATTATATCAACAAAACTACAAAACACTTTCCACATAAATAAAGTCAGATTTAAACAATTGGAAAAAATATTAAGTGCTCTTGGATAGGCTGAGTGAATATAATAAAGATGACAATACCACCTAAACTAATCTATTTATTTAGTGCTATGCAAATCAGACTCCCAAGAAACTATTTTAATGACCTAGAAAAAATAAAAACAAAATTCATATGGAAAAAGATAAAAAATTTCAAGGGAACTAATGAAAAAAAAAATCAAATGAAGGTGGCCTAGCTGTACCTGATCTAAAACTATATTATAAAGCAGTGGTCACCAAAACCATGTGGTAGTGGCTAAGAAATAGACTAGTTGATCAGTGGAGTAGGTTAAGTTCACAGGACAAAATAGTCAACAACCCAAAGATCTAACTTTTGGGATAAAATTCACTATTTGACAAAAACTGCTGGGAAAACTTGAAATTAGAATGGCAGAAACTAGGCAAGGACCCACACTTAACACTGTACACCAAGATAAGATCAAAATGGATTCATGATTTAGGCATAAAGAATGAGATTATAAATAAATTAGAGGAACATAGGATAGTTTACCTCTCAGACGTGTGGAGGAGAAAGGAATTTGTGACCAAGGAAAAACTGGAGATCATTATTGATCACAAAATAGAAAATTTTGATTATATCCAATTGAAAAACTTTTGTACAAACAAAAGTAGTGCAGCCAAGATTAGAAGGGAAGCAATAAACTGGGAAACCTTTTTACTGTTAAAGGTTCTGATAAAGGCCTCATTTCCAAAATATATAGAGAATTGATTCTAATTTATAAGAAATCAAGCCATTCTCCAATTGATAAATGGTCAAAGGATATGAACAGACAATTTTAAGATGATGAAATTGAAACTATTTCTACTCATATGAAAGGGTGTTCCAAATCACTATTGATCAGAGAAATGCAAATCCAGACATCTCTGAGATACCACTACACGCCTGTCAGATAGGCTAAGATGACAGGAAAAGATAGTGATGAATGTTTAGGATGTGGGAAAACTGGGACACTGATGCATTGCTGGAGTTGTGAATGGATCCAGCCATTCTGGAGAGCAATTTGGAACTATGCTCAAAAAGTTATCAAACTGTGCATACCCTTTGATCCAGCAGTGTTACTACTAAGCTTATTTCATAAAGAGATATTAAAGAAGGGAAAGGGACCTCTATGTGCCAAAATATTTGTGGCAGCCCTTTTTATAGTGGCTAGAAACTGGAAATTGAATGGATGTCTATCAGTTGGAGAATGATTGGGTAAATTGTGGTATATGAATATTATGGAATATTATTATTTTATAAGAAATGACCAGCAGGATGAATACAGAAAGACTTGGAGATACTTACATGAACTGATGCTGAGTGAAATGAGCATAACCAGGAAATAATTATATACCTCAACAACGATACTGTATGAGGATGTATTCTGATGGAAGTGGATATCTTCGACAAAGAGAAGCTCCAATTCACTTCCAATTGATCAATGATGGACAGAATCAGCTACACCCAGAGAAAGAACACTGGGAAATGAATGTGGACTACTTGCATTTTTGTTTTTCTTTCCAGGTTATTTTTACCTTCTGAATCCATTTTTTCTTGTGCAACAAGAGAACTGTACAGATCTGCAGCCACATATTGTATATAAGATATAATTTAACATGTTTAACATGAATGAGACTGCCTGACATCTAAGGGAGAGGGTGGAGGGAGGGAAGGGAAAAGTTGGAACAGAAGTGAGTGCAAGAGGCAATGTTGTAAAAATTACACATGCATATGTTCTGTCAATAAAAAGCTATAAAAAAGATTGTGCAAGCTACACTTCAGCAATATGTGAACAAAGAAATCACCAGAAGTGCAGACTGGTTTTCAAAGAGGCAGAGGAACTCCAGATCAAATTGCCAAATTATCAATAATCTCTGGATCATGGATAAAGCAATAAAGTTTCAGAAAAACATTTTTGTCTGAATCATTTACTACACTAAAGTCTGACTACATAGCTCACAACAAAATTTGACAAGTTTCTGAAGAGATAAGTTTACCACATCATATTTTAATTCTGAGAATCCTGTATTTATTTCAAGAAAAAGTTAGAACCAAATGTGTATCTGATTGGTTTAAGATAGGAAAAAGAGTGTGACGTATATATATATATATATATATATATATATATATATATATATATATACATACATACATACATACATATATAGTCACTATTACACAGAATAAATCATATTAAATGCTAGGCTGGAGAAATATTAAAAGTTGGAATTAATGGTGCCAGGAGAAATATCAACAATATCAGATATACAGATGATAATACTTTGATGGCAGAAAGTGAGGATTTATTAAGAAGCCTCTTGATGATGATAAAAGAGGACAGTATAAAAGCTATTTTGAAACTTAAAATCAAAGGAACTAAGATCTTGGCAATTGATTTCATTACTTTCTAGCAAATAGAGGGAGAAGAAATTGAAGCAGTATTAGATTTTATATTCTTGGATTGAAAGAACACTGCAGATAGCAACTGCAACTATGAAATTAAAAGACACTTGGGTCCTTGGAAAGAAAGCTATGAAAAATCTCTACAAAACACTAAAAAGCAGAAATCATCTTGCTGAAAAAGATCTGTATAGTCAAAGCTATGGTTCTTCCAATGGCAATGTATAATTGTGAGAGTTGGACATAAGAAAGTTGAACAAAGCAGAATAAATGCTTTTAAACTGCAGTACTTGAAAAGCTTTTTTGAGAATTCCTAGGACAGCAAAAAGATCAAATCAGTTAATAATTAAAGAAATAAATTTGGTAATTCACTGGAAGATCAAATAATTTACATGAAGTTTAAATACTTTGCCCACCTAATGAGAAGAGAGGACTCACTGGAAAACCCTGATGTTGCAAAACATTGAAGTCAAAAAGAAAAGGGATAACAAAGGATGGGATGGATAGATAGTATCATGAAAACAATATACATGAACATGGGCAGACTTCAAGAGATAGTGGAGGATAGAAGAGCCTGGCATACTACATTCCATAGGATTGAAAACTGTAGGACACAAATTAAAAACAACATATCTTACATAAGTATCATAGAAGATGATTGATCTGGAATCAGATATGAATAAGAAAAAGAGAATGGAATAGGTAAAATAATTTTGGGGAGAAGTCCCACTTTTTCACTTAATAGGATTTTATTTTTTTCCAGTTACATGTAAAGATAATTTTCAACATTCATTTTTGTAAGATTTTGGGTTCTAAATTTTTTCCCTCCTTCCCTTCAGCTTCAACCCTCTCCAAGAAAGCAAGTAATCTGATATAATTGCACAATCCTGTTAAACATATTTTCATATTAGTCTTATTTTAAAAGAATAATCAGAGCAAAAAGTAAACACCACAAAAAGAAAAAAAAAACCTAAAAATAATGTTTTGATCTTCTTTCAAACATCTTAATTCTTTCTTTGGATATGGATTGCATTTTCCATCACATGTCTTTGGAATTGTCTTGGATCATCATAGTGCTGAGAAGACCTAAGCCTATCAAAGTTGATTATCACATGATGTTGCCCAGTTTTTTTCCCCAAAAAATCTGTTTGCTCATCATTCCAATAGCAAAATATTATTCAATTGCATTCAGTTGTTCAGCCATTTCCCAATGGAACTGCATACCCTCAATTTCCAATTCTTTGCCAGCACAAAAGGAACTATTATAAATATGTTTTTGTAAATGTGGATCCTTTTCTATTTTTTTATGATCTCTTTGCTATACAAACCAGGTAGTGGCACTGCTGTAACAAAAGGTTTGCACAGTTGTATAGGCCTTTGGACATAGTTCCAAATTGTTCTTTGGAATGGTTAGTTCAATTCACAACTCTGTCAATAGTACATTAGTGTCCTAGTTTTCCCCACATCCACTCCATCATATATCATTTTATTTTTCTCTCAAAATTTAGATGTTTGAGGTAGTAACTCAGTTTTTTTTTTTAATTTGCATTTCTCTGATTGAGTGATTTAGAGCATTTTTTTTCATATGACTATAAATGGCTTTAATTTCTTCATCTGAAAACTGCCTATTGATATCCTTTGACCATTTATCAATCAAGGAATGACTTGTATTATACAATTTAATCAGTTATTCATATATTTTAGAAATGAGGTCTCTGCAGAAAGGCTGAAAGTGAAAATTGTTTAATTTTTTAATATAAAAAGGAAAATAAATGAAACAAAACATTGTCATGGGCCTAGCAGAATATCAGGAAAGATTCAAAATATGCAACAATAAATTTCCATCTCAAATAATATAAGACATTTTATTCATGACTGTCCATCTTTATTTTGCTTTCTTGTAGGTTATGCTTTTGTTTTTTGCTGTGCATTTTTAACTTCATTCTTTTCCCCCCTCTCTACAAAACAGGTTATAGTTAAACACAGTTGCACACCCATATGTGCATTAATAAATAATATTAATATGACATATATAATGTAGCTTTCTCTAGATTGAATCTTTAAGTTTGACTTTGAGGTCAATGATTACTAGCTTTGCTTTTATTTTTCTAAGCTCTATTCATGATCCTTGTTATTGTCTTTATGTGTATCTCCTATTTCCTATCCTTGCTAACTCTTCTACTTTACTTCTGCTCCTTGACTTGCCTTGCTATTACTCAATATCTCCTCAACTATGCCCTTTTTAAACTCCTACCCTTTTCTATCTCCATCTATCCCATTACCATTAACATATATACTTCATCTCTCTCCCATTAATCTAAAAGCCTTCTGTATACCACCTTATTCTATGTCACCCTTTCCTACCTCTTTATTCCTTTCCCATTAATCTACACATCCTATCCTGCTGTAGTAAATCTATATACCCTTCAATATGCCACATTATCCTATTCCCTTATTTCATCCTAGATTTTGGGTGATGTTTTATTCTTAAGAGTGTGTATATGTATTGTTCCCTATTTAACACATTGCCAATATGAGTAGATGTTCAGAATTACTAATCCTCCTCTCACATTTAAAGTTTCTGTATCATTTCTTTCTTTGTACTTCATTTATATGGAAAATTGCTATTTTTATATTTTCCTAAATAGTTTTGCTTTAGAGTCAACTCATATTAGTTCTACTCAAATCTTTCTTTTGAACTACTCAATTACTATTGTTAGTCTCAGGCAAATTGTTTACATTTCCATTTATAAAACATAAACAATTTGTCCTTGTTACTGCTTGCCTTTAATTTTGACTCTTATGCATCAAATTTTCTATAAAGTTCAGGTTTGGCTAAGACAAAATCCTGAAGACCTGTAAATTTGTTAAATGTCCATTTTTCATTCAATATTATGGTTAGTTTTGCTGAAATGATAATTTTCATTGTAAATCAAATTCTCCTGATTTTTGGTAATGGAATATTATTTATGATACTGGAATAATATTCCAGTAACTGCAGTATTTTATTGTATCTGCTGATAAATCCTATATAATTATAATTTTAGCTCAAGCATATTTGAATTTTTTATTATAAAATATTATAAAATTATATATTATACATATTTATTTATTTTTAAATTGTCTCTTACATACAGGGTTTTTGAAATTTGGCAATTAAATTCCTATGTATTTTACTTGTAAGAACTCTTTGTGGTAGAGATGGGAAATGTTTTTTAATTTCTAATTCCCCTCTTGTTCTGTTACTTCAGGACAATTACTTTTGATTATTTCTTTCATTATTGTATCAAGGTTATTTTTTTTTTTTTGGTCATAGATTTCAAGTAGTCTAGTTATTCTTATGTTTTCTCTTCTTGTTTTTTTTCTCCAGATTTGTCTATTTTTTACATTTCACATTCTTTTTTGCTTTTTTGGTAACATATAGGAATGCTGATGGTTTTTGTGGGTTTATTTTATATCCTGAAACTTTGCTAAAGTTATTAATTGTTTCTAGTAGTTTGTAAGTTAATTCTTCAACAATAATGTCATATCATCTGCAAAGAATGATAATTTTATTTCCTTATTATCTACTATAATTCCTTCAATTATGTTTTCTCCTATTATTGCTAAAGCTAATAATAGATTACTAATAGACTTAGTAATCTATTGAATAATAGTGGTGATAATGGGAATCCTTCTTTCATTCCTGCTTTTATTGGGAATGCTTCTTCTTAACCCCATTATATATAATGCTTCCTTGTTTAGATAGATGATTATCATTTTAGGGAAAACCACATTCACTCCTATGCTCTTTAATATTTTTAATGGGAAAGATGCTATATTTTATCAAAAGCTTTTTGTGCATTTATTGAGATAATATTGATATGGTCAGTTATGTGTTTTCCTAATACTGAACCAGGTCTATACTCCTATTTTAAATCCTATCTGGTCATAATGTATTATCATGGTGAAAATTGTTGCTATCTCTTTGCTGATATCTTATTTAAAGGTAAATTGATATATAATTTTCAGTCTCTGTTTTGAAAATGGTTTAGTTATGAGCACCATGTTTGCTTCATAAAAGGAATTTTATAAAACTCCTTCACCTATTTTTCCCCATATGGTTTATATAATATTGGAGTTAATTTTTTTTTTAATGTTTGGTAGAATTAACTTATAAATGCATCTGTCCCTGTATGCTTGCAATATATTCTCCTTGACCTGATAATTTTGGAATTTAATTATAATATTTTTTGGAGTTTTCATTTTAGGATCTTGTTCAGGAAGTGATCACTGGATTCTTTCAGTGACAATTTTGCTATCTGGTTCTAGGAGGTGAGTATAGTTTTCCTTCATCAGTTCTTGAAAGATACTATCTTGGATCATTTTTAATCATGGATTTCAGGTAGTTCAATAATTCTTAAGTGATCAATAGATTCTTAAGTGAATCTATTTTCCAGGTTCTAGAGAGCTAGAACTCTGGAGAAGTATACTTGAAACAAGGTGTTAACTTAGTGGAATTGATGATATAATGATTCTCTAGTTCATTTATATACTTAATATGGTGATGTAATGGTTTTCTAAGTTCACCCATAATCAATATGCTTGTAATGATGTAATTACAATAAGGTATATAAGGGCTAAGAAGAACTGGAAGATAGACATTCTATCTTTGACCAGCCTCCTGGTAGCAGCCTCCTGAACTAAGATCAAGAGTGGGCCAGAAAAAAGAATCTAGATTCTATTCTTGACCATTCTTGTGGTGTCTATCCTGCTGAGATCAAGGTGAGTTCAGAAGACCTCTAGAAAGTTAGCCTGAACTAGGTCAGTTTTTTTTTTTTTTCCAATCAGGTATTTTATATTTTCTTCAATTTTTCATTCTTTTAGTTTTATTGGATTAATTCTTGATGTCTAATAGAGTAATTAGTTTCCACTTTCCCAATACTAATTTTTAAGGAATTTTCTTCAGTTAGCTTTTTTATCTCCTTTTCCATTTGGCCAATTCTACCTTTAAAGGGAATTGCTTTCTCTGGTAGATTTGCCTCCCATTTTGCCAATCTATTTTATAAGGTGTTCTTTTCCTTAGTCAATTTTTGGGCTTCCTTTTCCAGACTATTTATTTTTTGTACATTACTGATTTATTTTTCCAATTTTTCTTCCACCTTTCTAACTTGATTTTTAATATCATTTTTAGCTCTTTTAAGAGGACTTTTGGTGCTTGAGACAAATTCACATTCTCCTTGAAACTTCTCATGTAAAAGGCAGCTAGATGATGCAGTGGATAGAGCATGAGCCCTGAAGTCAGGAGGACCTGAGTTCAAATCCAGCCTCAGACACTTAATACTGCCTAGCTGTGTGACCCTGGGCAAGTCAAATAACCCCAATTGCCTCAGCAAAAACAAACAAACAAACAAACAAAAACCTTCTCATGTGAGTATTTTACTATTGCTGTCCTCTTCTAAGTTTATGTGTTGATTTTTGCTGTGATCATAGTAACTTTCTACTGTCAGGGATTATTCTGTTTCTTCCTCTTTTTTAGCCTATTTAGTGTCTTTTAAAGGTGAACTCTAGAAGCCTCACAACTGACTTTCTGTTTAACTAGCATGCTGAGCCAGCTCCAAGGAGCCTCAGTTACTTATCTGTATTACTGCTAAGAGCTTCCCATTGACTTATTCCCCTTTTACCAAAGTAAAGTCCTAAAGTCCTTCTCTTTATTTTAAGCTGGAAAATTGTCTCACTGTCTTTTTATGGTTTCTGTCACTTCAGAAGCCATTTAGAGGCTTGATTTAATGTTGCTTTCAAGGGAAATGTGGGAGTGCTCAGGTAACTTCTTGACTTCTCTCTGCCATCTTGGCTATTCTCCTCACCCCTCAAGCAACACTTTCAAAAATTTAAACTGTCTGTCTCCAAAGTCCAAGTCTTAATTAACATTACTATCCAAAACATACTGAATATACTCTGTCCATTATTCTCTCTGTCCTTATTCATATCCCACTGGAAAATTTGAGTCTTCCTATGGAGCCAGCCATAGCTTAATTTTCTATTTATCATTCTCAAAAACAGCCTTTTACATCAATTTCTAGTAATTATTTAGCCATGGTACAATTGATCTTAAGTCTGAAGGGATCATTTTACATGCCTTTACATAATGTGGTCTTGTACCAAATCTTGATTGAGTTTCAGCATTAGCCTCTTTTGGCTAATTAATATCTCAGGGAAAGATTATATTATTGACTTAACTTTCTGTTCCTAAAAGGATCCTTAGAGGAACCACAATATGGGTGATCTATGTTGTTGTTGTTGTTGTTGTTGTTGTTTTTGTTTATTTGTTTTTTGAGGATTAGTAAGGAAAACAGGAAGTTATTAAAGCAGTTTTCTTGTGGACCTTCAGCATTTATTCTCTCTTTTATAGGCTACTATTTTTAAGATGACTTTAAGAAATACTTGTCATTGTTTATATTCTATGAGATTTTTCAAGGATTTTAACATATTCATTATTTTTAAAAAATCATTCTGGTATAGTGAAAATCAATTGATGGAGTGTTAAGATGGTTAGGTGGTAGTCCTACTTCTGTCATTAATTGGTTGCATGATCTTAGACAAATGATTTTATCTTTCTGTGCTTTAGTTTCCCCAGATGTAACATCAGTAAGATATCTTAAATAGTCTATATGGTTCCAACTCTCTGAGTTTATATTTTGACATGAAGACAAAGGCATAGGAAACAGCTACTCTCCCTATCCTTTACTTCCAAGTGAATTCAAGATTGAATTTATTGAAGGCAGTGGTAAACTTGGTTGTTTCTTTCCCATCCACTAACTTGATATACAAGGGTTATGCATATAGATACTCCCCTGGGTTTATATTGAATAGATAACATAGTGCTGCTTTTTGTGTTCATGATAAGAAAACTAAAAATATCTATGCTACTCACATCCCATTCTACTTCCCCACTTATCCATCACCTAGTCTGCTACTTTATAGAATAAGTAATAATTTGTTTTATGTCACAAATCAAAGATAGCTTTGCCCACAACTTTTCAAATTCTGATTTATCTAATAGAGAACTCTTGAGTTTAAAACTTACATAGTTCTTCCAGTTTCGAGCAACGTATTTTTGGCTGATTTTAACTGATGCTTATAACATATGGTACAAACCTTGGTTTCCTAGGTAACTTCATTTGTGGACTTGATAGTAAGATTTCTCTTTCTTTGAGCATGTATATTGTTGAGGGGAAATGATACCAGTTTCAGATGCAGGGCTTACAACCCTTTCCTTCAAAATTAGATTCTCAGCTGTTCAGGCACTCCCACTATGATGGTCCATCTAAGGATGCTCTTCAAATAGCCCTATGAGCTAGATCTTGCTATCACTCTTCCCCCACATGAATATATTCAGTTTGTTTCTAGAGGCAATTGTAGATTGTGAGCCAAGTGGTCTACCTGATAGATAAATAGGTAATCTAGTAAATTAATTTACTCTGACATGATAAGAGTAAGGAAGCCCCTTTACTAATACAGTTTAGCACCTTCTCTGGGACTTAGATTCTTTGAAAACTGGCTAGATCACTGATAGCTTAAGGCATTTGCCTAAGAACACAAGGCTAATGTATGGAATTTGAGCTCAGGTCTTTCTAGTTCTAAAGTTTACTCTGCTCACTATTTTTAAACATCCTGCTGTGAAAAATGAAAACCTAGAGAGAAAGAGTTTCTGGATTATTAATTAGACTTGCTAATAACCAATCATAAACAATAAGCAATAAATGACAAACAATAAATTATTAATGACCTCTTTCAGTAACCAAAGACAACAAAGGAGACCTAAAATGCCTTAACTACTTTCTGTGAGGAAATTCCCTTGACAAGTGGAAAGCAATATTGATTGATGGACATTTAGTGAGAAAGTGGAATATAAGTCTTAAGCTCCTCCCATTGAGAATGTAGGTTGAATATTGAAACTCAATAGCCTCCAGCAATCTGGGCAGGGGAAGTTATTTCCATTCAGAACTCTAGCTAGTTTTCTCATTCATGAGCTCAGGCATCATAAATTCCAATGGAGTATATCAAGGAGAGAGGTTCCTAACATCAAGATTCATCCAGATTGGATTCTGTTTATACTTCAAATATAAATTTGGTCTTCTATTTAGGTAAGGTCCCACCTAAAACTGAATTGCATATGACTTGAAATTAGGAGCCATGCCCTTCTGAGATTGAGTGACTTTAACAGGAGTTGGACCTTTCCGGAAAATAGAAGGAAAATATCATAATTAATAATTAATATAACAGTATAATATTTATTTCTCTCAATATTTTCCTTTGAAACTGGTCTTTTGCAGAAACAGTGATAGGATATGACCTGACAGAGCTTGAAGTTGTTAGGCCAGTGAATGGAATGAGATATTTTGGAATAAGGAACAGAAAACCAGTTTTGTACATACTTCAAGTTGCAACCAATAACAGGAATAGTGACAAACTGTTCTTCCATTGTGTAGGGCCACCGCTATTCCTTTCAATCTATTATCACCATAAAGGAAGATTTTCTTCTATTTACCACCAGTATTATATTCCTTCTCTCATTCCTTTTTTTATCATATTTCGTATGACTTTACAAAATATTTTAATGAGAGCAATAATTTTATCAACATAGAGAACTCCCAACTCTTTTTTTCTACCAAAACAGAAAAATCGGGAAATGGCTGAAGAAACTCTGATAGCTAATTATTATCTATACAACTCTTTTTTTGGTGGCAAAGAATCTGAGATTGAGGAGACTTCCATGATCTGATGCAAAGTAAATTATACTGTGTAGAAAGTAACAGAAATACTATAAAATGATCATCTGTGAATGACTTAGCTATTCTCAGCAATACATCCAAGATAACTCTGCAAGGCTTATGATGAAAAATGTCATCCATTCCCAGAGAAAGAACTCTTGATGTCTGAATACAGATTGAAGTATACTTGTTTTACTTTATTTTTAGTGAGATTATTTTTGTCTTTCTTTTCTTTCAAAACATGACAAATTTGCAGATATTTTGCATGAAGATATAGATATAGATATAGATATATATGTATGACCTATATCAAATTTTTGCTTTATATTGTAGGGAGTAGGGAATGAGGAAGAGAAAAAAATCTGGAACTCAAAGTTTTAAAAACTATTGTAAAAATGTTTTTCATATGTACCTAGAAAAAATAAATAAACAAAATTTAAAAACTACATAAGTATGAGTTGTTTGCTGTGCTTATTAAGATTGATGGATGGCATGCTAGATAGGCCTTTCAATGTGTCACAGAAAGCAACAAATAAGTTAATTACAGAATGCAATTTATGCTTCTGGGATTCAAATATATTCTTCTCATTCAAAATAGACCATCACTTCTTGAGAAACCACATTTAAAATGCTGTAATTTCTTTCTAGACATTGAAGGAATACACAGAACAGAAATGACTCAAAATAGCTTCTAATGTAGAAAACATTTTAATATAATCTATATAAGATATAATATGAAGCAAAATATATTTAATACTTACCTCCCTTTCATTATATATGCATATTTTGATATCCAGTAAGGCATAAGAGTATTAGGATTTCCATCCCCTATTGCATGGTGTGTTCATAGAAAGACATGAGGTTACAGTGGGATTAAAATCCACTAATTTAATTAAATTTTCTCAATTATTTGAATCATTTCTCAAATATAATTGTGACTCTGAGATAGAGTGATTTTAAAAAAATAACATGTATAGATTATTTTTTAGAAGTCATTAATGAAATGAAAGAGAAGTATAGTACCATTACTTGGGAGAATGACAGCGTCAAGTGAAAGATTCTGTAAGTAAGGGAAGACCTGCACATATTTGCAAACAGAATTAGAGGACATGATGGAAGAGACTAGAGAGTTCCTTATCAAAGGAACAAAATATAGGAAGAGATTAGGGAAGGAAACTGAAATAGAGGGGTAGCCTGAGCACAGAGAAAGGACACTGGTTTTCCAGTTGAATTTGGGTCAAAGAAAGACAAAATAGATAAAGTTGAGGAGGGATAATGAAACATTGGATCGGGAAGATGAAGGAGCAGATGGATTCATTTGCCTTGGCAAAATTAGAAGTAAGCTAATTAACTACCAAAGATAGAATAAGGATGAAGTTGGTGGCTTGCAGAAAAAAAAAAAAAAAGGATGACTAGAAACAATGAATTATAATTCTACTTTATCTTTATGCAGCATCATATTTAAAATGTTTACATTTTCCTGGTAGTCAATGAAAGAATTCATATTTTTAGGAGTTGTATATATCTGTGAGAGTGTCAAAAAGGGCTGTCAGAGGAAAGAAAAGACATCACAGTGAGTGAGCTCTTCAGATAGAGAAGGCTTCCACATTCATACTTTTCCAATGTACTTAAAAAATGTGTGCCTAACAGTGCTTTCTACTGGCAGGCATCATGGTTCAGTTTTTGGTGCTGTATTGGAGAATGGGAAAAGATTGGCAATATTGTCTAGTGGTTTTTGTTTCATCTTCTCACTACATATGAATTTCCCCAAAGACACTTTGAAACACTTTTTTTTCTTTTTATACACTTCCTCTTTGTGATACCATCTTTGTATATGGTTTTAATTATTATTTCTTCTTTGAATCAAATTAATGAATATTTTACTAAGTATTTACTATATTCCAAGTATTGTGTTAAAAGCTCTGAGTACAGTGAAAAGAGAACCAGTCCCTGCTCTGAAAAAATTTACATTCTATTGGGGAAAATAACACAAAAAATGGAGTTAAAGGGTATATGGTATTGACAAAGTAACTACTATTTTGTAGTATGAAACAACAATCAAGGCATGATTATGAAGGTCAGAGAATCAGGAATGAAACCAATAAGAGACAGAAGCTTATTGTATAGCTTTTCTTTTATTAGAATGAACTGACTCCCCATATCACTTTCCCCAGGCACTCTATTCTGTTTTCCCAGATATTCAATGATGAAGGATCATATCTTTTAGTGATATAATCACACTGAACTGAGTAGGCCTGTTTCTCATAGAGTGCAATGACTTCAGAGAGTTGTGTTGTTTTACACCTATAATGATTCAACTCATTGCTGAACATAGTGGCATTTACACCATGTTTACTCCCAGGTGTGCTTGGATGACTTCTAAACACACACATACACACACACTACATATATATATATATATATATATATATATATATATATATATATATAATACATATGTATATGCATAAAATTCTATATGCATCAGGTTATGTTCAATGGGATTTCTCAATGGCACCTAAAATTGAATCTCAATGCATCCAAAATAGAACTTTGAAGGTTCATTCCCCCTAGATTCACTTTCCTTTATTTTAATAGAAGAAGTTAAATGTGCCACTGATTAACACTTAATACATTCTTTTTGACTAACTGATGCTCAGTAACTCCCTATTGCTTCATAGATTACTCACAATTTTAAATCTCACTTTTCAAAACCTTAACAATATTTCTTCAACCTACTTGTAAAGTGAAACTGTACTAATTATTCAGAAACCTTGTTGTCTTCTAAGACTAAACTCGGTTTTTTTCTTCACCAGTTTTCTTTATTACCAGATTCTTTTTGTTGAGTTATTTTTGTTCTTTTTGTCTTGTATTTACTCCTCTAATACGTGTTTCATCTCTGAGACATTTTTAAGAGAATCTCATTATTTTTATCAGTGCAGTGACTTGTACATATTCTGTGAACTGTCTTTTTATATATTGAGTAGAAACCACATTTTATATATATATGCCAATTAGTCATATATTGTAGACAAGGCAAAACAATTTAGAAGACAATTTTTTTTAGAAAATGCTATAGAGAAAAATGATGAGATTTGAGATGAATTGTACTGCTTATTAATCGATAAAGTGTGTGTGTGTGTGTGTGTGTGTGTGTGTGTCTATGTTTGCAGGAGTGACATTGGAGAAAATTTGTTAAGGTCTCTATTTACCAAGTGGTATCCTAAAGAAATGTGTAGTTAAAATTAGAAGAGTGGTATAGAGTTGAATGATGAATAAGACCCACAAAGACGGTTTATTGTAATTCCCTTTTTGAGGGGCTTTAACATTTACAAATCTCTTTAAACACATTATCTCATTTGAGTCTTCCAACAAATCTATGAAGTAGAAATTACAGGAAAATGAGGCTAAGAAAAGTTAAGTGACTTATAAAGAATCATAAAGAAAGTAGGCTTCTGAGGCACAATTTGAACTATTTTGTCTTCCCAAATACAGTTTTCTATGCTCTGCCATTAAAATGAATTATTTTGTTCATTAGTAATCACCATACTGTCCAATCCAAACCAGAAACTAAGCTCTGATGGACTTAACCCTTTTATTTCTAGAACTACTAATGAGAAATTGATAGTAGTTTCCTTTGCCTACTGTGTCTAGGACCATGTTGCAGCTAATTGTTAATTTCAATCTCTGGAATATTCTTCAATACCAAAAGTGCCTTGCTTGTATCCTTCTCTCCAAATCTTTTGTCCTCTGACTATAAAATGATATATATACATAGATATATGTGTATATGTATAATTGTATCTTCATATTAGAAAGTAACCTCTATGAAAGCAATGTATTCCATCACTTTTGTATTTGTATCATCAGTATTTGGCACCTAAAATCCCCTTTGATTCATTCATTTATTTACATAAATTTTGAGTTCATTTTTTTGAACTCTAATAAATATTTGATGAATGAATGAAATGTACATATTAACAATCTTGTAAAGTTCTTTTAAATTATTTTAATATGTTTTATTAATGCCTTTCATCTTTATGCCATAGCAATTTCTTTTATCTCATAAAATATTTTTTTCAATTACATGAAAAAAAAAATTAACAGCCATTTAAAAAAAAAATTAAGATACAAATTCTTACTTTTATTCCTGCCTCTCTCTCCTAGTTGAAAAGGCAAGCAATCTGATACTAATTATACATGTGAAGTCATGCAAAACATATTTCCATATCACCTTTGTTACCAAAAAAACAAAAAATAAAACATAGTTAAAAACAAAACAAAACACTATACTTCAATCTGCATTTAGAATTCATCAACCCTTTCTCTCGAGGTGGTATTTTGTTAGATTTCTTCAACATCTATTCATATAATCATATGACTTTTGTAGTTTTTGATATTGATATGGTCAGTTATACTGATAATTTTCCTAATCTTAAATTAGCCCTGCATTACTGATACAACTTTTACCTACTTACAGTATATCTTAGTGACATATTACTTTAGTCTCCTTCCTAATGTTTTATTTTGAATTTTCATATCAGTATTCATTTGGAAAATTAATCTGTAGTTATCTTTCTCTGTTTTTGCTCTCCTTTGTTTAGATATCCTTTTTGTTCATAAAAGAAATTTGATAGGATTCCTTCTTTACCTAATTTTCAAATCATTTATTCAGTATTGAAAATAATTGTTCTTTAAACGTTTCATAGAATTCACTTGTAGATCCATTTGATCCTGGCTATTTTTCCTTAAGGAACTCATTTATGGCTTGTTTAATTTCTTTTTCTAAGATAAGTTTGTTTAAATTGTTTAATTCTTCTTTATTAATCTAAAAAGCTTATATTTTTGTAAATATCCATTTAATTCAGATTGTCAGTTTTAATGGCATACAATCAAGCAAAATAGCTAATAATAATAATTGCTTTAATTTTATCTTCATTAGTGATATATTTAATGTTTTCATTTTTGATAACATTAATGAGGTTTTCTTTCATTTTTAAAATCAAATTAACTAGCGATTTATCTTTTTTATGTTTTCCCCCTTGAAAGAAATTTATAGTTTTATTAATTTTAGTTTTTTTATTTTCTTTCAATTTTATTAATCAATCTGGTTTTAAATATTTATATTTTGGCATTTAATTGGGGTGTGTGTGTTCAGCTTGTCATTTTTCTAATGTTTAATTGCATGCCCAATTTATTTATCTGCTCTATTTCTCTTTATTGATATAGGCTATTCAAGATACGTTTTCCCCTAATTCTCACTTTCATTATGTGCCACAAATTTTGCAATGTTGTCTCATTGTTATCATTCTTTTTAATGAAATTAGATTGTTTCTGTGATTTGTTCTTCGACGTTCATTCTTTAAGATTAGATTATTTGCTTTACTATTAATTTTCAGTCTAATCTTCCATATCCCTTTAGTGAACATAATTTTGATATCATGATGGTCTGAAAAGGGTGCATTTAACATTTTTGTTTTTCTGTTATTAGGTTGTGATGTTTCTATAACCTAATGCCTGGTCAGCTTTTTTTTTTTTTTTTTTTAATGTGTGTGTATACATATAATGTTCATCTGAGAAAATTGTATACTCTTTTTCTATTTCCATTCAAGTTCCTCCAGAAATCTATCACATTTAAATTTCTAATATTCTATTTATATGCTTAACTTTTTTTTTCTTTTTTATTTATTATTAGAATTATCTAGCTCTGGGAATAATGCGGTCTCCTATTCTTGTACTTCTATTTCCTACTATAATTCATTTCATTTTTTCTTTAAGAATATACATAATATGACATTTGGTGCATATATATTTAATATTGATACTACTTCATTGTCTATGGTGCCTTTTAGAAACATGAAAATATTTTTAGTTTTTGCTTTGTCACAGATTGTCATTGCTACCCCCTGCCTTTTTACATTAGCTGAAGTATAATAGATTCTGTTCCAGCCCTGTATTTTAACTGTAAGATTGACTCTTTGTTTCAAGTGTTTTTTTCTTGGAAATAACATACTGCTGGATTCTGCTGTCTAGCCCATTCTGCTAGCTGTTCTGTTTTATGGGGCAATTCATTCCATTCAAATTCAGTTTGGATTGTAAAATGTGCATTTCCCTTCATCTTATTGCTTGCAGTTTATACCTCTTTCTTTATCCTATCTCTCCTCTAAATTCTGTCTTTCTTGTGACCACTTTTTTATGTACATTCCCCTTTATCTTTTTTTTTCTTTCTCCTCCTACTTCCCTGTTGCATATGATAAATTCTATTGCCAATCAATTGCATGTACACATACACACACACACAACACATGTGTGATATGTATTTTTGAACAAATTTAGATGTGAGATTCAAGCATTGACCACCCACTTTCTATTTTCCCCTTCTTTTTAATGTCTTCCTTGTGCACATCTTTTATGTGAGATAATTTTACCCATTCTTCCTCTCTCATCTTCCTTCTCCCAGAGTTATCTTCTTTCTTACCTATCCATTTTTTACATCATACCAATATAGTTGAGTGACTCCCAAACACTCTATGTAGAATCCTTCTAACTGCTGTAATAAGTGTAACAATCTTTGAAGTCATATGTGTCATATTCCCATATGGAAAGGTAGAGTTTAAGATTATTAGGTTCCTCATAACTTTTCATTTTTTCCCCTTGAAGTATTATGGTCAGTTTTTCTAGGTTGATTATTTTATTGGTTGTAATTCTAGCTCTTCTGCCTTCTGGAATATCACATTTCAAGTACTCTATTCCATTACTGCTAAATCTTATATGATCCTCTTTGTGACTCCATATTATCTGAGCAGTTTATATCCATCTGCTTGTAATATTTTCTCTTTGAAGTGACAGCTCTGAAATTTGGCTATGATATTTCTGGGAGATTTTGGGATTTCTTTCAAAGTGTGATCAGTGGATTTTTTTCAATTGCTAATATATTACTCCATTCTAGGATATCAGAACAGTTTTTCTTCCTAATTTCTTGGGAAAAAATGACACCCACATTGTTTGTGTTTTTGAATTATGATGTTCAGTTAGTCCAGTATTTTTTTTTCCTGAGGCAATTGGGGTTAAATGACTTGCCAAGGGTCACATAGTTAGGAAGTACTAAATGTCTGAGGCCAGATTTGAACTTAAGTCCTCCTGACTTCAGGGCCAGCACTCTTTTCGCTGTGCCATCTGAGTCCAATAATTTTTAAATTCTCTTACAAAATCTGTTTTTTAGATCAGTTTTTTTCCCCAATGAGATATTTCATATTTTCTGCTATGTTTTTTCTTTCCTCTGACTTTGTTTGAATGTTTCTTGATAGGTCATGGAGTCATTATCTTCTCCTTGCTCAAATGTAAGATTTAAGAAATGATTTTCTTGATTGAGATTTAGAACCTCTTTTCCCACTCATCCAATCTTGCTTTTTAAGGAGTATTTTTCATTATTGAATTTTTGAACATGTGATTTTTTTTCATTAAAAAAAAAAAAAACCTCCTCCTTTGCTTTAATTAATTTGCCTATTTTCCCCTCTACTGCTCTTTGATTTTTTTAAAATCAATTTTAGCTCTTTCAGGATTTTCTGCTAGTCTTTTGTCAATTTTACTTTTGTTTTTCCCCATTTGCTTGAAGCTCTTTTGACTTGAGTTTGTATTTAGATTTTCCCACATTTTTTTTTTAATTGTTTGCTCATTTTCCTTCTTTCCTGATTTTCAGCTTTTTGTTAAAGTTGGCCTCTATTCCCAGCCTGGTATGTTTATGTGGGTGTCACTGTATCAAGCTTCAGGGTATTTTGTTGTTGTTGTTGCAATGTAGTTTTCACAGTTAGTTCTGAGGATTTTAAAATGTTTAGTGCTTTTTAAATGCGGTGAAGTATGATCATTGTTCTCTTGGTCTATACTGAAGTCCTTGATTAGATTAGACCCTGATCCCTTGGGATTACTTGAATTTGTTCCTCATACTGCCTTGGTATTATGGACCAGAACTCTGAACTTGAAATAAAGGATTCTTACAAGGTACTAAATCAGTGGAATTAATAGAGAAAATAGTTATCTACTTTAGCATGGTTCAGTATGATTGATTTAATTCTACAAGGAGATGTTATGGGCCAGAACTTGAAACAAGGTACTAAGTGGAATTGAGCAGACAATGGTTAAATCTAGTTTAGCATTGATTTAATCCTACAACAAATAATGGTTTCCTAGTGATATAATGATTGGTTTATAGTCAGTATGGGGCATATAAACTAGGAACTTCAGCCAGGATTCAGTTGGGGAGATTCAGAAGCCAGAAAAGTCAGGCAGAAGCACAAACTCTCAAAACCAAGACCAGACTGAGAGGCTCTCCAGAAAGCTGCCCAGCCCCAGGAAGGAGATAATAAAGGATCTGGACTATAAGAAAGCTTACTGGGCTGCAGGAAAGGAGACAAGACTTGGAAAGAGATAATAAAGAATTTCGACTTTAACCCCTGGCTACTCATGTGGTGATTACTGAACTGAAAGGGAGGCTGCCTCCAGAGAACCCAAGAAAAACCCAACAAGAGAATATTATATTTCAGAGAAGAATATTACACCTTAGGACCAGAAATGATAGTGTCTGAGGGTCCCTGATGTCTTGTGTGCAAAAGCTGTCTCTCAGAGCTTCCACTCCCACTTGACTCAAAAGGTCTTCCTCCTTGAACTATGATCTGGAAGTGGAGAATGCAATGGAGTTGCCAACACAGCATTTGGTCCTGCATCTATTCCAAGTGCAATAATTCCCTGTAATTTCTTTCTGACCAATTATCTAACCATCTTTTACTTTAAAACTTCCAAAACTCCTTCTGTCCCTCTGACTTTGGTCACTACTGGTGTTTCATCCACATGGTTAACCAGCCTTCACCCCAGAGATATCTTTCCAACTAAGTTATCTTAGGTTTAAGGGTCTCATTATGTATCTTTGTTGGTAACAATACTATATGATGACCAATTCTGATGGACCTGGCCATCCTCAGCAATGAGATCAAACAAATCAGTTCCAATGGAGCAGTAATGAACTGCTACGCCCAGTGAAAGAATTCTGGGAGATGACTAAAAACCATTACATTGAATTCCCAATCCCTATATTTTTGCCCACCTGCATTTTTGATTTCCTTCACAGGCTAATTGTACAATTTTTCAGAGTCCAATTCTTTTTGTACAGCAAAATAACGGGATTGGTCATGTATACTTATTGTGTATCTAATTTATATTTTAATATATTTAATATCTACTGGTCATCCTCCCATTTGGGTGAGGGGGTGGGGGGAAGGAGGGGAAAAATTGGAACAAGAGGTTTGGCAATTGTCAATGCTGTAAAGTTACATATACATGTAATCTGTAAATAAAAGGCTATTAAATAAACAAACCCCAAAAAATGTATCTTTGTTGGTGCTGACATTCCAAAATTTTATTTTCTTTTATTTTACAGTTGTTTGGAATTGAGCCAAGATGGTTCAGTAAAGTCAGGAAGCTGTTCAAGCTTTCCCAGTTTTCCTTGAAAACCATATGAAACCAAGCCTCTGAATAAAGTCTGAAGGCAGGAAATTACTCTCTGGTTAAAAATAGATTGGAAAAACTTCAAGAAAGATCAGTCTCACTGGGGTGAAACAGGTATTCAGCCCAGTTTAGAAAGAGTTTGGGAAAGCCAGTGAGAACAAATTAATCACAGAAAATCAGCAACTGAAATTCTCAGTCCTGGCTCAGTACAGGAGCAGACCAATAGGGCAGCTTCCAGTACCAACTCAAAAAACAAATGCTAGGAAACCAGGCTGTTTTCTGAAAAGAGAAGACAAAGCTGCCCCTTGCAAACACAAATAGCTCCTGTGCTCAAAGTCAAAGCTCAGAACTGCACAAAGAAGCTTGGGATAGCATGCTTTTTACCCCTGGAACAGAGATTGACCATAAAAGTAAAAAAAGAGGAAAGAAAGAAAGAAAGAAAGAAAGAAAGAAAGAAAGAAAGAAAGAAAGAAAGAAAGAAAAAAGAAGAAGAAGAAGAAGAAAAAGAAGAAGAAGAAGAAGAAGGAAGAAGAAGAAGAGGAAGAAGCAGTAAGAAACAGAAAAGAACCTTGACCATGGAAAGCTACTATGGTGACAAAAAAGACCAAAATATCAACTTAGATAAAGACAAAATTTTACAGAGGAAACCTCAAAGAATGATACAAATTGATTTCAAGCCCAAAGAGGATTCTTGGAAGTGCTCATAAAAGATTTAAAAGGCCAATAAGAGAAGTACAAGAAAAAAAAATGAGAAAGAAAGTGAGAGATATGCAAAAGAGCCAACAGCTTGGGAAGGAAAGCAAAATACTGGTCAAATGCAAAAAAAAAAAAAAAAAAAGATCCCCTGAAGAAAACTACACTTTCAAAAGCACACTTAATCAAATGGAAAAAGAGATACAAAAGCTAAGAAAATCACAAATTAAAAACTAGAATGAGTCAAATGAAAGCTAATGACTCTAGTAGACATTAAGAATCAATCAAACAAATTAAAAAGAATGAAAAATGGAAGAATGTAAAATATCTCATTGGAAATACAGTCAACCTGGAAAATATAGACGCAGAAGAGAAAATCTAAATATATATATATATATATATATATATATATATATTGGTATATGAAGGCCATGACCAAAAAGAGATCCCTTATAGTATCCTTTAAGAGATAATCCATGAAAAATTGCCTCTATATTCTAGAAACAGAGGGGGAAATAGTCACTGAAAGAATCCACCAATCATCTTTAAAAAGAGATCACACACACCAAAAAAAAAAAAAAAAAAAAAAAAGCTCAAGGAACTTTGTTGCAAAACTGTGGAATTACAATCTCAAGGAAAAAAAAAAAAAAAAAAAAACTAGCTGCCAGACAAAAGCAATTCAATTATCAATAAGCAAAAGTCAGGATTACTCAGAATATGCAAGCTTCAATATAGAATCAGAGGACTTGGAATGCCATATTACAGAAGGCAAAGGACCTGGGATTGCAACCAAGAATTAACTACCCAGCAAGACTGAGCATTATCTTTCAGGGGAAGCTATGGCTATTCAATGAAGTAAAAGACTGTTAATCATTTCTATTGAAAAAAAAAAAAAAAAACAGAAGTAAACATAAAATTTAATCTTCAAACACAGGACTCCAGAGAAGCATAGAAAGATAAACAGGGGGTAAAATAGATATCATTGAAAGGTTAAACTGTTTACATCCCTGGATAGGGAAATGATGTAACTCTTTTTTTTTTTTTTTTTTTCCTGAGGCTACTGGGGTTAAGTGACTTGTCTGGAGTCACACAGCTAGGAAGCATTGTGTCTAAGGTCATATTTGAACTCAGGGCCTACTGACTTCAGGGATGATGTTCTATCCACTGCACCACCTAGCTACCCCAATATAAGTAACTTTTGAAAACTGTACATGTTACTTGGACAGATAGAGAGAGGCATTACATTGGAGAGGGTGTAGTTATGAATGAACTCTGATGTGATGATATCAAAGAAAAAGACATTAAAGGGTAGAAAAAAGGTTTGTACAAGGAGAAGAGGAAAGGATAGTTATAAAGGGACAAATTACATCACATGAAGAGAGACAGATGACCTATTACAATAGAGGGAAAGAAGGGAGGAATATGAGTATTGTCTGATATTTTATTTCATCATTTTGGCTCAAACAGGGAATAACAATCATTCAGATGGGTATAAAGATTAAAATTATGTGTTATAAAATTATATTGTTTATTCTTTCATTATTTATTCTCTATCTATCTATCAATCTATCTCAATATTGACTTTTCCTATCTCTTTTCATACAGAAGTACATGGTCTACTCATAGGCTAATCTATATCAACTGGGAGAACGCTCCTCTACTTGGGCAACTTGTGGCCCCAATATCCCAGAAGTAAATCATAATGTTAACAAATTTATTTTGGATATCACATCAGCTTAGCCCATGACAACTTAGAACTCCTGGCCTCAAGAGATCTACCATTCTCAGCCTTTATCATAGCAGGGATCCCATGTATGTACTAATATGTCTGGCAGTTATTTTTATTTTTGTAATATTTTCTGAAACCTCTTCTCCACCATAGTGTTTTTGTTCAATTCCCAGAGACCATCAATTTAGTCACATGATGCAGATCCTGAGAGTTTTTTCCTTGTTCTCTTTTAGATGAGTTTTTCCAGCCCAGTGAATTTATTATCTTGGCTGTCTTTTCTGTTTCTTTTTCTGAGAGTACTGCTGATGGAACTAATAGAATAATACTGATAAGATTCACAAATTCATATTACCAAGTCTCAGTGAGGCCACACTTTGGTGTGGTAATCTCTTTTTTTCCCCCTTTGATAAATTCCTTACCCTTTTTTTTTTTCACTTAAACTGTTTCCAATTTTTCTCTATATTTCTGGTAATTTCTCCCTAAATGATTCCCACCTTTTTCTCAGGCCTGACCTTACCTCCTACTTTACAGAGAAAATTGAGACAATATATTTCCCTTCAAAATCTCTTTGTCTTTACTTATCTTTACTTTCTTCCCTGCTGGAGCTTTAATTAGACTTTAGTTTTCTACCATTTTTCTAAGAAAGCAATATTTACAGAAAATGAGGTTTCCCTCCCGCTTAACAAAATTAGTCCTTCCATATGGACTGAACAACATTCAATCTCTCATCTTGCATCAACTGTGACTGCATTAGTCACCTCTCTGCCTGAAATGATCTCTTTCTTCACCTTTCCCCTTTTTTCTTATACCTTCCCATCTCAGATTATATTTTATTTATTCTATATATATCATGTATGTACCTAGTTATTTTCATTTTATTTCTCCAAATGGAACTTAAGCTCATTTAGGTCATTGATATGTTTTTTTGCCTTTTTTTGTATCCTTAGTGAAGACAATAAAAACTTGTTGATTTTACTCAACCTTAATCATAATCCCTCCCACCTCTTCACTTAGACCCTGTGCCATTGATTATTCTATCAATTTTCCCATCTTTTCCTCTTAATCTTTTGTCCTTCTTGGTCTCTTTCCTTCTACTTCATCCAACATATTTTACATATTTCTTCAATTGCCTATTGTGTGCCAGTCACTGTGCTTTAAAAATATTTTCTTATTTATCTAAATCAAAATGTCTTACACAGAGTGCTTATTTATGAAAAGTTGTTGACTTTGTAACATAAGAAGATTCAATGCCATTGAATGTGTTCCTTTTTAATTTTTTTTTAAAAATCATTTTATAGAGTCTACTAAAGGGCATTCTGAATTCCTATCAGTGTTTGAGGCAAGAACAGGCAATAGATCTTACTTCTTTAGAGAAATGGGAGGAAACAAAAGTCTAATTACAGTTCCAGTGGTTGATGAGTGTCTGGATCAGTTTCATTGAAAACAACACATTCAAGTTTAGACTACGTTCTGGGAATGAGTTTCAGATTGGTATAATAATGCAATGCCAAAAAAAAAAAAAAAAATCCCCCAGAATATTGAGAAAAAAGGGGAAAAAAGTTAAATTTAAAAGAAATAGTCATTATATAACATATAATGTTATACTATATTGCTTTATAGCTTTCATTTTTTTTTTTTTTTTTACTCATGGATTCATTTAATCCTCACAACAGCTTTCTGGAATAAGGAAGGGAGATCATATTATAATTGCTACATGACAGCTAAAGGACAGCTAGGTCCAGATAGTGACTTCTTCATAAATATAGAAAGTGCTATAGCCTCTGTACTTAGATTAGATAATGTTAATGTCTTTTTAAACTTTGTGATCCCATCAAACTATCTACTAGGATTAGACTGCAGATTTATTGATGTCCAGTATTCTTAGGTTCATCTCAAATGCCCCTATCCTTTGCTTGAAATCAGGATAGAGACATAAGTAGAGGGAAATTCAACACTTAAATAAATTGTATTGGATAAAGACTGAAAGGAGAGGCATCATAGTGATATAGAAATAATGCAGTGTAGGCTTGACTTTTATTCATGGGAATTCTATTATGGATCATTAAGATAGTAAGTGAACATTTAGAAAAAAAGGAAGAAGTAATTATAATGTCTCAACATGGCTTTATCAACTGAATATTAATCCAGACCTATTTTATTTCCTTTGTTGACAGGGTTACTAAATGCAGGTCAAGGGAATGGTGTAGATGTATTATATCTACATTTTGACAAAGCATTTGATAACATTTCTCATGTTTATGGGAAAGATACAGAACTGTAAATTAAATGATAATTCCAATAGATTAATTTAGAGCACTTAAAAGACTGCATTGCATAAGTAGCAGTAATAATTCAGTTAGTTTGGTAGAAGTTTCCACTGGAGTTCATCAGAGGTCTACATTTGGTCCTATGCTATAACATAACATCAATGACTTTTTCATAAAACATAGATGATAGGCTTATAAAATTTGAGAATGACTTAAAGGTAGGATAAATAGTTAATATATTGAATGAGAAAGTCAAATAGATGACAACCTTGTCACTGACAACAGCAACATTATAACAAAAATTGCAACATTTGGTACAATAGCTGCAGCAACAGTAAAGCAACAATAATTAGCATTTAGCTTTCATAAATAAGTCTAAGCCTAAGTCTAAGTCTAAGAGTGAGGCTGGATGATTTCTGAGCATTCTTTTAAGTCAATTCCTTTGGTTCAAACTGTGAATCTCCAAAATGACATTCTATCTTTCACTAAGCATTTATTAAGTATTGACTGAATGCTGGGCAATGGCTTAACATTCAAATCAGGATAGTATATTCCTGGTTTTCTGTTCTCACAAGAACTCCTTTGACTACATCACTATAAGAAATATTAAAAGAAAAATAAAAAAATGCTAATTCTTGCCAACAGATTAAGACAAAGTCTATGAATTGCTTGTTAGGAATATATAAATGAATTCAAATTAATGTCAAGGGTTAGTATAATAAGAAAGCCCTATATCATTTACTTTTTTTTTTTTTTTTTTTTTTTGGCTGAGGCAATTGGGGTTAAGTGACTTGTCCATGGTGGAAGTGTTAAGTATCTGAGGCCAGATTTGAACTCAGCCCTGACTTCAGGGCTAGTGCTCTATTAACTGTGCCACCTAGCTGCCCCCAAGTCCTATATTAATTTTCATTTTTAAACCTATACTCTTCCTTTTCCATTATGATTATTCTTTCAGTTCAAGTACACAAAACATCTGGATGCCAGGGGGTTTGTTGTCATTTAAGATAACAATCTGCTATAATCTCCTACTTCCATTCATAAGGCTTCTCCTGGGAAATCTCAATCACAACATAGATAACACGGGTGCTAAGCAAAAGGAGAAATGCTCCAGTACAGTAAAACTCAGAGACTAGAAAAATAGATAAACTTGACTGTCAAGCAAGTAATTGCTATTCTATAAAATAGCATTAGCCCTGCCTCACAGACAGCTTATTTCCAAACCCTCTCAAATGTAGAAGTTCAGGAATTAAACCCTCTATTATACCTTAAACATAAAATAATATGGAAACTAAAAATCTTGGTTTCAAGTCCAGATCTTTCCACTTACTGGCTTATCTACTTTCAATTTTCCTTACCTTAAATATGTATTTTTGGACAATTAGGGTGGGAATAGATTATATTATCTCCAAGTTCCTTTCTAGCTCAAATATCCTATTAATTTTGTACTCTTCAAATTTATTATTTTTGTTTCAAAATTTTCTTAATTTTTCATTCCTCTATCTATATATTCAAGCAATGCTTAGTAAGCTCTAACTCTTCTTAGTAGGCATTATAGTTGCTACAAATAAGTTTAGTGAATGATATCTATCTTCAAAGAGTTTAGAATATCAAGGAGAAACAGAACCTGTCCATGTGAAAAATAAACAAACTATATTTCTTTTGTCAAAGATTTTATCAGAATAAGAATAACCCACATGAGTTTTAAGGTTTGTCTTTCCTCTCTTTACTAATGAATCCTACCAAGGAAACCTCAAACATTCCTGTGTGTTCCTCCCTTTCAAAGTTTTCTGAGAACTCTTTGAATGATCAACTTTTAGTTATGTTTTATGCAAGTTTTTAGAATTATGTTTGGTTCTAAAAACATGGATTTCTCTGGAAGAAGTACATTACTTTACCTCTCTTGCCCACTCTCATCCCATTCCTGTCTTAACAAAGGACAGCAGAGGACCATATCAAAACATTCCTAAATATTTTCACTCTATCATTGATTCTCAATGAGATGTAAATAGATTGAATTTTGAAGATAAGCTTAATTCTTTCAAAGAGGCACAATGGAGACTTTTGGAATAGAACCAAGATAGCAAAGTGAAGCCAGAAAGCTACCTGAGATCTCTGTTTCCCTCAAAAATAAAAAGAAACCAAGCCTTTGAACAGAGTCTTGAATGACAAAGATTAAAAGGTTTACATCTCTACATGGGAAGATGATACTTGTAACTCTTAAGAACTGTATCTGTTATTAGGGTAATTAGAAGGCAGATACATAGACAAAGGGAGTGGGTGTAAATTGACTTTTATGTGATGATATTAAAAAAAAGGGGAGGGGGTAAATTAGCTTAAATGAAGAGGGACAAAAGATCTATTACAACATAGGGGGAAAAGGTAAGGGGGTGAGCATTGTCAGAAGTTTAATCTCATCAGTTTTGGCTAAACAAGGGAATAACATACATATATAGTTGTGTATAGAAATTTATCTTACATTCTTTAAAAGCAGGAGGAGAAAGAAGACAGAAAAGGAAAGCACTGAATAGAAGGGAGGGCAGAAATAGTTGGAGAAAGTGTTAAGAGAAGGGAGATGGGTTGATAGAAGAGAGGGCAGGTTAAGGGAAACTTTTCTGTCAAAAACAAAAAGGCACAATGGACTTACCTCATGACAAATTATATACATATATATGCATATATGCGTATATATGATATATATATAACATCACACATAAAACTATGCATATATGTATACATTTATATACATTCATATATGCATGTATATATACAAACATATACATACCCATATGAAGATATACTTAAAGTCCATAAGGCATTCTAATCTCGATGTAATCTCATCAAATTGATTGAGCTTTCCTAATCAATCTTCTATACAAATCAATTGTAGAATCTCCATTTTTATTTTACATTGTTTCACTCCACACCTTTAAACATTAGCAAAACTGATGTATCTGATCCCAGAACAAATTTTTTATAAATAAATCTTTATATCTTTATAAATAAATCTTTTTTTTTAAAATTCAGACTCTTCTAGTAATCTTTAATGTTTAACTTTCTTATTTATCTTTCAAATTTCAAAGCTCCATAAAAATGCAAACTCACCCTTCCCAGGTCTCCCTATTCAGTAATATTCTTTCCCCATTACACTTCATGCAGCAAATTGTTTTTTGTTTTCTAATTTACTTTTCATGTAAAATGTATTTTAGCTATCTGTATTTATGCCTTATCTCCCTATTTTATTGTAAAACTCCATAGGAATGTATGTTATTTTATTTCAATTGTGTTTTCCACTCAGTGCCTAGCCTAGTGTTATGCACACAATAGTTAATTAATAAATATTTATTGCCAATAAAAAAGATTATCCATTAATAAATAAAAATGAAAGTTAATTTTATATTTGATGCTTTTTCCCAATCAAATTACCAGAGTGGCAACTTTTCTAAACAAGTATAGATCACAACACATTGTGTTCTAATTTAGTGTTTTTCCTACTCTGATCTTTCCATAAATATATACTTAAAACAGGGAGATTCTTCTAGATTTTCAATATGTTGGGGCTAACAATGTGTCATTTTCCCATCTATTTATTTTCTCTTCTCTATACTACATGAAAGATCTATCTGTTCATTTACATCTTTGATGATGTCCTTTATTTCACTTCTTATATACAAGTCATTATTTATAATATACTTTAGTCTACTTAAACTCACCTTATTCTCCAAATCCTTTTGGTTCACGTACAATTTTGGTTCCTCATAGATTGTAGTAGAACTGTGTTGCATGTGGCAAAACTGAGATGTTCATGTTGAAAAGATGGCCATCTCATGCAAAAAAAAAAAAAAAAAAAAGAATATGTTGCTACTAGAAGCATCCCAAAAAATTGCCAAATGTGACCCTTTCTTTTTTCTATTCTAGCCATAATTTATAGCTCCTCTGTATTTCCTGTCCTAAATATGGGTTGATGGACTTATTCAGCAGTCTGTCATTCTGTTTAATGTCACGATCTGGCAGTATTCCTTCTTCCTGTACTTCATTTGCTGTGATTAGTTGTGAGGCCAAACTATTTTCAATTGTTACACAGGACATCCTTTTTCTATTTGGATTCTGCAAAGGATATCTTTCATTATTTTGCTATGTGTGTCCTTTGTGCAGTATAAAATGACCTTTGTGAGCATAAGTTCCCTGTATTACACATTTTTGATATTTTTCATTGGAGTATCATTAAGGAAAGTGCCTAATCTGGATGGAACTTTAAAGAACTTTTACTCCAATTACAACTTAAAAAAAGAATCCCTTGTCTCCATCAATGATCAATCATCCAGTCTCTGCCTAATCATCAGTAATGAGGAGCCCACTATTAATCTGACATAACAGCATAGTTCTTATCTCTAAGATTGCCCCCCGCTTTCAATAAACCTTAATTTACCTCCCTGACTCATTGTTATTAGCTCTGCCTAATGAAGCCAAACATATCAAATACAATTCTTCTTTCTCATGAGAGTTTTGAATATACTTGGTGACAATTCCATCTATTTTTTTCCCTCTTCATGACAAATATATTAATTTATTCTGACCAGGCTCAATATTAGAGGGAAAAAAAAGAAATTTCAAGCTGCAGTACCTATTTGAGTTAGCTGGAATGACTGACTTCTGTATTTTCTTGCTCCTGCAGCATCATGAAATGGACATTTTATTAAAAATGAATTTTCTTATCATTTTTCTTACTATAAAAGGTGAAAAGGGGGTGAAAATAGTGTCAGGCCTGAGAGAATAGAGTTTACTTTAAATTTGGTGATAGGAAGTGTTTGGAATGGCCCAATTTTTAAATTTATTTAAAAAATATATATTTTTTTTCTTTCTAAATTTTTATTATACATGTACTAGTCTTGTTGAACTATAATTTTTAGATGAGTAATTGAAACAGAGCCAGATCAGAAACCAGGGAATGACCACCAGTAACTTGAATGGTGGGTGTAAGGGTGGAATAGAGGACAGAGGAGGTGGGCTAAGCCTTTGTCACATGGAATAGGAACTCCTAGAGTTTAAAGAGAATGTGCTGTTGTTTTATACAGAGTAAACTCACTGCCATCCCCATTGTGGCCCTGAAAGGCTTAACCCATTTCACTTATTTTATAGGTTTCCCAGGATTTAGACCTGGGAGGGAGATGTAAAAATAAATAGAAAAACTGTTTAGGAAAAGAATATGGCTGTGTACAAAGAAAATCTCTCCTGGTTCCCTTCTCTTAAAACTAAGTTGCATCGTGTTGTTATGACAGTTGAACTTTCAAATGAAAGCAGGATTGAAAATGAAAATATTCTTTTTTTATAGTCCTTAAAAATAGCTCTTGGAACTCATGAGCTAAAAGCTAAGAAAGAAATATAGAACATGTATGTATGAAATAAAGCGGGGTGGATTGGGAGGGAGAAGAAAGAGACTCATAGCCTAGCAGTGTTAAGTGTATATCATCAAGATGCTGTATAAAATGACTCACAGATTGAAGAGATCCTGAAGTATATAGACTGAAGTATTTTAAATAGCTATATAAAGAGAAGGAACAAATGTCACTGTTTGTGCTGCTTAGTGTGGAAATGGGAAAGCTCAGGTTTATTTGAAAAGAAGCCCATGTGGAAATTTTCTATGGCTGTTTAACTGACCATTGTTAAATTCCTGCTGTGCATATAACATATATACTGTCCTACACAGTTTGGAAATATCAAGGGGAAGAATTAGGTATAACCCCATTCTGCAAGGAGCTTACAATCTATTTAGGGAGACAAAGCATAAATGACAGGGAAACAAAAAGAACAAATGTATTCTATGGGAGTCATCCTATTGTCTTCCATGCAAAATGGAGAGAGGAACCTTTGTATTGCATTGATTTGAAGTGCTGCAGTTTGGGGTGGAGAATGAGTGTAGTCAGAGAACAGTAGATTAGAGTCAGAGAGATCTAAGTCTTTTTGGTTTTGTTTTTCTTAAATTTTTCTACTCATTTTCTGGTTTTCTTTTTAGCTCTCTACTCTTCTCCCACCCCTTGAAAAGGTATGAAATATAATACCTATAATACATATGAATTATGTAAAATATATTTTCATATTAGCCATGTTATGAAAGAAAAATAAAAGGAAGAAAATATGCTTCATTGAGTTCAGCAGTTCTCTCTCTGTAAGTGGGTAATATTTTTCATTATAAATTCTTTGGAATTATCATGTATCATTGTATTGCTTCGTGTATAGAAAATTTTTCATAATTGATTGTCATTATAACATTGCTTTTACTGTGTGCATGTTTTCCTTGTCCCACTCAGGTTAATTTGCAACAGGTCACATAAGTCTTCCCAAGTTTTTTTCTGAAATCATCTTTCTGTTGATTTCTAATAGCACAAAAGTATTCCATCAAATATCCAAATTTGAATATATCCTCAGATACTTAGAAGTTATGTGACCCTAGATTTAATCTTCCTCAGCCTCAGTTTATCTTCTGTAATATTAGAAAAAATAGTACCTATTTTGTAGGGTTGTTAGAAGAATTTAATGGGTTATCATATGTAAAATGTTTTTCAGACTTTAAAGACGTGTATATAAATGTTAGCTTTTTGTTTTTATTATTCTCATCTTCATTAATGCCATGGTTTTAGCCATCTATAAAATACATTTATTTTAAAAAATGTGAAATCCTTATTATTGTGTTTTTTTTTTCCTTTATTCTCAAAGAGGGCCATCACATCAGAAAGGAATGTCATGAATTGCAATTGAATTGGATTTAAGTAAAACAGCTGTGCAAAGTCACCTCTAAAGTCATCTGGATACAGTTGTTCTGATGTAGATCAGAAAAACTAGAGATGGCCTGGGAAAGAGTAGGAGAAAACCTTTACCTTTTTAAACTAAAGTCTTAACCAGGATAAGATCCTTAGAGGAAATAAACATTATTCTTTCATGTTCTCTTTGCTGTCACACACATTTTGATGAGTCCTGATTGATGAGGTTGAAAATAAATATCACTCAATTGATTATTTTCTCCCTATTAGGAAAGTGGTGTGTTGTTTGGAATGGACAGAATATTTAGCTTTATTAAAGACGCTTATGATTGGAAAGCAGTTTTAGTCATACTGGTTTTTAGTCAAGAGCTTATATTATGTAACAGAGACTTTTCTAAATGATTCACTGTTCAGTTATTTCAGTGGTGTCCCTCTCTGTATGACCCCAATTGGAATTTTATTGGCAAAGTTGCCATAATATTTTGTCATCTCCTTCTCCAACTCATTTTGCAATTGAACAAACTGAAACAAATAGGGTTAAGTGACTTGCCTTGGATAACATAGCTAATAAGTGTCTAAGGCCTGATTTGACTTCACAAAGTGAGGCTTGGTGCTTCTAGGTCTGGCACTGTATCCATTGTATCACCAATGGCTTTTCTAAGTAATGGAATACTTAGATAGATGAAAGAAGGGGGCAGGAATTATAGAATAATTATAGAGAGAAAAGAATAGACCACAGAGAAAAATGAAGTAGAGAATGTGGCTGGCTTGAATAGTTTTCTAAAAAAGAAAGTTCTGGAGAAAAGTGACCGATCAGGAATCAGAGGAAGACACTGACACTGCAGGGGTTTTCTGGTGAGCAAGCTGCTCTTTCTAATTGGAGATAGAAATCCTGAGAATCAAGAGAGGTAGATAGAGGGATACAGCAAACAAAATGAAACAGAAATGAAATAATCTAGTTATAATTCCCAAAAGTGATTGCAGTATTTTGAGCCCTATGTTTATGATTCTGGCAAAAATAGAGTTTATCCACTTTGAGCTGTTTATTTTTTTCTTCTCCCCTGTGCCTAGACATACATAACGTTCCTGAAGCATTAAAGGGATCTTTTAGAGGCTTAGCCTTTGGCCAACATTTGATTCATGAGTATTTTAAAAGGAGCCAAGAAGCACAGGGCCTGTGTTCATATTTTTGGCAAATAATTGATGAAACTTCCCTTTTTCATTTATGGGGAGAAAAACAGTTTTTAACCAATTTGAATGAAAAAAAAAGAATTTGGAGAGAGAGACAAGATAAACTTGAATCTTAGCTCTGTTGCCTTCTATTTGTAGAGCCAAAGGAAAATGATTTAATATCTCTGGGACTCAGTTTCCTCATTAATAAAAAAAAAAAAGAGGATATTAGTGAATGTGATGTCTGTTAAAATACCCTCTGTTATATCTATCATCTTTCTATCTCTCATGTATGCCATGATGGCACAGACTGCTTTGCTTTTTTGAATTCATACTTCTAGTACTTAGTATAGGCCCTGGTATATGGTAAACCTGAATAAATGCATTATCTATTTAGACTATCATTTTAATCTATTTATCCTTATATATCTATGTATCCATTATCTATCATCTATCTTTATCATCTATCCATTTGTCATTATGTAGCTATGTATTTAATTTATGTATCTAGTCTATTATTTATCTATTAAACATGTATATATCCATATCCATATTTATATCCATCTACGTCTATCTACCTATCTACCTACCTATCTATATCTATATAGGGTTATCATCTATCGTCTATCTATCTATCTATCTCCTATAATTTATATATCAACTTATATGTATCTATTATCTATCATCTATATTTATGTTTATTATCTATTCATTATATATATATATACATACCCATATCCATCTATATTTATCTACTATCTCTACCTCCATCTATCTAAATATATATCTATTTACCTATCTATCTATATGTATAGTTATCATCTAGTATCTATCTACCTATCATCTATCTTTCTGTGTTTATATCTACATGTATCATCATATCTTGTGCCCATTATCTATCATCTATCTTTATATTTATCATTTATTAACATGTAGCTATCTATATTGCTATCATTCATCCACTTTCTATCATGCCTATATATCATCTAATCATATCTTTAATATATATATATAATTATCTATCATCTATCCATCTACTATCATATAACTTTATATTAGTTATCTAACATCTGTTTATCATTTATCCACCTATTATATATATGCGTATGCATCTATTATCTAAAATCCATTATCTACCTATCTATCTATCTAGATATCTAGATATCTAATCATCTAGGCTATGGGTTATTTCTTGTTTTTAAGAAATAAACCTAAATCACTTTAAAAAATATGTGATGTTGTTTATCAGTCATGTTTAACTTCTCATGATACCATGAACCTTTTTGTCCATGATATTTTCTTGGCAAATATATTGGAATGGTTTTCCTTTTCTTCTCTACTGTATTAAAGTTAAAAGGTTAAGTGACTTTCCCAGAATCACACAACTAGTAAGTATCTGAGGCTGGATATGAACTCATGATTTCCTGCCTCAAGTTCCAATACTCCATTCATTGTTTCATCTAGTTCCATCCTTGGAAGGAATTTGATGGCTGAAAACAATGTAAACAAGTTTTCCTTCTTTTCTGATCTTTTTATACCTCAAACTTTGTAGCTTAATATCATTTTTCTCCCATATTTATTCAAGGTAAGACTGAGTCATTCTGATTCTTAATCAGGAAGGGGTACAACAAACGTAGACATCTTCAACACTTTTTTCTGAGCTATTTACAGTCTATTTTTCATTGTTTTCTGTTTTTCTGTATCTCTTCACTACATGAGTCACAATTTATGAAGCTGAAGCTGCAAAATAATACTATCTTTTTGTTCCTTATTTGTAAAGCTTACCAGTAAAAATGTTTTGGTAATCTTTGGAAAATCATAGTGATAATTATTGCTTTATTTTTAGCACAGACCTGTGTTTTTATTGGGATTTGTGGTATGGAAACTCCTCCAAATTCTTCTCTAATTTAGTCTTAGCAAATTCCCTTAACAAGTTAACTGAGAATTAAGTGACTTGATCAGGGGCATATGGCTAGTAAGCATCAGAGAAAGGACCAGACTCAACACAAATACCTCCTTTTACAAGAGGACTTTCCTCCATATCACTTTTTAAGGAAAAAAAAAAATATATATATATATATATATATATATTTGGTTTTATATATACCTTGCATATACATTCTTATATACCTCTGTAAAGTTTTTTCCCTTATTAGCATGCTTGTTTCTTGATGGCAGGATATGTGTATTTATATTTTTTTGAATGCCTACCCCCTAACACCAGAACTGACTTATAGTAGGTGTTGAATATATATACGATATGTTGTTGTTATATAGAATATATATATATATATAGAGAGAGAGAATATATGTATAAAATATATAACATATATAATATATAATTGCACATTGTTGAATGATTAACTGCTGAACTATATTCTTCCTGATTATAAGGGTTACCATTTCCATTATACTGCACCACTTTTTGGTCTTATACTACCAAGATAGAATACTATGATAATCTCCACTAATCCACAAAATTCTGACATCCTACAATGTGCTTAAAGTAGATAATTTAAACTTTTAAAACTATTTTTTTATTTCCAAGAAATATTATAAGCACCTTTATAAGACAGTGCATGTCATAAAACCACAATGACCAGTGAGAAATAAAAAGGAATGTATATCTGTTTGGATTCATTCCTGTAAACCCATTCCCTCCAAGGACAAATTCCCTTATTATAATAAATATTTTTAAAAAGTTGAAAAATCATGATAATATTTCTGCAATAAAACTAAAAATATTTAGGTTTCCTACCTATTCTATGTGTATATATTTTAAATCACTTAAATATAGTCAATGTATAAATATACTCTAATATATATGTATAAATATACTCCACAAACAAGCATGAAAATCTTCATTAAACAAGCATTACCAACAGGAAAGCTTTTTTTTAAAAATCATATTCTTAATTGCAATATTAGTAAGCTCTCAATTAGGAGTTTCATGTAAAAGGTAAGATTTATGGACACAGCAGTTACCCCAAATGGGAAGTGCTCCATGAGATTCCAAAACAGCTGCTCATGGAGTTGAGAAACAACTCTGGAAGAGATCTATGGAGACTTTAGGAAAGGGATTTTTATTGAAGTAATACTTTCTCTATGTTCATAAATTCTTCCATCCCTTAGGTGGAATCTGAAGACTTACAGTAATCATTTCACAAGGAAACAGAAATGCCAAAGGAATCTACTTATCACATACTGGAGCAGCAAAGACCTGTCATTTTTAATCTATTTGGGAGTCATTTAAAATACAACTTTGATCCTCACATAACTCCATATGGTAGAGTTAGTATACTTTCCATTTTTATAAATGAGAAAATTAAGGCTCAGAGAAAATAAATGACTTGCTCAGGAGCAGGCAACTAATATCAGAGATGGGATGTGAATCCAGGTCTCTTCTTATTCCAAGTCTAGATCATGTTTCACTATGCCATATTGTCTTTCCTTATGGAAGATTTTTACATGGATTTCACATAATTGTGATTTCATAAAATGAAAGGAGTCCAACTTACCATATAAAATCATTTAGTATGATTTTTTTCTTCTATTTAAAAAGATAAAATATCTTCTTAAAGAGAAAGCCTCCTCTCTCATATTAGAAATACCAATTATATGTATACATAATATATAATATATATATATTGAACCCCACATATATATGTTACCTATGCTAATATGTGTATGCCTATCAAGCTTTCCATAACTACATATTATAGCATTTTAAAGTTTATAGCTGCTTTACCTATATTATCTCATTTGAAATAACATCCTTATGAGGTGAGGACTACTATTATTATACCTAATTTACAAATAATAACCTGAAACTGAGATGTCTAAGTGATTTGCTCAAAGATAGCTGGGTTGACACATTTATGCTTCCCCCCTTTATTTACATTTAGTTATCTTAATGCAAAAAAATCAGCTTAAACAGCCACATGGGTAATAATTGTTTGAGACAAGATATAAATGTAGATTTACCTGGTCCCAAAGTAGGATATTCACTTTACCATCTAACTGTCTTACTGATATCCAGTAATTCCTAAAAGATTTGAAGTCACCACAACAATTCTATCTTCCAAAGATAGAGTTTTTCAATAATTTCCTTTATTATCACTTCCTTCTATCTGTCCTAACCTCACCCCAAAATGATCTCCTAAGAATTTCTTTTAATCATAGGACAAACTTCCAAATCATTGTAAAAATGGGGAACTATTGATTTCCCAGCCAGCTGTGTTGCATTTTTGTCTACCTAGTGATGATTATCATTGCCACCATCTTGTGGAAATAATAATTCCTGGAATTTAGAAGTATACCTGACCTCTGTCCCACAAATACCCTAATTATACCCAAAACTTCCCTATTTCTGAGAGATTAGTAGGGAATGAAGACAGCTAGGTTGACGCATTTCTGCCCTGCCTCCACCACCATCTATATTAATATAGTTATCTTAGTCCAAAAAAATTCAGCTTAAACAGAACTATTTTCAGAAACCAGAACAAAAAGAACAGGATTGTAGTCAACATAAGACAGACCTTACCCTCAGTTACCATATCTTCATCCAACAGGCCATATATAAAGCCCTCATCTTTCCATGTGGGATCTTTCATTTAGGATATTATTTTAAACATGTAGACAGAAGAAGTGTCTCTAGAACAATAGCACTGACAATAATAATAATTCTACCTTTGTGAAGTAAAACATCACTGGCATACCTGAAATCTCAAAGCTGTTCTAGCAGTAAGGTATGAAGCATATAAATTATGGGGATTGTTCTCAATTTTTTTCTGAAAGATTTCATGGAATTTTGAAGCCCACAAAAGTTCTAGTTAAGCTTATACAATTAAATAGAGGGTTTTTCTTTTTTAGTTTGGTTTTGTATTGAAATTTCAAGTCTCAAAAATTGAGAATCACAGACTCCATCACAACAAGCGTATGAAGGAACTTTCAAAGCCACAGGGCATAACCAAGTGTGGAGAAAAAGTCTAGTGTAATAAATGAGGAGAGAACAAAGGCTCAGCACACATAAGATCTGGTCCCAGCTTGATTATTTCCTGGGTTGCATGACATCGGGCAAAATACTTTAATTTTCTAACCTGTAGTTTCCTCACTTATGAAATTGGGGAAAATATTGAATTTATTTATCTTACAAGGTTGCTGTGAAAACTAAATAAACAAAAAATAAACAAAAAACTAAATAAACAAAATTAAAAGATTTTTGAAATATCACATAAATGATACTATTTATCAGAAAAATAGCAATGCATTAGTATTGAGAAAAGGTAGCAAGGGTTATTGAAAGACATCTCATAGCATTAGCATTGAGAAAAACCGAGTTCTAGTATTTCCTCTGTTACTAATTTGCTCTTTGAATATCCAATGACTGAAAAATCTCAGTTTCTGCATCTGTGAGATCAGGCAATTGGAAAACATGATTTCTAAGAATTGTTTGACAGTTTCTTAATCATTACATAAATTAAAGCTTATCTACATTTTTTGACAGAGGGGAGCAGACATTACAAATTCCTGTTTATATCCAATAATTAAGTGCCTACTATATATAAAATGATATCCTAACCATATATACTTTACCCTCAAGGAACTTATTATAATAATTTTCATAGCATTCAATAGTCAATATTGGGTTGATCTTGCTTTTTTTTTTTTTTTTTTTTTTTTTTTTTTCCCCTCTCCTTAATCATTGTGTATCTGGCACTAATTTCCATTTATTTTATTTTTAGCAAAGATGAAGAACACTTGATCACTACTTTCTTTCCTTAAAATTAAGTTCAATGAGTAATTTTTTTTTTGCATTTTCTGTTGGCAATTTATCATGCTTGGTACAGAAGAACATTCAAAAATAAAGAATGTATAACTTCTTATCTTCATGGAGCTAATAGTTTAGCAAGGAATTTAGATACGTTTACAAAGAGAGTACAGGAAAACATTTTTACAGTCAAAGGTTCTGATAAAGGCCTCATTTCCAAAATATATAGAGAATTGATTCTAATTTATAAGAAATCAAGCCATTCTCCAATTGGTAAATGGTCAAAGGATATGAACAGACAATTCTTAGACAAAGAAATTGAAACTATTTCTAGCCATATGAGAAGATGCTCCAAGTCATTATTAATCAAAGAAATGAAAATTAAGAATTCTGAAATACCACTCACACCTGTCACATTGGCTAGAATGACAGGGAAAGATAATGCGGAATGTTGGAGGGGATGTGGGAAAATAGGGACACTAATACATTTTTGGTGGAATTGTGAATATATATATATATATATATATATATATATATATATATATCCAATCATTCTGGAGAGCAATTTGGAACTCTGCTCAAAAAGTTATCAAACTGTTCATATCCTTTGGTCCAGCAGTGTTACTACTGGGCTTATATCCCAAAGAGATCATAAAGAAGGGAAAGGGACCTGTATGTGCAAGAATGTTTGTGACACCCCTCTTTGTAGTGACCAGAAACTGGAAACTGAGTAGATGCCCATCAATTGGAGAATGGCTGAATAAATTGTTTTATATGAGTAATATGGAATATTATTGTTCAGTAAGAAATGACCAATAGGATGATTTCAGAAAGGCCTGGAGAGACTTACATGAACTGATGCTGAGTGAAACAAGCAGGGCCAGGAGATCATTATATACTGTAAGAACAATACTATATGATGATTAATTCTGATGGACCTGGCTATCTTCAGCAATGAGATGGACCAAATCAGTTCCAATGGAGCAGTAATGAAATGAACCAGCTACATCCAGTGAAAGAGCTCTGGGAGATAACTAAAAACCATTACATCAAATTCCCAATCCATCTATTTTTGCCCACCTGCATTTTTGATTTCCTTCACAGGCTAATTGTACAATATTTCAGAGTCTGATTCTTTTTGTACAGCAAAATAACAGTTTTGACATGTATACTTATTTTGTATTTAATTTGTACTTTAATATATTTAACATGTATTGGTCATTCTGCCATCTTGGGGGTGGGGTGGGGGAAAGGAGGGGAAAAACTAGACAAAAGGTTTGGCAATTGTTAATGTTGTAAAATTACCCATGCATATAACTTGTAAATAAAAAGCTATTAATAATAAAAAAAAAGTACAAAAGAAGAAAAATTTACTTCTGATATCAGGAAATGAATGAATGCTCCCTGAGGAGGCAACATTTTTTTTTTTTCTGTCTTGAAGGATAAGTAGAAATTTATTGGCTACAGATAGGATAGAAAGAAGAAATTCCAGATCTAATAAATGACAGGAGTACAAGTACAGATATGACAAAATTTGATAGATAAATAGGCATGTTTAGTATTTTTAATTGAAATAAACAAATTCAAAGAATTGTGAGCAGTTCAATTTAGCTAGAAAATGGAAATAGGTAAGGATATGACTTAGGGATGAAAAGTGAAGATGGAGTGTGATGATCATAGGTATCCATATATCTAAACCTTGGGAGGGATCTTCAGGGGTTACTTAATCACACCCCTTAATTTATAGAGGAGGTAACTGAGACCCAGGGGAAAGAAAACAATAGCTAATATTTGTTAGCTCTTCACAAAAACAATTTGAGGTAGGTACAACTAGATCCCAATTATTCATTTTTTTTTCATTTTTCAGACAGGGAAAATGATACTCAAGTTGCTGTCTAAAGTAACCAAATATTATGGATCAAAGATATCTTTTGAACCAAGCTCCCTTGATTCCAAAGTCATTGCTCCTTATACTAAATCACACTTCCTCTTCAAAGACTAACCAGGTAGTAGAATACAGGATGAGCGAATGGAAGGAAAAACAAGGCTTTTTCTTTTAAGAGGGATATCTCATTAAAATCTTTATGAAAAAAATAACTAATAATATCATCTCATACTTTGAAAGAGGTAGTATATATACTATTTTTTTCTGATGAAAATACTTGTGTTATGTTACTCAGCTAATAGTCTCAAGCTCAAGTCTAACATTCTTTCAAAAAAAAACAAAAACAATAAGCAACAACAAAAACAAAACCTTTGACATGTGTGTTATCTGTATCTAAATTCACTTTTTAAATAGATCATGCCAAGATTTTCATATGTCTGATATATTATCTCAAATTCTGTTCTATTACAATTGTCATACTTTCATTCTGATCTGAATGAGATCTAAGCTTCTACTTTTGTCTGGAAACCCTACCCTGATATATGTAGAATCTATTATGTCCCTTTAGAAGAACAGAAGCTATATAAAAGGAAGGAAAAAACAAAACAAAACATTAAGGTAATTTCAACCAGTCTAACAAATTAGCAAAGGAATTTAAAAAGAATCAACTTATGTCCTCCCTAATAGGATTCCTCCTTGTTGCCACATTGCCACTTTTAGCATTATAAGACAGTTTAATGCAGCCTAATTCAGTAATGGCTTCTACATGATTAGGCCATTTATGATTGAACCTGATAAAGGAAATGAGAAAAGCCACTTCAAAATCTAAATAGCATAATTCTCATTAACTGCTATAAATCACAACCAGAATGTTATTTGGTTCAACATTTTACTCAGACTCAATATTGCCAGAATTAATGCATTTATGTCATTAAAAATAAATAAACAAAAACAACAAAACACAAAAAATAGAACTTATAAATGAGATAGAAGTTACTGACATAAGATTTAGCTATTTGTACTTTAAAGCAATTCTTCTCTGGCATCTTGTGATGTTGTTTAGTCACAAATATCTGTTCCAATGGGAGAGGAAGAATGAAAGATAAAAGAGGGCTTTCTCAGGATTCCTACCCATAAACACAAATGAAAGAATTCATATCATATATCTGAACAAAAAATGTTCTTTTATATAAAAGTCATAGAATATTAAAGTTGGCTAACTGGTTCAGAATATTTTACTTTGTAGATCAGCAACATCAAACCTAGATTATTTATTTGTTTGTTTTTCACTTGTATTTATATGGCCCCTTAAGCTTTGCAAAGTGATTTACAAATATCTCATTTCTCAGGACAACGCTGAAAATTAGGTCCTATTATTATTACTCCCCATTTTACAGATGAGAAAACTGAGGCAGACAGTAGTTAAGTCTAGACTTTGGGATATCTAGCTGCCACTAATCAGATAATTATTAATTAATTTCCCCAAATTCAATCACAAGTAAGTAAAAAAAAGAGACATGAACTACCTTTCCTGACTCTTAGTTCTGGGTCTCAGCAGTTTGCTTCTTCTCCTTGCTTTTTCTATCCAAAAATTAGCATTATATTTTAAGTACATTTTGCTGTCATCATGTCCTGAAGTTTTACAGGTCATATTCATATTTAGTTTTCTGTTTGAACAAGTTGCATTAAAGATAGCTGGATGTGACTATCCAGAGGTAAAAATTTCAAAAGACTGTTAAGGATAGACCTCTAGAACTGTAATAAATTATATAGCATTCTAATTTTGAATTTTTCTCTTTAGTATTATTTTCAGATTTTAAAGTCCTACCCCAGGGCCCACCAAACAGTGTTTTCTGTATGTAATATTTCTCTATTCATCATTAATTACCTTTTCAAAAAAGGTATAAATGAATATCACCAAAGGCAAGTTAGATTAAAACTAAATTTCCTCTTAAGCAGTTGCCATTTTATTTCAACAATGTTGCACCATAACACATTATAATTTTAGAAATTAAGCATCTAACACATTCCTGAGTATCCAATAAGAAGACCTTAACAGAAAAATACAATACAACATTGCTACTGTATAATTTTATTTTCCATTAAGAGAATGTCAAAATAATAATCATTAATCAAATCATCAACAATATTATAATCTTCATAACTAGCATTTTTATGGCAATTAATTCAAAATTTGTGGGCAGGTAATTTGCATAGTAGATTAGAACACTGGAATCAGAAAAACATATCTTTATAAGTTCAAAGCTGGCCTCAAACATTTATTAGCTATATGACTCTAGGCAAGTCATTTAATCTTGTTTGCTCAGTTTCTTCATCTGTAAAATGAGTTGCAGAAGAAATGGAAAACCACTCCAGTATCTTTCCAAGAAAACTCCAATTGGGGTCATAAAGACATTACTGAAGAAATTAATTGTAAAGAGCTTTAAAATATTATTTCTTACCAATACTGGGTCTGTATCCAAAAAAGATGAAAAAAAAGTGGGGTGGAAGGATCTACATGAAATATATATATATATATATATATATATATATATATATATATATAAACAACTCTTTTAGTGGTGGCAAAGAATGAAAATTGAGGGAGTATCCATCAATTGGGGAGTGGTTGAACAAGTTATATGTCATTGTAATGGAATACTATTTTGCTATAAGAAATGACAAGCAAGATGCTCTCAGAAAAATCTGGTGGCGGGGATCGGAGGGATTTACATGAACTGATGCAAAGCAAAATGAGCAAATCAGAGAAAACATTGTAACAGCAACATCATATGATGATATATGACTCAGCTATTATCAGTAATACAATGATCCAAAACAATGCTGTATGCCTCCCAAAAAAGAATTGAAGTCTCAAAACAGATTGAAGTATACTTTTCCTGTGTGTTGTTTTGTCTATGTTTTATTTAATATGACTAACACATAAATATTATAGCTATGTTAAATTTCTTGTCTTTTCGATGAGAGGAAAGAGAGGGATAGAAGAGTGAATTTGGAACTGAAAAAAAATTAAGAATGAATGCTAATTTGTTTTCAGGTAATTTGGAGAAAAATAAAATACTAAATTTCAAAAATACTACTTCTTTTGTCCTCACAACAACCTTAGGAGGCAATTGCTATTATTATCTCTATTTTACAGAGAAAATCAAGGCAAATAAATGTTAAGTGATTTACCCAACATCACACAGCTGGTAAGTGTCTAAAGGTGAAATTGAATTAAGGTCTTCTTGACTTCATGTTCAGCAATCTATTCACTGTGCCACATGTAACAATGATAATAATAGCAACAAAGGGAATTTATATAGTGCTACAAAGTTTACAGGGAATATATATTATTACTTAGATCTTAAAAAAAACAAACAAACATGTAAGTAACACAGGAATAATTGCCTCCAATGACTGGGCCTCAGAAAGGCTCAATCACAAAATTAGTATCAGAGGCAAAATTTGATTCCAGTTCCACCTGGTTTTTTGTATATCACTACATTTATCACTGTGAATATCCTTAACATTTCCAATTAACATACTCAAATTAATTGCATAGCTTGCAATTTCCAAATGCTTTTTGGGATAAAGATTGGCCTTAAATGATGGGTGGTTGGTTTAGGCCATAAAACAGGGCTGGGTGTGGCAATTTTGTTTCCTTGCTCTCTTTCCTAATCCCTCCACATCCCTCCTCCCTCATTCCACACCAGGGCCCTTTTTGGCAGCTCTCCTTGCTTCCCTTCTATATTTCTTCTCTCCCTATCCTTGTCAGAATTCCCTTCCCCCAGAATGGGGGTTCATCTTATCTTTTTTTTTTTTTTTTTTTTTTACAAAATATAAAATTTCCTTTTTAAATAAATGTAACAAGTAAAAATACATTTATTTGCTAAATGTTTTACAAATCCTTATTTTTTTCAATTATAACATTAATAAAATTAACAATAATAGTAGTAATAGTAATGGTGTCAAAAGATTGGCAGACAAGATGATAATGTACCGTTTGAAAACTCAGACACTAAAACAAAATTCATCAGTTAAGTGTAAAATTCCATGGTTGAGCTCATCAGCTCCTCTGAATTTATTACCATCTTTATGCTAATGATTCTACATTTCCTTCCTACCTCTCCCATCCTTGTCAATCTTTCTTCTGACCTCTAAAAAGTCCCAGTATCTATAATATTTTACACATCTTCAATTGGACGTTCAATAGACAAACTAAATGTGCCCAAAATACAATTCATTATCTTTCCTGTAGGCTCTCCTCCATAATCCCTCCCCTTAGTTTCCCTATTTTAGAAGGCAACACCATCCTCCCAGTCTCGTAGCCTTATAACCTAGGTGTTGTCCTGGATTCCTCACAATCTCTTATTCCCCTTCCCTTGTATCCAATTTGTTGCCAAGGTCTGTTGATTTTACTTTTGCAATAGTTCTCAAATATGGTTACTGGCTATCTCTGACATTACCTTCATTCTAGTTCAATTGTTCATTAGTTATAATCTGCTGGTGAATAGTCCTGCTTCCAATCTTGCTCTAAGGCTATCCATTGTTCTTTCAGCCACAAAACTAATTTTTCTTAAATTGAATGTTGTTTTGCCTCTTTCTGCAACCCAGTGCTTAGCATAATACATGGCACATAGTAGGCATTTAACTTTATATTTTTGGAATGATGGTATTTCCAACTCCTGCTTCCTTCTCCTAGAAATCCCTCAACTCAAAATATTTTTTGTTGATATTCTATTCATTCTACCACCTCTTCTAGGAAGTTTTTCTTCATCTTCCAGAGAGATATTAAGCTTGAAATACACTGGTACTCTCTCATCATGATTAGAAAACTACTCTTTATTAGAACCATCTTTATCTAAGCAAAACACATGAATAAACTCTGTGAGTACAAAGCTGGGTTAAGCAGAAGTAATCCTTTTTTTTTTTTATTTTATTTTATTTAATAGCCTTTTATTTACAGGATATATACGTGGGTAACTTTACAGCATTAAAATTCCAAACCTCTTGTTCCAATTTTCACCCTTACCCCCCCCCCCCTAGATGACAGGATGACCAGTGAATTTAAATAAAAAGTAAATTAATACACAAATGATACATGACCAAAACATTATTTTGTGCAAAAGAATCAGAGTTAATTATTGTACAATTACGGAAGGAAATAAAATGATTGCATAAATATAGGGATTGGGAATTTAATGTAATGGTTTTAGTCATTCCCGTTATTTTTGGGCATAGCTAGTTCAGTTCATTACTGCTCCATTAGAAATGATTTGGTTGATTCGTTGCTGGGATGGCCTGATCCATGAACTGGTCATCATCTAGTATTGTTTAAGTATATAATGACTCCTGTCCGCCTATTTCATCAGCATCAGTTCGTGTAAGTCCCCAGGCCTTTCTGAAATCATCCTGTTGGTCTTTTTACAGAACAAATTTCCATAATTTTCAATACCACAATTTATTCAGCCATTCTCCAACTGATGGCATCCATTCGTTTCCAGTTTCAGCCACTAAAAGGGCTGCCCAAACATTCGTGCACATAAGGCCTTTCCCTTCTTTATAATCTCTTTGGGATATAATCCCAGTAGTAACACCGGGACGGGGTATGCACAGTTTGATAACTTTGAGCATAGTTCCAAACTACCTTTGAAAATGGTTGGATTCCACAACTCCACCAAAATGAATCAATTCCCAGTTTTCCCATCCCCTCCAAAATCATATTTTTCCTTCATTTCCAATCTGACAGGTGTGTGGTATTTAGAGTTGTCTTAATTTGCATTTCTTGATTAATAATGACTTGGAGCATGTTTTCATATGACTAGAAATAGTTTAATTTCTTCATCTAGAATTGTTTTCATATCCTTGACCATTTTCAATTGGAGTGGCTTGATTTTTTTATAAATTGATTAATTTCTATATTTTTAAATGAGGCCTTTATCAGAACCTTGAATGTAAAAAAATATTTTCCCAGTTTTTGTTTTCTAATCTTGTTGCATTATTTTTTTTTAAAAACTTTTCAGTTTGGTATAATCAAATTTTTATTTTTGGATCATAATGATCCAGTTCTGTTTTCAAAAGACCTTCCCCTTCCAAAGGTCAGAGGTAAACTATCCTATGTTCCTCTGTTATTAATAACATTCTTTATCCTAGGTCTGAACCCATTTTGACCTTATCTTGGTGTCCCTTTAAGTATGGATCAATGCCTGTTTCGCCATATTAGTTTAATTTTTTAAAAATTTTTATCAAACAAGTTTTATCCCGCTGGGATCTTTGGGTTTGTCAAAGACTAGGTTCATATTTGTTATGTTTTGTCCCTTGCCTAATATTTGATCAACAACTATTCCTTAGCTAATCCAAATAGTTTTGGTAACCTGCTCTATAATTAAATTTTAGATTGGTACAGCAAAAACCTTTATTTTGATTTTTTTTTTAATTTTGAAATTTTACCTTTTGTTTTCCATTAACATTGTTTTATTTTTTCTAGGTCATTTAGTTTTTTGGGAGTCTGATTTAGCGCAAAAAATAGATTAGTTTGGTAAATTGTCATCTTTTTATATTTGCTCGCCCTATCCAAGAGATTTAAATTTTTCCAATTGGTTAGATCAGACTTAATTTGTGAAAATTCTGTAATTTTGCTCATAAAGTTTTGATTTTCCTTTGGCAGATAGATTCCAAATATTTTATATTATCAGTAGTTACTTTAAATGGAATTTCTTTGTAACCTGACTTTATTTTTTATGATAATGAATCTGATGACTTATGGGTTTTATTTTTTATAACCACAACTTTGTAAAGGGGATTATTTCAAAACTTTTAGCGGAACTCGGGGTTCCTCCCAAATTCAGGGCAAAAAAACTTCCCATTGCCTATTCTTATTCCTTTAATCTTTTTCTCAGCTCTTATTGTTATATTGTGTTACTAACACAATATTAAATATAATGGGATAATGGGCAACCTTTTGTTTCCTCAGATCTTATTGGGAATGGTTGACTTTTGTCTCCATTACATATATCTTTTATTTATGGTTTTTAATTTGACATTGTAGGAAAATCCATTTATTCCTATACCTCGGTTTTAATAGGAATGGATGTTGGATTTATCAAATGCTTTTTCATCTATTGAGATGATCATATGGTTTTGTTAATTTTTTATTAACATGGCCAATTAATTGATAGTTTTCCTAATATTAACCAGCCTTTGTTCCTGGTATAAACCACATCATAGAATATCTTGGAGATATTTTCGAGTCTTTTGCTAATATCTTAAAGATTTTAGCATCAAAATCATTAAGTTTTAATTTTCTTTCTGTTTTCAGCCTCCTGGTTTAGGTATCATACCATGCGTGTCATAGAAGGAATTTGGTGACTCCTTCATTCCCTATTTTATCAAATAATTTATATAGCATTAAAAATTGTTCTTTTTTGGAAAATTCATTAAACCATCTGGTCCGGGGATTTTTCTTAGGGAGTTGTTTAATTGCCTGTTCTATTTTTTTCTGTGGGCTATTCAAACAATTTACCTCCCTGTTAGTCTGGAAGTCTATTTTTAGGGGAATTCACCATTTTCCTTTAGGTTATCAAATTTATTGGGAAAAAGTTGAGCAACATAACCCATTATTTCCAATTTCCTCTTCATTGGTTGAAAGTTCTCCCTTTCATTTTTAAAACTAATTTCATTTTCCTCCCTTTTTTAATCAGATTTCAAAGGTTAGCTATTTTTTGGCTTTTTTCATAGAACCAAGTCTTAGTTTTATTAATTATTTAATAGTTTTTTACTTTCAATATTTTTAATTTCTCCTTTTTAATTTTAAATTTCCAATTTAGTATTTATTGGGGGTTTTAATTTGTCTTTTAGTTTTTTAGTTGAAAGCCCAATTCATTAAACTTTTCTTTTCTGTTTTATTCAAGTGCCCTAGGGATATAAAACCCCTCTTATTACCCTTTGGGGTTCCCCAAATTTTGGTATGATGTCTCATCATTTTCATTATCTTAGGAAATTTTAATTGTATTATAATTTTGTCTTCCCAATCATTCTTTAGATGAGATTGTTTAGTTTCCAATTACTTTTTGGTCTATTTCCCCAATTTTTTTTTGAATGTAGTTTTTATTATCATGATCTGAAAAGATTTATATTTTGCTTTCTTGCATTTAATTTGAGCTCTTTTATGTCCTAATTATGGTCAATTTTTAATAGGTTCCATGAACTGCTGGAAGAAAATATTCCCCTTCTTCTCCATTCAATTTTCCAAAGATCCAAATACCTAATTTTTCTAATATTCTATTTACTTTTTAATTTCTTTCTTATTTGTTTTGTGGTTTGATTTGTCTAATTCTGAGGTGCAAGGTTGAATCTCCACATTACAGTTTTGTTGTCTATTTCTTCTTGCAACCTTTAACTTCTCCTTTAGGGGTGCCAACCACTTGGGCAATATGTTTAATATTGATATTGTTTTTTGTTTATCTTTGAGGAGTAGTTTCCTTTTTTCTCTTTTAATTAGATCAATTTTTACTTTTGTTGATCTGAGATAAATCCCCTTTTTTTGATTTCAATTTGAAGCAAATTAGATTTTGCTCCAGCCTTTTACCTTTACTCTTATGTATCCCCTCTTTTGTGTTTTTGTAAAACAACATATTGTAGGGTTTTGACTTTGATCCATCTATCTGCCTCCCCTTTATGGGGGAGTTCATCCATTCACATTTACGGTTAAATTACTAAATCATTTCCTATCCCAAACCCCAGATTGTGTTTACTTTTTCTTTCCCCCAACCCTCTTCCCCTTTTAAATTAAATTTTCCCTTTATCAAGGTTTTCCCTCTTTATAATCCCCCCTCCCCTTTGAATCTTTTCTCCTTCCTTTTCCTTTCTTTTCCCTTTCCCCCCCAAACGAGGAATTTCTCTAAAACAAATGTCAATTATTTTTCTTTGAGCCAAACTGATGAATGCCCCTCCCCCCTAAACCCCCAGAAGATGTTTTATCCCTCTTTTGTGGTTTCCCCTTTTATCCCTCCTTCCCCCTTATTCTCCATCATCCCTTTTCCATTTACCCCTTTTTGTTATATCATAAATCAAATTTTACATGTATTCTTTTTGTAATCCAAACGAAATAAACTCAAGAGTTATTTTTATTTTCTGCATCTCATTTTTCTTTGGAGATCAAATTTTTGTTTAATTTAGTTTTTCCGAAACAAATGGAATTCATTTGCATTAAAGTCCACTTCTTCCTTAAGAAAATGCTCAGCTTAGCTGGGTAGTTTATTCTTGGTTGCATCCTTCTTTGGCCTTTGGAAACATATTCCAGGCCCTTTCTTTCCTTTAATGTAGAGGCAGCCAGATCTTGGGTGATCCTTTTGGCACCTCGGTATTTAAATGGTTTTTTGGCGTTTTAAAATTTTTTCCTTAATCTGATAGTTTTGGGCCCAATATTCCTTTTGGGGTTTTATCTTGGGGTTTCTTCGGGTGTTCGATGAATTCTTTCAATCTATTTTTTTTATTCTATTAATCTGGGTTCTTTTTGATGATTTTTGTTTTAGGTTTTTTTTCTATAGTTTTGAAAGTCCAATAATCCTCGATTATCTCCAGATCTATTTTTCCAACCTTGTTTTGAAGAGATAATTCATGGTTTTTCCCAGTTTGTTTTTTGTTTTTGTTTGACTGATTCTTGTGTCTCAAAATCAATTTTCAATTTGTTAGTTCTAATTTTTTAAAAATTATTTTCTTCATTAGTTTTTTTACTTCTTTCTGTATATGTCCAATTGATTTTGAATTATTTTTTGGTTTGGGAATTTTTCCATTTCACTAATTTTTTTTTAGTGAATTTTTTTCCAATTCAAGATCCCACTTTCTTGGAGTTTTTGTCTTTCCAATTAAAATCCACTTTCTAGTAATTTTTATTTTTTCCCAATTTATTTGGTTGTTGTCTCTTGTAAGGCTTTCTTCCTTTCCCCATTTATCTTCTAGCCCTTTTGAGACTTTAAGGCCCTTCTATAGGATTATTGGGAGGACAGTCTGAGATTTTTTGCTTTTGGGGTCCTTCTGGTTTGCTGACCTGCTCTTTTTCTGCATAGAAGTGCGATCGTTCTTTTATCTTTTATTCATGTTTTAAACCTTTAGGTGGGTTCCCTGGGCAGGTTACCACCTTCCTCTCGAGCAGGGAAAGTAAACATTTCCGGCTCCGAGGTTGGGAGTGCTCTGTGGAGTTTTCCTACCCCAACAGGAAGTGGATTCAGCACTGACCAAGCTATCAAACTCTTAGTGGGCTGAGGGATTAGGATTGCACTCGGCTACAGACATTGAAAGTTCCTGCCCCAGGCCGGCCTCTTGTGGGACTGGTATTAGCAGCTGACCGCAGACCACAGACCGCAGACACAGACCCGGACCCGACCACAGACCGCAGACCCTCAAACCTGCCGCGTCCTGCCTGATGCAACGGCCCTGAAAGCTCTATGGCCCCAAGCTGAGCTCCCTGTGCAGATTGGGCTAACCGGGAGTCTCCCCGGATCCAACGCCCCAAAGGCCCATCTGGGTTTGAGGCGCGCTTGTGTGAGATCTTTTCACCCCTGGTTTGAGACCTTCCCGGAACCAATTTTTCTCCCTGTCTGCCATCTCCCCTGGCCCGGAACCAACCTTTTTGGTGAGTCTGAGATTTTCTTCCCCGGTGGTTGTTTCTTCTTATCTTTATGGTTTACGTAAACTATTTTGAGTCTCGATATAATATTGATAAAGAGGGTAAGAGAAGAGCTTAGAAAGTCGCGTGTGTCTTCTCCGCCATCTTGGCTGCGCCCCCCAGCAGAAGTAATCCTTACCATTTTTAATTTCTCAGTATTTTTGTAACTTTCATGAACCTACTATATGTTAATTTTCTGTACTTTATATATATATATACAAGTCTAATTACTTGTATACTTTTGTGTGTACTTGACTGAAAGAAGTTATGTATGAATCAGAAGAAGAGGAATTAATTTTCAGTCAGTCAAGTATATATTATGTGTGTAAAGCATTATGCCCCTGGTTAATGGAACTGCAAAGAAAAGTCAACTTTGTCTTCCCTCAATGATCTTGTATTCTTTTTTATTATTTTATAATAGCTTTTTATTGACCGAACATATGAATGGGCAATTTTTCAATACTGACCCTTGCAAACACTTCTGTCCCGCTTTTTCCCTTCCTTCCCTCCACCCCCTCCCCTAGATGATAGGCAGTCTCATACATGTTAATCATGTTAAAGTATATCTTAAATACATGTATACATTTATGAAGTTCTTTTGTTGCACAAGAAAAATCAGATTTAGAAAGGTAAAAATAACCTGGGAATAAAAACAAAAATGAAAGAAAACAACAACAGAAAGAGTGTAAATGCTATATTGTGGCCCACACTCATTTCCCATTGTTCTTTCGTTGGGTAAAGCTGGTTCTGTTCATCACTGATCAATTGGAACTGAATTGGATCTTCTCATTGCCAAAGACAGCCACTTCAATCAGAATTGATCCTCATATAGTATTGTTGTTGAAGTGTGTAATGATAAGGAGCTTATATTCTACCAAATAAAAAAATGCAATGAGATGCAGAATGTGAGTTTTATTGCATCTGATCCTTAGGAATTGCAGATTTCAGAATAGAACAAATTTCATTTTGCATTAACAAGTAGAACTGGAAGTAATGAGGATAGATCTTTGGAGAATGAGATCACAGAGGGATAATATAGATCATGGAAGAACACATCAAGTTTCTTAACTATATATTATGAGAAATTTTTTTCCAATATTGCCAGTTTCATTCTCTGCATTTACCAGGTGATTATGCAAATATTTTTTCTTTGTTCATTCTTTGAATCTTAGACATTTTTTATTTTATTTTAACCGAAATTGTAAGTGTGACTGCCAATTTTCAAATATGTATTCAGAGAAGGGGAGAGAGAGAGAGAGAGAAAGAGAGAGAAAGAGAGAGAACAAGCTAATTAATTCAATTTTAACTTTTCGAATAGTTTTTCTGTTGTAGAAATATAACCTAAAGTAAATACAGAGGGCGGCGGAGCTAAGATGGCAGAGAAGGCACATGCGAATTTCTAAGCTCTTCTCTTACCCTCTTTATCAATATTATATCAAGCCTCAAAAATAGTCTTGACTGCTACAATTCATAAAGATAAAAAGTATAACAACTCACCAGCCAAAGAAAATCTGCAGTCTCCCCAAAAAAGGTTTGTTCCAGGGCCAGGGAGGAGATCAGCGTAGACTGGGAGAGAAATTAGGTTCCTAGGAGAGCCTTTAACCAAAAGTGAGACCACAAATCTCAGCACAAGCTCAAAACCCCAACGTGCAATACGGGGCTTTTCATTGGGGCAGTTGCAAACCTGCTCGGCAGGAGGGCACAGCCCAGGTTAGCCTCTAATCTGTGCAGTGCAGGTCTCAGGTTGGAGCCATAGAGCTTTCGCAGGGCCGATTTGCATTGGGCAGAGACATTGGGGAAGAGGACAAGATTTAATTCTGTAAATGGATTGGGAGAACCCCATAAAGAGGCTCAGGGGGGGAATTCCCAAAGTTGTTCAGCCTTGGAACGAACCCAAAGAAGGAAAGGCCGGAGGCAACCCTTTTGTTGGGGGAAAAATAGAGCCTCCCATCCGACGAAAAGTTTAATCTTGTTCGCAAAGGAATTTAAATCCCTTGAGAGCAAACCCAAAGGAAAACATAATAAAAATAAAAGAACGATGGACACTTCTAGAAAAAGAGAGGTCAGAAATTAAGAACAATAAAAGGACCAATTACCCTTGGGGAATGCATTCCACATGAAAAAATAAAGAGGAAATAAATTAAAAAAGAGTTGAAGAAAATGGGAAAGGAAAAGAAGTTTTAAAAAGCAACAATTGAATAAAAAATTGAAAAAGAAAAAAAATTCCCAGAATAGGGAACAAAATTTTGAATGAAAAAGTAAAAAAAAAATCCTTTTGGGGGAAAGAAGAATTTGAATTAAAAAAAGAACACTAGAAATAATTTGTGAATTGAAAGCAAAGCCCAAAAGAAATTTAATCCGAATTGAAAAAAAAACAAAAAAAAAATATGAATGGGAAAAAACTAAAAAAACAAAATTAAAACCAATAATATAAGAAAAATAAAAAGAATAAAAAATATTTTTAAAAATTAAACTAAAAAAACTAAGATTCTTGAACATAAAATAGTTTAAAACCAAAAATGAAAAAAGGAAAAAAGAATTATTACTTAAAATGAAGACTTAAATAGATTAGGAAAAACGAGATTTTGGACCTTTTCCAAAATTTAAATAAAAAAAAAGGATACTATTTTAAAAATACAAAGAAACTCCCAGTAAAGAAAGGGAAGGAAATCATTGAAAGTTCAAACATTTCAAAAGAAAAAATAAAACCCCAAGGAAATTTGGCCAAATTTCGAACTATCAATTAAGGAAAAAATTTCAAAGCCAAAAAAAAAAATTTAAATGAGGGCCACAAAAGGACAATAAATCGGTTGTTATTAAAAGGATTAAGGGCCAATCTGATATTCCAAAACAAAAGAATTGAAAGCCAAGAAAAACACTCAGTTTTGTTACTTTTTTCCAGGGAAGAAGTGGAATTTAAAACAAAATCCCTGTTTCCAAACAAAAAAAATTGATTCCCAAAAGGAAAGAATGCAAAAAATAAAAAAAATTTTGAAATTGTTTTCCTTTATATACAAAAAAATAAAAGATAATTTGATTTTACTGATATAACATAAAAAGGGAATAATATAAAAGGGATGAAGAGAATAAAAGGTGGAAGGAGGGATTGGGAGGGAAACCACATCCCTCCGAAGACAAAAAAATTTACAATCTAGGGAATTTAGAATACAAGCTTTTGAACTTATTTTATAAATTCCAAAAAAAGATTCATTTTTAAAAATTCCGCCCATTAAAAAGGGGAAAAAAAGGAAAAGAAATAAAATAAGGAAGGAAGGGGGAAAATTCAAAAGGAGGGGAATTTAAGAAACTCTATAAAAGGGTTAATAATTCAAAAAAAAAGGGTTGGGGAGCAAAAAATAAAGCATAACTTTTTATTAGGGCAAATCAGATTTAAAAACTAAATTTTATGAACCCCAAAAAACAAAGAATGACAAAAGTCAGAATCAAAATTTTTAAAAAAAAAAAACAAGATGGGGGGGACCAAGATCAAAAACCATATTTTAAGCCTTTCCCCACCCTTTTTTACAATATTATATGGTCAAAATAGTTTAGAACCAAAGATAAAAAAACAACCACGGCCAAAAAAATCCAGTTTGAAAAAGGTTGGTTGGGAAAAGGGGGAATTGACAAAGGGGGAAATTAGGTTTCCAAAAGCAAACCAGGGTAAGGCAAATTCCATCCAGCCCCAAAAGAGGGTTTTTTGGGCATTGTGATCCTCCCCGGGGACCGGGGGTTCCAATTGCCAAGGGGACCCTTTGGCCAAAGACTTTTCCACCGATTTGAAGGCAGAGATGGGGAGATTCTGGGAGGTCTGGGTCCCAAAAATAATAAGAAAATAATTTTAAAAAATTAAACTGAACAAATAGAAACCCAATGAATTGAACAGCAAGAAAGTCAAGCAAAAACAAAACAATTACAACTAAAACATAATTTCATTGCAAAATGACAGAAAAAAATAGATCAGAGAAACTGGGAATTGACTTTTTGAAAACTTGTGAAAAAAAACCAGATATTTTTACAAAAAAACATCAAAGGAACTCCAGTGTAATAGAATCAAAGGAAAATAAAGAGAAAGAATTCACGAAAGTTTGAAAGCCCAAGATAAAAAGGAAATTGTAAAATTTGCATCAGTTGGAAAAAATTTTACAACGAAAAAATTTAAATACTGGGTCCAAAAAATACCCAAAGGTTTAATTAGGAAAAGGGGCCTAGAAAGTATTGAAAAACGAACTTAATCACAAAAAATAAATACCAGCTGGGCATTTTCTTTCGGGAAGAAGATAATTTAATGAAACAAATGAATTATTTGCTGAAGAAAAACCAGAACTAAAAAAAAATTTATTCCCTACAAGAACCTCAAAGATGCAAAAAGGTGAACTTTTGAGAATTGTATTTTATTGTGGTATCAAAAGAATAAAAATAATTTATTTACCGATTAAAAAAAAAAGGGAAAGATTGGAAAAAATGGGAGAATATTAGGGGAATAAAAGAAAAAATAAAAACAAGGAAATTATTATATCTGAGGGAATTTAGAAGGGGAGGAAAAAATCTTTCATAGAGTTGGCTAAAGAAAAAAATTGAATTTGTTTTAAGAAAATTCTCTCCCTATTAAAAACGGGGGAAGGGAAAGGAAAAGAAAAGGTAATAAGGGAAGGGAAGGGGAAAAAAAGGGGGAGGGAATTTGGGATTAAATTTTATAAAAAATAGTTTAAAAGGGGGAAAGGGGTGGGGGGAAGAGGTAAAGACAAGGGGTTTTAATGGCGGAAATTCAATTTGTAATTTAACCGAAATTAAGGGATAATAAAAAAAAAAATCAAAACAAAACCCAAACACAAAACACAAAAAGGGGGATAATAAGAGAAAGGTAAAAAAGGCTGGAGCAAAATCTAAGCCCAGGTGAAGTCAAAAAGAAGGGACCATCCTTACTAGATCAAAAAAGAAAAATTATTAATTAAAAGAGATAAAGGAAGGAAATACCCCAAAGGGAGCATAAAAAAAGAAGCAATAAATATTAAAATATATGCACCAAGTGGAGGCACCAACTTCCTAAAGGAGAAGTTAAGAGAGTTGCAAGAAGAAAAGACAAAAAATAATAGGGGGAGTCCAACTTGCAAATTTCAGAATTAGACAAACAAACACAAAACAAATAAGAAAGAAATTAAAGAAGTAAATGAATATTAAAAAATTAGGTATGTTGGACTTGAGAAAATTGAATGGAGAAGAAGGAATATACTTTCTTTCAGCAGTTCATGGAACCTATTAAAATTGACCTAATTAGACATAAAGACCTCAAAATTAAAAGCAAGAAAGCAGAAAAGTAAATGCTTTTTTCAGATCATGATGCAAAAAACTAACAAAAAAATTAGGGGAAAAGACCAAAAAATTGGAAACAAACAATCTCATTTTAAAGAATGATTGGGTAAGCAGCAAATTTAGATAAATTAATAATTTCACTAAGATAATGACAATGATGAGAAACCAAAATTTGTGGGATGCAGCCAAAGGGTAATAAGAGGGAATTTTATTCCTTAGAGGTTACTTGAAAAAAAGAAAGAAAAAGAAAGAATTGGGCTTGAATAAAAAACTAAAAAAAGACCAAATTAAAACCCCAAACAAAATAAATTTAAAATTTAAATTAAAAGGAAAATTAAAAATATTGAAAGAAAAAAAATATTAAACTAATTAATAAAAAAGACTTTCTTTGAAAAACAAATAAAAAGTAAGTTTTGGTAAATCTATTAAAAAAGGGGGAGGAAAATGAAATTATAGTCTTAAAATGAAAAGGGAGAACTTTCCACCAATGAAGAGGAAATTAGAGAAAAATAAGGAGTTATTTTGCCAACTTTTTGCCAATAAATTTAAACTTGAAATGGATGACTCCTCAAAAAAGATTCCCAGGATAAAGAAGAGGAAGTAAATTGTTGAATAGTCCATTTCAGAAAAAGAAAAGAACAGGAATTAAACCTCCAAGAAAAAAACCTGGACAGTGGATTTAATGGAATTTTACCAAACTTTAAGGAAAAATTTCCCCAATGTTATATAAATTATTTGAAAAAAGGGGAATGAAGGAGTCCTAAAATTCCTTCTATGAACAAATGGTAATTGATACCAAACCGGAAAAAAACAGAAAAGAAAATTATAGACCAATCTCCCTAATGAATATTACAAAACTTAAATAAGATATTAGAAAAAAGACCAGAAAATCATTCCCCAAGATAATACACTATATGTGGATTTATAAGAATGGGGGCTTTCAATTAGGAAAAACTATCAATATAATTTAGTTAATAACCAAATTAATAAAAACCATAGATCATCCAATAGATGCAGAAAAGATTTGAAAAATCCAACATCCATTTTTTAAAAAACACTTGAGGTATAGGTTGGACTTTTCCTTAAAATAATAGAGCATCATTTAAACCATCAGTAAGACATAGAAGGAGACAAACCGAACCATTCCCAATAAGATCGAGGAAACAAGGTGCCCACTATCAATTATATTTTATTGTATTAGAAACGATATAAATAAGAGCTGAGAAAGAGTTAAAGGAATAAGAATAGGTAAATGAGGAACAAATTACACCTTTGCGAAAATGATGGTATACTTAGAGAACCCAGAATTTCCAAAAGTTATTAGAAATAATCCAATTTAGCAAAGTTGCTGGAAAATAAACCACATAAGTACCAGATTTTAATACTAACAAATCCAACAGAGGTTAAAAGAGAAATTCCATTTAAAGTAACTACGATAATATAAAATATTTAGAATCCATCTGCCAAGGGAAAATCAGAAACTTTATGAAAAATTAGACCACTTTTCACACAAATTAAGTCTGATCTAACTAATGGAAAATATTAAATGTTTGGATGGATAAATATAATAAAATGAAATATTATTAAACTAATTATTTATTTAGGGTTTATACCAAAGACTCCAAAAACATTTTTGACCTAGAAAAATAAAAAAATTTATATGGAAAACAAAGGTCAAGAATTTCAAGGGAATTAATAAAAAAAAATCAAAATGAGGTGGTTATGTACCAGATCTAAAATTATATTATAGAGCAGCGTTACCAAAAACATTTGGTATTGCTAAGGAATAGATTAGTTGACGTGGAATGTTAGGTTCAAGGAAAACAGTCAACAAATATGAACCTAGTCTTGATAAACCCAAAAGACCCAGCTTTGGGATAAGAATTACTGTTTGAAAAAAGCTGGGAAAATTAAACTAAAATGGCAGAAACAGGCTTTCCAACTTAACCCGACACCAAGATAATCAAAAATGGGTTCAACCTAGGAAAAGAATGAAATTATTAAAAATTAGAGGAACAAGGATAGTTTACCCTCAGACCTTGGGAAGGGAATTTTGACCAAAGAGAACAGAATCAATTGATCACAAAATAGAAAATTCGATTATAAAATAAAAGTTTTTTAAAAAAAAATTGGAAAAAAGGGGAACAAAAAAAAATTTTTTAAAGGTTCTGATGGCCCCTTTCCAAAATATATAGAGAATTAACTAATTTATAAAAAAATTTCCTTTTTTGGAAAAGGCAAAAAAAGAAAAAAAAATTGAAACCATTTCTAGTCATAAAAAGATGCCCAAGTCATTATTAATCAGAGAAATTTCAAAAAGACAACTCTAAATACCCCATTAAACCCGGGGATTGGTGAGAAAGGGAAAAAAATGGACTTTGAAGGGATGGGGAAAATGGAATTTACATTTTGGGGAGTTGAATAACCAAATTTTAAGTGTTTACCCTTGCCAAAAGTTTCAACTGGACCCTTGATAGGGAAAAGGGATTATTCCCAAAAGGTTTGGGAAAGGGCCCTTGTTTCACGAATGTTTTGGACCCTTTTGATGGTTTAAAATAAATGTGGATTAATTGGAATTTAAAATTTGTTTTAAAAATTAAAAGTTTTAAGAAAGCCCAAAGGATAATTTGAAATTTGGGAAATGAACAGCAGGAAATAAACCAAAATTTTTATTAAAAACTGATGATGCCACGAGGATCACCACCCTCCCAAGAGATAAAAATATTTTAATCAGAAGAATTGAAAGCACCCAAAAAACTCAAATAAAAACCTTCATTAAATTTAACCCTTTTAATTTTAAATATTTTTTGATTTCCTTAAAGAATTTGTTAAAATTTTATTTTTTTTAAAATTTTAATTTAACTTATTTGGGGGTTTTTGTAATTTAAAAAATGGCCCCCGGGGGGGGGGAAAGGGAAAAATTAAAAGAGGTTTGAAAATTTTAAGCTTAAATTAATTTATAAATCCTTAAAAAAGGATTAAATTTAATTTAAAAAAAAACGGAAAATACTTTGATAATTCTTTATGCCATCCCAGCAAAATAACCAAAATTTTAATACAAAGAATGAACTGGGGAAAAAGAAAAATTGTGATAAAAGCCTTTTAAATTCAACTTATTTAACCCTATTTTTATTTTTAAAAAAGCCTTAAAATTTCAACATTTTTCCAAAGCAAAATAACTTTTTTTTAAAGGGATCTAATTTATAAATTTTTATATTTAAACAAAAATTGATTGTGGGGGGGGGGGGAAATGAAAATTGAACAAAGGGTTTGGGTTTGTTAAGCAAATTACCCAGAAATATCCCAAATAAAACTTTAAATAAAAAAAAAACAAAACCAAAACAAACAAAACCAAAAAAAAAAAAAGGGGCAAAGGTAAACGAAAGGTGGGCAAAATCTTTATGTTGGAAAAAAGGGGGCCCACCATTAGATCAAAAAAAGAAAAATTGTCTAATTGGTAAGAAGGAACCTAATTTGCAAAGGGTTTAAAAAAAAAAATTTAAAAATTAAAAATTAGACCAAGGGTTAATCCAACTTCCTAAAGGAAAGTTGAGATTAAAAGAAATAGACAACAAAACTTTTTGGGGAGGTTCCAACCTTGACCCAGTTAGCCCAAAAAAACCAAAAGAAAGAAATTAAAAATAAATGAAATTTAAAAATTATATGAAACTTTTGGGAAAATTTAAAGAAAATATATTTTTCCACGTTTGGAACCCAAAAAATTGCCCTAATTAGGGGACTAAAAATCAAAAAAAAATATAAATGTTTCTTTGAATTGAGAAAAAAAAAATTAACAAAAATTGGAATGAAAAATTTAAATAAAAATTACTTAAAAAAGATTTAAAAAAAAAAATTAAATAAATTAAAATTTACCAAGATAAGAAAATTGGATGTTAAAAAATTTGTATCACCAAATCTAAGAGGAAATTTTAATTCCTTAGGAATTTTAAAAACAAGAAAAAAAGATTAATGAAGGGTTAATAAAAAAAATAAAAAAAAAAATTAAAACCCCAAAAATATAAATTTAAAATTTAAAATTAAAGGAAAAATTAAAAATTTAAATAAAAAAAAAAAATTTGAATAATTTTTTCAAGGTTTGGTTCTTTGAAAAAAGATGCCTTGGTAAATTTGATTGAAAAAGGAGGGAGGAAAGAAATTAAATCTTAAAATGAAAAGGAAATTTCCAAATAAGGGAAATTAGAGAAATAAGAGAGAAACTTTGGGAAAAATTTGTAACCCAAATGAAATGGAGACCAAAATTAACCCCAAAAAGGGAAAAGTAAATTGTTGAAATCCCATTTCAAAAAAATAAAAGGCAATTAAAATTTTAAGAAAAACCAAAAATATTCAATTAATTTATGAAAAGAACAATTGGTAAGCTTTAAATTATTTGTAAAAAGGGAAATTGGGATCCTACAAATTCCTTTTGCAAGACTGGTAGATCCTAAAATGGAAAAAAAAAAAATTTAGAAATTCCAATGAATTTATCAAAATTTTAAGAATTAAAAAACCCTCAAAAAACCCCCGGGAAAAATCCATAAATGGTTTATCCAAATGAGGGTTGGTTGATTAGAAATACAAATTAATTTCCCTATTAATAAAAAATTAAAAAAAAATATATCCAAAATCAAAACTTTGAAAAATCCCCCATTTCTTTAAAACACTTAGAGATAAATAAAATGGTTCTTTTCCAAAATTACTTATTTAAAAAAGTAAGAAATTGGGTTGGGAACAAATCAAATTCAAAAATCAAAAAATTTCCACTATCACCATTTATTTAATATTTATTAAAAATTTTTGAATAAAGCTAAAAGAGGTTAAAGGAATAAAATCAATGAAGAAAAATTATTCTTTGCTGAAAAAAGGAAATTTAAGAAAAATTTCTAAAAAGTTTTATTCCCAAATTAAAGAAAGTTTTTGTTTTAAAATAAACTAATAATTCCTTCTTTAATTAAACTCCAACAATTAAAAAGGAAATTTCTTTAAATAACATTATAATTAAAAATTTAAATCATTTCTGCAAGGGGAAAATCAAAAATTTAGAAAAATTAAGAAAAAAATTTTTTGTTAAAATGGAAAAAAAAGTTTTATTTAAAATATAAAAAAAATATTTAAAAATTTTTTAACAAAACAGATAAAAAAAATTTAAGATAGAAAAAAAAAAATTCAGATGTTCAGACTGGTCACAATAGATATTTTTCATTCAAATACAAGTTGGTGTATATGGATTAAACTCCTGCTTCCATCAAACATGCTCTTTTGAAAAATTGGCCATATTTCTAACTTTTGTTAAGTTGCACAAATGAAAAGCCTTTGTGATTAGATTACCAAATTGAGGATATTCCTGCTAATAAATACAGTCAGAGTTGTAATCTGTTTAAATATAGATTATAATCCAACACACCTTCCCGTTTGATACAATGTTCTTCCATGCCTTCCATATTTTCACTTCAGAGGATTCACATAATGGGTTCTAGGCTTTCTTCATTTTATCCTGTCATCAAGACAATAAAAGTAGAGAACCTGGGCTGTTTACTTATCATCATAACTTTCACCATTTGACAAATTTATCTCACTTGATAGCACATATTTTACTGATGGCATCATTTCTCATTGATTATTTTAATAGAATGTTTATGCCTACAATGCATGTCTCCTCAGTGTGATATCAATTTTCCATTGAAGATTGCTGTGTTCCATGTTTCGGACCTAGAAGACAACACTGAGAAATGGATTAGAAAGTTGAATTTTTTGTTTCTAGAAGGGGTTTGAGGTCATTAAAGGAGTCTTTCAGTTTCCTTATGATAATCCAGGCTACTTTTCTCCTCTTTATGTATAACTTTTGGCCCAACCATTTTATATTTGATGTCTGTCCCAGATTCCAAGACATTATGTTTTCAACAGACATTCTAATCAATTCTGTGCATAAAGCAGTTTATTCTGGCAAAAGTAAGAAAGAAGGATTGGATAGAGTAAGAGAGGGGAAATTTATTAGTGTGTAATATAATAAATAGGGCAATGAGTAGTAAAATGGTCTTGAGTCATCATAGCAATTGATATGGAAAGAAATATTATGTGAGAGACTGTGGAATTAGACATGACAGAGTTTAGAAACTGATAAAATGAAGAAGGTGAGGGAAGAATGGGGAATCAAAGATGACACCTAGGATTTACATGTGGGTGTCTAGGGGAATATCATAAATGTAGCTATATTTTAAGGCAGAGCAGGTTTTTTTTTTTTTTTTTTTTTTTTTTTTTTGCTTGCTTGTTTGAAGAGAAAACTAGGAGATTTGGGCCTTATCTCCATCATTTAATATGCCAGTGAATTTATATATATATATATATATATATATATATAATTAGGTATGTAAATCTGGACATCAGAAGAGAAATCAAGATCAGATACATAAATTGCTACCCATGGTCTGTCCTTTGTTCCTGTATTCTCCAAAATACCTCATACAATGTCTTACATATTAATTTTCATTGAGTAGTATATTAGACACTCAAATGTCTCTTGAGACATATTGAGATAAGAAACCTGATTTTTAACTCCTCTGATCATGGTGAGAAATATGCTATGATTTCAATAAGTTATTTAACTATTTCAAACTTATTTTGCATTATTTTTGTGAATTTAAAAATCTCCATTTTAAAGACATTTCTAATTATGTTGAAGAAAAAAAGGTCCACATGCAAATGAAAATACTAGAGGACTACACAAAGACAATAATAGTAACTTTCCAATCTTATTTTACATTATTCCCTTTCTAATAATCAGTGGTCCAATCAGATTTATCTTCTTGGTATTTCTCATACTCCATTTCAATGCATTTTTACTAGCTATCTCCTAAAACTGGAATTCATTCTCTTTTCACTTCTAACTCTCCTTTTCAGATCACACTCTACCTTTGTAATGTTCAGGCTAGTTTTCTTTCATAGACAGACCCAGTCTCAATCTGACTCAGTCTTGATCTTAGTGCAGGAGGCATGAGAGCCACCACAAGGATGGTCAAAGATAGAATGTCTATCTCCCAGTCCTTCTTAGCCCTTATATACCTTATTGTAATTTCATGATTAAAGCATACTGATTATGTGTGAACTTAGATAACCATTACATCACCCTACTAAGTACTGAGTATATATGTGAACTAGAGAACCATTATCTCGTTTCCACTTATTTAATTTCTTGTTTCAAGTATACTTCTCCAGGGTTCCAGGCCTCTACATACCTTCAACATGAAACCTTTCCAGATTTCTCCATATTCTAGTGCCTTTCTCCTACAAATTAACTTGCATTTAATCTATCTATATTTATATGTGGATATGTTGTTTTCCCTGATAGAATATGAATTCCATGAAGATAGAGAATATTTAATATTTTTTTAAATATTTTTTTTTATCACCAGCGCCTAGAGTAATGTTATGCAAATAGTAGGTGTACTAGCTACTACTTGTATAACATTTCACTAGTCTACTTTCTATAGTCATAACAACTTTCCTATATATTCTCTTGATTCACTCTTCACTCAATTCAGGCCCTCATCACTTGTTTCCTGGATTATTGTAGCAACTTTTTAATTGTTCTCTTTGCATCAAAGCTTGTCCACTTACTTCAGTTCATTCTCCAAACAGCTGCCAAAGACATTTTCCTAAAATGCAGAGTTTAACATGTTGCTTTTCTCTGTGATATACTGCAGCAACTATTAGTCCAAATTAATGTAGTATTAAATATGAAGATTTTGTGTGTATGTTCCTCATAACTGGAATGCTCTGGAATACTGAGTTTCTGCCTCCCTTAAAGACTCAGCTCAAAGACCACCTGCTATAGGAATCCTTTCCTAATCTATCCCTCACCACCTCCCCTGCCACATGAGTCTTTTTCTCTTTTTCTCTAACTTCTATTCTGTATCTACCATGTATGTGCCTATTTACTTATATGTTTTCTCTTCCATTCATATATAAACTTTTTAACACAAGGATATGTTTTTTGACCTTCTTGTCAACCCCAATATTTAGTATAATGTCTGGCACATGTCAAGTACTTTCTGATGTATAGTATTAAATGTAGTACTAATTACATTGGTAACACTTCTATCATTGTTTAAGATTTAGAAAGCATTTTACATATTTAAGGTATCCCAGAAATCTTAGTTCTATATTAAGATTTAAAAGCTTAAATATCATTTAATCCTTATATAATCCCGTAAGGTTGATATTATTGTTAATTGTATATTTAAATGAAGAACTTTAGACTGACTGAGTCGGTATCAAAGCTGGTAATCATCTGAAGCAGAATTCAAACTCAAGACTTCCTAACTCATTCCTTAAGCATTATGCCACCTATAATCTATTATAGTAGACATATTATGTAGTGCTTTACAAGCATCATCTCATTTAACCATCATCAAGACCCCAGGAATTGTTATTCCATATATGATTATGCACACTTTACAGATAATTCAATTATTGAAAATCAGAAAGTTTGTGTCTTGCTCATAGTCACCTAACTACTAAGAGAGCCAAAGGTATATTCTTAATCTAGATCTTCTTCATTCAAAGTTAGAACTTTTTATTACACCTATCCTTTGGTAAAAACAAAAATAAAAAACCCACAAACAAGACAAAACATAAAAACCTAAAAATGTTTTTAATGAGAAAACCCATTACTTTGACTAACATAAATATGGTCTGATTTAGATATAGGAAAGTTACTATTTCTGTGTGAATGCCTTCCTTTTAAGACTTCAAATTGCAAAGCTCTTGATAAACAGCTAAAATCTGACTATATCTCTAAATTGGAGAAAACCCCCTGGATTTGTTCTTAACTGCAAAACAATACCACTTTTTTTCTAAAACAGGGAATCATTAGCTAGCAATGGATAATGGTGTCATCAACAATGATTTAAATAATAATAAAAAGAAAACATCCTTAAATTTTGAGACTGAAAACTGTGTGATTTATTTTAATGCTGCTGCATCCTTAGTGCTTTGGGGGGAGGAAGATTTTATTACTTTCTAAAAATAGTACTATATTAAAACCACAAATAAGCTTTTGTTCTGTTAGAATATAATTATATGTTATGTAGGGTAAGAGTCCATCCAGCCAGGGACAAAAACTTTCCTTTCTAAATGAAACCTTAGGTAGGGAATATGATGAACTTCTCAGGTAGACAATATTTACTAGCCTGCTGAGAACAGGGTGAGAAGGCATGAACACAACCAAGCCACTTGAAAATGACTTCCTGGGCAGAGAGATAGAAAGGACCAGGCCACTTATTCCCTAGTTTGGGGTATTGTTTTCTTCCTTCCTGAAATGTCTTCAGTGACATATGATTTAGTTTTTACTTCTCTTTTGCTGCCCAATTTTGAACTTGACAGCCCATTTAGCTGTCATTTCTGTGCAAGCTTTTGTTTAAGATGAGCTAAAGAGATATTCTCTCTTTAGCAACTCTATCTTCTCTAGATAGGGAGGGAGCTCAATGATTCAATAGTTTAAACATTTCTGCTCTTATACTTCTTTGAATGATGATTGAGTTTGAGTTTATCTTAACCAAATTTACCACCAGAAGATGGACAAGGATAGAGAGGGGAAAATATTTTCTGTTACCACAAATGTTTGACTATAGATTTTGAGAGTAATCTGGACTGAGAAGTCCCCACCCATTCACATTTCAGGCAAGCAATGAAAATATTTTTAGATTGGAAATCAAAAAGAATTCATTGTGGTGGCAAAAGTATGGAAGGACAGGAGCAAGAGGTAAACAGAATGGACAAGTATGTTTGACCTTTATTCACATTTGTAAGATCATAGATACCTTTGAACATTTAAATATCTTTGGGGAAGGTTCCTTCTCTTCATTATATATTCACCCAGTGTTATAACTAATACCAATGGAAAAGGTTGCAATCCCTCAGGCTTAGTCCAATTTAGGCAAAATCTAACAATTCAAGAAAGAATGATCCTTTGTTTAGCCCAGGTGATTCCAGAGGCTACTTTGTAAAGCCTAGTATGACATGTATGGTATAATACAACTATCATGGATTCATTTGAGTAGGACCATACTACTTTGTAGCTTTGTAGCTCTGGACATTGTCAATCATATTCTCCTCCTGAATACTCTGATGTCTTAGGGATTTTTGCGTCAATACACAAGTTGCTCAGGTTCTACTTCCACAATATCACAATATCTCTAGCATTTGTCTTTTTATCTCTATTCACGTGGCCATGACCCAAATTCATTGGATATACATATAGGCATGTAAGTATATAAATACATATATTATATATATATATATATATATATATATATATACACACACACATACACACACATTTATATATACATATAGGGCTGTATTCATATATATGTGTGTGTGTGTGTGTATATGTATATATATATATATATATATATATACACATACATATGTATATACTTCTCCATTTTCATATACATTTTGTGTTGATGTAGAAAATTAACCAATCCCTGCCTTCCAGCAGTTTATATTCTCTCAGGAGAAAGGGCAAGTATGCATCTCTGTCTCTCTCTTTATATGTGTGTTTATGTGTATACACAGCATATATTATATCAAGAGAAAGATAAAATATGTATCTGTATCCATGTCTGTCTATATATTTATCAATATTTAGGTATACATTCTCTTTCTCCTAAGAGAATATAAGCTACTCAAGAGTATGGATTATTGTTTTGTTTTGTTTTGTTTTGTTTTTCTCCTACTTCCTAGACCTGGAGTTAGGAAGATCTGATTACAAATACAGTCTCAGACACTTCCTACCTCTGTAACTCTGGGCAATCTCTATAATCTCAGTTTGCCTTACAAATTTTCTTAACTATAAAATGATGAAAACACCATTTAATTCACAGGGTTGTTGTAAAGATAGTATTTGTAAAGTTTTGACATATTGCTTGATACATAGTAGATGATATATAAATAATTATTCTCTTCCCTCTGTTTTCTCAATACTAATCATAGTGCCTGACACATTGTCCTTGCTTGAATAAATGTTTCCAGAGTGATGGATTGATCATAAAATGAAAAAGGAGGCAGAAATAATAATAATAAAAAATAGGAAACTTTTTGTATCTCTGTATATAATTCACATAAAAGTTCAGAGCCAGTAAAAGGAATTAATTCATTTCTAAAAGCTCAAGCATATAAGGTAGAAATTGAAGACTTTGAGTTGATGTAGTTCAGACAAAATGGAACCTGACGCCAATAGGAACACAGAACATTACTGAGGTAATAACGTTGTTTATGAGCCAGAGTCCCAAGCTCCTAGATATTTAATACTCTTCTGTTTTATATTGGGAAAATAAAAGCATGTTTTTAAAAGTCAAATATCAACAAATGATTACCCACCAACTATACAATTTTAGATATTGGTTGCCTACTTAAATTAATACTCTGGATTCATGCTAATATGAATGGATAAGTTGTTTTATATAAGAAAAATTATGTGAATGTTCAGTTATTTACTATATTTTAGTCTCTATATCAGGACTGTGAATAAGAATAATGTTGTGTAGGATATAGAGTTTTCCCTTATGTTTGAACCATTGTGTAGTCAACCCATTATACCTTTACTACTTTTTTAAGGGATTCCCTATTGGAGGAGACTAGGGTGGGCTTTTCTTACATAAGATTTAAAGATTTCCTATAACTAATCTTTTTCTTTGTAATCAATTTAGAATAGCATGAAAATCAAATGAGGAAAATAAAGTAAGTGCAAGTGACAAAATTCAAAATGTTTTTCTATAGATAAATAACTAGCAATATCCATGTCTTATTTTTTACTTAGTCATTAGATTTTACCAAATTGTGCACTGAGTCCACATGATTTTGAAACATATTATTTAATCCATTGTCATGAAACAACATATTGTGTTAGATAATGGATACATCTTTGATGAATTATATATTTTTCTAGTTTATAATAATCAATTATTGACAATAATCAAGAGTCTGATAATCTTGCTGATTTAAATTCTATGGGTGTATATTTAATCTTCTTCTCTTGGATAATTTAAGAAAAAAAAATATTTCATGACATGTGGCATGATACTAGATTGTATGACAGAATTCTATCTCCATTTGAGAGTTTCTGTAATTTCAAAACCTTTTTAGTTCTCAGTATATCATTGTATTTAGCATAATTTTTCATTTATTCAATAGGAACAAGAGTTTTAGATCCACTGAACATTCAAAATAATATTTTTAATACATTGGTTTTTATTTTCCTAAATATCTCCAGTTACATGTAAAAATGTTTCCAACATTTATTTTAGAAATTTTAAATTCCAACTTCTGTTGCTCCCTTCCACATCTATCTTCTTAAGAAGACAAGCAATTTAATATCAATTATACACGTGAAGTTATGAAAACACATCTCCATTTAAACATTGCCAAAAAGGAAATGAATAAGAGGAGAAATATAAAGAAAGTTTAAAAAGCATGTTTCAAAATTAAAGCCATTTCTAGTCATATGAAAAAGTGATCCAAATCACTATTGATCAAAGAAATGCAAATTAAGACAATTCTGAGGTACTACTACATACCTCTCAGATTAGCTAAGATGATAGGAAAAGATAATGACGAATGTTGGAGGGGATGTGAGACAACTGACGCACCTAATATGTTACTGGTGGAGTTGTGAACTGATCCAATCATTCTGAAGTGCAATTTGGAACTACTCTCAAAGGGCTATCAAATTGTGATTTTCCTTTGATCCAGCAGTGTTACTACTGGGCTTATATATCAAAGAGATCTTAAAGGAGATAAAGGGACCCACATATGCAAAAATGTTTGTGGCAACCCTTTTTGTAGTGGTAAGAAACTGGAAACTTATGGATGCCCATTAATTGGAGAATGGCTGAATAAGTTATGGTATATGAATGCAATGGAATATTATTGTTCTATAAGAAATGATCAGCAGGATGATTTCAGAGAGGTCTGGAGAGACTTACATGAATTGATGCTAAGTGAAATGAGCAGAATCAAGAGATCATTGTACATAGCAACAACAAAATTAAACAAAGATCAATTCTGATGAGCATGGCTCTTTTAAACAATGAGATGATTCAGACCAGTTCTAATGGTCTTGTGAAGAAGATAGTCATCTACACCCAGAGAGAGATAACTAATTTTTTTTTTTTTTGGCACAAATTGACCCTTTTACCTTTTCTTTTATCTCTTTGAGATACAGACCTAGTAATGGTAATGCTGAATGAAAAAGTCTCTAACCCTTCAGAATGGTCAGACTAGCTCACAACTACAATGATATATTAATATTCTAATTTTTTCACAATCCGTCCAGCATTTGTCATTTTTCTTTTCTATTACATCAAACAATCTGATAGGTGAGTCTCAGTTATTTTAATTTGTGTTTCTCTAAGTAGTAGTGATTTAAAGCATTTTTTTCATGTGACTATTAATAGATTTAATTTCTATTTCTGAAAACTGTTGATATTGCTTGACAATTTTTCAACTGGGGAATTACTCTTACTTTTATAAATTTAATTCAATTACCTACCTACATAAGAAATGAGACCTTTATCAGAGACACTTGATGTAAATATTTTCCTAATTTCCTGTTTTCCCTGCTAATTTTGAATGCATTAGTTTTCTTTGGGTAAAAGTCTATTGATTTCATATAACCAAAATTATGACTTTTACTTCCCATGATTCTCTTTGTCTTTTGTCTGATCATAAACTCTTCCCATATCCATATATCTGACTTACATTTTATCCTGTTCTGCTATTTTACTTATTATGGGTAAAAAAAATATATATATCCATTTGACTTTTACTTGATATATGATGTGAGGACAGAAAACATTTCTAATTTCTGCTAAACTGCTTTTCAGTTTCCCCAGCAATTTTTGTCAAATAATGAGCTTTTACTTCCAAATTTAGCTTTATCAAACACTAGATTACTACTAATTTGTAATGTGTACCTAATCTATTCCCCTGATTTACCACTTTATTTCCTATATAGTCCCTGATTTTTTGATGTTTATTTTACATAATGTAGTTTGAAATTGAGAATTGCTAGGCTATATTTATTCACATTTTTTTTTCCTATTAATTCCTTGGATATACTTGATCCTTTGTTCATCCAGAAAAAATTGTTATTATTTCTTTTTAGGTTTATAAGATAATTCTTTGATAGTTCAATTAGTATGGCAATAAGTAACTTTACTTAGCCAGAATTGTCATTTCTATTATTTAGCCTTAGCCTAACCATGAGCAATTGATATTTCTCCAGTTATTTAGATCTTATCTTCATTTGTGTGAAGAGTGTTTTATAATTGTGTTCATGTAATCCCTGATTTTGTATTTGCAGGTGTACTTCTAGGTATTTCATATACATTCTAATTATTCTAAATAGAAAGTATCTTTCTATCTCTTGCTGCTGGGTTTTGTTGATAATATATGGAAATGTTGGTTATTTATGTGGATTTATTGTATAACATGAAAATTTATCAAAGTTGTTAATTGTTTCAACTAGTTTTTTTTTGGTTGTTGTTGTTGTTGACACTCTAGTTCTCTAAGTACCACCATATCATCTGCAAAGAGTGATAGTGTTGTTACCTCATTGCCTATTTCTTTGATTTCTTTTTTCTTATGTTATTGCTATAGTTAACATTTTTAGTACAACATTGAATAATGATGGCGATAATGGAAATTCTTGCTTCATTCCTGACTTTACTGAGGTTTCAAATTTATTCCCATTAAAAATAATGTTTGCTCCTTGATTTAGATTAAATGTGACTATCATTTTGAGAAAGTCTCCATTTATTACTATACTTTCTAATGTTTTTAAGAGAAATGAGCATGGTATTTTGACAGAAGATTTTTCTGCATCTATCGATATTATCATATGATTTTTGTTGTTTTTGTTATTGATATGGTCAATAATGGTAATAGTTCTCCTATTATTGGTCCAGCCTTATATTCCTGGTATAAATCCTACCTCATCTTAATTTAATTAAAGTAATAAAATACATTACTATAATCTCCTTGCTAGTGTTTTATTTACAATTTTTGTATCGATATTCATTAAGGAAAGTGATCAATATTTTTTTCTTTTTCAAATTTTTTTCACCCTTGTTTAGGTATCAAGACCATATTTGTATCATGAAAGAAATTTTGTAGGTATCCTTCTTTATCCCTCCTTCCCCCTTTTCCCCCAATTAGCTTGCATAGTATTGGAATTTTGTTACTGTTGAGGAATTTTTCAGTCATGTTTGACTCTTTATGATGCCATTTGGGGTTTGCTTGGCAAGAATATTAGAGAGGTTTGGCATTTCCTTCTCCAGCTCATTTTACAGATAAAGACCTGAGAAAAACAAGCTTAAGAGACTTCCCCAGAGTCACCCAGCTAGTAAGGATCTAAAGCCAGATTTGAACTTACAAAGAGCAGTCTTTTACTGAGATTATTTTTCCTTAAATATTTGATATGACCTTTATACTTCTCATTGCATCATTACATTTATCAGACTCCTTCATTCCCTCAGAGGTTACAGATGCACTGAAAATTAAAAAAAAAAAAATTCTTTTTGAGGTGGTTGTTTACCATCAGATGACATTTCCCATATTTTATATCTGTTGATTTGTCTTTGAATTTTTTTAAAAAAAAGTAAGTTTTGCCAATAGATATTTTTTTAATTTTTATTTTTCTCATCTTCAGTATTTTATTTTCTCTAATACATCTTCCCCCTTCAAAGCAACAATTAACATCTTTTTCTTTTTTTCATAAATTGACCATCTTTCCTTTTTATTATCAGTCACTAGTTAGTCAAGAGGCAATTATTATTCTATGTACTAGATATTGTGCTAAAATAATCAGGGTAAAAAGGATGGCTAAGGATCCTACCCTCATGAAACTCCTAGGGAAAAAATATGCAAACAATTATGAACAAATAAGCTATGTAAAAGGAAAATAGAATATAATCAACACAAGTAAGGTACCAGAATTCAGTGGGATTAGGAAAGCCTTCCTACAGAAGGAGGTGAGATTTTTACTAAGATTTAAAGGAAGCCAAGGAAGGCAGTCCTGTAAAATCAAGAGAAAAATCTTTTAAGGCACTGGGGAGACAAAATAAAAATTCCTGGAGACTAGAAATGGAGTATCTTGTAAAACAAACAGCAAGGAAAACAGTAAACTGGATGGAAGAGTATGGGAGTGGGGGTAGGGAGAATTAGTGTCTATATGGTATAAGAAGATTGGGGAAAACTGTGGTGAGAAGGAAGGGCTAAGATATGAAGGATTATAAGTGACTAAAGCTTTTATAGTCTTATCTGTATGTGTATGATCAAAGGTACCTATGTATATGTGCATGTATATGTATATACACATATATATATATATGTACCTACACACACACACACACACACACACACATATATAGACACACACTATAAATGTGTATTCATAACTTGCGCTTAAGTGTAGACTTCTTGGCAAGGGGAAGGGAAAATAATAAAAAAAATGTACACAGAAAAGAACAAAAGAAAACTACAAAGAAATAGAAAAGATACACAGTTCTGAACATAATGGGTAGTATTTAATATATAGGCTTTCTTGAAATGGAAATTAATTGCTATATACTTTGAATACTCATGTTCTGCAGTACATATGGTAATTTTTCTTTCCCTATTTTGTATTTAAGCGTAAAATAAACAAATACATTATATAATTATATATATATATATAATATATATATACATACATATATATATATATATATATATATATATATTAGGCTACTCCATATAAATAGATTTCAGTTATTATTATTTTAGCATATCTTAAAATCACACTTTCCTTTGTACTTCATTGAAGTGTAGATGTAGTCAGTTTCTATATTCTGACAGCCTCTGAAATGTCACTAAAATTATTGAAGTTTGCTCTTGATATTTGAGGATTTTTCTTTAGAATGTTCATACTCTGTAGATTAAAGCATACTTTTAAATTTATTTTTATTTTTTCTCAGTTTCTTTTTAAACAAATTAAAAGCAAATGTATTTTGTATGACTTCATGTTCAATTAATAACACATTGCTTGATTTCTTAAGAGGGAGAAGCAGCTAGGTGGTGTAGTGGATAGAGCACCAGCCCTGAAGTCAGAAGGACCTTAGTTCAAAACTTGTCCTCATTCACTTAATATTTCCTAGCTGTGTGACTCTGGGCAAGTCACTTAACCCCAATTGCCTTGAGGGAAAAAGGAATCAGGAAGGGAAGGGAAGAAGAAAATGTATTTGAAGCTCAATTTTTAAAAATAATTTTAATTTTTTCATTCAAATGGGAAATATTTCACAAAATATATAAAAAATATAAAAAAGTATAACATCCCTCCTCAAAACTCACAGAATTTTAAATAAAATAAAAGATCAATGAAATATGTATAATGAACAAAATAAAACACTCACCTGAAAGTGAATGAAGTAAAAGTGGTAAAACTTTGTCAGTCCAGTTTAATCTAAGGGCAGAATTCAGGTACTAATGGCACAAAAAAACATTGATATGAGTTTTTAAAAAATAAAGTCATATAAAATTATTGGTGGTCCTGAGCTAAGTCATGCACCATTTTAGAAATTTGTCTTTTTTTTTTTTTTTTTTTTTTTTCTTATACTCTTTTTGAATCCATTTGTATTTTCTTACAGTACCACTTGCTGGGGTGATAGGTTCCACAATTATATTATGGTGGGAAGCACCATAATACATTTCCCTGTATGAGGGTAATGTGGGAAGGCAACAAAGAATATCCAGATTTGTTTTCTGTCCTCCATTCTTGTACATACAGGTTCTCCAGAAACGTTCCATAGGTGATGACATCTTAGATGATCTAGGTATATACCCAATCCTCCAAATCCTCATCACAATAAGAAAAAAAAAATAGAAATAAAAACTTTAGAAAGGTATTTATAACATCAGTCAAGGAGCAACATTAGTCAGCACTGTCATTCAGTGCTTATCCTCTATTTAGAGATTTGTTCTTTTGTTTGTTTTTTGAGGGAGGGAGGGAAGAGGGAAGGAGTGTGAGAAAGAGAGAGAGAGAGAGAGAGAGAGAGAGAGAGACAGAGAGAGAGATTTGCTTATCTCTTAGATCTTGTAAGAAATACAGACACTCTAGACTCCAGATTTAGGCGCTTTTCTCTGTTGCCAATTTTGCATTCTAATAGTCACTCTTGTTTCTCTTGTAAACTCCACAACTTTCAACAAAACTAAAAAGCTGAATCCAACATTCTCTCAGCTACTTTTGCTGGTGGACCTTAATACCATGGATAAAGAAAACAAACCTTTTCTTTGGCCACATTCTAGTTAAAAAGGAAAAAAAAAATAATAATAACTCTGAGATCAGTAGAACTCTGTCATTGACTTGGAGGTTTCAAAAATTTCAGTGTTTTTCTAAGCAAGATAACATTCTGTCTTTGATACAACTGATCATAATTCAGCCAGTTTTTAGAATTCTTTCCTTACCCACTGGATACTTGGTCATAATACAATAATAGCAACTTTAGGTGCTTCTCTTCAAATAAATGCGGTTTTTTGGTTGTTGTTGTTTTTTTTTTTTCTTTCCTTATTGTCATCCCTCTATAAATTTCTGCATTAATATTACTCTTTTTTTTTCCATTAGCTATTCCTTTTGGTTCTGACTTTAAGAACATTATGCCTCCACCAGGAAACTTAGTTACCTAAAATCTCATCATCATAGAGGTTGATATATTCTTTATGCTCAATACTTTCACACATTCTCCTATCTGATTGGAATTTGAGAGTGGAACAATAAACTCAAGCCAAAGACTTCATTTACAGGTGGCTCAGAACTTTCCACTTAAACTTTTCAGTTTTCATCAGTTACTCTGCTTGTTTCACTTCCATGAACATAAAGTAACTCTGGTGCCTGTACCCCCTTTCAACTCCATTTTGTGTGTCTTCCATCTTGTCACTTTATGTCTTGCTCCTGGATTCCTATGACTCTGGAGAAGAGAACAGGGCTGATGCCTTTGCACCACTATGTTTCACTTAAATCCAACATACTTGCAAGTTAAAATATTACCTTTCTTATATCATTGATCCTCTTCAAGAAAGAAAAATAGATAACAATAACAACATTGGATTATGAGCTTTTTGAAGTTTGGTAAGGACTATATTGTATTTCCTTAGTTTTATTACTAGAGCTGACACACAGTAGGCCCTTAATGAATGTTTGCTAATTATTGACTATGAACAACATACTTTCCAGGCATCTCTGGTTAAAAAAAAAAAGTGTGATGAAAATACAGAGGAAAAATTAAAGACAGATAAAGCAAGAATAGAACAATTATTGTTACGAATTGAATTATATTAATTAGAAACAAGATTTTTTATTAAAAAAAAATCTACCTTTGAGGAATGATCCCAAGTAGATTTATTATTCTTGACCTCAGTCTTTTCCCAAGATTAACCATCCACAAAATAGAACTCTAAAAGAAATTAAGCTAATCAAAACAAGAGGATGATCTTCCTTATTTTGACAATATTCTTTTCCCCCTTCTTTATTTCTGCATTTTCAGTATTGTTATGGAATTTCTGTGCAATGTTAGAAGACTGATGAACTAACGACACTTTTTTCAAATGGCCATCCAATTTATCTTCTGCTGGAAAGGAGCTCTATTGAGATAAATTTTCTCTATCTGCTGGGTTTGCAATTACATTCTTAATTTGTTTTTGCAAAACTGAGTGATTTTCTCCTTTTTTTGGATGAATATTCATAATTTTCTTACTCTGTGAAGTTTTTTTTAGTGGGTTCTAATCTTTAAGTAAATAAAAATTACCTAAGGGGACAATATATTATATATTTTGTTCATCTAAAAATCACTGATATTTTTCTTAGGATAAATATTTCCAAAACTTTGTATTGCTTTGTCTACCTGAGATTTTGTTATAAAAGGTTGCTTTCTTGTACACAAATATGAGTAGCCCTTACTGTGGCATTGGAATCTATATATCTATCTATCTTTTTTTCTAGCTGAAATTGACCATGAGGCTATTTGAGGAGAGAATTGATTTCCTAGAAATTGCTGAGATGGTACTGATTGTCCCTTCAATTTGTATAATCCAAATGGAAAGGAAAAAAAATATTCAGTTAGTTTCATGCCCATAACGTTTAGAAATCTCTTGTTGACTCCACCTTGATATGAATCTCAACAGCAGGGAGCCAAAAGAACCAATTCTCAAAATAATGAATCTAGCCCTATCACATCTGGAGGGTTTATTAATAGTCTTTTCAAGAAAGGACTTGCATTTGTTATACATGCTCAATAAAGAAGGGAGGGCTTTGCACACATTAGAATATTAATGAATATGAAGAATAGTGATGATGATAATAATTATCTCTAATAATAGTTTATATTTATATAGCCAAAGAGCTTTTGGCCAAAGAACCCTTTCAAGTGCTAGTATTACTCTTCTCATTTTCCAGATGAAAATTTTCTATAGCAGAATGACCTTTTTGGATACGAAGAAAAGGTCTATCTATCTATATTGTTTGATTTAAGCTCCTCCCAAAACATTTTCCTGGCTTCTGTGACAATCCTTTAATTTTCAAGCATCAGAGTTTGTTTGAATTATTTTTTTCACTTCTCAGAAGGCTGCTTATCAAATCCACATATCCCAGCTGAATTATTAATCTATTGAATCCTCTCTTGTGTTGAGAGAGAAAGAGAAAGAGAGAAGAAATGAAAGAAAGAAAGAAGAAAAAATAAAGAAGGAAGGAAAAAAAGAAAGAAGGAAGGAAAAAAGAAAGAAGGAAGGAAAGAGGGAAAGAAGAAAAGAAAGAAAAAAGAGACAAAAAAGTAGAGAGAGAGAGATAAAGAAAGAAAGAAAAAGAGAGACAGAAAAAGGAGGAGAGAGCAGGGAGAAGAGAATTCCAATATAGACTCATTTGTCAAAATTATTTCATATGGATGTTCTCCTTTGTCCTCCTTTAATTTGGTTTTCTCACTAACAAACACACCTAATGTAATAAAATTTAGTTTGTCTTTATATGTAGACAAAACCTGTTATAAAACTACAGACAGCAAATAAACAATATTTAGGGGTAAGCTATGCCACTTTGCCTGGAAAAAAAAATGAGGTAAAGTTAAATGACCAAGTGGAAAGAGTTTAAGCTCACCCATTTCCAAAGGTCAGTTAATTCTCTCCAAATAGGCGCCTACTGATGATGATTATGATTAGTTTAGATAGCAATGACTTTATTTGCAAAGGGTTGACTTCTGGTGATGGCAAACTACCAATACACCTCTAATTCAATATGCATAAAACTTTCTAGACTTCTTACATGCATTAATCTCATAATTTTATAGCTGAGAAAAATATATTTATCATCAATCCTCATGCCAATAAGTGAATATATATATATATATATATATATATATATATATGAATATATTGTTTTTAAAAAGTCAATTTATTAACATTGAAACAATCCTTCCATTCTGGAGAGCAATTTGGAACTATGCTCAAAAAGTTATCAAACTGTGCATACCCTTTGATCCAATAGAACTACTACTGGTCTTATACCCCAAAGAGATACTAAAGAAGGGAAAGGGACCTATATGTGCCAAAATGTTTGTGGCAGCCCTGTTTGTAGTGGCTAGAAACTGGAAAATGAATGGATGCCCATCAATTGGAGAATGGTTGGGTAAATTGTGGTATATACATGTTATGGAATATTATTGTTCTGTAAGAAATGACTAGCAGGATGAATACAGAGAGGATTGGAGAGACTTACATGAACTGATGCTAAATGAAATGAGCAGAATCAGGAGATCATTATATACTTCCCCAACAATACTGTATGAGGATGTATTCTGATGGAAGTGGATTTCTTTGACAAAGAAATCTAACTCAGTTTCAATCAATCAATGATGGACAGAAGCAGCTACACCCAAATAAAGAACACTGGGAATGAATGTAAATTTTTTGCATTTTTGTTTTTCTTCCCAGGTTATTTTTACCTTCTGAATACAATTCTTCCTGTGCAACAAGAGAACTGATTGGTTCTGCACACATATATTGTATCTAGAATATACTGTGACATATTTTAACATGTATAGGACTGCTTGCCATCTGGGGGAGGGTGAGAGAGAGGGAGGGGAAAAGTCAGAACAGAAGTGAGTACAAGGGATAATGTTATAAAAAATTACCTAGGCATGGGTTCTGTCAATAAAAAGTTATAATTATTTAAAAAAAAAAAGAATCAATCCTTTGATATTACTCTATCATAGCATGTCCTTAAGGTTAGTAGGAAAAATGCAAGGTATGCCATTATTTTTATTTTATTTATTATTTTTTTTTGGTGGGGAGAGCAAATTAGGATTAAGTGACTTGCCCAGGGTCATACAGCTAGTAAGTGTCAAGAGTCTATGGGTAGATTGAAACTCAGATCTTCCTCTGGGCCATTACAGTATCTGTTGCACCACCTAACTGCTCTAAAGCAAGTCATTTTTAAAGGCCTAAAAAGGAGGAAATTTCATGTTGTCTTGGAATCAAAGAAAAAAAATGTATACATTTCTTTTTTAAACTAGAAAACTCTCTCTACTTGGGATGGAAAATGCCATCAATATCCTAGGAAAGAGCTATGGAGACTAAAGCATAATATTTTCATCTTTTTTGTAGTTGTTCTTGTTTGCTTTATCTTTCTCATGGTTTTTTCCTTTTGTTCTGATTTTTCTTTTACAACATGATTAATATGGAAATAGGTTTTAAATAAGTGTATTTATATAACCTATATCAAATAGCTTGCTGCCTTGGGAGGAAGAAAAAAAAAAACTGGTACATAATATCTTGGAAAAATGAATATTGAAAACTATATATATAATTGGAAAAAATAAAATACTATTAAGAAAAAATGAACAAAAGAAAACTGTCTCCATCACATAATAAATATAACAAATTAGATTTTTTCCTCAAAATACTGTCATATATATATATATATATATATATATATATATATATTAGTCTACATAATTCATTGTACACCCCTATAAATCCTATCCAATACAGGGAGATTAGTGGTAAGATAGTCCACTACTTCATGAATAAAAACAAAATTAACTGTCAGCAAAGTGGTATCTTGTCACATAGAACAAGTTGGAAGAAGGACCTAAACTAGAACCCAGACCTCCTGATTCCTAGTCTCATTTTCTTCTTTCTGAACTACACTGCAAGCTGGGAAGTTTATGTTTTACTAAAGAAATGTTTTTTGCTATCATTGCCCCATGATAGCAATATTAGCACTATAAAAGCAGCTTATTTCTGGAAAAGATTTGCTTAAGAGTTCAACCAAACAACTCCCCTAAGAGAGAGGTCAGTGGTGAGTGGAATTACCTCCATCTGCCAGCTGGAGATAGAGAAGCCCAGAGAGATCTTACAAGTCTAGGCAAAAGCCAGAAAGCAAATGGGAAAGTGTTGGTTTCCAGATCCATGCTTATTCACTAAGACTTTCTGCCATATGGTAGAGAACCATTCAAACTTAAGGTATAGACAAAGACCTTAAAAAGGTCATTTGATCCTTCCCCTTTCCCAGGAAACACTTATAACCAAATCATCATAAATTGATGAGAAGCTATCCTATTAAAAATCCTCCAAGAAACAAAACATTTTTTAAATCTTGGAATATTTCCACATAGCTTGCATGTATATATTGTAATTATAGAAAGGACCAAATTTGGTTAATACTGATTTGAGAGAGAACATCTTTTTTTTTTTTTTTTTAAATCTAATTCACAGGTTAGCTTAATTATATAAATTCATAAAATCATATAATTTCAGAGCTTACAAAGTCCTTAGAGATCATTTAGTCTAACTCTCATATATTACAGAGTAAGAATCTCACTTTAAGTTATTTACTCAAGGTAACATAGCATAACATAGTGTAGAACTGGGATCATCAGCTAATCAAGTGAACTTGATGTTTATTAGTTAAGTAAATGACTGACTTTCTAACTGCACTACAGGGTCTTGGAAAAAAAAGGGAAAGAAAAAAGGAAAGAGAGAGGGGGGAATAGAGGAAGAGAGGAAGGAAGAGAAGTGGGGAAGAAGGAAGGAAAGAGCAAGAAAGGAATAAAGAAAAAAGGAAGAAAGGAAGGAAAGAAGGAAAACAGAAAAGAAAGAAAATATAGAAGAGAATGAAAAAACAAGAAAAATATTTACTTATTCAGTATTAATATTAGCTCTGATTTTTAATATAGACCCAATTTAGATTTTGTGGTATATGTGGTAAAATCTAATACATTTGGAACTTACTGATCCAGACTTCATGGCTACCATGACATAACATAAAATTATATTTCCTTTTGTATTTAACCTCATGTACTTCAGCCATCTGTGAACTCATTAGCATGAACATGTATGGCATACATACTGCTGTTCTTTCTACCTTAATAAAGGGTTTTCAAGATCTGAGTCTCAAGAATTATATTTTTTTCAATCACACCTTGGTCAATCCGATGTTGAACCTCCTTAAATTTAATGGTGCTCCTCATAGAATCATGACTAATATGTTAGAATTGGTATATTTGGAGTCAGTTCTTAATATACTATATAGCAAGATATATATGAAAAATGAAATGGGAATTTCCGACATATTTTAAAGTATTCATTTTGAGATCTCTGTTTCCACATATGCCTGTATCTATGTTGGGAAACATTAAGCTCTCTGATGAATCTGGTTTATGGCAGCTATTCCCCAAGGTCCTTGTAGAAATAAGAAGTTGGAGCACATTTGATTTTCTAAGGGAACAAAATGGTAACTCTATAAATAAGTCAAGCAGGTTTCAGTTGTGCTAGTACATTCCAGCTGTTAAGCTATATCATTTACATTTCAAGAATGTTCTCTTTCTTTCTACAGCCACTTTAACAAGTATTGACCATCTTAGCTGCTTGCTGTTTGCTTAGTAGAATATCACCATGAGCACTGATAAAAATCAAGTCAAATCTGACAAAAGAGAAGGATAAAAAGCAAGGAGTGGGAACCATGGCAACAAGTGGAAAAAATAAGACTCTAGGAAGTTGAAAACATCTGTTGTTGGTATTATTCAAATATTATTTGCTAAGCAGGATACTTTGGAAACAATTAAGGAACATTCTTTTTAGCAGAGTTGGAATCTATGCCATTCACCAGTACAGAGCAGGTGCTAAATGAGAAAGAGGCTATCAAGATAACATACAGATTAATGTACTCTTTCAGAATACGTCCAGCTAAAATCATGACAAGGATTGCAAACTGAGGCAAGAATGTAAAAGACTATCTTAAGCTAAGATCCCTACCAAATTTGCAATCTATTACTTCAGGGGCTGTTTGACAGACCTTGATGACATAGTCTGAAGCAATCTGAAATTTGTTGGGCCAAAAAATTATCTGAAGTCTGTGTTAATAGGAAGAACTAAAATGAGAAAGTGGAGAGACTAGCAAGGAAAAAAATAAGAACACAAACTAAATCCTGAAGAGATCATACAGTATATTTAATGGTCAATAGAAAAGTCAAAGATGATCTATAATAGGGCAAAATCTAAGTGCACTATCCCTATGCTATTTGTTAAGTTAATTCTGTAACTGATATCCATCTGCAAGTCACAGAGAGGTGGCAGAATATAGAGAAGAGGGAACTAGAAACAGGAAAATATGATTACAAATCTTACCTCCTCTAGAAACTTATGTGAGGACCCTGTGTAAGACATTTAACCTCCATCTATTTCATTTTCTTCATCTGTAAAATGGAAATAATAATAATAGCATCTATCTCCAAGGGTTTTTATGAGGATTAAATGTGATGTTTTTGAAGTATTTTGCAAATCTTAAGTCACTATGTACATTCTGAGATTATTATTAATAAAGGAAAAATTTTCTATTTTGTATACCTACTTTGACTATTGTTTGAAGCTTCAGTCTCAGCTTTATGATAATACCTGTGTTGGAAAACACAGAATTTTATGAACTAACAGATGTTGTTTTAAATATATCATGGCCCATTTCTTAAAATTATAATGATTATTTAGACAGAAATGAGCCAAGTGCATGTCAATAAGAATAGGATTTGCATATCTTAATTATATTTAATCTTGAATGTCAGGAAGATTAATAAATATTATGCAGAGATAAATGTGAAATAAATGAAGTACTATGAGATTCTCTTAACTTAAAAAGAAACAAATACACATACATTCTTTAGATAAGAATGCTTATTGCATCAAAGTTTGACCACACAAAAACAATAAGGGAACAGATAATTATAATGGCTAATTAGTATAAACAGAATGAATGTTTATTGTAATGAATGATTATTGGTGGTTGGATTTGAATAATCTTTTTGTATACCTATAAAGGCTAGAATTTATTATAATTCTGCTTTTCTCATTAATAGATTTTTATCCTTTCTCTTGAAAAGGATATTTAAAAGACAAACAAACAAAAAACTAGCAAAAGCAAAGCTGTAGAAGGTACATTCTGATGAGAAATAAATGTATCAGATTGAAAAGAAAATGTAGAAATTGATTTCTACAAGGGAAAAGGAGTTATTAAAGCAACAGGAAAGAAATGAAAAACATTTCTTTTACCTTAAGTCACATACTACCTGCTGTACACAACAGGAGCCAAAAGGGTATAATGAAATCCTGGAAAAGGAACACTTTTAAAGAGTCTTTCTAATTTTTGTTTGGGAGGAAAAAAAATAATTTCAGTAAGATGTAACCTACTGTGCATGAGATTGGTTTCATTTTGGGGAGACTATCTTCAAATGATAGTTGCTGTATTCATTAAGGCCTCATTTTTGGTTTGGGGCTTCAGTATCCCTAATGTTAGAGACATTTTGTATTTCTTCAGACTTCACCATGTAATAATAGTGATAATATCTCAAAGTTAAAAGATTAATGAATCCAAGCTCCATGTGGGCAACTTACTTTAAGTATTTAAATGTCACCCTTTTTTCGTTTCTTTTTTTCTTTAGTACATATTTTATTTGTCTTCAATATATTTTATTTTTTTAAATTTAGAGCTTCAAATTCTTTGCATCACTTCTCCCCTGACATTGAAAAAAGAAACTATCTGATTTAGGCTATATATCTGCAGTAAAAAAAAAAAAAAAAAAAAAAAAAAAAAAAACATATCTATATAAAAGTCATGTAATGAAATAAAACAGACCAAAAAAAAAAGAAAAGAAAAGAAAAGAAAAGATTTGAAAGAAAAAATAAAATAAAAAAGCATACTTGAATCTGGATTCAGACTCAATCAATTCTTTCTCTGAAAATGGATACCATTTTTCATTATAAATCCTTCAGAATTATCTTGAATCATGGTATTGCTACAAATAGCTAAGTTATTTACTGTTCTTAATCACATAATATTGCACAATGACACTATTCTTGGTTCTGCTCACTTTACTTTGCATCGATTTACATAAATCCACATTCTTGTCAAAGTATACCGTTTGCCATTTGCCACATCTTATTCAGCCATTCTCCAATTGATGAGTATCCCCTCTGTTTTCATTTCTTTCATATCAGAAAAAGAACTGTTATAAATATTTTTGTATATATAGGCCTTTTTTTTTTATATTCTTTTTTTTTTTTTCTTTTTGGTTTGCTTGTTTATTTCTTTGGGGAATATACAGACCTAACAGTAGCATTGCTGGATCAGAGGGTATACATGATTATATACCCATTTGGGAAATTAACTTCATTTTATCAATAAGATGAAAACAATTTTGTATTTGCACAATATGATTAACATGGGAATCTGATGAGTTATGCAATGTGTTTTGTAAATTTTAAAATTTTATGAAATATTATTGTTGATGTTATTGAAGAAATATGTAATCAGTGTTACTTTTCCAAAAGATGAATAAAAAAAATATTATTTCACATTATAATTGGATTACCAGTCACTCAGTTTTCAAGTTCACTGATTCACATAGAGCTGATGTTTCAACTCATGTGATACACTCTTCATGTTTTACTAGTACACCAAGCATATACTGTGGATTGTATTTCAATCCACTTCAATCCAGAAGTTCAAAGATAACACAAAAATGACTCCTACTAACTCCTATGTAGTTATGATTAGGGCCTATGAAGAAATCACAAAGATTTCAAAATTTGACTTTGGTCACTTCCCATTCTCCATTTTTGCACTTAAAACTTTTTTTGACTTTGACCTTTTCAAAACCTTTAATTTGAAACACTAATGATCTATGAAAGAAGCCATCATCTGTTTCCAACGAGAGAAATGATAAATAGAAGTATGTATGGAATGATTTTATATATATGCATATATTGGTGTCTAATAATAGGTATCTCTAGGATGAAGATATTGAATGGGAAAAAAAAGAAAAGAAATACATATATATATATTTATATATTAATATATTAATATATTATATATACATATATATTTAAAAAATTGTACACAATAGATTTACAATTCCACTTGCAATGATTTTTTTCTAATCTAATATGTTATAGAAACACTTATTTTTAAAATTGAGATTAAAATAAATTTTTAAAAAATGTTGTGGGGGGGGGGGTAGGAGCCAACATGGTGGAGAATAGACATGGCTTTTTGTGATCTCCTCCAGGTTTCCCTCAAATTAACAGCAGATTAAGCCTCTGAACTGGTTGTGGAGTGGCAGAACCCACAGAAATTTGGAGTACAACAAATTTCCAGAAGAAGACACTGTAATAGAAATTCAGAAAAGGTCTGTTTCAATCAGGCATGAGGAGAGGCTGCCGAACCCAGATTGTAGCACAGGGAGCCCAGGGTAGGGACCTGGATTGGAGAGCCATGGCTTTGCTGTGTTCATGCATCAGGGAATCTACTGTGAGACTCTTTGGTTATGTTGTCCTGGTTGCATCTGGATGGTTAAGTAGATTTGCTGTAAAGCACTCAAAAGCCATTTCAAAGCAAATTGTGAGCCTCTGAGGTCTGGAAGACCATGGACCTGGCATGCCTACCCAGCACCAGAAAACAATTGAAGAATTGCTCCAGGGCAAACTAAAGCAGCTATCATCCCTTTTCCTTAAGAGCAGACCTCAACCTTTGTTTAAAAAGTGAGCAAAAAAACAAAAGGAACTCTTACCATAGACAGCTTTATTGGAAAAAAAAGAACAGACCTCAAACCCTAAGGATGCTAAAAGAAAACCAGCTCCACAGGAAGCTGGATTTAAAAAAGGATCTTAAAAGAGAGTTAGAAGAAAAATAGGGAAAGAAATGAGATCTTTGCAAGAGGGTATGGGAAAGGAAGACCAGAAATTATCTAAAGAAAACTCTTTAAAAATAGACTTGATGAAATGGAAAAAGCATATAACTTTTTTACAAACTAGATGAGTAAAAGAAACCAATTCATTGAAAAACAAAATCTATGAAATGGAAAAAAATGTAATGAGCAAAACATTTCATATAAAAGTTCAATTGGTCAAATGCAAAAGTAGATAAAAAACTGACTAAAGAAAATAATTCACTAAAAATTAGAATTGAACAAAAGGAAGTGAATGAATGAATGAGACTTCAAGAATTAAACAACATTTAGTTTAGAAAGATAAAGAGAAGAAATAGAAGAAATATGTTAAATACCTCATTGGAAAAACAAATGACCTGGAAATTAGATCTAGGAGAGAAAATCTAAGAATTATTGGACTTCCTTATGAAAAAAAAAAAAAAAAAAGAACCTAAACATCATCTTTCAGGAAATCATTAAAGAAAACTTCCTGGATATGGTAGAACAAGAGGGTAAAATAGCCATTGAAAGAATTCACCAATCACCTTCTGAAAGCTACTCTAAAATTAAAATTCCCAGGAACATCTTAGATAAATTTCAGAATTATCAAATCAAAGAGAAAAAATTTCTAGCAGGCAGAAGGAAACAATTGAAATATTGTGAAGCCACATCAGGATTGCACAGGACCTAGCAGCTTCCACTTTAAAAGACTGAAGGGATGGAATCTGATATTCTAAAAAGCAAAGGAAATTGAATTGCAGCCAAGAAACTATTATCCAGCAAAACTGAACATCACCTTTCAAGGAAAAAGATGAACATAAAATGAAACAAGTGATTTTCATCTATTTCTGATGAAAAGACAAGAGCTAAATAGAAAATATGATGTTCAAATACAGAATTCATGAAAAGCACAAAAACATAAGAAAGGAAAGAAAAAATAACTTTTATAAAAGTTAAAAGACTCATATTCCTATATGGGAGGATAATATGTTTAACTCTTGAGATCCATATCTATTTTATGGGAATACTTAGAGGGTGTAGGTATAATTTGATTTTATTATGATGATTTAAAAAAGCAATTAGATGAGCAACAGAGATTCTACTAGAAGAAGAGGAAAATGGAGTTAAACTGAGGTCAATTTTATGTCATGAGGAGGCAAAAAGACCTATTGCAATTGAGGGAAAGAAGGGAGGGGGATGAGCATTGTGAAAATCTTACTCTCATCAGATTTGGCTCAAAGAGAAAATATTAAACACTTTTAACTTCACAGAGAAGCTTGTGTCACCCTGCAAGGAAGTAGGGGAGAAAGGGTGAAAGGACATGGGAACTAATAGAAATGAGAAGAGAAGTAGAAAGGAAAAGGTATAAAAAAGGGGGGGACTGCAAAAGGGGAGGGCTGTTTGAGATAGAGGGAGATCAGTAATAAAATACTGGGGAGGAGGGAAAGAGGGAGAGGGAAGAGAAAAATATAACTGAGGGTAAACAAGATGGCCGGAAATACAGACATAGTAATTTTATCTATAAATGTAAATAGGATGAACTCTCCCATAAAAAGGAAATGGACAGCAGACTGTATTGAAAGCCAGAATACTAAAATTTGTTGTTTACAAGAAATTGACACAAGAAATGTATCACATTTAGGTTACATTTAGGATAAAGATAAAAGGCTGGAGTAGAATCTTTTATGCTTCAGCTGAGGTAAAAAAAAAGAAAAAAAAAAAAAAAGCAATGCAGCAACCCTGCTCTCAGGTCAAGCAAAAGCAAAAAAATAGATCTAATTAAAAGAGATAAGAAAGTAAACTATATCCTGCTTAAAGTTTTCAAAGATAATGAAGTAATATCAATACTAAACATATATGCACCAAGTTGTATAGCATCCAAATTCTTAGAGAAGTTAAGAGAGCTGCAAGAAGAAATAGATAGCAAAATTATACTAGTAAGGGATCTTAATCTTGCTCTCTTGGAACTAAATTGAACCAGAAAATAAATAAGAAAGAAGTTAAGGATGTAAATAGAATCCTAGACAAGTTAGGGATGTTGTAGAACTTTGGAGAAAATTAAATGGAGGCAGAAAGGAATATGCTTTATTCTAGACAGTACAAGGAACTTATACAAAATCTGACCATGTATTAGTACATAAAAACCTCAAAATCAAATGCAGAAAGGCAGAAATAGTAAATGCATTTTCTTTTTTTTTAATTTATTATAGCTTTTTATTTACAAGATATATGCATGGATAATTTTTCAGCATTGACCCTTGCAAAACCTTCTGTTCCAATTTTTCCTCTCCTTCCCCCACTCCATCCCCTAGATGGCAGGTAGACCAATACATGTTAAATATATTAAAGTATATGTTAAACACAATATATGCACACATATCCATACAGTTATTTTGCTGCACAAGAAAAAACGGATTTAGAAATAAGGTAAAAATAACTTAAGAAGGAAATAAAAAAAATGCAAGTGAACAAAAACAGAAGTGGAAATGCTATGTTGTAGTTCACACTCATTTCCCATAGTCCTTTCGCTGGGTGTAGCTGATTCTCTTCATTATTGAACAAATGGAACTGATTTGGTTCATCTTATTGTTGAAGAGAGCCATGTCCATCAGAATTGATCATCATATAATATTGTTGCTGACGTGCGTAATGTTCTCCTGGTTCTGCTTATTTCACTCAGCATCAGTTCATGTAAGTCTCTTCAAGCCTTTTTGAAATCATCTTGCTGGCCATTTCTTATAGAACAATAATATTCCATAACATTCATATGCCACAACTTATTCAACCATTCTCCAATTGATGGGCATCCATTCAATTTTCAGTTTCTAGCCACTACAAGAAGGGCTGCCACAAACATTTTTGCACATATAGGTCCTTTTCCCTTCTTTAAGATCTCTTTGCGATATAACCCTAAGCCCAGTAGTAACACTGCTGTATCAAAAGGTATGTACAGTTTGATAACATTTTGAGTATAGTTCCAAATTGCTCTCTAGAATGGTTGGATGCATTTACAATTCTAACAATGTATCAGTGTCCCAGTTTTCCCACATCTCCTCCAACATTCAGCATATTCTTTTCCTGTCATCCTAGCCAATCTGAAAGGTGTGTAGTGGTATCTCTGAGTTGTGTTAATTTGCAAGTAAATTCATTTTTCTCAGATCATAATGCAATAAAATCCAGGGCAAAATATACTAAAAATTAATTGAAAACTAAATGATCTAATCCTAAATAATGATTAGGTGAAATAATGATCATAGATACAGCCAATAATTTCATTCAAGAGAATGAAAACAATCAAACAACATGCCAAAATTTGTGGGATGCAGCCAAAGTGATAATAAGGAAAATGCTTATATCTCTAGATGCTTTTGCATAAAATAAAAAAGAATAGATCAATGAATTGAGCTTGCAACTAACAAAGCTTTAAAAAAGATTGAATTAAAAATCCCCAATTAAATACCAAATTTGAAATTCTGAAAATAAAAGGTGAGATTAATAAAATTGAAAGCAAGAAAACCATTGATTTAATAAATAAAACTAAGAGTTGGCTTTATGAAAAACCCAAAAGAATAGATAAGCTTCTAGTTAATTTATTTAGCAAAAGAAAAGATGAAAATCAAATTGTTAGTCTCAAAAATGAAAAGGGAGAACATTCTTCCAAAAAAGAAGAAATTAAGGCAATAATTACGAGTTATTTTGCCCAATTATATTTCCATAAAGCTGATAACCTAAGGGAAATGGAAGATACCAACAAAAATATAGATTGCCCAGATTAAAGAGGAAATAAATTACTTAAATAATCCCATTTTAGAAAAAGCAGTAGAATAAGCTTTTAACCAACTGCCTAAGGAAAAAATCTCCAGGACCACATGGACTTATATGTGAATTCTACTAAATATTTAAAGAATAAAACTTTGCAAATTATTTGAAAAAAATATGGAAAAATGGAATCGTATCAAATTCCTTTTATGACAGAGATATGGTGCTCATACCTGAATCAGGTAGGATGAAAACAAAGAAAGAACATTTTAGACCAATCTCTCTAATGAACATTGATGCAAACTACAAAGCACTCTCCACACAAATAAAGTCAGATCTAATCAATTGGAAAAATATCAAGTGTTCATGGGTAGGCCAAGCTAATATAATATAAAAAAAATGACAATACTATCTAAATAAATCTACTTATTTGGTGCCATCCCAATGAAACTCCAAAGAAATTATTTTACAGACCTAGGAAAAATACTAACAATGTTTATCTGGAAGAACAAAAGATCAAGAATTTCAAGGGAATTAATGAAAAAATGCAAATGAAGATGGCATATCTGTGTCAGATCTAAAAGTATATTATAAAGCATCAGTCATCAAAACCATTTGGTACTGTCTAAGAAATAGAGTCAATCAGTGGAATAGGTTAGATTCACGGGACAAAAAATAATCAATGATTATAGTAATCTAGTGTTTGATAAACTCCAAAACCTCAGCTTTTTGTATAAAAACTGACATTTGGCAAAAATTTCTGGGAAAATTAGAAACTATTATGGCAGGAACTAGCCATTGATCCATATCTAACACCCTATACCAAGATAAGGTTGAAATTGGTTCATTATTTAGACATAAAGAGTGATTTTATAAGCATATTAGAAAAACATAATGTATATTTACCTCATATCTCTGGATAAGGAAGAAATTTGTAGCCAAAGAAGAACAGGAAATCATTATTGAACAAAAAAATAGATAATTTTGATTATATTAAGGTAAAAAGGTTTTGTACAAACAAAACTATGCCAAGAAGATTAGAAGGGAAGCAATAAATTGGGAAAATATTTCTGATAAAAGCTTCATTTCTGAAATATATAGAGAACTGACTTAAATGTATAATAATTCAAGCCATTTTCCAATTGATAAATGATCAAAGTAATTGAACAATTTTCAGATGAAGAAATTGAAAACATTTCTAATCATATGAAAATGTGCTGTAAATCACAATTGATCAGAGAAATTCAAATTAAGACACCTCTGAGGTACCACTACATATCTCTCACATTGGCTAAGATGACAGGAAAAGATAATGACGAATGTTTGAGGTAATGTGGGAAAACTGGGACACTAATATATTCTTGGTGGAATTGTGAACTGTTCCCACCATTCTGGAGAGCAATTTGGAACTGTGCTGAAAGGGCTGTAAAACTGTGCATACCCTTTGACCCAGCAATATCTCTACTGAGCTTATATTCAAAGAAATGTTAAAGGAGGGAAAGGGACCCACATGTGCAAAAACATGTGGCAGCCCTTTTTTTAGTGGCAAGAAACTGAAAACTGAATGGATGCCCATCAGTTGGAGAATAGCTGAATAACTTATGTCATATGAATGTTATGGAATGTTATTTTTTTATAAGAAATTGACAGCAGGATGATTTCAGAGAGGCCTGGAAAAACATACATAAACTGATGTTAAGTGAAATGAGTAGAACCAGAAGATTATTGTACATGACAGCAAGATTATACAATGATCATTTCTATGGATATGACACTTCTCAACAATGAGATGATTCAGACCAATACCAATAATCTTATGATGAAGAGAACCATCTACACCCAGAGAGAGGACTGTGGGAACTGTGTTTGGATCACAACATAGCATTCTCACTCTTTTTGTTGTTGTTTGTTTGCATTTTATTTTATTTCTCTTTTTTTTCCTTTTTGATCCTTTTTTTTTGTGCAGCAAGATAATTGTATAAATATGTATGCATATGTCATATTTAACATACATTTTCACTATTTTTAACATATATTGTATTACTTCCTGTCTAGGAGAGGTAGTGAGGGTAAAGGGGGAATTGAAACACAAGGTTTTCCAAGTGTTAATGTGGGAAAATTATTCATGCATATCTTCTGAAAATTAAAAAAGTTTTAATAAAAAATTGTGGTGGGTATACATGCACTTTCTTTAGTTGTTTTTCTTTGACTATTTGATTTTCCCTTTCAGAGTTTTCTTGATAAAGGTAGTGGGATTTTTTGACATTTCCTCTTCCACCTTAATTTATAGATAAAAATGTTGAGGTAAATAGAGGTAAGTGACTTGCCTAACATCACACAGCTACTAAGTATCTAAGGCAGATTTGGACTCAAGTCTTCTTGACTCTAGACTTGGCATATATCCACTGTACCACAGAACTCCATATATACATGAATTTTTCTTCATATATACATATATAGACAGATAGATATATGTATATATGTATACACACACGCACACATATATACATATATGTACTTACATACATAGAAAGTTTATTTCATCAATAGTGTTACTATTTAAAGTATTATAGATAAATATAAGGTCCCCAGAAGGTGAGTCAAAAAAGTTCTAGTACATATGTACACACAACATATATATTGCAAATATATACAGGTATGTGTGTATGAAACAAGGTGATCCTTATGCTATGTCAACTGTGGGACCTATTCTTCCTTCAGCTGTGCTTCTGTTTTCCAAAATTCAGTGCTTCTGGCTTAACAATATCACATATATCAATATATCCCCAAGTATATCATCTGCAAGTAGCAATAGTTTTATCTCTTCATTGCCCATTCTAATTCCTTTAATTTATTTTCTTTTCTTATTGCTAAAGCCAACATTTCTAAGTATAATAGTAAGTAATAGTGGTGATAAGGGCATGCATCTCATTTTTCTCCATTAAAAATAATCCTATGGATGATTTTATATAGATACTGTTTATTATTTTTAGGAAAATGTCCTTTATTCCTATGCTCTTTAGTGTTTTTAATAAGAATGAAAGTAGAATTTTGTCAAAGACTTTCTGCATCTATTAGGATTATCATATGATTTCTCTTGGTTTTGTTATTGATATGCTCAGTTATGATTATTCCTGTTATTGAACTAGTCCTACATTCCTTGTATAAACCCCACTTCATCATAATGCATTATCATGTTGATAAGTTGTTGTAATCTCTTTTCTAATATTTTATTTTAAAATTCTGTATTGTCAAACATTAAAGAGATTATTTTTTTCTCTGTTTTCATCTTTCCTGATTTAGGAAGCAGTACCATATTAATGTTATAGGAGAAATTTGGCAGGACTCGTTCTTTCTTTTTCCAAATAGTTTACATATTATTGGAATCAATTGGAATCTTTAAAATATTTGGTAGAATGCACCAGTAAATCTATCAGATGGTGGAGATTTTTTCTTAAAGAGTTCATTGATGGCTTGTTCAATTTCTTCTTCTAAAATAGGATTATTTAAGTCATTTATTTCCTCTTCTGTTAATCTGGATAATTTTTATTTTTTTTAATATTCATCCATTTCTGTAAGAATGTTAGATTTGCTGGCATACAATTGGGCAAAACAGCTCCTAATTATTGTTTTAATTTATTCTTCATTGGTGGCAAGTTCATCCTTTTTATTTTTGATACTGGCATTTTTTTTTTTTCATTTTCCTAATCAAATTAACAAAAAGTTTATTTTGTTGTTTTTTTTAATAAAACCAATTCTGAGTTTTAATAATTGGTTCATTAGTTTTCTTAGTTTCACTTCTATTAATCTCTTCTTTGAGTTTCAGGATGCCTAATTTGGTATTTAATTGGGGGGGTTAATTTATTCTTTTTCAAGCTTTTGTAATTGTATGGCCAAGTCATTGTTCTCCTTTTTTCTCCATTTCATTCATATAATTATTTAAAAATATAAAATTTCCCCTAAGAACTGCTTTGGCTGCATCCCATAGGTTTTGACATGTTGTCTTATTATTATCATTCTTTTGGATGAAATTATGGATTCTTTCTATGATTTGTTTTTTGACCAATTCATTCTTTTTTTTTCCAACTTAATTTTGTTAGTTATTTTTTCCTTCTTTTTCCAAGCTATGACTCTTTTTGCATATCTCTCATTTCCTTTTTCATTTTTTCTCGTCCTTCTCTTATTTGCCTTTCAAAATCTTTTATGAGCACTTCCAAGAAGACTTTTCGGGGTTGAGACCAATTTATATCAGTCTGAGCATTTTGTCCTTGTGTGAGTGAGTAAGTTTTGGTGTCTCTCCTGTCACCATAGTAGCTTTCTATGATTAACTGTTACATCTTTTAGTTGGATGCCTTTACAAATCATATTCACTCCTGACTCACATCCATTTCTAAATATTCTTTGTTTTCTTTAAATCACAATTTAGCTTTTATTTCCTATATGAGATCTTCCTTGGTCACTTCAGTTATTACTACATATCATCCTTTCAAAAGTTACTTTGCACTTATTATAGTATCCCTATTCTTCCCTTACAAAATATGGGGATATAAGCTCTTGGAGGGCAGAGATGAATTTTTCTTTGTATCACCAGTACTTAATAATAAATGAATATTTGTTGAATGTTGAGTCAGTATGCACTAGGGCTGATACAAATGAAAGTAAGGAATAATTAAATAACCAAGAAATAGGAAATCATGGGCAAGGAAGATGTGAAAAAAATTAATTGATCAAGGCAATGTTAGCAAAGAAATCATGAAATAATACAAAATAATGAAAGTCATTTATTTCTGCAAATCACTTTCATGTTTCTTGTGCTTCCTTTTCTCTCATTTTTGTTTTCAAAGACCTTTGGGATGACTTTTATTCCTTGAATTTCCTGTATGTCTTGTCAAACATTTTTGAAGGCCATTTATCCAAAAATATAACAACATATAATCAATGAGCATTTCTAAAGAAAAGCAGGAGTAAAGTTTTAGGGGTGGAGCCAAGATGAAGGAATGAAGCCAGGAAGGTGCTTAAGCTCTCCCAGTTTCCCTTGAAAAACCACATGAAAGCAAGCCTCTAAACAGAGTCTTTTGGAAGGAAAGCACTCTTCAGGTCATAATAGATAGATTTGAAGGACTTCAAGCAAGGCAACTTTCATTGGGATGAAAGGGTGTTTAGCCCAGCTCAGATAGTGTCTGGGAAAGCCAACAAGAGGATCTTAATCACAGCAGATCAGCAATTGAGACCCCTGGTCCTGGCTCAGAAAAAGAGCAGACCAGAGGGACAGCCACCAGTTCCAGTTCAGAAGGCAAATTGCTATCTAGGGAAAACAGGCTGTTTCCTGGAAAGAGCAGGTACCCCCTGCTTTGAGAAGATGCCAAACACAAGAAACACCTTTGCTCAAAGCTAAGGCTCATAACTGGATGGGAAGCTTCAAGCAGTGCCCCCTTTATCCCGGGAACAGAGCTGGACCATAATAAACACAAAAGAGGAAATACAAAAAGAGAAAGAAAGAAAATGATCAAGAAACAGAAACAATCAATAATTTTGTCAAGAGAATGATTGAATAAAAACAAGGATTCATGAGATTATTTTAACATGATCCTGTGTTTAATTATGTTCTGTTATCAGGATATGCATGTGTGTGTATGCATGTCTGTATTTTTTATGAGTAATTACTCATAAAATACTTCATATAAATAATTTCATGGTAAAGAAAAATAAGGATTTTAAATGGCTCATGTAAAATTAGGCTCATTAGAAACTTAAAAATCAACATTTTAATTTCTTAAATAGTTTTGTGATTTATTTCTTCAAGGTTTCTTTAAGCTGTGGTACTTGAATCAAACTTAGGTCTGGACATATGAGGCATAGGCCAGGTTTCCAATGTTTTAGTCAAGTTTTTCCAGAGAAGCATGAATGGAATTCAGTTTTTAATTTCTAAACACTGGACTGAACTAAAAGCTATGGGGTTGCTTATAACTATAAGTGACTTGAAGGTGCTTCAACATGCTCAGGGTCCTGCTACTTTATGGGAAATTATAATGTCTCACTGGGAAGATTTCCTCACCAAATTGTGGTTTTAAAATGAATTGGAAACATTTTAAAGGGACCCTCCCTATTTTAGAAGCTATCTTTCTTTTAATGTTATAGTTTGTCACCTTCTGACTATTTTATATTTTTTTAAAAAGACCTCAATACTTGAGCATCCCATCAATATGTTGAAACATCAATCACTGACTCCCTTTCAAAATGGGCAGAAAGCTTGACCTAGAAAATGAAGGCAACACAGTGATTTGTATGTCCCCCCACGCCCTCTCCCAACCCTAATTAGACGACCAGCAGAAAGAAGTAGAGCTTTCCAATAGCTGAGGATTCCTGAGGGAATGTTCAAACTTTGCTTAGAAATAACAACAAAGTAAATAGAGCTCTAGGGAGAAACCAATATAGGTAATAATTTAATGAAAAATACAAATCAACACAATTCTCTTATGAACAAGAATTTTTAAAGATAATTTTATAGGCTCTAGAACCTTAACTGAATTTCACAATACCTGGTTAGCCTAGATTCCCTGCATGATGATTGCAATGTAATTCAGGTGATACTATTAAGTCAGTCAATAATAATATAGTCATTGTATTTGCTCATATCACAGCTGATCTACTCCCAAATATCTGGATTATAATAATGAAGCAAAATGTTATAATTATTTAGTATATATTTATTCTTAAGGAAGATTTATTTCAGTGACTATAGAGTTGGATTTAGCTATAAGAAAATCTTCCTTAGGCAATTTATTAGTTATGTAATCCTAGACAAGTCACTTAATCTCTCTGAACCTCAGCTTCCTCATCTGTAGAATGGCACTTACTTCTCAAGATTTTTATGGGTCTGAAATAATATGATGAATGTAAAATATTAAATTTTAAAGAGCTACTGGCATTCATCATCACCATCATTATTGTTATCGTGTTTTAAAAATATATTATAAGTTATGCCCAATGGGTTATAAAACTCTGTGTATCCTTTGATCCAACAGTGTCACTATGGGTCTGTATCTCAAAGAGACCAGAAAAGAGGGAAAAAGGACTCACATGTACAAAAATGTTTGCAGAAGTTCTTGTTATACTGGCAAGGAATTGGAAATTGAGTGAATGTACATCAGTTGGGGAATGACTGAATAAGTTATGATATATGAATATAAGAAATGATGAGCAGACTGATTTTAGAAAATTCTGGAATGATTTACATGAACTGATTCTGAGTAAAGTGATCAGAACCAAGATAACAGTATATATATATATATAGTAACAACAAGATTATGTGATGATTAATTGTGATGTACTTGGCTCTTCTCAATAGTGTGGTGATTCCAGATAATAGATTTGGGGAGACTGAATATGGATCAAAACATAGTATTTTTGCTTTTTAAAATTTGTTTGCTTTTTTTTTTTCTAATGTTTTCCCCCTTTTGGTATTATATTTCTTGCATAATGTGACAAAAATGGAAATATGTTTTAAAAGATTGTAAATGTTTAATCTCTGTCAGATTGCTGTCTTAAGGAATGAAGGGGAAAAATTTGGAATGCAAAAAACTAACAAAAATGTTGAAAATTATCATTACATATTTGAAAAATATATAATTCTACTAAGACAGATAAAGAAACTGAGGCCTAGAAAATTGAAGCAACTTAAAAATCAGATAAGATGTATCACCAGGATTTGAACCTAAATAATTAATCTCTATTTTAATGGGGTGGAGTTTAATATTTAATAATTAGGCTATTTGCATTTTGAATCAAATATAGTCAAATTTATAGATAATGTAACAATGAGAATCAATAATAATAATGATGGTAATGATAAAATTACTCTCTGTACAGTAATTGAATTGCTATGCTCTAAGACCTTCATTGGTTCACATACTTGACTAATCATAACTTAGTCTTGGATCAAAAGGAATATAAAATTGTCATTGCTCAAAATGTCTTTAAAAAATCTAGAGGTACATAATGGATTGGTTAATGCCAGAACTGTGTAGAAAGGGATCAGAAATCATATAAGCCACTGGTGTATGGGAAGATTGCTAGAGAGGGTTAGGTGGAAGAGTTGATAGAGGACTAAATCCTGAGTTAAGAAGAAGTTAGTTCCACTCTAACCTGAAACACTCAGCTATATAACTGAGTAAGTCAATTAACCCTAACTGCCTGACATGTCTGTCAGGTTTGAACTCCATGGAATATGATGCTCCCACTCTGGGTATATCTTGGTGCCTTTCTGTGGATTTAAAGTGGGTACAGTGGTATGGTTAACATGAGTCAGGAAAATTAATGCTCTAATCACCTCCTTATATTTCCCCTCAAAATGAAAACAATATAGTAAAATATGAAAGGAGTGTTGAGATATTCTATTTATTATCTGATTTGCTAAAATAAAAAGAAATATATTATTAGAGCTTGAAAGTTTCTCAAAGGGATTTAAAGACTTTCTCCTTTCTCCAAAGAAGTATATCCATTAATTCAACAAATACTTATCCAGCATCTAGAATATGGAGTCACAAGAGTAATAGTAAATCCTTGAGGGAAAAGATAATCTACTTTTAGAGATGTCATATGCACAAAGACACAACAATAAATGCTGTGTTCAGCTTCTCAATGAAGTCTCAAAATCATTGTTTGGGCAAAGGGTGGGGGAGAGTGGACAGATATAAAGGGGAAAAGGAAACTGAGTTTTGTGGAGAAATTCTGTGGAAAATCAAGACAGAAGAAACTAAAGGTAGCATTTTGATCCCATTAACTACTAATTATGTCCCCATCCCTATCAGATATTTCCAGGGATGGCAAGAGGGAATAGTATCTATAGTCCTGACACCTCAATTTTAGCCCTCAGGTTTATATTTTAAAAACTACAGATTGTGAGTCTTGTCTTTTAAACGTATTTTGTTCTCAGAATTTTGAATTACGTTCAATTCAATAAGTCCTTGTTGAAAGGTCTCCTATGTGTAAGTTTCCTATGATAAGCACTAGGGATACAAAGACAAAAACAAAAAAGACAAAACAAAACAAAACAAACAAACAAAAACACCTATCCTTGTCTTCTGGAAGAATATAACACACAAAAGGAGGAAAACAAATATTTTGGGAAGGGAAGGAAAACTAACAACCAGAGGAATAAAAACATCCTATTTAAAGAGATGGGAAAACAACATATACCATAAGTAATCATAATATTTTGAATTTATGTAGAACTTTAAGATTTTTTAAACATTTTCCCAAATATTATCTATTTTATCTTGATAACAATCTGGAGAGGCAGATACCATCACTATCCTCATTTTGCAAATGAGGAAATTGAAGCAGATAGAAATTGGCCTTATAGAACTAGAAGTGTGAGATATAAATACAGGTCTTCAAAACTCCAAGTTCACATCTTCTCCCTTTGCTTTTTTAAAAATATACTTTTAAAAATTATGGAAAAAAATAATAATTTCCATAACAGTTAACAAAATTTTGATTGCACATATTACTGCTTATTCATAACTTGTTATTCTTTCGTATATACCAGGGGTCCTAAAACTATGGCCCGCGGGCCAGATGCGGCCTTCTGAGGACGTTTATGTGGCCCTCCAGGTTATGGCAAAATCAGTCTGGAAATGACATTCGACCTAAACTCACCTTAACAAGGCACACTTCCGGCACTGGGCTGAGGCAGCAGAGACAGAGTGTGAGGCGATACTGAGGTGAGGCTAGTTCCCAGGCCACGGTGTGTGGTGTGGGGAAGGGAGAGAGATGCAGAAGACAGAGAGCTGAGGGCCTGCAGCCTTGTACAGTAATGGCAGCCACTACAACAGACAGACGCAGGGGATGTACAGTGCATGCTGCGCATGTCACGGCTGCTGCAGGGGGAATTCACTGCAGCAGTGAAGGTTGGAAGCGGGAGCACCAAGAGCAGGAAAGAGAGTGTGGGAAATGGAGGCATCACAGCGCAGAGGCAGCTTGAAGGAGGTTGGGCATTGCAGTATGTATGTTTCTGGGTAGGCAAAGTTATTGCTGGTATATTGTTTTTGTAGTGCTGTATATATATATATATACATATATATATATATATATATATATATATATATATATGTTGGTATTTTACTAATAGCAATTTGGAATCCCTAAGAAATAATGATGTCAAGAAAAAGAAAAATTGACTCGGAGTGTAGTATATTCAAAGAACAGTGGACTTGTGATTACTTTTTCATGCAGTACAAGGAAAGAGCTGTATGTCTGATATGCCAGACACTATATTCTGTGTTCAAATAATATAATTTGGGTTGACACTATGAAACTCAAGTGAGAAAAGATAAAATATTAAAACTGAAAAATACATTGACAACTCAGAAAAACACTTTTGTGAAGCAGAAGCAGCTAAATATTTTATCACTGCAAGAAAGTTTTCAAGTTGCCAAGCTAATAGCATGCACTGGCAGACCATTCGTGGAGGGAGAATTTGTTAAAGAATTGTAATGTTAAATGAATGTTAAAAGAATGTTAAAGAATTCCTTCTTTCTGTTGCCAAAGAGATGTGTCCAGAGAAGGCCGATTTATTTAGTACAATGAGTCTTTTAGGACCTACAATTACACAGAAGATTGAAGATATGGGAGACAATCTGCATCAGCATTTGTAAAACTCCATTAAAAAAAAATTCATATTTTTCCTTGGCACTCAATGAAAGCAATGATGTTTGTGATTCTGCACAACTTCTATTTTTTATTCGTGGGATGAATAATTATTTTGAAGTCATAGAAGAGCTTGCTGCACTGCAAAGCATCAAAGGAACAACTACAGGAGAGGATATCTATGAAAAGGTTTGCCAAACTATGAATGGTTTGGAGCTGGACTGGGCTAAACTAGCCAGTGTGACAACTGATGGTGCTCCTAGCATGGTGAGGTCTAAGAAAGCAGTAATTGCTCGCATTAACCAAGAGATGGACAATCATAACCATTCTTATCCAATAGCCATATACTACCTCATCCACCGACAAACGTGTGTAGTAAATCACTGAAGTGGGACTCTGTTATGAAAATTGTGTTATCTTGTTGTTAACTTCATTAGAGCTAATGCACTAAATCACAGACAACTTCAGGAATTTCTATCTGAGCTAAATGTTGAGTAGGTAGATGTTCTATATCACACAGACGTCCATTGGCTGAGTCAAGGGAGAATTTTGAAACATTTCTATGACTTACTTCCACAGATGACAACTTTTCTGCTTTCAAAAAACAAAGAAGTACTAGAGCTCAATGATGCAGAATGGAAATGGCACCTTGCCTTTCTGACAGATGTAACAGAGCTACTCAATAATTTCAATATGCAACTTCAAGGAAAGGGGAAGCTCATCTGTGATATGCAATCACATGTCAAAGCATTTGACGTAAAATTAGGCCTCCTCATCTAACAAGTGAAGGAGGAAAACTTCTGCTATCTCCCCACAACTCAAAATCTGTTAGCGGAAAAACCGCTGATTGCATTCCCAAACAAAATATGTGTGGATTCACTGGAAAATTGCAAAAGGAGTTCCAATTTAGATTTAAAGAGCTTCATCTCCATGAACAGGACATACAGCTTTTCCGCAACCCATTTTCTATTGACATTGAAAATGTGGGTACAATTTACCAAATGGAACTTGCTGAACTGCAGAATTGTGACTCTCTGAAAGACGCATTCAAGTCAAGCAGCCTTCATAATTTCTATACATTTCTCCCCTCTGAAACATATCCTCATTTCAGGAACCATACACTCAAAATGGCAACCTTCTTTGGCAGCACTTATGTCTGTGAACAAACTTTTTCTAGAATGAAACATTTGAAATCTCAAACCAGATCAAGACTGATGGATGCACCCTTGCATCACTTGTTACGACTAGCAGTGACAAATATGGAACAGACATTGATCATTTCATTAGCCAAAAGCAGGCCCATAGTTCCCATTGAAATACTGGTAAGTTTGTTGATTTAACTTTAGTTCATTTTAAATATTGTATTTGTCCCCATTTTATTTCTTCACTTCAAAATAAGATATATGCAGCGTGCATAGGAATTTGTTCATAGTTTTTGTTTTTACTATAGTCCGGCCCTCCAACAGTCTGAGGGACAGATACTTGATCAGCCATTCCCCAAATGATGGATATTATTCTTTTTAAATTTTTGTTTAAAAAACAAAACAAAACAACAACAACAAAAAACAGTGGTTCTAAAATACACAGGAATACTATCAGAAATTTATGTGAGATTAAAAATAGTCATTAACAGAAGTTTTGGTAATTTTTAAAATACTCCTTTAAGGAGTGACTCCTATGACTCCTACAGGAATATCTTCTGGATATAGGATAAACAGCATGGTCATGTAATTTACCATGTTGTGGGGAAGATCAACCAATGACTAATTTGAAACTACAGAAGATGAGTTGAGGTCCACAATTAGAGTTTGTCAGACTGTAAGTAGGGATCATCAAGTAGGGATCATCAAGGAAGATATCAAGGAGAAGATAAAAGATGAATTGGATCTTGAAATATAGGTAGGATTTAGCTAAGTAGAGGATAATTAATAAGTCATTACAGTCAGAGAGAATAGTATCAACAAAAGTGAAAAATGCTTATCATATTTAGGGAACGGTAAACTATGTAATCTATTTGTAGAAGAAGGTTCATCTTGGGAAGCAGTAGGTTTAAAAAGTTAGATTTAGATTATTGGGAGCCTTGAATGTCAAAAAAAGTAATGAGGTCATCCCTACATTAACTTGAAGTGATTTACTTTTACTCTTTCTTGGGTTATCATTTGTCTTCTTGTCATCCCACCATGGCAATCATTCTACAGAGGACAGAGAATTAGATCACTCTGATAGGATGTCATACTAAATATCAATTTATACAAAAATCAAGTAATAAGAATGTGCTGCTAATAATTAGAAATTCACATTCACCATACAGACATTATAAAAAGGAATCTCTTATTTCAACAACCCTTAACAAATTATACAAAAAATTATACAAAATGTACCTTCACCATGATTAAAACAACAGGGTATACTTTTTATAAATTACAACTTAATCTGATCTTCAGCTCTCAAAAAAAGTCTAATCCAGATGCTATAGTTACCCACAAATTAGAAAAGATATGGCAATATAAAACTGAAAAGAGTTAGAGACAAGAGGAGAGTAAGGGGAGACATAGAGAGATACACCGAGACAGCCTAAGAGAGACAGAGAGGAACAGACAAACACAGAGACACAGAGACAGAGACAGAGAGACACAGAAGGAGGGGAGGATGGAGGAAGGGAAGATAGAAGAAACAAGCACAAACCATCATATGAAATTCATTTGTCTAGACCATGACCTTGACATTATGTTCTCTCATGATATCTTGATCTCCTGGGTTTATCATATTATACAGAGATTTGTGCTGCTATAAAAAGCCCATAATGGTTCTTTATGTTTTTTATAGTAAAGACTAGATTACAATTCCTTAGAGTGCATATCTGACTATACTTGGACCCTACTGTTTTGCCCTAAAAGAAGGGATTAATCTGTAGGATATGATGATTTGTGTGTCTGAAGTAGCTGCCTTCAGACAGTCCAGGAAAAAAAAAAAATAAAAGGAAGAAGAAGAATTCACTCTTGGGATTCTTGTAATAGTTCTAATTAATCCCAACATGTTTTAGCAGGCAATTTATGAGACAGTAATAGAGCCTAGCAACCTTGCTATTATGCTGATTGGGGTAGGGGAGCAAGTGAAATTTCACATTGCAGCTGCATTTTACTTTTTTAAAGGAGGATACCTTCAAATGTTTGCTTTTAAATTAATATATGTCTATTTACTTTGAAAAGATACCATATCTATAGGACATCTGAACAACTGATTAAAAAGTGAAATTCTTTCCAGTAATATAATCAAAGCCTAAGGGAGGTTGAGCTTTTGATTAGTTAAAATATGATATTTTTTCAGTAAGAGACTTACTTCAATAAATTACTTACTTTCTGAATTTCTAGTGACATGAATAGAAAGTTTGATTCTGCTTTAGATTCTTGTGTTAATATCTCACTCAGAACAATTAGGAAGAGTTTTGGAGGGTTATCCCTTAATAGAAAGGAAAGTTATATATCATTCTAGAGACTCTCCCAACTATATTAGAATTCTTGCACTTTGCACTATCCAAACCCAATGATCAAAACTATAGGAAATGACGTACAAACTCATGCCATTTCAACACATTATTTTCCTGATTTCTTTTATCTACTTGTTAGTCATTCATGTATATTAAAATTTTTGGGAAATAGGGGAAATTCTGATGACTTTTATAGAGGAAATCATTCTCAAAGCCACATGAGGCTTTAGAGGTAAAAGGAGATTCTTATAAAGTCAAATGATGAATTCTGTGAGGTGGTTGTATTATTTGAAGTCACAATGCATATTTCCTTTATTCTGAAATTACCACATTTTACATAATTTTAACTTTAGATAGTGTGAATTTGAATTCCAACAACCAAGATTCATTATTTACACTGTTCAGGACCTACCTCTATAAAGAAATGACTCAAAAAAATAGGATGGAGACATATGAATTTTAGGGCCAAAGACTTTTTTATTCTCTTGACATACATAATTCATAATTTTTTATTGAATTTTTAGAGCCTGAAAGAACCTTAAAAGATATCTGATATAGTTCCTCTTAATTTATAAATGTGGAAAATAAGGCTGTAAGATATAAAGGCTTACCCAAGATCTCATAGCTAGAAAGAGGTGTAGTAAGAAGGTAAGCCTAGATATTCTTTCTCCAAGTTCAGTGTTCTTTTTCTTTTATTCCTGATTATCCTTATCTTGTAATATTAAGGTAAATATTAAATTCAGTTCTCCTCCATAGTGGGGAAAAATGTTATGTGGCAATTTGAAGACCTGCATTTGGCTTGCATTTTCTAGATTTAAATAAAACACAATTACATAAGCAACTATAGACATCAAATTCATGTATAAAGGGAAACAAAAATCTAATGAAAAGGAAGAGTGCTATTTTCCTTAGAGGGCAGGTGCCATATTAATAAATTTTATTGTATGCAATTTAAATTTTTAGAAGAGAGAATGAAAATCCCCTAACAAAACACTAACTCCCAATTTAAATAAGATTAGATATTTAATTATCCTGATGTACATGCCCTGGGTCAAGATGAATTGGATTTTCAGAACTGAAAGCAATTATTTTAAGTGTTTCTTTCCCCTTTGAAAAGATTAAACTCACCTTACTGTCTGCCCCTTCCACCTTCCCCCTTTTTCTTGCTATATTTTAATATACTAGCATCTTTCCCCTCATTCCTTTTTAGCACTATATATCATTCAGTTTATCATTAGGCCTAGGATTAGGTTCTATTAAATTTCTCCCTTTTTAACACATTTCATTGTTATTGTGGAAGGGAAATAGAAACCACAGCCATTCAATATTTTAATGGATTGATAATATGAAAACCCTCCCCCAAAAATCTTGATGTCTTAATAGAATAATTAGTATTGAATTAATACTTAATAGAATTAATTAGTATTGAAGAATAAATAAAATATAATTATGAAAAGACATGATAAAATAGATGATCTCATTTACTGTAGTAATAATGATTTGTTGTTCTTGGATGAGAGATATCTGCAGTTTTGTCTGAATGGACTTCTTTAACAATTGTAAAAGTATTTTGTCATCTCCCTTTGTCTATTGTCCTTGAAGATGGAATGTTTTCTTATCCTAATAATAAATCCTGCCAGTTCCATCCTAAATACTACACTTTTCTTACTTAAATAATCCACCTCCAAATCAACCCCTCTCTCTCTAGTAAAATGCTTTACTCACCTACTCTTAGTTGTTAGAAAATGCTTCTTATTGTCTATGTTCTCTGAGGGATTGCAAAGGTATTAAAAACAAAACAAAATAATATAAACTCTAGGAAAGTGAAGCTGTTTTCAGTGATCAGTATTCTTTAGCATGGGCATTTAGATAGGACAATGGATAGAGTGCTGGGATAAAAGTTAGGAAACTCATCTTTATTCAGTCTGGCTCCCAATGAAACTGTTTTGACTAATTTTACCAATCTTTGCCTTCAGGATAGAGAATTGATCTAATTCAGTGAAAAGACAGTCTCACATCAGTGGACTCTGGAACTTTATTGTTGTTGTTCATTGTTCTGTCAAGTCCACACCAAAGCCCTTCTAGCATCTCCTATGTCTTTTTTGTTTGTTTGCATTTTTTGTTTTGTTTTTGAGACAACTAGAGTTAAATGACTTGCCAAGGATCACACAGCTAATAGGCGTCAGTTGTCTGAAGTTCAGTTTGAACTGCTGACTTATTCACTTAGGCTAACTAGCTGCCTAGAACACAATCCCTTAAAAGCTGTCAAAAATTCATGTTCCTTGTTTCCATGATACTATCTATCCACTTCATTCTCTGCCATCCCCTTTTTCTTTTGCTTTCAACTTTCCTAAAATCAGGATCATCTCCAAAGAGTCTTATCTTTTCATTCTGTGATCAAAGAATTTAGGCTTCAGCTTTAACAGTGAATAGGTTGAATTACTTCCTTATTGTCCTCAGAACTCTGGTGTTCAGCTTTCCTTACAGTTCAAATCTCAAAGGTATAAATAGCTACAAGAAAATCAATAGCTTTGCCTATGCCAATTATCAGCAAAGGGGCATCTCTGCTTTCTAGTAAGCCATACAGATTTACCAAAGCTTTCCTTTTAAGAATCTTTTACTTTCATGTCTTCAGTCACCATCTGCTATGATCTTTGAGCCCAAGAATGTAAAATCTGACACTGTTTCCATTTCTTCTCCCTGTATTTGCCAGGAAATGATAGGATTAGTTTCCAACATTTTAGTTTTTTTTTTTTTTTTTTTTTGATATTGAGTTTCAAGCCAGCTCTTATACTCTCCTCTTTCAACCTCATCAAAAGGCTTCTTAATTCCTCTTCACTTTCCGAGTGATATCATCTGCATATATGAGATTGTTTTTCTCTTAGCAACGTTAATTCCAGTTTTTATTCATCCAGTCTGGCATTTTGCATGTTGTACTGTGCACATAAATTAAATAAATAAGGTGATAATATATAACCTTGTCATACTCCTTTTCCAGTCTTAAATCAATCAGTTTTTCCATGTTTGGCTATAACTATTGCTTCTTGGCCTGCATATAGGTTCCTCAGGAGACAAGTGAGATGATGTGGTACTTCTATCTTTTTGAGGACTTGCTACTTGTGTGTGTGTGTGTGTGTGTGTGTGCTGTGTGTGTGTGTGTGTGTGTGTGTGTGTGTGTGCTGTGTGTGTGTGTGTGTGTGCTGTGTGTGACCCACACAGTAACAGGCTTTGCTGTCATCAATGAAGCAGAACTAGATTTTTTAAAAACTGGAACTGCCTTGCTTTCTCCATAATCCAGTGAATATCATTGCTCTCTAGTTCCTCTGACTGAAAGACAGTCTGCTCTTTTCTAGTATTCTCAGATCACATATTGCTAAAGAATAGCTTGCAGAATCTTAAGTATAACCTTGCTGGCATGTGAAATGAGCACAATTATTTGATTATTTGAACATTGTCTTTCTTTAAAATTGGGGTGTAAACTGATCTTTTCCAATCCAGTGGCTACTGTTGTATTTTCCAAATTTACTGACATGTTGAGTATAACAAATTAACACCGTCATCGTTTTGGGTTTTAAATAGCTTAGCTGAAATTCTATTACCTTGACTAGCCTTATTGTTAGCAATGGTTTCTGAAGTTCATTTGACTTTACTTTCTAGGATATCTAACTCTAGATCAATAACATAACACAGTGGTTATCAACAATATTACAATCTTTCTTGTATAATTCTTTTGTGTATTTTTTGCCACTTCTTAATCTCTATTGCTTCTGTTATCCTTAGCATTTTTTAAATCATGCTCATTTTTGTATGATATAGGGTTGCTATTGAGTTGCATTTTAATCACCAAATCTAATAATCTTTTTCTCAATCCTCTATGATAATAACATTTCAATACCTTGAACAACATTGATCATTCTTCCACCCACTTTTTTTTTTTTTTTTTTTGATTCGCTCTTCTCCCATGGTTCTCTACTTACTTATTTGACTGTTCCTTTTTGGGTTCCTTTGCTGAACTTTCAATGAGTCATTCTCAATAACCAAATCATTTGGTTATTCTCTTACCAATCCCACTTACACTTCCCAGTCTCTTTTGCTAGATTTATCCTGGATGCTATTAGTAATGTTTATTGTTCCACAGAGTTTTCTCTTGGTCTCACTTTGATTCTCCCTCTACATGTTTTTACTTGGTGATTCAATTATCTTCTCTAAAGAGATGATTCTCAAATCTTTTTTTTGGAACTCCTGACCTTCATTTTTTTTTTTTTTTGATTTTTCAACTGTTTGTTAAATATCTTGAACTGGATGACCCATAGATATTTAAAATTTCACCTTTCAAAAATTGACTCGTTATCTTTTCTCTAAAATATTTCTTTCTTCCTAACTTTCCATTCTCTCAAGGGTACCACCATATTTCCAATGATACCATCCAACAACCTAAGTGCCATCCTTGACTCTTCACTCTCTCTCACCTCTCAATATAATCTACTGTAGATTCCTGACGGGAATGAAACTGTGTTCCCTTTAATCTGTAAAATAATCACTCTGAAATTGTGTCCTCTTTGATTGCTGGCCTCCCAGATTCCAGAAAGTCTAAAAGAAGACATATTTCCAAAACTGGGCTTTTCTAAGGAAAATCACCCCCACATTGGTAATCCTCATTCAGGAAGCCTGCAAAGTGATTTTCATTCAATTGGAGATTTGGGCCTGATATTGAGTGGCTGAAACTCCAACATGCATATCTAGGCGTAGGGGCATTTGCTTTCTTTTCAACTGAGAGCTTTAGCCTCAGACTCCTTTAAAGGACAATTCACAGTTTTACAAAATGTCTGAAGCAGAATTATGCCTTGTCAAGGAACATCTTGGCACAGCTGCTTGCCAGGCCTCCTGTCCACTGTGAAGATATTTTCTTCTCAGTGATAACTCCTTTTTTATTTCTCTGCCAGGATTTCTCTGCTAGGACCTCTATTACCCTACCAGGACTTTGCCACTAAGAATGTTTGTCTTCCTAGCAAAGCTGACTTCTCAGTGCCAATAAAACTTCTTTTTTTACCACCAATATTTCGGGTTTGTGAATTCTTTCACATTGAACTTGTGCCAAATGAAAGGGGATTCTCACACCTCAACTCTCTGCACTCCCATTAACTACATCACTATCAATTCTTGTTCACTTTTTTTCTTTCACCTACATTTGCCTGGAAATCTCCTTGTGTCAATAGAAAGTCCTCCCACATCTTCAGGTGGCAGCTGACCCCCCCAGGGTTTTAGTGCCTTGTCTCCTAGGACAAGTGGAACTTACAGAAAATGAATTCCCTAGGCCTCTCATCCAATGCAGGATCCACAACTCTTTTCATCTATAAGAGCATTCTTCAGGTAAACCCCCTCACACTTCCAAAGTAAGGCTTCCTTTCTTTCCTCAAATTTTCAACCTATCTTCTCCAGCCACATACTTTGTAAGTTCTTCATTTTCCAGACCACAGAGATTGCCTTGATTTGATCCCAGAGCATCTTTCACTCTTCTTTATACCCCTTTTTTTTCTCTCCCATCTTCTTTATGCACTCTTCCCTGTTGTATTCTCACAAAACAAACATTCACCTATAGGTAGGATGTCACTAGATTTGATTCATAATGCCCCCTGTCTGCTTCTTCATTGTTATTTTCTACCAAACTTCCACAATCATCCATATTTCTTTGTGTACTTTTAGAAAGAAATTTCTTAATCTTGTTTTTATCATCATTCTTTTGTTGTTTTTATCTGCTTTATTCACTTTTCCTGCATTTTTTTTGGTTGGAGTGTTTAGGAAGTAAATAATCTTTTCTTTTGTTTTTCTTTCTAAAAATGTTTAAAGTCTTGTTATTGGATGTCTATCTTCTATCCTGTCTAAGATTCAGATTTTCAGAATAAGTGATTCTGGGTTTCATCTTGTGCTCCAATGCATTTCAGAATCCATTATTCTATTCTCTCTTCCTTTTTTTTTTTTTTTTTTTTAATTATAACTTTTTATTGACAGAACCCATGCCTGGGTAATTTTTTTACAACATTATCCCTTGCACTCACTTCTGTTCCGACTTTTCCCCTCCCTCACTTCACTCCCTCCCCCAGATAGCAAGCAGTCCTATACATGTTAAATATGTCACAGTATATCCTAGATACAATATATGTGTTCAGAACCAAACAGTTCTCTTGTTGCATAGGAAGAATTGGATTCGGAAAGTAAAAATAACCTGGGAAGAAAAACAAAAATGCAAGAAGTTTACATTCATTTCCCAGTGTTCTTTCTTTGGGTGTAGCTACTTCTGTCCATCCTTGAGCAATTGAAACTGAGTTAGATCTCTTTGTGGAAGAAATACACTTCTATCAGAATACATCCTCATACAGTATCATTGTTGAAGTATGTAATGATTTTCTGGTTTCTCTCTTCATTTTTTAACAATTGCAAAATAAGTCTTTTGGTGTTGTTGTTCAGTCATTTCAATCAGGTCCCACTTTTTGTGACCCCTTTGGTGTATTCTTGACAAAGATACTAAAATGGTTTGCCATTTCCTTCTCCAGCCTCTTTTGAAGGAAATGGGGATAAACAAGATTAAGTAACTAGTCCAGTATCATACATCTACTAAGTGACTAAGATCTAGTTTGAATTCAGCTCTTCCTGATTCAGGCCCAAAGCTCTCTGTACTTCATCATTTAGCTGCCCCATATAATAGTCTTATTTTATTCAAATGTACTTTCCTTTGTATTTAAAAGTCTTTCTCCTGGGGCAGCTAGGTTACAGCAGTAGATAAAGCACCAGCTTTGAAGTCAGGAGGACCTGAGTTCAAATATGGTCTCAGACAGTTCCTAGCTGTGTGACCTTGGGCAAGTCACTTAATCTCAGTTGCCTCAGAGGGAAGGAAAAAAAAAAAGAAAAGTCTTTTCCTGATAGCTTGTAGAACTTCTTAATTCTGAAATGAATTATTAAATGTAACTAGTCTTGGGTCTTGGAGTTTTTTGGTTTTGTTTTGTTTTTTAGTAATCTGTAAATTCTGTTAATTCCAAATTTATTTTTTCCATTCAGAAGTTCTCATCAGTTCTTTTTATTATTTTCTTTGCTGTGTTCTTTTTTTTTTTTTTTTTTTTAATTTAATAGCCTTTTATTTACAGGATATATACATGGGTAACTTTACAGCATTAACAATTGCCAAACCTCTTGTTCCAATTTTTTCACCTCTTACCCCCCCCAACCCCTCCCCCTGGATGGCAGGATGACCAGTAGATGTTAAATATATTAAAATATAACTTAGATACACAATAAGTATACATGACCAAAACATTATTTTGCTGTACAAAAAGAATCAGACTCTGAATTATTGTACAATTAGCTTGTGAAGGAAATCAAAAATGCAGGTGTGCATAAATATAGGGATTGGGAATTCAATGTAATGGTTTTTAGTCATCTCCCAGAGTTCTTTTTCTGGGCATAGCTAGTTCAGTTCATTACTGCTCCATTAGAAATGATTTGGTTGATCTCGTTGCTGAGGATGGCCTGATCCATCAGAACTGGTCATCATCTAGTATTGTTGTTGAAGTATATAATGATCTCCTGGTCCTGCTCATTTCACTCAGCATCAGTTCGTGTAAGTCTCTCCAGGCCTTTCTGAAATCATCCTGTTGGTCATTTCTTACAGAACAGTAATATTCCATAATATTCATATACCACAATTTATTCAGCCATTCTCCAACTGATGGACATCCATTCAGTTTCCAGTTTCTAGCCACTACAAAAAGGGCTGCCACAAACATTCGTGCACATACAGGTCCCTTTCCCTTCTTTATAATCTCTTTGGGATATAATCCCAGTAGTAACACTGCTGGATCAAAGGGTATGCACAGTTTGATAACTTTTTGAGCATAGTTCCAAACTACTCTCCAAAATGGTTGGATTCGTTCACAACTCCACCAACAATGCATCAATGTCCCAGTTTTCCCGCATCCCCTCCAACAATCATCATTATTTTTTCCTGTCATCTTAGCCAATCTGACAGGTGTGTAGTGGTATCTTAGAGTTGTCTTAATTTGCATTTCTCTGATTAATAATGACTTGGAGCATCTTTTCATATGACTAGAAATAGTTTCAATTTCTTCATCTGAGAATTGTCTGTTCATATCCTTTGACCATTTTTCAATTGGAGAATGGCTTGATTTTTTATAAATTAGAGTTAATTCTCTATATATTTTGGAAATGAGGCCTTTATCAGAACCTTTGACTGTAAAAATATTTTCCCAGTTTATTGCTTCCCTTCTAATCTTGTCTGCATTAGTTTTGTTTGTACAAAAACTTTTCAGTTTGGTATAATCGAAATTTTCTATTTTGTGATCAGTAATGATGTCTAGTTCTGCTTTGGTCATAAAGACCTTCCCCTTCCACAGGTCTGAGAGGTAAACTATCCTATGTTTCTCTAATTTATTAATAATTTCATTCTTTATGCCTAGGTCATGAACCCATTTTGACCTTATCTTGGTGTACGGCGTTAAGTATGGATCAATGCCTAGTTTCTGCCATATTCTTTGCTGTGTTCTTAAGAGTTTTTGTCCTATGCTTGCCATCTGGCGGGGTGGGAGGGGGGTGGATGGAGGGAGGGAGGGGAAAAAATGGGAACAGAAGTGAGTGGAAGGGATAATCTAAAAAATTACCCTGGCATGGGTTCTGTCGATAAAAAAGTTATTTAAAAAAAAATAGTTTTTGTCCTATTTCATTCTTCTGGGACACCTATAATTCTTGGGTTGTTTCTATTCATGCTATCTTCAACATCCATATGTAATATTTTGTATATATAGTGAACATATTTTCTTTTAATATTTTTGATTTTCTTTGCTTCTCTTTTTCAAGGTTGGCTTTCATGTCTGTATATTTACATTCTTACTGTATTGTTAACTTTTTTGTTTCTTTGATGAGGCCTGCCATTTCAGATTAAAGTTTTTTTTTTCTATTTTGTTCATTCTTTTCCAGTACAGGACAAAAAAAATGCTCTCATACTTCTTGTTTCTCTTTTGAAACATTCAGGAATCTTGTGTTTGGGATGAACTGAGTGAAGACCTTCTCTTGAGAATATGGCCTTAAATTATTCCCTAATTATGACTTGAGATTTTTGCAATAACAAGTTGAGCTATAGCTAAAAAGCTGCAGGTTATTCTGATTGTCTTGAATAAACATTTTCCTCCACCACCAACTCTTTTTTTTTTTTTTTTTGTCATTCAAATACTTTTTTTTTAAAATTATAACTTTTTATTGACAGAACATATGCATGGATAATTTTTTAACATTGACCCTTGCAAACAATTCTGTTTCAACTTTTCCCTTCCTTCCTTCCACCACCTCCCCTAGATGATAGGCAGTCTCATCATGTTAAACATGTTAAAGTATATCTTAAATACAATATATGTATACATATTTATACAGTTTTCTTTGTTGCACAAGAAAAAATCAGATTTATAAAGGTAAAAATAACCTGGGAAGAAAAAAAAAAAATACAAGCAGTCCACACTCATTTCCCAGTTTTCTTTCGCTGGGTGTAGGCTAGATAGTCACTTCCACCAGAATTGATCCTCATGTAGTATTGTTGTTGAAGTGTATAATGATCTCCTGGTTCTGCTCATTTCACTTAGCATCAGTTCATGTAAGTCTCTCCAGGCCTCTCTGGAATCATCCTGTTGGTCATTTCTTAAAGAACAATAATATTCTATAACATTCATATACCACAATCTATTCAGCCATTCTCCAATTGATGGGCATCCATTCAATTTCCAGTTTCTAGCCACTACAAAAAAGGCTGCCACAAACATTTTTGCACGTATGGGTCCCTTTCCCTTCTTTAAGATCTCTTGGGATATAAGCCCAGTAATAACACTGCTGGATCAAAGGGTATGCACAGTTAAATAACTTTTAGAGCATAGTTCCAAATTGCTCTTCATTCACAACTTCACCAACATCAGTGTCCCAGTTTTCCAACATCCTCTACAACATTCCTCATTATCTTTTTCTGTCATCTTAGTCAATCTGACAGGTATGTAGCACCACCAACTCCTAATTATCATTTAAGTATTCCTTCTAAAGGCAACTTATTCTTTTGTTTCTGGGATAGATTTCCCTATTTAAAATATAAGCCTGGACTCCCCTAAACAATGGCAAAAAAGGTGAAAGGGGGGGGAGGATTTGTTCTATTTAAAATTGTATTTTACAATTTATGCTTTGTGCTTACTGATAAACACTTTGTCAAAAGAGAGATGTCCATTCTCACAAGATTGTAATAAACCCCTTTTTGCTTTTTCTTACTCTGAGAGTCTCTGATTGTTTTAATGATCATTACTGACATAATTTGGGGACTGTTCCAGGATTTTTCCTGTTTGTGAGGGGTCTTTCCTGTGCTGAATTCTTGAGCAGGCACCCTCTGAGAGTATTCTGATGGTCCTTGAAGTTGGCTCATAAACTCCCGCTGATTGGGTTAACTCCCAAAGAAAGACACTCAAAGAAAGTAAAAATGAAAGAAATATAGCAAAAATAAAGTCTTAATTCGGCCCATGAGAAGAGTTTGAAATCAGTCAGGTAAATTGTGCATAGCCCAGATGAGCAAGAACTAGTGAGGGGAGGAGAGACTCTATCAGTAACAGGAATTTCCTCTGCCAAGCAAGTGGTGAGCCACCTGGGTGACTGGGATTGGAATTAGGAGAATTCAGGCAGTTGAAGTCTCTAAAAGGCTCTCATTTCCCTTTGATATTGGAAAAATTCTTGGCTGTTTGAATCAGTAAGGATTTTCATAATTTCCCTTGGTGAAATAGAATGAATCCTCCATTAAAAGAAGACAAGAAACTATGAACCTTTGAAAAGAAAGGTAGCTGGTTTTAAATTTATCTGTCCCTGGAAGAGAGCTCTTTAGGAAGAATTGGGATGTAGTATCAAAATGTATAGGAAAATATTGTTGTTTTATTTAGGCAGGTGCCCAAACACAGAGAAACTATCCATTCCCCAAGGGTTGGGTGTAAATTCAAAGGAGCCTTCAATACTAGGCCTTAGGAATTCAGAACACTCCACCTCTCTTCCACTCCAAGGTGGGGCCAAGAACAGGAGCTTGATAGATTTAGAAAAGCAGTTTGTATTTGTTTGCTTGAGCCTGTGTTTGTCTTCTGTGCTTCTCCCAGTCAGCAAAATTACAAAGGAAAAGATCTGGCTATTTGTTATTTAAAAAGTGCTTGTTTGTACATAATTGGACTTATGCAAATAGATTTTACTTAGAGGAAGGACTAGTTCTGAAATAGGGAAAGTTTTAAACTGCACAGCAAAAAGAAAAACAAACAAAAAAAAAAAAATAATGTGACATTTTTGTGGACCTAGAACTGACCAATTTAGGTTTGAAGAAATTGTTAAAGTTACAGAACTTTAAAGCGTTTTTAGCAGATTCTGGATTTTTTAAGGCTAAATTTTCAGTTGTTTGGCACTATCTATCAGCTAAGTGTAGCTGATCTATTTTTTTTAAGTAGGCCTAATTACATGATGAAAAGCCTTCTAAGGGTTCAGAACCTGAAGCTTACAGGGAAAAAAATATATAGAAGGAAAAAAACAAAAAAACAAACAAAAAAAACTTTTTCTGGGATTTTCTAAGCTTCTCAGGTTTGTGGATTCTATCTTGGCTTGGGTGGTGTCCCTGGCTGGTCTGAATTCTTCTGGAATTTGCTCTGTTACCCCAACATCTCCCCTCACTCCTTTTCCCCCTCATTTTTGGCATGAAAGGTGGTATAATTACTGGGCCACAGACCAGTAACCAGATATCTGGGTCCCAGTTTCTCAGACCCTCTTCCTCAAGGTCCTAAAATCCACCAATTTGTTAACGCCCTGTGGACAAACTTGAAAGAGCAGTTTTCTGCCACCTTAAATTGTGGGACTATATGTGTTTAATTTGGAATTTTGGTTTTGAAATTTATGAGATTATCACTATTAACTAATGATTATTCTGATATAAGATTTTAGAAATATATATGTGCATTAATATTGTAGTATTATTACTAGATATTTAAGTCTTTATTTGATTTAAGTTTAAAAAAAAAAGTTTATTTGGTTCTCTAGTAACTTGCCTAAAGAGGTCACATTGATGAGGTATGGATCATGGTAGGAATATGGGTTGGTCTCCTAGTTCTCCAAAACATCAAGTTAGGGCCGGTTCTTAGTAAGAAACGCTACACAAAAGGCTATGATAAGAAAAAGCACTTTAACCAAGATGTTCACTTGGTGGGCAATGTCAAAGATTTGCAAAGAGACATTTTCTCAGGGCTTACTTTTATACAGAAACAAAACAATTTGGGTTTTGCATGCGAAAGGAACATACTTGAAATAGGGTGTGGGGAAAGAGTCTTTCCCAGGGAATGTAGTTTTTGCATCCAAATGGTACATAATGTATGGAAGAGAGTCTTTCCTAGGGAATGTAGGTTTTGTGTCCAAAAGGTGAATAATGTGTGGGAAGAGAGTCTTTTCCAGGGAATGTAGATGCTCTTCTGGGCAAGGCTGTATTATCCTCAGTAACATATTTGTATCTCCTAATTAAATGAAATATATTTAAGGTATTGTTATTTTTTTTTAAATTTTATATTGGGTAATTTATAAAAAAAAAAAAATGTTTGAGCTGTGCTTTAACATTTTGACAACCCAGTTGGATACGTGGTATAATTTTTGTGAAATTTGGTCCAAAACTATATAGAATACAAATGCTAAGGTTTGTCTTGTTTTCTCCCTATGACAAAGAACTAAAAACAACAAAATTTGGCATATAGGGATATGTGTAATTGCAAAATAAATTTTATCTAAAAAGTGTGTAATGCGTTTAAAGATAAATAAGAAGGTATTGAGGAGGTGTCCCTCTGGAGAGAGGGAGTCTTGCTCCAAAATATTCAGGCTAGATTTTAATGAAATGACACTACTAGGGAAACTGAGATACAGGGATGAAAGCTTTCCCTTGAGCTCTGCTGCTTTAAGAAGGGTTCATGGAATAATATTGGAAAAAAATGTACCTAAGTATGGATTGGTAAAGAAAATTGATTCTAATAATGGAACATATTTTACTTCTCAGGTTTTATAAAAAATAATGGGGAGGGACTGCAAATAGAGTGGCAATTGCATACACCTGGGTATCTGACTTTATCAGGGAAAATGGAAAAAAATAAATCAGATTCTTAAAAAAGGGATTACTAAATTGATGTTAGAGATTAAATTTTCTTGGACCAAATGTTTGCCTATGCTTTGTTGAAAAAATTAGGACTGTTCCCAGAAGTAATTTGGTACTTTCCATGAAATGCTATTTGGTTTATTTTAACTTGGGAGGAAAAAATGAGGGAAAAATCCTCTTTTCAAACAACGGATACATTTTTAAGTAATTATATATTGGCAGTGTCATTATCCCTTTTTAACTCTTAGGAAATAAGGTTTGCTGATCTAGAAAACAACTTTGGAGCTTGCAGTTCCAAGAGTCCTGGAAGAAACAATAAGAACTACCTTACCAGATGCTTCTGATGATTGAGACTGCATTTTGGGACTCTCTTGAGAGCACCAGGCTTAAAGAACATGTGGAGAAACCTCAAGAATGGACTGTTAAGGACAATTTATAACCTCTAAAATTGACTTTGCAATTAGGAATGTTTTGCTAGGAAGGGAGATTAATTATGCTTAGAAGAATTTTAACAATATTGATATTGTACCTGTTATTTATATTTCGAGGAAAGTTTATAGGATCTAAATCCTTCTAGATTGGAGAAACTTTAATTAACATATCTCAGTATGAAGAAGTTATTAATTTTAATTCTGATTGGGTTCTTTAATGTGAAATTAGGATATTCTATATTGTATGTTTTAATTGGTTGTATTAAGTCATTTTAAAGTTGCTCCCATTGTTTAGGGAGATTTTGAGAACAATGATCTATGTCTTTGTCCCTTTGAACATGGTTAATAGCTGAACATGTTTTGATACAGATTAGGTATTGATCATCTTAAAGTAAAAGATAACCTGTGAACTTTCTAGGATGAATTTTTTACTATTATCAATGTAGATAGGTATAGTTAATACTTATTTAAAATATGTGATCCTTGAGAACTAAATTTATCTGAAGCTTTGATTAATGAGATTTGCTATTTGAGATAAAATCTTTTGGAACTATTGCTGATATTATTTAGAGTTTTAAACTCAAGTGAGTTTATCTAATGGAATATAAAGCCAATATTCTTCCATATGAAAGGAACATGCCACAAGCTACTCAGAGTAATGTGATCCTGAATTGTTGCAGATGGTGGTTAATATTTAGGAAAGAGTTGCAAGGACAGCCTTAGCCTCTGCTTAAGCTGAGATCTTTCTGACTTAGTTTCCCAATTGTATTCTTTTGAATAAGAACCCACCTGATTATTCCTGTGTCTCACTATAAAGTGGAATTCTTAAACTGAGTTAAGGATGCTTTATCCTGTTATATATGTGCTCTCAGGCTTAGACCTGAAGGAACACTTTTTTGATTATAATCATGTCCCTGCTTTTTCCTCTTATAGCAAATTTCTATAACCAGGGCAAGTGTTCAATAGATGTAAGATGTTACACTTTCCTATCTGAAAAACAGGTGGGTCATTATATCCTAAATGAGTATTTGGCAAAATCATCTATCTGTTGCTAGATGCATATATCTATCTGTTTCTTTTAGTGTTTTTGTTGTTGCTGATAGATATTTTTACATGAAAGGTTAACTACTCCAATATCCCCCAATACAAATGGTTGGAGGAGAGATGGCCCTAGACTAAAAAATCTTAATCAACTACAGGGAAGAGACGTTCAGTCCAAAAGCATACTGGAGTTAGGCGAGGTACCGCATAGTATAGGAGAAAGGAAAAGACACCACAAGACAGAATGCTGTGAAGACTAACTCAAAGGAAGATAGCAGCCATGGGATGAGTCACAAGTAGGTTTTATAGGGAAATTTAACCTCAGGGACATGACTGAGATTTCCACAGAAGGAAGATTGAACAACCTGAAGAAGGAAGTTCAATTAGACAAGAATGGACCCCAGTAAAGAAAAAGGACAACCAGATGCAGAGAGATTGGAGACTGAGAACAATATGGTTGAGAAAATGAAATCAAGAATAGTGTGAGAGGTCTTCAAAGGGTAATAAATAAAGAGGAGGGATTGTGTGGGATGAACTTAGTGAAGACCCTCTAATGGGAATATGGTCTTAAAGTCTTCCCTAATTATGACTTGAGGCTTTTGCAATAACAAATTGAGTATAGCTAAAAGGCTGCAGGTGTTCTGATTGTCTTGAATAAACATTTCCCTCCAGTTTCCTATCAACTCTTATTTAGCTTTTGGAATAGATATCCCTATTTAAAGTATAAACCTGCACACCCCCAAACAATGGAAGAAAAGGTCAAGAGCTTCTGTTCCATTTAATCTCATGTTTTTTTAGTTTATGCTTTGCATTTCTTTTATTGACAAACACATCATCAGATGGGAAATGCCGTTTCTCACAAGATCATAAGGAAACCCTTTTTACTTTTTCTTATTCTGAGATCCTCTGATTGTTTTTGTCACTACTGTTCCACACATGTGTTATAGTTCCATGTTATCAAATTCCACTAGAACTTGGTTTCAAGTTTTTTTTTTTTTAAACAGGATTTCTTGAAAGACTTTTAGAAATTTTACATTAAACTGAACATTTCAGTGATATTTTTCTCATTTAATATTTTATTTTTTCCAATTGCATGTAAATATAGTTTTCAACATTTACTTTTATAAGATTTTCATTTCCTACTTTTTTCTCCCTGCTTCCTTCTCTCTCTTCTTCCCTGCCCTTCTCCCCAAAACAGCAAGCAATCTGATATGTTATACATGTACATCATATTAAACATATTTCCCTTTTAGTCATGTGAAAAAATAAAATCAGAACAAAAGGGAAAGAATCATGGGAAAGAAATTCAAAAAAGTGAAAATAGATTGCTTCAATCTGCATTCAGATCCACAGTTTTTTCTCTTGAGATAGATAGCATCTTCCATCATAAGTCTCTTTGAACTGTCTTGAATCATTGAGAAGAGCAAAGTCTATCCAAATTGATCATTACACAATGTTGCTGTTACTGTTTATAATGTTTTTCTAGTTCTACTCATTTCAGCATGAATTCTGAAATCTGCCTGCTCATCATTTCTAAAAGAACAGTAGTATTCTATTATATTCATGTATTACAATTTGTTCAGCTATTCCCTGATTGATACCCATTCTCTCAATTTCTAACTCCTTGCCAACACAAAAAGAGCTGCTATAAATATTCTTGTATGTGTGGATACTTTTCTATTTTTTTATGTTCTCTTTGGGATATCGACCTAGTAGCCAATCAGTAGCTGTATCAAAGGATTTGAGCAGTATATATTCCTTTGGGAATATTCCTAAATTGTTCTCCCAGAATGGTTGGATTAGTGCACAATTGCACCAACAATGTATTTGGGTTCCAATTTTCCCACATCCCTTTAACATTTATCATTTTCCTTTTCTGTCATATTAGCCAATCTGAGAGATGTGAAGTGGTACCTCAGAGTTGTTTTAATTTGTATTTCTCTAATCAATAGGAATTTAGAACATTTTTATATAACTATAGAAAGTTTTAATGTCTTCAGCTAAAATCTGCCTGTTCATAACCTTTGATCATTTATCAATTGAGGAATGATATATTCTTATACATTTTACTCAGTTCTCTATATCTGTTTTTGAAATGAAGCTTTTATCAGAATTGGCTGTAAAAATGCTCTCCAGTTTTCTGCTTCCTTTCTAAATCTTTGTTGCATTGTCTTTGTTTTTTTGCAAAAGAAATTTTCTGTGTAATGCAAGCAAAAGAATCCATTTTTGTATTACATAATATTCTCTGTCTCCTGCTTAATCATAAATTTTCTACAGATCTGATATTCTCAAATTCTGCTGGGTCTTCTATTTTATCATGTTCAATCTTTTTTTTTTTTTTTTTTTTTTTTTTTTTTTTGCCGTATTATTTTATAAACACCTAAATTTATTTCCTATTTTTGAAGGTTCACATTTCCTTGAGTTGTCACTATTTTTTCTTGCTTGTATTCTTCACTTATATTTTCTTGGATATAAATGTCTGTTTATATTCAAGTTTTTAGAATTTCTTCTTTTGTAATCTTTGGTATTTCCAATCTTTTTGTTTTAATTCCTTTCTTTTTCTTATTGTTCACTTATGACTCCTTCCCTTCAAACTGTAGTTTCCTTGGGGCAGGATCTCAAAGCATTTTAGGATCCTTCTACACGAAGTAATTGATGGTTCACCAGCCATCTGGTCAGAATTAGCCCAGCAGAATGTTGTGCTCCTCTCTCAGTTTAGTGCAATGCTACACAGCTCTCCATATCCAAAGCGTCTTATTCTAGTGACTTGTCCTACTTCCTTTGTCCTTTAATTCTCTGATTCAGCACAGGAAGTTCAGAAACTGACTTTTCTAGCACTAGCAGAAGCTACTTTTGGCAAAGGCTGCTTTCCCTAACGACAAGATTGGTATTTCTATGTTTCAGCCCCTGGCAGGCTATTGTTTCTGAAGGGCAATGCCCAAAGTTGTTGTCTAAAGTTTAAGCTTGAAGAAACTCCCAAAGTTGGGGTTCTATACACTGGAAAAAGAATGGACCAATTTTAGGGAAGTGTTTTTATGACTTTGATTCTGCTTGTCCAACATTACTGCCAGTAATGCAGAAGGGATGTGAGTGTCAATTGATGTCTCAGGAAATGCCATTAAAAAAAAAAAAAAAAAAAAAAAAAAAGATTTACTCCAATACTTCTTAAATCTGAGTGAGAAGTTAATTATGTGAATTGCTATCTTCAAGTAAGGAATCTGTTATACATGGTAGGGTTCTAAATCTTTACAATAAAACTATATATATGTGTGTATGTGTGTGTGTGTGAGTTTGGGAGGGAGGGGGAGAATTGTCCAAGATCACATTCCCATTATATGTCTCAAAGCTAGATTTAAACTTAGATCTTCCTGTCCTGACGCTAGATATTTATCCACTACATCAGGTGCCTATCATTCTATCTTCACAGCTTCCCACCCTCCACAATCTCTCTCTGAAAACTGGGGGCCTTTCCTCTTTCCTATCTACAAATGAAAAGCAAGCAAACAAACAAATAAATAAATGATTCTCCCCCTCTCTCATTTTAGGTATTGTGACTCTCTGTTCAACTGTTGTTTTCATATTTCAGTGTCCCTTTATGATAAGATTCTGATGATTGCTCTTAGTTTACCCCCAACCCAAAACTACCCCTAACCACAAGTCCCACAGAAAACATTAATCATGAGTCTCCCTAGAATAAAGATCAGACCACCAGATTACCTTGTGACAGTTATCACAAAATGTAACACAGAAATCAGCCAATAGGATATAGAACAAAACATTGGACCACAAACCTCAATAAATCTTTCCCCTGACATGGGTGCATTTTCCCTTTAATTGATGTCTTTGCGTGTATATATGCTAGTTATAATATCACTAACATATATTAATACCCCCTAAGTGGACATTTTTGCAAGCATTCTGTGTAACTGCATATGAAATTCCACCAAAGCTTTAGAGCCTCACCATGTCATCAAACTCCTCCTATAATGTCAAAATTTATATATCTTGTGATGTAATCAGCACTAATTACTCTATAAAAATGTTTGCTTTGCTTTGCTGGACTGCTGACTCCTTCAGAGAGTTTGACCTGGCCATTGATTGTGTAAATTTCTTTACAATGTCTTTGCTTGAGTCGGAATCTGTCTGAACCTGAATTCTTTCAGAGGCAACACCAAGACATTCCCACATCTGATAACTCAACACTTCTACTACCTAACAACACTCCATCAAATAGAAAGCAAAAGAATTGCTTAGTGATTATAACCAATAAGGAAGTGAGAATAAAGAAAACACATGTACAAATACAGAAGCCAAAGAAATATCATAAATAATATCATGGGAACTAAGCTTTGAGGGACCACCTAAGGAATAAGACTGTCTGGACCTTAAACCTCCAATAGTACCAAAAATGACTTGAAATCGCATCTTTCTGTTACTGTATTTTGTTTTCTCCCAGTGATTATTTCAGCTGCCCCTATGTTGTTGCTTTATCAAGGTGATTCCCCACACTGTAACAGATATGCAAATAATGTTTAAATGGAAGGGGGATTAAAATAGATGACAAACATAATGAAAAAGACAAAGAAATTTATTATATCATTGAGGAACATTAAATCTTGAGGTTCCCTTTCTAGAGCCTTCATATACTTAGAAATCCCCATTGAAGCAATCCCAAGTGATTCAAGTTCACATCAACTCTTTTCTTGTAGTTGAATGGGGTCAACAGAAAAGTAACTAAAATTTTTACTCAGGTGGGGAAACTTTACAATAGGATTTACTGAGTTGTTTGTTTGTTTTGTTTTGTTCCCCCATGAAAATCAGTTCCTCAAAAGGCAGGAACTATATGTTTGCCTTTTGTTTACATCCTCAGTACTTAGCATACTACTTGGTACATAGTAGGTACTTGACAAAAAAGATTACTGAACCAGAGAATTCAGTTAAGTGGGGGGAAGAGGAAAGGATTCCCATTTTTGTTTCAAGTTAAAGGCTCAAGTCCAGTTAAATGAAAGGTTTCTTTGTCATTATATAGAGGCAGAATTGTTGCTTCCCTCAATATTCTTTAGGGCACTGAAGCAATAACTTTCTACATTTTTTCAGTTTTGCCTGTATCTATGCTTTGCTTCTAGAATGGAGCAGTTGAGTAAGCAACTGATAGACTCCCGCAGGCAAATGTGAATTTTAAAGCCTGGCCTATTGAAGGGCACAAGTCATGGGTGGAATCCCAGAATTACAAAGCAAACTCCTGACTTAAAGTTGACAGTAGAAAGAGAAACCATTTCCTACTTCAGTGATTATATGTGCCCCTTTCTTCATTTTTAATATAAATATTGCAAAAAATACATATTGGCAGCATTTCTACAATTCAAACTAATTTAAATTTGTATGCTCCATCTATTGTATTATCTAAATCTTAGTTCAGAATAACAAGCACTCAAATTAACAAGTCCTTATGAACTGAAGAAAAAAAAAAGCGATTTGATAATATAATTTATGAGCTGCAAAAATTCCCAAACCCAGAAATATGAAGTTCCTGAAAAGCTCACAAGAGTCAAAAACCAATAAGACCTAGAGTAGTCAGGAGTTCCCCCCTTCATAGAAGAAAGGAGACTTGAACAGATCATCTAAGGTGGGTAAAATTGGAAAAGATAGAAGGGAAAATTGAGATTATTCTAGAGTTAAAAGGATTCAATTTGAAAACTAGATGAGTATCATAATAAACTTGTTGTGTTGTGACATAGTAACCTGGATTATTTCTGTTATTATAGAATACACACACACACACACACACACACACACACACACACACAGGGACAGCTAGGTGATCCAGTGAATACAATACTGGTCAGGAAGACTTAGCATGTTGAGTTAAAATCTGGCCTTAGACACTTACTATGTGAGTGACCCTGACTAAATCACTTAATGCTGTTGATCTCAATTTCTACATCTGTAAAAAGAAAAAAAAATGATTAGGAAATGGGAATGGCAAAGAATTACACTATTTTTGCCAAGAAACTCCCAAATAGGGTTACAAAGAGTTGGACACAACTGAACAACACAAATATATATGTGTGTGTATGTATATATATATACATATATACATATACACAAATATGTATTCTATATCACTGCTCTTTATCATCCAACAACTTTGAAGCCTGAAAGAGAGAATAAATATTGGAATATATTACGGTATTGTAGATAGGATAGTCATAGATAGTGGGGATATGGGAGCCAGAGAGTAGAGTATCTTATTTTTTTTTCTTTTTTTAACTATGTGAAACCAAGAGTCTCTCTTATGTACATTGCCTCTTATTTTTAATATATGTAATAACTTCAAAATGTAACTTTTAAAAATATATTTTGCTTTAATCAGTGAACTTCCATTTTTTTTACCTGACCACTCTAATTCTCTCCCCACCCCTAAAAACCCTGAGAACATGGAGAAAAGCAAAATCCATTTCAAAGTTGTACAATTAGCCATTAAAAAGACTTATTCTGCATTCTGTGAGTTATTTATCTCTCTATCAGAAAATGGAGATATTTCATAAAATTTCTTGGTTAGTCCTTTCTCAGTCTTATGCAACTCTTCATGACACCATTTGGAATTTTGTTGGCAAAGATAGGGGAGTAATTTGCCATTTCCTTATCCAGCTCATTTTGCAGATAAAGAAACTGAGGCAAAAAGAGATAAGTAACTTGCCCAGGGTCACACAGCTTATAAATGTCTTAGGTTAGATCTGAACTCAAGAAGATGAGTAGATGAGTGTCCTTGACCCCAAGCTCAGCATTCAATCCAGTGCACCATCTATATGCCCAGATTTCATCATGAATCTTCTGTAATACTGATTGGTTATCATATCTATAAAAGTTAAATACAAAGTATTGTCACATTAGTATACTATAACTCATCCATTTTCACACTGCCCTCTAATTTTAAAAGATCTAGGTGATTTTCTATTAGAATTTCTTAAAATAAAGTGTTTAGGCACTTTTTTGGTTATGGTCTTTTGATAATGCAATGATTCTCATTTTCCTCCCACCTTTTCCATCTGTTTTCTAGGTCGATTGTTTTGGCTATGAAATATGTTATATTGCCTCCCCTTTTGTCAGAGTTTTTAATTTGTTTGAATATTTTTTGTTGCCTCATAAAGACATTGGCTTCTATTTGGTCCATTAAAAGTTTCAGGGAGTTTGTGGCTTCGCCAAGTTTTGTTGCTCTTGTACAAAGCTATGAGTTCTCTACTTCTTTCCTCTATAACCCATTTCTTTTCCTTCCTATCCCCTCATTTTTTTTTTTTTATGAAAATCTCTTTTTTAAAAACTCTTTCTTTAAAACCAAACCAAACAAAAACAAAACAAAACAAAACAAACAAAAAAACCAACCAACCAAACAAACAAACAAAAAACACTCTTGCTTCATCTCATCTAGTTGAGGTTGGACATGTGCTTTGTTTTTCTCTGAGACATTGCTTTTTAGATCTTTTGTTATTCTTTTGTTATGTTTTTGTCTTGAACATCCTTGCCACCATCTTTTTATGATGGTGTTTGTTCAAACTTGTTAATGATAATATCTGTCTTTTGTTTGTCCATTCTTCCCAGCCTATTTCTTGAATTCATACTTAATGTTAAAACTGGGCTCCACTAAGCTTATGGAGGGAAGGTCCTGTAGCTTCTTTTTTGGGGTAGTGAGTATTATATTATTCCAGATTCTCAGTGTAGCTGAAAACACTGAAATCTTTCAGTGCTTTCAAATTTCAAAAAATTCAAGACAAAGTTTGATTTCTTTCTTCTGCAATTCCCTTAACTGGATTTGCTTGTGAGAAAGAGAAGATGGACTCTGCCCCTTTCAGCCATCTAGAACATAATGTTGTTTCAAAGGGGCAGAACTGTAGGCTCATCTTTGGTTTGGTTATACCTCTTCGGGTTTTGCTACCATGCTGGAAGAGAGATTCTGCTTTGCAAATGAATTGTAAGTTATTACTGCTGTTGCTGCTGGCTTCAAAACTTCCTCATTTCAGTATATACTGTCCATCCCAGGGCTTCCCTATGCTGTCACTTTCACATTCCACACTAGATCTGTGACCTAGGACCTAGGATGGTGAGTGACAAAGTTATCATTTAGCAATATTGTGGTTTCCTTTTTTTGTGTTGATATGCAGCTTGTATTGGTATGCAGTCTTTCCATGAGTGCTAGAATACTTCATTCATGTTCCCACCCTCACCTGATTCCCTTCTGTCTTTAGATCTCTTAGTCTATCTTCCTATTCTGACTTAGGCAGAGAAAAGGACTGTGTGTGTGATGTTTTCTGGATTTCTCCATCAGAATTTGGTCTTATATATTTTATAGATGTTTGGAGGAATTACGGATGGGAACATAGTTATATGGTTTTGTAAATTCCACCAATTTGGCTTCTCCTCTCAATATGTAATTTTATAAAACCGTCCAGCTTGTTTGATTTCTCAGAAATACTTTGCTTAAGTTTTTTTTCCCCACATATTTCAATGACTTCTCTCTCTCTCTCTCTTGCTCTCTGTCTGTCTATCATTCTCTCTGCCCCTTTGTCACCCCCTTTCTCCCTCCCTACTGCCCTTTCTTTGTCTTCCTTCCTTCTTTCCTATCTCTGTCTGTCTCTGTCTCTCCCTGTCTCTCTGCATCTCTTCTCTTTCCTCCATCCTTTCCTCTGTCTGTCTTGCTCTGTGTGTTTCTCTGTGTCTTTATCTCTGTCTGTCTCTCTTTGTATCTCTCTATCTCTCTCCCTCTCTCCCTCCTTTCCTGTCTTCTTTTCTTCCTTCCTTTGTCTTTGTCTTTCCTCTGTCTTTGTGTGTGTATGTCTGTATGTCTGTGTCTTTGTTTGTGTTTCCCTCTCCCTCCCTCTCTTGTTGATAAAGTGTGGGTTCGGATTGTGGAAATCTTATTTTCCAGAGTTCAGATCTCACTTAGACCATTACTACCTGGATGACCCTGGCCAAGTCACTTAACCCTGCTTGTCTCAATTTAATCATCCTTAAAAAGAACTGGAGAAGGAAAAGGTAACACTACAATCTCCTGGCCAAGAAAACCTGAAATGGAGTCATTTGGACTCCATTAGTAAAATGACTAATTAACAAACACAAATTGAAAAACAAAATTCTTGTAACAAGCATAGTCAAAAAAATATATCATTTTTTAATATCCAAAAAAAATTACATCTTATTCTGCACCTTGGATTTGTCATTCATCTCTATTAAGAGATCGGTATTATATTTCATTATCAGTCCTCTGGAGTTGTGGTTGGACATTGCTCTGATCAGTTTTTCTAAGTTGTTTTGTCTTTAAAAATAATGTTGTGACTACATAAATTATTCTCCTTGTTCTGTTTTTGTCACTATAATTGAGTTGACATATTATTTTCAGCTTCTCAAGTTTTCAGGTTTCTCTGAAATTATGTCTTTTATATTTTATCATTTATCTTTATTGTTCAGAGTATTATTTTTGGTTTGATGCATTTGATCAGTTTTGTATGCACTCCTTCTGGTGTGTGATTGATAAATTTCTTTCAAGCAAATTTTGAATTAAAAAAAAATTAAGTAAAACTAAATATTGTGTATACCTGAAATCTGGAAGGAGGAAGATATAGCTCTTAATAATTTGCATAAAGCATACCAAAAGAGAGGCTAAGCTGGAACTGTCATCCAAGGGCAATGGCAAAGGCCCCCATTGACTTAGTCATTAAAAATAAGTCTGGTTAAAACCTCCCAGACAGTGCAGTGAGATGTGATCCTGGGTTATCAGGGAGATGAAAAGGATGACCTAAAGGACCTTTCCATTGTAAAGGCCTGTAGGATCTCCAGTTACAAAGACTTTTTTCTTAACATTTTCATTTATCATATTTCAGTAAGAATTAGTGATTTCAAAGCTATATAACTTATCTCTACAGTCACATTCCTGATATCATCTTTAAATACCCATTACCTTTTATTGTTATATTTCAAAGGTTTGCCACTTACTTAAAATAATATTTGTGGAGTTATATTAAAATGTATAAATAGCATCAGATGAAATCAGATTTATAAAATGCCTAGTATATGGTAAATACTTAGCAAATATTTTTAATTTATTCAATATGCTTAGCACATTGCTCAACACATAGTATATATTTAATATAATAAGGTGGGTTTTGAGTTTTCTTTATATAAGACTACATATGTTTTTTTGCAATTCATTCATAAATCACATTCTGTGATTTGATGTGATACTTTTCATTATTCTTATCAAAATATCTTCAATAAATGGTCATTGTTTCAAGTTCTAGGCTTTTTTTCTATAGTTTCACAGACATACTTTCTGTCTTTTGGGAGCTTACTGTCTATTAAAAACACTGTTCAAACATAGACTATAAGCAATAGATAAAGCTACTGATAAGAAATAAGATTATGTATTTTTATTCTATCCAGACATTAGTCTGGTGGTACATTAGTGTAGGAAAGCCAGAGAAATTTTGTGCTTAGATTGAATAGGGATGGGGAATCTTATTTCTCTCTGCATGCTGAACCTTTTTTGGCTAGCCATGACCTGTTCTGTCTGATGCAATCACTATGTTTGTTGTTTAAAAATGCTGATCCAAGTATTTCTGTAGAATACAACCTAAGCCATAATGTTAAAAGACATGCAATGCATTCTCCCTTTTGCAGACAAGCTTCTGGGTACCATGTGTTATAGCAGTGTATGCAAAATGAATATATTATAAAGCACTCTCATATATAATGGTAAACTAAGTCATAAAGATTCATATTTCCAAAATGCAAATGTGTTAAGGGTTATAAAAATGACAAAATGCCCATGAGAAAACCCCATGCAAATACAGGATTTAACCCCTCCCCCCCTTATAACAATAAAACTGTAGTATACTTGTGAATACTCCTGCTCTTTTTGAAATACCTTTTCAGTCTCCTCTCTTTTGAAATTCATAGGTACTAGTACCTACCAATAGCCAATGTAAAAACATTCATGATTTTTTAGTTTTCCCCACCCAATACTTTTTCTTGAAAATTCACATAATTATCTTCCATAAAGAGACTTGCACTTCCCAGGCCTTTATAATCTCTTCCAGTTAGTTTATCACTGTTGGTGGAAGATAAATTTCCTCTGAGACAGCCTCACTGGTAAATGTGCAAATTTTCATGAAGATTTTGATGTTTCTAGCCTCCCACATATTCTTTAAGGTCATCCTATTTTAGTAGCTTCAAAATGGTCAACTAGGATTTCAAATGAATTAATATTCCTTTGCTTCCTTTTCCTCCATAAAGAAAACATATATATATATATATTTAATAGTAAGAGGTGCATGGCTGGGGGGAGGGGGTTAAGGAGATAGGGTGATATATGCTTTTATACACAGGATTTAAGTTTAAAAGTTGCATTCATCTTTAACTCTTGTCTTTCACCCTCAGATGAAAAACATGTAAGTCAATTTTTTTTTCATTTTTTTCCTACTTTCAGAAAATCCAAACTTAACTGGTAAACCAAAGGAACATGGGATGAATTTTCATACTTCACAGGCAGCTTTGAGTCTTATAAAAATAACCACCACAGAAAAGATCATTTTAACTATTTGTTAAGACTCATTTGCTTTTAATTGTTTTCTGCTGAATGATGAAAAGTAGAAATAGGAAATACCATCTGCCAGTTCAAATTTTCAAAAAAATGATAAAGTGTTGCCTATCACCCTCTCTTCAGAGAGCTGCCCTCAGCTTTTAAACATCTACAGTTTAAGATTTGCATAGTCAGGAAAAGTATTGAAGATAAAAAGGGGCATTCTAAATTGTTATTCTCATTTTCTATTTTGCAATATGAGCATTACAAAGTAAGTACTTCATCTGAACAAAGATATGCTAGCATTTAAGTTACTAATATGTATATGTATAGTTCAAATGTCAACATGGCTTTTAGGCTAAGTATTAATTGCTGAGTTATACATATATGTGGATACATTGTTGTGAAATTGATAATTTAATGTATTTTACATATATTGTTAAGAAATTTTGATTAGTTATATATCTACATTTTTCTTTGCACTCAGATACAGAGATACAATAAATAGAATCACTTAGTATTAAATTCAAGAACAGACTAATATATTCCTTCCCTGACCCAACATTGAAAGCATATGTGAGACAATAATAAAGACAAATTAATTTAAGTAAATCTGAGTTTCTCAAGGTTTCAATTTGAGTAGATTATTTCAATACATGCCACAGGAGAATTATTCTGTGAACTATTAGCCAGAAGACCAAGACTCAGCAAACCAGTGACAAGGAGGGGTAGGATTGTAATTTCTATTTTTCCCCCTTCTTCAACTAAGCTTTTCTCCATATATTTTCTCAAGTGTTTTTTCTTACTGTCTTTGACATTGCCTAGGTCTAGACCAAATGTTCAAGTGTTCTGATGTATGACAAAGGGAAGATATCTCATTATCTTGAAAATGGCAACATCTCCACAATATCTGAAAAATGAAAGTCCCTGTATTTAAAAATAAAGGTGAATGCCTTTGGAAGATAGATGTCTAAAGAAACGTCACTCAGGGGAAAAATGGTGATGCTAATCAAGAAAATACTTCTGTTGCAAATACTGATGTATAATCTGGTGGGTCAAATCAAATCATCAGCACATCTCCAAGGAAAGTTAGTCTCTTCTTTTGATTTGTTAGTGGTCTGGAAAAGGCAATGAAAAGATTGAAAAAAAGATGATCTGAGAGATTGCTTTTAAATGCTCTTGATAAGGTCTCTTCTGACAAGGGACTTTAATAAAATAAAGATGATTGCATACCAGTTCCTATTTCGGGATTCCAAGTGAGTTCTTGTTTAAAAGCACTTCCTAACATTCCATTTCTTACCATCCAAACTGGAAATCAACTAAACATAAACTGTCAATGTAGCAAAAACAGACTGTTTTCATTCCTTTCTTCATCTAGAGAAACTTACTTCTGTCTTCACTATCACCTCTCAATTATTCCATATTTGTAACCAAAGAAAATATCTTAGCACCTTGTCATTCTTATAAAATAGAGATGTAAAACAGGGAGAAAGGAGGGTCCATGTATATATGGTAAATGCAATTGTGATGAGAATGAAGCATTAAAAATGATTTCAAAGGATAATGTTTTTATCATCTTAATTTACCATTAAGCAAGTCACAGAAAAATTGGACCAGTCTTAGTCTCCAACTCAACAAATGATACTCAATACTCTTGTCATTTAAAAAATCTGACATATAGACAATTCATTCAATGATTCCACATATACTTATTAAGTATCTAGTTTATGAGAAGCATTTGTTGATCACTAAGATGGAATGAAGATTTTGATAAAACACATGCTATTCCTGTCACTAACACAATTGTTAGGATCACAGAACGTAGAGAAGAAAAAAAGGAATTTTACAAGTTGTTGAGGAACTTTCCTACAATCCCACAATAAGGCATGAAACAATTTCTTTATTATCTGGGCTATTTCATGAACAAAACTGAAATTACATAGAAAGTATTTTGTGACTGCCTGAGAGAATCAATGATTCAGTAATGCCCCATGTGTGCTTGGTGTTATATGTGTTTATAAGTATACATATGTGTTTATACATGTATATACATTCAAAATATACATGTGTATCTAAGTATATATGTATATGTATGTTTTATGTGTATATGTGTATCTAGTTAGATAGATACACAATTAACAGTTGAAGAGTGAATTCAAGAATGGGAAAAAATAAAAACTACAAGGGTGGGGGCTTCATGGTTTGGAAACTTCTACAAGGATAGAGAATTTTTCTTTAACATCCCTCCAATCCATCCCCAGTCAAATAGTTTTGAATGTGAAGGACTAGACTAGTATCAGGTATGTTATTGCCATCCAGTTTTGAATCAAGTGTATTAGGTCTAGACGACAACAACTACACTAAGAAATTAACTTAGTAATGGGATATATGAGATATTCAGGAAGAACTAGCATCTTTGGGTGAGAGCTTGCCAAACCCTTTTCAGGGCTGCTTTTCTACCTTTGGTGCTCACCTGTCTCCCAACTCTCACCTGTGACTCTAAGAAACTTATGTAGCATGTGCTGTAGTCACATTCAGATGAAATCATTTCAGCAGACAGTTAAGACAGGTTGAGGGCAGCCAACAGGGCTCAAACATCTCTGTGAGCTAGGGGGATATCTGACCAAAGTAGGTGAGAATTCCCTCTGGAACAAGTAGTGGATGATCACTTAGTGCTTCATCAGACATCAAAGATGCCTAGGTTGTCCACTTTATACCAGGCCATCATCTGGAAGAGAAAGTTAGGTTTATAACTTTGAGCATCTCTGCCTCACTTAAATATAATTCACCTGCATGTCAAGACATCATCTGTGATGTCACAGATGTCACAAAGGTCCTCTTTAAAAATGAAAGATTAATAACAACTGAGTTAGTAGGAGACACAAAACTTAGTGGGGAGCAAAACCAGATAAACGTAAAATAAAAAACATTATCCCCAAAATGTAATAGCTTCAAGAAAAGTGATTACTTATAGTAGAGTAGAGTTGCACTATGGAAAGAAGTAAATGCTGGGAACACAAATGAATAACCTGGCCAGCAATGATTTTCTACCAAAGGGAGCTATACGAGGACTTGGAAAAAAAAAAGGACTTCCATTATTTCAGTACCAGGAGTTATAAATTGCCATTGACACATGTATATTATACATGAGTGCTTTACTAAGATGATATTCTATGTTTTAATATACTATTCCCATGGACATTATATCTTTGAAGGACACTGAACCCCATCTTTATGGGGATAATATTTTGTAGCTATAATTTTAAATCTGCTGTATTAGTAATTAGCTGCTAAGAGCTAATTGAGTTTTCTGGCTGATTGTTAATGGGAAGTATACAGGTTGGGTCTTATGAATCATAATAATATGATTAGCCAGTTACAGGGTTACACATTTAACCAGGCACAGCAACTATCGCTTTGGAATATAGTCTACAAATCACTGTACATATTTAGGGAGGATCTCAAATAGACTGTTTGTTATACATAGTCCTTGACAAAATGAACTATAAAATCCAGTAATTAAATCACAACAAATTCAACATTAATTTATTAGTATATTAAAGTATTATTATTATTATTATCATTCTTCCAGAGCAAGTATAATCAAAGGAATCCCTTGTTTTCTGTTCATGAATGATGAAATTAGCATGAAAATGGACATTAATCTTTTTCCTTGCTACAAGTCCCAGGGAGAAAAATAATATACATTGGGAAAGCCATCCCAAAGAGAAAACCTTACTTCTTAGTAAGTAACTAAGTAAGAAAAGACTTACTTAGAAAAAATTGAATAGAGAAGATCCTTGAATGAGTTTGCTTTAAACTCTAATCTAATGGATGGATGAAAGGATGACTTCCTTCATTTTCTACAGATAGTCTCCTGTTGCAGGGGAAAATTAGGAGTCATCCTGTCATTCCTGCAAGCCATATTCAGTTTTATGAAAGGCACACCTAACCAGAAAAATCAGGAATTTCCTCTAATCATTCTGATTTTAATTGGTTGGCCCATGGCCAAATAACTAATCACCAAGGTCTAGTTTATTTGACATATACTGCTCTGTTCTTTATTTTGACTTAAAATAATAAACAAAGACTGAAGACTTTGCTTATTGTTGATAAAAATATCAATTTAAAGACTTTCAAGATCGATAGAACTCTTTAGGATTTATGATCCACTGAAAGAACCATTGAAATCCAAAATACACTCCTCCTTCCCAGAAAGGGCAGAAAATAAGGAACAATTTAAAATGGAAAAAGAAACAGAGGATAATAACCTGGTAGAAAAAAGAGTAGATAAAGTAAGAAGACTATCTTGGACTTGCTACATGTATTTACATGGGATTTTTATTGATATTTAAAAATTGCAAATCTCAAAACAAACCAAAAGGAAATGTGCCCTTCTTAATACACAAATAAAGCTTAGAATTAAAAAAAAAATGTTTTCTTAAAAAAAAGAAAAAAAATTTAAATACCACAAAATCTTTTTCATTTGAAAAGTGAAGTTTCATTTTCATTGAAAATCTTCACATTTATCTGTCATTCACATTGCAGTAAGTGATATCACTATGTAGTCTAACAAATTTTAACTATTAGCTAACTAAACACAAATGCAAGATATTTTATATTAATGACTGGAAAAATATAATTGCTATGTTGCCTTTCTAGAATATTTAAAAATATTTTTAACATAAGATCTTGTTCAAGACTAACAAAAGGTTAGAAATGTATTTTTTGTAAAATTCATATGCGAACCATTGCACCTTTTTTAAATAAAAAAAAAAAAACTAAACTAAACAATCAGAAATATATGCTTTATCATCATAAAAGTAAATTGTACTCAGAATTACCAAAATTTAACTTTTATGATCAAAAGCAGCATTTTTTAGAAAACGAATTCAAAAAAATTGTGGCTGCACATAATAAGGCACAGAAACGAATGCTTATAGAGATGCAAATATTTGAAAGTGCTTAGATCATGATACAAGTTTGCAAGTCTGTACTCAGAAATGTGTGTACATTGAATATTATATATAATATATATATATATACATATATATGTATACATACACATGTGTGTACTCATACATTTATATGCATATGTAATTTAAGAATTCTATGAAAATATGATTATATTCTTTTTTTAACTTGTAGTCTTTAGTTTGGTAGAGTTTAGATAGACTTAAAATTGGTAGAATTAAGCATATCAATGTAATTTTATTTAAAATTCACCAATATTACAATAAATGTGACAAAGAATGAGCAAATAATAATACAAAAAACAAAAATATGCACAATATAGTTGAATCTCGGTATTTTGGGCAGTATTCTTTTTTTTCTACTGGACTTATCCTTCTGAAAGACTGAAAGTCCAAAGTCAGTGCCATTTCTGAAAATAGCACCAGAATTTTCACAGTATATGTTATATGCTTATAAATTCTAGAATCATTAGCCCTTAACAATTTAAAGTTAAGACTGGACCAAAAGATAATATAAAGGCATGTGGTGCTTACTAGCAGACTAAAGCATATTTTCAAAGATGATCTATGATCAAGAAGTGGTATAGGATATATTATTGAGGGAATGTATATTCAGAGAAAAAAGATGGATAGATCATCTAGTAAAAGTGAGAAATTAGAAATTGATGGTTGAAGTGCTCCACTGGTACCCAAACAATGTATTATGATTTATAGGAAGACCTCCAGTACATTGAGTATATAGGTCACAGGATGCTATAAAAGGTTTTATGAGCTATCTGCTACATCCTGATCATGCTATAGAAGAAGAAAATTGAGGATCAGAAAAATTAAAACTTTTTCAATATCAGATACAAGATTTGAACCCAGGTGTTTCAGACCATAGTATCTTGAAGAAGATTTGTGAAAGATACTGGACAAGAATCAAAAGGGATAAGAACAAACATCCTACATGCAAATAAATAATAGAATTTCAGAACAAAGTTCCATGAGCCTTAAACTAGGAAATCATTTTGAAGTAGATGTAAAATAGGAATGACATCAAGGAAGGATTCATAAAAGGAGCTATATTTGAATTAATAAAAAAGCAGGAATTTAGCAAGAAATGAAGGGAAGAGAGAACATTGAACACAATGGAAAAAGTATTAGCAAAAAGCTCAAAATCTGGAATGTGTAGGACTTGTTTATGCAACAAGGAGAAGTCTAATTTAGCTGAGGTATAAAATTAGTGAAAGATTGTATTAGACAAGTTGGGGAAGGTATCACATTCTAAACAAAGTATCCAGAAAGTCTTAGTGAAGCTTTAATTTTTATAGCTTAAAACTGCATTAACTTAAGAGATACCTTTTATAGGTCCACAAATGTCTGGCAATGAAATTTGAGGTTTTCTTAGTAGACAATAGAAAGTACTGAAGATTTTTTAATAGAGGTCTGGTACTGTTAGATTATGCATAAGGAACACTTATCTATCAGTAATATGAAGGATATATTAGATAGTGGATAAAATGAGGATTCAATACTTCCTAAGATAGGAGTATAGTTTTTGTTTTTGTTTTTTCCTCTAATTCCAATTATCAGTGCTAATATCTAAAATTTGAGAGACCCAATGGTCAGATGATGCTCATTCATATTTTCTTAGATAGAATCTCAAGTTTAGAGATGGAAGAGAACAAAGAAATCCTCAAGACCAAATATTTCATTTTAGAAATGAGGGAATACAGGACTAGGAAAGTTAAGTGCTTTGTTTAGGGTCACATAGGATCCTGTTGCAGGAATCCAAGCTTCTAGTTATCAAATTTTTCAAATCCGGAAAAAATAAAGTACAGTCATCTCCTCTCTTTTCTCATTCTCACTTCTAATTCTATATTTTCAAAATGAAGTATTATTGTTGTAGTCAGTATATGGCATAACATGTAATAGACACCTGCCAATGTAACAAAATTCAATGAAGATGCTTTAACAAAGGAAACAGATTTCAATACAGCAAAGAATCTATGATTTCAATGACCTGGTATTCCTTCTGTTGATATAGTTCTCAAGTCATATATGTCTTCTAATTTTCAGTAACTGTCTGTAGTCTTGTCACATTATTTTATTATAGTGGTATTTATGTAAAAAATTCTAAAATAAATCCACATTGCAAAAAAAAAAAAAAAAAAGATAAAACAAACAAAAAAGCCTATGTTAGTTTTAGCATATAGAACTGGGCTCTCTCTTCTTTCTTTGCTCCTGCCTCTCACCTCAACCTCCACAAACACCTCTCACTCCTATACTGCTAATCAACCAATAATGCATAAATATATAAAAACAAGCTCTCCAAATGTTGCTGCCTATCCTCCCCTACATCCATCTGCAGTCCTCCTCTACTACAGTATATCTTTTCCAGCCTCTATCTGTCACCTGTGTTTCTCTTCTGTCTGTGTTTGATTTCCATGTATCTGATCTGTAGATCAGTCTGCCTGAAAACTAGGACTTATATAGGAAAATAAAAGGAATTAAATTGAAAAATTATGCTATCATATTTGAATCTAAGTCACAATGACTTTTAATCCCAGTGGGATTAGTTTAAGGCAGGAGAAGGTGGTAGAATGATCTGAAATGACCCTGACCAATCCATCCCATTCTAGTACACAAATCATTTTTGCATTTCTTATTGCTTTTGGCTTCTAAAATGCTTGTTGGGATCCATACTAAAGGAGAGAAATAAACAAATAAAACATCTTTTGCAGTGTTAAATTTAGCATAATGTCAAAATATACACTGTGTATCAATAGTTAGCAATAGGTTTGTTCAAATATTCCAGATTTGAGAAGCATGTACATCAAATGAAATAGCAGTACAGTGCCTGGCACATAGCAGGCACTTTAAGAAATGCTTATTCCCTCTTCTGTATGTTATAAGGACAGGAGAATAAGGCATATTTACATGGAACTTCAAACTTCTATCTCCATTAATTTAAAACCTCTGTCCTATCACAAGATATTTTCTCCCTTAGAACTTAATACAATACTTTGAAAGTAATGAGAGAGTAATACTTAAATACACATATGTAAATATGCATATATATATCAAATGCATGAAAAGATTTTTATAATTTGCAATTCATCAAGAGCTTTTCTCACAACAAATCTATCATATAGCCATGGAAAGAACTATTATATACTTTATAGATGAATAAACTTAGTCTAAAAGAGATTAAATCCATGACCAGATAGTTAATAAGTGAACCAAAAGCACATCTGGTTCTAGTACTCTAGTGTCTATATATGATGCATAAAGAATTGTGATTAAGAAGGTAACCAGATGTTTTCTACTAGAAAAATATATAAATAGGCCTAATTTGCAGTATGAAGAGACAGCTTGCTTTAGGGAAAAGACCACTACTTCTAGAGACAGAGATCCTATGTTCAAACGTCACCTCTAAAGTTTCCTATTTGTGTGATCTTGAAGAAATTATTAGCCTCCTTGAACCTTAGTTTATTCAATTATAAAAAGGTATGACATGAAACAGATAAGCTCTGAGGCCCCTTTTAAATATAGATCTATGATCCTATGAAAAATTTAGAACAGACATAAAGAAACAGTTTCAGACAATGATAACTGTCCATTCTGGGAGAGTTTTCTAAAAAAATGTTAATGGGATATTAAATAGATTCTCTTCTGTTTATGGCAGATTAGATATAGTCCTCTCTAGAGGTGACTTTTGAAGATATTTCTTACTATTAGGAATATATAAATTCACATGATTTCAAATTCAGAAGCAAAGACAAGCTTTGACTTGGCTTTATTTGATACAGTACGCTGGGCAAATCAAATAGTACACTTAGCTGTCATATAAAGAAAGAGGTAGAAAATTATGAGAGAAGGATGAGTATGGATATGATTCAGTTTATCAAGCTATTTGAAACTTTAAAAAATAATTTAAAATCAATAGAACTGCAAATGTCTTTTGCCAAGCATTGTTCATTAGCATGTGTTTTTAGATGAGGTTTAAAGAGAATTGGATATATATGATTTTCTTTGCTTAGTTTGAAATCACCTTGATGCTACCTTTATTCTGTTTCTTCACAGTGATTATAATGAATCACCTTTTTAACCAATTTAATGTAAATACATGTTGTATTTTAAGAGGGGAACATTGTTGCAAAATATCAAACTCAAAATGATTCAAAACTCTCAACACTCAATTAGATCCTTGCTCTAGTGAAAGAAGTTCTCTTATTCCTGGGGTGGGGAGGCGGGAGGAGAAACAATAAAGAAAACCATGTACCCAGCTGTTTCCAGGTTTCTCACTGTTGAAACTTTCATAAAGAAGAAATTGGTTTAAGCAGCAGCAATTGCTACAAATAAAAGAAAACACAGTAAGATGTCATTTACATTGATGACTTCTGCTGCAAAACTCCAAGGTAGTATCCTTTGACTTTAGACCTTGAACATAAGGAGAATGTGTATTAAAACCAAATTGGGGGGAAAAAAAAAACTATTGCAATTAGATTGATTAGGAAATGCTTGACTCCCCAGATGTAAGGCTTCTACTGAATACCAACATTTTAATTTCAGCAGTAGTCATGCCATCAGTGCTACTACTGGGATTTACATTTAAAGTTCTATTTATCCAAAGACTAGCCAATTTCTTCCATTCAATTCAGATAAACACAGATTTCACACACAAATCACATCATTTAAGCATCATACATAATGAATTATTATAAGAGACTGGGTCAAATGAAATGGCTTTTTTTTTTTTTTAATTCAAATATAAAATAATTTTATTTGTTTAGCAGTTGGTATGCTGAAATCAAAGGAAGATTAATTTAATCATATATTTAAAAGTATATAGTGGTCAGTTAAGAAGAGCCTTTCTTGAAAAAATGGACATTATTTAGTATATGTGCAAAATACCTGGATGGCCCTAAGAAAATCACCTAACTCCTCTGTCTCAGTTTCCTCATCTGTAAAATGGGGATAATAAAATCACCAGCCCCAAAATTATTGTAAGGATAAAGTAAGATAATTTTAAAGTTTAGCTGTTATTAATATCCATGATTTGCATCATATTGGAACATTTCATGATTCCTTCTTTTAGTTATAATTTTAGTTTGTATGGTAATGAAACAATGAAATCAAATTCTTCACTTAGTAAACTTAAAGCCACAATGTAAACCCCTTAAGTCTTATTTTCTTTGATATAAATATAATAAATTTCCACAGCTCATTCCCATGTGGCATTATCTTCAAACTTTATCATCTTGACCATTTTTTCCCTAGAAGCTCTTCAATTTATTTGTGTTCTGAAAATATCATACCCAGATTTAAGCACAAAATACTGAGCAAGATCTAAGAAAGTACAAAACATAATTGGACTAAGTAGTAGTTAAAAAGGTTCAAAAGAAATCATTTCTGGGTATTTTTATCATTATATTAATAATGTCAGAATTTTAATAAAAAGTTAGTCATTTAGCCATCTCCTTCTCTTAGACCAAAAACCATCCTGGAAGGGCTATGTCCAGGTATCCTGATCTATATCTAACTATTGGACTGCTAACTATTGGGTGCTAGAAGAGAGAGTGAAGCTGGTAACTTTGCATAGTTCTTTCTCACTTAAATCTAATTCACTTGCAAGTCAGGATAACATCTTTCTAATGTCTTTTGTCCTTTTTGAGAACAAAGGACAAACAATAATCTGTTAGCAATAGTAAGCTGCCCAAATGAATAATGCTACTCCTTCCTTTCTATTTTTTTTTTTCCTTCCTTCCTCCCCATGGGGAACAATTTATTTATATGTAGTGCTTTCCCCAAATTGGCCAACAATGGGCTTCAATCCAAGCCTTAGTTGGTCATTATTTGGGTTGTGTTGGCTCAGAGTAAGTATTAACAGTAATTGCCTCTGTTTTGGACAGAAACCCTGAGGATCTTTCCCTTCTGGTTTATTTAAATATTTATTTGAGTAAGAAGAAGAGGACATTTTTTGGCCTCATTGCCTAGACTTAATCAATGAATACATGTTGCATTGGCAGATTGAGACCTGGAAAAGACATTGGCTTTAAAAGGCCAAGTCTCTTATTTCATATAGGGCCATTTCCAGAATTCTGATCTATATCTTGCCACTGGACCCAGATGACTCTGGAGGGGAAAGTGAGGCAAGTGACTTTGCACTTACTCTCTTTAAATCCAATTCACTTGCAAATCAGGACATCACTTTCCTAATATCTTAAGTCCTTTTGAGAAAGAAAAACAAACAACAATAACAACCTATTAATGACTCCTAATTGGATAGTCAACTAATTCTAAATTAACATAACAGTACTATTATATAAATCATTTCTTTCACAAGTATAAAACCTAAGAGACTTTGTCAAATATTTTGCCAAACTAGGGGGAAACCATCTACACTATAAGTCTAGTGACTGATAGAAAGCCAGTCTATTGAACTTGAGAAGAAAAAGAAGAAGAAGAAGAAGAAGAAGAAGAAGAAGAAGAAGAAGAAGAAGAAGAAGAAGAAGAAGAAGAAGAAGAAGAAGAAGAAGAAGAAGAAGAAGAAGAAGAAGAACAAGAACAAGAAGAAGAAGAAAGAAAGAAGAACAAGAAGAGGAGGAGGAGGAGGAAGAGGAGGAGAACAAGGAGAAGAAGAAGGGGAAGGGAAGGAGAAGAGAAGACAAAAGAGAAAAAGGAGGGAGAGGAAAAGGAGAAGAAGAGGAAGGAGGACAAGGAGAAGGATGAGGAGAAGGGGAAGGAGGGGAAGAGGAAAGGAAAGGAAAAGAAGGGAAATGAGAAGAAGGAAAAGAAAGAGGAACCTGAGAAAGGAGGAGGGGGGAAGGGAAGAAGAATGAGGAGAACAAGAAGAACAAAAGAATAAGAAAAGAAAAATGATTTAGTTTTATGTAAAAATGATATAATACATTCTGGCTCTTTGAGATAACCATTCTTTTTCTAGGTATTAAACAAAACGTATAAGACATTTTAGTATTTTACAAATAATTGAAGTCAAGATCATTGTCTCAAAATTTTCAGACTCTACTATCTTATTGGGACCTTGACCAGTGTCATAATTCTCCTGTCCTCCATGACATTAAAACAACAACAATAACAATATTCATAGTGGCTCAGCAATGCCAAGCATTTCAATGACTGAAAATATAGTTCATTTAGGATAAATAAACTGAATCTACCAAAGGCAGCTAAGTGTTTTTGTTTGACCAGAAACAATTTTATTGAATTTAACATTAATCTATATCAAAAACATTTTTAGCTTAGAGAAAAAGATGTTCAAATTGATGTAATATTTTTTCTCATCACCCTTCCACACATGACTCTCTCAATAGAAGTTTAAGTAATATTTATGGGAAATCTTGAACAAGACAAAAACCATAATATGCTAAGATACAATTTTGAGATGTGTTAATAGTCACCACTCAATTTCCATCTAGATTTTGTTTTCTTAAAAGTTGCTTTCTATAATCAGTATCTTAATCTTCAATTAAAAAAAAAAGACACTGTCCTTTTGTAGGTCATAGCATCAATAATATGGAAGGATGGGGAAACAATTATCTTTTTAATTTTTTTAAGGGGATCAATTATCTTAGTTAGACAAAATTAAGTTTTGTTATTACCCCTATTGTATTTCAAATGAATGTCCTAATACACCTTTCTTTTTAAGTAATATTTTGCTTTTCACCACCACATGCATGCAAAAACAATTTAAAACATTTGTTTTCCTAAGATTTTCATTTCCAAATTTTCTCAGTCCCTTCCCTCTTCCTTCCCAAGATGGTAAGCAATTTAATATGTTATATATGTGTGTGTGTGTGTGTGTGTGTGTGTGTGTGCATTCATGCAAAACATATTTCCATATCAATTTTGTTATAAAAGGAACCATAGTAACCCTCCCTTCCCCCCCAAAAAAAAAACATTAAAAATATAAAGTGAAAAATAATACACTTCAATATGCATTCAGAAATCATCAGTTCTTTCTCTGGAAGTGGATAGCATTTCTGAAATCCTTTGGAATTGCATTGGATCATTGTATTGCTGAGAATACCAAAAAAACTCACAGTTGATCATTGTATATGATTGCTGTTATCGCATGCTATACTTTCCTGGTTCTCTCTTCACTTAGCATCTATTTCTGGAAGTCTTTCCAGGTTTTGTTTTGTTTTGCTTTGTTTTATTTTTTGTTGATTGTTTGTGTTCCGAAATCAGCCTATTCATCATTTCTTATTCTATTATTATTATTTAGCATGACTTCTTAAGTATAATTTTAATCAGTGAAATTCTATGAGTTCATGCTCTAAACTTTTTAAATGCCTGCTATTTCAAAATCTAGGGCACATAAGAGACAGGTAATCTGCCTTTAAGCACACATTTGTTTTTCAAAACTGTTTTTCTTTTCTGAAGCTCTTGCCTTTGATTAGGAAATAGTGAGAAAAACATGACCCATGTCCTTGAGGCCTTCATTTCCTTGTGCAAGCCTCTGTCATAAGTAACAATACTTTTTTTAGATTCTTTCTGGCAGTCAGTATCATCATGTCTGTCTGCATGAGTCACAAAAAATGAAGAGTTGGCATCTGGTTTGACATATCTTGGGAAGTACTCTATAATGTTCTATATAAGATTCCTAGGAAGCCAGCCAATTTCTCTATTATAAATTGGTCAACAAATAACTATCTTTATATTCCTTGGTATGTACCCTCTAGCCATTACTATTCATTCCTAATTCCACTAATCTCTACAGAAAGATCTCTTCCCTGATAACATTTATGGCTCTTATCTTTATTTCTTTGAGAAAAACCTTTGATTCCTCCTCTTCAGGAATTTGTTGTTGTTGTTGATTTACTTTTGTTTTGTTCTTTTTAAAATTTATTTATCTTCCAAATATTAAATATTCTTTCTTTTCTTTTTCCTCAATCCTTCTATCCTCCAAGATGAGCTACAAATTCTTCAGAATCATTTTTAAGAATTATTCTTGTTTTCACAATAAAGTTTTGTTTTTATATTTTTAATGGACTTTCATGCAAGTCTGGGGAAAACAAAAAAAATCATCATCATCATCAAGAACAACAAAAGAACATTATTTGAAGTTTTTGCCAGCTTCCTTCAAGACAACTAAAATCCTGTCTTTAGTAAGAGGCTATTTCAATAATACAACACTTACAGTACACATAGTACAAAACATATAGTACAAAATCTCTGAGATTATCTTTTATCCTTTATAATTGTGATTGCACATAGTTGTTTGCTTGTTGTTTCTCTCATTGGACTATCATCTCCATGAAGACAGGGACCTATTTTTGCCTTTCTTTATACCATCAATGCTTAGCACAATGACTGGCACATAGGCACTTATGAAATGCATATCCACTGATTAATTTTACCTTCTCTTCTGGGGAGGAAATCAACTTGTACTTTAAACAATAATTTTTCACTTGGGAAAGAATGACATGCAAATTTAGAACACATTATTAGGCAATTTGCAACTTTCTATTTTCCTCTTGCTCAAAGTAAAAATCTTTAAGGCTGTTACAATTTTTAGCCATTTTTTTTGAAAAACTTTTGTATTTTTTTGCAGCAAACTTTACTCTTAGGGTTATAGGCTGATGCACAATCTGGTTCTGATTTGGTAGAAAATTATCAGATACTTATTTATAGCAAACATTCTTTCCCATCAGAACCAACAAAAAGTATTAACAGAATGAATCATCTAAAACATTGGTAAAGTGTAAATAGAATTTCTCTGATCATTGAGATTTTCTTGCATAGAATAAGTTAGCATTTTAAATCCTTGGTTAGAACTATTGTATTTTAAAGCTACAACCAATTCTCTGAAAGTGAATACAAACATATTCCCAAATCTGTTTACTGCAGCACTGTGGTATCTTGAGTATTTGTCATATTAATTGCAAATCATTTTAATTAAGATCTCATAAGCTCAAGAGTTTTCAAAGTTGCTAAATAAGCTTGCTCATTTTAAGTTTTTTTGTATTTTTTCAAGATTTTTGCTTTTACTTTTTTATTCTAAACCCTGACCAACTTCTAACAGATGAAACAAGTGCATTAGTCATGAGAAAGGTAGAATGAGTTTCCCTAATAGTTTAATTCCAGTTGGTGAATTCTTTATGTGAAGTTTGAGGCTTCTTCAGGTAAAGACCAGAAATACACAACCAGATATAGGGATGAATAAGACCAGAAGTGTTTGTACAGGTTTTGGATGGCTGGATTTGTCATAGTACAAAGAGGAGAAGATTAATTCTCTATATTAAATGGAGATGTCCTTAACATGTGTAGAATCATTAAAATGTCACTGTCTATTCACTATTTGTTTGTATTTTATTTTTGAATTTTAGTATTCACTCTAAAATATGCCAAATATTTTACACCCACCTAACACTCCCAGTATCATTCATTAAAAATGCTAATAAGAGAATTGTCTATTTTTTTCTCCTTGTCTTGTAAGGATAAATTTCCATATATTGGGAAAGAATCTAATAAGTATATAACAAGTATTTTTTTTAACTAAGGTAAAATATATATATATATATATATATATATATATATATATATATATTTCACCAGCCTAAAACTTACTACAATAAATTTGTAGTAGTGTAAGATACAACACTATTTATTGTCAGTGGTGTCTATTTGTGTCTTATCAACACAAATAATCATATAATTTCCTAGTTTCATATGTAATTTCTGAGGCAGGACAAAACATTGGGATAACTTTTGGTGTAGAACCCTAATGAGATGGTAAGGGAAGGAACAGGGTCAATTTAAATTATCCATGTTTCTATCTCTAGCCTAGCAATATGTATTTTATGTATTGCTCTAGAAGAAAATAAAGGCAAGATTTTATATTCAGTATCACTTTCCAGAAGGCACTTCCAGGGGAAAAAAAATATGTCTATAAAATGAATTGTTGAGTAAGCAGAGAGATATATCTTTAAGTCTCTAGGAATATCAAATCCATGCTAGTGAGCTGAAAGAAATTAAAAAAAAAAAATGATTAGACAAATCAATAAGTACCTTTTAACAATGAGAAAAGTGACTCCATTTCTTCTATAGAAACTGTTATCAGATTATTAGAAATTATTAGAAATAACTGACAGTAGAGGATAATTCATAGTTGCTGGGGGAGAGTACTGATTCTTTTAGGACAAAGAAATCAATAGAGCTTCCCTCTTTAAAATGATAGAAAATGGGAGAGAGCCCTGAGAAAAAGAAAGGGACTGTATTATCTTTCTGGGAAATTGACTGTACCTCAACAACACTTAAACACCTCACCAATACCTTCCTCTTCTCCATTAAGAATTGATGATCATTATAATAAATAAGTTCCAGTCACATGGTGCTTTACAAAGCATTGTGGATACTTTATCTCACTGGATCTTCACAAAGCAATGTGAAGCTATTAGCATAAGTATTTTGATGATGACTGAGCGAGGATATTCTGGCTTCAAAAATTTTAAATCATAGTGTGACATAGAAGAAGGAAAGTCAAAAATAGAATCAAAAGCTTTGGATTTAAATCCAGATACCTTCTAGCTGTGGGTAGCTAGGTATCTGGCACAATAGATAGAACACTGAACTTGGATAGTAGCTCATATTTGTCATGATAGCAATTATGTTGAATGATCAGCAATCTATATGCCAAAGGAAGTCTTAAAGATCTGAGTTCAAATGTAGCCTCAAACAATTAATAGTTATGTGACATTAGACAAGTCACTTAACCTTGGTCTATCTCACTTTCCTCATCTGCAAAAAGGAGATTATAATACCACCTACCTCCCAAGAATTGTTTGGAGGACCATATGAGATTAAAACAAAACACAAACAATAAGCTTTATAAATTGTTTAGAAAAGTGCCAGGCACATAGTAAGTGCTAAATAAATCTATAAATATTATCTATTTTTATTATTCTTTGAGCCTCAATTATTTCATCTATAAAGTAATGAAGATTTGAAGGCAAATCTTACCTCTGAAGTTTCATATATATATATATATATATATATATATATATATATGATATTGTAAGAGTCACTTAACTTCCCTTTTTGTTTATTCATATGTAAAATGGTGGATCAGAGTTGATTTTGATGACTTCTGAGATCTTTTCCAGATAGAAATCTATGATACTAACTCATGTGATTGTTTGAGACACAAATGGAATAATGTATATTAAGTTGAAGAGAAAAAAATTTAATTTTATTTTATTTTTGCTTCACAATTCCCCAGCTTCAAGAAAACAAAAAAAAATAAAACCTGTTAGAAAACAAATTCCCATATTAGCTACATAAAAACAAACAAACAAACAAACAAAAAGTTCAGATAAAACAAAACAAAACAAAATGTCTCAGTCTGCATACCAAGACTGTCACCTCTATATCTGGAGGTAGATTATATATATATATTTTTATGATGAATCCTTTGTTCAGTGTATTGATCAGAGTTTCTAGATCTTTCAGAACTCTTTATCCTATAATGATTATTTTTTGCTTTATTTTATTTTTGTTTTTGAAGCTGGTAAGTGACAAGTGAAGAGATTACTGAGTTGTAATTAGGAAGACATGAAATCAAACCTAGCCTCAAACACTATGGTTGTGTCACTATAAGCAAGTATATTTACTCTGTCTGTTTTAGTTTTCTACCTTTAATATTAGGTTGATAATATCACCTACCTCACAGGATTGCTATGAGGATCAAATGAAATGATATTTTTAAAGCACTTAATACAGTGATTGCCACATAGTAGATAATAAATGTTTGTTTCCTTTCTTTCCTTCTCTTGTATTAATTGTTCTCCTGGATCTTTTCAGTTGATTTTGCATCAGTTCATATGTCTTCCCAGAATTTTCTGAAAGCATCCCCTTCATCATATAGCACATTTGTATTTTATTGCAATCATATATCATGATATTTCAATATTCCCCAGTTAAAGGGAATCCATTCAATTTTGAATTTTTTTGCCACCACAAAAAGAGCAGATATTTGTGCATTTGTTTCTTTTATCTCTGTAGGGTATGATCTAGTAACAATATCTCTTGATTAAAGGATATATAGTTTATGTTTTGGGACATAGTTATAAATTGCTTTTCAGAGTGTCAAGAGTAGTTCATAGTTCTACTAATACTCAATCATGAAGTCAGTTTATACAGATTTATTAAGTACCAACTTTGTGACAGGCATTATGTTAAACAGTGGGGATACCAGTACAGAAGAAGAAAATTCCTGCCCTCCAAGAGCTTATAATATAATATAATAGATGTAGGAGGTTGAGAAAATTATTCAATGCTAAAAGATGGTAGAAAATGTTTTTAATGCCTAAAGTAATTTGATGAGAAATAAAGTAATATTAGCTGAGATCCCTCCTTAAATGTGTTTTTGGGAAATCAAGGCTGATATGAGCTTTCAGGATTAATTATCTTGATGTTCTTCACCTCTTTTTTTTCTCTTCCCTGCAGCTAATTTTATTATTATTTTTCAAGTCCTATAAAACTAATCTTTTTTGTAATTTGATTGCTTTGGCACTGAATAAATAAATTAAATTAGGTAGAATTGTCATTTTTAAACAAATGAAATGGCTTATCTATGAATAATTGCTTTCTCCAATTATTTATATATATTTATTTGTGTAAGGAGTGTTTTTTAATCATCTTTGTATAGTTGTGAATGTCTTGACAGGTAAACTCCAAAACATTTTGTACATTTTGCAGCATTTTTTTGGTGGAATTTCTTTTTTTATGTCTTCCATCTGGATTTCGCTAGTAGTATAGAGAAATATTTATAATTTATATGAATTTATTTTTTATCTTTCACTTTGCTGAAGTTATTTCAATTTTATTATATTTTAGAGTTTTCTAATTAAATCATAATTAAAAATAATAATTTTGTTTCCTCCTTTACCATATCTATTCTCTCAGTTTCTTTTCCTTCTAGAAAGATATTCAATAGCAATGGTGATTATGGACATTATTTGTTTTATCTCTAATCTTATTTGAAGAATGTTATAGTTTATCCCCATTGTAGATAATATAAACTCTGGGTTTTAGTTTTTGATAATATTTAGTGTTTGAATACTATTTGATATTAAAGAAAACTAGATTTTTTTCTCTGCTTTCTAGTGTTGTTGTTTTAACATGAATGAATGTTATATCTTTTCAAGAGCTTTTTTTCTGTATTGGTTAAAAAAAAAAAAAAAAACATGATTTTTTTTTCTGCTCTGGCTATTGATATAGTTAGTTATGTTTATACTTTTCCTCATAGTGAACCAGCATTAAATTTCCGCAATGAATCAAGCCTTATCAGAGTGTGATCTTTATGATATGTTACTGTAATGTTCTTGCTTATATTTCATTTGAAATTTTTACAACAGTATTCGTTAAGAATATTTATAGTCTTCTTTGTCTGTTTTGACTATGCCTGATTTAAGTGTAGAGTCATTTAACCTGTTTGAGGTATGACAAAATGAGGTTTGAGGAAACCAAGATTTGAGGAAATCTGTGTCCTCATTTCTAAAATGGGAGTAGGAATATGGGATCTTGTGAGGCTAAAATGACACAATCCATGTTAAAAAAAAAAAAACACTTTGCAAGCTTTAGAGCTCTGATTAATCATTTCAAATAGTCACTATGAAATATGAAATGCATGGAAGACCTTTGTTAGAATATGATGTTTAAGATGGAATTTTGGTCTCTTGAATCTTTTCTTTGTTAAACAATAATCACAGTGGAATCTCATATTCTCTAGGTTTTTCAGTATGTGATAGTAAAAATAATGTATATGACATACTATGGAGTATTGGATATGAATGCTTTCGTTCCCCCTTGAATACTGCCACAGAGAATGACCTTATTACATGTGTAGTTAATATTCTGTCAGTCACGTATTTGATAATATTGGTGTAAAAAAGTTTTACACTCTCACATACACATACAAACACACACACACACACACACATACACACACACACAGTGTCTAGTTAATGTATCTAACAAGATGCTTTATGCCCAGATGATATGGCATCTGATTAATAAAATCGATCAATTGTGTAAACTACTTCCTAGATATCTATATTGAATTAACATCCTTCTTAATCAAGTTGGAAAGTAGTGAAGTACTTCAAGTCATTGGATGAAATCAAATAACAAAATTCATTAGATTTGTTGGTATAGATTGTAGGAATTTGGCATACCTAATATGTAGCAAAACATACTACTCCAGCATTATTCTAGCAATTACTTTAAGAATTAAGCCTTGACAGCATTTTAAGGAACCAGATCATTATGGCTGTAACCAGATGGCAAAAACAGGTAGAGATTCAGGGGTGGAACTCCACAGGGTTTGAGATTCACTATAGAATGTCAAACCTCACATCCCTCAATGATTGTGTCATCAGAGTAGCTGGTCCAAGAAGAAAAAAAAATGCATCTAGGTCAGTTTTGAGAGAGAATAAACTAGACACAAAGAGGGAAACAACTTTAGGGCAGAGACAACTGCCACTTTGGGACACTTTTAGGACCCTAAATTCCAGTAACTAGGACCATACTCTCCAGAAGAATTTAATGAGGATCTTGAATAGGGTTGGGGAAGTCCGTTAGACTTCCATTGAAGTAAGGAATCCCTCTGTCATAAGAATTCTCTCATATTTTTTCCCCTGAACTCTGTATGTACTACTTATATGTTGTCCCAGATTTTTAAACTGATATTTTGTACCAATTGTTCTTGCTATATTACCTATAGAGATATCTCTAACTAATATCTAATTATTTCTTTCTATCTAATTGATATCATGTAGGTAAGAGATAGGGAAGCACATTGGTAGGAGCTTCCAAGAAACAATATAAGAATACTATTCTCCAACATCTCAGATTTACGTTCATTTTATTTTTAATTTATGGAATAAAACACTCATTTACATAACATGCATAACACAATAAAAGATGATTGTGCATGAAATTGTATAACTACCATGTACAACTTGCTATTCCTTTTAAATATACAACAAAATTATCATGTAAATCTCTCTCCCCCAGAGATGGTGATTATTATTGGTGTATATGTATGCATAAAATTATATGTATTTCTATTTATTAATTCTTTATCTGATGCAAATAGCATTTTTCTTCATATGTTCTTCCTACTTAATTTCAGTATTTATAATAGACAAATAATTTATTCATTTAAAGTTCTTCCTAAAACAATATTGCTGTTACTGCACACAATGTAATCCAGCATCCTGGGCTCAAACCATTTTTCATTATTTTGTGAAAAATTTCCCATTTCCCCCCAAAATCATGAGCTTATCATTTCTTTCAGCACTGCAGAACTCCATCACAATCACACAATAGAACTTGTTCAGCCACTTCCCAAATGATAGACATCCCTGAAATCCCCAGTTCTCTACCACCCTAAAGAGAGCTGTTATAATGATTCTAGAATGTATAGGTTCTTTTCCTTTTGCCCTTATCATCTTTGGAAATAGATCAAATAAATGATATTAAAATCCCCTACTATCTTGAAGGCAAAAATAGTCAGCTATTCTCTGGAAATTTGACAGTCTAGTTTAAGAGAGAGTGCTATATTTACATCTAGGACTAAAAAAAACAAAACAAAACATTTTCTTCCATATGTATTTGGTGTCCTCCTCCTTCTGATACCTAGAAAACAAATCAATTCATCAATACTGTTGAATGTTGTCTCTTATAGTTGAGACCTTCTCTGATAATTGATCTAGCATGATTGTTTTTCAAATATTCATTTCCTTGTGCCATTTCCATTTCTTCTTCCATATCTAGGAATGTCATACTATAATTAAAATACAGTGGCTGCACTCTATATCAGTGAAAAGAGTTTATTATAAAATATTTCTTTTCTGTTTTTCAGTGATAGAGGATAGAACATTGACATTGATTACAGGATTTTCAGAGAAAAAATTTAATTACTGAGAATTAATCACAATATTAAAGAAAATAGCCAAAAATCTGCCTTATTGGGGATTTATTTATTTATTTTTTTACTAAATGAAGTGGTTTTTTTTTTTGTTTTGTTTTTTTAATTAAGTGGAGAGATCTATTAACCAAAGTTGGACATTAGTTTAGAATATAAACCTATTGGTGTAACCTAACACAGGGTGAGGATAAACTATAAAGAGCAACATACCTTTATAAAACAAACAGAAGCAGTTAAAGGGAAAAATCATTTTAAATCAGATGTTCTTAATCTGGGGCCTTAGGAATATGTGTTTGTAAATGTGTGCATGCTACATACATACCCAAATCTACACATATTTAAACACATTTATATACATATATAAATGCCCTTATATCCATGCACTTATATCATAACTTTATATATTCCATTTTATGCACTTGAAAACATTATTCTGATTCAGACATTTACTATCTTTGTGACCTGGACATATCCAATCTCTCTTAGCCTTAGGCTATGGGGCCTGGGCTTTAGCTCAAACTGATTTCTCTTTAGAGGGTAAACTGAAGCTGGGGTCTTAGGTAGTAAATGATCAGATGCTTTTGGGACTGGGAATAATTCAAAAACCTTCAGAAAGTTGTAGTCTGAGGAAATGGATGGATTCACATAGAAATGTTGTCTTAAACAATATATGCAATATTAATTTTCCTCAATGCCATGCTATCCTATAGCATAATTCTTTAGAAAAGACAAGTAAAATGAAAATTAATTTTGATGATTTCTAATTTTAGTATTACTAGAGAAAACTTACACAGTGATACAATGATAAACATCTTACATTTACATAGTGGTTTGCACTTTTTTCAAAGATCTTTCTTATTATTGTATTTGGCGATTGATTTATGATGATTATCATCCTATGATAAGCATTAATATATGGCAATTACATTCTAGTTATCCTAGTAAGGGCAAAAAGACTTGACTTCCTTTGAACATGGACCTTGCCCAAAGCATGACCTGAATATCACTCTAGGTTCTCAAAATCCCATCAGCTTAGTTCAAGCTCTGGAAGTTACAATCTATCAATAAGCATTTATTAAGCACCTATTATGTGTTAAGAACTGGGGATATGCAAACAAAAAAATGGTCCATACCTTCAAGAAACTTACAACATAAAGGGGAAGAATAATTGAAAAGGAAACTGAAAAGGGAATAGTACCTAGTACCTATCCCAGGATACCATAGAAATATCCAAATAAGTCCAAAAGCAATAGAGCTGGTAGAAAATGGGAAGTCTGTGCTAAGGTACTTTCTTCTTCATCTTTTATTTTTCCCCAAATAAAGCTTTTTATTTTCAAAACATATGTACGGATAATTTGACAACATTGACCCTTACATAGCCTTGTATTTTAGATTTTCTCCTCCTTCCCCCCATCCCCTCCCTTAGATGTCAAGCAATTCAATATATGTTAAACATGTTAAAATATATAGTAAATCTAATATGTATAAACATATCTATACAATTATCTTGCTGTACAAGATAAATCAAATCAAAAAAGGAAAGTAAATGAGTAAGAAAACAAAATGCAAGCAAAGAACAACAAAAGACTGAGAATGTTATGTTGTGATCCATGCTCAATTCCCACAGTTCTCTCTCTGGGTGTAGATGGCTCCCTTTATCACAAGATCATGAGAACTGGCATCAATCATCTCATTGTTTGAAAGAGTCATGTCCATCGGAATTGATTGTCCTATGATAATGCTGTTGTCATGTACAATGATCTCCTGCTTCTGCTTATTTCATTTAGCATGGTTCATGTAGTCTCTCCAAGCCTCTCTGAAATAATCCTTTTGAATATTTCTTACAGAACAATAATATTCCATAACATTCACATACCACAACTTATTCAGCCATTCTCCAACTGATGGGCATCCACTCTGTTTCCAGTTTCTTGCCACTATAAAAAGGGCTGCCACAAACATTTTTGTACCTGTGGGTCTCTTTCCTTCCTGTAAGATCTCTTTGGGGTGTAGTCCCAAGAGAAACACTGCTAGATCAAAGGGTATGCAGAATTTGATAATTTTTTAAACTTAGTTCCAAATCACTCTCTAGTGATGGTTGGATCCATTCACAACTCCAGGAATGTATTTATTAGTGTCCTAGTTCTCCCACATCCCCTCCAACATTTGTCCTTGTCATCTTAGTCAATCTGAAAGATATGTAATAGTATCTCAGAGTTGTCCTAATTTGCATTTCTCTAATCAATAGTGATTTAGAGTACCTTCACTGAGGTTCTTTCTTAAATAGGGAACCTGCCTCTCAGTCAAAAGATGCTAAAGAGATGAGAATGTCAGTCAGATTCAATTCTGCAGGAAAATGAATTCACATGAATAACATCCTAGTAGGAAACTATGTTTCTCTTAAATTACAAGAGGCTTATCATGAGAAGGTTGTCCATTGCTCAACCAAAGAGACCAACAAGTATTTATTGTCTACTGGTTTCCCCCCCTGGAATTGATTCGCCTAGGGCAAATTCAATTGGTGGAGTATTTATGTGAAGGTGAGAGTTAAGATAGAATGGGGCTCACAAGACAATCCAGTCATTCATTTCAGATTTTGTTATTTCAGAAGAGAGGAGGCTTAAACTCATTACCTCTCTATATCTGGGGGAATGGGGAGGGAGAATGTAAGGGTGGGAAAGCTAGTCCTGTGAGAAAACCATCATAGAAATGGACTTTTGGGAATAGTGATTCCCAATCACTATTGTGAAATCCCAATAAACAATTCCCAATTGTCATAAGTAAAACTCTAGTGTGGAGACTCATAAAGAATAGACCATTAGACTTAAAAAAAAAAAAAAAAAAAAAAAAAATCTGGTTTCAAACAATGCATCAGCCACTTACTACATATGGGTTCCTGAGCAAGTCACTTAATCTTCAGCCTCAATATCTTCATTTATAAAATGGAAATGGGGAAGACGTCCTTGGCAGTTAGGTTGGCATTGATAGAGAGCCTAAATTACTGTTAACAATAAGGAAGCCATGTTATTTCCTGAGGCAGGCAGGGAGGAACACTGATAGGGTGATTTTGATTAGGCTTTTTGTTATCTTTAAATGTACTTTTATTACAATCCTGGTTGAATTCTTAGCCAAATTCTTTGCATGGACAAAAACCACCATAACTCCACAGTTACTGTGTCCAATCTAAAATCCAAGTTATGGTGTCACCCTTTGAGTTTATATTTTCCCTCTAAAAGATCTACTTAGATTGTAAAGGCCTACTAAACTACTTTAAAAATTTAACCTGCCAGTCAATGGTGAAATTCCCTACTTGCTATACCTTAAAGGCATCTCCCCCCTTGAGTGAAATGGGAAACTGAGGACTTCTCAGAATAATAACTGCAGGAAATTGAAGATTCAGCACCAAGGATCTGTTAATCATTAAGACTGGGAAGAAGAGCAAAAGACTTGCTCTTCTAGCAGAAATAGCTGAGATAACCTCCTGGACCTTTACTTAACTGCTTAGAGAAAAACATGACTAATTATACAATGGCCTGGAGATATTCAAGAAGTCTCCAAACTAGTTGTCTCTATTTGTTGATTGAGGAAGCCTGAAGTAAGCTAAATTTCCTTGGTTAAACCTTCTAACTCTTCTAGTTTAATGGATTACTTACCTCTAAATAAATCTCCTTATTATGTGGGATTATGTTGTTTCTCATAAAAATTATTAACTAAGGTGGATTGAATCCATAACCTAAATTCAGTTTATATAGATCTGATGAGTTTGGAAAATGAAATTCTTTGTACAAACCTTATAATAAAATGTTTATACTAGCTCAAATAAGCATTTGTAAAAGTGATCACCATCATAAACTTAGGTAAACACAGCTGCAATAACTCAACTATATTGACCTGACTAGAATTTAGCAAACCTGTATTATTTCCATCTAAGCAGGCAGTGAAAATTAACCAGATAAAGGGAAGGGGAGGGGGGGGTCATGGATTCTTCTGGTTTATGATTATATGATCACCCTTAAGTTCTGTGAAATCAGCCTCCTCTCTCTGAAAAACTCCAGTGAGTAGACCATCTGCTTCTCGAGAGATTCTAATAAAGCTTCTGTTCTTCACTTTGAGAAATCTCTGAGTAGTCATTTTGAGTTAGAACTTGCTGTATCACATGCCTTTAATTGTGAATTCTGATAGAAAATTAGCTCTCCTTTTTTTCTGCTTAATTGCTAATCCCCCCTTTAAAAAAAATTCTTGTAGATTTAGCCTGCTGTTAGCAGTAGGATATCATCTTTGTTTCTTGATTTGTAGATCTAAACTCATAAATTTTTTGAGGCACCTCATGACACAGGTCTGCAACCCCAAAATATTTTGGGAGTTCAATACCCCATCATAGCAGTTATAGGATTATTGTGAGGAACAAATGAAATAATGTATGTAATGCACCAGAATCTTAATCCTCAAATTTCCAATATCTGTTGTAAAAGGAGATAGGTGATTACGCTAAAGTCAGTTACTCTTTCTAAAAAATAGGTCTTAATCTTCCCCAACATAAACTCTGCCTCAGATATATGTATGTATGTACGTGTGTCTATATTTTTATATAGACACATACATATATATATACATGAGTGTATATATCTATATACACATCTATCTATCTATCTATATTTTATCCCCATCCCAGAGTCCAAAGAAATAAGGTGGCTGCACCAGAACACTCCTCACTCTCTAACGTCAGGAGCACAGCAACTCACAAAATCCACACTAGCCAGGGAAAATACTACACAATTATAAATGTACATACTGTAAAAATGTAGGTTCTGTAAGAATAAGAATTTTGTATTCAAAATTCAATATCTAGGATAATCCCTAGCACATTATAGTCACTTAATAATATGTTGATTAATTTAATTTAATGTCTTTATTAAAGTTACCTATAGTATAATCACTGAGAAATATCAGTGAGTTTATTTTTTTCCCCCTAAAAGGAAGCTACATTGTCTTTGTGTGATATCTGAGTGACATCTTCCTTAATTTTCAGGGTTCAGCAGTGGAATTTAGGTAAAATATCCACAGGTAATAGGCCAATGGATTATTCTTTTCTCTTCCAATCCTTTTTCCCCATTATGGTACACTGACTAGCAGCTGTAGGGTTTCAGGGTCTTTTTCATGAATCTGTTTCATAAAAAGCATAGTAATCTGCATGAAAATGAGCCCCAATGAATATGGAGAATATTTAGGCAAACTATAGTAAGCTGACTTAAAAAGCCTTCCTCAGCAGCATCTGAATGTAAGGTTTAATTTTCCTATTAACTGTGCTAGGGCAGACTGCCTTCCACAGGTGTAAGCAATATACATAATTAATACCACCCCACCTCCCACCCTTTGTAAAGGTCACTGCCCATATTAACCCTCTATGTGGCAGCCTGAATTCTAAATATATTAGATATTCTCATTTGAAGTTGTAATGATAAAAATGCAATTGATAGCAGCATTTGTAAAGGAGCTTTTCTCCCTCCCTCTTTCTACCCTTCTCATTTTATTTTATTTTATTTTTTTGATCTGAAAGATCAGCTTCTGAAAGCTAATATACAGTACTCTGGGGGGGGGAGGGGAGGCTTGGGAGAGGGGAATGCTTAAATTACTCCAAAAGCAGCAAGAATTGTGTAGAATGTTAAACTTCAGTGAATGTGCATAAGATTGGGCTGAATAATGGCCTTTAAAGTAAAACAGAAAGATCATCAATTTATTTGCTCAGCTACTCAGCAGTGAATGAATACTTAAATTGCAGTTATTTGGAATACATGGTCTTTTTAAAGACAATTCTTTGGCATTGAAACCATTTTCAAACTTGAATTACTCTAAATCTAAGATGTTTTCTAACTGTCAAGGTTTTTTTTTTTTTTTTTTTTAAGGATTTTTTTGGATGTGTGTGTGTGTGTGTGTGTGTGTGAAGTACAGATTCAAAATATAGTTACTTTGTAGGGAAAAAGGCTCTTGACTGCCAAGCTGAATTTCTAAAGTATAGGTGAAGAACACATAAGAGAACCAACTAAAGTTTTCACCCCAGGGTCTAAGTGACCCCAAAGCAGACCTTTTCTTGAACATTGGGTGAATTAACTCCTTAAAATTTTCTTCACATCATTTCATGACCTTCTGGCTCCTCAAGGAAATGTGTAGGCCAAAATGCAGTGGAAAAAATGATTTAAAGATTTTGAGGTGAGATCAATAAAAACCCAAGTGAGTTGGTTCCTGGTTATCTTTGAGCCTGTTTGTTCTCTACTCAAATCTGCTCCAAGTGTTTTAGAAATGCTTGCTTAGAATGACTAGGAAACTAAGAGAATTAAAAAAAAAAAAGTTTCCCATGAAACTGCTCTGAACTCTGAAAATAGTCTTTATGCCTGTAGTAGGTAATGACACAATCAACTTCCTTCCTTTTTATAGAAGATAATAATAATGGAGGCACCATCCCATAATGATTTTGGTAATAATTGAGATGCTTCAGCCATACTCTTTTGCTTTGTTTTAATTTTAATCAAGTGAGGGATTCATGGAACAGAATCAGAGTATTTAAATTTGAAAAGGACCTCCTTTTGTTGAGGCTCAAAGGAGACTCCAAAAATTGTGGTTGCAGACCAGTGTCTCAAAGACTTTCAAAAGAATTTGCAGGATTAAACCCATCTTCAAGTCAAAAGGCAAAGTTTATTATAATTGTAACCTCAGTTAAAGGAGCTAATTTCCAAAAGAATTTAGCAAAGACGAACTTATAGGAAAAGACAGAGAGATCTGGTCCTTCATGTCACTGATAGGCTAATTTTATGGCTTATAAAGGCCATAAAGGAGGTAGAATTTTATGACAGAGGTGGGATGGAGGAGTAGTCTGGTATGAACTTCATTACTGTCTCAGAATCTTTGTTATAACTGTCCAACAGATTGTTATCTGACCTTCAGTGATGTTTGTAGGCCTATAGTACAGTATTCCTAAGGCCAGGAGACTTTAAGATCATTGAGATCAGATTGTTAGAACAATAGCACTCCTAAAATCAGGGGACTTAAGGATTATTGATATATTTCCCCTAGAAGCTGCACTCATCACTTTGATCAAATTCTGCTCATACCTGATAAAAAAGAAAAGAATTCTCCCTTATAACATGACAAGTGGTTATTCAACTTCTTCTTAAGACTTCCAAAAAGAGGGAACTATCAATCAATCAATTAATTAACATTTATAAATTCAGACACTCTATAAGGAACAAGAGAACTCACATTTTAATGGGGGTAACAACATGACATGCTTAACAGAAAATACATATGTCTTTCTTGTTCAGTTGTAACTTACTCTTCATGACTCTGGTGGACCATACTTTCCATGAAATTTTCTTTCCTTCTCCATATCCTTCTCCAATAGTTTAAATGACTTGACCAGGATTACATACCTAGAACTCTCTAAACTGGATTTAAATTCTGATTTTACTGAGTCCAGGTCCAGTGCTCTAACTTAGCTAGCTGCTGCCCAGCCATTGACTTGCCCAATATCACAAAGATAGTGAATGTTTGAAGTCTGATTTTGAACTCAGTTCTTTTAAAAGACTATGAAGGGCTAAAAGTAGGTAGGGAAACCAAAACAATCCTCATGCTGAAAAAGCACCACAAGATGAGATCTTGACAGATACCAGGATTTCAAAGTAGGCAGTAATTTAAGGCAGGGAGGACAATTAAATTCAAAGTTATAGAGATAGGAAATGGAAAGTACTGCATTTTGGAATTATGGGATTCATTAACCACTGTTGGATGGCATATAAAATGGTAACTCACATGAAATTCTCCATCTTTATTTAAAAATGTATTGTTTTCTAGACATTCCATTGCTTCTTGAAATTGTGAGATTGTCGAATTCAGATATCAGACTTATTTCTATCAATGCTCTTCTTATTAGATCTATACAGTGTTGTACACTATAAAATCATTTGACTTTCTTTCAGATCCTATGTCTAACATCAAGCAGAATCTCTCTCCAAAACTTGCATCATGTGCAAATTAAATAAACTTGGCTTTTATGCTTTGTCCAAGTTATTGATAAAAATGCTGAACAGCATAGTTCCAGACACAGATCCCTGAGGAAATTCACTGGAAAACTTGACAAAAAGAAATCATTACTCTTTGAGTAAACATTCTAAACCAGTTCTTAATCCAACCTGTCATGTTATCATAGCTATCTTGCCATTTTTTCTCAATAACAGAAGGGATTCTGTCTTCTAAAATCTTAGTCAACAATATCACAATATTCTCCTAACCAACCAACTTAGCAAATCTGTCTGAAAAAAATCTAATTTAATTGTATTTACTTTTATGATGCTTTACTTTCTCCTGGGACAGCTAAGGTCTCAGTAGAAAAGTGATGGGCCTGCAGTAGGGAAATCTCATTTTCCTGAGTTAAATCATTGCCTCGGACACTTATTAACTAAGTGACCTTGGGCAAGTTACTGAGCCCTGTTTACCTCAGTTTCCTCATCTGAAGATGAGCTGAAAAAGGAAATGGCAAACTGTTCTGGTATATTTCTAAAAAAAAAACTCAAAATAAAGTCACAAAGAGTAGGATATGATTGAATCTATTGAACAAAAACAAGAAGAAGACCTGGAGGGAAAAGTCACATTCATTGCACAATAATTTTCAGAATGTATTACCTAAATGTGGGTCTGCCAGTTCCTTTATGTACTGAAAATGTATTTCATCTGACCCAGATTCAAATTCTAAATCTTCCAATTACTGTGTGACCTTGGGTTACATAACTAAACTGTCCTAGGTTAAGATTCCAAAATCTGTAAAATAAGAGATAAGGATTATTTTGATTCTAAAGTCTCTTCCAATTCTAGATCTATGAGCAATAAACAACAGACTCTTATTTTATCCCATTTAATTCCAGACCATGTCTGTGAGAGGGAAGGCCCATAGTGATATTATTAATCTGATTTTTAATGTAGAGAGAAACTTACTCTTCAGTATTCTTTTTCCAATAAACAATAGATGTTTAGTTAGAATGAAAGCATTCACTTTTATTGATTACCTCTTTACTACAAGGGAAAATATGTCCAGCTATTTCCAGGAAAGTGTATTATTATAGGCTGAAAATTATGGCATTTTAATTAATGTGTTTTGGCCAAAAGAGAATTGAGAGGAAGTAGAGCATGTTTTCTGAGTCAAAAACACTGTAATTACACAAAAGGCATGTAGATTTAAACTTACAAGTGAACAGCAAAAATAGATCACTTGATTTCAAGAAACTTGGTGTCTGATAAAAGAGACAGAACAAATGTTGAATCCATAGATATCAGGGCCAATATTAGGGGTAGCCTTGACAAGCAGCCACCTAGGGTGTACCAAAAATTGGAGATGGCCAGTGCAGTATTCTTCCAAATTGTTTTTTATACCTCTATGTATTTTAAATATCAGAATATTCCTACCATGGAATGTAAAATATCTGGAGTATAGATATTTATTTTTTAAGATAAATCAAGGCAAATCTGGCCCCCAAAAGACTTAAATTTTCAATTAACCATAAAACATAAGGAGTATAAATATTAAGCCTTTAAAAAATTAAGTATATATACTAGCTTGTGATTAGATCATATATACTTATTTGGAATACTACTTATCAATGGGAATAATATTTATGTTCCACTAGTATGTAAGAAAATATAAAAAAAGACTATATAAAATGCAAAAAAAAATTAGCATGGATGAACAAACATCTAGTCTATTGGCAAAATTATAACATGTATGTATATATTTATATATACATATATATTATATATACACATATATTCTTCATTTTGGCTTTTATCATATCATGAGTGTTTGTGTTATCTATGAAAATGTGAAAGTGATAATATGACACATTTGTAAGTAACAATCATTCTGGTGTATAAATTATCATATTATTATCTATTAATAGGATATTATAATCTTTTACTTAATATTTGGTTTGTTTAATGAAATCATAAAGCCCTTAAGAAGATGGACTTCATTTTACAGTATTCCATATCTTCCACAGCAGAATATGTATTAGGAACTCAGTATATATTGTTGAATAAAATTATATTAGGCCATCTATGTAGGATTTTACTCAGCCTTGGAAATCTTAAATGTAATTCTACATTGACTAGGAGAGAGAGAAAGATGAAGTCCAATTTATATTTTCAGAAGGACTCCTTCTCATATGCATTTTCTAAAGGCATACCAAATGAAAATAATTTATGAGCATCAGACTAATAGATTTTTTTTTTCCAGGAGATCAGCAGTATGTCTGCACAGAAACCACAGCTGCTTTAGCAGTACATTTATCTCTGGACTTGGCATCTCATCAAAAATAGGTGTGCTTACATTGGATTTTAGATCTATGGGTGGTGGGTGGTATTTCACATCTTTTTCTACTCAGAAAATCCAAATGTGACTGATAATAAAAGAATGATACACTTTTATTCATCTCACTGAAGCCGACAGCATGAAAAACATGGAAATGACTGGATGGCTTTTAATCAATACAAAGAAGAAAACCATCTTTCATATATATATATATATATATATATATATATATATATATATATATACACATACACATATAATACACACATATATTATATATGTATATAACACACACACACACATTTCAAAATGAGATTCATTGATCATCTAACTAAGAACCCTGTACTAATCTCTTTGGTCAGTTTTTTTTTTTTCCTTCCTCTTCTAAGCTGTTGACTTTCTTATGCATATCTCTCATTCCCTTTCTCATTTTTTCTTCTATCTTTCATATTTGCCTTTGAAATTATTTTATGAGCACTTCCATGAAGCCTCTTTGGGATTGAGACCAATTCACATCACTCTTTGAGATTTAAAGTTTGCTACAGAAGAGTCCACTTATAATATTGGGGCCCTTTCTTGAATAGTTTTTTTTAACCATAGCTTTGCAGCACAAAACAGATGTTCATTCTTCAATATTTCTAGATGATGGGCTCATTTTCATTTATACTGAGAATCTAAAGATTGATATTAGCTTCATTAAGTAGTGTGTCTGTTCATTATTTATTGCATACACATTTCAAATATACCTGTTACACCTGATCTGATATTTCTAGATAGGATATGAATGTGTTTTTTTTATTTGTTAATTTATTTTTAAATTGGATTTCCCTGTTTCATCCAGGCTACAAGTACAGCACTCATTTGTGGACACTATGTCAATATTGATCTCCATAGGAGCTTTGATCCAATCATTTTTAATCTGGGTCAGGTTGACCCTCCTTATTCTGATGGCATCAATCTTAATTTTCCTCATATAGAATGGCATGGTACAAATAATATGGGATTTGGAGTTGGAAAATCTGATTTGCCTTTGGGATATTTCTGCTTCTTTGTCCTTAGTTTCCTTATCTGTAAAACTAGGAGACAGAATAGGATGATCTCTAAGATCCCTTTCAGATCTAAATTCATCATCCTTTCTGTACTTAAGGAGAAGTATAGATTTCATGTAAAAACGAGAATTATCTGCCCAATAACAAAACAGAGAATAGTATTGATTTCAAAGGCAGATACATATGTACTAGCTAACAACAGGTTATGTTGCAAATACAAAGAAGAGGACATTTTACTGTCTGAAAGTTTCCATTTTTATCCCACTGTTGCAGGGTTTAAGATTGATGCCATCTTTAATCCAGAGATACTTATAAAAAGCTGACTAAACAATACTCATCTCCACCATATGTATTCATTCATTTCCCAGTGGCATAATCGTTGCATTAATAATGTGAAAGAAAGTGAAAGTTTGATTTAGAAAGCATGGCTGTTTGAAATATCAATTGCCCAAAGACTTAAAAGCAAAAAGATTTCTGAGATCTTTCAGGGATATACATATGTGGGATAGGCATAATTAGCTGCTCAAATACAAATTAGAAAGATAATACTTATCAAATTTGACTGAAATTTCATTTAACCTGAAATTTCTAATCCAGTAAAAGTTGATGTATCTGAATATTGCTCAAAATATGCATTTGGTAGGTTTTCATAGTCTTATTCTCTAATAATAATAGCACTAACAGAAATAATGATGAAAAATATTAATCTACTCCAGGAAATCTCTTTCTATTTAGTATCATAGAAATAAATTAAGATCTAGAGGAAATATAGAGATTATCTAATCTAGTTCTCTTGGAATCCATAGAGATCTAAACAGTCTGTGAAAAGATTTCAGAGAGTCTGTAAAATTGGATGAAAACAATGTAAGGGAGAGCATAAAATGATATAATATAATGAAATATATTTTCAAACCTTTATATAAAGGTTATATATAAAATATATTTTCAAACCTAATTTATATTAGATAAATACTAATCATGATCACTAGCAATAACAACAACAACAACAACAACAACCAAAAAAAAAACATCTTTTGGATTCCTTTATAATCCTCTTTCATTTTATGGAGTTAGAAATATTATCTTTAGAAGTGGTCCATAGGAGTCACCAGATTGAAAAAAATGGGCCCATCTCACATACATACACACACACACACACACACACACACTCCAAAAACAAAACAAAAGAAAGACAATTATCATGGCAATGAATTCATGAAAACAAATTAAATGAGTGTTTAAACATTTATTTTTTAATGGTAAAATCAAAAATGTGAAATGTTATATTCCTTCTAAATAATAATCAATATATCAGAGAGATTAATCAGCCCATTTATTTTCAAGTAATGGTATTTGAGGAAGAGGAGTATTATTTGGTACTGATTTTTATGTCTAGATCAAATTCACCAATAAATTATAAAAATAAAGAAATCTGTAAAGATAAATTTCTGATTAAATACTAAGAGATAGAATGATAATAGGAAATGCTCTGAAATTAGAAAAATGAATTCAAATTCCACTTTTAATGCTTGTGTTATACTATGAAAAAAATCAAAATAGAAATGAAGAAATAGAAGTGAGAGGTACCATAGAAGAATTAGCAAGAAATAAGACCTGATATGCTTATTGTTCATATTATATGATACCCCATCTCCCATCTGTACATTGTACCATCTGTCCTTCAAATCAAGAAGTCACAGCCTTCTTGAATTTCTGGTTTCCTTCAAAATTTATCAAATTAATTCAAAATTATCTTTTATCTGATCTCTCCCCTATTTACTAGTTACTAGTAAACCCCTTTTCAAAATTATCATATATATATATATATATATATAGTCAATTAATATATAATTACTAACTACATATGATTACAAAGAAGGTAGTTATGGTGCAATGGATAGACCATTTTTCTTAGAGTCAATAAGACCTGAATTCAAATGAAGACTCAGACTCATTAGCTGTATAACTTTGGGCATGTCATTTAACCACTGTTTTTTCCCCAGTTTCTCTAGCTCTAAAATCAAAATAAAAATAGCATCTACCAAGTTTTGTATCACATGAGATAATTACATAATTATGTGTATTCACACATACATATAGAGCATTGGTTGTGTTCCTATTGTCTTTGTATTTCCATCTCCTACCACTACTTACCAGAGAGGAAGCATTTAATAAAGAACTTCTTTATTGAGTCTTAAGTTGATGGTAGTGGTGACAATGCTTGAAAGTGAATAAAAGTTCAAAAATTACATTAAAAATCTAGGTGATTGGGAGCCTGGTAGTATGATTGATTGAAACAGGAATGATGGAAAGAGACATAAAAGAATATTGTTTGGGAATTTTTTTAAAAGTATGGTAAAATGGGTGTTTTCACTAAAATCAGAGGGAAAAAAGTACAGTGTTAAGAGATAGATCATTTGAATAGTAAAAAGTTAGAGTCCAGGGAAAAGGAGTGTAAGAAAGATGAGTTGAAGAGTGGTGTGAAGAGAATCAGATGAATGCAATATTAAAGAAACCAAAATTAAAGAGAATTTTGAGAAAGTAGTCAATATTATCAAAGGCTATAAGAAAAGTTTAAAGATGTATAGAATTAGAAACAAATGTGATTTTTTATTTTAGACTAAGAAAATTGTCAGTAATATTAAATAGAAGTTTTAGTAGAGTGTGCATAGCAGGGTAATGATTTGAGGGAGCTAAGAAGTGTGGATTAGGTGAGGAAATGTATTCAGCTATTGCAGAGACTATCTTTGAAAAATATCAATCCAAATGAAGAATAGGGCAGTATGGGTTTGAGAGGCAGAAAGATCAAATGGAGATGTTTTAAAAATTAGAATAACTTTTGTAGGTTTCTAGACATAAGGAAAAGAATCAGCAGAAAATGGGTGGAAGGTTCTGAATGAAAATTCTCAAGAAGGAGAAATTAAGAGATAAACAAGTATTCTTGCAATCTATAGTATGGACAGATAGGCTTTGAATTTAGAGGAAAAAAATAACTTATGTAATGTTTTTCAGTTTGAGAGAAAATTCTTTCCATTACAAATGTATTAAAATAGCAGGAGTAGTACAGTAGAAAGATTGTGGATTTGAACCTGAAGAAATGATGTCAAGTCCTGAATCTGTCATATATAAACTTGGAGAAGCCATACCCTGTAAGCCCTGGTGCTTTCATTAACATGTATATCAACAGTATTTTTCAAGTACTAAATATGTTCCAGGTGCTTTAGATGCAAAATCAGAAAAGAATCAACCCATTCTATCAGTAAGTCCATTTATCAAGGGAGAAAAAATGTAAGTAATGAAGTCTGTACTAAATAATTTTTAACCAGTACAAGATGATTTCTGGCATGAAAATACTAGCAACTGGGAACTGGGGTCATGAAAAATATTATTTAAAAAGTGTCAAGTGTTGAAATTTTAAATCGGAAATAATGATATTACTTTTATGGGGAAAAACAATTCTAAGACACAGAGATGAGGAAGAAAAATGTTCCACAGGTAAGGAAACAGGAGATGGACTTATCAAGCCTGAGGAATAGCAAGAAGGCCAGTTTGACTACATCACAGAGAGTAAAGTACATAGATAACAGAAAAGTAGGTTGGAAAAAATATTATGAAGAATTTTAAATGCCAGAGGAATTTATATTTGAATATAGATATAATAAGTAGGCCCTGGATTTCATTACATAGAAGAATAAAATAATCCAACATGTGTTAATAGCTGTGTATACCTGAGGTTCTTTTGCCTTTAATTATATTCTCAATGTTTTTCACAATGTCTTCTGGTACAAAGAAAATATTAAATAAATGTTTGTTGACTGTATGACTGGAGGATAGATTAGAGAGGCAAGACTCTCTAGGCAGGGAGATCAATTAAAAGGCTATTAGAATAATTCTAATGAGAGGTAATGAGGCCCCAAATTAATACTGTGGTCATGCAAGTAGAGATAAGAGAAGACATGCAAGAAATTTTGTAAAATTAGAAATAATGAGACTTAGGCATTGATTGGAAAATGGGATGAAGAGTAGTAAAAGTATGGAAATCAGTAAAAGTCATCCTGGGTGGTGAAAAGAATGGTGATGTCTTGGGAAAATAGGAATATTCAGAAGAGAAATAGGTTTTGTGAGACAGAAGGCAAATTCTCTTTGAGATATGTTGATTATGAGATTCCTATGGGACATGTTCAATTTTTCCACCAGGGAGTTGTTAATGTATAATTGGAGTTCAGGAAAGAAGCTAGGGCTGGATATATGAATTTTTAATTCATCCATACAGCTAAGATATTTAATTCATAGCAACTGATGGTGTTTTTAAAAGAGAGCATATAAATGGTCAGTTTTAGGAAAGAGAATATGTAGATAATACAGCAAAAGGAAAATCAGCAATTAGGTGAGAAAGAAACCAAGAGAGAGCAGAATCCCAAAATTTCTAGAGAGGAGGAAGTATTCAGTGAGAATGACTGATTAATAATGTCAAATATTGTAGAGGTCAAGAATGAAGAGAGTTGAGGAAAATTATCAGACTTGTTGATTAAGAGATCACTAAAGGTCCAGTTTCATAGAAATCTGAAAAAAGATAAATGTAAACTCATAAAGAACAAAATAAGTAGAACCTGGAGAATAATTCATGCAATAAAATAACATTGTAAAAATGAATGATCTTGATGACTACCTATATTCTAGAAGACTAGTGATAATGAATAGAATTGTCCTGATGAAAGAAAGGTGATGGTCTTAATTTGAAGAAATAAGACATCTCTTCTTGCACATTGTTAGTATAAGAATTTTGTTTTTGATTGAATATGTGTAATTGATAAATCTAGTATTTCTCTGTAAGGAAGTAGATAGCATGCTTCATCATTATTGATTCTTTGGGATCCAGGATCTTGTTCTTCCTATTTATTAAATGCAAAATATTTGATCATCTATCATTCTTATTCATAATTCATGTGGCTAAAAATCAGGGATAGGCCTCCTAGCAAATTATCTTTTAAAATACCTGTTTCCTACACCTTCCTGATTAAGGACTTTAAAATACTTTGTTGCCTTCTTTGACATATTATGCTGTCTTTGATTTGAAATTATTGAGATCACTACCAAAAGATGTTTCTCCTGCAATGCTTCATCTTTATTTTTGTAGGCCTGGTATTATGCATATAGAAAAAGCATTTGGAACCCCAACTCAAATACTACCTCCTCCATTTTTAACAGTAGTTACAGTTTGTGTAAAGTCATGGAGGCAGGAAAGGGAACATCATACATTGGTGAGAGTATGTGGTCAGCTTAGTTAAAATTCAAGTTATGCCAAGGGGACGATAGGAATGAGATCTGAGAAAAAGGAAATAGGAAAAATAAATCACTTAAAAGGAACATGGAAATAAGGGAAAAGTGATGAAATCAAAATGCTTTTTTTGTTGCATTTATAATTCTATTCTGATCAATTTTTTTTGTACTGTATTATATTAAACTCTGAATGATACTTTGATAACACTGTGAATATATTATATTGAGCTAAGTCAGCTGGTTGTAGGAACATCACATTCCTATTCTTAATACTAGCCATAATTTAACCCTAAAGGCTTCATTGAAAGGGACAATTTTTCATTTGTAAGCCAAGTATTCGATATTCATTTTTCACCCTATGCTATTTCTCTCTATGTCTTACTGCTTTGGGGACAAGGAATCTAAATTAAATTATGTCATGGAAGTTATTTCTGAAAGTTAATATCTAGATTGGTCCAAAATTGCAGTGAATGGCAATAAAAGTGGTCAGCTAGCTGCAGTCAGTGATGAATTGAATTCTGTTATAAGTCCTCTTCATTTCCCCATTCCTTTGATTAATTGATTTTTTTTTTTCCCAATCACTGTTTTTGCTGGCGAAGAACCATTTGTGGATATGTACTTACTTTAGAAAAGAAGGTCTGACTGAAGAACTTTAAATGTCAGAGGAATTTGCATTTGAACATAGATGTAATAAGAAATCTCTGGAATTCATTACATAGAAGATAATATGATGCAATTTGTGTTTTAGGTGAATCACTTTAGTAGCTGTATTTAGCTAGAAGTAGAGGGGGTAATTTTTTTTCTGCTGGTGAAAAGTACTTCCTTAGTTTTACTCGACAAAACAGAGGAGGATTTGAGCCGTGACCTTGCTCTTTAACAGAATAAGATACTTCTCAGAAAACAAGCAGGGTCCATTTCAAGAGTACCAGGCCACTGAAAAGAACTGCCCAAGAGTGACTACCCCCAATAGAAAAATACAGAACACCTAGCTGACTCAGAGTTATCTTATATGTAGACCATTGCCTAAAATATATTTCTTATGAAATTATTGATAGACATTTTTGTTTTTTCTTTTGCAGTTTAGGAAGATATCACAAAAATGACTTCTAAGATTTTCTTATTACGGCAGATGAAAAGCTATCATACTATTTTAAGATGATCTGATATTGAAAATTTTATTTTCTAAATTTCCCATTCTTTAACAGAAATATAAGTAGTATTTTCTCCTTTTCTGATCATTTTATAGGCACGTAGAAAATATTAGGTGCTAACTAATACATACATATATATGTGTGTGTGTGTGTGTGTGTGTGTTTATACAAACATACACATCTATATACATAATATATATTATATATATGGCTGTATATATGTATATGCTTGTATATGTATGTATATATATATATATATATATATATATGTATGTATAGACATTTGTATATACAGCTATTCATAGTCATTTATTGAATAAAGGGATCAGGAGTCCAAGGAGAATTATGGCAAAACTTTGTTGTCTAAAAAAGATCCAGAGAGCAAAGTCAACTAGGAAAATAGTAATCAAGGAACTTCTCTTGTTATTGGTATACCTGCCCTGTATTGCTCACAATCATTTTAAACAAGGTCATCATGACCCACCCTTAGAACATAAATTCTTTCTTTGCCTTGCTGGAGAGTTGTCCTTTATTAGCTTTATATCCTAGAGAGAGAAATTATTATTTCTCTCTTGTATTTAATGACTTATTATTGAACTAGGAGGAAGGATTTCTGCCTTTCTACTTTCTGATTCAGAAATCAACCAGTGGAGAAAGCTTGGGGGAAAAAAATCCAACCCTGGCTATGAGAATTTATGAAGTACTCTTCATTTTGTTTGGTCATATAGGTCTGGGATACAAGTGGATTCTCTCTTTCATAAGTATATTGATAAGTCTCTTTGACCATGACTTGGTGATTGAAATCATTACGCCCAAGACTTTCATTAGGATGAGCCCACAGTTCATTATAATACTCATTTTCTCATTGATTGTTATCCAGTAAAAGTGAGTATTCCTGAGAATGGCAATCAACTCTAACTGGTTAACAATTAAAGTTGATTGACACTCTCAGGAATACCCATTTTTACAAGGGCATATAAGTTATGAATCTACCAGCATGACAGTCTTTGAAATTTGAGAGTGCAATTCATATCTTTTATTAATGAAATATTAGCATTATTAATAAAATGATTAATTAACCAGAAGCTTTGTCTCTTGAATTTTTCAAATATCATACAAGCTACATTTCCCATTCAACTTTCTAGAAGATATTCAAGTGATTTTGAGATAAGGTGGAGTGGAAGAGACATGATACCTCTTTGATCAAAAAAAAATCAACTTCTTTCTATTTTTAAAACCTATTTTAATAGTCACTTTTATTTGTCTCTGACGCCTCATTGCTTCATCTAGGCATAGATCTGTAGAGAATACATCGTAGGTTAGAATGATACTATGGATATCTAAATAAAAAGGTGATGGATTGGTAAAAGTAATGCTAATGGATTTGGGAATATGTTATGTACCTGAAAAGATTTTGAATAAGGGAATGAAGAGACAATATTGGTCTCTCCTCCAATGACAAACCTTTCTAAGATTGTAAAAGGTCTTCAATAATTTGGCTTTAAGATAATGATTCTTTCATCCCTGACAACTCTGAAAGGCTATTTAATAAGTTGGAGAGGGATAGTGAATTTTGACAGAGAAAAGTGATTTGACTCCCTTGAAAGCATAGGTCCCTGACATGTCAAAATAGTTGATGGCTAAAGGAAAAAGAAGTGGTGTTGCAAAATGACAAGAGTATTAGATTTGGAAAGCAGAGAACTTAGGATTCAAATGCTGATTATGTCTCTTACTATTTGTATATCCTTTAGTAAGTCATTTAATTTCTTGGGGATTCAGGATTGACCTAAATAACTTCTATTCTTTCATTTGTAAATCTACAAAAGTAAAAATCATAACAATTAAGTAGAAATGATATCTTGTGAAAAAATGAATCCATTGCAAACAGCAGAATAAATAATGACATCATCATCAACAGTAGCAGCAATAAGACACCACTAAAATTGGGTCTTTATTTGAAACATATGATTGAATCATTTAGTTTTAGATAAGTCCATGTAGCAAGCTAAGTAATCAGACTTGAGTATCTAAATTATACCTGCTAATCCTTTACTGGGACTTGAAGGAAATTTTTTGCAGAATTATAATGGTCATTAATGTAAAGAAATAACCTTAATTTTTAATAAGAAAAATCTTTTGTCCATACCTGGATTTCATTAGTTTAGGAAATTACTTGCATCAGTGCTCATTCTATCCAATATAGATTGGAAAGTTGCCTGTAGTCTATAGTCTTATAACATTTTCAGAGGGTACTGAGAAATTAAATCATTTGCCCATGGTCACACAACTTTAGATTCATGTCAAAGGCACAGTTTAAACACAGTTCTGCCAGATTGCAAGGCAAGTCCTTGATCCACTAGATTAGGCTGTCTTTATGAGGACATTTTAACTCATAAGGTAAAGCTTATGGTTTAACATAAAAGACCCAAGCATATAAGAAGGAGACAGGGAGAGGACAAGAATATATGTAGGGCACAGCAAGGCAAAAAAAAAAAAAAAAAAAAAAAATATATATATATATATATATATATATATATATATATACATACACACACACACACACACACACACACACATATATATATATATACATACACATATATATATCGCAGAATCCAGAGTGGGCAGGATATAAAGGGCCTAGGCCACAGGCAACAAGGAAACAGTATGTACAAATTCAGAGAGGAAAGAGAAAATGCATTATAAGAAAAATAGTAAATAGGTCTATTTATAGGGGTGTTTGTATTTGTAGAACTGAAACAAAATAATGAATATAAATAACTTTGTAAACCTTAAAGTCCTATATAAATGCCATTTATTATTATTATTAGCCTCTAGTCACCTGTCCTCTAGGCTCATGTTAACTTTTTTCCCTAATCCTTCCACAGCAATCAACTTTCACCTATAAGAGCTGATTCCAAGACATGCCTGTCTGATTGGCTCCATATGACTTGGTAAAGGAGCCAAATTATAAAGGTCTTTAAATGTCTAAATGTCCAGAGAGAATTCTTGATGTGATTTGGAAAAAAAAAAATACAAGTATTCCTGAAATTAGAGTAACCTTTTATCATTATGGTTTTTTTTTTTGTTTGTTTTGTTTTTTTGCACTCAGTGGATACTAATAGTGCAATTACTATCAAGTGTGGGTAAATGAATTTTTTTTTTTGCCATAAAAAAGAGAAAACCTGAAAAATAAAGAAATGGAGAACGCAGATTTAATCAACCTAGGTTCTATGAAATGCTTATGCTAGTTTGTACAATTTCCTACTTGTGAGAAATAAAACTGTAAGGTTTTGTTTCCACAGTTGAAAGGTTTCAATCTCACATTCTTCCTCTTTGTGGCCTTTGTAGAAAAGAATGTTATTTAGGTTTTAGGGTCAATACATCCTGGCTGAAGAGAATTAAAGAAAGTCTTAAGTCAATAGAAGTAACCACAGGGGCTGGTTGAATGCAAATGACCTGTGTTTATGTCCTAGGCAAGCAAATTTTTTAATTGAGCTTGCTTAATAAATCTCATGAACATTCTCTCTTAAAGAGGAGACCACTACCATTTTTGAACTTATGATGATCTGGCAAGGGGAGGGGACGAACATGGAAACATATCAAGGAATATATGTAGTGGGAGTGTCATGAAATATTAAATTTTGGAAGGTTCTTTTCTAATGGAAATTCTGAAGAGGTGATAAGGAGGCAGGGTGAGATTATGGAATATAATTCCTGGTTCTAGTTTCTGTAAATTGCTTTTGTGCCCTATAAAAGGGGTGTGGTGCCTGCCTATTACAAGAAATGTAATAAAACCTTTCTTCACTTACTCCAAGAATTTGGGTCTGTAAATTTCACTTCTAACATACCTAAAGGAACATTTTTGCTTCCTGTGGGAGAAAAGGTACATGGAACTTTCTAACCTCTTCACTTTGAGTGTGAGGAATGAAGAGAATTACTATTTTTTTTCCTTTTAAAAATATTTTATGGATGTTCTTTCCTGCCCTCATACCACCACCCCTCCATCACTCTTTCTTTCCAAATAGCTCCATCCCTCATGGAATCTTCCCTTCAAACAAAAATAGCTATTAAGTTAAAAAAAGGATAAACACAGTGGTCATATCTGACCGCATTTGCTTTATTCTATGCCAATAGATTTATAATCTATCATTTCTTAATGAAAGGAAGGTATGGGTATTTTTATTTCTTTCTTCTTTTTAAAATTTTTCTTTCAATTTTTGAAACCTGGAATCTGAAGAAGCAGTCATGTCAAAGCAGAGATAGATGTGGCCTATGAGTTAAGAAGATATTGCTTCAAATCCTAAAAACACTATTACATCTTAAAGACACTAAATATTATATCTAGTGAAGTCATTTCACCTGTCAGGATCCATGGGCATCTATAAAGCAAATATTGTAGAGCAATTGCTAATTTGCATCAGCAGAGAGAATATTTTACTCCACAAGTTTCTAACAATGATGAAATCACAGTTATTCTTGGGAGGTGGGGGAGAGGACTCTATTTACATTGAAATCATCAAATCTCAGAATTAGAAAGGACTTGAGAGATTTTCTAATGCAACTCATAATTGAGCAAGAGTAGTTTCTTCATGATCCTTGACAAATGATCACCTAGCTTCATCTTCAATGTACATTGAAGCTTCCATGTAATAAAAGCCTTTTTTTATACTGAGCCAAAATTATCTGAATCCTTGAATTCATATCCACATAATTCTGTTCCTTCTCTTCCAAGGGCCAGTAAGAAGTTTCATCATTGTGAATAACCATTCTGGAGAGTAATTTGGAACTATGTTCAAAAAGTTATCAAACTGTGCATACCCTTTGACCCAGCAGTCTTACTATTGGGCTTATATCCCAAAGAGATCTTAAAGAAGGGAAAGAAACCTATATATGCAAGAATGTTTGTGGCAGCCCTCTGTAGTGGCCAGAAACTGGAAACTTAGTAGATGCCCATCAATTGGAAAATGGCTGAAAAAATTGTGGTATATGAGTATTATGGAATATTATTATTTGGTAAGAAATGACCAGCAGGATGATTTCAGAAAGGCCTGGAGAGACTTAGATGAACTGATGCTGAGTGAAATGAACAGGACCAGGAGATCATTATATACGTCAACAAAAATACTATGTGATGATCAATTCTGGTGGACCTGGCCATCTTCAGCAATGAGGTGAACCAAATCAGTTCCAATGGAACAGTAATGAACTGAACCAGCTAAATCCAGCAAAAGAACTCTGGGAGATGACTAAGAACCATTACATAGAATTCCCAATTTCTATATTTTTGCCCGCCTGAATTTTTAATTTCCTTCACAGGCTAATTGTACAATATTTCAGAGTCCAATTCTTTTTGTACAACAAAATAACTGTTTGGACATGTATACTTATTTTGTATTTAATTTATACTTTAACATATTTAATATGTATTTGGTCATTCTGCCATCTAGGGGATGGGGTGAGGGGAAGGAGGGGAAAAATTGGAAAAAAAAGGTTTGGCAATTGTCAATGCTGTAAATTTACTCATGCATATAACTTGTAAATAAAAAGCTGTTATTTTTTTAAAGAAGTTTCATCATTGACAATGACAGTTTCTCAGATACTTGAAAACAGGGATCATATGTTCCTTCTATATGTCTTGCCTTCTCCAGGACATCCACCCTTATTTCTTTCCACTAAGTATGTTATGGGGTGATATATTTTCCCATGAGGAAAGAGCAAGAACAACAGAATCTTAGTGAAGTCTTCATAAAACTGTTTTGTGTATCAGCAAGATTGGTCAATTAACACAAAAAATGAGAAAGAATACTAATCCCTTCAATTTAACTTTGTTTAATGGTCATGACCTCTTCTCATTAACATGTAGATATTAATATAGGCAACTTTTTTGTTGTTTTGTTCAGGATTGTTTACTAAAGCTGTGAATTATCTCAGTTCTCAGTTTCCAAACTACTTTCAATTTTATAGTTATTTTGACATTAATTGATGTTTTTATTTTAAGATAGATCAGTACTAACAAAAACGATGGATATTCAAATAAGGTAATTTGACTTAGAATGAGTACATCTATCTTAAATGAAAGGCTTTATTGTGAAGAATCTGAAATTTAATTTGGGGATCAAATGTCTTTTTTCTCTAGTTGTATTGATCTTTAGCCATCAACCCTGGTGATCTTGCTAATTTCCCTACTTCTCTGATTCCCAGCTTTTTCTGACCTGCACCAACTCTTTTGCAATTGGTTTTCTACAATCCATACCCTAGTTCATGGGGAAATTCATCTGTCCATTTTTGGAACTCAAATCCTGGAGCTAAGCCACATTGAGACTGATTAAGGAGAAATTTATTTTGCTCATTATATCATGCCAGAATCTAGATAGTGATTCAGTCAGCCAATAAACATTTATTAATCACCAATTATGTTCCAGGTATTGTGTTAAATATTAGGGAGAAAAATCTGAAAGAAAAAAAAATAGTTGTTGCCTTGAAAGAGCTTATTCTTTAATAGGAGAACAATACCACAAGAGTTGGGAGAAAGAAAGGGTAGGGAAAAGGATGGTAGAAGGAATGGTATCTAGCTTAAGGGTGTGATGAAGTCCAAAGAATTGCAGCCAGATGGTAAATTTTTAAATAAGGCACTTACATGGAAATCTTCAGGAGGCTCTAATTAGCCTTCAGGCAGCTCTTTGTTCCACCATCCAGTCTTGACTCACAGGGGCAGAAGATACAAAGGGTACTAAAGAGATGTGAATACCCAGGCTGATGGCAAATCAGAAGAAGTTTCTTGATGAAATTCCTAGGAAGAGAGTGGAAGACATATGGGAAAAATCTACTATTTGCATCTTTCTGTGTGACTAATTGGGATACAAAGAGAAAAGTAAATCATGAAAAAAAATGGGGTGAAAATGAGAAGGAAAGTCCTTGGACTAATAAAAATACTTTGGTTTCCAAAGAACAATAACTTCCAAAGCAACAGATCTATTAAATAATAGAAACTGGTTATTTCTAAAAAGTCAAAATAAGTGGGAAAGTTGATTATTATAAGGATATTTGAGTAAATGGGTACTATAGTCTAAGAATTTGGGGAGGGAACCTCCAGTGTCATAAGGTTTCCTATATTATGGACCTCTTCTCTCACCTGGGACCTTCACTCTTTTTTCAAATCTTTTTAGAAATTTCCAAGTTAGAAATATCATTTCCCAAGCAGCCTCACTGATTGACACCTATCTATGACCTTTAATGTAAGAAATCAGTCAAATAACTACAACAGAAAAAAAAAAAGTTCCTGAAGCCTTTTTTAATAGCTTTTTAATTACAAGTTATATACATGGGTAATTTTGCAGTATTGACAATTGCTAAACCTTTTGTTACACTTTTTCCTCCCATGCCCCCCCATTCCTTCCCCCCGATGGCAGGTTGACTAATACATATTAAATATCTTAAAGTATAAATTAAATACAATATAAGTATACATATCTTAACAGTTATTTTGCTGTACAGAAAGAATCAGACTTTGAAATAGTGTACTATTAGCCTGTGAAAAAAATCAAAAATGCAGGTGAACAAAAATACAGGGATTGGGAATTCTATGTAATGGTTCATAATCATCTCCCAGAGTTCTTTTGCTGGGTGTAGCTAGTTCAGTTCATTACTGCTCTATTGGAACTGATTTGGTTCATCTCATTGTTGAAGAGGACCACGTCCATCAGAATTGATTATCATATAGTATTGTTGTTGAAGTATATAATGATCTCCTGGTCCTGTTTATTTCACTCAGCATCAGTTCATGTAAGTCTCTCCATGCCTTTCTGAAATCATTCTGCTGGTCATTTCTTACCAAACAATAATATTCCATAATATTCATATACCACAATTTATTCAGTCATTCTCCAATTGATGGGCATCCACTCAGTTTCCAGTTTCTGGCCACTACAAAGAGACCTGCCACAAACAATCGTGCACATACAGGTCCCTTTTCCTTCTTTAAGATTTCTTTGGAAACACTGCTGGATCAAAGAGTATGCACAGTTTGATAACTTTTTCAGCATAGTTCCAAATTGCTCTCCAAAATGGCTGGATGTATTCACAATTCCACCAACAATGTATTAGTGTCCTTGTTTTCCCACATTTCCTCCAACATTCCGCATTATCTTTCCTTGTCATTCTAGCCAATCTGACAGTTGTGTAGTGGAATCTCAGAGTTGTCTTAATTTGCATTTCTTTGATTAATAATGACTTGAAGCATCTTTTCATATGGCTAGAAATAGTTTCAATTTCTTTGTCTGAGAATTGTCTCTTCATATCCTTTGACCATTTATCAATTGGAGATGGCTTGATTTCTTATAAATTAGAATCAATTCTCTATATATTTTGGAAATGAGGCCTTTATCAGAACCTTTGACTGTAAAAATGTTTTCCCAGTTTGTTACTTCCATTCTAATCTTTTCTGCATTAGTTTTGTTTGTACAAAAACTTTTCAATTTGATATAATCAAAATTTTCTATTTTGTGATCAATAATGATCTCTAGTTCTTTGATCATAAATTCCTTCCTCTTCCACAGTCTGAGAGGTAAACTATCCTATGTTCTTCCAATTTATTTATAATCTCATTCTTTATGCCTATGTCATGCATCCATTTTGACCTCATCTTGGTATACGGTGTTAAGTGTGGGTCAATGCCTAGTTTCTGTCATCCTAATTTCCAAAGTTCCTGAAGTTTTATACAGATTATTTGGCAGTGTCAAGTATTACCCACTCAATGTCATTCTACCCTCTGCACTACCCTATATTAGCACCAATCCACTCAAAGTTTTTGCTAAAAACAGGCAGAAATCCAATAAATAGTATAATTACTCCAGAGGTGAAATATAAATTTACCACTCTTGAATGTATCAAAAAGTTTTATAATACTTTTTATTGATGTTGTTATTATTTAACAAGTGAGTTCATATTTACATTTCTTTATTGAATAAGTTAACTAGATAGACAAAAAGCCTAATATGATGACTCAAAGGAGAGATTTCTATACAACACAAATATATATATATATATATATATATATATATATATATATATATTTCTCTCTATATATACAACAAATAGAAATATAAGGGCAAAAATCAAATAGGCTTTCTAAAAGCAGGTACCCCAGCTTTTCAAGAAGATTCAGCAACTCACCATTTACATTGGATAAAATCTAAACTCCTAAGTATTTGGCATTTAATGCTCTTCACAATATGGTTCCACCCTATTTTTCCAGGATACATGCCTCTCCTTATATACCACATACTCCAATCAAAAATGCCTTCTTGATGAATTTATGTTTCTTGAATGAAATTGAATTGAATTCAGATTCCCACAGATGGAAGGAGAGAATGGGTGATACAGTGTTGTACTTACTCTCTGGTACTCATGCATCATCTGTGTCAGGGATTTTTACTTTTAACCAGTTCAGTGAGGGCAGACATTTCTCAGCTCACTAGATCATTGTTCCTTCCACTTGCAGAAGAGAAAGTATACTTAATACTGCATTTTTTGACTAGGAATCTGTAAACTTAGATATGAAGAAGGACATGCACTATTTATATATGTACAGATGTTTATATACATACATATATGTTTTGATAATTATATTTCAGTGCAACTTTGTAGTCTCATGAATTTGTATTTCATCCTTTTAAAAATGTTATTCTGCAAAATGGTCAAGAGGCTTCACTAGACTGCTGACAAAAAAACAATCTAATTGCCCAAATGACAGAAAATTGTTAATACAAATGTATTAATTGCCATTATGTGTTGATGATCCTACCAATGTCAGACTTCCAATAATATCTTCATATTCCTGTCCTTAAGGTAATGTTCATTAGGTTGAATTGAGCCATATCTTAAGTCCCTTTGATTTCTTACCTTAAAGATCAGAGAGAGGGAGGTGCCAAGAGGTGCCAATCAGTAAGATGACTAGGGAAATCATATTTCTATCCTCAAACAGAAGATTTGAGAAAAAGGTGAAGATGAGGTCCATATAGAACAATAACAATCTAACAAAAGAAAAAATTAATGAGCACCAGAGATTCCCTCCCCAAACCCTTGGACTACAGCACTCAAATACCCTTATAACAGTTAACTTTCCCATTTACTTTGACTTTTTAGAAACAGTTTCTATTATTGAATAGAACTTTTAAAATGATTGTTCTGTGGGGGTCAAAATGTTTTTCTTAGTCCAAGAGATTTTCATCCCATCTCTACCCCATATTTTTTTTTCTTTTAAACTATTTAGTCACACCACTTACATTTCAAATACCTACTATGGCTTAAACATCTTTACAAGGGATATGGAAAATATAAAATATGAATAGTTGCCCTAAAGAAGATGGATGCATAAAGCTTATCAAAGACAAGTTGCATGGAAAAAACAAAACAAAACAAAAACAAAAAGATCCAGGAACTATTCTATTGAACTCACAAATAGTTAAACTGAATAAAGGCATTGAGAAATTGCATTGTGAACAGCTGTGACATTTTATTACTTTTCAGTCCATAAATGATTGTGAATTGCAGGCAAACATGAGAAAAGTATTATTTTCTTAAATGTCTATACTCAAAAGAACTATGTATACTTAAACAGGCAATAGTAACACCAAAGCAAGAGGAGGAAAAAAAATAATGACAATGGGGGGGGGGGTCGGTAAAGGAAACAGAGGAGAAAGGTAGTTTTCAGGCTGAGGTAGTATTTAAAACCATCAAAGCAAGATTAAAATATCACTTTCCATATTGTGTCCTGGAAACTGAACATATAAAATACCTTGCCAAAATGCTTTTAAATTGCTCCTAAGAGCAATGGTTCCACAATAACACTTAACTGAATTCAAACTCATAATAATCTTAGTAACAGGTTAAATTACTTTAAAAACAAATAGCAACTTGTTGGATTCATGAGGCCTTACTCCAATGTATCCTTTCTTTTTATTAAGCACTTGGAACCTCTGAAGACAGTTTAACAACATACTTTTACTAAAGAAAATATAAAATACTCTTATTACATATATTGTAACTATACCTGTTAGGATTCTTATAAGGTGCTAAGGAAGTAGAATTGAGAGGACAGTTGTTAAATCTAGTTTAGCATTGATTTAAATCTACAAAAAATATAATGATTAGTGTATACTCAGTGTGGGGCATATAAGGAGGAGTTCTCAGGGCCAGAAAGGAGAAGCCCACTAGAAGCTCTAGCCAGAGAAGGCAATTTAAGCTCTCAGAACCAAGACTATAGAAGGCCTCTAAGAAAAACTAGCTGAGCCCCACGTGAAGGAGATAAGACTTTGAAGGAGACAGTAAAGGATTTGAGCTTTAACTCCTGGCTGCATTTGAGGTGATTATTGAACTGAAAAAAACCCTGCTACCAGAGAACATTACATTTAGAAAAGAATATTACATTTTATTACATACATCTGTTTTCTTTCCATTTTTTTAGTGTTTTTTTTTTCCAATTACATATAAAGCTAGTTTTCAACAGTCATTTATATAAGATTTCCAGTTTCAATTTTTTTCTCCCTCCTGCTTTATCATCCCACCTCCCCAGAATGGCAGTTGGATTTAGATTCTACATGTATGATCATATAAATATATTTCCACATTAAACATGTTGTGAAGGAAGAACTAGAACAAAAGGGAAAAGCCACCAAAAAAAAAGAAAAGTAAACATAGAGCTTTAAGGAAAGACATATTTATTACTGTATTTTATATATATATATATATATATATATATATATATATATACATATATATATTTGTTTTTAAAAATAGAAATGAATGCTATCTTTTGTCATAAGTGTTTTCTGCATCTATATGATTTCAGTTTATTCTATTATTGATATGTTCAATTATTTTAATAATTTTCCTAATATTGAACCACTTTACATTTCTGATATAATTCTCACCTATTCAAAGTATATTATTCTCAATAGAAGTTGTTGTAATCTCTCTGCTAATATTTTATTTAAAGTTTTTTTTTCATAAATACTCATTAAGGAAATTAAGCCTATAATTTTCTTTCAGAATCAGATGGAACTTTTTCATCTATTTTTTAAAATTCTATAATATTGGAATAAATTGATCTTTAAATATTTTGTAGAATTCACTGTAAACCTATCTGGTCTTGGAGATTTTTTTTTTTCCTTAGGAAGTCCCTTGATGTCTTTGCTATTTTTTTCCCCTAAAACATGATTATTTTATTTCTTTTTTTCTGTTAATCTGGGCAATTTACATTAATTGTAGATATTCATTCTTTTCAATTGGATTATCAGATGGGTTGGCATATATTTGTGCAAAATAGCTCCTAATTGTCATTTTTTAAATTTTCTTTTCATTGGTGCTGAATTCACTCTTTTTATTTTAGCTATTGGTAATATAGTTATTTTTTAATTAAATGAAATTAACCAAAGGTTTATTTTTTTCATAAAACCAAGTTTAGTTTTATTTATTTGTTAAACAATTTTATTACTTTTAATTTTATTAATCTCGAATTTCTAATTTCATATTTGTTGGGGATTTTAATTTTTTTCTTTTTTGGCTTTTAATAGTTTTATGCCTAATTCACTGATCTGTTCTTTTTCTATTTTATTCATGTATGTGTTTAGAGATATAAATTTTCCCCTAACTATTGCTTTGGCTGTATCCAATAAATTTTTGTATATTGATTCATTATTGTAATGCTCTTTGATGAAGTTATTGTTTCTCTAATGTATTGTTTGACTCATTTATTCTTTAGGAATAGATTAGTTTTCAATCATCACATTGTTGAAAAAAATCTATGTCTATGAGAATTGATCTTCACGTAATCTTATTGGGGAGTACAATGTTCTCTTGCTTTTACTCACTTCACTTAGCAATACTTCATGCACATTTCTCCAGGTCTTTCTGAAATCAGCTTGCTGATCATTTCTTATAGAATGATAATATTCCTTAATATTTATATACCATGATATATTTAATCATTTTCAATTTTTGAGCATCCATTCAGTTTTTATTTAGTGACCCCTACAATAGTACTGCTACAAACATGTTTTGCACATGTAGTTATTTTCCCTTTTTTATGATCTCTTTGAGATACAGGCCCAGTTAGACACTGCTAGATCAGAGGGTGTGCACAGTTTGATAGCCCTTTGGCCATAGTTCCATATTACTCTCCAGAATGGTAGGATCAGGTCCCAACTCCAACAATACTTTAATGTCCCCGTTTTTCCACATGCCCTTCAACATTTATCATTGTCTTTTCCTGGCATCTTAGCCAATTTGAGAGGTATATAGTGATATCTCAGAATTGTCTTAATTTGTATTTCTCTGGTCAATAATGATTTACACATTTTTTTCATACAATTAGAAATGCTTGTAATTTCTTCATCTGAAAATTGTTGGTCCATATACTTTGACCATTTATGAATTGAAGAATGCCTTGTATTCTTATAAATTTGAATCAATTCTCTATATATTTTAGTTATGAGTACTTCATCAGAATCCTAAAATGTAATTTCCCCCCATTTTTCTCCTTCCCTTCTAATCTTGTCTGCATTGATCTTGTTTGCACAGAACATTTTAAATTTAATATAATTAAAATTATTCATTTTGCATGTCATAAAATACTCTGGTTTTTCTTTGGCCATAAGTTCCTTCCTTCTCCACAGATCTGAGAGATAAACTATCTTTTGTTCTAATTTGTTCATAGTACTACTCTATTTCTTAGCAAGTAACAAATGGTTTTGATGACCACTGCTTTATAATATAGTTTTAGGTCTGTTATGGGCCAGAACTCTGAAACAAGGATTCTTACAAGGTGTTAAGTCAGTGGAATTGATAAGACACTGGTTATTTGTTTAGCATGGTGATTAATAGTTCTCTAGTTCAATACATGCACTTAGTACTTAATATAGTTCTATGAGATTCATACCCATGATCTAATTATAATAGAATATATAACAGCCATCAGGGACTGAGAGACAGATTCATTCCATCATCCACCTTTGTGTTGGCTGGAGGCTGAAGCACAAGCCTTCAGACTCAGAACCAGATTCATTCACTTCACCTCACACCACCATGGTGGCTGGCCTCCTGCACTTCCCCCACTGAGACCAAGGTTGGTCTGAAAGGCTCTCGAGAAAGCTTCTCACCCCCAAGTAAGGAGTCAATAAAGAATTTGAACTTTAACACTGACTATTCTTGTGGTCATTAATCTGCTGAAAAGAAGGCTGCCCCAGAGACCTCCAGAAAACCAATCAAGAATGCTACATAGGTCTTTTGGAGCTAGGCCATCTTCATTTGCATTTTATTTCATTAATTCCCTTGAAGTTCTTGATCCTTTTTTTCCTCCAGATAAATTTTGCTATAATTTTTTCTAGTTTTGTAAAATTTCTAGAGAGTTTCATTGGAATGGTACTGAAAAAGTGGATTAATTTAGATAGAATCATCATCTTTATTATATTAGATCTACATACCCATGAACAGTTAACATCCTTCCAATTGTTTAGATCTGATTTTATTCATGTGGAAAATGTTTCATAACTGGGTTCGTGCAGTTCCTGAATTTGCCTTGACAGGTACTACCAAATAGTTTATATTATCTACAGTTAAATTAAATCAAATTTTTCTTTGTATCTCTTGCTGCTAGAATTTTTTGATAACATATAGAAATGCTGATGGTTTAGGTAGATTTATTTTGTATCCTGCAACTTTGCTAAAGCTGAGAATTGTTTCTAGTAGATTTTTAATTGATTCTCTAGGATTCTTTAAATATACCATCATAAAGTTTTCAAAGAGTGATCATTTTATTTCTTTACTATCTACTCTAATTCCTTTAATTTCTTTTTCTTCTCTTTTATTAACATTTGTAATATAATTTGAATATTAATGGGGATAGTGAGCAACCTTATTTCGCTCCTGATTTTATTGGGAATGTTTCTAGTTTATCCCCATTAAATATTTACATATGATGCTTGATAATAATTTTAGGTAGATCCTAATGATCATTTTAAAGAAAACTCCATTTATCCCTATGCATTTTAGTGGTTTAATAGGAATGTTTAGGCTGTTAGATTTTGTCAAAAGCTTTTACTGCATCTTTTTGAGATAATAATATGATTTCTTTTTGGTTACTGATAAAGTCAATTATGCTAGAAGTTTCCCTCCTTGATCATGGTGTATTATCCTAGTGATAAATTGCTGTTATCTTTTTGCTAATATTTTATTTAAATATTTTGCATCAGTATTTCTTAGAGAAATTGGTCTATAATGTTCTTTCTATGTTTTAAACCTACCTGGTTTAAGTATCAGCACCATTATCTGTGTCATAAAAGGAATTCAGAAGGAAGCCTTTCCCTATTTTTCCAAATATTTTGCATAGTATTGGAAATCACTGTTCTTTAAATGTTTGGCCCTGGGGATTTTTTTCTTAGTGTGTTGATAAATAGCTTGTTCATTTCTTTTTCTAAAATGGGACTATTTAAGAAATTTATTTCCTTTTGCATTATTTGCAAGTTTATCATTTCCATGTTTGACACTAGCAATTTCATTTTCTTCTTTCCTTTTTCCAATCAAATTAACTTCAGTTGTCATTTTTTTTCCATAAAGCCAACTCTTAATTTTGCTTTATAGTTCAATAGTTTTCCTACTTTAAATTTTATTAATCATCCCATTTATGTTCAGAATTTCAAATTTGGTATTTAATTTGGGCTTTTTAATGTGTTCTTTTTGTAGCTTTTTAAGTTGCATGCCCAATTCATTGATCTTCTCTTTCTCTATTTTATTCAAATAAGCATCTACAGATTTAAAATTTTCCCTAAAAATTGCTTTGGCTGTATCCTATAAATTTTCATATGTTGTCTCATTATTGTCATTCTCTTGGATAAAATTTTTTATTTTTTTTTAATGATTTGTTATTTCACTTACTCATTTTTTAGAATTATATTATATTTAGGTATCAATTATTTTTGGTGTATTTTTTAGCCTCTTATTACATGTAATTTTTATTGTATCATGATTTTAAAAAGATGCACTTAGTATTTCTGCATTTCTGCATTTGATTTTAAGGTTTTTAATACCCTAATACATAGTCATTTTTGTGTAGGTTCCATATATTGCTAAGAAAATTTCAATTCCCTTTCAATTTTCTCCAAACATCTATCATACCTAATTTTTTTTCTATAATTATATTTACATCATTAACCTTTTTTTATTTATTTTGTGGTTCAATTTATCTAGTTCTGATAGAGCAAGGCTGAGATTCTCTTCTAGTATAATTCTGCTGTCTTTTTTCTTGCAACTCTCTTAACTTCTCTAAGAATTTGGATTCTTTACCACTTAGTGCATATGTTTAGATCTATGGTACCTTTTAGCAAGATTTAGTTTCCTTCCTTATCTCTTTTAATTAAAACTATTTTTCTTTTCTTTGTTCTGAGATCAGGATCACTGCCCTTGATTTTTTTTTTTTTTTTTTTTTTTTTTTTACTCCAGCTGAAGCTTAGTAGATTTTAGTCTAGTCTATTACCTTTACTCTGTGTGTATCACTCTGCTTTAAATGTGTTTCTTGTTAACAACATATTGTAGGATTCTGGCTTTTTATCCAGTCTGCTGTCTGCTTCCATTTTATGGGAGAGCTCATTTCATTCACATTAACAGTAAAAAATACTAACTCTGTATTTCCCACCAACTTATTTTCCCCAATCTATACTTTTCCTTTTTCCTTTCCTCCTTTCCCTTCTTACCAGTGTTTCACTTCTGACCTCCACCTTCCTCAATCTACCCTTCCCTTTCACAAATCCTCCTTCTTTCTAATCTCTTTTACCTCCTGCTTCTTTTTTCCCCTTCTATTAACCTCCACATTTCCTTTTCCCTTTGTCCTCCAACTTTCATCTATGTTTCTTTTATCAAACTACATATGTCGGATATTCTCTTTGAGCTAAATCTGATGAGATTAATCTTCACACAATGCTCACCTTCCTTCATTCTTTCCCTCAAGTATAATATGTCTTTTGCTTTGCCTCTTCATATAATATAATTTACTGTATTTTACCTCCCCTTTCCTCTTGCAGTACAATCCCCTTTCCACTTCTAATTTCTTTTTTATATCATCACAATTAAAATCAAATTATATCTTCAATCTCTAAATATTCCCATAATATACATTTCTCAAGAGCTAAACATATTATCTTCCCAAATAGGGATGTAAATTGTTTAACCTTTAAAAACATAGGTTTTTCTTCATTTTTTTACATTTTTATTGCTTCTTTCGAGTTTTGTATTTGAAGATCAAATTTTATGTTCAGCTCTGGTCTTTTCATCAAAAATAAATGAAAACTCCCTATTTCATCGTATATCTATATTTTTTCCCTGAAAGATAATGCTTAATATTGCTAGATAGTTGATTTGTGGCTATAGTTTAAATACCTTTACTCTCTGGAATATCAGATTCCAGGCCCTTTGATCTTTTAAATTGGAAGCTTCTAGGTCCTGGGTAATCTTGATTGTAGCTCCTTGATATTTGAATAGTTTCTTTCTGGCTACTTGCAGTATTTTCTCTTTAATCTGGTAATCTTAGAATGTACCTACAATATTCCTTGGCGTTTTCATTTTCGGATCATTTTCAGGAGGTAATTGATGAATTCTTTCAATGGCTATTTTACCCTCTGGTTCTAGCACATCAGATAAATTTTCCTTGATGATTTCTTAATGTTTTTTCGGCTCTTTTTTTAAACCATAGTTTTCAAGTAGTCCAGTAATTCTTAACTATTCTGGATCTATTTTTGAGGTCAGTTGTTTTACTGATGAGGTAATTTTCATTTTCTTCTATTTATTTTCATTTTTTTTTCATTTAGTTTGACTGATTCTTGATGTCTTCTTGAATTATTCACTTCTATTTGTTCAATTTTAATTTTTAGTGAATTATTTTCTTCAGTTAGCTTTTTTATCTCCTTTTGCATTTGGGAAATTGGACTTCTAAATTTTTTTTTTTTTTTTTTTTTTGTTCAATGGATTTTCTTTCCATTTCAGAAATTGTGTTTTTCAAGTTGTTTTCTTTTTCCAGTTTATCCAAACTATTCTTCAGACAATTTCTATGTTTATTTTCTCATTTCCTGTCCCCATTTTTCTTCTGAGCCTCTCTGAAGATCCTATTTAAATTCTTCAAAAGAACCTTTTGATATGAAAACCAATTTATATCACAATTTAAGGCTTCATCTGTAGACATTTTGCCTTTAGTGTCCTCAGGGTTTGAGATCTGTTCTTCTGTTTTTATCAAGCTATTTATGGTTAAGCTCTATTTTGCTTTTTTGCTCTTTTAAAGGTTCTTAGGGCTCTGCTCTTAATGTAAAAAGGAGTTTGTTCCAAGATTCCTTTACAGACAATAGTGCTTCATGCTAACCTGAGCCAGTGCTGTTTGCTTCACTTTAGCTCTGGGTGGGCATGGCCAATTCCCACTTGTTATGCTGGAGTTCAGGAGCTCACTATTTTCCTTTGTAATTGTGTTGGAGATCTCATGACTATTCTGCTGATCTAGTGACTTCTAAACCAGGACAGAATAGCCAATGCTGCTGTATTTTGGCTAAGAACCTCCCACTTCTCTGCCCTGGGACCCCCTATCCTGGGCTTCAAACTTTCCCTCACTCCCTGCCTCATTCAGAGAGAACTTTCATGAAGTTCTAGATTCTGCCAGGAATTTGTTATACTCCAAATATTATTCAAAACCCATTCAAAGGCTTTATCTGATGTTGATCTGAGGGAAACAAGGAAGAGTTGAAAGACCATTACATCATTTCACAGCTCCATATGAATTAGTAATTCATGTGCCTAACTTCCCACAATTTCTACACAATTAAGTATTGCAATTTTTTTTTCTTGGTCATTTTTGCCAATTCATAGGATGCAAGGTGAAATTTTAGTATTATTCTGATATGCATTTCTCTTATTATTGTATCAGAACATTTTAATATAGTTGTGAATAATTCAGTTATTTTCAGAAGTTTTTGTTCATTTGTCTTGACCATTTATTTTTTAGTTTTATTTATTAATTGTTTTATGTCACAGATATAAAATCTGTATCAGATAAAATTTATATAAAGATTTTTTCCCCCATATTTTACAACTTCCTTCAAGGTTGAGTCTGTAAGTAGTCTTATCGTGATTTTATGGATGAGGTCTAAGTTTGGAAACATGTCCTACCTATGCAACTCTTCTACTCTTTGGTATTTATGGTCTTAAGGAACTTAATGGAGTACCAAGAGGCTAAGAGATATTGCTCCTCTTCATACACAGAGGCTGGAACTTGAATCATCCTGACTCCTACATTGATCTTCTATCTATTGCTCCACTCTCAATCAACATTTATTGAACCAGATTTTATGGAATTGATATTAAGATTCAGAATTATTCTTAGTGAAATACAATAAATATGTAAATAAGAATTACTTTAAATTTTTACAAAAAATATTAAAACTAGGTAAAATTATTTTATGAAAATGTAAAAACATCTGAGATATAACTAATAGCATATATATATATATATATATATATATTTCTTAGCTCACAATTTTATTTTTATTATAAGTATTTGCATTAATTCAAATAAGTCACATCCACGGAAGCATCTTGTATTCAATCTACCTTGCAATGCCTTCAAACACAATGAAATTAGCAGGTCAATTTAAATTATTAATTAAACACACAGGTTAAACTCATAGATCTGGAGCCTGGATTTAGCAGCTAAACCCTGCCTTAGAGCCACTAGCTATGGAGAATTATAAATTTAAAGGAAGAGCACTTAAAATGTAAGACACATGCTGGGCCCACAAAGCAACTATCTCGGCTGACTGGAACTTCATTTCTATCAAGAGCACATTTTCTAAATCAATGAACCCAGAATGAACACATACACACACACACACACACACACACACACAGACACACAGACACACACACAAACACACATGCAGAAAGAGAGAGAGAGAGAGAGGGCAAAGAAAGGAGAGAGAGAGAGAGAGAGGGCGAGCCCACACACAGAGCTATCTGATTCATAAGTACCTTAAGTTGCATCCTGTAGATTTAATCTGGATAAACATACAGCAAAAAATTCTATTTATGGAAATAGCATTCCCAAAATCTATCTTATCTCTTTGCTCTTTAAGTGTTCAGCAAATATTCATTCCCCTCAGGTGATTTCCACTCATTGGCTGAGGCATCTGGAATGAACTCAAGTCAGACCCAGTGAAATGCTGTTATCTATGATAGAAAAAAAAAAAAAGCCAACTGATTTAAATGGCAATCCTCTGCTTCCTTCAACTCTGGTTAAGTTCTTGACCTTGTGTCATATTTTATATATATATCTACACATTCCTCAAAAATCAGTAGCCTTCTGAGTTTGAGTGAAAATCTCCTTCCCAGATGCCATTTTTATCATAAATTAGGGGTCATATGCTTGTTATATTGCAGAACGAACCTATTTATTTCAAGAAATAGCATAAATTATCCAAACAAAATAAATCTTAATTTACTTTCAACTTATTTTTAAATATATTCAGTTTTTCTAAGAAAGCATAATATATAAGGATTTGAAAAGCAAAGCAAAATAAGAAGGGAATATAGCATATATATTCTGACTGACACTCTCAAAACCTGGCTGCAACTCTTTCTAAGAGGGCTATGCATCCCTGAGTGGTTTGGAGATGTCTCTTTCTTTTTTTCATCATCTTGAGCTTTTACCAATTTGATTCTTTTATTATTGTTAGGTAACAAGGATAAATGCTTTAATTCCATTTAACTATTTGCATCCATAGCTTTTCTAATAGAATATTTACTTTAAGAATATACCAAGAGGGTTCCGGAGCAGAAGAACCAAGATGGTGGATTGAAGCCAGGGAGGTGATTGAGTTTTCCCAGCATCCCTCAAAAATCATAGGAAACTAAGCCTCTGAACAGAGTCTGAATAAAATCACTTTCTATCTCAAGACAGATTGTAAGAACTTCTAGGAAGGTCATTGTCACTGAGGTGAAAGGGGTGTTCAGCTCAGCTAAGATGGTATCCAGCAAAACCAGTGAGAGGGTCTTAATTATAGTAGATCAGCAACTGAGACCCTCAGTTCTAGCTTAGTAGAAGAGCAGACCAGTAGGACAGCCTCCAGGCCCAGGGCAGAAGGCAAACTGTCAGCCTGGGAAACTAAGATATTGCCTAGAGAAAGCAGGTAGGACTACTTTCTGCTGTGAGCAAACCACCAAACAAAGGGCCCCTGTGCTCAAAGCTAAAGCTCAGAATTGCACAAAAAGCTTGATACATCAACCTCTTTACCCCAGGAGCAGAGATCAACCATAAAAGGCACAAAATAGGAGAAAAGAAAAGAAAAAAGAAAGAAAATGAGCAAGAAACAAAACTTTAATAATAGAAAACTACTGTGGTGACAGAGAAAACCAAAACACACACGCAGAGGAGGACAAAATGCCCACAGGGCAAATCTCAAAGAATTATATGAACTGGGCTCAAGCTCAAAGAGACTTCTTGGAAGCACTCATAATTGGGAAAGAAATGAGAGGAATGTAAGGGAGTGTCAACAACTTGGATAAAGAAAACAATACCTTAAAAAAAATTGGCCAAATGAAAAAAAAAATTCTCTGAAGAAAACAACATCTTGAAAAGTAGAATTGATCAAATGGAAAAAGAGTTACAAAATCTAGCTGAAGAAAATCACACATTAAAAATTACACCCTGGCAAATGGAAGCTAATGACTTTATGAGATATCAAAAATCAGTCAATTAAACTAAAACAAAAGGAATAAGAAGAAACTAAAGAAAAAAGGGAATACAATGTAAAATATTTCCTTGAAAAACAAATTAAGAAGACAACCTAAAAATTGTTGTTCTATCTGAAGGCCATGGCCAAAAAATGAGTATGGATAATATTCTTCAAGAGATCATCAAGAAAACCTGACATGATATACTAGAATCAGAGTGGGAAATAGTCATTGAAAAAAATCCAGTATTTCAGAGAACAATCTCATAAGGAAAAGCCAAGAAACATTGTTGCAAAATTCCAGAACCAGAATCTTAAAAAAAATATATTGCAAACTGTCATAAAAGAAAATAATAACTCACATATCAGGATTACCCAGGATCTGTCATCTTCTGCAATAAAGGTCAAAGAGCCTGGAATATTATATTCCAGAAGGCAAAGGACTTGTGCTCACAACAAAAAATCAATTATCCAATAAGACTGAGTTCCATCCTTCAAGGGAGGTTGTGTATCTTCAATGAAGCAAGAGACTTTCAATCATTTTTATTGAAAAAAAAAAAAAAAACAGAACTGAACAGAAAATTTGTTGTTCAAACACAAGAACTAAGAAAAGCATAGAAAGGTAAACAGGAGAAAAAAAAATCCATATTATTTAAAAGTTAAACGGTTTACATTATTAGATGGAAAATCATACTTTTAACTATTGAGAATTGTATCTTTTATTGGGGCAGTTAGAAGGGACCTACATGGGCAGAAGGTGTGAGTATGAATTGACTCTGATATCAAAAAAACAGACATTAAGGCACTAGAAAGGATTGTACTAGGAGAAGAGGAAAGGGGAGGTAAAATGGGATAAATTAGATCACATGAAGAGGCACCAAAGATCTGTTATTATAGAGGGAAAGAAGGAAAGGGGATGAGCATTGTCTGAAACTTGATTTTATCAGTTTTGGCTCAAAGAAGGAATAACATAATCATTCAATTGAGTATATAAACTTAGCCTACATTATAACAAGATAGGAGGAGAAAGAGGAAAAAAAGGGGAAGGACTGGATAAGAAGGGAGCACAGAAAGAATAGGAGAAAAGGCAAAATAAAAGAGGTGGGGTGATAAAAGGGAGGGCAAGTTGAGGACAGGATGAGTTAAAAAAAAAAAAAAAAAACACTACTAAAAAGGGACAAGGTGGAAAAACAGACCAAAAGTAAAGCTAGGAATCCTAACAGTGAATGTGAATGGCATGAAATACTCCATAAAATGGAAATGAATAACAATGGACTAAAAAACAGAATCTTACAATATGCTTTTTACAAGAAATACCTTTGAAATAGAGAGATACATACAGAATAAAGGTAAAAGTCTGGAGAATTTATTATGCTTCAGCCAAAGCAAAAAATGCAGGGATACCAATTCTGATCTCAGAGGGAAAAAAAAAAGTGGAATTAATTAAAAGAGATAAGAAAGGAAACTACATCTTGTTAAATGGTACCATAGACAATGAAGTAGTATTGATAATAAATGTATATGCACAAAGTGGTGCAGCATCCAGATTCTTGGAGAAGTTAAGCTAGTTACAGGAAAAAAATAAATAACAAAACTAGAGAAAGTTAGTAAAAGTATTACTAGTGACGGACCTCAACTTTTCCCTCTCAAAATTAAATAAATCTAAACACAAAATAAATAAAAAAGAAACTAGGGAGGTTAATATAATCTTAAAAAAAAAAAAAAAAAACCTTAGTTATGATACCTCTAGAGCAAACTGAATAGGGATAGAAAGTATATCTTTTTTTTTAAAGCAGCACATAACAAACACCTATATAAAAATGAGTATATATAGAGGATAAAAAATTCACAATCAAATGCAGAAATGCACAAATCATTTTCAGATGATGATGCAAAGAAAATTGTATTCAATAAAGAATCATGGAAAGATAGACTAAAAACCAATATGAAATTAAATAATCAAATTCTAAAGAATGGTCAAACAAGAAATCACAAAAACAATCCATAATTTCATCTAAGAGAATGACAATATTGAGACAGCATACCAAAACCTATGTGACACAGTCAAAGCAGTTCTTACTGGAATTTTATCTCTAATTACAAGAATAAAACAGAGAAAGGAGACCAATTAATTGGGCACAGAATTTAAAAAGCTGGGAAAGGAACATATTAAAAACCCTCAATCAAATACCACAATAGAAATTCTGAAAGTCAAAGCAAAGATTAACAAAATTGAAACTATGAAAATTATTGAACTAATTTATAAAACTAAGTTGATTATATAAGAAAAATATCAACAAAATAGATAATTGTTTGACTAATTGATTAGAAAAATTAAAGAAAAAAACTAAATTGCCAGTATCAAGAATGAAATGGGTGAACATACCACCAATGAAAAAAATAATTAAAACAATAATTAGAAGCTATTTTGCCCAACTTTATGGCAGCAAATTAGACAATCTAAATGAAATAGATGAATATTTACATAAATATAAATTGTCCAGAATTACAGAAGAATAAATAAAATACTTAAATAGGGGCATTCTAGAAAAAAGAAATCAAACAAGCCATCAATGAGTTTGAAAAAATCTCCAGAGCTACCAAACAGTCAAAGAACCATTAATTCCAATACTATGTAAACTATTTGGAAAAATAAACAAAAAAGGATTCTTGCCAAATTTCTTCTATGATACAAATATAATACTGATCCCTACACCAGGCACAGCCAAAAAGAGAAAAGAAAATACAAACTATTCTCCCTAATGAAGAGTGATGCAAAAAATTTATATAAAATATTAGCAAAGAGATTCCAAAAACTTATCACCAAGATAATATACTATAATTAAGTGGGATTTTTTATACCAGGAATCCAGGGCTGGTTCAATATAAGGAAAGCTACTGCCATTTTGATCATATCAGTAACAAAATTCACTGAAATAATATGATTATCTTAGTTGATACAGAAAAAGCTTTTTGCAAAATGAAGCCTCCATTCCTATTAAAAAACACCAGAGAGCATAGAAATAATGGATTTTCCCTTAAAATGATAAGCAACAAATACCTAAAATCATCAGCAAGCATTATTTTTCATGATGAGAAGCTAGTAGAATTCCCTATAAGGTCAGAGGTAAATATTGTACTAGAAATGTTGGCTTAAACAATAAGAAAAGAAAAAGAAATTGAAAGAATTAGTATAGGCAATGAGGAGATAAAGCTATCACTCTTTGCAGATGATGTGATGATAGAGAATTCAAGAATATTATCCAAAAATCTATTTGAAACAATCAACAGCTTTAAGAAAGTTACAGCATATAAAATAAACTCACACAAATCATCAACATCTCTATGTTACTAACAAAGCCCAGCAACAAAAGACAGAAAAAGAAATTCCAGTTAAAATAATGGTAGTCAAAATAAAATATTTTTATATCTACCTGCCAAGATGAGCCTAGGAACTATATGAACACAATTTCAAACATTTTTTTACACAAATAAAGTCTTATCTAAACAACTGTAAAGACATCAGCTGTTCATGGATAGGCCAAACTAATATAATACGATCAAAATAACAATTATATCTAAACCGGTGTACTTGTTCAGATCATACCAATCAAATTATTAAAAATTATTTTATAAAGCTAGAAATAATAACAAAATTCATCTGGAAGAACAAAAGATCAAGAATATGAAGGAAACTAATGGAAAAAAGAAATATAAGTTATTCTTCAATTGATAAATGATCAAAGAATATGAACTGGTAATTTTCAGATGACAAAATTAAAACCATCTATAATTATATGAAAAATGCTCTATATTGCTATTGATTAGAGAAATGCAAATTAAAACAACTTTGAGATACCTAAGATGACAGGAAAAGATAATGATGAATGTTGGCTTGGCAGGGATGTGGGAAAACTGAGACACTAATGAATTGTTGGTATAATTGCAATATGATTCAACCATTTTGTAGAGCAATGAGGAACTTTGCCCAAAAGGCTATAAAACTGTACATACCCTTTGATCCAACAGTTCCACTACTGGGTCTGTAGCTCAAAGAAATCATAAAGGAGGGAAAAATCCCACATGTATAAAAATGTTTGTAGCACCTCCTTTTGTGGTAGAAAAGGGTTGGAAAGTGAGTAGATACCCATCTATTGGGGAATGGCTGAAAAAAATTGTGGTATATGGAAGAAATGGAATATTATTATTCTATAAAAATGATGAATAAGTTGATTATAGAAAGCTGATGCTGAGTGACAAGCAGAACCAGGAATACATTGTATACAACAGCAGCAAGAATGCATGAGGATCAGTTATGAAAGATGCTGTCTTCTCAGTGATCCAAAGCAATCTCAATAGACTTTGGGCAGAAAATGCCAGAAAAAGAATAAGGAGACTGAATGTAAGTCAATAAATCCTAAGTTCACTTCTCTTTTTTTTTTTTTTTTCTGTTTTTTAATCTCTTCCCTGTTTTTTCCCTTTTGTTCTGATTTTTCTCTTCCAATATGACTATAAAGCAATTTTTATTAAAAAAAATAAATTTACTAGAAAACTGAAAAAAAAAAAAAGAAATACAAAAATTGGCCAGCAGTACTAGAATTAAAACTCTATTCTAAGGTAAAAGTCATCAAAAACATATCGTATTGACTAAGATATAGGACAGTGGATCAGTGGAATAGATTAAATACACATAACAAAACAATCTATGATTAAAATAATCTAGAATTTGATAAACTACAAAACTCAAGCTTCTGAGATTAAAAACTCACTATTTCACAAAATTTCTGGTAAAACTGGAAAATAATATGTCAGAAACTTGGCATAGGCCAATATTTCATAACCCATACCAAAATAAACTCAAAATAGGTACATGATTTGGGTGTAAAAATTAGGAGAGCAAGGGATAGTTTACCTATCATATCTTTGCATAAGGAAGGAATTAATCACCAAAAAAGAACTAGAAAACATTATTAAATGCAAAATGGAAAACTTTGATTACATTAAATTATTTTTTTTTTGCACAAACAAAAGCATTGCAGACAAGATTGGAAAAGAAACAAAAAACTGGAGAAAGTATTTTTTACTGTCAATGTCTCCGATAAAGGCCCCATTTCTTTTTTTTTTCTTTTTTCCCCCCTTTATTATTTTTTTTATTACAGCAGCTTTTTATTTTCAAAACATATGCATGGATAATTTCTCAACATTGATCTTTGCAAAACCTTGTATTCCACATTTTTCCCTCCCTTTCCCCACCTCTCTCTTAGATGGTAAGTCATCTATGCTAAAATGTTAAAACATAATTGAATCCAATATATCCATACATATTTATACAATTATTATACTATACAAGAAAAATCAGATCAAAAAGGAATAAAATGAGAAAGAAAACAAAATGCAAGCTAACAACAAAAAGAGTAAAAATATGTTGTGATCCACACTCAGTTCCCACAGTCCTGTCTTCAAGTGTAGATGACTCTTTTCTTCACAAAAGTATTGGAATTGGCCTCAATCATCTCACTGTTGAAAAGAACTATGTCCATCTGAATTGATCATCATATAGTCTTCTTGTTGCCATGTACAATGATCTCCTGGTTTTGCTCATTTTATTTAGCATCAGTTCATGTAAGTCCCTCCAGTCTTCTCTGAAATCATCCTGCTAATCATTTCTTATAGAACAATAATACTCAATAATGTTCATATACCATAACTTATTCAGTAATTCTCCAATTGATGGACAACCATTCAGTTTCCAGTTTCTTGAAAGGCCTCATTTCTAAAGTATATAAACAACTGTGTCAAATTGATAAGAATACAAGTTATTCTCCAATTGATAAATGGTCAAATGATATGAAGAAACAGTTTTCAAATAAAGAAATGAAAAAAAAAATTCTCTAATCACTATTTATTAAATAATGCCAGTTAAAACTACTCTAAGATATCCTTTCACAGCTCTCAGATTGGCTAAGATGATGGGATATGATGATGAATGTTGGAGAGGATGAGGGAAAACTGGGAGACTAATGCATTGTTAGTGGATTTGTGAAATCATCCAAACATTCTGGAGAGCAATTTGGAATTATGTCCAAAGGACTATCAAACTATGCATATCCTTTGATCCAGTAGTGCCACTACTGGGTCAGTATCCCAAGAAATCATAAAAGAGGAAACAGCATCCCTATGTATAAAAATGTTTGTAGCAGCCCTTTTTGTAGTAGCAAAGAATTGGAAAATGAGTAGATGACCATCAATTGGGGAATGGTTCAATAAGTTTTGGCATATGAACATAATAGAATATTATTTTTCTATAAAAAAATCATGAACAAGCTTATTTTAGAAAGTCCTGAAGTAGATATGGAAAAGGGATGATGGCAGAATACGGTGGGAAGGAGGGATAAAAAGAGGGAAACCACATCCCACGAAGAGGCAAAGGAAACTTATCATATCTGAGGGAATTTAGAGAGGGGGAGAGGGGGAATTTAGATTCACATTGTGTGAATCTTACTCTCATCAGAGTTGGCTCAAAGAAAAAATAATTGACATTTGTTTTAGAGAAAATTCTCTCTCGCCTCATTAAAAACGGTGAGAGGAAAGAGGAAAGAAAAAGAGTAAAAAGGAAGGAAGGGAAAGATTCAAAGGGGGAGGGAGGATCTAAAGAGGGTAAGCATTGTGATAAAGTAGGTACATAAATTCAAAAAGGGAAAGAGGGTTGGAGGCAAAGAAAAAGTAAAGCATAATTCTGGGGTTATAGGATGGCAGGAAATACAGATTTAGTAATTCTAACCGTAAATGTGAATGGGATGAACTCCATAAAGAGGGAGGCAGATAGCAGACTGGATCAAAGTCAAACCCTACAATATGTTGTTTACAAGAAACACATTTAAAGCAGGGAAATACATATAGAGTAAAGGTAAAAGGCTGGAGCAAAATCTATTATGCTTCAGATGAAGTCAAAAAAGCAGGGTAGCCATCCTTATCTCAGATCAAGCAAAAGCAAAAATTGTTCTAATTAAAAGAGATAAGGAAGGTAACCACATCCTGCTAAAGGGCAGCATAAACAACGAAGCAATATCAATATTAAACATATATGTACCAAGTGGTATGGCATCCAACTTCCTAAAGGAGAAGTTAAGAGAGTTGCAAGAAGAAATAGACAACAAAACTGTAATAGTGGGAGATCTCAACCTTGCACTCTCAGAATTAGACAAATCAAACCACAAAACAAATAAGAAAGAAATTAAAGAAGTAAATAGAACATTAGAAAAAATTAGGTATGTTAGATCTTTGGAGAAAATTGAATGGAGATAGAGAGGAATATACTTTCTTCTCAGCAGTTCATGGAACCTATTCAAAAATTGACCATATATTAGGACATAAAGAACTCAAAATTAAATGCAAGAAAGCAGAAATAGTAAATGCTTTCTTTTCAGATCATGATGCAGTAAAACTACATTCAACAAAAAGTTAGGGGAAAAGAATCAAAAAGTAATTGGAAACTAAACAATCTCATCTTAAAGAATGATTGGGTGAAGCAGCAAATTATAGATACAATTAATAATTTCACCCAAGATAATGACAATGATGAGACATAATACCAAAATTTGTGGGATGCAGCCAAAGCGGTAATAAGAGGGAATTTTATATCCTTAGAGCTTAAACTGAATAAAACAGAGAAAGAAAAAGATTAATGAATTGACTTGCAAACTAAAAAACTAAAAAGACCAAATTAAAACCACAATCAAATACTAAATTTGAAATTCTAAAATTAAAAGGAGAAATTAAAAATATTGAAAGTAAAAAAAAAACTATTGAACTAATTAATAAAACTAAGAGTTGGTTCTTTGAAAAAGCAAATAAAATAGATAAGCCTTTGGTAAATCTGATTAGAAAAAGGAGGGAGGAAAATGAAATTAGTAGTCTTAAAATGAAAAGGAGACTTCCACCAATAAAGAGGAAATTAGAGAAATAATAAGAGGTTAATTTGTCAACTTTATGCCAATAAATTTGATAATCCTAAATGAAATGGATTACTACCCAAAAATATAGACTTCCAGACTAATAGAGAGGAAGTAAATTGCTTGAATAGTCCCATTTCAGAAAAAGAAATAGAGACAGGCAATTAAACAACTCCTAAAGAAAAATTCCCCTAGGACCAGATGGATTTACATGAATTTTACCAAACATTTAAAGAACAATTGGCCCCAACGCTATATAAATTATTTGATAAAATAGGGAATGAAGGAGTCCTACCAAATTCCTTTTATGACCCAGACATGGTATTGATACCTAAACCAGGGAGGTTGAAAACAGAGAAAGAAAATTATAGACCAATCTCCCTAATGAATATTGATGCTAAAATCTTAAATAAGATATTAGCAAAAAGACTACAGAAAATCATCTCCAGGATAATACACTATGATCAAGTAGGATTTATACCAGGAATGCAGGGCTGGTTCAATATTGGGAAAACTATCAGTATAATTGGCCATATTAATAACCAAATTAACAAAAACCATATGATCATCTCTATAGATGCAGAAAAAGCATTTGACAAAATCCAACATCCATTCCTATTAAAAACACTTGAGAGTATAGGAATAAATGGACTTTTCCTTACAATAATCAGCAGCATCTATTTAAAACCATCAGTAAGCATCATATGTAATGGAGACAAACTGCAACCATTCCCAATAAGATCTTGAGTGAAACAAGGTTGCCCACTATCACCGTTACTATTTAATATTGTATTAGAAACGCTAGCTTTGGCAATAAGAGCTGAGAAAGAGATTAAAGGAATAAGAATAGGCAATGAGGAAACCAAATTATCAGTCTTTGCCGACGACATGATGGTATATTTAGAGAACCCCAGAGATTCTACTAAAAAGTTATTAGAAATAATCCACAACTTTAGCAAAGTTGCTGGTTATAAAGTAAACCCACATAAGTCATCAGCATTCTTATATATCACTAACAAAATCCAACAGTCAGAGTTACAAAGAGAAATTCCATTTAAAGTAGCTACTGATAATATAAAATATTTAGGAATCTATTTGCCAAGGGAAAATCAGAAACTTTATGAGCAAAATTACAGACCATTTGTCACACAAATTAAGTCTGATCTAACCAATTGGAAAAATATTAAATGCTCTTGGATAGGGGGAGCAAATATAATAAAGATGACAATATTACCTAAACTAATCTATTTATTTAGCGCTATACCAATCAGACTCCCAAAAAACTATTTTAATGACCTAGAAAAAATAACAACAAAATTCATATGGAAAAACAAAAGGTCATGAATTTCAAGGGAATTAATGAAAAAAAAATTAAATGAAGGTGGCTTAGCTGTACCAGATCTAAAATTATATTATAGAGCAGCAGTTACCAAAACCATTTGGTATTGACTAAGGAATAGATTAGTTGATCAGTGGAATAGGATGGGTTCAAGGGATAAAACAGTCAACAACTATAGCAACCTAGTCTTTGACAAACCCAAAGACCCCAGCTTTTGGGATAAGAACTTACTGTTTGATAAAAATTGCTGGGAAAATTGGAAACTAATATGGCAAAACTAGGCATTGATCCACACTTAACACCGTACACCAAGATAAGGTCAAAATAGGTTCATGACCTAGGCATAAAGAATGAAATTATTAATAAATTAGAGGAACATAGGATAGTTTACCTCTCAGACCTGTGGAAGGGGAAGGACTTTATGACCAAAGCAGAACTAGAGATCATTACTGATCACAAAACAGAAAATTTCGATTATACCAAACTGAAAAGTTTTTGTACAAACAAAACTAATGCAGACAAGATTAGAAGGGAAGCAATAAACTGGGAAAATATTTTTACAGTCAAAGGTTCTGATAAAGGCCTCATTTCCAAAATATATAGAGAATTAACTCTAATTTATAAAAAATCAAGCCATTCTCCAATTGAAAAATGGTCAAAGGATATGAACAGACAATTCTCAGATGAAGAAATTGAAACTATTTCTAGTCATATGAAAAGATGCTCCAAGTCATTATTAGTCAGAGAAATGCAAATTAAGAGAACTCTAAGATACCACTACACAACTGTCAGATTGGCTAAGATGACAGGAAAAAATAATGATGATTATTGGAGGGGATGTGGGAAAACTGGACATTGATGCATTGTTGGTGGAGTTGTGAATGAATCCAACCATTTTGGAGAGTAGTTTGGAACTATGCTCAAAAAGTTATCAAACTGTGCATACCCTTTGATCCAGCAGTGTTACTACTGGGCTTATATCCCAAAGAGATTATAAAGAAAGGAAAGGGCCCTGTATGTGCACGAATGTTTGTGGCAGCCCTTTTTGTAGTGGCTAGAAACTGGAAACTGAATGGATGTCCATCAGCTGGAGAATGGCTGAATAAATTGTGGTATATTACTGTTGTGTAAGAAATGACCAACAGGATGATTTCAGAAAGCCGTGGAGAGACTTACACGAACTGATGTTGAGTGAAATGATCAGGACCAGGAGATCATTATATACTTCTACAACAATACTATATGATGACCAGTTCTGATGGACCTGGCCATCCTCAGCAACGAGATCAACCAAATCATTTCCAATGGAGCAGTAATGAACTGAACCAGCTATGCCCAGAGAAAGAACTCTGGGAGATGACTAAAAACCATTACATTGAATTCCCAATCCCTCTATTTATGCCCACCTGCATTTTTGATTTCCTTCACAAGCTAATTGTATAATATTTCAGAGTCTGATTCTTTTTGTACAGCAAAATAACATTTTGGTCATGTATACTTATTGTGTATGTATTTTATATTTTAATGTATTTAACATCTACTGGTTATCCTGCCATCTAGGGGAGGGGGTGGGGGTAACAGGTGAAAAATTGGAACAAGATGTTTGGCAATTGTTAATGCTGTAAATTTACTCATGTATATAACCTGTAAATAAAATCTATTAAATAAAAAAAAAAAGAAAGTCCTGGATTCACATGAACTGATGCTGAGAAAAACAAGCAGAACCAAGATACATTGTACATAGTAACAGCAAGATTGTGTGATGGATGATGATTTCTGAAAAACCTGGTTCTTCTCAGTGGTTCAGGAATTCAAGGCAGTCCCAATAAACTTTGGATGGAAATTGCATCCTCATTCATAGAAAGAACAATGGAGACTGAATGTATACCATCTATGTTCACTTCTTTTTTCTTTTTCTGCCATGGTTTTCCTCTTTTTTTCTGATTTTTTTTTTCTTTTCCAACATGATTCATAAGGAAATATATAGAAAAAATGAGCAAACATATCTATGTAAAAGTAATGTTTTTATGTATAACTGGAAAAATAATAAATATATTTACCAAGAACAAAAATTAAAAAAAAAAAGTTTAACACATTTTAGCATATTCTTTCCTACAGCACTTGATTTCTGGAGAGCAATAGGATCAATTTGGTTCTATTACTATGTAGCATTGAACATAGTAAAGTTAATGCTTGCCATATGGGGGAGGGGGTGGAGGGAGGGAGGGAAAAAGTTGAAATAGACGTGAGTGCAAGGGATAATACTGTAAAGAATTTTTTTTTCCAAATAAAAAAAAGAACATAGTAAAGTTAAATACACATACAGCGTGACTTCTGAATGAATCTGTGACTTGTTTTCCACATGCTGTGTCTAGGGCATTTTTTTTTTTTGTTCCTTTGTTCATTGATATTGGCCTACATGTAAATACTAGTGGTAAAAACTTTAATATAAATGTCCCATTTGTACTTTCCAAAACTGGGGTATAAGGTATTCTCTAGAATTTTTAAAACTCAAGCATCCACTTTACCTAGAGTGCAAAAGAATAAACACAGATATTAGGCTAATGTCCAAGTTCTATTTTTCAAGTCACATAACTGCAGAGGGGAAAACATTCCAAGTCTTTTCCCTTAAAGAATGGTTTATCATCAATCCATACTTAACGCCGTACACCAAGATAAGGTCAAAATGGATTCATGACCTAGGCATAAAGAATGAAATTATTAATAAATTAGAGGAACATAGGATAGTTTACCTCTCAGACCTGTGGAAGGGGAAGGACTTTATGACCAAAGCAGAACTAGAGATCATTACTGATCACAAAATAGAAAATTTCGATTATACCAAACTGAAAAGTTTTGCACAAACAAAACTAATGCAGACAAGATTAGAGAATCAATAAACTGGAAAATATTTTTTACAGTTAAAGGTTCTGATAAAGGCCCCATTTCCAAAATATATAGAGAATTAACTCTAATTTATAAAAAATCAAGCCATTCTCCAATTGAAAAATGGTCAAAGGATATGAACAGACAATTCTCAGATGAAGAAAGTGAAACTATTTGTAGTCATATGAAAAGATGCTCCAAGTCATTATTAATCAGAGAAATGCAAATTAAAGACAACTCTAAGATACCATAACACCTGTCAGATTGGCTAAGATGACAGGAAAAAATAATGATGATTGTTGGAGGGGATGTGGGAAAACTGGGACATTGATGCATTATTGGTGGAGTTGTGAATGAATCCAACCATTTTGGAGAGTAGTTTGGAACTATGCTCAAAAAGTTATCAAACTGTGCATACCCTTTGATCCAGCAGTGTTACTACTGGGATTATATCCCAAAGAGATTATAAAGAAGGGAAAGCGACCTCTATGTGCAAGAATGTTTGTGGCAGCCCTTTTTGTAGTGGCTAGAAACTGGAAACTGAATGGATGTCCATCAGTTGGAAAATGGCTGAATAAATTGTGGTATATGAAAATTATGGAATATTACTGTTCTGTAAGAAAAGACCAACAGGATGATTTCAGAAAGGCTTTGAGAGACTTACACGAACTGATGCTGAGTGAAATGAGCAGGACCAGGAGATCATTATATACTTCAACAACAATACTAGATGATGACCAGTTCTGATGGATCAGGCCATCCTCAGCAACAAGATCAACCAAATCATTTCTAATGGAGCAGTAATGAACTGAACTAGCTATGCCCAGAAAAGAACTCTGGGAGATGACTAAAACCATTACATTGAATTCCCAATCCCTATTTTATGCACACATGCATTTTGATTTCCTTCACAAAGCCAATTGTACAATAATTCAGAGTCTGATTCTTTTGTACAGCAAAATAATGTTTTGGTCATGTATACTTATTGTGTATCTAAATTATATTTTAATATATTTAACATCTACTGGTCATCCTGCCATCTAGGGGAGGGGGTGGGGGGGTAAGAGGTGAAAAATTGGAACAAGTGGTTTGGCAATTGTTAATCCTGTAAAGTTACCCATGTATATATCCTGTAAATAAAAGGCTATTAAATTAAAAAAAAAAAAAACAAGGGGATGTAGGAGGAGGAAGATATTTTCAGAAATAATTATCTTGTGGAAAGGCATCAATAAAACTTAATGAATGAACGAATGATAAGGAAAAAAAAAAAGAATGGTTTATCATCAGATGCTGAGAGTGAAGGAATAATAGCAGAGATACAGAATTGAAAGAACAGAGCCAAGAGAGATATGGAAGACATGGGTTAGACATTTTGAATTTCTATAAAGCTAATTAGAGAGCCTCTTTGTTCCATGTGTTTCATTCATGTGGAAAAGTTATAAAGGCAGGTTCTTTAAAAATTATTATGAATTTTCTGGATAAAGCCTTCCTTCCTTCTCCAAATAAGGAAATTACATCAGCTAAATGAGTTGCTTGAGTTTTCTTCTCCTCCCCAGATTACAGTTATATGAGGAATGAATGACTACTTCTTTAAAATGATTATCCTAATTTGTTGTAAAGTTTATCACATACTTAAAAAAATCATCTTCAGTATATTTAAAACATGACTCAATTAGCTGAAATTCAGTTTAACGTCACCTTTTTGGGACCACAGCTAATATATATATGTGTGAATGTATCATAGCCACTTCAGAAGTCATCAGAGAGATATAGATAAGAAGAAACAGAAAGACACACACACACACACACACACACACACACACACACACACACATACACACACACACACACACAGATAGAGATAGAGATAGAGACAGAGAGGAAGAAAGGAAGGGAGGAAAGAAGGAAGAAAGGAATGAAGAAAGATAGGCAGATAGAAAGACAACTATACCGATATATAAAGAGAAAAAAGAAATAGAACCGATAGATGTAGGACTAGAAAATATATAAATATACATATATAGCTAATATCAATGTTAAATCTATAGATGACAGATATTTATTAGATATAAATTTAGAGGAACTAAGAAGGTGAAAAGGGAAGTTACAACATCATAGCAAATATCCAGATATTTGGATATGTTATAATTTCAAAAATATCTATCCATTACCACAAACTGTAAAAAAAAAAAAAAAACCTTTGGAAAATATTTCTTGGCATCAATGGTTAGAACATATGATAGGGGTGAAATCCAACCATGTTTTTAGATCAAAAGTTTAGTTCCCACAGGACTGATTCAAAATTTGCTTTTTGTCTTCATTTTTATTTGTAAAAGGCATTTCCTCAATATTAATCAAATAGTGTCCATTAAACTACTCAACACAAAAATGTTGTCTTTCTTCTCAAGGAATAACTGGACTGCTTTCCACAATCTTGAATGAGGAATAAATCAGACTTAGACACAGCTATTAAACAATTGAACTATATTTTGTCTGATTCAGAAAACAGCTCAGAGCAAGAAAATATTTTTCTTTTTTTTTTATAATTATAAACTTTTTATTGACAGAACCCATGCCTGGGTAATTTTTTACAACATTATCCCTTGCACTCACTTCTGTTCCGACTTTTCCCTTCCCTCCTTCAACCCCCTCCCCCAGATGGCAAGCAGTCCTATACATGTTAAATATGGCACAGTATATCCTAAATACAATATATGTGTGCAGAACTGAACAGTTCTCTTGTTGCATAGGAAGAATTGGATTCAGAAGATAAAAATAACCAAGGAAGATAAAGAAAAATACAAACAGTACATTCATTTCCCAGTGTTCTTTCTTTGGGTGTAGCTGCTACTGTCCATCATTGATCAATTGAAACTGAGTTAGATCTCTTTGTGGAAGAAATCCACTTGCATCAGAATACATCCTCATGCAGTATCATTGTTGAAGTATATAATGATCTCCTGGTTCTGCTCATTTCACTTAGAATCAGTTCATGTAAGTCTCTCCAAGCCTCTTTGTATTCATCCTGCTGGTAATTTCTTACAGAACAATAATATTCCAAAACATTCATATACCACAATTTACCCAACCATTCTCCAATTGATGGGCATCCATTCATTTTCCAGTTTCTAGCCACTACAAACAGGGCTGCCACAAACATTTTGGCACATGCAGGTCTCTTTCCCTTGCAAGAACGCATTTTTCACAGAACTCATTGATCTTTCCTAATGTTTTGAAACTATTTGTGAACAAAATTTTATAATTTAGCAGAAATTCCAGACAACTCATATTTCCTTAAAGATTGTGCAGCTGATCAAAATCAGGAGACATTATAATAGCTGAGATTTCAATACTAATAGTATGAATAGAAAGCAAGGAGCTAGGATGTAGGCTTGAATGGTTTATAGTATTTAAATTAAAAGAGGAATATTGAATTGTAGAAAGTGATACACCTGAGATCAGGAGGGTTTGTGATTTGAACTTTATCTCCTATGTTTACTTACAATATGACCATAGCAACTTTTAATTTTTTGGATCCCTCTTCTCTTTCATAAAGTGAAAATAATAAAACCCGCTAATATGTGTGTGTCAAAAGAGTATATATAAAATGTGGTGTAAGACTTTCAAGTATGGGAAATACCAGGTCAATTGACTTGCCCAGGGTCACAGAGGTCTTCCTGACTTTAGGTTTGACTCTCTATCCACTGTGCTACCTGATGGAGTGTCCTAAATATCTCCACACAATTTTAAGCTTTGATAATATAACCATAATATTTCCCCTCATTAAATAATTTATTACAGCCACTATTTAAATATGATAGAGATCTGTACCTGTGTCAATCTATTGATCAATCAATAATCAAATATTTGTTATGCTCCTATTAAACAAAAAGTATTGTATTAGGCATTGGAGAGTCAAATGCACCAGAGAAACAATTCCCTTCCCTTCAATGAGCTTATATTCCATTTGCAATAATCATAGTTTGAGATTCTTGCTTATAACACAAAGGCTTGTGCTTAGGTCATGAAGTTCAGGAAACATATATAAGGAATAACAAAAATTACTGTTAACTGCAAATTATCTGTCTGGTCACAAGGTTCTCTGGATTTAATGAGCCACATTCTCTAAATTATGGTATTGTCTGACCATAATCTGCATTCTGTGTTTCTTTTCCTTTGTACCCACAGCCTTCAAAAATCTTGTGTCACTTCCATGCCCCAAAGAAAAATATGGTAAGAATTTAGTAGAAGTTTTTGAACTACATCAGAATTAAAAATATTGTACCTACTACATATTCTCCAAGACCTAAATGGACAATGCAAAAAACTCAAACAGATTAACAAACCAAAAACAAACAAACAAACAAAAAAATCCACTCCCCAAACAAAACAAAGCAAAACATGAAAAAACACATAAATTTACAATTAATTCAAACTGGCATTTTTGGAACAGAACAATAGGGCTGTTATTTTTATTTTTATTTTTTTTATGATTGTATGTTCCATAAGGGCCATTTTAAGAATCTTCTGACTGCAAGTGATTTATCACATGTTCACTTAAAATTCTACATGTTAAAATGTTACTTTGTATGTTATATGGTACATAATTAATTCTGGGAATTGTGACAAATACCTATGCTGACCTCAATCTGAATAAGAAAAGGAAAGCTAATCTTTCACTTTAGATCAATTTCATATAGCTAAAGCAGTGGTGTCAAACTCATATAGAAATAGGAGCTACTAAACCATTGTAAACAGGTTCCTGGGAACTGTATAACAATTTAGAAAACCACAAGTTTATAAATACACATATTTGTTTGTATGCGTGTGTGTGTGTGTGTGTGTGTGTGTGTATAAAATCTGGTTCAGTTCATACTTATAATATTGTGGAATACATGCTTGATAACTTCTGATCTAAAACATATCTCTCACACTTAAAATACAGGGTATTTTATGCTCTGTATGGTCTGTTTAAAAAAAAAAAATCAATAAATATATTTAGAGCTGGAATGGACCTTAGGGATTATATACCCCAACCCCATTATTTTACAGATAAAGAAATTGAGGCTAAAGAAATTGTGGTCCAGATAATTGAAATGATTTGCCTAAAATTTCACTGGTAGTAAATAGCAGAGCCAGAATTGAACTTAGTTTCTATGACATCAAACCTAGAATTGTTTCCATTATATTATTTAGAGAAGTCTGCCTATTAAGAATAGTTAACTGGACATAGGTAAACTGTCATTTTCATAAATAATTATGTTCTTTTGGGGGCATTATTATTAATAATTCTTTAATTTTTAAATATATTTGTATATATGTATTGAGCTAGGATCTTCTAGTTGTTGATATGTTTAATAAATCTCAACATTTATTGCATTTGTGTGCTAGTTAGTAAACAATGCATTTTCTCCTATAAACAATATACACATATATTGTGTATCAACGTATATAATATACATAATGTCTCATTAAATTCTTTCTTTATTAAGTAAAATTTTGTTTGTATTTATTATGATGTTTCAGGTATAAGGTATTCTCATTGTTTGATTCCTTAGGCATGAAATTCAACTGCATTTGAATTCCTTTACTTTGCATGTGATGCTCTCTCTGATTTCAACTTCACAATAAGATGTCCTACCCAGGACAAGTTTATCATTTTTAAACCCACCATTAGATTAGTAACTCAAGCCTTGATTGATATCACTTTCCTTAGCCTTCCCCATTTCCCCCAGGCCCTGATTTGAGGACCAGGGCACAGAGTACCAAACTTTTCCTAATGCCTCTATTTTTAGAGGGTAGAAACTAGATTTAACTCACTTAACTTTTCATCTTTTCCTTTACCTGGATTCATCTCCATAAAAAAAAAAAACAAAAAATGATGACTCTTTGTTGAGTAACCCCTAGGGTTGGTCCCCCTCCTCCTACCCATTTCTAGCAAATCATCTCTTTCTCACCTATTTTTGCATATTTTCTCCCTCAAATATATTTTAACTTCCTTGAGAACAATGATTGCCTTTATTTTTATTAATTATATACCCAGTTTGTATAGGGGCTAGCTAATACATATTAAAGCACTTAATTGGACTGGATTACAATTCCTTAAAGTACACTTCAATTATCTCTACTTCTACTAAGTGTTCCATGATCATTTCACTGGGAATTTATCTTTATCTCTGGAATTTTCAAAGCAATTTTTTTAAGTTTTCTTATGTACTAACCATGAATAGTTTTTGCTTTATGGTTATTTTTGAAAGTGTAATATCCTCTCATTATTCCAAGAAATATTTTAGAGAAAGAGATTTCTTAGCCTATTTTTCTTAGTCATCCACAACCTAGCCCTGAGACACAGTGTTCTATTAAGGAGTAAAATCTAGAAATTTTGTGTCTTTGTGTGTTTATTTGTATAATTACTTAAATTATGAAATTTCATAAGATTCTTAGGAAAATTCGTTACCTTTTCAGTTTTTTAACATCTTCAAGCAATGTCAAAGTATAAGGAAAAAAAGTAGGAAGCTTGCCTAACTGCATAAAAGTAATACAAATTTATTTTGCTATGACTTTTTGCTTTTTAAAAATCACACCACAGTACCACTGGGATAATAAATTTATTTTGACAAACTTCCTTTATCAAAGTCCATATTTAAAAAGTCCCCTGCAGTGCTTTCTTTATAGGACTAAACTAGATGACAACATCTGTAGATAGCTGGAAAACTGGAGAAGTATAATTGAAACAAGGTTTTAACTCAGTGGAATTGATAAGATAATGGTTCTCTAATTCACATATACACTTAATACTGAGTATGGTGATATAATGGTTCACTAAGTTCACACAATCAGTATGCTGTAATGATGTAATTACAACAAAATATATAAAGGCTAAGAAGGACTAGAAGAGAGACATCTTTGACCAGCCTCCTGGTGGCTCTCATGTCTCTTGCACTAAGATCAAGACTGGGCCAGAATAAAAAATCTAGAGTCTATTCTTGAGCATTCTCATGGTATCTATCCTGCTGAGACCAAGACTCTTTCAGAGGATGTCCAGAAAGCTAGCCTTAACATTACAAATATCTTTTAAAGATGTTTCATGGGGGACTTCTGAGGTTGAGCCCAAATGGCAGAGTAAAGGAAGCTCTCTGACAAACTCTCCTATATTTCTCTCTAAACCTCTTTTTTGTTTTAGTTTTAATGTTTATTTTCCCAAATTATATGCAAGAGTTTAGCACTAATGTTTTCTAAAATGTTGAGTTGCAAATTTTTTCACCCCCTTTCACTCTTTCTAAAATGATAAGTAATTTGACATGGGTTACATATGCATAATCATGTAAAACATATTTCCATATTAGTTATAATTGTGAAAGAAGAATTAAACTAAAACAAAGAAACAAATAAATAAAGTGAACATAGTATGAAATCTGCATTTAGAATTCATCATCTTTCTCTAGGTTAGATATCATTTTCCATAATGAGTGCTTTGTAAATGTGGACAGATAATGTAAAAATTATTGTCCTTCCTAAACAGCCATCACCAAGAAACAGTCTAAACATCATATTTCAAGAAATTATCATGGAAAATTACTCCATTATCACTGAATTGGGAGGTAAATTTTAAAAACTGAAAAAAAAATACACTGGTCACCAACTGAGAGACATTCCAAAAAGAAAACTTCCAGAAATATCAAAGCCACATTTCAGAGCTTCCAGGTTAAAGAGAAAATATGGTCAAGAGAAAAACAAATACTTTATTGCCACAGTCAGGACCACATACATTTTAGCAGTTATCTGACTAAAGGAGACTTGTGATATAATACTGTAGAAGCTAAAAAGCTGGGAATACAAACAAGAATAACCTATAAACCTTGTATAATCCTTACAGAAAAAATTGACTATTTAATGCAATAGAGAACTTTCAATTATTCTTGATAAAAAGACCAGAACTTATTAGAAAATTTGATATTCAAATATAAAACTGAAGTGAAGCATAAGAAGATAAACAGAAAATATAAATCAAAAGGAGTTCAATAAGGAATTACCAATAAGGGGAAATTGTATATTTTTTTTCCTAAGGGAAGATGATACATATCATTTCCAAAAACTTTCTCATTAGTGGGGCAGGTAGATTCTACATAGAAAGAGAGTGATTGAGTCATTTAATGATGTTGGGATGATGTAAAAAATGCTAGGAAAACTGGAAAGTTGTTTTACAGAAATCAGGAATAGAACAACAACTCATATAATATAAGTTCAAAATGGATAAATCATTTTGTCATAAAGAGTGATACCATAAGTAATGTGGTTCATCAGAGAAAAAATATACCTGTCAGGTCATGGATAAATGAAAAGCTTATGACCAAAAACAAGATAGAAATTATGCCAAGAAACAAAATGAATAATTTTGATTATATGAAATTAGAAAGTGTTTGCACAAAGAAAACTAAGAAAAACTGGAAGCTGAAAAGTGATTTTTGCTTTAAGTTCTGATAAAGGTTCCATTTCTCAAATCTGTAGGGAATTTGTGCAAATCTATAAGAAAAACAAGCCATGGAGGCAGAGTCAAGATAGAAGAAAGTAGACAGGTTTTTAATTTGTGTTCTTTCTGGTGTCCCTCAGACCAACACCAAGTCAAACCTCTAAATTGGTTTTGGAGTTGACAGGACCCATAAATATTTGTAGTGTAACAAATTTCCAGCAAAAGATATTTTGAGAGTAATTCAAAAAAGGTTAGTTTTGATTGGGCACAGGAAGAGGCAGCAAAAGTCAGAGACAGTGCAGTGACCTAGGGATGTGAGGCATCTACAGCAGAGGAATATACCAGGAAGTTTTTAGCCAAAATATAGCATCTTTGACTATGTTGTTTTGGTTCAGAACCCAGTGGATCAGCAGATTATCTGTGAAACACCCAGTACAAATACAAAAGGAAAATGGTGAGCTTCTAAACCCCAAAATAACAGGAATTTAGCCATACCCATCCAGCACCAAAGGGAAGTAAGCAGTACCCACAAATGTTAGTCTAAAGACACTGTCTCCTGGAGAGGAACCTTGGGACAAACTCCTCTTTGACCTAAGAGCAGACTGCAAACTTAAAAAATGAGTGAAAAAGCAAAAAGAACTCTGACCATAGATAGCTTTTATGGAAAAAGAGAAGAACAGACCTACAATCCTGAGGACACTAAAAGCAAAACATCTCCAGATGAAGCCCCAAAAGGTGATATAAATTGGTCCCCATCTTACAAGGCTGTCATGGAAGAATTCCAAAAGGATCTTAAAAGAGTTAGAAGAAATATGGGGAAAGAAAATGAGATCTTTGCAAGAGAGTTGGGGAAAGGAAACAGAAATTGTATGAAGAAAACTCCTTAAAATAGATTTAGTGAAATGAAAAAAACAAACAAATAATTCCTTACAAAGTATATTTGATAAAGAAACTGACTCATTAAAAAACAGAATTTGTAAAGTAGAAAAAAAAAATCCAATGAACAAAATAACTCATTTAAAAATTCAATTAGCTAATTGATTGGCCAATTAATTTGAAGTTAAAAATGCTAACTGAAGAAAATAATTCACTAAAAATTGGAATTGAACAAATGGAAGTGAATGCCTCAATGAGACATTAAGAATCAGTCAAACAAAGCCAAAAAAAAAAAAATGAAAAACAAATAGAAGAAAATGTAAAATACCTCATTGGAAAAACAATTGACATGGTTAATAGATACAGGACAGACAATCTAAGAATTATTGGACTACCTGAAAATTATAGTGGAAAAAAAAGAGCCCAGACATCCATCATCTCTTAGGAAATTATGAAAGAAAACTTATTTGATGCACTAGAACCAGAGAGTTACATAGCCATTGAAAGGATTCGCCAAATACTTCCTAAAAAAGACCCCAGAATGAAAACTCCAAGGGATATTGTAGCTAAATTTCAGAATTATCAGATCAAGGAGTAAATATTGTAAGTACCCAGAAAGAAATAATTCAAATATTGAGGAGTCACAATCAGGATTACCTAGGGTGTAGGAGCTTCCACTTTAAATGATTGAAGGGTCTGTTATCTGATATTCTGAAAGGCAAAGGAACTTGGATTTTCACCAAGAATCAACTATGCAGCAAAATTAAGTATTATCTTTCAGGGGAAAAGATGGACACTCAGTGAAAGAGGTGAATTTTATTTATTTCTGATGGAAAAAAAAAGAGTTGAACAGAAAATTCGATCTTCAAATACACAACTCAAAAGAAGCATAAAAATGTAAAAAGGGTAGGAAAAAATAACTGTTTTTTTAAAGTTAAAAATCTTAAATCCCTACATAGGAAGATGATGTGTTTAACTCTTGAGACCTATATCACTGTTATGAGTATATTTAGAGGATGCAGTTATAATTTGATTTTATTGGAATGAGACAAAAAATAAACTAGAGATAGAAAGCAGATTATACCAGAAGAAGAGGAAACTGGAAATGAAGTAGGATAAATTTCATCACATAAGGAGGAAAAAAAGACTTTTTATAATCAAGGAAAACAATAAGGGGGAATGAGCATTGTGTGAATCTTACTCTCATCAGATTTTGCTCAAAAACAGAATATCAGAAATATTTAGCTTTACAGAGAAACTTCTCACTTTATAGGGAAGTAGGAAGGGAAAAGTGAAAGGGCAGGGGAAGACTAATGGAAGGGAGAACAAAAATAGAAGGAGAAAGGTATAAGAAATGGTGAGGGGCTGTAAAAGGGGAGGGCTTTTTGAGGGAGATGGTGGTAAGAAGCAAAATGATAGGGAAGTGGGAATGAGGAAAAGGAAAAAGAAAAGCACAACTTGAAGAAAATAAGATGGTGGGAAATATTGAGTTGCTTATTTAAACTGTGAATGTGAATGGGATGAACTCCCCCATAATAAAGAAGCAGATAGCAGACTGGATTAAAATACAGAATCCTATAAGATGTTGTTTACAAGAAACACATTTAAAGCAAAATGATACATACAAAGTAAAGGTAAAGGGCTAGAGCAGAATCTATTATACTTCAGCTAAAGTTAAAAAAAAAAAAAAGGCAGGGGTAATGATCCTTATCTCAGATCAAGCAAAAGAAAAAAAAAAATGAATCTAATTAAAAGAAATAAGGAAGGAAACTACATCTTGCTAAAGAGTACCATATATAATGAAGAAATATCAATACTAAACCTATATGCATCAAGTGGTAAAACATTCAAATTCCTAGAGGAGAATTTAAGAGAGCTGCAAGAAGAATCAAACAGAAAAGTTATACTAATAGGAAATCTCAACCTTGCTCTCTCAGAACTAAATAAATCGAACCACAAAATAAATAAGAAAGAAGTTAAGGAGGTAAATAAAATGTTAGAAAAGTTAGGTACGATAGGCCATTGGAGAAAATTGAATGGAGACAAAAAGGAATATACTTTTTTCCTCAATAGTACATGGAACCTACACAAAAATTGACTGTGCATTAAAGCATAAAAAAGGTAAAAAGAAAAACAAATTAACCCCCCCCCAATTAAATACCAAATTTAAAATTCTGTAAATAAAAGGAGAGATTAATAAAATTGAAAGTAAGAAAACTATTGAATTGATAAATGGAACTAAAAGTTGATTTTATGAAAAAAATCAACAAAAAAGATAAAACTTTAGTTAAGTTGATTAGAAAATAGAAAGAACAAAATCAAATTGTTTAGTATAAAAATACAAAAGGAAAAATTTCCACCAATGTAGAGGAAATTAGAGCAATAATTAGAAGCTATTTTGTCCAACTATACATCAATAAATCTAATTATCTATGTGAAATAGATGACTACATACAAAAATATAGATTGCCCAGACTAATATATATTTTTGTATGCCCAGATTAATAGAAGAGGAAATACATTATTCAAATATTTCCATTTTAATAAAAAAATAAATTGAACAAGCTATTAATCAACTCCCAAAGAAAAATTCTCCAAGGCCAGATGGATTTACATGTGAATCCTACCAAACATTTAATGAACAATTAATTCCAATACTATATAAACTATTTGAAAAAATTAGAAGACAGAATCCTAGCTTTTATGACACAGATATTGTGCTGTCACCTAAACCAAGTAGGATCAATGCAGAGAAAGAAATTTATAGACCAATTTCCCTAATGAATATGGATGCAAATATCTTAAATAAAACATGACTAAGTAGGATTTATACCAGATATGCAAGGCTGGTTCAATATTAGGAAAAGTATTAGCATAATTGACTGTATTAATAACCAAACTATCAATAGAGCATTTATTTTGTATCCTGAAACTTTGCTAAAGTTGTGAATGGTTTCTAGTAGTTTTTTAGTTGATTATGTATATCATCATGTCATCTGCAAAGATCATTTCCTTCAAATAAATCAACAGGATTTTTATATATTACCAACAAGTCCAGCACCAAGACATACAAAAAGAAATTTCTTTTTAAATAATTGTAGATAATAGAACACATTTGGGAGTCTGCCTGCCTAGGCAAATTCAAGAACTATATGAACATAATTACAAACAACTTACTACATAAATAAAGTCAGATCTAATCAATTGGAAAAATATCAATGCTCATGTGTAGGCCAAGCTAACATAATAAAAATGACAGTAGTACATAAATTAATTTATTTATTCAGTTTCATATTAATTAACTCCCAAGAAATTATTTTACACAGCTAGAGAAAATAATTACAAAGGTCATCTGAAAGAAAAAAAGCTCGAAAATGTCAAGAAAATTAATGGAAATAATGCAAAGGAAGATGGCCTAGTTATACCAGACCCACAATTATATTATGAAGCAGCAGACATCAAAACCATTTGGTACTGGCCAAGAAATAGAGTAGTTCACTGAACTAGATTAAGTTTACAAGATATAATAGTCAATGATCAGAGTAATCTAATGTTTGATAATCTCAAAGACCCTAGCTTCTGGAATAAGAACCAATTATTTGAAAAAAAAATTCTTGGAACATTGCAAATTTTTATGTTAGAAACTAGACAATCATCCTACCTAACACCCTATACCTAGATAAGGTCAAAATAGGTTCATGATTTAGACATAAAGAGTGATATAAGAATTAGAAGAACAAAGGATAATTTTCATCTCAGATCTATGGAGAAGGAAGGAATTTCTGGCCAAAGAAGAAATAGAGTATATTATAGAATGCAAAGTGGATAATTTTGATTATATTAAGTTGAAAAAGTTTTTGTACAAACAAAACCAATGCAGACAAGATTAGAAGGAAAGCAGAAAACAGGGGGAAATTTACATAAAAGAGTTCTGATAAAGGCTTCATTTCTAACATATATAAAGAACTGACTAAAATTTATAAGAAGTCATACTAATTGATAAATGATCAAAGATCATGAACAATTTTCAGATGACACCATAATCATAAGAAATGGTGTTCTAAATCACTATTGATCACAGAAATGCAAATTAAGACAACTCTGAGGTAATACTACACACCTCTCAGATTAATTAAAATGACGGAAAAGATAATGATAAATGTTGGAGGGGTTGTGGGAAAACTGGGACACTAATATTTTGTTGGTGGAGTTGTGAACTGATCCAATAATTCTGGAGAGCAATTTGGAACTATGCCCAAAAGGCTATCAAATTGTTTATACCATTTAATCCAGCAGTGTTTCTACTGGGCTTGTATCCCAAAGATATTAAAGCAAAGAAAGGGATCCACATGTGCAAAAATGTTTGTGGCAGCCTTTTTTGTAGTGGCAAGAAATTGAAACCTGAGTGGATGCTCATCAGTTGGAGAATAACTAAATAAGTTGTGATATATGAATGTTATGGCATATTATTGTTTTGTAAGAAATGTCCAGCAGGATGATTTCAGAGAGGCCTAGGGAGACTTACATGAACTGAAAGTAAGAAAAACGTGCAGAACTAGGAGAACATTATGCATGGCAACAGCAAGATTTTATGATCATCAATTCTGATGGTCAAGGCTCTTTTCAACAGTGAGATGATTCAAGCCCATTACAATGGTCTTGTGATGACGAGAATCATTTACATTCAGAGGGAGGACTGTGAGACCAAGTGTAGATCACAAAACAATATTTTAATTCTTTTATTTGTTAGTTTGCATTTTGTTTTCTTTCTTTTTTGATCTGATTTTTCTTGTGCAGCATAATTATGGAAATATGTATAAAATAATTGCACATGTTTAACATATATTGGATTACTTGCCATCTAGGGGAAGGTATAGTGGGAAGAGAGGGAAAAGTAGGGAGCAGAAGGTTTTGCAAGGGAGACTGTTGAAAATTATCTATGTACATGTTTTGAAAATAAAAAGCTTTAATAATACAAATAATTATTAAAAGAGTAAGAATAAAGGATAATGGTGGCAAAAAATATATGTCATTTTCCTCTTGATAAATGGTAAAAGGGTAAGAACAGGCAATTTTCAGATGATATTAAAGTTATTAATAGTCAAACAAAAATGTTCCAAATCATTGCTGAATAAAGAAATGCAAATTAAAACAGCTCTGAGGTATCAGTCATCTATCAGTTTGACTAACATTACAGAAGAAAAAAAAATGATATTCTGGAGGAAATAAGGAAAATTGGGATACTAGTGGACTGCTCGTAAAGTTGTAAATTAGTCCAACCATTCTGGAGAACAATTTGGAAATTTGTCCAAAGAACTATAAAACTTTATAGTCCTTTTGTATCATGAATACCACTATTAACACTACCCTAAAGAGCTTAAAGAAAATTGAAAATAACCTATTGTATTAAAAATGTATACAAAGCATTTTCTCTTGTTGCTTGTGTCATTGCAAAGAATTTGATATTAAGGACATCTATCAACTGGGGAATCAGGCAAGATGAGGCATATGACTGTGACAGAATACTTCAGAAAATCTTTGAAAGATTTACTTAATTTAATGGTAATTAAACATTATTAAGAGATACAGCAATATTTTATGATGATTGGTTATAAAAATTTAGCTATTCTAAAAAAAGATCCAAGAGAGTTTCAAAAGATCCATTATTAAAAAATCCCATGTGTCTCTAAGGAGTACTAATGCACAGCAAATGCAGATTACAGAATACTTTTTTTTTTTCTATTTTTTTCAACATGGCTAATATGGAAATATGTTTACTTATTGGAATTATATGGAAATGTATATAATCAATATCAAAATGCTTACCTCTTCAAGGAGAAAACAAGGGTAGGCGGGAAGGAGAGAATTTTGAACTAAAAATTTAAGAATAAATGAATATTTACAATGTTACTTACAATTGAGAAACATTTAACTACATATTATGTGTATATGTGTGTACATATATTTTATAAAATATATTTTATATAAGTTTATATTCATGCATATGTTTTACTAAAAATATGTTTCTTTTAAAAATTGAATTAGGCAAAACTGGGAATTCAATTAGTTATGAAAATTCATTCAGCATTCATTCCCAATTGATTTCTTCTTCATGTCATTACCTTGGGGAATAATCATTTTGGCTCTCCTTCAACTACTCTGTCTTCCCAAACAACAGAAATAGAAAAGCAAATCAAATATATCCTTCAATCATGAAAAGTTTCTAGGAAAACATTTTATACACAGAAATACTTATCAAAGCTTTAGCAAATATTGAACTTCACTTACTGGAAATTATTGAAACCTGTTTGTGCATATGGGAATAGGGGGTTGGTGATCATGAGAGTATTGCTTCTGATCTGGAGAATGGGGTAAAATAGCAGAGCATAGAAAACATCTGCCATTTTGCTTCTGTCTCTTATTGGATTAACACTTCATTCTCTAATATGACATCCTATCCCTTGAGATATAAATCCTGTCTACCTCTTTACACTAATTATAGTCATTTATGGAAGTCATTTACCAGGCATGCATAATCACCATGCAGCCCATTAATGATTATAATAGGGATAGAAATAGGAATTGGACCTCTGAATGTATTAGATAACCCAGGGTTATCCTGCAGAAATGGAGGATGGTACAACTGCTTTCATTGAGAATTCTTAGGAAATGATGTTGAAAGAAGAAATCAATGAAGCATGTTCAGAGCTTTGTAGTGTCCTAAATTTTGGTACCATTGGGGGAATATACTAGGTACCTAGAGATTCTCTCTTCCTTCCCATCCCCAGTTATTCCATTCATAGTGACTATGATGATATGTTGCATTTCTCTGAAAGAAAGAAAAAAGATGAAGAGGTTTTGACTGCACTGGTGAAGACAATTAATTGATGAGTCAACCCAAGCTCTCTTCTGAGACATTACCCATTTCTACTCCCTTTGAGTTGAAGAATAACAGTACCCTTTCATTTAATCCATTCTTAAGGTCTATTCCTTTCTCTCTATAGGGAAAGGAATATAGGCAAAAAAACTGTTATCTTTTGGGATAAGTACCTTACCTTGGTAAATCCAGTGGTCCAAGGGATTGTACCCTTTTGCTCTTTGACTCAACTCCTTCTGAAATGTATTGTCTATTTCACTTTTTTATAAAGAGTATTATGGGCAACTAACTTTTGTTGAGTAATCAAGGAGAACAGAGGTTGGGGAAATTGGTCAGTCTGGGAAAAAACAAAATAAAAGAGGAGATATAGCAAAACTCTACCAAGAGGTATGAGAGAAAGATATAGAGTAAAGATATTTCTGCTGGGAGATTACAAAATGTTTAGGTCATTGTGTGATCCTATTCATGAACTAGATTGAAGCTATTTTACAGGAAAAAAGTAATTAAGAAAGATTAATAAAATTAAATGAACTTAAAAGAGAAAATGCATAGACTAGAGAAGATAAACTTTTTGGGCCAACATGAGCCAATTCAAGAGATGAATGGGAAAGAAGACACTTTCTGTAGTAATTAAATATGTTACTTTTGGATTCCTTTCTGGTCCCTAGATCCCTTGTTCATCTTCTAGCACTATATTGGTAAATAGGGATTTACAAGCTTACAGACTCTCCCCTCAGTCTGTTCAATTCAGATACCATTATTTTCATGGCACATGGAGACAATTTATAGTTTTATTATTTTCTTTCAAGTGAAGATAGAACTTAAACTAATCATATTATTATTTATAGGGGAAATATCTTAACGAGTAAATTATCTTTATCAGTGTTGGGAACACTTTCATGGTAATTCATACCTTTCTTATGTGATATTAGTCCTTTTCAGCTAAAAATCTGTGATATTATGCACTTTCTGAAAGACTAGATGCCAGGTCTTCTGTATCCTTTACATAGTCATATATATCATTTCTTTTTATAATAGTGAGTATCCCATTTGTAATAGTATTATTTGCAAGGTAGCTGATCAAAGAGGCCTTTAAAATCTTCCTAAATATACAACTTAGGCAGTGGTTTATAATCTCTTTCTCTAAGGCATCTGTGCATTCTCTTTTCATGAATCTGTAGCTTACAAGAACATAATACAATCTGGGAATTGATAATAAGGAATATTCATCACAGATGATATTCATTGAATCATCCTGAATCGCAGAATCTAGGTAAGAAGCTTGCAAAAAGGATATGATGGAAAAATGACCAACTTCATCAAATAAAGGCAGTTGAGGACTGATGGTACTACCAAACTGTCACAGCAATATCCATCAATATCACATTTTTTGCTATGACATCTGTCCTCCAAAATTAGTTCTTATGTTTGTCATTTTTTATCACTAAAATCAGATATTTCTTCTCCATGATATTTCTGGGAATATTGTGAAATATTTTTCTTTTTAATGGAGTTATAAGTTACAAGATATCTTATCCTTTTTCTCCAATGGTGACTTAACTGAGGTCCAGGTAAAAATTTGCTACTTGTCTGACAATGAGATAAATCTTGTCTTTGTACTTAAAATAGAATTCAATGTATGTGAATTAAATTTCCATGAATTTTTCCAGGAACATAAAACTCTATAAACTAAGGTATATGGCATTTAAGTAGCATTTATTCTTTATGGATAATCATTGTGGTTTTTCTCAATGAAAGCCTGTATCCTTTTAAAGGCCCTCTAATCAATTATTCTGCTTTCCTTGCTTTAGGCACCTGCATTACAAGCATCTTATTTGTCATTCCAAGCAACACATCTAGGACATTAGTGACCTCTGAAATCACACAATCTGCTGAGGGAACTTATAATCAAAGAGGTCAATATTTACTGGGACCAGAAAAGGCAGAGCTTGTCAGGGGCAGAAAGGGCAATATCTGTTTACAACTTTAAAAATACTTTAGAAAGAATAGTATATGCTCTTAAATATCTACTTTATTTAAGCTAAATTTTCAGATAGAGAATGAAGATTTTAATGGAGAAAAACTATATTATAATTTATCCCAAATCATGTAGCTTTTCAAAATATAGCCCTCCAAACTGTCAGTGATTACAAAGTGTAGCAAAATGTTCTCACCCAAAGTAGTATAATTAATTTTAGTATCTTCCCTTTAAAAAAGGCACATATAAGTCATTAGAAAAGATCTAAGAAAGAGGATTAAAATTGACCAGAAGCCTAGCGAGCCATCTTAAAGAAAAACTAAAGCAGAGTAGCATATACATTTAAGTTAATGGCAAGAGTAGGTTAAAAGAAAGGACACCATGATGATAATAAATAAATTAATGACTAGCTTAGGAAAGGACAATTGGAAACTCTTAATATGATTTTTTCCCCTGGGTTATGATCTAAGAATGTTACATGAGGTTTTCCTTGGGGATCTTTTTTTCCAAAAGTGATGGGTGGATTCCTTCTTTCTATTTCCTCCTGTTTCTAGAATAGCAGGATAGTTTTCATTGATGATCTTTTGAAAAATGCTAACCAGATTCTTTTTTTGGTCATGGCTTTCAGGTAGACCACTAATTTTTAAATTGTCTCTTCTAGATCTATTTTCCAGGTCAGGTATTTTTTCCAATGCAGTATTTTACATTTCCTTACATTTTTAAAAATTCTTTTTAGTTTGTTTGACTGATTCTTTATATCTTATAGAGTCATTAGATTCCATTTGCCAAGTTCTCATTTGTAATGTGCGATTTTCTTTAATTAGCTTTTATCTCTTTTTCCATTTGGTTAATTGTACTTCAGAAGATATTTTTTCTTCAGTGATTTTTTTTTTTGCATTTGACTAACTAACTAACTAACTATATATATATATATATATATATATATATATATATATATTTAAAATAATTGCTTTTCTTTTCCAAGCTATGGATTCTCTCTTGAATACCTCATGTCTTTTCTCATTTTTTCTTCTATCTCTCATTTGAATTTTAAGAGAACTTCCAAGAAGCCTCTTTGCGTTTGCGATCAATTTATATCATTCTTTGAGGTTTCTTCTGTGCACATTTTGTCTTTCTCTGAGTTTTTGTTTTGGTCATTTCTGTCACCACAGTAGCTTTTTATGGTCAAATTTCTTTTCTGTTACTTTCTTATTTTCATTCCTTTTCTTTGATATTTTTTCTCTCTCTTTTTTTAAACATGTAAGGTTGAGTTCTGCCTCTGGGATAAAAGGGGCAATGTCCCAAGTTTTATGTGAAACAGAGTCTTGACTTTGAGCACAGAGACCCCTTGTGTTTGCAGGGGGTAGCTTTATCTGCTCTTTCCAGGAAATAGCCTATTTTCCCAGAATTGACATTCTGATCTGGGACTGATTTCCTCAATTATTGAGCCAGGACCAAGGATGTAGCTTGCTGATCTGGTGTCATTAAGACCCTCTCACTGGCTTTCCCAGATGCTATTGGAACTGGCTGAACACCTCTTTCACCCCTGTGATTTTGACCTTTCTTGAAGTTTTTCTAAACTATATTGAGCTGGAAAGTGTTTTCATTTCTTCTGACTGTTCAAAGACTTGGTTTCATGTCTTTTTTTGAGGGAAACTAGGAGATCTCAAGCAGCTTCCTGGTTCCATTCTGCCATCTTGGCTCCCTGGAAGTCTCCATAGTCTTCTTAACAGATTACCATACATCAAAGCTGATTGTTTTGAAGGACAGAATCAATGGATAGAATAGGATAAAGAATCTGAAAAAAAAACTGCCTAAGGATAAGAACAGCAACTCAGTAATTGTTGTATCTCCCCTGGTACCTAGTACAATGTTTTACACATAATAAATTTTTGAAGTTCATTAAATGAATAATTTTATTTCTAATATGGCCATTAATAAACTGGGATTTTTGCTTAGATCTGTGTAGAGGGCCATCGATAGTGAGAAACCCAGGGTGAGGTATAAGACCCTTTAGTCTAGTAAAAAGAATCCTGCTGACAGTGTCTGGTTTGACTGCCCCCCCAAGGGTTCTGGGCCTTCCTGAGAAGTCAGGGTGTGTGTCAACCTGTGTTGTAATTAAAGCAGAGTTATATCAAGTGGCAAAGAGACATCTGCACATAATGGCAAGTTGTTTATGTGGTCCCACATGCACAGTATATAGTTAGTGCATTGCAGTGTTCTGTAGTTGTGTAAGGGTATTAGATATATAAGGCTGAGAGAATTCGAAATAAATAGACTATGTTTGACTATCCACCTGAGTCTCACCTCTTTACTCCTCTCTTAAGATTAAGGACTCGGGCTGGGTATTGAGATCTTCCAGACAGCTAGTCTGGACATCACAAATCTGTGAGATTCAGTCTTCTCGTGTACAAAATAAGGGAGCTAAACAGAATGAAATTGAAGTCCCTTTTTATAAGCAACAACAATTCTCAATAATCAGCAAGAGTTTACTAAGCATCTACTAAGTTCCTATCATTATGCTAAATAATGGTGATACAAATAGAAATGCCAAATATTCCCAACTTTCAGTTGCTTTATATTCTAATGTGAGATACAAAAAGCACCTATGTGGATACATGCCACCATGCCAAAGGTGGCACTCAAACTCAATCTTAAAGGAAGCCAGAGATTATATGAAATAAAAGGATTAGGAGTGAGTATTGTAAGTATTAGTGTAGATAGTAAATGAAAAGGCATGCATAAAAGATTGAAATTTATGAGTTGAAAGGTTAAAAAAAATGGTCAAATCTAATTTTTGGCTGTAGTAATGTTAAAAAATTAATTTATTCATCCTATTCTTTGGCAATCCATGCTTATCCCTTTTCTTATACAAAAATTCATTTAGAACTCATTAAGTGGGAATGCTTTGCCATATTAATCCCACCCTATCTTTGAAAATTCTCTTTTTTTCAGAACTTTCATAGTAGTATCATGGAAAGAACAGAGTAACAAAAAACTGATTCAGGAGCTAGCTGTTACACTTAATAATCACGTAACCTTTTCCATGTACTTAATTTCTCTTATCTTTACTTAATTCCTTGATAATATGGAGATATTATTTTCTATGTTGTTCATCCTTCACTTTGGACTAATGTAATCATGGGTGATATTTTGACTTGCAGGTTAATTAGATTTAAGTGAGATAGTGTTGAACAAAATCATGAACTTCACTCTTTTTAAGAGTCTTCAAAGTCTAGTGGCAAAGATAAAAATCAGAATGTCTTGTGGTTGTCCAGAATAAAATGGATGCCCTAGGTGTCAGATGTTGAAGACAAAGTCTGACCAAGCTTTAAGTACTCAGCCACTTTCATCACCATTGGAGCAAACTTTCCATTCTTTCATTCTATGTAGGGAAATCTTTCTCTACTTGAGTTAAATACTCTATTTATGAGCTATTTTCACTGGGTTTGAGTTCTATATATTATTTTAAACCTGTTTTAGCCTATCTGGTGAGAAGATTTATCAGGGTTTGATCAATGTGTATGCTAGTATGCAATAGCTTCTTAGTATCATAAGTGAGAATTGAGGAGCAGGTAGACCCCCATGGTAGTTGAGCAGCCTCAAAAGGGCTCAGCAAACCCTCAGAGTACAGGAGCTAGTTCTCCTGACCAACTCATACACTCCATAAGCACTTAATAAATAATGGCTAAATTGAAATAATAGCTTTCATATTGTTTAGTCCTATCTCACATTACTGCAAAGCTATTTCTCATATCAACATGACAGGTGATTGTGTGAATCTTGATATGTTCCTGATATGTTCTCCTGTCAATAATCATTAAATAAAAATGGAAGAATATGGTCTTTTAAGTATCCTCTTTACAACATGGAATTAGAAAATATTAACCCCAATAATTATATAGCGCTTGAGAAGTACAATAAGTATATTATCTATACTGTTAAATTCAAAGAATAATAGTCACTGTCATATTAAGTAATGCATTTTAAAATAGACATAATTTGAAATCATGGGCATAGTCAATAACAAAGACTTAATGAGCTACCAAGAAATAAAATGATGGATTAAAGTATCATGATATAGTTTTGAATGAGAACAATAGCATCATGTCTTTAAAGTCAGAAGAGAACATAGAGGTCATTTAGCTTAAGTATTTTCTTTTATAAGATTGAAGATTGAGACTTGGAGGTTAATTGACTTGCCCAATTTCTAGTTGCTTAGTAAGTAGCAGAAAAAGGATTCAAATCCACATTCTCCACCATCCAAACTGTTGCTCTCTCCATTAAACTATGAGCTAGATACATGAATATTAAAAAAGACATAGATAACAAAATTAAAAAGAGGAAAAGTAATTATCCTTCACTATCCCAATATCTAATTATATTGGCTGTCATTCCTTATATGTCAAAATTAAGTGCCAGAGGGCAAATGAATACTTGACTAAGTAGAGGTAAAGATGAATACATTTTTTTTAAAAGTTTTCCTCTCTCTCCCCCACCACTTCAATATTATTATTTTTTTTAATTTTCGAATTCCAAATTATCTTTTTTCTTCCATCCATTTCCTGCCTATTGAGAAAGCAAGAAATATGATATCTACTATACATATAAAGCCATATAAAATATATTTTCACATTAGCCATATTATGAGAGAAAAAAGAAGGAAAGAAACAAAGAAATAAAAATTAAGTGAAAATATGAAATTAGTACTATTTCAAAGATCAAAGAGACAGCTTTATAGCTCATTAGAAATATTCCAAATTATTCTCCAAGTTGTTTGCATTATTTCACGACTCCTCCAACTGTGAATTAATGCCTCAATTTCCCCACATTTTTTTCCAGAATTTGTAATTTTCTTTTTCTGCCAAGTTACCCAATGTTATAGATATAAGGTCATATTTCAGAGTTATTTTAATTTGTATTTCACAAATCAGTAGTGATTTATTTCTTTTAATTTCATGTAACAAAACAAGCATTTTGACAACACAGCAATTTTTTAAAAAAAAGATGATTGCACATGAAGTTGAAAATCTATCATCTTAAACTTGTTATTCTCTCCAAACATATAATGAAGTCATTATTTAATTTTCCCCCTTTTTTCACTCCTCTCCTAGAGATGGTTATTATTATGCACAAATGAGTATATAAATAAGTAGATATATCATAGATAGATAGATAGAAAGAGAGAGAGAGAGAGAGACAGAGAGAGAGAGATTTCTGTAGCCATTCTTAAAACAATAGTGCTGTTACAGTATATGGTGTCCTTTTGGTTCTGCTCATTTTGCTTTTCATTATTTTGTGTAAGTCTTTCCATGCTCTTTTAAGATCATTGAGCTTATCATGTCTTATAGCACAGTAGTATTTCATCACAACCATACATCACAACTTGTTTAGCCATTCCCCAATTGAAGGAGATGCCTGTGATTTCTAGTTCTTCCTTACCACAGAGAACTGCTATAAACATCCCATTCATATCCAAAATTATAATTACTATTTATGAATTTCTCTCAATTTCGTTTTTACTCATTATTTTCTTTTTGAACCTCTTTTTTTCACCCTGTTACCTTATCTTCTTCTCCACTCTCCTATACACCACTTTACCTATCCTTTCAAGTTTCCCTATCTTGTCCCCCATCCTCCAAATATTTTTTCATTCTTTCTAAAGTTGTTTTTTTTTTTAGTATTAGAATGACTTATAAAATGTTGGAATGTTTAATTCCAATATTTTATTGATGTAATTATTTTTTTTTTGCTTAAGTTTCACTTTCAAATATGTCTATCCTATTTCCCTATACAGAGAGACATTAATCATAATGCATAATAAGAGAGGTGGGCAAGTAGCTGACCAAATAATCATCAAAATAAGTTTCTATGCCTCCTTTCTTATGACTAGAAAGGATTCTGCTCTTCAGGGTAAAACAGAAAATGAAAGTATCCACCAAAGTCATCCCGAAAGTTATGCCATAAATGAAAACTCCTAGGATTATTATAATCAAATTCTAGGATTTCTAAGTAAAGGAGAAGCTATTGCAAATAGCCAGAAAGGAATAATTCACATATTGTGGAGAATAGTTATGATCACACAATTAATAGCAGCTTCCTTGTTAAGAAATAGAATTCCTGGAATATCATATTCTGGAGGAAAATGGAGCTAGAATTACCCCCAAGAATAAGCTACCCAGAAACTAGAACTGTCCCCAAGAATAACCTACCCAGAAAAATTGAGTATAATCACTCAAGGGAAAAAATAAGTCATTTAATGAAAGGGAGGACTTCTAAGCATTCCTGATGAAAAGACCAAAGCTGAATAGAAAACATTAAATTCAAATAGAAGATTTAAGAGAAATAGGTTATTATATTTATCTGTTGCTGCAAATTATATGTCTAATACATTCCATTAATTTTCCTTCCGATTTTTTAACCAAGACTCGATAGTTTTGGTAATAACTTTCTTATAATATAGTTCAATATCAGATATTGCTAAACAGTCTTCCTTTACATTTTGTATTATTTCCTTTTATATTCTTTATTTTTTTCTCAAATGAATTTTGTTTTTATTTTTGTTCTAATTTAGTTTTTTAAATATTAATTTCTTTGGCATAGTGTCAAATATATAAATTCTGAGAAAAATTCACATTTTTTAATTAAATTGGTACTGCTTAGCTATGGACTGTTAATATTTCTCCAATTTAAATCTGATTTTATTTACATAAAAGGACTTTTTTCTTATAGTTTTGTTTATATAACTTCTAGGTTTGTTTTGGCAATTGAACTTCCAGTTACTAAGTTATTTTAAATGAGATTCTTTTCTTTACTGTCTTTTTCTACAGTGTTTTGTTCATGACATATATGAATACTGATAATTCCTGTGGATTTACTTTATATCCTGTTGTTTTGCTAAAGTTTTTGGTTATTTTAACCATCTTTTTTACTCAGGCTTTAGGATTTTCTTAATATTTAATCATATCATCTACAAAAAATAAGATAGTTTGATTACCTCATTTCCCATTCTGATTCCTTTATGTTTCCTCTTTTTTTTTGCTCTTATTGTTATTTCTAGGATTTTCAATACAATATATTATTTGTGACAAAAGACATACTTACTTCACAACTGATTTTACTGTGATGGTTTTAGATATTTTTTTCTAAACAATTTTAGGAAAACTCTATTTATACAAAACCTTTCAAGTGTTTTATTAAATAAAAAAGTAGCATTGGATTTTATCATTTTTTTTTTTTTTGCAACTTTTGATATAATCATATGATTTTTTACATTTAGTGCTCCGGTAAGCAATTTCATTATGAATTTTCCTTATGCTAAAACATCCCTGTATTCCTAGTATAAGTCCCAATTGATCATGATATATAATCTTTGTAAAATACAATATAAAATATTGTAATCTTATAGCTAGCATTTCATTTAGGATTTTTGCATGTATATCCATTAATGAAATTGGTGTATAATTTTCTTTTTTTCTGTTTCTATTATTTGTTTCATAAAATGAATTTGGGAAGATTCCTATTATAATTTATTGTTGTTGTCACATATAATTTATTGTTGTTGCTATATATTGTCACATATAATATAATAATAATTATATTAATTATAATTAATTATTACATTTATTATTATTATTGTCTATTATTCCAAATAATTCATTTTATATTGAAATTAGCTGCAAATCCATATGGTCCTGGTGCTTTTCTCTTAGGAAGCTTATTTATGGCCAATTCAATTTATTTCTCTAAAGTAGGTCTACTTACATGTTCTATTTTCTCTTTTGTCAATATAGGCAATTTATATTTTTTATAAATATTCTTCTCTTTCACTTAAATTGTTATATTTATTGGCATATGGCTGGCAAAACAACTTCTTATAATTGCTGTAATTTCATCTTTATGACGTGTGTATATATATATATATACATATATATACATTTATATATATATACATATATATATATTTGCTAAGGCATTTGGGATTGTGACTTGCCCAGGGTTACACAGCCAGGAAGTGTTAAGTGTCTGAGGACAGATTTGAACTCAGGACCTCCTGACTTCAGGGATGATGCTCTAACCACAAACCAACTAGCTTCCCCCTGCTAATAGTATATTCACCTTTTTATTTTTAATATTAGTGTTTTGGTTCTATTTTCTCTTTTATTGACATTAAATTAACTATTTTATTTTATACTAATTTCTATTTTTTTATATTTAATTTCTGCCCATTTATTTCTATTTATTAATTCAATATTTTATTCTGTTTTATTAACATTTCTTTTTTTTTTTTTTTTTTGATTTTCATTTAATGTTTAATTGGGGATTTCTAAAGATCTCAACAAGTTTAAAATTCATACTCCTATATGGGAAGATGATATATGTGACATTTAAGAACATTAACATTATTAGCATAGTTAGGAATCTGCATAGATAGAAGACTGTGGATTTGAGTTAGTTATGTTGGGGCAATCTCCTAAAAAAGAATGTGATTATAAGGAAGAGAGATGCACTGGAAGAAAGAGTAAGGGAGGGTAGAATGAATCTTTTTTTTTTTTTTTCTCTATAAAGGAGGCAAAGAAAAAAGACCTTTTATAGTCAAAGGAGGAAAATTTGGCAGAAGTTGAGGGAAATGCATGAAGTTCTGTCTCTCCTCACAGAAAGAGTAAAGAATACACAGACACACACACACACACACACACACACACACACATACACACACTACACACACACAAACTCATTTGAATGTCTGTCACATTCAATAGGGACATAGTAAGGGGAAAGAATAAAAGAAATGGGAGTGGAGAATGTAAGGGGGCAAAGTGAGTAGACTGAAGGAGGCAATGGCTGAAAACAAGACAGATTTTTATGAAGGAAAAGGATAAAAAGAGAGAAAAGGATAAACAGTGATTGGATAGAGGGAAATGGATAGTAAGGGATCATAACTATGAATATGAATGGGAGGAGTGTTAACCAATAGAATGGAAGCAGAGAGAAAAATGTATTGGAAAATTGAATACAGCAATATATTATGTACAAGACAAATACTTGGGACAGGATAGACACAGAGTTGAAATGAAGGGCAAGACCATACTTTATTACACGTTAGTTAAAGAAGGAAAGGGTGGCAATTACAATCTCAGATAAAGCAAAACCAAAAATAGACCTAATTAACAGAGTAATCAAGGAAACTATATTTTTTTCTAAAAGGTACAATAAGCAATGAACTAATATGTACATATATACATACATATGTAGACATATATATTTTACTTCATAAATATATAAATTATATATATATATATATATATATATATATATATACATACATATGTGTGTGTGTATGTATACATGTTTACCACACATTTCTCTGATCAAGACCTTATTTCTCAAATATACTAAAAACTGAGTAAAATTTATAAATGTGCCTCCTAAGAGAGAACTGATGAACACTGATTGTAAATTGAGGCATAATTTTCTTTCTTCATTTGTTCATTTATTATCCTAAAATATACTTATAAGGAAATTTTTTTTGTGATTTTGTATACATAGTTAATATATTATTTGTTTCTCAGTGTATGGGTGTAGAGGGCTGAAACTCTGAAAAGTTGTGCTTGAATCAGACTGCAGAACACATAAGGCTGATTACCTATTCAATGTTAGATAATGGCTCTATATACAAATATTTAGATGATATGGTAATGTGATGGCTTTCCTCATGACTGATGCTTGCTGAATGTTTGGTGATGAGATAATGGAAGGCAAGGATTGGAGGGCAGAGGGAAAGAGGTCAGAGGCAGTTGGCTGTAGGACAAGGAGGAGAGAGGCTGGAAACTCTGGACTCCAGAATCCAGGATACATCTTTGGCAAGCCTTGTGGCAGCTTGCTTGCCTCCTTCACTTCTCCCCCTAAAGACCAAGAACTTTGATTGATCCTGACTCTGACTAATCCTGAGGTCCTCCAACAAGCCCTCCAAGTATAATCCAGACATTATATTTGGCACCCCAATGTCGACTAAGGAACTGCATTAAGATAGATTGCAATTTCAGTAAAGATGTCCCTGTGACCAGGAAGTAGGGTGATTATTAAAATAGACAAGAAGTGCAGTTTCTTAAGGGCTGAAATGGAGCAGATATTAGGAAAAGACCCTCCCCCACCCTCATCCCCACCTGCAACCCAAGGTTGCTGTATAGAAAGCATACTTAGGTTAATAAAGAGGAAAGGTTTGGTTCTCATTTGGGAGCAGATTGGTAAACTGTTAAAAGTATTAGAATCAATGTCTCCTTGGTTCTTCAAGGAAAAAGAAATAGAGGCAGATAATTGGAAATTAGTAGGAGAGCAACTAAGTGAATATTACAATGATAATGATCCTCATTCAATTTCTAAGGAAACATTTGATATATACAACATTATACAATTGGCCTTAAAGAATCTCACATGTTCCAAGAAAAAGAAAAGTTTTAAGGAAAACAGCCAGACAAGGAAGAAAGATGAAGAAAAGGGGGAGGGTAATGAAAAATCAATGAAAGGCATAGGGAATTGAGTGAATTAAAGGGTGTGGCTCTCACTCTCACAGGTCAATTTCATCTCCACCTATATTGGACCAGGTTCTTGACCTCCCCCATCAACTTCACCTTCCTGGGTGGAGGGAAGAAGAGGAGTGGGAAGGGCAGTGATACCAACAGCACTCCCCAAACCCCCAGCAGTCAGCCCTCCCCCCATGACTTGATTACACAAGGCACTACTTAAAGCCAAAGAGGAAGGGCAGAATACAGCTGATTTGAGGATAGAAATTTATGCTATGATAGAACAACTTAACTCTTCAGGTCAAGAAAGGAGAAGATACATTCCTTTTAATATAGAAATTATCAAAGATCTGAAAAAGGCCTGCATTTTTTATGAGTCTACATCATCTTATGTTAAGATGTTATTAGAGAATATGGCTTATGAAATTTTAACCCTTAGTGATTGGAAATCTATAGCAAGAACATGTTTAGAACTTGAATAAAACTTGTGGCTTTCTGGGTATAGTGAACTCTGTAGGATACAAGCCCAATAAAATAGGTAACCTGGAGTTAATATACAAATCACCTGTGACCAACTAACAGGTATAGGTTCTTATGCAGACACCTTAGCACAGATTAATTACCCTATAGCAGCATATGAGCAAATTGTTTCTCCTGCTATTAAAGCATGGGGCTTTATCCCAGGTAAACAGGACAGAAGAGAAACCTTGATGAAAATACAGCAAGGTCCAAATGAATCCTTTGCTGATTTTGTGGGACTTCTTCAAACAGCTGTTATACAAACTATTGGTGAAAATTCAGCAACAGAAATTATGATAAGACAATATGCTAAGGAAAATGCTAATGAGGTTTGTAGGAGAATTATACTTGGACTACACAAGGATGCTCCTTTAGAGGAGATCATAAGATGCTCTGCCACAGTGGGCACACATACTTTTTATACCCAGGCTATGATGCAGACTTCCCAAGATTCGAACATGGGAACACAGGGTCCCTTTTGGCAAGGGACTTCCAGAGAGTCTATTCAATACTTTCATTGTGGTAAAGTAGGGCATCTGAAAGTTCAATGTTGGCATACAGATAGAGTGAGAAAAACAGGGTGGGAGAACAAGACCAAAAACCCCATGTCCAAACCACAACAGAGGTTTCAATTGGGTATCAGAATATAGAATGGCTCAGGGAAACAGAATGGGGGCCCAGCCCAGGGCCCAAAACAAAAAATACTTGGGGCATGATGGCAGCTGATGCTACACCTAGAGAATCTTTAGAAGTTCATTACTCAGACATGACCAATCAGCCAAGAAGCAATCTGATGGGAGAAAGGGATTGATTACATACTTAATCAGTCAGGAAACAACCTGATGGGAGAAAGAGATTACAATTGGTGAGAATAGAGTTGTATGCAGCTGGGATTACTGAGATATTCCCTGGAGAGGTGAAATCTGTTCCTCTCCAGCCTATGAATCTCTTGCCTCCAGGCACGGTAAGCTTGACCATTTCGCCTTCTGAGTGTACGTACAAAACAGAGTCCCTCTATACACTGATGTGGGAAACTGGGGAATGGGCAGATAATATCCCAGTCACAAATACAGGTAGACAATGTGTGACTTATCAACCAGGAGAAGTAGTAGCATCAGGTTTACTGATAGACTCCTAATAATCAATCTGGTGATAGTCACCCAGATTCTGACTCCCAGCAACAATATCCAGGAATATACTGGATAGTAGCTGTGACAGCTGGCCGACCTATGTTCATTATCTATATAAATGGCATGCTATTAGAAGAATTGGTAGACACTGGTGCAGATCGTACAGTCATTAGAGATGCCAACTGGCCCAGTCACTGGCCAAAGATTAAGACAGACACTTACATGTCTGGCGTAGGAGGATCAATAGCGGCTGAAATTAGTGCTATCCCTTTGAGATGGACTTTTGAAGGTGAAACAGGAGTTTTTACTCCTTTTATAGTTGAAAAAATTCCCATCAATCTGAGGGGAAAACATTTTACAGCAATTAGGCTTATAAATGAATATTTTGATTTTTTAGGCAGGGCTGCTGTGGAAGCCATGCTAACACGCTCACCTGTTCATAATCAATGAAAAACTGATACACTAGAGTGGATAGAACAGTGGCTCTTAGGTAGCAATAAAATTCAGGCCTCATTAGATATATTACAGAAGCAACTTGACCAAGGACACTTAACAACTTTCTCTAAATCCTTGGAATTCCCCTGTATTAGCTGTAAGAAAGAAATCTGGGAAATGGAGGATGTTAACTGATTTAAGAAAAGTAAATAAACAGATGGAAACTATGAGAGCTCTTCAGCTTGGACTTCTGTCTCCTCAATTGCCTAGAGAATGGCCTCTTTGGGTTACAGACATTAAGGATTGTTTCTATTTTATCCCTCTAGATAAGGAGGATATGAAAAGATTGGCCTTTTGAGTGTCCAGCATTAATTTACTTAAGCCTTATAAAAGAAATAAATGGACAGTTTTGCCACAGGGAATGAAAAATAGCCCTACAATGTGCCAAATGTATGTTGCTGCTGTTCTTTCTCCAATAAGAAAAGCATTTCCAAAAGTTATGTTGTTATATTATATGGATGTTATATTGGGGTGATCAAATGTTAGAGGAACATGTTTACAAAAAAACACAGAAACACTAAGTAATTACAATTACATATAGCTCCAGAAAAAAAAAATCAAAGATATGCTCCTTTTCAATATTTACTATATGAAGTATATTCTAAGATGCTTACAGTACAAAAACTTTTCATAAGAACTGAGAAGCTAAATACCTTAAATGATTTTCAAAAATTGATAGGAGATATCCAATGGATGCATCCAGTGTTAGGCTTGACTACCTACCATTTGCAACCATTATGTGACATTTTAAGAGGAGATAGTGCTTTAAAGTCATCACACCAGCTTACAAAAGAAGCTCAAGAGGCTTTGAGAGAAGTTGAACTGGCTTTATCCAATATGGTTGAAAAAGTTAGTCAAAAACCCTTGGAAATATCAGTTTTTGCTATAAAAGAGGAACCCACAGCAGTCCTTCATCAAGGACACAGTGTGATAGAGTGAGTGAACTTCTTAGCACAATCAGAACAAGGCCTTACTCCTTACCCAGTATTTATGGCTAGAATTGTATTAAAGGACATTAAGCAAGCAGTACAATTATCTGGGATAAGACCTGACAAGATATACACCTTTTATACCAATGGACAAATTAATGTATGCTATGAAAACATCTCAGAGTGGCAAATTTTACATAAGGATCTCCATTAAAGATAACCAGACTATTATATAATTGGTGGTGGATTCTTGAAGAAAAGGTTTCTAAAGTTCCTTTTTAAGGACCAACCATCTTTACAGAAGCGTCCATACATAACATTTGTGCTGTATACTCTCATGACTTAAGTATAAAGAGAGTTGTGAGAACTCCTTTTCAGTCCATTCACCAAATTAATTTTATTCAATCATTTTAGCTCTAACCTATTATCCAGGAGATATAAATATAATATCTGAATTGACTTATTCAGTAGGTGTGGTACAAAGAATTGCCCCAGCCCAAATAAAATTTGTAGCTTCCAATATATATCAACTCTTCCAGGAACTTCAAGAGCAAGTCAGAAAGCATCAGGTAAGATTTACATCTTGCATATCCACTCATAGAGTGGACTTCCAGAGCCTATTTTTGATGGAAATTCAAAGGCAGATAGCCTTCTAACCATGTTAGCCAAAACTCCTTTATTTTAGGCACCCCAAGAATCTCATTCTAAATATCATCAGGCTGCTTGAGTTTGACTTTGCAATTTAGGATAACAAAAGAGGAAGCTAGGAGCATAGTAAAAGCCTGTACAACTTGCCTTTCTCTCTTCGCTCCTGTGCTCCCTCCAGGGAAGAAACCTTGTGGTTTGAGAACCAAAGAAAATTGGCAAATGAATATGACCCATTATAAATGTTTTGGTCATTTGTCTTTTATCCATGTTGTAGGACATCTATTGGGGATTTATTTTTGCAATACCAGGAGCAAAAGAGACAGCCTGAGTGGTCACTGAATTCCTTATATAAGCATTTGTAATTATGGGTGTGTCACAAGCAATAAAAACAGATAACGGACCTGCATATACATCTAAATATTTTGCACACTTTTGTGCATAGTATCAGATTTTACACATCACTGGCACACCCTTTAATTCTCAAGGACAGGCAATAGTAGAGAGGAAAAACAGAGGCATCAAGACACTGCTCCAAAAACAAAATAAAGGGGAAGCCACAGGTGACCCTAGAGAACTTCTAACTCTAGCCCTTTATACTATTAACTTCTTGATTTTGGGCAAAGATGCACTGACTCCAGCAGACAGGTTTTATAACCTGCCAGACAAGCTATATCCAGTGCGAGCAGATCCACTATCTTTAGATAATTGCTAGGTAATATGGAAAGAACCAGAAAGTGGTGAATGGAAGGACCAGATAGGTTAACTGCTTGGTGGAGAGGGTTTGCTTGTATCTCTACAGATGGAGAAGGAATCAGATGGGGAAGGAAGCAGATGGGTGCCAACGAGTCATATTTGCCTTGTCTATCAGAAAGAGATGGAGCAGACCCTTGAAATGAAGAAGACCCAAGAAATATTGGGTGGTTCTGTTGCTGACTGTGCCCACTACAGAAAGAGCATGGCAGTTATGGCAATTGACTCAGACATCAAAAATTGTTAATGAGACTGATACAGGTCTTAAAAATTCTTAGGAATCATTGGAATTCCTGAGACATGATAAGATTGTTGCAAGACTTCAAAATCTGCAGAAATCATTGGATTCTTTAACACATAAAAAGACTCTTGCAGGATGTCAAAAACTTGCAGGGGTCATTCGATTCCCTGATACATGAAGTAATGGACAATAGATTGGTTTTGGACTATCTCTTGGATGCTGAAGAAGGCATGTGTGTGCCTGTTGTTTACATACCCTTGTTGTAGGACTTCTGGAAATCTTTTCAACATCATGTTGATTTATGTTGTTTGTTATATCACTACTTGTATGTACAATTCATGTTCATTGCATCACATTGAGTCTGACCAGCTGTGGGGAAAATCATCACTAATAGTCTGTGCTTTATTGCTATGTGCTTATGTAATATCTTCCATGCTGATGGGTTTGTGCATACCCGTTTCTAGTAAGACCCTTCAACCCAGAAACCCACTAGCAATATCTGGCTTGACTCCCCACTTCCCTATAGTGTTTTTCATCTCTCTTCCTGAGAAGTCAGTGAGGGGATGATCACCTGTGTTCTAAAACAAAAAAACAAACAAACAAAAAAAAAAAAGGCAGGAGATGTAGAGGGCTGAAAGTCTGAAAAGGTGAGCTTGAATCAGACTGCAGAACACTTATGGCTAATTACCTATTCAGTGTTAGATAATGACATATATTTAGATGATATAGTAATGTGATGGCTCTCCTCATCATTGGTGCTTGCTGATTGTGTGGTGATGCAGTAATCATAGGCAAGGATTAAAGGGTGGAGCAAGAGAGGTCAGAGTTACTTGGTTGCAGGAAGAGAAGGAGAAAGGCTGGAAACTCCGGACTTCAGAATCCAAGATACATCTTTGGCAAGCCTCATGGCAGCTTGCCTGCATCCTTCACTTCTCTCCTGTACTTCCATTTATATGGATTGTTTTCAGACTGCCCCTTTTCCTTGTTGTTTGTTTGTTTTATTGATAATGATTGCATTAGTCTATTCCATAATGTTTTGCTAATATTAGTTTACACTTTCTAAATGAGTATTGTTCTTTGGCTTATATGTCTCTCCATTTTGCAAAAAAAAAAATTGAGTATTTGCTGACAGAGTTAATAGATGAAATTCTTTGATTTTCTCATTGTTGCAACTAATTTAAATTGACTAAACTTCATGTTCATCATGATTATAATCACAATCAACATGTTTACATTTATCCATTTTCCATTTTTCAAATTCTATTGTTAAATGTAAATAGTTATAGTAATTTCACTGTCTTCCTATCTTTACCTTTTTGCCTAATTTATTATTGATTTTAGCTTTGGTATAGTTGATTGTCTGATAACAGACAATTTAGAAATTACTGCTATGTCAACACAGTTTTTTCCTATCCATTTTAATTTTGACCAGTTTAATATATATATATATATATGTATATATATATATATATACATATATATATATATATATATTAATTTTGTCCATTTCTGGCAATATCTAGTTTCCTCAAAATATTATGCAGAATACCTTATTTTAAGTTAAATTTCTTTTTTTTTTCAATGAATGGATTCTTTCTTTTCTTTCCCCTTTTTTTCTACCTCATTGAGAAAGAAATTAAAACCCCTGTTACAAACTGTGTATTTGAGGAAAATAATGTCCTACATTTTTTATGACCAACACACAAATTTCTCTCTTTTATTCTCTCTCTCTCTCTCTCTCTCTTTCTCTCTCTCTCTCTCTCTCTCTCTCTCTCTCTCTCTCTCTCTCTCTCTCTCTCTCTCTTTGTTTCGCTATGTCTCTGTTTCTGAGTGTATTTATGTAAACATTTTGATCTAATACCTTCCCCTCTCTAGCAAGAAACGTGTACATGTTTTACCATGAATACTCTGAACTCTTAAGTAGTTACTATAATGATCAGCTTTCCTAATTCATGTAAAGTTTTTTAGAAATTGTTTGCTTTGGTCTTTTCATTTCATTCTGCATCAGTTCATACAATTCTTTCCAGTTTTTCTTTGAAGTCATCCATTTATCATTTCTTTGAGCAAAGTAATTTCCCATCATGTTCTTATATCATAATTTCTTCGGCCATTTTCCAATTTATAGGCACCTTCTCAGTTTTCAGTTCTCTGCCTAGCTTCCTCTAAGCAAACTCTGACTATATATAAATAGGAAACTGAGAATATATACATAGGAAACTATCAATCATTTCAATTTCCTCATGTATAAAATGAGCTGGAAAATGAAATGGTAAAACATACCAATATCTTTGCCAAGAAAATCCAAATAGGTTCATGAACAATCAGACGTGTCTAAAATGATTGATTGTACAATGTGATGACCGCATATTTTAAAATCAGCTGGAGTCAGAAATTCAGGTTAAGGGAAAATCTTCAATCTTTATTCTCAGTAGAGGTGAAGAAGGATTGGAAGTGAAGGGGGATTGGAGGTGAAGGGGGGATCATGCAATGTGTGCAGCTGCAACAGGAAGCCAGTCACACCAGAAGCCAGCCAGCTGTTCCTTTCCCCAGCTCTCTTCATGCCCCTCTGTCTCCATGCACCAAAATCATCATTTCCTATACAACATATCAGGACTTGCACAAAGAGAGGGCGGGGGCTATTCTTTCTCCAAGCATATATATTAATAGAATATAGTCCAATTACTATTTAGCCTCATGTGCTTGGGACCTTAGTGCATCAACTCGAGCTTCAGTCCATTACAGTACAACAAAAACATTTTATTTTGCTTAGAAGTAATTCTTTTCTTTAATTTCCTCCTTCCATTTCCTCTCCCTTTTCTTCATATCCTATTTCCACGTTGAATGAAAAGTATTGTATTTAACTCTATATAAATATTTTCTTCAATACTTTGATTAGTTTGGATGAGCAATGTTCAAATGAGCCAACCTTCCCATCACATATTTCTTCAAATGTTTATATAATTTTTTTTGTTTTAATTTTAAATTTTGCACCCAAATTATATGCTATAATTTTCCCACTTTTCCCTCTTCTCTTTCAGTACAATTTGCTTGCTCTACTTTTCCATCCTTCAAGCTTTCTACAATACAACAGAATTACAGATCCTTTATATAATTAGATTTACTATTCCTTATGATAACAGTATAGATGTGCAAATAGATGGACTGGAGATAGATCTTAAACAGATCAATAAACAGATAAAAATAGATGTATGGATGGTAGATTTTCCAATTTTGAATCCAGATCATTAAAAAAATTCAAATTAGAAATTAAGTAGAAAAATTATTAGACATGTATTTCTACATATCTGTATATATTATAATATACTAATACGTCATACCTATTGATTATGATTAACATATCATATATTTAAACTTAATGTGATAAGTATAGATTTTAAATGAAAAATTAATAGATATAGATATATGCAATTGTGTATGTTGAGTGGGTTACTGATATACTGGTTCTTTCTAATGACATATGTTTCATTAGCACTGATGAAGAACATTCATGATCAGAAACATAGTGGCCAATATTAATATAACTAAATCTGTGTGTGTGTGTGTGTGTGTGTGTGTGCATACAAATAAATATACATATATATGAATATATACAGTTATGTATGCTTGTGTATATGTATATGTATGCATACCTGCACATACACATGTACAAACATATATTATATACATAGATATATGCTTATACATATATATACTTTTACTTATATACATAAATTATGTGTATACATATATATAGACACATATATCTATTTAAATATATGTATATAATTTCCTTTTAACTGTCATTCTCCATGTCTCCTATAAGAAAAAGTGACAAAAAAACAGTATTTAGGAATTTAAAAATACATCTCACATACTTTAAAATAATCTTCATAAATATATTTTTAAAGTAATTGGTATAATTGAAGATACACCAAATTTGTTTTCAAAGGACACAGATTTGAATCTTAACTTTGTTACTTAATAGTAATGTAGTAATAGTAATAGAAGAAATTCTTTTGCCCTTAAAAGCCTCAGTTTCTTCAACTGTATGAAAGAAATGATAATACTTGAGTTACATATGCTACAATATTCTTAAGGAGACAGAAATTCAACAAACTCCTTTTTACCTAAAGATTATTATTTCCTAAAGATTTGGATCGGAACTTCATTATATTCACCCATTATGATACTCTATCCAGTAAGGAATCATGCATTGGCCATCTGCAGTTACCTAAACCCATTGTGCTGTGTACTAAATGGGAAATAAAATTCTATGCGTTATGGTCACTCTTCATGTGCAAGGGAGAAATGAAAATAAGCTTACTATATATCGTTATGGGAATTTTGCTAATGAATTGTCAGTGAACTTCAAAGTTTTACTAGAAGAATAGTGTTGTTACTGTCTAATATAGTTAGTAAAAAGTGTGTGTGTGTGTGTGTGTGTGTGTGTATGTATATGTGTGTGGGTAATTCATCAATGTGACATGACAAGTAGAATGTACAATTAAAATCTTTGGGTGTTGGGTGCTTTTCTTTCTTTTTTTTCCTGATGAAAAGGTTAGCAGCTTCTATATCAACTTCCCTGGTGAACAATGACATTTTTCGCACAGTTTGCAGCTTCATGAGGAGTGACTGACAGGCTGTGCATCCTGTGTAAATGGCTCTCTTTCCTAAGTAATGAAAACCACCAGGCAGTTACCAAACAGCAGAGGTGGAGTGGAGAAAAAGCACCAGAAGAGTCTTTTCACAGAGGACTAGAATAAGAATTGCTTTGAAGAGTTCTAGGCAAGAAAAAAAAAAAAAAAGACTCCAAATACTGGGCAATTTCCACAGACACCCTGCAGAAAACATCCCAATCTCACCATGACCCCCAACGTAGGAGGAGGATCTGTGACTCTGTGGCTTCTGAGGAGTCTAAAATTAGGAGAAAAGAGAAACCAAAAAGGGATGGCAAAAGAGGCAGGAAGAGATGAGTGAGACTTTTTAGGTTATTTGAGTGAAGGTCTCTGTATTTAAATGCTTTTGAAAAAAAAAAAAAAAAACCTCGCTGGTCTATTTTTAGGTTAATTTATAATAGGATTACAGTTTTACAGAGGTTAACAGGTAAACCTGCCTTTTCTTGTTGTAAATCATTTCAGTCACATCAGACCCAATTTGGGGTATTTCTTCACAAAAATACTAGAGTGGTATGCTATTTCCTTCTCCCATTCATTTATAGATTGAGAAACAATGTAAAATGACTTACCTAGAGTTACACAGCTAGTAAATATCTGAGATTTAAATTCATAAAAACAAGTCTCCCTGATTGCAATCCCAGTTTCCTATCCATTGTGCCACCCAACAACACTTAGTCCACACACTTAGTCTACATTTATTTTGTGGATAATAATAATGGTGATATTAACTTATATAACTCTTCATGTTATGCAAAACATTTACATGGTATCTCATTTGGTCCATCACAGCTATGTTATGAATATATCTTTTTATTAGTCCTATTTCAAAATGATATTGAAAGAAGGTAAATTACTTACCCAATGTTACACAACTAAGTAAATATCTGAAGCAGGGGTCAAACGTCATTCTTCCTGATTCCAAACTAAAGACTCTATTCATCTTATTACCTAATTACCACCAGCAAAAACTTTCATCAAGGGTCATACTTTAGCTAATAAGGGAATTTTTTTTGTTACAAATATACTTTTCTCTTTACTTAGGGAGGAAACTGGAAGTTAAAGGCCCAAGGAATATTTATATTCTGGATTATTAGAGAGAAAGATAGTTTCATAATGAAAAGGAAGAATAATTTAAGGAGAAAAGCAAGAAAAAAAGCAGAGGAATATTTGAATTTGTATAAAAAATTGACAAGCAAAACAACTCTAGAACCATACATACACACACACACACACACACACACACATATATATATATATATACACATACAGATATATATATATATATATATATACATACATACAGAGAGAGAGAGAGAGAGAGAGAGAGAGACTGAGTCCAGATCTTCCAACTGTCACTTGAAAAAAAATTAAGTGGGGAATTGTTTGTTTGTTTGTTTGTTTGTTTTGGGGGGGGGTACATATAAACCTGATATTAGTTAACAGATTTACTTTTGTTAAAACACTAACACTGGCTTAATGGAGAAGCTAATGAACCTATCAAATCCACTTATATCAACTTGTGGTAGGCATGTGGAAATAAACATCTTCACCAGAAGAAAATTAGAAGCATTTTGAGAATTTTTAAAATCCTATTGTAGGAAACTGAAGGAATAGGAGTCACTGATAAGTTTTCATTATGTCATCAAATTGGACGTTATGACTTTTTCTATTTTTACATTTTTTGGTTGTGTAGATGCACATTCATAGTTTATATATTTCCATGTGAGTCAAGTTAGGAGAGAAAAATCAGAACAAAAAATAAAGACTATGAGAAAGAAAAAAAAATGGAAGAAGAAAGATGGGGACATATATATATATATATATATATATATATATATATATATACACACATACATACATATATATGCTTCAAACTACATTCAGTCTCCATAATTCTCTCTTTGGATGCAGATGGCATTTTCCATCCAAACTTTATTGGAATTGCCTTGGACCACTGAATTGCTGAGAAGAGTTAAGTTTATCATGGTTGATTATCACATAGTCTTGCTGTGGCTGTATACAATATTTTCTGGTTCTGCTTACTTCACTCAATCAATTCATACAAGATTTTCTAGGCTTTTCTGAAATCTGCCTATTTATCATTTTTTATACAACAATAATATCCTATTAATTTCTTGCAATAGAAATTATTCAGCCATTTTCCAATTGATTTAGCAATTTTCCAATTCTTTGCTGCCACAAAGAAAGCTGCTACATTTTTGCATATGTGGGTCCTTTCCCCTCTTTGATGATATCTTTGGAATACAGACCAAGAATCGACATTGCTGGATCAAAGTGCTCTCCAGAATGGGTGGATCAGTTCACAACTCCACCAACTATGCATTAAAGTCCCATATTTCTCACATTCCCTCTGAAGAACAGTTATTTCAGAAGGTGAGACCATCTTTTTATAAGGATTATTAATTAAATAATTAGGACAAAGAAGAAAAATGTAGAGGTAAAAACAAAAATAAAATATATATCATTGAGGAAACTAAGTATGGTATTGAAAGAATAACAATGTTTAATATTTTGCTAGTGCTTGGTAATTAACAAGATTACACACATACATACATATATGTATATACACACATATAACTGTGTACACACACACACACATATAATGAAATTACTATTACTTTCCCATTATATAGTATATTTTCACTTTCAAAATGCTTTATTTATATATTATCCCATCACCACTGGCCCTTAAAACTACTATGATATAATTTAATGGTGGAATTATCTTTAACAGTTTTGTTTAGTTCAATTCAATGAATATTTATTAAATTTTGGTATTGCAAGACATTTTATGGTGAAATAATGATAGAAATAAAACATTTGTCTTTTCCCAAGGACCTTATGTCCTACTAAAGGAAAAAAAATAAAATATACACAATTAAGTATACTGTCAAACCATATTTTCCAAAATATTTTCTTTGTTTTGTTGTGTATCCACTTTTATACTGAAAACATCTGTTCTTTGAGGTATGAATGTTTAACTATAGGCTCTCTTAAAAAAAGCATACATGACACATGTTTAGTTTTTATGTACATTCCTATCATTTCTCCTCAATTTCCTAAGTTTAGGCCATATCCAAATGAATAAATTAACTCCTATTTAGCAACATTTCGCAATTCCCAAATGTAAAGGCTTATATTGAAAATTTAATAATTATAGAATATTACTCTGTTATAAGAAAGTACGAACAGATTGATTTTAGATTTTAGAAAAAGATGGACAGATTTGCATGAAATAATGCACAGTAAATTGAGCAAAACCAAGAGAATGTTGTTTTTTCTGAGAGTAACTGCAAGTGGGTAATGTATTTTGAACACAATGATTAACAAGTCAACAACAAAGGATTCATGAAAGAAAAGACAATAATGTTGTCCTTCTCTAATGTGGAGTTCAAAATGTAATAAAAACAATTTTAAAAGAAAAAAATTAAAAATTGGCTCTTCATGGGCCAGGTGGATCCAATATGTTCATGCCTCACATCATGATATGTGCTGATTGTATTTGGTAAATTTGAGATCTTCATAAAATTTCTCTGCTTTTTTATAGTTACGATTGGTTTATAAACTAGACTGAACATTATAGTGATCAATTTCCTTATGTTCTTGAGCACTAACATGCCAGAAAAGCAAGTGTTCTATAGAATGTTATATGGTTTTCCTTTTGTATGAAAGATAAAAGTTACTTTTATCTACCTCTTCATTTCTTTTCTGGAGAGAATTTTGGAACTCTCTTTTTTTAATTAAAGCTTTTTATTTATAAAACATATGCATAGGTAAAATTTCAACATTGACCCTTGCAAAACCTCCTGTTTCAAATTATCCTCTCCTTTCCACCATCCCCTCTCCTAGATGGCAGGAATAATAATACATGTTAAATATGTTAAAATATGTTAAATCTAATATATGTATACATATTTTTACAGTTATCTTGCTGCACAAGAAAAATTGGATCAAGAAGAAAAAAAAAACTGGAAAGAAAACAAAATGCAAGCAAATAATAATAGGAAGAGTCAGAATGTTGTATTGTGGTCAAAGCTCAGCTCCCACAGTCCTCTCTTTGGATGTAGATGGTTCTCTTCATCACTGAATAATTGGAAATGGTTTAAATCATGTCATTGTTGAAGAGAATCACATCTGTCATAATTGATCATTGTATATTCTTCTTATTGTAGTGTATAATGATCTCCTGGTTCTGTTCATTTCACTTAGCATCAGTTCATGTAAGTCTCTCCAGGCCTCTCTGAAATCATCCTGTTGGTTGTTTCTTACAGAACAATAATATCCCATAACATTTATATGCCATAACTTATTCAGTCATTCTCCAATTGATGGGCATCCATTTAGTTTTCAGTTCCTTGCTACTACAAAAAGGGCTTCCACAAACATTTTTGCATATACAGGTCCCTTTCCCTCCTTTAAGATCTCTTTGGAATATAAGCCTAGTAGAAATACTTCTGGGTCAAAGGGTAAGCACAGTTTGCTTTTTGAGCACAGTGGAACTCTCTTTATAGTTAACTCTAATTTCTTTTTGTTTTCTAGTTTACTTTTTGGCAATAATGCCATTGTTAATGTGTTCAGTTGAGAAAAAATGAGTAATAATGTTGATAGTGTATTATTTTATTCTTATTATCCTCTATACCTTTTCCAATCAGCATCATTGGAGAAAAAGAAGTTGTCAATACTCAACTGAGGGTGATTTAAAATTTTTAATTCACTCTTAGATATTGGAAGTCAAAGAAATAATCATATTTAGTAAGGCTCCTCAGTTGGGGCAAGGCAAGGACTAATGTGATAGAACTTTGCCAAGTTTGAACTGTTGACCTAATATTTAGATCTTAGTCACATTCATGCTATAATGAGAAATTGTTGTGCAATTGGTATAGTAAAAATATGTTACCACTTCATAGTTATCGCATTAATTCATTTGACCTATGAAAGCTTTTTCATATACAAATATAACAAATTATAAATATAACCATTTTCCTAAAATATCCACCCATATATGTGCTTTAGGATTACAATAGATGGAGGATCCCATTCATACTTTTACTTTCTCCACTCATGAAAATTGTTACCATTCATTCTTTCATATCCTTTGTGAATTTTATTCTTATTCTCTCATAAATCCTCCCAAATGGATCCACCCAACATACCTGGAAATTTCTTTTAACTCCATTGACATTACCTAGGGACCAATATAAAAATAATGTTTCCTTTCACTTATAGTTTAATATCCCTGATCTATAACTTATTTTTTTACATAAAAATTGATCTTAGAATTAGGTCAATGAGTTCCTCAGATATTTATTAGCTCTTTAAATGACCTTGAGTAAGTTAACAAATCTCTATTTCCTTCAGTTTCTTAACCTGTAAAATGAGCTAATAATAGTACTTCTCACCTTGATTATGAGGGCAGGAAATGAGATAACATGTAAAATTCCTCTATATACCTTAAAAGTATTGCTATGTAATCTTAGGTAAGCTAATTAACTTCTGTATGCCTCAGTTTCCTTGACAGTAAAATGGAAGTAATAATAATAATTAGTAGTAGTAGTAATAGTAATATTCAAATTATTATGAGGATCAACTGGAATAATATTTTTAAAATGTTTTGCAAAAGATCATGTCTGGTACATAGGAGGAGGTCAATAAATGCTAATTTCTTTCCTACTTTCTCATAAATAAGCCCCTTCTCAGTTGAGGAAGAGAGGCACTCTGGTCACTAGAGTGCTTAATAAGTCCAGGTGATGATATCTCTTGCTGCCTGAGTATGAATGCCCACTACATGAGGAACTGGGCACTCTTCAGGGTTTTTGTGGAGCCCTTTCTTCTTGGTTAATTTATCTTTTGCCTACTGTGGCAAATGAATAGGAGAATGAAGCTCATTACATTTCAATTAATGTGCCATCCTTTTCTGTTACATAATATGCTTCAATTTTGTTTCACATTAGATAATCCATGAGTATTTAATTTCATTTTTATCTTGATTCTGAACTATTAGCCAACTTGACATAGACCTGGAATTAGAAAGACCGACTTTACATACAGTTTTGCTCCCTTTTCCTTCATGTAATTTCTATTCTAGTCAAATTAAACTATTAACTGTTTCCTATTTGATAAATATAAGGAGTAGAAGCAGAGGGAAAGTCTTCTAGTAGGAAGACATAATAAAATGATTTTTTAAAAGTTGAGAAGAATAGGGGAAGAAAGAATTTTAATGAGATTATATTGTTATGGTGCTACTTGTCATCTAATGGCCAATGTTATGATGAGTGTCTCTGGATGTAGACAGGTGAATCTCCATCAACAACTATATAGTCCATCATGACAACCTTTTTAAAGCCTTAATAGCTTGCTAAGGCCTTTGTAATTGAGTGAAGGCTAATGAAGGAACCAAAGGGAGTTAAGGGTCAATTAAACATGGATGGATATTTACTGTTTCTAGTCCTTGAGATGTGCATAGATATTTTTTTTTTTTTTTGTCTTCTTCCAACCTATTGTTATAGAAATTTCAGTAGCCTACTTGTGACTGTGAATATCAGAGGGTCATTATAATGTCATGATGGGAAGATTTTCAATTGACTGTGACTCAGAAGAACTGATTTAAAAAAAATAATTACTGAAGCAGAACTGAATATTCATAAAAAGGGAAGTTTTTGAGATCATCTGAAGTCTAATTAGTGGGAATGAAATTGGCCATTAGAAGTAATATAAGAATCCTGCATCACTGATAGTAGAATCCATAAGAATCAAAATGTACATAAAAACAGCAAATTTGAGATAGACATATCCAAAGAGCAAATGTTTGGGCATTTCAAGATCTGGAGAAATTAAGGAGTGATAGTTGAATGAACTTGCTCAACAGTAGCAGATCCAGAACCTGGTAAATAGCTAATACCATGACCATGTCTTTCTCTTTCTCACACTTGAACAGGCCAGAGTATTGAGTTATTTGATTTTTACATTCTTGTAGATTCTTAAGAGTAACCCAAAGGAATTGTGATCACATTAGCTCTTGGCCCACACTTATCTTTATAGTCACCATTTTCAACTAATCATTTTAAGTGAATTAACTTTTGTGAAGAGGTTTTATTTTTGAAAATGTTATAGAGTTGAACAAAACTTTCCCACAATATGCAATTCTTGAGGATAATCAATTCAAACTTAAGATAAAAAGAAAAATCATATCCATAAAGAGAAAATGCATAACCCGTGGGTACTTCCTCTGATGCTCCCTCTCCCTCTTTATATCATACCCATGAAGTTCATCTTTCTTGTAGTCATTTCCTAGGTAGATTAACTGTTCCTACTCAATGGGCTGTGCTGCTGCTGGTGATATTTCCTTCAACTTCTGCTTAGATGCTAGGGAAGGAAAAATGAATAAATGTCTTCTAGTTTCTTTAATGGATTCTTTCTAGGTATAGCTACTTCTCAGCAAAGCCATTCACCTGAATACTATAATGTTTTTAGATCATGCATTTTTTAAGGTTGCTTCCTTAGATATCATCCATTTTAAAGTTGCTATTTTTGGTGATTTTTAGACCTCTGGTAGTATTTCTGCCACCTCTGGAGAATTTTTCCATCAACTACAATCACCAGAGGCATCTCTGATTGGATTTCAGGGTATCCCATACTCAAATACTTATCAGATAATATTTTTTTCACCAAAAATAAGAAAGAATAAATACAAAAGAAATAAAAGTTCCTTATGCTCATAGACACAAGGTAGTCAGGTGAGAGAATAGAACTTGTTGCCCATCCCCCACTCCAACAACTCAAAACAACCCTCTTCATTTTAAACTGACAGGAAAACAAGGTTTAAGAGATGGGTAAGTCAACTATTGCATGCCTACTCAATGTTGGCTTAGCGAATTTTGAATGAACAGTTCTTCCTATTATAGGGTCCTTGAGAATTCTTTATTAAATAGTCATAACCGTTTAGTCCCTTAATAGCAAAAGTAGACTCAACAAGTTTCCATAGGATTGAAGCAGAAGTAGGCAAAAAACATATGTATACTTTCAAATATTGCTAGCTCTTCCAGCAGGTAATGCCTTCCCCCATTAACCTTCCCTAAATTATTATGTGTTGTTATATAGTCTTCTAGGTTTTGACATTGTAGTAGAATTTATGTGACATAAGAAGTAGACAGATATGAGAAAAAAAAGCTATGAAATGACAAATCATTTCTTTCAAGGAGCATTTATACAGAAGTCTTTTGGGGGGGCTTGGCCTTAATTTTTTCTTTATTTGAAGACAAATTCCTCTTTAGCCATTAAATATTATAGAATTTTAGATTTCATTGGTTAATTAGACTAGTTAGTCTTTTGTACAGATGAGGAAGTTGAGGGGCTCTAAAATGTTAAAAATGACTTGTTCAAGGCTTAATCTGTCTATGTATAACATAACTCTTCTACCAGTATACCACATGGTAGAATTTTATATAGCTTCAAAAATTTGCAGGACTTTTAAGTTTTGAATTGGTCTGAAAAATCTGAATACTTATTTCTGAGCCAAAGACAAATGAAGAAAAAAATGCCAAATATATTTCTTGGATGAAGGCTTAATATTATGTAAATTAGAGAAAATCTGAAGTTTTCCTTAAAATATATATAGACTTAAAATGAAAAGAAATACATTTGGAGAGACTGATTATTAAAGTCAAGAAACTGTCAGTTTATTTAAAATCAAAAAGAACTGAGGACATATTGAAACAATAGAGAGTCAATAAAATGAGAGGAAACTTTGTTGTGGCAGATCATTCATATTTCTCAGCAGAAGCAAAATTATATATGAAGAATATGGTTGATGTTAGTCATAGTTGGTAGAGTTTGGCAAAGAGAAACAATATTCAGATGCAAAGTGCAATAACTAGACATTTTTGTACTTGAATCAAGTAGCACAGAAAATGTCATAAATTTATAGCATATAGGAGTTCAGATTTAGATCTGAAAGGCATCATCTCACTTTTATAGAACAGGAAACTAAGACACAATCTGTTTATGTTGACTTATCTAAACCCATAGCAATTAAATGACAACACTTTGCTTGTGATGAAATATGAGGAATGCTATTGCTTGAAAACCTGGAACACCCAATAGTTCTTGAGGGAAAGGGCAATAGTTTGAAAAGAACAGTTAACTCTTTTTTTTTTTTTTTTTTTTTTTTCAGTTAACTCTTTAGAGAGAAGCTCCCCTAGGATCTTGCCCCAAATAGAAGGATGGAATAAGGAAATGTTCCATATTGCAAAGTTTTTATTTAATTTTTGTTGTTTTCTCTATTCAATTGTTTCTTTAATATTAATTAGTTACAAAAAGTGTCAATGCCTTGTAAACTTTGGTGCTTAGAGATGAAGATCTAATCACTCAGTTTTGTTATGGTTCTGATGAGGTATAGTCTATATAATCCCACAGTTGTGTAAATTTTTCCATTTATTTATTTTGGTTTTGTATGTATATTCATTTTTATGTATTTTCTTATGAATCATGTTGAGAGAGAAAAATCAGAACAAAGAGGAAAACCATGAGAGAGAGAAAAAAAACACACCAAAAGAAGAAACAGAAAAAAAAAGTGCATTTTTTTCATGTATTGATTTACATTCAGTCTCCATAGTTTTATCTCTGCATGTGGATGGCTGTTTCCACTCAAAGTATATTGGGATTTCCTGGTTCACTGAACTGCTGAGAACAACCAATTCTGTCATAGTAGATCAATGCATAGTATGAATAGAAAGACAAAGACACATATTATCAAAATGGGGCAAAATAATTTGTTGTCTAACTTCAAAAAATAAATTGAGTGAGACCAAAGAGCCAAAAAAAAAATCTATATGTTATAAACAAGGCAAATAGAGAAATAAAGACATACAGATAGATAAATATATAACTATAAATTACATGTATATAGATTGATATATATATAAATAAATACACACATATATGTATGTATGTATAAAAATACTCATACATATATTGAAGTCAATAAAAGGATCCAATTTAAGGGAGAAAAGTTTTATTAGATGTATTGAGTTTAAAGTTCCCATGTTACATATAGATATATATATATTTTTAGTAATGAAATTATAAGACATTGAAATGAAGAAAAGACTTGGAATACAGATTTGAGAGGCATCTGCATAGAAGATATTGATTGAAGTCTTAAAATTTATTAAGCTTTTCAGAAGAGAACAGCCAAAAGTTTCACTGAGTACACACATATACAGACACAGATATATATGCACATTTTTTATATATATATATATATATATATATATATATATGTACATATATTCATGCATATAATAATTTCATGCATCTATATATTGATAAATTATAGCAAAAAAGGAATATATATGTATATATGCTAAGAGAAACAAGCAGAATCAAGTAAATATACATAGCACTGTATGCTTGCCAAAAAGACAGAAAAAGCTATACAAGGATATTGTCAAAATCTCTTTTAATAACTTTAAAATTGGTTGTGTGACATGGGAGACACTGACAAAGGACCACCCAGAATGGCATGCCCTCATCAGAGAAGGTGTTGTGCTCTATAAACAAAGCAGGATCAAATTAGCTCAGAAGAAATGTGAGATGCACAAAATCCACACTAAAAGTTCATAGGAACCATTTGTGTCTGTTCTGTGGAAGAGTATTCTGAGCTTGTATTGATCTGATCAGCCACAACTGAACACACTAATTTGATTCTAACATAGTGGTGTCATTTTGGTCCTCTTCTGGAAGGAAAGACATCCAACCAATAAAAACTCTTGACATCATTTTTTACTTTCCTCTTTTCTCTGAAAAATATATTCATGCCTTCTCTCCTTTTCAAGGTGAACACTTCTGAGAATGCTGTTAATCCTATCTCCCCTTATCTTCTCTAGCAGAAAACTGTCGTATCAATAGCCTACCAAATCTCATTTTTCTCCCAGCGGATTTCTATATCTATTGGTTTCTTTCTTAAGGACTTCAAATATTTCTACAGATCCCCTTCTTTAAAAAAAAATGAAAAAAATCACTATTTTTTATCCCCTCACAAGCAGGCACTATATATTTCTCAATCTTTTTTCCATTGTACTCTTAAGGGGAATTTTTTTTTCACCCTCTACCTCTGCTTCTCTCCTTCACCCCTCAACTTTTTCAGATCTACCAATCTCATCACTAGACTGAATGTGCTCTCTTCAAACTCACTGATGATCTTTTAATGGCCAATTCAGATTTTTTTCAGTTCTATTAGTTTAGATCTCTGCACTGAATTTGATCTTTATAGATCTATCTTTCTAATCTATTTTTTACCCTCGTTAAACATTACTACATCTTCTGTAATACAACTAAAGAAGTCTTCTTACAGTTCTATACACATGACAATTCATCATCGAACTCTAGGAATTTATACTGTCTTTCATAACTGGAATATACTACATACTCATATCAATTTCATAGCATTCTCATATTCTCTCAAGACCCAGCTGAAACACTATTTTTTCTATAAATATCACACAATTATATTACAGTTAATTAATTGGTATATATATTTTTCCTGTCTATATTTTCTTATACATAAATGCACACATAGATAGATAGAATATAGTTATATAGATATAGTTATAAAACACATATAGGTCCTTGTTGCCTACCCTTTTAGAATATAAAGATTTTTTCCTCAATAGTATTTTATTTTTCCAAACACATCGAAGAGAATTTTCTATATTCATTTTTAAGACTTTTTGTTGCACAGAGAAAGAAAATTAAAGACCAATCTCCCTACTGAATATTGATGCTAAAATCTTAAATAAAATATTAGCAAAAAGATTACAGAAAATCATTCCCAGGATAATACATTATGACCAAGTAGGATTTATACCAGGAATGCAGGGCTGGTTCAATATTAGGAAAACTATGAGCATAATTGACTATATCAATAACCAAACTAACAAAAGCTATATGATCATCTCAATAGATGCAGAAAAAGTATTTGATAAAATCCAACATCCATTCCTAATAAAAAACACTTGAGAGTATAGGAATAAATGGACTTTTCCTTGAAATAGTCAGGAGTATACATCTAAAACAGTCAGAAATATCATATGCAAGGGGAAAAACTAGAACCTTTCCCAGTAAGATCTGGAGTGAAGGAAGGTTGCCCTCTATCACCATTATTATTCAACATTGTATTAGCCTTGTGCTAGCCTTGGCAATAAGATTCGAGAAAGAGATTAAAAGAATTAGAGTAGGCAATGAGGAAACCAAATTATCACTCTTTGCAGATGATATGATGTATACTTAGAGAACCCCAGAGATTCTACTAAAAAGCTATTAGAAATAATTCACAACTTTAGCAAAGTTGCAGGATACAAAATAAATTCACATAAATCCTCAGCATTTTTATATGCCACCAACACAATCCAACAGCAAGAGATACAAGGAGAAATTCCATTCAAAATAACTGTCCACAGCATAAAATATTTGGGTATCTATCTATCAAAGGAAAATCACATATTATGTGAGCAAAATTACAAAAAAACTTTCCAGACAAATAAAGTCAGACTTAAATAATTGGAAAAAATATTAAATACTGTTGGATAGGCCAAGCAAATATAATAAAGATGACAATACTTACTAAACTAATCTATTTATTTAGTGCTATAACAATCAGACTTTCAAGAAAATATTTTAATGATCTAGAAAAAATAACAATAAAATTCGTATGGAAGAACAAAAGATTGAGAATCTCAAGGGAATTAATGAAAAAAAAAATCAAATGAAGGTGGCCTAGCTGTAACTGATCTAAAACTATATTATAAAGCAGCAGTCACCAAAACCATTTGGTATTGCCTAAAAATATATTAGTTGATCAGTGGAATAGGTTAGTTTCACAAGACAAAATAGTAAACTATAGCATTCTAGTTTTTGACAAACCCAAAGATCCTAACTTTTGGGATAAGAATTCATTATTTGACAAAAACTGCTGGGATAACTGGAAATTAGTATGGCAGAAATTAGGCATGGACCCACACTTAACACTGTATACCAAGATAAGATCAAAATGGATCCATGATTTAGGCATAAAGAACAAGATTATAAATAAATTAGAGGAACATAGGATAGTTTATCTCTCAGACTTATGGAAGAAATTTGTGACCAAAGATGAACTAGAGACCATTATTGATCACAAAATAGAAAATTTTGATTACATCAAATTAAAAAGCCTTTGTACAAACAAAATTAATGCAAACAAGATTAGAAGGGAAGCAACAAACTGGGAAAACCTCTTCACAGTTAAAGGTTCTGATAAAGGCCTCATTTCCAAAATATATAGAAAACTGACTCTAATTTATAAGAAATCAAGCCATTCTCAAATTGATAGGGATCTGAACAATTTTCAGATGATGAAATTGAAACTATTACCACTCATATGAAAGTTCCAAATCACTATTGATCAGAGAAATACAAATTAAGACAACTCTGAGATACCACTATATACCTGTGAGATTGGCTAAGATGACAGGAAAAAATAATGATGAATGTTGGAGGGGATGCAGGAAAACTGGGACACTGATGCATTGTTGGTGGAGTTGTGAACAAATCCAAACATTCTGGAGAGCAATCTGGAATTTTACCCAAAAAGTTATCAAACTGTGCATACCCTTTGATTCAGCAGTGTTTCTACTGGGCTTATACCACCAAGAGATACAAAAAAAGGGAAAGGGTCCTGTATGTGCCAAAATGTTTGTGGCAGCCCTGTTTGTAGTGGCTAGAAACTGGAAAATGAATGGATGCCCATCAATTGGAGAATGGTTGGATAAATTGTGGTATATGAATGTTATGGAATATTATTGTTCTGTAAGAAATGAACAGCAGGATGAATACAGAGACGCTTGGAGAGACTTACATGAATGCTAAGTTCAATGAGCAGAACCAGGAGATCATTATATACTTCACAACAATACTGTATGAGGATGTATTCTGATGGAAGTGGATATCTTTGACAAAGAAAAGATCTAACTCAGTTTCAATTGATCAATGATGGGCAGAAGCAGCTACACCCAAAGAAAGAATACTGGGAAATTAATGTTAACTGTTTGCATTTTTGTTTTTCTTCCCGGGTTATTTTTACCTTCTGAATCCAATTCTTCCTGTGCAACAAAAGAACTGTTCGGTTCTGCACACATATTTTGTACCTAGGATATACTGTGACATATTTAACATGTTTAGGACTGCTTGCCATCTGGGGTAGGGGGTGGAGGGTGGGAGGGGAAAAATCAGAACAGAACTGAGTGCAAGGGATAATGTAAAAAATTATCCTGGAATGGGTTCTGTCAATAAAAAGTTATTAATAAAAAAAAAGTAAAGAGAAAAAAAATAAATAAATAAAAGACTTTTTATTCCACATTTTTCTCCTTTCCTCCTTCCTACTCAAAAACAGCAAACAATCTGATATAGGTTAAATATGTGCAATCCTATTTGTGTTGTACAAGAAAAATCAGACCAAAAAGGGGAAAAAAAGATGAGAAAAAATAAAAATAAACAACAAAGGAAACAGCAACAAAAGGATGCAACTATTATGCTTTGATCAACATTCAATCTCCATAGTTCTTTCTCTAGATGTGAAGAGAATTTTTCATCCCAAGTCTAATGGAATTAAAAAAAAAAAAAAAAAAAGACTCATCATTGAAAAGAGCCAAGTTCATCATAATTGATCCTGACATAAGCTTGTTGTTAGTGTATACAATGTTCTCTTGGTTCTGCTTACTTCACTCAGCATCAGATCATGTAAGTCTTCCAGTGAATTTCTGAAATCAGCCCACTCATTATATTTATAAAATAATAATATCCCATTACTTTCATTTACCATAATTTATTTTGGCGTTCCCTAACTGATGGATATCCACTTGATTTCTACTTCCTCATCATTACAAAAAAAGCTATTGCAAACATTTTTTTTTATATGTGAATTCTTTTCCCTCTTTTATGATCTCTTTGGGATATAGGGTAAAATAGATACTGCTGGATCAAAAGGTATGAAAAGTTTTAGAGCTCTTTGGGCATAGTTCCAAATTGTTCTCCAGAATGATCAGGTCAATTCAGAACTCCACCAACAATACATTAGTGTCCCAGTTCTTTTATATCCCTTCCAACCTTTATCACTGTCTTTTTCTATCAGCTTAACCAATCTAATAGGTGTAAAGTGAAGCCTCAGTGTTGTCTCACTATTCATTTTTCTAATCAGAAACGTTTTAGAGCATGTTTTCATTTGATGAGCAATGGCCTTCATTTCTTCATCTTTAAATTGTTTGTTCATATCCTTTGACCATTTACCCTTTGGGAATTATTTGTATTCTTATAAATTTGAATCAGTTTTCTATATTTTAGAAATGAGACCTTTATTACAAACACTGACTATAAAAATGTTTTCTCAGTTTTCTGCTTCCCTTTTTTCTTGACTGCATTAGCTTTGTGCTAAAACTTTTTTTTTTAATTTAAGATAATCAAACTTATCCATTGTGAATTTCACAATGTTCTCTAGATCTCTTTGGCCATTAGTTCCTCCCTTCTCCACAGATCTAACAGATACTCTATCCTTGCTGTATTAATTTGCTAATAGTATCACTTTTTATATCTAAAACATGAACCTATTTCAAACCTTATATTGGTATAGAGTGTTTAAGCTTGGTCAATGCCTAGTTTCTGCCATACTATTTTTCCACTTTCCCCCCAAATTTTTGTCATTTAGTAAGTTTTTATCCCAGAAGCTCAAGTTTTGAGATTTATCAAAACTCAGATTATTATAGTCATTGATTATTGTGTTTTATATCCCTAATCTATTCCACTGATGCACTACTCAGTACCAAATGGTTTTGTTTTCTATTATTTTATAAATCATCCTCCTCATTTCTTTTCCCTTTCTCTTAATTCTCCCTTCCTTCTATGAGCCTTCCTCCTTTTCTTTCCCCTTTTTGTTCCTACTTCCTTAGAGAGTGAGACAAATTTCTATACTAAAAGTATATATATTATTACCTCTTTGAGATAACTCTAATGATATTAAAATTCAAACAATGTTCATCCATCTACCTTCTTTTCCTCTATAGTAATAGGTTTTTTTTTTGGCTTTTCATGTGATATAATTAGCCTATTTACCTCCCCTTTCCTGTGTAATTCTTTTCCTACCCCTTAAGTTCTTTTTTATATCATCATATTAAAGTTAATTTATATTCACACTCTTTGTTTGTTTCCCATTTTAGCTGCCCTGAAAAAGATACAGTTTTTAAGGTTTACAAACATTACCTTCCCATGTGTGGATGTAATCATTTTAAACTTAAAAATATTTCTTTTTCTTTCATATTTACTTTTTTATGCTTCTCTTGAGTCGTGCATTGGAAGATCAGATTTTCTGTTCAGCTCTGGTCCTTTCATCAAAAATTATTGAAACCTCCCCCCCTATTATCTTACTTTGTCTAATTCTCATTTTTAATGATTTTCTTTGGTTAGTTTTTGTACCTCCTTTGCAATTTAGCCAATTATTCTTTTCAAGGTGTTGTTTTGTTCAATGTATTTTTTTTTTCCTTTTCACGAATTCTATTCTTTAAGGAGTTGTTTTCTTCAGCCAATCTCTGTGTTTCTTTTTCCAAACTGTTGGCTTGTTTCCTCCTAAACTTTTATAATTCTCCTGTACAGCTCTCATTTGATTTTTTCTTCTATGTCTCTTTTAAGATCTTTTTTGAGTTGTTCCAAGAGAGTTTTTTGAGTTTTAGACCAGTTCGTAACCCTCTTTGAAATTTCCTACATAGGTATTTTGTAATTGTTGTCCTGTTATGGGTTTGTGTTCTGATTTTGCCTTTAGCTATAGTAGCTCTCTATGGTCAGGGCTCTTTTTGCTTTTATATTCATTTTTTAAAAAGTTGAGTTCTCCTCCTAGAGTACAAGGGAAATTTTCCCAAGATTTATAATTTTTTTTTTGCAGGAGTACAGCGGGCTCTCATTGATCTTCTTCTGCTCTGAAGCAAGTGGTACCACAAGCTTTCTCATGCCCTGGGTTAGCCTGGCCTAGTCCTTCCTGTTATGCTGGTGTGCTGGTGTTCACAGTTTACCTTTCTTCTTTCTGGAAGTTTCACCTGCTGGCCTCCTAAACCAGACTAAATTGGCCTATACCAGTATAATTTACCTAATAGCCTCCCACTAGATTTCCCATGCTGCACCTCTCTGCATAGTGCCTGTGATGGATGGACTTCCCCTCTGTCCAATTCAGACAGATCTTTCCTGAAGTCCTTCTAAGATACCTATATCTGCTAAATTATTACACTCTGAATGTGAGATCTGTCACTCCAAAATCCACTCAGAGGTTTTATCTGGTATTAATTCTGAGGGAGACTGGGGAAAATGTGGACATTGTCCTGGCTTCTCTCCACAATCTTGGCTCTAGGTAAACTTTTCCAAGAGTTTATTTTGTTATATTTCTTTTCCCAGAATACATTAGAGTGATTGGAACATAAATACTTACTGATTGATGAAGAATCTGAGGTGGATTTTGGACACATTTATTCTGATCTAGATCAAAGTACTCCTTTCATTCTCTTCCCATTATCTTTCTTACAATTAGTGTTTCCTTAAAAATAAAATGTTCCTGATACAGATTTTCAAATGAACACTAGATGAACAGTTTTGTAGATGATAAAAAAGATAATTTATTCTTCAAAGAAATTAGACTAGATAACATCACAGGTCCCTTTTCATTTTAAGATTGCATGCTTCTGATTAATCAACACATATTTACTCAGCATTTTTTCAGTGTTCTAAGTTTTGTAGCAGAAAAGAATACTGGACTGGAAGTTGGGTTTTAAAGTCAGTTCTTGTTGAACAACTCATTCTTGTGTACAAATTGGCTTAGAGAAATTCAAAGACTGGTTTAGAGATCTCAAAGTTCCACCATACTTCAAAAGATTCCATGAGTCACAGAGGTGATTACAATATATTTAACCAGGAACTTAGAGATAAAGGATTGTGGCTTTAATAAGGAAACATTCCTGAAGAAATGGATTTGAGAAGCATTGATATAGTGTAATAGTAAAATTATGAAAGTAGGTGTGTACATGATAAAAGAAAGAAAGAAAAAAGTCACTGGAGGAAAAAAAGAAGATGGGTAAATAAGATTCAGATTAATATAATGTTAGAGGAGACAAAAAGGGCTTTTGGAGAAGGAAGAAATTGTCAGCAGCATCAAATACTGCAAGACTAGTCAGGAAAATAAACTCAGAAGGAGGAATTGGAACTATGGATAAAAAGATCCTTATAAACAATAATTTTAGTAACTTGTTTGAGAAAGAAGCCAACTTGCAGAGGATAAAATCATGAATAGGTGGAAAGGAAATGAAGTTATCCAGCATAAGGATTCTTTTGAGAAGTTTTTGAATAAAGGAAAGGGAGGAAAAAATCCCACTGTAAGCAGAGGCAGACAAAGTTGAATCTATTTATATTTTCACCTATTTATGTGCTACTTTGAGGAATAATTTGTTGCTTAAGTATATTCTTGGCAGTGTAAAAATAGAACATATTTTCATTTATCCTAAAATAACCTTTATATTCATTCAAATTTATGCACAAATCCCTAGTTCTAGTATTCTAGAATTTGGTGATTATTTCTGTACTCACCATATCCACATATTATATGATTTTTTTATGATGTTGTATACATCCTTCCTCTCTGTGCCTTTAATTTCCCATTGTCTTCCTATAATGTTCATATACCTATATTTATATCTATATATTCATATATAGATATACATATATATCTGAGAGAGAAAGAGACAAAGAGAGAAAAAATGTTGTATAGATATATATATAGTAATAGTAGTAGTGTTTTGTATGTGGTATCTAAATAAGGGTGTGTGAGTGTGTGTGTGTGTGTGTGTGTGTGTGTGTGTGAGCTCTCCCTCTGCTTTGGTTTGGTTTTTGGTCAGCATGTTTGTTTTATTTCATTAGTCCAAAGCTTACATGTTGTTTAAAGTTTGACATGATCTCCAGTATTCTCTAACTTCAGGTTTGATTTTGGGATGAAAGAGGCAATCTTAAATCACTGAATACTTTTAAGTAGGTTTATTTTGTCCCATCATAGGAAAAATAGGATACCAGCATACAGTGACACTCAGCTTCTTTTTGTAACTTTCCTTCCTCAATTTCTACATGGAACAAGCCTGATCAGTAGGTCATCAAAGGTGAATCCTCTGGGTTTTGGCACCCAACATATCTGAGAGACTTGGGTTAAACATTAAGATTTTATTGTTTTTCTATTTATTTATTTGGTCATGCTGTTTTTAAATTTTATTTTGTTTTTCTTCCTCGATGTCCTAGAAAAGTACATAAGTTTAGTTGGGGTAAATCAGGCCCTAGAAACAGCTTTGTCTTCTTTTAGTGTACATGTGAGAAAAATACTGTTTTAGGGGAAAATGCATCCTGTCATACTTGAGTTAATTCATCTGAGTCTCACAATAACAGTTTGAAGTAAATGATATTATTTTCCCCATCTTGGAGAAGAAGAAGCTAAGATCGAGAGACAGTAAGTAACTTGTTTAAGGTAACACAGATTATAAGAATTTCAGGCAGGATTCAAAATCAATTCTTCCAGACTTTGAGTCTTATAGTCTATCAACTGTATTACCTAGTTGCCTACATTTTTTTTGTGTCCCTTTACTTCCATTGATTTTTTTTTTTTGTTCCTCGATAGAGTTATAGTATCTAACATATTAACAGGATTTTAAAAATAGATTGTAGAACATCCTCCACAGTTTTATTTTAAAAGTTACCCAAATGTGTGCAACTTTCATTATTTTTTCTTCATCTTCCATTATAGCTCTTTGGAAGCATCCCTGCATTGGAATCTAGTACATTCCATCTGTTGGTAGACAGTAACACTCCTACAGCAGTTCTCCCTCCTCCAATTTCCCTTTGGCAGGATTTCCCTTAAAGGCAAGCACTGTCAATAGCACTTGTCATAAGATCCCTGCAGTCCCTGCATATATCCCTGCAGTAAATTTTCTTCTCTGGTCACTTTGGACTCTATTTTGATGATATGCTACTGACCTCTTTGCTTCATTAACAATATGACCCACACATTTTAAAGACTCTTCCTAACACTGACTCTTATCAGTCTAAAGACTGTCCCCACCGGAATTGTAAAGAATTATTCAACGCAAATCCCAGTTTTACATTTAAGGAATCTAGTTCTTGAACATATGGCATTGTTGGCATTGAATACTAGGAAAAACCGTTTTGGAAGCCATTTTAAATGCCAATTTAATCAAAGTCCCAAACATATAATAAGACAATATTTCTTGTGTTAAAATGTCAATTTTACTTTAATTTTTTCATAATTTGTATATTAGAGTAGAGATATCAGAAGACGCAGTATTGTACAACAGAAAGAATATAGTATGTTTTGCTATATTAGGTCACATATGTGTTTCCTCCAAACAATGAATTATGCAAAATTCAGGAAGAAATGACACTGGGCCATATGAGTTAAGGACATGACATTCAGCAATGTTTTTAATGATATTAAAAAAAAAAAAAAGAATAGAAACTTAATAAAACAACAACAACAACAACAATCAACCAACCTGTGGAACTGTTTTAAATATGTTAAATAGTCAAGAAGAATTTGAATAGTATAATGACAAGTGACAAGTCCTGTAGCCTCCAGTTCTTCTTGGCCTACCCAGTTCTGGAGCCTTAGCCTGGAATCTACTGAGCCGCTTCTTGGGACGGAGAAGAGATACAATTCTAGACCTTGGGAAATCTTAGGTCACAGCAGCCATCAGGAGATGGATATTACAGACTAGTCTTTTTCCTAACATGGTTCTTAGTGCATTAGAAGATAACAAAGTGGATATTAAACTTTACCAAGACAAAGACCTGAAGTTTACTTCTGGACATGATTGTCCAAAGGATTGCAGCTTGCAAGTTATTGTGAGGTTGCTGTTGTTCAGTCCTTTTCACTTATTTTTGACTCTTCCTGACCCCATTTTGAGTCCTGTTGACAATGATATTAGAGTGGTTTGCCATTTCCCTCTTCAGCTCATTTGACAGATGAGGAAACTGAGGCAAACAAGTTAAAGTGACTTGCCCAGTCAAAGAGCTGGCTGTGTCTGAGGCCAAATTTGAATTTAGAAAGAGCGGTCTTCCTGTCTCCAAACACATTCACACTCTATTCCCTGTGCCACCATGCTGCCCCTATATTGTGCAGTTTTCTACGTTCCCATTGATTCTCAGGAAGAAAACCTCAAATAAGCACTCAGAATTCTTATTATGCTCAAATTGTTCCACAATATATTATCTGAATTGGACAAATTCATTTTTTTCAAAACAAGCTTTACTGAATGTATTGCTTTTAGAGTCAGTCAAATTCTAGCTAAGTTCTTTTATATTTTAATTGCATCAATCGAGGCTTCTGCCCCTTAGTTTTCTCATATGTAAAATTATCTTGGGCTGGGAATACACTCTCTAGGAAATTCCTGCTGACAACTGTGTCATTAATCTTCCTAATCAATACCATTTGTATTATTTATGATCATCTTCCCTGGAAGCAAAAGATTGTGAAAAGAAACCTCCACTTAAGAGGCAAAAGATATGGTTTTGTTTTTTCAGTACTGCCACTACAAGCTTGCACTACAATAGTGGCCAAGTCCCATCAATGCTGTAGGCCTCAGAATGACTTGCATTTATGTCCTTTTCTCCACATACAAACTTTATTTTGATTGGTCTTCCTACCTTGTCATTCAAAAGAATTAAGCTTTGACCTAATCTTTAAATAAGGAAGTCAAAAATATTTGTATATTCCCACTATTTGGTTATTTAACAATCACTTCTCTTACAATGTTGTAACACAAAAATATTTAGTGGTTCCTCTCTTATCTTTAGCTTGAAATAAAAAATCTAAAAATGCCTTAAAAAAAAAAACAAAAAAAACCTTTTGAAGCCTTTCACAATCTGATTTCCTTTACTTTTTTGTGTACTTTCATATCATTTTACTGAAGGGTGTTTTGTTTTTTCCCTCCAAGCCAAACTGTTATTCTCACCTTTCTCCTAAAAATTACTTTTTTCACCTCCATGCTTTTGCACACGTCTGGAATCATTTTTTCCTTACTTTTGTCTCAGTTTTTATGGCATTTGAGGCTTTTTTTTGAGCCTAGTTCAATTATTAGTGTTCTGCCCCTTTAGAAATGCTCAGTAAAACTTACTTATGCCTATAATTTACTTAGGATCATATGTTTTGTGTTGGAAAGGACCTTTGAAACCCCTTAGTCCAATCTTCACTTTAGTTATAAGTAAATTGAGCATTTAAGAGATTGAGAGATTTAAAAAGTAATCATCACCCAAGAATAAAGATTTAAACCTGAGGCCTCCATTTCAATATCCTGTATTTTTTTCCCCTGTTATATATTTCATTTTAAAAAGGAGATATTATAGAATATGTTGATAATATTCGTGAACAAATGTAAATCAGTAAGAAAAGGAATATTTAATGAACACCCTAGAATTTTTCAGGATTTTTTTTTAAAACCACAGATCAAACTCCATTAACCTACAGGCTTTCTTAACAACTTGTGTTATACATCTTTTAGTTCATACCCTTTCATATAACACAGTATTACTCTCAAAGACATAAAAAAAAAACTAATCTTTTCAGTGAAGTTGATAAATTTTAAATTAGATACACAGCAAATTACAATAGAGTTAGTTGGTAATCTGGTTTGTATATTTGAAAAGGAATACATTAATGAGCACAGTGAGGCAACATATCACTCCAGTGAATATGGAAATAAATTTTGGGATATGCAGTAGTTTTCCTCATCCCACATTAATCTAGGAAAAAGATCATGGAAAGGAGTAAACAGGAATGAATTTGAGATTAGGTTGTTATCTGGATGAGGGACTAAGGTTAGGAGTAAAGCAGAGTTAGACTGGAAGAAATAGGGCAGAGACTATTCAATGACATAGAGACCATGTAGGATTTCTTCCTACAGCAAAGAAAATTGAAAATCAGAATCTGATTGAAGAAAGGACATGAGCTTTAGTGGTCCTTTCCTACTCCCCCCCCCCCCCCCCAAAAAAAAAAACTTTCCCAAATAATCAAAAGAGTCTTCATTCTTTCCCATTTCTTATCACTTGCTCATTAATTTTAAATAAGGTCAGAAAAGAAGGATCCTATTTTCCTAGCCTCCCTTCTGATTATGGTAATTTCAAAAACCTGATTCTCTCTCTCTCTCTCTCTCTCTCTCTCTCTCTCTCTCTCTCTCTCCCTCTCTCTGCCTCTGTTTCCCTCTCTCTCTTTCTCTTTCTTTTATGCTCTCTCTATCTTTCTCTTTTTTTTATAAATGAGTTTATTTCCACAGGAAAAGATGAGATAATATTTGTAAAGTGCATGGCACAGTGCCTAGAAGATAGTAGGCAGTTAATAAATGTCTTTTCCCCCTTTTGTCTTATGTTATTACATGAAATCAAAGTGTATAGAAGTGCCCTAAGGATTCTAATCTCTTCTAGATCTATTCTTTTTAAAAATAAACAGAATGGAATTTAAAAAGACCTATCTCATTGACTTATGGTTCCTACTACTCATTCATTTAATTTTAAAAATAATCACTGACCATTGGCAGGATAGTGAAACCAATGGTCTCCTTCTTAGAATAAATTTTTTAAAGAATCATATTGTAGTAATAAATGTAAGAGGTGATGAGGACCAGAATTCGGGTTGTGGTCATGAATACAGAGAAAGGAAATATATAGAACATAGAAATGACAAGATAAGACAAAGGATCACCTATATTGGACAAGTGCAAATAAAGCAGAAGCTATAAAAAATGTGGACATTGTTGACTCTAAAAGTCTAGTACGTTTGGGAGTAATAGAGAAGCTCAAAAGAAGTGAATGTATGCTGGAGAAGATCGTTTCGGTTTTGGACGTGTGAGGTTTCAGATATCCATGGGACATCTAGAAATGTCCAAGAAGCATGTTAAGATGTGTGAAGAAATTTCTGTATCTCTTGACATAGAAATAGGAGAATTACTTGCAGTGAGAAATAGAACAGAAGAGAGCTAATGACATCACTAGATTATATAGTATAAAGCAAAAAAAGATAAATTGGCACAGAATTCACAGTAAGTGAGTATGACATGGATCAATAACTAGCAAAGGAGTCTGAGGAGTGTTTGAACAGAGGAAAAGAACAGGTAGACAGCTATGTCATGAAAACCTCGAGAAAAGAGAGTATCTGATTGTTTCAAAAAGTCACTCTATACAAAGAAAGTGTTATTTCTAAGATCAATTATGCATTTTTCTGTAACTAGTGGCTCTTCAGAATTGAGTTGTTAATACAGCACTACTTAACCATAACTTATCTGTCCACCAGATTGCCTTTAAGCTCATTGTTTTTATTTCTTTTTAACTTTTTTATTTATATTAAAAAAACCTTTTCTCTCTGACTCAATTCATATCCCACTGAAAAATAGAACAAAACCAAGTTTGTAAAATATGCATAAAATATATAGTCAAGCAAAAGAAAGCCTTCATTAGTCATAGATCCAAATTTTTGACTTATTCTAAATCTTTAGATCATCACTATAATGAGATGTGTATATGCTTCCTTATCTGTCCTGAAGCATGATTGGTTATTGCATTGATTAGTCTTCTTCAATATTTCAAAGTTGTTTGTTTTTACAATTTTATTGTTATTTAAATTGTTTTTATCCTTTTCTCTGCATCAGTTTGCATCACAAGTTTTTCCAGTTTTTACTCTGAAACCATTACTAGCATCCTTTTTTGAGCACAACAATGTCTCATCATACTTATAGACCCTTATTTTTATCTATTCTCCAATTATTGGGCATATTTTCATATTTTCAATTTCTTTGATAATATAAAAGGAGGTGCTATAATTTTTATACATATGGATCCTTTTTGCTTTTTCTTTGACTTTTTTGGGGAAAAGTGGCTTTAAAATCTAGTTTCTGTCTAGCTCACTGGAAAAAGTTTGACAAGAATGTTTAAAAGCCAAAAGACTTTAATTTAAAGTAATTTAACTGAATATGCATTAGAATATATTTTACCTATGAAAACTACTGTTTTGAATAAACAAATACTTCCAAAGAACTCAGCTTAGCAATTCAAAATATATTTAAAACATTTTCCTTGGAAATGTATTTATAAATCAACTTCTGCTCTTTTAAGAAATACTGAAAATCTAAAAAAATAGAATGGACACATTTATTAATAGCTGTCAATACGTGTGGAAGCAAATCTTAATTTCATTTGCATTTTGATGACAGAAGGACTCATTCCTGGTAATGAAAGATGATCAAAATTGGAAAACACACAGATGAGACATAATTATTCCATACTAAATAGTCAAGCAAAGAAACAATCAGGTGTTTCGTATTTCCCAGACTGAGAGTCATAAGCAAAGGTCAGGATGTATAAAAAGATACAATCAAATAAGAATTGATATCAAGCACTCAGAAGAGCAGAAAAAGCAAATTAAATCAAGACCCCAATTCAGTAGAATTTGGAACTAAGTCATGATCAAAAGATAGAAGAACTAGAAGTCTGATGCAACACAGGTAAGGAAAATAGGTTGAAATCTGATGGGACCAGAGAAACAGATCTCCAACAGAAAGGGATGAGCCTGTAATGTCTGAGTTCTAATGATAGTTTTCTGTCAGTTGATCTTGTTTCTGTGGTTAATGTCTATGTGCCCATCCTGTTCACTTTAAGTGTGTGTGTGTGTGTGTGTGTGTGTGTGTGTGTGTATGTGAAGGCACACATGCTGTAGGGAAGATTATGATATATTTATTTCTTCTTTAGTTAATGCCAGATTTTCTAGGAATTGCTCCATAATTCAGCTAAAATTTTTGGGATATCCTTATTACATCTTTCTGGGGTTGTTGAACTATTACAGAATTTTTTTTTCTAACTTTACTACGTAACACTTAAGGATTTATTTGATTAACTATTGTTATCACTTCATGTGACATTAGAGACCTGTTTATCCAGGCTGAGGAAATTGTACTTGAGGACTGATAATTCTGTTCTTTTAAACTAATTTCACAGTTGAAAGTGATCTCCTTCTTTTAGTTGGACATGGAATTCTAAGCTTAAGGCAAATAGGTTGTGCACATTAAGTATACCAATGGGTTAACTCAAGCAAGACTGGAAACAATCTAGGTCATTTTTCCCCCCATGCTGATCACCAGTGGGATCAAAGGATGGGCTGAAATGGTGACTGAGGTACTACTAGTTTGGGGAACATGAGTAAAAAAGGAGACAAAGAGTGACAGAGAAAAGAAGAGAGAGACACACAGAGACACACAAAGAGGCAGAGAGAGACACACAGAGAGACAGAGAGGGAAAGAAAGGAGGAAAAGAAACACAAAGAGAAGTAGAAAGAGAGACAGAGACAGAAACACAGAGAAAAGAAAGGAAAAAATGTAAGTAGAAGAAAAAGAAGACGAGAAGGAAGAGAAACAGGAGGAAGAAAAGTAAGAGAAGAAAAAGTAGGAGGGGGAGAAGGAAATAATGAAGGAAGGGAGATAGAGAAAAAAGAAGGGAAGAAAAAAAGCTGATTATATGAGAGAAATTGATGTCAACATATTTATCTGTGAATGTTGATTTGTTCCATGCATATAGAAGGGGATTTCTTTTTGTTAGTACTATAATAACAACAAAGATATCATCTTAGTTTCCCTCCAAGTGCTTAATTTTTAAGACCATTTGAAATACCAAGTTTAATTTTTATTATTATAATTATTTGGACATTTTAATTAAATTTGGGTTGCATATGCTTAGCTTATGTTATTATTTATATTGGGGCAAAAATATTAAAAACATTAAAAATCAAATTTTCTTCTTATATGTTCTAATCTCTGCTTGTTTATCTATAAATGAGATGTTTATTATCTTTAAATTTAATTGCAGTGCTATGCTACAAATGTTCCATTTAACCAACACTTCATTTAAACAGAGTATGTGCTTGGCTTCACAAGTTGTATGATTTGCATTAGCTAGGATTCAAGGACTTTTTTAACCTAAAATAAAATTTGCATTTTACAGTGTAACAATTGGCTTATATTTCTTTACTTAACATATAAATCATGATTTTGGGGGCCTGAAGAAAGAACAAAATACCACACTAAAAATTCTACTTGGACCAATCATCAAATGGAATTACTATGAAATAAAGATATTCTTAAAATTTGTCTATAAATGTATTTTCAATACACATTTTTATTTCATCAGAAGTGTCCTTCTTTCATATGCAATAATTACAATATACGCATCCCTTTTAAACTTATGGAAATTAATTTCATGTTTTTAATAAAGGTTCTTCATAAATTCCTGGATATCAAGATGATGGAGTAAGCAGTGAATTTCTGTAACCTTCTTATCTTCACCTCCAGATAGCCATAAAATAGAACCTCAAGAGAGATTCTGGAGAAACATAACCAGAAAGAATTCAGGATAAAACAATCTTTTAGCATAAGAAACTTGGAGGCTTGGCAGGAGGAGCTCATCTAACTCACATAAGAGTTAGGGGCACAATTAAAGACCAAAGTTTTTCCAGTGAGCCATCTGTAAGACTCACCTCAGCAAATTAGAAGGAAATCCTGAATTCCAGTTTGGTGGAGTAGGCAAACATCAATACTAGGACCCCCAGAAAGTCATTTTGCCTTGGCAAAAACCAGGGTAGCCCACAGATTGCAGCTCCAGGAATCACCATGTGTTTTCATGCAACCCCAACCAAATAGGCATCTTCCAGTGGCTAGACCACCAAATACTTCAATGTAGCCCCAGGAAGAAACACCCCACCTTTACCTCAGTACATGCTAGAAATCACTACTAGGACTCCAGCTCAGCACCAGGTAAGGTGGCAGTTCCTCTACACCTTCCAGCAGTACTAGCCACTTCCCACTACACCTCTTTAGTCAGTACCCAGACACTAAGGTTCCTATGCGTCTCTGTGAACTGTCAGTTCATCAAAAGAGAGCAGAGTTCAAATTTAAAAGAAAAAACGCTCCAATTCTGAGGGGTGTGTATGTGTGTGTGTGTGTGTGTGTGTGTGTGTGTGTATGTGTGTGTGTGTGTGTATTTTACATATATATATATATTTAAAGAAAGAGAGAGAGAGAGAGAGAGAGAGAGAGACAGATACAGAGACAGAGACAAAGACAGAGAGACAGAGAGAGACACTACAGAGCAAAAAATAAGAAAAAAAATAATCTGATGATAGAAATTTATTATGTGGACAGGGAAGACAAAGACACAAATTCAGAAGAAAAAACTCCTTAGAGAATTATTGGCCAAGTGGAAAAGAAAGTACAAAAGCTAATTAAAAATATGAAACATGTTAAAAGTTAGAATTGGGCAAGTGCTAATGACTGTATGAGACACCAAGTATCAATCGAACACATTTTTTAAAAAATGAAAAAATGGGGAAAAAAACCCATAAAATATCTCATGGGGTTACATTGACCTAGAAAATAGATCAAGGAGAGAAAATAACAGAATTATTAGAATACCTGAAAGTTATCATCAAAAGACACCATCATTCCAGAAATCATGATAGAAAACTGCCCTGATGTTCTGGAATCAGTGGTAAAATAGTGATTGAAAAAAGCCAATGATCATCTCAGGAAAGAAATCACAACATGAAAACTCCAAGGAGCATTATAAACAAATTTTAGAACTGTTAGGTCAAAGGAAAACATATTACAAATGTCCAGAAAGAAACAATTCAAACACTGGGGAGAACACAGGACTTGGTGGCTCAACATTAAAGGGCCAGGGCCATGGAACATGATATTCCAGAAGCCTAGAACTACGACCGCAACCAAAGATCATCTATGCTAAAATATTAAATATAATCGTTCCAGGGGAAAATGATCATTTTCTAAAATGAAAGCTATTCAATCTTTCCATAAAGGAAAAGAACAGAAATAAACCAAAAATTTGACCTTCAATAACAAGAGGCAAGAGAAGCATTAATAGGTAAAAAGGGAAACAAAAACACAAAGAATTCAATAAAGTAAACTTTTACATCCATACATAGGGAAATTATGCTTTTAATTATTAATGATCATAATACTAATGTTACAGCTAGAAGTAATATATATAGACCAAGAAGAGGGGCATAAAGGGAACTAGAGGGAATGAAAAAAAAAATACATACATACATATATTTACATATACATACATATATATGTATGTATATACAAAAAATACATACATATGTATGTAGGTCAGTCAATGCATATATATATATATATATATATATATATATGTATATACAAAAAAATAGGGACTAGTAGAAAGGAAAGGCTAAAAAGGAAAGGCTATAAATAGGAGGAGGAATAGGATGGAGGGATGGAGGGGAAATACATGGGTAATAATCATAACAGTAAAATTGAATGGGATGAATTCTCCCATTAAAATAGAAGCATATAATAGAAGGGATTAAAAACAGAATCTAACAATATATTATTTGCAAGAAACACACTTGAAGCAGAAAGACACTCATGCAGAGTAATGGGAAGAGGCCAGAGTAGAATTTATTTTACTTCAGCTGAAGAAAAATAAAATCAAGAATATCAATACTGATCTCAGACAAGAAAAAGCAAAAAAAAAAAAATAATCATAATCATAATAATAATGAACCTAATTAAGTGATAAGGAATGAAACTTCATCTTGCTAAAAGGTACCATAAACAATGAAGCAATCTACAAATGCACTAAGTGGAATAGAATTCAAATTCTTAAAAATTAAATGAGTTGCAGAAAGAAATAATTGGCAAAATCATACTCATGAGGGCAATGTCCCCTCTAAGTGCTCAATAAATCCATCCAAAAAATAAAGAAAAAGAAATTAAGGATAAATGGGATATTAGAAAATTAGATAAGATGGACTGTTTTTTTCTCAATAACACATAACACCTACACAAAAATAGACTATGTCACAGGGCACAATTCTCACCCCAAAAATCTAATGTAAAAAAGCAGAAATATTAGATGTGTTATTTTATATTCAAGAAAGGACAAAAGAAAGATAGATTAAAAATTACTTGGAAATGAAATAATCTAATTTTAAAGAATAAGTAGGTCAAAGACCCAGTCATAAAGCAATCATTTCATTAAAGAGAATGACAGTAACACAACATACCAAAATTGATGGAATTCAGACAAAACAGTACTTAGCTCAAATTTTGTTTTTTTTCCAAATTCTTACATCAAAAAATGAACATGAAAATGAACACCTCATTAAACTGAGCATGCAACTAAAAAACTGAAAAGAACAAATTAAAGATCCTCAATAGATTAACAAATTAGAAATCCTAATAAAGGTAAGATTAATAAGACTGAAAATAACAATAAAATTATTTTAAATTATTGATCTAATATATAAATAAATAAATCTAGGATCTGATAAGTATTTTTTTTTTACATAAATTACAATTTCCCTTTTGTAAAAGTCTCATTTATGATACAGACCTAATAGTGATATTGTTAGGTCAAAGGTATGTATACTTCTATAGCTCTTTGGGCTTAGTTCCATATTGCTCTATAGAATGATTGAATTAATTAATAACTCAACCAATAATTAATTATTGTCTCATTTTTTCCCCACATTCCCTCCAACATTTCTAATTTTCCTTTCCTGGCTTATCAGTCAAACTAGTATTAAGTAACACCTCAGAATTGTTCTAACTTGCAATAAATAGTATATGACTATATGGCTATAGCCATATATGACTATAAATAGCTTTGATTACTGTAATGTTCTTGTTTGGTTTTCTGGAGGTCTCTGGTGCAGCCTTCTGTTCAGCAGGGTAATAACCACAAGAATAGCCAGGTGTTAAAATCCAAATTCCATATTCTTTATTGTCTCCTTGGTTGGGGCCTGGGTTAGCTTTCTTGAGGCCCTTCAGATGGGCCTTGGTCTCAGTGGGGAAAGTGCAGGAGGAGGACAGGTCTGCCACTACAGTGATGTGAGATAGAGTGAATGAATCTGACTCTGACCCTGGCTGAGTTTGTCCCAACTTATATGGTCTACACTGAGTATAAGCCAATCATTATATCACTAGGGAACCATTATTTGTTATAAGATTAAATAAATCATATTGAACTTGAAGAACTATTAAGCATCATGCTAAATTAGATAACCATTGTCTTATCAAATCCACCAACTTAACAACTTGTAAATTCTTTTTTTAAGTACAGAGTTCTGGCCCATAACATCTCCCATTTTCTTTTGTTTTAGAACATAGGTGGTCACACACTCCTTTACTTCTCAGGGAGGTTAGAATCCCAAAAAGGAGGTGATTACACCTTCCCTGACTCCTCAAAAAGTGGTGAAAACACCAGAACAGAAGGTGATCATGCCCTCCCTGACATCTCAGGAAGGGAAATGAAAACACCAAAAGAAATAGGGAATCCATCCATCAACATGAGAGGTAATACAAACAACATGAATCAACATGAAGAATTATACATGTCCATAAGTCCTAGCAATAGTCCAAAACCAACCTATTGTCCATTACTTCGTGTATCAGAGAATGCCATCATGTATTAAGGAATCCCATGATTCCTGCATATTTTAAAGTCCTGTATCAGTCTTGTCATGTCTTAGGAACTCTTGAAGTCCTGCAACAGTCTCATTATCAGCCATGCTCTTTCAGTGTCAGATATTTCTTAAGTCTTTTCCTTTGTTTCAAGATTTTTCTCTTTTTCTTTCTCTCTCCAGGTACTCACTGGCACCAATCTGATTCCTTCTCCATCTGTAGAGAGACTAGCAAACTCTTTTCCCCAAGCAGTTAACCAAACAAGTGCCTTCCATTCACCACTTTCTAGATCTCTCCTTATCACTGGGCAATTACATTTGACCTGTTCACACTGGACAGTGCCCTTCTGTTGGGTTAAAAACCCTCTATTCTCTCCAATTTTAATCCCTTTCTCTCATATGATTGCTTCTCTGCTGATTGATCATATCAGAATACTGAACTTCTAAAGACTCTCTGGGTATAACCTCAGCTGCCATCATGCCCCACCTGTTTTTTGTTTGAGGTCTTGGAGCTGGGCCCCACCTCTTATTTCCTTGAATCAGTCTACGTTCTGATGCCCGAAGGAAGCCTCTATTGCTTTTTGGATATGGGGTTTGGGGCCTTGTTCTCTCACTCTGTTTTCTCACTATATTTCTATACCTACATTGGGCTTTCAGATGCCCTACTTTACCACACTGAAAGCATTGATGAGTCTCTCCTGAAGTCCCTTGCCAAGAGGGACCTTTTCTTCTTCCCATGTTCTGCATCATAGCCTGAGGATAAGACATTTGTGCCCACTGTGGCACAGTGTCTTATGATCTCCTCTAAAGGATCATCCTTGTGTAGTCCCAGAATAATTCTTCTACAAACTTCATTTACATATTCTCTAGCAAGTTGTTTGATCATAATTCCTATAGCTACATTTTCTCCAATGGTTCTTGTGACAGCTGTTTGCAGAAATCTCCTCAAATCAGCAAAGGGTTCATTTGGATCTTGCTCTATTTTCGTGAAGACTTCCCCTCTATTTTGTCTGGGAGGGAGTCCCATGTTTTGATAGCAGCAGCAACAGCAATGTGCTCATATGCTGCTATAGTATAATTAATCTGTACTGAAGTGTCTGCATACTGACCTTTACCTTCTAGTTAGTAAAAGGTGAATTGTATATTAACTCCAGTTTGCCTATTCTTTTGGGCTTGTATTCTACAAAGTATTGTAAATAGCCATAATTGTATTCACTTGTATTCACTATACTCAGAAAGCCACAACAATTTTTTTCCAGGTTCTAAATATGTCCTTGCTATGGATTTCCAATCACTAGGGGTTAAAATTTTATAAGCCATATTCTCTAATACTCTCTTAACATAAGGCTTTGTAGCCCCATAAATAGTGCAACCCCTTTTTAAAATGTATCTTCTCCTGACTTGATTTGAAGAATCAAATCCTTCAATCGCAGGATATGCTTCTATTAAATCAGATATATCCTGTTCTTTATTTGGCTTTAACTAGTGCCTTTTGTAATCCTGTCATAGGCTGCTTCATAGGTGGTGCTGATTGTGTTACTGTCCCTCCCCCTCTCCCTCCACCCACGAAGAGTTAATTAAGGGAGGTGGGTAATATCCTAGTGGCTTCTGCTGTGAAATACCACATTCCTTAATTTCATCAGAATTGTACTTAACTCCTTTTTTGTCTAATTCTTCATCTTTTTCACCTAGTTTGTCAGTATCCTCCCCCTCCTGCTGTTTGTTCTTTTTTCTTTATTCTAATACTTAATAAACTGGCTTTAAGGAATTATATAAGTTATATGTATAGAGTTTTTCCTTAGGAATTGAATCAGGGCCATTATCATTGCAATATTCACTTAGTTGCTCTCCTACTAATTTCTACTTGCCTGGATCTAATTATTTTTCCTTTGAGAAGCAAGGAGATGTGTATTGTAATGTTTCTAAAAGCAGAATGATCTGGTCCCAAGTTACAATCAATCCTTGGTTTTTTATTAGTCTAACCATGCTTTTGACACATTTTCCTTGAAGTGGAAAAGGCTCCTCTCTAAACATTTGCCCCATTGAAACACTACTTTAGCCCTTAAGAAAATTTCCTTCTTGTCTGTTTTTGTACTCATCCTAATTTCGGGATCACAGATGCAGGTTCTTAGCCCCATGTTGGGAGCCAAAATGTAATTTTCTTGTTTGGTTTTCTGGAGGAGTCTGGGGCAATTTTCTTTTCAGCAGGTAATCATCATGAGAATGGCCAGGTGTTAAAGTCCAAAGTCCAAATTCTTTATTGTTTCTTTCAAAGTCCTATCTCCTTTACTGGGGATCAGCTAGTTTTCTAGAGGTCCTTCAGAAGGAACTTGGTCTCAGTGGAGGAAATGCAGCAGGATAGGCCAGCCATCATGGTGGTGTGAGAAAGTGAATCTCTCTGAGTCCCAGGGCTTGTGCTTCAGCTTCTGGCCACCACAAAGATGGATGATTGTGAAGACCAAGTTAGCACCCTGAATACTTTAAAATAAGCCTAAGTCAGGATAAGCAAAAGCCCTTGGTCTTTATTCTTTGTCCAAGTAAGAGGAATAGCCACAGGAAGCTCCACACCTCTCTTCTTCCTCTCCAGCCCAGAAGTAACTCTGGCTTGTCTTACTCCACTCTCTAATTCCTCCTACAATTCTCTATATACACCAACAGATGAAGCCAGAACAGAATAGTGGGGCGGGCCATTTTCCAAGCATATACTAATAGAATTTTGTTGAATAAGTAATTAACCTTTAGTGCTCGGCTGTCCAAGTGCATCTGCTCAGTTTCAACCCATTACATCTCTTGCTTTCTTTTGTTTTAGAACACAGGAGGTCACGCCATCCCTGACTTCTCAAGGAAGTGAGAACCCCAAAAAGGAGGTGATCATGTCCTCCCTGACTTCTCAGAAAAAGAGGTGAAAACACCAAAAAGGAGGTTATCACGAACACACCCTCCACCCCGACTTCTCAGGAAGGGAGGTGAAAGCACTAAAAAGGAAATGATCATGCCCTCCCTGACATCTCAGGAAGGAAGATGAAAAGCATCAAAGGGAAGTGGGGATTGCTAGTGGGTTATTGGGCTGAAGGGTCTTATTAGAAACTGGTATGCACCCCCAAAAATCCTCAGCATTTTTATATATCACCAATAAAATCCAACAGCAAGAGATACAAAGAGAAATTCCATTCAAAATGGATAGAATTGCTAGGATGACTAGAATTTTTATGTTGAGGTGGGGGGCGATTTGGAAAAGAATAGCCGTAGGGGCAAATTTTTGTCATGTTAAAAGGATTATTCCGGTTAGGAGCCCGATTCCTTGTGTTACTTCTGGCACTCAGAAGTGAAAGGGGGCAAGACCTAGTTTGATAGCCAGGGCTAAAGTTATTGAAAGAGAGGCTCAATTATCTGAAAGTTGAAGTAGGGCTCATTGGTTCGTTGATCATGCGTTATAAATGATAGCGAATATTATTACCATAGAGGTGGTGGCTTGTGTGAGGAAGTATTTTGTGACTGCCTCAGTGGCTCTTGGGTTTTTTGGGGCGGTTATTATAGGGATGATAGCTAATGTGTTAATTTCTAATCCTATTCAGGCTGTGAATCAGTGGTTGCTGAAAAGGTTTAGGCAGGTTCCGATAAAGAGGCTTAGTGTTAAAATGATGAGAACATAGGGAGACATTAGTATGGGAAGGGTGTGAACCAACATTTTCGGGGTATGGGCCCGATAGCTTATTTAGCTGACCTTACTAGGATGTGGCATAATGGGAGCACAAAGGGTTTTGAGTTCTTTGGTATAGGTTTGAGTCTTGTTGTCGTATAGGATATGGCATAATAAGATATACAGGGGTTAAACCTATAATTTAACTATGGCAAAGTTATGTAATTGTTATTACTAATATCTTTTGGAGAAAGTCATAATGGTTATGGGGTTGACTTGAAATCAACTTTTTGGGGGTTAGATTCCTTCCTTTCTTGTCTGTTTAAGCTTTGATGAAAACTGGTTGTTCAAATGTGTGGTATGGCTGAGGGCAACCATAGAGTCATTCGATATTAGTAGTAGTTAGTTCTATGGAAGAAACTTCTCATTTAGATGCAAATGCCTCTCAGATAATGAACACTATTAGGATGACAGCTGTAAGAGAAATGAAGGAGCCAATTGAAGACAATACATTTCATGCCGTGTAAGCATCTGGATAGTCTGAGTATCGTCGAAGTATACCTGAAAGTCCTAGGAAGTGCTGTGGGAAAAAGGTTATATTGATGCCTACGAATATAATAGAAAAATGAATTTTTGCTCATATATCATTTAGTATATAGCCTGTGAATAGCGGGAATCAGTGGAGGAAGCCTCCCATAATTGCAAAAATGGCGCCCATGGATAGGATGTAATGGAAGTGGGCTACTACATAGTATGTGTCGTGAAGAACAATATCTAGGGATGAGTTGGCTAACATGATACCTGTTAAACCTCCGATTGTAAAGAGGAAGATGAAACCTAGGGCTCACAATATTGCTGGAGATCATTTAATGTTACCTCCGTGTAATGTGGCTAGTCAGCTAAATACTTTTACGCCTGTGGGAATCGCGATAATTATTGTAGCTGACGTGAAGTATGCTCGTGTGTCAACATCTAGTCCAACAGTAAATATGTGGTGAGCTCATACAATGAAGCCTAGGAAGCCAATGGATATTATTGCTCAGACTATTCCTATGTAGCTGAAAGGTTCATTTTTAGTTGCGTAGTATGTGACAATATGGGAAATAATCCCAAATCCTGGTAGAATTAGAATATATATTTCAGGGATTGTCAACAGCATAAAATATTTGGGAATCTATCTACCAAAGGAAATTCAGGAATTATATGAGCAAAATTACAAAAATCTTTCCACACAAATAAAGTCAGACTTAAATAATTGGAAAAATATTAAGTGCTCTTGGATAGGCCAAGCGAATATAATAAAGATGACAATACTCCCTAAACTAATCTATTTATTTAGTGCTATACCAATCAGATTTCCAAGAAGATATTTTAATGATCTAGAAAAAATAACAACAAAATTCTTATGGAATAATAAAAGGTTGAGAATCTCAAGGGAATTAATGAAAAAAAAAAATCAAAAGAAGTAGCCTAACTGTACCTGATCTAAAACTATATTATAAAGCAGCAGTCACCAAAACCATTTGGTATTGGCTAAGAAATAGATTGGTTGATCAGTGGAACAGGTTAGGTTCACAAGACAGAATAGTCAACTATAGCAATCTAGTGTTTGACCAACTCAAAGATCCTAACTTTTGACATATTCAACATATATAGGCCTGCTTGCCATCTAGGGGAGGGCGTGGAGGGAGAGAAGGGGAAAAAAATCGGAACAGAAGTGAGTGCAAGGGATAATGTTGTAAAAAATTATCCTGGCATGGATTCTGTCAATAAAAAGTTATTATAATAAAAGAAGTTAAGAAGACATGGGTTCAAATCCAGATTTAATACATATTAACCCGGACAAGTTACTTAACTCCAATTGCCTTGGGAGGGGAGAGGGGGAGGAAGGGAGACAGAGAAAGAGATAGAGAGAAGAGGAAAATTCACTACAAATAGAAAAATAAAACTAGAAGAAATGATGTTAATTAAATGCCAATAAAAACTACAATGCTCATGAAATGGATGAGAATTTACAAAATATGAAAGACTTAAATGAACAAAGCTGATGTATAGAACCTAAACAACCTTTCTCAGAAGCAGAAACTAAGCAAAGCATAAAGGAACTCTCAAAGGGTGTTGGGGAACAAGGCCAGATGTATTTACAAGTGAATTCACTCAAGCATTTAAAGAAAGCCTATCTCTTTAGCATGTGATTAAGTGGGGGAAGGCTTGTTATCCAAGGATAATTAGACCCAGAAAAAAATCCACTTAAAGGAAATCTACTAACATTTCATAGTGAATAGGGAAAACAAAATGTTACTTTCACAGTTCATCTTGAAAAAGTAAAACTAAAAGATTTGAACATATGTAATCTATATTTAACCAAATTCAGGTTACAATTGTTTTTTGTCACCAAAGTAATAACATCCTTATGATACTAAGAGCAAAGGAAAAAGCCAAGATGATCCAAAGCTGATTGCAGGGCATAACCAAAGTAAAATTCAAAAGAACAGGATTAATGGAAATCATAAAAGAATTTCCTGGGAGAGTTAGTCCTGAGATAAGGGCAAAGGATTTACATAAACATCCAGAGACCTCTGCTAGTTAGTACTCCTGTGATGTTAAAAGAAAAGGAAGAAGGACTCTACTTTGCAAGAATGCAAAAAAAAGTCGAATTGTTAGAGCACTTTCCAAGTTGATGAGCCCACAAATTCAAATGAGTATTTGATATTTTAAAATATTTCTTAACAACTGCTGCTCATAGTAGTCAACAAGGAAAATAGCTACATGAACAGAACAGTAATTTTTTTTTTTTTGGGGGGGAGAGGGAGGAGAGAAATGAAAACAAACTTTTCATCCCAATGATAAGATTGAATTTTCCCAAGAATTTTGTATGCTAATATGAAAAGGCTTCTCTTAGTAAATCTCATTAGTTGTGAGGAAGAAAAAAATATTCTTTTTTGAGTGACCAATGTGGAAGATGCTTCTTGCCCTAGATATTGGTATACCTTATTCTGTGTGTGTAGGGAGGGGTGAGTTGATGGGGTGGTGGTGGTGATTATATAATGGTAGACTTGCAAGGGGAAACTAATCAAAATAAATTAATTCATTATGTCCATTGCTTTTAACAATACCATGAATCATCTTCTAAAGTGAAACTTGAAAGAACCAACCAAGAGTTTTATAGTTCCTTATTGATCTTTTAAGTGATAAGGTTCCAAAGATCTTGATATCAAGTTATTGGAGAATCATGAACAGGGGATTATAGTTAGTACAGGAGTAGACAGCAAGAAAGCAGACAGCAAACCCATCAAGGGCCATCAAGACAGACCCAGGCCATGTAGAATAGCTCAATCCCAAGTTTTCAGTGGAGGAACAACATTATGCAATACTGATATTAAGCTCAGGTTTGCTTTAGGAGCATTAGAAAAAAGACAGCTAATGCTCACTGTATTGAAAGAACAAAATCTAAACACATAATATGAAGCACTAGAATTCAAAGAATCCTTAAACTTAATCTTTTACTACCCCCACATTTTATAGATGAGAAAATTAATATTCATGGGTACCATTATATCTTTAAAGTCACATCCAATGAAAATACTAAAAGCTGGTATTTCAAAATCATATGTATGTGCATATATGTATAGTTATATGTATGCATGTATCTATCTATCTATCTATATATATAATTATTGATATTATTGTGATTATAACCCAAAGAAATAATCATAAAATCTAAAACCTATATAATTAATAAGGAGAGTATCATGGCATAGTGGAAAGAAGTTTGGGTTAAATACCAACTCATGTGTGACTTTACTCTGCTTAGTATCAATTTTATTATCTGTAAAATGTTTGAATAACAATAGATTTAGCCTAAAGATGATCCCAATTCCTTAAATATCCCCCAAAGGATTTTACATTCAATTCTGGTAGTAAAAAGGATGAACTAGAGTTTGTTGAATAGGAACATGATTTGATTAGATCTTTGCTTTAACAAGATCAAATTGACAGGAGAGTGAAAATGGAGTGGAAAAACTTAAAGCAAGGAGATCATCCAGAAGTCTGTTGTGATAATTAATCTAGGCATGAGGGGATAGAACTTCTGCCAGGGTGATGGGAATTCCAAAGGATAGGAGGGAGTGAATAAGAGCAATGTAATGATGGTAAAAATGACGAGACAACAAATAATCAGATATAAGACATAAGAGAGAAAGAAACAGAAGTTGGATGGCATTGAAGTATGATCCTGACTGGAGTGTGCATTAGGAAAAACTGGAAGAGAAAAGAATTTAAAGGAAAAAAAAAATGACAGTTTTGGACATGTGGGTTTGAAATATCTACAATGAAATATTAAGTAGTCATTTGAGGATTAAAGATTAGCGATAAGTGATGAGGGGAGCCCCAAAACTCTCTCTAAAACTCCTTGAAGGATAGATTCTCTTTGAATCTTGGCCTCTGTAAAATAATCCACCACAGAGAAACAGGACAAACAGCTTCATTCTGTTATCTAGGTGAGGCTAGTTGAGTTTGAAGTGGGAGATTCTAACCCCATTGAATTGAAGATTAGTTGAGAAAGACTCATTCAATTCCAAGATTTTCTCTGATTCCAGCTCAAATCCCACCCAGCCCCCATCAAGAGCAAACCCCAACTTGTAGATAAAATGAGCCAACTTGGGGCTCAGTGCTTGCAGAGGACCTAATATGCCAAGGATCTTTACCTGGCATAGCAGCAACCTCTGCCCACTGAAATGATATTCTCTTTCAATATTACCCTTTCTTTATCTTCCTCATTGATTTCCCTAACAAGACTTTATACCTTTCTGTTGGGATTTCTCGACTAGAAACTTTCCTTCTCTGTCAGACCTTGCCACTAAGGAATTCAGTCTTTCTATTCATGCATAGCAAAGGATGACTTCCCAATGCCAATAATAAACTTGTTTTTGCCAGTCTAGCTTTTTAGGTTCATAAATTCCATTACGAAGGACCTCTGAGTCTCCAGAAGCTGGTTCCCACAACTCCGTACTGTGTGCCAAATCTAAGGGGGATTTAGGGGAGCCAAACCTCTTCATTTGGTTTCCTGAACCCTGAACCTGCCACTAATCTTATCATTTAACTCCCTGACTACCAGGGACCCTAATCTCATCATTTGGTTCCCTGATGGGGAACCCCTAAATCTAGAGCTCATCATAAGGAGAAAAGGTAGGGACTCATCCTATTCCATTGATTGATACAAGAAAAATGAGAAAAATCCTTTTTTCCATTTACTTGAAAACCATCTGTGTAACTTTTAGTCTTAGAGAATTATCAGAGGATTCAAAGGCTAAATGATGTGCCCAGGACCACAAAACCATTATGTGTTAGAAGGACTTCAAAATGTCTTCCTGGTTTCAAGGATACTTTTCTATAAATCACACTACATGGTCTTTTCTGTTTTACATAGAGCTGAAGACTGACCTCAGTGAGAATTGCAAGAATTATTGTTTCCTTTGATGCTTAGGTTATTCAAAGAAGTGACTTGGGATTGCAAGTTGGCAACAAACTTCCCTCTCAGGGAAGCATTCTAATCTGTTGAAATGAATTCTTCTAATAGTTTTTGTGCCTTGAGGCATGTGCTTTATTGAATATGAATATTCAACTTGGAGAGGATAAAAGATCAGTCCAGCACTCTACACCACATATTGACTTTGTCAGTCTCATATCTTGTCTATCTCTTTAAAATCATATAGTCTATTAAATGCCAATATTTGCTTTGAAAGTGCATCCACGAAGTTTTATTGTGTTAAGGTAAATGGAATACAGATCTCTTACTTTGGCAGTACACTTTCCTGGGATGTCCACATCAATAATGAAGTTGACACAAGCATTGCCAGAGCTAGTTCAGTATTTGGGAAGCTGTGAAGGAAAGTCTGGAAGAGGAAACGTATTAGACTTACTACCAAACTGAAGGTCTTCAAATATAGATAGGATTTTTTATAATAAGTCTTTCAGAGTACTGTGGATGATTGTGCTACTAAGAATAACAAAGTCATTTACAATTGGTCATCCCAGTGCATTGCTATTCCTTTGTTTACAATATATTTTATTTTGTTCATGTAGGACTTTCCAGGTTTGTTTGTTTTTTTTTTTTTCCTGGGAGCATCCTGCTTATCATTTACCAGAAAACAATAATATTCTATCAGAGAAACATGCTTCAAAATATTTTTACAAGTATTATTGCTAATTGTATTTCCCCCATTTATTCTCTCTTCTTTCAACCTGTCCTTCCTCAAAAGTATTTTGCTATTGACCACTCCCTCCCCCAATATGTCCTCTCTTTAATCACTCTCCCTTCCCATATTCTATTCCCTTCCTATTTTTCTGCAGGATAAGATATATATTTTATACCCCTATTAAGTATGTATGTTATTTCCTATTTGAGCCAGTCTGATGAGAGTAAGGTTTACTCCCTCCTCCTCAATTCCCCCTCTTCCCCTTCTCTGTTAAATATTTTTCGTGCCTCTTTTTTATGGCTGATAATTTATACTATTCCATTTTTCCCTTTCCCTTTTCCCCAGTACATCCTATCTCATCACTTAATTTTACCATATATATATATATATATATATATATATATACACACACACATATATATCTATATGTATATATATTATCCCTTCATATTCAATTCATACCTGTGCCCTCTGTCTATATATATTCCTTATCAGCCATAATAATGCTAACAGTCTACAGAGTTATAAGTATCACCCTCCCCAGTAGGAATGTGAAAAGTTAAACTTTATTTAGTCCCTTATGCTTTCCCAGAGTCCTGTATTTGAAAATCAAATTTTGCATTCAGCTCTGTTTTGTTTTTTTTTTTTTTTTCCATCATGAGTGCTTGAAAAGCTTGTGTTTCATTGAATGACCATCTTTTCTCTAAAAGATTATACTCAATTTTATTGATGATTCTTGGTTGCAATCTTAGCTCAAATGATCTTCAAAGTCTCATATTCCAAACCCTCTAGTCCTTTACAATAGAAGCGGCTAAATCTTGTGTTAACTTGACTGTGGCTCTTCTATTCTTGAATTGTTTCTTTCTGGATGCTTGCAACATTTTCTCCTTAATGTGAGAGCTCCAGAGTTTGGCCATATTATTTCTGGGAGTTTTTATTAAGGGATTTCTTTCACGAGGCAATCGGTAGATTCTTTCAATTTTTATCTAACCCTCTGATTCTAGAATATCAGGACAGTTTTAGTTGATAATTTCTTGAAAGATGATGTATCTTGATTTCTTATAAAGTTGTTAGCTTCTATTTGCTCAGTTCTATTTTTTTAAAGAATTATTTTCTTCAAAGAATTTTTGTATCTCTTTTCCCAGTTGGCACTTTAGTTTTTGTTTTCTTAAGACATTCTTTGCCTCATTAGTTTTTTGTATTTCCTTTTGAACTTTTTTTCAATTCTTTCACTAATTTTCCCTCCATCTCTCTTACTTAATTTTAAAAGTCCCTTTTGAACCCTTCTATGGTCTGAAAACCATTCTTATCTTTAGAAGCTTTGGATGTAGGAACTTTGACTTTATTATCATCTTCTGAATGTGTATTTTGATCCTCATTGTCACCATTATAATTTTCAAGGTCAGAAACTATTTTTCTTTTCTGCTCATTTTTCTAGCCTATTAATCTTTTAACTTTTTATTAAAGTAGGGAGCCTTACATAATGGAGAATATATTGTCCCCAAGCTTCAGGGGATTTGTGCAGCAGTTTTCAGAAATCCTTCTAGGAATTTGACTACAAGCACTCTTGCCCTGGAGCTCTTAGGTGTGTCCCTGCTCCACTGTTGCTGTAAGATCTAGTATGCTGTGTTAGGACTGCACACTTTGTTGCTATAGACACACTGACCTTCCTCCCTGGTGTCCCCAGTCTGAGAAGTTCAGAAAACTCTAGCATTGATTTTGATTCAGACATCCTGCCCCACTGAAGCTGGGTTTGGGCCAGAGCTGGGACCAGGGTCGAGTCTGTGCTGAGATTTCATACTAGACTCCCATTATGTTTCCAGAGACCTTTTCTGCTGACTTTCCAGATACTATTTTATGTTTAGGGCTAAGAGGTCTGAAAGCCATCAGAACTGCTGATGATTCACAGGTTGGCCCAGATTGGGGTGGGATGAGTTGAGTTTGGTGTTGCACAGGTGCTCCCTGCCCTGGGCTGCAAAGAGCTGAGATTTTAAGTTATCTTGGCCTGAAAAATGTTCTGTTCTGTTTTTTGGTGTTCTAAGGCACTGCAATTTGTTTAGAGTCAGTATTTAAAGGAAATAGAGCAATTTGCAGGAAAGATTGGGCAAGTTCTTGCCTTTACTTTGCCATCTTGGTTCTTCCTCTATAGCAACATTATTTAGAAGGGGAAATGTGTCATTATTTTTTAACAGGGAAGAGAATGAGATCTACATACTCATCACTAGAGAAATGAACTTCATAGTGTTAGCTATCTTTGTCATTATCACGTCACCTCTAGTTTGACACATCACTTATAAGTTTCTCTCAGTCACTGATCAAATTAGCCCTGTCTAGATCTAAATCTATGGATTTTCTAATGAATATGTAAAATACCAATTTTAATTACAACCATAGGTTTATAGGACATTCTAATATAAGTTTCTTGACAAATTTATATTGAACCTTTAATGGCTACTCTTTGGACCAACCATTAAAACAGTTAAATAGTAACACAATGAACAAACTTCCTATATTTTCCACAAGAATAAAATAAGAACCTCTGGATGCTTTGCTGAAAGTATATGGTAATTAAGAATATTTCTCTGATCTGTTCTTATTGTAGACCTGTCTGAAAAGGAAATGAAGGTTGTCTGGATGGGCCTATTCTTGGGAATCTTTCTTGCTTTTATGTTATTACCATTTATTTCCTAGTGTTTGCCTTATATCAGTTGATATAACTTGATTTATTTTTTTTTTTATAGCTTTTTATTTACAAGATATATGCATGGGTAATTTTTCAGCATTGACCCTTGTAAAACCTTCTGTTCCAACTTTTCCCTTCCTTCCCCTCACCCCCTCCCCTAAATGGCAGGTAGACCAAAACATGTTAAATATGTTAAAGTATATGTTAAACATAATATATGTATACATATCCATACAATTATTTTGCTACACAAGAAAAATCAGACTTAGAAATAAGGTAAAAATAACCTGAGAAGGAAATCAAAAATGCAAGTGGACAAAAGTAAGAGTGGAAATACTATGTTGAGGTTCACACGCATTCCCCATAGTTCTTTCACTGGGTGTAGCTGGTTCTTTTCATTATTGAACAAATGGAACTGATTTGATTCATCTCATTGTTGAAGAGAGCCACGTCCATCAGAATTGATCATCATATAGTATTGTTGTTGAAGTATATAATGATCTCCTGGTCCTGCTCATTTCACTCAGCATCAGTTCATATAAGTCTCTCCGGGACATTCTGAAATCATCCTGCTAGTCATTTCTTACAAAACAATAATATTCCACAACATTCATATAACACAACTTATTCAGCTATTCTTCAACTGATGGGCATCCATTCAATTTCCAGTTTCTAACCACTACAAAAAGGCCTGCCACAAATATTTTTGCACATATGGTTCCCTTTCCCTCCTTTAATATCTTTTTGTGATATTAACCCAGTAGTAACACTGCTGGATCAAAGGGTATGTATAGTTTGATAACTTTTTGAACATTGTTTCAAATTGGTCTTCAGAATGATGGATGCATTCACAATTCCGCCAAAAATATATCAGTGTCCCAGTTTTCCCTCATCCTCTCCAACATTCAGCACTATCTTTTCCTTTCATCCTAGCCAATCTGAGAGGTATGTAGTGGTAAGACAACAATTAAGTTCTCTTATTTGCATTTCTCTGATTAATAATGATTTGGAGCACTTTTTCATATGGCTAGAAATAGTATAACTGTAAATTTCATACTGAAAAGTCACAAAGTTAGAGGATTTCTTTACTAACATTAATGGTGACTACTTAGCACTCCCCAATGATCAACTATATTTTATTTTACTTCTTCCCCAGGGTTTGCTTGTACTCTCAGAAAGGTATGGATACTTTAATTTTCTCCTTTCATTGAATTTCTCACTGATTAAGTTCTCTGTTTAGGGGACCACACATTCTATTTCCATTTAATAAATACTTAATTATCAGATGAGCTTCACCAAAGGAATATTTGTTTCAAAAATATATCAAGAACAGACTTTTAAATATTTATTTTTTAAACATTTCATACAACAACTTGTGGACATATTCCCCCTTATGTCATCTATGTCTCCTGGAAGGTGAGAACTTATATTCAGGGTCTAGCTCAATTCTTAAATAATACAGTCCCACCCACCTCTGAGTCAAATGAATTCTCTGGATTTATGGATCCAGGAGCACATAAAAGGTTATAGAATTTCTATAAAAATAGAAAATTTTTCCTTGTCTTTTATACACTTGACCCCAGCAAGGAATCTGAAGGCCAACATCATAGCAATGATATTGAGGGCTGTAGCGCTTACATATCAATGAGGCAGGGCCAGCAGAGAATAATAAACATTGCACTGCATCTTAACAGTGCTGTAGACCACAGAAGACAACCTTAGGTCTTTCCACACCACCTGGGCCATTATGATGTTATTACCAGTGAAGTCTGTGATTTTCCACATGGTCATGGCATAGGACAATATGGGACTACTCAGGATCTGGTGGCCAGCAGATCCCATGAATGGGCCATTTCAAGCCTTTGTTTGTAGCATTTGTCATTTTCCAATTTTCATACTGAAAATGTATCAATTGACTCTGATATACCAGTTTGAGCCAGCTTCTGCATTTTCTTGTTTCCAATCCTAATTTCTATTTTATCATAATCTCTAACCTCTAACAAACTAATGTCAGAAATTCATCAATTTAATGATAGAGAAATGAACATTAAAGCAATTCTATGGTTTTAATTCTTATCTATCAGACTAGCAAAGAAGACAGACACAATAAGTGACAGATATTGGTTGGAGGGGTCTTGGGAAAATAGGCAAATTATTGTTATTATTGGTGAGTCTGTGAAATGGGTACAATTGTTCTGGAAATTATTTTGGAATTAGACTAAAAAAATTCTAAGCAGTGTATATTCTTTCTTTTTTATTCCAATTAATAGTACTTTTTCCAATAATGTGATTTTCAACATTTATTTTTGTAAGATTTTCAGTTATTGTTTTTATTATTTTCTCTCTATCTCCCTTCCCTCCCCTGTCCATAAGACAGAAAGCAGATATAGATTACACATGTACAATCATGTTAATCACATTTCCATATTAGTCATATTGTGACAGAAAAATCAGAACAAAGTGGGAAATGCATGAGAAAGAGGGAAAAAAAGCTAAAAATTTGAAAATAAACTTTGATCTTCAGTCAGTTTTCATCATTCTTTTTTTTTTTTTTTCTGAATATAGATGTCATTTTCCTTCACAAGGCTATTGAAACTGTTTTGGGTTAATAATATACATTCTTTTCACACAGTTTTATCACTGCAAGACCTATATCCCAAAATGATCAAAGAACAAAAGTCCATATTTAGACAATATGTAAATCAATTGTTTTGGGAATGGTAAGAAGAAGAAATTTAGGGAATGCACATCAATTGTGTGATTGAACACACGTGACATAATAATGTGATGAAATACTATTTTCTATGAGAATTAGGGTAAAAGGGCTGTAGAAAGATTTGCATAAACTGTTGATGAGTGAAGTGAATAAATAGAACTAAAAAAGCAATTTATAAATTAACATCAATATTATGAAAGCAAGCTATTTTTGAAGATTTCTAAATTCCACATTAGTAAAACCAGGAGATTGTATTATAAATAATAATCTCATGTAAAGACAAATATATGTTGAAAGTAGAATTCCATGCTTCTAGAGAACTTCTAATGAAGCATGAAATGTATGTCTTGAGAGAAAAGTGATGGGCTAAGGGTGCAAAATTGGGCATTTTTTGTACATGAGCAATGATGAAATTGATTTTGCTTGACTGTGTCTTTTTCGTCTTCTTTGCAATGGCTTGTGGGAAGGGAAAGAACATGAATCTCTGTTGATTAAAACATAAAATGTCATTTAGGAAGAAACATCTAATTACAAATCTAGCTTTTCATTAGACTTCTTTTTACAAATAGCACTTAAGCTTTCATATTTAATAAAGGAAGATATTAAGCTGATTTCAAAAAAACATTCTAAATTTTATCATCTCTAAATGATATATGGTGGCCCATTATTTATTGTTTCCCTTCAGTTACTAAAAATCAATTGCAATGATACAAATTAAGGTAAAACTGGAAAAAAAATGATCTTCATAAAACTTCATCAAAACTAAAGAAATCCTGAAAAAAATGTTGTAAGCTCTCTTTATATGATTTTTTTTTTCAAATATAGTATTGCAATGAGTATATGATTACTTTCTGAGCAAAGAAACAACTATAAGTTTATTTGGCCTTAGATGTAAAAGAAAGTGGATTCCCAGATCCTCAGCTGTGAAAAGAACTAGAAGAACTTCTTTTATGCTAAATTTATCCTAACTGTCCTAAATTCCTCTACTAGATATTCTCTGTATTACAGAAATGTATATGTGTGTATTCAGTGTAGTGTAGTATAGTGTGTGTTGTGTGTTGTGTGTGTGTGTGTGTGTGTGTGTGTGTGCATGTGTGTATAAAGGCTTTAAGTATTCCATCAATATAATACTCTGAAAGGTATATTAATATGATAACATATTATCATTACTCCTTAATACCATGCCAGATTTTAGTTGTCAAGAAACTGAGAACAAGAGCTCTTTGGAATGGAACTCAGATGATTGGCTTGGCGGAGTAAGGGAGAGTAGAGGCCAGAGATGACAAGGAAAAGGCGACTTTTTTTTTCCCCTTACAATTGATCAAGATGAGGAGGGCTCTTGATTTCCCTTCTAAAATTATGGACAAATTATGTATATAAGTATATAGGAAACTTTGATAGATATTAAAGAAAAAATAATTATAATCTTATACACTTATCCATTTGAGTATAAGGATTCTAGACAGCCATCCTATCTTCAAAATGAATTCCCATTTAGAAATGTTGTCAAAGCCTCAGGCAATTTCTCTACTAAAGTGATTAGATGTCATTATGTAAAAGTGAATAATTTCACCATTTCCTTCATTTAAATCAAAGGCATTCTTACATCATTATTTAGAATTGTGCTTCTATATAGTAGCTTTAATCTACAAGTATCTTATCCACTTTACAAAATCTGAGCTTTAGACAAGAATCAATTCAACATTCCTTGAAATGGAACTGGCTCTGGTAATGAAAATGTAATAGCAAATCTCAATGATCCAAAGCAGGATGACTATAACAATACCACCATCATTACTACAATACTAAAATAATAGGGATAACAATAACAACAACAACATTTCATTAATATATTGCTTCCTTGTCTCTTTGTGGCATTGAGGCAACATTAGATTTTTCAAACATTGTTTTCAAACATTGTTTCAAGTAATTATACCATTTTGTCAGATTCCAAAAAACTGGGGGGAGGGAGGAATAAAAGCACTTTGATCTTGAGTCTATAAATATTCTGTCTACTGTCATCTAAGGATTCATATGACTACACTTACTCAGGCCCATCACCAAAAGATTAACTATCGGGAGAAGACATTTTCCTTAAAAATAACTCATTAAAAACTATCTATAAAGACTCAGATAAACCTGTTCCTTCCAATCTGAATTGGTAAAAGAACATAATATTTATAAAACATACTCCATGGATTACTGATTTCTTCATTGTGAATACTCTTCCAAATAATGTAAACCACAGACCATCCATTTTTGTTTGTCTTATGCAATATGTGTCTTCTGTACATTCTCCTTAGGAGTGTAAATGCTAAATAGGCTCCACCAGCTGTCTACTGTCTAATCCCAGTTCTTGCTACACCATTAAGTAAATAAGTATTTATAAGCAGGCAAATTCCAAGATTTTAAGCAAGTTACTGGAAGAAATAGACAGCAAAATTATTTGAGTGGGGGACTTTACCTCCTTCTCAGAATAACACAAATCTAATTAAACAAGAAATAAACCATGGAGGTTAATAGGATCCTAGAAAACCAAGATATGATAGACCTCTGGAGAAAATAATGAATAAGAACACAGAGGAAGACACCTCTTTTCTCAGCAGTACATAGCACCTACACAAAAATTGACCATACATTAAAGCATAAGAAGCTCACAATTAAATGCAAAAAGACAGAAATAGTAAATACTTCCTTTTCAGACCACAATGCAATAAAAATTATATTCAATAAAGATCCAGGAAAAAAAATAGACTAAAAACCAATTGGAAATTAAATAAATTAATTCTAAAGAATTAATGGGTCAAACAAGAAATTACAGAAACAATCCATAATTACATCCAAAAAAATGACAATAGTGAGACAACATACCAAATTCTTTGCTGTGCAGCCAAAACAGTTTTTAATGGAAATTTTATAGCTCTAAATAGCTACATAAATAAAACAGAGAAAGAAGAGTTCAATGAATTAGGCATACAACTAAAAATGCTATAAAAAAGAACAAATTAAAACCCCCCAATTAAATACCAAATTAGAAATTTTGAAACTTAGACAAGAGATTAATAAAATAGGAACTAAAAAATTGAATTAATAAAAATATAAGAATTTGTTTTATTAAAAAACTAACAAAATAGATAAAATTTTGGTTAAGTTGAGCAGAAAAAGTAAAGAAAAAAAAAAAAAAAAAACACCAGCATCAAAAATGAAAAGGATGAAGTTACCAATGATGAAAAAGAAATTAAAGCAATAATTAGGAGCTATTTTGTCCAGCTCCATGGCAGTAAGTCTAAAAATCTAACAAAAATGGCTGAATATTTACAAAAAAATATAAATTGTTCAGGTTAACAGATAAATAATAGATAAAAACAAATAAAATACTTAAATAGCCCCATTTTAGAAAAAAAAGAAATTGAACAAATTATTAATGAACTCACTAAGAAAAAATATCCAGGGCCAGATGGAATCACAAGTGAATTCTATCAAACTTAAAAAAAAAATAATTCCAATACTATGTAAACTATTTTGATAAATACATAAAGAGTACTGCCATATTCCTTCTATGACACAAATATAATACTGATACCCCAACCAGAAGGAGCCAAAACAGAGAAAGAAAATTACAGGTCAGTCTCCCTAATGAATATTGATGCAAAAATTTTCAATTAAATATTAGCAAAGAAATTACAGTAACTTATCAGCAGGCCAATACACTATGACCAATTGGGATTCATGCCATGAATGCAAGATGAGTTCAATATCAGGAAAACTATTACCATAAAAACTATATCAATACTAAAGCAATAGAAATCATAAGACAATCTCAATAAATATAGAAAAAAAAACTTTTGACAAAATACAGAATCCATTATTATTAAAAAAAAATATAGAAAGCACAGAGCTGGAGGGAGCTTTCCTTAAAATAATAAGCAGTATCTATCTAAAATCTACACCAAGCATTATCTGTAATGGAAAGAAGCAGGATGCCTTCCCAGTAAGATCAGAGGTGAGACAAGGATGCCCATTATTGCCACTATTGTTTAACATTGTACTAGAAATATTGGCTTTAGCAATAAAAAAAGAAAAAGAAAGTAAAGGAATTAGAATAGGCAAAGAGAAAATAAAACTATCACTTTTTGCAAATAATATGATGATATACTTAAAGAAACCTAGAAAATCATCCAAAAACGCACTGGAAAAAAATCACCATTTTAGCGCAACTGAAGGATAGAAAATAAACCCACACAAATCACCAGAATTTCTATATATTACTGACAAAGCCCATCAATAAGAGATAAAAAGAGAAATTACATTTAAAATTACTGCAGACAGAATGAAATCCTTGGGCTTCTACCTGTCAAGACAAATCCAAGAACTATATGAACACAGTTACAAAACACTTCTCATACAAATAAAATCAGACCTAAATAATTGGGAAAATATCAATTGTTCATGGGTAGGCTGAGCTAATATAATAAAAATGACAATTCTGTCCAAATATGTCTACTTCTTTAGTGCCATACAAATCAAAGTGCCAAAACATTTTTTGTAGAACTAAAAGAAATAAAAAAAATTTTCTGAACAAAATTTCAAAAATATCAGGGGCATTAATGAAAACAAAAAAATACAAAGGATGATGATTAAACAGTACCAATCTTAAAACAATATGATAAAGCAGCAGTAATCAAAACCATTTGTTACTAAGAAGCAGAGTAGTTGATTAGTGGAATAGATTAGAAACACATGAAACAATAATTAAAGCCCATAGCAATCTAGTATTTGATGCAGATCAAATCTGTATTTGAGATCTTTAGCTGAAAATTTTCAATTTCTTGAATAAGACCTCATTGTTTGACAAAAATTGATGGGAATACTAGAACATAATATGACAGAAACTTGGCATAGACGTACATCTAATGCTCCATATCAAAATAAGGTCAAAATGAATATAAGATTTGGGTATATATAATGATACCATAAATAAATTAGGGATAATTTTCCAATTAGAACTTTGGAGAAGTGAAGAATTTATGACCAAAGAATAACTAGAGAATAGTATGAATGGTAAAATGGACAACTTTGAATATATTAAGTTTAAAAGGTTTTGCACAGTCAAAATCAATAGAAACAGGATTAAAAGGGAAGTACAAAGCTTAGAAAAAAATCTTTAAAGCCAGTATTTCTGCTAAAGGTCTCATTTCTAAAATATGTAAAGAACTGTGCCAAATTTAGAACAATATAAATTATTCCCCAATTGATAGATGGTCAAAGCGTATGAACAGACAAATTTCAGATGAAGAAATTAAAAACATTTTTAGTTTAATGAAAAAAATGCTCTAAATGACTATTAATTGGAGAAATGCACATTAAAACAATTCTGAGGTACCACCTCACAGCTCTTAGATTAACTAAAATGACAGAAAAAGATAATGATAAATATTGGAGGGAATGTGGGAAAACTGGGATTCTAATGCATTATTGGTGGAATTGTGAAATGATCTGGAGAGCAATCTGAAACTATGTCCAAAAGGCTTTAAACCAATGCTTACCTTTTGATGTTGCAATGCCATTACTGGGTTTATATTCCAAGGAAATCATAAAGGAGGAAAAAAAAACCCACATATGCAAAAAAAAAAAAAATGTTTGTAGCAACTCTTTTTGTGGTAGCAAAAAATTGGAGATTGAATGGATGCCCATCAATTGGGGAATGGCTGAACAAGTTGTGGTACATGAATATAGAGGGCCACAGACAGTGGAGAACCTTGGCCAGGGTATAAGGTCCTTTATTCCAATAAGAAAAATCCTGCTGATGTGTCTGGTTTGGCTCTTCATCCCCCCAGGTGCATTTCAGCCTTCCTGAGAAGTCAGGGGGTGTGACAACCTGCGTTGTAATTAAAGCACAGTTTTACTAAAGTGGCAAAGAGATATTTGCACACAATACACAAGTTGTTTATATGGTCCTGCATGTGCGATATCCTGTTATAGTTAATCATGTCCAGTTAGCTTTAGTTATGTAAAGATCTGAGAAAAAATTGAATAAATGGACTCCAATTTGACCATCCTTGAGAGTTCTACCCTTTTCCTTGTCATCCACAATCAGGATTTGGGTTAGTACCAAAATCCACTAGTCAGCAGGGCCATGCATATGAAGGCAATGGAATATTATTGTTTTATAAAAATGATGAAAAAGCTGGTTAAATGATTGGAAAGATTTACATTAATTGATGCTGAATGGAAGAAGCAGAACCAGGAATATATTGTATACAATAACAAAAAGAATGTGTGATGATCAACTATGAAAGCCTTGGTTCTTCTCAGTGGTCAGTGATTGAAGTAATCCCAATAGACTTTGGACAGAAAATGTCATCTGCATCCAGAAAAAGAATAAGGGGATTGAATGTAAATCTACACATGCTATTTTCTCTTCTTTTTTCTTTTTCTTTTTTTTATCTCTCCCATAGTTTTTCCTCTTTGCTCTGATTTTTCTATCTCAATATGTATTAAAAATAAATAAACTTCTTCCAGGGGTGGAGCCAAGATGCTGGAGATGACACCCATTTCTCTCTGACCTTCTTTACAACCCTCACTCTAATTATGAAATCCAACCTCTGAATCAGGTCTGGATGGGCAGAATCCACAAATATTGGAAGTACAATAAATTATCAGCAGAAGATAGTTTCAAAGATTGCCAAAAAAGGTCTGTTTCAATTGCAAACTGAAGGGAGGCAGCCAGAGCAACCAGTACAAACAGCAGTTCAGTTAGCTCAGTGTCCTGGGGCAGAGAATTTGAGAGAGGAAACTGACCATAAAAGATCTGTTTCAATCAGAAACAGGAGAGAGGAAGTGAAGCACAAACAGCTGATCACAAATGCCAGCACAGACAGAGCAGAACCTGGGGCAAAGCAGTCTCAGTGTGGCCATGGTACCTCTTCAGGTCAGAGAGTTTGTGAGAGGAAGCACACCAGAGAAGATCTGCTTCAATCAGAAGTGGGAGAGAAACAGCGAGGCCCAAGCAGCTGACCAAAAATGCCACTGCAGACAGCTCAGAGCCCAGGAGTAGTGCTGTCTCAGAATGATTGCGCAGACTCAGACCACAAACGCTACTGCAGACAGCTCGGAGCTCAGGAGGAATGCAGTCTCAGGGTAGTTGAGCAGACTGACCACAAACACCAAGGCAGACAGCAAAGAGACCCAGAGAATTACCAATGACTTCATGTGGCAGAGATAGCACCAGGAGTGAATCAGCACTGATCCAGCACAGCTGCCATTGCCTGGAAAACATCTCCAGTCCTAAAGGCAGACCTTAACTTAACTTAAAAAATGAGTAAAAAAGTAGAGGACTCTAACAATTGACAACTTTTATGGCTAAAGAGAACAGATTTCAAACCCCAAGGAGACTAAAGGCAGATTGTCTGCAGATGAAGCTGCAAAAGGTGAAATAACTTGGTCCCCATACAAGGCTCTCCTAGAATAACTTAGCATCTTAAAAGAGAGCTAGAAGAAAAATGGGGAAAGGAAATGAAAACCTTGCCAGGGAGCCTAGAAAAGGCAACACAAAACAGACACAGTGATATGAAAAAGCATATAATTCATTAAAAGATAGATTTGATAAACTGGAAAAAGAAAACAAGTGCCAGAAAAACAGAATTTTTGCAACAGAAAAAGAAAATAACTTCTTAAAAAAACAAATGTTGGGTAGAGCCAAGATGGTGGAGAAGGTACATGTGACTTTCTAAGCTTCTCTCATACCCTCACTACTAGTTATTAAATTGATCCTCAAAAATAGTACTTGACTGGTAAAATTCACAAAGACTGTAAGTACAACAATTTACCAGCTGAAGATAATCTGGAAAATTGCCAGAAAAGGTTTGTTCTGAGCAGTGGAAGCAGACCAGGGCAAGCAGTGGATAGAACCAGAAGCTAGCATATAGAGCAGACTGGGGCGGGGATAGTCTCCTTTACTGGGAAATTTACAGGGTGAACTACCATAGATTGGCTGTCCTGCAATAGACCAGCAGAGAAATTAAAGCCAGAGGTAGAGGGTACTCTAAAAAATGCCAGAACCTAACAGGATCTGGCTGTACCCACCTAAAACTGGAAGTGACTCAGCACAGAACACAGCACAGATTCTACTAAAAAGCTATTAGAAATAATCCACACTTTAGCAAAGTTGCAGGATACCAAAACAAAAACAAAAAAAAAACCATATGTCATCAGCATTCTTATATATCACCAACAAAATCCAACAGTTAGAGTTACAAAGAGAAATTCCATTTAAAGTAAATACCAATAGTATAAAATATTTAGGAATCTATCTGCCAAAGGAAAATCAGGAACTATATGAGCAAAACTACAAAACACTTTCCACACAAATAATGTCAGTTCTAACCAATGGGAAAAATATTAAGTGCTCTTGGTTATGGTGAGCAAATATAATAAAGATGGCAATACTATCTAAACTAATCTATTTATTTAGCACTATACTAATCAGACTCCCCAAAAACTATTTTAATGACCTGGAAAAAATAACAACAAAATTTATGTGGAAAAACAAAGGTCAAGAATTTCAAGGGAACTAAAGAAAAAAAAAATAAATGAAGGTGGCCTAGCTGTACCAGATCTAAAAATTATATTATAAAGCATCAGTTACCAAAAGCATTTGATATTGGCTAAGGAATAGACTAGTTGATCAGTGAAACAGGTTAGGTTTAAAGGACAAAATAGTGAATAACTTTAATAATTTAGTGTTTGACAAACCCAAAGACCCCAGCTTTTGGGATAAGTACTCACTGTTTGACAAAAAACTGGTAGGAAAATTGGAAACTAGGAGGGCAGAAACTAGTTATTCACCCACACTTAACACTGTACACCAAGATAAAGTCAAAATGGGTTCATGACCTAAGGATAAAGAATGAGATTATAAATAAATTAGAAGAACATAGGATAGTTTATCTCTCAGACCTGTGGAAGAGGAAGGAATTTATGACCAAAGAAGAGCTAGAGATCATTATTGATGACAAAATAGACAATTTTGATTATATTAAATTGAAAAGTTTTTGTACAAACAAATCTAATGCAGACAAGATTAGAAGGAAAACAATAAAATGGGAAAACATTTTTACAGTTAAAGGTTCTGATAAAGGCCTCATTTCCAAAATATATGGAGAACTGACTCTAATTTATAAGAAATCAAGCCATTCTCCAATTGACAAACGGTCAAATGATATGAACAGACAACTCTCAGATGAAGAAAATGAAACTCTTTCTAGATATATGAAAAGATGCTCCAAGTCATTATTAATCAGAGAAATGCAAATTAAGACAACTCTGAGATACCATTACACACCTCTCAGATTGGCTAAGATGACAGGAAAAGATATTGACGAATGTTGGAGGGGATGTGAGAAAACTGGGGCACTGATAACATTGTTTGTGGAATTGTGAATACATCCAGCCATTCTGGAGAGTGATTTGGAACTATGCTCAAAAAGTTATCAAACTGTGCATACCCTTTGATCCAGCAATGCTACTACTGGGCTTGTATCTCAAAGAGATCTTAAAGAAGGGAAAGGGACCTGTATGTACAAGATTGTTTGTGGCAGCCCTGTTTGTAGTGGCCAGAAACTACAGTGGATGCCCATTAATTCTAGAATGACTGAATAAATTGTGGTATATGAATTTTATGGAATATTATTGTTCTGTAAGAAATGACCAGCAGGATGATTTCAGAAAGGCCTGGAGCGACTTACATGAACTGATGCTTAGTGAAATGAGCAGGACCAGGAGATCATTATATATTTCAACAACAATACTATATGATGATCAATTCTGATGGACATGGCCGTATTCAACAATGAAATGAACCAAATCAGTTCCAATAGAGCAGTAATGAATTCAACCAGCTACATCCAGCGAAAGAACTCTGAGAAATGAGTATGAACCAACTACATAGAATTCCCAATCCCTCTATTTTTGTCCATCTGCATTTTTGATTTCCTCAATAGGTTAATTGCTCACTATTTCAAAGTCTGATTCTTTTTGTACAGCAAAATAACTGTATCGACATATATACGTATATCGTATTTAACTTAAATTTTAACATATTTAACATGTATTGGTCAACCTGCCATCTGTGGGAAGGGGTGGGGAGAAGGAGGGTAAAATTGGAACAAAAGGTTTTGCAATTGTCAATGCTGAAAAATTACCCATGTATATATACTTTAAATAAAAAGCTATAATAAAAAATTTTAAAAAATCCATAGAACAAAACAACTCATTCAAAAATGCAATCTGACAAATAAAAAAAAAAGTAAAACAAAAAGTAAATGAAGATAATAACACACTGAAATTCAGAATTGAACAAATAGAAACTGTCTATAATATAAAATATTTGGGAATATATCTGCCAAGGAAAAGTCAGGAACTATATGAATAAAACTACAAAACATTTTCCACAAAAGTAAAGTAAGAGCTAAACAATTGGAAATATGTTAAGTGAGCATAATAAGTTGAGCAAATATATTAAAGATGACAATATTTCTAAACTAATCTATGTATTTAGTGCTATAACAATTTGACTCCCAAGAAACTATTTTAATAACCTAGAAAAAAATAATAACATAATTCATCTGGAAAAACAATAGGTCAAGAATTCCAAGGGAACTAATGAAAAAAAAAATCAAATTAAGGTACCCTAGATGTTCCTGATCTAAAACCATATTATAAAACACTAGTCACCAAAACCATTTAGTATTGGATAAGCAACACACTAGTTGATCAGTGGAATAGGTTAAGTTCACAGGATAAAAATAGTCAATAACTATAGCAATCTAGTGTTTGACAAACCCAAATCCCCAGCTTTTGTGATTAGAATTCATTATTTGACAAAAATTGCTGAAGAAACTGGAAATAAGTATGGCAGAAACTGGGTATTGACCGACACTTAACAGCATATACCAAGATAAGATCAAAATGGGTTCATGATCTAGACATAAAGAATGATATTATGAAAAAAAATAGAAGAACATAGGATAATTTACCTCTCAGACCTATGGAGGAGCAAGGAATTTGTGACCAAAGAAAAACTAGAGATCATTATTGATCATAAAATAGAAAATTTTGATTATATCAAGTTAAAAATCTTTTGTACAAATGAAACTAATGCAGACAAGATTAGAAGGGAAGCAATAAACTGGGAAAATATATTTACAGTTAAAGGTTCTAATAAAGGTCTCATTTCCAAATTAAATAGAGAATTGACCCTAATTCATAAGAAATCAAGCCATTCTCCAATTGATAAATGGTCAAAGGCTATGAAGAGACAATTTTCAGATCATGAAATTGAAACTATTTCTACCCATATGAAAAGCTGTTCCAAATCATTATTGATCAGACAAATGCAAATTAAGACAACTCTGAGATACCAATTTGGAACTATGCTCAAAAAGTTGTCAAATTGTGCATACCCTTTGATCCAGCAGTGTTACTACTGGGCTTATATCTCAAAGAGATTTTAAAGAAGGGAAAGGGACTTATATGTACAAAAATGTTTGTGGTAGCCCTTTTTGTGGTGGCTAGAAACTGGACATTTAATGGATGCCCATCAATTGGAGAATGGCTGGGTAAATTGCGGTATATGAATATTATAGAATAATATTGTTCGGTAAGAATTGACCAGCAGGATAAATACAGAGAAAGTTGGAGAGACCTACATGAACTGATGCTAAGTGAAATGAGCAGAACCAGGAGATCATTATACATTTCAACAACAATACTATATGTGGATCAATTCTGATGGAAGTGGCTATCTTTAACAATGAGAAGATCCAATTCAGTTCCAATTGATCAGTAATGAACAGAACCAACTACACCCAGAGAAAGAACATTGGAAAATGAATGTGGACCACAACATAGCATTTACCCTCTTTCTGTTATAGTTTGCTTGCATTTTTGTTTTTCTTCCCAGGTTATTTTTATCTTCTTTTTAAATCCAATTTTTCTTATATAGCAAGACCAGTGTATAAATAGACATATATTGTATTTAACATATACTTTAAATATTTAACATGTATGGGTCTATCTGCCATCTAGGGGAGGGGGTGGAGGGAAGGAGGGGAAAACTTGGAACAGAAGTATTTGCAAGTGTCAATGTTGAAAAATTACCCATGCATATGTTTTGTCAATAAGAAGCTATATAAATAATAATAATAATAAAAAATAAACCAAAAAGCAAGCACTCATAAAATTCTTACTGTGTCCTAGCAAGTTTGTTAAATATGGGTAATATTAAAATGATACTGGAATGTTTTACCATTTACTTCTCTTTTTACTAATAGATCATTGTACAAGTGAGGAAACTGAAACAGAGTAAAGTGCCCTTGTCCAGGTTCCCAGAGCATGTAAGTGTCTGGGGCCAAATCTGAAATCCAGGAAAAGAGTCTTCTTGATTCCAAGCACAGCACTCAAAAGCTATGTTCAAGATAAATAGGAGATGATTAAAGCAAACTTGGAAAAGGCCTCCTGTAAAAGATGGAATTTTAGATGTGACTTAAAGAAAGTCAATTGGTAAATAATTAAAAAGAACCTTGAACCTTGATGGCAGGGAAGACCAAAAGACCAACCAGAAGTGAACAAAATGCTTACATGGAAAAATTCAAAAGGGGATATGAATTGCTCTCAAGACTAAAGAATTGTCTTGGATTTTAAAAGTCAAAGAAGAGAAGTAGAAGAAAAACTGTGAAAAAATCAGGGCAAGACACAGTACAGCTTGAAAAAGAAAGGGCAAAAATTGACTGAAGAAAACAATTCCTTAAAAATACAATTGGCAAAATGCAAAATAAAATAAAATTTAAAATCCACTGAAAAAAATATCTTTAAAAGTAAAAATAATCAAATGCAACAGGAAATAAAAAAATCTAACTAAAGGAAATGATACATAAAAAAATAGACCTGAACAAATGGAAGCTACTGACTCTATGAGACATCAAGAATCAGTCAGACTAAAAAAGAATGAAAAAAAAATAGGGAAAAATGCAAAATCCCTCATTGGTAAAACATCTGACCTGAAAATTATATTCAGGAGAGAGAATTTAAAATTTATAGAGCTGCTGGAAATTCAAGGCCAACAAAAAGAACATGGACAGTATTTTTCAAGAAATCATCAAAGAAAACATCCCTGACATACTAGAACTACAGGGGAAATTAGTCATTGAAGCAATCCATTGATCATTTCCTGAAAGAGATCCTTCAAGGAAAACTCAAAGGAATATTACAGTCATTTCCAGAACTCCCAGGTCAAGAAGAAAAATATTGCAAACAATTCAAGTATAATGGATCTACTGTTAGGATAACACAAGATTTAACAACTTCCACATTAAAGAATCAGAGACAAGGACAAGCAGAAGGACGTAATCAGAAAATAGATATCATAAGAGACTTAATAAGGTTTATCTGTTTACATTGCTTCCTTCATGGGAAGATGAAATTTGTAACTTAGTAGAACTTTCTCATTATTATAAACAGAAGAAGTATATATAGAGAGACAGAGGGAACAGATGTTAGTGAATATAAAGGGATAACATCTAAAAAATAAAATTAAAAGGTGAGAAAAAATGTACTGGGAGACTGAAAGGGAGAGATGGAATGGTGTAAATTAGCTGCCATATCAGAAGCAAGAAAAAGTTTTTACAGTAAAGGGAAAGAAAAGGAGGGGAAGGGGAATAAATGAACTTTACTCTCAGAAGAATTGGCTCAAAGAGGACAGATGGGTATATAAATCTATGTTACCCTGCAGGAAAGTAGGAGGAGAACAGCTTATGGGAATGAGGAAGGGTGATAGAAGAGATAGCATATTGGGAATGGGGATAGTCAGTTACAAAATATTTTTGAGGAGAATCAGGATGAAAGGAAAGAAAAAAATAGAATAAAGTGGGGGGGGAAATACAGTTAGTAATACTAATTATAAAGGGATTATGAAGCTAGTATCTCTGACGAAGGCATCATTTCTTAAATGTATAGCAAACTGAGTCAAATTTTTAAAAAGAGCCATTCCCCAATTGATAAATGATCCAAAGATATGAACTATGAATTTGTCCCCAAAGACTATGAAATTATGCACATGCTTTTACCTAATAATACTACTACTAGACATGAATCACAAAAGAGATTTTAAAAATGGAAAAGGACCTATATATACAATAATATTTATAGCAGTTCTCAGCACACAAAAAATGGAAATTGAGAGAATGCCTATCAATTGGGGAATGGCTGAATAAATTGTGGTTATGTGATTATGATGGAAGATGGAATGTTATGCTTTTATGGGAAAAGATGAATGGTATGCTCTCAGAAAAACCTGGAAGTCCTTCATGAACTCAAGCAAAGTGAAATGTACAGTGAACAAAGTAATGGCATTGTTGTGGGATGAGCAGCTGTGAATGACTTAGCTATTCTCAGCAATACAATAATCCACCACTACTCTGGGTACTATACAAAAGGAGGGTAGGGGGGAAACTTATTGTGTTTGAATACAGACTGAAGCATACTTTTTTCCCTACAAGGTTTTTTTTTTTGGGGGGGGGATAAGGGGGAAAATCTATATTTTATTTTTTTTCGCAATGTGACTTTTATGGAAATGTTTTGCATAACTTCACATGTGCCTTACAGAGGGCTGAGGATGGGGAGGAAGGCAGAGAATATGGAAATAAAAGTTTTAAAAATAAATGTAAAAATTGTTTTATATGTAACTAGGGGGATTAAAAATTGTTAAATGTTTGAAAAGGTACTGTTGTTTAAATTTATTTTTAGTCATTCTGACTGGAAGCAATTTTATGTTCACAATTACATCCCAACATTTAACCATCACTTTTAAGCATGAGTTAATTTAAAAATAAAAGATCAAAGCAAAAGTTAATGCATAACAAAGGTGTCTGAAACTTGAGATCCTGAAAGTTAATGGGCCTTGTGAAAATTGAGATGTTAAATTGTTAACATTAGTGATTATTTAATCATTTTTGATTCACTGAACTCAAAAATTAAATTAGTATAATGAAGATTTCTTTTAATTTAAATTATTAGATAATTAGCTCTTTTAAAGAGAGACAAACCTAAATCTCCTAACTACTTGATTAGATACAATAATTTAATAACTTACAGTATTGAAAAATGCTACAAACTTGGTAAAAGAGGAGGCAATTTGGACCTAAGATCTTTCCATTAAAGAAAGTGTGCTTGTACAAAACTAATAGAGACAAGATTATAAAGGAAACAATAAACTGGGAAAACATTTTACAGTTAAAGGGTCTGATAAAGGCCTCATTTACAAAATATATAGAGAATTGACTCTAATTTATAAGAATCAAGCCATTCTCCAATTGATAAATGGTCAAATGATAAGAATAGACAACTCTCAGATGAAGAAATTGAAACTATTTCTAGCCATATGAAAAGATTCTCCAAATCATTATTAATCAGAGAAATGCAAATTAAGATAACTCTGAGATACCACTACATACCTGTCAGATTGGCTAGAATGACAGGGAAAGATAATGTGGTATGTTGGAGGGGATGTGAGAAAACAGGGACACTAATACACTGGTGGTGGAATTGTGAATACATCCAGCTATTCTGGAAAGCAATTTGGAACTATGCTCAAAAAGTTATCAAACTGTGCATACCATTTGATCCAGCAGTACTACTACTGGGCTTATACCCCAAAGAGATACTAAAGAAGGGAAAGGGACCTGTATGTATAAGATTGTTTGTGGCAGCCCTTTGTAGTGGCTAGAAACTGGAAAATGAATGGATGCTTATCAATTGGAGAATGGTTGGGTAAATTGTGGTATATAATGTTATGGAATATTATTGTTCTTTAAGAAATGACCAGCAGGATGAATACAGAGAGGCTTGGAGAGACTTACATGAACTGATGCTAAGTGAAATGAGCAGAACCAGGAGATCATCATACACTTCAACAACAATACCATATGAGGATGTATTCTGATGGAAGTGAATTTCTTCGACAAAGAGATCTAACTCAGTTTCAAGTGATCAATGATGGGCAGAAGCAGCTACACCCAAAGAAAAAACATGGGGAAATGAATACAAACTGTTTGCGTTTTGGTTTTTCTTCCCGGGTTATTTTTACCTTCTGAATCCAATTCTTCCTGTGCAACAAGAGAACTGTTCAGTTCTGCACACATATATTATATCTAGGATACACTGTGACATATTTAACATGTATAGGACTACTTGCCATCTGGAGGAGGGGGTGGAGGGAGGGAGGGGAAAAGTCAAAAGAGAAGTGAGTGCAAGGGATAATGTTGTAAAAAATTACCCAGGCATGGGCTCTGTCAATAAAAAGTTATAATTATGAAAAAAAAATTATGCAGGCATGGGTTCTGTCAATAAAAATTATAATTATTTTTAAAAAATGCAAAAAAAAAAGATAATGTGCTTACAGGCTTTTGTACACTTTTCAGTACCGGCATCAAAATGAAAGTTGCTTTTATACAAGTGATTATACATAGAATAAATAAAACAGTTAAAATGTGAAAAATACTATTAGATATTTAGAATGCATAATAATGTAAAAAGAAGTTAAAATTAAAAACAAAACACCTAAGTGTTGTGAGAGGAGTAGTAGTAATCCTTCTGGTCATTGTCAAGTAGGCTCCTTTGTGAAATATGTGGATAAATGCTTTTCTAGCATAAAATAAGTTAACTGAGAAGATAGTTAACTTCTTCCCAATGTTCATCCTACTTACTGAAATCTGCAGCACTCTACATTGAACTCGGAAGTACTTTAAGTATTGAAATTATGCCAGATTAATTTATTTGGATCTGATTGATGTCTTATACAAAACAAAACAACAAAATCTATGTGATTGTTACCAATGCTAAGGAAAAGACCTCAAAGAAGAGTTAAACTTCCAAATACACTAAATATGTACAAGTATTTCCAACAAGCAATTCCTCCCCAAAGTATGTTTTACATACAAATTTTACAAAGTGGTTTTAGTGTGTTATCCACAATTTTCATTATCACACTTGGTAGAAATGATTCTCCAGGTCCTACTTGTATCTGCCTTATTTATAAATAGAGAATGGATGGTGGAAGTCTGTGTTGGAATCCTAAAAGAGGAATTCAGACAAACAGTATTTTCCTTTTCCCAAAATTGTTAATAACATAAGACAATACTTGTCATGTAAAAAGCATTACATAATTGTCCCTCCTTTCCTTAATGAGATATTTTAAGGTCCTAAAATGATTTTTTTTTGTAAAACAATATAGAAATGTGTTCAATTGAACTGATATCATCCAAATTATAAAATATCTTGTTTCTTGGATTTTAATACATGGGATTGTGTAATTTTTTTCTAAAATATTAGGCAAAACAATTAGTAAGGCAATTTCCCTTTACATTGTGTATTAAATCACCCAGTTATTTCTTAAGAATCTGTGCTAATAATTGCAATGATGTATTTATAGTTTTTATTTTAAGAGTTTGCATTCCTTTGTTTGTACTTGTACAGAATCAAGTTCTGGCTCCCAGAGAAAGATAAAATTGTAAAGGTAAAAATTACAAGGAAAGGGTGGTTCTATTGGCTTCATTCCTCTATCTGGAGGTATTCACTCTTTGAGGTGCAAACTCAATGTGCTATGGAACACTTGAGGCATATCTCTCTGCCTCTGTGATCTCTCCCCAAATATCTCAGAACCTTCCTAAGCAAAATTGTAATGCTGGAGAAACTGAGGCAAGACAGGGATTAGGGTTTTTAATATTTTAATAATGGAGAATTTGGACTACTGAAGTAACCTTAGCCAGATGGCTGGATTGGGGTCTTGTCTCAAAGCATCTAACAACCAGCAAGTAATTCTGGAGATTTTTATATGGCTCCAGCTATCAGGGAAACAAAGGCAAGCATAGGATGGCACAGCACTGGGTGAGTGGAAATTCCAGGAAAGGACTATAAATTCTGATAAGTTGGGAGTTAAGAAGATGGTCAAGCAGGAGACAAGAAGTTTGGGCCAGGAAAGATAGAGAGTGTCATCTAGTTATTCGAGATAAGTCATCTGGAATTGTATGACTCTTTGGAATGTAAGAGTGGCCAGAGCTTTAGAGACCCTAATTTTCTCAGTCCTAATGGCCATTAGTGGCCTAGTGGAAATGGGGGTGGCTACCAGGGAAACTGAGGCAAAAAAAATCAGGAAAATGGAGGCAGGGGAACTGAGTCATTACAAAATAAGCTGAACACTCAGAGGCAGTACAATGAGGTATGCTGATGGGACATGGGCTTTATGAAGTTCCATACTTCACTATCATAACTGCTGAATTTCATGGGTTTAAATTAGTGCATCATCAGAGATAGCATAAAGCTGGTTTTGTAGGACAAATTCTAGAAGTTTTTCATACAAAAGGGTGTTCCACAGGTAAGTTCACACTGCACATGGCCAAACAGCTCAAGACTGATATACTGGAGTTCTTTCCTTTTGCTTGGTTTTTGGCATTTTGCTTTTGAAAATGGATTCTTTACTCCAAATCTATCATAGGCTGCTCAGTGCTGAGATCACCCTGCTTCTGTTGTTCTGCAAACATCAGTGCCCAGAGCAAAGGAGATTAATGTACACATTGGGCAGTTTCCTTGGATTTATGGATAAAGTTCTTAAAGGTTTCCTCATTATGCTTGGACAGTGGCATCCAATTAGGGTATATGACTCTGTCAATCTCATTTTCTTGGTTTCCTTTCTTACCTGGGAAGGTCAGGATCCCTCAGGTCTTTCTAAGATCCAAATTTGGCGCTTTGCAGTTGGCATGAACGCGGGTGAGGCTCCAGTTTCAGGACTCCCCAAACTGCCAGGCCTCATGCCTATAGGAGGCTGCTCTCATAGGACACATCAGCACAGGCCCTGTCCAGTAAGCAGCGACCTCTGTGAGGACAAGAAAATGACCTTGCAATCTGGGGCAAAATGTTCTGAGTCCCATGATCATGCTCACCTTGTGGGCCATCTCTGGGGTCAGCCTGTGCTGGCTCAGACCTATGGCCTGTACATCAGCCTAGGTGAGGAGAGCCTAGATCACCTCTTCACTCAGTTGGAGCCATGGCGCTGCCCATAAATGTCATTATTCCTTAAAATGGTTCATTTTGATAAATTACTATGGGGATTCAAGCCACTTACAATCCTTAAGATTCAGGCTTTCTACTCAATAGAAATCATGAGATCTCAGTCCTACTGCTAAAATAAAACTGAATTCTAAGAAACTAAATAGAAAAAAATGATAAACCTTATTTTAAAAAAAGTTTCATCTAGAAAGCTCTTTGCCTGTCACTTTTGAAAATTATTGAAGTGGCATCCTTAACCCTACCCTGTAATAACAGACCTTAAATTTAGAGATTTTATTTTCCTCTTAGGAATCAATAAGCCATACAAACATCTGTCAGTTTAGGAATCCTTTATGGAGTTATTCAAGTCTTGATAACATGAGGACAATAACCTAAGCCAAAGCCATAATTATTGAACTTTGGCTGGTTGAGGAAAAGTCTCTTGAGACTTTAATCTGCTGCTAGGCTAAGTTTTTATTTCAGGTATAAGTGAGCTCTCATCAGTCCTTTAGTGCCATATTCAAGGGAAATGCCATGTGCTCAGGGAGTCTGAGTATGGCTACAAGTAGATGTCTGTGTCTTGGCAAGAGAAGGGACTGACTTTTCAAAACTGAAGGTAAGGTTGTTTTAATTATTTTCCCCACATCTGAACTTGGCTGTGATATCCTGTGGCTCATGATAAGTCATTTTGTATAACAAGCTGTTGACTATGACTCATAACCAAAATTAAACTGAACTAAGAAGAATATTGATACTGCTTTGTCTTTCCCATTTCTCTCACATAGCAAATATTATAGATAAGGCAAGAGTAGAATTTTTTCTCCCATTGTCACAAACATGAGATATAACTTATTGCTGACTTTTGCATGAATGATATATGATACTATAATATTATACTATAGTGAGGATTCATTATAAATTGTTATTTGAATTACAAATAATAGAGGCCATGAGGTATTGCAATTGACAGGGTATTTAAGTCATAGAAAATCAACACTAGACCTCCCATTCATTATGCTATCATGATTAAAATATCATCCTAAGTTGAAAAGTAATTGGAATTAAATTTAGATAATGATCAATGAAAATCAATGTAATTTTTAAAAAATTAAACACACAATTTTGAGAAAAACAAGATATATGTGTGTACACCAATAGCTCTTTCATGCAATATACAATGGCCTATTAACCTATTTTCTGTTTCTGAAGGCTCATTTTTTCCCCTTTTATGAGATAAAGAACAGAACATATTAAAGACTCATTTTATAAGTCAGATCTGCATTTTTTTAGGATTTATTGGATTGTTCATATAAGGTACAATTTTAGGATGAAAAACAGTCAGACACATGTAGGTCTTAAATTTTCTGAAGTTTAAGGTATAAGTTTCTGATTGGATATTCTATAGATCACCATTTCAACTAGTTGCTAAATTGTATTGTGATATGCTTGGTAAAAAGGTTTTATGGCAAGAACACCTAGGATCTCTGCAAATGATTTTGAATCAGACAAGCAGTTTTTCTTTTTCTTTTTTTTTAAATAATAGTTTTTCTTAACATTTGGAATGCAAAGTCCCCACAGTCCTCTCTCTGAGTGCAGATGGCTCTATCCATCATAAATCTATTGGAATTGGTCTGAATCATCTCATTGTTGAAAAGAGCCAAGTCCATGAGGGCTAACCATCATATAATATTATTGTTGCTGTGTACAATGTTTTCTTGTTTCTACTCACTTCACTTAGCATCAGTTCCTATAAGTCTCTCCAGGTTTTTTTCTGAAATTGTCCTGCTGGTGTTTATAGAACAATAATATTCCATAGCATCCACATATTGTCACTTATTCAGTTATTCCCCAACTGATAACCAGTTGATTAGCCATTACAAAAAGAGCTGCCACAAACATTTTTGCACATGTGAGTCTCTTTCCCCACTTTAAGATCTCTTTGGGATATAAACCCAGTAGAAACACTGCTGGATCAAAGGGTGTGGACAGTTTGATAGCTCTTTAGGCATAGTTCCAAATTGCTCTCTAGAATAGCTGGATCAGTTCACAATTCCACCAGCAATATATTGATATCTCAGTTTTCCCATATCCTCTTCAACAGTTATCACATTATCTTAGTCAATCTGAGAATATGTAGTAGTACCTAAGCATTGTCTTTATTTGTATTTCTCTGAACAATAGTGATTTGGGGTATTTTTTCATCTGACTAGAAATGTTTTTAATTTCTTCATCTGAAGATTGTTCCTTTAGCCATTTATCATTGGGAGAATGGCTTGTATTTTTCTAAATTTGTGTCAACTCTTTATATATTTTAGAAATGAGGTCTTTATCAGAACCCTTGTATGTCAAAAATTTTTTCCCAATTTTCTGCTTCCCTTTTAATCTTTGCTGCATCAGTTTTGTTTGTACAAAACCTTTTAAATTTAATATAATCAAAATTATTCATATTATTGACCATAGGTTCCTTTCTTCTCCACAGATCTGAGACAGACTCACTCTCTTTTGATTCCTAATTTGCTTTTAGTATCTTGTTTTATTTCCAAATCATGAACCGATTTTGACTTTATCTTGACAGAGGATGTTAGATGTTAGTCAGGGCTTAGTTTCTAAAGCAGCTTTTTTTCTAAAGACCCCATCTTCAAAGTTGCCATTGTCTGAGACCTATTCCAGAATGTGATCATAAGAAGTTTTTTTTTTTCCCCAAGAACCACACAAATACCTTTCTTTCTGTCTATTTTTAAATTGAGAAATTATATATTAAAATTCTCTCCTTTTATGGATGAAAAATATGAAAGCCACAAATATGAAGTTCTTTGCCCAAGATTTTCAAGCAAAAGCTAAATAATCAGTATCTGACTTTGTTCAAGAGGAAATTCTTTAAAATATGTGTTGAACTACAAAAATGTTGAGAACCTTAAACTTAGAAATTATTTGATTCTTTTTCTAAGGTTATATACTTAGTACCAGAACCAAGAATAAAATTTCATATCTCATGTTCTTTACACCCAACAGCATGTTATCTCACATTATAATTTGTTGATATATTTTATTATAGAATGGAGACAGTAGTTTGTTAAGCCTAATCTCAGGCCATGAGCAGGGTCTTACCCTAGAAATGCTGACATCAGTTGGAGGCATAGCAGGGGTGATCACAGATTGCATTTTCCAAAATGAGATTCTGTTCTTTCTCCCAGGAAAGATGTGATTAGGTCACAATATGCAGATGACTCGCCTTAATGAATACACTCATTATGAAAGAGTTCATGTGGCTAAACAATGACAAGCAGTTATTAATGTTTTAAGTTGAGACTCTGAGCTAAGATGTATAAAATGAAATCTGAACTGAAAAAAAGGTGGAAAAATAATCAGGACAGATTTATTTTTACAATGTTACTATACAAAAGTTCTCCATTAAGATAAAGTTGTTTCGTTTTAGGTGGTATGTTTTTCAAACTTCTTTTCTTTAGTAACTTACATAGAATAAAGTGCATTCAATGAAATTAAATTTTGTTGAGGAATGAATACAGTGATTAATGACTGATGGTAGATATCAGTAGGATAATTTTGGGCACATATTAAAGAATTGTGTCAGAGTTAAAAGGTGATAGAACAAGTTCTGTGTCAGGGAATATCAAAATTAGAGCTTGAATTTATGTTGCTTCTATATAAAGAGGTAGCCTACTATGGTGTAAAGAGCATGAGGGCTTCCTGAAAAGATGACAACTGAAAAGGGAAGCAGGCTGCCCAACTCCAATATTTCTATTCTACTAAAGCACAAGTCTCAAAAAACTTAAGAACAACAACTAATAATCTAATAAGAAAATATAGCAAGTAACTATCTACTCCTGAATATACAAATGTTTAATAGTCCAAAAGAATAGAGAAGGCCCCTCAAAAAAGTCAATGCCAACATTATTAGAGCCAGGACATGAATAAATGTAAAAGCTCTATTTGGAGGGAGCAGGAGTAGAGAGTTCCCTTGAGAACAACTTGGAATGGTTGTGAAGTCAGAGGGTGGGAATTGTAGAAAGCTAGGGAAGAACAGTGGGCAGGAACCAGTGACTACATGGTGCAAGTGACAATCACCTTGGTGCTACATTTTGAAGAGTTATATTAAGACAAAGCTGGACAAGGAACTCTGAAATCTGTTATATTCTTTATGTTTGATGAATTTGAACCAAAATGCCTATTTGAGAAAGTCCCCAAGTCAGCCAACTTCAGTGAAACGCAGTTCAGCCCATCATTCTCTGGAATATTTCTTGACCTGGACTTCAGAGTTCAGTTCTTTCCTGTCCCCAATATTTATCAGCTACATTTTATGGAGTCTCTCCTACATTAAGATATAAGGTTTATTTTAATTTTATTGTGAATGATCAATACAGTGCATGGAACATTGGAGTTGCTTAATTCTTCTCTCTTTCTCTTTCTCTTTCTCTCTCATTTATCTATCTAGCCTCATTCTCTCAAGATATGATAGACAGAACCCTAAAAACACAGCACTCTTCAAAAATTAAGGGGAATGGCTAATCCCAGGAGACAGAAGTTAATGTAATAACCCAAAAGACTAATGGTGAGATGAAGTAAGTTTAATCATCCCACCCAAAAGTGTATCAAGGAGCAGAACCTGACTGTTCTACCAAGTCAAAATTTGGGTATTACAACTGGGGAAATGGATACACACACATACACACACACACACACACACACACACACACACACACACATATATATAGTAAAACCATAAAAAATTCAAATCTAGATGTCCCTCAAAAAGACCATGCAAGTGATTCTGTAAAATTCCAAGCAGAAAGAATTAAAGGAAACAAAATGATTTTCCATAAGGATTAGAAGAACACTTGGAAGAAATAAAGGAGATAAAAATGAAGTAAATTTCTGGAGCAAAGATTTGGAAAGAAAATGACTAGTTTGGAAGGGAAAAAATGCTAAATCTTAACTAAGAACTCAACTCTCTAAAAATTAGGATAGGCCAAATAAAATTAATGATTCCAATAGACGGCAAGAAATATTAGAACAAAATCGAAAGACTGAAACCATAGAAACCATGTAAAATATCTGATATAAAAGAAAATAAATTGCCCCAGAAAAGGGAAATAAATTGACAATATTGGACTCCCTGAAAACAATGATTACAAAAACTCAAACACTACATTTTAAAGAAATCATGAATAAAAACTACAAAGATGTATTAGAACCAGGTACAAAGCACAGGAAGGAGCCTAACCAGAAAACAAATTATCAGGGATTCATATACAAATTCAAAGTTCTCCCATCAAAAGAACTACAGAGAAGTATAAGAGAAAAGAAAGAAAGTTAATTAAGTATTTACTATGTACTTGTCAGTGATTTGGTAATCAGTTAAGAGATTTTATGTTAGAATGACTTTCTTTAGCAGGCAGGATATTGGATATAGATATGAAACATATTGAAGAGAGAAACATGATCTTATAAGATCTAGCAGATTCTACTTAAATAGTAGATCTTGGTACAAAGGCAAGATTCAAGAGAGAAGAGAAATAAGCTTACAGCTAAGAATATTTACCCTCAAATTCAAATGTAATCCTACAGATAAAAGGGGGAAAAACAGTGATATCAACAATAAACTTTTCATAAAGTAGAACACTGTTGTTTCTTTTGAATATAGGAAACAAAAAGTAACTTTGAAATGCAAATACAAGCCTAATGTAAGTTTATAAAAGCAATTATAAGGAAGTGTATGGTGACCTTGAAAAAATCAAACATTGATTAATATTTTGTATTTGATTCCATTCTGTAATTGATTTTATTCTGTAACTGTTTAAGCTGTCTTTGAATTAGGTGAAGAAATTCATGAGTTTAGAACTTCAGCTTTCTTCTCTGAGCTGTTATTCCATAAATCACCTTAATTTAAAGAAATATATTGTCTCTGTGCATCATATTGCCTATGTACAATTAAAGGAGACCTGTTATTTTACTAATGAGCCTTGCATATCCATATATAATTAAGGGAGATCTGTTACTTCATTAACAAGGCTTATAAAACACCAGTGGGCTCCAGAAGTTTGTTATCTTTGCAACACTGACTGTCTTCAAGAAAATCTGGTCTATTATTGCTATGATACTAACTAGTCAGGCAGATGGATGAGCTTTCCATAGCAAAAAGATAGATTGAGGCTTTGTATCTAGACTGGTATTTCAGATGTCCATCATCACATTATTTTTCATCTGCAATAGTACCTGTCCTTTGTTCTCTTATGTTTCTCAAAATTATATAAATGTAAATCCTACCTGTGGTCTTTTGACTGAGAAGCTACGACAATCACAACCAGTAATTAGCTATCCTTACCAATAAATAGAATTTGTGCCTCAATTTATCTTAATTTAATTTTTGTAATCTTATACTAATACTCCATTATGGGGAAAATAAATAAGTGAAACTTTCAGAGGAAGGTTAATAACAAGGAAAGAGTTTGGTTTTTTTTTTGTTTGTTTTGTTTTAATTTTTCATCCATTTTGGTCATATCCAATTATGACCCCATTTGGATCCTTCTTCCAAAGATAGCAGAGTGATTTGCCAATTCTTCTATAACTTGTTTTTGTTTGTTTGTTTGTTTGTTTCAGCTGAAGAGTCTGAGGGAAACAGGTTTAAGTGACTTTCCTAGATTAACATAGCTAGTAAGTGTCTGAGGCCATATTTGAATTCAAATGTTTCTGACTTCAGGCCTGGTGCTATATCAACTGCAGCACTTAGCTGCTCCTTAGGAAAAAGTAACAAATAAACAAAAAAAAAATCTAATTCTAAAAGAAGGAATTCAAAGGAGAATGAGGTAAAAAAATAACTAAGACAATGTATTAAATTGCCTCTTAGAAAATTACAGATAGCTGAAGAAATTGTGGTATATGAATATAATAGAATAATAACATATAATAATAATAATAACATGCCATAAGACATGTCATCTTGAAAATGTCTGGGGAGGCTGACTAGAAATCCCCTATAGCATTTCTACATGTCTGATATTATGACCATTGGTAGAAAGTCAGAAAATAAAATGTCAAAATAGCTTGACTGATTTTATGGTCAACCACTTGAACTGCCAACACCTTATATAGTACTACAGTTCAATGAACACATCATTATACTGATATTCTTTAAAAAAAAAAAAGAAAAGAGAACTCTTGATATTAGTATACTCATATTCCATTTTACAATGAACTAATTTGATCATGGTTATTTTTTCTCAATTCTCCATTTATTTATTATAGGAATAAACAAGCTCCTATCTATCAGCAGAAACGAAAGAAAGCTTGAAAATCCATGGATGGGCATGGTTTTCTAACATTACTTCTTTCCCTGATTCAATAATCTGTTTAATTTCTCAACTATATTCTTCAGAGTTGAAGTCTGTCAGGTGATTTTAAATCACAATGCTTTCTGGAGCTGCTTTTAACTAGAGTTCATATTCTCTGGATCTAGTATGAGCAGGGAGAGTTTAAGCATTTAAGTATAAACTTAAAGAAACTTATTGTTTCCTGCTTAAATCTATATTGTTAATCTTTATCTTCTTTATAGAAGCCAGCAGGGAATGTGTAGAGAGTGATTTGAAGTCTGGAAGATTTCCTGAATAGAGCTTTGTGCTGTCTACATCTGAAACAATAATAAACATTTACCTTTTAGAAATAGTTGAAGTCTCAGGAAGAAAATGAAGCTATAATGAGCTCTTGTTGGTGATGGAGGATCTAATGATACATAATAGCAATCATGACGACAATAATAATGATAAATACTGATCCGATGAAGGGTTAGAAATAGAAAGTGATGGGCTTTAGATGAAAAAAAAAAAAAAAGACAGTTTAGAGCATTCTGAGAAATGCAGGTGCTGTATACTTCAGTCTGTTTCCTGAGCCCATATTGAAACATCAAGTAAAAAGTGACAGATGTTTTCCTCTTTCCTGCTGCTTTTTGAGAACTCACTTTTTCTCTTATTATGCAATGATGAGCTGAAGCATTTGCCTAGAATAATGGAGGTCTTCTATTAAAACTCAATTTAAAATTAAAAGGCTGACAAAGTCATCATTAGAAATGTTAACTGTCCTAGCCACTATGTTACTGTCAATGATCTTGACCCTGAGTCATCTTTAATTTTTATTTCCATCATATCATCAAACCTTACCAAGACTCCTGGCCTTTTTGTTTTTGACTTCCTTTATTATTCTTTTTATTTCTCTCTTTGTCTCTGACTCTTTCTTTCTCTATATGTTTCTCTCTCTCATTTTCTTTTTGGTCTGTATTTATTAAAATGACTGTACCCTTCTTTTTCTTTTTCTGCTCTAATATTTTTGAATCCTTTCTTAGTAATCTTTACATCTAGATGAGTTTTCTGTGAAGTATACCCAAAATGTCCTTACTTTTGAATGGTTCAGTGCTCACTTTGGAGCAGCCCTGCTCCATTCATCTTTGGTTTACCAGAAAATATTTTACTGAATATTAATGAGCATTGTCAAAATACTGTTCTTCTCTTTTCTTCAGTTCAAAGTTCAGTAATCCTCAATTTTAATTATGTTTCTTTTTACATAATTCTTAGGATACCATGTAAACTACAAAAATGTGAATGGGTAACAACAAGTTATTTCAATTTACTTAAAGTCATATTAAATATAAACACAAAATTGTTCATGGAAAAACTATTCTTTGATTGCCTTTTAACTTGATCACAGATAGCTCTGGAGAAGAGAAAGTTATCAGATTTTTTTTTTTTTCTTTCCATTTTTAAAATTTTATAATCACTCAAAGAATTTTGAACAAGAGGAGACAATTGAGAATCCTGTGATGAGAGTCTTAATAATGTACTTATAAAATGTTATTTATAAAATATATAAGAATTCAAATAATCATCCATATTTACAATTAGTGAAGAAAAACATTTAATATAGGGTGGACCCACTGAAAAGTTTTTGGAAAATCATATCTGATATAATGTAAAACAATCTCCCTGAAGTATAAGATAAAACAATCTACATCCCAGAACAGAGGCTTATTCAAAAGAATAGGCTTCTTTTGTTTTTTGATGTTGCAAAAATAGAAAAATAAATATAATATATACATGAAAATTAAGTTAAAGGTAACTTCAGAGTTTTTTTTTCTTTTACATAAAATAAAAATTCAAGGCAGTTAGGTGGCACAGTGAATAGACTACAAACTCAGGAGGGCTTAAGAATTAATGAATTAGTTCAAACCTGCCCTGAGACACTTAAGCAATTCTTAGAGAGAGACAGAAATAGGGACAGAGACGAAGAGAGACAGAGACAGAAAGAGAATAATGAAGGACAACAACAACAACAACAAAAACAAAAACAAAAAAAAACAATCTAGGAGTCTTGGTAAGTTTTGATGGTATGATGGAAGTAAAAATTAAGGGTGATTCAGGGTCAAGATCATTGATGGTATTGATATGTAATTATTGCAAAGACTAAGAAAATGACAACTGACCTATAGGCCATTGGGAAAACACTCAATATGCTTGATTAACCTATATCCAAACATACAACAGCTTAGAGTTAAAAGTTATATATAATAAATTATTTATTCAAGTTCCTCTAATATATGGCAAAATTGATGCCTTCAGAGTTTGTATAACTTATCCAAGGTCAGAAAAATATCTATGTGACATATTGCCAGTTAGGCTAGTGGTTATGGAGCTAGGAAGACTTAAATTCAAAGCCAACCCTCACTTGCTCACTTGCTGTGTGATTCTAGCCAAGTAACCTTGTTTTTGTTTTCTTTCTATAAAATAGATGCAATAATAGCAAAGAATAAATATTTTTAAAACAGTTAGAATACTGCCTGGTTTACATTTTATACTGGTCTTCCCTTCCTTTCTTCTTTCCTTCCTTCCTTCCTTCATTCCTCCCTCCCTCCCTCCCTCACTTCTTCCCTCTCTCCCATCTTTACTTTCTTCCTTCCCTTCCTCTGATATACTTATTATTCACTAGGGATAAACACTATAAATTCATTATATGTATTTATCTTTGATGAAATAGAGCCATTTGTATAATTTCCACTATATAATTCTTTTTATTTTTACTTTTTTGTTGTTTTTTTTTATAATTATAACTTTTTATTAACAGAGCCCATACCTGGGTAATTTTTTTTACAACATTATCTCTTGCACCCACTTCTGTTCTGACTTTTCCCCTCACTTCCTCTACCCTCTCCCCCAGATGGCAAGCAGTCCTATACATGTTAAATATGTCACAGTATATACTAGTATATACTAGATACAATATATGTGTGCAAAACCAAACAGTTCTCTTGTTGCACAAGAAGAATTGGATTCAGTAGGTAAAAATGACCCGGGAAGAAGAACCAAAATGCAAACAGTTTACATTCATTTCCCAGTGTTCTTTCTTTGAGTGTAGCTGCTTCTGTCCCTCATTGATCAAATGAAACTGAGTTAGATCTTCTATTTGTCAAAGAAATGCACTTCCATGAGAATACATCCTTATACAGTATCATTGTTGAAGTTTATAATGATCTCCTGGTTCTGCTCATTTCACTTAGCATCAGTTCATGTAAGTCTCTCCAAGCCTCTCTGTATTCATCCTGTTGGTCATTTCTTACAGAACAATAATATTCCATAACATTCATATACTACAATTTACCCAGCCATTCTCCAATTGATGGGCATCCACTCAGTTTCCAGTTTCTAGCCACTACAAGCAGGGCTGCCACAAACATTTTGGCACATATAGGTCCCTTTCCCTTCTTTAGTATCTCTTTGGGGTATAAGCCTAGTAGTAGCACTGCTAGATCAAAGGGTATGCACAGTTTGATAACTTTTTGGGCATAATTCCAGATTGCTCTCCAGAATAGTTGAATTCATTCACAGCTCCACCAACAATGCATCAATGTCCCAGTTTTCCCGCATCCCACTATATAATTCTTATTAAGTGTAGAATCCCTGAATTCCTAAAAAAAAAACAAAAAACAAAAAACAAAAACCTCATCTAAAAGTTTCAACTTCTTCAGGAGTCCTTTTTCATTTCTCCAGGATGCTCATGCCTCCTCTTCTAGTTTTTTTTTTTTTTTTGGATAGATTTGTATGTATTTTGCCTTTTCCATTAGAAAGGAAATGCCTTGAAAACAGAGATTATTTTTACTCTTACTTTGTATCCCTACCTCCTAATATAGTAACTGGTTCGTAGTATGAGTTGAATAAATACATATTCATTAATTAATTGTGTGATCTGGTACAAATCATTATTCTAAGAGATGAAATGGTTCGACTTGATAAATAAGTTTTCATTTTGGTTTATATGCTATTTTTTCTATGCAAACAAGTGTCATGACTGATAGTCTACACATATTTTAATTTCATTCTATTTAATACTATTTACTCTAAGAAATACAAAGGAGACTATATCACTTTTTCCTTTATAAGCATATGAACCTGATTATTTTCACATTTGCCATATGTTATTATTGTAGCTTGCAAACACAGCTGTACAAAGGAAAACACGATTCCCTCTGCTGATTTCATTTTAAGAGAAATGAGAGCTAAGGATAGAAGAAAGGGGAGAGAATAAATAGCAAAATTGGGGGTCTTTAAAACAATTTTTAATAGAAGAATTACCAAGCAATTGAACTTATTTACTCATTTTATTATTTTGGGATGCTTTAAAGAGACAGAATCATCATATTTGCCAGAGACAGATATTTCTAGTTTACAATTCATTCACTAACTAATTCACATTACATAAATGACCTTAAAATATATAACAAAAGTAAAGAAGAAGGAAGAGAACCTTTCTTTTAAGTGTCTCACATATCTAAATCATAACCATTGCACTTCCAGTAAACATGAATCTGTACTCATTAGTGAGAGGCTCAGAAACCAGGGGTTACATTGTTTCAGGATAAAACAATGACCTCCATGCCCATAGTGAATTGATTTGGATCTTTTCAAATGATTTACTTTGAGATGCTAAGTGAAAAAACAAAAACAGATGAAATATATATTTCTTTTTCTTTCCATCCACTATACTTTCCTACTGTGTGCTCGTTTGTGCATCTGGGTCACCACAGAAGTGGAAAAATAAGAGATGAATAGAAAAAAAAAGCCTATTCTTCAGTTAGCCCTGGGTTATATTGAGTAGTTTACATTCAGTACTACCTTATTTCAGTGTATTTCTCACCTTCCTTATCTCTACCAAGAAAGCAAAAGCAATAAAAAAGGTAAGAATAGCACCCATAAGTTAATCTTTTGAACTTAAACACAACCTTTTATTCCAATTTTAGCACCATTAATTATACCTCACAATGAGTCTGGGTGATGGTTAGCAGGAATATCATTAAGTCCACTGCACAGATGAGCAAATGGAACTATAATGATCCATGTTCTTTACTTCAGCAACTGTAAGGTCACTACTAATATTGAAGTGAAACAGAGAATCCAATAATCAATGAAACCACAGGTAAAAGGCATTGCATTTTTCTAAATCTAGTTACAAGGAATGTCAATTTGAAGTTAAGGCAAATAAAACGTATTTGTTATGATTATGAAGACGGTAAATATATTCAGTTGCAATGAAAACTTCTTTTCTTTTAAATAGACCTTAATATATGTTATTAAGTGGTCAGCAAAGAGACTGAAAAATTATATATATATATATATACACATACATATACATATATATATATATACATATAATCATTATTTCTATTGAATTAAAGAAATTATGTTCACTCATATGGCAGGATATCAAATTCTGGATTAGGATGGCATTCCAGAACTCACAATCTAATAACCTCATTTTATTTCACTTTATACAGTGCTAGACACAGAGCAAGTATTTAATAATTGCCAATTTGTGACTCAAAGAGATAGTACCAAGAGAGTAAAAAAGGAATCACTAAGTACCTATTATGTGCCACATTTTGTAACATAATGTTGCATATTGTATTTAACATAATATATTGTGTTACAGATACAAAAAAAGGGGATGGGGGTTAATCCCTAATCACAAACTCACAATCTAATGGGGGTTGTAATTTGAAAGCAAATATGTGCAAAAAAGATTTAAACTGACTTTACTAGACATAATCACAGAAGCAAGGCACGATGTCTTCAGAAAAACTTTTATCATATACCAAGACTTTATTGAGGATTTAAAGGATGCCAGGGAAGTCAGGGAACAGACATAGAGAGTTAGAGAATTTCAGTGGACATGCTAGTAAAAATGCCCAAATTTAGGAAATATCTCAGGGAGAGTAGTGTATTCAAAACCTAGAGATAAGAGTCAATGAGGAAGAGGATGTTGCCAGTAAAAGACTAAATAAAACTCAAGAATTACTCAACTGTGAAAACATGATTAAGGAATCTCTGGTCACTTTGGAGATAGCATCTTCAATATAATGGTGAGATTGAAGGTCAAACTACAAAGAGTTAATGAGGGAGAGTTGTTAAGAGGAAGTTGAGACATAAATTATAAAACATTCTCACCTTGTTTTCATGGCTTGGGCATAAATTGAGAAGAGCTATAAGATGATAGCTGGTGGAGAAGGATAGATAAAATGAGGGCTTTGTGAAGATGGGGGATGCATGGGAATAGCATCCAGTACATAAGGAGATAGAAGACTTATGAGAGAATATGGTGCTAAAAGAGGGAGGAATCAACTGGAGAAGACACAACCACTAAATATCTGAGGTTGGATTTGAATTCAAATCTTCCTGACTACAGGCCCGGCACTTTATCCATTGTGGTACTTACTGCCCAAGAATTGATCAAAGAAGTATATAAAAAAATATGTTGCCCTTTTGAGGGCCCAAGTGAGACTGAAAGTTGGAAATTGATTTAATATGAAAGATGAATAAAAACAACAAGAGTAAATCAAAAATAATTTTGAAGTTGTCAACTTGGATGACTTTAGGAATGATGGGATCTTTTATAAGAAAGATGAATTTAAGTAGTTGTGAAGGAAAGAAGTAAAGAGTATCAAGGAAAGTATGAAGAAGAAAGAAGGAAAAAGTATGAGTTGTATTTAGTATATGTTGATTTTAAGATGCCAGTGAACTTTCTCTCAGAAGTCGAGGGAATGGCTAAATAAGCTATTAGAAATAAATGTAATAGAACAATACTTTGATTTTTAAGGTTCAAGATCAGCAGGAATATATATTATCAAGTTAAGTCACATGTTGGAATATATAATAATATGCAAAGCAAATAAAACAGAGCTTCAAGAACAATATATGCATTGTCTATAATTATCTGGATTCTTTTAGACTATATAAGTTCCAAAGTGCTGATGCAAAACACAACCATCATGAGTATACTATCTTGATCAGGGAAATCATATATCACCATTTTGGCAATGCCCACAATTATTTTTTGTCATATGTTCTTTTGAGATACTGTGCTAATTATCCTATTTTTAAAGTTGTGTGTGTGTGTGTGTGTGTGTATGTCTGTGTGTGTTTCCTATTCTAATGCTTTTTGTCTGTTTTCAAAATTTTGTCAGTCATTGTGACCACTGGCTTGACTTGAAAGAGATTTTGGATTGCCCTCTCTAGAAACATATTTTTTGACTCTGCTTGGACATCTATTTCCCCCAGCTGTAGTCTTATCTAAACCCCTGGTGATAAATTATATTTAGTTTATGGCACCTTGGAATTCTAATCTGTCTAGCCCTTGGTAGAAACACAAAGATAATAATAACTGATATCTATCTATCTATCTATCTAATCTATCCTTCTACCTATATCTATCTATCTATCTATATATCATAGATAAGTTTTAAGTTTTGCAAAGCATTTTACATAGTACATTGTATAATTCGACACTAGAGGTATTTTGTATTTACATTTTACTGCAAAAGAAACTGAGATTCAGAGACATGAAGTGATTTCCCCTTGGGAACAGAATAAAATGAGGGAAGCAGGAATCAAAGCCTTGTGTTTTATGATTCCTGGTCTAGGAATCCTTTCTGTATACCTTACTATCCTTCAAATTTATACACAGAAACAGAGACAGATGAGCAAAAAAAAATAACTTGAAAGCAAAAAGAATAATTGGTATAAGCAGTTACACATTGACCCCAAGTTTTTAAAAAAGTGAGGAGGACAATCTGAGTATCAGTCACATCCTGAGCTTGAGGCATCATACCAAGTAATTTATACCCCTCCCTACCATGGCTTGACTTTCTTTCAAACTCAGTAACCTCAGTACATGAGGAAAGACTAAGACTACTGAAAAGCCTTCGATTAGTTGATGTAATCACTTGTTTATAGGTGTTTTTGTTGTTTTATTCTTTTTTTAAAACCAACTCTCATCTCAAGGGAATTTGGATGATTAGTTTCTCTCTTTATCTAATGTACTCTCACCTCAGTTAAATGTGTGGCTTGGGAATCTTCAGCTAGAATACTCTGGGAGTGCTAATATAGATTTATATATTCAGAATAATTTAAATCTGATTTCCTTTGAGTTTCTTTTTTCTTCTCAGGCTTGTAAATGTATACCAGTAAGGAGGACTGGCATACATCCAAATGGCTCTAACTTAATACAGTCACATATATAACACTAAAGCCTAAACAATACTGCTTAAAGTAATAACAATTCCTAAGGGGCTACTCAATCCTCCTTTAATCAGGGGGAAGAGGGAAAGAAAGATTGGAAATAGTGGAAAATCTTCAAAAATACCTGTTTTTGATTATCAATTATGAGAAAGAAAAGTATAGATTGTTTATTCTGTATCACAATGATCCCTGCTTCTTAATTGAGCTACCATAAGCCAATTGTCATATAACTTAAAGAAAACCGGAAAAGTAGAGCATAAGGATCCTGCCTAGGGATGATGTCCTGAATATTCCTTGCAAATCCCATGCTAAAAATTGAAATATTAATGATTCCTGGTGGAGTTGTAAACTGACCCAACTATTCTGAAGAACAATTACGAATTAAGTATAAAGGGTTACAAAATTATTCATACCCCATTGTATTTCAAAGTAATTTTAAAAGAGAAAAATGACCTATATGTGCAAAAATGTTTATATAGTTTTCTTTGTGGTTGAAAATTATTGGAATTGAGAGGATTTCCATTAATTGGGGGAATGACTAAATTAGCCATGATTTATGATTGTAATGGAATATTACACATTTTAAGAAATTTAAAGCAGAATGATTTCCAGAAAACCTGGAACAACTTACATGAACTGATGCACAATGAAATGAACAGGACATTGTACACAGTAACAGCAATATTGTAGGATTGAGAACTGTGAATGGCTAAGCTATTTTCAGCAACACGAGCCAAGATAATCCCAAAGAACTAATAATGAAATATGTTATTTATCTCTGGAGAAAGAATTGGTGTTGACTGAATCCAGACTGAAGCATTATAATTTGGCTTTCATTAATTTGAGTCTTCTTGTATAAACTAACTGAAATTCACATGCTTTACATAATTACATATCTATAACCTATGTCTAATTGTTTACTGTTTAAGAGAGGGGTAGGGAGAGGGAAGAATGGAATTTGAACCCAAAACTTACATTTAAAAAAATTCAAAATAGAAAATTCCCCACAATCTTCAAATTCAGTAACTTTCATCTTCCTTCATTTTTTTTTTTTTTTTGCTGGAAAATTATATAACTTCCCTCTAAAGCCAGTGTGAAACTGGAAGCTTTCCCAGACAAAATGTCCATGTCTATCCAACTCCCAATGCCTAGCGTCCTCACTGGCCAGTAGAATTGCTTACAGTTAACCTCAAACTTTTTTTTTTTTTTTTTGCTTTAAGATAAATTCATAAAATTTATTAAAAATATGATTGAAATCATAGAAATTTCTCACTGAAAAGTAGCTATATACATATACAAATATATGTGCAGTTTTTAACCATTTTTCTAAAATCCCTTTGGTTACTTTTTAGAATGATGTTTTTAAATGTATAAAATAAAATTATTGGATTTAAAAGGAAACTATGTTTTGGAGTATAATTATTAAAATGCAGAAGGAAAGGTCACTTATCAAAGGTTAAGAACATTTGATTTAAAACAACTGACTTATTTATAAATAAGAAAATAATACCCTGAAATAATTTTCTGTCTTGAATTAATATAGTTAGTGCCAGGATAAAGATAAGGAGGTTTGGGGTAGCTGGATGCCAGGATTACTGACTCCCATTCTAGTCTTTTTATATGATACCAGATGGCTTCCTAAATACCTTAAACATACTTAAAACAACTCTCTTGTTTTTCAGCTGCTACTTTACCAGTGTAGTGTACATTCTTGAGCTGCATTGGGCACGTGACAGTCTCAGAAATAAATAATACATTCCTGTGTTATGCATTATTGAATCCTCAATGAGCCTACACACGTGCACGGGAAGGTATAAATTTAAAATTTACTGCAGTGCTTGAAATCAGAGCATCTTGAAGCTTAAAGCAGCAAACTCATCGGTTATCCAGAGGCCAGCCCAAGGCAAAATGGTAAAATTGCTAAAAGTTCTATTTTCCATATTTATTCCTCTCTTCATGACTCCTTCCTCATACCCCAAAATCCATTATTGTCATACCAAGAATTGATACCTCAATCCCCCATAATGCCAACTCATTAATGCTATGGGAAGATACTAAAGGAAGAAAAGGAAACACCCCAACCACCCCCACCATTTTTTTTTTTAGTAAAGTTTACAAGGCTGTCTAGTGGAAAGGGTTTCAAAGTTAAATTCTATATTTTAACAACCAAATTTCATAGAACACTTAAGCTTTGTAAGGTACTTGACACATCATCTTTAATTCTCATTTTACTATACTCCTGTGAATATGTGCCTGTGAGTCTTTTTGAGCCTCAGTTTCTTCTCTGGAAAATATGAATCATATTAGTTTAGAGTTATAACAAACCTCAGAGGCCATCTGTATTTTATAGGAAAGAGAAGGGAGATCTATTGTACCCTCACAGGTTAAAAAAATATTAGATATGTAATTTGGATCCAGGTTTTCTGACTCAAAATTAGGTTCTTCCCATTATAATGTGCTATTTTTTCTATTAAGTTTTGCACTACCATACCACATGTATTGCTTTTTACATTACTTTTGGGCCCTTAATTATTAAGACCCCAATCTAGTTCATCTTTCATTACACCACCAAAACTTACATCCTTTTCAGTGAGTTCCTCTGGGAACTCAGAATTCTGAGAATTCCTTTCTTAAAAGTGAATTTGTCTGCTTTGAATTCTAAGGAAAAACAGTGTACAACATCCTTAAATACTCATGTATTCTAAAAATGTGATACAATACAATAAAAAGCATTGCTAAATGTTTACTTTTTTGAAATATGACCAAGAAATCCTTTCAACATCTTGAAAAAACATAATCTTTAAATGTGGCCTTTCCATGTCTGAGGAAGTAGGCAGATTTATGCCTTTGTTCTACATGAGGAAGCTGAGGTATGGAACTTATTGTAGATTAACTTTTAGAGCTCTAAATCAAAGGTATCAAGTGTCCTTTATGGCTGGAGCCAGATTAAAATGTTTATCAAATAAATAAGCACAGTACAACCTAATGCTAATTTGTTGTTTTTCTGTTATTATGTTCCTACAAGTATTTGTTTCTATATGAGTTTAACATCACAGGTCCAAGGTACCTCAGAGTTCATTTCCTACAACTCCATCATTTTAAATGTGAAAAAAGTCCATGATCATTTAGGTAGCAAATTTCAGAAATTGAATTTGAATCCAAATCCTTAAATGTTCTTTCCTGAAAGTGTGTACTTTATTAGTTAGACAGAAATGAACTGAAGAGTATTCAGTATATATGATAGGATACATATTATAGCTAATGCAAAAATTGGTCTATATTTATACTGACAAAAGTATTCTACAGATATGATTTGAAAATTTTAGGTCAGGTTGATTTTAAAAAAGTAGATAGAAGCTCACTAGAAGATGTGTTTTCGGAAAAAATTTAAAAATCACTGCTTAGCAAGAAGAAAGAAAGGTAGATATTGAATGAGAAATCATTGACTGGATTAGGGTCTTCTGTTGTTACTTTTGGAAGTCATTCTTAGAGAAATCCAATTTTCTAGTCCTCTATTATATGCCTACTATGGGCAAGCATGGTGCTAGACAGAAGGCACAAAAAATACAAAAAAAAAAAATAACCCTTGTTCTGGCTCTTGGAATATTTGTGTTACATTGTAAAATAAAATATACACTCACATATATAGATAGAAAGATAGATAGATAGATAGATGCATTCAGAATAATTACATCAGAAAAACATATAGTATAGTTCATTGTAACATTCGAATATTAGTAACCAAATGAAAACTGTATTTACATGAAGAAGAAAAGAAAAGCAAGCAACCAAGCAAAGAAAGAAACAAAAAACAATATAAACCCAATTTGTAGACTAATAAATATTACACTAAAGAGTTGTCCTGTAATAATACATCAAACACTAACCTGGCATAGTAACTTTGGGTAATAAGTGGAAGATTAGAACAGCAGCCTTCACCAAACACGCTAAGATTGAAGGAGACAAAGATAGGTTTTGATCCCTCTGATAACACTCGTGCTTTGCATACAAAGCATTTCAGTAATTCATTCCATGCCAGATCATTTTTCCTCTTGCTATGATCTTCCTAGTGTTATTAGTTTTAGGAAGAGGAGAAAGTATTCAGAATTTCTGACCTGTTTACGTTTGTGTTCATGGGGATTTCAAGGCCCATAATATGGAATTCTCTCCTAATTGGTAGAAAGAATCCCTTACCCTCCCTGAGGGCTGGAGTAGAGTTGGCTAGTGATGATAATTTCTAACTGTCTCCATCATGCCCATATTCCCAGTTCTCCAGAGATTACTGAGGGAGTTTGTCCTTGGACATGATTGAGGATATTCCCTCTTGGTTAAATTGAATTATCTCATTCCCAATGGGTAGTTCCTTCATCCTATGTTGTCTGGAACATGTTCTCTTATACATTGACTTTTGTTTTTCTGTGATTTGATAAATAAGCTTCTTTGCTCTATGTGTTCACTGAGAACTGACATTAGGAAGGAAAAGGAGTTTGAATATAGAGCATGGAATACTCTTTTTTTCTCAAAATGACAAAGCAATCTCAAGTTAGCTTAACCGCAGCCATATCCTATTAAAATGGACTTCCACACCAACTTCTTGCTTCACAACCTGGAAGGAATGGAAGTCTTCTTTGAAAAAAGGTTGGGAAAAAAATGAATAGGGATGCCTATTCCGCCTCTCTTTAAGTCACACATATACAGTGACAGGCTACTTACCACAGGTGGTCCTTTCTATCATTTACTATATTATTATTTACTATATTAATAAATTATTAGTAAAGTATATTAGTGAATAAACCCACATGCTTATTTACTATAACAATATATACAAGTAGCTTGTGATGCACCAATAAGGATTTTAGTTTTGATTTTTTATTACAATTAAATCAAATAATGTCAACAAATAAGAGGAAAAAATGGAATAGGAAATCATCTCACAATTCTATGTTCATCTATGCTCAAAAAGTTATCAAACTGTGCATACCCTTTGACCCAGTAGTGTTTCTATTGGGCTTATATCCAAAGAGATTTTAAAGAAAGGAAAGAGACTTGTATGTACAAGAATGTTTGTGGCAGCCCTCTTTGTAGTGGCCAGAAACTGGAAACTGAGTGAATGCCCATCAATTGGAGAAAGGCTGAATAAATTGTGGTATATGAATATTATGGAATATTATTTTTCTGTAAGAAATGACCAGCAGGATGATTTCAGAAAGGCTTGGAGAGACTTACATGAACTGATGCTGAGTGAAAGGGGCAGGACCAGGAGATTATTATATACTTCAACAACAATACCATATGATGATCAATTCTGATGGACGTGGCCCTCTTCAACAATGAGATGAACCAAATCAGTTCTAGTAGAGCAGTAATGAACTAAACCAGCTACACCCAGGGAAAGAACTCTGGGAGATGACTATGAACCACTACATAGAATTCTCAATCCCTCTATTTTTGTCCCCCTGCATTTTTGTTTTCCTTCACAGGCTAATTGTACACTATTTCAAAGTCTGACTCTTTTTGTACAGCAAAATAACTGTTGGACATGTAAACATATATTGTATTTAATTTATACTTTAACATATTTAACATGTATTAGTCAACCTGCCATCTGGAGGAAGGAGTGGGAGGAAGAAGGGAAGAAGTTGGAACAAAAGGATTTGCAATTGTCAATGCTGAAAAATTACCTATCATGTATCTTGTAAATAAAAAGCTATAATAATTAAAACAACAACAACAACAACAACAAAATTCTATGTTCATCAAAGATCAGGATGATAATCTACTTTCTCCTTTCCCTTTATCTCTCTCAAGGATTCAACACTAAACATGGAGAATGTTTTGTTAGATCTTTGATCAATTTGTAGCACTAAAAGAATTTGAAGGAAGCATGATAACTCCCTCCCCCTAAATAAAATATCTCCTTCATTTAGGTACCCATGTGCTTTGATTTTCACCATCAGATACTTAGTAATTTCCCCCTTTTAGATGGCAAACTGAAGCCCAAACCTGCTGTGACAAGAAAATGATGGGACAGAATAAGAACACTTGGGTTCTGGAATAAATGGTGACATAAATGAGTATGATACAGAAAAGGAAGGCTGGATGTTAAAAGGAAGCATTAGTGTTTGGGACGTAGTAGATAATAAATTCTTAGTGCATGTCTGACTAAAAAATAATGTAAAATTCTTCATATAACTACTGATCATCTATGCATAGATGTTTATATACATGGACTACAATTAAAATGCACGTATATTGTTGTTTTCATTGTACTTTTTGCTGTTTGTCTTTTGTTCTCAAAGAGAACCATGACATCAGATGGTGAGGCCATGACATGCAAGTGAATTGGATTTAATTGAGGGAAGACTGGGTTAAGGTCATCAGCTGCACTTTGTTCTCTGGACCCATCTAAGTGCAATGGCAAGATCAGAACAACTGGAGATGTCCCTCACATATACACATATGCATACACATATATATATGTATGCTTATGTACATATAATGTGCAATATACAATGTATTCAGGAATTTGGTAAGTTAAATTGTATACCTAAGTCTGAGATTGCCTGATTATGTGCTATATTCCTTCTATTCTTGTTTTTAAATGTGGAGCTGATTTGCATATCATATAGCACAGGATTTCAAAAAAAAAAAAAAAAGGAGGCCAGTTTCTTTCCTTTTTTTTTTTTTTCACTTTTTACCTTACTTTTTTGATGTGAATATTATAATGAGAAAAGAACTGGCATAAAATGTTTCCATTTCCCAATTACTGACTGTAATGGGAAATTGTCTAAAATTATCCTAGCCTTAAGATTTTAATCTTGTGATCCTTTCCTTATGACTCAATGCTGAATAGATTACATCCAATATATTTGATATAAATCTATTTTCATAAAAATAAAATGAGTTTTGTTAGATTACTAATCATTTTCTTTCTGCAGAGAATAACTTTTTTGTAGGATGTCATTATTTGTTTCTTCTGGGTGTAGTGCGGTATAATGTTCCAATATGTATATAGGTTATCAGTAGTGTATTAAAAACACATAAAAAAACTAAAAGCAAAAAGAAACAAAAATGGAGCAATCCCCTTTATTAAATATTGTCCATAAGGGAAAATAATTTGATTAGTGAGATGATTATTTAGATAACAGTCTTTGGGGTTGAATTATTTAGATAATTGCCTTAATATGACTTCACATTGCATAAATAGGCAATCTCTTAATTAATTTATATGATACAAAGTTTTAATAAGGATTTTGTGCATTTACCAATTTTAAGCTTCTCAACATTGTAAAAATAAAATATTGTGACAGCCTGTGAAGGTCTAACCCTATCACTCCCTTTTCTGGAATGCTGCCCACTATCATGAACAAACTTCAGAGATTTACTATTTCTCAAGAATTGAATGCTTCTAACACTTAAAACCTTTCCAAACCTTTTGATTGTCTATTCTTTTTTTAAAATTTACTCTCCACATGCTCTACAATTAAGCTACAAAGACTTTTAAGTACTTAGCACATAGTAGGCGCTATATAAATGTTCATTCCTGTCATCTCCTTTATACTGACCTATTTGCTGTTCCTTTCACAGTATATCCCATCTTCCAAATACATGACTTTGAACTATCTGCATCCTTTGGATTTAATGTTTCAATCTTTTAATTAAGGTTAAAATTTACCTTATATAAGAGGCTTTTCCCAAACTACCACATCATTCCTCTAACTTCCTTGTCACTTCCCATCCCTTCCTTCTGGGATTATTTTCCATCTCCTTTGTATGCTATGAATATACATTCAATTTATATGTTGTGTCTGCAATTAGAATGTGAGCTTCTTGAGGGAAGAATCGGTGTTTTAACTTTTTTAATCTCAGCTCAAAGCACATTGTTGGATATATAGTAAATCCTCAATATGGTGTTGTAGCTGCTACTACTGATGTTGTGATGGTATCATTGATGTGTCAATGACTGGTAGGTTTCCTAATAGATAGAACACTGGGTCAGCAGTTAGAAAGATCTGATTCCGAATTCTGTTTCAATTGTTAATGAATCATGCTAATCTGAACAAGTCATTCAACTCCTATCTTCCATTAGAAGATGGAAAATCTTGAAAATCTGGAAAATGAGGATAATAATAGCAACAGACTCTCATGGTTGTCCTGAGGATAAAACAGGATTATTTTATGAAAATATTGTGCAAATATTAAAATGTAATATGGATACAAGTTATCATCACCTAATTTCAGCATCTTCATCATCATCATTATTATCATGTTATTAGTTTCTGGCATGTAGTGGACAATAAATGCTTATTAACTGAATGATGTATTAGTGAAAAAAGTTATTTAGTCAACTAGATTTTATTAAGCATCTTTCATGACAATGTGTTAAGGCCTGTAGGTACAAAGAAAATTTTAAAAAGCAAGCAAAAGAAAGCAATCTTTCTTCAAGGACTCAGATGAACAACTAGGAAACAAGACTATCTGAGTCTTGAAGAAAGCCAGGGAAACCAATAAGCAGAAATAAGGGGGAACATTCCAGACAAGGGAGAAAATAAATTAAAATATTAATAATACAACTGTTAAACTTGTTCTATTTTATCACCATGGACAGAAGTAAGAGTAGTGGGTGGAAGGTAACAAGAGGTCAATTTTGGCTTTAATTAAGAAATCTTAATAATTAAGGATCCATAGTAGTGGGGTGGGTACTCTCTAAAAACAGTTTATTTTCCCTCACTTAATCTTGTCAATCTCAGGCTGGAGGACGGTTTCCTAATTTAATGATATATAAAAATTTTATTAAAGGATTTGGTTAGAATACACAGCCCATGGTATTTCTTAAAACTCAGAGTTTGTGATTTTGAATTGCCTCTATTTAGGAATTATACTTAGTTAAGAAAGGGTAAGATTGTACTGTCCTATTTTTTTGCTCATAGTAAGCTATCAGCTAAAATTCTCAGAATTTATATATTTATTCATGTTTTATGTATATAGATACATTCAAACATGTATTTCTTTATATGCATTTGTACATGTGTTTGTATATTAATATGTAAGTCTAAAAGCTAATTTATCTTACTCTAAAATTGTGCAACTGGATTTTTTCATCTAAATCTTTTATGACATTTATTTATATTAATTGCAACTTATTCAATTTGAAGCATTTTTCTGAACATTATGGTTTTCTTTTTAAAACTGTTTCTTATTCAATCTATCAGTTATCCCTCAAAGCTTTTGATTCTCTGTAATTGATTTGCTTCAATTCATTTAACACAACTGATTTTACATATATATATATATATATATATATAATATATATAAGTAGATAAAGACAGGATATTGTCATATAAAGGCTTTTAAATGTCAGAAAGAAGCATTTTTATTTCATCATAAAGGAAAGAAAGAACAACTGGATGTTTTTTGTTTGTTTTTTTGTTTGTTTTTTTTTTGTTTTGTTTTTTTAGTAGGGAAATGATATAATCCTCTATATTATTAATATAATGAATGACAAAACATTTATTAAGCACTTATAATATGTAAGGCATTGTGACAAGCACCAGTGATATAAATACAAGGAAACAAACAAAAAAAAAGGTGTTAATTTGGTATCTGTATGAGGAGTGAATCAGAGGAATTAGGGGTAGAGAGAAAAAATTAAGTGTATTACAATAGTTCAGTAAAGAAGTACCTTTACTTCTGGTGTTAGCCCTGCAAATGGGAAGAAAAGAACAAATTCAAGATACAACATGAAGATAAAGTTAATAAAGTCTTTGTAATCATTTGGATATGAGAACCAATGAAAAGAGAAGAGTTGAAGGTGTTACATTGTTGATCTGGATGATTGGAATATTGAATTGTGAAGAGAAATTGAGAAATTAAAACAATATTTGGGGAAAAACAATAATGAGTTCTCTTTTATAAGCTGAATTTGAAATATTGAGGAGCATATGAAAAGAAACATCAAAAATAAAATACTGAAGGTCAGATGACAGATAAAGTGAAAGCTAAGCATGTTAGGAATCATGTAAATTTCTTTTTTGAGGTGATAAAAATCAGAGAAGATACATGGATAAGAGTCTTTAAAATACAGACTTATAAGAGTTCTGCCAACCAGCAAAGTATATATAAGATAAAGAATTAAGAGAGAGGAAAAAATACTATCAACTCAGAAATATTATCAACTCAGCAGTAATAAAAAATCACCAAACACTATACTGAAGTTAGGTTAGGAATGAGAACAAGAAGAACAAAACATTGTATTTGACAACTAACAAGACATTAGCAACATTTAAAATGGCAGCTTTACTCTGATTATCAAGTTAGAAGCCACAGTGCAAGAGACTGAGAAGTAATATAGTGTAGTGAAACTGGGAAGAAGGAAGCTTTTTCTTTCATCTCCAAAAAAAAAAAAAAAAAAAAAAAAATGGAGGCAATTAAGGGTTTCTTGCCCAGGGTCATGTAGTTAGTAAATATCTGAGACTAGATTTGAACTCGAGTTTTCCTGACTTTAGGGACAGTATTTTATTCACTGTAATTACCAACCTGTCCCCAGGGAAGGTTTTCTAAGAGTTTATGTAAGTAAAAAGAGATAAAGGACAAGAAATTCAGAATGATAACCTCAGGTAAAATTTTTGGTTTTGTTTTTGTTCTAAGATTCGGGAAAACTTGGACATATTATTGGTTGATAGTAAGGACCTAATATTCAAACATATTAATGGTTAGAGAAAAACATGTAAGAAATAAATATCGGGAATAGATAGGAGGATATTAAGATCAGAAAGGGTCTGATCTTATAATAAAATTTGTTTGTTTGTTTGTTTGTTTTTATTTAATAGCCTTTTATTTACAGGATATATACATGGGTAACTTTACAGCATTAACAATTGCCAAACCTCTTGTTCCAATTTTTCACCTCTTACCCCCCCCACCCCCTCCCCTAGATGGAAGGATGACCAGTAGATGTTAAATATATTAAAATATAAATTAGATACACAATAAGTATACCTGACCAAAACGTTATTTTGCTGTAGAAAAAGAATCAGACTCTGAAATATTGTACAATTAGCTTGTGAAGGAAATCAAAAATGCAGGTGTGCATAAATATAGGGACTGGGAATTCAATGTAATGGTTTTTAGTCATCTCCCAGAGTTCTATTTCTGGGCATAGTTAGTTCAGTTCATTACTGCTCCATTAGAAATGATTTGGTTGATCTCCTTGCTGAGGATGGCCTGATCCATCAGAACTGGTCATCATCTAGTATTGTTGTTGAAGTATATAATGATCTCCTGGTCCTGCTCATTTCACTCAGCATCAGTTCGTGTAAGTCTCTCCAGGCCTTTCTGAAATCATCCTGTTGGTCATTTCTTACAGAACAGTAATATTCCATAATTTTCATATACCACAATTTATTCAGCCATTCTCCAACTGATGGACATCCATTCAGTTTCCAGTTTCTAGCCACTACAAAAAGGGCTGCCACAAACATTCGTGCACATACAGGTCCCTTTCCCTTCTTTATAATCTCTTTGGGATATAATCCCAGTAGTAACACTGCTGGATCAAAGGGTATGCACAGTTTGATAACTTTTTGAGCATAGTTCCAAACTACTCTCCAAAATGGTTGGATTCGTTCACAACTCCACCAACAATGCATCAATGTCCCAGTTTTCCCGCATCCCCTCCAACAATCATCATTATTTTTTCCTGTCATCTTAGCCAATCTGACAGGTGTGTAGTGGTATCTTAGAGTTGTCTTAATTTGCATTTCTCTGATTAATAATGACTTGGAGCATCTTTTCATATGACTAGAAATAGTTTCAATTTCTTCATCTGAGAATTGTCTGTTCATATCCTTTGACCATTTTTCAATTGGAGAATGGCTTGATTTTTTATAAATTAGAGTTAATTCTCTATATATTTTGGAAATGAGGCCTTTATCAGAACCTTTGACTGTAAAAATATTTTCCCAGTTTATTGCTTCCCTTCTAATCTTGTCTGCATTAGTTTTGTTTGTACAAAAACTTTTCAGTTTGGTATAATCGAAATTTTCTATTTTGTGATCAGTAATGATCTCTAGTTCTGCTTTGGTCATAAAGACCTTCCCCTTCCACAGGTCTGAGAGGTAAACTATCCTATGTTCCTCTAATTTATTAATAATTTCATTCTTTATGCCTAGGTCATGAACCCATTTTGACCTTATCTTGGTGTACGGCGTTAAGTATGGATCAATGCCTAGTTTCTGCCATATTAGTTTCCAATTTTCCCAGCAATTTTTATCAAACAGTAAGTTCTTATCCCAAAAGCTGGGATCTTTGGGTTTGTCAAAGACTAGGTTGCTATATTTGTTGACTGTTTTATCCCTTGAACCTAATCTATTCCACTGATCAACTAATCTATTCCTTAGCCAATACCAAATAGTTTTGGTAACTGCTGCTCTATAATATAATTTTAGATCTGGTACAGCTAAGCCACCATCATTTGATTTTTTTTTCATTAATTCCCTTGAAATTCTTGACCTTTTGTTTTTCCATATGAACTTTGTTGTTATTTTTTCTAGGTCATTAAAATAGTTTTTTGGGAGTCTGATTGGTATAGCGCTAAATAAATAGATTAGTTTAGGTAATATTGTCATCTTTATTATATTTGCTCGCCCTATCCAAGAGCATTTAATATTTTTCCAATTGGTTAGATCAGACTTAATTTGTGTGAAAAGTGGTCTGTAATTTTGCTCATAAAGTTTCTGATTTTCCCTTGGCAGATAGATTCCTAAATATTTTATATTATCAGTAGTTACTTTAAATGGAATTTCTCTTTGTAACTCTGACTGTTGGATTTTGTTAGTGATATATAAGAATGCTGATGACTTATGTGGGTTTATTTTATAACCAGCAACTTTGCTAAAGTTGTGGATTATTTCTAATAACTTTTTAGCAGAATCTCTGGGGTTCTCTAAGTATACCATCATGTCATCGGCAAAGAGTGATAATTTGGCTTCCTCATTGCCTATTCTTATTCCTTTAATCTCTTTCTCAGCTCTTATTGCTATAGCTAGCGTTTCTAATACAATATTAAATAGTAACGGTGATAGTGGGCAACCTTGTTTCACTCCAGATCTTATTGGGAATGGTTGCAGTTTGTCTCCATTACATATGATGCTTACTGATGGTTTTAAATAGATGCTGCTGATTATTTTAAGGAAAAGTCCATTTATTCCTATACTCTCAAGTGTTTTTAATAGGAATGGATGTTGGATTTTATCAAATGCTTTTTCTGCATCTATTGAGATGATCATATGGTTTTTGTTAATTTGGTTATTAACATGGCCAATTATATTGATAGTTTTCCTAATATTGAACCAGCCCTGCATTCCTGGTATAAATCCTACTTGATCATAGTGTATTATCTTGGAGATGATTTTCTGTAGTCTTTTTGCTAATATCTTATTTAAGATTTTAGCATCAATATTCATTAGGGAGATTGGTCTATAATTTTCTTTCTCTGTTTTCAGCCTACCTGGTTTAGGTATCAGTACCATGTCTGTGTCATAGAAGGAATTTGGTAGGACTCCTTCATTCCCTATTTTATCAAATAATTTATATAGCATTGGGGCCAATTGTTCTTTAAATGTTTGGTAAAATTCACATGTAAATCCATCTGGTCCTGGGGATTTTTTCTTAGGGAGTTGTTTAATTGCCTGTTCTATTTCTTTTTCTGAAATGGGACTATTCAAGCAATTTACTTCCTCCTCTGTTAGTCTGGGAAGTCTATATTTTTGGAGGTAGTCATCCATTTCACTTAGGTTATCAAATTTATTGGCATAAAGTTGAGCAAAATAACTCCTTATTATTTCTCTAATTTCCTCTTCATTGGTGGAAAGTTCTCCCTTTTCATTTTTAAGACTACTAATTTCATTTTCCTCCCTCCTTTTTCTAATCAGATTTACCAAAGGCTTATCTATTTTATTGGCTTTTTCATAGAACCAACTCTTAGTTTTATTAATTAGTTCAATAGTTTTTTTACTTTCAATATTTTTAATTTCTCCTTTTAATTTTAGAATTTCCAATTTAGTATTTGATTGGGGGTTTTTAATTTGGTCTTTTTTTAGTTTTTTTAGTTGCAAGCCCAATTCATTAATCTTTTCTTTCTCTGTTTTATTCAAGTAAGCCTCTAAGGATATAAAATTCCCTCTTATTACCGCTTTGGCTGCATCCCACAAATTTTGGTATGATGTCTCATCATTGTCATTATCTTGAGTGAAATTATTAATTGTATCTATAATTTGCTGCTTCACCCAATCATTCTTTAAGATGAGATTGTTTAGTTTCCAATTACTTTTTGGTCTATTTCCCCCTAACTTTTTGTTGAATGTAGTTTTTATTGCATCATGATCTGAAAAGAAAGCATTTACTATTTCTGCTTTCTTGCATTTAATTTTGAGGTCTTTATGTCCTAATATATGGTCAATTTTTGAATAGGTTCCATGAACTGCTGAGAAGAAAGTATATTCCCTTCTATCTCCATTCAATTTTCTCCAAAGATCCAACATACCTAATTTTTCTAATATTCTATTTACTTCTTTAATTTCTTTCTTATTTGTTTTGTGGTTTGATTTGTCTAATTCTGAGAGTGCAAGGTTGAGATCTCCTACTATTACAGTTTTGTTGTCTATTTCTTCTTGCAACTCTCTTAACTTCTCCTTTAGGAAGTTGAGTGCCATACCACTTGGTGCATATATGTTTAATATTGATATTGCTTCGTTGTTTATGCTACCCTTTAGCAGGATGTAGTTTCCTTCCTTATCTCTTTTAATTAGATCAATTTTTACTTTTGCTTGATCTGAGATAAGGATGGCTACCCCTGCTTTTTTGACTTCACCTGAAGCATAATAGATTTTGCTCCAGCCTTTTACCTTTACTCTATATGTATCCCCCTGCTTTAAATGTGTTTCTTGTAAACAACATATTGTAGGGTTCTGACTTTTGATCCAGTCTGCTATCTGCCTCCTCTTTATGGGGGAGTTCATCCCATTCACATTTACGGTTAGAATTACTAAATCTGTATTTCCTGCCATCCTAATAACCCCAGATTGTGCTTTACTTATTCTTGCCTCCCCCAACCCTCTTTCCCCCTTTTAAACTTATGTACCCCTCTTGTATCACGATACTTATCCTCTTTATAATCCCTCCCTCCCCCCCTTTGAGTCTTTCCCCCTTCCTTCCCTTATTACTCTTTTTCTTTTCCCTTTTCCTCTCCCCCGTTTTTAATGAGGCGAGAGAGAATTTTCTCTAAAACAAATGTCAATTATTTTTTCTTTGAGCCAACTCTGATGAGAGTAAGATTCACACAATGTTCCTCCCCCTCTCTAAATTCCCTCAGATATGATAAGTTTCCTTAGCCTCTTTGTGGGATGTGGTTTCCCTCTTTTTATCCCTCCTTCCCACCTTATTCTGCCATCATCCCTTTTCCATATCTACTTCCCTTTTTTATGTTATATCAGTACAATCAAATTATACATGTATTCTTTTTGTATATCCACAACAGAAATACAATTCTCAAGAGTTATTTTTACCTTTTCTGCATCTCTTGAGTTCTATTCTTGGAGATCAAATTTTTTGTTTAGTTCTGGTTTTTTCTTCAGAAACAAATGGAATTCATTTGTTTCATTAAATGTCCATCTTCTTCCCTGGAAGAAAATGCTCAGCTTAGCTGGGTAGTTTATTCTTGGCTGCATCCCAAGTTCTTGTGCCTTTCGGAATATCATATTCCAGGCCCTTCTTTCCTTTAATGTAGAGGCAGCCAGATCTTGGGTGATCCTTATTGTGGCACCTCGGTATTTAAATGGTTTTTTTTTGGCTGCTTGTAAAATTTTTTCCTTAATCTGATAGTTCTGAAATTTTGCCACAATATTCCTTGGGGTTTTTATTTTAGGGTTTCTTTCAGAAGGTGTTCGATGAATTCTTTCAATGCCTATTTTACCTTCTGATTCTATTACATCTGGGCAGTTCTCTTTGATGATTTCTTGTAAAATAGTATCTAGGCTCTTTTTTTCATCATAGTTTTCAGAAAGTCCAATAATCCTCAGATTATCTCTCCTAGATCTATTTTCCAAGTCTGTCGTTTTTGCAAGTAGATAATTCATGGTTTTTTCCAGTTTGTCATTTTTTTGTTTTTGCTTGACTGATTCTTGCTGTCTCAATGAATCATTAGTTTCTATTTGTTCAGTTCTAATTTTTAAAGAATTATTTTCTTCATTAGCTTTTTTTACTTCTTTCTGTATATGTCCAATTGAGTTTTTGAATGTATTGTTTTGGTCTGTGGAATTTTTTTCCATTTCACTAATTTTTTTTTTTAGTGAATTATTTTCTTTTTCCAATTCACAGATCCTACTTTCTTGCGTGTTCTTTGTCTTTTCCAATTCACGGATCCTACTTTCTTGCGAGTTCTTTGTCTTTTCCAATTCACAAATCCTACTTTCTAGTGAATTCTTTATTTTTTCCAATTCACAATTCTTACTTTCCTGAGATTTTTTTACTTTTTCCAATTCGTATTTCAGGAAGTTGTTGCTCTCTTGTAAGGCTTCTCTTTCCTTTCCCCATTTATCTTCTAACTCTCTTTTGAGACTTTTAATGGTCTCTTCTATGAGAGCATCATGTAAAGGAGGACAGTCTGATGCATTTTTGCTGTTTGAGGTCTCTTCAGGTTTGCTGACCTGCTCTTTTTCTGCATAGAAGCTGTCGATCGTTCTTTTCATCTTTTTATTCATGTTTTAAAGCCTTTAGGGTAGGTCTCCTAGGCAAGGGGGTTACCAGCTTCCTCAGCAGAACAGGGAAAGATGTAAACAGATTTCCGGCTCTGAGGTATGGGAGTGCTTTGAGTGAGAGTTTTCCCTTCCCCCAACAGGAAGTGGATTCAGCACTGGCCGAGCTATCAAAGTGCCCAGTTGGGCTGAGTGGGTTAGCTATTGCCCTCAGCTAGAGACTAAGGGGTGAAAGTGTCACTGCCCCAGGCCAGAGCCACTTGTGGGACTGTGAGTATTAGCAGCTGACCACAGACTGCCCCGAACTCTGCCCCAGTGTCTCTGCCCCATGCAAATCGGCCCTGGAAAAGCTCTATGGCCCCAAGCCTAGCCCCCCACTGTGCAGATTGGAGGCTAACCTGGGCTGCGACCTCCTGCTGTGCAGGATCACAACTGCCCCAAGGAAAAGCCCCGTACTGCAGGTTGGGGCTGGGTGCTTGTGCTGAGATCTTTGCTTTCACTTTCGCTTTGAGACTCTCCTCGGAACTTAATTTCTCTCCCTGTCTGCACTGATCTCCCCCCTGGCCCCGGAACCAACCTTTTTTGGCGAGACTGCAGATTTTCTTTGGCCGGTGAGTTGTTCTACTTCTTATCTTTACGAATTGTAGCAGTCAAGACTATTTTTGAGGCTAGATATAATGTTGATAAAGAGGGTAAGAGAAGAGCTTAGAAAGTCGCATGTGTCTTCTCTGCCATCTTGGCTCCGCCCCCACCATAATAAAATTTGTTGACAGACCCTGTTATTATCAGAATCTAGAGCAAAGGAGGAAAAAAAGGTAGATATTAAGAGATTTGGATTTTAAAACAGGGAGAGCTCGTTCAAGTAGTCTACATTTTCCTCCATAAAGTATGGAAGATTATCTTTGATAACAAGGTAGAAAAAGATATTTGGGAAACTTGAGTAGAAGGGGGAAAAAAGCTTTGACAATTCACTATCAGAGAATTGCATATGAAAGAATAGAGATTGTCCTGCTAAGAATAGAGCTCAGTTGAAACATTATGTAAGATATATCCAGTTATTAGGATGGTATGACTAGTCAACGAATTGTACAACTTTCCTTTAGCACTCACTGTTCATAAACACATGAAAGTGGAGACCTGGTGGGGATAATGCCAGAATGAACTTTAGTTAAGTCATGAGAAACCATAAGAAAAATATAGACAATAGATTTGGAATAATGCCAAGATTAGTAAAGGGACCAAGTAAAATTTGAACAGGTTAAGACACTGAAAGATAATGAGAACAGAAAGGTGAATTTTCTTCATACATATATGCTAACTCCTAGTGTCCATCTATGTCTTTTCTCCCTATTTAGTAGTATTTTATTTTTTCCAAATATGTGTAAATATAATTTTGTCATTTATGTTTATAAGATTTTTATTTTCATTTTTGCCCCTCCGTAGCATATGATTTCTGTTGGTTTTGTTATTTTTATGGTTCATTATATTGCTAGTTTTCCTAGCACTGCATTCCTGATATAAATCCCGCCTAGTCATATTGTATTGTCTTGGTGATAAATTGCTATACTCTAATATTTTATTTAAAATTATTCACCAATATTCATTAGGGTAATTGGTCTACAATTTTCTTTCTCTATTTTGGCTCTTGATGGATTACTTATCCATACCATATATTTGTGTTATAAAAAGAATTTGATAGGACTCTTTTTTGACTATTGTTTTTCAAATAGTTCCTATAGCCTTGGAATATTTTTAATGTTTGGTAGAATTCCCTTGTAAATTCATTAAGCCTTCTCCAATTGATGAATGGTCAAAGGATATGAACAGACAATTTTCAGATGATGAAATTGAAACTATTTCCACTCATATGAAAGAGTGTTCCAAATCACTATTGATCAAGAAATGCAAATTAAGACAACTCTGAGATACCACTATATACCTGTCAGATTGGCTAAAATGACAGGAAAAAATAATCATGAATGTTGGAGGGGATGTGGGAAAACTGAGACACTGATTCATTGTTGATGGAATTGTGAATGAATCCAACCATTCTGGAGAGCAATCTGGAATTTTGCCCAAAAAGTTATCAAACTGTGCATATACCCTTTGATCCAGTAGTGCTACTACTGGGCTTATACCCCAAAGAGATACTAAAGAAGGGAAAGGGACCTGTATAGGCCAAAATGTTTGTGGCAGCCCTGTTTGTAGTGGCTAGAAACTGGAAAATGAATGGATGCCCATCAATTGGAGAATGGTTGAGTAAATTGTGGTATATGAATGTTATGGAATATTATTTTTCTGTAAGAAATAACCAGCAAAATGAATACAGAGAGGATTGGTGAGACTTACATGAACTGATGCTAAGTGAAATGAGCAGAACCAGGAGATCATTATATACCTCAACAACGATACTGTATAAGGATGTATTCTGATGGAAGTGGATTTCTTCAACAAAGAGAAGATCTAACTCAGTTTCAATTGATCAAGGATGAATAGAAGCAGCTACACCCAAACAAAGAACACTGGGAAATGCATGTAAACTGTGTGCATTTTTGTTTTTCTTCCCAGATTATTTTTACCTTCTGAATCCAATTCTTCCTGTGCAACAAGAGAACTGTTTGGTTCTGCACACATATATTATATTTAGGATATACTCTGACATATTTAACATGTATAAGACTGCTTGCCATGTGGGGGAGGGGGTGCAGGGAGGGAGGGAAAATGTCAGAACAGAAGTGAGTGCAAGGGATAATGTTGTAAAGAAATTTTTTTTTCAAAATAAACAAAAAATGCAAATCAAAAAAAAAAAAAGAGAGAAAAGAAAGAAAAGAAAAGAAATCATCTAGCCCTGGAGATTTCTTTTTTATTTAAAAATTTCATTGCTGGTTTGATCAATTTCTTTTTTCAAAATAAGTATATTGAAATATTGTATTTCATTTTCTGTTAATCTGGGATATATATATATATATATATATATATATATATGTAAATATTAATTCATTTCACTTAAATTTTCAGATTGATTGGCATACACTAAGGCAAAATAGCTCCAAATTATTTAATTTTCTTTTCATTGGTGATTCACATAAGTTTTAGTATGTTGTCTCATTATTATTGTATTGAATGAAATTATTGTTTCTATAATTCCTGTCATCCTCTTCTCCCTTTCCTTCCCTCTGGTACTTCTATACTCCTATCCATTCTGTCCACTCTCTTTCTTTTTTTCTCCTTGTACTTCCCTTTAGGTCAACATTACTTTCTATACCCAACTGAGTGTATGTCATTCCCTCTTTGAGCCAAATCTGATGTTCAAACAATGCTCATCCCTTTTCCCCTCTTCTTTCCTATACTGCATTAGATCTTTATGTTTTGTTCTTTTTTATGTGGTGTAATTTATCCAATTTTCTTTCCTCCTTTCCCCATACAATTCCTTTTTCACCCTTAATTTCATTGAAAAAAATATCATCACATCAGTATCAACTTATATCCACACCTTCTGATCATGTATACCCACCATAACTGCCCTAATAAAGATATAGTTCTCAAGAGTTACACATATCATCTACCCTTGTAGGGATGCAAACAGTTTAACCTTTAAATAACATGTAGTGATTGTTTTTCTTTCCTTTTTACCTTTTCATGCTTCTCTTGAGAATTATATTTGAAGAATGAATTTTCTGTTTAGTCCTGTTCTTTTCATCAGAAATGATTGAAAGTCCTTTATTTCATTAAATATCTACATTTCCTCCTAGAAGATCAATTTTGCAGGGTTGTTGATTAATGAATGTAATTTGAGCAATTTTGTCTCTCGGAATATCATATTTTGGGTTCTCCAATTCTTCAATGTAAAAGCTGGTAAGTCTTAGAAAATCCTGACTGGGTCTCCTTCATATTTGAACATCTTCTTTCTGGCTAGTTGTAGTATTTTATTTTAGACCAAATAATTCTGCAAATTGGCTACAATGTTCCTTGGAACTTTCATTTTGGGATCATCTACATGAGATGATTGATTTATTCTTTCAATGACTTTCTTATCCAGTTCTCGGTTATGAAGGCAATTTTCCTTAATGATTTCATGAAAGATGATGTCCAGGTTCTTTTTCTGATTATGGCTCACAGGTAACCCAATAATTCTTAATTTGTTTCTTCTGTATCTATTTTCCAGATCAGTTTTTTTCCCAATGAAGTATGTTATGTTTTTTTACATTTTTCATTCTTTTGATTTTATTTAACTGATTATTACTGTCTCATAGAGTTTCTATTTGTCCAACTGTAATTTTTAAGTTGTTAAGGGAGCCACCTTCTAATGGCTCCTGGGGATCTAATTCTGACTAGCAGACTAGATCCCTTGGTGTGAAGGATGATAATAATACAAGGAGATTAAGAGGGAGTTGCATTCTCTTACCTCTCTTCTTCTCCCTTGCCGCTGATGTATTTCATTCCCAATTCACAAGCAACATCTGCATCAGTAAAGGATGATTTGCAATTCCTTCAAGTGTGTTATGATTCACACCTGTGGGGGCTTTTGAGAACTGACCCACCCCTTCATACTTAGGCATGGTCCTTAACATTAAAGTATGGTTTTTGTAGTTAGATTTTGTACTTCCTTTTCCATTTGGCTAATTCTAGTTTTTAGGAGTTGTTTTCTTCAGTAGATGGTCCCCCTATTTGGTCAGTTGTATTTTTTTAATTAATTAATTGTTTTCTTCAGTTAATTTTTGATCTTCCTTCTCCAAGGTGTTTACTACCTCTTAGATAGCCCTCATTTCTTTTTTTTGCCCCCTCCCCCCCATTTGCCTTCTATCGCTCTTATTTGATTTTTAAAATCCTTTTTGAGGTCTTCCAAGAAGATTTATGGAGCTTAAAACTGGCTTATATCCTTGTTTTAGGTTTCACATGTAGTCATTCTGTCCTCTTCCTAGTTCATATTTTGATCTTCTCTTTCACTATAGTAACCTTCTATGGTCATGGTTCAGTAATCTCAGGAAGAACAAAAAATGAACCACACCCTCAAGCTAATCCTTACTAAACCATGTCTAGAGAATGGTAAGGATTAGGTAAAAAAAAAAAAAAAAAAAAAAAAAAAAAAAAGTATTTTGATTGTACTGCTTGAGTCTGCATCATATCTCAAGAAAGCATTCAGCTTACCCTATTTGAGCTCCTGTTTGAGAAGCCTTTTAACATCTTATATCCTTGTAGACTCAAAATATCACTTAGTCACCTAATCTGCAATTCATCTGGGAGCAGTCAGGAATACACAGACACTTTCCAAAACCTTTAAGTCCATACTTTAGGAATTTCTTAATCAGAGGTTATAAACCTTCCTGAATTTGTGGGTTTTATAGAGTCCTGACATTGATAAGGGAAATTATGATGGTCCTTAAGGTGGACATAAGTAAGGGCAGAATGAGTACCTCATCCTATAATTTTCTGATCCCAAACAACAGGCTCAACTGCCTTCCAGATTTCCACAGGAATGTGGAAAGATCTGGTGAGTAAGCTCTTTGTGCTGGGGTAGCTTGGTCTATTCATGGGTATAGTTCCCTGGTTCCTAGAGCTGGCAATTTGTCTTTTGGGTTAGGGCTGGAGGTTCTACCACTGGCTTGCTGTCACATTGTCATGGTGAGCCAGGACTATGGGATGCTGACCTGTGCTGGGGTTAAGAGCATCTTGTTGGCTTGCCCAGACACATCTGAACTGGGCTGCACTCACCTTTTTCCTAAATGAGGCTGATCTCTCCTGAAGTCTTTTCAATCTATGTTAAGCTGGAAAATTATTTCACTCTGTCTTGTAGGTTGTCACTCCATAATCTGTCCAAAGGCTTGATTAAACATTGTTTCTGAGGAAAACTAGAAAAGAACTCAGGCAACTTTCTGGCTTCGCTCTATATTCTTGGCTCTGCCTCCCCTACCTTTTTTTTTTTTTTACATGATAACAAATAATATATATATATATATATATATATATATATATATATATATATATATATACATATATATAATATAATATATAATTCAATGTTGCAATGGAGGAGCATCTTGACATTTTGCACCTTTTGAAATTTGCCTTTTCTTCTTTTTTTGAAAATGGGGGCAATAGTTTCAAGTATTTTTTCTCATTTTCTATGATTTTTCAGAGATTACTGATGATTTTTATTACATCTAAACTTTCGTTGTTATATTGTTTATCATAAGAAATATTAAATAGATTTGTGATTTTGTTAACTTCTCTTTGATGATGTGATGATGTGATGATGTGATGAATTGAAGCAACCATTCTGAAAGCCCAGGCAATTGCCCCAAACCCTACAGCATACCTGCCCACTCTTTCCTCAGATATCACTATAATAAAATACCAGGCAAACTGATCATTTGTTTTTAATGAACCAGATATTTCTTTTGAATCTTCATTTTCTAACTACTTATAATAAACAATATTTTGGGTATAGTTTATTTTTTTTATTATATTCAACATTTCTCTTTACTGATACTGTTTTATACACACTGTTAGTATATGAGGGAACAATGAAAATGGAATCTAAAGAAAGTAGAAAACACAAGTAGGATTGTCCCAGATTTCTGATTGTTCCAGTCCTAGTGTCAATGTGAATGAAATCCAGGAAGAGCTCAGCCAAACTCCTGTTTATTCCCCACCATCTTGGCTCTGTCCCAACAGTTCCAATTTTGTAAAAGATCAATTGAATAGACAGGTTTGCAATAGATAGTCACTGTAAAATATACAATGTATAGAAGATCATAGAAAAGCCTTCATTAATGAATCTAACTACTTTTAGGCCAAGTGACTGCTTTAGTAGTGCTGCTTATCACAGTATTTCATATTAGAGATAGTACAGTCATAAAACATGTGGTTATTGATTAGTGACAATGGCTGAAATTTCTGCACATCCCCAAGATTGTTTGAGCATACCAACAAGACCATAAATGTGTGCAAAGTGATTTGTGAATGGACTCAGGTCTTAGAAACAATATGTATGTCATCTGTGAAACATAATGTCCTGCCCTAATTTTCCTTAGTTTGATAAGAGTATCAAGAATTTTGTAGTCTTTGCATCCTTGATTCTATATATTTGTCTATGTGTTTGTATATCTACAAGAAAAGCAGTATGTTACAATGGAAAGGGTGATGGTTTTGGCCTTAAAGAATTTGTGTTCTAATTTCAGTTTTACTACTTACTAAAAACATTTCCTTGGGCAAATAAATCCCCTTCTCTTGTTCAGAATTGCCTCCTCTCTAAAATAAAAGGGGTAAACTAGATGACAATTGAGGTCCCTTCTTGATATCAATCCTATGTATGGGGGGGGGGGGTGTGTGTGTGCGTGTGTGTGTGTGTGTGTGTGTGTTTTCTCATTTTCTAGGCAACTATTTCTTGGCAACTACAAATCTTCACCTACAATAAGAGTTTTGATGACAAGGCATGTCCAAGTCTAGTAGATATATTGTTTTTCAGAATATTCTCCAACCCTAAGCTGTTCTTATACTCAAGAATATGTGAATGGTGATGGTCAGAAGACTGATTCCTCTATCAGATACACACATACATACACACACAAACACACTTACAACTCCTACCCCACATACTCTTAAATGAAATTCACAAATCAGAATTTGATCAGTTTTTACTTCTCAAACTCTTCATTCTATATAAGACAAACTTTAGGAACTCCACTATCCAGTGCTAGAAAAGAAGTAACCTTTGGCAACAAAGGAGAATATGGTAATTGGGGAAATTTTTCTTTTCTTCTGTTTATCATTATTTTTTTAAATTTAGTTTTTGTAACAGGCTGAAACTGAGCAGATACACTGAGGTTAGGTTAAGCAAGCACTTAAGGTTAATTACCAATTAGACGATAGTCTATTAGCATTTGCTTGGAAAATGGCCCACCCTACCATTCTGTGCCGGCTCCATCTGTAGTTGTATAAAGAGATTGGGAATAGAGATTCGAGGGTGGAGTGAGAAAGCCAGAGTGACTCCTGCCTGGATTCCTGTCACTATTCCTCTGTCCACAAAGAATAAATATAAAGGACTCTTGCTTATCCTGACTCCAGCTGATTCTAAAGTATCCTAAATGCTAAAGCAGTCATCACAAGTTTTGTTTTTAATCTGATAATTCCCTAGGTTATTGAAATTATATATCTAGTCTGTATCCTGACACAAAATGATAAAATGTCTTTGTAAAACATCATTGATACCAAAGAAAGATAACATTTTATGTAATTCAAATAAGCATAAAAATTTTAGATAATGAATGGCAATGGTATCAAATTCATATAGATGTGGGAACATTTTATATAAGGTTCCTTGCTGGTAACATTTTTGACTTAGAAAACCACTTATCAACTTTATATGCTGTATTGAAAGTATTGTTCTATTTTATTCCTTTTGTAAAATATTTTCCAATTACGTTTTAATCTAACTTGGATAGGTTGTGGGCCACATGTTTAAAACTTTTGCTATAAAATAATATGGTATTTGGGAAAGGAAATATATTTATACTGACATGAATTCAAACTAGTAAAATAGATAATTATCCAATAAATTTTCTTAAATTGATTAGATGCCTATGTTTGACCATAAGGGATCCATTTCTAATATGTCCTTTAGATATTTAAAAGAAATATGAAGTTAGAATATATTACAATCTATGTCACACAGAAAATACTTAATTAAAGCTCTATCAATCTACCTTTCTACCTATTTCTTTATCTCTATACCCTGAGTCTCTGACCTAATAAATGTAATCAACTTATATTGAGCACCTATTATGTGAGAAATACTAAGTTCCTTGTTCTAGAAGACAGAATTAACAAACTATTCTTGTCAAAAGGGATTTTAATAGCATTCTGAAAAGGTATCTTAATACATAGCAGATATTTTAGTACATATAATAGCTTTAGAGCTGAAAGCAACTTTAGAGGCCAAGTAGTACAATCTTCTCATTTTAAAGTTAGGGAAACTGAGGGACAAAGAAAATATATGTTTTACTGAAGGTCACCAGAAAATAGATCTAGATCTTAATACAAATTTAAAAGCAATACAATCCAAACCTTTCATTTGATATATTTGAAAACTGAGGTATAGAGTGAGAAGGGGAAATAAAGCTCAGTCAGGAAATGAAAGATACAAGATTTGAATCCAGTTGATTGAATTCAATGTTTAGAACTCATTTACAGTGTAGATCCTAGGCATTTCTGCTGTTCATCAGAAGCTAAATATAGCAAGATATATATATAGTGAGAGAACCCTAACTAATGCAGCTAGTCACTTGCTCTATGAATTTTCATCTTAGAGTATTGCCTGGGGTCATTGAGTGGTTAAAAGTTTTGCCCAGAATTATATAACTACCTAATGTCAGAGACAATACTTGAATCAATATCTTCCCGAATCTGAAATCAACTCTCTTTTTACTATACTGAGCTATCTTTCATTATACAGTATATTATAATGATGATGAGAAATACATATGTGTGCATACACATTATATATAGATATTTTATGTTTTATACATATATATTTACACAATATATGCATTCATTATAAACAGGTATGTGTTGCATTACATATATGTATATATAATATTTGTCATAGTGTATATGTCTATATGGATATGTGTGTATATATTATGGTAACAATATAACTCATTCATCATATATGCAATGCATTAATTATAGACAAATATGTATTGTATTATATACATGTATATATAATGTTTATTATAGTGTAGATTATATATATTATAGTAACATATATAATTCATGCATCATATATGCATGCATTGTATGTATGAAGAATGATTTATATTATACATGTTGACTGTCATATTACATTGTATAATAAAAGGTAGCATGATGCAGTGATTTCTGATATATTTTCAGATTTACACAGACCTGGGTTCAAAACTTGCCTTTGACATTGACAAATTCTTTGCCAAACCTTTAATCACTCACTTCCCCAAGGAAGTGTTCTAAGAGGGAATTTCAGAGCAAGATACAGCTGCATTAAAAGAATTTCCTCACTGCAAGATCCTTATATCAGTAAAATCACAAATTAGGATGTCCTCAGCAGCAGAAACAACAATAATAAGAAAATCAACATTAATGTCATCACAAAATAGTTTATATTTCAAAAGATATATAAATATATATATATATATATATATATATATATATATATATATATATATATACACACAGAGACAGAGACCAGTTTCTTAAAGTATAAACAACACACCTCATTTAGTTAAATGACCTTTTTACATTTTCCAGGAACTAAAATCCTGAGGCTTTAGACAAGTCATCTAATCTGCTTGTTCCTATTTCTTTTTTCTGTTAAAAAAAGAATAATGTTTGGTCTATGTAGCCTCTGAGTTACCTTTCAGTTCTTTAGCTGATATATACTCATATATAATATACATATATATGTAATATAAAACAATGTATACATCTTATGCACACAATTTTTTAAATTTAAAATTATTTTCCCCAGTTACATATAGAAATAATATTTTTTAGTTATGCATGTATGCTCATTTTTTAAAACATATTTCCTTATGAATCATGTTGGGAGAGAAAAATAAGGACAAGTGGGAAAAACCATGAGAGAAAAAGAAACAAGAAAAAAAGAAAAAAAATGAACAAGTATATGTTGATTTACATTAAATCTCCAAGGTTCTCTCTCTGGATGAAGATGGCATTTTCCATCCAAAGTTTATTGGGATTGCCTTGGATCACTAAACCACTTAGAAGAATTAAGTTGATCATTGCACAAGCTTGCTGTTACTATGTACAATATATTCTGGTTCTGCTTTTTTTTTTTTTTTTTTTTTTTTTTTTTTTTTTTTTTTTTTTTTTTTTTTTTTTTTTGCTCAACATCAGTTCATGAAATTCTTTTTCGGCCTTTCTCAAATCAGCTTGTTTATCATTTTTATAGAACAATAATATTCCATTATCTTCATATACCATAACTTATTCAATCATCCCCAATTGGTGGACATCTACTCATTTTCCAATTTTTTGTCACCACAAAAAGAACTGCTACAAACCTTTTTGAGCATGTGGATGCTTTTCTCTCCTTTGGGATTTCTTTGAGATATAGACCAAAAATGGCACTTCACAGTTTTATAAACCTTTGGGCATAGTTCCAAATTGTTCTCCAGATTTTTTGGATCATCATACAACTCCATCAACAATGCCTTAGTGTCCTAGTTTTTCCACATTCTCTCCAACATTTGTCACTATTTCTTCCTGTCATTTTAGCCAATCTGAGAGGTATAAGGTAATTATATTTCTGTAATCAATAGTGACTTAGAGCATTTTTTTTATATCATTATAGATATCTTTAATTTCATCATCTGAAAATTGGCTGTTGATGTCCTTTGACCATTTATCAATTGGGGAATATATACACAAATTAATATGCACCTCCAGAAGTCAAAGATATAAACAAGTTTAAGATATATTAGTGTGCATATTCACGTATGTAATAATATTACTGTATGTACTGTTATGTACATATCTATAGGTTGAGTTATAGTAACAAAGCACTTCTGAATCATTTTTCGAATCTGATTTTTAGAAGAAGACTGAAAAATTTGTCTATTTCATGAATTACAACATGGCCAAAAATTTTACTATGGAAATTTACTAATGTTTACAATGAATCTCTGTCCTTATATTATCTAATCTTTAGAATCAGGTCCAGTTTGTTGCCTGGAAAGTGCAATAATATTGCAGCATTTCACAGATGAACAAAACCTGAGTTAAGTAAGAGTAGTATGAAAGATGAGTTGCTTAGAACACACAGCTAATAAGTGAGTTAATGTCTTTTGACATGTGTGGGGAAAACTAGTATTTCAGTATTTCAATGGTATAGTATAGTATACCTTAAGAAGAAGCAGGTTTGTGTTGCAAAACGTGTTAGGACATCTATTCCCACAATTTCAACCAACCTCTAAGCGTCCTTGAGCTTGTAAACCTGCCATGAATCCTCTTGTAAATTGTCATCTCTTATGTTATTTGTTTTATATATTCTCATTTTTAAATATATATAGAGTGTATTTGCGAATTGACAACTAAATCAGCTACTGGTTCATAGATTTGTGATGATAGCTTCTTTTAGGGGATGATACCCTTTCTTATTTTGATAGAAATACATATTCATTGCATGTGTTTGTGTGCTTGACATCTGCTTTGTCTCTGGCTCAACAAAGAAAAGGAGCAGCCAGCAGAGTTATAAATACCTAATGAGGAGGTTGCCCAGGCACCTTGCTTGAGTGATTCATTGTTTCTATATAGCAGAAGGTGAAACCTGGAGAATGGAGACTTCATTTCCTTTCCAAAGTCCAACTTCCTTTCTTCAAAATGAAAATGGCATCAAAATGCAACCATTAAACACCTAAGTACATATCAACAATTGTCTTTTAAAATTAATATTAAGTAAAATATTACTACATGGACTCTATCATCTTTCTGCTGTCAACGTTAATATTTCACCTTCTCCCTGCCCCTCACACTATTGAATGAATATAATCTATTGAAAGATAACAGATTCATCTTAATTATTATTGATTTGTGGTGAAACAATTCGGCTCTGCCACCAGCAATGTTGTCTTATTGGATTTAACACATACAATGATCTGTAAATAATGTATACATAAAATACTTGAAAGAAATGTATATCCAGTGTCTCATTAAACTTCAGCTTGTCAGAATCTGTTTTTCAACGGCTTACAAATGTTACCAATAAGAAAGCTAAGCATTGCCATATATGGAGGAAGGCAGCCTACTCTATCATACAACATCTGAGTGTAGGATCACAAGAGATGGATGATAAATGATCAAATTAAAATCCTTCCTATTCAAAAACAAGATTTCTTCCCCCATGACTATATATCTGTTTATTAGCTTTTCCCCAAAAGCCTAAGTATGGGAAAAGTTCAAAATTTAAACTCATAAATAAATTCTCAGTGTTAAACAATTATTTTAGCCTCCTTCTTTTGATCCCAACAGTGATTGTCTAAGTTGAAAAACAGAGTCAGGAAATGTCTTTTGTATCAAATATTTAAAAGTTTCTATATTTTTCTACTGTCAGATACTTGCTAAATTCAGCACATCTTCCAGCATCTGATTTGCGCTCTTTGATCCATGGATAAGCTCAGTACATTTTTATAAGTGAGGGGAAGGAACATAAAACTGGGATTTCCACTGAATTTGATCAGGTCAAATCCCTTGGTTTTAAAGATAAGAAACTGATTCCGAGAACTGTTGTGACTAATTGGAAGAATGACAGGAATAAGGCAATGCTGGTCAGTATTCCAATGCCATGAGCAGTGGTGATGTTCCCTCTTATCTTCTCAGTTTCCAGATACCAGTGAGATCCCTACGTAAATTTTGGAATACTTGTGTATTCCTTAAGATGTGTGCCTCATTTCTTCTTTATGGCTGGGTTATTCAGGTACAGATAAAGGAATTGATATGGATTATATAGTACATTTCCCTTAGGAGTAGATATAGTCATCAGGAGGTTATGAATGGTCCTTGTTGAATTTGATAATCTTGGGGTTGGGTTTCATTTGCTGGCAAAATATATAGAGTTTTTTGTTTGTTTTGTGTTGTTTTATTTTTTCCTCTAGTGTTCTGGAAGAGAAATGCTTCTCTGGAAGAAACTGTGTCTTAATTATCTTTATAATTTTGAACAAAATGACTTCCAGGAAAACCTTTCCCTTTCCTTCATTGCAAAGGTGGGAGTACAGAGGTGGGGATATTGCTTCTAGTATGAGATTTTTCTGTAGATTGATTGAATTTGTTGAGTCTTTTCATGGTCTTTTTCTTTTTAAAGTACAGGATAACTCTCTATGAAGAGAAAACATTCAAGCATATAGGAAGAAATTAAGATTCTCCTCCAAAAACAAAATGTAAATAAAATGTTTTACCAGAGAAGAAAAAAAATAAAAAAATTACAACTACCATCTCCATAGATTGTGTGTGTGTGTGTGTGTGTGTGTGTGTGTGTGTGTGTGTGTGCCTATGTTGCTGGGGGAGAGAGTGAGAGAAGTAACACCTTAATGATGCAGAAAACTCCCAAATAGTTAAACAAGGTACAGTTTCTTCAGAGAAGTACATATCTTCGAGAACAGTATTCCACAAAACAAACAAAAAAACTCTATATCTTTTGCAAGCAGATGAAAACTACTTTAATGGTTTCCAAATTCAAAAAGAAATACATAAAACTTTGATGACTATATATCTATTCCAGGGAAATATACTGTATAACCTACCTCAATTCCTTTATCTGTACATGAATAAGTGAGCCATGAAGAAGAAATGAAGTATACATCTTAAGGTATCACCAAAGTTTCCAAAGATTATATAGGAAATCGAGTGAGATATGGGAACTGAAGTCATTGAGAGAACACCACCATTATTCATGACATTGGAATAATAGCCAGCATTGCTCAATTCCTGTCATTCTTCCAATTAGTAACTGGGAGACCTTGAAGTTAGGAGGAACTGAGTTCAAATCTCAGATAAGTGAACACTTTTTAGCTATTTGACCCTAGACTAATCTCTTAATCCCAATTGTCCCTGAAAAATAAACAATAAAGTAGAGAAGAAGACAGTGGTAGGAAATGGACCCTAAGCATGGGTTTGTTGAGAGAAATACTACTGCCTCAGCATCAGTAGAAGGGAATAAGGTCCATTCATAACTGTTCTGATACTCAATTTACTTATCTTTAAAACAAAGGGATTTGACATGATCACCCTTTAAGACCATAGTCTTTTTTATTATTTTTTTGAGTTTTTTTTATAATATACATTTCTTTATGAATAATGTTGGGAGAAAAAAAATCACAACAAAAGGAAAAAAAAATAAGAAAAAACAGAAGAAAAAAGAAGTCAACATATCATGTGTTGAATTACATTCGGTCTTCATAGTTATCTTTCTGGATGCAGATGACATTTTCTTCTTTTTTTAATCTTTAATTGATTAATTATTTTTATTATAGCTTTTTATTTACAAAATATATGTGCGGGTAATTTTTCAACACTGACCCTTGCAAAACCTATTCCTACTTTTCCCCTCCTTCCTCCTGCTCCCTTTTCTAGATGGCAGGTAGTTCAATACATGTTAAATATGTTAAAGTATATGTTAAATCCAATATATGTATACATATTTATGCTGTTATCTTGCTACACAAGAAAACTGGATACAGAAAGAAAGAAAAAAACAAAAAGAAAAAAAAAACCTGATGAGAAAAACATGTATGCAAGCAAACAATAGCAAAAAGAGTAAAAATGCTATGTTGTGGTCCACACTCAGCTCCCATGGTCCTCTCTCTGGGTGTAGATGGTGGTCTTCATCACTGAAGAAGTGAAACTGGTTTGAATCATCTCACTGTTGAAGAGAGCCATGTTTGTCAGGGTTGATCATCATATAATATTCTTGTTGCCATATATAATGATCTCCTGATTCTGCTCATTTCACATAGCAACAATTCATGTAAGTCTTTCCAGGCCTCTCAAAAATCATCCTGCTGGTCATTTCTTACAGAACAATAATATTCCATGAACTTCATATACTATAACTTATTCTGCCATTCTCCAATTGATGGGCATACATTCAATTTCCAGTTTCTAGGCACTACAAAGAGGGCTGCCACAAACATTTTTGCACATAAGAGTTCCTTTCTCTTCTTTAAGATCTCCTTGGGATATGAGTCTAGTAGAAGCACTGCTGGATCAAAAGGTTTGCACAGTTTGATAACTTTTTGAGCATAATTCCAAATTGCTCTCCAAATTGCTTGGATTCGTTCACAACCCCACCAACAATGTATCTGTGTCCCAGGTTTCCCACATCCCTTCCAACATTCACCACTATTTTTTCTTGTCATCTTAGCCAATCTGAGAGGTGGGTAGTGGTATATCAGAGTTGTCTTAATTTACATTTCTCTGATCAATAATGGTTTGGAGCACCTTTTCATATGGCTAGAAATAGTTTCAATTTCTTCATCAGAAAATTGTGCGTTCATATCTTTTACCATTTATCAATTGGAGAATGGATTAATTTCTTTTTTTTTAAATTTAATTTAATTTTTTTTATTATAGTAACTTTTTATTGACAGAATCCATGCCTGGGTAATTTTTTTTTACAACATTATCCCTTGCACTCACTTCTGTTCCAATTTTTCCCTCCCACCCTCCACCCCCTCCCCTAGATGGCAAGCAGTCCTATATATGTTGAATATGTCCTAGTATATCCTAGATACAATGTATGTGTGCAGATCCAAACAGTTTTCTTGTTGCACAGGGAGAATTGGATTCAGAAGGTAGAAGTAACCCGGGAAGAAAAACAAAAATGCAAACAGTTTACATTCATTTCCCAGTGTTTTTTTTTTTTTTTCTTTTTTTTCTTTGGGTGTAGCTGCTTCTGTCCATCACTGATCAGTTGAAACTGAATTAGGTCTCTTTGTCAAAGAAATCCGCTTCCATCAAATTACATCTTCATACAGTATCATTGTTGACGTATATAATGATCTCTTGGTTCTGCTCATTTCACTTAGCATCAGTTCATGTAATTCTCTCCAAGCTTCTCTGTATTCATCTTGCTGGTCATTTCTTACAGAACAATAATATTCCATAACATTCATATACCACAATTTACCCAACCATTCTCCAATTGATGGGCAGCCACTCAGTTTCCAGCTTCTAGCCACTACAAACAGGGCTGCCACAAACATTTTGGCACATACAGGTCCCTTTCCCTTCTTTAGTATCTCCTTGGGGTATAAGCCCAGTAGAAACACTGCTGGGTCAAAGGGTATGCACAGTTTGATAACTTTTGGGGCATAATTCGGATTAATTTCTTATAAATTTGACTCAATTCTCTATATATTTTGGAAATGAAGCCTTTATCAGAACCTTTGAATATAAAAATATTTTCCCAGTTCATTGCTTCCCTTCTAATCTTGTCTGCATTAGTTTTGTTTGTACAAAAACGTTTTAACTTGATATAATCAAAATTTTCTATTTTGTGATCAATAATGATATCTTGTTCTTCTTTGTTCACAAATTTCTTCCTCCTCCACAGATCTGAGAGGTAAACTTTCCTATGTTCTTTCAATTTAGTTATAATCTCATACTTTCAAATATGGGTCAAGCCTAATTTCTGCCATACTTGTTTCCATTTTTTCCAGCAGTTTTTGTCAAAAAATGAATTCTTATCCCCAAAGTTGGGTATTTGGGTTTGTCAAACACTAAATTGTTATAGTTATTGACTATTTTGTCCTGTGAATCTAACCTATTCCACTGATCAACTAGTCTATTTCTTAGCCAATACCAAATGGTTTTGGTGACCACTGCTTTACAATATAGTTTTAGATCAGGTACAGCTAGACCACCTTCATTTTTTTTTTTTTTTTCATTAGTTCCTTTGAAATTCTTGACCTTTTGTTCTTCCAGATGAATTATGGTTTTTTTTTCTTCCTAGATCAGTAAGATATTTTCTTGGGAGTTTGATTGGTATAGCACTAAATAAATTGATTAATTTAGGTAATATTGTCATCTTAATTATATTTGTTCGACCTACCCAAGAGCACTTAATATTTTTTCAATTGTTTAGAGCAGATGGCATTTTCTATCCAAAGTTTATTGTGATTGTTTGGACCACTGAACCATTGAGAAGAACCAAGTCTTTCATAGTTGATCATCCCAATTTTTTTTGTTGCTGTGTACAATATATTCATGGTTCTGCTTATTGCACTCAACATCAGTTAATGTAAATCTTTCTGGGTCTTTTTAAAATCAGGTTGTTCGTCACTTTTATGTGAAAATAATATTCCATTACTTTCATATACTGTAACTTATTTAGTCATTCACCAATTGATGGACATTTACTCATTTTCCAATTCTAAGTTATCACAAAAAGAGCTGCTACAAACATTTTCGCACATGTGGTTGCTTTTCTCTTCTTTGTGATTTCTTTGGGATACAGACCCAGTAGTAGCACTGTTGGGTAAAAGGGTATGTATAATTTTAAAGCTTTTTGGGTATAATTTCAAAATATTGTCCTGAATGGTTGAATCATTTCACAACTCTGCCAGCAATGTCATAGTGTCCCAGTTTTCCCACATCCCCTCCAACATTTATCATTGTTTCCTGTCATCTTAGCCAGTCAGAGAGGTATGAGGTGATGTCCCAAAGTTGTTTTAATTTGCATTACTTTAATATATAGTGAAAATAGCATTTTTTCATGACTATAGCTGGCTTTAATTTTATCATCTGAAAATTGTCTGTTTGTATTCTTTGATTATTTATCAATTAAGGAATGACTTGTATTCTTATAAATTTGACTCAGTTCTTTATACAATTTGGAAAGAGGCCTTTATCAGAAACATGGGCTGTAAAAAAAAAAAAAAAAAAAAAAAAATTCCCCTAGCTTTGTAACTCCTTTTAATCTTTTTGTGTTGGTTTTCTTGTTGCAAAAATTTTTAAATTTGATGAAGTCAAAGTTGTTCATTTTGCATTTCAGAATATTCTCTAGTTTTTCTTTGGTCATAAATTCCTCCCTTCTCCAAAGATTTGATAAATAAATTATCCCTTTCTCTCCTAATTTGCTTATGGTATCACCCTTTTCACACAAATCTTGTACTCCTTTTGAACTTATTTTGGTATGGAATGTGAGATTTAGGTCTATGCCAAGTTTCTGACATATTATTGTCCAGTTTTCCAGCAATTTTTGGGAAATAGTGAGTTCTTATTCCAGGAGGTGGGGTTTTGAGGTTTATCGAACAGTGTCATGTTTATCTAACATATATCACTGATCCACTACTCTGTTTCTTAGCTAGTACCAAATAGTTTTGATGACTTTTAATTTATGATATAATTTTAGGTCTGATATTGCATTTTTTTTGGTATTTTTTTTTTCATCAAGCCACTTGATATTCTTGCTCTTTTGTTCTTCCAGATGAATTTTTGTTATTTTTTTTTATACCTTTACAAAATAAACTTTTGGCATTTTGTTTGTTATGGCATTGAACAAATAGTCCAATTTAGGAAGATTGTCATTTTTATTATATTAGTTCAAACTATATATGAGCAATTGACATTTTCCCAATTGTTTAGTTCTGACTTTATTTGTGTGATAAGCATTTTGTAATTCTGTTCATGAAATTTCTGGATTTCTCTTGCAGGTAGACACTGAAATATTTTATTTTGCCTACAGTTATTTTAAAAGGAATTTCTTTTTGTATCTCTTGCTGCTGGGCTTTGTCGGTAATATTTAGAAATGCTGATGATTTGTGTGTGTTTATTTTATGTGCCACAACTTTGCTAAAGCTGTTAACTGTTTCAAATATTTTTTCAATTTTATTTTATATTCCCCAAATATTTGTCCCAAGATTTGCATAGAGTGATAGTTTTATTTCCTCATTGCCTATTCTAATTCCTTTAATTTCTTTTTTTTTAATTGCTAAAGCCAACATTTTTGTACAATAATGAATAATAGTGGTGATGATGGGCATCATTATTCCATGTCTGATCTGATTAGGAATGTGTCCACCAGTTCTCCATTACAAATTATACTTGCTGTTGGTTTTAAATAGATATTGCTCATCATTTTAAGGAAAAGTCCATTTATTCCTATGTTCTACAGTGTTTTTAATAAGAGTAATTGCTGTATTTTGTCAAAAGCATTTTCTGTATGAGATTATCATATGATTGCTGTTCATTTTGTTATTGATATAGTCAATGATGATGAAAAATATTGTTTTTGTCCTGTATATTGAAACAGTATAAATCTCACTTAGTCCCATTGTATTAAAATGCTGAAAAGTTGTCGTAATCTCTTTGATAATACTTAATTAAAAAATTTTGCATCAACATTCAAAGAGATTGGAGTACAATTTTCTTTCTCTTTTGGCTTTTCCTGGTTTGGGTTCTATATCTTCTTAATTCCTGCTCCTTTAACTCCATCAATAGATCATAATTATCAATAGAATCTTAATTTAACCTATTGTAAATAAAACAAATGCAAGTATACCCTAGCTAATAATGTCATGATATAGCAACACCATCTCATTATTATAATTATATTTATAAGTGACAATTTCCTCAAGGATTGATAATTTCACTGGTGTTAACATTCTCTTGGTCAAGGTAGTTTTCCATTTCTATAATTAGGTGAATATTTCTGTTTGTATTACCTGCTGTTTAAATTTTGATAATGATTTTATATATATATATATATATATATATATATATATATATATATATATATTAAAACTTTTTATTTATAGAGCATACACATGGGTAATTTTTCCAACACTGACCCTTGCATAATCTTTTGTTGCAAATTTTCCTTCTTCTCCCACCTCCTCCCCTATCTGGCAAAGAGGTCCAATACATGTTAAACATGTTGAAATAAATGTTAGAACCAATATGTGTATACATATTTATACAGTTATCTGTATAAATAAAATAAATAAAAATCAGATCAAGAAGGAAGAAAAAGAAAAACTGAGAAAAAATGCAAGCAAATAACAACAGAGAAAGTAAGAATGCTATGTTGTGTTCCATCATCTGTTCCTATGTTTCTCTTTCTGAGTGTAGATGGTTCTCTTCATCACTGAACAAATGGAACTGGATTGAATCATTTCAATATTGAAGAGAGCCATGTCCATAGTCTTGCTGTTGCCATGTATAATAATCTCCTAGTTCTGTTCATTTCACTTTGTATCGGTTCAAGTAGGCCTCTCCAGGCCTTTCTAAAATCATACTGCTAGTCATTTCTTACAAAACAGTGATGTACCATTACATTCATATACTATAATTTACTCAACCATTCTCCAATTTATGGGCACCCACTCAGTTTCCAGTTTCTTGCCACTACAAAAAGGGCTGCCACAAACATTTTTGCACATGTGGGTTCCTTTCCGTCTTTTAAGATCTCTTTGGTATATTATCCTAGTAGAAAAACTGCTGGATCAAAGAGTATACACAGTTTGATAAATTTTTGAGCATAGTTCCAAATTGCTCACCAGAATGGTTGGATCCATTGACAGTTCCACCAACAATGTATGAGTGTCCCAGTTTTCCCACATCCCCTCTAACATTCGTTATTATCTTTCCCAGTCATCTTAGCCAATATGACAGGTGTGTAGTGATATCTCAGAGTTGTTTTAATTTGCATTTCATTGTTCAATAATGGTTGGAGCATGTTTTCTTATGGCTACAAATAGTTTCAATTTCTTCATCTGAAAATTATCTGTTCATATCCTTTGACCATTTATCAATTGAAGAATGGTGTGAACTGCTATAAATTTGAATCAATTCTCTATATATTTTAGAAATGAGGTCTTAACAGACCCTTTGGATATAAAAATGTTTTCCTACTTTATTGCTTCCCTTCCAATGTTGCCTTAAGATAATCAAAATTATCTATTTTATGATCAATAATGATCTCTAGTTCTTCTTTGGTCACAAATTCCTTCCTCCTCCACAGATCTGAGAGGTAAACTATGCTATGTTCTTCGAATTGTTTATAATAATAGTCTTTATGTCTAGATCATGAACCCATTTCAACCTTATCTTGGTATACTGTGTTACATTGGGGGTCTATGCCTACTTTCTGCCATACTAGTTTCTGATTTTCCCAGCAGTTTTTGTCAAACAGTGAATTCTTTATCCCAAAAGATGGGACCTTTGGATTTGTCAAATAATAGATTATTATAATCATTAGCTATTTTGTTCTGTGAACCTAACCTATTCCACTAATCAGCTTCTCTGTTTCTTAGCCATTACCAAATGGTTTTGGTGACTACAACTTTATGATATAGTTTTAGATCTAGTACAGCTAGGCCACTTTCATTTGCTTTTCTCTTCATCATTTTTTTTGAAATTCTTGACCTTTTGTTCTTCCAGATGAATTTTATTGTTATTTTTTCTAGTTCAGTAAAATAGGTTCTTGGGAGCTTCATTGGCATAACACAAAATAAGTAGATTTGTTTAGGTGGTATTGTCATCTTTATTATATTTGCTTGATCTGTGAATGAGCAATTGATATTTTTTCCCCAATTGCTTAGATCTGACATTATTTGTTTGGAAAGTGTTTTATAGTTTTGCTTATATAGTTCCTGAATTTCCCTTGGCAGATGAATTCCCAAATATTTTATGCTATCAACAGTTATTTTAAGTGGAATTTTTCTTTGTATTTCTTGTTGTTGGATTTTGTTAGTGATGTATAAGAATACTGATTACTTATGTAGATTTATCTTGCATCCTGCAAATTTGCTAAAGTTGTGGACTATTTCTAAGAGCTTTTTAGTTGATTTTCTGGGGTTCTCCAAGTATATCATCAAATCGCCTGCAAAGAGTGATAATTTGGTTTCCTCATTACGTACTCTAATTCCTTTAATCTCTTATTCTTCTCTTATTGCCAAGGCTAGCATTTCTAATACAATATTGAATAACAATGGTGATAGTGGACAACTTGCACCCCTGATCTTATTGGGAATGGTTCTAATTTATCCCCATTACATATGGTGCTTGCTGATGGTTTTAAATAGATGCTATAGACTATTTTAAGGAAAAGTCCATTTATTCCTATACTCTCTAGTGTTTTAAATAGGAATAGGTGTTGGACTTTATCAAATGTTTTTTCTGCATCTATTGACATTATCACATGGTTTTTGTTAATTTTGTTATTGATATGGTCAATTATGCTAATAGTTTCAGAATCTCAGGGTACCTTGCCACACTCACCCACCACAGGGAGTGAATCAGCATTGACCCAGTACAGCTGCATTACTTTGGAAAACCTCTCTCACCCTAAAGACAGACCTTAACTTAACTTTAAAAAATGATTAAAAAATACAGAGGACTACTCTAATAATTGACAGCTTTTATGGCAAAAAGATAACAGATTTCAAACCCTGAGGAGACTAAAGGCAGATTGGCTCCAGATTAAGCCCCCAAAGGTGATATATCCTGATCCCCATCACACAAGGCTCTCCTAGAAGATATTTTAAAAAATATTTTAAAAGACAGCTAGAAGAAAAATGGGGACAGGAAATGAAAGCTTTGCAAGAAGGTTTGGTAAAGGCAACAAAAAATGGACTTAGTGAAATGGTAAAAGCATATAATTCATTAAAAGATAGATTTGATAAAATGGAAAAGAAAACAAGTCCAAGAAAAACAGAATTTGTGAAACAGATAAAGAAAATAACTCCTTAAAAACTGAATTTTTGAAATGGAAAAAAATTCCATAGAACAAAACAACTCATTTAAAAATTCATTTGGACAAATACAAATACAAAAAATAGTAAAAATAAAAGTAAATGAAGAAAATAGCATACTAAAATTCAGAATTGAACAAATGGAAATGAATGACTCAATAAGACAAGAATCAGATAAACAAAACCAAAAAATTAAAAAAAAAAGAAAAAAATATGAAATACCTAATTAGGAAAACATCCTACCTGGAAAATAGATCTAAGGGAGACAATTTAAGGATCATTGGACTCCCTGAAATACATGATGAAAAAAAAAAAAAAAAAGCCTAGAAACTATCTTTTAGGAAATCATCAAAAAGAACTACCTGAATCATAGAAACACAAGGTAAAATGACCATTGAAAGAATTCACCAAATAACTCCTGAAAGAGACCCCAAAAAAGAAACCCCAAAGAATATAATGACTAAATTTGAGAACTATTGGACCAAGGAAAAATTATTACAAGCAGCCAGAAAGAAACAATTCATATATCAAAGAGCCACAATAAGGATTACTCAGGACCTAACAGCTTCCATTTTAAAGGATTGAAAGACCTGGAATCTGATATTGGGAAACGTGAAGGATGTTGAAATTCAGCCAAAAATAAATTACCCTGCTAAACTAAGATTTTTCTTTCATGGAAGAAGAGGGACATTCAATGAAACTGGTGAATTCCATGTATTTTTGATGAAAAGACAAGCGCTAAACAAAAAATTTGACCTCCAAATATAGAACTCAAGAGAAGCATAAAATGGTAAAAATGAAAAAAAAAAAGCTCTTGAGAACCTGTATTTCTGTTATGGATATATATTAAGAATACATGAATAATTTGATTTTACTGTTATAATATAAAAAAAAACTAGAGATGGAAAGGTGATTGTAAAAGAAATAAAAGGGAAAGTGGAGATAAAATGAGGGAAATTACATCTCAGGAAGAGGCAAAGAAAACATATTATAATTGAGGGAAAGAAGGGAGGTTAATGATTATTATGTGAATTTTACTTTCATCAGATTTGCCCTAAACAAAGAATATTAGATATATTTGGCTTCACCAAGAAAAACCTCTCATCTTATAGAAAAGTGGGAGAGAAAGGGGAAAATGGAAGGAGGAGGCTAAATAGAAGAGAAAAGATAAATAGTAAGGAAAAGATATAAGAAAGGAGAAGGGTTTCTAAAGAGGGAGGGCCACTTGAGGCAAGTAGGACTCCTAAGTAAAATACTGGGGAGGAGGGAAAGGGAAAAAGGACAGAGAAAGGTATCATTTGGCATTAATAAAATGGCAGGAAATACAGAATTAGTTTTACCTGTAAATGTGAATGGGGTGCACTTTCCCATAAAGCGTAAGCAGATAGCAGACTGGATTAAAAGCCAGAATCCTAAAATATGTTGTTTACAAGAAACACATTTAAGGCAGAGCGATACATGCAGAGTACAGATAAAAGGCTGGAGTAGAATCTATTTTTCTTCAGGTAAAGTAAAAAAAGCAGGGGTAGCCATCCTGATCTCAGATCAAGCAAAATCAAAATTAATCTAATTAAAAGAGATAAGGAAGGAAACTTTATCTTGCCAAGAAATATCAATATTAAACCATATGTGCCAAGTAATGTAGCAACTAAATTTCTAAAGGAGAAGTTAAAAGATTTGCAAAAAAGAAATAGCAAAACTGTAATAGTGGGAGATCTTAACCTTGCTCTCTCAGAACTAGATAAATCAAATCACAAAATAAATAAGTAAGAAGTTAAGGAGGTAAATCAAATACTAGAAAAAACTAGATATGATAGATCTTTGAAGAAAATTGAATGGAGACAGAAAGGAGTACACTTTCTTCTCGCCAGTTCATGGAACCTATACAAAAACTGATTATATATTAGGGCATAAAGACCTCAAAATCAAATGCAGAAAGGCAGAAATAGTAAATGCAATTTTTAGATCACGATGAAATGAAAATTACATTGAATATATATATATATATATATGTTGAAAAAAAAATATATATATATATATTTTTTTTTTTTACAAATTTTCCTACTCTTCATTTGGGGGGAATGAATATAGTCATTTCCAGGCCTATATTTGAATTTTTGACAACAATGAATCTGCCAGAAGTGTTAATTTACTGACTTAGTCTTCAAAATAAGATTAACAATATTGCCATGAAGAAGTATCTAAGGAGTATTTTAAATACAAATTATTAGTTATAAAAATGATATGAGTAAATCCTAGCTCATTTCTCTCTTGAATATTATATTTCAAGGCCTCTGGTCCTTTAATGTAGAACCTGTACAGTCAGGACAACACAAGATCTAGCTTCTACATTTAAGGACCATGGATTGTGACTCTAAATAGTCCAATAACTTTTAAATTATCTCTCTTGGATCAAATTTTCATGGCAGTAGTTTTTCCAATGAGATATTTCACATTTTTTTCCATTTAAAATTTTTTTTTGGTATTGTTTTATTATATCTCGATTTCTCATAAAGTCATTAGCTTCCATTTGTTAAATTCTATTTTTTAAGGAATTATTTTCCTCAATGAGCTTTTGTATTTCCTTTCTCAATTGGCCAATTTTACTTTTTAAGTCAATATTTTTGTCATTAGCTTTTTGTATTTGCTTCTGTACCTCTCTCAATTCTTTCCCTAATTTTTCCTCTCTCTATCTTAATTCATTTTCAAAGTTCCTTTTGAGCTTTTCCATGGACTGAGCCCAATTATTATTTTTCTTGGACCTTTTGTAGGAGCTTCAACTTTTTTTTAATCATCTTTTGAAGTGTCTGTTTTTATCCTTTTTGTCATCACAATAACTTTCAGTGGTCAGAAACCTTTTTTTTTTTTTCCTTTGTTTGTTTGTTTGTTTTCTGCTCCTTTTCCTAGTTTATTATTCTCCTTTTTAACTTTTTGTTAAATTAGGACACTGGGTAGAGGGGTACTATCCTAAACTTCAGAGGTTTTGTGAGGCTGTTTTCAGAAATCCTTCTAAGAATCTAACCACAAGTTCTCTTGTCTGTGGTGGAACTATTAGAAGTTTCCCCATCCCACTGTGGTGTAAGATATAGTGTGCTGACTAGGATTGAGGTTGGGGCTGGGGCTCAACTGTTTTGGGGTGAGCTGGGACTGTACACCACAGACTCTCTCCACTGACCTTCCAACTCCTCCCTGCTATCTTCATACTGAGAGGTCCAGAAGACTCAAGCACTGTGGCTGATTCATCACTGAGGCTGCCTTCTGGGCCAGAGCTGGGGATAGGGCCAGGACCAGATCTGCACTTCAATTGTGTGCTGGTTTCTCACTCTGGCTCCATGGAAGTTTTCTGCTGACCTCTTTCATATCTCTGGGCTGAAAAGTTTAAAAGGCACCAGTACCATTTCTGATTAAGAGGTCTGGCCAAGTTGGGGCTAGGTTGGGGGCTGTATCCTGAGCTTTTTTTAACCACTCTTTCTGCTAAGTATCTAAGTCACTTTTTGCTAGAAAATGTTCTGTTGAGTCTTTCTGTATGTTCTAATGCTCTAAAATTTGTTTAGAGTTATTATTTAAAGGGATTTGGAGCAGTTTGGGGGAGAGGTTGGGTAAGTTCCTGTTTTAACTCCACCATCCTGGCTCTGCCTCAGGACCTAGATTTCTATAATGCTTTGCTTCATATTATTTGTGTTCCCTAGGGCAAGTGAGTTACTTTATCTTTGCAAGTCTTAGTTTGCACACCAACAAAATGAGTGCTGAATTAGATCTTTATACTACCTTCCAGATTTAACATTCTATTATTTACCTCCTTGGAGAATCATGGCCTGAAGTAATCATAGGGAAAGTAAGAAACAACTGGAAACTAGTCATTGAAATGAAAAATGTAATTGTAAAGAATGACTGTTATAAAATTTTGTTATTATCTTTTTTGTGCAAACATCAGTAAATATCAAAGGCTACAGTTAGGCACTTTGGAAGAGAAAGAAAAACTTTATATATAAGAGAAGACTCCATGATTCCATGATTCTTGCTGTTAATAGTTGGTAGCTCACATCTTCTTTGTGATTGGAAGTAAAATATTTTCCATTCCTTCCCCAACATAGGGCAAACCACTGTGAATACTGTATACACTGTTAGCAAAAATTCCAAAGAACTGAAAAGAGTGACTTTCTATTATTACTATGGTTGCTGTGTTTGTTGTTTAGAAGATTGTGTCTGACTTTGTGATACACTTTGGGTTCTTCTTGTCAAAGAAAAATGTTTTTTCATTTCCTTTTCCAAATCATTATACAGACAAGGAAACAGAAGCAACCCAAGCTAAGTGTATTACTCAGCATAACAATTAGTAAGTGTCTGAAGCCAGATTTGAATTAAAGTCTTACTGAATCCAGGCTTAGCACACTATTTATTGAATTACTTAACTATAATAACTCCATTTTTTATAAAAAAATTGTAATCAATAAATCTGGGAGAAGAAACTAAAGAAGGAAGTTTTTTTTTTTTAAAGGAATAGTTTCTCTTATTTAGAATTGACGTCTTGCTAGAAGAGGTTGAAATGTTGATAAAGTATTAACTCACTCTAGGAGAAGCAATGAGTCATAGCTTAATATAGTAGAAAAATGATTCCTTCTATAATGCTAACAACACCCACCTTTTTATTTTTATTTATTTATTTTTAGAATTATAATTTTTTTATTGACAGAACCCGTGCCAGGGTAATTTTTTACAACATTATCCCTTGTACTCACTTCTGTTCCGACTTTTCCCCTTCCTCCCTCCCCCAAATGGCAAGAAGTCCTATACTTGTTAAATATGTCACAGTATATCCTAGATACAATATATGTGTGCAGAACTGAACAGTTCTCTTGTTGCACAGTAAGAATTGTATTCAGAAGGTAAAAGTAACCTGGGAAGAAAAACAAAAATGCAAACAATTTACATTCATTTCCCAATGTTCTTTCTTTGGGTGTAGCTGATTCTGTCCATTATTGATCAATTGAAACAGAGTTAGATCTTCTCTTTGTCAAAGAAATCCACTTCCATCAGAGTACATGCTCATTCAGTATCATTGTTGAAGTATGATCTCCTGGTTCTGCTCATTTCATTAGCATCAGTTCATGTAAATCTCTCCAAGCCTCTTTGTATTCATCCTGTTGGTCATTTCTTACAGAACAATAATATTCTATAACATTCATATACCACAATTTACCTGGCCATTCTCCAATTGATGGGCATCCATTCATTTTCGATTTTCTAGCCACAACAAGCAGGGCTGCCACAAATATTTTGGCACATACAGGTCCCTTTCCCTTCTTTAGTATCTCTTTGGGGTATAAACCCAGTAGGAGCACTGCTGGATTAAAGGTTATGCACAGTTTGATAGTTTTTTGGGCATAATTCCAGAGTGATCTCCAGAATGGTTGGATTTATTCACAACGCCACCAACAATGTATCAGTGTCCCAGTTTTCCCTCATCCCCTCCAACATTCATCATTATTTTTTCTTGTCATCTTAGCCAATCTGACAGATGTGTAGTGGTATCTCAGAGTTGCCTTAATTTGCATTTCTCTGATCAATAGTAATTTGGAACATTCTTTCATATGAGTCGTAATAGTTTCAATTTCATCATCTGAAAATTGTCTGTTCATGTCCTTTGACAATTTATTAATTGGAGAAAGGCTTGATTTCTTATAAATTAGAGTCAATTCTCTATATGTTTTGGAAATGAGGTTTTTATCAGAACCTTTAACTGTGAAGATGTTTTCCCAGTTCGTTGCTTCCCTTCTACTCTTGTTTGCATTAGTTTTGTTTTTACAAAGGCTTTTTAATTTCATGTAATCAAAATTTTCTATTTTGTGCTCAATAATGGTCTCTAGTTCATCTTTGGTCACAAATTTCTTCCTCCTCCACAAGTCTGAGAGATAAACTATCCTATGTTCCTCTAGTTTATTTATAATCTTGTTCTTTATGCCTAGATCATGGATCCATTTTGATCTTATCTTGGTTACGTTGTTAAGTGTGGGTCTATGCCTAATTTCTGCCATACTAATTTCAAGTTATCTCACCAGTTTTTGTCAAATAATGAATTCTTATCCCAAAAGTTAGGATCTTTGGATTTGTCAAACACTAGATTGCTAGAATTGACTATTTAGTCTTGTGAACCTAACCTATTCCACTTATTAAGTAATCTATTTCTTAGCCAATACCAAATGGTTTTGGTGACTGCTACTTTAGAATATAGTTTTAGATCAGGTACAGCTAGGCCACCTTCATTTGATTTTTTTTTTTCATTAATTCCCTTGAGATTCTCGATCTTTTGTTCTTCCATATGAATTTTGTTGTTATTTTTTCTAGATCACTAAAATATTTTCTTGGAAGTCTGATTGGTATAGCACTAAATAAATAGATTAGTTTAGGGAGTATTGTCATCTTTATTATATTTGCTCGACCTATTCAGGAGCACTTGATATTTTTCCAATTGTTTAAGTCTGACTTTATTTGTGTGGAAAGTTTTTTGTAATTTAGCTCATATAATTCCTGACTTTCCTTTGGTACATAGATTCCCAAATATTTTATGCTGTAGACAGTTATTTTGAATGAGATTTTTTTTTGTATCTGTTGCTATTGGATTTTATTGGTGATATATAAAAATGCTGAGGATTTATGGGGATTTATTTTTTATCCTGCAACTTTGCTAAAGTTATGAATTATTTCTAATAGCTTTTTAGTAGAATCTCTGGGGTTCTCTAAGTATACCATCATATCATCTTCAAAGAGTGATAATTTGGTTTCCTCATTGCCTATTCTATCTAATTCCTTTAATCTCTTTCTGGACTCTTATTGCTGAAGGCTAGGGTTTCTAATATAATATTAAATAATAATGGTGATAGTGGGCAACCTTGCTTCACTCCAGATCTATCTGGGAAAGGTTCCAGTTTTTCCCCATTGCATATAATGTTTACTGACGGTTTTAAATATATGCTCCTGACTATTTTAAGGAGAAATCCATTTATTCCTATCCTCTCAAGTGTTTTTATTAGGAGTGGATGTTGGATTTTATCAAATGCTTTTTCTGCATGTATTGAGATGATCATATGGTTTTTGGTAGTTTGGTTATTGATATAGTCAATTATATTAATAGTTTTCTTAATATTGAACCAGCCCTGCATTCCAGGTATAACTCCTACTTGGTCATAGTGTATTATCCTGGGGATGATTTTCTATAATCTTTTTGCTAATATTTTATTTAAGATTTTAGCATCAATATTCATTAGGGAGATTGGTCTATAATTCTCTTTCTCTGTTTTCAACCTACCTAACACCCTACCTTTTTAAAATGAAAGGACCAAATGTGACAATATTTATAAAGCATTTAGGACAATGCCTCTCTTATAGTAGTCACTATATAAATGCTAGTTCTTTTTTTAATTCTGCCCTGGTCAATCATGTGAACAATATGAGTTTTGTTTTGTTATCAGACTTTTTCCTCTTTTTCCCTTTTGCCCTTCTGAAGGATACAGTGTAGAATAATCCTTATTTTAAGAATGAGTAAGGGGAAAAATTGTAACAAAAGCTTTGTCAATTTTCATTGCTGTAAAATTACCCATACACATAACTTGTAAATAAAAAGCTATGAAAAAAAAGATGAGTAGCAGATGAAAAAAGTTTACTCTTATGATAGATAGAGTAGCAATAAGTAGTTTATTTTCAACTCTTTTATTTTCTCTCCCTCATAAAAGTTCTGAATTCTGTGTGCTTTCATATCTAGGCATATAACCATTGGCCTTAGGATTTGTATTAAACTATTAAATTCTTTCCAGGAACAATTTTAAAACTTCTATCCTTGGGTTTATTTTAAGGATTCCATTTTCATAATATAGCAATAATTGTAGATAAAATTGTATGTTTATTAGTTATTCAGTAGTTTTTTCCTTATGTTTCATTTGGTAGGTAATTCAATTTCTAATGGAATTTTGTTTGGTAACACGAATATTCCATTCCCGTAAATTTTATGGGCCCAATAGTCTTCATTAAATAACCCTTTTAAACAATTCTGGAAGAGGAAGGAATTTATGACCAAAGAAGAAGTAGAGATCACTATTGACTACAAAATAGAAAATTTTGATTATATCAAATTGAAAAGTTTTTGTACAAACAAAACTAATGCAGCCAAGATTAGAAGGGAAACAATAAAGTGGGGAAACATTTTTACAGCCAAAGGTTCTGATAAAGGCCTCATTTCCAAAATATATAGAGAATTGACGCTAATTTATAAGAAATCAAGCCATTCTCCAATTGATAAATGGTCAAAGGATATGAACAGATAATTTTCAGATGATGAAATTGAAACTATTACCACTCATATGAATGTTCCAAATCACTATTGATCAGAGAAATGCAAATTAAGACAACTCTGAGATACCACTCTACACCCATCAGATTGGCTAGAAAGACAGGGAAAGATAATTTGGAATGTTGGAGGGAATGTGGAAAAACAGGGACACTGATACATTGTTGGTGGAATTGTGAACACATCCAGCCGTTCTGGAGAGCAGTTTGGAACTATATTCAAAAAGTTTTCAAACTGTGCATACCCTTTGATCCAGCAGTGTTTCTACTGGGCTTATACCCCAAAGAGAAACTAAAGAAGGGAAAGGGACCTGTATGTGCCAAAATATTTGTGGCAGCCCTGTTTGTAGTGGCTAGAAGCTGGAAAATGAATGGATGCCCATCAGTTGGAGAATGGTTGAGTAAATTGTGGTATATGAATGTTATGGAATATTATTGTTCTGTATGAAACTACCAGCAGGATGACTACAGAGAGGATTGGCAAGACTTATATGAACTGATGCTGAGTGAACTTAGCAGAACCAGAAGATCATTATATACCTCAACAAGGATACTGTCTGAGGATGTATTCTGATGGAAGTGGATTTCTTCTACAAAGAGAAGATCTAGCTCAGTTTCAATTGATCAAGGATGGACAGAAGCCGCTACACCCAAAGAAAGAACACTAGGAAATGAATGTAAACTGTTCGCATTTTTGTTCTTCTTCCCGGGTTATTTATACCTTCTAAATCCAATTGTCCCTGAGCAACAAGAGAACTGTTCGGTTCTGCACATATATATTGTATCTAAGATTTACTGTAACCTATTTAATATGTATAGGACTGCTTGCCATCTGGGGGAGGGGGTGGAGGGAGGGAGGGGAAAAATTGGAACAGAAGTGAGTGCAAGGGATAATGTTGTAAAAAAATTACCCTGGCATGGGTTCTGTCAATAAAAAATTTATTAAAAAATTTAAAAAAATAAATAAATTTCCTTGTAAAGCTTAAAAAAAAAACAAAAACAATTCTGTTTATTTTGCAGGTGCTCTCCAAGCACTTCTTGCAGGACGTATAGACGATTTTAAAATTAATGGAACCTAACAAATTTGAGATGCAAGCAGAAAAAAATATAAGAATAACAGAGGGAGTACAATATGCCATTCTCAAAATTTTTCATCTTCTTGAAAACTCAATTGCATAGGTGTCCAAAAAAGTTGAAAACTGGTTAAAGATAAGGATATGCCAGTTTTCTTATGGCAAAGTGAGGAATATAGTGAAGACTAAATGTATTTTAATGTTATAATAATAAGTGTAATTATACAATTGACTGGACCATCTTTTTACATTTCTCAGGAAATGGGACTCAGCAACTAAAAGGGAAAATAAGAGTAATAATAGTATTTATATAGCATTTGGAGATCTGCAAATCATTTTTACAAATATCATTTTTCTTCAAAATAATCCTGAGAGGTAAATATTCTTATCATTCTCATTTGGAAAACTTTTCCTTCTTTCTTCCTTCCTTTCTTTCCCACTCCTGCTCTCCCTGTTTCTGCCTACATTCTTTCCTCCTTTCTTCCTTCCCTCTTTCCCTCCCTCCCTCCCTCTTCCTCTTCTTCCCTCCTTCCTCTCCTACCTCCTGCCTCCCCTCTTTCTTCCTCTTTTCCTCTCTTCCTTCCTTCCTTCCTTCCTTCTTTCCTCCTTTCTTCCTTCCCTCCTTCCCTCCCTCCCTCCCTCTTCCTCTTCTTCCCTCCTTCCTCTCCTACCTCCTGCCTCCCCTCTTTCTTCCTCTTTTCCTCCCTTCCTTCCTTCCTTCCTTCCTTCCTTCCTTCCTTCCTTCCTTCTTTCCTTCCTTCCTTTTGTCCTTACTTCTTTCCTTCCCTAGAAAAGAATAAAATTAAATATAACATTTCACAATTAGCCAATGCAGTTTTAAGCAATAAAAGATATTAATCTTAAAGCTACGTTAAGACTTGTGTGCACATGCATACATATATACAGTATACATGCATATGTGTATATTTATAAATTTACATATTTATTTGGACAACATATATGCATATATTGACACACAAATACATACATATACAATGTACCCTCCTCTCTCTGTGTGTATATATACATACACATACACACAGTGCATTATATGTACATATATACATACTTGAATCTGTAACTGTACATACATATTCATTTATATATGTTTACATATGCAATCACACATCTGATAGATTAGAAAAACTGAGTAGTGTCAAAGCATGATGATCTTTGTGTCAAAGGCAGGTTCTAGAAGAATGAAATCTCTCACTTGTGGTTAATATAATGAAATGTTTTCCTTTCTCTTTAGAATTAAAAATATTTTTTAAAGTGATGATACTAAGTATAATTTTTATCTGCTCACATAAAGAAAAAAAACTATTCATAGAAGAAAGTAAATTTGTAATTATTATGAGTTTCCTCTATCAATTTATAGAGAATTGAGAATTCATTGTTACTAAATTAGAACCTGGTCTACTTCTTTAAATGCTTTCTTCTTTATCAATTTAAATAGGTATTTAACTCTTCAATGTTTTTTTTTCCTAGTTAGAATAAGAGACTAAAAAAGCATATTAACTGGAAGAGCTAGCCACAGCTTTATTTCTCAGAGTCTTCATTTTCTATGAGAAATACCTAATTCTGATAGAATAGAAAGCTGTCACTAGTGTAAAAAAGGAGAGAGGAGGAGAAAAATATGTTTTTTTCTTGTTCCTCAAACTCCTATTTTGTTCCCTCTGCTCACAGTCTGTCAATTTATGACAACAGCAAAAATAGCCTGGAAACAGTTGTGAAACTTTGGTAAGGAAGGAAGTTTTGGTTTTTGGTTTACACATGCACACACACACACACACACACACACACACACAAACAAACAACAACAATAAAACAATTCAGAATAATATATGTGCTTTCATACTTCTATGGTTCTTAATAAACTTAGTCTTTTTATTTGAATAAATATGTTGTTTAATTCAAGTATATGGCCATGTCATGGAGGTAAACAACAGGCACACTGTTTCAAATGGTTTCTGATAATTAATTATTTAAGCTTAGACAAACAATAACTTTCTTTATTGTTTGTCTAAGCTTAAATAATTAATTATCAGAAACCATTTGAAACTGTTTTAGCCAAATAATGACTATTTAATGAACTAAAATATTTTTTAAATATAATTGCTAAACATTTAACAAAATAAATAAGAACACACATATACACATATCAAGGTTCTCTTTCTCTGGGTGGAAATGCCAAGGCTATTTTCATGCCTGATCACACTATGATCAATCCATGAAATTTAATATGTTCTATTTTTGACCTGGACTGGTTCATCCAAATACGGTCATTGATAAGGATCAAAGTGAAATGTTATATATCAGTCTTCAAGACATCATAATTCCTATGGAATATAAGAGGGATCAAACATATATTTTACAAATATCAACTTGCAACTACACCAGTAGCTCATACACATAATTTATTAATATTCGTACTTTGAAATCAAATTACATACAGTCAGTGATGTTGGGATGTTAATTAGGATGAATAAAACCATTAGTACCCCAAAGAACTAAGGAACTAAAACTAGGGGTCTTCCATATTGGGAAGATTTTCCACAGTGTATATAATTGTATATATTGTATATAAGAACAAAACTAGATTGCATTAAATCAAGAGGAGTTGGATACTGTCCAACTTAGTAGAAGAACTACCCAAAAAGCAAATCATGAATCAGCTTAAGTTCCAGAAAAGGATGAGTTATTAAATAAGGCAAAGTGAGATATATTGAAAGGATATATGTCCTTTGCCTGTCCTTTTTTCAAATCCTGGAGCTGACTTAACTAAATAATTCTCATCTTTTGTTTCATTTTCATTTTCTTGTAATCTTCTTCACAAGTCAATTAGGTGGAAATTGAGGGTTTGACATGGAGTTAGGAAAAAATTTAAATCCAGCTTGAAATATTTGCTATGTGACCCTAGGGAATTTACTTAATCTGTGTGTCAGTGTCTTTAACAATCCTAAAATGACTATAACAAAAGCATTTATATATTATTATAATAATAGTATTATATATCTTTATGTGGGAATATTATATATATATATATATATATATATATATATATATATATATATATACACATATATGAGTACACAGAAATGTATTGATACACATACACATAAATGTCTATGTTTGTATGTGGGTATTTATGTGTGTGTGTGTGTGTGTGTGTGTGTATATGTATCTTAGCAGACTTGTTCATAGTTAAAACTTAATGAGTACTTGTTTCCTTTCTAAATTTATGAACTAATGATCTTATTTTATTGTGAATCCCACCACAAATATTAGAGCCTTTGTCGGATGCTAGCTTTCATTTCTTTTCTTTGAAATTGTTTTATTTTTTGACACAGTTTTTTCAAGGCTTTCTGGTAGACTGAATCTGAATTTATCTTCTTACTAATTAACACTTCTCCAAGAAGAATTCAGTGAGAAGGTCTGAACAATGTCCTTAATAGTTTGTACCTTTCTTTCATGAGCATACAACTTGTTGTGGAAAATGGGATTTGAGAGCTGAGGGTTGCTCCTTCCTCCAGATAAGGTCTAATGAAGAATGATAGTAAAATTATAGAGTCCTTCTAGAAAGTTTCACTTCCCCCATCTCCCGATCACATTGCTCCCTTTTGGCTGTTAAACAGGAATTATCTCAACATTTTTATCTCTGCTAAAGTAGCACATAATTTCTTCCTGTGCTGTCTTCATCATTAGTGAGACCAGAGTTTAGGGGAAGAAGGCCAATTTTATTCTATCTCTGATAAGGTAGGTGTTTTTTTTTTTAAATAATTTCTTCCTCCATTGTGTGTCATCATTGTTACTACTTGTGAATCTGTGTCCTTTATTTAGATAATAGAAAAATAAGCTAGTCACTAAAAACATGTATGATGATAACAGGTAAATATCTGAGAAAAGATTTTGTTCTCTATTGGGAAAATGGAGACACATTCACAATAGCTGAGAGGAAAGGAACCAATATCTCTTTTCCTTCTTTCTCTCCATTTCCTTTCTTTTTCTGTCCTTCCTTCTTCATCCCTTCCTTACTTCCCTTCTTCCTTCTCTACTTCCTTGCTTCCTCTCTCCCTTCCTCTTTCTTTTTCCCTCCCTCCCTCTGTCCTTCCTTCCTTCCTTCTTCCCTTCCCTTGAAGTAAAGGGGCTACTAACAGACCAAATCCCATAAATGACTAGAAGAGAAGGTTTGTTCTTCATGATTTCTACATTGATGACTCTGATATTTCAAGAAAGTCCCAGCAGTACTAAAGGCATATTAATATAATACCCCTAAGTAAGCTTTAATTTTCATTAAGAAAACAAACAAAAACAGACTATAATTTCAAAATAAATAAATGAGACCAAAGGCAAGCCAACCCTGGGACAGCACCAAGTATCCTAAGTTCTGACCATGCTCCTATTCCTTAATTCTGCTACTTCAAAAGTCTATAAATGAGAAGCAAATAAATCATTAAGTGTGTAATGGTATTTGACCTATTGCTCCATGCTCCTATGATCTTTTAACAACATTGGAAAGTAAAGCACACTGAAGAAGTCAGGCCTAAATTCTCAGCTTTATACAATGCCAAGAATTGCATTGTCTACCCTACGATACCCTGGAAATCAGTCTGAATCCCAAGAGGCTGAAAGTAGCATTTGTGTCTTAACAAAAGGTTTTTAAGCTCTATGCAGAGTGAAGTATTTCATAAACCAACACATCAATTTGTTTTAGTGTGATGATTCCTAAAAAAACAAAACAAAAAAGCCAATTCATATAGTTTATAGTTTATGTTGTGTACAGGGAGGTAGAAAGCATCACAGACTATAGCATATTTTCCTGAACACTTGACTACATAGGGGCAGGTCTTCAAAAACTGGAGTTCTTTTAGTAATTCTGTATCTTTCTTATACTTATCATTTATCATACCTCTTTATTTCCATACTTTAATGGCTTCATTCCAAACCGGCTTGTTTGAAATACAGTGCCCTAGTTGGAGGTGTGTTTACAAATTGAAGGTTTGCCAGACTGTGCCAAGTAAAATAACTACCTTACTTTTTGCAACAGAACCCAGGGTGGCATTTGTGAATGTTTCCCCACTGCCGTGCTGTTGACACATTCAGTTTGTCAGCCTTCTATAACTCTACTTTATTTGGTTGCAGCTAAGCTGACCTGATTCCACTGCATGCATTTGATTATCCTTGCCTCAGTGAACCACTCTACACATACTTTCTAAAATCTCCAAGTATTTGATTTAGGTTTTTGTGGAGGATGTTGTCATTGCTGGTTTTCCTTAATTTTAATGTACTTGCTAAAAATAATAGAAATGAAGTCTAAAAGGAAATTTTCAAGGTCGATTAGTATTGTCAATCCTCATTTTAAACTCTTAAAAAAAGACTGCAAAACATTAGTTCTTCACTTCAAGTCTGTGAATTTTATTTTAAAAAAATATGTTGGATTAATAATCAAGGGAGAATATTGGCAAGATGGTTGAGTTAAGCCAGTAAATTTTAAGCTTTCCAGATTTTCCCCCATAAACAGAAAAAAAAAAATTGCACTTCAGGGTGACTATAGATGGGAAGAAAACAACAAAGAGTTAGAGCAGAACAGGAGTTCTCCAGGGATAATGCAAAAAGACCAAAGAAAGACCACAGGCCAGAGATTATCTGGTGTAAAATGCAAACACTTTCAGACTAGTTTTAAAGCAACACCAAATGGGGAATCCTGGGGCTATCTGGGTTTGATTGGAGCTTCAGTAGGAATCACAGGAACTTTCACCTCCCAGACTTCCTGGGGAGTCAAAGTTCTGAATTGGCATAGAATGAAGGAACCTTGGTTGATTAGGAATGCCAGATCCAGCTGTGCAGCAGAGATACAGATCTGGGAAAGAAGGAACCAACACATACCAGGTGAGTGCAGAGTACATGGGGAATGGATGCTTCTTACTGTAGGCACTTGCTGGAGGGGGGAATTTTTGGTTAGAGGTTCCAAGTCAAAGAGGAGAACTGAAGTGAAGCTAGAGGTACCATCCCCTCACCCCATAATTAGGGGTGTTTACACTAATGTTTTTCATTAAAAAAGGAACAAAAAACCCCAAATGAACCAACAAAAAAGAAATAATCCAACCATATAAACTTACTATGGGAATAGGGAAGACTGGGGAATAATCCTTTAGAAGAAGAAGGAAATAAAAAAAATCCTCTTCTACCCTAAAGACTAATGTTAAATGGCTCCCTGCCCAGAGAAAATTTATGGAACTCAAAAAGGCTTTAAAAATAAAATAAGAGTGACTTGAGGGAAAACAAAAAAAAATCCAAGAAAAACAAGAATGTTGTGAAAACAGTTAACTAGCAAAGGCGATACAGAGTCTTAAAGAAGAAAATTCTTTGGAAAGTAGACTTGGGCAAGGAGAAGCTAGATGAATCGTAAAAGAACAAGAAATAAAAAAACAAAATGTAATGAATGAAAAAAAATGAAACAGAATGTGAAACATAAGGAAAACAACAGATTTGGAGAAAAGCTCAAAAAAAAAGAAAAAAAAAAAGAAAATATATGAATCTATGACCAAAAAAAAAAAAAAAAAAAAAAAAAAATTGAAAAAGCCCACCAAACACCACCATAAAGAGATTCTTACTGGAAAACATGTAGAGATATTATTTGCAAATTTAAAAACCCTCAGAAGAAAGAGAAAAATTTTGCAAGATACAGAAAAAAAAATAAAAACATGCTGGAACTATAATTAGAATCGAAGAGGATTTATCAGCAGCCACAATTAACACAAACAAACAAACCAAAACAAACAAACAAACACAGGTCCTGAAATCTTACAAACTGGCAATCAAAAGCTTATGGGTAAAGGTATCATTTCTAGCATAATTATCAATAATATTGAATGAAAAAAATGGACATTTTAGGAACTTTCATATTTTCAGGACTTTCAACTGAATCTGAATTTAAAAGAAAATTTAACATGTAAAATCCAATATCAAAGATTAATTTTAAGGAACTTAACATGGATAAATTATTTATTGTTTTTGCTAGAAAACATATCATATGTTTAAAATTGACTAGTGATTGGATAAGCCCAAAGAAATCTTGATGTATAAAGGATTGATTTTACTCTAAAAAGCAAAACTCTCTAGGAAAAGGTAAAAATAGTAATTATGTTATAGTAATGAAGTGCAGAGGAAGAATAGATATATAGACTTTAGAGGAGAAGGAAAACTTGTAGTTCTTAAAAATATGAGAAATGTATAAAATAAGCAAGACTACATATAAACCATAAAGGGCATAGAACCCTCCAAAATCTATAAAGAAATAAGGCGTAGCGATAAAGGATAAGGTGGGGTGTAGAAGGATATATAGAGTTATAACAGCAAAACAAGGTGTGTAGATTAATGGGTAAGGAATAAAGAATGAAGTGGATTATAGAAGGATGTGTAGAGCTATGGCAGTAGAATGAAGTGGATAGATTAATGGGAAGCGAATAGAGGAGGGAAAGACTGGTGTAGGATAAGATTGAGTACAGAAGGGTGTTTAGATTAACAGGAATGGGATGAAATATGTAGATTAATTAGAATGAGGTGAAAAGGAAAGGAAAAGAAGCAGGGAAAAGATAAGGAAGAAATCCATATAAAGAGGGAGATTATGTAACAGCAGGGCAAGTTAAGAAGCAGAATTAAAATAGAAGAGTTTATAGGAATAGGAAATAAGAGATACAAACAATACAAGGGTAAGGAATAGAATTTATTAGAAAAAAATGTAGGGTTAGCAATCATTGATCTTAGAGAAAGTCAAAAAAGACTCCATTAAGAAAGAAATCTACATTAGATGTCTCCTATATTAATATTGCTTTAGGTGCATATTTAAATATGGGTAAATGTGTATTTATGTATCTGTCTGAGTATATATGGGTATGAGTATATATGGGCATATATATGTGTATAGGTACATATATGTATATGTGTGGGTAGATATGAATAGAGATAGATAGATATGTAATCTATCTATCTACCTATTTTTGATATAGATATCTATATATATATAGATTTTGCATTCACTTCAATAAAAAAAGAAAAAAAGAACTATTTTGATAAAGGTATTTTTATATAATTGGTTAATTTGTACTTCATTTTATTCATTTAAAAAAAATCTTATTCTTTAGAGGAATCCATAAATTTTACCACATTGATAATAGAGTCCATGATATAAACTATTAGAAACTTTGGTCTTCAATATATGGGGTAGATATTTGATTTAATTTATTTTCATCTCTTCAAAAGAGAGGTTAAATAGTCTTTGATTCATTTATCTATTCTAATATATTTTCTAAATTTATTATTTTTCAACTTTACTAAATAATATTAAAGCACACACATAAACATATGAATATCTACATTCAATAAGTGTAAAGGTATGTACATATATAAATATATATGTATGTATACACATGTATAACTTCCATACAAAATAGAATCATGATCTATGATCTGATATTATCTTGGACCTTATCTAAAGTGTAAATTACTTTAAGTAAATCTTCTAACCTAAGACATTATTCCCCAAATACTGGCCAATTTGAAAAATACACATATAAATGAAGCAGCATCACTATTACATCATTATAAATAACTTTGAATATATTATCAGAAGAGGTTTGGATTCCAGTATAGCTAAAATTATTAATAAATTTTTGACTAAATAAATATGTGGCTGATTACTACAATTTGCTTAAAATCCTACTTTCTCATGTGTAAAATGGGGATGATAATTCCTCCAGAACCTAACTCAACAAGCAGCTATACATTTCCCTTCTGAAATTACTTTTGATCTATTATATATACATTTTGAAGGTGCATAGTTATTTATATGCAGATTTCCCCTTTACAGTGTGAGCTCCTTGAGGGCTGGGCATATGCTCAGTTCTTAGCATCTGGGCCATCTCTAATAGTTCTCATCTATATTTTGCCCCTGGATCCTAATGACTACAGAGTGTGCCTGATGACATTGAACAGCACTCCCTCACTTAAATACAATTCTTTTAGAAGTAATGACATCACAAAACATCTCTTTTCTGATCTTATGAGTCCTCTTGTCAAATGAATAGGAACAATAATATTACAGCATAGTGTCAGGAAATATTGGATTCTAGTACAGTCTCTAATACATATTAGTTGTATGATCCTGGGCAAGATCATTTTACCTAATGTTAGATAATTCCTTGTTAGAATATGTTACAAAATAGTTGCTGATCTGGCACTAAAGATTTTCTTCACTAAAAGGAGTTGACCCCCAATGGAATAAAAGAGGACCTATCTATCTTAAATGGTTTTCTGTAAAACTCAAATGTTACAGCTGATACAAAAATTATTTATAAATCCCAAAAAACTCTAGAAACACTGGTTATTATTAAGACTTTGATGTGCTTGGTACTTAATGACTCTCTTAAGAGGTAATAAGATAAAGGTCTGACCTTAAATCAAAGAAGATTTTTATGTTCTTCATTTCCATGTATTATCTATGTGTCTAGGAGTTACCCTAGAAAAGTCAGTTTGTCTCTCATTGCTCCCAGATAAATTCCCAAGAATATGTTAGAAAGTTTTCAATCAATATCAGTACATGGGAATTTTCATACAGGTGTTCTAGCTTCAAAGCAATCTAGGTCAGGAACAACAACTATGAGAATGATAACAATAAACCATTTTCTCTGAGTATTCTTTCTTCCTCTTGAGAATAGTTATCCTATTAGTTGCCTCCTAGAGAAGGGAGTGGGAAGAAGGGAGGAAAAAGAATTAGAACAAAAGGTTCTAGGGTGAATGTTGAAAATTATTATGCGTATGTTTTTAAAATAAAAAGAACTTTAATAAAAAAGACAATAGTTCTCCTAGATTTTCATGAAGAACATGTTTTGTAAAGATTTGGTGAAAACAGAGGTGGTGATGCAGTAGTCAAAAAGACATCTAAAAGGCAGAAATATTCATAAATAATTACTGAGTGCTTACTTTATGATGAGTACTTGGAGGGATATGAGTATTACACATAGAGAGAATATAAATTTTGTTCATTAATTGATCAGTTACAAAATTCAAAGGGAGTTACTGTGAGTATCAGAACCTTGCAAATCATAATTGATTAAAGATATTCATTTACCTGGATTGACTTGCAAAGATTTTGATTGAGAAGTTTTGAATGAATACTCATAAAATGGAATGTGTTCCTGATAAAGTAGGTACCATGCTTGTTATTTTTGTTAGGTAGAGTATAAAAACTAATACCACTCCAGAGAAGTTGCCTTCACTAAATTTTCTTTGAATATGAAATATCAATAATATGCCATCAGCATTATCTCTTTCTTTCTTCAAAAATAATAAACATGACATCCATTACTATTATGTCAGTCAAGTCTATATATCTCCAAATTATATTCTTAAAACTTTTTTTTTTAGATTTTATAGGTCGCTTGTCATTCAAGTACTTGTGAGGATGGCAGTAAAAGATATGGTAATGGGAAAAAATATTGTGGAACTAAGGAGTAGCTAAGAGGCAGGCAAATGGCTTTATAATATTTTTTTTCTACCTCTTTTAAGTGTTTTTCTTCTAAAATCCAAGTGATATTCAGGTTAGGCTTTCAACATATAAACAGAGATGATAGTAGAGAAGATAAAGGGTGAATGAAAGCTGGATGCAGAAGGCCAGTCTGTTACCCTGTTTGAAGTAAAATTTTAAAAGTAAAAAATTGAAAAGCTAGTCTTTTTTCAAAACCACTATTCTAAGGAAACTGGAATCTTTACAAGCTAAGATTTTTTTCATAAAAAATGTTCTGAAAGCTGACAGGAAATTCAACATATTTGAAAGAAGGCAAGTAGGGAATTTAATGGCACCAACAGCAAAGCAATAATGAGATTTTTCTTGACATAATGTAATAAAAAGCCTTTTGTAGAAAATCAGAAATTATCATTTTTGAAATAATACAGAGATGATTCTAAAACTTGACAGCACTGTCATTACCAAAGGACAAAAAACATAGAGGAACTTCATTGAGAGTAGTGACATGTAAAAGCCATGGAGGCTAGACTTCTCAAACTTTGATGCTTTCATTGATTTGAAGATGATTACTAGTTGCTGCATGGTAGAATTTCTCCTTTCCAATCACATCATCACATATGAGCCAAAGGACATGAGTTAGTAATTCTTTAATTGCACAGAGAAAGATAAAAATTCTATAGTGATACGCTGAAACTGATTATTCTTTTACAAGGATTTAGTTATTTGTTTGCCTACACTATTCAGGGCATCAAAGGAATGACAGAAATTTAAATGCTCCCAAGGCTAAATTTAAAAAAAAAAAAAAAAAAGACAATATTCACTGGAGCACAGTGACTGTAGTTAGTGCACTACATCCTTCACTCCATTCATCTGGGAATTTTCTCATCAGCCTTGACTAAAAGTAGTCACTCACTCACTCACTCACTCAAAGACACTTTGTTTATTGTGATATCAGTCAATTATTCTTCAATATTACAGAGAAGGTTACTCAGAATAGCAACTCTGAATTCTGAAATGATTAAAAGACCTCTAAATAAAACATCAGATGACCAATCCCCATTATTATGAGTTTGCTTGTTCTTTGTTTCATGTCTGCTCTATCTCAGGAAAGTAATATTCCTCTGTAAGAGTTTACTGGTCAACAGGTCTCTATGTGGGGTCAGAGTATGGAGGTAGATTGTAGACCCAGAATAGCTCCTGAGTAAACATGCCGCTGGATATATAATTAGATCTCATTATTAATATTGAGAACATCACTCTTGGCCCATGAGCAGAACCATATCTTCTATATAATAAAGTCATCAGTAAATTGTGTAACTAAAAAGGAGTAGTTTTATACACAGATGCTCCCTGATTCAAACCCAGCTCACCAAATATTTTTGAGTAGCATTATCTGAAATGATTAAACTTCTTTCTCCTTTTTCTGAATCTTTTCTGTCTCTGTTTTTATCTCTATATCTTTGTTTCTATAAGTCTCACAAAACAAGCATTTTAACTTATATCTAAACATACATGCAAAGTAAATACATGTATGTATTTAAAGTGAAAATGCATGCATATACATATATAATAAACACTATTTCTTATGTACACAAATATATGCGTATACACACATAAATATACACATATATTACATATAGAATGTATACATACATATATCATACATGCATATGTAGATGAAGTATATATACTTCTCCACAGAGTAAGTTTAAATATATACATGTATGTTAATGTGTATGTGTGCATATGTGAATGGACGTAAGCATGTATGTAATCTATTGTCTTCAACACTTTGCTCTTGTTTGTCACTTGTTAAAATATTTATAATCAGAAAGGGGAGCCACTTGTGCTTCTCAACCATGGGAGACTAATCTTAGTCTAATCTCAGGTCTCCCAGAACTGAGGTCATAAACATTCTTGACTCTGTGGAGTTATATTGAGGTGAAACTGAATTACATCAAAGACTTTAATATTCCTCTAAAATTGTTAAATGTTGGAATATGAAGAGCCTGGAAAGAATAACAGAAATCACCTAGTACAAAACTATTTTTTTTTTTTGAGAGGGGAGGCAAGAAGACTGCTGAGTTATGAGACTCAGCAATTTCAAGCAACTGATAAAGGTTGCACAGAGTTCAAATCCATGTCAAACTATAAACTCATTATGTTTAGTAAATGCATGAAAGTGCCCTTCTTTCTTGGTTCAAGGACTCCATATAAATTTCATTTAAGTTTAAGTAGCTCTGCCTCCTTAAAAAATAAATAGGTAAGATCTGATATGATGTCTGTATGAGTAACTATATCTAACTCCAAATCTCCTCCAAACCTCAAAATAGCAAGATAACTATTAAATAAAGGAAAGCACCAGTAGAATAAAGCAGAATGAAATTCACATAAACTACATTATACAAAAATAATAAAGAGGCTGAGAAAATAAGCAAAGACAAACCTATAGAGGGCTGAAACTATTGAGTCTATGCACTGAGATCAGGACTGCAGAACACTTGAGGCTAACTACTGATTGGACAATACTCTATGGGCATATGCTTGGAAAATGGTCCTTTCCACTATCTGTGCTGGCTCAATGATTGGTGTATACAGATGATTGTAGGAGTGACTAGGGGGTGGAGTAAGACTATCCAGAGTCACTCTTTGGTGATAGATGAGGGCAAAGGCAGTTGTGGAGATTCTACTTCCATCCTGTTCAATCCTGCATCTAAGGCCAAGAATAAAGACTAAGGACTTTTGCTTATCCTGACTCTGGCTGATTCTGAGGTATCTGGGGAACTAGTGCAGTCACCACACCAACCTATAATATAATGAGGAGATATGGAGTAAAATAATTAAAGAAACAATTTCTAAGAAAAGTACATAATAATGTTATAATTACTAAAAGCATATCCTAAGGATAGAGTTATAATAACTATAAGAAATACCAAAATGGTTGAAAAATATTTTTAAATTCAAGGGAAAAAATTAATTTAGAGTTCTAAAATAAGTGGAAAATGTTAACACATCAATTTACATTCTAGAATAGGGTTTGAAAGAGACAGAATAAATACATATAATGTTAAAATAAAAATATTAGGTAGATTTAAAAAAATAGAAATACAATAGATTTCTAATAAAAACAAACACTTATTCAAACTATTCCATGTTAATCTGAGAATTAAGTTTGTTATGAGGAAAATAAAGAAAAATCCATAAAACACAAACATAATTCTTGAACACAATACGTCAATAAATCTTACAAAAATATCAGTAAATAGTGAAAAAAAATTATAGATATCTTAAACCACAGAGGTTTCACCAGACAAAAATTCCAATTTCAAGTCACCAAAGAAGAGTGCTAAATAATTGTCTGTTTCCAGGAACTTTAACTTTAAATAATGTAGGTAATGATGAAAACTCTTTTCATATAACAGAGACAATTGTATGAATCATGAAATACATTTTCACTATGAGAGAGATAGAAAGGGTTGTGATATGAAATTTCATAAGATGGAAAAAAATGTTTTTATTCCAATACAAAATATCATGATTGTTGACATAATCTACAATTTAATCATGGCCATGATCATTACCCTATTAATATATATGTGAAATAGCATATTTATAGCCCAAATTAGCTTAATAAACTATGAAAAACTATAGTTTCACTAGTTATTATTAATTTGAACAATTCTTACAGGAAAAATCAAAGGTAATCAGGGTATTTTGTGTATAGGTGATAAAATCATTCTACTCTTATGGGAAAATGAAAATGTTAGTTAATTTATATAACAATTAGATAAGTGGGAAAGCAACTAGTAATACCTGACCTGAAAAGCAATCATTAAAGTTTTTAGGTCAACTTAAAAGTGGACTCCAGAGGAGTCCCACAGGGATCATACTTTCCTGAGTACTATTTTAAAAGTGTCTCGATGACCTGGAAAATTGTCTTAAGTTGCTTGCTTATTGAATTTTCAATCATCACACTTTTGGGAGAGATACCTAACATAATGGATAAGTAATTGCAATTTTCAAAGGTATTGACAAGGTGGAATTTGGGGCCAAATTGTCTTGAACTTTATCAATTTTAACTGGAATAAATGTGATTTATATGTGGGTTCTAAAATTTGCTAAAGCATAACTATACAACAATTTTTTTAAGGAAAAAATGATTAATTTATTGGGCTACAACAGGAGGAATAAGTGTGATATAGTAGCCAAGAGAGATCCCATATTCTTTGCTGCATTAATAGAGGCACAAGTTCCCAGAATATAAAATTGATGGTCTTATTAAAGTCTTTATCTACTCAGAAAAAATCTACACTATTTTGCTCAATTGTAAGTATATCATTTAAGGAAGATAATCTGTAGAATATCTAAGTTAAAAAGTCAAATTGAATGACTAAAAGACTCAAGAACATGTTTTTGGGGGGAGACTAGTGGAAGAAACTAGGATTTTGGGCCTGGCAAATGGGGTAAATGGAATATAGACATATAATTAAGATGTTCAAGTATCTGAAGTGGTATGTCAAGGGAGGATTAGAAATATTCTATTTGCCTTCAGCAAGGAGAATGGGAAGGGTCACAGTTCATGTAAAGACATTTAATTCAATACCAAAAGAGGGAATGTACTTCTTTCTGAGGTAATATTTTTTTCCTCAATAGAGTTCTTCATGAAAATTATTTGTTGTTGACTTTGCTGAAGATGTTTCTTATGTATAAGTTGAACTAATTTTTTACAAATGTACTTTCTGATTCTGAATTTCTATAAATCAATGATCCTATGAATAGTTATGAAAGAGAATGAGAGATCAATAATAATATCTCTGTGGATGAGGTGGAGTAAAATGGAAGATCATAAAATTAATAAATATAAAGAGTAGAATTCTTCTTTTTTTTTTTTTTTTTTTTTTTTTGCTGAGTTAATTGGGGTTATGTGATTTTCTTAGGGCCACACAGCTAGGGAGTTAAGTGTCTGAGGCCAGGTTTGAACTCAGGTCCTCCTGACTTCAGGGCTAGTACTCTATACATTGTGCCACCTCACTGTCCCAAAAGAAGATTTTTTAAAGGGAAAACTATTGATTTCTTTAAGTATGTGAGTCAGGACTGATGTAAACAAAATGACTATGAGACTATTACACAATTATTTGAGTAAAAAGAGAATCTAGATAAGATAATATGGGTGAATTAGGTATGTTGGATCTTTGGAGAAAATTGAATGGAGATAGAAGGGAATATACTTTCTTCTCAGCAGTTCATGGAACCTATTCAAAAATTGACCATATATTAGGACATAAAGACCTCAAAATTAAATGCAAGAAAGCAGAAATAGTAAATGCTTTCTTTTCAGATCATGATGCAATAAAACTACATTCAACAAAAAGTTAGGGGGAAATAGACCAAAAGTAATTGGAAACTAAACAATCTCATCTTAAAGAATGATTGGGTGAAGCAGCAAATTATAGATACAATTAATAATTTCACTCAAGATAATGACAATGATGAGACATCATACCAAAATTTGTGGGATGCAGCCAAAGCGGTAATAAGAGGGAATTTTATATCCTTAGAGGCTTACTTGAATAAAACAGAGAAAGAAAAGATTAATGAATTGGGCTTGCAACTAAAAAAAAAAAGACCAAATTAAAACCCCCAATCAAATACTAAATTGGAAATTCTAAAATTAAAAGGAGAAATTAAAAATATTGAAAGTAAAAAAACTATTGAACTAATTAATAAAACTAAGAGTTGGTTCTATGAAAAGCCAATAAAATAGATAAGCCTTTGAAATCTGATTAGAAAAGGAGGGAGGAAAATGAAATTAGTAGTCTTAAAAATGAAAAGGGAGAACTTTCCACCAATGAAGAGGAAATTAGAGAAATAATAAGGAGTTATTTTGCTCAACTTTATGCCAAGAAATTTGATAACCTAAGTGAAATGGATGACTACCTCCAAAATACAGACTTCCCAGACTAACAGAGGAAGAAGTAAATTGTTTGAATAGTCCCATTTCAGAAAAGAAATAGAACAGGTAATTAAACAACTCCCTAAGAAAAATCCCCAGGACCAGATGGATTTACATGTGAATTTTACCAAACATTTAAAGAACAATTGGCCCTAATGGTTATATAAATTATTTGATAAAATAGGGAATGAAGGAGTCCTACCAAATTCCTTCTATGACACAGACATGGTACTGATACCTAAACCAGGTAGGCTGAAAACAGAGAAAGAAAATTATAGACCAATCTCCCTAATGAATATTGATGCTAAAATCTTAAATAAGATATTAGCAAAAAGACTACAGAAAATCATCTCCAAGATAATACACTATGATCAAGTAGGATTTATACCAGGAATGCAGGGCTGGTTCAATATTAGGAAAACTATCAATATAATTGGCCATGTCAATAACCAAATTAACAAAACCATATGATCATCTCAATAGATGCAGAAAAGCATTTGATAAAATCCAACATCCATTCCTATTAAAAACACTTGAGAGTATAGGAATAAATGGACTTTTCCTTAAAATAATCAGCAGCATCTATTTAAAACCATCAGTAAGCATCATATGTAATGGAGACAAACTGCAACCATTCCCAATAAGATCTGGAGTGAAACAAGGTTGCCCACTATCACCGTTACTATTTAATATTGTATTAGAAACGCTAGCTATAGCAATAAGAGCTGAGAAAGAGATTAAAGGAATAAGAATAGGCAATGAGGAAGCCAAATTATCACTCTTTGCCGATGACATGATGGTATACTTAGAGAACCCCAGAGATTCTGCTAAAAGTTATTAGAAATAATCCACAACTTTAGCAAAGTTGCTGGTTATAAAATAAACCCACATAAGTCATCAGCATTCTTATATATCACTAACAAAATCCAACAGTCAGAGTTACAAAGAGAAATTCCATTTAAAGTAACTACTGATAATATAAAATATTTAGGAATCCATCTGCCAAGGGAAAATCAGAAACTTTATGAGCAAAATTACAGACCACTTTTCACACAAATAAAGTCTGATCTAACCAATTGGAAAAATATTAAATGCTCTTGGATAGGGCGAGCAAATATAATAAAGATGACAATATTACCTAAACTAATCTATTTATTTAGCGCTATACCAATCAGACTCCCAAAAAACTATTTTAATGACCTAGAAAAAATAACAACAAAGTTCATATGGAAAACAAAAGGTCAAGAATTTCAAGGGAATTAATGAAAAAAATCAAATGATGGTGGCTTAGCTGTACCAGATCTAAAACTATACTATAGAGCAGCAGTTACCAAAACTATTTGGTATTGGCTAAGGAATAGATTAGTTGATCAGTGGAATAGATTAGGTTCAAGGGATAAAACAGTCAACAAATATAGCAACCTAGTCTTTGACAAACCCAAAGATCCCAGCTTTTGGGATAAGAACTTACTGTTTGATAAAATTGCTGGGAAAATTGGAAACTAATATGGCAGAAACTAGGCATTGATCCATACTTAACGCCGTATACCAAGATAAGGTCAAAATGGGTTCATGACCTAGGCATAAAGAATGAAATTATTAATAAATTAGAGGAACATAGGATAGTTTACCTCTCAGACCTGTGGAAGGGGAAGGTTTTATGACCAAAGAGAACTAGAGATCATTACTGATCACAAAATAGAAAATTTCGATTATACTCAAACTGAAAAGTTTTTGTACAAACAAAACTAATGCAGACAAGATTAGAAGGGAAGCAATAAACTGGGAAAATATTTTTACAGTCAAAGGTTCTGATAAAGGCCTCATTTCCAAAATATATAGAGAATTAACTCTAATTTATAAAAATCAAGCCATTCTCCAATTGAAAATGGTCAAAGGATATGAACAGACAATTCTCAGATGAAGAAATTGAAACTATTTCTAGTCATATGAAAAGATGCTCCAAGTCATTATTAATCAGAGAAATGCAAATTAAGACAACTCTAAGATACACTACACACCTGTCAGATTGGCTAAGATGACAGGAAAAATAATGATGATTGTTGGAGGGGATGTGGGAAAACTGGGACATTGATTCATTGTTGGTGGAGTTGTGAACGAATCCAACCATTTTGGAGAGTAGTTTGGAACTATGCTCAAAAGTTATCAAACTGTGCATACCCTTTGATCCAGCAGTGTTACTACTGGGATTATATCCCAAAGAGATTATAAAGAAGGGAAAGGGACCTGTATGTGCACGAATGTTTGTGGCAGCCCTTTTTGTAGTGGCTAGAAACTGGAAACTGAATGGATGTCCATCAGTTGGAGAATGGCTGAATAAATTGTGGTATATGAAAATTATGGAATATTACTGTTCTGTAAGAAATGACCAACAGGATGATTTCAGAAAGGCCTGGAGAGACTTACACGAACTGATGCTGAGTGAAATGAGCAGGACCAGAAGATCATTATATACTTCAACAACAATACTAGATGATGACTAGTCCTGATGGATCAGGCCATCCTCAGCAACAAGATCAACCAAATCATTTCTAATGGAGCAGTAATGAACTGAACTAACTATACCCAGAAAAGAACTCTGGGAGATGACTAAAACCATTACATTGAATTCTAGTCCCTATATTTATGCACACCTGCATCTTTGATTTCCTTCACAAGCTAATTGTACAATAATTCAGAGTCTGATTCTTTTTGTACAGCAAAATAATGTTTTGGTCATGTATACTTATTGTGTATCTAAGTTATATTTTAATATATTTAACATCTACTGGTCATCCTGCCATCTAGGGAGGGGGGGGGTAAGAGGTGAAAAATTGGAACAAGAGGTTTGGCAATTGTTAATGCTGTAAAGTTACCCATGTATATATCCTGTAAATTAAAGGCTATTAAATAAAAAAAAAAATTAAAAAAAAAATAAAATAAAATAAAAAAGAGTTTGGGCAACAAATTTCAAGAAAAATATCAGACTGCTGATATTTTAGAGAGGGTAAAATATCATTAAAAGAGTTCACTAATCACCTACTGAAAGAGATCCCAAAATGAAAATTCTGAGGCATATGATAGCCAAATTCCAGAATTATTACATCAGGAAAAAAATACTGCAAGCAGCCAGAAAGTGTTCCTATATGAAGGAGCCACAGTTAAGATTACATCAGATTTATTAGTCTCTACATTAAAGAATCTGAGGATCTGAAATATGCTATTCTACAAATCAAAGAAATTTAAATTACAACCAACCATCAACTACCCAGTAAAACTGAGTATAATCTTTCAAGAGAAAATATAGATATTTAATGAAATAGGTGAATTTGAAAAGAAATATTTTGATGAAAAGACCAGAACTTAATATAAAATTAAATATTCAAATACAAGACTCAAGGAGAGCTAAACAAACAAATAAATAAACAGGAAAGGGAAAAATAGTATTATTCAGTAAGGTTCTCCTCTGAATATCCTTAGATGATACCTGTGACTATTCAGACATCTATATCAGGGCATTTAAATGTAATATACAATGAAAGAAGGTGTGGATATAACTGTGCACTGATGCGATGATTTAAAAAACAAAACAAAACAAAAAATCTAACCTAATTCTAAAGCAAAAGCAAGAGATAAAGAAGGCAGTTATTCTTGTTGAAAGGTATTATAGACAATGATATAGCATCAATATCAAACATATATTCACTAAAGTGAATAGAATTTTAATTCTTAGAGTAGTGAATTTAAGGACAGGAAGAAATAGCAAAACTATACTAATGGGGTCTTTAATCTCCCACTCTCAGAATGATATAAAACTAACCACAAAATAAGAAAGAAGTTAAGGGGTAAAAAAACATTTTAGAAAAATTATATATGATAGGGTCTGGAGAAAATTGAATGAGAATAGCAAAAAAATATGCCTCTTTGTTCTTTCTCAGTGTTGCATGCCATATACACAGGAATTGATCATGAATTAATGATACAAAAATGCCACAATCAAATGCAAAAGGGCATAAATATTAAATGCATCCTTTTCAGATAATGATGTAATAAAAAATACATTCAATAAAAGTCTACAGAAAGATACACTAAAAATTCGTTGGAAATTAAACAATCTAATCCTAAAGAATGAATGGGTCAAACAACAAATCATAGGAACAATCAAATATTTAATCCAAGAGAACAATAATAGGACAACAGAATAAATCTTAGGAGATGCAATCAAAGCAGTTATTAGGGGAAATTTTGTATCTCTAAACGTTTACATGAGTAAAAGAAAGAAAAAAATATCAATGGTTGGCATGCAACTAAAATAGTTAGAAAAATAAAAAAAAAAATCAACTCTTCCACCAATTAAATACCAAATTAGAAATTCTGAACATCAAAGAAGAGATTAATAAAATTAAAAGTAAGAAAATTATTGAACCAATAAATGAAACTAAGAGCTGGTTTTATGAGGGAAAACACAATAAAATAAATTAAACTTTGGTCAATTTGATGTGAAAAAAAGCCAAATTATCAGTTATCAAAAATGGAAAAGTGAATATCAATGAAAATGATATTAAAACAAAAAGTAAAAGCTATTTTGAGCAGCTGAATGCCAATAAATCTGATGCCAATAACAGCAACCATGTTTGTTTTTATATTTTGATCTCCAAAATCCAGTATAGTATATGTCACATATTTTTATTTTGGTTTTCAAACAAATATTTGATTCCATTGCTATGATATGCTATCCTTCATGAATGCATTGTGTCATCTTCTGAATAATTCATTGTTAGAGAGAGTTTGACTTAATGTAATCATGCCTAGGATCACTTAGCCAGTGTTTGTGAGAATGACTTAAACCAGAGTCTTCTTGATTCTAAAATTATTTTTCCATTCATTATGCAATTAAGTTTCTCTTGTATTTTAGAGTCCAATAAATTGAAATGAATTGGTAAAAAGTGTAAGATTTCCTCCTCTTTACCTAACAACCTCCACATACCTACCACATTAACCTTGTATGTCCAGTGTTCTGTCTCACAGTTAAATTAACTTATTTCACTTCTATAATTAATTTTCAATGAATCACTCTTCACTTTTATTCCTTACTAGCACTTTGTTTACTATGAATAACTTCCTACCTTTGTAAAATAGCTCCATCTCTAAGTTAGTGAAGGGTAGATCTTACTGTTGATGTGCTGATTTCCTCAGAACCAGAAAGAAAAATTTTGAATCACTTCAGGAAAAGATGGAGAATAAACGTTTGTATTCCATTTCTCTCTCATAGTCTGATTTTGCTTGTCACTGAAAAATGAAATAAAAAGCCATGATCTCATGCTATTGGTGCCATAGAATAATCCATCACTGTCCTTATCACCTTTAAATATTTCAAAATGTCATGGACTCCAGGAAGAAGCATATTCCCAGAGAAGACTGACAGCACTTGTTGAAATGAAATATTTTCCCCTCTTGTCACACAGACCCTGAAAACTGAAAACTGACCTTCACTGAAGAGTTTTCAGACATCATTAGATTACATTTTCTTTAAACTCAAATGCCTTAATAGAGCGCTAAACTACTCAAAGTGATAGTACAGGCAAATATAGACAGTTTAATCATCAATAAGGAAGAAAGTTTGGAAGGTGGTAAATTTCCTTTCTTTGATTTATATTTAAGTGAAGGTCAAATACAGATGTTTCATTTAAATGCTAATTGAAAACAAATTTTTTTCTTGAGAATATTTGCGTATCATTTTAATAATTTCAGTGCTGTAAAGATAAATGAATTTTTATAATAGTGAAGATTTTAGTGCTTTAGAGTCATTAATATAATAGTGTTTCTAAGAGTTTAAGACTTGATAGAAAAGTAACATCATGACAATTTGTAAAGAGCAATAATGTTTATATCCAGAAACCAAAATTCAGAATGTAGCTTCATTATGTTAAAAATATGTGGCTTTAGAAAAATCATTTTTTCTCCCTAGATCTCAATTTTCTTCTTTATAAGCTTTTCCTTTAAGTTTTAAATTCTGTGAGTAGATCTGCAGATTTACAGATTGAACTGACCTTGTTGTACTATTCTCAGAACACAATGTTGAAATTGCTTTTTAAAATCCCCAATGTCAACTCAATGTCTTGTCATCTGTCTCTTTTCCCCAAATTAGACTTTAGAGAACAGTTCCAGTTAAATAATACTTTCATTTAGTTAAATTCTGATTAATAAATGTTTCGCTAAGGAATCCTGATGAATAGGAAGGGCTGCTATAGCAATCTTTTCACATCTGATTTAGGATGGTCTTTCCATTCAATAAGCAACAATAGTATAATGCCCTACACTTATAGTAGTTCAAATGTCTAGCCAATGGGATAATATATATTAATATAGCAGGTAAGATTGTAAATAATAGTAACAATTGTGATAATGACAATAATATACATCATTAAAAAACACGAGTTAGCAGCAATGTGGCAGGGAAGTTCATAGAATACAATGTTAGACTTGGAGTGAGAGAAATCGTTTTTATATACCACTGCTAAATGCTTGATTGTCTCAGAGCTCTTTCAAACCAGGGGATGGTTTGCCTTTCATTGTATCAGCAAGGATGAATACAATGGCTGGCACATTATAAATACTTATCAAATGCCTTTTGATTATATGAAGAGGTGAGATTGATAAGAAATCATGGATAAAAATTAAACAGAATAAGAAGGTATAGATGGATTATAATCTGATCCTTTGAAGGTACAATATGATCCAAAGTATCAGAAGAATATTAGTGTTTTGAGTTATGTAGTAGTTTACAATCGCCAAATAGTTTTCATATATTTGTTTTCTTTGTTTTCAAATATTTGTTTTTTTTTCTGATAATTTCCTTAAAAAATGATGTGTAGACTTTTGTTTCTGATCATGGCTTCCAGGGAAGAATAATAATTTTTAAATGATCTCTCCCAGAGTTATTTGACAGGTCAATTGTTTTTCCAAAAAGACTTTTCACATTGTTTTCTTTTTTTTTCATTTTCTTAGTTTTGTTTAGTTAATATATTATGATTATTTAATGTATTATAACTTCTAGTGTTCATAACATAATTTCAGAGTTTGCTTATATGTATAATAACTATGTTAAGAACTTTTAAAAATGGCTACCATTCTTTGCAGAAACAGGTACCAAATTATATGCTCTCCTTTTATGAAAGAGCAGTAGTTTAAAAAGTACACAAATGTATAGTGTTTAAAATAAAGGCATTCAATAGCACCTACATAAATTTGGATGTCTTAATAGTAATATCTTATTAATAATTAAATTACTTAAATTCTATGATTTGGTACCTTTATAAAATGATGAATCTATAATACTAGTGATAGTGGTAGGGTTGTTTCACCATCTACTCTCATCTGCTCTATCCTCTTTCCTTAGTCACACAAAATAAAAGAAATACTTCTCATTTTCTAGGAATTCTATGAAATCAGAAAAAAAATAATCGCTTATATTTTTTTTTTCTGAATCATCCTATATGTCTCTGATTTTTATTTTCTCTCACAATATCAGAAAAGAAAATATAAACTTTGAAACTCTGAAATCATGGGAGTGAAATATCAGAGAGAAAAAAAGTGGAGTAATGTACCAGAGAATGAGTATTCTTAGCTATTCATGCTATATAGACTTAAAAGTACTTGTTTAACTTTGTAGGTAAGGAAAACCATTAAATTAAAGCTTTTACAGAAGTTCTAAAGCAATAATTCAAACAAGTCTGAAAAAGTTTGAAAATTTATACTTTTCAATCATTATTTAAAAGCTCAGAGTCAGAAAAAAAACTGAACCTTTTAAAGCCTACTTGTCTATTCAAAGAGCATGAATTTTCTCAAGCTGGCTTCTTAATAATTATTTTATAAGATGCATCTTTCATTGGGCAGGATGCCTCCAAAAGAACCCTTTGAGATTTTTACCACCAGTGTCATGATAATCCTATTTGGATTTATTTAATTTTAAAGATTACAAGCATACTTTATATTTAGTATGTGATATCTTATCTAATATAAAACTTCAATTGTGTATATCTCCAGGCTTAACATCAAAAATCTATATCATTCTTCCCCTCTTTAACACCTATTTCTAGGGGAAAGTAGAATTTACCCATTGGATTTTAAAAATTTAATCGTCATAGATCATTACCTGGGAAATCAACCTTGGCTGAAACAATTTCATAATAATCAGGTCCATATTTCATTTCAATATCTATTTCTGTTCTATGGGGAAATTAGGTGTTTTACAATTAAAGATGTTTTTCTTGCAAAATTCAAAATTCTAAACTCAGAAAGACACGGAATGCTAAGCTGGGGACAAGGGGAGAGGAAATAAATCTTTGGAGTATGTGTGGGAGTATGGTAGTATTTATAATTTTTCTACAATTGAAATAGTGTTCTATCCAAGAAGAATCAGATTTGTTCTGCTGAGCTCTAGAGATTAGAATTTGCACCAGTGAACTGAAGTCACACTAACCATGTGTATATTGATATAAATAACAGTGGACATATGGGTATTCAATTACTATTCAATATAATGAAAGACTTCTAATAATTGTAATTTTTTTCCAAAATGGAAAGAGCTTTTTTAGGCATTACAACATTCCTCATATTACAGATCTTCAAGTTGAGATTATCGGACATTGCATTTTGTAGAATACTCTCTCTCTCTCTCTCTCTCTTTCTCTCTCACTCTCTCTTGCTCTCTCACTCTCGCTCTCACACCCACATACACACCCACACACAATACACACACACATATATAGAATTAATCCTTCAGCAAGGAAGTAAATTATGGACCTCTAAAGTCCATTCATGTGCTAAAAGGACCAATTGACCTATGTCCAAAATATACATTTTCCTTGCATGAAAGAATCTAGATTAGTTTAAAAGAATTTAACCTTGTAAGAGTCTATGCTAGTCCAGGCACCAGTGCTAATGAGGTTAAAATATATAAATATAAAACACCCAGAATAAAAACTGGAAATATTGATCAAATGTCACACAAGTTTATTTGACATGGGTTAAATTGCCATTTTTTGGAGTGAATATCTTTGTCAAAGAGAACATTGATCTAATGATCTGTGGAACAAAGATTCCTTTGAAGAGCTATATATTTATGCATATACATATATAAATGTATAAATCCTACTTTGAATTTGCTTATATGTATATATATATATATATATATACATACATAAAGATGTATATGTATGTATGTATATACATACATATACATCTATATGTATGTATGTGTGTGGTTTTCTCAAACAATATAAGTTTCTTGAAAGTAGAAAACATATTGCTTTTTTACTTTGTATCCTTGGAACCTAGTGTAGCAGTTGATTCAAAAGGCTTAATAATTGATGAATGATTGAGTGAGTACGATTTGTATGTGAACTACTTTATCAAAAGTTATTTTGTGGGTGTCATCTGTGAGTAAGTATTCATAACAAAAATATTTTTGGTTTGTCAGAGAGATTGTTTTCTTTATACTAAATAAACAGGTATGGCTCCTTGTGAGAAGAGACTCCCAAAGGACAAACATATCCTAACACACTAGTACAGGGGTGTGTGGAAAGTTAGTGAAGCATGCTAAGTGCTATCATATTCAATTACCCTCCAGTTAGAGCAATTTCTTAGCAGGATTTGATATTTCCTTTTTTAAAAGCCCAGCCCCAACATTTTACATCATGGATAGACAGTTCTGTCAGTCTATGTTTTTCTTCTACTCTGTTGAAATCCATTTGGTCAGTACATGCTGTCGGCTTAGATGTCACTCTTCCTGCTTTTTTGTGCATATAGAGTGGAAAACAACTCCTAGAATATCCTTCAAATACAGTGGGTTTAGCCTCAATATTTTAAGGGGATTGTTTTTGGTTTTGCAAAAGTCCATGATCATTGGTGGCAAATGTTTTTCTTCATTAAAATCCAATTCTATCTGAAAAAAAAAAAAAGAAACTCATGACACAGCTTCTTTAAAAAGAATCTGTTTACTGGAGTGCTTTTAAAATAGAATTGAAAATTACATTTTCTCATCTTGGTCATTATAAAATTATTTCCCTGCAAATTAGTGGGTAAAGATAACTGATGAAAATTTTCTTTCTACTGTATTTTTCTTAGTAGAGATAAGCTGACCAGTTGGAATACATTACTAAAAATTTAAAATCACTTGTAAATTAGATCGTGTCTCTTCTGAGCATTGATCTGACCAAGATATTATTGACTTTTTTTTTTGAGCTTTCCAAAATTTTTTTTTTTTTGTGCCTGATATCAATTCTTATTTTTCACAGAGGCTTTGGATATACTACTTGTGACTTTGTTGCCTCCTTCTGAGTTTTCTAAAAGCTAAGCATAAAATTTAAGACAAGTTAAGATGGGGATTTGAACAAAGAAATGATATAAGAAAATTGAAGTTGAAATGAGATTAGTCTGGCAATAGGATACATACAAATTTGATTAGGGGACAAAATCCTCATTACATACCCACATCCCATACCCCACACCCTATGTCATGTGTGCATCATTTATGACACCCATAGACGTACATATGACAATACATGTATATAATACCTATGTGTGCATGTATAATAATAGTTTTTTCCATATTTACCTATATTATATGTATGCATGAAAATATAGACATATTCATATACACCACAGATACATTACAAATGTAAATATATGCTTATAATACCTAATTACAAAAAGGCATTTCTTATAATGATTAAGTGGTCATATATGTTCCTATGTATTTACACTATAGTCACATATACATATATATATATATATATATATATATATATATATATACACACACACATATAGTAACATAATACAGCATATAAATATATACCTCAGAATGAATAAGACTGAGGTTAATGTTTTACCTGTTACATATTATCTGCATAATCCTTGGAAATCATTCTGCTTCTAAATGTTCCCCAAGAATGGATTTCACAATAATTGGTGATCTTCATTATTAGCTGGTGATTGGCTCTAGCAGATTGTTAAGGGGGGGTGTGTGTCTATAATCACATGGAGATAAAGATCATACACACATGCATACAGATAAATTAATGTATTTATATCACTAGACTAGTTGACAATTGTATTTTAATTACAAAATAGAAGATTTTGTTAAAAGACTAATCACACAGTGACAAAACAAGGGCAAAGCTTGAATAATTTTAAGACAACAAAGTATACTTTAATCAGCAGTACTATAGACAATAAAAAAAAATACATCCTAACCTCTTATCTACAATTACCCAAGGTCCATTTCATCATCTGTGTCTCTCGGCCACTTTGGATTTATGGAATATCACATAAATCTTGGCATGCCTCTGGGCCACACGATGGCTTCTAAGAAATTATCCTGGAGTTGGATCCTGCATGTTAATGAGAATTCTATTTACTCTAGGTTCAAAGTTTCTTTGTGGCCCCAAAGTGTCTCTGAAACCACAATCCAAATCCATTTACCACCCTTTCCTCTTAACGAAATGATTGTAAATGGGCTTTGAGGGACTATATTCCTTTAGATTCCTGGACTGAATTTTTCTTAGGCTGTGAGCCAAGCCATTCTTCCCTCTTTAATATTGTTAGTAATTATTCCACACAGAGCTATTATTGCTCATTCTGTGCTACATTTCAAATGTGGAGCCAGGCACTGATTAATTGCTTCCCACTCTATTTGTCAGGTCTCATCTTTAATAAAAAACACATTCATCTTTGGAGGGGGCAGGATATTTAAAAAAATATTTCTTCCTTTCTATATTCTTGTGATATATCCCTAGTTTCCACATACAATTTTTCTAATGTCATTAAGTGTCAAGTATTCTAGTCTGTAATCTCTTGCCCATCCTGCTGCTGTCATTATTATCAGCAAAACCATGCTTTTCATGTCTCTTCATCCAAAAGTATTTTAAATTATTCATCTCTTTTGATTCATATTGTAATCCTATGAGATAGGGTGAAGCCGTAAGATCACTGTCATTTTATAGTAAAGAACACTTAAATGTAAGATCTTAAAAGACTTGTTTAAGGTCACATGACAATAGAAATATTTCCAGACAATTGAATCTATTATCCTTCTGTTCTAAAATGAAATTTCAGATAATTTTTTTTCTTTATAAAAGCAAATTTAAAATTTTCTATTGGGAATACTTAGAAGAATGTATCATCTGATGAGGAAATTGAGAAAAGCAATATTGTTCATTTTAAATAATTTGAGTAACTTAGAAGAAAAGCACTATCTATAATCTTTCCAGATATTACTATTTTATATATGATATATTGTCTGGTAAATTTATTTATTTTTAATACATATTTCTTTATGATTTATGTTGGGAGAGAAAAATCAGAGCAAAAGGGAAAAACCATGGAAGAAATTAAAAACAAAAAAAAAAGAAGTGAACATAGAATGTTGATTTACATGCAATCTACTTTGTTCTTATTCTAGAAACAGATGGTATTTTCTGTCCAAAATCTATTGTGATTGTTTTGGATCTCTGAACCACTGAGAAGAACCACATCTTTCATAGCTGATCATCACACATTATTGATGTTATTGTGTACAATGTATTTCTGATTATATATAATATATTTCCAGTTAAGTCACAAAAATAATCAATGAATATCTCAAATATGCCTTTTGTTACATTATTTTTATTCCCTTGTTAAAATATTCTAAAAAGATCATTTCCAATGATTTTGAGATGGAAAGAGCTATATGCACCCAGAGAGAGTACTGTGGGGACTGTGTGGATCACCAAATGGTATTTTTAACTTTTTGTTGCTGTTTGCTTGCATTTTGTTTTCTTTCTCATGTTTTGTTTTCCTTTTTGATCTGATTTTTCTTGGGCAGCATGATAATTGTTGGAAAATGTATAGAAGAATTATATGTTTAATATCTATTGGATTACTTGCCATCTAGTGGAGAGGGTGTGGGAAGGGGAGGCTAAAATAAAATTGGAACACAGCATTTGCAAGAAAGAATGTTGAAAACTATCTATGCATGTATTTTGAAAATAAAAGCTTTAAAAATAAATAAAATCTCACTCTTCATCCACACTTTAAAAAAAAAAAAACTCTTTTAGAAGGCATTTAAAAACAAAAAAAAATTAAAAACCCATTGTCTAAATTATTTCTAAGGCTTATCTTAGCTATGGTATTGTATAATTCTATGAATCTGTCCCCTATAATAATAAGTAAATAGACACTGAAACTAGATTTTTACACCATTAGAGGGAATTTTTCAAAAGCTTGTTTTTTACTTGCAGTTTCTATTTATAAACATCCTTCATATTCTCTTCATCCATATGCTATCCTATGCTAGTAATTTTTCATCCAGTCCTATCCTCCTTGGGAAATATTATTCTCCACCAATCTAAAAGTTACCTATTCTATTTCCCTTTTTAATACATAAAGCTTGAAATCAGGAAGACATAAGTTTAAATATAGATTTAGAAAATTACTAGATGTGTATGCCTTACCAAGTCACTTAATCTTTATCTATCTCAGTTTTCTCAAGGTATAAAAATAGCACTTACTGCATTGGCATTTTGAAAATTAAATAAGGTAATACTTGTAAACTACTTAGCACAGTGACTAGCACACATAAAACATTTAATGTTTGTTCTCTTCCCCAATTCTTTCAGAATTTCATTGGAGGTGGAGAAGTGTAGCTAATCTGATGATGTAATCTTCCCTGTGTGTTGATACTTTCCTAATAAATTACCATCAAGGTCTCCCTCTCTTCTCAAGTAATATAGTCACATTTCACAAGGATCATTCTGAAGATCTAATATTTTAATTTGAAGAATCCATCAAATACTGACAAATTTTAGACACCATTTTTACAGACTTGCAAGAATAAGCTAAAGGTGTGCTGGAGCCAACTTTAACTTTGTCCAAGGACTTGAAAAATCAATTACTAAATTTTCATTCTCAGACTTTATGTTCTAGAAATGGACAATGAATACATACCAGAACTTGATTTGTGGTTTTTCTGATTGTCTAGAATTTAGAAAATGTTGTTTTTGACAATTAATCTTAATGTATATGTATATGTAACTTATATCTTATTTTCCCTCTGAGAACTCAGTTGTTAAACATTTATCTAATCATTTATGAATTGCTCTATAAATTTTGCTTGAGCTCAGTAGGAGGGTAGGAAATGAGTTCTTACTGAAGACATGAAGAATTTAGGTTTATAATAATAATTGCATATTGCATTTATATAGAGCTTTAAGGTTTACAAAATGCTTTTCATCCATTATCTCATTGGATGCTTACAACATTCCTAGTTAAAGGCCCTGCCTTATTTCACAGTATACAACAAAAGTCTAAGCATGTTAGATGATAAAAAGGCAAGCACAAAGAGGAAGGATTTAAAGAATACAGAATCTATTCTGTCTATGTAATAATAAGAAATACATGACCATTGATTTAGTAAGAAAAAATAGAGTAATAATATTCCAATATCAGAGAATTTTCTTTTAGTAAATAGATGAAAAAAAATAAGAAAAGACATAACTTCTAAAGTTATCTGATTTTTTTAAAATCTAAATATTAACTTAGGCCTTTATGACTTCATAGTGAAAAATAGCTACTATCATTATAACCTTAGTTGGAAAAGATTTTTTTGTTGGGATATGTTTTTTTTTTTTTTTTGGAATGGGGTGGGATTATGTATTTTTAAATTTTATCATCACCTTTTCTTTGTGTTTGAATGATCTTGATCCATGTGTTTCCCTTTATGGGGGTTTGATGACACATTCAATGGCAATATAATTGCAAGTGTTCCTTGATAGAGACAGTTGTGTTCACCTAGAGATAGTAACTAGGATGGAGAATTTAACTCAAACAGATGGAGTCTAATTAAGACACTATAATATACCTTTTTCACATTTTGAGTTTGTAAAAATAAAATTTTGAACCAATTCCAGTCTTGCCATAACTTTTTCTGTGTTCCAAAATAAAAGTATTTTTTTTAATTTACAAATTATGGTAAAACAATATTAGTTATTGTAGATAGCAAAAATCATCACACATGGCAAAATTTTTTATTGATCAACAAAAAGTACTAAGAAAAAATAGAGAATAAAATGTGAATATAAAGATAAAGTCTGGTATTGAAGATTATATTCTTTGTCAAGCCTTTGTGGTAGTTTTGTGAGTAGATAGATTCTCTTTCCTAGTCAACTACAAAGTATAATCAAAGCACACTGGGATTACAGTCAGGAAAATCTTTGTTCAAATCTGGCAACAGAAACTTACTAGATGTGTGACATTGATCATATCACTTAACTTTTTATTATTTCAGTTTTTTTTCCAAAATAAAGATAATAATAACACCTGCTTGCTAGACTGCCATGAGAATCAAATGAGATGTTATTTGTAAAACATTTAGCATCTTCCCACCACTTTTTGTGATTATAACTATTTTCCCTGGGAATAACTTTTTGAAACAGGGAATTTGTCTTGAATATTTGCTTTGAGAAAATGTGTGTCTTCTGAAGCGATAAACAAACAACAAACAAACAAATAAAAAATGTTTTATCTGTTCATACTTTGTATACTAAAATATGGCTTAACCTTAATTCTGGAAGGTAGCCTATCTATTCAGAGAAAAAATCTTGAACTCTGCTACCTATCACCTTGAAAATAGATTAAGTCATTCATTGTTATGATTTTGAGACACTGCTGAGTCAAAAAGACAGTATTGAAAACCTTGAAAATATATATATATATATATATATATATAAAATATGTGTGTGTATATATTTTAAAAATGTTCTTGTACTTTATGTCATTTGAATCTTTGTGTGAATTACTGTGTTTCTTTATTTACTATGACATAAAGGTCTTCAGGTGGCATAAAGGTCTTGTATACATGTGGGGTTAAATTAATGAAATGAAAGACTGCAAAAGGAACATGAGAAATTACCATATATAGGAAATCTACTTCATTTTCTCTTTGTGAAGAAGATACCAGTTAAACATATGCTGGGCTTTAAATTGATTGGGGCCATTGAATGAGCAGGACATCCTTTCAGAAAATTGCAGTTATATTAATAAATTTCTCTCTAAAACAAAAAAGTTTATCTCTTTTTAAAACCAATATTCTTCCACCTATATTATATTTTTTTAATTGTGAAACACTATCGTCTCAGGGGGAGAGAGAGACACACACACACACATACACACACACACACAGAGAAAGAGAGAGAGAGAGAGAGAGAGAGAGAGAGAGAGAGAGAGAGAATGAGAACTAAAGTTGACGCTTCAATCAAAAGGAAACAGAAGTAAATAAGGAGTATGATAGGTTGAAAACACATTATTATGCACTTTATTAAATGTCATGCATGATGCTAAAAGCATTGTGGATGCAAAAAAGGAGTATCAGAAGGAACAACAAAAACAATAAAAAGCTTAGGAAGCTTACCTTAGAGTGGAAATCAGAATTGTTTAATGCGTTTTGTTTGAATATAGTTCTCTATTTTATACTCCCTTTTCTTTCTCCTGTCACTCCCACCTGTCTCTGTCTCTCTTTCCTTCCCTCTCCCTCTCTGTCTGTCTGTCTGTGCTCTGTCTCTCTTTCTCTCTTTCACACACTTATTGTAATTATATATATATATATATATATATATATATATATAAACACTAATATACTATATAACACTAATAATGATATACACATTATTGAAATTATATATGTATATAAATATATCTATATATATCTTTATTATATGTAGAGAGAAAGAGGGAGATGGAGAGGGAGAGGGAAGGAGAGAGAGAGAGAAAGAGAGAGAGAGAACTCTAGATACATAGATACTATATACATAAATATAGAGTAGATAAAGGGTAACCTTAGAGAAGACCTATATAGCCTGAGGAAACAGCAAAGACCCCTTAAAGAAGGTAGAATTTGAATTAAAGCATAATGGATCATGAGATTGGAAAGTATTAAAGAATTAAGAAAGTTGAGGGCAGCTAGGTGGCACAGGGATAGAGCACCAGCCCTGAAGTCAGGAGGACCTGATTTCAAATCTAGTCCCAGGCACTTAAAACTTCCTAACTGTGTGACCCTGGGCAAGTCACTTGATCCCAATTGTCTGAGGTGAAAATAAAAGGAATTAAGAAAGTAAATATTTGATGTAATTCAAACATGTGTCAGATATTGAATTGATTAATAAAGAAGGAATGTCATTGGGGTAAGTAGACTATGGCCACCAGAATTTGGCCTGGGTCATACATTTGAATAAAATAAATCTCCCAGTCATTATCATAGTAGATACAGATAGTGGTTACTTGAAGTCAGGGATATTCAAGTTCAGCTTTAGCTTCAGACACTTACTGACTGTGTATCCCTAAGCAAATCATGTAATATGTCTCTGTGTCTCTTAAAGTATATGTGCCCAGTGTCACACAGACAGTAAATATTGCATTACAATACTTAGACACAAATATATATGTACAAATGTGTATATATATATATATATATATATATATATATGTTATCTCTGTTTAAAAGTTCTCTTTCAATCTATCTATATCTATATACACACACACATATCCATTATGTATTCTGTGATGACTGCATTAGCACCCTGGATAACTTAGAATCAGCCAGAGTTAGGATAAGCAAAAGTCCTTGATCTTTATTCTTGGTCTTTAGAAGTAAGAGTAAATTGAATGGACACAGAATCTCCACGACCTTCCTTCTTGATCTCCTGCCCAGAAGTGACCCTGGTTAGTCTTACTCCACCCCCTAGTCCCTCCTACAATTCTCTGTATACACCAATTATCAAGCCAGGACAGAATAGTGGGAAGGGCCCTTTTCCAAGCATATGCTAATAGAGTATTGTCCAACTGGTAGTTAGCCTTAAGTGCTCAGTTGTCCGACCTCAGTGCATAAACTCAAGAGTTTCAGCCCTTTACAATGTGTGTGTGTGTGTGTGTGTGTGTTTCTGTAGCTTATGCAACTATTTGACATTGTTCTATGTAACTTGGATAACGTCATAGTTAAAATATCACTATTTCCCTTTGTCATTTATCACTTAAAATAATGTTACTTATATACATGGCACTAATTTATCTTTATAAATTATATTTTAGAAAAAAACACACACACACACACATGGCCAAGATGGCAGAGAGGACACACACATCTACTTAAGTTCCGTGTTTTCTCTCAGAATTTATTTCATGACAAGCCTCAGAATTAGTGCTTCACTGGAAAAAAAAAATGCACAAATAATTACCAACAGAAGACATCCTTGAAATTTGCCAGAAAAGGTCTGTTTTTGCACAAGGGCAGGGACGGTTAGACCAGGCACAGGCTGAGGGAAAGCAATGACAGCAAGAGCACAACAGGCAGCTCACATTGAGCAACCCGGAAGGGAGGTGGGGTATGATCTCAACTGTCTCTGTGGGGAGAGCTTTACTATAGTATTAACTACTTTGCCAGCAAGCCAGTAGACTAGCAGAGAACCTAAAAACACAGGGGGTAAAGACTATACCCTGAAAAGCTAGAGTCTTTCAGGATATGGCCACACTCACCTGCAATGTCTCAGCATGCCCTCAGAGTCTCAGAGTCTCAGAGGGCAGATGCAGCCATGCCATTGCTGTCCTACTAGTCCCTCACTGCTGTCCCCCTCAGTGTGTAGAGGAAGCCTTTGTTTTTTTTGTTTTTTGTTGTTGTTGTTTGTTTGTTTGTTTCCTGCTAATTTGTCTTCTTTGATTCTTCTCTGACAAAATGTGCAAAAAATTTAAATGGACCTTAACCATCGAAAGCTTCTATATGGATAGAGAGCATACTTTAAATCCTGAGGAGATTGAAAGCAGACAGTCTCCAGATGAATCTCCAAAGGGGGATATGATCTGGCCCTCAACACACAAGGCTCTCATGGAAGAAATTAAAAAGGTTCTCACAAGAGAGCTAGAAGAAAAAATGGGAAAAGGAAAGGGAAGCTTAGCAACAGAGTCTGGATAAGTCATCCCACTCATTTAAAGATAGAGTGGATAAAGAAATCAAATCCTTAAAAAAAGAATTAGTGAGTTGGAAAAAGAAAATAACTCTCTAAAAATAATATTGGTGAAATGGAAAAACAATTCCATACAACAAAACACCTCACTTAAAAATTAAATTGGACAATTAGAAAATGATATAAAAAAGTGAGTGAAGAAAATATTTCATTGAAAATCAGAACAGAACAAAGGAAATTGAATGACTCGAGGAGACACCAAGAATCAGTCAAGCAAAACCAAAAAAATGAAACAAAGGAAAAAATGTCAAATACCTCCTTGGGAAAATAACAGACCTGAAAAATAGACCTAGGAGAGACAATCTAGTCTTACTCCACCCCCTAGTCGCTCCTACAATTCTCTGAAAATTGTGATGAAAAATATGAGGAAAAAAAGAGCCTGGACACTATTTTCCAGGAAATCATCAAAGAGAACCACCCAGATGTTATAGAAACAGAAGGTAAAATAGAAATTGAAAGAATTCATTGATTATCTACTGAAAGGGATCCTAAATTCAAAACTTCAAAAAATAGTGGCCAAATTCCAGAACGATCAGATGAAGGAAAAAGTACTGCAAGCTGCTAGAAAAAAATCAATTCAAATATAGAAGAGCCACAATAAGGATTACTCAAGATCTAGCAGCATCCACATTAAAGAATTGAAGAGCCTGGAATATGATATTCAAAAAGGCTAAGGAACTTGGTATGCCACCAAAAATAACTTAACCAGCCAAAATAAGCATCTTTTTCCAGGGAAGAAAATGGATATTCAACAAAGCAAGTGAATTTCACCTATTTTTGATGAAAAAACTGGAACTAAACAAAAAGTTTGATCTACAAATATAGAAATCAAGAGAAACCTAAAAAAGGTAAAAAGAAATGTTAAGAACTATATTTTTGCTATAAAGATATATAACAAACACATGTATAGTTTGTTCTAGAAACTAGAGGTGGAAAGGAAATTGTACCAGGAAAAGAGCAAAGTGGGGGTAATACCATGAAGAGGCAAAGGAAACCTATAATATTTGAGAAAAAGAATGGAAGGGGATGAACATAGTGTGTAGTGTGTATAGCTTTACTGCCATCAGAATTGACTTAAAGAGAAAAATATTAGACATATTAGATTTATGGTGAAACTTCTCCCACCTCATTGAAAAGTGGGAGGAGAAAAGTGAAAAGAGAAAGAGAAAGAAAAACAGAAGGGAATACAGAAATTGTGAGGGAAAGGAGTAAGATAGGGGGAGAAACTCTAAGGTAAGGAGAGGGATACTAAAAAGAGAGGGCTGTGAGAAGCAAGTGGCGCTCACAAGTTTTAATACTAGGGAGGGGGGTAAGGGGAAGAAAGGGAGAAAAGCATAAAAAGGGGTTAATGAGATGGCAAGTAATACAGCATTGGTAATTTTAACAATAAATATGAATGGGGTAAACTCCCCCATAAAGAGGAAGCTGTTAGCAAAATGGATTAAAAGCCACAATCCTAAAATATGTTGTTTACAGGAAACATACCTGAAGCAGGAAGATACATACAAAGTAAAGGCAAAAGGTTGAAGCAGAATCTACTATGCTTCAGGTGAAGTCAAAAAAGCAGGAGTAGCTATTGTCAGCTCAGATCAAGCAAAAGCAAAAATTGATCTAATTAAAAGAGATAAGAAAGGGCACTATATCTTGCTAAAAGGTAGCATAGATAATGAAGCAATATCAATATTAAACATATATGTACCAAGTCTTATAACATTTAAATTATTTTTAAAAGTTTTTTTTTTTATTTACAAATTATATGCATGGATAATTTTACAGCATTGACAATTGCCAAACCTTTTGTTCCAATTTTTGCCCTTCTTCCCCCAACTACCTCCCCTAGATGGCAGGATGATCAGAAGATGTTAAATGTGTCAAAGTATAAATTAAATACATAATAAGTATACATGACCAAACCATTATTTTGCTGTACAAAAAGAATTGGACTCTGAAATATTGTACAATTATCCTGTGAAGGAAATCCAAAATGCGGGCAGGCAAAAATATAGGGATTGGGAATTCAATGTAATGCTTCTTAGTCATCTCCCAGAGTTCTTTCGCTAGATATACCTGGTTCAGTTTATTACTGCTCCATTGGAACTTTTGGTTCATCTCATTGCTGAAGATGGCCAGGTCCATCAGAATTGATCATATAGTATTGTTGTTGAAGTACATAATGATCTCCTGGCCCTGCTCATTTCACTCAGCATCAGTTCATATAAGTCTCTCCAGGCCTTTCTGAAATCATCCTGTTGGTCATTTCTTGCCAAACAATAATATTCTATAATATTCATATACCACAATTTATCCAGCCATTCTCCAATTGATGGGCATCTACTCAGTTTCCAGTTTCTGGCCACTACAAAGAGGGCTGCCACAAACATTCATGCACATACACGTCTCTTTCCCTTCTTTAAGATCTCTTAAGAGATAAGGAAGGGCACTATAATTTGCTAAAGGATAGCATAGATTACAAAGCAATGTTAATATTAAACATATATGCACCAAGTAGTGTAGCATCTAAATTCTTAAAAGAGAAATTAAGGGAGCTGCAAGAAGAAATAGCAAAATTATAATAGTGGGAGATCTCAAACTTGCACTCTCAGATTATATAAATCAAACCACAAAATAAATAAGAAAGAAGTCAAAGAGGTAAATAGAATACTAGAAAAGTTAGATATGATAGATCATTGGAAAAAACTAAATGGAGACAGAAAGGAGTACATTTTCTTCTCAGCAGATCATGGAATATGTAAAAAAGTTGACCATCTATTAGCACATAAAAACCTCAAACTCAAATGTAGTACTGCAGAAATAGTGAATGCATCCTTTTCGAACCATGATGCAATGAAAATTACATTCAATAAAAAGCCAGGGGGAAATAGACCAAAAAATAATTGGAAACTAAACAATCTCAATCTAAAGAATGATTGGATGAAACAACAAATAATAGACATAATTAATAACTTCACCCAAGAAAATGACAATAATGAGACATCATACCAAAATGTGTGGGATGCAGCCAAAGTGGCAATAAGGGGAAATTTCATATCTCTAGAGGCTTACTTGCATAAAGTAGAGAAAGAGAAGGTCAATGAATTGGGCTTGCACCTAAAAATACTAGAAAAGGAACAAAATAAAAACCCCCAGTCAAACACTAAACTTGAAATTCTAAAAATAAAAGGAGAAATCAATAAAATAGAAAGTAAAAAAAAATGAATTAATTAATAAAACTAAGAATTGGTTTAATGAAAAAAGCCAACAAAATTGACAAACTCTTAGTAAATCTGATCAAAAAAAAAAAAAGGAAAGAGGAAAATCAAACTGTTAGTCATAAAAATGAAAAGAAAGAACTTGCCACTAATAAAGAGGAAATTAGATCAATAATTAGTAGTTACATTGCTCAACCTTATGCCAATAAATTGAATAACTTAAATGAAATGGAAGAATACCTTCAAAAATATATCTTGCCCAGATTAACAGAGGAAGAAGTAAATAGACTAAACAGTCCCATTTTAGAAAAAGAAATAGAACAAGCTATTAACCAACTTCCTAAGAAAAAATCCCCAGGAGCAGATGGATTTACACATGAATTCCACTAAATATTTAAAGAACAATTAAGTCCATTGCTATATAAACTATTTGAAAAAATTGGGATTGAAGAAGTCCTACCAAATTGCTTTTATGACACAGTCATGGTACTGATACCTAAACTAGGCAGGTTGAAAACAGAGAAAGAAAATTATAGGCCAATCTCCACAATGAATATTGATGCTAAAATCTTAAATAAAACATTAGCAAAAAGATTACAGAAAATCATCCCCAGAATAATACATTATGACCAAGTAGGAGTTATAACAGGAATGCAGGTCTGGTTCAATATTAGGAAAACTGGTAGCATAATTGACTATGATCAATAACCAAATTAATAAAAACATATGATCATCTCAATAGATGCAGAAAAAGCATTTGATAAAATTCAACATCCATTCTTAATAAAAAACACTTGAGAGGATAGGAATAAATGGACTTTACCTTAAAATAGACAGGAACATATATTTAAAACCATCAGTAAGCATCATATGTAATGGGGATAAACTGAAACCATTAAGATCAGGAGTGAAACAAGGTTTCCCACTATCACCATTATCATTCAATATTGTATTAGAGACGGTAGCTTCAGCAATAACAGTCAAGAAAGAGATTAAGGGAATCAGAGTAGGTAATGAGGAAACCAAACTATCACTCTTTGCAGATGATATGATGGTATACTTAGAGAACCCCAGAGATTCTACTAAAACAGCTATTAGAAATAATTCATAACTTTAACAAAGTTGCAGGATACAAAATAAATCCCAATAAATCCTCAGCATTTTTATACATCACCAACAAAATCCAACAGCAAGAGATTCAAAGAGAAATTCTATTCAAAATAACTGTTGACAGCATAAAATATTTGGGAATCTATCTACCAAAGGAAAGTGAGGAATTATATGAGCAAAATTACAAAACACTTTCCACACAAATAAAGTCAGATTTAAACAATTGAAAAAATATTATGTGCTCTCAGATAGGCTGAGCAAATATAATAAAGATGACAATACTCCCTAAATTAATCTATTTATTTAGTGCTATACCAATCAGACTCCCAAGAAAATATTTTGATGACCTAGAAAAATAACAAGAAAATTCATATGGAAGTACAAAAGTTCGAGAATTTCAAGGGAATTAATGAAAAAAACAATCAAATGAAGGTGGCCTAGCTCTACCTGTTCTAAAACTATATTCTAAAGCAGCAATCATCAAAACCATTTGGTATTGGCTAAGAAATAGGTTAGTTGATCAGTGGAATAAGTTAGGTTCTCAGGACAAAGTAGTCAATAACTATAGCAATCTATTGTTTGACAAACACAAAGATCTCATCTGTTGGTATAAGAATTCATTATTTGTCAAAAACTGTGAGAAAAACTGGCAATTAGTATGGCAGAAATTAGTCATGGACCCACACTTAACACTGTAACCAAGATAAGATCAAAATGTGTCTATGATTTAGGCAAAAAGAATGAGATTATAAATAAATTAGAGGAATATAGGATAGTTTACTGCTCAGACTTGTGGAGTAGGAAGGAATTTGTGACCAAAGACGAACTAGAGATCATTTATTGATCACAAAATAGAAAATTTTTATTATATGAAATTAAAAAGCCTTTGTACAAACAAAAGTAATGCAAACAAGATAAGAAGGGAAACAACAAACTGGGAAAACATTTTCACAGTTACCGGTTCTGATAAAGGTCTCATTTCCACAATATATAGAGATTGGACTCTAATTTATAAGAAATCAAGCCATTCTCCAATTGATAAATGGTCAAAGTCTACGAACAGTCAATTTCATCATCTGAAAATGAAACTATTTCCACTCATACGAAAAGGTGTTCCAAATCACTATTGGACAGAGAAATGCAAATTAAGACAATTCTGAGATATCACTTCACACGTCTGAGATTGGCTGAGATGAGAGGAAAAAATAATGATCTGTGTTGGAGGGGATGATGGAAAACTGGGACATTGATGCATTGTTGGTGGACTTATGAACAAATCCAACCATTCTGGAGAGCAATCTGGAATTGTGCCCCAAAAGATATCAAACTGTGCGTATCCTTTGTTCCAGAAGTGTTACTACTGGACTTATATCCCAGAGAAATTCTAAAGAAGGGAAAGGGCCCTATTTTTGCCAAAATGTTTGTGGCAGCCCTGTTTGTAGTGGCTAGAAACTGGAAAATGAATGGATGCCCATCAATTGGAGAATGGTTGGGTAAATTGTGGTATATGAATGTTATGGAATATTATTGTTCTGTAAGAAAAGACCAGCAGGATGAATACAGAGAGGCTCTGTACTGATTGTAAGTGAAATGAACAGAACCAGGAGATCCATTATATACTTTAACAATGATACTGTATGAGGATATATTCTGATGGAACTGGATATCTTCGACAAAGAGAAGATCTAATTCAGTTCCAGTTGATCAATGATGGACAGAAGCAGTTACACCCAAAGAAAGAACACTGGGAAATGATTATAAATTTTTTGCATTTTTGTTTTTCTTCCCAGGTCATTTTTACCTTCTGAATCCAATTCTTACTGTGCAGCAAGAGAAAACTGTTTGGTTCTACACACATATATTGTTTCTAGGATATACTATAACATATTTAACATGTATAAGGCTGCTTGCCATCTAGGGGAGGGGGAAAGGGAGGAAAGAGAAAAGTTGGAGCAAAAAAGAGTGCAAGGGATAATATAAAAAATTACCTAGGCATATGTTCTGTCAATTAAAAGTTACAATTAAAAAAAACCACTTGATAGTAAAAAAAGAAGAAGAAGAAGAAAGAAAAACAGAAAAAAAGGAAAAAAATTCTAAGAAACCAAAATAATTATCATAAAATCTATACTCTATATAGTTTATTTTTAAAAGAATACTCCAGGTTCTCATTCAGACTGTATTTACTATTACTTTATATTCAAGTATAATAGGTAAGATGGCAAGTCTTATTTGCTAATCCACAATATATGACAAAAAAAAAAAAAAAAAACTTTACAATGGGAATGTGGATAGCTTTCTTCATCTATAAATTTAGGGGATTTGGCACACATGCACCAATATATTTTAATACCTGTATTTGTGCATGTGTATGTGTGTATATGTCTATATATACAATACATAAGATGCATAGCTAGCTTCATATTTTTAAAAGAGAAAAGGGATTCAAGGAAGTCATATGGTTGATTTGCCCATATTCACCTGACTTGTAAAGTAACCAAGACACTATTTATTTGACCTAAATTCTTCTTGACTGTAGTTCCAATGCTTTATCCCCCACATTATTTTTGAAGTTATTAGCACATTCCATGACAGAAAAATTATTTTTATACTTTTGATTATGAATCAATAAGAAAAAGTTAAATTATGTTCAATATCCCTCATTCAAAAAAAAGCAAAAACTTTTCTTATTTTCATATGATTAAAGCAGAAAAACAAAAGATAATGTAGGTAATGCAGAGTTGGAACTGGAGTCAAGAAGACCTTAGGTAACATACTGCTTTTGTTACTTTACAAGTGTTTAAAAATGATTACCTTGAAAAAAATTCAACTAATTTAAAAGAGGAGGGAACAAGATTGAGGATTTATTGTGCACAAGCCATTATACTAAGCACTTAAAAATATTTTCTCATTTATTCTTCATAACGATCCCACAATTCAGGAAACAGATGCAAAGAGACATTAGTTGAGTAGCCAAATTTTAATGATCGAAGAAGAAGTGTGTAAGGCTTAATTTGAACTTGTATTTCCTTCTGTCTAGGTCCAATACTATCCATTACGCCATCCAATTATCCCAATTAGAGTATTTATAATAACTTCATTTTGCACATGAAGAAATTGCAACTGTAAGGGGAAATGTGACTTATAGAAAGTCCATATCCAAGCCAACAACAGAACTAAGTTACTTGTCTTCCTAACCAGTTCTCTTTTCAGTAAACAATCTATTAATACTTAAATTAAAGCAGAACCCACATTCCATAGCTAAATAGAAGCTATTTTGATGAGATGCTATTTGAGATTTATTCATTTCTCTTTTACCTTCTTTAATGGGGACTACTAGGAGTTGACTGATTCTCGTGGACTCAGAGGAAGAAACAGTTCAATGATGGGCAAAACATCTTCCTTATAAGTCAGTCTGTGGTAAGCTTGGGGACAGTGAGAAGAGGATCAGGGCCAGAAGCAGAGTATATTGATCTATTCTACCCTTCCTGTCCTCTCTTTTCTTACAAAAACAAATATCCTCATTGTGCTCTGTATCTTTCTCTAAGGCTCTTCCTTTCCTTACTATTTCATCAGTAATCACCTTTCTTTGTTCATAAAAATAAAATAATTCTAAAGAAAAAACTCATAAAATTAGTCATTTACCACAAATCATTTTCTTTCACACTGAATTCTTAGATATGACTCAACTTATTGCTATTCCTTTATTTCTGTTTTCCTTGATAAAAAGAGAACCCCTATAAATACAAGTACTACCTCTGTCATGTCATCAAAGAGCATAAAGAAACAAAGAAAAGAGTGCTTGTTGTCTACCTCACATGGTTCCCATAAAGAATAAATGAAATAATATGTAAGAATGTATATCATATAAGTGACTATTACTATTATAAAATTATAAGAAGTACCTCCAAATTGCTTATAAAGTATAGGCTAAAAAAATCACTAGGATAGTGAAACTTAGTTTCATATGGCACCTTAAATATATAAGAGGTTTTATATACATTATCTGATAATAACTGATATTGGTGAAAATGTTTGCTGTTTGCAAATAATTTTCACATTCTATACCATTTGATTCTAAAGTCAACCTTGTTTAGTAGGATGAGTATTTCTACTAGAGTATGGCCTCTACTAAAAAAGAGGAAACAGAGCTTAGGTGACTTATCTTAGGTCACCCAGCAAGGTATGGACAAAGTGAGAATTGACAATCCAATTCTTCTGAATCTAAAGGTCAGTACTATTTCCAAAACACTTGATAGGACAAAAGAAATTTAATGAGCTTTTTTGAGAAAATAACTATCTTACATCTTGCATCATAGTCGGTAAATTCATGGATGGAAATTTTGTCATTCAGGAAGTCAATGGAATCATTCTAATAATGAGTTGGGCAAAGTTAAGAAAAGAGTATTCATTCTAACATTAACAATAGTAGCTGACATTTATATTCTGGTACAAAAACCCTAACTTACAGTTAATACACAAAAACAGTCTGTTAAAAAACAGATTTCTATACCATTTTGAATTTTAAGCAAAATCAGTTTCAGAAAGCATACATTATTAATGATCATTCCTACATTAGTCTTTGTTTTGCTGGGTCTTGAAGATAGTTACTGACAGTCTTATTGGAATTAGTGGTAACAAGAAATTCTTTAAAACTCTGAGAACTTGAACAAGAACTTTTGAGCTTAAAAAAAAAATTACATTTCTTTGGAAAAACCCATTTAGTGCATGGTGAAAGCTTCCAATACAAAGAAATATGATGTTTGAAAATCTGAATCAAGATAAATCTAGTCATGCAGAACATCAACTTCATCTATGGCACTGAATCAATAAAGTGTTACTGCATCTTTTTTCTTATACATCATTTACAATGTAACACCCTTCTCTGGGAAAATTTTTTTTTATAATATGTCCTGCTAAAACCATATTAAAAAGCAATTCCTGAGAGAAAACATGCTGTGTCCAAATTCTCTTCCTAATTTTCTAGAAACTTGAGTTCCAGAATTTTCAAGTGTAAAAAGTAGAAACTGCCAAAAATGAAATTTTATAACCCTTTAATTCTCCATTAATTAGTGGACACATTTGAGACAAAGGGCTTTTCTTTTATTTTTTTTCAATTTTTTTTATTATTTTTAATTGCTTTTTATTTACAGGTTATATGTATGGATAACTTTACAGCATTGACAATTGCCAAACCTCTTGTTCCAATTTTTCCCCTAAAGGGCTTTTCTTTTAAAGGAAGAACATATATAGGATAAGAAAGTGTCAATGCAAGCAAGAGTATTGTTTAAAGCTATCTAACATAATATTAATTTTAAACATTTTATATTCATCAGGAAATCAGAAAAATATTTGGTAAATTTTAAGGTTATCCTAACAGGTTTTAAGAATAGAGAACAGAATTTTTATTTTTCTTTCCTTATTGACATTTTTCTCCTTTCTCATCTTCCCACAATCCATTCATTTAATAAAAGACATGCATTCTCACACACATACACTCATACACATCCATACTCAAATGGACAAGGCACTTATTATAATTCTTAATTTTCCTTAAATTTATCTGAATCACTTTGCCTTATAAGCCTAAATGCAATGCCATAAACATGAAAGTCTAAATAATAGAAAGAGAACTGAAAAGGAAGCCCAAAGATACTATGAACAGAATATGTGCAACAAATAAGTGGTCAAATGCTATATATATTAAGGGAAGTAAAAATTCATAAGAACAAGAGATAGCAATTCACTTTGGTAGTTAGGAATGATTTTAAGAAGAAGGTAGAATTTGAAATGGATCTTGTAGGATAGGAAAGTCTATCTAGGAAACCTGCTTTTGAAGATTTATAGATGAAAATCCCCATGATTTGCAAGGAAGACATTTTAAAAGCAGTCTAAAGTTTCACATTTTTTTCTTTTTTTCCCCTTTTTTATTATAGTTTTTTTAGTTACAAGATATATACATGGGTAATTTTTCAGCATTGACAGTTGCAAAACCTTTTGTTCCAATTTTTCCCCTCCTCCTTCCCACCCTCTCCCCCAGATGGCAGGTAGACCAATATGTGTTAAATATGTTAAAGTATATGTTAAATACAATATATGTATACATGTCCATACAGTTATTTTGTGCACAAAAAGAATCAGACTTTGAAATAGTGTACAATTAACCTGTAAAGGAAATCAAAAATGCAGGCAGACAAAACTAGAGGGATTGGGAATTCTATGTAGTGGTTCACACTCATCTCCCAGAGTTCTTTCACTGGGTGTAGCTGGTTCAATTAATTGCTGTTCTATTGGAGCTGACCTGTTTTATCACATTGTTGAAGAGGGTCATGTCCATCATAATTGATCATCATATAGTGTTGTTGTTGAAGTATATAATGATCTCTTGGTCCTACTCATTTCACTCAACATCAGTTATGTAAGTCTCTCCAGGCCTTTCTGAAATCATCCTGTTGGTCATTTCTTACAGAAGAGTAATATTCCATAGCATTCATATACCAAAATTTATTCACCCATTCTTCAATTGAGGGTCATACACTCAATTTCCAGATTCTGGCCACTATAAAGAGGGCTGCCACAAACATTTTTGCACATACAGGTCCCTTTCCCTGCTTTAAGATCTCTTTGGGATATAAGCCCAATAGTAACACTGCTGGATGAAAGGGTATGCACAGTTTGATAACTTTTTTGAGCATAGTTCCAAATTGCTCTCCAGATTGGCTGGATCTGTTCACAATTCCACCAACAATGTATCAGTGTCCCTGTTTTCCCATATCCTCTCCAACATTCCACATTATCTTTCCCTGTCATTCTAGCCAATCTGACAGGTATGTAGTGATATCTCAGAGTTGTCTTAATTTGCATTTCTCTGATTGATAATGACTTGGATCATTTTTTTTTCATATGGCTAGAAATAGTTTCAATTTATTCATCTGAGAATTGTCTGTTCATAGCCTTTGGCCATTTATCAACTGAAGAATGGCTAGTTTCACTTTTTTTTTCATGATTTCTATATTCAGCTTAGGGGCAGCTAGGGGGCCCCATGGATAAAGTTCTGTGTCTGGAGTTAGGAGGACCTGATTTCAAATCCAGTCTGACACATTAATTGGGTAATCCTGGATAAATCACTTTATCCTGTTTAACTCAGTTTATCTATTGATTTATAATTTATTATATGATTTGGATGATTTATAATATGAGTTGGAGAAGGGATTGGCAAATTGCATTATATTTGCCAAGAAAACTCCAAATGCTTTCACAAAGACTCAGAAATTACTGAAAAAGACTAAACAAAAATAACATTTTCAACTTATTTCATCCTTAGCCCACATAATTGGACAAAAGGAGAATTTGATTGAAGATTACAGAGATGTAATGGAGCTGGTAATTAAACAAATACTAGATGAAGGAAAGGGTAACTCTTATATGAGAAAAAAAAATAAGGTACATTATGAATATGGCAATTTGCAAGTGAGAAAGTTTGGGACAGTGTTCTTGTTGAGTCATTTTTCAGTCACATTCAACTCTTCATGTCACCATTTGGGCTTTTCTTCGCAAAGATATTGGAATGGTTTGCAATTTACTTTTCCAACTCATTTTATACATGTGAAAACTAAAACAGAATTAACTGGCTTATCCAGGGTCAGAAAGCTATTAAACATTTGAGATGAGAGTTGAACTCAAGAAGATAAGCCTTCTTGACTCTACACACAACATTTTATCCATTGCATCTCTTTTATTTCTTTCAACTATCAAAACACAAGCTTGTAAGATAGAATGGTAAATTTTTCCTGATGTGGGCATTTTGTCCTGGAGTTTAGTACCATGAAATATGTTGAAGAAGATGATCATGTGAATCATCCATTTGTTGGATGTTGGAATTTGTTGGAATCAATCCATTTCCACAAAATGTTTTTTTTAAATAGTTAGATTTCAATCCTTCTCTGCTAATTCCTATTACATCCTATACCAGTTTACTCTAATAGGAGAATGGGTTTCCTTTCCTTCAACAGGATACTTTCTTCCCAAAAATTATTCATGAAATTCACTCATGCTAGCATTATCAAGCAGATTATTTTACATGTAGGGTAAAAATAGAGAGTAGAGAAGAGTTGCAGTTCTAACTTGATCAGCAAGTCAATGGAATCAATTTAGTAATGAGATGGGCAAAACTTCTGAAAAAGTATTCATTTTAACAGCAACAAGAGTAGCTGACATTTATATTCTGCTATAAGATCAAAAAAATAACTTTTTGTATATTACATCTTTTAAATGTTACTTGATATTGTTATCCCTATTTTACCAGTAGGGGTGGGGGCACAAACACACAAGCTCACAAAAGTTGTAGCTCTGTCATATCTATACAAATAGTTTAAAAGTTGAAGGTCAAATTTGAACCAAGTCTGTCTTGATTTCAAGGCTTACACTGAATCCCATTGCTTCTCCTAGTTTCATTGCAATAGAAAGATTTTCTACTGATTTTGAAAACGATAGCTTAGAACGATTCTGAGAAACATTTTGCTGCCATAAATGCAGAAACATGTCCCAAACCCATTAGACCAGGTATAGTTAATGAATTCTGACCAATATGAGTCAATAGAAAGGCTCATTGATCTAGCACTGTTGGAAAAGGAGATGTTCCACATAAATGAACTTGTCTTGATTCAGTTTTGCAAAAATCATATTTGTATTGGAAGTTTGTGACCTACACTTAATGGGTTTTGCCAGGGAACTGTAAAATTTTCTAATTCAAAAAGTTGACATACTCTTTACAAAAAAAGTAATGTTCAAGATTTTTGATGCATATAAAGTAGTATCAATCAAAATTCATAAAAATATCAAAGTAGAAATGATCATTAACACTTTTTGATATTCTCAAATCATTGTTTTATAAAATTTTAATGTGGGTATGGATTTTGCCTAACATACTTTTTTTTTTCCTTTGGAGCTAAACATAAGTTAATGGAAATGTGTAACAAAATGTTTCAAAATGAAGAGATCTTTCATCATTATTAGAAAGATTTGTATTTTCTTTGATATCTACTGTACAAGTCTCTTAATTTTTCATTGTCCAAGGCTATGCTATAAAATTTTAAGTAGAAGAACAATGGCTGATTAGGGGGGAGAGAGAGGCAGGGGGAGAGAGACAGAGACAGAGACAGAGACAGTGAGACAGTAAGAGAGAGAGAGATAGAAAGGAAAAAAAAAAAGACAAACAATCAGACAGACAGTAAGAAGAGAGAGGGAGAAAGACAGAAGAAAGAAACAGAGACATCATGACAGAAACAGAGATAGAAAGATATAGGCACACAGACAAAGACAAGGACAAATAGAAACAGAGGGGTAGAGGTAAAGAAATTATGCAAACGTCGATTTTGATGAATAAGAAGTTCCCTTATTGTCTTTATGTATGGTTAATACTTTTTTTTTTTTTCTGAGACAGATCATCATATTTTATTACTTTGTACATGCTTATTGAGAATTGCTATGGACCAAAAAAAAATCTTACTGCCCAATCTAGTAAAAAAAATCCAGGTATGGAGCATGGATATAATTTCAAATTCTATATTCAAAGCATTCCTGGGATGTAAACACCCATAAGGACATGATCTCCATTGCCATAGGCTGTAAGAACTTATGGCCACCTGATTGATACAATGAGTAATTAAAGTAAAGCTTTAGAAAAAGTTATGACAGACATTTAAAGCATACATCTTCTCTGGAAACATAACTACATTTTCTTGAATTAGCTATAATGGGAAAAACATTGAACTTCAAGTAAGAAGACATGGCTTAGGCCCAAATCTCTCACTAGGGATAGGGAACTCTAATGGAGGATGTTCTCTACAAGTACAGATTCAAACCTAATCTAAGAGTTAAATTCTTAGAGCAATGATTCTTAAACTAGAGTCTGTAGATAAATTTCACTTGAAGTGTGGATCTAGATGAGAAAAACTAAAGTTTTATATAAATATATGCTATTATGATTATTATAGTGTGCTTTTCAAGCATTTCTATTATTTTAAGCAATTTGTTATTCTTTTTATTATATTGTTACAATAATATTTTTGCATTTATGTCATCCTTATTTGGGAATTCATCTCATGTTTTATAAATCCTTGGTTTCATTTAATGGGGAGTGAACTCATTCATCTAGCATTCAAATGGTATTATATAAATTCAGTATTTGTTTGTAAATTGTAAACGTATTTTCTGGTAATGGTTTTTGGTAATTAATCAAGAAGACAGCTTGATGGGTTTATACAACAATGTCCACAAACAGTTGTGACGTGGAGACTAATAAGTGAATAATTGGTAAGTTTATATCTGAACTACACTAATGTTTCTGTAGCATGAACACTGACATGCAGTTAATTATAGTTGTGTTAATATAATACTACATGGATATGTAAAAAAAATACAATCTTTACCTCACACATTATTGACATAACAAAGTCCAAACTAAGTTCTGATGTGTGTAGCGTAGAGGGGAAATCACTGGCTCTTTAAAATAAATATATCTCTTCAGGAAAATAAGTGAACAAACTTTTTTTTTCTCAAAACAAAACAAAACAAATAACAAACAAAAAATGATGAAATTACTAGAGTTAAATTCTTCAAAAAACTCACCCCCTAAAATAAAAATTACTTTCCAGTCTTTATAAACAAAATGTCTGCTTTGTAGGAACTAGTAGCATAAACTTTAAATGACTCAGTTTTGGGAGAGTCAAAAGTACTGTTGTTTTAATTAATATCTTGACTTCTCCACAGGGAACTGTGCCAGGCCTTGAAGAATACATCATAATAGCAACATCTCAGTATTATCCAGGTAAATGGATTGAGCTGTGGAGTCCTACACTATTCAGACCCTGAAAGCTAGTGACCCCATATGTGAAGACATCTTTTAAGTATTTCCAATTTTGAAATGCCAATAGCTTCAGTATAAAATAAAACCCTGAACATTTATGGAGTTTTTCTGTTTCTTCAAATCACTGGTTTTAACTGAAAAAGAAACTGTAGTATAAAGGTCCCAAGACCTTAATTGCCACTTGCCAAACCTCAAACATCATTGCATACGATGAAGCATTTTGAACTTTTGTTATACAATTCAAAGTGACAGCATGACTATTCAATCTGCCATAGTCTTGATCTGTCACTTCACACCCCCTCTACAACCCACATTCAAAGAGAGAGACAGAAACAGAGACAGAGATACAGAAAGGCAGAGAAAGACAGAGATAAAAAAAAAAGGAGAGAAGGGGAGAAGAAAAAGAGAGGGAGGGAAGGGAGGTAGATACTGGTATAATTTAACATCAGTTTTTGTTCTTTATATGTCCTCATAAATTATTAAAAACCAATGATGTTATCAGATACACAGGCATGGTAGGCTGCCCAGCTGCTCAATTTCCAGACTATTTAAAAAAAAAGAAAAAAAATACAGCTAATCTTTATATTTTATGTTGTATATTTACTAGAGAGATTGTTCTTGGAAGTGAATGTTTTTCTGAGTGTATACAAGGTATCAGTATAATTGCTTATTGCAAAACAAAAAGTCATAGGCATGATCCCATCCCCCTTTCTTCCACTTAATTATAAAATTATTTTTAATCATGCTTATCCTACATATTCATAAGTGGACATTTAGGTAATGACAAAGTCTGTAATGATGTTTCCCTCCTTTTGGTACATTGGCACTTTAAATTGTCTCAAAACTTTTCCTCTTAATCAGTATTTATTAATGGTTTGTCCCAATGTGGAAGCTGGCTGTTTTGCTTTGTTTCCTTTCTGCTTTTCATAAGCCATTCCACAGAAACTGGAATTTGATTTTTTTCTATTATGATCGAGAACATAGAATCCAATGATAATGACATGAAATGAGATGCTTTAATTTTTTAATGAGGAGGGATGGGATGCTGGAACAAATGATAAGTTTTTTGTCAACTATTTTCTATCAAGAGCTTTGTGATTAATGGCACTGTCTTTAATCTCTTCCTCTCCCTCTCCCTCTACTCTTCTCTACTTTGGATTTTAATTTTGCTGCACATTAGAAGTGGAATGATCGTGCTTTTTTTTTTTTTTTTTTTTTTTTTCAAACTAAGTGGGCAAAAGAACTAGGTTCCAGTCCTACCTTAATCATTAATTAAGTAAAGTTTTGGACAAATTCTTTAAATTCTCTGACAGTCATTTTCCAAGGCTTTAACATGGGAACAATTAGAAACATGAGTGAGAATTCTGGAACTTCAGGAAAAATCAAGGAAAGGGAGTGAGGATCCAGAAGACAGTCCACCCTAATTCACTCCATTAATCTGGAGTTCACACTAATCTGAAATGAGACATACAGTAGGGAATCGAGAGGTACCAGAGTAGAGTGGTGAGGTAGTCTATAACAATATTGTGGCAGATGAATACTACAGGAAAATAATTACCTCTCATACCCCAATATTGGCAAAGATCTGTTCACTCTGTCCTATCTATGTCTCAGTCATTAATTAACTTTTTAGTATTGGGATAATGAAAGAAGATAACATGTGTAACTGTATTTGAGGAGCAAAAATAAACATAAATATAAAGTATTGTTGATATAAATGTTGATAAATACAATAATTTAGAATATTAATGATTATTATTCATTCATTAGAATGAACCTGATCTATGCAACTAAAATAGTAAAATTTATTTTTAATAATTTAATATATTTATGATCCATTCTAGAACTTATTGTATTATTACTATTATTATTCAGTCAAAAGGATGGTCATTTATTTAAACATGGTTATCATAATAATATTCAGTTCCCCTTTTTTCAACAGTTTCCAAAATAATAAAGGAATTAATTATACACATAAAGGGATGATTACCTATTTATACAACTGGACAAAGTCTAAAAAAGATGTGCCTCATATATTTTATTACATTAATAATGCTCCAAAGACTTTCTCAACATAATAGCAGATGAATAATTTTTAAAATAACTATAGATAATCAAGTCATTGCATAAGCACTACTTATAATATATATGTAAAGAGAAAGAGAGGGGGATCTTAATAAGTCATATACTGTGTTTACATATAAAATGTTATAAAATATGATTTTTTATATTTCATCATATTATATCCCATTATATAACATCATATTGTATTAATAACCTTAACTTAAAAAAAATCCCTGCTTAACATAGTAGCTAAGTGAGAAGTAAAAGGAAGGGTAGAGAAATTAGCATTTATATAGTGCCTACTGTTTCTCAGATATTGTGCCTATATAACCCTTTCTTGGCCCTGGCCAAAAATGGAGTCATCACCAGCTTGGCGGTAAGCTATGGTTCTTTTGGTAACAGTAATCTTGGACAACCTTTAAGTTATGTATCAGAGTTAAATAATTATAGTATTAGAAGGATCAATTTGTGAAAAAGGCAATGAAGATAGAAATAGTATATGGAAAATACAAAGAGAAATTTGGGTAAAGAAAGAAAAAAATAAAATTTTGTCAAAAATGTCTTTCCTTTTGAGTTAATTTAAAAGATCAAATATAATGTATAACATATAAAGTAGCATCACTTATTACTTTTCTTTAAGTACACCAGAATTTATATATTTGAGTGAATTTTGTCCTTCAAAAAAGTTAGCCAAGTAGTATAGAAATTTATATATGATATTTACTTTATTCAAAACTATTGTAAAATTACTATTTCTTTTTTAATTTTTTATTATAGTTTTTTTTTACAAGTTATATGCATGGGTAATTTTATAGCATTGACAATTGCCAAAACTTTTGTTCCAATTTTTCCCCTCTTTCCCCCCATCTCCTCCCCCAGATAGAAGGTTGACCAATACATGTTAAATATGTTAAAGTATAAATTAAATACAATATAAGTATAAATTTCCTAACAGTTATTTTGCTGTACAAAAAGAATCTGACTTTTGAAATAGTTTGAAATATTAGCCTGTGAAGGAAATCAAAAATGCAAGTGGACAAAAATACAGGGATTGGGAATTCTATGTAATGGTTCACAGTCATCTCCCAGAGTTCTTTCACTAGGTATAGCTGGTTCAATTCATTATTGCTCTATTGGAACTGATTTGGTTCATCTCATTGCTGGATATGGCCACGTCCATCAAAATTGATTGTCATATAATGTCGGAATCTTTACAAATTGTTAAATCATTAGAGTTGATAGATACAATAATTATCTAATTTAGCATGGTTCAGTATGATTAATCTGATCCTACAAGATGTTATGGGCCAGAACTTGAAACAAGGTATGAAGTACAACTGATAGACAATAATGCTTGTGTTCACACCTTTAGAGAGCTCTTATAAGCAAGAAGTATTTAAGTACTTGTGAAGACCGTGTATTTTTAAATCAGCAGGAGTCAGGAATTCAGGTTAGGGGAAAATCATCACTCTTTATTCTCAGTGAAGAAGGATCGCAGGTGGAAGAGAATCGGCGATTAGCAATGTGTGCAGCTGAGTCAAGAAGCTAGCTGGATCAGCAGCCACATGACCAGCAGCTAGGAGAATGGAACCCAGGCCCAATCTCTCCCAGCTTCTCTTCCTGTTCCTCTCTCTGCCTCCACCCACCAAAATCGTCATTTCCTCTACAACACATCAGGACTTGCACGGAGAGTGGGCAGGGACCATTCTTTATCCAATCATGTATATTAATAGAGTATAGCCCAATTACTATTTAGCCTCATGTACTTGAGACCTCAGTACAACTCAAACTTCAGCCCATTACAAGTACTTATTGGAGTTCACACTTTTGGGAAATTTCAGGGTTTAGTATGAGATATCTGAGTTCAAACCTCCCTTGAAGCTCTTAGGGCCAGAGAGCATGCTGGGAGATAATCCCACAATCCCACTCTCAGAGAAGCAGCATAAATACAGCTTCAATATGCCACTCGAGAGTTTTTTACTTGGGAACATTCCCAGGGGTCGGAGAGGAGCACTCTGGGAGGAAGTCCACAAGCCCTCTCTCCCAGGCAAGAGAGATTCATTGCATTTTCCACCTAGGTGTTGGCTGGAGGCTGAAGAAAGCAGAGGCAGAAGCCAAGGACAAAGCTGCAAGAACTCTTAGAACCAAGGAAAGAGAGAGGCCTCTAAAAAAACTAACTGGGCTATATTGGAGACAATAAAAGATCTGAACTTTTAGCACATGGCTGCATTGGGGTAATTATTTACTTGTAACTGGAACTAAAGCTGCCTCCAGAAAACCTCCACAAGAAACCTGCTCCCAGAGAGAACCATTATTATTATTTTAAAGAACAAAAACTCCACAATATAGTATTGTTGTTGAAGTATATAATGATCTCCTAGTCCTGTTCATTTCACTCAGCATCAGTTCATGGAAGTCTCTCCAGGTCTTTCTGAAATCATTCTGCTGGTCATTTCTTACAGAACAATAATATTCCATAATATTCATATACCACAATTTAGAATGACTGTTTCTAATAATTTTTAGAAATAACATTTAACACACAAAAATTTTAGTCTAATTACTTAATGCAGATTTTATCTTTATATAATGTATTTTTCTTCTCTTCTTTTTTTATTTGATCTAGCTTGACCTCTTCTCTCTTATCTTCCCACCTCTGTGAGATATGCTGATGCTTGTGAAGTATATTGAAAACCTCTGAACATATTTTTCTGGGAAGATTATAATTATTAGCTTTGTCTGAGATACAGAAAGAAGCTTTTCCTGAGCCTTTCAAGAAGCTGACTGATTTTGGCTTCTTTGTTTTTTTCTTGCCTAATCTTCTTACTATCCCATAAGCTTATAGTATAATCATTAACATTTGAAAATAATAAATGTAAATTACTGCAAACAGAGTCATCCTAACTAAAGACGTCAGAAAAGCAAAATGGTCATAGAAAGTCTCTTTAGGTTTGGCCACAAAATTACTATGTTTGATTTTTTTTTCTAATTTATTGGATCTGTCATCTAGGGCAAATCATATAAAAACAACATTTACACATTATGCATGGAAATAAAATGCATTCTATCTTATATGTCATCCTCTTGTATTTTGTATCTGATTCTTTGTGTGTTGTTTCCTCCATTTAAATGTGAGTTCTTAGCTTAAAGAAAACTGTATCCACTGTTAAACATAACAGTTGGTACATAGTGAGAAGTAAAAGAAAGAGGAGTCATTGTTTTAATGTACATGGGTGAATTAGAAATGCAAGGAAATTAAAAGCTCCTACAGTTTTTAGGAAGAGTTGGAACCCAAGATAGTACAAGTCTTGGCTAGGGACTAAATTGAGGGATGGTTTGGTTGGCAACTGGTGAGAATAGCTAAATCAAAAACAAAAACAAAAACAAAAAAAAAAACCACCACCACCACCACCACCACCACCAACAACAACAACAAAAACAAAAACAAAAAAAAAAAAAAAAACTTCCTAACATGGGAATCCCTATTGGCTTTGAATGATAAATGGAAAGAAAAAGTAATTTTGCCTTTTCATGAAACAGAAACTCATAAGAACAATCTTAATCTTTGTATCTTAAAGTCTGTTTTAAGTCCCTTTTATTTATTAAAACTGAATTCAAGGGGCAACTACCTGGTATAGTGGATAGAGCACCAACCCTGAAGAGCCAGGAGAACCTGAGTTCAAATGTGACCTCAGACACTTAATACTTCCTGTCTGTGTGAAATAAATAGAAAAAAAAAAACAAGCAAAAAAAGAAAACAAAAACAAAAAGTGTTATGGGCCCAGCAGAACATCAGGGAGGATTAAAAAAAAATATTAAAATAAATTTCCCTCTCAAGAAAGCATTTATAATAACAGAAAAGATCATATTCATGACTGTACTTCTTTTCTTTGCTTCCTTATAGATTATTCTTTTGTCTCCTGCTGTGTACTTTTTAAAATTTTATTCTTTTTTTCCCTCTTTCACCCCTCCCATCTCTGCCAAGCAGGCTAGAGTTCAGCACTTCAGTTTGTGTGTTTACACACACACACAAACACACAAATATGCATTTCTCACTATGTAGGTGTGCATTTATCTTCACCTACACCCACACATATACATACATATATACATAAATATGCCTACCTGTACATACATACATATGTACATATGCATTTAAACATATGTAAATCTATCTAAAACAATATTAATATGGCTGATTTAATGCAGATATCTATCTTGATTGAATCTTTAAGTTTGACCTTGTCTGAGATTAGTGATTACTAGTTCTACTTTTTTTCTAATAAATTCTATTCCTGATGTTTATTGTAGTGTTTGTTTATGCTTCTTATTCCCTATCCTCCTCTAATTCCACTACTTTAATTCTATTCCTCAGCTAGCCTGTCTATTAGTTTACCTTCTGGACTCATGGATCATTCCCTTATCTTCTCCCCTTTTTATTCCCTTCAACACACTATGTCCTCTTTTGTAGCTGTGAGTGCCTCTTTTGTAGCAAAAATTGATATTTCCAAGGTTTTCTGAATAACTATTTTAACCACATTGGATAAAGCCAGTTCAACTTCTCTCAGAACATCATGAGCTTCTTTTGTAAGCTGTCATGGTGAGTTTAAAGCCTGGTCTCCCCTTAAAATGTCAGAGAATGGTTGTAATTGGTAGGTAATTAAGCCTAACTGTGGAGGTATCCATTAGAAATCTATCAATTTCTGAAAGTCATTTAAGCCTGCTTAAGGAAAGTCAAATTCTCTGTTCTTAAGGAAAGTTTTTGTATTGTCAGCACTTTAGGATACTTCCTATCCTAAATATTGAAAAAGAGCATGCCTTTTTTATTTTTCTGGAGATATATACAATTTGTAGTACCTTAGTGTTTTTATGCTCTTTTGTAGACATGATTCTAACATTTGCTCCTCAGGTGCACACGCCAAGATATCATCCATGTAATGTAACAACATAACTTTTCGAAATGCTTTTCTTACTGGATTAAGAGCAGCAGCAACAAACATTTGACACATAGTAGGGCTATTTTTCATTCCCTGTGACAAAACTGTCCATTCATATCTTTTATAAGGCTCATCTAAATTAACACTGGGTACTGAAAAGGAAAATTTTTTTCATATCCTCCTTATCCAGAGGGATAGAATAGAAACAATCCTTAATGTCTATAACCAAAAGAGGCCACTCTCTAGGCAACTGAGTAGAAGATGGAAGTCCAGGCTGAAGAATTCCCATAGTTTCCATTTACTTTTCTTAAACCAGCCAACATTCTAGATTTCACTTTTACAACAAATACAAGGGAATTCTAAGGATTTAGAGAAATCTGTAAGTGTCCTTGGTCCAGTTGCTCCTGTACTATATCTAATAAGGTTTGGATTTTTTCACTTGCTAAGGGCCACTGTTCTAACCACATTGGTGTATCAGTTTTCAAGTGAATGGGAACAAGTGAGAGTACAGGCAGAACTTCAATAGCAGCCTTGCCTTGTGGAGGGCTGGAACACTAAAAAGGTGCACTTGAATCAAGGACAGCAGGGTGCTTATACTTAAGCATCTACTCAGTGTGGGATAATAGTTCTCTAAACATATACTCATGTGACATGGTGATGTAACGGTTGTACATGTTCAGTTGCTAATCATACTGAAGCATTAAGAGCTGGAAAGACTGGGAATGAGCCACTCAGCCACAGACACAGGAAAGATTCAGGGACTCTACCTTTGGCCATCCTTGTGACTCTCCTGTCTTCATCACTCCTTTGTTAAGACCAAAGACTTAGGCTGGTCCTGAGATACTCCAGAAAGTGAGGCCAGTTACTATACTGGCTAAAAAGACAAAGTACTCAATTGTAATCCTAACTATTTCAGATGTCTCTTTCCCACAGATTGATGGGGATTTTTTCAACTATAAAGGAGTAAAAACTTCAAATATCCATCTCAAAGGGATAGCACTAACTTCTGCTGCTATTGATCCTCCTACACCAGATCCTCCTTCCCATGTTCAGATATTGATAAGTCTGCATCATAGCCTGGGTATAAAAGGTATTTGTGCCCACTGTGGAACAGCATCTTAAAATCTACTCTAAAGGAGCATCTTTATGTAGTCTTAGTATAATTCTTCTACAAACCTCATTAGCATTTTCTCTAGCAACTTGTGTTATCATAATTTTTGTTGCTGCATTTTCACCAGTAGTTACCATGACAGCTGTCTGCAAATGCTCTGTGAAATCAGCAAAGGGTTCACTTGGACCTTCTGCTATTTTCATGAAAGCTTCCCCTCTATCTTGCCTTCCTGGGAGGGTGTCCATGCTTTTATAACAGCAGCAGGAATTTGCTCATATGCTGTCAAAGGGTAATTAATCTGAGCTAAAATGTCTACATTAGGACCTAGACCTGCCAGTTGTTCAAAGGTGACTGTTAACTCCAGGTTTCCTATTTTGTTGGGCTTGTATTCTACAGAGTTCACTATACCCAGAAAGCCACAACAAGTTTTTTTTCCAGGTTTTAAACATACATTTCCATTCACCAGTGGTTAAAATTTCATAAGCCAAATTCTCTAATACCATCTTAACATAAGACAATGTAAATCCATAAAGAGTGCAAGCCTTTTTCAGATCTTTGATAATTTCCAGATTAAAAGGAATGTATCTTTTTCCTTAGATAGCCAAGGAGATGTGCGCTCTAATACATTTAAGAGTACAATAATCTGCTTCCAAGTTACCAACAAACCTTGCTTCTTTATTTACCTAACATATCTATATGTATGCTACACATTTCCCTTGGGGTGGGGAAAGCTCTTTTCTTAGTATTTGCCCCATTTCAGCTGAAAAAACAAAACAAAATAAAAACAAAACAACAACAACAACAAAAAACAAAACAAAACAAAACAAAAACAAAAAACCTACAGTGACTAGGTTAGTCCTTACCAAAGTTTTCTGCTTGTCTATTTTTGGACTCACCCTATTTCCAGGTCACAGGGGATTTCTCCATGGAATTTATGATAACATCACTTGAACTGCTGAATGAAGGTCCTTATTTCCATAGTCTCAAAATATAGTGTACTTCTTTCAGTGCCCTACATTCAGATGCCAAAATATAATGTCTGGGCTAGCTTTCTGGAGCATCTCTATGGAGTCTTCAATCTGAGATCATGCTCAAGCACACATTCACTAGAATCTCCCTCGAGTCGATTTATTTCAAATCCTCTAAACTCTTATATAACTTAGTATTATTACACTATTGTACACTGAACATATGTTAACTGTAGAACAATTATATCACCACTCTAAGTACTAAGTATATGTAAACTAGAGAACCATTATCTCATCAATCAGACTAACTAAACACCCTGTTGTAAGTATCCTTGTTTCAAGATACTTTTCCAGAATTCCAGCCCTCTACACATTGTGATCTGAAAAAAAAAATGCATTTACTATTTCTGCCTTTCTGCATTTGATTTTGAGGCCTTAATGTCCTAATATATAGTCAGTTTTTATATAGGTTCCATGAACTGCTAAGAAGAAAGTGTACTCTTTTCTGTCTTTCACCAAAGATCTGTCATATCTAGTTTTTCTAGTTTTCCACTTTCCTCTTTAATTTCTTTCTTATTTTATTTCGTGGTTTGATTTATCTAGTTCTGAAGAAGCAAGGTTGGGATCTCCCACTATTATAGTTTTGCTGTCTTTTTCTTTTTGCAACTCTCTTAGCTTCTCCTTTATGAGAACCACTTGGTGCATATATGCTTTTAATCACATCATTTTTGCTTTTGCTAAATCTGAGATGAGAATGGCTACCCTTGTTTTTTTTTAACTTCACCTGAAGCATAATAGATTTTACTCCAGCCTTTTACCTTTACTCTGTATGTATCACTCTCCTTTAAATGCATTTCCTGTAAACTACATATTGTAGGATTCTAGCTTTTAATCCAATCTGTTCTCTGCTTCTACTTTTTGGGAGAGGTCACCCCATTCACATTTACAGTTAAAACTGATAATTCTGTATTTCCTGCCATTTTATTTATCCCAAATTATACTTTTTTCTTTCCTTTTCCCCTTTCCCTCCTCCCCAGTATTTTACTTATGAGCACTACTTGCCTCAAACACTCCTCCTCCTTTAAAGACCCTCCCCCATTCTTATACCTTTTCCCTATATTTCTCTTTTCCCTTCTATTTAGCCTACCCTTCCCTTTTCCCCTTTCCCCTCCTACTTTTCTATAAGACGAGAGACTTTTCTCAGTGGAACCAAATATATCTAATATTCTTTCTTTAGGCCAAATCTGCTGAGAGTAAGATTCAAGCAATATTTGTCACTGTCCCTTCTTTCCCTCAATTATAATGTTTTCTTTGCCTCTTCCTGAGATGTAATTTCCCTCATTTTACCTCCTTTCCCCATTTTTTTTTCTGTTACAATCACCTTTCCAGCTCTAGTTTATTATATGATAATAGTAAAATCAGATTATACATGTATTTTCAATGTATAGTCATAACAGAAATACAGTTCCCAAGAGTTTTTTTTTCCTTTTTGCCTTTTTATGCTTCTCTTGAGTTCCATATTTGGAGGTTAGTTTTTTTTTGTTTGTTTGTTTTGTTTTGTTTTGTTTTTTTATTTTTTTTTTAATTTTTTTTTTGCTTAGCTCTGGTCTTTTCATCAAAAATACATGGAATTTACCAGTTTCATTGAATGTCCCATCTTCTTCCCTGAAAGAAAATGCTCAGTTTAGCAGGGTAATTTATTCTTGGCTGCATTCCAAGATCCTTTGCCTTTCAGAATATCAGATTCTCGGCCCTTTGATTCTTTAAAGTAGATGCTGCTAGTTTTGAGTAATTCTTATTGTGTTTCCTTGATATATGAATTCTTTCTTTCAGGCCTAGGTCTGATAGTTCTCAAATTTAGCCATGATACTCCTTCAGGTTTTAATTTTGAGGTCTATTTCAGGTGGTATTTGATGAATTCTTTCAATGGTCATTTTTATCTTCTGTTTCTATGATATTCAGGCATCCTGAAATATAGTATCTAGATTTTTTTTTCATCATATATTTCAGGGAGTCCAATAATCCCTAGATTGTCTCTCCTAGATCTATTTTCAGATCACTTATTTTCCCAATTAGTTATTTTACATTTTTTCTATTTTTTTTTTTTTTTTTGGCTTTGCTTGACTGATTCTTGTGGTCTTATTGAGTCATTCATTTCCATTTAGTTTGTTATTTTCTTCATTTATTTTTATAGGCTTTTTAAAATTTCCTCAATCTCTCTCACTTATTTTATTGAGGAATTCCTCAGTCTCTCTCATCTGATTTTTAAATTCTTTTGAGTTTTATGAATTCTTTCTGGGCATAGACCATTTAATTTTACTCTGAAGTGGAAGAGGCTTTTTTTTTTACTTCACGGTACTCTGAAAAAGAACCCTAGTTTTCCCTATTTGCACAGTAAATTTCTATGTTTGGGTTCCTTTTTCTTTGCCTATTCATTTTTTTTCTAAATGAAAATTATTAGTATAAGTACATCTAACCTTGAAGTAGTGGGGAAGATTTTTCTGGCTTTACTTCAGCAAAGTACTGAAAGAGTACTTTTTTTTCCTGCTGACTTGGAACTTCAAACCAAAAGCTCCCTGCTCCTACAGAATCCCTGTCCTACTGCTTCTTCCCTCACCAGCTGTGCTGGCTTTTTCTTGCTTAGGTTTGAGTCTCTGCAGCACAGCTTGGCTGATGTTCTATCAGTCAAGTTTCCCTCAGTCTTCCTGGACTCAGAGTCCCAACTCTCCTATTTTCCAGGAGGTGAAAATTTCTGTGACTGAGGCAGAGGCTGACTTTCTCTCTAAACCCAGTTGGCCTAAGGGCTCCCTGCTTGCTGCTTCTTTGGAGTTAACCTAGAAGTGTTTATGCTTCATACCAGTTAAATCTTCTTTCTGGGGTTTCTCTTTGGGTTTATGCAAAGAGGATCCCTGTTCTGCCCAGTCTTATTTGTTCACTGGCCTATGTTTTCCCTGAGCTGCAATTTTGTTCTATTTGTGTGGGAAATCTGGAGAGCTTGAAATATTCTGAGCTATTCCTCCATCATCCCCAATCATCTCTGGATTTTTCTTTTCTTTTCTTTTCTTTTTTAAAGTGTTAACTTTATACCTCTCCTTTTTTTCTCTAATGAGTCATCCCTTTTAACAAATGTTTTTGTTGTTGTTGTTGTTGTTTCTTGGTTTTGGAATTAGAGGTGTGGAGTTAAAATACCTCTTCTTTCACTTGCTATCTATGCAACCTTTTTGAGTCTTTTTGCTTTTCTGTACCATAATCTACAAAATAAGTTGTTTGGAGTAGAAAGACATCTAAGATGCTGCCAAGCACTACATTTGTGTTCCAATGTTGATGAAAAGGACATGGGAAAAGAAAGAGATAATTTTAGAACAAGCTATTAATCAATTCCCTAAGAAAAATCCCCAGGACCAGATAGATTTAAATGTGAATTCTACTAAACATTCAAAGAACAATTCCAATACTATATAAACTACTTGAAAAAAATAGGAAATGAAGAAATGAAGAACTCCTGTCAAATTTCTTTTATGAAACAGACATGGTACTAATAACTAAACCAGGTAGGATAAAAATAGAGAAAGGAAATTGTAGATCAATCTCCCTAATGAATATTGAGGCAAAAATCTTTAATAAAATATTAGTAAAGAAATTACAGAAAATCATCCTCAGGAAACTACACCAGGACAAGGAGGATTTATGCCAAGATTGCAGAGCTTGTTCAATATTAAGAAAACTATTAGAATAATTGATTATATCAATAATCAAATTAACAAAAATATATGATTATCTCAATAGATGCAGAAAAAGCATATGATAAAATCAAACATCCCTTTCTATTAAAAATGCTATAGAGTATAGGAATAAATGTTTTATTTTCTTAAAATGATCAGTAGCATGTTTGTAAAACATCAGCAAGCATCATATATAATGGGAACAAACTAGAACAATTCTCAATAAGATTAGGAGTGAAACAAAACTGTCACTATCACCATTACTAATCAATATTGTATTAGAAATGTTAGCTTTAGAAATAAGAGCAGAAAAAGTTATTAAATGAATTAGAGTAGGTAATGAAGAAACCAAATCATCACTCTTTGCAGATGATATGATAGTATACTTAGAGAACCCTAGAGAATCAATTAAAAAAAAACCTACTAGAAACAATTCACAACTTTAGCAAAGTTACAGGATGCAGGATCCACAAAAATCATCAGAATTTTTATATATTACCAATAAAGTCCATCTGCAAGAGATACAAAGAGAAATTCCATTTAAAATAACTGTCAATAGTATAAAATATTTGAGCATCTATCTGCCAAGGGAAAGTCAGGAACTATATGAACACAACTACAAAACACTTTCCACACAAAGTCAGACATAATCAATTGGAAAAATATCAAGTGCTTTTATTTGAAAATTTTATTTAAAAAAATAAGTAGAAAGAAGCTTCTTGAGTTCAAAATATTACTGGCAACATATACTTCAGTTTCATGCTCATTTCATCAATACTGACTTACAATATATAATTGTAATTGTCATTCTATTGGTTTCCTTTATTTGAAGGATTATCATGTGAAAAAATAAACCTTTAGCTCCAAAGGGTGGAATCTCAGACAATAAGTAGTGGTTTCATAGTGGGAACTTTAGGTTTGACATATTGGCAAATTTTCAAAAATTAGGTCTACTTAAAAGTTATGGATTACCTTAAAATGTGGTTTTACAATTTGTGAAGATTTCACCAAAGTCTTCAGGCAAAGGTAGGATGACTGCTAATCATGAAAGTTATGCAAATCATCTATGTGATACAGTACATAGAATTATAGAGGGAGGAAAACCTGAGTTCAAATCTTACCTTAGACACTTAATAAGTTGCATGCTCCTAAGCTTAATCTCTCTTTGTTTTAGTTTTCTCATATGTAAAATTCAGGTAATAATAGTACCTATATATAAGGATTTTTTGAAAGTAAAATGAAATTATACTTGTAAAGGTATCACAGTATGTTGTACATAAAATGAAGTATATATTATTATTATTATTATTATTATTATTATTATTAAATTATTATTAATTCCTTTCTAATAAATTTTATACCAGATGGATATTAAAACGCCTTAATAATTCAACAAGGTGATTTTTATTACAATATACTGCTTGATTTTCTTATATTTTTAAGGATGTTAAAATGGAATAAGATGACAGAAAAAAGAAAAGTTTCAAAAAGTCATTACATCTTATTGACCAGGTTCAGGGCTTTTTGAATGAAATGTACTACTCATGGCTTATCCATTTTAGAGCCATTTTCATATGCAACATCAATCATTATACAGCTTACCTTACAATAGTAACTGAATGAATGAAAGATATTAATGAAACACCATGGACAAATATTTATCCAAACAAAACTGAATATGGAAGACTTTCAATAAGGTATTTTCAGTGTCAACCACAGTATGTATGAAACTATATTAAAGATAGATATGCATCTCTTTTGAAAAAGTGACTTGGAGTTAAGGTAGGCAATTCTCCTCCCATGATGCAATACCATTTAAAACAAAAAGCAACGATTGTTAATATAACTATATACAATAGATTACTTTTATTTTCAAATCTATAATCATATGCTTATTTTATATTCAGTGTATTTCAAACAATATCCTAGACAACATTACACAGATTATTAAATAATGAATCCAACCACATTAGGAGCTTATATTATTCTCATAAGAAAAAGCATGTAGTAAAGTTACCTATGTATATATCCTGTAAATAAAAGGCTATTAAATAAAAAAAAAAAAGAAAAAGCATGTAAATGTGTTTAGTTAAGTATAAGATAATTTTAGTTAGAAGCCATTATTAATGACAAGGTAGGTGGTAAAGTAGGGAAGACTTAGATGAAGAAGTGGTACCTGTACAAAGACTTAAAAGAAGATAATAGTTTTGAGAAGCCAGATAAGACAAGAAAGAAATGCTTTTCAGGCATGGAGGATGACATAAAAATACAGTTGATAGAAATGAAATATTAAGTGCTATAAGCAACTGAAAGTTCTGTTTCCCAGAATATTGAAGGTATGAATGAAAGTATTGTAAAATAAGAGAAGAAGTTTGATACATCCAATTTCTAAATTGTCCTAAATGAAGAATATATTGTTCTAGAGATAATAGCAATGCAGAGAAGGTTTTTAGTAAGTTAATAACATGGTAAGGATCATACATTAATAAGCTTACCTTGTCAGTGATGTAGAGAATGGATAGGAGAGACAATGGATAGGATTTAGGTATCTCAATATGAAGCTGTTATGTCAATCCAGAGAACAAATGATGAAAGCTTAAAATATAGTGTAAATATGTATGTGAAGGCAGAATTAATATTATTAGGAAACCTGTTAGCAATGAGGCATGCCAGAAAAAAAAAAGTTTGGATGACTGTGTCACAGAAATGTCATATCAAGTTGAATTAATTTTTTAAAATTTAAAATTAAATTAAAATAATTTTAATAAAAGAATATGCACCTCCCATCCACCCCCACAATAAAAAAGAAAATGAAACATATAGTCAAGTAAAACAAATTTCTCTATTGAATACTTCATAAAAATATTATTGATATGTACTCAGAATGCATCATCTCTCCATGGAAAAGTGGGTAGCTTATTTCATAATAAACCATCTAGAACTTAAGTTACTCATTGCTTTGATGAGATTTTTTTAAATCTATTAAAAATATGTTGATCTTTAAAGCATTATTGTACAAATTGTTCTCCTGGTTCTTTTTACTTTATTTTGCATCAGTTCATACATGTCTTCCCAGTTTACTCTGAAAATGAATTTTTTATCTTTTTTTGCACAAAAACATTCATTATATGTCAATACTATCAAAATTGATACAAACCTGATTTTGATTACATTAAATTAAAAATGTTTTCTGCAAATAAAACCAATGTAATCAAGTTTAGAAAGAAAGCAAAAAAGCTAGGGAAAAATTTACAGCTAGTGTTTTTGTTTTAAGACCTCATTTCTAAAATATGGAGAATTGTTATAGAGGATTGACTCAAACTTATAAAAATAAGACATTCCCCAATTGATAAATGATCAAAGGGTTTTGAACAATTTTCTGGTGAAGAAGTTAAAGTTATCTTCAGTTATGTGGGAAAATGCTCTAAAGTATTCTTGATTAGAGAAATGCAAATGAAAACAACTCTAAGATACTCTCTTACATCTTTTAAATTTACTAAAATGACAGGAAAAGATAATGCTTAATGTTGGAGCAATATGGAAAAACTGAAACACTAATGCATTGGAGTTGTGAAATTATCCAACCATTCTGGAGAGCAATCTGGAACCATGACCAAAAAGCCTATAAAGCTGTGCATATCCTTTGATCCAGTTGTGTCACTACTGGGTCTGTATACTAAAGAAATCTTAAAAGACTGAAAAGGGCTCACTTGTCCAAAAATGTTTAGTAGCTCTTTTTGTGATGACAAAGAATTGGAAAATTAGTAGATGCCCATAAATTGGAGCATAATAAATTATAGTATATGAAAGCAAGGGACTATCCTTCTATAAAACTGATGAAAGCCTGATTTTAGAAAATCCTGTAAAGATTTATGCGAACTGATGTTTAGTGAATCAAACAGAACTAGGAAAACATTGTACACAGCAACAAGACTGTCTGATAATCAGCTATAATAGGTGCAACTCTTCTCAACAATTCAAGGATTTAAGGCAATTTCTATAAATTTTGAATAGAAAATGCTATCTCTACCCAGATAACTAACCATCAGGCACTGATGGAGACTGACTATGGATCAAAGATTACAATTTTCTAGTCCTTTTTTCTTCTTCTTTTTTCTTTCTCATGTTTTTCCCTTATTTCTGATTTTTTCTCCCCCAACCTGGCTCATATAAAAATATCTAAAAAATAAATATATAAGTATAACTTTAAAATTAGATAAAAAATAAACCTAAATGATACCCACCTATCTGTATCCAATTCGTTGATGCTACATGCTGTTATAAATGTAGGGCATATAAGCCTTTTTCCTCTTTTTAAAAAATCTTTAAAGTATAATATTGGTATTGCTGCATCAGATATTATATGTGGTTTATTTATTTGCATAATTCCAAAATGATTTCCAGAAAGGTCTGATCAGTTCATAATTCTACCAATAAGCACACTAATATGCCTGTTTGTCTCCCAGACCTGCCAGCAACTTCCACTTTATTTCTTTTTTGTTCAGTTCTTTCAATCTGATATACTCAAAGCAGGACCCCAGAAATGTCTTGATTATCAGTGATTAAGTTTCATATGGCTAATAATAATTTAGATTTCTTTTAAAATCATGAATTCATAATGTTTGATTATCATTTGGGAAAGTATTCTTATGTTGTGTTTATTTTAATACATATTTTTCTTTTTTTATTTTCAAAACATATGCATGGATAATTTTTCAACACTGACCTTTGCAAAACTTTGTGTTCCAATTTTCCCCCTCTTCCCCAACCCCTTCCCCATATGTCAAGTAATTCAATATATGTTTAAACATGGTAAAAAAAATGTTAAATCTAATATGTGCCTACATATTTATGCAATTATCTTGTAACACTAGAAAAATCAGATCAAAAGCAAAAAATGAGAAAGAAAATAAAATACAAGCAAACAACAAAAAAGAGTAAAAACCACCCTTAGTTTCCACAGAGCTCTCTCTGCATGTAGATGGCTTTCTTCATCACAAGATCATTGGAACTGATTTGAATATCTCATTGTTGAAAAAAGTCACATCTATCAGAATTGATCATCATATAATCTTGTTGCTGTGAACTTTAATACACATTGTTTATGAATTATATTGGGAGAGAAAAATCTGAGCAAAAGGCAAAACCATAGGAGAGATTAAAAAAAAAAAAACCAGAAAAAAGAAATGAACATGGCACGTATTGTTTTACATTCAGTCTCCTTAGTTCTTTTTCTGATTGCAGATGCTATTTTCTGTCCAAAGTCTATTAGTATTGCTTTGACTCAGTGAACTACTGAGAAGAATCAATTTCATAATTGGTTGTCCCACATTCTTGCTTTTAGAGTGTACAATGTATTCCTGGTTGTTTCGCTCAGTTTCAGTTTGTGTAAATTGTGTAAAGGCCTCTCTATAATCAGTTTGTTCATTATTTTTAACAGGACAATAATACTCCATTACCTTCATGTACCACAACTTGTTCAGCTATTCCCCGACTGTTAGATATCCATTCCATTTCCAATTCTTTACCACTATAAAAAGAGCTGCTACAAACATTTTTGTGTGTGTTGATCCTTTCCCCCCCTTTATGATTCCCTTGGGATATAGACCCAATAATGGCACTGCTGGGTTCAAGGATATGAACAATTTGATAGCCCTCTGTGCATAATTCTAGATTGCTCTCCAAAATAGTTGGATCATTACACAACTCCACCAACAATACATTAATGTCCCAGTTTTTCCACTTGCCCTCCAACATTCATCATTATCTTTTCCCGTATTCATAATCAATCTGAGAGATGTAAGGTGGTACTTCAGAGTTATTTTAAGATTCATTTCTGTAATCAATGGTGATTTTTTTCATATAACTATAATTGGCTTTAATTTCATCATCTAAAAATTGCCTGTTCATATCCTTTGACCATTTATCAATTGATATATGACATGTATTGTTATAAATTCGACACAGTTCTTTATATATTTTAGAAATGAAACATTTATCAGAAATACTCACTGTAAAGATTTTTCCCAGCTTTGTGCTTCACTTTTAATCTTGTTTCTGTTGGTTTTGTTTGTGCAAAAACTTTAAATTTAATGTAATGAAAGTTGTGCATTTTGCCTTTCATAATGTTCTCCCATTCTTCTTCTGTCATAAATTCTTCTCTTTTCCAAATATCTGATAGAAAAATTATCCCTTATTCTCCTAATTTGTTTATGGTATCATCCTTTATGACCAAATCATGTATTCATTTTCATCTTATTCTGTGAATGTTAGCTGAGGCCAGCAAAACTACAACTGGACTGCTCAAACATAAATTGCTATCTATAACTTGCAGGGCTCAAACCAAAAGGGAAATGATAATAATTTTTTTTTTTCTGATCAATTCAGTTTGGGAATAGTAGAAGCTTGAAGGACCTCCGTTTAAGCTGCCGGGAGATGTTGTATTAATATTTTAAGAAGGCAGCACAAAAACTCAAGAGAACAAAAAACTTGGTTGAGCTATTTTTCTTAAAAGTGTGCAGAGCTCAACCAAAAAAGCTGGAAAATAAACTGGAAAAAAAATAATAAAGAAACAAAAGCACCTCACAAATTAAAAAAAGAAACCTGCTGTTATGATGAGTAAGAACATTAAAAGGCAAACATAGAAGAAAAGAAATTATCTACAGGCAAAGCATAAAAATCCCCACAATCTGTGCACAAATGCAGTAAGAATTCCTTGAAGAGATCCAAAGGTAAATGAGGAAGAAGAAGAAAAAGATGATGATGATGATGAATAAAGAGGAGGAAGAGAATAAGGAAAGGGGTAGGATGAGGGTATTATCCCTCACTATTAAATGAGTATTAAAGTTTCTCATAACCAAAGCAACTATCCCGGAAAATTGAAGAGAGGTAATTAAACGGTCATTGAATTACCTGACAACCATGAAAAAAAGAGGAAGAAGAAGATCCTAGACAATATATTTCTAGAAAACACTAAACATTTAAAGTTACAAACAGAGAATTTCTTTGTATCACTGGAGAGAGTTTCATTATGGAAAATTCTCCATATCACTATAATTACTCATCAAGACCCTTCTTTTCACCACAAACTGCTTTCTCGTGCATTAGTATTAGAAGGGAATAATCACTATGCTTTATTAAGGCAGAGATTCTAATCTGGAGTCTGTACACTTGTTTTTGTTTTATTATTTTCATATCTATGTTTACATGTAATTAGTTTTCTTTGTATTTTTGAGAACTTTATTTTATGTGTTTAAAAATAAAACTTACAAGAAAGGATCTGTAAACTTCACCAGTTTGTCCAAGTGGCCCATGATGAGGGAAAAAAAAAATCTACTATGTTAATGTGATTTTGCCGACCTGATAATTTTCTGTTAATTCAGTTCTATATTTGGAACTCAGCTCAAAACATTCTCACATGAAAGACTAATAATGATCCTGACACATTATTGTTAACCAGTATACTGTATCTATAATATATTTTAGAATATGAAGATTGGCTTAGAGGACCTCAATTAAAGCAGAAATTCAGGTATGAAAAAACTGGTAAATTTCAATATTTGTATAAATTTAGGGTTTGAGAATTCCTTATGTGCAAACAAAAACATAATACTTTGTCCCCAGCCATGGGGGTGCCTCGAAAAATAACCCTTTTCTCTCCATCTTTGATCTTTTAACCAAGTATGTGCTGAAAGATGTGAAAGTTTGAGAGAGAAGTGATTGAGACACTTATTTTCCATTAATCACTGCCCCACATTCCCAAGAAAGTCAAGGTTACGAATCTACTGATTAAAGATAAATATTTGGAGCTAAGTGCCCCCACCTTCCCATACAAACAAGCAAATATAAAAATTCACTTATCTCTTGCCCCTAGTCATCCTGAGGTTTCAGTAACTTATAAAGAATATCCTTTAATAAATCTTATTTAGATGAATTAGAAGTACTCTCTCCATTGCCCCTTCACAGACAGATGATGAATTAATTATACTTCATCATGCAATAATGAAAAATTATATTTCAGAGATACAATTGCAGCTGAATATAGAAATTAAAATGTCTTGAAAACTTGAATTCTTCTCTTCATTTTAAGAAAACATTCCAGAAATCCAGAGTAATAGAATTATTTCAATCTACTGATAATCACTTAGTTTGTGTTCTGACTATACCACATGATTTCCTGATTAGAAAATGTTGCTTTTATTAAGGATTAAGGATGATCTGGAGGCTATGATTGCTGGAGAGTGAGTTGGATTCTGATCTTACTGTACAGTATGAATGAATTCCTTGATGATTCATTGCATTGTGGGGTGCATATCTGTATACCGTTGATAAATGCCCAAATGCTCTATAATGTCCTCATGGCCCAACAACTTATGTGTCTTAGAAGAATAAATGGAAATGAAATCCATAAACTCATTAGCAATAAATTACTATTATTAAAATCTAGTTGTTTCAAGAATTAAACTAATTAAAGTCAGTCAATAGTCACATTCTATTATTGTTTTGTTGTTTTGTTTTTTTGAAAATAACAAGGTCTCTTTGACAAATATTTTCATGACTAAGACTTTTGGAACTTTTCCTTTAATAGTTCACCTTTATTTTGGTATAAGAATTTGTTATGGATTTTATGTATCTGTGGCTAAGAAGACTGAGATCAGCACATCCTTCTTCACTATGTATATAGGAAGATTATTTCTTTGTTTGATGATTCACATGCACAGATCCTTTATTAGGTCTTTTATTACTTACTGCTTTCTTTCATTAACCAGTAAATAATGAGAGGTTCTACCTCAAGACATTTCTGACTGCTGCAATTTAGGATATTACATACACTTTACCAAACAACTGTAAGAAGTCAGGCATACATGTAGATTTATGTGATACTTCAAATAAGGTTGTGGGGCTAATCTATACAAGTATAATAGTAGTTTTATTGTTAGACTTGCTTTCAAAATTACCAAAAGAAGAGGTCATATGCTGCAGGAACTGAATGTGGATCACTACATAACATACTCCCTCTTTTTGTTGTTGTCCACTTGGATTTTGTTTTCTTACTCATTTACTTTGTTTTTTGATCTGAATTTTCTGTGCAGCAAGAGAATTATATAAATATCTTTATATATATTGGATTTAACATATATTTTAACATGTTTGTCATATACTGAATTGTTTGCCATCTAGGGGAGGGGTGAGACGAAGGAGAAGAAAATATGAAACACAAGGCTACGCAAGTATCAGTGTTGTCAAATTATCCGTGCATATGTTTTGAAAATAAAAAAAAAACTTTATGAAGAAGAAGAAGAAGAAGAAGAAGAAGAAAAAGAAGAATTCATAAAAAGCTAGGTGTAATGTGGAATGACCAAGGTTCTGGAGTCAAAAAGATTTGAGTTCAAATAAAACTCAACATTTACAATCTAAGTCAACCAATCACTATTTGTTTTACTTTCTTCATCTGTAAAATAAGGATATTAATAAGATCTACCTCTAGGGTCATTGTAAAAATTAAATGATATGGGAAAAGCATATAGCACTCAACACAATTCCCAACATATAATAAGGACCATATAAATGTTAGTTATAAAGATGATATGATGATGATGATGATTATAAGGATAAGAATGTCAAACTACAGTGGTCTACTTGACTCAATCATCATCATTATCATCTCTTCATATTCAATTTCAGAGTATTTATACTTTTAAATCACTTTTATATTCATATTTAAGAATTTTACAAAACATAGATAAGAAATTAAGAATTAACAAAATATAGATAGGAAAGATATTATCAAATTATTTGCCCAAGTCAAATACCTAATTAACCAAAGAATATAGAGAGACTCCATTTCAAAGCTATTATCTCCAAAACACAAAATTTCAAATATTATAAAGACACTGATCAAGAAGAATTTCAGATTACATTTTTCCATAGTGTCTGACCCTACTCTGGCACTACATTTGTTTTCCTAGGAAATAAGATTGTTCACAATAGCTACCTAGTCCTGGCTATTCAGTAGTCTGTAAATAGTTAATAAACATTTTTAAATGCCTGCTTTGTGCTAAGTCCTAGCTAAGCACTGGGAATATGCATTGGAAAAAAAGGATTTGTCCTTGAACGTACACTTTAATGAGGGGAAAGAATATTCAAAAGAAGGATGAAAACAATAAGGAGAAGGGCATGGAATGCTCTGATGTTCATGGAATCCATACCAAGAGAAGTAACTGATGGGAACTAAAGAGTTGGTCATTTGGGAGGACTTTTGCTCTATCTTTCATATCTGGAAACAAAGGAGGAAAGGCAATTAAGTGTACTGAGGAGGATCTAAATACCAAAGCTGATGTAATCTGCACAATTAGTACACTTTTTCTTAGTTCAATTTTATTTTCTTAAAAATATCCCATAGAAAATATTTTTACAGTCAAATATTCTGATAAAGGCCTCATTTCCAAAATATATAGGGAATTGACTTATTTATAAGAAATCAAGCCATTCTCCAATTGATAAATGGCCAAAGGATATGAACAGACAATTCTCAGATGAAGAAATTGACTATTTCTAGCCGTATGAAAAGATGCTTCAAGTCATTATTAATCAGAGAAATGCAAATTAAGACAATTCTGAGATACCACTACACACCTGTCAGACTGGCTAGAATGACAGGGAAAGATAGTGTGGAATGTTGGAAGGGATGTGGGAAAACAGGGACATTAATACATTGTTGGTGGAACTGTGAATACATCCAACCATTCTGGAGAGCAATTTGGAACTATGCTCAAAAAGTTATCAAACTGTGCATACCCTTTGATCCAGCAGTGTTACTACTGGGCTTATATCCCAAAGAGATCATAAAAAAGAGAAAGGGACCTGTATGTGCACGAATATTTGTGACAGCCCTCTTTGTAGTGGCTAGAAACTGGAAACTGAGTGGATGCCCATCAACTGGAGAATGGTTAAATAAATTGTGGTATATGAATATTATGGAATATTATTGTTCTGTAAGAAATCACCAACAAGATGATTTCAGAAAGGCCTGGAGAGACTTACACGAACTGATGTTGAGTGAAACGAACAGGGTCGAGATCATTATATAATTCAACAACAATACTATATGATGACCAATTCTGATGGACTTGGCCATCCTCAGCAATGAGATCAACCAAATCATTTCCAGTGGAGCAGTAATGAACTGAACAACTATGCCCAGTGAAAGAATTCTGGGAGATGACTAAAAAACATTACATTGAATTCCAGGTCCCTATATTTTTGCCCACCTGCATGTTTACTTCACAGGCTAATTGTACAATATTTCAGAGTCCGATTCTTTTTGTACAGTAAAATAACGGTTTGGTCATGTATACTTATTGTGTATCTAATTTATATTTTAATATATTTAACATCTACTGGTCATCCTGCCATCTGGGGGAGGGGGTGGAGGGAAGGAAGGGAAAAATTGGAACAAGAGGTTTGGCAATTGTCAATGCTGTAAAGTTACCCATACATATAACCTGTAAATAAAAGGCTATTAAATAAAAAAAATATATCCCATAAATAAGTAAATATGTATTAGTACATTTGTGTTTAAACGTGTATATGCATATCTATATTTGTTAAGTATAGGATTTAATTATCTTTTGAAAGAAATGTTGCATACATATTATACATATATAATTGATATATAATAAGTACATATTATTGGCAGCTAGGTGGTTCAGTGGATAAAGTATTAGCACTTTAATCATAAAGATCAGAGTTCAAATCTGGTCTCAGATACTTATTAGCTGTGGAACCTTGACCAAATCACATATTTCTGGCAGTTTTCTCACATGTAAAATGAAGTACATATATACCCATACCCAATCATGTTCACGTGTGTGTATATGTGCATGTATCTTCCTAAGTGAGGATGGAGGCCTGGAATTGCAATGAATGACCATCCTTTCCCACCATTCCCTTTCTGGTTATACATCAACTCTGCCACAGTCTTCTGGGAGTTCTCCCATAAATTTAGTAAGAATCCATTTATGGATAACAGACTTGATGATGCACAAGTATTATCTGAATCTTTAAACTCTTAAAAAAAGTTGAGGTAATTTTTAAAATTAAATTGCTTAATTATGAAGGTTTATTAACTATTTGCATCCTAACAATTTACTAGTCCTAAAAGAAGAAAATGAAATGTTTGTAAGCTCACCAAGCTTTTGAATGAGTATATAGAAATAATATCACCATTATAAAGAAAAGTGCTCTATTACCATTGAGCAGATGCTCCTTTATATACAATTATTCTTAAACACACGTAGCAATTGAAATATAATGCAAATGAAAATGCAATAGTAGATCATTTTTTTGCTTGCAGAAATACAGAAAACAGAAGATGGCAGAGATCAGACACATATCTATGTGACTTCCTATGAGCTTCTCTCAAATCAACATCAAAGCAAGCCTATGAACTGGGTTTGAAATGACAGAACCCACAAGTATTTGGAGTACAACAAATTTCCAGAAGAAAATACTTTGGAAGAACTTCATAAAAGGTCTGTTTCAATCAGGTAGGGGAAGAGACTACCAACTCCAGGCCACAGTGCAGAAAACCTGGGACAAGGAGCTGGGGTAGGGAGCCAGGACAATGTGGTGTCTGCACACCAGGGAATCTACTGCAAGGCTCTTAGGCTACTTTGTCCTGGTTACAAGCCAATGGTTCAGCAGATTTTCTGTAAGACACCCAAAGCAAATAAAAAAGGCAAATTATGAGCCCTTGAACCCCAAAACATAGGACTTGGCCATGCCTATCCAGCACCTGAACTCAGTCAGAAACATCAGCCCCTAGGCAAACTAAAGTAGTTGTTGCCCTTCTGCCTTAAGAGAAGACCTTAGCCTTTAAAAAATATGAACAAAAAAGAACTCTGAACATAGTTTTTTGGGGAGAGTACCTTAAACACTGTAAGTTCTTAAAAGCAAATCAGCTCCAGATGAAGCCCCAAAGAGTGATATGAATTAGTTGCTATTTCATAAAGCTCTCTTGGAAGAATTCAAAAAGGATCTTAAAAGAGAGTTAGAAGGAAAATGGGAAAAGGAAATGAGATATTTGCAAGAGGGTATGGAAAAGGAAAAATAAATTATCTGAAGAAAACGCATTAAAATAGATATAATGAAATTGGAAAAGCATATAACTTGCTACAAAATAGAATTGATAAAATGGAAAAGGCAAATAACTCTTTACAATATAGATTTGATAAAATATAAAATGCATATAACTTCTTACCAAATAGATATGAAAAAGAAACCAATTCATTGAAAAACAGAATTTGTGAAATGGAAAAAAAAAAATGTAATGAACAAAACAATTCATTTAAAAATTCAATTGGCCCCTAAAGTCAGAAAGACCTGAGTTCAAGTCTGGTCTCAGACAATAAATACTTTTTAGCTGTGTGACTCTGGCCAAGTCACTTCACCCCAATTGTAGTGTTCTTGTTTTTCTGGTAGTCTTTGGGGAAGCCTTCTTTTCAGTAGATTAATCACCACAAGAATAGCCAAGTATTCAAGTCCAAAAGTCTTTATTGTATTTGTCTGGTGCTCAGCTACCTTTCTTGTGGCTTTCATAAGGGACTTGGTTTCAGTGGAGAAAATGTAGGAAGATAGGCAAGCCACCAAAAGGTTGATGAAGATGGAATTGAATCTGAGTCCTATGGCTTGTGCTTCAGCTTCCAGCCATCACAAAGGTGGATGGTGGAATGAATCTGTCTCTGCCTCCTTTGGCTGAATTTGTCTCAGTTTATATGCTCTACATTGAATAGAAACCATTCATTATATTACTAGGAAACCATTATTTGTTGTAAGATTAAATCAATCTTACTGAACTTAGAGAACTATTAAGCACCACACTAAACTAGATAACCATTGCCTCATCAATTCCACTAACTTAACATCTTGTAAGAATCCTTATTTCAGAGTTCTGGCCCATAACACCAATTGCCTCAGCAAGAAGAAAAAAAAAATAAGAAAAGGAAAAAAAATTGATCACATAAAAAAGGAGCTATAAAAGGTAACTGAAGAAAATAGTTCACTAAAAATTAGAATTGAACAAATAGAAATTAATGACTCAAAGAGATATCAAGAATCAGTTAAAAATGGGGGGGAAAGAAAATGTAAAATACCTCATTAGAAAAACAACTTACCTGGAAAATATATCTAGGAGAGATATCTAAGGATTGCTGGACTTTCTGAAAACCATGGTGAAAAAAAAAAAAAAAAGGCTAGATATCATCTTTCAGGAAATAATCAAGCAAAACTGTTCTGATTTCCTAGAACCAGAAGGTAAAATAATCAATGATAGAATTCATTGATCATCTCCTGATAGACCCCAAAAAGGAAACTCCAAGGAATAGCATAGCTAAATTTCAAAATTATCAGATCAAAGAAAAATATTGTAAGCAGCCAGAAAGAAACAATTCAAATCTCAAGGGGCCACAATCAGAATTACTCAGGACTTAGCAGCTTCCACCTTAAAGGATCAAAGGGCGTGGAATCTGATATTCTAAAAGGCACAGGAATTTTGATTGTAGTCAAGAATAAACTGTCTAGGAAAACTGAGCATTATCTTTCAGGGAAGATGATGGACATTCAATAATACAGGTGAATCATTTATTTCTGATGAAAAGACAAGAACAGAACAGAAAATTTGATCTCCAAATGAAGAGCTCAAGAGAAGCATAAAAAAGATAGTTTACCATCCAGATCTGTGGAAAAGAAAGGAATGTGTGGCCAAAGAAGAGTTGAGTACCTTATTGAAGGGAATATAGATAATTTTGATTATATTAATTTAAAAGCCTTTTATACAAACAAAACAAATGTAGACAGGATTAGAAGGGAAGCAATAAATTGGGAAAGCATATTTATATTCAAGTGTTCTTGTTTCTAAAATATATAGAGAACTGACTCCAATTTATGTGAATTCAAGCCATTCTCCATTTGAGAAATGGTCAAAAGATATGAACAGACAATGTTCAGATGAAGAAACTGAAATCATTTCTAGTCATATGAAAAGGTGTTCTAAATCACTATTGATCAGAGATATGCAAATTAAGACCTATCTGCAATACCACTACACACTTCTCAGATTGACTAAAATGACAGGAAAAGATAATGACAAATTGGCGGGGATGTGGGAAAACTGGGACACTAATACACTTTTGGGGGAGTTGTGAACTGATCCACCCATTCTCAGAGCAATTTGGAACCATGCCCAAAGGGCTATCAAAATATGCTCAATATTTGATACAGCAGTATTTCTATTGGACTTATTTCCCAAAGAGATCTTAAAGGACGTAAAGGGACCTAAATGTGCAAAAATGTTTCTGGCAACCCTTTTTGTACTGTCAAGAAACCAGAAACCAAATGGTGCCCATTAGGCTGAATAAGTTATGGTATATGAATCTTATGGAATGTTATTGTTCTATATGAAATGATCAGCAGGATGATTTTAGAGATGCCTGGGGAGATTTACATTAACTGATGCTAAGTGAAATGAGCAGCACCAGGAGATCATTTACATGGAAACACGATTATATGATGATCAATTCTGATGGACATGGCTTTTTCCAACAATGACATGATTCTTGACAGTTCCAAAGATCTTGTGATGAAGAAAAACATCTATATCCAGAGAAAGGACTGTGGAAACTGAGGGTAGAGAACAACATAGCATTTTCACTCTTTTTGTTGTGGTTTGCTGGAATTTTGTTTTCTTTCTCAGTTTTTTTAACTGTTTGATTTGATTTTTCTTTTGCAGCAAGATAATTGTATAAATATATATGCCTATATTGGATTTAGCATATATTTTACCATGTTTGATATATATTGGATTACATGTCATCTAGGGGAAGAACTGGGGGAAGGAGGGGAAAAATTGGAACACAAGGTTTTGTAAGAGTCAATGGTGAAAAATTATCCTTGCATAGGTTTTGAAAAAAAAAATTAAAAATTAAAAAAAGGAAAAATAAATATATAAGCATTTTAAAAAGAAACAGAAAATAAACTCAAAACTGAAAAGGAAATGTGGCTCTTTTCTTTAAAAATCTCTCCTAATAATGAATAAAAATAAGTTACTTTGAAAATAAATGGAACAATCAGCAAAATTTTGATATGTAACAGAATGCAGGAGTTTATGTTACAAGCTGACAGACTGTAGGAAATTTTTATTATAGATTTCTTATCCAGTGCAAAGAAATAGATATCTACCAGGCACTCAATATTTGATTGCATAAGGTTCTTTATAAATCTTTGTCTTTCATAAATGAATTATTATTACTATCCAAATAAATATTGGTAATGAAAAAAAGTTCATACACTGGTAAAAGGCATAGAATAAGAACACATTCAACCAAGATTTTTATGTAAATAAGTCAAGATATAAACATGAAATATTTTTCCTAACACATATACCTGAATATTCATAGGACAAAAGTAGTCTTCCATAAAGTCACTAACCATTAATTCATTATACACATATTTACACTTAGAACAATAGAGCAGCATATTGTGCAAGGGATCTTGGATATTGTCCTTGTTTACAGATGAGAAACATTAAGGACTAAATTTCTATTCTTTTCTTTTTTAAAACAACATGAGGGGCTTTGACTAGAAGGTGCCAAAGGTTCCTTTCTATTCCAAATTCTGTGACACTATGAAAACCAGAACAGTTGAATATGATACATAATATGATAGTGGAAATTTAGTTTTAGAATGCAGTTCTACAGACTCAATTCTCTTTGCATTAGAAAACACAGAAATACTTTTTTAAAAAGTCCACATTATTTAAAAGGTATATCGAGATTTTCCACCATATTCAACATAAACTGAATGTAATACTACTAAAATGAACTTTTGATACTTAATGTATGGTAATGGTGAGATATCCTTCCATAATAACTCTTCACATCACAGAGACTGATACCTGTAGTGGTATCCTATATTCTGTAGTGATAGTTTTTCCAGCAGTAGATTTGAAAATTCTACATATAATTAAACATTCAAACAACTTATTATTTAACTATCCTTTGTTGAGAGAAAGCAAAATCCTCCCCTCTTTTCTGTCTGTTGTTGTTTGAAAAAATAAAGTAAAACAAGTTGGGAAATGTGTGTGTTATGTGTTTGTGTGTGTGTGTGTGTGTGTGTGTGTGTACTTGTACATATGCTATAAGCATTTAAAAATAAAGTCTTTCCATAAAATGAGAAAATAAATTGTACCCAAAAAGCAATATTCATGATGCTATGGAGACACTGAAAACTTATTTATCATATAAATAAGCTTATATTTAAACATAGGAAAAATCACCAAAAAATGTTTGAAAGGTACAGGATCTTTAACGTTTTGCAAATCAAACATTTCAGTCTAGATAAGTCTAAAATTAAAAGATATACATGTTTTAACAGGAAATGTATTTTACTCATACCCACACATTTTAGAATGACTTATTGGCAATGTTTCCTTAAGTAAATATACAGGGTTAGAAGACTATTCAAACTAGATAGAACAGATATTACGTTGTGTAAAATGGCAGTCTTGAAAACACAGACCTCATATGAACTTAATTGATTTATGCCTTTCTCTTGGTTTTCTAGATCATCATTCATTACCTTCCAAGTATTTGTACTGGGAAAAAATACCAATGTTTTTCTTTAGTGATAACTAATTTCATGTTAAAATGACTAACATTAATTTAGGATATTGAAATTGACACCATTATCTAGGCAACTCTTTGTAATTCATTATATTATTTGTTCATTATATTCAGTGAAACAAATTCATCAATATCACTAAATAAATAGTTATTATGTCCCCAACTTTGCTAATTCCTGTAACAAGTTTTGTAAAAAACAAAACAAAACAAAACAACAAAAAACCCCCCAAAAAAACAAACAAAAAAACTAAACCATGAATCTATTCTACGTACTTGCTTATCAATTTTTTCAATATGTGAAAGCTGAACTGAATCAATAAGCATTTACTATGTGCTAGGTACTGTATGAATCATTGGAATTACAAATGTGATCATATTTTATGTTCTAGGTGCTTACATTTTAGTAGGAAAGGTATCACATAAAAGAAAGCTGAAAAAAAGTATACAGGTAGCTAACTGCATTGATTACAATACTTGTTTACCAAAGTTGCTTTTTTTTTTTTTTACAATGGTCTTCTTATGGTTATTGGCTCTGATATTTTGTTTTTTTTATTATTCTTAGGACTCTGACAGTTTATTCTGGATCAGTTTACATTAGTCTTTTATTAGTTTATGAGGAATCAGTAGATTCACTGAAACCATCTCCTTCTTAAATTTCTTAATTTCTTAAATCACAACAGAATTTCCTAATATTAGATCAATCATGCCCCGATTGATAAGCAACCTTTACTTTATAGTTATTTGTTTTATTTTTTTATTTAATTTAATTTAAATTTTATTTCCAAATTCTCTCACTGCTTCTCTCCTTCCACCCTCATTGAATAGGCAATAAATACAAAACCCATTATTAATATGAAGTCATGAAAAATGATTTCCCAATTTAGGCAATTTTTTTGTTTTAATATACAAAAAGAAAGATAAAAATCATACTTCAATCTGTACTGTGAGTACATTAGTTTTCTACCTGAAGATAGATAACATTTTTCATCATGAGTCTGGATTTATAGTAATTCATTTTGTTTATCATAATTTCTAATTATTCCATAGTTAATTATCTTTACAATACTGTTATTTCTGTGTAAAATATTCTTTTGGAACTGCTCACTTGATATTGCAAAAGCTCATATGTTTTCCCAAGTTCTTCTGAAACTATCTATCTTCATCCTTTCATATTGTTCAATAGTATTCACCACATTCAAATAACAACTTTTAATCCATAACCCAATTAATAGAAATTCCCCAGTTTCTGATTCCTTTCCTTTACAAAAAATAGCTTCCATAAACATTATTTGAACATATAGATATATATGAATCATTTTACTTTTTCTTTCATCTTTTTCAAGTATAGATCTAGTAGCAATATTGCTGGATCAAAGGATATGCACAATTAATAGGTTTTGGGAAAGAGACACAGTTGCAATTGTTTTCCAAAATATTTTGACTTGTTTACATCTTCCCCATCAATGCATACGTATATTTATTTCCTCACATACATTTCAGCCTTTTCATTTTTCTGTCATCTTAGTCTATCTGATCTAAAGTGTAATCACAACTGTATTATTTTGCACTTTTAGAATTATTAATGATTGAAAGCATTTTTAATCAACTAGTGATTTTTCTAGTTGAAAGCGCCCTGTTTATATCCCTTGGCTATTTATTAATTAGGGAGTTTCTGGGGTTTTTTGACACCCCAAAAATAGCTATTATAAAAGTTTTTGCATGTGAGACCTCTTCTCTCTCTGCTCTTTTTTGGGATATAGTTAGTAAGTGCATTACTGTTTAAAAGAATGTTCACAGTTTAATATTTTTTTGGGAAGGTCTGAGAGTTACTGTATTTTAGTTCACTAGCAGTCTTAAGGTAAGGCAGAGTGTCCGCTTATCCTATTTGTAATATAGAAAATTTTCATTTTGTCTAGATTGTATGTTCTTAGGTTTCTTCAAAAAGTTTAGTGCTATAATTATGTTATTTATAAAATGACAAATTTCAGTAATCCAAAAGCCTGCAGAGAGGAATATGGCAGATCCAAGTACTCGCCAACACATTATTTATGTCTGAGAAATATTTTTGTTGTTATTTTTGCCTAGTTATTTTAGTCATGTGTAACTTTTCATGACCCTATTTGAGGTTTTCTTGGCAAAGATTCTAGAGAGATTTGCCATTTTTTCCTCTTGCTTATTTTATAAATGAAACTGAGGCAAACAGGATTAAATGAGGAGAATTTCAAAGTTATCAAGTGTCAGAGGTCTTTTTTGAACAAAGATTTTCTTGATTTTAGGCCAAGTGCTTTATCTATTATATCTCTTAGATATCCTTGAGAAGTAACATAGATTTATGCTATGAAAATGTCAGCCAAACATAACAAGAGGGAAAACAACAGGCTAAGTCTTGTTATGATTTTATGCTCAAAGACCTAGAAAAAAGCTTGTAAGTACATTGGGTTATTTCTATATAAGATGCATGGAAGGCCATGTACAATTATCATATTTTGGTTGTGTAAAATTCAGTTTTTTTTTAAATTGTAGGTTGTGACTCCATATGGGCTCTTATACCTGAATGTGAGGATCACAACATTATTATTTGTGAGTATATGTTTGATTTGTATATCTGTTTTAGATTCCTATGTACCCATGGTCACATGAAAAAAAAATTCTTGGGCCAAAAAAAAGGGTGTGTTTATAAGGTGTGATTTAAACTTTTTTATTTACCTAAATAAATGTTTAACTGATTAATAACTTGGAAGGAGTTGTTAACATTGAACAGATTACTACATATGGATTTGTTGAAGCATTTAAGAATTAAAAATTAAGAATATTGATTTTAAAAGTATAAGATTATGCTATTTACGTTGGATATTAAAACATGATCATGATGCTCTCTTATAAGGAAACTGCATGTAGAGTTTGGAAGACTCCAATTCCAATCCCTTATGAGTAATAGAAGGGATTTTTATATAATGATCATTTAATTTTTCATGAAGCTCTAAATCCATGATCCTTTATCATGTGGGAATGAAATATCTGATTAAATAACAAAATAATCTTTCATTTTTCTGTAGTGGTACCATTTGTGTTGACCTTAAAAACTCTATTATAAATGATGTTTATTAAATTAGTGTATGATTTCACATCAAATTCTTGAGACATTTGTTTATTATTTATTCCTTCAAGAAATGGACAATGGCATCTGTTGCTTTTATATATAAAAGACAAAAAAGATCTCTAACTCACAGTCTCTGAATCTCAAATATGTCACAATTTAATGTTTCTTAGTGAATTACAAAGATTTCATAGTATAAATTGTATTCCTCAGTAAGGTATTTTTTCCAGTATTGAATAATGCCAAGTAGAGCTCTCTATTAGAATTTAAATAATAGAATGAATCATTCTCTCTGTCTTCCTGTCTCTTTCTTTCTTTGTCTCTATCTCTGCCTCTTTTTCTTTCTCTTTCTAGCTCTCTGTCTCTCTTTTTCTGTCTCTATCTCTCTGTTTTTGTTTCTCTATCTCTGTTTTTGTCTCTTTCTTTCTGTCTCTCTCCTATCTCTGTCTTTCTGTATGTCTGTCTGTCTCTCTTTTGTTTCTTCCTGTGTTTCTCTTTTTAAAATTTAATTATAAAAAACAACTTCAGTTCAAAGAAATTTTCAGTTTTAAGATTTTAAAGATAATAAATTTTGGGCTTATGTTGTGCTAATCTGACCTCATGCTTTTATACAGTTATAGGGATTTTTCAATTTCCAATATTCTCATTATTCCTGACCTTACAGCTCTACTTCTTATCCAGGTGCCTGTGAGTATTTAAAAATGCAAAAAATAAAATCAAATAAAATAATTACTTGTTGAAAACCAAATCCAGAATTTGAAAGACAGAAAAGCAACCAAAAAATAATACATTTTAAAAACACAAATTCTCTGTGAATTATGAATTATAACATCTCTTATCCAACTGTTACCCTAAGTAATATTGTGAGTTAAATGGTTATCTGTCTGATACCTCTAGTATTGGCATTAGGCTTTAGCATTGGCATTAGGAAAAGTGACAGATATTTAAAACTTACATAGTGTAAAATCCCACAATTATTGTTCTATTAGTCCATCAGAAAGATTTTGCCTACTTTGGCTCTAGTTGAACAACCTTGAATCCCTAAAAGCATTATCCTATTTTCTCATTGTGAACAGGTCAATATGAGAAAAACAGTTGAATATTCCATTAAAAGGTCTATAGTTTTCTTGAAGATCTTTGTAAACTGCATATTTTTTAAAGTATGTTCTTGTTAGAAGTAAATATATCTTGTTTATCAAAGTGGTGTAAAAGAAACAAAAAAGGGGGAAACATCAAAATATCAGTTAATTTTAATACCAGTCTATCTCTAACTCTTTGGAACTTTGCTTTTTTGATTTTGATTTGAATAAAATTACTATATTTTTATAGTCCTTCCACCAACCTCAGTAGCAGTGAAGACTCTGAGGATCAAAAATATATTATTTCATTAAGTTTTTTTCACATTCTCTCAATTTTTATTCTTACTCTCTGCTTCATATAACCCATTCATTCATCTCCATTTTTCTCCAATTACCCTCCATCAAAACATTAGAAAAACTAAACATTTAGACTAGTTAGCATCATAGTAACTATGTTACTATGTAACATAGTAACAACATAGTAACATAATAACATGATATCATAATGATCTAGTTGTGATATGATCTAAGACTAAATGAAGCATTGGAAACATTTGTTCTTTCCATACATTTATTAACACCTAATATGCCTAGAGAACAGCATTGGTGACTGGGGATTTTTTAAGTTTTGATAAAACTTCATGTTTGCCTTCATGGAGCTTTCTGCTTGATATGGGGATAACATAATACATATTTAAATTATACTATTATATCATAACAGTATTAGGGATTTGTATAATAGCAGTACCACTCTTGCTACCTCCTTTTTCTCCTATGTCCTCCTTCTCCTACTACTAAATTTATATATTAGGCTTTTAAAGCCTTTACAAATATTTCATCTTATCGTCACAGAAACCCAGAGAAGTAGATACACTTATTATCCTAATTTATAGTTAAGAAAATTGAAATCAAAGAGAATTGTCCAGAATCTCACAGATAGTAAGTGTTAGATGCTGAATTTCAATTAATTTTTTTTTAACTCTAAGTCTGGCACTCTATCAGCTCTATCAACTGGTAGTTAGTAGTAGTTCTACTAACTCAAAAATAGAGTATCTGGGGGAAACAGACCTCTATAAAGAGAAATGTTTTATTAAAAAAAAAAAAAAAGACTAGCCAGGTCATTAATGTGAATAATTACTTCTTCCTTTAGCCTTTGGTTTGTCCATTGGCAGCTAAGTGAAGCAGTAGAATTGAGTGCTAAGTCTGGAGTCAGAAAGACTTGAGTTCAAATCCAACCTTAGCCTTTCGATTCCTATTCCATTTGATCCTCCCAATAACTTTCTGAGATAGGTGCTACTGTTATCTGGTAGATCTTGTGTGATTTGAATTGTGGTTACATTGTTTTTTCTTGTTGCTTGTATTATTTTCTCCCTGATCTGGGGTTTGATATTTCTGTAACTTTTTCTCATAGGATCTCTTCCAGGTGGAGCATCAGTGTGTTTTTCTGTTTATTTCTTCTCTTATTTTAACCCCTTAGGACAATTTAAAAATATATATATTTTTATTAAAAAAGAATAATAAAAAAAACAAAATAAAATAGAACATTGTCAGGTACACAGCACATATACATATATTCACACCCACCCACAGACCCACTCACACATACACACAGTATACACACACATAGAACAACATGCATACATATCTACATATACTCAAGCACACATATGTGTATGTGTATATATATTTTGGAGAGTGCCACACTTTTCATAGTATATATGTAGTCTTGCTTATTTAACCCGTTCCTTATGTGAATGTGTTCAGAATTAAGAGCCCCCCTCCCCCCTCTAATGTCTCTGCATGTATTCTTCCTCTGCATCTCATTTCTTCAACATAATTACTATTTTTATCTGTTTCTAGGCAGTTTTGCTTTTTACAATCTACTAAACTTTATTTAACCCATGTGAATAGATGTTCAGAATTAAGAGCCCTCCTCCCGAGGATGTCACCTTACTGGCTAGTAAGAATGCATGTCAAAAAAAAAAAAAAAAAAAAAGAATGCATGTCACAGCCTCCCAGAAGAGCATAATGGGAACTGAGATAAGCTCCACTGCCTGCAGAAATATATGAACAAGAAACAGGGTAAAAGAGAAAGTACAAGGGGGTCTGGGCATATACAAATTAGGATGCATTGTAGACTTATAAATATAGATTTATAGGCATGTATATGAATACAATTTAAAGTTTTTGAAGCAATTCTAAAATATTATCTCATTACAACATCATGGCCATCCTGTAAATTAGGCTTTAGGATTATGAGACTGGAGTTGTACTAGGATTAGATGGTCATCTTTTCCAACAGCCTCATTTTATCCTTTAGGAAATGGATTGTGAAGATTGGGATGGAGGGAGAGTGTTAATCATCTTACCCAAGATCCTACCAAGAAAACCAGAACAAAAGGGGAAATTAAATTCAAATTTCTTTAAAAAAAAAAAAGAACCCTCCTTCCTCCTCTAATGTGTCTGCAAGTATTCTTCCTCTGCACCTCATTTCTATAACATAATTATTATTTTTATGTTTCTAGGCAGTTTTGTTTTTTACAATCTACTCAACCCAACTATCAATGTTTCTTTTGAGATATCCAATTGCTGATGTCGATCTTAAACATATGGGATACATTTCCAAATAAATAAATAAATAATTTGTCCATGCTAACTTTTTTGAAATTGATTTTTGATATAATATATGTTAAATTTTCTATTGAGTTGAAATTTGGCAATAATATCTCCATGGATTATTTCTAGCATTATGTCAAGATTCTTTTTTTTTCTTTTTGGTCACAGCTTTCAGGTAGTTTAATTATGATTATATTTTCTCTTCTTGATCTGTTCTCCAGATCTCTTGTTTTTCTTACATTTCAATTCTATTCTATTTTTTTAATTATTTGTATTCCATTTTGTTATTTCTTGGTCTCTGATAGCTTCACTGAGTTCTCCTTACCCAATTGTGATTTTCATCTTTAAGATTCTTTATCTCCTTTTCTAGTTGGTTAACTCTGCCTCCCCCCCCCCCATAATATTCTTGTTTTTCTTCTATGGTTTTTATCTTTTTTACATTTTTTTCATTTTTTTTCTCAATGTCTTTCATTTGAGTTTTAAATTCTTTTTTGAATATAAATTCTCTCTGTGTAGAGAGATATTTAACATTACTCTTTGGAGTAAAAGAAGCTTTTATTTTTTTTTTTTTTTACTTCAGTGCCCTTACCTGAAGATGATTCTCAGTCTTCTCTATTCTCATAGTAGGTTTCTAACGTGGATTCTTTATTCTTTGCCTGTTAATTTTTTTTTCAAATGAGGAATATTAGTGTAAGCGTCTATAATTGTGGGGAAGGGGATGGTGTCTCATTCTTCATTTCAGCTCTTCCCTCTGATCTGGAACCCCAAACCAAAAGCTCCAACCCCCTGCAAGTGTAGGACCAACTGCTTCTGCAGTCACCTGATGTACTGGTTACTTCTCACCCAGGGCCCAATCTCTGGAGCACAGTTGGGCCTAGCGTTCCTGATCAGCAGAGGTTCACTCAATTCTCTCTGTCTCAGACCTGAAACTCCATCCATAATACAGAAGGTGAGTTTCTGTGGTTCCTGGCAAGGTTCCAACCAGGCCTAGCCTGTTGCAGGGTTCCCCAATTAGTGTTTCTGAGGAGCTAGCTTGGAGGTATTTGTCCTTCACATGGATTAATCTCTGGCTTATCTTTCTTAGAATCTTCTTGGGTTGTACCAGGAGGACCCCGTTTTACTCCAAGTCTTCTTGATTTTTCACCAGTCTATATTTGCCTTGAGGTGAAAATTTGTTCTATTTGTGTGTGAATATAAAGTTTGAAAATTATTGTCCTACTGCACCATTTTCCCAGAATCTTCCAACAATTTTCTTTAATTACTTTTTGTATTATTGTATCATTTTTTTTAAATCACAATTTTCAGATACCCCAATTAATTTTTTTTAATTTCTCTTCTTGATCTATTCTTCAGGTCTGGTGTTTTTAATATCAGATGTCTCACATTCTCTTTTATTTTTTTTTAATCTTTTTTTAAATTTTTAAAAATTATTCTTGTTCTCATAACTTCTCTGGCTTTTTTTTTTTTGCCAAATTTTATTTTGCAATGAATTGTTTCTTCTTTAAGGTTCTGGACCTCCTTTTCTAATTTGGTTTACTTTTTTTCATAATCTTGTTTTTCTTAGAATTTTATTTGCTTTTTCTCTAAGTTTTTTCTCTATTTTTCTCATTTGATTTTTATAATCTTGTTGTTAGTGTTCTGCAATGAATTATTTTTTTGGGCAGGTAACTATATAAGGTTACTCTGCAGTAGGAAAGCTTTTTTTTCCCCCTTCACTATATTCCTCTGAAGATGAACACTGCTCTTCCCTAAACCCTCCTCTCCCCCCCCAAAAAAAAAACAAAACTTTCTAAATTTGTATTCTTTCTCGTTTGTCTGTTTATTCATTCATTTGTCTATTTATCTACTTATTTATTATTTGTTCATTTATTTTTTTATTTATTTGTTTCATTTGTAGCAGGTAATCATGTTATTCCTGTGCTTTGGAGTATGGTGTTTCTGGCCTCAAGTCCTTTACTTCTCCCCCTATTTCTATACTAATCAAATATGTATTGGTTCCTTCTAAGCCAAGGCTACACCTGAGCAATACAGTTATACAGTTCCTTATCAACAGAAGTTTCCTCACTCTTCCTTGATTCAATTGCTCAACTCCTTACCCTATCTGGGAGGTGAAAAAACCTGTGGCTGGAGTGAAGCTACCTCCTAACACAGTAACCCCAGCGTTCCCTGTTTTCTTTTTCAGTGGAACTAGCCTAGAGTTTTTTCACTATACCTAACCTTGGTCCTGGAATCTTTCTTTGAGTCTTCTCATATTGTCTCAGAATGATCACTGTTCTGCCCCAACTTGTACTTGTTTTTATTGCTCTATGTTCACCCTGAAGTACAATTTTGTCTTATTGGGGGAGGGATATCTGGAGAGCTTGGCATTTTCTGTTCTATTTCATAATCTTCCTAGAACCTTCTATGTTCTCTCATTTTGGAATAAAATACCTGTGAAAACAGAGAATGTCTTATCTTGATATTTATATAAGCTACTAGTAAAGTCACTGGCAGAAAGTAGATACTTAATAAAGGATTTTTTCATTTATTCATTAAAATATAATTCCTGGTCACCAGTTCAATTATCCCAAAGTAAGGTGTCTATCTAATCTTATCAACTAGAATCCATTTCATGTTTTTCATTAATTGATTTTCTAAATGATGTATCTTATTTTCATAATTGTTGTTATTAGTAGTAGTGGTCTGAGCTATTAATCTTTCCATTGGTTTGCATAATGGAGAAACCTAAATTAACAAGCTTCCCTGCTCAATTATGCTCTTCAGAATGAAAAATTGAATTTCTAATTAAAATCACTGTGAAGAATAAATGGTATTATATTTATAAAAATAATGCATGATTGTATCTGCAATATTTTTTCTTTTATTTCCTTATTAAGATGCTTAGTATTTTGTAATTTAATACCTAGCACATAGCTATAAAAGTGTTGATATTCTTTTCCATATAACTGAGTTTAAAACAATTAAGTAGCTTTGTATATGTATTTTATTATAGGTATATAAAGTCATTTTATCCATATGAAGTAAAAAATACCATTAAGTACAGAATAAATACTACAGGCATATAACTTATATGTTATACATAATTTAATATTTACTAATACTTATACAATAGCACATATAATCTAAGAATTATGTCATTGGCAATTACTGTTACTACTACTACTACTACTATTACTACTACTGTATTACTGGAAAGATCTGATACCTTCAATTTATGGATGAAATAACTGACACCTAGGGAAGTTAAAGAGTCTTGTCCAAGATCACAGAGTAATTTATAAATAGAATCATGAATAAAATTTGAGTTTCACAAACCCTTAGTTAAATTTCTTTTGGAATAGTCATTTGGCAATTGAATGTTTTTAACTAATCAAATACATTTATTTATCAAAATAATTCAACCAGAAAATTATAGGAGATAACATTAGTTCTGATTGCATTTTCCATCAATATGAGTCCATTCTTGGTGGTAATATGGTAGGCAGTGACCATTATATCTTATTTCTTAATACTCATTAATAGTAAGAAATGTATTAACTTCCCTCCTAATATCTTTTTGGCTTGTTTTCCTAATTTCAAAAAATGGGTCTAATTTCAATAAATGGTTTGTTTTAAATAGGCAATTCACCATTAAAATGAAGCTAGCTTATGGTCCTTGTCATTCAGCAAAGTACATCAGATAACTGCCTTTGATGAAAATCATTTCCTCAAAGTTAGAAACACACACATACACTTCTCATTTTTATCAGGGAAATTCCATAGGATCCATGATAAAGGAAGAATTCTGCTAAATTTCTCATTTGTCTATCTTCTTTGTAGATGTTCTCAAGATAGCTGTATTTGTTCTCTAATTTTATTAACATTCATGTAGCACTTGGTATTGTAAAATATTTTATGGTCAGTTTTTTAGTTGTTCTAATAGAATAAATGCCATTGGTCACTTTTTAATCCATCATTAAAAAGAAACTCAGCACTTAAGCTTTCTTATTCTTCTCTGAAATGCCAATGTCATGGCAGGATGTATTATCCTTCAAATTAATGAGTTTCTTTGCCTGTCATCAATCACCCAGCTCATATCTGCCCTCCTGATCAATGGATAAGCTTAAAGTGGGAAGAGGCAGACCCTATTTGCCAAATGTAGAATGAAAGGAAGAAAACCAAAAGATCAGCAAGGTATGAATAATGAGGCTTGGTCATCCCCTTTCCAGATATTCCTTCTGTGTAATATGTATATGAAAATAATCTTTCTATAACTACCTTGTAAATCTTTCAGATCCCAAACTCAAAACAAACAGTCCTATGCTTTTTGTTTTATTATGGCACTGGTAAATTACTCAAACATGAATGGAAATATTGAGAACTGAGAAAATTGAGACAAAATTTCTAGGCTTTTTGACTAAGTTTTAGGAAAAGTGAAGACAAATATGTCCCAAGACAAAAGTCTTGGAATCCAAACTTTAAAAAAAAGTCTTTTAGAACAAGAATTATTGCGAGATAGGAGAAATCTTATTTCCCAATAGTCAAAAACATAACTATCTCATTTTTCCTAAATAAAATTCCAGTAAACTAAATATGTGCTAATTCTGGTATCTAATTTTACTGACTAAAGTCCATTTCGTGTTTTTCAATAATTCATTTTCTAAATGATATATCTTATTTTCATAATTGTTGTTATTAGTAGTAGTGGTCTGAGCTATTGATCTTTCCATTGGTACTCTAAACTTGCTAGTTTGCTAAACTTGCCTGGAGATTTTAGCCATACAACTCATTGAACTCTGTTGATAGAAATGAGAGTGGCTAACAAAAGAGCTGTGTGTGTGTGTGTGTGTGTGTGTACATGCACGCGCACATATGTGTATACGTATCAAAATCTTTGTTAATGGAATCAAGAACCTCTGACTAGCCTGGTAAGAGTATCTAATAACACAAAACTTCCTACCCAATTCTGAGTCATATCACTTTGGACATAGTGCAACTTAAGTTGTAAATTAGTACAGTAGAATATTGTAGCTTTGGGTGGAAGGGAGAATCACATAGATGGATGCAGGGCCTATACACATACATATATACCTATACATAGATATATGTATATTTACATATACATAATATGCACACACATATATATTTGTGGAATTAGAATCAATCTGATTTGCAAAAGAAATGATGATATAAAACACATCATTGTTTTGAAAGTTACCAATAAAACAGTTTAAAATATGGCAAGCAAAAGATAACATCTATAAAATAAAAAGGAAACTGAGAATTGAAATTCTCAGAAATTTGCCAGGGGCAAAATTCAAGAATGAAACCAAGAATAAATTCCACAGTCTCAGATATCTGTAAGCAAATGAACAGACTATGAGAAATAAATCAGCGAACAAGATAAATAAATTTAAGGAGTCATAGCTGTTTTATAAAAATCTCCAAGTTGTCAATATTAGGATTAAATTCAATGCTACATTTTAGTTTTAAAAGACATCATAACAATAAGGAATAGAGTATAAAATAAAAATCATGGATGGACATGTAATATTGCTTACAAAGAAGGTAGGCTAATGTGAAAAAGTTCAGGAATAAAGGGAATATTCTATGGAGAGCGATTATCTGAAGATTATTAGGAAGAGAAACAAAAATATTATTTTTATCATAGTGTGCTACAGAATATCTGGACAAAAGGAGTAAATGGAGAAATTTTTAAAAGTCAGAAAGTCATTCAAACACTTACTGGAACTCCCTCACTTTTAAAAATAATAGCAAATAAAAAATTTTTTTAAAACTTATATGTGTTTGTGTGTGTGTGTGTGTGTGTGTGTGTGTGTGTGTATGTCAAGAAGAAACTTGTAGCTGAAGTAGAAACAATAGGAATCTTGAAGTCTGAGGGAGACAGGACCAGTAAATTGCAGAATTTATAATAAATATTGTACAGCTGGACATAAACTGACATGAGCCTTTGATCTCGGAAGCAATTTCAAAGTGCTTAAGAAAAGAATAGTAAAATAAAAGGTAAATAATATCCTTTAGAGATAATAGTCAGACAAAATATAATATGAAGACTTGAGAATAAGTTTCTGACTCCCTGAACAGAAAAATAAATCAAATGAAAAGAGTTTGGGGCAAGACTGTCTAATGAGTTGCTGGTGAATATGCAGAAAAATCATCAATAACCTTAAATTTAAAAAAAATAAAAAAATGAAAGCAAAGGCAAGGATGAATTCAAATCTATGAAAAATTTTTTCAAAAATAATAAAACTCAGAATAAACAGAGATTGGTGTGATAAAGAGCAACAATTAAAAATTATTTTTTTATCTATGCTGTGGGAATAATACTTAAAGAAGCTATGAAAATAAAAGATGCAATTGTCAGCAACCTGTGTTTAAATAACTTTCATATATATATATATATATATATATTTCTGACTTTATTCAAATCACTTTTCATTTTTGTATCTAGCATTCTTTACTTATGATGTAATTTATAATGAAATGATACCTGAGGTATCATATTAAAGTATGAAATTCCATGTACTCATCCAGGTAAATGAGTATATACGTATATACATAAGCTCTGCCTCAAACTTTTTGTATAATTTCATAAAGATTAGCTATGTCAGTGGTCATATTTTAGATTCATGCCTCCAATTTCACTACATTTTGATAACATTTTCCATTTTCAAAGAGCACTTTAAAATCCACTTATGTTGCTTGAATGTCAAAATTAATTCCTTAATTTTTCATTTCTGCTTTTATTTGCAGATAGTGCAATTAGAGAGATCATGTGACAAGCTTTTACTGCCAACTGGTAGTCTCATTACCCAATAATATAAATGATCACATTTGAAAATATTTTATCAACATTTAAATATTACTCACTTTTTATTGAAACATTCTGATTACCTATTCACACATGTATACACAAACCAATCAATATAGCACTTATTAAACTCTTAGTATGACCAAAATTATAAAATTTTTGTTCTTAAAGAATTAACATTCTGTTTCCACAAATAGTACACCCACACCCACAGACACACACACACACACATATATATATATAAAGAGAGAGAGAGAGAGAGAGAGAGAGAGAGAGAGAAATATATATCTATATACACATTTGAATTAAATTCAGTGTAATGTGCCAGGTGGGAGGTACTAGTAGATATAGGAAGGTAGAAGAGGGCAAAAAATGCCTCATGTTCGTGGTAGTGGCAAAATGAAGTGACATAACATTAAAAGCATTGGGTGCAATTGCCTAAAGATGCAGTAGCAGGAAATGGAATATTATTTATTTGTGTGAGAAACAGCAACCAGAGTGTGTGTCTATGTCCTTCTCTCTCTCTGTGATTCTGTGTATCAGACTATATGAAAGATTGGATAAAAAGTTATAAGGAAGAACTGAGTACAAATTCCCCTTTGCCCCAATATTGGCCATGTGATGATGAACAAGTCACTTAACATCTCATACTTCAGGATTAAAGATTAATAGATATAAGGATTAAAGATTAAAGATATAAGATTCTTTGATACAGAGAAGGTATCCATTTGAATAGGGATAGTAAGTTATTCTCTGGGTTTTCTCTATACGTAGGAAATTATAATCTTTATATAAATAAATAGAACAACAGATAATGAAAGAAAGAAAAAGGAAGGAAGGAATGAAGGAAGGAAAGAAGGAAGGAAGGAAAACGCAAAAAAGAAAAGAAAATGATAGCAGAAAAGAAAAAAGAGTGTTTTCAGAAATGCTCTTTTCCTTTGATTATGTGCCAAAAGTGTTTTCCAAGTAAGTGTGTGAAAATTGAGACAAATAGTTGAGAGCCCTAAGAGTCATATAACTACTTCCCTCGGTTAGTCCTGAGACAAGGATAGGATTTGCTTTGGGTAAAATAACTTCATTCATATCTGCTATACTGGACAGAAATCTTCCTTTATAGTCTTAAACAAATATAGGGTTATTTTCAAATTAGCCAATGTAGTATAAGGGTTTTGTTGCCTTTTCAATGTGCACATTCTTATTCTTATTAAGAGCTGAGACAAAAGGCAACAGGTCTAGCTACTATGTGAAAGACTGATTTTGATGACTTTCAGGTCATGGGATTAGCATGAAGTACCAGAAGTCTAGTGAAAATATGCCCCAATCAAACAGATGTAAAGAGTTGGAATAACAATCTCATTTTATGGAAACATTTGACGCTTCCAGTAGCTAATAAAATTCAACACAACTTCAAAAAGAACAGTTTCCTTAGCAGAAAGAACCAAAGGGCCACAGATTTTTTGTGTTGACACGTCTCAAATAAAATCATGGGATTTGTGTTCACTCATTTCATGATTCCTGACTTTAGCATGTTCAAAAGCTATTTGCTCCATATAAAGAAAAGAACATGATGTAATATGCAGTGTACAGAACTGGGAAATGGGAATGCCTGCACAACTATCTTGCCGACCTAAGTGAAAGGAATTAGCATTTATATAGCATCTACTATGTACTGGGTCCATGCTCAATACTTTACAAATATTTCAATTGATCCTTACAGCAATTCTATGAGGTAGGCGCTTATAATTTCCATTTTACAGTTAAAGAAACTGGGACAAACAGGTTAAGTGACTTGCCCAAGATCATGTAATTAGTAAGAGTCTGAGACTGTAATTGAACTCAGATCTTCTTGCCTCCAGGCCCAGCACAGCCTGGATAATAGTGATTCAATACTCTTTTTGCATAGTACTTTAAGATTGAATCTTTTTAAATTGTCACAACACACTCAAAAGGCCAAGGAAGTAGCCTTTACAAAAATTGTAAAACACTGCAAGTCACAAATAGACCCATTAGTCAGTGAACCATTGGCTTTACTGGCCAAAATGTATCTTGGAGTACCATTTTATCAGCACAAGACATAAAGATATAGTGTAAGAACCAGCATTTGTACCCTATTTCTGGTGGAATCAGTCTGTCATTTTATATTGTTTGCTAATGTTTAACCTGGAAAATGTGAGTTTATCCCACGTGATTTCGTTAATGGATAGACATATGCACTAAAAAGAATTCCATAGTAACATATGTTCCTGTGTAAAAGCCATGTGAGCCCTATATTCACATATTAATGGTTTCTTTAATTTTTTTGAATGTTTCTTTTCTAATCACTGTATTTCCATCTTCATTCCTGGGGAAAGAAACAATGCTTTCTTCCACTCCTCCCATCACCAGTGTTCCACACAAGAGAAGAGTACCCTGTTTTACTAAAAGTACATATGTTCAAAGACAAAACATTGAAATGTAAGTGCTTTATGTGGACCTGCAGCATGCTGTTTGTGCAAATTTGAGATTCTGGTAAGTGAAGCTTTCAACATTCTGAGTTAACTTCCTTTTGTTTAAAACAAAATGACTGTTAGCTTCTCACTAAGACTCACTGTTCATTGCAAGATGAAAATTTGTGTCTACCTATTTCAGAATGCCTCCAGCACAGGAACTAACAAAGCTACTGAACTTGTAAAGCAATACAGAATTTAGACAGTGATCACTGAAATCTCATCTCTTTTGCAAGGTTATTTTCTGGTGTATGTGTTTGCAAATGAGTGTGGCAAAGAAAGAATAGCAAAAGTTATAAACATGCAAGGAGACAAAAGAAGAAATGAACAAGATGTTAGAAGCGAGTAAAGACAAGAAAGAATGCACTGAAAGATAAGAAGATTGAAAGGACAGTAGGAAGGAAAGAAGGAAGGAAAAAAAAGGAAGGAAGGATGGAAGGGAGACAGAGAAGAAGGGAGGGAGGGAGGGAGGAAGGAGGGAGGAAGAAGAAAGAAGGGAGGAAGGAAAGAGAGAGGTAGAAGAAAAGGAAGGAAGGGAGAAAAGAAAAGAAGGAATCAAGGGAGGAATGAAAGAAGGAAGGTGAGAGGAAAAGAGAGTCAAAAAGGAAGGGGGACAGGAGGGAGAAAAGGAGGAATAAAGGAGGTAAGTATTTAATTAGAGATTGAGTTTTACTCCATTATACTTCTTCATACTCTTTACTTAAAACAAAACCTTGAGTTTCAGAATAAGGCTAGAGATGTAAAATACCAAAGAGAAACTTTCACCCCTTTGGGATATATATGTTTGGATTTAGGATTAGAATTTACATCTGCCTCTGAATCAAAGATATTAAGGGAAGAAAGATTACATAACAAATGTTTATCAGTGAACTCCCATCAAACTGAAAAATATATTCTAAAATGTTTAATACCCTTTGGAATTGATACCCATAACATAATCAAGTTCCAAATTCCTTTCCATTCTATTCCATAGTTGCTAACGCAAATATGGGTGTTCTACTTGGAAACCAAACAATATGGATACATTTTGACAATATTAAGATAAAAATAAAAGTGACTATATTATGAAAAAAAATAAAAGGATGATTTTCTTTATTCATTATATAGAGCAGGGAAGAAAAAGTAAATAAATACAGAAGAGGATAGAACTGTCACATACCCTTAAAGAGAGACATTTCAATTCAAAGCCATAGGATGCTTAGCTGATAAAATTCAGTTTTCTTTTATTATCTAATACCAAATAAAGTGGATCAATAAAAGTAATTCTGCTAATTTTGAGTTAACATTGTTGGCTACTCTTTCTATGTCTTTGTGTGAGTGTTTGGGTATATTTGTGATATCAATAAAGTAATCACAATAAAATCTATAAAAATCTAAATTGTGTAATTGTATTCCAATCTGTAGCTTGATTTAAACAAATTTGTAAAAGTTCCTGTCTTGTCTCTTTGGGCTTTTGAATAAGGAAAGGTTTCTTGGAGAAGTACAGAGATGCTTCTAGAATATTCATGTGTCAGTGGTGGTACTTTGTCTTGATTTCACAGGATGTCAAAGTTCCTAAGGATACACACCCATAAGGTGACTTTTAATTTAAAACATCAGTCTCGTTTTGAGTTCTCCCAGTGAAGATTCCATCATATATTTTTATGTGGGAAAATAAAGCTGGTGCACACTTATTATGCCACTATCAATAAGCTAATTAAAAAACTTGCATCACTTTCAAAGCAGTTAAGTGATCTGTTATACTAATGAGATCACTAGAAGAATGGGCCACTAAAACAACAACAAAGATTTCTCTCAGTTAACTTTACATAGCAGTTTTCAGAATAAAATGTATACAGAAGAGCAAAAAAAAAAAAAAAAAAAAAAAAAAAAAAAAAAAAAAAAAAAAAAAAGAAACCTGAGGTGAAGGAAATCACTAGCTATTAACTACATCATGAAAAGCTATCCCAGGAGTCAATACTTAAGTAAAGTTAAACTCAGACAAAACTTGAAAGAAGCTAAGGATACTATAAGAGAGGGGAGAAGAGAGTTCATTCTAGCTGTATTTCATGGATCAGTCATTTATAGATTATTGTCTATTATTAGTTCACATGGTGAGTTTGTTAGTACTGATTCCCAAGGATATTAACTTCTTTCCTTTTGATTCATGGCTCTATGCATTAATTTACGCTAGATAAAAGTACTAGCTAGCACTTAAGTGTGGCTTGTGTGTAGGTTTCTCATAGGGAAATAAGATGTTATTTTTTTCTTATATAAACATTTAGCATGCAAAATGAGTATTTGATTTGAGACAGCCTTTATTTCTTCCACCACAGAAATTAAAACAGTGACTATTCTTTGGATATGCTATTCACTTTCCACCATCACAAAGTAATCCACAATAAGATTATGAAGCACTGGCAAGTTGTACATTTGGCACTTCTTGATATGCCTTTGGTCCTTCATACGGAGGACAATCAGTGTAAACAGGAAGAACTAAATTCAAATCCCATCCTATAAGAAAGCTGCTTTAGACACTTATTATTGTGAGGGAGGCTCAGGGGAAATTATATAGATTTGTGTGGAGAGGATTGCTTCAGGAAGATCCAACAGTACAGGTGTAAAATGTAGAGGGGCAGTGTCAAATAAGAGCGGGAACTGTATATGAAAGATACTACAAAGATAAAATCATCAGAAGTAATTAAGACAGTAAGGTGTCAGTATATAAGGCTCTCTATGGTAGGAGCCCTTCATATCCCTTAAGAAGTTACCTTGTAGTTTCATTACAGAATTCATAAAATTAATCAGAGATCCCTCTTTCTCTATCAGCTTGTTCACTATATGGAGGCCTGTTAAACTCCTTTAGGAGAATTAGTCAAGTTTACAATTATGCTGATAGAACCTTGAATCAACCAGTTCCACTGTATCATAGTGTCTCATAGAACCATAAATTTATGAATTTGAATATAAATATGGACATTATATATACACATATACATGTGTATTTCTAGCATATACAATAGATAAAATAAATACTGACTTATCTTTCTTTTTAAAAATATGGATAGTTATATTTTTGAAAAATGAATATTGTGAAAATTATGATACTATATAACCAGCTCATGCTATTCCATCAGTTATTTCATTAAATGATTATATTGGTTCATTATTGAAATTAGTAAATGAAGTGAATTCAGAAATATATAGGAGAACATTGTTAATTGCCTTTTTAAAAAGTTCTGTGTTTTTAATGATCCAAACCTCTTTTCTTGAAATAAAAGCACATATTTTAAATTCAATATTCTTTTAATTGCCATGTATAGCTGAAATCCCAAGAATAATTAGATTTGAGGACACATGAAAGTCAATATGTACTTGCATGTTGGGTATGAGACCACAATATTTTAACAATTAAGAATTTCTCAAAAAAAAATTGTGTTATATATGTCTCATGGACTTATATGATTGGAAAAAAAGGAAATGGCTCTTTCATAATGAGAACAAGAAATTGCTAAGGAAAATACTCACATCCCATGGGTATTCATTCACATTAAATCATCTAGAGAATATTTCCATCCAGGCTGGAACATGCTAAGGAGGACTTATGAGAAACAATGGGAAAAAAATTACATATGAAGAAAAATCATAAGTACCTTTAGATTGACAATACTGGAAACTGTGCCCATACTGAAATGAAATGTTAAAACTTATTGTGCATGTTATGTATCATATTTTCGGTAAGATGTTGGTTAATAATACTACCTAAAATAAGTGAAATTATTTAATAAGTAGATAAAATCACCTTGAACAATAGTAATGTAATAAATGTAATAAGCTCTATTATGATAATATTAGAACAAAAATAAATAAGATTCAGTACAGGATGAGTTTTATTTCCAAAAGAAAATGAATGATATTGTGAAAGTTCTTGATTGAAGAAAATTATTTTTTCCAGAGCCATATAGAATAGAATAGTTTTCATAATATCATCATAGTATGTTCATAATCAGCTCCTTATTTTTCTAGTCATCTTCCCTTCTTGCATGGTGGAAGACTTGTTTGTGAAGAATGTGTAGAAATGTAGGTTGGATTAACTAAAAGTTAAATTTGTTGCTGTCTGAACAACTATGCCACCAAAATATTGATTGCTATATCTATTGAGGTATAGAAGTGTTTCTTTTGGTGTGCAATAATGCTTTATACTATGCTCTGGAATATTTATGATGCATTAAGGACAAAGAATACTTAATATATTCAGTGTCAGGACCAAAATTCAAAACAACAACAACAAAAATATTTCAGTATACTGAAATAATAGGTTAAAATTTTGGAAAACAAATTATATAGTGATTAAATAAAAGAGCTATGATTCACATATGGTCCAAAGAACCAATGAACCCATAATACATCAGTCAATATAATTCTTGCTATATTTCTTTGGATTCCTTATTTTTGTCATTTATTATTGTATGATAAAATTCATTTCATTCATATGCCAGAATTTGTTTAAACATTTCACAATTATTAGATAATCATTTCCCTTATGACTTTGGTACTATAAGATTGCTGTTATGTCTATTTTGATTTGAATGGGCCCTTCCTGTTATTGGTTTCTTAGAGTATATGTCAATATTTATATAAATGGGGCATCTATATAGTACTTCAAGATTAGCAAAGTGTTTTATATGTGGCATTTTATTTGATCCTTGCCAAAATCTTGCTAGGTAAGGATTCTTAATTTTATTTTACAAATGACAGAATTGGGACAAAGGTTAAAATATATTCCCTGACTCTTATAGCTAAAATATTTGAGACAGAATTCAAATCCTAGTATTCTTGACTAAATCTAATACTCACACAGTTGCCTTTTAGTGATGTTATCATTTATTCTAAAAAATTTAGAACAGCTGCAACCACAAGTAAGTATAGTGTGGATTTACTTCTTGTTTTAAGCATCAACATTTCTGAGTTGATTTTCAATATCAAGGTTAGGCCAAATATGAATATACATATATATAAATATATGTATATTCATATATATATATATATACACATACACACACATGCACACATGCACACACACACATATATCCTGTAGAAAGCATGTAGAAGCTCCTGATTAGAAAAGAACTGGTAAAGAGTAAAATTATTCTTGTGAATGGTGCTTCAAATGTGTTCTCCAACATAATTTGTCCTACCCCTAAAGTTCATAGGGACTTGTTGATTTTACAACATCTACCTAAACTTTTGACCACATACCTGCCTTACCTCTTGTGTTTGGTTTTTATTGACTTCTATCTCACTGGAGGATTTCTAACCTTCTCCTGACCTCATTCTGCTCTAGCTATGTTTTGACATCTTTTCTTGCCTGCTTGATTTATCATCTACTACACTACCCTAGCTTGGGTTAGCACAGTAGGGAAGACAACAGCAAATCTAAGCCATAGGATCCAAAAGGAACAGGTGCACTCAATGTACCGGGACAATAAACTAACATCTTGGAACATGCTAGTGATTATGATGACCTGGGATCAGTTATTATGATTCTTTGGATACAGAGTGAAGAAATGGAAAAGATTTTTCCATTTTAAGTTTCTGTGTGTCTTTATAGTGAGTTTCCCAAAACTACAAATGATCTGGTATGTCAGTCCTCTCCATGTGTGCCTCCATGTGTGTGCTATCTAGTGATATCTAGTATAAATAGCCTCAAAGTCTGGGTGTTTAATCAATAAACATTTATTAAATGTGTATCAGCATCAGACACTTTGCTAAATTCTGGGGATACAAAGAAAGGCAAAAGACACTTTGCCTTCAAGGGTTTTGCAATCCAATGGAGGAGACTACAAAACATATGCATGGATACCTGCATATCTACTTGTTTATCTACAATTTACCTATGTACATATATATGTATATACACATACATGCATATGGTATTTATAATAAGTAGTTTATACCTTATGATTTAATGCTTCATATTCAGCAATAGTTGTGTATTGAATTTTACTTTCTAGCAACACTACATTTCATACATGTCCTATTTCCTAATGAACGTTTTCAGGAGATGTCAGGGACTTGATACCATGCATACTCTAATCAATGTATTTCTGTTTGATTGAGATCTGATTTTTGTTCGTTTTCATTTCTATTCTCCTATCTACCTGGCTAGTTACTGACAAACGCCCTAGACTAGTATCTGAGACACTTATTCTTTGACTTTCGTTTTATTATCAGTACCCACATTCTTGGATTCAACTCAGAATAGTAGCAGATGCAATTACAACTACTGTAACTCATGAAATGAAGAGACCCAATAAATCTGGGTCTCCAAGTCATATAGATTGATTTGACAATCAAAGACAATACCAGGTTAGAATACAAAATTATTTGAAAAGCATCCTGAGAAATCAGTAGCCTGATATGATAGAAAGACTGATAGATCTAAAATCAAGCAATCTCTGGTAATATAATTGTAGTACTAAGTTATATTTGTGAAAACTTAGAAAGTCCCTTTAACTCTCTTTAAGATCCTTATGTGAAAAGTGACAAGTTAGTTCTAGATAGTTACTAAGTTCTCTTATATTCATGAGTCTATAATTGTGTGACCTTGACATAGAAATTCAAGTGGCTTCACCATAGTTGCAACAATATATTTTAAAAAATACTTCCCTTGATATGCTAGTGGAAAACAGGGAAAGATGGTCTCTAAGTTATGGGTTTTCCCATAAAGTTTACAAGATAAATCAAAGAGAAGTTATTGTTGAGTTTTTGCAACCTAGGAATGAATCCACAGTTAGAGTGACCCAGCCTGTCTGAGTCTTGTTGTGTTAAACATTTTTAAAGTATGACTTGAATAAAGGCATAAATGTGTTTTCTAATTTTCAACTTAGCCAGAGACAAAGATAATATTCAGTGATAATCAGAATCTTCATAGGCTAAAATAAATAAGAAGAATTTCATAGGAATAAATGTAAAGTATTGATTTGTATTAAAGAAATAAAAACCTTAAGTCCACAGCAGGAAAATAATAGCTAGATATTATTTGTTTTAAACAAAAAAGTCTTATGTTTTGTTTGCTTATTCATAATAAATTACAAATAAATGCACAGTGTGACATTAAACACGTAAAAATGCTAATGCTATCCTAGGAGTCATTATAAGAGGCATAATATCTAGGAAAAAAATGATCTCATAGTTGCACTCTGCTCTATATTTTTCAGGCAGTCCCATAACTACTATTATAAGCTTGGGGCATCCTATATTAAGTGTTACCAATAAAAGATTTACAAGGATGTTTTTAAAAGCCTGTTATCAGAGGTTTTGAGGAAATAACCGAATAATTGCAATGGAAAAAAAAGATTTGTTTGCATCATACTTCTTTTCAAATATTTGGAGAATTGTCATATGAGGAAAAAAATAGACTTCTTCCACTTAGCCTCAGAAATCAGGGTGAGAACAAGTTAATGGAATTTGCAGAAGCAGATTTAGGCTTGATATAAGAAAAACTCTATAATTTGGAGATAATATTCCTGGGAATTTTTAGTTTAGGATGTCTTTCAGGTAATTATTGGCAAATCCTTTCAATTTCTATTTTACTCTCAAATTCTACAATAACAGGACAGTTTTTCTTTTTCATTTTTTAAAAGATGGTGGTTAGGTTTTTATTTTTTTAATCATGAATTTCAGGTAATCAAATAATTTTTGTTTTCAATTAAAGTTTTTTTTTTTATTTTCTTGCTTTTTAGTAAAGCTGTTTATTTACAAAACATATGCATGGGTAATTTTTCAACATTGACACTTGCAAAGCCTTCTGCTCCAAATTATCCCCTCTTTCACCCTACCCCCCTCCCCTACATAACAGGTAGTTCAATACATGTTAAATATGTTAAAATATAAGTTAAATCCAATATATGTATACATACTTATATAATTATCTTGCTGCACAAGAAAAATTAGATCAAAAAGGTAAAATAAAACTGGGAAAGAAAACAAAATACAAGCAAACTTCAACAGAGAAAGTGAGAATTCTATGTCTGTTATCATACATACTATGAGAATGTATGTCCACATTAAGCTCCTACAGTTCTCTCTTTGGGTGTAGATGGCTCTCTTCATCACTGAAAATTGGAATTGGTTTGAATCATCTCATTGTTGGAGAGAGTCACTGTAGAGGGCTGAAACTATTGAGTCAATGCACTGAGGTCAGGACTGCTGAGCACTTGAGTCTAATTACTGATTGGACAATACTCTATGGGCATATGCTTAGAAAATGGTCCTTTCCACTATCCATGCTGGCTCAATGATTGGTGTACACAAAGGATTTGTAGGAGCGACAAGGGGGTGGAGTAAGACTAGCTAGCATCACTTTTTGGCCTTAGACAAGGAAGAAGGCAGTTATGGAGATTCTGCTTCTAATCTATTCAATCCTGAGTTTAAAGACCAAGAATAAAGATTAGGGACTTTTGCTTACTCTGACTCTGGCTGGTACTGGAGTGTCCTGGGTGCTAGCATGGTCATTACAAGCCACGTTCATTAGAATTGATCATTATATAGTCTTCTTCTTGTCATATATAATGATCTCCTGGTTCAGCTCATTTCATTTAGTATCAGTTCATTTAATCTCTCCAGGCATCTCCGAAATCATCCTGATGGTTGTTTCTTACAGAATGATGATATTCCATACTATTTATATATCATAATTTATTCAGCCATTCTCCAATTGATGGGTATCCATTCAATTTCCAGTTTCTTGCCATTACGAAAAGCATTGCCACAAATATTTTTGCACATGTAGATCCCTTTCCCTCCTTTAAGATCTCTTTGAAATATAAAATCTTTTTTGATTTTCAAAACACATGCATAGAAAATTTTCAACATTCACCTCTGCAAAAACTTGTAATACCTTTCCCCCATCCCTTCCTATACACAGCAGGTAATCTAATGTAGGTTAAACATGTGCAATTTTTCAATACATATTTGCACAATTATCATGTTACACAAGAAAAGTAATCTCAAAAAGGAAAAAAAAAATGAGAAAGAAAACAAAATGCAAGTAAACAACAACAAAAAGAATGAAAATACTATTAGTCTCCACAGTCCTCTCTCTAGGGGTAGATGACTTTCTTCATCAGAAGATCTTGGAACTGGCCTCAATTATCTCATTGTTGGAAAGACATCTTCAACAGAATTGATCTTTGTATATAACCTTGTTATTGCTATGTACAAAGATTTCCTGATCCTGCTCACTTCATTGAGTACCAGTTAATTTATGTCTCTTCAGGCCTCTCTAAAATCATTCTGCTGATCATTTCTTATAGAATAATGATATTCCATAACATGCATATATTATAACTTATTCAGCTATTCTCCAATTGATAGGCATCCACTCAGTTTCCAAATTCTTGGCAATAAAAAAGAACTGCTACAAATAGTTTTGCACATGTGGGTCCTTTACCCTCCTTTATTATTTCTTTGGGATACAAGTCCAGTAGAGATACTTCTGGATCAAAGTGTATAGTGTATACAATTTGATAACCCTTTGGGCATAGTTCTAGATACCTCTCCAGAATAGGTGGATGAGTTCACAATTCCACCAACAATGCATTAATGTCTCAGTTTTCCCACATTCCCTCTAACATTCATCATTCCTTTTCGTATCATCTTAGTCAATCTGAGAGATTTGTGGTGGTACCCCAGAGTTGTGTTCATTTGCATTTCTCTGATTAGTAGTGATTTGGAGCACCTTTTCATATGACTAGAAATAATTTCAATTTCTTCATTTGAAAATTTTCTGTTCATATCACTTGACCAAATAAGAATTAGAGAATGGCTTGAATTCTTATAGATTTGAGTCAATTTTCTATATATTTTAGCAATTATGAGAAATCTTAAGTGTAAAATTAATTTTTCCCTGTTAATTGCTTCACTTCTATTTTTGTCTATATTGGTTGTATTCATACAAAAATTAATTTAATATAATCAAAATGATCCATTTTGTGTTGCATAATGTACTCCAGTTCTTTTTTGGCCACAAATCCTTTCTTTTTCCACAGATCTGAGATGTAAACTATCCTTTTTTCGTCTAATTTGCTTATGATAAAACTTTTTATGTTTAAATCATGAACCCATTTTGATTTTATCTTGAAATAGGATATGGATGTAGGGTGGATCAATGCCTAATTTCTGACATATTAATTTTCAATTTTCCCAGCAAATTTTGTCAAATAGTGAGTTCTTATTCCAAAAGCTAGAGTTTTATCCAGTGTTTTATCAAACACTGGATTACTGTAATCATTAACTATTGTGCCTTGTGAACCTAACCACTGATTTACTACTCTATTTCTTAGTGAAAATCAAATTATTTTGATGACAGTTGCTTTATGATATAGTTTTAGGTCTGGTACAGCTAGGCAACCTTTATTTGCATTTTTTTTCATTAATTCCAATTAAATTCTTGACTTTTGTTCTTCCAGTTGAATTTTGTTATTATATTTTCTAGCTCGGTAAAATAATTTCTTGGGAGTTTGCTTGGTGTGGCACTGAATAAGGGCATTAATTTAGGTGACTTGTCATTTTTATTATATTAGCTTGGCCTATCCATGAGTACTTGATAATTTCCAGTTGATTAGATCTGTTCTTTCTATTAGTCTCATCCTTTACTTTTTCTTTCCTCTTCCTATTTTTTGGAGGGGAGACAAGTTTCTCTGTGAAGTTAAATCTTTCTGATATTCTCTCTCTGAGTCAAATCTCATGAGAGTAAAATTCACACAATGCACATCCTACCCTTCTTTCCCTCAATTGTAACAGGTCTTTTTTTCCTCTTTGTTAGATGTATTTTACCCTATTTTAACTTCACTTTCCTCTTCATATAGTGCAATGCTCTTTTTACCTAAAATTTATTTTTTGTGTCATCACAATAAAATGAAATTTTATCTGTAACCTCTAAGAATATTCATAACAGAGACATAATTCTTAAGAGTTATCATTTTCCCATATAGGGATATAAGCTTTTTAGTTTTTAAAAGAAAGTTTTTTTTTCTTTCCTTTTTACCTTTTTGTGTTTCTCTTGAGTTCTGTATTTGGAGATCAAATTTTCTATTCATCTTTGTTTTTTTTTTTTTTTTTAAATCAGAAAAAAATGAAATTCATCTGTTTCACTGAAACAGTGATCTTTCCCTTAAAGATAATGTTTACTTTTACTGGATAGTTGATTCTTTCCTGCATTGGAAGTTCTTTTGCCTTCCAAACTATCAGATTCTAGGTCCTTTGAGCTTTAAAGTGGAAGCTGCTATGTCCTAGATAATTCTGATTGTGGCTACTCAATATTCTAATTATTTTTTTCTGACTTACAATATTTTCTCCTTTATCTGATAGATCTGAATTTTAACTAGGATATTTTTTGGAGTTTTCATTTTGGAGTCTCTCTCAGGAAGTAATAGGTGAATTCTTTCAATGGTTATTTTACTTTCTGATTTTATGACATCAGGCACTTTTCCTTGATACTTTCCTGAAGGATAATGTCTAGGCTTTTTTTTTTTTCTTATGATTTTCAGCTGGTTCAATAATTCTTAGATTGTCTCTCCTGTGTCTATTTTCCATGGTCAATTATTTTACATTTTCTTCCATTTTTTTTTTTTTGGTTTTATTTGACTGAGTCTTGAAGTCTCATTAAATTTGTTGACTTTCATTTGTTCAATTCTAATTTTTATTGAATTATTTTCTTCAGTTACCTTTTATATCTCCTTTTGCATTTGACCAATTGAGATTTAAAATGAGATGATTCACATAATCTGTTTTTTAACGAGTTGGTTTCTTTTCAGATCTATTTTGTAAGAAGTTAAATGTATTTTCCATTTCACTAAATCTATTTTTAAGGAGTTTTCTCCATATAAATTTTATGTTTCCTTTTCCCAAACTCTATCGAAAAATTCTCACTCTCTTTCCCTATTTTTCTTCTAATTCTCTTAATAATCTTTTTGAATTCTTTCAAGAGACCTTGTGATTTGGGGATTAATTCTTATCCCTTTGGGGATTTCATCTGAAGATGATTAGATTTAGCATAATTGGGGTTTGAGGTCTGCTCTTTGTATGAAAGCTAGCTATGGTCAGAGTTCTTTTTGCTGATTTGCTTATGTGTTAAAGATTGAGGTCTGCTCTTGAAGCAAAGTAGAGATTATCCCAAGCTTCCTCTATAGACGACAGCAGCTTTACACTACCCTGGGTCAGTGCTGCTGATTTCCTTCTGTTTCAGATTGGGCATTACTAAGCCCTACATTATTCTAAGGTTCAGAGACTGTTTGTCTTTTGCATTTGTGTTGGATGTCTCACAGCTAATCTGATGATCCACTAGCTTCCAAACCTGGATATAGTAGCCAGCACTGCTCTATTTTGGTTAAGAGCCTCCAGGTAGATTCCGTGGTGCACCTTCACTCAGCCTCCTTCCCCTGTCTGATTAAAACAGACCTTTTTGGAAGCTCCAAAATATTTTCTGCTGGAAATTTGTTAAACTCCAAATATTTGTGGGTTCCATTATTCCAAAACCACTTCAGAGGCTTTATCATTTGTTGATATGAGGGACTCCAGGAAGAATTCAGAGCTGTCTACTCTAACATCTTGGCTCCATCTTCCCTCCCCCATAATTCTTAGATTATCTCTCTTTGATCTGTTTTCTAGGTCTACTGTTTTTTTTTTCCAATTAAACATTTCCCATTTCTCTTCTAGCTTTTCATTCTTTTTTTTCAAAAGCTTTTTAATTTTCTTAATTTTTATATAAAGCTTTTTTTTGATTTTCAAAACATATGGATAGTTTTCAATATTTACCCTGGCAAAACCTTGTGTTCCAGTTTTTTTCACCTTCCTTCCTCCCCCTCCCCTATGCAGCAAACAATACAATATATGTTAAATATGTGCAACTCTATTATACATATCTCTACAATTATCATGTTGCAAAAGTAAAATCAAATAAAAAATGAAAAACAAAACAAAATCCAAGTGAACAACAACAAAAAAGTTAATATGCAATGTTGTAATCCACAATCAGTCCCCACAGTTTTCTCTCTAGGTGAAGATGGCTCTCTTCATCACTATACTATCAGAAGAAGCCTGAATCACTCCCCTATTAAAAAAGAGCCACATCCATCAAAACTGATCATCTTACAATATTGTTCATGGTATATACAATGTTCTTTTTGTTCTACTCATTTCTCTTATGATTAGCTGATGTTATGTCTCTCCAATTCTCTCTGAAATCATCCTCCTGATTGTTTCTTATACAACAATAATATTCCATAGAATTCATATACCATAAATCATTCAGACATTCTCCAACTGATGCATTTTATATTTCTGCCTTTTTGCATTCGATTTTGAGGTTTTTATGCCGTTATACATAATCAATTTTTTTGTAGATTTCATCTACCACTGAGAAAAAAGCATATTCCTTTCTGTCTCCATTCACTTTTCTCCAAAAGTCTATCATAACCAACTTTGCCAAAGCTCTATATGCCTACTTAACTATTTTCTTATTTATTTTGTGATTTGATTCATGTAATTCTGATAGAGAAAGGCAGAGAAATGCCAATAATATAGTTTTTCTATCTATTTCCATTTGTAGCTCTCTCAACTTCTGCTCTAGGAACTTGGATGCTATTCTATTGGGTTCATATATGTTTAGTATTGACATTTCTTTATCTATGGTATCCTTTAGCAAAATATGGTTTCCTTCTTTATCTCTGTTAATCTATTTTTCCTTTTGATTGATCTGAGATCAGAATTGCTACCACTGTTTTCATTTTACTTCAGCTGCAACATTATAGATTCTGCTTAAGCCTTTTACCTTTATTCTGTATGTATCACTCTTTTTTAAATGTTTTTCTTGTTAAAAAAAAAAAAAAACATTCTGAAGGATTCTGGTTTTTAATCCAGTCTCTAATCCACTTTCATTTCTAGGAGAGTTCTTCCCATTCACATTCACACATAAAATTACGCTGTATTTCTCACCATCTTGTTTTTTCCCAAGTTATACTTTTCTCTTCCCTTTCCCTCTTTCCCTCCTCCCCAGTGTTTTGCTTCTGACCACCACTTGCCTAAAACGATTATCCCTTTTTATAGTCCCTTCCTTATTTCTTATCTCATTCCCCTTCTACTTCTGTTCTCCCTTCTATTACCCCCACTAGCTGGATATTTAATTGGGAATTTTTAATTTGTTCTTTTCCTATCTTTTTCAGTTATATGCCCAAATCATTGATCTCTTCTTACTATATTTTATTCATATAGCTATATAGAAGTATAAGATTTCCTCTAAGAACTGTGTTGGCTACATCCAAAGTTTTGGAATTTTGCCTTATTACTGTCATTCTCTTGGATGGAATTATGGAATGCTTCTGTGATTGGTTGTTTGACTCATTATTTTTTTTAGAATTAGATCATTTAATTTCCAGTTGGTTTTTAATGTATGTTTTTCCTGGCCCTTTATTTAATATAATTTTTATTGCCTTGTGGTCAGAAAAGGAAGCATTTACTATTTCTGCCTTTCTGCATTTGATTGTGAGGTTTTCATTCCCTAATGCATTCAATTGTTTTGTAGATATCATGTACTGTTAAGAAATAGATACATTTCTTTTTGTTTGTATGCAATTTTCTCCATAAGCTTTTAATAGCTAAGTTTTCTAGAATTCTCTTTATTGCCCCAATTTCTCTTTTGTTTATATGGTGGTTAGATCTGTCTAATTCTGAGAGGGGACAATTAAGGATCCACCACTAATATAATTTTGCAGTTTATTTCTCTTTATAACTGGATTAATATCTTTAGGAATTTGTAAGCTGTACTACTTTTAGAATTATTACTACTTCAATTTTTACAATGCCCTTTAACAAGATATATTTTCCTTCCTTATCTCTTTTAATTAGATTTATTTTTACTTTTGCTTTATCTGAGATCAGAATTGCTACCCCTGCTTTTTTTTTTTTACTTCAACTGAATCATAATAATTTCTGATTTAGCCTTTTGCTTTTATTCTCTGTGTCAAATGATTGTAAACAACATATTGTAGGATTCTGTTTGTTTTTTTTTTTTTAATCCACTCTATTTGCTTCTGTTTTATGGGTGAGTTCATCCCATTCACATTCACCAGTTATGATTACTAGCTCTGTATTTCCCTCCATCCTATTTTCTTTCCTGTGTATACAGTTGTCTTTGTTTTGATCTGTCTCTCTTAAGTAGCATTTTGTTTTTAACCACCCAACTCACTACATACCCTATCTTCTATTTCCCTCCCTCCTTTTCTTATCTCCTAGTGTTTCTGTCCTCCATTCTACCCAGACCCTCCCTTTTTTTTCTCTTTCTCTTTCTACTTCCTTATAGGGTTAGATAAATATCTATACTTAATTGAATGATTAAATTATTCCCTCTTTGAGCACAAACTGATGAGATCAAGCTTCAGATAATGCTGATCACCCTCTCTTTTTTCCCTCTATTGTAATAGATCTTTTGTGCCTCTTCATGTGATCCATTTTATTCCATTATTCTTATCCTTTCTTCTTCTCCCAGTAGACTCTTTTCCCATCTCTTGATGCCTTTTTCTGTGATATCATCACATCAGAGCTCATTCATAACCACGCTCTCCATCCAAGGAATGCCCCATTCTATCTAAACCAGTAGCAGATACAATTCTCAAGAGTTACTGATATCGTTTTCCTATCTAGGAATGTAAATGGTTTAATTTTTAAATCACATATATTTTCCCTGTTTATCTATGTTTCTCTTGAGTTCTGTGTTTGAAGATTAAGTTTTTTTGTTTAGTTCTGTTTTGTTTTTTTTAATAGAAGTGATTGAAAGTCTTTTACTTTATTCAAGATCCATTTCCTCCCCTGAAAGTTGGTGCTCAGTCTCACTAGGTAGTTATTTCTTGGTTGCAACCCCATATCCTCTCCTTCCAGAAGAACTGCAGGCCCTCTGATCCTTTATTGTAGAAACAGCCAGATCCTAGGTAATCCTGACTATTGCTCTTTGGCATTTGAATTGCTTTTGCCTGGCAGCTTGAAGTAGTTTTTCATTGAGACTGTATTTCTGGAATTTTGCAATAATGTCCTTGGCATTTTCCTTGTGGGATCTCTTTCCAAAAATCATTGGTGGATTCTTTCAACCTTTTGTTTTTAGAATATTATATGAGCAGTTTTCCTTTATGATCTTTTGAAAAATGCTATGGCCTTCAGGTAGATAAATTATTTTAAACTTTTCTGTATTTTCCAGGTTGGCTGTTTTTCCCATAAGATATTTGGTATTTCCTTCCATTTTTATCTTCTTTTTAGCTATTTTAATTGATTCTTGGTATCTCTTAGAGTCATTAGCTTCCATTTGCCCTATTCTAGTTTTAATGTGTACTTTTCTTCAGTTAGCTTTTGTATATCATTTCTATTTGATTAATTCTACTTTTGAAGGTGGTGTATTCTTCAGTGGATTTATTTTTTGCATTTAGCCCATTATATTTTTTTAAAGGAATTTTCTTTCTTTGCCAAACTGTTGATTTTCTCTTTCATATCTCTCATTTCTTTTCTCAATTTTTCTTCTATCTTTCTCATTTGACTTTTACAGTCTTTCATAAACATTGTCAAGTAACCTCTCTGGGCTTTAGACCAATTTATATCACTCTTTGAGTTTGCTTCTATGGACATTCCTCATGTGAGTTGATGTTTTTGTTTTCACCATAGTAGCCTATAACCAAAGAACTTATGGTCAAGATTCTTTTTTGTTTGTTACACATTTTCTTTCCTTTTCTTTTGGTATTTCCTCTTTTTTTTTAACTTTTATGGTTGATCTCTGCTCCTGAGATAAAGGGGGCACTGTCCCAAGCTTCCTCTGAAGCTTTGAGCCTTGGCTTTGAGCACAGGGGCCCCTAGGATTTTTAGTGGGTAGCTTTGACGTCTCCTTCTGGGTAACAGCTTAGTTTCCCAAAATTTTTCTTCTGACTGGAGGCTGCTCAACTGGACTGCTCCTCTATTGAGCCAGGATCAAGGGTCTCAGTTGATGATCTGCTGTGATTAAGACTTTCTCACTGGCTTTCCCAGCTGGCTGAACACCCTTTTCACTGTAGTGAGACTAATTTTTCTGGAAGTTTTTTTTTCCCAATCTATTGTGAGCTGGAGTAGTTTCATTCTTTCTGACTGCTCAGAGGCTTGGTTCCATGTTGTTTTTGAAGGAAATAAGATGAGCTGAAGCAGCTTCCTGGTTTCACTCTACCATCTTTGATCCATTCTGTGTTCATAATTTTCCCATGATTTTCTTGCATCATTCTCATTTATTCCTCCAAATGTTCTTCTATCTTTTTTGAAATTAAAAACTACCTTTTTAAACTCCTTCCAGTAGGATCAGAGGTGAAGTATCATATATATATATATATATATTATATATATATATATATATATATATATATATATATATATAATTTAATAAGGAATTAGAATAGTCAACAAAGAAACAAAACCATCACTCTTCGCAGATGATATGATGTTATACTTAGAGAATCAGTTTTAAAAAGTATTTGAAATAGTTAACAATATTAGCGAAGGAGCAGGAAACAAAATAAACACATAAAATCCATGACCATTTCTATATATTACTATCAAAGTCAAGTGACAATGTACAGTAAGAGAAATTACATCCAATGAGTATAGACAATACAAAATGCCTGGGAGTTTACCTACCAAGACAAACCCAGGAACAATAAAAAGACAAGTATAAAATAATATTCAGACTAATATAATAAGATCTAAATAATTGAAAAAATATTAATCACTCATGGGTGGGCTTATTTGATATAATGAAATGACAATTATGCCTATATTTATTTTCAGTGCCATACCTATCAAACTAAAAAAAAAAAAATGATAGAGCTAGAAAAAAATAGCAAAATCTATCTGGAAGCTCAAGGACATCAAGAAAATCAAAGAAAAGAAAATTATTAAAAGTGATCTAGCTATGCCATATCTCACAATATAGTATAAAGCAAAAATTATCAAAACAATCTAGTACAAGCTAAGAAATTTACAGGTGGATCAATGGAATAGATTTAATACATATTACATAATAGCAAATGACCATAATAATCTACCATATGATAAATCCATAGATCCTTACTTTAAATAATCCCCAGTATTTGCCAAAAACTGCTAGAAAAACTAAAAAAAAAAAATCATGGAAGAAATTAGGTATAGACCAATATTTCACACCATATACTAAGATAAGTTCTAAAGGGGTACACATATAAGGGGTGATAGCAGAAACAAATAGAGATAGAATAGTTTATCTGTCAGATTTGTGGTTAAGGAAATAATTTAGGAACAACTATAGAGAGAGCATCACAAAAGGTAAAATATATATTTGTATTAATAAATAAATATATAATATATATAATATGTAAATATATAAATTAAGATATATAAATAATAAATGTAGCACATAACATATAATATACTATATATGTTATATATAGTATAAATATAATATATAAATATAAATAAAATAAATAAAAATGAGTAAAATAAAAAAAAGTTTTGTATAAATAAAATCAAAGGCCATCAAAATCATAAAGAAAGCAGAAAATTGGAAATTGTCTTTCTTATTTTTGTTACAAGTATCTCTGATTAAAGGCCTCATTTCTCAAATATATCAAGAAATGAGTTAAATTTAGAACAATATAAATTATTCTGGTTGATAAATAATCAAAAATGTGAACAATTTCAGGCAAAGAAATCAAAAATTGTAGAGAGCCAGAAATTGGAGAAGTAATCTTGAAAGAAGTATACTTGAAACAAGGTGCTAACTCAGTAGAACTGGTGAGATAATGGTTCTCTGGTTCACGTATATCTACTATGATATAATGATATAATCTCTTTAGTTTGATATAATGAAATAATCACTCTAGTTTGATATAATGATATAATCACTCTAGATTGGCTTATACTTAGCATACTGTAATGATGTAATTGTAATAGGTTATTTAAAGGGGACAAAGTCAGACTAAGACTAAGACTGGTTTAGATTGACGGACCGTCAGACTATTGGAGGAGATGGGGTCAAACTGAGATTGGGTCAGAGTATGACAGACACAGACTATGAAGGAGACAATAAAGACTTTGGACTATATTCTTTTCTATCCTCTTGATGACTACTCTGCTGAGAACAAGGCCCTTCAAGAGGACCTCCAAAAAGCTAGTCCAAACATTACATAAAAATATCCAATTGAGGACTTAAGGATCTATACTCAGCAGTTCAACGGACATGATTGAAAGTTCCAGTGGGGAAGTCTCTGTGACCCAGAAATAGGGTGATAAACTAGTCACTTTCCTTTTTCAAGTAAAATGGGAAAAATACTGTTAAAGAGTAGGCAGAGCTCAAATAAATTTTGTGGCCTCAAATATATATCAGCTCCTTAAGGAACTTCAAGAAAAAGTGAGAAAGCATCCAAGTAAGATTTATATCTTACATGTCTACTCTCATAGTGGACTTCCAGGTCCTGTTGTTTTTAATGGAAATTCTTCTTTTTTATTATTATTTTAATAGCTTTTTATTTACAAGTTGTATGCATGGGTAATGTTATAGCATTGACAATTGCTAAACTTTTTTTTTTTTTTTCAATTTTTCCCCTCCTTTCCCACACCCCCACTCCTAGATGGCAGTATGACCAATATATGCTAAATATGTTAAAGTATAAATTGAATACAAAATAAGTATACATGTCCAAACCATTATTTGGCTGTACAAAAAGAATCAGACTCTGAAATATTGTACAATAAGCCTGTGAAGGAAATCCAAAATGCAGGCAGGCAAAAATGTAGGGATTGGGAATTCATTGTGATGGTTCTTAGTGATCTCCCAGAGTTCTTTTGCTGAGTGTAGCTGGTTCAGTTTGTTACTACTCCATTGGAACCGATTTGGTTCATCTCATTGCTGAAGATGGCCAAGGTGCATCAGAGTTGATCATCATATAGTATTGTTGTTGAAGTATATAATGATCTCCTGGTCCTGCTCATTTCACTCAACCTCAGTTCATGGAAGTCTCTCCCAGGCCTTTCTGAAATCATCCTGTTGGTCATTTCTAACAGAACAATAATATTCCATAATATTCATATACCACAATTTATTCAGCCATTCTCCAATTGCTGGGCATCTACTCAGTTTCCAGTTTCTGGCAACTACAAAGAGGGCTGCCACAAACATTCTTGCACATAAAAGTCCCTTTCCCTTCTTTAAGATCTCTTTGGGGAATAAGCCCAGTAATAACACTGCTGGATAAAAGGGTATGCACAGTTTGATAACATTTTGAGCATAGTTCCAAATTGCTCTCCAGAGTGGTTGGATATATACACAATTCCACCAAAAATGTATTAGTGCCCCTGTTTTCCCACATTCCCTCCAACATTAGGCATTATTTTTTCCTGTCATATTAGCCAATCTGACAGGTGTGTAGTGGTACCTCAGAGTTTTAATTTCTCTGATTAATAATGACTTGGAGCACCTTTTCATATATCTAGGAATAATTTCAATTTCTTCATCTGATAATTTTCTGTTCATATTCTTTGACTATTTATCAATTGGAGAATGGCTAGATTTCTTATGAATTAGAGTCAATTCTCTATATATTTTGGAAATCAGTCCTTTATAAGAACCTTTGCCTGTAAAAATGTTTCCCCAGTTTATTGCTTCCCTTCTAATCTTGTCTGCATTAGTTTTGTTTGTACAAAAACTTTTCAATTTGATATAATCAAAATTTTCTATTTTATGTTCAATAATGATCTCTAGTTCTTCTTTGGTCATAAATTTCTTCTTCTTCCACAGTTCTGAGAGGTAAACTATCCTGTGTTCCTCTAATTTATTTATAATCTCATTCTTTATACCTAGGCTATGAACTCTATTTGACCTTATCTTGGTGTTTGGTGTTAAATGTGGGTCAATGCCTAGTTTCTGCCATACTAGTTTCCAATTTTGCCAACGATTTTTGTCAAACAGTGAGTTCTTATCCCAAAAGCTGGGGTCTTTGGGTTTGTCAAACACTAGATATTGTTGACTGTTTTGTCCTTTGAACCTAACCTATTCCACTGATCAACTAATATATTTATTAACCAATAGCAAATGGTTTTGGTAACCACTGCTTTATAACACAATTTACAATTTTATTGTTTTTCTTTTCATAAAACCAATTCGTAGTTTTATTTATTAGTTCAATGTTTTTTTTTTTTTTTTTTTACTTTCAATATTATTAATTTCTCCTTTTAATTTTAGAATTTCAAGTTTGGTATTTGATTGGGGGGTTTTAATTTGGTCTTTTTCTAGATTTTTAAGTTGCAAGCCCAATTCATTGATCTTCTCTTTCTCTATTTTATTGAAGCAAGCCACTAAGGATATACAATTTACCCTTATTACTGCTTTGGCTGCATCCCACAAATTTTGGTATGATGTCTCATCGTTGTCATTATCTTTTTTTTTTTTTTTTTTGGATATAGAACTAGTTCTAGCTTTTATTTTTTTTTTTTTTTTATTTAATAGCCTTTAATTTACAGGATATATACATGGGTAACTTTACAGCATTAACAATTGCCAAACCTCTTGTTCCAATTTTCACCTCTTACCCCCCCACCCCTCCTAAATGGCAGGATGACCAGTAGATGTTAAATATATTAAAATATAACTTAGATACACAATAAGTATACATGACCAAAACATTATTTTGCTGTACAAAAAGAATCAGACTCTGAATTATTGTACAATTAGCTTGTGAAGGAAATCAAAGATGCAGGAGTGCATAAATATAGGGACTAGAATTCAATGTAATGGTTTCTAGTCATCTCCCAGAGTTCTTTTTCTGGGTATAGCTAGTTCAGTTCATTACTGCTCCATTAGAAATGATTTGGTTGATCTCGTTGCTGAGGATGGCCTGATCCATCAGGACTGGTCATCATCTAGTATTGTTGTTGAAGTATATAATGATCTCCTGGTCCTGCTCATTTCACTTAGCATCAGTTCGTGTAAGTCTCTCCAGGCCTTTCTGAAATCATCCTGTTGGTCATTTCTTACAGAACAGTAATATTCCATAATTTTCATATCGTTGTCATTATCTTGAATGAAATTATTAATTGTGTCCATAATTTGCTGCTTCACCCAATCATTCTTTAAGATGAGATTATTTAGTTTCCAATTACTTTTTGGTCTATTTACCCCTAATTTTTTGTTGAATGTGGTTTTTATTGCATCGTGAGCTGAAAAGAAAGCATTTACTATTTCTGCCTTCCTGCATTTGAGTTTGAGGTTTTTATGTCCTTATATATGGTCAATTTTTTATAAGTTCCATGAACTGCTGAGAAGAAAGTATATTCCTTTCTGTCTCCATTCAGTTTTCTCCAAAGATCTATCATACCTAATTTTTCTAATATTCTATTTACCTCTTTAATTTCTTTCTTCTTTGTTTTGTGGTTTGATTTGTTTAATTCTGTGAGTTCAAGGTTGAGATCTCCAACTATTACAGTTTTGCTGTCTATTTCTTCTTGTGACTTTCAACTTCTCCTTTAGAAAGTTAGATGCTATATCATTTGGTGCATATATGTTTAGTATTGATATTGCTTCATTGTCTATGCTACCCTTTAGCAAGATATAGTTTATTTCCTTATCTCTTTTGATTATATAAATTTTTGATTTTGCTTGATCTGAGATAAGAATGGCTACTCCTATTTTTTTGACTTCACCTGAAGCATAATAGATTCTGCTCCAGCCTTTTACCTTTACTCTGTATGTATCTCCCTGCTTTAAATGTGTTTCCTGTAAACAACATATTGTAGGGTTTTGACTTTTGATCCAGTCTGCTATCTGCCTCTGCTTAATGGGAGAATTCATTCCATTCACATTTATTGTTAAAATGACTAATTCTGTATTTCCTGCCATCTTATTATCCCCATATTATGCTTTTCTTTTTCTTGCTCCCCCAACCCTCTTTCCTAGTTTTAAATGTATGTGGCCCACTTGTATCATGCTGCTCACCCTCTTTAGGATCCCTCCCTCCCCCCACCCCCACTTTGAATCTCTTCCCTTTTCTTGTACCTTTCCCTTATTCCTCTTTTCCTTTTCTCTTTTCCTCTCCCCTTTTTCAATTAGGTGAGAGAAGATTTTTTGTAAAACAAGTATGTCAATTATTTTTTCTTTGAGCCAACTCTGATGAGAGTAAGATTCACACTATGTTCCTTCCCCTCTCTAAATTCCCTCAAATATTATGTTTCCTTTGTCTCTTTGTGGGATGTAGTTTCCCTCTTTTTATCCCCCTTTCCCCCTTTTCTAACAATATCCCCTTTCCATTTCTATTTACCTTTTTTATATTATATCAGTAAAATCAAATTATACATGTAGTCTTTTTGTATATACAAAACAGAAATACAGTTTTCAAGAGTTCCTTTCACCTTTTTCTGCTTATCTTGAGTCCTATGGTCGTAGATCAAATATTTTGTTTAGTTGTGGTTTTTTCTTAGAAACAAATGGAATTCATCTGTTTCATTAAATGTCCACCTTCTTATGTTGAAGAAAATGCTCAGCTTGACTGGGTAGTTTATTCTTGGCTGCATTCCAAGTACTTTTGCCTTTCAGAATATAAGATTCCAGGGCCTTCCAATGTGGAGGCAGCCAGATCTTGAATGATCCTGATTGTGGCACCGTGGTATTTGAATTGTTTTTGGTTTTTTTCTAGCTGCTTATAATATTTTTTTCTTTAACCTGATAGTTCTGAAATTTGGCCACAATATTCCTTGGAATTTTTATTTTAGGGTCTTTTTCAGAAAGTGTGCGATGAATTCTTTCAATGCCTATTTTACCTTCTTATTCTATTACATCTGGACAGTTTTCTTTGATGATTTCCTGTAAAATATTATCTAGACTTCTTTTCATCATAATTTTCAGAAAGTCCAATAATCCTCAGATTATCTTTCCTAGATCTATTTTCCAGGTCTGTCATTTTTCCAAGTAGATATTTGATTCTTTTCTCTAATTTTTCATTTTTTTTTTTTTGTTCTTGCCTGACTGATTCTTGAATGTATCATTGATTCTCTATTTATTCAGTTCTGATTTTTAATGAATTATTTTCTTCATTAGCTTTTTAACTTCTTTCTGTATATGTCCAATTGAGTTTTAAATGAATTGTTTTGCTCTATGGAATTTTTTTCCATTTCACTATATTTTTTTTTAGTTAATTGTTTTTTTTCCAATTCACAGACCCTACTTTCTTGTGAGTTCTTTGTCTTTTCCAATTCACAAATCTTACTTTCTTGTTCACAAATCTTACTTTTCAGAGATTTTTTTTTTACTTTTTCCAATTCACAAATTTTGTTTCCCTGCACTTCCTGGGAATTTTTTACTTTTTCTAATTCATATTTCAAGAAGTTGTTACTTTCTTGCAAAGCTTCTCTTTCCTTCCCCCATTTTTCTTCTAACTTTCTTTTGACACTTTTAATGGTCTCTTCTAGAAGAGTATCATGTAAAGGGGACCAGATAACATTCCCCTTTCGGGTATTGTCTGGAGATTGTTTGCTATTAGTCTCCTCAGGGTTGCAAACATGCCCTTTTTCTGTATAGAAGCTATTGATAGTCCTTTTGATTTTTTTACTCATTCTTTAAAGCTTTTAGGGTCTGCCTTCAGGGCAAGGGGGTTACCAGCTTCCTCTGCAAAGCAGAGAAAGGTATAAACAGGCTTCAAGCAGCAATGTATGGGAGTGCTCTGGGACAAAGTCGCCCCCCCCCCCCAAACTGGAAGTGATTCATCATGGCTGAGCTGTGGAAGTACCCAGTAGAAAACCCTGCTGTGTGGTTTAGCAACTGCCCTAAGGCTAGAGACTAAGCAGTGAAAGTGTCACTACCCATGAGGTCAAATCCCCTGTGGGGCTATGGATATTAGCAGCTGACCAGCAAATAGTCCCCTCAGACCGGAAGTGTCTCTGCCCCAGAAGCAAGTCATGCTGTGGCAATTCTATTGTCACAGGCTGAATCCCCCACTGTGCAGATTAGAGGCTGCCCTGGGCTTCTCCTCTGCTGTGTAGGTTCATAACTGCCCCAAGGAAAAGCCCCATACTGCAGGTTAGGGCTGCACAGTTGTGCTGTGATTTATGCTGAGTCACTTCCGGTTTTGAGTGGGTATAGCCAGATCCTGTTAGGTTCTGGCCAGTTTTGTACTGGCTTTGATTTTTCTGCTGATATACTGTTTTGCAGTCAGGGCATATTAATCTATGCCAGTGTCGTTTCTATAATTTTTCTGACCACAGAGACCACTCCTGCCCAGTCTGCACAATATGCTAGCCTCTAGTTCTCTCCCTGCTTGCACTGATCTTCTCCCTGACCCTTTTCTGACAAACCTTTTCTGATGAAATTCCAGATTATCTTCAGCTGGGAAGTTGTTCTACTTCTAGTCTTCATGGGTTTTACCAGTCAAGCACTGTTTATAAGGCTGAATTTAATAATTGGTCGTGAGGGTATGAGAGAGCTTAGAAAGTCCTGTATGCCTTCTCTGCCATCTTGGATCCATCCCCTTTAATGGAAATTCAAAGGCAGATCATCTTCTAACCTTGTTAGCAAATACTTCTTTATTTCTGGTAGCCCAAGAATCTCATTCTAAATATCATCAGGCTGCTCTAGCTTTACATTTGCAAATTGGAATAACTAGAAATATAATAAAAGACTGTACAACTTGCCTTTCTTTCCACACTTCTATGCTCCCTTCAGGGAAAAAAACCTTGTGGTTTGAAACCCAATGAAATTTGGCAAATGGATGTGACCCATTATAAATCTTTTGGTTGTCTGTATTTTATCCATGTTGTAGCAGACACCTTTGAAGGATTTATTTTTGCAATATCATCACCAAAAGCGACAGTTCAAGTGGTCACTGAATTCTTTATACAAGGTTTTGCATCATGGCTATGCCACAAACAATAAAAACAGATAATGGACCTGCATATACTTCTAAACATTTGGATACTTTTGTGTATGATATCAGATTTTACATACCACTTGAGTACCTTTTAATTCTCAAGAAGAGGCAATAGTAGAGAGGAGAAACAGAGACATCAAGACACTCCTCCAGAAACAAAAGAAAGGGGGTGGGCACAGGTAACCCTAGAGAACTTTTAAATTTAACTCTGTACACTATTGTTTTTTTTTTTTAATTTTTGATTAAGATGCATTAGCTCCAGAAGACAGGTTTTATAACCTGCCAGAAGGGCAGTGTCCAGTGAAAGCAGTTCCACTATTTTTAAATAATCACCAAATCATGTGGAGAGATCCAAAAAGTACTGAATAGAAGGGACCATATAGGTTAACTGCTTGGGGGTAAAGGTTTTGCTTGTATCTCTACAAATGGAGAAAAAATAAATGAGTGCCAATAGTCATATTTGACTTGTCTATCAGAGAGAGACAGAGAAGACCCATGAAATGAGAGAGAAGCCCCAAGAAACATCTGGGTATTCCATCACTGATTGTGCCCTCCCACTGAAAGAGCATGTCAGTTATGGCAATTGACTCATGAACGTTAAAAAATTGTTAATAAGACTGATGCAGGACTTTAAAACCTGCAGGAATCATTGGATTCCCAGACACATGATGAAACTAGTACAGGACTTCAAAACCAGCAGGAATTACTGGATTCCCTGACAAATGAAATAATGGACAATAGATTGGTTGGAGTATCTCTTGGTGGCTGAACAAGGTTTATGTGTGATTTGTGATTTATATACCCTCCTTCTAGGACTTATGAACATGCATAATTACTCGTATTGATTCATGTTGTTTGTTACATCACTACTAGCCTGTGTTATATTATTATGTGCTTGTGTAATGCCTCCTATGCTGATGGATTTATGTATAACTGTTACAAGTAAGACTCTTCAATCCAGAGGAAACCTGCTAACAATATCTGGTTTGGTGTTCTCACCTTCCTGAGAAGTCAGGGAGAGTGTGATCATCTGTTTTTGGATGTTTTCACCTCTCTTCTGGAGAAGTCAGGGAGGGTATGACCACTTGTGTTCTAAAACAAAAGAAAGCAGGAGATGTAGAGGGCTGGAACTCTGAAAAAGGTATGCTTGAAACAAGGAGTTAACTCAGAGGAAATGATGAGATAATGGTTTTCTAGTTCACATATATCTAGTATGATATAATGATATAATCACTTTAGTTTGATATAATGAAACAATCACTCTCAATTGGCTTATACTCACTATACTATAATGATGTAATTTTAATAGGGTATTTAAACTGGGGACAAAGTCAGACTCAGACTGAGACTGGCTGAGACTGTCAGACTACTGGAGGAGACTCAGTATGACTGAGACTGGATCAGACTATGATAGACACAGACTGTGAAAGAGACAATAAAGACTTTGGACTCCATTCTTGTCCATCCTCTTGATGACTATTCTGCTGAGACCCTTTGCCTTTCAGGAAGACTTCCAGAAAGTCAACCTGATCATTACAAAAAGTATCTATGGTCATATGAAATAATTCTCTAAATCCCTATTGGTTAGATAAATATAAATTATAATAACTCTGTGGTACCCCTTCACATCTATCAGATTAACTAATATGACAAAAAATGTTGGATGCTGGAGGGAACTGCAAAAACTAGGACATTAATGCACTGTTCATGGAGATGTTGACTGATCCAACCATTTGAAAAGCAATTTTAACTCTGCCTAATGTGCTGCAAATGTTTTGATCCACCTCTAGGTCTAGGTCCCAAAGACCTCAAAAGTTTTTTTTTTGGGGGGGGGAAGGACAGAATGATTTATTTATACAAAATTATTTATATCAGCTCTTTTGTTATGGTCATTGAGTTGGAAATTGAATGGATACCCAAGAATTGGCGAATGGTTTAACAAGCTGTGGTATATGATTGCAATGAAACATTTTTTTGCTGCAAAAACTGATAAGAAGGATGAATTTAGAAAAAAAAAATACAAAGATTTACATGAATTGATGCATATGAAGTCACCAGAACCAGGAAAACATTGTACACAATAACAGGAATATTGTTTGCTGAAGAACTGTGAATTGCTTAATTATTCTTAGCAGTACAATGATCTAAGGCAACCCTAAACAATTAATAATTAAAAATTCCATTGGCCTCCAGAGAAAAAGCTGATATTGTGTAAATATCACATGAAACATGATATTTTTAATTTTCATTTTCTCATTTTATGCAAAATGAAAAAATATTTTACCTAATTGCACATACATATCCTATATCTGATGACTTACTTTCTCAGAGAGGGAAAATGGAGGGATAGATTTTAGAACTCAAAACTTTAAATAAAAGTACTTTTTAAAAAGTGAAACAGTTGCATTGAGAAGACAATGTATAAATCATTATACACATAATATATGGGCAGTGGAAGATCATCTTGGAAGGCAGAAACTATTAATGATTGATGGTGTCAGAAAGGGTGGCAAATGTCTCCCAGAGGAAGAAGATTTGAATTCAGTCTTGAAGTAATTAAAGTAAGCTAAAAGGTAGGGTGATGAGTGAGAACATTCTAGGAATGGAGGATGATTAATGCAAAGACATGAAGTCAGGAGATGGAATATTAAGTCTGAAGAAGATCAAATCGGCTCATGTTATATTATACAATAGGTAAAGAGAAGAAAATTTTCATAAAGTTGGAAGGGTATGGATAGGTTAGATTTAAATGGCTTTAAATACCAGAATGTTTTATATTTGAGTAAAAAGAAAAGACTGAATCAATATGAGGGAATAATAATATCATCAGACCTATTTTCTTTAAAATTAAACACAGTATCTTCTGTTTGGTACACAAAGTCTTTTATAATATGACTACATATACATGCTTTTGCTTTTATATATTAAACATCTTCTTTCCCCCATTTCATATAACTATTCTATAATATCATGATAGTAATTTTATTGATGTTTCTCAAAGAATATATTCAAACCCTTAACTCAAGGCATTTTCACATAGCTGTCTTCATAATTGGAAAGCTCTCTTTCCTCATCTGTGCTATGGCTTTCCTTTATTCAAGCTTGGCTAAAATCTTACCATTTCCAAATATTCTTTATTTCTACTACCTTTGTTCTGTTGATTATATGTAATTATATATATATATATACATACATACATATATGTATGTATATATATATATATACATATTTCTCAATATGCCCATATATACACACATATATGCATAACAAGTGTGTATTTGTATATGCATATATACATACATATATACACACATACACACACACACACATATATATATAAAGAGAGGGAGAGAGAGAAAGAGGAGAGAGAGAGAGAAAGAGAGAGAGAGAGAGAGAGAGAGAGAGAGAGAGAGAGAGAGAAGGAGAGAGAGAGAGACAAAGCAAGAGAGAGATTTTTTATGTTTTCTTCCCCTTTAGTAGGCTCTTTGAATTCAGGTACTATCATTTGTCCTCTATAGCCCTAGTACTAAACACATTGCCTGGCACATAGTAGATGATTAAAAAATGTTGATTGACCATTCAATTAAAAAACACTTTGGCATCTGAGAAAAGAAATGAATTTTAGGGAATCATGAGGTACAAGTCCCAACCAAAATATACCATAATAATTCAAGTATAAGCTATTAAGGACTTGTACTATAGCAGTAGTAGTGTGAGTGCAGATAATGGTGGCATATATGGGACATGGAAAGATAGAAGAACTAATACAATTGCATTTGTGGGGATGGGTATGAGTGTAGGATTTATTATGAAGCTAGTTTCACTGTTGTACAACTAGAAAAAAGGTGGTACCCTTGAAAAGTATAGGAAAATTGGAAAGTACAGAGAATTTGCTGTGAAGATGGTTTCACTTTTTGTACAAGCTAATTTTGAGATCAATATGGGACATATAATACAAGGTATCTAGAAGTCAATGTAGCCAGTAGAAGCTGGCTCTGCTAAAGTTACTGCTGTAGCTGTCTCCTTCTTCTCCCTCCCCCATTCTTCATCCCCAGTGAATTGTTTGGTTTCTAAATTTGCTTTTGGTTCTCTCACCTCTCAGGATCAATATAGTGAGCAGATAACCTCCATATCTAATCTTTAGGAAAGAGGTTAGAGTTAGATATAAAGATATTTGAATTATCTGTATGTAGTAATTCAATCCATAAGAAGTAACAAGATTATCAAATGAGGCAACAGAGAATTGAAAAAGAAGAGGCCACAAGACAGAGGCTTGGAATAAAAACATTTTTGATATATGTTATCCCAATAAAGATAGATTATTTGGAATTATTTGGAAAGACTGAAACATAGTAGGGAAACTGGAAGAGTGCAATGGCAAAACTAATTAGAGAAAGCAATGTGCATTGAAAAGAGAATGTGGAAGAAAATAATTTTGGGACTGCCAGGAATGGAGCCAAGATCACAGAGTAAAGCCAAGAAACTGCTGGAGTTCTCGAGTTTTCCTCAAAACCCACATTAAACAGTCTGACAGATTGAAAACACTCTTCAGCTCAGGATAGACTGGAAAAAAAATTTTAAAAGGTCACTCTCACTGGGGTGAAAAGGGTCTTCAGCCCAGCTTAGATAGATTGTGGGAAAGCCAGTGAGAGGTCTTAATCAGAGCAAATCAGCAACTAAAACCCTGAATCCTGGCTCAGTAGTGGAGAAAATCAGTGAGGCAGCTTCTTGTACCAGCTCAGAAGGCAACTGGGAAACTTTTACTTTCCTAAATAGAGCAGGCAACACTATCCCCTGCAAATACAAGGAGCCCCATACTCAAATCCAAGGCTCAGAGCTGCACAGAAAATATGGGATAGCACTCCTTTACCTTAGCAACAGAATTCATCGATAAAAGTAACAAAGCGGAAATACCAAAACAAAAGGTAAGAAAATGAACAAGAAACAGAAAAGAATTTTATCCATAGGAAGCTACCATGATGACAGGGAAGACTAAAATACAAACTCAGACAAGGACAAAATATTTACAGAAGAAATCTCAAAGAATGATATGAATTTGTCTGAAGTCCAAAGAGGCTTCTTGGAAGTGCTTATAAAAAATTTTAAAGGCAAATAAGAGAGGAAGAAAAAAATGAAAAAGGAAATGAGAGATCTGCATGAAAGTGTCAACAGCTTGGAGAAGGAAGGGGAAAAAAATGACAGAAGAAAACAACTCTTTAAAAAATACATTTGAACAAATCCAAAAATTTAACTGAAGAAAACAGCTCCTTAAAAAGTAGAATTAACTAAATAGGAAAAGAAATACAAAAGTTAACTAAATTATTTCACCAATTTTTGATGAAAAAAAAAAACAGAACTTAAGAAAAAGTTTGATCTACAAATATAGAACTCAAGAGAAACCTAAAAAGGTAAAAAAGAAATCTTGGGAACTATATTTCCACTATAAAGATGTATAAAGAATACAGATGTTGGGATTAGATGACCTTTAAGTATGTTTCCATTTCTAAATCTGAGATATCCCATAACTGAGATTCAGAGGGAAAAGATTCAACCTCACAATCCCCATCATCACCATCCAAGTCTCAATTTTGTCAACTGTAAAAGGACCAGTTCAGATTAGATGGCTTTGAAGTCTCTATGATCCTTTAAAAATTTTGCTATCAATATAAATCAGAAAAGCATTATCATACTGTTGAAATAATCACAGATTGTGGGTATCTTATTTGGTCTAATTTGATTTTTGATCACTCTTGGCCAGTTGTGAATAAGTTAGTTCTCTAGTCTCAGTGACATAGTTCTTCAGTAGTAAGCAACTGTTATATAATATAGAATTATAATTCTTTAATTTAAAACGCACACACACAAACATATACATATAACACACACAAACACACACAACCTCAAGCAGTTGCATTTCTAATTTTGCCTTCTAAGTTTATCTTGCATCTATGTCAACTTTATATGTATCACATATATACCAATTGTATATGTATGCTCACACACACAAACATATATATGTATTTTGTGTGTAAGCGTATATGTATGTGCATATGTGGTTTGTGTTTGCGCATACTATTTTCTCTATTAGAATGTAAGATTTTTGAGAGCATGTTTTCTTCCTTTCTTCCCTCTTACATCCCTCCTTTTCTTCTTCCATTCTTTCCTTTCTTTCTTTTTTTCTTCCACTCTTCCTCCCTCCTTTTGTTCCTTCCTTCCTCTTTTCCTCCCTCTCTTTATAGTTTGCGTTCTTTCTTTTTCATATTTTTTTTTCTGGAAAGGACTTTATTTCTATGCCTTCTAAGCTATATATGTTAGAAACTATTCTTTCAATTTTTATGATATACATTGATTCATACATATTTTGTTCTTGTCTTGGGCCATCATTAATGGTATATTTGAGTGAATAAGAAGAGATCATTGTTTCTTTACAAATTATAAAACTATGCTGTGACCCTGAGCAAATCACTTAACCCCAATTGCATCAGACAAAAAAAGAAAGAAGAAAGTAAGGAAAAGGAAAAAAAGGAAAAGAAAAATTACAAAATTATACAAAATAGTAAATTTGGAACAGGAAGGGACATTCAAGCCCAGTTCAAAACAGAGCATTTAAGGATTCCTTAAAATTCCAGTATTGAAATATACAGTACAACATTGTAATATAATTAGTAATTCCTTTTTTTTTTTTTGGCTAAAGAGTGATTACATTTTGGGGGGAAATTTAAATCAGCCACTGAAGGTATTAGTTGGTATCTATAAATCAATTAATTTATCATTAAGCATTTAATAAGCACTTGCTCAGTTATTCAGCCATGTCCAACTCTTCATAACACAATGGACCATAGCACACCAAGCCCTTATACCTGCCACTATTTATTAAAGTCTATTTAAGTTCATGTTCATTGTTTCCATGACACTATTTATTCATTTCATCCTTTGCTTTCCTTTTGTCTTCAACTTTTACCGAGATCAAGGACTTTTTCCAATGAGTCCTGTATCTTCTCATTATCTGACCAAAGACTTTAAGCTTAAGTTTCAGTATATGACTTTCCAGTAAATAATTGGAATTAATTTCTTTATCCAAGGGACTCTCAGAAGTCTTCTTTAACACCACAGTTTGAAAGGATTAATTATGTAACACTGAACTTTTCTTATACTCCATCTCTCATAGCCATATGTTGCTAGTGGAAAAAGCTTTGGTTGTATGGACATTTGTCATCAAGATGATCAGTCTCTTCTTTTTAATATACTATCCAGATTTGTCAAAGTTTTCCTTCTAAGCAACAAGTGTCTTTTAATTTCATGATTGTAGTTGGGGTTTGCAGTGATCTTTTAGCTAGCAATATAAAATATGAAACCTGGTACTGCTTCCATTTATTCCCCCTCTATATGCCATGAACTAATGGTATGAGTTGAAAAAGTTAGCTTTTTTTTAATGTTAAGCTTCAAATCATTATCATTATCCTCCTTTACCCTTATCAAAAGGCTTCTTAAATAATCCTTATTTGCCTTCAGAGGGGTATTATCTACAGATCTAAGACTATTGATATTTCTCCTGGAAACTTTAATTTTGTTTTTTGATTTGTCAAATTTGGCATTTCAAATGTCATATTTTCACATAAAACAAACAAATAAATAATGTTCAGCATTGTTTTTATTCATTTTTTCAATCTCAAATCAAACAATTATTCCATATTTACTGCTAATTATTGCTTCCCAACCAGCATACAGTTTCCTAAGAAAATAAGTAAGATGACCTGATATTCCCATCTCTTAGAAAATTTACCATATTTTGTTCTGACTCAAACAGTCACACGCTTTGCTGTAATAAAGGAAATAGAAGTGGATTTCCCCCACTGAAGTTTTCTCATTTTCTCCATAATCAGCAAATGTCAACAATTTTGTTTCTACTTTCTCTACCTCTCTGAAAAGCAACCTGAAATTCCAATAATTTTTCTTTCAGAAATTGCAGAAATCTAATTTGCACAATCCTAAGGATAACTTCTCTAGTATGTGAAATGAGTGCAAATATTAGATAATGTGAACATTTCTTATCATTGTCCTTCTGTAGAATTGGGACATAAACTGATCTTTTCTTTTTTTAAATTTTAATAGCTTTTTATTTACAAGTTATATGAATGGCTAATTTTACAGCATTGACAATTGTCAAACCTTCCATTCTAATTTTTCCCCTCTTTCCCCCCTAACCCCTCCCCTAGATGGCAGGATGACCAATACATGTTAAATATATTAAAGTATAAATTAAATACAAAATAAGTATACATATCCAAACCGTTATTTTGCTGTACAAAAAGAATCACACTCTGAAATATTGTACAATTAGCCTGTGAAGGAAATCAAAAAAGCAGGCAGGCAAAAATATAGGGATTGGGAATTCTATGTAATGTTCGTAGTCATCTCCCAGAGTTCTTTCACTGGGTGTAGCTTGGTTCAGTTATTACTACTACATTGGCACTAATTTGGATCATCTCATTGCTGAAGATGGCCAGGCCCATCAGAATTTATCCTCATATAGTATTGTTGTTGCTGAAGTATATAATGATCTCCTGGTCCTGCTCATTTCACTTAGCATAAACTGATCTTTTCCAATACAGTAACTGCTCTTAAGATTTCTAAATCTGTTTACCTCTTTGACTTCTATCTTATTTATTTTGTGGTTTGATTTATCTAATTCTGAGAGTGCAAGATTAATTAAAAGAGATAAGGAAGGACACTATATCTTGCTAAAGGGTAGCATAAATAATGAAGCATTATCAATATTAAACATATATGCACCAAGTGGTGCACCATCTAAATTCTTAAAAGAGAAATTAAGAGAGCTGCAAGAAGAATTAGACAGCAAAAGTATAATAGTGGGAGATTTCAACCTTGCACTCTCAGAATTAGATAAATCAAAAGACAAATAAATAAGAAAGAAGTCAAAGAGGTAAATAGAATACTAGAAAAGGTAGATATGATAGATCTCTGGAGAAAACAAAATGGAGACATAAAGGAGTATACTTTCTTTTCAGCAGTTCATGGAACCTATACAAAAATAGACCATATATTAGGACATAAAAACCTCAAACTCAAATGCAGTAAGCCAGAAATAGTAAATGCATCCTTTTCAGACCACGATGCAATGAAAATTACATTCAACAAAAAGCCAGGGGAAAGTAGACCAAAAAATAATTGGAAACTAAATAATCTCATGCTAAAGAATGATTGAGTGAAACAGCAAATCATAGACATAATTAATAACTTCCCCCAAGAAAATGACATTAATGAAACATCATACCAAAATGTATGGGATACAACCAAAGCAGTAATAAGGGGAAATTTCATATCCCTAGAAGCCTACTTGCATAAAATAGAGAAAGAAAAGGTCAATGAATTGGGCATGCAATTAAAAATGCTAGAAAAGGAACAAATTAAAAACCCCTAGTCAAACACTAAACTTGAAATTCTAAAAATAAAAGAAGAGATCAATAAAATTGAAAGTAAAAAAAATTATTGAATTAATTAATAAAATTAAGAGTTGGTTCTATGAAAAAACCAATAAAATAGACAAACTCTTAGTAAATCTGATTAAAAAAAGGAAAGAGGAAAATCAAATTGTTAGTGTTAAAAATGAAAAGGGAGAACTTGTCACTAACAAAGAGGAAATTAGAGCAATAATTAGGAATTACTTTGCCCAACTTTATGGCAATAAATTCAACAACTTAAAAGAAATGGAAGAATACCTTCAAAAATATAGCTTGCCCAGATTAACAGAGTAAGAAGTAAATATCCTAAACAGTCCCATCTTAGAAAAAGAAATAGAACAAGCTATTAACCAACTCCCTAAGAAAAAATACCCAGGACCAGATGGATTTACATGTAAATTCTACCAAACATTTAAAGAACAATTAACTACAATGCTATATAAACTATTTCAAAAAATAGGGATTGAAGGAGTCCTACCAAAGTCCTTTTATGACACAGACATGGTACTGATACCTAAACCAGGTAGGCTAAAAACAGAGAAAGAAAATTATAGACCAATCTCCCTAATATATATTGATGTTAAAATCTTAAACCAAATATCATCAAAAAGATTACAGAAAATCATCCCCATGATAATACACTATGACCAAGTAGGATTTATACCAGGAATGCAGGGCTGGTTCCATATTAGGAAAGCTATTAGCATAATTTACTATATTAATAACCAAACCAAAAAAAATATATGATCATCTCAATAGATGCAGAAAAAGCATTTGATAAAATCCAAAATCCATTCCTAATAAAAACACTTGAGAGGACAGGAATAAATGGACTTTTTCTTAAAATAGTCAGGAGTATATATTTAAAACCATCAGTAAACATCATATGCAATGGGGAAAAATTGGAACCTTTCCCAGTAAGATCTGGAGTGAAGCAAGGTTGCCCACTATCACCATTATTATTCAATATTGTATTAGAAACACTAGCCTCAGCAATAAGAGTCGAGAAAGAGATTAAAGGAATTAAAGTAGACAATATGGAAATCAAACTATCACTCTTTGCAGATGATATGATAGTATGCTTAGAGAACCCCAGAGATTCTACTAAAAAGCTATTAGAAATATGTCATAATTTTAGCAAAGCTGCAAGTTATAAAATAAATCCCCATAAATCCTCAGCATTTTTATACATCACCAACAAAATCCAACAGCAAGAGATACAAAGAGAAATTCCATTCAAAATAACTGTTGAAAGCATAAAATATTTGGAAATCTATCTACCAAAGGAAAGTCAGGAATTATATGAGCAAAATTACAAAAAAACTTTCCACACAATTAAAGTCAGACTTAAATAATTGGAAAAATATTATGTGCTCTTGGATAGGCTGAGCGAATATAATAAAGATGACAATACTCCCTAAACTAATCTATTTATTTAGTGCTATACTAATCAGACTTCCAAGAAAATATTTTATTGATCTAGAAAAAAATAACAGCAAAATTCATATGGAATAATAAAAATTTGAGAATCTCAAGGGAATTAATGAAAAAAAAATCAAATGAAGGTGGCCTAGCTGTACCTAATCTAAAATAATATTATAAAGCAGCAGTCACCAAAACCATTTGGTATTGGCTAAGAAATAGATTAGTTGATCAGTGGAACAGGTTAGGTTCACAAGACAGAATAGTCATCTATAGCAATCTAGTGTTTAAGACATCTAAAGATCCTAACTTTTGGAATAAGAATTCATTATTTGACAAAAACTGCTGGGATAACTGGAAATTAGTATGGCAGAAATTAGGCATGGACCCACACTTAACACCTTATACCAAGATAAGAGCAAAATGGGTCCATGATTTAGGCATAAAGAGATTATAAATAAATTAGAGGAACATAGGGTAGTTTATCTCTTAGACCTGTGGAGGAGAAAAAAAATTTGTGACCAAAGATTAACTAGAGACCATTATTGATCACAAAATAGAAAATTTTGATTACATCAAATCAACAAGCTTTTTGTACAAACAAAACTACTAATGCAAACAAGATTAGACGGGAAGCAACAAACTGGGAAAACATCTTCACAGTTAAAGGTTCTGATAAAGACCTCATTTCCAAAATATATAGAGAATTGACTCTAATTTATAAGAAACCAAGCCATTCTCCAATTGATAAATGGTCACAGGATATGAACAGACAATTTTCAGATGATGAAATTGAAACTATTAACACTCATATGAAAGTGTTCCAAATCACTATTGATCAGAGAAATGCAAATTAAGACAACTCTGAGATGTCACTACACACCTATCAGATTGTCTAAGATTACAGGAAAAAAATAATGACGAATGTTGGAGGGGATACGGGAAAACTGAGACACTGATGCAATGTTGGTGGAGTTGTGAATGAATCCAACCATTCTGGAGAGCAATCTGGAATTATGCCCAAAAAGTTATCAAACTGTGCATACCCTTTGACCCAGCAGTGCTACTACTGGGCTTATACCCCACGGAGATACTAAAGAAGGGAAAGGGACCTGTATGTGTCAAAATGTTTGTGGCAACCCTGTTTGTAGTGGCTAGAAACTGGAAAATGAATGGATGCCCTTCATTTAGAGAATGGTTGGGTAAATTGTGGTATATGAATGTTATGGAATATTATTGTTGTGTAAGAAATGACCAGCAGGATTAATACAAAGAGGCTCTGAGAGACTTGGAGAGACTTACATGAACTGATGCTAAGTGAAATGAGCAGAACCAGGAGATCATTATATACTTCAACAACGATACTGTATGAAGATGTATTCTGATGGAAGTGGATTTCTTTGACAAAGAGACCTAATTCAGTTTCAATTGATCAGTGATGGACAGAAGCAGCTACACCCAAAGAAAACACTGGGAAATGAATGTAAAATGTTTGCATTTTTATTTTTCTTCCTAGGTTATTTTTACCTTCTGAATCCAATTTTCCCTGTGCCACAAGAGAACTGTTTGGTTCTGCACACATATATTGTATCTAGGATATATTGCAACATATTCAACATATATAGGACTGCTTGCCATCTAGGGGAGAGGGTGGAGGGAGAGAGAGGAAAAATCGGAACAGAATTGAGTGCAAGGGATAATGTTGTAAAACATTATCCTGGCATGGGTTCTGTCAACAAAAAGTTATTATAATAAAAAAAAAAGAAAAAAGAAAATGTTCAGCTTATCTGGGTAGTTTATTCTTGGCTGCATTCCAAGTTCCTTTGCCTTTCAGAATATTAGATTCCAGGCCCTTCAATCCTTTAATGTGGAGGCAGCCAGATCTTGGGTGATCCTTATTGTAGCATCTTGGCATTTAATTTTTTTTTTTTTCTGGCTGCTTGTAATATTTTTTTCCTTAGCCTGATAGTTCTAAAATTTAGCCACAGTATTCCTTGGAGGTTTTATTTTAGGGTCTTTTTCAGAAAGTGTGCAATGAATTCTTTCAATGCCTATTTTACCTTCTGATTCTATTACATCTGGACAATTCTCTTTGATAATTTCATGTAAAATATTATCTAGATTCTTTTTTTTATCATAATTTTCAGAAAGTCCAATAATCCTCAGATTATCTCTCCTAGATCTATTTTCCAGGTCTGCTATTTTTCCAAGTAGATATTTGATTCTTTTCTCTAATTTTTTTTTTTGTTCTTGCCTGACTGATTCTTGAATGAATCATTGATTATTTGTTCAGTTCTCATTTTTAATGAATTATTTTCTTCCTTAGCCTTTTTAACTTCTTTCTGTATATGTATGATTGAGTTTTAAATTAATTGTTTTGCTCTATGGAAATTTTTTTCCATTTCACTATTTTTTTTTTTTTGTAGTGAATTATTTTCTTTTTCGAATTCACAGATCCTACTTTCTTGCGAGTTTTTTGTCTTTTCCAATCCACAAATCTTACTTTCATGTTCACAAATCTTATTTTCCAGAGATTTTTTTTTTATCTTTTCTAATATATATTTCAAAGCTTCTCTTTATTTTCCCCATTTTTCTTCTAACTCTCTTTTGAGGCTTTCAATGGCCTCTTCTAGGAGAGTGTTATGTAAAAGGGGACAGGTAACATTCTGTTTTGGGGTATTGTCTGGTGACTGTTTGGTATTAGTCTCTTCGGGGTTGCAGACCTGCCCTTTTTCTGTATAGAAGCTATGGATTGTCCTTTAAATATTTTTACTCATTTTTTACAGCCTTTAAGGTATGCCTTTAGGGCAAGGGAGTTACCAGCTTCCTCTGCAGAGCAGGGAGAGATGTAAACCAGCTTTTGGAATGTTTTGAGTGAAAGTTTCCCCCTACCCCAACCAGCAGAGATTTAGCACAGGTGATTTAGCCCAGTAGAGACTGCCCCAAGGCTAGAGACCAAGAGGTGAAAGTGTCACTGCCCCAGGCCAGAGCCCCCCTCAGGGCTGTGTGTATCAGTAGCTGACCAGCAAACAGTCCAGCTTGGACCAGAAGTATCTGCCTGGAAGTCTCTGCCTGGAAGCAAATCGCCCTGTGAAAGCTCTACTGCCCCAAGCAGAGCCTCACACTGTGCAGATTAGCGGCTGCCCCTGGCTGTGCCCCTTTGCCGCACAGGTTCGCAACTGCCCCAAGGAAAAGTCCCGTACTGCAGGTTGGAGCCACAAAGCTTGTGCTGCAATCTGCCTTCTCACTTCCGGTTTGGGGCTCCACTGCCTCTAGTTCTCTCTCTGCTTGTGCTGATCTTCTCCCAAGCCCCTCAGAACAAACCTTTTCTGGCGAGATTCCAGATAATCTTCAGCTGGTGAGTTGTTGTACTTCTAATCTTTATGAGTTGTAGCAGTCAAGCCCTATTTTTGAGGCTGAATATAATATTGATAGTGAGGGTAAGAGAGGAGCTTAGAAAGTCACATGTGCTTTCTCCGCCATCTTGGATCTGCCCCACATCAAAATTCATTAGGGAAATTGGTCTATAGTTTTCTTCTCTGTTTTCACCCTACCAGGTTTAGTTATCACCACTGTCTGTCTCATACATAGAATTTGGCAGGATTCTTTCTTTCCCTATTTTCCCAAGGAGTCTGCATAATATTAGAATTAATTGTTCTTTAAATGTTTGGTAAAATTCACATGTAAACCTATGTGGCCCTGGACAATTTTTGGGGGGGAGTTGATTAATACTCTTTTCAATTTTTTTTTCTAAAATGGGACTATTTAAGTAATTTGTTTCCTCCTCTGTTAATCTGTTAACATTTTTGGTAGGTATTTTTCCATTTCACTTAGATTATCACATTTATTGGCCTATAGTTGGGCAAAATAGTTTCTAATTATTGCTCCAATTTCCTCTTCTTTGGTGGAAGGTTCATCCCATTTAATTTTAATACTAACAATTCAATTTTATCCTTTCCTTTTTTGATCAAATTAATTAAATATATCTATTTTGTTGGTTTTTTTCATAAAACCAGATGTTAGTTTTGTTTGTTTGTTCAATAGTTTTTATTTTACTTTAAATTTTATGAATCTCCCCTTTTAATTTCAGATTTTTAAATTTGGTATTTACTTGAAGATTTTTATTCATTTTTTTTCCTAGAATTTTTAGTAGCATGCCCAATTCATTGATCTTCTCTTTTTCTATTTTATGCAAGTAAGCATCTAGAGATATGAATTTTCCCTTAAGAACTGCTTTGGCTTTCTCCCATAAATTTTGGTTTGTTGTCTCATTATTGTCATTCTCTTGGATGAAATCGTTGATTGTGTGTATGATTTTTGTTTCACCCATTCATTCTTTAGGTTCAGATTATTTAGTTTTCAATTACGTTGTGGTCTATTTTTCCTCGCTCTTTATTACATATGATTCTTATTGCATCATAATCTGAAAAAGATGAATTTACTACTTCTGCCTTTCTGCATTTTATTTTAAGGTTTTATTGTCTTAATATATGGTAAATTTTTGTAGAGGTTCCATGAACTCCTGAGGAAAAAAAAAATACTCCTTTCTGTTTCCATTCAATTTTCTCCAAAGATCAATCACATTTAACTTTTCTGAAATTCTATTTACCTCTTTAACTACTTTATTTTTGATTTTGTGGTTCAATTTATCTAGTTCTGAGAGAACAAAATTGAGATTTCCCCCACTAGTATAGTTCTGCAGTCTATTTCTTCTTGCAGCTCTCAACTTTTCCTCTAGGAATTTGGATTGCAATACCACTTGGTGAATATATGTTTAGTACTGATATTGCTTCTTGATCTATGATAAGCTTTAGCAAGATGTAGTTCTATTCCTTATCCCTTAATTAGATCTATTTTTGTTTTTGCTTGAACGGAGACCAGGATCACTAACACTGCTTCACTGCTTTTTTTTTTTTTTTTTTTTTTACTTCTCTTGAAGCATAATAGATTCTGCTCTAATCTTATACCTATAATTGGAATGTGTCACTCTGCTTTAAATGTGTTTCTTATAAACAACATATTCTAGGATTCTGGGTTCTAATTCATTCTGCTATCCACTTATGTTTTATGCAAAAGTTCATCCCATTGACATTCACATTTCAAATGACTAATTCTATATTTTCTGTCATTTTATTTATCCCAAGTTATGCTTTTCTCTTTCATTTCCCCTTTTCCCTCCTCCCCAGTATTTTGCTTCTTATCACCACCTCCCTCAAAAAGCCCTCCTCCTTTACAGCCTCTACCCCTTTCTTATGTCTTTCCCCTACTTCTTCTGTTTTCCTTTCTATTTGCACCCCCTTTCTGTTTTCCTTCGCCTCCCACTTCCCTACAGGGTGAGATAAGTTTCTCTGTAGAGCCAATATTTCTGATATTCTCTCTTTGAATCAAATCTGATGAGAGTAAGATTCACACAATGTTCATCCCATTCCTTTCTTTCCCTCAATTATAATAATTTTTTTGCCTCTTCATGAGATGCAATTTCCCTTTCCATTTTTATCTTTTTGCAGTGCAATTCCCACTAATAGTTTCTTTTTTGTATTATCACAATAAAATTATATTATGCCTATACTCTCTAAATATACCCATAACAGAGATATAGTTATCAAGATTTCTTTCCTTTTTACCTTTTCATGCTTCTCCTGAGTTCTGCATTTGGAGATCAAATTTTTTATTCAGCTTTGCTCTTTTCATCAGAAATACATGAAATTCATCTGGCTTTTTGCAATATGTTTTTTTTTTGGTCCGATAATTCTGAAATATAGCTAAAATATTCCTTAGAGTTTTCATTTTGGGGTCTCTTTCAGGAGGTGAATAGTGAATTTTTTCAATGGGTACTTTGCCTTCTGGCTCTAGGAAATCAGGGTAGTTTTCCTTGATGATTTCCTGAAAGATAATGACCTTTTGTTTCTATTTTGTGGTTAGATTTATCTAATTCTGAGAGGAGGAGGTTGAATTCCTCAATTAGTATAATTTTGCTTTTTCTTCCTATAACTAGCTTAAGTTTTTCTCTAAGTATTTGGATGCTGTACCACTTGATGCTTATACAATTAGTATTTATACCACTTCATTGTCTATTGTAACCCTTAAGAAAATATAGCTTTCTTCCTTACCTTTTTCAATTAGATGTGTTTTTACTTTTGCTTTATCTGGGATCAAAATTGCTATGTCTCCTTTTCATTGCTTTAGCTGAAGCATAATTAATTTCACTCCAGCTTTTTACCCTTATTCTATATGTATCTCTTTGTTTTGAATATATTTCTGATAAACAACATAACTTGGGATTCTGGTTTTTTAATCCATTCTGCTATTTTCTTCTATTTTATGATAAAGTTCTTCCCATTCACATTCATAGTTATGATTAACAGCTCTGTATATCTCTCTATCACCTTTCCTCTTTTCTATTACCTCTTTCTCCTAGTGTTTCCATCCTTCCCTCTGTCTTTTCTTTCCCCCTTCTCCTTTTATTTCTTTATAGGATAAGATAAATTTCTATTTATTCCCTCTGAGTGAATGTTATTCCCTCTGAGCCAAAATTTATGAGATTAAGCTTTAGACAATACTCATCTCTCTTCTTTCTTTCTGTCTATTATAATAGGTCTTGCATGCTTTTTTTATGTGATCTAACTTATTCTATTTAACATCTTCTTTCCTCTTCTTCCAATATAATCTTTTTTTTTTCCCAACCTGGTGATGTGTATTTCTTTGATATCATCATGTCAGAGTCAATTCATATCTATACCCAAATCCATGTGTGCTTTCCTCTAACCCAATTAAAGAATGAAAATCTCATGAGTTAAAAGTATCATTTTCCCATCTAGGGACATAAACAGTTTGATTTTTTGGTATTTTTTCCTATTTACCTTTCTATCCTTCTCTTGAGTCCTATGTTTGAAGATCAAAATTTCTGTTTAGTTCTGTTTTTTTTTTTCAATAGAAATAATTAAAAGTTTCTTAATTCACTGAAGATCAATCTTCTTTCATAAAAGATTATACTTAGTATTGCTGGGTAGTTGATTTTTGATTGTAATCCCAGGTTCTTTGCCCTTCAGAATGTGATATTCAAGACCCTCCATGTCTTTTTTTTTTTTTTTTTTTTTTTTTTTTTGTAGAAGCTACCAGATCCTGGATAATCCTGACTTTTGCTCCTTGATATTTGAATTGCTTTTCTATTCTGTCAGATTCTAGTATTTTCCTTCAGAATATACTTTTAGAGTTTTGAGCAATATTGTGTTTTCCCTCTGGGATCTGTTTCCAGGGGTGATTTATGGATTTTTTCTATGATTATTTTGTTCTCTGATTCTAGTACATCAGGGCAGTTTCTTTTTCTTTCTTTCTTTCATTTCTTTCTTTTTTGATGATCTCTTAAGGAATTCTGTCTAATCTCTTCTTTTGGATCATGGCCTTCATTTGAATCAAAAATTTTTTGATTGTCTCTTCTGGATCTATTTTCTAGGTCAGTTGTTTATCCAATGAGATAGTCTATATTTACTTCCATTTTTTTCATTATTTTACCTTGTTTGACTGTTTCTTCATGTGTCACAGGGTCATTAGTTTTCATTTGCCAGGTTGTAGTTTTAATTTATGATTTTCTTCTCTTAATTTTTTTTATCTCTTTTCCCATTTGATTAATTCTGCTTTTCAAGGTGTTGTTTTCTTCAGTAGATTTTTTTTTTTTTTGCATTTGGTCAATTGTATTTTTAAAGGAATTTATCTCTTCAATGAATTTTTTATTTTGCTTTTGGACAATTGTATTTTTAAAGAAATTTTTTCTTTTTCCAAGTTGTTGGCTTTTTTGAATACCTCTCATTTTTCTACAATTTTTTCTTCTACCTCTCTTATTTACCTTTTAATATCTTTTATGAGCATTTCCAAGAAACCTCTTTGGGGTGAGACAAATTCACATCATCTCTTGAGATTTTCCAAGTGAGCATTTTGTCTTTATCCAAGTGGATGTTTTGATCTTCACTGTCACCACAGTGGCTTTCTATGGTTAAAGTTCTTTTCTGTTTCTTGCTCATTTTCTTTCTTTCTTTTTTCTCATTTTGTGGTTGTTAAGGTTGAGCTCTGCTCCTGGGGTGCAGGGGTTACTGTCCCAAGCTTTTTGCACAAATCTGAATCTTGATGTTAAGAACAGATTGCCCTTGCATTTTGTGTCTTGATCACAATAGCAGGTAGCCATACCTATTCTATCCAGGCAATAGCCTGACTCCCCCCTCCTCAGAATACACTTTCTGTGCTGGTACTGAAGACTGCCCCACTGTTCTGCTTTGCTACTGAGCCAGAATAGAGAGTCTCACTTGCTCTGATCTGCTGTCATTAAGACCTTCCACTGGCTCTTCCAGACACTCTCTGAACTCTGCTGAACACCCTTTTCACCCAATAAGACTGAACTTTCTTAAGATCCTTCTAATCTATTTTAAGCTGGAGAGTGGTTTCATTTTATCAGACTCTGTTCAAAAGCTTGATTTCTTCAGATTTTTGAGGGAAATTAGAAAAGCTCAAGCAGCTTCCCAATTTCACTTCACCACCTTTGCTCTACCACCTTCTCTTAAACTTTTTAATTACTCAGTTATTTTGATTATTAACATTTTATGATACATTTTGAGATCTGATACTTATATGCCACCTTCTTTCAACTTTTGTCACTAAATTCCTTTTTATTCTAGAACTTTTGTTCATCTACATGATTTTTTTTTGCTCTAAAATAATTTTCAGTAGTTTGTATGTCAATGAATAAATTAACTTATGGAAAATTTTAGCTTCCCTTATCCATGAGTAATTAATATTTCCCCAATTGTTTTAATCTGTATTTATTTGTGTAGAAATTTTTTAATGATTATATTAATATAATTTCTGGGTTTTTCCTCTTCTGCTTATCTGGGAATTTTATATTTGAAATATATATCCATCTATTTTATTTATATTATCATTTATTGACATATGATTGTGCAAAATGATTCCTAATAATTATTTTAATTTTATCTTCATTGATGGTGTATTAGAGCTTTTATTTTCCTTCTATATTTGCAACAGGGGACATTTTCAGTAATCTTACAACTTTATCCAGGATTGTAGAGAGGAGAAATAATAAAATATCTTTTTATGATGTATGGTTGGAATCAACATTTAAATGAAGCTTCTTTTCAGGAAGTTTTCTTGCTTATTTCAAAAGAGAAACAAATGTGATCCACTTAACAATCACAAGAACCTGACAAAATGACAACAAATGCTTTAAAGCAATCACAAATCTGTTCAGACTGGTGGAACAAGCTATATATTGTTTTGTTTTCTAAGAATATTTGCGAATAGAATAATGCATCTTTGATCATCTTGTTTCAGTATTATTGATTTCACTTACCTTCATAGCCAGTAAATTTTATGAAACAAGTATTGGGAGTAGCATTCACTAGCCTTCACTGGATCATTCAAGAGATCCATGAGATTCAAATAGCTTAAAGACACAATCTGTTAAAAATAGCAAACACCACCACCAACAACAAAATAAAAAAAAAAGCAAAAACAGCTTGATATTGCTAGATATTATTCAGTTTGGAGAGAGCTCTAATCCAGAAACAAGGTTGTAGAATGTATTTATTATGATAAAACTGTGTCTTATTTTGAGAAATGAGAAAACATTATATAATTAAGTACAATAATTATTTATTAAGAATAGAATGGAGAAATCAATAAAATTAGAAACTCTTCATTAATATTTTATTTTTTCTTTAAACTGAATTACCTATGTGACATTTCACTAGTAGAGTATACCATCCTACCTTAAGATGTACCATAATTCTTAAAACTTCTTGGCAGTTTCCCTTAATTAATGACACTGAATCAAAATACTTTTTAAAACCTCATAACTTACAAACTTAGTTTCTACTATTTATTTTGTGTCTGAAATTACTTTATTTTGTGATTCCTCCCAGATTATTTTCAGGATATAAACTCAATCTCATCCCAACTTTCTTTAGTTCCTTGAGGAAAATTAAACAAGTTTATGTCTTTAATTTATTTGGTGATTTTTTCAATGTTTTGTAACACAATAATTGAATATTAAATAGTCATTAAATTTGAAGGGAGCAGATGGAGAATGTGTCCATTGAGTAGAAATATCAAACATCAGCTGTGTATTCTAGAATGTGAAAATGCTTATTATGTTTACCAAAAAACACCAAATGGGCTACTTTGAAGAAATGAAAATATGTGATATAAAAATTTTTTATAAAACAAAACTGCACCCGCAGTCCTATCCTGGCCTCACAATATCCATCCAGGTGGATGGTTTTATTATTGACTATCTCATTTAGAGTTGAAGCTGAAAATAAATCTTTTCTCACTTGCCACATTTTTTCCTTCCTTTCTTTCCCTCCTGGCTATTATTTATTAACTGAGCAACTGTATTATTTACAGTAACAGAAAAAAGAAACAGGACTGAAGGTTTTGTGAGCACATCTCACATTTACCAGCTTTGTTCTCCTCTTTCTGGCTGAAATAATCTGATAACAGATTCAGTCTCCTAGGGAGCCAAAACTGTGAACTATTTTTTTTTTTTTTTTTTTTTTTTTTTTAGGGAAGGATAAGTCAGATTCAGTCATAATTGATAATCTTTCCCCCCATACACACACACCTATTGCTTTTTTAAAATTAAATCTAGGACAATTATTCAACATTGATTTTTGCAAAATTATGTGGTCCAAATTTCCTCCCTTCCCCCCAGCTTCTTTTCTATATGGCAAGTAATCCAATATATGTTAAACATGTTTAAAATATATGTTAAATCCAATATATGTATAAATAATTATATAATTATTATGCTGCACCAAAAAATATCAAATCAAAAAGGAAAAAAAAATGAGAAAGGAAACAAAACGCAAGCAAACAACAACAAAAAGAGGGAAAATGCCATGTTGTGATTCATAATCAATTCCCACAGTCTTCTCTCTGAGTATAGATGGCTTTCTTCATCACAAGATAATTGAAACTGGCCTCAATCATTTCATTGTTGAAAAGAGCCAGGATATGAAAAGAGTCATATTCATCAGAATTGATTTTCATATAATTTTGTTGTTGTGATGTACAGTGATCTCCTGATTCTTCTCATTTCACTTACTATCAGTTCATATAAGTCTCTCCAGACCTCTCTGAAATCATCCGGCTGATCATTTCTTATGGCATAATAATATTCCCTAACATTCATACACCATAATTTCTTCATCCATTCTCCAACTGATGGGCACCCATTCAGTTTCCAGTTTCTTGCCAGTACAGAAAGGCTGTCACAAACATTTTTGCACATGTGTGTCCCTTTCAATCCTTTAAGATCTCTTTGGGATATAAGTCCAATAGAAACACTTCTGGTTAAAAGGCATACACATTTTGATAGCTCTTTATTTATAGTTCCAAATTGTTCTCCAAAATGGTTGGATCAGTTCACAACTCCACCAACAATATATTATTGTCCCCATGACTGATATTGTTTCAATTTAGTTCTATCTTAAGTCCACATAATTTTCTACCAATTTGCACTTGAGGAGGATAATTCTCTCTCTCTCTCTCTTTTTTTTTGGATGGTTTTCCCAGTTTCCATTCAAGATGATGATGATGATGATGATGATGATGTTTGGAAAGAGAGCAAGACAGAGACATAGAAACCAAGGTACAGAAATAGAGAAAAATAAAAAAAAAAAGTTGTAGGAAAAATGAAAGAGGGAAAGTAAAAGAGAGAGAGAGGCAGACAGACAAAAAGAATACAAAGAATTAAGAGGAAAGGAATGAATATATTTTGGTTGTCATGTAATTATTAGAGGCAAAAACTTGGAACTATGACAGAATATCCTGGATAAAATGATTTTTAAAAGTCTTAAAATTTAAGATCCATAAACTTATTTCTTCTAGAAATTCTCTGCTAATCATGAAATGGTTTTTACTGTAGACCCTCTGAACTTTGTATTATTTATGAATTGAGATACTTCTATTCAACATTTTCACAGTGTGTAACATGTTAGTATGGAATTGTTTTTGAGTTGTTTACTGAGTGCATATTTCTCTCTCTTCAGCTATCTTTATATGAATAATCTTTGATTTCCCATCTCTGTGTGATTTTTTTTTTCTTTTAGTGACTGAGGGAAACCTGGCTTCCGAATTCATTTTTGAATAACTGGAGTGATTTGAAAGGCTTTTTAACATAGGTGTATCAACTTGTTTGCCACCTTGCTTTATCAATCTGTTATTAGGAATCTCTAGAGGCACATTGATTTAGGCTGATAAAAATTGTTATCTGGTGAAATGATAAAAGGCACATAGACAGCATTCATAGTCTTGTCATTCTCACATATATTATGAAAACCATGCATTTCAAAGGCATAAATTATTTCATTTATGATGGTTCCTGAGATCAGAGAATACAAAAATTCTCCATAAATATGCACTGAGAGCAGCTGTTTAATTTATACATTATTCAGAAACATTAAGAAAACAGATTTGTATGTAACCTTGTAATAAAAAAAAATACACGAACAAAACACAGATTCTAAAAGAAACTTCTTGAAGTACATTAATATACTGTGGGAACTGAAGAATAGTGGGATTCAGGAAGCTTTTTATTGATTAGCTTCTCTTCTTCTCCAGATCTGGAATTTTCTAATTCAATATTGATTCAACAAAACCTCTTAACAGAATCTTAGGTCAGAGGTATGGAAGGAATCATAGAGTTATTATTTTCTACTTGAGAAAATCGGGACCTATAGCATTTAATTGATTGGGTTCTACAAAGGAAAAATGAGGTTTATAATTTGATCCTCCAGCTTTAAATCAAGTACTCCTTCCACTTTATTGCATTGCCTCTTCACAGTTTATAAACTGGTGTATTCCTTCTTTGAAAACCATGTTGGTTACTTCTGTGTTGATTAAAATTGACCATCGGAGAAAGACAGATCAGTGTTCTGCCATGATCCTGGGCACTTAAATTTACTACCTCTGTATCCTTTAATTTCTTTTACTTAGGCTAATTTCTTTACTTAGATTATTTATTGTTAAGTGATACAATTACATTAGTTTTATCTACTCAGCTTCATCATCTGTAATATCAGAATAATAATATTTGTACTCCTTATCATTGTTGTGAGAAAAGTATTTTATGCATTTTCATGCAATTATGACCTATTATTTATTAGAATAAACAGTATGACAAATATTTCTGGCCTGACCAATTTGTTTTTATGCAAATGTGGTTTCATGGGTGTGGATTTATATGAATAGAATTATCATTCTATTCCCTTTTCATTCTTCCATATTCTTATCCAGGTTTTTTATATATTTTACATAACCACAGCATACTATATATGTTTACATCATATGTATTCTGTGGCCCCACTCTCACAGGGTTAATACTGCCAAATTTAGAAATTCTTATAATCCTCAGAGTTTTGGAATTTATCTTCTCTATCAACAACACAACCCCAATTGACGAACTCCATGTATTCGACGTGCAGTCATAAGACCCTTGGTTTCATTTAACTTTTTTAATTTTATTGGCTTTTACAAAGGGAATTTGCTTCAATGATAGAGCAAGAACAAATCTTCAAACAAATCTTCATACTCTGTCTGAAACTACCACAGTAGTCATTTGGGGAGTAGGCTCTGAAACTCACTTTCTATAAGCATTAATTTCGTCAAGATCATATTTAAAGCTTATATTTTTATCTAATGAGCCTTCTTCTAGGTTAGAGTCCATAAATTCATTTCCAAACATTGTTCCTTGTTTCTCAGGGAATCAATGCAGTCCTGGGTGCAATACTTGACCTAAGCCCTTACTCTCCGATTCTTGCAATGCATTTTGCCAGACTTGATCAGAGCCTCTACCCCTTGGATGAATATGAAAGAATGAACAAATACATCAAGGGGGTCCAATTTCTCAGGGACCATGTAGCATCAGAGGGAAAGAAGGCCCAGGCACTTATTTCACCATAGTTCATCAAACTACTACACTGATATAAAAAATGAAGTGAAAATTTTAGACTAAAATTTTTTAAAGATATTGCTAATTCTGACTACATAGCCAATCATAAAAGATTCCTTGGAATTAATCAGTTACATGGGAAAATATTTTTACAGTCAAAGATTCTGATAAAGGCCTCATTTCCAAAATATATAGAGAATTAACTCTAATTTATAAAAAATCAAGCCATTCTCCAATTGAAAAATGGTCAAACGATATGAACAGACAATTCTCAGATGAAGAAATTGAAACTATTTCTAGTCATATGAAAAAATGCTTCAAGTCATTATTAATCAGAAAAATGCAAATTAAGACAACTCTAAGATACCACTACACACCTGTCAGATTGGCTAAGATGACAGGAAAAAATAATGATGATTGTTGGAGGGGATGTGGGAAAACTGGGACATTGATTCATTGTTGGTGGAGTTGTGAACGAATCCAACCATTTTGGAGAGTAGTTTGGAACTATGCTCAAAAAGTTATCAAACTGTGCATACCCTTTGATCCAGCAGTGTTACTACTGGGATTATATCCCAAAGAGATTATAAAGAAGGGAAAGGGACCTGTATGTGCACGAATGTTTGTGGCAGCCCTTTTTGTAGTGGCTAGAAACTGGAAACTGAATGGATGTCCATCAGTTGGAGAATGGCTGAATAAATTGTGGTATATGAATATTATGGAATATTACTGTTCTGTAAGAAATGACCAACAGGATGATTTCAGAAAGGCCTGGAGAGACTTACACGAACTGATGCTGAGTGAAATGAGCAGGACCAGGAGATCATTATATACTTCAACAACAATACTATATGATGACCAGTTCTGATGGACCAGGCCATCCTCAGCAACGAGATCAACCAAATCATTTCTAATGGAGCAGTAATGAACTGAACTAGCTATGCCCAGAAAAAGAACTCTGGGAGATGACTAAAAACCATTACATTGAATTCCCAATCCCTATATTTATGCACACCTGCATTTTTGATTTCCTTCACAAGCTAATTGTACAATATTTCAGAGTCTGATTCTTTTTGTACAGCAAAATAACGTTTTGGTCATGTATACTTATTGTGTATCTAATTTATATTTTAATGTATTTAACATCTACTGGTCATCCTGCCATCTAGGGGAGGGGGTGGGGGGTAAGAGGTGAAAAATTGGAACAAGAGGTTTGGCAATTGTTAATGCTGTTAAGTTACCCATGCATATAACCTGTAAATAAAAGGCTATTAAATAAATAAATAAATAAAATAGAATCACAAAAAAAAAAAAAAACAAAAAAAAAAACGAGTATCCATGAATGCTACCTAATCTCGCCATTGTTATTCCTTTACAAGTCATCAGGACTCTCCTAGAAATAATAGCTAGTATCCACTACTTGCAGAGGCCATTTCAGATATTCTGAGAATATACTGGATCCCCATTATATTTGAATTCTTTCTCTAGTTTTTCTCATGTATTTGGACTAACAATGTATTACTAACTATATCTCTCATTTGTCTTTTCCTACCTCTGAATAGTAGTTTTACCAACTTTTTGAATTATACATATTAATGATAATTCCTGGGATGCTATTCCATTAGTATAAAAGTAGGTCACGTTAGATAATCTATACAGAAATAGGCTCACATGTTGGTCCATCTCTTCTCTAGGTTTTGCAAAAACTTCCTGAAAGGTTCTCCTTCTTCACCATTATTTTGAATTCCTGGTGACCTTCAAAATTCAGTCAACACACATTCTTACTTTCCTTTTAAAATTTTATTTATTTTTAATACACATTATTTTATGAATCATATTGGGAGAGAAAAACCAGAATATAGGGAAAAAAAACTTGGGAGAGAAAAAAAATAGGTAAAAAAGTGAACATAACATGTGTTGATTTACATGCAATGTGTACAGCTCTTTTTTTGGATGCAGATGCCGTTTTCTATCAAAAGTTTAATGGGATTGCTTTGGATCACTAAACTACTGAGAAGAACCAAATTTTTCATAGTTGATCATCACACATTCTTGCTATTAATGAATATAATCTATTCCTGTGCCTGCTTGTTTCACTAAGCATCAGTTCATGTAAATCCCTCCAGACCTTTCCAATATCAGCCAAAATATCAACCAAAGACTTCCTGAATAGGAATTATTAATAAAATAATGATATTCCATTACTTTCACATACAAAAATTTTTTGCACATGTTGTTCTTTTTCCCTCCTTTATAATTTCCTTTGGATACAGACCCAGTAATGGTATTTATGGGTCAAAAAGTCTGCATAGTTCGGTAGCCCTTTGGGCATAGTTCTAAATTGCTCCCCAGAATAGATGGATCATTTCATAACCACCAAAAATTCATTAAAGTCCCAGATTTCCCACATTCCCTCCAATCTTTATATCTTTGCCTGTCATATTTATTAGTCAATCTGAGAAGAGTGAGGTAGTACTTAGAGTTGTTTTAATTTTCATTTCTCTAATTAATAGTTATTTAGAACATTTTTCACATGACTATAGATGGCTTTAATATCATCATTTGAAAGTTGTTTGTAAATATCTTTTGACTATTTCTCAATTGGGGAAGGCCTTGTATACTTATAAATTAGACATAGTTCATTATATATTTTAGAAATATATCAGAAACACTGGTTGTAAAAAAAAATTTCCCAGCTTTATACCGCCATTTTAATCTTATTTCTTTTGGTTTTGTTTGTGAAAATCCTTTTTAATTTATTGTAATAAAGTTGTCCATTTTCCCTTTCATAATGTTCTCTACTTGTCTTTGGTCACAAATTCCTTCTCCAAAGATCTGATAGGTAAATTATCCCTTGCTCCCCTAATTTGTTTATATTATCACCATTCATATACCCATTTTGATCTTATTTTGGCATGAGATGTGAGATGTAGGTCTAAGCTAAGTTTCTGACATTATTTTTCAATTTTTCCACAATTTTTGTGAAAGAGTGAATTCTTATCAGAGAAGCTAGATTTTGGATTCAAATCACATTTTCAATTCTCTCCTGATTACCACAGTTACTAGGGCCAGGCTTCTGTCTTGTAATCAATTCTCTATATATTCTCGCATATGCACACATATACATATATATGTACATATGTTTGTACATATATGTACATATATACACAAAATCACATGTTTCTTCTCTAGATAAAATTTAAAGTTCTGTGGCACAGATACTATTTCACTTTGTCTTTGTGTCTCCATTGCTTGGCACAGCGCTTGACTTAGAGTAGGTATTTCATAAATGATGGTTGATAGATGATTGGTATCAAATTTCTTTTTCATGCTATTTTATAGGGATTTTATGTTGACTTTGGAATTATTAAAAAATATATTTTTTGATCAGATAGTTGATTTATGTAAATACGTGACACAAAGCAAAGCTCCTGTGCTTCCCCTCCCAACCAGAGTGAAATGCAATTGAAAAACATTTAACAAAAATAAATAAGAATATAATAAGAAGTAGATGGCTAATTTATGGTTTTCTAATTCAAAGTGAGGCCTGCAAAATTGTTCTAGATATTGGAACTGGTACTTTTTTCTAATAACCTTCCCCCTGAATATCAAAGACTACTTCATGAAAGTAGAAGAGAAAAGAAAGGCTTCACATTTGATTCCAGAATGGATACCCCTTTTATATCTCCCATCTCTGTGCTTTGGATATGAGCAGGAAATTTTGAGCTTCAAAAGATCTGTAGAATTTTGGATCTCTCACATTCCCATAGATTTCTTTTTGTTATTATTATTATAGCTTTTTATTGATATAACATATGCATGGGTAATTTTTAACATTGTCCCTTGTAATCACTTCTGTTCAAACTTTTCCCTTCCCTCCCTTCATCCCCTTACCTAGATGACAGGGAGTCTCATACATGTTAAACATGTTAAAATATATCTTAAATACAATATATGTGTACACATCCATACAATTCTCTTGTTGCACAAAGAAAAATTGGATTCAGAAATGTAAAAATAACCTGGGAAGAAAAAAAAAATGCAAGTAGTCCACATTCATTTCTCAATGTAGAATAACTAAAAATCTTAACAGTTCCATTGTCATTCATTTAATTCTGTCCATTACCAAGGGAGAATTTGCAGAATCTAAGCAATCACAATTTGGATATTAGTTTGTAAATTCTACATGCAATCCTTAAGTGTGAACAAAGAATTCGAACTCTTCACTCTCAGAGCTTAAATGGACGTTTTTTTTTTTTTTTTGTTTTTTTTTTTTTTTTTTTTTTAAATGAAAGGGTAGAAGGCCTATTTCCTTTTGGCACAATATGAATGTCAAAAGAAACTGATCATTATTATTGTTTTACATGGTCATATGATATTATGTTCTACTTTATAGTATGCCTTGTATTGATTTCTCCTATGTCCCAACTTTTAACATTGTCTGTAGCCATTTAGCCATAACTGATATTCATTCAAAACTAAAAGACAGTTTCTATTCAATCATTGACAAATTTTATATTGGCTTTGTATAATTTTATATGCTCTCCATTAATCAAGCCAATTTCATTTGTTCCCTCCTTACTTCATAGCCATATTTTATATTCTTTCTACATTTCCTAAATCTATTTTTAAAATAATTCTGACTTCCACTAAAGGGATTCATTGATCTTTTCAAACTGATATCAGGAAACATATTAAATATATTATGAACAAACTTGTATTTCAATTGGATCCTGAAAACTGAGTTATGATCTAGATAACTAGAGAAAAGAATTATTACAGCATTAAAATTCAGAATTAAATACACACACATGTACACACGTGTGTGTGTGTGTGTGTGTGTGTGTGTGTGTGCGTGTGTGTGTGTGTGGTGAATGGATTAGAATGACTAGAGTGGAAAGGTCAAGAGGCAAAAGCAAAGAAAAACAAAATGATATGAAATTACAAAGTATTAGGATTTTTGACTCTTCCAAATAGGTAGTGAGGAGTCATCGATGCTCTTGGATGAAGAGAACTGCATGATTAAAAGTATTAATTTAAGAATAGTATTCTTCATATATTCAGGATTGATAGTAAGGATGGAAAGGGAAAATAAGGCATGTATTATATGTCTCCTATGTGATTGGTATCATTTAATAATTTTGCAAATTGACAAAAGTTCATCAGTGCAAGTAGTGAAATATTTGAAAATTTGTTTATTTTTGGAGAACTGATCTTTTCAAACTATTTATCAATCTTCAAAGGGAGGACTTGGAGGATAAAATATATTTACATGAGAATTTTGTAATTCCAAAGCCTGAAGCTGGTTAGTTAGTGATTATTTTCTAAACAATGGATCCCTTTTCATTATTTTATATGTGATGCAGCTATAGCCTGGAGAATTTAAATGACCTGTCCCACATGATCCAGGTAAGTAATATTAGAACACTGACATTCCTAATGTAAGCCCTTTCTATTATCCCACATTTCCCCCAATTTCTAAAGGTTTTTACCACAGAAATGAAGTTTTTATATTTTGCTACAAAAAAGCTAAAGAAAAATATACTTGCTTCTTTTGGGGGGAGAGCCATGAAGTAATTGGGGCTAAGTGACTTGCCCAAAGTCACACAATTAGTAATTGTCAACTATCTGAGGCCCAATTTGAACTTTGGTCTTCCTGACTATAGACCATTGCTGTATGTACTCTTCTCCCTATCTACCCACATTTTTTTTTCCTTCTTAAAAAAATTGACAGTAAGTACAAGTGACACATCACATAATGATTTACCAAAAGTTCCAGATGATTTTTGAAAAAAATAGGTAAGGACATAAGGTAGTGAAATGCTTCTAGGTTTCTGGGAAGCTGCTCTGGCTCTCCCAGTTTTCCTTGAAAGTAACTGCCTCTGAATAGATAGAATCTGATGTAATGAAATCACTCCCCCGCTCAATACAGATTGAAAGAAATTTCAAGAAATATCACTCTCATTGGGGTGAAAAAGTGTTTAGGCCTAAGCAGATAGATTCTGGGAAAACTGGTGAGAGGGTCTTCATCACAGCAAATCAGCAACTAAGATCTTAGTCCTGATATGGTAGAGAAGGAGATCAGTGGGGAAGCATCCAGTTCCAGCTCAGAAGGCAAACTCTGGGAAACAAGAATGTTTCCTGAAGAGAACAAGAAAAGCTACCCCCTGTAAACATAAGGGGTCCCTGTGTTCAAAGCCAAAGGTCAGAACTCCACAAGAAGCTAGGGACAGTGTCTACTTTCTTCCAGATGCAAAGATTAACCAAAAAAGTAAAAGAGGAAATACCAAAAGGAGAGGGGAAAAAATGAGCAAGAAACAGAAAAGAATCTTGACTATAGAAAGCTTCTATAGTGACAGGGAAGGCCAAAAAATAACTGAGACAAGGACAAAATGTTCACAGAGGAAATCTTAAAGAGTGATATGAATTATCTAAAGCCTGAAGATGCTTCTTGGAAGTGCTCACAAAAGACTGTAAAAGACAGTAGAAGAAAAATTACCAAAGAAATGTCTCAGTGAGTCAACAGCTTGGAAAAGGAAGAAAAGAAAATGGACAGAAGAAAATAACTCTTTAAAAATATCATTGACCAAATGCAAAAAAAAAATACTGAAGAAAACAACACATTAATAGAATTAATCAAATAGAAAAAAATTAAAAAGCTAACTGAAGAAAATCACACATTAAAAACTAGAAGGGAGCAAATGAAAGCTAATGATTCTAAGAGAGAACAAGAATCATTCAAACAAACGGAAAAGAATAAAAAAAATGTAAGTAAATGAGAAATATCTCATTGGAAAAATAGTCAACTTGGAAAATAGATCCAGAACAAAACAATTAAAAAATTATTGGCCTATTTGAATGCCACAACAAAAAAAAAATCTGGATTGTATTCTCCAAGAGTTAATTAAGGAATACATTTCTGACTTTGCACAAATACAGTAGGAAATAATCATTGAAAGAATCTATTGATCAATTTTGGAAAGGTCTTCAATAAGGAAAAGCCCAAGGAACATTTTTGTGAAATTCCAGAACTATAATCTCAAGGAAAAATACTGCAAGCAGCCAGACAAAACCCATTCAAACATCCAGGAGTAACAGTCAGGATTGCCCAGGAGCTAGCAGTTTCAACAATAAAAGATAAGAGGGCCTGGAAAACCATGTTTCAGAAGGCAAAAGACCTAAAGTTACAACCAAGAATTAAATATCTAGTGATACTCAGCATCATCTCCCAGGAGAGATGATGTATCTTCAATAAAGTAAGAGATTTTCAATCATTTCTACTGGAAAAAAAACAGAACTAAAAGGAAATTTTAATCTGCAAACACAGGACTAAAGAGAAGCATACAAAGGTAAATAGGAGAAAATATATATATTATTTAAAGATTAAACTATTAACAGCCCTAAATGGGAAGGCTGTATCTGTAACTCTTGAGAACTTTATCTGTCACTGGGGTAGAAAGAGGAGGGCATCACATGAACAGAGGGTGTAAGTGTAAATGATCTCTGATGTGATGACAAAAAAGCCATTAAGGGGTGGGAAATTATGTGTACCGGAAAAAAGATGAAAGGGGAGGGATGTGAGATAGTTCACATGAAGAGAGGCAAAAGACTTATCACAAATGAGCCAAACAGAGGAAGGGGATGAGTATTGTTGGAAGTTTTATTTCATTAATTTTGGCTCCAAGAGGGAATAATTTAATCATTCAGTTAGGTATAGAAATTTATCTAACTCTATAAAGAAATAAGAGGGGAGAAAGGAAAGAAAAGAGAAGGGCAGGACAGAAGGGATGAGAGAAACACTAGGAAAAGAAGTAAAAGAAGGAAGAAAGGGGTGATAGGAGAGAAAGTACTGGATGGGGTGGGTAAAAAAAAAAAAAGCACTACTAAGGACAGGATACAAAGAGTAAACAAACGTATATATAGGGGAGAAAATAGAATGTAAGGAAATACAGACCTGGTAATCATAATTATGAATGTTAACTCTCCCATAAAATGGAAGTGAATAGCAGAGTGTATTAAAACAGAATCTGACAATATATTATTTACAAGAAACACATTTGACACTGAGAGACACACACCACATAAAGACAAACATACAGAATATAATTTGTTATGCTGCAGTTGAAGTAAAAAAAAAAAAAAAGCAAGGGTGGCAATTCTGGTCTCAGATATAACAAAAGTGAAAATAGATCTTATTAAAAGAGATAAAGAAAGAAAATACATCTTGATAAAGGGTCTTTTAAACAATGAAGTAGTAACAATAATAAATATGTAATCACCAAGTAGTAGAGCAGCCAAATTCCTAGAGACGATTTTAAGTCAAATATAGGAAGAAATAAATAGCAAACTATATGAGTGAGGGACCTAGACTTTCCACTCTCAGAATCAGACAAAACTAAGCACAATATAAACAAGAAATAAACTAAGGAGGTTAATAGGATCCTAGAAAACCTGGATATGATAGATCTTTGGAGAAGAAGAGGGATAGAAAGGAATATATCTTTTTTCTCAGCAGTACATGGCACCTACACAAAAACTAATCATGCATTATGGCACAAAAATTTCACAATCAAAACCAGAAAGGCAGAAATAGTAAATGATTCCTTTTCAGATCACAATGCAATAAAAAGTATATTCAATAAAAGTGCAGGGAAAGATAAACTAAAAACAAATTGGAAATTAAATAAGCTAATTATAAAAAAGAGTGGGTCAGACAACAAATTACAGAAACAATCCATTGTTTCATCCAAGAGAATGATAATATTGAGACAACATGCCCAAATCTATGGGATGCAGCCAAAGAAGTTCTTGGAGGAAATTTTATATCTCTAAATAGCTACATGAATAAAATAGAAAAAGAGGAAATAAATTAATTGGGCATGCAACTAAAAAAGGTAGAAAAATTAAAACCCCCAATTAAATAGAAAATTAGAAATTCTAAAATTCAAAAGAGAAAAAAAAACTTAAATTAAGAAAACTATAGAAATAATAAATAAAACAGAATTAGTTTTAGAAAACAAAACAGCAAAATAGACACAGTTTTAGCTAATTTAACTAGAAAAAAGAAAGAAAAAGAAAAAAAATCACTAGCATCAAAATAAAAAGGTGAACTTACCACTAAGAAAGAAGAAGGTGAACTTACCACTAAGAAAGAAGAAATTAAACCAATATTAAAAGCTATTTTCCCAACTATATGGCAGCAAATGTGACAAACTAAACTAAGTGGATGAATATTTACAAAAATAAAAGCTGCCCAGATTAACAGAAGAGAAAATAAATAAATTACTTAAATACTCCCATTTTAGAAAAAAAACAAAAGAAATTGAACAAGCCATTAGTGAGCTATTTATGAAAAAAAAAATCTCCAGAGTCAGATGGATTCACTAGTGAATTCTACCAAACTTTAACAGACAATTAATTCCAATACAACTTACACTATTTGGAAAAGTTGGTAAGGAGTACTGCAAGATTCCTTCTATAACACTAATATGGTACTAACACCTAAACCAGGAAGAGCCAAAATACAGAAAGAAAATCACAGAACCCTTGGATGTATTTTTTTTCCAGTTTATTGCTTTTCTTCTAAGCCTGTCTGCATTAATTTTTTTATACAAAAAATTTTAACTTAATATAATCAAAATTATTCAGTGTATTCTAGTTTGTCTTTGGCCACAAATTCCTTCCTTCTCCACAGATCTGACAGGTAGACTGTTCTTTGGTCTTCTTATTTGCTTATAGTATCACTTTTTATATCTAAATCATGAAATCATTTCAATTTTTTCTTGTTATATAAGGTGTTAGGTATGGATCAATGCCTCATTTCTGAAATATTAATTTCTAGTTTTCCCAGGAATTTTTGTTATATATTGAGTTCTTATCCTGGATGCTAGGGTTTTGGGGTTTTTCAAACACTAGATTACTGTAGTCATTGACTATTGTTTCTTGTGAACCTAACGTATTTCATTGATTGACTACTTTATTTCATAGCCAAGTGTTGTTCTTTAATGAACCATTTTCACGATTCCAAAATTTGGTCAAGATTATATTTTAAAATTCTTCAAGTACCCCTACATTTATTTTGTAATTTCTTAAGTTCTGAATCTCTACTTAACCACTAATTGACTTCAACCCTGTCTGGTTATTCTGTTGTCCCCTCATATTAGAAATGCCCAGAATCATCTTCTTAATAAACACTCAATTTAGAATCACGAAACCTCTAAATGTCAACTTTTTTTCTCAGGCTAGCTGTGTGATCCTGATCAAGGCTAGTTCTCCTAGACTTAATTTCATAAGATATAAAAATGGGGATAATAACAGTATCTATCTCTCAGGGTTTCTGTGAGGACCAAATAAAAAATTCTGCTTTTTTGATAAAAAATTGAATGCACTGTATAACTGTAAGCTATTATATTTGTTGTTATTAATATTAACTCCAGATGCACAATGTCTTATTGCACTTCTCAAATTCTCTCCACTTCGACTGCTACCATCCTCATTCAAATAATCACCTTTCATCCTTCATAACTGTAGCACTAATCCTGTTATGTTTGGTGACTATAGTTTTAGTCTGTCTTCCATCATTTTATGTTCACAGAATTTTTCAAATAATCTTATTAGTGCACAAGTCTGTCCAATATATTTTCTGTGATTAAAAGCCTTCAGTGACTTCCTGTGATCTAAAGAATTTAATGTAGACTTTGTAGGCTATTGTTTAAGTTCCTTATCATGTTGTTTCCAATCACTCTTTTTAGTATTGTTTTAATTACTTTTCCTTATCCTTTTTCACATTCTTCCACTTCCTACTCATCTTCTATTAGCATTTCACCAAGGTAGACAAGCCACTGTCTGTTAGTCCATTGTCTGTTTAAATACACTAAAACATTCAGGAAGCAGAGTGGCTTATCTCTAACCTTCAAGATCCTTATTTTCTTTCAAAGCTTAGCTTATGATTCCTCTCTCTGATGTAGTCTTTCCCCCCTTATCAAAATGTATGTAACATTCCATAAATTTCTAAAGATGATTTTGTTTATTTCTTTCTTTTTGTCTTCACTATTCTACAATTTGATTATACTTATCTCTGTACATTTCTTCTACATTTTCTTTCCATATTGTTATGACAGCTGAGTGAAGGCAGAAAACCTTTCATGTTTTGTTTTTGTTTTTGTTTTTTCTCTATATCACAAGCATCTAGCAAAACATTTTGCTTATTTGGTGAATTGATGATAAAGGGAAGACAGTTATTCTGAAATACCAGTTCTTGAAAAACTACTGGATCTGACTTTTTCTGCTTATTGATTTGTTTCATAATGCTCATAAACCTATGCCCTTTACTACTATCTTCTAGAATTCCCTTCCCCCCAAAACATATGAAATTTAGACTGGCAATATTTTGTTTTGAGACACTACCTTCTTTTTCCCCTTAGTATACAGTTCTACTCTATTCTGATATTCAATCACTCCTTTTTTCCCACAATTTTATGCCTGAACATTATTCTATTCTAGATCCATACTGCAAGAATCCCCTATCAACAAGTTTCATTTACAAATGTAAAAATTAATTTTTCCTTTGATTCTATTTCACTTTTGTTATTACCTATCATTCTATCATTTGCACACTTAAACAAAGGTAACTGATGTCATTCTATATATATATATATATATATATATATATATATATATATATATATAGACGGCAAGGACATCGACAAGTAATGAAATAAAATATTGGTTTTTAGAAGAATTTGTGAATATACAATATAAAATTATGAATACAGAAAAAATAATTCAATCTTAAAGAGAATTAAAGAAAAACATAAATATAATATGGGTATAGAAAATGAAGAATGTTAGAAGTTATATGGTATTACTCTTTTGTGATTACTGATATTTCAATTTCTATATTTTAAATTTTTGAATAGCCCTGGAAAGAGATCTAACTTGTGTTTTGAAGCAAATTAATACTAAAATAATTCTAAGAAGATAAAAATGTTAACAGCTACTGAGGTTATGAACACTCACTTTTGAAATAATGCCAGGAGGCCAGTGCAAAAGGTTGGTTCATAACAGAAGTGGTCTATAAAGCTTTTTTATTCTAAAAATGGGGGGAAAAAGTTGTATTTGGTTCCTTTGCTAGATTTCCAAAGTCGCATGGCAGGATATTAGTGCTTTTGGACAATTTTGGACATCTCAGTTTCATAACAACAAAAGGCAAAATAGATTTTAGGAATTTAAATTTGACTTCAGAAATTTAAATTTCATTTATTTGCCTCTGGAAACAATTACCATTTTTAAATACACCTGATCAGTGCCTACTTATTCTTATGTGAGTGCACAGATGTGGTCCTTCTCCATTAAAGAGGAAGTTTTCAACCTTCCAGACTTTTTTTTTTTTGTTTTGTTTTCTTATCATATGAGACAGTACTTGTAAATTGTCAAGGACAGTGCCTGTAACTTGATAATTGCTTTATAAATGCTATTTCTTTCCCCTCCATCTTGCCTTTCCAAAAACAAAAAATACAGTGATGCCAGTTTATAAAAAGTCTAAGAGACTGTCACCTAAATATCGATACTCTCTTGATCACTAAGAAGCTGTGAGACTTTGAACAATTTACTTATCTTTTCAGGGTCTAGAATTTTTCATGTATATAATGAGATTTACTTATTATATCCTAAATATAATGAGAAAAAAATTTCTTTTATTTATTATAGCTTTTTATTGACAAAACATATGCATGGGTAATTTTTCAACATTGACCCTTACAAATACTTCTGTTCCAACTTTTCTCCTCTTTCCCTCCACCCCTTCCCCTAGATGGCAGGCAGTCCCATACATGTTAAACATGTTAAAGTATATGTTAAATACAATATATGTATACATATTTATATAGTGATCTTGTTGCACAAGAAAAATCAAATTTAGATAGAAGGTAAAAATAACCTGGGAAGAAAAACAAAAACAACAGAAAGAGTGCAAATACTATGTTGTGGTCCATACTCATTTCCCAGTGTTCTTTTGCTGGGTATAGCTGTTTCTGTTCATCACTGATCAATTAGAACTAATTTGGATTCTCTGATTGCCTAAGATAGCCACTTCCATCAGAATTAATCTTCATATAATATTGTTATTAAAGTATATAATGATCTCCTGGTCCTTCTCATTTCACTTAGCATCAGTGCATGTAGTCTCTCCAAACTTCTCTGTATTCATCCTGCTAATAATTTCTTCCAGGACAATGATGTTTCATAATATTCATATATCACAATTTATTCAGCCATTCTTCAACTGATGGGCATCCATTCAATTAATTTCCAATTTCTAGCCACTACAAAAAGAGCTGCCAAAAACAGTTTTTATATATACAGGTCCCTTTCCCTTCTTTAATATCTCTTTGGGATATAAGCTCAGTAGTAACACTGCTGGATCAAAGTGTATGCACAGTTTGACAGCTTTTTGAGCATAGTTCCAAATTACTCTCCCAAATGGTTGGATCCGTTCATAACTTCACCAACAATGCATCAGTGTCCCTGTTTTCCCACATCCTCTCCAGCATTAGCATTATATTAATCAATTCTGCATTATCTCTTAGTCAATCTGACAGGTGTGTAGTGATATCTAAGAATTTTCTTAATTTGCATTATTCTAATCAATAATGACTTGGAACATCTTTTCATATGGCTAGAAATAGTTTCAATTTCTTCATCTGAGAATTGTCTGTTCATATCCTTTGGCCATTTACCAATTGGAGAATGGCTTGATTTCTTATAAATTAGAATCAATTATCTATATATTTAGGAAATGAGGCTTTTATCAGAATATTTAATTGTAAAAATGTTTTCCTCTTTTATTGCTTCCATTCTAATCTTGTCTGCATTAGTTGTATTTGTACAAAAGATTTTTAACTTGATATAATCCAAATTTTCTATTTTGTGATCAATAATGATCTCTAGTTCTTTTTTGATCATAAATTCCTTCCTTCTCCACAGGTTTAAGAGGTAAATTATCCTATGTTCTTCTACTCTATTTATAATCTCATTGTTTGTGCCTAAATCATGAACCCATTTTGATCTTATCTTGGTGTATAGTGTTCAATGCCTAGTTTCTACCACATTAATTTGCAATTTTCCCAGCAGTTTTTGTCAATTAGTGAATTCTTATCCCAAAAGTTGGCATCTTTAGGTTTGACAAACACTAGAATGCTATAGTTATTGACTATTTTGTCCTGTGAACCTAACCTATTCCACTGATCAACTAGTCTATTTCTTAGCCAATATCAAATGATTTTGGTGACTGCTGCTTTATAATATGATTTTAAATCAGGTACAGCTAGACCACCTTCATTTGATTTTTTTTTTCATTTTTTCTTTTGAAATTCTTGACCTTTTGTTCTTCCAGATGAATTTTTTTGTTATTTTTTCTAGGCCATTAAAATAGTTTCTTGGGAGTCTGCTTAGTATAGCACTAAATAAATAGATTAGTTTAGGTAATATTTTCATCTTTATTATATTTGCTCAAGAACACTTAACATTTTTCCAATTGTTTAGATCTGATTTTATTTGTGTGAAAAGTGTTTTGTAGTTTTGCTCATATAGTTCCTAACTTTCATTTGGCAGGTAGATTCCCAAATATTTTATCCTATTGACAGTTATTTTAAATGGAATTTCTCTTTGTATCTCTTGCTATTGGATTTTATTGGTGATGTATAAAAATGCTGAGGATTTATGTAGATTGATTTTGTATCCTGCAGCTTTGCTAAACTTATTATTTCTTATACTTTTTTTTTAGTAGAATCTCTGGGGATCTCTAGATATACCATCATATCATCTGTAAAAAATGATAATCTGGTTTCCTCATTACATCTCTCATTGCTGAAGCTTGTCTAGTACAATATTGAATAATAATGGTGATAGTGGACAACCTTGTTTCACTCTTGATTTTATTGCAAATGGTTCCAGTTTATCACCATTACATATGATGCTGGCTGATGGTTTTCAATAGATCCTACTGACTATTTTAAGGAAAAGTCCATTTATTTTTTATACTCTCTAGTGTTTTATTAGGAATGGGTGTTAGATTTTATCAAATGATTTTTCTGCATCTATTGAGATGATCATATACTGTTTGTTAATCTGATCACTTTTGATATAGTGAATTATGTTCATAGTTTTCCTAACATTGAACCAGCCTTGCATTCCTGGTCTAAATCTTACTTAGTCATGGTGTATTATCATTAGGATAACTTTCTGTAATCTTTGTAATATGTTATTTAAGATTTTTGCATCAATGTTCATTAGGGAGATTGGTTAATTTTCTTTTTCTGTTTTTGTCCTACTGTGTTTAATTATCAGTACCACATCTGTGTCATAAAAAGAATTTGGTAGGACTCCTTCAATCCCTATTTTTTCAAATATTTTATATAGTATTTGAGTTAACTCTTCTTTAAGTGTTTGGTAGAATTCACATGTAAATTCTGGGGATTTTTTCTTAGGGCAGTAATTCATAGTTGTTCTATTTCTTTTATTTTTTCCTATTTTTTTTCTAAATAGGACTATTTAACCAATTAACTTCTTTTTTTGTTAATCTGGGCAACCTCTGTTGCTGAAGGTATTCATCCATTTCCTTTAAGTTATCAAATTTATTGGCATTAAAGTTGGCAAAGTAACTCCTAATTATTACTCTGATTTCCTCTTGATTGGTAGAAAGTTCTCCCTTTTCATTTTTAAGACTAATAATTTGATTTCCTCTTTTCTTTTTATAATGAAATTTACCAAGGGTTTATCTATTTAGTTGTTTTTTCAGAGAAGCAACTCTTAGTTTTATTTATTATTTCAATAGTTTTTTTTTTTTTACTTTCAATTTTATTAATCACTCCTTTTATTTTTAGAATTTCAAGTTTAGTGTTTGATTGGAGGGGTTAATTTGCTTTTTTTCTAGCTTATTTAGCAGCAAGCCTAATTCATTGATTTTCTGTTTCTCTATTTTCTGCAAGTAGGCCTCTAGAGATATAAAATTTCCCCTTTTTTACCATTTTGGCTGCATCTCACACATTTTGTTCTGTCATCTCATAATTGTCAGTCTCTTGGCTGAAATTATTTATTGTTTATATAATTTGCTGTTTCACCCAATCATTTTTTACAATGAGATTATTTAGTTTTCAATTACTTTTTGGTCTATTTTTCATCTGGCTTTTTATTGAATGCAATTTTTATTGCACTGTGATCTGAAAAGGATGTATTTATTATTTTGACTTTCTGAATTTCAATTTGAGGTCTTTATTTCCTAACATATGGTCAATTTTTGTATAGATTCCATGAACTGCTGAGAAGAAAGTGTACTTCTTTCTGTCTCTATCATACCTTTCTATCATACTTAACTTTTCTAGTGTTGTATTTATCTCTTCAGAGTGCAAGGTTGAGATCTCTGAATATTATAGTTTTACTGTCCATTTCTTCTTGCAGCTCTCTTAACTTCTCCTTTAGGAATTTAGGCTATTTAGCCTATTCTTTCCCTTCTTTTGGTTTTCCCCTCCCTGGCAATGAAGTGGGAGAAGTTTCTCTGTAAACCAAATATGTGTAATATTTTCTCTTTGAGCCAATTTTGATGATAGTAAGATTCACACTGTGTTCATCCTCCTCTCTTCTTTGCCTCAGATATAAGTTTCCTTTGCTTCTTCATAAGATGTAGTACCTCCAGTTTTCTCTTTTTCTGTTTCCATATCCATTCTACCACTAGGTCCTTTTTATATTATGACAGTAAAACCAAATTATACATGAACTCTTTATGTATACCTCTAGCAGAAATACAATTCTCAAGAGTTCTTTTTACCTGTTTATGTTTCTTTTGAGTCCTGAAATTTGAGTCCTAAATTTTTCATTTAGCTCTGGTTTTTTCATCACAAAGAAATAGAATTTACCAATTTCTTTGAATGTCTATCTTCTTCCCTGGAAGAAAATGCTCAGTTTGGCTGGTTAAGGTATTACTGGCTGCATACCAAGTTCCTTTGCCTTTCGAAATATCAGATTCCAGGCCTTTCAGTCCTATAATGTGGATGCTATTAGATCATGAGTAATTCTTTTTTTTTAAAAATTATTTATTTATTAATTATTATAACTTTTTATTGACAGAATCCATGCCAGGGTAATTTTTTTACAATATTATCCCTTGCCACTCACTTCTGTTACAAATTTTACCCTTTTTCCCTCCCTCCCCTCCCCTAGATAGCAAGCAATCCTATATATGTTGAATATGTCACAGTATATCCTAGATACAATATATGTGTGTGCAGAACCAAATAGTTCTCTAGTTGGGAGAATTGGATTCAGAAGGTAAAAATAACCCGGGAAGAAAAACAAAAATGCAAACAGTTTACATTCATTTCCCAGTGTTCTTTCTTTGGGTGTAGCTGCTTGGGTCCATCATTAATCAATTGAAACTAAGTTAGGTATCTTTGTCAAATAAATCCAATTCCATCAGAATACATCTTCATAGAGTATCATTGTTGAAGTATATAATGATCTCCTGGTTCTGCTCATTTTACTTAGCTTCAGTTCATGTAAGTCTCTCCAAGCCTCTCTGTATTCATCCTGCTGGTCATTTCTTACAGACCAATATTATTCCATAACATTCATATACCACAATTTACCCAACCATTCTCCAATTGATGGGCATCCATTCATTTTCCAGTTTCTAGCCACTACAAACAGGGCTGCCACAAACATTTTGGCACATACAGGTCCCTTTCCCTTCTTTAGTATCTCTTTGGGGTATAAGCCCAGTAGTAGCACTGCTGGATCAAAGGGTATGCACAGTTTGATAACTTTTTGGGCATAATTCCAGATTGCTCTCCAGAATGGCTGGATTTGTTTACAACTCTACCAACAATGCAGCAGTGTCCCAGTTTTCCCGCATCCACTCCAAAATCCATCATTATTTTTTCCTGTCATCTTAGCCAATCTGAAAGGAGTGTAGTGGTATCTCAGAATTGTCTTAATTTGCATTTCTCTGACCAGAAGTGATTTGGAAAACTCTTTCATATGAGTGGTAATAGTTTCAATTTCACCATCTGAAAATTGTCTGTTCATATTCTTTGATCATTTATCAATTGGAGAATGTCTTGATTTCTTATAAATTTGAGTCAGTTCTCTATATATTTTGGAAATGAGCCTTTAGCAGAACCTTTATATGTGAAGATGTTTTCCCAGTTTGTTACTTCCCTTCTAATCTTGTTTGCATTAGTTTTGTTTGTACAAAGGCTTTTTAATTTGATATAATAAAAATTTTCTATTTTATAATCAGTAATGGTTTCTAGTTCATATTTGGTCACAAATTTCTTACTCCTCCACAAGTCTAAGAGATAAACTATCCCATGTTCCTCTAATTTACTTATAATTTCGTTCTTTATGACTAAATCATGGACCCATTTTGATCTTATCTTGGTATATGGTGTTAAGTGTGGGTCGATGCCTAATTTTTGTCATACTAATTTCTAGTTATCCCAGCAGTTTTTATCAAATAATGAATTCTTATCCCAAAAGTTAGGATCTTTAGGTTTGTCAAACAAATCTAGATTGCTAGAGTTGACTATTCTGTCTTGTGAACCTAACCTGTTCTACAGAACAACTAATCTATTTCTTAGCCAATACCAAATGGTTTTGGTGACTGCTGCTTTATAATATAGTTTTAGATCATAATAGCTAGGGCACCTTCATTTGATTTTTTTTCATTAATTCCCTTGATATTCTCGACCTCTAATTATTCCATATGAATTTTGCTGTTGTTTTTCTAGATCATTAAAATATTTTCTTGAAATTCGGATTAGTATAGCACTAAATAAATAGATTAGTTTAGAGAGTATTGTCATCTTTATTTTATTTGCTTGGCCTATCCAAGAGCACTTAATATTTTTTTCTAATTATTTAAGTCTGACTTATTTGTGTGGAAAGGTTTTTGTAATTTTGCTCATATAATTCCTGACTTTCCTTTGGTAGATAGATTCCTAAATATTTTATGCTGTCGACAGTTATTTTGAATGGAATTTCTTTTTATATCTCTTGCTATTGACTTTTATTGGTGATATATAAAAATGCTGAGGATTTATGGGGATTTATTTTGTAACCTGCAACTTTGCTGAAGTTATGAATTATTTCTAATAGCTTTTTAGTAGAATCTCTAAAGTTCTCTAGGTATACCATCATATCATCTGCAAAGAGTGATAGTTTGGTTTCCTCATTGCCTACTCTAATTCCTTTGATCTCTTTCTCAACTCTTATTGCCTAGGCTAATGTTTCCAATACAATATTGAATAATAATGGTGATAGTGGGCAATCTTGATTCACACCAGATCATAATGGAAAGGTTCCAGTTTTTCCTCATTGCATATGATGCTTACTGATGGTTTTTAATATATGCTCCTGACTATTTTAAGGAAAAGTCCCTTTATTCCTATACACTTAAGTGTTTTTATTAGGAATGGATGTTGGATTTTATCAAATGCTTTTTCTGCATCTATTGAGATGATCATATGGTTTTTGTTAGTTTAGTTATTGATATAGTTCACTATGCTAATAGTTTTCCTAATATTGAACCAGCCCTGCATTCCTGGTATAAATCCTAGTTGGTCATAATGTATTATCCTGGGGATGATTTTCTGTAATCTTTTTGCTAATATTTTATTTAAGATTTTAGCCTCAATATTCATTAGGGAGATTGGTCTATAATTTTCTTTCTCTGTTTTCAGCCTACCTGATTTAGGTATTGGTACCATGTCTGTGTCGTAAAAGGAGTTTGGTAGTACTCCTTCAATTCCTATTTATTGGCATAAAGTTGGGCAAAATAACTCCTAATTATTGCACAAATTTCCTCTTCATTAGTGATGAGTTCTCTTTTTTCTTTTTTAAGACTAACAATTTGATTTTCCTCTTTCTTTTTAATCAGATTTACTAAGGGTTTGTCTATTTTGTTGGTTTTTTCATATAACCAACTCTTAGTTTTATTAATTAATTCAATAGATTTTACTTTTAATTTTATTGACCTCTCCTTTTATTTTTAGAATTTCAAGTTTAGTGTTTGACTGGGGGTTATTAATTTGTTCCTTTTCTTGCATGTTTAGTTGCTAGCTCCATTGAACTTCTCTTTCTCTATTTTATGCAAGTAGGTCCTCTAGAGATATGAAATTTCCTGTTATTACTGCTTTGGCTGTATCCCACATATTTTGGTATGATGTCTCATTATTGTTGTATTCTTGGGCGAAGTTATTAATTATGTCTATGATTTACTGTTTCACCCAATCATTCTTTAGTAGGAGATTATTTAGTTTCCAATTATTTTTTGGTCTACTTTCCCCTGGCTTTTTGTTGAATGTAATTTTTATTGCATCGTGGTATGAAAAGGATGCATTTACTATTTCTGCCTTACTGCATTTCAGTTTGAGGTTTTTATGTGCTAATATATGGTCTATTTTTGTATAGGTTCCATGAACTGCTGAAAAGAAAGTGTACTCCTTTCTGTCACCATTTTGTTTTCTCCAGAGATCTATCATATCTACCTTTTCTAGTATTCTATTTACTTCTTTGACTTCTTTCTTATTTATTTTGTGGTCTGATTTATCTAATTCTGAGAGTGCAAGGTTGAAATTTATTATACTTTTGCTGTCTATTTCTTTTTGCAGCTCTCAATTTCTTTTTTAAAAATTTAGATGCTACACCACTTGGTGCATATATGTTTAATATTGATATTGCTTCATTATCTATGCTACCCTTTAGCAAGATATAATGCCCTTCCTTTTCTCTTTTAATTAGATCAATTTTTGCTTTTGCTTGATCTGAGATCAGGATGGCAACCCCTGCTTTTTTTACTTCACCTAAAGAATGGTAGATTTTGCTGCACCCTTTTACCTTTACTCTGCATGTATCTCCCTGCTTCAGGTTTGTTTCCTGTAAACAACATATTGTAGGATTATGGCTTGTAATCCATTCTGCTAACCATTTCCTCTTTATGGGGGAGTTTACCCCATTCACATTTATGGTTAAAATTACCAATTCTGTATTACTTGCAATCTTGTTAACCCCTGTTCATGCTTTTCTCCCTTCTTTCCCCCTTAACCTCCTTCCCAGTATTAAACTTGTGAGCACCACTTGCTTCTCACAGCCCTCTCTTTTTATTATCCCTCCCCTCTACCTTAGAGTTCCTCCCCTTATCTTACTCCTTTCCCTCACAGTCTCCATATTCCCTTCTGCTTAGCTTATTCCTTCCCTTTTCACTTTTCTCTTCTCACTTTTCAATGAGGTGGGAGAAGTTTCACCATAAATTGAATATGTCTAAATTGTTTCTCTTAAAGCCAATTCTGATGTAAATAAGGTACCCACTATATTCATCATCCTCCATTCTTTCTCTCAGATATAATAGGTTTCCTTTGCCTCTTTGTGAGATGTAGTAACCCCACTTTACTCTTTTTCTGGTACAATGTCCTTTCAACCTCTAGTTTCTAGAAAAAGGTATATATGTATTCTTTATACATCTTTATAGCAGAAATATAGTTCCCAAGATTTCTTTTTACCTTTTCAGGTGTCTCTTGAGCTCCATATTTGTAGATCAAACTTTTTGTTAAGTTCTGTTTTTTTTCATCAAAAATAGGTAAAATTCACTTATTTTGTTGAATGACCATCTTCTTCCCTGGAAAAAAGATGCTCATTCTGGCTGGGTAAGTTATTTTTAGTTGCTTACCGAGTTCCTTAGCCTTTCAGAATATCATATTCCAGGCTCTTCAATCTTTTAATGTGGATGCTGCAAGATCCTGGGTGATCCTTATTGTGACTCCTCTATATTTGAATTGGGTTTTTTTATCTGCTTGGAGTATTTTTTCCTTCATTTGAGAGTTCTGGCATTTGGCCATTATATTTCTTGGTGTTTTGATTTTAGGATCCCTTTCAGTAGGTGATCGATGAATTCGGTCAATATCTATTTTATCCTCTGTTTCTATGACTTCTGGGCAGTTCTCTTTGATAATTTCCTGGAAAATAGTGCCCAGGCTCTTTTTTTCATCATATTTTTCTGGGAGTCCAATAATTCTCAGATTTTCTCTCCTAGACCTATTTTTCAGGATTGTTGTTTTCCCAAGAAGGTATTTCACATTTTTCTCCATTGTTTGATTTTTTTGGTTCTTGCTTGACTTATTCTTGTTGTTTCCTCAAGTCATGCAATTCCATTTGCTCGATTTTGATTTTCAATGAAGTATTTTCTTCACTCACTTTTTTTATATCTTTTTCTAATTGTCCAGTTGAGTTGTTTTGTTCTGTGGAATTTTTTTCCATTTCGCCAATTTTATTTTTTAGAGAGCTATTTTCTGTTTCCGTTCACTAATCCTATTTTTCAAGGATTTGATTTCTTTATCCACTCTGTCTTTAAATGAGTGGGATGACTTCTCCAGACTCTCTTGCCAAGCCTCCTTCTCCCTTTCCCATTTTTTTTCTAGCTCTCTTGTGAGAGCCCTTTTAATTTCTTCTATGAGATTCATCTGTGCTGAGGAACAGATGTTCTCCTCCTTTGGGGATTCACCTGGATACAGTCTGTTTTTAGTCTCCTCAGGGTTTAGGGTCTGCTCTCTATCCATATAGAAGCTGTCAATGGTTAAGGTCCTTTTCATTTTTTTGTTCATTTTGTCAGAGAAGAATCAGAGACAAACTAGCAAAGAAAAAAAAAGAAAAAAGCCCAAATGGAATCTGCTTTTTTTGTGGGGAGGGGCTGGGTGATGTTACAGAGCTTCCTCTATAGACTGTGGGGGGCAGCAGCGAGTCACTAGCAGGACTGTGCTGTGCCTGTGCTCTGAGACTCTGAGAGCGTGCTGAGACACTGTGGGGGAGGGGTGGCTAGGTCCCGAGAAACTCCAGCTGTTTGGGGTTGTATTCTTCAATACCCCTGGTGTTTTTAGCTTCTCTGCTGGGCTACTGACTTGCTGCCAGGGTAAAGTATCCAATCCTTTAGCTAAGCTCTCCCCACAGTGACGGCTGAGATCACACCTCACCCCCCTCCGGTCTGTGTGTGTGTGGCTGTGAGCTGCCTCCTGTGCTCTAGTTGCCGCTGCCCTTAGCCTGCCCGCAATCTAAAACTATCCCGCCCTCAAGCAAAAACAGACCTTTACTGTCAAATCTCAAGGATGTCTTCTCTTGATAACTATTTGTGGGGTTTTTTTTCAGTCAGGCATTAATTCAGAGGCTTGTCATGACATGAATTCTGAGAGAAAACGCAGAGCTTACACAGCTGTGTGCCTCCTCTCCACCATCTTGGCCGGAAGTCCGGATCCTGAGTAATCCTAATTGTGGTTCCTTTACATTTAAATTGCTTTTTTTTCTGGCTGCTTATAGCATTTTCCCCTGGTTTGATAGCTCTCAAATTTAGCCACAATATTTCTGGGAGTTTTGATTTTGGGATCTCTTTCTGTAAGTGATTGATGCATTCTTTCAATGTCTATTTTATCTTGTTTCTATACCATTTGGGCAGGTATTTTTGATGATTTCCTGAAAAACAGTGTCTAGGCTCTTTTTTTCATCATGATTTACAGGGAATCCAATAATCTTTAGATTATATGTGCTAAATCTATTTTCCAGGTTTGTTGTTTTTCCAAGTAGGTATTAACTATTTTTTTCTATTTTTTTTTGGGGGGGGGGGGTTTTGCTTGACTGATTCTTGGTGGTTCCTAGAATCATTCATTTCCATTTATTCAATTCTGATTTTTAATGAATTATTTTTATCATTTACTTTTTTATTTCATTTTGTAATTGTCCAATTGAGTTTTTAAATGGGTTGTTTTGTTCTATGGATTTTTTTCCCATTTTGCCAATTTTATTTATTAAGGAGTTACTTTCTTTTTCCAATTCACTAATTCTATTTTTCAGGGAATTGGTTTCTTAATCAACTCTATCTTTTAATGAGTTACATGTCTTATCCAGATCCTCTTGCAAAGCTTTCATTTCCTTTCCTCATTTTTCTTCTAGCTCTCTTTTAAGAGTCTTTTTAATTTCTTCTATGAGAGCCTTATGTGGTGGGGATCAGATCATATCTATCTTTGGGTTTTCATCTAGAAACAAAATGTTTTTAGTCTCCCCCAAGTTTGAAATTAGCTTTTTTTCAGGATAGAAGCTATCTATAGTTAGAGCTTGCTTTGCCTTTTTACTCATTTTAACAACACAACAACAAAGCTGCAGTCTGCTTTTGGCCAATGTGAGGTTAACTAGCTTCCTCAACAGACAACAGGAAGTAACAGTGAAACAGGAGGGACAGCAATGGCTGGGCTGGGGTCAATGTCTGTGCTGAGATCAGCAGTTGCATGTTGAGACTGTGCTGAGTCTCTCCTGGTGCTGGGTGTGTATGGCCTGGTCCTGAGAGACTCTAGAGTCTTTACCCTTTGTGTTTATAGCTTCTCTGCTGAACTCCTGGCTTGCTGCCTGGGCAGAGTAGACAACACTGTTTTAAAGTTGTCCCCACAAATTTTCAGCTTGGGAAGACCATCCCCCACTCCCCTCCAGTCTTGTCATCCTGAGCTGTTTTCATGCTCTCACTGCCAACCTGCCTAAGTCTGTGTCTGGCCTAGCCCCATTCTGTGCCCATGTACAAGCAGAAACTGACCTTTTCTGGTGAATTTCAAGATTATTTTCTGTTGGTAATTTGCTGTACTCCCAATACTTGTGGGTTTTAATAGTCAAGCACTAATTCCAAGGCTGAGTTTCATTTAAAAAAATAGTTTGAGGGTAATGGAGAACTCAGAAAGATGCATGTATCCTCTCTACTATCTTGGCTCCGCCTCCTCCCAAATTTTCTTTAAATAACTTGATATAATATATTGAATGCTTGATCAAGTGTCACAGAATCTTCAGGGCTTTTGATTGGAAGGAACCTCACTGGTCATTCCAATTCAACTAGTGATTTAAAAAGAATCTACAATTCAATTTCCAATTCCCAACAAGGGCAGAAGCAATCCATTTGAACTAGGGAAAAAAACCCCTCTATTTGTTGTATATGTTTCCTCTAGCTCCAATAAAAAAGCTTAAATTTTCCTCTTTGCCAATTGTAATATTCTCTTTAAAGGTAATGTTCTCTGTTGAGGTTTTCTTGGGGTCTCTGGAGGCAGCCTTCATTTCAGTTCAGTAATCACCACAGGAGTACAGCCAGGGGTTAAAGTCCAAATCCTTTATTGTCTCCTTCAAAGTCCTATCCCCTTCACTTGGGACTCGGCTAGTTTTCTGGAGGCCTATAACTCTCCTTGGTTGTGAGAGCTTGAGCTTCTGCCTGCCTTCTCTGGCTTCTGAATCTCCCTGACTGAATCCTAGCTGAGGCTCTTAGTTTATATGCCCCAGTCTGAGTATAAACCAATAATTATGTCATTAGGTAAACATTATTTATTGTAAGATTAAATCAGTGCTAAACTAGATTTAACCATTGTCTTCTCAATTCCACTTAGTATCTTGTTTCAAGTTCTGGCCCATAACATCTCCTTGTACAATTAAATCAATCATACTGAACTATGCTAAATTAGATAACTATTGTCTCCATCAATTCCACTGACTTAATCTTGTAAGAATCTCCTGCTTTCTTTTGTTTTAGAACATAGGTGGTCATGAGCTCCCTGAGTTCTTAAGGAGGTGAGAACCCCAAAAAAGGTGACCATGCCTTCCTTGATTCCTCAAAACAGGGGAGAACATACTGAAAAAGGAGGTGATCACACCCTCTCTGATGTCTCAGGAAGGGAAATGAAAACATCAAATAAAATGGGAAATCAAATCAGATTAGTGGATTTCTGAAGGAGCTCACTCTTAAAACAGGTATACATAAATCCATCAATATGAGAGGTATTACACATAATTACATAAATTACATAAGCACATAGTAACACAGCCTAGTAATGATGTAACAAATAACATGAATCAGCATGAGGAATTATACATGTCCATATGTTCAAGAAATAGTCCCAAAGGAATCTATTGTCCATTACTTGATGTGCCAGGAATCCAATAATTCCTGTAAGTTTTAAAGTCCTGCAATAGCCTTATCAATAATTTTTCATCCCAGGAAATCCAATGATTCCTGCAGGTTTTCAAGTCCTGCAACAGTCTCATTATCAGTCCTCTTTGTAGTGGCCAGAAACTGGAAACTGAGTAGGTGCCCATCAATTGGAGAATGGCTGAATAAATTGTGGTATATGAATATTATGGAATATTATTTTCCGGTAAGAAATGACCAACAGGATGAATACAGAGAGGTTTGGAGAGACTTACATGAACTGATACTAAGGGAAATGAGCAGAACCAGGAGATCATTATATACTTCAACAATGATGCTGTATGAGGATGTATTCTGATGGAAGTGGATTTCTTGACAAAGAGAAGATCTAATTTAGTTTCAGTTGATCAACAAGGGACAGAAACAGCTACACCCAAAGAAAGAACACTGGGAAATTAATGTAAATTGTTTGCATTTTTGGTTTTCTTCCCAGGTTATTTTTACCTTCTGAATCCAATTCTTCTTGTGCAACAATAGAACTGTTTGGTTCTGCACACATATATTGTACCTAGGATATACTGTGACATATTTAATATGTATAGGACTGCTTGCCATCTGGGAGAGGGGGTAGAGGGAGGGAGGGGAAAAGTTGGAACAGAAGTGAGTGCAAGGGATAATGTTGTAAAAATTTACCCAGGCATGGATTCTGTCAATAATTATTAAAAATAAATAAATAAGTAAAACAAAATAAAGGAGCATCTTTGTGTAGTCCCCATATAATTCTTCTGCACACCTCTTTAGCATTTTCCTTAGCCAGTTGTCTGATCATAATTCTTGTAGCTGCATTTTCTCCAATGGTTCTTGTGACAGCTTTTTGCAAATGTCACACAAAATCAGCAAAAAATTCATTGGGACCTTGCTCTATTTTCGTGAAGGCTTCCCTTTGATCTTTTTGTGCTGGGAGGGAGCCCCAAGCTTTTATAACAACAGTAGCAATTCGTTCATAAATTGTTATGGGGTAATTAATCTGTGCTGAATTTTCTGTATACTGACTTTCATCTGCCAGTTGGTCAAAGGTGACTTGGATATTGATTCCTGTTTGTCTATTTTGTTGGGTTTGTACCCTGCAAAGTTCACTATATTCCAAAAGCCACAACAAGTTTTGTCTGTGTTCTAAACATGGCTTTGCTATGGTTTCCAATTACTAGGGGTTAAGATTACATAAACCTAATTCTCTAGTAACATCTTAATATAAGACGATGTAGCCCCATGAAGAGTGCAACACTTTTTCAAATCCTTAATTTTTTTTCCAGATCAAAAGGAGTATATCTTCTCCATTGTTGACCTGAAGAGTTGAGCTCTTCAGTCACAGGATATACATTTATTAAATCAGTTATATGCTGTACTTCATTTTAGCCTTAAGCAGCGCCTTTTGTAATCTTGTCATAGGCTGCTTCATAGGTGGTGCTGATTGTGTCACTGCCTCTCCCCTTCCTCCTTCTCCCTCCATCCATAAAGGGTTAATTCAGGGAGGTAGCTCAGGGGAAGGGGAATGCCCTAAAAGCTTCTGCTGTGAAGCACTACACTCAGAATTATACTTAAATTCATTCTTATCTGATTCTTTATCATTTTCACCTAGTTAATCTGGATCCTCCCTCTCCTACTCTTTCTTCTTTTTCCTTATTCTATAACTTATATAATTTCCTAAAGCCAGTTGTATTAAATTATATGTCTAAATTGTTTCTTTGGAAATTGAGTCAGGTCCATTATTACTGTAGTATTTACATAGTTGCTCTCCTACTAATTTCTCCTTTTCTGGATTCAATTATTTTTCCTTAGAGAACCAAGGAGATGTGTATTGTACTGTTTCCAAAAGTTACAATCAAATCTTCATTTTTTATTAGTCTAGCCAAGCTTTCGACACATTTCCCTTTTGGGAAACATTTGTCCCATTTAAGTTGAAATACTACTTTTAACCTTTAATAAAGTTTCCTTGTCTATTTTTGTACTTGCCCTAATTTCTGGGTCACAGATGAAAGTTATTAGGCCCATGTTGGATGCCAAAATGTAATATGCTCTGTAAAATGTAATGTTCTCTGTTGAGGTTTTCTTAGGGTCTTTAGAGGTAGCCTTCATTTCTATTCAGTAAATTACCACTCAAGTACAGCCAGGGGTTAAATTCCAAATCCATTATGGTCTCCTTCAAAGTCTTATCTCCTTCACTTGGGGCTCAGCTGGTTATCTGGAGGCCTATCTCTCTCCCTCATTCTGAGACCATGAGTTCTCCCCTGACTTCTCTGGCTTCTGAATCTCCCTGACTGAATCCTGACTGAGGCTCCTAGATATGCCCCACTCTGAGTATAACCCAATCATTATATCACTAGGAAACCATTGTTTGTTGTAGGATTAAACCAGTGCTAATTGTCTCCTCAATTCCACTTAGTATCTTGTTTCAAGTTCTGGCCCATAACATCTCCTTGTAGGATCAAATGAATCATTCTGAACTATGCTAAATTAGATAACTATTGTCTCTGTCATTCCACTGACTTAGTACCTTGTAAGAATCCATCATTTCAAATTGAGTTCTGGCCCATGACATCTAATTCCATTGGTTATTCAAAGTTTTCTTTTTTTGCTAATCCAAAGAAGTTTAAGCCCTCTTCCATATGATGGATTTTAAATTATTCTCAGAGATAATTTCCAAACCCCTTTGAGGCTTATCACTTCAGATTACACTTCCTCAATTTATTCAGCTAATAGTGTAATTGTCTCCTTTTTTAGGAACCTGAAGACCAAGAAGGTTAAATCACTTTTTCAATTTCTTAAAGATAATAAATGATCAGAAGACAGATTTAAATAAAATAATAATAATTGTTCTCATGCCCAAATATGATATATTTATTCACAAAAATTTCATCTTACTATTCATTAAAAAAAAAGTATTTTCACTTGTCAAGAACATATTGGATGTCCACTTTGTAATCCATCCTATTAACTATTTTCAACAACTCTGTGCAATCTGACAATTTAATAAACATGCTGTTTAGGCCTTTGTCCAAAATAACCAATAAAAATTTTAAAATTTAGAGAGCTTGGTACAGACCTCTTTGGATACTCAACTGATAATTTATTTTTAAATTGACATTGAACAACTGTTCTTTAAATACAGGCATTCAACCATATTGGAATACATTGAATTGTACTATCATCCAATCCATATCTTGATCCTTTCAACAAGAATTTCACAATCCACCAGTCTTTTGTCCTTCTAAAAAGTAGAAAAGAAAGAAATGAGGTTAGAATCAGGACGTGTAGCCACTGGCAAAAGAAACATAAGACAGTGTTCTTTCAATCAGAAAAACAGAGTTCAAATTTTAAAAAGAGAAAAAGTGAAAGATAATAGACAGACAGACACACAGACAGAGACAGAGAAGCAAACAACAGCAAGAAGAATATAATTATAGAAAGGTGGTTATTGTAGAAGGAAAGACCAAAACACAAAGAGGACAACAATATCAAAAAACCTAAGGCAAAATTCCCAATGAAAAATAGGAAGTGGTTGCAAGCCCAGAAAGAACCCACAGAAAAGCTCAAAAGAACCTTTTAAGATAATGTAAAGGAGGTAGAAGGAAGTTTGGGGAAACAAATGACAATGATGCATAAAAATTATGAAAAGAAATACTCGGCATCTTAGTACAATGCTTATAAAGAATTGACCAAATGGAAAAGGAGACACAAAAATCCTCTGAAGAATTGCTTTAAGAGTGCAATTTGTCAAATGGAAAAAGAAGTACAAAAACTAACTGAGAAAAAGAACTAGGTAAAAGTTAGAATAGGTGAAGTAGAAGTCAGTGACTCTATGGGACATCAACATTCAATCACATAAATGCAAATGAATGAAAAAAATATAATAAAGTATAAAATACCTCATGCATAAAATGACCTGAAAAAGAAATCAAGAGATACAATATTATAATCAATGAACTACTTAAAAGTTATTATTAAAAAGATGACTTGGACATCATCTTTGAAGACACAATCAAGGAAAACACATCCTTATTTCATGGAACCAGAGAGCAAAATAGCCATTGAAAGAATATTCCAGTCCCTTCAAGAAAAAGATTCAAAAATAAAAACCCCAAGGAACATAATAGTAAAATTCCAGAGCTATCAGTTCAAACTAAAAACAAAACAAAACAAAACAAAATAAACAAACAAACAAACAAAAACCCTACAACCTGGTCAAAAAGAAACAATTCAAATATCAGAGCAACAATTAGGACTGCAGAGATCTAAGCCTCTACAACATTAAAGTCCTGACAGACATGGAATATAATATTCCAAAAGGCAAAGGAGCTAGGACTACAACCAAAGAGCACCTACCCAGTGAAATTAAGCATAATATGCAAAGAGAAAAAAATAATCATTCATTGCAACAGCAGTATTTCAAGCATTCATAAGGAGAACAGAACTACATAAAATTTTGACCTCCAATATCAAGACTGAAGAGAAGCATAAATGGTTAAAAAGAGAAAAGAAAACATAAAGGATTAAATAGAGCTAAAATGTTTACATCAGTCATGGGACAATTATACTTGTAAATATTAATAATTGTATCACTAATAATAAAACTAGAAGGAATAAACCTAGAGCATGTGAGTATAAGATTAATTAGAAGAAATTTCAGATGGAGTGATGAGAAAGAGGAGTAAATTGGATACATAAGGAAGGGAGAAGTAGAATGGTATGTTATTTCACATGAAGAGGAGTAAAAGACCAATTAAAGAGGAGGAGAGGATGGAAGGATGGTTGGTGAATATCACTTGAACCTTATTCTTACCTATATTACCTAAAAGATGGAACAATATATAAATTCAGTTGAATATAAAAAAAATATATATATTACAAAGATAGAAGTAGAAACAAAGTAGAGTAAATAAAAGGATGGGTACTAATAGAAGGGAGGGCAAGGTAGTGGTGGTAGTAAACAGAAGCAAAACACTGCTAGTATTTATCAGCTATCATACCCTCAGGTCTTCTCAGCAATACATTGATCCAAGACCATCCCAAAAGATGGGATAGAAAATGTTACGTGCATCCAGAGAGAGAAATATGGAGACTGAAAATGGATTGATGCATTATATATTCATCTTTTTTGTTTTGTTTTCTTTGCTCTTTCTTACTCCAGGGAATTTTCTCTTTTGTTCAGATTTTTCTTTTACACGACTAATATAGAAATATGTCAAAATTATTGTACAAGTCTACAGCCTATATCAGATTAGTTGCTGTTTTAGGAAAGGGAGATAAAAGGAGTGAAAGAAAACATTTAGATTTAAAATCTTACAAAAATGAATGTTGAAAACTATCTTTACTTGTAATTGGAAAAACAAAACATCAAATTAAAAAAAGATAAAAGAGATGAGGTGGTAAATGTGAATAATCTTATAAAGGAAAAATTAATAAGATTTGAGAACTAATTGACTATAGACATGGAAGAAGAGAAGAGAATCAAGAATGACACTAAGGATTCCTGTCTGAGGAAAAGGTTGGTGGTGTCTTTGACGAAAATAGAAAACTTAAGATAATGAAGAGATTTCAGGGAAATATGATGATTCTTTTTGGAATGCATATTGCAGATGGCTATAAAAATCCATTTGTACATTTTAAACCAGCTGTTATTAAGATAATGTAGAATTCAGGAGAATTTTGAGATTAATAAATTTAGAACTAGAATTTATATGACTTGGAGAGATTATAAGAGGTGATAAAATCACCAGAGATCAAAAGTAAAAGAAGGAAAAGAAGAATGAAGTTACAGGCTTGTGAGATTACCATGGATATTAGCTGTAAGTTGGCTGGCATGATGGTATTGTGGTAAATGCTTTGGCAGAATTGCTGTTAATGTCTCCTGGCTATATTAGATCTTGCCAAATGAAATGTTTCAGTGAAATATTGTTAGTGTTGTTTACAGATTCCTATAGCAGTGCTGTCAGTTGTGATAAATCTCCAATTATTAGCACAATATAAATTAAGGACATATTTTAGTTTTAAAATCTGAGCTAGATTTTTTGTTAAATTTCTAGATAAAGAGAGGAGATCTCTTCTAGGACTGGAATAATCCTTGATTTCTTGTCACCATGACAATAAATTATTATTCTGCCCATTGCTAGGGTAGTATTAGTCTTAATACTGATTCTAGATGTTCATAATCATATATATATATATATATATATATATATATATATATATATATTAAAAGGATAATTTAAACTTTTGTTCCACTTACAATTGTGGTCTCAGGTCCTTACTTTAGACTCATTTCACAACATTTAAAATAGCATACAGTATTTATAGTTACTACATGTTTATTATCTATATTTACTGCTAGCTATTTTCATATTACTATAGTTATAAATGTATGCTTCTTATATCACTTAAAGAAGAAACTTTCTGCCATAGCAAAGGTTGAAAATTGATATGTATGCATATGTGTGAGGGGTGGTGTGGTGTGCTGGTGTTTAGATGAGCAAAAGCACCCAAAATGTTATGTACATTTGAAATTACATTTAATATTCCAAATACAAAGTCCTCCATTTCAGCAATGAAGTCACTCAGGTAGCATAAATATGTGCACAGCTTACTGTGTGGAAGGCACTCTGAGTGCTGGGTAGGTAAAGAAAGGCAAAAAAAAAAAAACCAAAAAACAATGCTTGTTTTCAAGGAATTTATGGTCTCAATCAAAGAGACATGCAAATAACTGTCTATAAATAAAATTATAAACAAAAAATATAGAGTTTTTATCAACAAAGAGAAAGGATGAGTTGTAAAAAAAGACCAGGAGAAACAATATTGTACAAATATTGTTTGTATTGGATTCTGATTAAAGGGGAAGCCAGAGAAGCCAGAAAGTGTCTATGAGAAAAATATCTGGCATGTGGAGATAACCAATTGAACAAGTCTATAGTGAGGAGGAAAATTATCTGAGTGAGGAACAGAAAATAGAACAGTATCACTGATCACTGAGTATATATTTGGGAGAAAGATATAAGAATATTGATTAAGTAGTGTATGGGCATTATAAAGAGCTTTTTATTGCTGAACAGAATTTTATATTTGATCATAGAGTTAAAAGAGATACTTTGGAATGTATTAAAAGGAGTGGGGGTGGGGCTAAAATTATCATGCCTAACCTTTAAAAAGATCAATTTATTAGCTGAGTTAGAATAGCCTGGAATAAAGATATCATCTTTATTTATTTATTTAATCGGGGGCAGGAAGACCAGGAAAAAATGCCATTGTAACAATCTAGACATGAAGAGATGAGGCCCTGAATTTCAGTGATAACAGCATCACAGGAGAGATACTGTAAAGGTAAAACTGACAGTCCTTATCAGCCAATAAGTGATGAAAGAAAGTGGGAACAAGGATAACATCTGGGTTTCAATTCTGAGTCATTATCAGGTAGTTAGCTGGTACAGTATACAGAATGCCAGATCTGGAGTCAGGAGGACCTGAGTTCAAATTTGACCTCAGATACTTACTAACTGTATAAGTCTAGTCTCAGTTTCTTCACCTATAAAATGACATGGAAAAAGAATTGTCAAATCACTCCTGTAGCAAGAAAAACCCAAATGGGAATATGAAAAATAATATGCAACTAATCAACTAAACAACAACAGCAACAATGATTGTGAAAATATTGATACTCTGGACTGGAAAAGAAAACTTTGAAAAATTTTGGTGAAAATAAAGGACAATTTTTCAACATGTAAAATTTAAGTTACCTGTGGACCATCCCATTCAATATGGCTATCAGGAAGTTGAAATTGAGTCAGGCATTTGGAAAGAGTTAACTAGACAAGTTAATCTTAGTATCATCAACATAGAAATTGTTGAATTAATAGGAATTTGAAGATATTACCAAATGATGGCGTAGAGGGAGAAAATATAAAACCCATGACAGAGCTCTGGAGGCACCAGTTATTAGCAGTTGTAATATGAATAAAGATCTAGCAAACAATATTGATGACTTGTAAGACTGGCAGAAGAAAGAGAGTAATATAGTTTCATGAAAACCAAGAAAGAAGAGTACACTAATGAGAAGCAACAGGGTCAAAGTCTGTAGAGAGGTAAAAAAAAGATAATGAGACTAAGGACTTTAGATTTGAGAAGCACTGTGTAATTTTAGAGAGAAAGTTCATGAAATGAAATGGAAGCATTGATTGTAGATGACCTCAAAAAATTCTTTATTATTATTATTATTATAGCTTTTTATTTACAAGATATATGCATAGGTAATTTTTCAGCACTGACAATTGTAAAACCTTTTGTTATAATTTTTCCCCTCCTTCCGCCCCTTCCCCAGATGGCAGGTTGACCAATACATGTTAAATATGTTAAAGTATAAGTTAAATACAATACATGTATACATGTCCATGCAGTTATTTTTCAAAATAATACAATTTTGGGTTGTACAAAATAATAGGACTTTGAAATAGTGTACAATTAGCCCGTGAAGGAAATCAAAAATGCAGGTGGACAAAAATAGAGGGATTGGGAATTCTATATAATGTTTCATAGTCATCTCCCAGAATTCTTTCACTGGGTGTAGTTGCTTGAATTCATTACTGCTCTACTGGAACTGATTTAGTTCATCTCATTGTTGAAGAGGGCCACATCATCAGAATTGATCATCATATAGGATTGTTGTTGAAGTATATAATTATCTCTTGGTCCTGCTCATTTCACTCAGCATGAGTTCGTGTAAGTCTCTCCAGGCCTTTCTGAAATCAGCCTATTGATCATTTCTTGCTGAACAATAAAATTCCATAATACTCATATACCACAATTTATTCAGCCATTCTCCAATTGATGGGCATCCACTCAATTTCCAGCTGAAGACAACTTAGAAGGTCCACCATCCCATAGATACCAAAGAGCACCTAAAAGGTCAGCTGAAAAGGTCTGTGGAACAAGGGTAGGAGCCCAGGGTGCATTCCCACTGCAGACACCAGTACTATAATTACCCCAGCCTCATACGAGTAAATTGGAAACAAGTCTAGAGACCTCTGAATCAACATCAGCACTGGTGATTTATAGACATCTCAGTACAGGGACATCAAAGACAATTTGGAAGATCAGCAGAAAAGGTCTGTGGCAACCATGTGGGAGTTCCGTGTGCAATCTCAGTACAGACTGCAGCAATGAAGCCCCAACTCTAACCCTGGCCTCAGCCCCAGCATTGGCTAAGCATGATTCAACTGATTTAGCATACTATATCTTGCACTTACAATAGGGTGGGTATTCTTTTAACCGTTCTAGGACAGAAAAGGGCTTGTGATTAAGTCCCTAGAAAAATCTTGAAAAACAGATCATCCACTCAGGAAACAGAATCCAACTTCAACAAAGAGTTAAAAGCCAAGTAATAAGCTAGTAAAATGAGTAGATAACAACAAAAAAACTTTCTGACTTTAGAAAGTTACTATAGTAATTAGGAAGATCAAAACACACATTGAGAAGGTAACAAAATCAAAACTCCTACATCCAAAGTCTCCTAGAAAAGTAGCATTTGGGGTCAGGTCATGAAAGAGCTCAAAACATATTTTGAAAATCAAGTGAGAGAGATACAGGAATAAGTAGGAAATGAATTGAGAGTGGCACAAAATAAAATAAAATAAAAAGATAATGAGAACAATCATGTCTTTAAAAGTGAAATTGGCCAAATAGGAAAGGAGACAGAAAAATTCACTGAGGAAAATAATTCCTTGAAAATTATTATTGAGCAAAGTGGAAGCTAATGATTTTCTGAGAAATCAAGAAAATTAAGTAAAACAAAAATACAAAAAACAAAAAAAAAAAAAAAAAGAAAAGAAAAAAATAGAAAAAAAAATGTAAAATATCCCATTGGAAAAGGAACTGACAAGAAAACAGATCCAAGAGACATAATTTTAAAAAATATCATACCATCTGAAAATCATAGTCAAAAAAAGTGCCTGGACATTATCTTTCAAGAAATTATCAAGAAACTGGGGATGTTGATAAATTGGAGAATGACTGAATAAATTGAGGCATGTGTTTGTGGTGTAATATTATTTTATGGGAAATAATGAAAAAGATATTCTCAGAAAAAAAACTGGAAAATCCTTCATGAACTCAAAGTGAAATGTACTTTATGCAAAGTGATGGCAATGTTGTGGGATGACTAGCTATAAATGATTTTTTTTTTTATTTTCAGTAGTACAATGATCCATTAATTGAATAACTTCATATGTGGTTCCTTAATTGGGGGTAGTTAAGGGAGAGAACTCAAGTTTTAAAAACAAATGTTAAAAATATTTTAAATATAATTAGAGAAAATATTCAATAAATGTTTAAAGTACCTCAGAAATGGTTATCAAGCTTTTGCTTGCAATTTTACTCTAAAATATAGACTTTATAATTTCTAGCATATTATAAAATGACAACATTTTGTTGACTATCATTTTAGTTACATAGAAAAGTTCATGTATGCTTGGAGCTAGAATCAAGAAGACTGTTATGTAAATTCAGGGCAAAATATTTAACCTCGTACAGGGTTAGTTTCTTCTGTCAAAAAAATAAAAATATAAAACAAAAAACAGCACATACCATACAGGGTTGGTGTGAGGTTCAATTAAAATTATATCCCTGTAGTGGTTAGTTAATAATAACTGAGGAAATAACCCAAGCAAAAAATAATTTATTAGCTAGGAAGTAAAAAATAATGTATCAGTGGACTCCCTGCACAGTCCAAAGATACTGGATATAAAATGAAGAGAATTTTTATATGTATAAAAAATATGTGTTTGTGAAGCTGAGTTTTGAACTCAAATCAGATTTTACAGTTTTTGATTGCAAATTTTTTTTAAAGATCATGTTTTCTGTATTTTGGGTAATTGTTCAAGAATCATCCACACATTTGATAAAAAATTAATGTATGCTACTTTTACAAATTATAGATAAAAAATAAAACAGAAAAAACAGCTATCAAGGTATAAATCCCCAATACAATACAATGGTAATTTCCTTCTAAGTTATCATTGAACCATTACTGACTATTCTTTTTGTCTTACTATTCAAGCAATTATGAAATTATCTAACTGCTATCATTTCAATCAAATCTGTCAATTTTGTGTTGAGAATAGTATGTGAGAAATCTTGTCAAATGCATTAATACATTTTAAGTAAAAGATAGCTTTCAACAGCATTCCTTTTATCTGCTAGCCTAATGTTTCTGTCAGAAAAATAATTTGGTTAATAATTGGTTAATTTTGGTATGGACTTTTCTTGATAAAATCATGCTGTCTCCTAATAATCTTCATTTTCTTTCCTAGTATTCATTCAATTTCTTTTTAATAATATTTTTAAAATGTGGCCCAGAATTGAAATCAAGCATATTGCTAAAGATAATCATTGTTATAGTTGTTCAGAGGAGGAAAAGATTCTGTGGAATGGTGTGGTCAGGGGAAACTTCTTGGAGTCACTAAAACTTAGAGGAAGTTAGAAATGATGTTTAGAAAGATAGATTTACTTCAGATTCGGGAAGTTCTTAAAATACTGGACTAAGATATTGAGTCTTTATCTTGAATGCCAATGATATTTATGTATGTACATATACATGTGTATACATAATTAGAATTAATACATTCCTAAAACAAAAATGGGGAAAATACTTTCAGTACTAAGGAGAATTTGGAGAAAATGGTGTGACATTCATTGACACTTAGTAGGCTATGGCAGTGTTTACACACTAAATCAATCTTTGCCTTTAGCAACAAAGATATGTTGCACTGATCCTCTGAATAAAATATCCTATTTCTTTGATTTAGTACCTTCAAAAGTATACTCTCAAATTTAGCAATTCATGCAGCATTAAATTCTAAATGACCCATTCAGAGGAAGAAAAATCAAATGAACATAAATTTAGCCAAGAAATTTAATAGAATGATAACTGAAAAATTGCTGAATGTGGCAGCCCAGGAATTCCTTCATGCCATTTAGTATATTGAGTGTAAGATACAAAACTTAGCTAAGAAAAATGCCAGTTTACACTGCCTTTGTGATTACAGAGTTTATAAGAGCTATATTTATCTACAAACAAAAACAACAACAGAATTTTGACTGAAAATTAAATCTTTTATTTAATATAAGCTTTAGATGTGATGGGATCTGGGGGAAAGCAGGAGAAAAAAAGATACTCATTCAAAAAATAATAGAGAATTATTTTTTTGTTAGATTCCTCTATATGTTGCTTAAAAGGGAAGAATGTTACTTTGTCATGCAGCAATTTATCTACAACTATATCACAAAATTTCTCACATATTTCCACTCTTTCCAATTGTTGATTCTAAAAAGTAGTTTGCTGGATGTTATATTTTTCCTGTTTTTTAAATTAGTGACAATAAAATTTTTTAAGGAGCTTCATTATGTAGTAGATTATTTTAAAATATTCACATACATACATATGCATATGTCTGTATGTGTATGGGTATTCCTTTTGAGACTTACAATTAATATCCTGATTCTACATGTTTTAGGTGTATCTAGTAATTTCTTGTTTTAATGTCCCTGGCCTGGAAATATATTACCAATTATTTGTATTGCTATCAGGGCCTGGGAATTTACTAGCAGTTGTCTGTATTACTATCAGGGGATAAGCACATCTTCTCACTCAAAGTCCCATAATGATTCATTTGAAGAATTATCAAGATATTTTGTACTCTTAGAATATTATCATATTTTACCTTACTCTTCACTTTTTAAATTTATGTGTCATTGGAAAAACACATGAAACCAAGCATCTAAACAGAGTTCAATGGGAAACTCAAGGAAGACTGAAAAAACTTCAAGAAAGATCTGTTTCACTGAGATAAAAAGGGAGGTCAGCCTAGCTAGCATAGATTGTGGAAATGCCAGTGACAGGATTTTAATTACAGTCAATCAGCAACTAAGACCCTCTGTCCTGATTCAGTAGAGAAAAAAATCAGTGAGTAGCTTCCAGTCCCAGCTCAGAAGGCAAACTCTGTGAAGCCAGGCTGTTTTCTGAACATAGCAGGTAAAGATGCCCCCTGAAAATACAAGAGGCCCCTGAGCTCAAAGTCAAGGCTCAAAACTTCATAGGAGAATTGGGACAGTGTAATCTTTACCTCAGGAGCAGAGCTCAACCTTAAAAGTTAAAAAAAAAAATGGAAAGAAAATGAGCAAAACCAGAAAAGGCCCTTGACCACAGAAAGCTATCATGGTGACAAGGAAGACCAAAACACAAACTCAGACAAGTACAGAATGTTCACAGAGGAAATATCAAAGAGTGATATGAATTGGTCTCAAGCCCAAAGAGGCTTCTTGGAAGTGTTCATAAAAGACTTTAAAAGGCAAGTAAGAGAAGTAGAAGAAAAAATGAGGAAGAAAATGAGTGAAAAAGAGTGGTATACATGAAAGTCAACAGTGTGAAAAAGAAAATTTTAAAAAATGTCTGAAGAAAACTCCTTAAACAGTAGAAATAACCAAATGGAAAAAGAGATACAAGAGTTAGCTGAAGAAAATCACACATTAAAAATAAGAACAGGGCAAATAGAAGCTAATGACTTTGTAAGACACCAAGAATCAGTCAAACAAAATAAAAAGAGTGGGGAAAAAAAAAAGAATGAAAATGTAAAAAACTCATTGGCAAAACAACCAAATTGGAAGAAAGATCCAGAAGAGTAGTCTAAAATTTATTGACTTATCTGCTGGCCTGACCAAAAAAAGAGCCTGAATAGTATTCTACAAGAGGTCATTAAGGAAATTTGTCCCAATATTCTAAAAGCAGAAGATAAAGGGTTGCAACAGAATTTACAGTTCTTCAGTTTGAAGTAAAGAGAGCAGGAGTAGCAATTGTGATTTTCAGATATAGCAAAAATAAAAAAGATCTTATTAAAAGAGATAAGGAAGAAAAATACATCTTGATAAAGGGTAAGGTAAATAATGAAAAAATAATGATACTAAATGTGTATGCACCAAGGAGTAGATCAGGCAAATTCCTAAAGATTTTAAGAAGATCTTAGAAAACTTATATATTTTCTCTCTAGAGAAAATGTAATAGGGACAGAAAGGAATACACCTTTTTCTCAACAGTACATGGCACCTACACAAAAATTAACCATATATTAAAGCATTAAAAACCTAATAATCAAATGCAGAAAAATAGAAATAGTAAAAACTTCCTTTCCCCACAATGCAATAAAACTTATATTCAGTATAGGGTCATAGAAACATACACTAAAAACAATTGGAAATTTAAAAATATAATTCTAAAAAATGAGTGGGTTAAACAACAAATCACAGAAACAATCCATAATTTCATTCAAGAGGATGACAACAATGAGACAATATACCAAAACCTGTAGCATGCAGCCAAAGCAGTTCTTAGTGAAAATTTTATATCTCTAAATAGCAACATGGATAAAATAGAGAAACAGGAGATCAATGAATTAGGAATGCAACTGAAAAACTTAAAAAAAAAAAACTAATATCCCCCAATTAAATACAAAATTAGAAATTCTCAAACTCAAAGAACAGATTAATAAAAAATAGAAACTAAGAAAACCATGAGTTGGTTTTATTAAAAAAAAAAACCAACAAACTATATAAACCTTTGATTAATTTGAGTAGAAAAAAGAAAAGAAAAAACCCAACAGAAACAAGATTAAAAAGGAAATATAGAGCTGGGAAAATCCTGTACAGTCAGTATTTCTGATAAGGGTCTCATTTTTAAAATATATGAAGAACTCCATCAAATATAGAAGAATATGAGTCATTCCCCAAATAATACTGCTCAAAGGATATGAACAGACAATTTTCAGATGATGAAATTAAAGCTACCTATAATCATAAGGGGAAAATGCTCTAATTAACTATTGATTCAAGAAATGCTAATTAAAACAACTCTAAGATGCCACCTCACACTTCTCAGATTGACTAAGATGACAGGAGAAGATAATGACGAATGTTGGATAGAATGTGGGAAAACTGGTACCATAATGCATTGTTGGTGAAGTTGTGAAATCATTCAACCATTCCAAGAGCAACTTGGAATTATACCATTACTGGATTTGTATTCCAAGGAACTCATAAAGAAGCAAAAAGAAGCCATATGTGCAAAATTGTTTGTAACAACTCTTTTTTTGGCAGCAAAGAATTGGAAAATGAACAGATGCCCATCGGTTGGGGAATAGCTAAACAAGTTGCTGTATATGAAGATAATAGAATATTATTAAAAAAATAATGAACAAGATGATTATAGAAAGGGTGAAAAGATTTACATTAACTGATTCCAAGTGAAAGAAGCAGAACCAGGAATATATATGACAGCAAGAATTCAATGATCACCTATGAAAATCTTGGTTCTTTTCAGTGGTTCAATGATTCAGATATCTTAATAGACTTTGGACAGAAATTGCCATCTGCATCCAGAAAAAGAACTAAGGAGACAGAATGTAAATCAACACATGCTATGTTTGTTTGCTTCTTTTTTCTTTTTTCTTTTTTATCTCTCCCACATTTTCCCCTCCCAACATGATTCATAAAGCAATGTATGTTTAAAAAAATAATTATTTAATTGACATATGTGCCATTCACTCCCCTGTAAACTGTATGAGGTGAGACAACAATATATCCTTCTTTGTGTTTCCCACAGTAACTAAAAGAATACCTTGCTCTCAATAAATTAGAATTGTACATTATTTTGATCTGAAATTCCTAAATGAGAAATCTCTTCTAATTATGTTATCACTATCTCTATCATTTGCATTCTTTGACATTTTTGTAGCACTCTGAGTTTAAGTGGCTTTCCCAATGTCACACAAGTACTATATCAGAAGAGGAACTTGGACCTAGGTATACGTGAATCTGAGGCTAGAACCACTTTGCCACAATAATTATGAATAGTAGCTGTTCAAGAAATATTTGGTGAATTAAATTAAATGATGCCAATAGAAAAGTATATAGACTTAATGAGTTAGCAAAAACATTTTATTGTCCCAGGCAAATAAGTGGACTAAAAATAAATTAAAGTAATTATTTGAGGATATATGTAATCTTTATCTCAATCCCTCTTATATTTTCTCTTCCCTCAGAGAATGTAAGGCTTTTTAAGGCAGAGACCATTTCCTTTTTCTCTTTGGATCCTTGGTGTTTAGTATGCCCTTCAGTTTCTGAGTATTTATTTATTTATATAATTGTACTGAAATCACACAATTATACATTATAATTACTTTATGATTTTTATATAAAAAATGAAGACACTTCAAAAATCTGACATGTTTAATATGCATTGAATAATAGCAACATAAGTAAAGATAACATGTATATCTATTTTTAAAATATATTTATTGTGTATTTGTCCAATACAAAATGGATTTTTTTTCAAATTAGAGATTTTGTTTTGGAGCTTGAGTGACAGGTTTACTTTCATCTTTCTTATTTTTTTCCTCTTGTAGATCTATAATTTCATATAAGCTTGGCTATTTGGAGAAAGTCAATAAGAATCTAGAGTTTTTCTGGTATGAGATATTCCATTGTGTCAGAAATGATAGTGTCTTATTTGGGCCATTCCCTTAACCTGATCAAGGAAAACATCTCCATATTCCAGACTTATTCAAGTTATTTTATGCAGTAGTACTCCAGAATATAATAAGGGGACTAAAACATTTTAAGAAACGTCTTTCTTATTTCCACATCAAAATAAAATCATTGTGAATCAGTGATCCAATCAACTTTATAGAAAATGATGCTGCTGGGCCACTATTAGTACAGCATCATCTTAGAAACTATGTTCTTTTAAAAGTAAATAGACTTATATTGACTCAATTGCATTTTTCTTATTCATTATTCACCTGTGACCAAGACTGAACATCCATGGATGCAATCTGTAGCTAGTAAAAAGATCTGCTTTGTATCATTGAATAAATAATTTAATAAATTGGGAGGGAGTTTAGAAGGTTTCTTAATAGGGGACAGAGGAAAGATGGTGAATGAGAAGTTTCAACCCAACTGACCTCTTCCAACATTCTACTCCAAATACTTTAAAATAATTACTCATATCAGATTCAGACAACATAGCCCCCCCCAAAATTCAGGTCAAATATTTTCCTGGCCTAAGAAAAAAATAGGATTGGCAGGAGAAATCTGTGACAGCTTGGTGGAGGCCTGAGGCACATATAGGAGAGGCAGCAACAGCTTCAGGAGTTTTGAGCCTAGAGACAGTAATGGGGTCAGACAACTAATAAGAAAGAGATTTCAGCAGACCCTTTTTGGCATTGGATATAGTTGGTGTTAGTTGGCAACTATATTGCCCATATGTAGTTCTGGGTAATAATTTCAGAGAAAGAAAAACATCATGGCACATTAAAATGAAAATCCAATGGAAACATTTCAGATAACTTTTAATAAAAGAGACTAGAGAAGTTTTTAGTAACTCCATTTTTTTTCTGATGAATGAAAGGCAATGTAGTTTAATAGTTTTGTTGACATAGTAAAGACTTTGGAATGTGAGACAGTTGGTTGTGTTATGGATAGAGTTATGGAAAGACTTAAGTTCAAATCTAACTTCAGACACTTGCTAGTCAACCATTTCACTTAGCTTATCAACTCATTATCAAACATCAGACAATTTATATAACTTCTGTTTGTCTCAGTTTCATAATTCTAAAATATAAATAATAATAGTTACTATCTCACAATATTGTTGTGAAGATAAAAAAATTATAAAGTACTGAACATAGAGCCTGGAACATTATATAAATATTTATTCTTATTACCACTATCACCCAATTTTAAGTTCTACCTCTAAGACCTACTAGCTGTATAACTGTAGGAAATTTACTTATCCCTTGGTGCCCTAGGTAAACTATAACTTCTAGTTGCATTGTCTTGTTCCGTGGATGGGGAAATTTCTACATAATAATTTCCTCCCAGACATGAAATGACAAGTTTAGACCACCACACTTTACTCATCCCCCCCAAAAAAATTCCTTATACATTTTATGCTAGGATTCAAGAACATTGTATGCTGAGTATAAAAATTTAACAAAGTGAGGCTAACACACATCTACTAGCAGTCAGACATAGCAAACAGGGTTGAGTCTTTGATAGATGCCTCTTCTGAAAAATCCTTTGAAGAAAATTATGCTTTTTGGGACACAGCCACTAGAAATGATAGCTCATGGTGGCAGCAAAATGTAGTGTTGACTTTTTTTCTGCCAGAGGTGACATTAGCCTAGGTCACCTATCTGAAACAAACATGGAATGTGGGTAAGTGAAGAATCTCTCATCCTATTTTATAGAATGAATAAATTTACTTTCTTTGTGCTTTCCAGAGAGGGTCAAAAGAATCACTAGAGAATGACTGTTTTTATGATTTTCCTATTCGATTAAGTTTAAAGTGGTATATCACCAGATTGAGGAGCTGAAGGGCAAAGGGAAAAAAAATATTTTTATAAGACAGAGCTAAACCTTATCCACACAAAGAAGAGTTGTAAAGCCTTGCTCATAAAATGAAATTAGATATATGCAACAATAACTGTATCACAAACATTGTGATGTTTGTCAATGAGAGCAACAGTAATAATAATAGCAATAACAAACTTTTTAACAAATATTTTATTTTATTTTTCTGGCTCAAGAAACATTTGAGTGGCTATCTTAAAATGCAGAAGCAACTTTATGAGATTATCTAAAATAAGGGATAGTTACAGTAATATGGATACAGGGCTAACAGTACCATAAAAGTGTAATTACTGTCACAGGAAGAAATGAGGTCCAGAAAAAGAAAAAGCAAAATCCCATTTATACACATTTATACACAGAGGGAAAATTTAGCGAAAAATATATTTACAGTATTCATTTTTTCCCAAGAGGTAATATTTTTCAGAAAATACAATTATTTAGTTGTACTGCCCTACAAGTAGATTAAAAAGAGTTTAAACAATAATTTGATTAAAAACACTATTAGAAACTAGAAAGAGAGATTGGATGATGCTTAAGTTTATTATAGTACAAGTTCCAAGAGAATTTGGTAACTAAAGTTTGGGTAGGATAGAAAGAGTGCAACTCTGTCCCAGTAACGCACTCCTTATGATCCTCTGATCAGATCCCAAAGATAAGATTTTAGCAGGGTTGATAAATTTCACAAGAGATAGTTCTATTCAGAAAACAAACAGACAAACAAAATAACTACTGAAGATTTGGAGAACAAGTTTCAAATATATATTTATTTCACCATCTGGCCCTGACCATTGTTACTCTGACATTCTTTTGCCCTTTGTGTTTCGCTTAGAAAAATTTAAGTGACATTTTATCTTGCTGAGAGGCAATGGAGTAATGGTTAGAGTGTTGGAATTAGAGTCAGAAAGACCTACTTGGTTTATATTCTGTTCATGTGATGCTGGGCAAATGCTGCAACTCTCTATAACTCAAACAATTTCCTAGAATTTATCTACTTAGATACACTATGACTTAGAAAACCAGTGTACAGGAGAAAACTTAATGAGGAAGGATGTAAGAGACTTTCTCCAGCTTAGATCAGAGAATGCATGTTTGTTGGGGAAAAATAAAAAAAAAAGAAGAAGATAACAGTCTATTATCATATTTTTCACTTATAAAATTAGTTTTATAACTGCTTACATGAATATGGGGTTTTTTAGTGTAAAGGAAATTAAGCATCATCCAAGGAATAATTTGTATTATAAAACATGCATAGAACACCTTTATTAAGAGCTCCAAACTCCTCCTTTAATAATAGTCCTCAGTTATTTTTGAAACCTCTATTTTGTTTTATCCTCCTAATAGTATGCAGCAAAAGAAGAAAAAAGTACCTGAGAAGAGATGTTAATGGAAGAATGAAGTTCTATGGGAATAGAGTTGAGATTCAACTTAATTTGTTTGATTAATGGACATTTGAGAATAAGAAGAAGATAGCTCCAAGAGGGAGACACTTTCTGGAAGCCAGTTTTCAACCAGGGCTATTCTTTTACTGAATCCAGGAAATGATGGTTTACTGATGAGTATTTTATTATAAGAATTCTGCAAAGATTTTTCTGATATCAATTATTTAATATATAATAACGCCCTCGTTGATATTAAAATACGCAACTTACGTGACTTTACCAATGCTGAAGACACTAAAGCTAAGGTACAAACTGGGATTAGAGACCCCACTATGCTTAGCCGTAAACCTAGGTAATTAAACAACAAAATTACTCGCCAGAGAACTACTAGCAACTGCTTAAAACTCAAAGGACTTGGCGGTCCCCTAGACCCTCCTAGAGGAGCCTGTTCTATAATCGATAAACCCCGATACACCTCACCCCTTCTCGCTCAACAGTCTATATACCGCCATCGTCAGCTCACCCCAATAGGGCCCCAAAGTGAGCAAAATCATCAAACCATAAAAACGTTAGGTCAAGGTGTAGCATATGAAGGGGGAAGCAATGGGCTACATTTTCTACATTAGAACATAACAGATTGTCTACTGAAATAAAGACATGAAGGAAGATTTAGTAGTAAATTAAGAATAGAGAGCTTAATTGAAATAGGCAATAGGGTGCGTACACACTGCCAGTCACCCTTCTCGATATAGTAACCTTTAATACCTAATTAGAATACGTCAAAAAGATGAGAAAAGTCGTAACATGGTAAGTGTACTGGAAAGTGTACTTGGACAATCAAAATGTAGCTTAATTAAAGCATTTAGCTTACACCTAAAAGATTTCAGCTAATCCTGACCATTTTGAGCTAGATCTAGTCCTACAAACAGTATATTAAACTATTTTTTGCACCCACAAAACATTTATTAGCCCTAGTATAGGTGATAGAACAGACAAACACCCAGGCACAATAGAGTACCGTGAGGGAACGTTGAAAGATTTCATCCTGTAAGCAATAAAAAGCAAAGACTTCACCTTCTACCTTTTGCATAATGATTTAGCCAGTCAAACCGGACAAAACGAATTAAAGCCCGTCTTCCCGAAATTAAGTGAGCTATTGTAGAACAGTTGACAGAACGAACTGGTCTGTGTAGCAAAACAGTGAGATGATTTTACAATAGAGGTGAAAAGCCTATCGAACTTAATGATAGCTGGTTGTCTAAAAAATGAATTTAAGTTCAACTTTAAATTTAACCTAAGTACCTATAGACATTATTTAAATTTAAATGTTACTCAAAAGAGGGACAACTCTTTTGATATGTAGACAAACTTTTCTAGAGGATAATGGAACTAACACAAAACATCATAGGCCTAAAAGCAGTCATCAATTAAGAAAGCGTTAAAGCTCAAACTTATTTAATATTTAATACCTATAATTAATCAAAATCCCTAATCTTATATTGGACAATTCTATATTTATTTAGAAGATATAATGCTAATATGAGTAACCTGAATATATTCTCCTTGCACAAGCATATATACAGATCGGAACAACCGCTTACACTTAACCAAACAAATAATTATAACTATATACTAGTACCTTATTATATATTTTGTTAACCCAACCCAGGTGTGCATGTAAAGGAAAGATTAAAAGGAATAAAAGGAACTCGGCAAATATGAACCCCGCCTGTTTACCAAAAACATCACCTCTAGCATTTACCAGTATTAGAGGCATTGCCTGCCCGGTGAGTTATGACTTTAATGGCCGCGGTATCCTGACCGTGCAAAGGTAGCATAATCACGTGTCTCTTAATTGGAGACTAGTATGAATGGCACCACGAGGGTTCAACTGTCTCTTATTCCTAATCAGTGAAATTGACCTTCTTGTGCAGAGGCGGGAATAATTATACAAGACGAGAAGACCCTGTGGAGCTTGAGTCGTATAACTCAACAAATACCAGTATTTAACCTATTAGAACAATATGTATAACCCCTGAGTTATAGTCTTTGGTTGGGGTGACCTCGGAGCATAAAACAACCTCCGAATGAATGTAACCCAGATTAACAAATCTAAGTGTAATATTACCAGTAATTGACCCATATTTTGATCAACGGAACAAGTTACCCCAGGGATAACAGTGCAATCCTATTTGAGAGCCCATATCGAGTAAATGTTGGTTTGATAGGATGTATGTGGTCAGTGAATTTGCCTCGCTGAGAAGTAATTAGTATATATAATGAATAGATGGCTGTAATGACTGTATTGGTACCTAGTAAGATAAGTGAAAAGTTAGATCAGGAGAATGAGGTTATAATTACTAAAAGTTCTCCTAAAAGATTAATAGAGGGGGGTTGAGCTAGGTTAGCAAGACTTGCTAATAGTCATCAGGCGCATATTAGTGGAAGGATTATTTGTAAACCTCGGGTGAGGATAAGGGTTTGGCTATGGATGCGTTCATAGCTTGTATTGGCTAGGCAGAAGAGTATTGAGGAGGTAAGTCCGTGAGCCACTATTAGTACAGTAGCCCCTATAAAGCCTATAGGGGATTGTATGAGGGCTGCAATAATTACTAAGCCTATATGGCTAACAGAGGAGTATGCGATGAGAGACTTAAGGTCTGTCTGTTGTAGACAAATAGAGCTTGTTATAATTATACCTCAAAGAGAGAGGATTATAAATGGGTAGCATAGGGTTGATGTAGATGGTTCTGTAAATGCTGTAATTCGTATAATGCCGTAACCGCATTATACGGTTCTATTCCCGTTCTACGTTCTATTCCCAATAAACTAGGAGGCGTTCTTGCTTTACTAGCATCTATTCTAATTCTCCTAATCATCCCACTACTACACACAGCCAACCAACGAAGCATAATATTTCGTCCAGTCTCCCAAACCCTATTCTGAATTTTCACTGCTAACCTAGTAACACTCACCTGAATTGGTGGTCAGCCAGTAGAACAGCCGTTCATTATCATTGGCCAATTAGCCTCTATGCTCTACTTCTTACTAATTCTTGTCCTTATGCCTCTTGCGGGTTTATTCGAAAACTATATACTAAAACCTAAGTGAAGAGTGCAAGTAATTTAACTAAAATACTGGCCTTGTAAGCCAGCTATGAAGGTAATCTCCTTCCTAGGACCAATCAGGAAGAAGGCATTACGCCCCACCATCAACGCCCAAAGCTGATATTCTAATTAAACTGCTTCCTGCACAAAAATATTTTTATTTTTTTTATTGCAAAATTTAATTTGTATACTATCTCAGTATTAAATTTTTTTGCAAAATTTTCATAAATTTTTAATTTAAGCCAAATATAGATATCTATATATTAGTACATATATCAATGTATTATGATATATCTATGTATATAGAGCATACATTTATATTCCTCTATCATATAATTAATATACATAATAATCATATATTACTAAATACATTAATATAATGTATTGCTAATAATTAATCAATACATTCATATCTTTTACTGATATAACTCATAATAGTACATAATACATAATATGTATATATTACATAAGACATATAATGTTGGCGTACATAGACATTAACTCCATGGACCGAGATCAATAAAGCTATTTCCTCTAGCAGATCATCACCATTATGGTTACCTTTATCCTCCACTCACGAGAGATCAGCAACCCGCCATCTGAAGATACAGCATCCTTCAGAGCAAGCCCATAACTTGTGGATGAACCTTCTTTCCTACGACTGGCTACTGGTTGCTACTTCAGGCCCATTGTTCCTATTTCAGCTCAACCATGCTTTTTGTTGAGGCATTTGTGATGGTAACAATGTTGTTTGGCCTCATATCGCGGCATCTCCAGTGATCATTACGGCATTAGGTAGTTTTTAATTTGGGGGTGGTTTATCAGCAGGGTGGGAGCCTGGGGAACGCCATTAAAAGTGCAGACTTACATAACAAGGCCGACGACATTTTAAACGGACATCAACTGAGGACTCTTTTCGGACATGCGTTTATTTCCATCATGGTGCAGATATATGAATGATGATTAAACATTGAATTAATTAAAAGCAAGATAGATATATATTGTTTAGATATTAAGATATATAATAGATATCAATTAATTTACACATATAATCAATGATCGATAGACATATTATTATATTAATAAACCTTACTAGACCTGAGTTTATATTTCCCCCCTCCCCCCCGCAATATTTCACTTTCGACTAGACAATATAACCAAGAGCGTCTTATACGAGTGGGCGTATGAGTGTATGTGTGTATGTGTGTATGTGTGTATGTGTGTACGTATGTGTATGTGTATGTGTATGTACATACGTGTATGTGTATGTGTATTTGTACGTGTGTATATGTATATGTGTATGTGTACGTGTGTGCACGTGTATGTGTGTGCGTGTGTGTTTAAAATAATAACAAATATAAATAACACCTATAAAAGTTTCTTACCACTAAACCCCCCTACCCCCCTTACTAAATTTTATCGCTTCCGTCAAACCCCAAAACCGGATGATAGTCCTCTAGTATGGTAATTGAATACCTCGGAGAAATAGGCTTTAAAATACATATAAGTAACAACTAGGCCTAACTAAGGCCGATATACCGCTACTTACTGTTAAACTTCTACTGCTATAGAACACTACAACAAATACCCCAACATTCTGTTAACCAAACACACAACAGCTTTCCAACCCAAATTCAAAATTTTTATGGAAAAAAAAACAAAAAAAAATTAAAATAAATTTAATACTGACATAGTATGAAAATTTTAAGTTTGTATTTGTTGTGCTAGGTGAACTATGATCAAAATATCTATATTGATTGAAAGGATTAATTAATGTGTAGAATCTGAGAGTTTTAAATGGTTTTAGAAGTCCATTAAAACTATCCTGCTTCTACAATGTAATAATCTTGACAATATGCTTGACATTTAATAAACTGACTTCAGTTTAAAATCTTCCAGAGATGGGAGAATCACTACTTCACTAAACAATTGATTCTATTTTTTTCAGGTATCTTTGATTGTTCGAAAAAGCTTCACTATATTGAGGCATGAGGGAATCTGAAGCTTTTTCCTTTGTCATAATTTTGTCTTTTGCACCTATAGCTTTTTTCTTGCTTATGACAACTTTTCATATAATTGAAGATAAGTATAAATAAAGTGGGACACCTAGGTAGCTCAGTGGTTAGAGCACTGGCCCTGGAGTTGAGAGAGCTCGAGTTTAAATATGATGGTGGACAAATCACTTAACTCTGGTTGCCTTAGTTTCCCTTTCATCAAAATGAGCTAGAAAAGGGAAATAGTTCCAATATTTTGCCAAGAACACTCCAAATGGGCTCATGAAGAATAAGAAAAGACTGAACTAACTCAACAACAATAACAACAACAACAAAGAAAACAGTGAATATAGTTACTGAGGAGTGATATTTAGAAAATATCTTAGAGTCATTTTACTGATGGGAAAACTAAGGCCAAGGAAATTGAAGTGACTAACAAAATCTCACCAGCTAGTGAACGATGCAGTTGGCATTTAAAACCAAGTTTGAGCCTAAATGGCATATAATCAACAAATCAACCAGTCTCTTGAAAACTAAAATTATATAGTATTTTTCTTTTCTACTCAAATTTTCATTATAATGCATTGTTTCAAGGTTTTGCACCATCAAACATAGTACCTGACATGTAGTTTTTGAATAATTAATGCTTGTTCTCCTGGGCAATGCAATTTATTAAAATAAATCTTAATTGTAATGGTCAAGAAGTGAATGAATCACTGCATGCATAATAATAAATAATAAATGGGGACTAGTATGAATGGCACAACGAGGCTTTAACTGTCTCTTATTCCCAATCAGCTAGCTTTCCTAATCTCTCCTTCAGAGACTTAGAAACTTGAACTTTCTTTGGTATTTTGTCAGTATTCATTTCTAGAGACTCAATTTTCTTCCCAAGCCTTTGAGCAAGGCTTCGCTTCCGTGGAGGGTCATTGTCAACAACTGAGAGCTTCCTCTTCCCTAGCCTTTCTGTAAGACTCAGTAGCACCAAGGGTTCTTCTCCTTGTTTGTTGGACAGGGTCACTGTCCTCACCACAGTTCTGACATTCTCTTTCTCAGGACCTGGAATGGGAAGTGGTTGAAGCAAGTGAGCAGATGCTCCTGAAGGCCCTTCTCCTTGCTTCTTAGATTTTTCCTTCATTTTCTTTGACTTGATTTCTTCAAGAGTTTTTGTTCCAAAATTCAAACTATCATGTTGCTTTAAGGTGAACCCAGGTTTCTGAGCACCAGTTATGCACAATACATTATGGACTTCAGGAACTTGTTGCAAAATAGGTGTTTTACTTTCATCTCCTTCTTCAGAAAACTGATCATCATCATCATCATCATCATCATCTGCAATATTGATTACAACTGGAGGATGTGTGGAACTGGGAACATTTTCTGAACTTTCCACTTTCATCATACCTCTAAGCTGGGGGGAGGGGTTAGACTGGACTGATAGTTTGTTCTGCTGTATTGAGAGCTGATTAGCTATCACCTCTTCATCTGGTGACTCAGGGACAATGAGTAAAATAGTTTTGCTTGGAGGTAGGAAATGGCCTTCAACATAGCGTCCCCTGTTGTGATGAAATGCACAATTTAATTTTTGACATCCCATTGGCTGATTTTCCCAGTAGCATGGAATCTCACTCCGCTTTTTCTCAATTTCCATGTGTCGGAACCTGCAAAGTTTTCGAAAACAACGCCTTTCCTGCCACAATGTGCAGACAGTCTCATTTCCTAAGGCAGCTTCACAGTGTCGGAAGGGGCACTTATCTCCCCTAGTACATGTAGAATAGAAAAAAAAGTAGCAGTCTTCTTGATTAGACATGCTGGCCAAATCCTTATGTCAAACGATGGGGTTTGAAAACAAGCCACTACTCTAGATGAGAATCAGATTCCAATTTTCTCAAATAGGCTCAATCTTCCCCAAGCTGGTTTCTTGGGGAACTTCTGGAGCCAGCCTTCCTTTCAATTCGGAGTAAAAATGCAGCCAGCTGTTAAAAGTTCAGATCCTTTATTGTCTCCTTCCAAAGTAGGGCAGTTCGTTTTCTTAGAGGCCTATCTTTCTGCTTGGTTCCAAGAGTTCTCGGTGAAAGTCTTCAAATCCAAAGGTTTGTCCTTCAGCCTCCAGCCAACACAAAGATGGAAAATGGAATGGATCTCACTCCTCTAGCTCAACGCCGAATGTCTCCAGCCAGCACCAAGTGAAAGTTGGAATTAATCTGTCTTGCCTCTGAGAGAGGGCTTCTGGGCTTCTGTATCTCCCAGAGTGTTCCTGGCTCTCAATCTCCCGGAGTGCTCCTTTCAGACTCTTGGCAATGTTAGGAACTAACTTAAAGCTCTAAGAGCTTCTATATATATGATCTCCCAAAGGTTGACTCCTCCTTCTGGAGGCAGGGATTAAGGGAGGTGTGAATTCACAAAGTTACAAAGTTAACTTTGTGAATCTCTCATACTTGTGAACTCCAATGAGTACTTAAATACTTCTTGATTATATAAACTCTCTAAAGGTGTGAACACAAGCATTGTGTCAATTCCATTGAGTTAACACTAAGATTCTAACATCTCCCTTGAGTTATCACCTTGTTTCAAGTTGAGTTGACACTAGGATTCCAACAATTAAGAACTCCTCCAATTTCTCTGAATCTTCCAATTTTGTCATTTCTTATATTGTAATAATTGTACATTATACTCATTTGCCATAATTTGTCCATCTATTTGTCAAGTGATAGTTAGCCCTCTGCAAATGTGTGGCCTTACATATTTCTGAGTCTATTTCTGTTTTCTATCTATTTCACAGATTTTTCCAAATTGTACTTTTTTTAATTAAATAATTAGTTACTTTCAGTCAGTGCTTTAAATTGCTTTCTATAATGATTTATAATGATATCAAAGATGAATTAGAATGTTTTTTTCCACATTTCTCTTTTACTATTTTGTCATTTTTGCTGATCTGATTTGTGTAACATAAAAATGTAAAACAATCATAGAAATGATAGAAGTGAATGCTACCTTCTTAGAGAAGGATGAACTATCCTCCTGGCATATCCTGTGGAGTTCTCAGTTTTCATTTAGCAGCTTCTGAATTTCACCGTCATTTTTATCAAACTTGTCTTGATGTTTGTGTGTGTTCTGACCTAGATGAACAAATGCAGTGCTGTGCACCAAAACGCTAAAAGCTGCCTACTCCTTTTTTTCCCCACTGTTGCCAACTATGGGTTGGCTCAATTTATACTCCAAATTAGCAACAAACCATTTCCCTCAAAGAGTAGAGTTTTAATCTGTTGACTTTAATTTTAATTGCCTTTTTACCTTGGGGCAGCCCCATTTGTTAAAAATAAATATTTAGCTTGGAGGCAATGTTTATGATCAATTCAGTACTCTGCACTACATATTGCCTTCATCACTCTCCCATTCTGTCTGCCTCTTCTCCTTATAATCATATGGTCTTATCCAGTTATTAGACCCCTATACTTTATTATAAATGAAGTTTCTAAGGTTGAGGCTACCTCTGGTCTCAATTGACCCCAGGGCTTGTTTTTTATTTATTCTGTAAGAGTTAGCCTGGAGGGTTTTGCACTTCACTCAAGGTAAACCTTCATCTCCAGTCTTTCCTGTGTTCTTCTCAAATTGTTTAAGGAAAACTACTGCTTTACCTGTGTTTGCTTATACTCTGAGCTGTCTTTTTTGTGGAGGAAATTTAGAGAGCAGAAAATTTTTTGACCGGTTTCACTATCTTCCCAGAATCTTCTATTACAATTCAATTTAATAAATATTTATTAAATGTTCTGTATTGATGGTCTATGGAAAGTGGATTAACTATCAGTAGTTCTATTGAAACAACCAACAATCCAAACAAACTGATTTTCTTGATTTTCATTTTGTGTGTGTCTCACACACACACACGAAAGACAGAGAGAGAGAAAGAGAGAGAGAGAGAGAGAGAGAGAGAGAGAGAGAAAGGAAGAGAGAGAGATTGAGATTGAACAGACTTTTAACAATGCTTAGAATGCATTTCATTTTCAATTCTTTCATTTGGCATGGGTTTATTTCAAAGCTCAAGTCAAATACTACTATATACATGAAGCCTTTCCTAATCTGTTCTCTCGTCTGGCCAAGAGCTACTGTTGTCTCAAATTGCCTTACATATGTATACTTTGAATGTATTTTTAATGCACATCACATACAAGACAATTTAAACTCAATTTTTGAAAATATATGTTTGTTGCTTCCCAGAACCTACCACAATGTGTGGTACATAGAAGTTACCTAATAAATGCTTGTGGATTAATTTACTGATTGACAAGTGCAAAATTTTAAACATGATTTAAATTGAGACATTGATTATTTTCCCTAATGATTTTCAAATCTGCCTTCTTCTCAGTGACCCCAAGTCTAAAACAAGGATAATAAAACTGGCATACTTTCCAGAAGAAAGTACAGGTAAAGGAACAGCATAAACATGTAAATAATTATGTTAAAATGATAAGACAGAGGTTGGCTCAATATAAATGCTAACTAGGAGAGGATGCAATACAGTTCACACTGTAATTTCAATGAAGAGGGAAACATCAAACTATTGCCTGCACCTCTCATATGAAAAAAAAAATAGAAGAGAACTAATTCTACATACACAAATTTAACAAAATGTTTGTTTAAAGCTCTTAGTACTACACATTTGCTTTAAGTACCAAAATGTTTATTTCAAAATAATACCCAGGAGGCAAAGGAAAATGGTGCATGTTTCAGAATTTATTACTGAAAAAAATAAATTGAAAGGAGATTGTAGTTATTTTTTCTATTCAAATAGCTTTCTATTCTCACCTTTTCATTCAGTTATTCCTAGTGAAGGAATATACTTTACCTTGGTAAATAAAAACTTTTTTCATTCTTTCAGAGAGTATCATTAATAATTATATTATATAGTCTACTCCTATCCCATGCAACTTGTATAGACTTAAGTCTTAGTAACAACTACCAATTGTGTGTCAACTTTCATCATTAAGTGTAGGTAACACAAGCAGATAAATGCTGTTCATGTACTGATTTTTGGTTTATGTTCCCCTTTGCATATGCCATTATTGGTTGTATTATAAATTGAAAATGCCTTGTTTTGTTTGTGTTGTTTGTTTTGCTTCTTAATCATCATTCTAACTTTACTTGAAAAATAGGAATTTGACATCTTCTAAATAATAATAATTTTTAAAAATTGATGATACGATCATTTCCAACTGGAAAAAGCTTTGAAGTTCATGTGGTAAAACTTTAAAATACTTTCATTTTATAGATAATAAAATGAAAGCCTGGACAGGTTAATTGAATAGTCTGAAGTAATAAAGGTAATAAGTGACAAAGCTAGGATTTGCTGTTACTGGTTATGAAATACTAGGTTTAAATATTGGTTTGTGGATTTGAAAAGGGAAATAAAGACAGGTCTAGAATAGAAGAAAACAGAGGATAATAAATAAATAATTATTACAAAATGAATAAATAAATAAATGAAGAGATGATCCAGAGTCAGACGTGAGAATTATAAAGCACATAGTGTAGTGCCTGCCACATAATAGGAATTTAATAAATATTTGTTCCACTTTTACTCTTATGAAATTTTCCATTAATATATAACTGATATGCTTTAATTACAAACTATTGAAAACACTATTGTACATTACTAAATTACTGAAACCAAGCTTAGTTGCTTTTGCAACAAAATTGTTGTGAGAATAAAATGAGTTAATATCTGTAATGTTTCATATAAATACTTGTTAAGTATCATCATTGTTGTCTTTGTTATTTATCATTCCATAGGATATGATATTCTTATATGAGCCCATGGAGAAATGTATTTTTCTAATATAATTATATAATAATCATAATTTTAGTTCAATTAAAACTATTTAACTAATTTGAATATGTAAGGCATTGAAAAAGCCATTGTTCTAGCTTAGATTTACAAAGTGATTTTCAACTTAGCTTATTTGTTTATTTTACATGGAAATGAGAGAATTGTTCAATACAAACAAACCAGCATTCTTTTCTATAAACAATGATGGGATATCTAACTTATTATATGACTGAATCAGATTCAGAAGTATCTGTAAAAATTGAAGACATGGGTAGAAACTTACCAGTTAAACAAGCACACATTTAAAGTCCAACACATATGGAAAACAAACAAATAAACAAACAAGCAAACAATAAGTGAATTTTACAAAAATAGGATGAAAAATCTCATAGTTGAGTAGCAGTGCATTATTAAAAGGAAGAGAAGAAAGTGAACTTGTAAACCTATAAAATTATTTTCACCAAGGATTGGAAATATACTAACCATTGAAAAATAAGGCAAGGCAATTTATTGTTCACAGAGAGAGTTCTTCAATGGACAAATCATGAATTGATTGTGATCATCCCTTAATACTTTATCTGGAGAAATCTCTGGAACTAAAAAGGAGGATAAGAACTTAATGGTGGAGTCTTGTCCTTAATGGTCTGTCTGGTCATATCTGAAGAAGTTCCTAGGAGTTAAGATGAGTTTTAGTGTAGGCTTCTTTTGGGATAGGATACCAGGAGAGTTTAGGAAAGAAAAGGGAGATTATACAAAAGCTAAGAATTGTTGGTGGAATTTTTTATTTCTATACATGCCTGGACTTATCTGGCTGTAATATTTAATATAAGAAAGAAAATATTTTATAATTATTAAATGATTTTATAGATTCAAGCTAAATTTTGAAGAATTTTAAATGCCAAAAAAGCATATACATTTGATATTAAAAGTCAGAAGGGATGGCTATAATCTTGATTTGGGATTCTATTTTAGAAAAATTACATTGGCAGTAGTATGAAGAATGACAGAGAGAGAGAAGAAAGAGGAGAGAGAGACAGAGAGAGAGAGAGAAAGAGAGAGATAGAGAAACAGAGAGACAGAGAGAGACAGAGACAGAGAGAGAGAGAGCAAAAAAGAGAGAGAAAATGAGAGATGTAGAGAAAGAAGGAAAAAGGGAGGGAGGGAGGGAGAAGAGAGAAAAGGATACAAAGAGAAGACAAAATCAAAAAATTTAAAAAGTGAATATGCCAAGGAGAAGAATTAGTGAATATGCCAAGGAGAAGAATTAGTGAACAATGTAGAGAAATCAAAATGATGAAAATTGATATGGCAATTTTATTAATAGATGATTAATGAGAGAATAATGGAGAGAATGAGGAGATCAGAAACCATGTTTCAAGGGGTTAGATGTGAATTATAAGAGAAAAAGAGAAAATAAGTATTGTAGAAAGATTTTTCTAAGAGTTTAACTTTGAAATTGGGGAATCATAAAGCTTGACAATTTGAAGGAATTATAGTAAGGTTAGGTCAGAAATGTTCAAGTTGAGGAAGAACTACATTTTTTGGTGGTATAGAAGGATTATAATAAGAGATCATTAGATGCCTGGATTTTGGAAGAAGTGGCAGTTGAAAATCCAAATCTTAGGCCAGACTTAAGGATCAAGGGTGTCTGTCATGTGTCAAGGGTGCTAGTTCAGTGGTGGCAGACAAACATTATAATAATCAGTGGATGATCTGAGGGGTCATTAAATTAAAACTTGTTTTGTGATCAAGGGCCAGTTAGTAATTACAGAGAGCTAAATGAACTAGTTTGCTCACAAATAGGACATAGTTTCTGAGTAAGTTAAGACACTCATGTCTGGAATTTTTATCTTAGGCCTCAGACCAAATGATACGTAACGGAATATGTCCAAAGGACTTATGATGAATTATGTTTTCCACCTTCAGAGAAAAAAAACTGTTGAACTCTGAGTGCAAATTGAAGTATAGTTTTCTGTCTTTACATTTTCTTTTGCAATATGACTAATATGAATATATATATTTTGCATGATTTCACATGTATAAACTGATTTTTTTCCTTCTCAGTGATAGGAGATGGACAAGGCTACAGAGATAATAAGGACTGGAAAATAAAAATTTTAAGAGAGTAGATGTTAAATAGAAATAATTTTAAGTATTAAAAATAAACCGAGACTAATAGAATTTAATATATTTGATCAAGATCACATGATCAGAACTATTAATGTAAATAAATTCAGTTAGCATATGATTCTGTCTTCTTATCAAAATCCAATATTGTTTTAGAACACTAAGTACTTTATCTTTCTTCATATGACAAAATTATCAGTCTTGATATCAGTTACTTGTAATGAGATTTTTAAAAAAGCACTAAAGGGAATTTGACATTAACCTATAAGTAATGGGCATTTTTCACACTTTAATTTTATGCAGAAACATGTTTTTCATGTTTCTCAGAAAAAAAATATATATATATATATATTCAAAAAATGTAGCCATTGAAAAAACTTTTCTAATAGACTTTTAAATAAAGAATAACTACTCAATAGTACAACAAATCACTAAACTCTTACAATTTAACTTCTATATAAATATAAATCTGTACTTCAGTTTGATAGGTGTGATGAATTCATGGTTCAATTGATGTCTGTGTGACTCCAAGGAATGTATTTGAAAGATGAAAAAATTTTCACCTGCCCCCCTTTATATTAGTGGAGAATTTATTTTTTCAAGTGAGTAAATGATACCTATAGTCCCTCACAAATTTATCCTATTGTAGTAATCCAATCAGATTTGAGACTAAAGAAAGATAAACTAAAGAAATGAAAAAACGGAGAGACAGAGATAGAGAGTAAAATTAAAAAAAAAAAAACTGGTTAAGACAAAACAAGACACAATTATGAAAATGTTTTGGATAAATTTGAGAGTTAAATTGAGACGCCTGATGGTTTACCAATTAGAATATTAGTCTGGAGTCAGGAAGACCTGACTTCAAATCAAGGCTCAGTCATTTCTTAACTGTGTGCAAGTAACTTAATCTCTAATTGCCTGACAAAAGGATCTACTGGAAAAGAAAAGAAAAGCCATTGAAAAACCCAAAATATTTGTGTGGGTCACAGTATCATAAAAAATTGGACATAACTGACTGAACAACAAAGAGATTGGAATAAATAAAGTAGTTTTTAAATTAAAACCTCAATTATATCCAGTACTTGAATTCCTACTTGTTGAGCAATATTATGAAAGACCCTGAAAGAGATATAGTAGGGGAAAATGGTAACTTATCAGGAAGAAATAGGTTTTCAGGTCAATTCACTAATACTTTCATTCACCTAAGATAATGGGGATAGGAGGTCCATGTTTTTATCATGCATTGAACTTTTCCTGAACGATAGTGCACCAGATAAATATAGCATAATTATAATAACAATAATAATAAATAATAATGTCTATCCAACCCTCCCTCAAACCTAAAAAAAGAAAAACCTACTAAGTTCAGGGTAAAGAATAAACAAAGTATAGGCACAGCCATAATAAAAAATCAACATCGTTTGTTTTAAATGTGGTGGAGAAGAAACATATTTAGAAACCAGCCACAAGGCAGTAAAATTGATTTCTGGTTTATCTGGTATAGCTTTGAGTCCCTCACTGAGCCAGGGAATAATTGATTTCTGGAAGCCTTGTAGCAGTGGTTAAAAATTGATAAATGCTAAAGCAGGCACAATGTTTTATAGGTTCTCAACAGTTGTGGAGCCTTCATATTTCTCTCTCATCACCAGCTCCAGATCATGAGGTGAAATTTAAAAGGCTTTTCATCTTAGTCTTAGTAAATTACATCTCATAGCTCAGGATCTTATTGCTGGAGGAAACAAACCAAACCTTTTAGTTAGATGGGGCAGATTAGTAATTTATATATTTGGGGTATTATTAAAGGTAGAATTTTTTGATATGTTTTAAACCCAATAATTATAGCTAAGCTTGATTAAAGTGTCTAGAGCCAACAAGGACAAATAATACCATATAAACAATTTTGATCTTTAGGAAACAGTACAATCCTAATGGAACTAAAAGACTTTAGGCAACTTTATTTGAATCCCATATTTAAGACTTATGGAATTTAAGTCTTGGAAGGAACAAGAAAATCATAAGATCCAGTCTCCTGCCTTTATACTGGTAGACAAAATTTACATTTATATAATCCTTTACACCTTTAAAATTCTATATTGAAGAATGATTCAAGAACTAAGTATTATTTTACTTAGTTTACATATGAAGCAACTGAGGAACAGATAGATAATTAGTGCAAGGCTACACATATTAAGATAATTTTAAAATTTTCCTTTTAAACATAAATATTAAAAGTTGCAAAGATTAAAGAGAAAAATGACAGGTTTATTTCACTTTCTACATGTTTCTTCCTCTTCCTTCTCTTTCATTTCTCCTATTCTTCCTTCCTTCCTCCTCCTCTAGAACACTCTTTCTCTGTTTCTTTCTCTGTCTCTGTCTCACTCTATCTTTCTCTGTCTCTCTGTCTCCATTCACCCTTCATTTCTTTTTTTGTTATAGTCTGTCCCTGTAAATAATGATTCCTAATATCCCTTACATTATGGGCAATGTTATGTATGCTAACCTATTATGAAACTGAATATACATGAAATATGGAATAGAGCTTATATCAAAATTTGTTTTGCTATGTATTCCAAAAGTTAGCAGAACTAATAAGTTGCTTTCCTTTAAAATATCAAGCATCTCACTTTTAGAATCAACAAATGCAGAAAATTCATGACTTGGCAATTGATACGATGGTTTACATTATGCTCTACATAATCTATTTATAGAATTCCTTTTTAAGGATTTTTTTCAAAATATTTTTACTAGAATCTTATTTTTGTTCCCTATTTTTTTTTTTTTTACTGGAGAAATTGATGACCTATGCTTCATATATATTGCTTCCAAACACAATCTCTAAGCCTAAATTGGCCATATAAGAACACAGAAAAATCTAATTGGTTTATCTCTATTTCATTTTTCTTGTTCAGTGGAAGGTTATATAGAAGGTAAATTTCTGGACACACTAAGATTTTTATATGCCTTATCTCCTAATATGATATCACCTTTTATGCAAATTTCACTGGGATTTTTTTTTTGTCAGACTAAAATAGTGTGATATCAATCAATGAAAAAAAATTATCAATTGCTTATTAGATGTCGGGCCCTGAAGTAAGAGATGTGAATGGAACTTATTAGAAAAAAAAAAAAAGAAAAAAAGAAAACATAGCCTCTACCTTCAAAGAGTCTAAATTCTCATGGGGAAAATGGCATATTGAACCTGGCTTGAGTCCTTTCTTAAAATGAAGGATCCAAGAAAAATTGAATAATTAGTGACCAGAATGGTCATGTAAATGGTTTTCCACAGTGAGAGGACTGAAATAAAGGAAGTATGCTATAAAGAGTGAAAAAATCACTACAACATGGTAGTAAAGTCATTTTCTTTATGAAGTACAGAGAAACGACATACCGAGTTTGCAAAGGTCAAAGTATTGCATAAAAGTTAGTTATTGTTGACATTATGACTTTGGGAATAGATAATTGATTAATTCTTACTATTGAAACTTCCAGGGAGAGATATGTCTGAGTATCAGAGATATTTAGTAATTTGCCCATGGACATATAGTATCTAAGTACAAAGAGAAGAATTTGAGGCCAGGTATTTTTATTAAAAGGTCAGCCTTCTATATATTAAAGATCAAACAAAACTTCTTCATCACCTTCATTATCTTCATCATCATCACTGTTACCAGTAATAGCATTATCATCATCTTGCTTTTCCTCCATTAACAGAGGATGACCATTCAAATAAAATTAGTAGGAGGAGAGACAAAAAGACATATTCTTGTGTAACATTCAAAAGAATAAAAAAAAAACTTCATAATAAATAAAGAATGTGATACTCCCAGTGACTAACCAGGAACTGAGAACCTGCTATACGAAGAAGAGAAGCATAAAGATGAAGAGAAAAAGAAGATGCTGAAAATCAATGTTCCACAAAAGCATTGAGTTATTAGGTGCATTAAAACCATAGGACTATATTTCTATCAGATAGGTATATAAGCAATTAAAAAATATATATTTTGCTCTCATAAGCTTAAAGAGACCATAAAATGTCTTTGTCAATATGAAGTAATATCTTTAACAACCAAGAAGCTTTGTACCGATAGCCCATTGTGCTGGCAATTAGATATTAATAAAGCATTTCTTTTTGATCAGCTCTGTTGATTTTCCATCTAATTACCCTTATTCTCCACCACACAATGTAGAATAGAGAAATTATTGCCTACTTACAACTCCTGGAATATTACACTCTAACTTCACTCTCTCTCTTAGTATGCTTGTCAACTCATTCCCACTCTGGTTTCACTGGCTTCCTTCAAAATATTTTTCACATTTTACTTGCTGAAAGAAGACTTTCACAATCTTCCTTATGATTTTCCTCTATCTGTCTGTCTCTCTCGTTAGCTAGATAGATATGGAATGGTCTGAATATGAGGATATATATTTAAATATATATCCTTATATGTTGATCTTTCTTCTATATATATATGCACACAAAAATGCATAATTTGAGTTATACACATATACATCTATTTATGCATGTATACAAGCCTATAAAGATTCAAATTTATACATATATGTATAATATATATGCATATGTATGTCTATGCACAATATAGTGTCACAAATATGTTATTTTTACCTATGTATTTTCATGTTATTTTCACAGGTAAAACATAAGAATAGAACCTGTTTTTGTATTTCTTTCTTGATATCTCCAGAGTTTTAGCATAATACCTGAAATACAGTAAGTGCTTAATAAATACTTGTTCACTGACTCCCTGGACCATCTGGGGCAACTAACAACTGTTGATTAGGTCTATACTAATGTTAGCTGATTCTAGCACTTATATGTATTTGTCAGCGTACTGATGTGGGCACTCCTCTCAAGAATTCTGATCATAGGCAATTTGTCCTATATTATTTATGTCTTTTCTTTCCCCAAAAAAATAATCCTCCACAGGAGGGCTTACGTATTTTGAGGTGGAGCTTCCTTTACTTATATTAATATTATCTGGTTGCCAGTAGAAGCACATAGAGTGCCCATAAGTCATTCCAAATAATAAAAAAAAGCATGAGAAAAGCACTCCACATGTAGATTTTCAAAAGTATTTTTAATAAGAAAGAATGTTTCAATCAGTAGTTGTTATGGGTTTACAACAAATAAAACTAAGTTGGAGACAGACTGAGACAGTCTTTTTAATAATGATCTACCATAAAAGCAATTCTTATAGAACTTGTACCCTGACATGCTCCGCACAAATGAGTTAAAATGACTGGAGTCTGCCAAAGATGGTTTTGTGAATAAATAGTTGTCTTTGTGGTGGTATTTATAATAGTATTTAAAAAGGAATTATTGTTAGTAAAAGTAGTGATATCTTATCTTTTAAATAAGGTTCAGGCACAAAAAGCATTGCTTTTATATTTTTCTAATTAATATGGTTCCAACTACTATATAGATAAAATGTTTTTTTTTTTTATTGTTTTTTGTAAGTGTAATGAATCAAAGACAACATAACAAAAGTATTAGGATGTTAGCTCACTGTAATCTTACTGAAAATAGCCTTGGTACATTTCTGAAAGTAGAAAGAGAAGAAGAGATAGATTACACATATCACATCTTTCCTAATGTTATTTTTATATCCTTTAGTTGCTCTCTGTATTTTGAAATAATTTTATTCCATATAACTTGGAGATTAGTAATATTTATTTGTGGTGTCACTGTTCCTGAGATTTTATAGATCAATATTATGATCAGTTAAGTGTGAGAAATATTTTTTTCTATGACAATAGTCCAGTTCCACTAGGATATTTTAAGCTTTTATTTGTAAAATGGAGATTTATGATCTATCAGTCCATGGAAGGTAATGAGTTCATAATACAAAATTCTATTTTTATTGTTCAGTTGTGTCCAATTCTTTGTGACCATGGGGATCACAACAAAATTAATACTGTCTATGAGGTTTTCTTGCCAAAGATCCCATCGAGGTATGCCATTTTCTTTTTCAGTAAAGTAAAAATTTTAGCCATCAATTTATGCCTTTCAAAGTTCTAAGTAGGCATCAGTCTTCTAAAGTTTATTGTGATCGGCCTTTTCATAATGTCTGCCTTTTCTTGCAAAATTCACATTGATCAATGTGTGGCTTCTTTAACAATAATACTTATTTTTCTAATTCTTAGGTTCCTCCAAAACAATATGTCACTAGAAGGAAAAGATCCCAGATTTTTCTGCTGTCAGCTCTCCATTCTGTATAAAAACTGTCTTCCTGTTTCAAAAAAAAAAAAAAAAAGTATCTTTGGATTAAAGAATGCTATAAAAAGTAGTTAGTGGGGGTCACTTGAATCTCCATAAACCTCAGAGATTTTGATATGTTAAGATGGATTCTGGCCTGATTGATATGATCTATAAGCAACCTTAATAGATCATTCATTTTAGCAGCTTTTTCAGCCAACCTCTAAAAAATCACAGAAAATATATTTATCACAAAAGACTGCCACTCATTACCTCACATGAATGTATACACAGAAAGAAAGATCCAAACAGTTTTTACCAGCTTGCTCCTTCTTAGATGCAGAAGCATGACATTCTATTTGTGAAACATTCCATTTAGAGTGTTTTGTTGCTTTGTACATTTACATTGTTGTCACCAATGTACAACGGTTTTCTTTTTTCTGCTTACTTCACATCATATCAGTTTATATGTCTTCCCATGCTCCCTGTAGTTATAATATTCATCATATATCACAGTGCAGCAACATTCAATGTCTACCATTTTAAAACTGAATAAGAATTTCTATGCAAAGCAAAATTCAATTCCCTATTTATCCATCTTAAAAAAATAATGTAAAGAGACAGCAAGGGCAGAATAGAGTTCAGAGGGTGTTATACTTACAACTGTGAGAGATTGGATTATTTCCCCACTGTGACAGTGAAAAATAAATTTAGAGTACTAACATCTGCAAGTGATTTTCAAATAGTATGAAGGGGTTTATGTATCAATAATGTTCATTAATGAGGACCATTGTTGTCATGAAAAATGATTCTTTTGTACATTATCATTATTTTTTTTATTTAATAGCCTTTTATTTACAGGATATATGCATGGGTAACTTGACAGCGTTAACAATTGCCAAACCTCTTGTTCCAATTTTTCACCTCTTACCCGCCACCCCCTCCCCCAGATGGCAGAATGACCAGTAGATGTTAAGTACATTAAAATATAAATTAACATCTATTAACATCTATATTGTTAACTCTGTAAAGTTACCCATGCATATAACCTGTAAACAAAAGGCTATTAAATAAAAAAAAAAAAAAAAAAAAAAATCAGACTCTGAAATATTGTACAATTAGCTTGTGAAGGAAATCAAAAATGCAGGTGGGCATAAATAGAGGGATTGGGAATTCAATGTAATTGTTTTTAGTCATCTCCCAGAGTTCTTTCTCTAGGCATAGCTGGTTCAGTTCATTACTGGAAATGATTTGGTTGATCTCGTTGCTGAGGATGGCCAGGTCCATCAGAACTGGTCATCACATAGTATTGTTGTTGAAGTATATGATGATCTCCTGGTCCTGCTCATTTCACTCAGCATCAGTTCGTGTAAGTCTCTAAAGGCCTTTCTGAAATCATCCTGTTGGTCATTTCTTACAGAACAGTAATATTCCATAATATTCATATACCACAATTTATTCAGCCATTCTCCAACTCATGGGCATCCATTCAGTTTCCAGTTTCTAGCCACTACAAAAAGGGCTGCCACAAACATTCGTGCACATACATGGCGCTTTCCCTTCTTTATAATCTCTTTGGGATATAATCCCAGTACTAACAATGGTGGATCAAAGGGTATGCACAATTTGATAACTTTTTGAGCATAGTTCCAAACTACTCTCCAGAATGGTTAGATTCGTTCACAACTCCACCAACAATGCATCAATGTCCCAGTTTTCCCGCATCCCCTCCAACAATCATCATTATTTTTTTTCCTTTCATCTTAGACAATCTGACAGGTGTGAAGTGGTATCTTAGAGTTGTCTTAATTTGCATTTCTCTGATTAATAATGACTTGGAGCATCTTTTCATATGACTAGAAATAGTTTCAATTTCTTCATCTGAGAAGTGTCTGTTCATATCGTTTGACCATTTTCAATTGGAGAATGAGCTTGATTTTTATAAATTAGAGTTAATTCTCTATATATTTTGGAAATGAGGCCTTTATCAGAACCTTTGACTGTAAACATATTTTCCCAGTTTATTGCTTCCCTTCTAATCTTTTCTGCATTAGTTTTGTTTGTACAAAAACTTTTCAGTTTGGTATACTCGATTATTTTCTATTTTGTGATCAGTAATGATCTCTAGTTCTGCTTTGGTCATAAAGGCCTTCCCCTTCCACAGGTCTGAGAGGTAAAACTATCCTGTGTTCCTCTAATTTATTAATAATTTCATTCTTTATCCTAGGTCATGAACCCATTTTGACCTTTTGGTGTACGGTGTTAAGGTTGGATCAATGCCTAGTTTCTCATATTAGTTTCCAATTTTTCCAGCAATTTTTATCAAACAGTAAATTCTTATCCCAAAAGCTGGGGTCTTTGGGTTTGTCAAAGACTAGGTTGCTATGTTGTTGACTGTTTTCCTTGAACTTAACCTATTCCATGATCAACTAATCTATTCCTTAGCCAATACCAAATGGTTTTGGTAACTGCTGCTCTATAATATAACTTTAGATCTTAAGCTAAAAGCCACCTTCATTTGATTTTTTTTTCATTAAATTCCCTTGAAATTCTTGACCTTTTGTTTTTCCATATGAATTTTGTTGTTATTTTTCTAGGTCATTAAAATAGATTTTTGGGGTCTGATTGGTATGCGCTAAATAAATAGATTTGTTTAGGTAATATTGTCATCTTTATTATATTTGCTCGCCCTATCCAAGAGCATTTAAATTTTTCAATTGGTTAGATCAGACTTAATTTGTGTGAAAAGTGGTCTGTAATTTTGCTCATAAAGTTTCTGATTTTCCCTTGGCAGATAGATTCCTAAATATTTTATATTATCAGTAGTTACTTTAAATGGAATTTCTCTTTGTAACTCTGACTAATGGATTTTGTTAGTAATATATCAGAATGCTGATGACTTATGTGGGTTTATTTTATAACCAGCAACTTTGCTAAATTTGTGGATTATTTCTAATAACTTTTTAGTAGAATCCCTGGGGTTCTCTAAGTATACCATCATGTCATCAGCAAAGAGTGATAATTTGGTTTCCTCATTGCCTATTCTTATTCCTTTAATCTCTTTCTCATCTCTTATTGCCAAAGTTAGCATTTCTAATACAATATTAAATGGCAACCTTGTTTCACTCCAGATCTTATTGGGAATGGTTGCAGTTTGTCTCCATTACATATGATGCTTACTGATGGTTTTGAATAGATGCTGCTGATTATTTTAAGGAAAAGTCCAATTATTCCTATATTCTCAAGTGTTTTTAATAGGAATGGATGTTGGATTTTATCAAATGCTTTTTCTGCATCTATTGAGATGATCATATGATTTTTGTTAATTTGGTTATTAACATGGCCAATTATATTGATAGTTTTCCCTAAGAATTAACCAGCCCTGCATTTCTGTTATAAATCCTCTTGATCATGAGTGTATTATCCTGGGATGATTTTCTGTAGTCTTTCTAATATCTTATTTTAAGATTTTAGCATCAATGTTCATTAGGGAGATTGGTCTATAATTTTCTTTCTCTGTTTCCAAAACCACCTGGTTTAGGTATCAATTACCATGTCTTGTCATAGAAGGAATTTGGTAGGACTCCTTCATTTCCCCATTTTATCAAATAATTTATATAGCATTAGAACCAATTGTTCTTTAAATGTTTGGTAAAATTCACATTAAATCCATCTGGTCCTGGGGATTTTTTCTTAGGGAGTTGTTTAATTGCCTGTTCTATTTCTTTTTCTTGAAATGGGACTATTCAAACAATTTACTTCCTCCTCTGTTAGTCTGGGAAGTCTATATTTTTGGAGGTAGTCATCCATTTCACTTAGGTTATCAAATTTATTGGCATAAAGTTTAGCAAAATAACTCTTTAATATTTCTCTAATTTCCTCTTCATTAGTGGAAAGTTCTCCCTTTTCATTTTTAAGACTACTAATTTCATTTCCTCCCTCCTTTTTCTAATCAGATTTACCAAAGGCTTATCTATTTTATTGGCTTTTTCATAGAACCAACTCTTAGTTTTATTAATTAGTTCAATAGTTTTTTTACTTTCAATATTTTTAATTTCTCCTTTTAATTTTAGAATTTCAAATTTAGTATTTGATTGGGGGCTTTTAATTTGGTCTTTTTTAGTTTGTTTTTTTTTTAGTTGCAAGCCCAATTCATTAATCTTTTCTTTCTCTGTTTTATTCAAGTAAGCCTCTAAGGATATAAAATTCCCTCTTATTGCCACTTTGGCTGCATCCCACAAATTTTGGTATGACGTCTCATCATTGTCATTATCTTGAGTGAAATTATTAATTGTATCTATAATTTGCTGTTTCACCCAATCATTCTTTGAGATGAGATTGTTTAGTTTCCAATTACTTTTTGTCTATTTACCCCTAACTTTTTGTTGAATGTAGTTTTTATTGCATCATGATCTGAAAAGAAAGCATTTACTATTTCTACTTTCTTGCATTTAATTTTGAGGTCCTTATGTCCTAATATAAGGTCAATTTTTGAATAGGTTCCATGAACTGCTGAGAAGAAAGTATATTCCTTTCTAACTCTATTCAAATTTTTCCAGAGTTCTACCATACCTAATTTTTCTAAAATTCTATTTACTTCTTTAATTTCCTTCTTATTTGTTTTGTGGTTTGATTTGTTTAATTCTGAGAGTGCAAGGTTGTGATCTCCCACTATTACAGTTTTGTTGTCTATTTCTTCTTGCAACTCTCTTAACTTCTCCTTTAGGAAGTTGGATGCCATACCACTTGGTGCATACATGTTTAATATTGATATTGCTTCGTTGTTTATGCTACCCTTTAGCAGGATGTCGTTTCCTTCCTTATCTCTTTTAATTAGATCAATTTTTGCTTTTACTTGATCTGAGATAAGAATGGCTACCCCTGCTTTTTTGACTTCACCTGAAGCATAATACATTTTGCTCCAGTCTTTTACCTTTACTCTATATGTATCTCCCTGCTTTAAATGTGTTTCATGTAAACAACATATTGTAGGGTTCTGACTTTTAATCCAGTCTGCTATCTGCCTCCTTTTTATGGGGGATTTCATCCCATTCACATTTACAGTTAGAATTACTAAATCTGTATTTCCTGCCATCCTAATAACCCCATATTATGCTTTACTTTTTCTTGCCTCCCCCAACCCTCTTTCCCCTTTTTAAACTTATGTACCCCTCCTGTATCATGATGCTTACCCTCTTTAGAATCCCTCCCTCCCCCTTTGAGTCTTTTCCCTTCCTTCCCTTATTACTCTTTTCTTTTCCCTTTTCCTCTCCCTGTTTTTTAATGGGCGAGAGAATTTTCTCTAAAACAAATGTCAATTATTTTTTCTTTGAGCCAACTCTGATGACAGTAAGATTCACACAATGTTCCTCCTCCTCTCTAAATTCCCTCAGATATGATAAGTTTCTTTTGCCTCTTTGTGGGATGTGGTTTCCCTCTTTTTATCCCTCCTTCCCACTTTATTCTGCCATCATCCCTTTTCCGTATCTACTTCCCTTTTTTATGTTATATCAGTAAAATCAAATTATACATGTATTCTTTTTGTATATCCACAACAGAAATACAATTCTCAAGAGTTATTTTACCTTTTCTGCATCTTTTTGAGTTCTTAGTTGGAGATCAAATTTTGTGTTTTAGTTCTGGTTTTTCTTAGAAACAAATGGAATTAATTTGTTTCATTAAATGTCCATCTTCTTCCCTGGAAGAAAATGCTCAGCTTAGCTGGGTAGTTTATTCTTGGCTGCATTCCAAGTTCTTTTGCCTTTCGGAATATCAGATTCCAGGCCCTTCAATCCTTTAATGTGGGGGCAGCCAAATCTTGGGTGATCCTTATTGTGGCACCTCTGTATTTAAATTGTTTTTGTTTGGCTGCTTGTAAAATTTTTTCCTTAATCTGATAGTTCTGAAATTTGGCCACAATATTCCTTGGGGTTTTTATTTTAGGGTTTCTTTCAGAAGGTGTTCGATGAATTGTTTCAATGCTTATTTTACTTTCTGATTCTATTACATCTGGGGAGTTCTCTTTGATGATTTCTTGTAAAATAGTATCTAGGCTCCTTTTTTCATCATAGTTTTTGGAAAGTTCAATAATCCTCAGATTATCTCTCCTAGATCTATTTTCCAAGTCTGTCATTTTTGCAAGTAGATAATTCATGGTTTTTTTCCAGTTTGTCATTTTTTTGTTTTTCCTTGACTGATTCTTGCTGTCTCAATGAATCATTAGTTTATATTTGTTCAGTTCTAATTTTTAAATAATTATTTTCTTCATTTGCTTTTTTTACTTCTTTCTGTATATGTCCAATTGAGTTTTTAAATGTATTGTTTTGGTCTGTGTAATTTTTTTTTTTTATTTCACTATTTTTTTTTTTAGTGAATTATTTTCTTTTTCCAATTCACAGATCCTATTTTCTTGTGAGTTCTTTGTCTTTTCCAATTCACAAATTCCACTTTCTAGTTAATTCTTTATTTTTTCCAATTCACAATTCTTACTTTCCTGAGATTTTTTTTTTATTTTTTCCAATTCACAAATTTTGTTTCCCTGCACAAAATTCCTGGGAATTTTTTATCTTTTCCAATTCGTATTTCAGGAAGTTGTTGCTCTCTTGTAAGGCTTCTCTTTCCTTTCCCCATTTATCTTCTAACTCTCTTTTGAGAGTTTTAATGGTCTCTTCTATGAGAGCATCATGTAAAGAAGGATGATCTGGTCCATGTTTGCTGTTTGCGGTCTCTTCAGGTTTGCTGACCTGCTCTTTTTCTGCATAGAAGCTGTCGATCGTTCTTTTCATCTTTTTATTCATGTTTTAAAGCATTTAGGGTATGTCTCCTAGGCAAGGGGGTTACCAGCTTCCTCTGCAGGGCAGGGAGAGATGTAAACCGATTTCCGGCTCCGAGGTATGGGAGTGCTGTGAGTGAGAGTTTTCCTTTCCCCCAACAGGAAGTGGATTCAGCACTGGCCGAGCTATCGAAGTGCCCAGTAGGGCTGTGGGGTTACCGATTGCCCTTGGCTAGAGACTAAGGGGTGAAAGTGTCACTGCCCCAGGCCAGAGCCTTTTGTGGAACTTTGAGTATTAGCAGCTGACCACAGACCGCCTGATTTTACCGGACTCTGCCCGGAACTCTGCCCCAAAGTCTCTGCCTGATGCAAATTGGCCCTCTAAAAGCTCTATGGCCCCAAGCTGAGCCCTTCACTGAGCAGATTGGAGGCTAACCCGGGCTGTGTCCTCCTGCCAAGCAGGATCACAACTGCCCCAAGGAAAAGCCCAGTACTGCGGGTTGGGGCTGCAAGCTTGTGCTGAGATCTGTGCTTTCACTTTTGGTTTGAGGCTCTCCTCAGAACCTAATTTCTCTCCCAGTCTGCGCTGATCTTCCCCCTGGCCCCGGAACCAAACTTTTTTTGGCGAGACTGCAGATTTTCTTCGGCTGGTGAATTGTTCTACTTCTTATCTTTACAAATTGTAGCAGTCAAGACTATTTTTGAGGCTCGATATAATATTGATAAAGAGGGTAAGAGAAGAGCTTAGAAAGTCACGTGTGCCTTCTCTGCCATCTTGGCTCCGCCCCCCATTATCATTATTTAGATGTATTCCACAGATAGACTAAAAAAATCTAATGGAAGTCATCACCTAAGGAATAAAAACTATTCTGAAATAACATTTTTGAATAACATTTTATGGAATGGAGTTGATATTATTAAATTAATAGGTATTTCCTTTGAAAAATGGCAATATTTTATGAAAGAACCACCAATAAAATACTCTCAATATGGATCTACTTCCTTACTTACATCTTTTAAGGTAAAGTGGAATCATGTGATTGCTCACCTAGACTTGACATTGTTGTTTACCTAACAAGGTGTCACATTGACATAGCTATACAATCACTCAAGGCAAAGGTGATTGTCAATCCAAGTTATTCTTATTTCTGAATGAAAGAGGAAGCTTGATGATGTAGTGCCTACCATTACATAGTAACAAAGAAATGAAATTAAATCAAGGTAAATAAGTTGGAATTCCATATTTGTCACATACCATGAAAATATTCATCATTACTTTGAAAGGAGGTGTCAAATGACAGAAAAATGACATAATTTAGCAGTCCACAAAAATTGACCAGTTCATGATCCCAGCTTTTCCTTTGTTTTTGTTGGTTTTTTTTTTTTTGTTTTTTTTGTTTGTTTGTTTACAGCTTTCTGTAAAAAAAAAATCTATATAATAACAAACAGATGCACACAATTAGAAGAGAGCTCAAGGTGTGTGCTATACATACCTGAAGCAGAATCCTCTTGTTTATGTCTTATGAATGATTCAATAACCTTTTCTTTAATGTCTCAATTGAGAGGAGCCTATGACCTCTAAAAGCATCTGCTCTGGGGGAGATTTAACAGTTAAAACTGTTAAGATAATAATATAAGATATAACAGAATATTCCATATATACTCTGAACAAAGCAAAATATAACAGCACTTCAGTTGTACTCATTCTAAAAGATATGCTTCTCTTTATGCAGTTTTAGAAATTACATATATCATATCCTTTCTAATGTTATTTTTATATCGTTTAGTTGTTCTTTGTATTTTGAAATAATTCTATTTATCGTATCCTACAATATACTTATATGTGTTTGTAGAACAATAAAACCCTCAGATCATTTTCAAATTGCTGACCAACTATACCTTCTTCATTTTAAAATTGGAAATATGATTATGTCTGTTTTCATTGAATATTAAATTATTAGATTATTTTTAATGCTCTACCACAGAAACATTTATTTTTCCTGTGTCATCTGCATGTGGCCTTTCACTTACAGTCTTGTATCCTCTGTAAATTTGATATTTTGTATCTCTTACTTCCGGAATGGTTTCCCTGCTCATCTCCACTTTCTGGCTTCCCCAATTTCCTTTAAATTTTAGGTACAATCCCACCTTGTAAAGGAAGACTTTCATTATCCCTCTTAATTTTAGAGCCTTCTCTCTGTTACTCATGTCTAATTTATCATTTTACATAGCTTGATTGTACATAATTGTTTGCATTTTATCCCCCCCCATTAGATTGTGAGCTTCTTAGTGACAGAGAGATTACACACCAATTATGTTCCAGTTTTTGACATATAGTGAATAAAAAATAGAACATGATAAAGATACCAAAATCAAAACTCATAGCCTTTTTAAAAAATTAATCTTATTTAATTTTTATGTAGATTATTATTTACAAATATATGCATAGGTAATTTTTCAGCATTGATAGTTGCAAATCCTTTTGTTCCAACTTTTTCCCTGCTTCTCCCCACCGCTTCCCCAGATGGCAGGTTGACCAATACATGTTAAATATATTAAAGTATAAGTTAAATACAATATATGTATACATGTCCAAACAGTTATTTTGCTGTATAAAAAGAGTCAGACTTGGAAATAGTATACAATTAGCCTGTGAAGGAAATTTAAAATGCCGGTGGACAAAAAAAAATGGGATTGGGAATTCTATGTAGTGGTTCATGGTCACCTCCCAGAATTCTTTCTTTGGGTGTAGCTGGTTCAGTTCATTACTGTTCTATTGGAAATGATTTGGTTCATCTCATTGTTGAAGAGGGCCACGTCCATCAGAATTGATTATCATGTAGTATTGTTGTTGAAGTAAATAATGATCTCCTGGTCCTGCTCATTTCACTCAGCATCAGTTCATGTAAGTCTCTCCAGACCTTTCTGAAATCATTCAGTGGTCCTCAAACTATGGTCCATGGGCCAGATGCGGCAGCTGAGGACGAATATCCCCCTCACCCAGGCCTATGAAGTTTCTTTATTTAAAGGCCCACAAACAAAGTTTTTGCTTTTACTATTGTCCGGCCCTCCAACAGTCTGAGGGACAGTGAACTGGCCCCCTATTTAAAGAGTTTGAGGACCCCTGCTTGGTCATTTCTTACCAAACAATAATATTCCATAATATTCATGTACCACAATTTATTCAGCCATTCTCCAATTGATGTGCATCCACTCACTTTCCAATTTCTAGCCACTACAAAAAGGGGTATCACAAACATTCTTGCACATACAAGTCCCTTTCCCTTTTGTAAAATATCTTTTGGATATAAGCCCAGTAGTAACACTGCTGGGTCAAAGGGTATGCACAGTTTGATAGCTTTTTGAGCATAGTTTCAAATTGCTGTCCAGAATGGCTGGATGTATTCACAATTCCACCAACAATGTATCAGTGTCCCAGTTTTCCCACATCCCCTCCAACATTCTGCATTATCTTTCCTTGTCATTCTCGCCTATCTGACAGGTGTGTAGTGTCTTAGTTGTAGTGTCAGAGTTGTCTTAATTTGCATTTCTCTGATTAATAATGACTTGGAGCATCTTTTCATATGGCTAGAAATACTTTCAATTTCTTCATCTGAGAATTATCTGTTCATATCCTTTGACCATTTATCATGGTCAATCAATTGGATAATGGCTTGATTTCTTATAAAGTAGAGTCAATTCTCTATATATTTTGGAAATGAGGCCTTTATCAGAACCTTTGACTATAAAATAAAACCCATAGCCTTTAAGAAGATTGTAATCTAAAGGGTAAGATAACATATAAAAGGAAATTAAAAAGTGAAGGGGAAAAAAGAGAGAGAGAAATCAGTACCCAGTACAGTTGTGTAGTGCAGAAGTTCAAAGAAGTACAATCAGATGGGAATTGAAGAGAGCAGTACTGGGAGGATATCTCTGTTCTATCCCTCAAATCATTTGAGCCTCAGGAGAAGAGGATATTTTGGAATTGAATGAAAGGATGTATACATTAACAGTCAAGCTAGTGACACAGCAAGACAGACCCCTAGCATCAGATTTTAAATGCACTTTCTTATAAATTGTCAAATGAGTGAATTAGGGTTTGCTAATTTCAGACCATATCATTTCTGTTGTCTTTGGTACATAAGGTTGTGTTAGAGTCTGAAAGCTATGTACATAATGTTTAGTTTTGTGAAACTGCCAATTTTTAACAGAAACAAAACAAAGCAATGCTTATAAAATTCATGAATTTTTAAAATTAGTGTTATTTTTTAGGGTTCTAACTAAGTATTTTCTTCCCCAGAGTTAGATTTTTTTTTGCCCAAATGACAGAGAGAGAGAGAGAGAGAGAGACAAAGAGAGAGAGAGAGAGAGAGAGAGAGAGAGAGAGAGAGAGAGAGAGACTGTTTCCTTGGGATGCAGTATCAGTTCCTTGTTATCATCAGTTCTCATCTTCATGTCTTTGTTGCATCTGTAAATTAGAATGTATTTGTTGGTGATCAAAATAATTAATTGCATCTAATACAAAGGAAGATGACAGTGAGAAATGATAGAAATAAATGAACTCCTTTAAAAAATATTTTATTCTTGCAAATGACATCTAATAAAATGGGCAGGAGAGAACATATATAAAATATCTATATATCTATCTAACTAGAATCTTACTATTTCACAGTGAGATTTGGAATAGGGTAGATCATTCTTGGAACCCAATGTTAAGGAACAAATAAATTTTCCTAAAGCCTTAACAGCTGTGGATCATAACATGTAAAGGAGTTGCAGGGCAGCCTTTGTTGGGAATTAAATAACTTGGAAGTAAAGGGAAGAGCAAAGCGATCAGACAATGCAATGTCCTCTCAGTCAGAGAGGTCAGAGAACAGCAACTACCTCTCAGTTTCCTTTTATTATCCTCTCACAAGAGGAGATCCATTCTGGGTTGAATCCTATGTATTCCAACAACCCAACCAAAGTATTTGATTGTTGACATGTCAAAATTACTTTGTTATATATCTGGTTTCATTGTAGTTTAACCACATAGATAGAATTTAGAGTTTAATCAATTATTCTCTAATATATAGTATTTTGTACCATGACAACAATTTTCCATATTTCAATACTCTAAACTTAATATATTTCATTTAATAAAATTATAATTTATATTTTATTTATACTATCATTTATTGTAATCATTCTTTTTTTTCAAAATTGAAAACATATTATATGGAAGATGTTTGTGAGTTCCCATACAAATATATGTGCCTATATCTATGGTGAGATGAACAAATCTTTTTGGAGTCTGTAGTATGAATCTTTAAGAGAGACTATGATTCCTGTTCCTAGGAGAAGAACTATAGTGTGGTGTCTAGGCTAGCTTTCTGGAGGATCTTGGGATGACCCTTGGTGTTTAGGTCATCCTTTAGAGAAGTAATGAAGGCAGGAAAGCCACCACGAGGCTGGTCAAAGATGGAGTCTGAAATCTGGAATCTGGAGTCTGCATTTTTCTCTTGTTTCTGTGTCTGAGATTCTTCTGTGTCTTCTCAGCTCTTAAATACCTCAGTATGATTATATTACTACAGCAAGTGAGCATGTGCCAACTGTAGTACATTACATCACCATATGACACTAAGTAGATGCCAACTAGAGTGATTACATCATTAAAGCATATTAAGTATATGTTTAACTAGAGAAATATTATCCTATCAATCACACTGAGTAGGTGCTTAACTATAAGCACTCTGCTGTCCTTGTTCAAGTATACTTTTCCAGAGTTCCAACCTTCTACACTTTGGTTGTACTCTTTTTTTCTCCCATCTCTGAAAAATTCCAAAATGGATATATCTATATGTCCCTTTGTACTGAATTCTTCTCCTGCGATTACAGATATACAGGTATGATAACGAAAGTTTCTTCCCTGTTCACCAGATCTTAAGGAAGGAGGGTAGCACCATAACAACCCTTGTCAGCTTTACCCCTATCTAAATACAAAAGAGTGGTTATATAAGGCTAATCATATATAGCAAATATTGACTAAACCTAAATGTGCATTAAAATAAGCAAACAAAACTTGTAGAACTTCTTTTGATTATATATACTAGCTCATACCAATTTCTGAGTCTATATTCACAAGTTTACAAAAGCAGTCATGGAATATCCTTGTTCTTTAATAAATTTAAACTCACTTCCTCAATTTTGTTGTACATATAGGCTACTCATAGATTCCAGAGGATTAATTTATTTTTCAGTCGGTAAAATGAATATAAACAGGGCTGTTTTTTTTTAATGGAACCCACTTGAAAATCTAAGACAGGAAAACAATTCAGGCAAAGATATGTTTCTAAATTCTAGAAGTTTCAGTTCATGTTGTCAGTGATACTGATTCATAGAGGGAGAATTAAACAAAATGGCATAGTGTTGTAAATGCAGGGAGAAAAAAAATCAATATTTGCCAAATGAAAGAGAACAAATCAATAGAGAAAGGCGTGTTATTGTCAAACTTCTAAAAGGACATTACAAACAATGGAGAAAAGGAAAAAAAAAAACCTGAAAAATACATCAAGTCTTAGGGTTCATTTGGGTTATTAACTTAGAAAAGAAGTCAAACATGTTCCCCAAATTGTATTAAGGAGAATATAGAGAATCAGATGCAAAGCAGATAGTCCTGACTGGAGTATTTAACAAACTCCCTAGGGACTTATGGCATTGCTGAAGAAATTGAGTGCTTAAATTTGTTTTATCTTATTAAACCAATGTCTTCATTACTTCTTTTCTTAACTTTGTATATGGTACTTTAGGCCTTTTTATTTTAATCCTTTTTATTCCAGACTTAGAAGTTTAATTCTACACTGAAACAAACATCATTTCATAAATGAACAATGTTTTACCAGATCAAACATAAACATTTTATGACCAAAAGATATTCTCTCAAAGGTAAATAATACTTAGAATAACATGTTTAAATAAAGATAAAAATTCACCCATTAACACCAATTCAGACTATAGCTTTCATAATCAGCTATCATTTCCTGAGCCTGGACAGAGTTCAGGATACTAAGAAACTATTATATTTCAAATTATATTTCAATTTCATGTCTCATTATTAATAACCCAAAACTAAGTCCTCAAGTATAACTAGGTAGTCAAAAGAACACTGTACTGCAGTAAGAAAAAATATAGTTTCAATCCTCGCTCTATAATTGGTTAGCTCTATGACTTCAAATAACTCACATATTTCTCTAAGATTCAGGTTCATTGTTTGTAAAAATAGTAAAAAAAATTAATACTTACACTGAGGTCAAATTTGACCTCAGATACTAATTTTGTGATTCTGGGCAAGTCATTTTGCCATTTTTGCTTTGAATACACTGGAGAAGGAAATGGCAAAAGAACTACAATATCTTTGCCAAGAAAACCCCAAAAGAGATCACAAAGAGTCAGACATTACTGGATATGACTGAAGAATCACAGTGGAAAATAAACTGTAAAATAATAATTATATTGTTGAGTTTTAAATGCTAATGCCTCAAATATTTTTAACACTTTATATTTAAAAAAATATTTTCCATATGGTCTTTTACCTTTCCCAGTTATTAATATATCTTAGATTATGATTATTAACCTTATTTTAGAGATGAGAAAATAGTGACTGGAAGCAGTTAAGTGACTTTTTCAAAGAGTTAAGGGAAATTCATTTTTACCAGAGTCAGATTCCCATCTCCTTAAATAGTCTTCACTCTTCTACTTTTACATGATTTCTGCAGTTATATTTTCAAAAACACCACCTGAGATTTGTAATGATGATCACACTGACATAATGATAATCTTTTTTCTTAGCCTTCAGACCAAAGTGACACGAGTTTAAATACTGTCAATATCACAGATGATACCCCTAAGAATCAATCTGGAAAGGACTTAAGAAGTATGATTTAGCCTGAACATCTTCAACAGATAACGGAAAAAAAAATATCCCAGGAAGATTAAGGTCAAATAGTCAGTTAATTAGATCAGTCACAGACAACAAGCTATAGATGGCATACCACTATCAGAATGTAGGATAATCTCCTAATTACTGCATTTACTATGATTCAAAAAAGTCATAGGTAAAAGCAGGTCTTGGTGCAAGTGCATTTATGTAAATAAACAACTGTCCATTTCATATTTGAGAAAACTATTTATTGAAAATTAAAGAAGGGACAACTGGGGGGTGCAGTGGTTAAAGCACCAGCCTTAAATCAGGAGGACTTGAGTTCAAATCTGCTATCAGACACTTAACACTACCTAGTTGTGTGACCCTGGGCAAATCACTTAACTCTAATTACTTTAGCAAGAAAAAAGAAAGTTAAAGAAAATGAACTTTTGGGAAATAAAAAAAAAATCAGTAAAGGAAAAAGATTAAATCCATTTTTAAACAAAGTATTACCTCTTTTGTATCTGAATGGTATAGCTGACAAAAAAGTAGCAGAAAGAAACTTTTTGTGACAAAAACTTTATGTAAAGACATACATTTAAAATAAAATAATAGAAAGTTTTTAGGGGTATTGAATAATTTCTCAACTAATTGGCATCTATTTTTAGTGTTTTAGATATTAAAATACACAAAGTGACAAATCAAGCATTTTGTTTAGAAACTATAAGTTGATACAATAAGCACCACTGATCTCACAATTGAGAGGTTTAATTTTAAGAAGTTTATCTCATAACGAATGACAAATTTCTGAAGTCTCTAATTTGAATCATTAGAGGTGGTTGAAAAACCAGCAGAAGAGCAATAAAAAAAAAGAAAAGAAAAAAAAAAAAAAAACAGGGACACTAAGAAGATAGCATGAGCTGACAGAGAAGATGCTAGTAGAACCAATAACCTGACAGGAAGGATGCAGGTGTAAACACTTGGAAGCTTGCTGATTGTAGAAAAGAATCATCTTTTGAATTGTTTGGGGGGTGTGTGGAAGAAAGTGACTAGCAGCCACTGAACTCTTTTGCAATCCAGAATTTCTATTTAAGGAAGGATCCCTCCTCAGAATATCTACTTGTTTCTTACTTTACAGCACTACTTTTAGGTTTCTATAACTTTTCTACCATAACCCAGGAAGCTCATTATTGTGAAAACCTCAAAACCTTGTAAATTCCTGATAACCTTGATATTCTGCTTCACCACTCTCCTCTGATTTGTAGTAGTCTCCTACATTTAAAGAAACTGTAGGGATTGCTCCATCTAGAATGCAGTACATAAGCCTCATCCTGGGGAAATCACCTTCATGCTTGATCATGGAATCACCCTTACCAACTCCAAAACCTCTTTTAAAGGAAGGGTGTTCAGCTCAGATCACCTGCTCATTTCTAAATAGGCTATGTTACTTTGTATTTCTCTAACTTCATTGAAAATATCCTCAGCTACGATTTATTTCATCATAATTCCAACACTACAACCAAATGCACTTTTCTGTTTTTATTTTGTTGTTGTTGTTTTTGGTTTTTTATGGTGTGTGTGTGTGTATGTCTGTTGTCTGTGTGTGTGTCTGTGTCTGTGTGTGGGTGTGTGTTTTGTTGTTCCTTATTAGATTGTAAACTCCTTAACGACAGGAATTTCATTCTTCATATTTTTATCCCAATGTAGTTAATGTAGTGCCTGACACATAGCAGGCAATTAATAATAATAATAATTAATAAATATAATTATTATTATTATTGTCTGAGTGACTGAAATTAAGTTACTATTTATAATTTGACAAAGGAAAAACATATCAGAATTTAATGATCACTTTCTGTTGCCCCTTTCAAATTTAAGAAAACAAAGTAGAGGGGAAAAGCCAAGTTTTCTCACTTTGCTATAAGCAAAATTGAAACTGATCAGATGATGGGGTAATCTAGTTGAGAGAGGAATTTTCTAGCCTTGTCTGCATTGTCAAGAGAGCTTACCTGATGGATTTTGCAGTTCTCTGGCTTAAAAATTCACTTGTCACTTTAATAAAATAATTTTTTCACAATGCCCTTTTAAAATAATTAAATGAAATTGTCACTGACTCGTCAGTTCAAGATTAGAAGAGAATTTGCCAGAGGAAAATGGTAAGGTTTGGAAAGCGAGTAGTTAGCAGAAGCTTCAAATGAGACAATACAAATGGAACTACCAATATCATCAGGGTCTACATTTATGAGCTGTCAGTTACCCAGTGTATATGGACCATCCTAACGCAGATGTCTCTCTGCTAGGTTTAATACACATCTACTTTTGTCAAAAGATATTATGTATATTATAAAGGTCATTTTCCTTTCCCAGATTTTTTTTTCATTTTTAACAAACATATTTTTCAAAGATGAAATATTCAATAATTAGTGCTTATATGAATTAAACTCAGCTAGGATTTATTTTTACTTCTGATTCTTTTGAATTTAAATCTTCCCTACTCCCAGGTTTTTGCATTTTATTTGCTGTCTCATGTTGGGATATCTAAATGGCACAGTGAACAGAGTTCTGGACATATAAATAGGAAGATATGTTCCTGAGTTCAAGTTTGACTTCAGACACTAATTATGTGACCTTGGGAAAATCATGTAACTCTGTTTCCTTTAGTTTCCCTTATTTGTAAAGTGAACAAGAAAAAGAAATGAAGGAGGATTCCAGGAAAATGGCAGAGTAGAAATAAATTTCAAACTCTCCAGATTTACCCCATAAGCAGAACAAATTTGTGCCTCAAGGTGAACATATACCCCTGAAAAATCAATCAGACTTGGGGCAGAACAAGGGTCTTCTGGATACAACCCAAAAAGATCTACAGAAAGACTCCAAATTTGAGGACTAACTGGTGTGAAGTAAAAACACCTCTAGACTAGCTCAATAAAAACACCAGGTGGGAAGTTCTTGGGCTAGCAGGATGTGGCTGGGACCTAAGAAGTAAACACAGGAACTTTCACCTTCAGGACCTCAAATAAAGTTGTAGGTCTGAGTTTGGGAAACTGGGGGATTCTCATCTGATCAGTAATGCTAAGCTCAATTGTGCTGGAGAGAAGGAACCATCAACAGGTAAGTGCAGAACAGGAGGGGAGAGCTCTTGATTTGGGATCCCAGGTTAGAGGAGAAAGTTAGAAGTTATAGGTACCATCTCCACATGACACAATTAGAGGACTTTACTACCTCTTATATTAAAAAAAAAAAAAAAGATTGGCAAAGAAGAAAGAACTCAACCATAAAAACTTACTATGGGAACAGGGAAGACCAGGGTTCATTTTCAGAGGAGGATACTGAAGTAAAAAAAGCCTCTGTCCCCAAGAATAATCTAAAATAGCTCCCTGTCCAGAGAGAATTTGTAGAATAATTCAAAAAAGAATTTAAAAATTAAATGAGAGATATTGAGAAAAAACTAAAAATAAATAAATAAAAATCATCCAAGTAAAACAAGATCATGAAAAAAATAACCAACTAGAAAAGCAGTTACAGAGTCTCAAAGATGAAAATAACTCTTTGAAAATTAGAATTGTTCAAGGGGACACCAATGAAGTTAGGAGAAACCAAGATGTAACAAAACAGATTATATAGAATGAAAAAATAGAAAAGGAGGTCAAACATCTTATAAGAAAAACAACAGATCTGGAGAAGGAAATGGCAAGTCACACTCAATTATCTTTGCCAAGAAAATCCCAAATGGGATCACAGATAGTCAGACACGATTGAAAATAAATAAACAACAAATAACCATATTCTCTCATAAAACTCTCTTTACTAATGCTGATTAGCCATTTATTTGTGATGTGTAGTATTTGGAAGTTGCCTAGAACATTAAGTAGGTAAATGATATATGTGGAGTCATAATACTGTGGGAATATGAGATTGGATTTGAATAAAGGTTTTTTTGGCTCTAAGATTGGCTCTTTATCCCGTTGGTCATCCTCTCATTATTGATATTAATGAAAAATGCTCAGTCAATTAGACCAAAAGGATCTAAGAAGAAAGAATAGCTGAACTTGTGCCACCAAAATCCTGGGCAAACATCAAATCTAAAATGACAGCTCAGGGTCCTAAATGCTGCAGTCAGCACACTCAGGGATTATGTGCAAGTGTAAATATTTTAAATTTAGATTGTTATTGCCTAGCACAGTCATACAATCAAAAACCCTATTTCATCAAAAAAAAAAAAAAAAAGAGCAGAGTTGTGAAGGCAAATACATGTCATTTATTAAAAGTGCAGAGTTGCTTGCTTTCATTTCTACTGAGTTGTATGGATTATTTTTTTAACAGGAAAAAAAAATGTAATGAATTTTCCTCTTTATACAACCCTTTCCTTGAACTATTTTTTTTTCTTTTAACTTGAAATCTAAAGCACTGTGGTATGCCAGTAACAACATATTTTCATTATTTGACTTAAAGCAATGTCACATAATGGGAAAGAAGCTTTTATTGTAGTATCTAATTCCATTCTTTTGAATTTCAATTATTTTCTCTAACTCATTACATGGTCTTTTCTACAACTTCCATTATAAGCATTTCCCCCCCTGGATAACTTACAAACATCCATAACTTTTGATAACTTTGTCCCTCAGGAAAGTAAGATAAATAGGGTCTGCTTTACATGGTTTTAATCTTCTTAATCTGAGAAATACAACACTGTCTGCCATAGGACTTTTGAAGCTGAAAAATAGGAAAAAAATGATTAATCATGTTTCAAGAATATTAAATGCTAGAACTTATAAGCTAATGTCTTTAGCACTGAGTTCTAGTGAAGAACAATCTCATTTTAATTAGGTTCACTATAGATGCTTTGCTTAACATTTATAATTTGTTCTTGGTAGTGGAGGCCTCTAATTATTATAAAGATCATTCTTATTATTTTTATTAAAATTTCTTTGCAATTGGGTTACAAAGGAGTTTTACACATCTAAATTTCCTTTGAAATGAAGTTTGCCCAGTATACCACAGAAATCTAAAATCTATTAATGTAACTGAAACATCATCAAATCATGGATAATTAGAACATTACACAGATAAGAGAGGACATTTAATATACTCATTTCACTATGTTTAAATTGATACAAAATAAACCCAAATTTCTTTGAATCCATCCCTTTTGACATTTCTTATGTGAAAATTGTGTACTATCACATTAAAAAATTCTATTTCCCAGTTTGTCACACAAGCCTCAGATTCCAATAAGTATATTTTGTTTAGATGTTTCTTAGGATAAATGACTGCAAGAGTATTATAAGTATTTAGGGATTATAAAGTGCTTTATATCCATTATTGGATGTAAAGCACTTTATAATCCCCAAAGAATTAAGTAAATATCAGCTATTAGTAGTAGTCATAGTGGTCATAATACTTGTATGGAAGTAGTAGTAGAAGAAGGTAGTAGTGAGGGTGATGGTGATAGTAATTGTAGTATATAGCTTTTCCTTAAGTTTATTATGATCTCCTTCCTCATTTCTGGCTTCCTGGCTTCTCAAGTAAAATTTCATCTTCTCAAGGCAGTGCCAAGAAGGTGGAGAGGATGCAAGCATTTTTCTGAGCTCTTTCCACAACCCTTGGACTAACTAGTCAATCAAGGCTCTGACTTAGTTTGGGAATGAATCTTATTAAAAACACCAGAGAGTATAGGAATAAATGATCAGTAGCATTTATTGAAAACCATCAGCAAGCATCATATGTAATGGGGATAAACTGGAACCATTCCCAATAATATTATGATTGAAACAATGCTGCCTACTATTACCATTAATATTCCGTATTGTATTAGAAATACTACCTTTGGTAATAAGAGAAGAAAAGAGAAAGAAATTAGAGTAGGTAACATGGAAAACAAATTATCACTCTTTACAGATGATATGATGGAATATCTAGAGTACCCCAGAGATTCTACTAAAAAACTATTAGAAATAATCCACAACTTTGGCAAAGTTGCTAGATACAAAATAAATCTACCTAAATCATCAGCATTGTTATACATCACCAACAAAGTCCAGCAGCAAGAGATACAAAGAGAAATCCTATTTAAAATAACTGTTGATAATATAAAATATATGGGAATATATCTTCCAAGGGAAACTCAGGAACTATATGAACATCACTACAAAAACATTCCACACAAATAAAGTCAGATCTAATCAAGTGGCAAAATGTCAAGTGCTCATGTGTAGGTCAAGCCAATATAATAAAAATGACAATACTACCTAAACTAATCTATTTATTTAGGGCTATACCAATCAAACTCCCAAAAAACCTATTTTACTGACTTAGAAAAAAAAATAACTACATTCTTCTAGAAGAATAAAAGTCAAGAATTTCAAGGGAATTAATGAAAAAAATGCAAATGACCCACATAAGTCATCAGCATTCTTATATATCACTAACAAAATCCAACAGTCAGAGTTACAAAGAGAAATTCCATTTAAAGTAACTACTGATAATATAAAATATTTAGGAATCTATCTGCCAAGGGAAAATCAGAAACTTTATGAGCAAAATTACAGACCACTTTTCACACAAATTAAGTCTGATCTAACCAATTAGAAAAATATTAAATGCTCTTGGATAGGGCGAGCAAATATAATAAAGATGACAATATTACCTAAACTAATCTATTTATTTAGCGCTATACCAATCAGACTCCCAAAAAACTATTTTAATGACCTAGAAAAAATAACAACAAAGTTCATATGGAAAAACAAAAGGTCAAGAATTTCAAGGGAATTAATGAAAAAAAAATCAAATGATGGTGGCTTAGCTGTACCAGATCTAAAATTATATTATAGAGCAGCAGTTACCAAAACTATTTGGTATTGGCTAAGGAATAGATTAGTTGATCGGTGGAATAGATTAGTTTCAAGGGATAAAACAGTCAACAAATATAGCAACCTAGTCTTTGACAAACCCAAAGATCCCAGCTTTTGGGATAAGAACTTACTGTTTGATAAAAATTGCTGGGAAAATTGGAAACTAATATGGCAGAAACTAGGCATTGATCCATACTTAACGCCGTACACCAAGATAAGGTCAAAATGGGTTCATGACCTAGGCATAAAGAATGAAATTATTAATAAATTAGAGGAACATAGGATAGTTTACCTCTCAGACCTGTGGAAGGGGAAGGTCTTTATGACCAAAGCAGAACTAGAGATCATTACTGATCACAAAATAGAAAATTTCGATTATACCAAACTGAAAAGTTTTTGTACAAACAAAACTAATGCAGACAAGATTAGAAGGGAAGCAATAAACTGGGAAAATATTTTTACAGTCAAAGGTTCTGATAAAGGCCTCATTTCCAAAATATATAGAGAATTAACTCTAATTTATAAAAAATCAAGCCATTCTCCAATTGAAAAATGGTCAAAGGATATGAACAGACAATTCTCAGATGAAGAAATTGAAACTATTTCTAGTCATATGAAAAGATGCTCCAAGTCATTATTAATCAGAGAAATGCAAATTAAGACAACTCTAAGATACCACTACACACCTGTCAGATTGGCTAAGATGACAGGAAAAAATAATGATGATTGTTGGAGGGGATGTGGGAAAACTGGGACATTGATTCATTGTTGGTGGAGTTGTGAACGAATCCAACCATTTTGGAGAGTAGTTTGGAACTATGCTCAAAAAGTTATCAAACTGTGCATACCCTTTGATCCAGCAGTGTTACTACTGGGATTATATCCCAAAGAGATTATAAAGAAGGGAAAGGGACCTGTATGTGCACGAATGTTTGTGGCAGCCCTTTTTGTAGTGGCTAGAAACTGGAAACTGAATGGATGTCCATCAGTTGGAGAATGGCTGAATAAATTGTGGTATATGAAAATTATGGAATATTACTGTTCTGTAAGAAATGACCAACAGGATGATTTCAGAAAGGCCTGGAGAGACTTACACGAACTGATGCTGAGTGAAATGAGCAGGACCAGGAGATCATTATATACTTCAACAACAATACTATATGATGACCAGTTCTGATGGACCTGGCCATCCTCAGCAACGAGATCAACCAAATCATTTCTAATGGAGCAGTAATGAACTGAACTAGCTATGCCCAGAAAAAGAACTCTGGGAGATGACTAAAAACCATTACATTGAATTCCCAATCCCTATATTTATGCACACCTGCATTTTTGATTTCCTTCACAAGCTAATTGTACAATATTTCAGAGTCTGATTCTTTTTCTACAGCAAAATAACGTTTTGGTCAGGTATACCTATTGTGTATCTAATTTATATTTTAATATATTTAACATCTACTGGTCATCCTGCCATCTAGGGGAGGGGGTGGAGGGGTAAGAGGTGAATAATTGGAACAAGAGGTTTGGCAATTGTTAATGCTGTAAAGTTACCCATGTTTATATCCTGTAAATAAAAGGCTATTAAATAATAAAAAAAAAAAAAGAAAAGAAAAAATGCAAATGAAGGTGGCCTACTTGTACCAGATCTAAAACTATATTATATAACAGCAGTCAACAATTCCATTTGATATTAGGTAAGAAATATAAGTCAATCAGTGGAATAATTTAGATTCACAGGACAAAGTAGTCAAGGACTTTAGTAATCTAATGTTTGGCAAACGAAATGACCCCAGTTTTGGGGATAAAAATTCACTATTTGACAAATAATGCCAGGAAAATTGGAAACTATTATGGCAGAAACAATGCATTTACCCATGTCTAACAGAATATACCAAGATATGGTCAAAATGGGTTCATGATCTAGACATAATGAATGATATTATAAATAAATTAGAAGAACACAAGATAGTTTACCTCTCAGATCTGTGAAGAAGAAAGGAATGTGTAAATAAAGAAGAACTTGGACACATTATTGAACACAAATATATGATTTTGATTATATTAAGTTAAAAAGTTTTGGTACAAACAAAACTAATGCAGACAAGATTAGAAGGGAAGCAATAAACTGGGAAAACATTTTTTTCTGATAAAGGTCTCATTTTTAAAATATATAGAACATTGACTAAAATTTGTAAGAATTCAATCCATTCTCTAATTGATAAATGGTCAAAGAATATGAACAATTTCAGATGAAGAAATTGAAACTATTTCTAGTCGAATGAAAAGGTTCTCTAAATCACTATTGATCAGAGAAATGCAAATCAAAACAACTTTGAGGGGTGCAGCCAAGTTGGTGAAGAGAACACATGCTTCATTCTGAGATCTCTTCTACCCCCACTACTGAATACAAAATTCAGCCTCTGAAATAATGCTTGACTAATAGAATCCACAAATATTGGGAATACAACAAATTACCAGCAGGAGGTAATCTGAAAGATGGCCAGAAAAGGTCTAGATTGGACAGAAGGAGACCAGCACAGGCAGGGAGGCAAAACATAGAGACCAATGAACATTGAGTGTACTTACAATTAACTAGTGTTTGACAAACCCAAAGACCCCAGATTTTGAGATAATAATTCACTGTTTGACAAAAACTGCTGGGAAAATTGGAAATTAGTATGGCAGAAACTAGGCATTGACCCACACTTACTTGACACTGTTCATCAATATAAGATCAAAATGAGTTCATGATCTAGGCAAAAAGAATGAGATTGTAAATAAATTGGAAGAACATAGGATAATTTACCTCTCAGACCTGTGGAGGCGGAAGGAATTTGTGACCAAAGAAGAACTAGAGATCATTTTTGATCATAAAATAGAAAATTTTGATAATATCAAGTTAAAAAGTTTTGTAAAAACAAAACTAATGCAGACAAGATTAGAAGGAAAGAAATAAACTTGGAAAATATTTTTACAGTCAAAGGTTCTGATAAAGGCCTAATTTCTGAAATATATAGATAATTGACTCTAATTTATAAGAAATCAAGCCATTCTCCAATTGATAAATGATCAAAGGATATGGACAGAAAATTTTCATGTGAAGAAATGGAAACTATTTCTAGCCAGATGAAAATATGCTCCATATCATTATTGATCAAAGAAATGCAAATTAACACAACTCTGAGATGCCACTACACACCTGTCAGATTGACTAAGATGATAGGAAAATATAATGATGAATATTGGAGGAGATGTGGGAAAACTGGGAAACTGATACATTGTTAGTGGAATTCGGAATGCATCCAACCATTCTGGAGAACAATGTGGAACTTTGCTCAAAAAGTTATCAAATTATGCATACTCTTTGATCTAGCAATGTTACTACTGGGCTTATATCCCAAAGAGATATTAAAGAAAGGAAAGGGACCCATATGTGCAAATATATTTGTGGCAGCCCTTTTTGTAGAGGCTAGAAACTGGAAATTGAATGGATACCCATCAATTGGAGAATGGCTGAATAAGTTGTAGTATATGAATGTTATGGAATATTATTGTTCTGTAGGAAATGACAAGCAGGATGATTTCAGAAAGGTCTGGAGAGACTTACATGAACTGATGATGAGTGAAATGAGCAGAAACAGGAGATCATTATACACTTACACAACAAAACTATATGATGATCAATTCTGATGGAAGTGGTTATCTTTGACAATGAGAGAATCCAAATAAGTTCCAATTGATCAGTAATGAAGAGAACCAGCTATACCCAGTGAAAGAACAATGGGAAGTGAGTGTGGACCACAACATAGCATTTTTACTCCTTCTGTTTTTGTTTGCTTGCATTTTTGTTTTCCTTCTCAGAATACTTTTACCTTATTTCTAAATCTGATTTTTCTTGTACAGCAAGATAACTGTATAAATATGTATACATATATTGTATTTAACCATAAACTTTAAAATATTTAATATGTATTGGTTTACCTGCCATCTAAGGGAGGTGGTGGGGGGAAGGAAGGGGAAAGTTGGAACAGAAGGTTTTGCAAAAGTCAGTGCTTAAAAATTACCCATGCATATGTTTTGTAAATAAAGTTATAATAAAAAAAATAAAAAGACAATTTTGAGATAACACTATATACTTCTCAGATTAGTTAAGATGACAGGAAAAGATAATGATGAATGTTGGAGGGGATGTGAAAAAACTGAGGCAATGATATATTGTTGGTGCAACTGTGAATGGATCCATTCATTCTTGAGAGCAACTTGGAACTATGCCCCCAAAGTTATCAGACTGTGTATACTCTTTGATCCAGCAGTGTTTCTATTGGGCCTATCTTCCAAAGACATCTTAAAAAGGGAAAGGGAAAGGGACCCATGTATGAAAAAATGTTTATGGCAGCTCTTTTTGTAGTGGCAAGAAACTGGAAACTGAATGGATCTCTCTCTCTCTCTCTCTCTCTCTCTCTCTCTCTCTCTCTCTCTTTCTCCTCGTTCTCTTCCAAGTTTGTTTGAAAAATGACATCCCTAGATTGCTTAAAAACTGGCCTCTTTAGAGGAAAAAAATATACAAATTATTAACGTTTGCTTAAGTTAAACAATCAACAAAACAAAACAAAAAAGCAAAACTTGATTTGTAAGAATAGTCAATTGTTGAAGGATAAATATTCAAAATCAACTCTGGAAACAATTAGAGCTGCCTCTCACACATCCTTGAATCCTTTTTTCATTTTACTAAGCATTAAATTCCCCCCCTCACTTTTTCCCTTTTCTTTTTATTTAGCACAATGTATTTCTATACTCAACTATATGTATATGCATCTTCCTTCATTTAACCAGTTCCACTAGATGTGAGAGTTAAGGTGTGATTGTTCTACTTCACCATATTTTTTCTCCTTGTTTCTATAGATTTCTGCTTTTTGTATACTCTGATTACTTGATATAGCTTTTCTGAAATTTACTTTGAATTTCCCTCAATTAGTCAGCTTTTCTTCTTCCCTTTCTTTTTTAAGCTCATTAAGACATGAACTATTCTTAGACCTTCTATATAATTATATTTACTCTATGACCTCATGTAAAGTTTTTCCCTGGTAAGGGACACATATCTTCTTCCCATATCAAAATGTGAGGAATTTATCATTTAGTACATAAGATTTCATGAAGATTTGTGTATTATCTTTCACTTAATGCCTATAATTGAAGTTCAAAGCTCTGATCTTACTGGTTTATGAGATAACACCCTTCACTACCTCTTTCTCTAAAATTTTATAATTAACTATATCCCAAACTAATATTGCCTGAATTGGCAATATTGGCTGAATATCATTCTGATTTGTGAGAGGAACTTCCTTGAATTGAAGAAATTTACAATCTTTTTTATTGCTGTTTTTGTTATTAATCTATGTAGGTTAAATTCATTAGAAAATGATATAGTTTGTGCTGATGCCTCTTTGTATTTTCTTTATTTTTTTCTTTTTTCTTTGACATCAAGTCTGTTTTATACAGATCATAGTATACTTACCTTAATTCCAGGAAATTACTTCTTTTCATATGCACTCTTTCTTTAAATTTGGTATTGAATGTATCTTTGTCCATTGACTATGTTAAATAGTATAACTATCCTCAGCTAATTTGGAAATAACTCCTATCTGATAACCAGTTGTTTCCTATCTGGTAAAATAAAACAAATTTCATTAAATATGATTTTTTTACCTTTTTCAATTTCTAATACCTCTTAAATTTATTTTTGTAGAATTAAGAACATTCATTTGCTAAATCTGGATAAAATATTCTATATGGTTCTCATTTCTGTTTCTCCTCATTTCATATTAGTCCATTTATCATACACTCCATTATAATTAGACTAGTCTCTTCCTCTTTTCTTTCTCATAACAATCAATCCTATCTCTGAGCTTGGTTAGGTTATCACTCATGTCTGTAATTCTCTCATCTATCAGGTGTGCCTCACAGAACACTTATATTCCTTTAAAACAGATCTTGGCGTATCTCAAAGAGAATGCTGCTCCTTTGAACTTCTGTTTGTGTACTGTCTATCTCAAGAAATTACTTGGTAATCCCCAGGTGTATATTTTCTATTTACATATTTGTGTACATTTAATTTCCTCCAACCATCCAAAAACAATCTTCTTCAGAAGTTCTTCAGAGTTTTGTTCTATATTTGTATCCTTGGTGTCTGCCATAATATTCTCAAAATACTGGCACTGATGTTAGATAACATGTTTTATGTAGACTTTCTTTACTCCTTATCTTCTACAAGAAGTCTTGCAATAAAAGCTGAAATTATCTCCATAAGAGTCTTTTTGTTTCAATTCCTTATTAAAGGAATTATAAGAGGAAGTAGTCAAATATTCCATAAAATTATGTTTCCTCACACAATAAAGTCAGATCTAAACAACTGGAAAAATATCAGTTCTTCTGGGTAGACTGAACTAATATGATAAACTGCTTTAATTTATCTACTTATTCAGTACCATACCAATTAAACTGCCATAAAACTTTTAACACCAGCTTCAGGAATAAGAACTCAATTCAATAAGAATATTGAAGTAGAGTTTGTGGAGTGTCTTGGAAACACTTATATTATTTTGTTGTTTTATCTTTCATTTTCAGAGGACTGATGACATCACACATAATGTCTTGGCTTGCATGGAATTAGATTTAAGTAGGGCAGAATTGCACAAAATCTTAACTCTCACTCTTTTCTCAAGTCATAGAAGTCCAATGGCTGGATGAAAATTAAAATGACTGGCCATGGCCTAAGATGAAGTAGATGATCTTTGCATCATTGATGCCTGACTGAGCTCTAAGTGTTTAATAGTGCTTGCTTCAGCAAACTTCATAGCTGCTATTCTTATCTGTTCCTTCCTCCAAAGAAAATCTTCATGTGCTTGTGTAGAAATCTCCTTAATTCACCAACAAGTTTTGAGCCTTGTCTGGTTTTTAACCTGTCTGCTGAGAAAGTCTACAAGAGCATGGCTGTTGGGTATTCTATAGTATCTTAGAGCCAGTTAAAAGTTGGGTATGTCAGTTGGCCACCATAGGTAGATCAGCAGCCCTGAAAAGGCTTAGGAAACTCACACCCAGAGATGCTAGTACTCATAAACAACCTATTCATGCTATATTATCTTGTTGTACCAAAGCTATTAAAGCCTCTTCCATCTCTTAACTGAGATTTGGCCTTGGCTCTTTAATTATTGAAAGTGATCGCCAATGGATCACAAGTCCTGGCAGGTTTTACTAATTTGTGTCCTGTATGAGATAATATTGTTTATGTTTTTCAGGTGAAGACCAGTTTATTCAAATATCTATCAGAAGGTTAGGCATAGACCATTTTTTCTCTCCTTAAAACAACTCAGGATTTCTATTAAACTATCTGATAGGTTGTGATCCACATGTGTAAAGGGATTAGCATGGATCCTTAAGAGACTGGAAGTAACTTTATACCTTATGAAGATGTTTACCATGAGTAAATATGAATTATTTTCCTATACTGTAAAAAAAAAATCTGTTTTCACATGCAGTTAAACTTTTCTTAGAGTTTAATATTCATTGTCTAGTATACTTCAAAATGAAATTAAACCTATTATACAGAATCCAAAAATTATAGAAAATTATTATGTTGTTAGTTTCCCAAAGAATTCAGAAATTAACCTTAGTTGTATCTAGGTTTTATTTCTTATCATTAGAAAAGTCCAAGAAAATACACACACACACACACACAATCTGACACGGTCTGATATTAGCTTCACCTCAGTAGCTCTATTGAAGTTTAATTTAATGAAGTAATAAATTCAGAATTGTGTTTCTGCATGCATTTGTTTCATGGATTTATTGTACAAAAATCCACTTACAAAATACATTAGGGTAAAAAGCCTATGCTGTAAAAAAACTCAAGTAGTGAAGCATGCATTATAGTCTGCATTACTGATAATTTATAGCAAAGAAGAAAAATCACTTCAGTAACTGTTAACACAAGTAAGGCAGGCTAATTGCTGTAAAATATGCCAATATGATTATTATTAATTGTTCACACCCACAGTAAAAATAACTTGAAACTTGTACCAAGATTATGTATGGAAAAGAGAAATGTAATCTTTCAGTACTTAATATTTGGGTATTCTATGTGTCTTTCTTTTTAATTACATAACAAATACTTTTCTTCCACATAAAACAAAAAAATATGGAAAAAATTGTTAATCATCATTTTGTTTTCATTTTTAGTGTCCTAGGTAACACTATATTCCGATCATTTTTTTTTATCCTTTTCATTGTACCCTGAGTAGATAAGAGCACAAAACCTTTTCTATGTTGTTAAATAGGGGATAAAAAATAATAGTACTAGTAGCTCAGTTAATGATAGAAAAGGAAAGAATAATGGAGGGGAACAGGGAGAGAGACAGGGAAAGAAAGAGAAAGGGAAGGAATAAGTGAGAAAGGAAAGAAAGGAAAAAAGGAAGGAGGGCAGGAGGGGGGGAGGAGAGAAGATTATTCCAAAGAAGTTTTTTATGTACCTGAATTTATAATAATCCAATAAGAAAATTCACCCTTTATTTCACTTCTTTTATCTCTGTCCACATTGGTGGCCTTTCAGATCAAGACTTAAAACAACAAAGGGGAGAGAACCTAAATGAAAGTTATTTTGAGTTTAAAAAAAAATTAGAAACTAGTAGAACATCTCAAAATTCCTCTAAAATGTCCCTGATTATATCACTGAATTTTGACCTTAATTTATTATAGCTCTGAAGAGTTTCTAAAATAGGTGTTGTCAACCATATTTTTGTCCTTAACACAGTCACATTTTTGAGAATTAATACAGTAAAATCACAAAGTTAATTTCTACTGGTTAGATGAAATATTAGATAGAATCATAAATTAACTTTAAGGTTCCTGTTCCAAATCCAACATCCATTTCTCTACACCATAATGTAGAAATAAATATTCAATGTTTTAAAAATCAGGAGCAGTAAGCATTAATGTGGATAAGTATTAATTTATATGCCTATACAGAAGCTCAGCAAGGATTTTTATGAATCATTCCTCCTTTCATAAGTATTAAGTTTCTGCATATACAAAATATACTGGTTGCTTGTCACTTGATATTTTGATAGTATTTGGGTTGCGAGTAATGATAGATCTTTTAGAATTTTGCTACATCTAAAGAGAGATATCCATGAAGGCAATCCTGTAAAGGTCAATTGAAAATTCCTTTCCTAGCCCAAGGGCACAAATTATGTTGTGGAGGGGGTTTTGGGAAGTTGGGAGGAGTGGGGAAGTAATTTTAACAAAGATTTACATGAAAATGCATGTTACTGTTGGCAAATAGAAATGTAACAAAAGTCATACTAGAATACTAATCTTGCTATATAGGTCATCCATTGTGTTTGGCCTATTAAAATATTTTCTAAGAATATACCTTAACTTCTTATTTCTCATCCTGTATATGCTTTATACTTTAAGGGAAGCTTTCAATGTCAATATGAAACAATACAAATATAAGCTATTTTTTTAATGTTTAAAAATAGTTTATTCCCATAGTGCAAAAATTCTCAGTCTGTTCCATGATTTTTTTTTATTTTAAATACCTTGATAACTATTTCTATAAAATTATTTTCCTTTTAAAGTATATTTATTTAATTTTTAAATTATTTTTCACAGGGGATCCATAGCCTACGTCTGAGTGCCAAAAGTCACTATGACACAAGAAAGGTTAAGAGCTCCTGTTTTAGAAGGCTCAAGGTTGTCAAATAAAATTCATTGCTCCTACTGGAAGAATATAAATTCTTTAACGGCCTTGATATTTTCTATCTTCTTCTGCCTTTTTATTTCTATAACATCATACTACTTCATATATAACAGTTGATTAATAAATGATTAATGAATTGAATTGAAATTAATTGAATTTAATTCACCTGAAATCACATAGAAGTCTTATAATTTCACTGCCTTCAGTTGTGAGAGAATGCAGTACATTTAGCCAAGATTTGCCTCGAAGATGTGTGATGGAATGATCTGACTAGAATGGAACGATAATGAATAGAAATCTATAAAGCTCCTCTAAGAATACTTGAAAAGTGTTACATAACAGGGGCAGCTAGGTAGCACAGTGAATGGAGCACCATCCCTGAAGTCAGGAGGACCTGAGTTCAAATAAAGTCTCAGACACTTGAGCCTAGGCAAGTCACTTAACCCAAATTGCCTCAGAAAAAATAAATAAACAAACAATATGTAATATATATACATATATATATCCCATAAGAAGATGCAAATAATTTATCCTATTTTAAAATTCAGGAGTCTTATGTAATCTCTATTACAAAACCCATTGTTATGGGACTATCCCCTTATCCATAGAGATGAAGGCCTTGCCCTGTTCAAAGGACAGGGTAGAGTTTTTTGGAGGTAGTCATCCATTTCACTTAGGTTATCAAATTTATTAGCATAAAGTTGGGCAAAATAACTCCTTATTATTTCTCTAATTTCCTCTTCATTGGTGGAAAGTTCTCCCTTTTCATTTTTAAGACTACTAATTTCATTTTCCTCCCTCTTTTTCTAATCAGATTTACCAAAGGCTTATCTATTTTATTGGCTTTTTCATAGAACCAACTCTTAGTTTTATTAATTAGTTCAATAGTTTTTTTTTTTACTTTCAATATTATTAATTTCTCATTTTAATTTTAGAATTTCAAATTTAGTATTTGATTGGGGGTTTTTAATTTGGTCTTCTTTTTAGTTTTTTTAGGTGCAAGCCCAATTCATTAATCTTTTCTTTCTCTCTTTTTTTCAAGTAAGCCTCTAAGGATATAAAATTTCCTCTTATTACCGCTTTGGCAGCATCCCACAAATTTTGGTATGACGTCTCATAGTTGTCATTATCTCGAGTGAAATTATTAATTGTATCTATAATTTGCTGTTTCACCCAATCATTCTTTAAGATGAGATTGTTTAGTTCCCAATTACTTTTTGGTCTATTTACCCCTAACTTTTTGTTGAATGTAGTTTTTATTTCACTGTGATCTCAAAAGAAAGCATTTACTATTTCTGCCTTCTTGCATTTAATTTTGAGTTCTTTATGTCCTAATATATGGTGAATTTTTGAATAGGTTCCATGAACTGCTGAGAAGAAAGTATATTCCTTTCTGTCTCCATTCAAACTTCTCCAAAGATCTAACATATCTGATTTTTCTAATATTCTATTTACCTCTTTAATTTCTTTCTTATTTGTTTTGTGGTTTGATTTGTCTAATTCTGAGAGTGCAAGGTTCAGATCTCCCACTATTGCAGTTTTGTTGTCTAATTCTTCTTGCAACTCTCTTAACTTCTCCTTTAGGAAGTTGGATGCTATATTACTTGGTGCATATATGTTTATTATTGATATTGCTTCAGTGTCTATGCTACCCTTTAGCAATATGTAGTTTCCTTCCTTATCTCTTTTAATTAGATCCATTTTTACTTTTGCTTGATCTGAGATAAGGATGGCTACCCCTGCTTTTTTGACTTCACCTGAAGCATAATAGATTTTGCTCCAGCCTTTTACCTTTACTCTGTATGTATCTCCCTGCTTTAAATGTGTTTCTTGTGAACAACATATTGTAGGCTTCTGACTTTTGATCCAGTCTGCTATCTGCCTCCTCTTTATGTGTGAGTTCATCCCATTCACATTTACGGTTAGAATTACTAATTCTGTATTTCCTGCCATCATAATATCCCCCGATTATGCTTTACTTTTTCTTGTCCCCCAACCCTCTTTCCCCTTTTTAAATTTATGTGCCTCACCTGTATCATGACACTCACTTTCTTTAGAATCCCTCCTTGCCCCCCTTTGAATCTTTCCCCCTTTCTTCCCTTACTACTCTTTTTCTTTTCCTTTTTTCTCTCCCCCATTTTAATGAGGCAAGAGAGAATTTTCTCTAAAACAGATGTGTCAATTATTTTCTCTTTGAGCTAACTCTGATGAGAGTAAGATTCACACAATGTTCCTCCCCCTCTCTAAATTCCCTCAGATATTATGTTTCATTTGCGTCTTAATGGGATGTGGTTTCCCTCTTTTTATCCCCCCTTCCCATGTTATTCTGCCATCATCCCTTTTCCATATCTACTTCCCTTTTTTATGTTATATCAGTAAAATCAAATTATACATGTAGTCTTTTTGTATATCCACAACAGAAATACAATTCTCAAGAGTTCTTTTTACCTTTTCTGCATCTCTTGAGTCCTATGGTTGGAGATCAAATTTTTTGTTTAGTTCTGTTTTTTTCCTTAGAAACAAATGGAATTCATTTGTTTCATTAAATGTCCATCTTCTTCCCTGGAATAAAATGCTCAGTTTATTTAGGAGTTTATTCTTGGTTGCAATCCAAGTTCTTTTACCTTTCAGAATATCAGATTCCAGGCCCTTCGATTCTTTAATCTGGAGGCAGCCAGATCTTGGGTGATCTTTATTGTGGCACCTCGGTATTTAAATTGTTTTTTCTGGCAGCTTGTAAAATTTTTTCCTTAATGGGATAGTTTTGAGATTTGGCCACAATATTCCTTGGGGTTTTTCTTTTAGGGTGTCTTTCAGAAGATGTTCGATGAATTCTTTCAATGCCTATTTTACCTTCTGATTCTAATACATCTGGGCAGTTCTCTTTGATGATTTCTTGTAAAGTAGTATCTAGGCTCTTTTTTTCATCATAATTTTCAGAAAGTCCAATAATCCTCAGATTATCTCTCCTAGATCTATTTTCCAAGTCTGTCATTTTTGAAAGTACATAATTCGTGTTTTTTTCCAGTTTGTCATTATTTTTGGTTTTGGTTGACTGGTTCTTGCTGTCTCAATGAATCATTAGTTTCTGTTTGTTCAGTTCTGATTTTTTATGAATTATTTTCTTCATTACCTTTTTTTACTTCTTTCTGTATATTTACAATTGAGTTTTTAGATGAATTGTTTTGCTGTATGGAATTTTTTCCCATTTCACTAATTTTTTTTTTTTTTTTTAGTGAATTATTTTCTTTTTCCAATTCACAGATCTTACTTTCTTGTGAGTTCTTTGTCTTTTCCAATTCATAAATCCTACTTTCTAGTGAATTCTTTATTTTTTTCAATTCATCAATCTTACTTTCCTGAGATTTTTTTACTTTTTCCAATTCACAAATTTTGTTTCCCTGCACTTCCTGGGAATTTTTTATCTTTTCCAATTCATATTTCAGGAAGTTGTTGCTCTCTTGTAAAGCTTCTCTTTCCTTTCCCCATTTTTCTTCTAACTCTCTTTTGAGACTTTTAATGGTCTCTTCTATGAGAGCATCATGTAAAAGTGTACAAGTGACATTCCCCTTTGGGGTATTGTCTGGTGCCTGTTTGCTCTTACTCTCTTCAGGTTTGCTGACCTGCTCTTTTTCTGCATTGAAGTTGTCAATCATTCTTTTCATTTTTTTTATTCATGTTTTAAAGCCTTTAGGATATGCCTTCTAGGCAAGGGGCTTACCAGCTTCCTCTGCAGAGCAGGGAGAGAGGTAAACCAGCTTCTGGCTCCGAGGTATGGGAGTGCTCTGAGTGAGAGTTTTCCCTTCTCCCAACCAGAGGTGGATTCAGCACTGGGCGAGCTATGGAAGTGCCCAGTTGGGCTGTGTGGGTTAGCAACTGCCCTAAGGCTAGAGACTAAGCAGTGAAAGTGTCACTGCCCCAGGCCAGAGCCCCTTGAGGGGCTGTGGGTATTAGCACTTCAGGTTTGAGGCTCTCCTCCGAAACTTATATCTCTCCCTGTCTGTGCTGATCTTTGCCTGTCCCCTTCCCCTCCCCCCCTGGCCCCGGGACAAACCTTTTTTGGCAAGACTGCAGATTTTCTTTGGCTGGTGAGTTGTTATACTTCTAATCTTTATGAATTGTAGCAGTCAAGACTATTTTTGAGGCTTGATATAATATTGATAAAGAGGGTAAGAGAAGAGCTTAGAAAGTCGCATGTGCATTCTCTGCCATCTTGGCTCTGCTCCTCAGAGCCTCTTTTCAGGTCTCTTTAAGAACACTAGTTTGCATCCATTGTTTTATGATCATTGAGAACTATCCCTCCTTTGGGACTGATTTGTCTTCAAGTTTTCTTCAAGCATTGAGTTGGCCACTAGCTTTGAGAGATAAGAGGGAAAAGGCCAATCCCACTTGACATCGCTGGAGGAAAGATTCCTGGAAAACATGAAATTAGCAAGAAGTTCCAATTATATCACTATTTTCAATTTTCAGAGACTTTATATTTCTATTAAAGCTTTTTATTTACAAAACAAATGAATGGGTAATATTTCAACATTGATCCTTGCAAAGCTTTCTGTTCCAAATAATTCCATTCTTTCCCCACTCCCTCCAAGATAGCAAATAGTCTAACATATGTTAAATGTTAAAATATATGTTAAAAGGAATATAGGTATACATGTTTATATAGTTATCTTGCTGCACAAGAAAAGTTGGATCAATAAGGGGAAAAAAAACTGGGAAAGAAAACAAAATGCAAGCAAAAAACAACAGAAAGAGGGAGAATGCTATGTTGTGTTTCACACTCAACTCTCACAAGTCCTTTTTCTGGTATAGATGGCTCTCTTCATCACTGAATAATTGAAATTGGTTTGAATCATCTCATTGTTGAAAAGAGCCACATCCATCAGAATTGTTCATCCTATAGTCTTTTGTTGCCATATACAATGATATCCTGACTCTGCTCAGTTAACCTACCATCAGTTCATGTAAGTCTGTCCAGGCCTTTCTAAAATCATCCTGATGGTCATTTCTTACAGAACAATAATATTCCATAACATTCATACACCATAACTTATTCAGGCATTCTCAAATTGATAAGCATCCACTCAGTTTCCAGTTTCTTGCCATTAGAAAAAGTGCTGCCACAAACATTTTTGTTCACATGGATCCCTTCTCCTCCTTTAAGAGCTTTTTGGGATATAGGCCCAGTGCAAACACTGTTGGGTCAAAGGGCATGCACAGTTTGATAGCTTTTCGAGCATAGTTCCAAATTGCTTTCCAGAATGGTTGGATTCGTTCAAAGTTCCGCCAACATTATATGTATGTGTCTCACTTTTCCCTTATAGCATCTAACATTCATCTTTATTTTTTCCTGTCATCTTAGCCAATTGGAGAGTGGTGTAGTGGCATCTCAAAGTTGTCTTAATTTGCATTTCTCTAATCAATAATGATTTGGAGTATCTTTTCATGTGAGTAAAAATAGTTTCAATTTCATCTGAATATTGTCTATTCATATCCTTTGACCATTTATCAACTGGAGAATGGCTTGAATTCTTATAAAGTGGAGTCAATTCTCTATAAATTTCAGAAATGAGTTCTTTAGCAGATCCTTTGGATGTATAAATGTTTTCCCAATTTATTGATGTTCTGCATTAATTTTTTTTGTATAAACCTTTTTAACTTAATATAATCAATTTTCTGATGTTCTGTTTTCTGATCAATGATGATCTCTAATACTTCTTTGGTCATAAATTCCTTCCTCCTCCATAGATCTGAGAGGTAAACTATCCTATGTTTTTCTAACTTGTTTATAATTTCATTCTTTATGTCTAGATCATGAACTCATTTCAAACTTATTTTGGTATACGGTGTTATGTGTGTGTCAATTCCTAATTTTTGCCATATGGGTTCCCAATTTTCCAAGCATTGTTTGTCAAACAGTGAATTATTATCCCAAAAGGTGGGGTCTTTGGGTGTTTCAAATACTAAATTGCAATAGTCATTGACTTTTTTGTTCAGTGAACCTAACCTACTTCACTGATCAACTGCTCAATTTCTTAGCCAGTACCAAATGATTGTGATAACCACTATTTTATAATACAGCTTTAGATCTGATACAGGTAGGCCACCTTCATTTTTTCATTAATCTTTTGAAATTCTTGACCTTTTGTTCATCCAGATGAATTTGTTGTTATTTTTTCTAGGCCAGTAAAATAGTTTCTTTGGCATTTGATTGGCATAGCACTAAATAAGTAGATTAGATGGTATTGGCATCTTTATTATATTTTCTCAACTTATCCAAAAACAATTGATATTTTTCCAATTGTTTAGTTCTGACTTTATTTGTATGGAAAGTGCTCTTTGGTTTTGCTCATATAGTTCCTGACTTTCCCTTGGCAAATAGATTCCCAAATATTTTATAATCTGGACAGTTACTTTAAATGTAATTTCTCATTGTATCTCTAACTGTTGTATTTTGTTAGTGATATATAAGAATACTAATAATATATGTGGATTTTTTTTTATTCTACAACTTTGCTTAAAGTTGTGGATTGTTCCTAATAATTTTGTAGTTGATTCTCTAGGATTCTCTATGTATACCATCATATCATCTGCAAAGAGTGATAGTTTGGTTTCCACATTAACTACACTAATTCCTTTCATCTTTTTTATCTTCTCTTATTGTCAAAGCTAATATTTCTAATACAATATTGAATATTAATGGTGATAGTGGGCAACCTTGTTTCACCCCTGATCTTATTGGAAATGGTTCAAGCATATTCCCATTACATATGATGCTTGCTGATGGATTTAAATAGATGCTACTATTTTAAGGGAAAGTGCATTTATTCCTGTACTTTCTAATGTTTTTAATAGGAATGTGTTTTGGCTTTTATCAAATGCTTTTTCTCCATATATTGAGATGATCATATGGTTTTTGTTAATCTGGTTATTGATAAATTCAGTTGTGCTAATAACTTTCCTTACACTGAATCAGCCCTGCATTCCTGGTATAAATCCTACTTGGTTATGGTGTATTATCCTGGGGATGATTTTCTGTAATCTCTTTGCTAATATTTTATTTAAGATTTTTGCATCAATATTCATTAGGGAGATTATTCTATATTTTTCTTTCTCTGTTTTCATCCTACTTGGTTTAGGTATTAGTACTATGTCTGTGTCATAAAATGAATTTGGTAGTAGTTCTTCATTCCCTATTTTTTCAAATAGTTTATATAGTATTAGAGTTAATTGTTCTTTGAATGTTTCGTAGAATTCACAAGTAAATCAATCTGGTCCTGGGGCTTTTTTCTTAGGTTGATTAACACTTTGTTCTATTTCTTTTTTCTGAAATGGCACTATTTAAGTAATTTATTTCCTCTTCTGTTAATCTGAGCAATCTATTTTTTTAGGTATTCCTCCATTTTCCTAAGCTTATGAAATTTTTTGGCACTAATTTGGGCAAAATAACTTCTAATTATTTATCTAATTTCCTCTTCATTGGTGAAAAGGTCTTCCTTTTAATTTTTAAGACTAACAATTTGATTTTCCTCTTTTCTTTTTCTAATCAAATTAACTAAATGTTTATCTATTTTATTAGGTTTTTTTCATAAAACCAACTCAGTTTTATTTATCAATTTAATATTTTTTTTTACTTTTAATTTTATTAATCTCTTCTTTTATTTTTAGAATTTCAACTTTGATATTTTATTGGTATTTTAATTTGTTCTTTTTCTACTTGTTTTATTTGCAAGCCCAATTCATTGATCTTCTCTTTCTCTGTTTTATGCAAGTAAGAATCTAGAGATAAAAAATTGCCCCTTATTACTTCTTTGGATGTATCCTACAAATTTTGTTATGTTGTCTCCTTATTGTCATTCTCTTGGATGGAATTATTTGCTGTTTGTGTCTATGATTTGCTGTTTCACCTATTCATTCTTTATGATGAGATTATTTAGTTTCTAATTGCTTTTTGGTCTGTTTTCCCCTGTCCTTTTATAGAAGTAAGTTTTATTGCATCCTGATCTGAAAAAAAAATGCATTTACTATTTCTGCCATTCTATATTTGATTTTGAGGTCTTTATATCCTAATATATGGTCAATTTTTGTATAGGTTCCATGACCTGCTGAGAAAAAGGGTACTCTTTTTTGTCTCCATTCAATTTTCTCCAAAGATCTATCATATCTAACTTTTCTAGTATTCCCTTCACCACTTTATCTTCTTTCTTATTTATTTTGTGAATTGATTTATATAGTTTTGAGAGAGCAAGTTTGAAATATCCCATTATTATAGTTTTACTGTCTATTTCTTATTGCAACTCTTTTAACTTCTCCTTTAGGAAGTTAGACGCTATACCACTTGGAGCATATATGTTTAATATTGATATTGCTTCATTATCTATGGTACCCTTTGGAAAGATACAGATTCCTTCCTTATCTCTTTTAATTAGATCACTATTTGCTTTTGCTTGATCTGAGATCAGGATGGCTACCCCTGCTTTTACTACTTCACCTGAAGCTTAATGGATTCTTCTCAAGCCTTTTACCTTTACTCTGTATGTATTGCTCTGCTTTACATGTTTCTTGTAAACAACACATTGCAGGGTTCTCGCTTTTAATTCAGTTGGCTATCTGCTTATGTTTTATGGGAGTGTTCATCCCGTTCACATTTACAGATACAACTACTAATTCTGGATTTGCTGCCATTTTATTAACCCCAAATTATATTTTCCTCTTTCCTCTTCCTCTTTCCCTCCTCTCTAGTATTTTACTCTTGAACATCACCTGCTTCTCCTTTAGAGTCCCTCCCCCTTATGCCTTTCCCCTTCTATGTCTATTTTTCATTTTATTTAGCCTACCTCTTCCACTTTCCTTTATCCCTTCCCACTTTTCTATAATGTGAGAGAGTTTTCTCATTAAAATATGGCTAAAATTCTTTCTTTGAGGAAAATCTGATGAGAGTAAGATTCATGTTTATGGCAGCCCTCTTTGTAGTGGCTAGAAACTGGAAACTGAGTGGATGCCCATCAGTTGGAGAATGGCTGAATAAATTGTGGTATATGAATATTATGGAATATTATTGTTCTGTAAGAAATGACCAACAGGATGATTTCAGAAAGGCCTGGAAAGACTTACACGAACTGATGCTGAGTGAAATGAGCAGGACCAGGAGATCATTATATATTTCAACAACAAAACTATATGATGACTGGTTCTGATGGACCTGGCCATCCTCAGGAATGAGATCAACCAAATCATTTCCAATGGAGCAGTAATGAACTGAACCAGCTACGCCCAGAGAAAGAACTCAGAAGATGACTAAAAACCATTACATTGAATTCCCAATCCCTGTATTTTTGCCCACCTGCATTTTTGATTTCCTTCACAAGCTAATTGTACAATATTTCAGAGTCTGATTCTTTTTGTACAGCAAAATAACAGTTTGGTCATGTATACTTATTGTGTATCTAATTTATATTTTAATATATTTAACATCTACTGGTCATCCTGCCATCTGGGGGAGAGGGTGGGGGGCAAGAGGTGAAAAATTGGAACAAGAGGTTTGACAATTGTTAATGCTGTAAAGTTATCCATACATATAACCTGTAAATAAAAGGCTATTAAATAATAAAAAAAGAGAGAGAGAGAGTAAGATTCACACAATGTTCATCACTCTCCATTTTCCCCCTCAATTTTAATAAGTTTTCTTTTGCTCTTCCTGAGATGTAATTTCCCCCATTTTACCCCTACTTTCCTCTTTTTTCCAGTTTCCACCTCTAGTTTCTTTTTTATAATAGTAAAATCAGATTATGCTTGCACTCTCTATGTATATTCATAACAGAAATACAGTTCTCAAGAGTTCTTTTCTTTTTACCTTTTTTTATTTGTCTCAACTTCTATACTTGAAGGTGATTTTGTTTGTTTGTTTGTTTAGCTCTGGGCTTTTCTTAAAAAAATAAATGAAATATACCTGTTTCATTGAATGTCTATCTTCTTCCCTGAATGAAAATGTTCACTTTAGCAGGGTAATTTATTCTTGGCTGCATTTCGGAATATAAGATTCTAGGCCCTTCCATCCTTTAAGGTGGAAGCTGCTAGGTCCTGGGGTAATCCTTATTGAAGTTCCTCAGTATTTGAACTATTTTTTTTTCCTGGCTGCTTGGAATAGTCAGAGAGTTCTGGGGCCATAGCCAAGATGGCACATACATTTCTTTCTATACAAACTTCAGACTAATCAGCAAATTCAGCCTCTGAATTAGGGGTAGAGTGGCAGAATCCATGAATATTGGTAGTACAACAAATTACCAGCAGAAGATAATTTCGAAGATCACCAGAAAAGGTTTGTTTCAAACAGTCATGGAGGGAGTCAGGGGAAGAACAGGAAGACTGAGCATAGACTCTAGGGCAGACAGAACAGAACCAGAGTGGTGGGGACTTTGTGAGGTGGAGAATTTGTGGAGAGGATTCTACAAGAATATACAGCAGTGTAGGCTACTCTGCGCTTGTTGCAAGCCAGTAGATCAGCAGAGAATTTATAAAACATCCAACACTAACACAAAAGGTAAATAGGGAATCCTGAAATGCTAGAATCTCATGGCACCTGGCCATACCCAACCAATACCAGGAGTGAGTCAGCACTGTCCTAGCCCAGCCACTGCCACTTTTATAAAAAGCTGTTGCTTGCAGAGGAAGCTTGGAAATTCTCCCTTGCCCTAAAATCCAACCTTAACATTTTTTTAAATGAGTAAAAAAAGCAAAGAAAACTGTGACCATAGACAGTTGTTATCGTGAAAGACAAGAATAGATTTCAAACCTGAGAAAACTAAAGCAGATCAGCTCCAGATGAAGGCCCAAAAGGTGATATAACCTGGTCCCCATCACACAACATTCTCCTAAAAGAAAATTTTAAAAAGGATCTTAAAAGAGAGCTAGAAGAAAAATGGGGAAAGGAAAGGAAAGCTTTGCAAGAGAGTTTGAAAAAGGTATATAATGCATTAAAAGATAGATTTGATAAAATGGTAAAGAGAATTTGTGAAACAGAAAAAGAAAATAACTCCTTTAAAAACAGAATTTGTGAAATGGAAAAACATTCCATAGAACAAAGGAATTTATTTAAAAATTCAATTGGACAAAAACAAAAAAAAAGTAAAAATTTAAATAAATGAATGAAGAAAATAATTCACTAAAATCCAAAACTGAATAAATGGAAATGAATGACTCAATGAGACATCAAGAATCAGTCAAGCAAAACAAAACAAAATAAAATAAAACAAAAAAAAAAAAGAAAGAAAGAACGAACGAAAGAAAGAAAATATAAAAAAATAGAAAATACCTAATTGGAAAAACAACTGACTTGGAAAATATATCTAGGAAACACAATCTAAGGATTATTGGACTCCTTGAAAACCATGATTAAAAAAAAAGTAAAAAAAAAAAAAAAAACCTCAGATGTTATTTTTCAGAAAATCATGAAAAATAACTGCCTGTATGTCATAGAATCAGAAGGCAAAATAATCATTGAACAAATTCAGTGAACATCTCCTGAAAGAGACCTCAAGATTGAAACTACAAGGACTATTGTGGCTAAATTTCAGAATTATTGGACCAAAGAAAATTTTTACAAACATCCAGAAGGAAATAAAACACTTTCTAGAGACTTTTTCTGTGTGCTGATATTCAGGACGCTATGTTTTGGTTGACTTGAGGTACTTTACTCACAATTGGAGAGCTTTTTGCTTCATTGTTTTTTGTCTGGCATATATTCTCCTATGTATAACTTCTTTGATTTGTTTTATTATAATTAGAATTTTTTTTTGGCCATTTACTTTAAGTATTCATTGTGGAACTGGTGTTTTATAGGAAGTCAAGAAGTCAACTGTTTTATATCAAACTCAGGGTTATGCTTCCCCTCCCCCCAAATAGAAAAGCAATCATAACTTAGAAGGATTCCAGTCATATTCTCTAAGTGAACAATATTTTAGGGAGAAGTTGAAATTCTTCTCAGATATATGCTCTTTCTCTAAGGAGAGTTAGAGTGATATTTATACTTTTCACCTACTGCTTCCTCCCCGCCCCCCGACAAGAATGAAAATCACCCTTGGAAAACTGGTAGTGGGAAAAGATTCTAGAGATATCTATTTTGTCTCCCTTTGGGCTATACAATGACAATGTCCTAACTACATATGAAGATTCGCTACATATTCTTATTGTTACACTTAAATTTTATGTATGTATGCATATGTATCTGTGTGTTTTATTTGTATGTATACATATGTATATAGACATATCAATCTATAGTATTTTATTTATCAAGAAAGTAATTTTCTTTTATTTGTATGTAAACATAGTCTGAGTTTGTTTTTTCTTTATTTTTTCTTTTTAAATCTTTTAAATCAGGGTATAATTTAAGCATTGTTTCATCCAACTAGATGAAGAAACCACATATGAACTATGCTGCCATCAATCAGTAACCAATAGTATACTTAAACTCAAAGACCCATGTTGAGAGTTTCCTGCTGATTGATGACAGTATCATGCATAATAATTAGTCTTTAGAAATAGATGAGATTTGCACAGCTGACATATTGATGCTCATAAAATCATTGAATAACTTCAGCTAAGCTGTACTTCCATTTATTTAATTAAAAGGAGAAATTTTCTGTTTCATGATACTTGGCAAGAATTGAGTCATACAAGTCCATTATTTAGATCCACATAGCAAAATTAAAATGTATTTCTGAAAACAAAAGGAAAAAAGTTCACACAATTACACTCAAATACTTCTCCATGCAAAACATTCAGACATCACTTTCCAAGAAATGTCATCAAGGCTGGGAATAGTTTTACCAATCTGTAGGGAAATCCTTCTAAGAATATAGGTATCATGTTGTTTTATTTCAATCCATTATGTTTTTCCTAAACATGGGATAATATTGGTTCTTTTTGTCTATTCTTACAACCCTCAAATAAATTCACATTGGTATATGTACATCTGAATAGAATCCAAGTAAAACAAGGCCATGCAGCATGCCATATCAATTGAAAATAATGTGAAAGGATTTTCTATAATGTTTAAATAATATTAATAGGGGCAACAATTTTGCTTTCCTAGAGACACAAAAACATCTATATAGTAAGATAAATGATCATCGTCACATCACCATTTGGCCAACATGGCATTGCAAAAATATCTCTGGTCTGGAATCAAAGAAAATAGGTTCAAAGCTTTGCTCTGTTTCTAGTCATGTATCTTTGGGTAAATCATTTGCTGTTCTTAATTTTGGTCTAATCGTCTACAAAATGATTGGGGGTTGGAGTAACTAGGTGGTTTCTGATATCATTTACAAATTGAAATGAAGTTTATGACAACTTCTCTTGCCCAAATGCCAAAATTACAAGTCAAACATAAGATTTGGTACCATTATGTTTGTGCCATCTACTGCTAAGTTCCAAATACAGTTAACAAATTAAAGAAAGGTACATGGCAGCAACAAGATAATATGATAATCAGTTCTGATGGACGTAGCTTTTTTCAACATTGAGATGATTTAGGCCTGTTCCAATGATCTTGTCATCACAAGATGATGAGAGCCATCTACACCCAGAGAGAGGACTATGAGAACTAAAGGTGAATTACAACATGACATTTTTTACTCTTTTTGTTGTGGTTTGCCTAAGTTTGATTTTTTTCTCATTTTTTTAACTTTATGATCCGAGTTTTCTTATGTAGAAAGATAATTGCATAAATATGTATACCTGTATTGGATTTGACCTATATTTTTACCATATTTAACACATATTTGATTACATGCCATTTAGGAAGAGGGGAGAGATTGAAACACAAGATTTTCAAGGGTCAATATTGAAAAAATTAACCATGCATATGTTTTGAAAATAAAATATTTCAATAATAAAAAAATTAAAATTAAATAATAAATAAATTAAAGATGTTTTGTTTTGCTTTTTAATCATAAATCCTACCCAATGTCCAGGGTTTTCCTGGTTTCATTTTTAAAATGGGTGACTACAGGTTAACTGACTATAACCTTTTTGCCTTCCACTTTCCCTTTATAGAACCAATGACATATTATTTATTATTTACAATATATGAAAGCTGCTGGCTGTGTGATCTGTCTGTTACATAAAGAAATGGTACTCAGCAAGTTTGAATCTTTAGGGAAGTAGAGAAGGTAGTATGGAGGTTATATTTCTTTCTCTGAGTCTTGTATTTCTAGATATTTCTAACTGCATCTCCACAAATCTATCATTGTCTTCTCATTCTCGGAGATTATAGAACTATTCCCAGAGATAAAATGATTTAGAAGGTGAATTATTTTAGGTAAGCACCTTTACCATTATCATCATTATCAGTAGGAGTAGAAAATAGTTGCAGTAGTAGTAGTAGTAGTAGTAGTAGTAGTAGTAGTAGTAGCAGTAGCAGTAGTTAATAGTTGCACTTGTATATAGTAGTAATATATAAAATTATAATTTCATCAGTGTATATAATCTATAATATGGAAATTTGTTCTATTAATTCTTATCATCAGGGAAGGGAAGGAACATATAACGTGCAATGACTTTAGATAAGGAAGAATTCAATTCTAGTTTATTTTTGAGAAAGAGGAAATTTTCATGAAGAAAGTAGGATAGGGCATCACCAAGAATTCAATATATATTGCTTTGTTCTCTATGTTTCTTTATCTCTGTCTAGCTCTGAATCTCTTTCTTTACCTATCTTCATATTTTTCCTCCTTATACAAAATGCATATGTGATTGTAATTGTGTGTTTTGTTTTAATATTGGATATATTCTTAACAGAAATGAATTGACAACTAAAAGTATACATTTGATCATTTTGATTGCTTACAACAAAACATATTTCTGCATTATATAAAATGAAAAAAGTGATCATTAAAGGAGCATTTACATGAACTAATACAGACTGAAATAATAAGTACAAGAAAACTGAGACTATACTAATGTAAATGCAAATAACAATCATCAAGATTACTAAGAAAAACAAGAAAAGATAAGAGAAGACAGCTCTTTACTTATTGACAGAGGTAGGAAGATCATGGTTGTATAATGCTGCAGATACTTTTGTACTTTTTGATCTATTATTTGGTTTTACTGACATTATTCTTTCTCTTTCTTAGAAAATATTCTTTGCTATTTAGAATTTTTTTAATATAGGAGGAGAATAAGGAAGTATATTTGAATAAGTCATGTGAACAAGTATTCTTTATGTGCCTGCTATGTATCAGGCACTATGCTAAATTCTAGAAATACAAATACAACCTGAAAGAAAAAATATTCTCTGGATTTAAGGAGCTTACATTCAAATGGAATAAGATACAATATAAAGGAACCTGGAAAATAGGATTAAAAAAAGGGAATAAATGTAGCAGGCATAGGGACATAGGAAAGAAAGTCCAACGACTTAGAATACAGTTTAGATAGGAATAAAGACATGGGTGCACTGAACATTTTCCATAAAATGCAGGTTCTTAGAGGTTCCATCCATTTAGAAAAAGAGGTCACAGGGGCACTTTCAATGTGAAAAAGCCAGGAGTAAAGTGAAACTTCCAGTTTAGAGAGATTTTCTAGTGGGGAAGAGAGGGAATATGTTAAAGAAAAGCCATACTCAGGAAACTGGAAACTAATGAAGCCATGTCTTCTGAGTGTCCTTCTTCATAGCAAGTTCTAGGAGAGGTCACAGATGAAAGGATACTTCCAATAGAAGGAAAGTTTTTAAATGATTGGTAGATAAAATGAAGAGTCAAGAGTGCAGTTTGAAAAAAAATAATAATAAAGTTGATGTATAAACAAAAAAAAAGATATCAATAAAAGTTCATATTAAAAAAGACAGGACAAAAGCTTGAGAAATTATTTCTACAACTATGGAAATGTTTTGTTAATGAATCATTAAGGAAATACATATCTAATTTCTGAGTGCCACCTTTACCATAGTACAAGCTCCACAAGGTGTTGCTCACTGGATGATGATGGAACCACGCTGACCAAATCTACAAAAAACTTGAGACATTGATAATCTTCATATTCCATACTGATGAAATTTTAGATCTATACTTCAAAAAGTAGTTGCAACATATAGGATGGATTAGTATGGACAAATAATGGATACAGACATCAGAAAGATAATAATTTTCAGAATTTTGTATATTATCTTCAAGTTTATACACAGATGGAGTTCCAGGGTTGAAGCTAATAAGTTCCAAGTCAAGTCAGAGTTCTCTCAGTTTCCTTCAAAAAACCACATGAAACCAGGAATTCAGGAAGCAGAGCCAAGATAGTAGAGATGACACATGTTTGTTTCTGACCTTCTCTTATAATCCTTAGACTAATTAGCAAATCCAGGCTCTGAATTAGCTCTGGACCAGCAGAATACACAAATATTGGAAGTGCAACAACTTACCAGCAGTAGATAATTTCGAAAATCTCCAGAAAAGGTCTGATTCAATTGGAAATGGAAGGAAAGTAACCAGCACAAGCAACTGAGTACAAATGCCAGCTCAGACAGCACAAAGTCCTGGGGCAGTGCAGACTCCATGTGGTGAAGAATCTATGGAGAGGAATCTACTGGAATCTACAGCCATGTTGACCACTCTGCCCTGGTTGCAAGCCACTAGATCAGCAAAGAAGTTATAAAACATCCGACACAAACACAAAAGGTAAATAGTGAACTCCTAAATGCCAGAATCTCATAGCACCTGTCCATGACCACTCAGCACCCAGAATGAATCAGGACTTGAATGAAGACAGAAGGGAGTACACTTTCTTCACAGCTATTCATAGAACCTATACAAAGATTGACCATATATTAGGATATAAAGACCTCAAAATCAAATGGAGAAAGGCAGAAATAGTAAATGCATTTTTTCAGATCACAATGCATAAAAATAACATTCAATAAAAGGCCAGGGGAAAACAGACCAAAAAGGAATGGGAAACTAAATAATTTCATCCTAAAGAATGAATGGGTAAAACAACAAATCATAGAAATAATCAATAATTTCTTCCAAGAGAAGGACAATAATGAGACAATATAAGGAAATTTGTAGGATGCAGCAAAAGTAGCATTAAGGGATAATTTTATCTCTCTAGATGCTTACTTACATAACATAGAGAAAGAGAAGATCAATGAATTTTGCTTGCAACTAAAAAAGATAAAAAAAAATTAAAAACTCCCATTGAAATATAAAACTTGAAATCCTAAAAATAAAAGGAGAGATCAATAAAATTGAAACTAAAAAAAACTGAATTAATAAATAAAACTAAGAGTTGGTTTTATGAAAAAAAAACAACAAAATAGATAAAATTTTAGTAAATTTGATTAGAAAAAGGAAACAGAAAAATCAAATTGTTAGTCTCAAAAATGAAAAGGGAGAACTATCCACCAATGAAGAGGAAATTAAAGAAATGATTAGGAATTACTTTGCTCAACTTTATGGCAACAAATTTGACAACCTAAGTGAAATGTAGGAATACCTACAAAAAATATAGATTGCCCAGATTAACATGAGAGGAAATAAATTACTGAAATATTCCCATTTAAGAAAAAGAAATAGAACAAGCTACTAATCAACTCCCTAAAAAAAAAAAAAAAAAAAAAAAAAAAAAAAAAAAAATTCCCAGGAGCAGATGGATTTACATGTGAATTCTACCAAATATTTAAAGAACAATTAACTCCAATACTATAAAAAACTATTGAAAAATAGGGAATGAAGGACTCCTACCAAATTCATTTTATGACACAGACATGATACTAATACCTAAACCAGGTAGAATGAAAACAGAAAGAAAATTATAGAACAATCTCCCTAATGAATATTGATGCAAAAATCTTAAATAAAATATTAACAAAAAGATTACATAAAATCATCCCCAGGACAATACACCATGACCAAGTAGGATTTATACCAGGAATGCAGGGCTGATTCAATATTAGGAAAGCTATTAGCATAACTGAATTTATCAATAACCAAATTAACCAAAAATCATATGATCATCTCAATAGGTACATAAAAAGCATTTGATAAAATCCAACACCCATTCCTAATTAAAACACTAGAGATGATAGGAATAAATGTTCCTTAAATCAGTGAATAGCATCTATTTCAAACTACCAGCAAACAACATATGCAATGGGGATAAACTGGAACCATTCCCAATAAGATCAGGTATGAAACAAGATTGCCCACTATCACCATTGCTATTCAATATGCCTTGGAATTGCTAGTTTTGGCAATAAGAGAAAAAAAAGAGATTAAAAGAATTAGAGTAGTAGGATTTGTACTGCTCTTTGCAGATGATATGATTGTATACTTAGAGAACCCTAAATAATCATCTACAAAATTATTAGAAACAATTCACAACTTTAGCAGAGTTGCAGCATACAAAATAAATCCACATAAATCATCAGCATTTTTATATATCACTAACAAAATCCCAAATAAAGAGATAAAAAGAGAAATTTCATTTAAAATAACTGTCCACATTATAAAATATTTGGGAATCAATCTACCAAGGGAAAGTCAGGAACTATATGAGCAAAACTACAAAACACCTTCAAACAAATATAGTCAGATCTAAACAACTGGAAAAATATCAAGTGCTGTTTGATAGTGGAGTGAATATAATAAAGATAACAATATTCCCTAAACTAATTTATTTAGTACTATACCAATCAAACTCCCAAGAAATTATTTTACTGACCTAGAAAAAATAACAACAAAATTAATCTGGACAAACAAAATATCAAGAATTTCAAAGGAATTAATGAAGAGAAAAGCAAATGTAGGTGGCCTAGCTGTACCAGCTCTAAAACTATATTTAAAGCAGTGGTCATCAAAACCATTTGGTACTGGCTAAGAAATAGAGCACTTGATCAGTGGAACAGGTTATGTTCTCAGAACGAAATAGTCAATAACTATAGCAATTTATTATTTGACAAGCCCAAAGGCCCCAGCTTTTGGAATTAGAATTCACTTTTTGACAAAAACTGCTGGGAAAATTGGAAACTTGTATGACAAAAAGTAGGCATAGAACCACACCTAGCACCATATACCAACATAAGGTCGAAATGGGTTCACAATCTAGACATAAAGAATGATACTATAAACAAATTAGAATAACATAGGATATTTAACTCTCAGGTTTGGGGAGAAGAAAGGAATTTGTGACCAAAGAAGAACTAGAGATTACTATTGATCACAAAATAGATAATTTTGATTATATTAAGTTAAAAGGGCTTTGTACAAATAAAACTAATGCAGACAAGATTAGAATGGAAGCAATAACATTTTTAGATCCAAAGAATCTGATAAAAGCCTCATTTCTGAAATATATAGAGAATTGACTGATTTATAATACATTAAATCATTTTCCAATTGATAAATGGTCAAAGGATATGAACAGACAATTTTCAGATGAAGAAATTGAAACTATTTCTAATCATATGTAAAGGTATTTCAAATCACTATTGATCAAAGAAATGCAAATTAAGACAACTCTGAGATACCATTACACACCTGTCAGGTTGGCTAAAATGACAGGAAAATATATTGACAAATGTTAGAGTTGGAGTTTCCAGAGAGTCACCTGGAAAACTGAGATATTGATACATTGCTGGTGCAACTGTGAATGGATCCAATCATTCTGGAAAGCAATTTGGAACTATGCTCAAAAAGTTATCAATCTGTGCATACCCTTTGATCCAGCAGTGTTTCTACTAGGATTATGTCCCAAAGAGATCTTAACGGAGGAAAAGGGATCCACATGTGCAAATATGTTTGTTGCAGCCCTTTTAATAGTAGCAAGAAACTGGAAACTGAATGGATGCCCTTCAATTGGAGAATGGCTAAATAAATTATGGTATAGTAATGTGATGGAATATTATTATTTCATAAGAAACAATGACCAGGATGATTTCAGAGAAGCTTGGAGAGAACTACATGAACTGATTCTAAGTGAAATGAGCAGAACCAGATCATTGTACATGGCAACAACAAAACTATACAATGATCAATTCTGACAGATGTGGCTCTCTTCAACAATGAGATGGTTCAAACCAGTTCCACTTGTTAAGTTATGAAAAGAGCCATCTACACCCAGAGAGAGAACCATGGGACCTGAATGTGGATTAAAACATAGCATTCTCCTTCTCTCTGTTGTTATTTGCTTGCATTTTTCTTTTCTTTCTCAGTTTTTTTTCTTTTTCTTCCTTCTTGATTTGATTTTTCTTGTGCAGCTGGATAGTTGTAAAAATATGCATATATATATATATATATATATATATATATATATATATTGAATCTAACATGTATTTCAACATATTTAATGTGTATTGGACTACCTGCCATCTAGGGGAGAGGGTGAGGGGAAGGAGGGAAAATTTGGAATAAATGGTTTTGCAAGGGTCAATGTTGGAAAAATTACCCATGCATATGCTTTGTAAATAAAAAAAAAACTTTAATATTAAAAAAAATGAAACCAAGCTTCTGAACAGAGTCTGATAGAATAAAACCACTTTTTAGATCAAGACAAAGTGAAAATACTTCAAGAAAGGTCAGTCTCCTAAGGGTGGTTCAGCTCAGGCTAGAGAGACTCTGGCAAAGCCGGTGAGAGGGTCTTATCAGCAATTAAGATGCTCAGTCCTGGCTTAGTAGAGGAGCAAATCAGTGGGGCAGCTTCCATTCCCTGATGAGAAGGCAAACACTGAGAAACCAGACTGTTTCCTGAAAAGAGCAGGCAAAGCCACCCCTACAGACACAAGGAGCCTCCTGAGCTCAAAGCCAAGGCTTAGAGAGATGCATAGGAAGCTTGGGAGAGGGCCACATTTACCCCAGGAGCAGAACTTTACCTTAAAAGTAAAAAAAATATATAAAAATAAAAAGAGGAAATGCCAAAAGAAAAAGAAAGAAAATGAGCAAGAAACAGAAAACAATATTGACCATAGAAAGTTACTATGGTGACAGGACAGATCAAAACACAAACTCAGATGAGAACAGAATGTGCATAGAAGAAATCTCAAATAATGAGATAATTTTTTCTCAAGTCCAAAAAAGCTTCTTGGAAATGCTTATAAAAGACTTCAAAAGGCAAATAAGAAAAATAACAAGAAAAAATCAGAAAAGGAATTAAAGATATGCATGAGAGTCAACAGTTTGGAAAAAGAAGGGAAAAAAATTGTTTGAAGAAAACAACTACTTAAGGAGTAGAATGAGCCAAATGGAAAACGAAATACAAAAGATAACTGAAGAAAATCACACATTAGAAGCTGGAAGTTTCCAGGGCAGATGGAAGCTAATGAATGTGAAACAGCAAAAATCAGTCAGACAAACTAAAAAGAATAAAAAAATTGAAGAAAATGTGAAACACCTCATTGGCAAAATAGCCAATCTAGAAAACAGATCCAGAAGAGACAATTTTAATATTATTGGCCTAACTAAAGGCCATGACCAAAAAAAAAGAGCATGCATAACATTCTACAAGAAGTCATTAAGGAAAACTGCCCCAATATTCTAGAAACAAAGGGAAATTACTATTTGAAGAAATCCATCATTCACCTCTGGAAAGAGATTTTACAAGGAAAACATTAAGGAACATTGTTGCAAAACTCCAAAACTATAATTTCAAGGAAAAAATACTGCAAGCTGCTAGACAGAAAGAATTCATATATGAAGGAGTAACCTTCATTATCCAGGATCTGACAGCTTCTACAATAAAGGATCAGGATTAGGGGGAATGAAATACCATATTCCATCATGCAAAAAACAAACAAACAAACAAACAAACAAAAAAAAAAACTTGTGTTTACAACTAAGAATTAACTGCCCAAAAAGACTCAGAATCAGCATCATCTTTTAGGGGAGGAGATGAAGTTCAATGAAGTAAGACACTTTCAATCATTTCTATCGAAAAAAACAGAGCTAAACAGAACATTTATTCTAAAACACAGTTCTCAAGAGAACACAAAGGTAGACAGAGGAAAATTTTATTTAAAGGTTAAATTGTTTACATCCCTAGATATGAAAACAATACCTATCTTTTGAGAACTGTATTTGTCACTGGGGCAGACAAAGAGAAGCATCACATGGACTGAGTATGTGGTTGTGAATGTTTTCTGATGTGATAACATCAAAGAACAAATATATTAAAGGGTGGAAAATGGTAGTGGAAAAAGAGGAAAGGGGAAGAATAATGAGATAATTAGTTTACACCAAGAGACTCAAAAACCTGTTGTAATCCAGGGGGGAAAAAAGGGGGATGAGCATTGTCTGAAGCTTGATCTCATCAGTTCGGGCTCTAAGACAGACTAACTTAATCATTCAGTTGCATATAGAAATTTGTCTAATCTTATCAAGAAGTAGGAAGAGAAAGAGGAAAATAAAAGAGAAGGACAGGATAGAAGTGAGAGCAGAAACACAAGTATATGCACAGGTGTCATGAAGAAGAAAGATTGCATGTCTTCCATGTAGTTCTATATTTAAGAAATAGATCTAAGGAATATTCAAAGACACAGATTCAGGTTTAGGATAAGGAGAAAAAACAATTACCAAAAAAATTCTAAGAATTAGAGTTGTTTAAAAGTGACTGGGCTACCTTGGATAGCCCAAGGTTTCTCCCTTATTGGAAGTCTTCAAGCAAGAAGCCAAATGCATAATGATCAAAATGCCTAGCTAGCAGGTATTTTGTGAGTATTATTTTTCAGATATTTGGATGGTTTATGTAATACTAAAATCCTTTTATTCTGTGAATAACTTTTTTTTCTATCTAAAAAATTCTTGCCAACTATCCCTAAAGACTTATAGCTTGAGGAAATCAGCAGTGAGATTAACTCAGGAAAAGGCAAGAAAAATTTAGACTACAACAGTATTATAAGGTGAGAAGAAACAAATTGGAGATAGGCCCAGAGAACATGGTTGGCACTAGCTACGAGCTATAACTGTGCAGAATACTAGGGATGCTACTCCCCCCCCCCAAAAAAAAAAGAAAAAAAGGCATCTCAGCTTCTGGGAAGAGGAAAGTATTTCAATCTCTGAGTTGGACAATTCTTTTACATCCCTTTCATTCACAACCCCTTCCCTGTTGCCACTTTATAATCTCAGCCTTTCTCCTCAGATAGATTTCCATGTGGAAAATTCTGCTGCCAAATATCATCTTTTATACTTCTACAGCTTAATGAAATGTAGAGAAGGACACAAGTTACCAAAACCTTTTTTTATAATGTTGAACTTCAAAACACGGGGAAGAATTAAAAAAAGAGAGAAAAAGACTTGGAAAAAGTGTGCATATGTATATACTAGTTTCATATTTCTCTGATTTTGTTTTCTCTTTCAGATTTAATCAAGATACTTCTTTATGGGAGAACCTGGTAACTATATATTACATATTTATTTGGAGAAGAAAAATTATAGAAACTTTCTTTACTCAGACCCATGACTTTCTTTTATTTCATTTATTATACAGAACATAACATGCAAGGTTAATCCCTATTCATACACTTCCATTTATAGTATCAACTCTGCATTAAGAATAGGAGCACAGATTTAGAACTGGAAGAGACTTAGATATCATAAAGTCCAACTCTCTTATTTTAGAGATGAAGAAAATGAATATTACCCCAATCATTTCAGTCATGCCCAACAGTTCATGACCCTATTTCATGTTGCTTTTGATGTTGTTGTTGTTGTTGTTGTTGTTGTTTTGTTTTGTTTTATTTTTTGGCAAAGCTAGTCGTCTGGTTTGCCATTTTCTTTTCTGGCTCATTGTACGGATGAGGAAACTGAGATAAACAGGGATAAGTGATTTGCCCAGATTCACATAGATAGTAAATGTCTGACACCAGATTTGAACTTGAAGATTCTTCCTAATTCCAGGCCCAGCACTCTATCTACTATATCATGTCATGTTCATAAAGGTCCCCAAAGACCACAAGCCCAAATTTGGCTGCCTTGAAGATAAATAAACTATTAGTGATAGAGTTCTAATTATAATCAACCAGCAAAGCTCCATTAACGATTTATTATGTGCAAAGGAAATCTACAGGTTAAACATTCCAAAGATCAGAGAGAATACTGCATTATCGAGTAGTTATATTAACTTCATATATGTCTCTACCCAGCTCTCTTACTTTTATTATTTTCCTTTATGCAAGTTCTCTTGTTTAAGATTATTTATTGTATTGGTGTTTGCTTTAAAATCTTAACTTCTTCCTACTTCTTTGAGAGTTCTAACATCCAAATCTACTTCTTTTCATAATTTTATAATTCTTCTGAACTTTCATTTGTAAAGTAAAGGTGTGTAAAAGCTATGCTGTTATTAGATCTCATTACCATTAATCATAGGTTTTTTACTTTTTTTATGTGTAACACTTTACAGGAAAACTTATGGATTTCCTTTTGGTTTCCTTTATTCATAAAAACATAGTATTTTTCTCCCATCTAAGTTCACAGACTTTCTGAAATCTATAGATAACACATTGGGGGTCTGTGGACTGCAGATTAAAAACCCCTGCTATGGGTACAACTGAAAAAGCAGTAGCATCTAATAAGAATTTTCCCCAACTTTGGGGTCAAATGTTTCAGATTATTTCAAGGGATATTCATTAGTTCTAGGAATTTAGTATTGGCAAGTGAAAATTTTTTCAGTTGGTCGGCCTGTACAAAGTAGAAATTATAGATTTCAGAGGAAATGATTCACTTTAAGGTTATAGAAAGAAATCTGCTGAAGTTGTACACTGTGACTAGGCTCTCCCTGGGCAGCTAACAATACCTGAAATTTGAGGTGCTTTCTGAACCCTCTCAAACTCTAATGTATCTATATTTCCACAGTTGATCTATTTTTAGAATCTAAAGCTGGAGAGATCTGGGCTTCTTCAGCTGATATTTTTAAATGTGCTATCACTCGAGATGTGCTCTCCCTCTCCAACTGTTCCAACCTCCCTCATACTTTCACACATCCAAATGGAAAAGAATCAAGAAAAATCACTTTCCAAAAGCATTCGTGACAGCACCATTTTGTTTGGAATTTGAAACTCAGAGCTTAGGAGCACAGTAATAGTTCCCTCGATGCCAGTGCTTGGAGTGGTTGGCATTCTTATGGCAGTTCAGCTGTCTGATTTACAGCACCATTTCAGGCTCATTGTTCATTCAAGCCTAAAGGAAGAATGCAGCAAAAGTTCAGCTTTTTTTTCTTTTTCTTTTTTTTTTTTTTAACAAATTTTAAAGCAAGCTTTAAAAGGCTTAGACACTAGAATTGGATTTTGTTGGCAAAGTGGAACATGTGAATCTACTTTATGCCATTTTCAGCAATGATTGGACCACAGGGATTTAACCAGACCTTTATCCAAACCACAGGGATATCTTTAGAGAAGTTGCCAAAACCTCAGTGTAGAACAATGACCCACATGCTGTATGTGACTCTACACAAGACAGAATTTTTTAAAAGAACATGTTCTACCGATTGAGAAATCATCCCAAGTGCCTGCAAAGAATGTATAGACTTATAGACTTAGAAGTGAAAAAAACCCAGACCAATTTGCCATAGAATCATAGATTTAGACATGGAAAAAAGTACTTTAGAGGCTACTGGAACTAAACAGTTCACATTTTACCAACTGTGGAAACTAAGACATATAGATAATCTAACTGCTTCATTACTAGTTCACAATTCTGCAATTCACAGAGTTTAGATTAGGTGTCAGTCTTCAGGATCCAAAATCTGTTTTCTTCCCTATACCATCATCACCAAAACATTCTCCAAGATTTATTATTCTAACAGGATTTGATATTTGGCCTCAAGATTTCTCTTCTTCTTCATTTCCATATCCTATTGTTTTTGATTTACTTCAGTTCCCAATTAAAATCCCACCTGATATAAGAAGTCTTTCCCTAAACTCCTTAAAGCTATTCTCCTTTGTGTTTATATCCAATTTGTCTATATATTTGTATGTATTTTTCCTCTGTCTCCATCTTTGGACTGTGAGATTGTTGAAGGAAGTGACTATATTTTAAAACTTTCTTTGTATCCACAATACTTACCATTATGCTTGACAGGTTGTAAGTTTTAAAAAATGTTTGTTGACTTTATATGAAAAGTGTACATCCTCATAGAAAGTGTGATATATGAGAGAGAAAAAATCACAATGAGGTTAGATAATGATTCAGAATTATGATATGAATAACTAATGTGTTCTGTTAGCCACAGACAGAGACGTGACTGCTGGAAAACCATTAAGAATCTCTTGAGCCATGAAACCTTGAAGTCTGTCTGGAAGGCAAACAGGAAATGGTAGAAATATTAGGCTAAAGGCAGCAGAACCTAGAGCTATGGGAGTATATACCCATAGATGAGTCATCAAGGTATAAGCCTTGGGCAAGATTCAAACCACCAACTCTTTTTGTATGCCTTGTGTGAAGAATATTTTTTTTTCCTTTCATTTTAATATAAAGTTTTATTGCATACACAATTTAAAGAAAAGTGTTTCAGCTAGCAGGTAATATAACTGCTGACTATTCTTTGCTGACTCCTTTTTTGTTGTTGTTGTTTTTTCTCTTAATAGTATTTTTTCATTCACATTCTATGTTCATATTTGTAAAATTTTGTGCACAAAATTTTTCTATATCCCTCTCTTACTTCCTCCCCCTCCACCCAAACCAGCAAGCAATATCATGTATATGTACAATTATGTTAAATATATTTCCACATAAATCATATTGTGAAAAAAGACTCAGAACAAAAAAAGGAAAACTCCAAGAAAGAAAAACAAACTAAAAGTGAAAGTAATAAGCTTCAATCTGGATTCAGACTCTATAGTGCTTTCTCTGGTTTTGGGCAACATTTTCTATCAAGAGGACGTTGGAATTGTCTTGAATTATTGAATTGTTGAGAAGAACTAAGTTTAACATTTAATCATCTCAAAATGTTGCTACTACTTTGAACAATTGTTCTCTTGATTTGCCATACTACATTCAATACCAGTTCATGTCGAGTTTTTCTGAAATTTATCTGTTCACCTCTTGAAGCACAATAATTCCATTGCATTAATATACCACAACTCATTCAGCCATTCCCAAATTGAATAGCAAAGGCTCAATTTTTAATTCTTTGACAGAACAAAAAGAACTGCTATAAATATTTTGTACATGTGGGTCCTTTCCTCCTTTTTAATAATATCTTTGGGATAAAGACCTAAGAATACTATTGTTGGATCAAAGGATATGCACAGTTTTTTAGTGTTTTGGTCATAGTTGCAAATTGTTTTCCAGGATGGTTAGATCAGTTCACAGTTCCACAAACAATGTTTTAATGTTTCAATTTTCCTGTATTTTCTTCATCATTTATCATTTTCCTTTCCTGTCATATAACCAAATCAGATAGGTGTGAAGTGATGACTCTGAGTTATTTTAATTTGTATTTCTTTAATCACTATTGATTAAGAGCTTTTACATATTATAGATAGTTTTAATTTCTTCATCTGAAAACTGCCTGTTCATATCTTTTGACCATTTATCTATTGGGGAATTACTTTATTCTTATAAATTTAATTTATTCCTCTATATATTTTAGAAATGAGATCTTTATCAGAAACACTGGCTATAAAAATTGTTTCCCAGCTTTTTGCTTCCCCTGTAATTTTGGCTGCATTGGTTTTGTTTATGAATTTTTTTTAAGTTATCAGAATTATCTGTTTTGCATTACATCATGTTCTTTATTCTTTGTTTGGTCATAAGTGCCTCCCTTCTTCAAAGTTCTGGCAAGTAAATTATCTTTTGTTCTCCTAATTTGCTTATACTATTACCATTCATGTTCAAATGAGTGTATTCACTTGGACACTATCTTTGTAAAGAGTGTGAGATGGTGATCTGTACCTATTATCTGTCATATAGTTTTCTAGCTTTTCCATTAGTTTGTGTCAAATAGTGAATTCTTATCCCAGAAGCTGGAGTTTTTGTATTTATCTAATAATAAATTACTACTGTATTTTATGTACCAAATCTATTCCACTAACCCACCACTCTGTTTCTTAGCAGGTTATCAAATAGTTTTGATAATCACCACTTTATGAAATTGTTTTAGATGTGATATAACTCTGCTGCATCTTTAATTTTTTTCTTTACCCTTAATATTCATGAACTTTTGTTATTGTAGATGAATTTCATTATTATTTTTTCAATAAATTTTTAAATTTTAACTTTAAAAATAACTTTTTGGTACTTTGATTGGTATGGTACTGGATAAGTAAATCAGTTTAGGTAGAATTGTTGTTTTTATTATATTAGCTCTGCCTAGCTATGAACAAATGATATTTTCCTAAATATTTAGATTGTATGTTTTATAATTGTATTCATATATTTTTGGCATTTGTCTCGGGAGATAAACTCCCAAATACTTTATATTGTTTAAAGTTATTTTAAATGGAATTTCTCTTTTTATTCTTACTGTTGGACTTTGTGAGTTATTTATAAAAATACTGATTATTTTTATGGGTTTATTTTATATCCTGTAACTTTGCTAAAGTTGTTAATTGTTTCAAATAATTTTTATTTGACTCTCTAGGATTCTCTAAATGTATCGTAATATCATCTACAAAGAGTGATAATTTTGTTTCCTCATTAACTTTTCTAATTCATTCAATTTCTTTTTCTTCTTTTGTTGCTAATGCTAACATTTCTAGTATAATATTGAATAATAATGATGACAACAGGCATCTTTGTTTTAACTCTGATATTATTGGGAATTCTTCTAGCTTCTCCCCATTACATATAATATTTACTGGTATTAGATAGATACTGCCTATCATTTTAAGGAAAATTTCATTTATTCCTGTAGTCTATGGTGTTTGTAATAGCAATGAGTGTTGTATTTTACTACAAGTTTTTCTGCATCTATTAAGATGATCATACTGTAATATCCTGGTGATAAGTTGGTGTAATCTCTTACTAATAACTTTTTTTTCTTTTTTAAAATTTTTTCTTTAATTTTCCTTAATATTTCTCATGATTTTTAAAATTCAATCTGTATTATATCTGTATGGTATCCAAGAACTTTTGGTATGTTTTCTCATTATTTTTTTCTTGCTGATAAAAATTGATATGCTTTGGTGCTTAGTCCACTCATTTTCTAAAGATTAAATTTTCAATAATCATAAATCTATCTTTCCATGACCATTTATTACATGTAATTTTGTTAGATCATTATCTGAAAAATGAATTGATATTTTTGCCTTTCTGTATTTGATTGTGAGGTTTGTAAAGCCCTAATATATGGTCAATTTTTGTGTACATGCCACATGCCATTGAAAAAATTTGTAATTCTTTCTATCCCCATCCAGTTTTCTCTAGTGTTATACCATATCTAACTATTATAAAATTCTATTCATCTCTGTTACTTCTTTATTGTGTATTTTGTGGTTAAACTTATATTGTTCCAAGAGGGTTAAGTTGAGTTTCCTCAATAGTATACTTTTGCTTACTATTTCTTCCTATCAATCACTTATCTTCTTCTCTAAAAATCTGGGCACTATACCACTTCCTGCATATATTTGTAGTATTAATATTACTTCATTGTCTATAGTACCTTTTAGCAAGATGCAGTTTTCTTCCTTATATCTTTTAATTCAATGTACTTCTGTTTTATTTTGCTTTCTCTGAGACTGATTGCTACTCTTACTTTTTTTATTACTTTAGTATAATATATTCTGCCTTGTCCTTTCACCTTTACTTTCTGTGTATCTCTGTATCAAATGGCTCTTTTGTAAATCAATTAATGCAGGATTCTGTTTTTTAATGAACTCTATTATCCATTTCCATTTTGTGGGAGAATTCATCCTATTCACATTCACGGTTATGATTTATTGTATAGTTATCTTATGTTTCTTTGTGTTTAAACTTTTCTCTCTCCTTTAACACTGTCCCTCCTTCCCAGTGTTTTTCTTCTAATAACTACCTCCCTCAATCTGCCTTCTATTTTAACACTTCCCAGACACACACACTTCTTTTCCCTTTTTCCTCCTTATTCCTTACAAGGTACAATAAACTTTTATAGTCTTTTGAGTGTAATTCTCTATTTGAGTCAAACATGATAAAAAAGTAAATTTCAAACAATGCTCACCACCTCCTTTCTACCTCAGTATTGCAAAAGATATTTTACTCCCTCTCCTCTTCTCTATTATAATTTACCTTTTACACTTCTTTATGTAATGCAAGTCATTTTATACCCCCAAACTCTGTATATGCAAACTCATTCTAACTGCCCTAATAGATAAATAGTTTTCAAGAGGAATATAAACAGTTTAATCTTGTGGGGTAAGATTACTTTTTCTTTCCTGTTTACTTTTTTATACTTCTCTTGAGTCTTGTATTTGAAGAACAAATTTTCAGTTCAGCTCTTATCTTTTCACCAGGAAGTGTGATAGTCCCTTGTGTTTTGGGGACTATTCTTTAAATAATTAATTTGCCCTATTGTTTTAGAGTATTAGGGTCATTTCCATGATAATTTCTTGAAAGATGCTATCCAGGTTCTTATTTTTTTAAGTAATTCATTAATTTTATTGCACAATGCTTTATGAACTATGTTGGGGGAGAAAAATCAGAACCATGGGAGAAAAAGGAAAAAAAAAAGAAGCAAATATAGCATAGTGTTGATTTATATTCAATCTCCATGATTCTTTTTCTGGATGCAGATGGCATTTTCTATCTAAAGTCTATTGGGATTGGTTTTGATTAGTGAAACATTGAGAAAAACAAGATCTTTCATAGCTGATCATAATACAGTCTCATTGTCATTCTGTAAAATGCATTCCTGGTTCTGCTTGTTTCACTCACATCAGTTTATGTGATTTTTCTTGCAGCTCTCTTAATTTCTCTTTTAAGAATTTAGATGCTACACCACTTGGTGCATATATGTTTAAAATTGATATTGCTTCATTATCTATGCTACCCTTTGGCAAGATATAGTGCCATCTTTACCTCTTTTAATTAGATCAGTTTTTGCTTTTCCTTGATCTGAGATCAGGATAGCTACCCCTGTTTTTTTGACTTCACCTGAAGCATAGTAGATTTTGCTCCAACCTTTTTCCTTTACTCTGCATGTATCTCCCTGCTTCAAGTGTGTTTCCTGTAAACAACATATTTTAGGATTCTGGCTTTTAATCCATTCTGCTAACCGCTTTCTCTTTATGGGGGAGTTTACCCCGTTCACATTTATGGTTAAAATTACCAATTCTGTATTACTTGCCATCTTGTTAACCCCTGTTTATGTTTTTCTCCCTTTTTTCTCCCTTACCCCCTTTCCCAGAATTAAACTTGTGAGCACCACTTGCTTGTCATAGTTCTCTATTTTTAGTATCCCTCCCCACTCCCCTGCCTTAGAGTTCCTCCCCCATCTTACTTTTTTCCCTCATAGTTTCCATATTCCCTTCTGCTTAGCTTATTCCTTCTCTTTTCACTTTTCGCTTCTCACTTTTCAATGAGGTGGGAGAAGTTTCACCATAAATATAATATGTCGAAAATTTTTCTCTTAAAGCCAATTCTGGTGGCAGTAAGATACCCACTATATTCACCCTCCTCCATTCTTTCTCTCAGATATAATAGATTTCCTTTGCCTCTTTGTGAGATGTAGTACCCCCACTTTACCCTTTTTCTGGTACAATGTCCTTTCCACCTCTAGTTTCTAGAACAAGATATACATGTATTCTTTGTACATCTTTATAACAGAAATATAGTTCCCAAGATTTCTTTTTACCTTTTTAGGTTTCTCTTGAGTTCTATATTTGAAGATCAGACTTTTTTTTTAAGTTCTGGTTTTTTCATCAAAAATAGGTGAAATTTGCTTATTTCATTGAATGACCATCTTCTTCCCTGGAAAAAGATACTCATTCTGGCTGGTAAGTTATTTTTGGTTGCATACCGAGTTCCTTGGCCTTTCACAATATCATATTCCAGCCCTTCAATCTTTTAATATGGATGCTGCTAGATCCTGGGTAATCCTTATTGTGGCTCCTCTATATTTGAATTGAGTTTTTCTAGCCACTTGGAGTATTTTTTTCCTTCATTTGAGGGTTCTGGCATTTGGCCATTATATTTCTTGGTGTTTTGATTTTAGGATCCCTTTCAGTAGGTGATTGATGAATTCTTTCAATGTCTATTTTACCCTCTGTTTCTATGACTTCTGGGCAGTTCTCTTTGATAATTTCCTGGAAAATAGTGTCCAGGCTCTTTTTTCATCATATTTTTCTGGGAGTCCAATGATTCTCAGATTGTCTCTCTTAGACCTATTTTCCAGGTCTGTTTTTTCCCAAGAAGGTATCTGACATTTTTTTCCATTGTTTGATTTTTTTTTTTTTTTTTTGGTTTTGCTTGACTGATTCTTGTTGTCCCCTTGAATCATTCAATTCCATTTGTTCTATTCTGATTTTCAATGAAGTATTTTCTTCACTCACTTTTTTATATCTTTTTCTAATTGTCCAATTGAGTTGTTTTGTTCTATGGAATTTTTTTCCATTTTGCCAATTTTATTTTTTAGAGAGCTATTTTCTGTTTCCAGTTCACTAATCCTATTTTTCAAGGATTTGATTTCTTTATCCACTCTGTTTTTAAATGAGTGGGATAACTTCTCTAGACTCTCTTGCCAAGCCCCTCTCTCCTTTTCCCATTTTTCTTCTAGCTCTCTTGTGAGAGCCTTTTTAATTTCTTCTATGAGATTCATCTGTGCTGAGGAACAGATGATCTCCTCCTTTGGGGATTCACCTGGAAACAGTCTGTTTTTAGTCTCCTCAGGGTTTAGAATCTGCTCTCTATCCATGTAGAAGCTGTCAATGGTTAAGGTCCTTTTCATTTTTTGCTCATTTTGTCAGAGAAGAATCAGAGACAAACTAGCAAAGAAAAAAAGAAAAAAAAAAATAACCTCAAATGGAATCTGTTTTTTTTGGGGGGGAGGGAGGGGCTGGGTAGTGTTACAGAGCTTCCTTTACAGACTGAGGGGGCAGCAGTGAGGCACCAGCAGGACTGTGCTGTGCCTGTGTTCCCAGACTCTGAGAGCTTGCTGAGGTGCTGTGGGAGAAGGATGGCCAGGTCCCGAGAAACTCCAGCTGTTTGGGGTTGTATTCTTCAATATCCCTGGTGTTTTTAGCTTCTCTGCTGGCTCTCTGACTTTCTCTCTGCTCTTTCTCTCTCTGACTTGCTGCCAGGGCAAAGTATCCAGTCCTATAGCAAAGCTCTCCTCACAGAGATGGCTGAGATCACACCCCATCCCCCTCTGGTCTGCTCAGCTGTGAGCTGCCTCCTGTGCTCTCACTGCTCCTGCCCTCACCCTGCCCCCAATCTAAAACTGTCCCTGCCCTCAAGAAAAAACATACCTTTCCTGTAGACTCTCAAGGATGTCTTCTCTTGATAACTATTTGTGGGGTTTTTTTCAGTCAAGCATTAATTCAGAGGCTTGTAATGAGATGGATTCTGAGAGAAAACGCAGAGCTTACACAGTTGGGTGCCTCCTCTCCACCATCTTGGCTAGAAGTCCCTTCCCAGACTTCTAAAATCAATTTGTTCACAAATTTTTAAAAAACAATATTCTATGACCAACAGGATGATTTCAGAAAGGCCTGGAGAGAGTTACATGAACTGATGCTGAGTGAAATGAGCAGGACCAGGAGATAATTATATACTTCAACAACAATACTATATGATGATCAATTCTGATGGATGAGGTCCTCTTCAACAATGAGATGAACTAAATCAGCTCTAATAGAGCAGTAATGAATTGAACTAGCTACACCCAGTGAAAGAATTCTGGGAGATGACTATGAACCACTACATAGAATTCCCAATCCCTCTATCTTTGTCTGCCTGCCTTTTTTGATTTCCTTCACAGGCTAATGGTATACTATTTCAAAATCTGATTCTTTTAAAGTCTAAACAGCCAAAAATTTGTACAGCAAAATAACTGTTTGGACATGTATACATATATTGTATTTAATTTATACTTTAATATATTTAACATGTATTGATCAACCTGCCATCTAGGGGAGGAGGTTGGGTGAAGGAGGGGAAAATTTTTTTTTTTAACTTTTTTCCTTTATTTATTTTTTCTGGTTACACATGTATATTAACTTTTAAAATATACATTTCTTTATGAATTATGTTGAAAGAGAAAAATAAGAACAAAAGGGAAAAACCATGGGAGAGGAAAAAAACAGAAAAAAAGAAGTGAACATAGTATATGTTGATTTACATTCAATTTCTCTCTGGATGCAGATGACGTTTTCTATCCAAAGTTTTTTGGGCTTGTCTTGGAACACTGACTTAATAAGAAGAACCAAGTCTTTCATAGTTGATCATCATATAATCTTGCTGTTACTGTGTATGATGTATTTCTGGTTCTGCTTCACTCATTCTGTTTTCCTCAGCATCAGTTCGTGTAAATCTTTCTAAGTCTTTCTAAAATCAGCTTGTTCATCATTTCTTATAGAAAATAATATTCCATTACCTTCATATACCATGACTTGTTCAGCCATTCCCCAAAAGATGGGTATCTACTCATTTTCCAATTCTTTGCTACCACAAAAAGAGCTGCTACAAACTTTTTGTACATGTGGGTCCTTTTCCCCAAGGAGGGAGATTTCAAATGGTTTATTCTGGGTCCTCTTCTATTCAACATTTTTATTTATAACTCGAATGAAAATGTTAAGCAGGACTACACTGGACCTTCCCTAAGGTTCTCCAATATTCTTAAGGAATCTCAGGAGTATATAATTTTTTGACATGGGTTCCAGCCTCGACTAATGGCACTCTGCTGTTTGCCCTGTTTTTACCCTTTCCTTACAGTTTATTTTTCTACATCCCACCCTATTTCTTCCTTAATATTCCTATCTGTCACCATCCCCTTTACTGAATCTATTTATCTTATCACTCTTTTAGTTATACTTATGTTCTCTGATCACCTTACCTAGTATTGTCAGCATTCTTCCCCCATCTCTGTCCCTTTCTCTTTTTTTTTTTTTTTTTTTTTTTTTTTTTTTTTCTTTTTTTTTTTTTTCTTTTTGAAGGAGGGGAAAAATTTGAACAAAAGGTTTGGCAATTGTCAATGATGTAAAATTACTCATGTATATAACTTGTAAATAAAAACTATGATGTTCAAAAAAACAAAAAACAAACAAAACAATATTCTATTACCTTCATGTAAAACAGCTTATTCAGGCATTCCCCAATTGATAGGTATCTACTCGTTTTCCAGATCTTTGTTACCACAAAAAGAGCACAATTCATTGCTCTCTTCCTTTATTTTATTCATGTAATTATTTAAAAGTGTAAATTTTCCCCTAAGAACTGCTTTGGCTGTGTACCATAGGTTATGGCATGTTGTCTCATAATTGTGATTCCCTTGGATGAAATTATGGATTGTTTTTTCTGATTTTTTTGTTTGAACCACTCATTTTTTAGAATTAGCTTATTTAATTTTCAATTCATTTTTAGTTTACCTTTCCCTGGACTTTTATTGAATATAATTTTATTGCATTGTGATCTGAAAAGGAAACATTTACTATTATGTTTTTTGTTTGTTTGTTTGTTTGCATTTGATTGTGATTTTTTTATGTCCTAATACATGGTCAACTTTTGTGTAGGTGGCATGAATTGCTGAGAAAAAAAAATGTGGATTCCTTTCTGCTTCTGTTCAATTTTCCCCAGAAGTCTATCATATCTAGGTTTTCTGAGATCCTATTAACCTTTCTAGTTTCATTCTTGTTTATTTTGTGGTTAGATTTGTTTGATTCTGAGATGGGAAATTTGAGGTTCCCCATTGATTTGGTTTTGCCATCCATTTCTTCCTATAGATAGCTTAATCTATTCTCTAGGAATCTGTATGTTCTACCACTTGATACATATACATTTATTATTGTTGCTACTTCATTGTTTTTGATACTCTTTATCAAGATATACCTTGTCTCTTTTAATTAAATTAAGATTGTTACTTCTGCTAATTTTTTTTTTTAACTTCAGGTGAAGCATAATATATTCTGCTCCAGGCTTTTATCTTTACTCTGTTTGTACTGCCCTGTGTCAAATATGTTTCCAATAAGCAACATATTATAGGATTCTGTTTTTTAATGCACTCTATTATTCATTTCCATTTTATAGGAGAATTCATTCTATTCCCATTCACAGTTATGATTACCAGCTCTATATTTTCCTCTATCCAATTTCCCCCCGTATATACTTCTGTCCTCTCTTTCTACTATGTCCTTAGTGGAGTTTTTTTTTTTTAACTCATCACCCAGTATCTTATCTCCTATCATCCCTTCTGCCTCCTATTATTAGTGTTTTTTTTAACCCATCCTGCCCATTAAATTATCTTTTATTGCTCTTTTCCCTTCTCTTACCTTTTTTCCCTAGTGTTTCTGTCCTACCTTCTATCCTTTTACTTTTCCTCTTTCTCCTCCTACTTTTTTACTTATAAAGATGTTACATAAATTTAATTACCCAATTGAATGATTAAGGTTGATCTGTCTTAGAACCAAAATTAATGAATTTGATCTTCACACAAAATTTACCCCCTTCCTTCTTCCTTTCTATTTTGAAATGTGTTTGTACTTCTCCATGTGATCCAAATTGTCTCATTATACTTTCCCTTTCTTCTCCTTCTAGTATACATATTTTTCCCACCCCTTAATGGCTTTTTCCTTCACATCATCACTTCAGAGTCCATTGACAACCACACCTTCTGTCCATGTGATGCTCCCCTTTGTCTAACCCTGTAAAAAATAAAACTGTCAAGAGTTACTATTGTTTTTCCATCTAGGTATATAAGCTGCCTAACTTTTTGTCTTGTAGTTTGCAGTATTTTTCTTTTCTTGAAATTGAAGTTCTGGAGTTTTGCAACAATGTTCCTTAGGGGTTTTCCTTGTGGGATCTCTTTCCAAAGATGATCAATAGATTCTTTCAATGAATATTACCCCCTCTGCTTTTCTTTGATGATCTCTTGAAAAATGCTATTCATGATTTTTTTTTTTTTGTGGTTATGGCCTTCAGGTAGATCTATAGTTTTTAAATTGTCTCTTCTGGATCTATTCCCCAGTTGGCTTTTTTTCTAATGAGGTATTTCACATAAATGGGAGAAAATGTGAAAAATGTGCACTTCTAAGAAGCATCTTTGGGTTTGAGACCAATTTATATCATTTTTTTGAGTTTTTTTCTGTGCACATTTTGTCCTCATCTGAATTAGCATTTTGGTCTTTCCTATCACCATAGTAGCTATCTATGGTAAATGTTCTTTTTTATTTCTTGCTCATCTTTTTTTTTTCTTTTGATATTTCTTCTTCTTCTTCTTTTTTACTTTTATAATTGAGCTTTGCTCCTGTGGTAAACAAGCCATTGTCCCAAGCTTCCTGTACAGCTCTGACCCTTGGATTTGGACACAGGGGCCCCTTGTCTTTACAGAAAGTAGTTTTATCTGCTCTTTTCAGGATATAGATCTACTTTTAGTTTCATTCTTTTGATTTTGTTGGCCTGATTCTTGTTTTATAGAGTCTTTACTTTCTACTTGCCAAATTCTAGTTGCTAGTAAATTATTTCCTTTAGTGAGCTTTTTAAAATATCCTTTTATATTTTGTTAATTCTACTTTTAAATTAGTTGTTTTCTTTTGTGGATTTATTTTTTTCCATTTGGCTATTTCTATTTTTAAGAAGTTGCTTCTTTAGTTAAAGTTTTTTCCCAAGCTGATGACTTTTTTATGCTTTATAATTCTCATTTTCTTTTCCCATTTTTTCTTATAATTCTCTAACAATTTTCAAATCATTTTTGAATTCTTCCAAAAGAATTTTTGGGACTTGAAATCAATTCATATTTTTCTTTGAGACTTCATATGTAACTATGTTCCTCCTAAGTTTGTGTTTTGAACTTTTCTGTCACCTTAGAAGCTTTTAATACTCAGTGCTTTTTTCTGTTCCTTATTAATTTTTTCCATTATTCCATGATTTTAAAAATTGAACCCTGTTCTTGTGGCACAGGGGAGTTCCTGGGGCCAGGAGTTTAGTCATTGGATTTCCATGCAGGGTTTTAAGGTGCTTGTGGCTTGCCAGTTGCACTGGATTTGCTTAGTCTAGTTGCTCCTGTGGTGTTGGGGTGCCAGAGTTCACAAATTGGCTTCTTAGCCAGGGCTGGATGCTTCACAGTTGTCCTGGCCTTCTGTGACACTAACCTGCTGAGTCAGTACTGAGAAGCCTATATTACAGCTCTGTGCTTCCTGCTGGCTTGCCTGGACATACCCTGGACTGTGTTCCCCATTATCCAAATGAGAGAGACCTTTCCTGAAGTATTTTTAACTTATCTTAAGCTGGAAAATAGTTTTACTCCATCATATATGTGAGTTCATCATTGCAGAATCCATTTACAGGCTTAATTTAATTTTCTTTCTGAGGAAAACTGTGGAGAGATCAGGAAATTTGCTGGCTTCTATTTGCCATCTTGACTCTTCCAGTTGATCCCTTTTCTAAACATGATAGAAGTACTCAATACCCATGGTCACTTTTTCTCCTGACTCCACTCATGACTCTAGATTTTTCTAACTCTTTCTGAGCAAACATTTTACCTTTATCTTTGTCTCTTGTTGCCCTATCTTGGTGCAATGCCAAAAAAAAAAATTGTAGGCCTTTAATAAATTTTGATTTATTGCTTTTGAAACTAGTGAAACTCTGTCCTGTTCACCATGTAAGGAAATGCCAAAGACTTCCATGTTCATATTTTTCCTGATTTTACTACTGCCTTTGCAAAATATTCTACCATTTCCCCTTCCATTTCCATATATTTTCCAGTGCTATAGTCTACTATTAGGATATGAGCTTCCTTGGATATAGGTACTATTTTTTTTCCTATATTCATTATTCTCAGCATTTAGCATAGTGCCCCCCATACAGTAAATCCTTAATAATTTTCTGTGCCTATCTCACTCTCTAGCTCTTCCTCTTTTTCTTTCCATCTCTCTACCCACACACATATATATATATAGATATACATCTAAAGATAGAAATTAATCAATAGCTGTTTTTCACATATATGTACATATATGTGTGTATATAATATTTGCTTATATGTATAATATATGTATATGTAATTTACATCTATACATATATATATAGAGAGAGGGCTGCTGATACAAAAACATTCTACATGGATACATACATACATACAAATGGATAGATATAGATATATACATTTATATGTATATGGGGCAGTGGAAATTAATAGTTATCTACATCTTTTTATTTGTCTTTCTACCTATCTAATTATGTAGCACAGGTGATTTTGTACTAGCCCTAGGGAAAGTAGGACATATAGCACAAAATCAAACATTTGGTGCTGTAAATGTAACTGAATACTTCAAGGAAGGGAATGACATATCAGAAAATAGAGTGGAATTGTTCCCTTGCTAGCTGGGTTATAACTTTCGTCCTTTTTATGTTCCGTTTCATGTATTTTATTAAATCTGTTCAGGATTCACACTTTGTTACCTCGATACTTACAGAAGTAAATACTAGCTGAGCCCTACAGATTATTACTACTTATATGTTGCCAGGTAAACTTCAAAAAATAGGATAAATGAGGCATAGAGTTACTAAGAGCACTTGCAAATTTGAAATAGGTCTATGAAAACAAGAGCTTTGGGAATGGTTCATTGGCTATACAAATAAATGGGAATTTTCCTCTAATAATTTCCTTATTTAACTTTCTATAGGATTAATTACATTTTATAAAACTAGTCTCTCTTTTATCTACTGATAGATTTATATGGAATTTATCAACTCCATCTTTTAGTATGTATACAGATCTTAAGACACTGAGTCAAAGATGGGAACTCAAGAATATAAGAAGTGGAGAGGGTCTAAAGCTGAGATATTCTACGTTGATTAGGTCCAGTTGATATGGACAATGGTTGAAGGAAATTCAATTTTGAGTAAATAACAGAAGCAAGATTTTGAAATAAAGAATTCAGGAAGATAGCTGAGAGAGTAAAATTTAGAAAGACCTCAGCATTAGATTTGTATCTCCTTTAACCCCCTTTATCTATAGCACAACTTTTGAACTTATAACATCTGACATTTTCACTATTTTTTTTTTATTTCCTCAGGGAGGAAAAAAATTGTATTAAATAAGTGGACAAAAGGGGAAGAAAGTCATTCTATATCCAGTGAAAGCAATGATCAAGACCCAGGTCTCCAATATGAAAAAGCACTTAAAAAAAATATCAGCAATTGAGCATCATTCCTCCAGGATAGCAGTAGGGATCCAAGTAAATCTTGGATAAAGATTTATCATGTTTAAAAGAACATTTGGTTGTTCAACAAATGGAAGAAAAAGACTACTTTGAAAAAGGAACTTTATGCCATCCTGTTAGCATATTATTTTTTTTCTTTGTATGATTCCTTGGCCTTTGTATTGACTCATGTGAATGTGTATTATAACCATTTGGGAAGATGCTTTACAATAACTCTTATTACTATACTAGTTTAGTAAATATTTCCTTTCTAGTAACTTAAAGTAGGTAACACAATTATCCTCATATGAGAAATTTTTTTTTTTTTTACAAAATCAATAAATGAGTTGTTTAGGGTCACACAACTAAAAAATGTCAAATACCTAAGACTAGATTTGAACTCAGGTCCTCCTGATTCTAGAGTTAGTGCCGTATCTACTGCACCATTTTGCTGCATCTCAACAGATAATCTTGGATAAAAATATGCCAGTAGAGGCTGGAGATAATTACATTAGAGTGTTAACCCCAACTCCTTAGAGGAAACCCCCAAACTCAAATGGAAATGCAACTATGGGGACTCAAATAAGTGTTAGTGGAAGTTGGGATAAGAATCCTCAAAACATAAATCTGTGAAGATCAATTCTTATAGAACTAGAATATAGAAACTGTCAAAAAAAAAAAAAAGAGAGAGAAATACTTTATTCCTACCAAAGTTAAATCTAGAAGAGAATAGATATCTGAATTTAATTTTGGCTAATAAATATTGTTCTAGGAATCTCCTTGTTTCTCTGAAAGATAGTGGCAGTGAATTCCATGATTTTTAGAAACATTTTATTTGTAAAATCAAATTAATTGATTCCAGATAAGGGAGGGGAATTGTTGTCACTAAATAGGTGTGTAGATGTAATAGAACTTTTCAATCCATACTCTCATCTACTCTGCTCCTTGTGATCTATATCATATTTCAATAAAATTTCTGGCTTTGAGCAGGTTTATATCTATAGCTATGGAGCAGAGTTTTCCTATAATATAAATTATATTTTATGAAGCATGGATTAAATATGTGACCTTGGATTTATTTTAAAAAATAGAGCTTTAAATGAAAGAACAAACTATCCAAAGACCAGCTGGTAGTTACAAGTTATACATTAGGCTATATCTATTCTTTTGGGGGCAGGTCTAGAACTATAAATCTCTATAATAATATCATGCAGACCAACTCATATAAATGTTCTTTCTATATGACCAATCTGCTCATGAAAAAGCATGGCCTACCTAACAAATCTGTTAATGAAAGACTATCAGACAAGAAATTTGGGTCCTGCAGTTTACTATTTGATTTTCTACTAAATACATTTTGATTCTGATTTCCTTGTCTGTTAAATCATAGAGCTGAAATGTTGTGGTGTCCATATATGTTTTCAGACACATACTATTGGTATGACACAAACAAGTCACTTAAGCTTTATTTTCTTCAGTTTTTTTAACTGTAAAATGATAATTATAATATTTATCTACAAGGATTTTTTTGTGAATACAGTGTAATGGTATTTGTAAAGCCCAGTGAACATTTTTATCACCACATAAATGCTAATTATTATTGTAAATTTTGGTCCTAATATTATTCAAATCAGGGTGATTATGTTCTATAATGAATCAGGAGTTGTAACATATCAGAAACAATAACAATAAAAACATCTTAGTAGTTGATGGATTCTCAAATTATGTTAGACTAAAGATTTTGCAAAGTGATACCTCTTAAGGAATAATAATTTAGTATTGTGTTCATAGTAGAAAAGTTGTAGGTTTTTTGAGATTTTCATAAACTTTTTTGTGATTGATGGAGTCATCTTAAACTATTTCTAGAACGAGTTAGTGTTTTGCCAACATCCAAACCCTTTGAAAGATTGTTTAAGCAACTATCATTTATTTTCATGCAGGGCATTTCCAATCTACTAAGGCTTAATACAAAACTTTGATATCTGAACCTGACCACAGCACTAATAATTTTCCAAGTCTTGCTTCCCCTTCTTTATTTGTGCACATTCTTTCAGATTTGTGCACATGCAGAGCAAATGTGTAGTCTCATTATATCTGCTTTTGATGGGTAATCTATTCTTCTACTAATACATACCCTCTGGGGCACTTATCTTCATGATACTCAAAATGCCAGTGAGCCTTGGAAGAGAATAGAATAACAACTTCTCATAACTTGCCAGCATGTCAAATAAAATGGTACAGTGTGATGAGGTCACTGCCTCATGGTCAGTCATCCTTTGCTTTCACAAGATGTCAGCAACTTGATATCTCATCTCCTGAAATCTGTCAGTGACATCTTAGATAATTCCAAGGATTCAGGGAGAGGGGGACTTCTAGAACATAAAGCAAACTAAATTATTTTAGTTTATTGGTTTTTAGGACAGTTATAACCAGCTCTGAGAGACCTCTTTAGTTTTTCTTCCAGTCTAGGACCTTAGGTGAAGGCTAAGATCATTGGAAGATGATCATTGGTCTCTGGATTAATGAATCACTACTAGATAATACCTTCATATAAACATGTGGCACGCACTATTTTACTAGAAATAGAATTTTTAAATAAAATTTAAATGTCTAGAAATTTGAAACTCCTAAAAAATGGAAATTACTATAAAAATCCTACTTTTGAAAAAAAATATTATGCATTTTCTCCCATACCATTGACTCCAATTTTATGATTTTTAAGACTATCCTCAATCACAATCATTATTCCTAGTTTGTTTTGTTTGAAAATATAAGGAGAGCTTTCTTCTTTTAAAAAACTCTTTAGCCTTCTTTCTGAATACTGAATTTAACTAAAGATTGTGTTGTATCATTTGTTTGAAGTCAGCCTCTTTGCAATATGTTAAAAATCTGATCAGCTATAAAATATACTATGATTTCAGAGTCCCAACCTCTAATCTATGATAACCAAAGTTATTATGAAGTATGAAACTGAGTGTATATTTTTTTTCCTTTCAGAGAGACACCTCTATATGTAGATTCAAAAACTGTTCACTCGTGTTATATATAGTTCAATAATACAAACATTTAATATGATCAAATGAAAATGATTTTACTTCTTTGGAAATTAAAAAAAAAAACATATTCTTGGAATGTGTTTTAAAGTTAAGGAGCTATGTGGTATTAATGATTTTTATTACTTACAATAAGTAAAAAAAAAAAAAGGAATTTTGAGCCATTTTTTATTGAAGATACATTAGATATGTACACCCTGAAAGGAATAGAGAGCATAAAGATAGCTATAGATAATGGAATTAGTAGCAGGTAACTGACTTTAAAGCAATTCTCCCACCACCTTTATTTATTGTTGTTTAGTTGTTTCAGTTGTATTCAACTTTTTATGAACCATTTTGGAGTTTTCTTGGCAAAGACACTGGAGTGTTCTTTTCTTCTTCAGCTCATTTTACAGATGAGGAAACAGAGAAACAGAATCCTGTGAGTTGCCCAGGGTTACACAACTGCATGTATCCGAAGTTGAATTTGAACTCAGATCTTCCTGATTTCAATCCAGTGCTCTATATACTTCACCATCTAGCTGTCACACCTCTCTTTTATCTTTATCTACTTACCCTCCTTTGGTGCACTTGTAAGTATGTCAAGCTCCTTTTGTCTATTTTAGCATGAAATCTTGGAGCTCCTACATTCTTGGATCTATGTCTAAATAGTCCACTTTCTGGACCCATTTACTTTGGCAGCTTCATTTTCCTGAATCAGAAAAACAATGTAGTAGAATGGAATGAATATTAAATCTGGAATCAGAGTGCCTAGGTTCAACTCTCAACTCTGTCATTGTATCATCATGGAAAAGACACTTTACCTCACTGAATCAATTTCTTCCTCTTTTTTTAGATTAATAAGTTGCCAAGATGACTCTTGATGTCTTTTCCATCTCTAAGGTTATGATGTTAAAAATAAATATCCAGTGAAGAAAATATTCATGACTGAATCTTCTCTGAAATTGTGACTCTATCTACATGATTTTATATTATTAAATAAATCTTGTAATTAATTTACCTTCATCAAAGGCTTTATGCTTTTTTTTTAAATACCCTCTTTTCTAAGATTGAAATATTGTTGTGGTGTAGAAAATGATGAGCTGGTAGGTTTAAAGTAATGAAGAAATACTTTGAATTATGAAGATGTCATTCATCTTCAGGAAAACAGAGGATAACTGGAAATAAGTATAAAATAGTTATATTTATTCATGTTGTATGCATATGCATACTTATATATTAATATATACGTTATGATATTTATGTACTTGTATGACTATATATGTGAATATGTATATATACACACATATCATACACACACATGCATTTGCATTTAATTTTAGCCTGAGTAGAGGAGTGGAAATGAAATATAATGTAAAAAGTGAATAGGAGAGAGCAAAAGAAAAGCTATAAGGAAGCAAAGAAAAAATAGATAACTCTGAACAAAATGTCTTGTACTTAATTATATAGACTTTATTGAAATGAAAATTTATTGCTTTATAATTTGAATACTCTCGTATTCTGCTGTGCATATATTTTTCTTTTAGTTTCTTATTTTGTATTTCAGTTTTAAATAAATAAATAAGAAAATATACCCCTTTCCTAGATCATAGTCAGTTATGAAAATTTTTGGTTTAGCCATAACTTGTACATTTAATGTTTTTCAAGAGTCATGATCCATCTTAAGTAACACAAAGATTTTTATTACTCAGATATATTCTTTGCCCACCCTTTTATTCAAGCATCATTAAATACTCTGTTCTTATATAACAAATAAACCTTTCCTGTCTAATCAAGGATTTGATCTAGTGTTTGTTTCAGTAATTCCAAAACATACAAGCTTGTATTTTTTGTAAGAATTTAGCACAGACCACAATAATATAATGACATCTTCTAAAGACAGAGTTTAAGATTAATAATATAACTAGATAGTTATATTTTACATCATTGGGTCTGTCCAAGTTGACTATGAACCCAGTGGAAATCATTTCCTTCCAAGGAATCCTTCAGAGAACTCTGAAAGATCTATATACCATATTCTTATATCACAAATCTGTATAATTTTATAAGCATCAGATACAGAGTAAATTTTAATGAAATATTAGCATTATGGAGCATGCCCCAAGAGATAATTTAGGAGAAAGAACAAAACATGACTTGGTTGTCTGAAGAACTGGGTTTGAGTTTTAACCTTAGCCATATGACTTAGGTAAATTATTCTGTTTTTGATTTCAGTATCACTATCTAGAATAAAGTATTTAGATTAAATTATTATCTTTAAAACTGTTTTCAGCTCTAAAAAATTATGCTTTTTTAATTAATTTCCAATTTTTATAGAACAATGTTCATAGTCAATTCCTTGTAAAATTAATCTATGTAGAATATTCATAATTTATCTTTCTTATTTAAATTATATATCATATATGTGGGCAGCTAAGTGGTACAGTGAATAAAATGTCAAGTCTGGAGTCAAGAAAACCTGAGTTCAAGTCCTGCCTCAGATATTTACCAGTTGTGTGACCCAGGACAATTAATTTACCCTATTTGCCACAATTTCTTCATCTGTAAAATGACTGGAGAAGAACATTTCAAGTCATTCCTGTATTCTAGTATTTTTGCAAAAAAAAAAAAAAAAAAAAAGAACTAAATAGACATGCCTGAAACAAGTGAACAACAAAAATACAAGTTCAGACAAGTTAGACATGGATAATTTGTGTGTGTATATAGACATATATAGACATAAATGTGTATGTGTGTGTGTAGAGACAGAGGAAGAGGAAGAAAAAGAGAGAAGAGGGAGGAAAGAAGGGTTTGAGGGAGAGGGAGAGAGAAAGAGAGACAGAGACAAAGACAGAGAGAAACATAGAGAGTGGCAGAGACACGGAGATTAAATTTAATTTTAAAAAAATTTTTTTAGATTTCTTTTCTCCCAGTTCAGTTATTGGATAGCAGTCCCCAGACTTTTATTTTTGTATAGGAAAAGTTCTATTATTCTATCTTTGATGTATATCATAGATGTTTCTGACTTTTGAGGAGAAAGGGGTTTTTCAGGATCCTGACAGTTTATAATAATAACAGTAGCTAATATTTTATAAGGAACTTAATAGGTCACAGACACTGAGCTTAACATTTTAGAACTGATATTTCATTTTATATGCATAAGAACCCTGTGAAGTAAGTGCTATTATTATTCCTATCTTACAGAGAAGGAAATGGAGGCAAACAGAAGTTAAGTTACTAGTCCAGGGCCACACTGCTCATAAGTATCTGACACTGGATTTGAGTTCAGGTACTTCTAACTCCAAACCTGGCTATCTCTCCACTGCACTGCATTTATTTCCTCTCACTGCTTTAAAATATACATACATACATACATACATACACACATACATACATTATTACATATATATATTATATATTTTATATATATATATATATATATGTTGGAACATTTGAACATTGTCATTTGTTGAGAATAATAAGAGCAAGGAAATGCAATTTTGGTTTTATTTTTTGATTAACTTTGAGCTAGTTTACACAAGCAAGGAGTATTAGTTTTATATTCGGGTGCTGTGACTCCTTCTAGGCACAGATGAACACTTAACTAAGATATTACTGGAAAAGGAAAATATTTTCTTAATTGGTTTGATATGTAAAGTCAAAAATGAAAGGAGCAATTAATACATGAAGGCTAAATTCCAATTATTTAGAAAGTGCCAGGAAAAAGAGTGTTGGATTATTTTCTCAAATTAGGGATCATAAATCTTGCAGAGGTTCTTGTCCCCACTTGTTACCTGAATCATCTTATCATTCTATTTGTGAAATGTTAACTTACTTTCCAAAGGAAAGGGAGGAGAAAATTTCCTATATGTAAAGGAATCCTAACAAGTGGATATAGATGTTACCTATTAATATTGATATGCATAAATGTGTATACCCATACACATTTTATAACAAATAATATCAATAATTTATACTCCTTAAAGAAAGAAAGGATAGTACTTTAATTTACATATTCTAAAAAGAAAAAAAGAATCTTATTTTTATATACATACCATTTTTAAAAGGGTGAAAAAAATGAAAGACCTCAGATATTAAGGAAAGTAGTGAAGAAATTAAGTTGGTTTTCCCCTCCATTTTTTTCTACTGATATTTTGCTTCTAAGCTTAAGATTTTGCATGCATTACTACTGAATTTGATCTTATTCAATGTATTCTAAAACTTTCACCTAATCTTTCCGATAAACATATTACCTATAACTTTTCCCAAGATATTCATAAAACTATTAAATAGACTAGCATCAAGCAGATGGACCTTAGGCATCCTATATGAGGCCTTTGGCCAAGACACAAATCAAACTGTGAGTCTGGCCCTTAACCCACTTCCAGCTGCATCTAATTATATTGTCCAGCTCATGTTTCTCAGTCTTTACCAGAAGAATAGTATGAAACACATTTTCAAATAATTTTCTAAAATCTCAGCAAATGTAGTCAACAATATTCTCTTTAATTAATTTAATAATTCTATTTAGAAAAGGAAATATTAATATAGTGGAGTCCCTTCTAGATGAAGACTTGGAGGTATTTTGTAAACACAGCTTCCTTATCTAGCTATTTAGTAATCATTTTAAAAAATCATCTAATCTAGCTATTTGTCAGATATATTTTCTACACATACATATACATACACACCCACACATACACACATACACACACTATATGTATATAGACGTATATTTAAATTCAGTTCATACCATGCCTTCCATGGTGCCTTCCAAATACCAAACTCTAAATAAATGCTAGATTGGCTTAGGATGGATCTTGCAAAGACTCATCTTATATCCCAATACTTTTATATAATCTTATCTAACTAGGGTCTTGCTCTTAATAATTATTTCCTGCTTTGAACTTCTGGATCCATCACTCAGTTTTAATCATTTAGCACTTAGTGTGTGCTGCCTTAGATTGATACATCTCTTTTTTCTCACATTAGATAATGTAAATTCCTGGGGAAATGATCGTGAATTCTTTGGTGTGTATCCATGGAAGTGGGTCAATGAACTTTTAACAAGCTCCTAGTATGTATTGGGCACTGTGTTTAGTCCTGGGGATACAAAACAAAAACAAAATAAAACAGAAAGTCAACTATAGTCCCCAATCTTGAGGAATTCAAAATCTAATGGAATAGGAGGATAACATGCAAATAAATTATATGAATTATCTATTTATAGAGTAAATAAGAACGAATTAATAGGCAAAAATGTGCCAGAATTAAGAGGAATTGTGGAAAAACTCGGTATAGAAAGTATTGTTTTAGGTAAAATTTAGCTTGTACAATAGATAAAGCACTGGGCCTAGAGTCAGGAAAATTCATATTCCTGACTTCAAACCATTCTCAGTTACTTACTAGTGATATGACTCTGGGCAATTCAGTTAACTCTCCCTTGCCTCAATTTCCTTATTTGCAAAATGAGCTCAGAAAATGTAAACCATTCTACCATATTTTCCAAGAAAACTTCAAATAAAATTATGAAGAATTAGACACAACTGAAATGATTAAATAAGAAAATCAAGTCAGGGAATTCACGAGGCAGAGATAAGGAGGAAGAATACATGGAAGAGAGCCAATAGGAATGCTTGGACTTAGGGGATGGAAGTGTGGTGCTTGACAGACATCAAGCATTCTAGAGTCACTGGACTGAGCAATATGTAAAGGGGAGGAAGGAAAGGTGTAAAACAGCTAGAAACAAGCAAGGAGGAGATCGATTATAACGGGGCTTTAATACCAAACAGAGCATTTCATAAATGTCCCTGAAAGTGATAGAGAACCAGTGGAATTTGTTGAGCCATGAGGTGACATGGTTTCATCCATGCTTTAGCAAAATCATTTTGGCATCTGGGTGAAGAATGGCCTGGAATGGGTAGAGCTTATGATGGCAGACCTACCAACTGATTGTGATAATAATTAAGATATAAGAAGATATGGTCTTATTACAAGGCATTTTCAGTATTAGAGGAAAAGATACATATTGAGAGAAGTTACAAAGATAATAATCAATTAATTTCAACAAGAAATTTTATATGAGATAGGGAGAAGAGTGAGAGTGAGGAATCAAAGGTGATTTCTAGATTACAATTCAGGAAGACTGGGAAGGTGGTGGTACCCTTGATTCTAAGAGAAAAGTTTCAAAGGGAGAAATGGTTAAGGAAAAAGATAATTAATTTAGTTTTTAAATATGTATAATTGAAGATGACTATAGGAAATTCAGTTTGAGATACTTAATAGGCAATTGGAGATATGAGATAGGATATCCCACAGAGAGGATAAATTTAGAAAATTGTGTTTGAGAATCATCACCATAGAAAATAAAATTGAATCTATGGGAGCTGATGAAATCATCAAAAAGAAAAAAAAAAGTTGTAGAAGGAGAAAAGATTAGGACCCATGACAGAGTCCTAGCACACCCACAGTTAGGTATGACTGGGGTTTGTTCTTGTTCAATTGTGTATGACTATTCTTGATCCCATGGATGTTCAATCCATGGAGTTTTCTTGATAATGATACTTATTGTAGTTAATAGCTATTTCTTTCTATGTCCTTATTTTATAGACAAGGAATTGAGGCAAATAGGGATTAAGTGACTTGCCTAGAGTAATATAGCTAGTAAGTATCTAAGGCCAATTTGAAATTCAGATCTCTGCCCTCAATGCTATTTTCACTGCCCTAGAAAGAGCTACTTGGATAATGATCTAGTGAAGGAAAATGAGAAGCAGTGGTCAGATAAGTAGGAGAAGAACCTGGAAAGAATAATATCTCCAAAAGTTAAAAACAAAGAATATCCAGGAGAAAAGGGTGGTCAATAGTGCCAAAGGCTGAGGAGAATCTAAAAAGAATGAGAAAAGAGAATTAGATTCAGTAATTACAGATTTAAGCTGTGTTAAGACTTTTTGAGCACCATATCTAATGGCTTAAAAAATACCTTTAGTTTTTTTTTTTTTCATGCCAATTAGTGTCTAAGCTTGATTTGTCCTTCTTGTACTCAAAATATTGGTTTTTTTTAATATTCAAGTTTAAGATAACATTTTCTTCCATATCATTTTATCTTATTAGATTAAGATCAATATTTTAGCTTTATCCAGATCTTTTTGAATTCTTATCATGTCAATATTGGCAGAGAAAACAGAAGCAAAATCAGCTTTAAACAGTTGTACTTTCTCTTTTGTTGACATGCCCTATTCAGCTCAAGAAATAAAACTACCACCTTTGATAGCTTTTCCCCTACTCATCATAGCTAAAAAAGACTAAACCTCCATGTTCCTTTCATCCAACACAGAGTAATTAATGTTATTTTAGGCAAAGAGTAAATACCCAATAGATTGGTGTTCACTTGAAGATAGTTTTTAAAACATGGGATGTTTACATATTGAATAATGATGTCATGATTGACTTAGATTCCTGTCCATAGTTAACATTCCTTTAAGAAGCAAAATGATATATTGTAAAGAGCCCAAACTTCAGTGAGAGATGAATCCCTCTCTAAATGAGCATGTATTTATATGTTTATGTGTATCACCAAGAATATTAACTTCTTGAGGGCAGAACTGTTTTTTTTTTTTAATTTTTATCTCCTCACATAATTTTCATTTTCATCTCCTCACATACATGCTGAGAGAGAGAGAGAGAGAGAGAGAGAAAGAGAGACAGAGACAGAATCAGAGACAGACAGTGATAGAGAGTCAGAGACAGAGACAATCAGAAAGACAGAAATGAAGAGAGAATGAGAGAGACACGAGAGACAAAGAGAGAGAGAGACACACAGAAAGAGACAGAGACTGAGAAACACACAGAAATCTTATATTGTGCCAGGTAATATAAACATGAATGAAAAAAAAGCACTTTCCTCAAAAACATATATACTCATTGACGAAAAACAAATACAAAGAAACAAAAAAGAGAAGCAAAAATGTTACTAGAGAAGAGAGTGGGGTGTATACTAAGACAAGTCACAGTCCATAGTAAATATAGGGAGTGTTGGGTGAAACTGTTTTGGAGTATGAGTGCTTCTTTAAATACAGTTGTAAGTGATGATCTCATAAATTACAAAAGAAGATTCTTGAGTTGGAAGCATTAGCTGCTGGGATTGAGGCCTCAAAAGATTCCAGGGAATCACGGCCTGAAATAGATTTAGATAGTTGTTGAATTAGAATTAGTCAACATTAAAATGACATATAAAGTTAACTATTTTGATCCCCTTATATCCTTGCTACCTGGAAACTCTTTGAACATAAATTTGAAGTTTACCTTCTTTGGGCTTTAGAAACAATTCTATATATGGTTAAAGGATTTTAAGGAGCCATAATCCAATCATCCAGTTATTCAATATTGTTGCTTGACTTAGATTATTCAGTACTCTAGTTCATTTATTTCCATGTTGGTCTTGGTCCCTTCATTCTCAAAACCATTTTCTTTTCTTTTCTTTTGTTTTATTTTTTTTTATTTTGTGTTATTATTATTATTATTTTTAAATAGTTTTATTTTATTTCTAGCATGCCAATTTCTTTGGGGGAGTTCCTACTGGAATGAGTAGTAGATACAAACTTAATTAGTATTATTTTGAGAATTGTCTCAGGAGTCCCTCCATGAATTCAATTTCTGCCTTTGAATCACTTCTGTTTGCCATTGTGGAGATTAAAATCATCCCACCAAAATAAGAGATCTCCTGAGGCAGAGGTCTGAGCCAATGGCACTTTATTAAAAGATCCAGGGTCCCCTCTAATGAAGTTGGCCTCATATCTTCCTCATGATCTGAGATGCCACCTACAGGCCCTATTTTTATAGAATTAAAGGTCTAGTCATTTTGGGAACCAAATACAGAATAATTCCACTGAATAAGCAAAATACTGTTAGCAGGTCACAAGTTGGAGGAAGCAAGGAATATCTCCACATAAGATCGACAGGCTTCTTCTTAATTTGGGCAGCAGGAAATGGTACAAGCTATTACAATTAGTGTCATAAGTGGTCATAAGATGATCATCTGCTCCTAGTGAATTGTAGAGAGCCAGAACTCAGAAGAAGCATACTTGAAAGAAGGGGTTAACTTAGTGGAATTGATAATACAATGGTTATCTAGTTTAGCATGGTGATTAATAGTTCTCTAGTTCAGTACATAAACTTAGTACTTAATATAGTTCTACAAGATTGACACCTATTCCACAAGATTGACAGCTACAATGGTGTAATTATAATAGAATATATAAGAGTCAACAAGGACTGGACAAGACATTCCATCTTCATCAGCCTCATGGTGGCTGATCTGTCTTCCTTCCTTTCTCCACTAAAACTAAGGCCCAGCTGAAGGCCCTCCAGAAAGGTAGCCCAAGTCCCAGGCAAAGAGACAGACTGTGAAGGAGACAATAAAGACTTTTGGACTTTATTCCTGGCTATTCTCATGGTGATTACTCTGCTAAAATGAAGGCTGGTCCAAATTAGTGTTTCAGCTGAAATGGGACAAATTTTTAGAAAACAGAGAAGGCTGTTTTCTGCAAGGAAAGTGTGTAGAAAGCCTAGTTAGACTAATAAAAAACCAAGGTTTTATTATAACTTAGAGCAGATCATTCAACTCTTAGAAACATTAAATTACACGTCTCCTTGGTTCTCTAAGGAAGAAGAATTAGAGCCAGACAAGTGGAAGCTGGTAGGTGAGCAATAAGTGAATATTGCAATGATAAAGGTCCTGATTCAATTCCTAAAGAAATATTTTATACATATATATATAAAACAACACAATTGGCTTTAAGGAATTACATAAGTTTTAGAATTAGGATTAAGAAGAAAGAGCAGAAGGGTGATACTAACAAATTAGGTGAAAAGCCTGAAGAATCAGACAAAAAAGGAGTTAAGTACAATGCTGATGAAATTAAGGCATGTGGTGTTTCATAGCAGGAGCCATTAAGGCATTCCCCATACCCTGACCTAACCTCCCTCAATTAACCCTTCATGGGTTGAGAAGAAGGAGGAGGCGGAGGGGTAATAACATCATCAGCATCACCCATGAAACAGCTTTGTCCACCCTCTATGACACAATTAAAAAAGACATTAATTAAAGCTAAAAAAGGGACAGGATATATCTTATTTAAGAATAAAAGCATACCCTGTTATTCAAGAGTTTAACTCCAGGTCAAAAAAAAGAAAATACACTCCATTTGATCTGGAAATTATCAAAGATCTGAAAAAGGCTTGCACTCATTTATGGGGCTTATGTAGTCTTATGTTAAGATGATAGAGAATTTGGCATATGAAATTTTAACCCCTAATGATTGCAAATCTATAGCAAGGACATGTTTAGAACTTAAACAAAACTTGTTGTGGCTTTCTGAGTATAGTGAATATTGTAGAATATAGAACCAATGAAATAGGCAAGCTGGAGTTAATGTACAAGTTGCCTTTCATCAACTAGCAGGTAAAAGTCAGTATGCAGATGCTTTAGCACAGATTAATTACCCTTTGATAGCATATGAGCAAATTGATGCTGCTGCTGCTATCAAACCATGGGGCACCCTCCCAGGAAGACAACATAGAGGGGAAGCCTTCATGAAAATAGAGCAAGATCCAAATGAACCTTTTACTAATTTTGTGGGATGTCTGCAGAGCTGCTGTCATAAGAACTATTGGTGAAAATGCAACAACAGGAATAATGATAAAACAACTTGCTAAGGAAAATGCTAATAAGGTTTGTAGAAAAATTATACTAGGTCTACACAAGGATGCTCCTTTAGAGAAGATCATAAGACACTGTGCTATAGTGGGTACAAATGCCTTTTATACCCAGGCTATGATGCAGAACATGGGAAGACAGGGTCCCTTTTGGCCAGGCACTTCCAGAGAGACTCATCAATGCTTTCAATGTGGTAAAGTAGGACATTTGGAAACTCGATGTTGGCAAAGAGATAGAGTGAAAAGAGGGTGAGAGAAGACCCCAAATTCTATATACAAAATGCAATAAAGGTCTCCATTGAAGATTAGAATGATGAGGAGAGATCCCGAAAGTGGTGAATGGAAGGGACCAGATAGGTTAACTGCTTGGGGGAGAAGGTTTGCTTGTATCTCTACAGATGAATCAGATGGGTGCCAATGAGCACCTTAAGAGAGACAGAAAAGGGGAAAACCTTGAAACAAAGGAGAAGACCTAAGAAACACCTGACACTGAAAGAGCATGGGAAACTTTTTCAACAAATATCTCTGTTAAAAGTCTCATTTCTCAAACAGAGAGAAATGAGTCAATATTATTAAATTACAAGTCATTCTCCAATTGATAAGTGGTCAAAGGACATGAACAAGCAGTTTTCAGATTAAAAAATCAAAATTGGCTACAGTCATATAAAAATGCTTTGAATCACTAATGATTTGAGGAATACAAATTTAAGTAACTCTGTAGTATCATCTCACCCTTACCAGATTGACTCATAAAACAGAAAAGGAAAATGATAACTGTTGGAGGGGATCTTGGAAAATACATGTTTGGTAGAGTTGTGAACTAATCATTCAGGAGTGCAATGTGGAACTATACCTAAAAGACTGTGTATGTACCCATTTTTAACATAATTTGATATTCATTGTAAAATATTACTCCATAACTATTTTCTCCAAACTGATTTTCAGTTTTCCCAACAATTTTGGTCAATGTTCCCAATTGTTTAAATCTGACTTTATTTATTTGAGAAGTGTTTTGTAATTGTGTTTATATAGTTCCTGGGTCTGTCTTGGCAAGTAAACACTCAAATATTTTATTTTGTCTATAGTTATTTTAAATGGAATTTTTCTTTCTATCTCTTGATATTGGGTATTGTCAGTAATATATAAAAATGCTGATGATTTATGTGGATCTATTTTATATCCTGCAACTTTGCTGAAGCAGTTAATTGTTTCATGTAGGTTCCTATTCACATTGTCTTACATAATCTTCTTAATTAAGGAAAAGATAGCATTCCCAGATAACAGTTCTTGTCTTGGAATTAAGAAAAGCTTAGTTTGAAACCAACCTCAGACATTCATTGTTTCTATCATTCTTGGGAAAATAATTTATATTTTTAAAAACCTCAGTTCAATTTTTTGTTAAATAGAATAAATGTTAACATCACAGAATTATGAACTTAATTTGTTACTTAATTTATTAAAATGTTTTGCAAACTTTGAAGTGGTATAAACTGTAAGGCATTGGGATTTTTGAAAAGGAAAATAAGTCAAGAATTGTGTCTCCTGTGACAAATTGCTGTATGTGTAAAATATTTCCAAATCTATGGCTACCGTCAAGATAATGGAATTTTTTTTTAACTGTTTCTTTTCCCCTTTCAGTAAGTGTGACATAGCTTGATTAAAAAAGAAAGTATATTTATTCACAATAAATTTTTGTATTAAATTTGAAAATTCCCAGAAAATTGAACAGACATCTTTTTTGTCTTTCTCCACTCCCCTATCAACTATTCAACATTATTTCAGTGTCAACAGCAAATACCTGAAGATATGGTACAGATTTAACAGGGATGGCCTTCTCTGAAAGAAGATGATCGTTACATTTAGATTTTAAATAGAAGCTATGACATATCTAATAAAAATCTGAGAAACAATCTGTTTTATTAAAAAAAAAAAGAAAAATCACAAATAACTAAATGGTTTTTGGTATAATCGAAAAGCAATCTGTTACTATTTAGCTCTTTCTTTCCTACTAGTTGTATTCTGTGCTTCTCTATATGTCTCAGAAACTTTTTCATTCTATAAGGTCACTACAACCCTATAACTCACCCCTCAGCAATGCTTTGTTTCCTTGGTGCTTTTCCCTCTGTTTTGATAACTGCTTAAAGAAAAACAGTCCCAAATATGAACAATGAAGTCCATAGTGAAATATATTGATGAAAAACTAAATCATTCTTGTAAATTCCAAAATATAGTTGACTAGTGTATATAAAGACGGGGGGTACAGGGAATAGAAGAGGCCTGGTTTGAGGAAGACTCATCTTTATGAATGTAAATCTTGTCTCAGACACTTATTAAATGTGAAAACCTGTTATTTAACCCTGTTTGTCTTAGTTTCCTCATCTGTAAAATGAAGATTGGAGAGGGAAATGACAAATTATCCCAGTATCTTTGCCACCTTAAATGGAGCCATGAAGAGTTGGACATGACTGAAAAGGGAGTAAACAATAACAGAGTAGCCAGACATTCTTTAATCATACTGAATTCTTCACAGATTCACCATTATGATCATTGAAAATGTGCTAAGGACAACACCGAAGAAATTTAACATGACCCTTATGATAAGTATTCAATGAAATACTGTAGAAAGCCTCCAAAAAAGAAGTTAAACAGCTTCTTGTTATAATTTTTAGTTTTTTTTCTAGGTAATAGAAGAAAATAGTGTAGTGTTCTAAAAGATTAAATATAAGAGACCTTAAGAAGTGTTTAACTTCCTACTTACTCAGGCAAATATTTCAGACAACACATTACAAATGAAATTCGGATTCTGATTGAAACAGGTAGTTTCCTGCATATACAATGTTTCAAAAAATATAATGGAAAAAGATAATAGTCACAAAATAATTTAAAATGAATAATTTAAAATTACAAAGGTTAAGATGGACTTCAAAAAAGAGAAGAAATATTCACCCCATTCTTATGTGTGTGTGTTTGTGTATGTGTGTGTGTATATGTATGTTGGGAAGGGGAATCCATAGATGTGGAAAATTGTACATTTCATCAAAATATTTCAAGATGGATCAGATTCACTAATTTTTTTTTTTATGTAGAAATTTCTATTCTGAAAAAAAATCAATAAAATCAACTAAAAAAATGTAAAATTTTAATAAAAATTCATTGGAAATTCCTACTGCCAAAACAAAAACAGGCCTAGTTATACATATATACATACATATATATGTACATATATACACACACAAACGTGCATACATATATACATGAATGTTAATGCATGAGTGTATATACATATATGAGCGTGTATATATATGTAATAGGTATATCTGTAGATACACTCATACATAAACATATATGAATAGATAGATGTATTGCAAACACACACATATGCACATACAAATAGGAAAGAGCAAATTTTGACTTTAATTGGAAGGGGAAATTCCCTTACTGAAAATACTCTATACTACTGAAATAACAGATCTGATTAAAACTAACCCATATTTCTCATATTTCTTACAGCTGGCACTACATAGTCATGAATAAATGTTGTGGTTACCAAAATCAGGATGGTTTTTATTAGTTCATATCATGGAAGTGATCATGTTAGCAATTCATTTGCATCCACTGAAAGCAGCACCGTCAGTCACTTCAACTGCAAACACGGGAGGTAGAAATTTATATATTGGACAGAAGCAGAATCACAGCCACATGTGCAAAATAGAGTCCAAAGCATTTTTGGAAAATGTACATAGGAAGAAGAATATCCAGGAGAAAATGTGCTGTTTCTGATTATAAGTGTAAAAATGGAAATTTATCAGCTAAGGCATATGAGGAACCATTTGTAGCCCTAAAAGGCCCCATCACCAGTGAAGCAAGAAAAAAGTTTGACGTAGCAAATGGTTTGTTTCACCTAATAAAATGGTATTCAGTCACAATGATAGAGCCTTATCTCTCTCAACTGTACCCATTTCAGGGTCATTCCACAAAGAAAGAATCTCAAAAATGTAACACTATGATACAGAGTACTTGACTGGCAAAATGTCATTCTTTATATTCACGGATGACTTCAGCAAAGACCTGGTTGGAGTAACCGAGGCCAAAAGTATATAGCTTACAGATACGTTGTAATTCACATAAAATCTAAATCTGAAAGCTTTAGGAAAGGCTGTGTTAAAAAATAAAAATCAGTAACCCCATTGTTACACTCTCATATACACTGTCAAATTGTCTTCCCTTCACAGTCTAAAGATACACTTGACTAGGATAGCATTGAAATGTGTCAGCTGGCAATAATTGGTTTTCCAGAATGAACTGAACTGATTCTGGGTGAGAAGTTACTGTTTTTTGTGAAAGATATATATATATATATATATATATATATATATATATATATATATATAGGGAGAGAGAGAGAGAGAGAGAGAGAGAGAGAGAGAGAGAAAGTCCATTTCATACATGAAATTAATTCCCACTACAATATATTTAACAATTGGTCATCAATTTTCTTCTTGATCACTTCCAAAGAGGTAAAACCCACTTTCCGAAATAGCCCATTTCTTTTTGAAGAGTTCTCAGTTTTAGGAAGTATTTCTTGACATTAACCACAAATTGGGCCCTTTATAACTTCCACTCATTATACCTGGTTCTATTCCTTGTGGAATATGAGAATTTTTCAAATATTTTATTACTTCTATTCTCTCTAAGCTTTCTCTTCTAAGATAAATAAGTGAATTTCTTTCAATTAGTCTTCATAATATATGTATTCAAATGTTTTTGTCATGCTAGTTGCTTTTCTCTGGGCATTCACGAGGTTATATATGCAATCAAAAAAAATAATAGATCCTCAGATATAATACAATACAGAAACCTAGAGGGGCTGTCCTCTCTCTATTTCAGGAACTTATACTTCACTTAATATAGCCCAAAGATATATTAACTTAATTGTCACTTTAAACTACTGAACGTTATTAAGTTTGTTGACCACTAAAAACCCAAAACTTTTTTTTTTTTTCAGAATTACTGTGGTCTAACCATCTCCTCTTTAGGTAGTTTATTATTATTATTACTTTATAGTGGGAGTAGTAGCAAGAAAACATAGGACTTTACAAGGATCTCTGTTGTATTTTATTTTATCAGGTTCAGTGCAATGTCTTTTTAGAACTTTATTCTCTTGCTCATTGTATTAATTATTCTAAACAGGTTTATGTAAAAGGCAAATCTCTAAGAATGCTATGTAGGTCTTTATCCAAAGTCATTGATAAATGTTAAACAGTACAGGTCCAAGATTATATCCCTGGCTATATTCTCCTGAAGGCTTCCTCCAACAAAGGCAATGAATGATTAGCAACTATTTTCTGTAGTCTGGTCATCCACTCCACTTTGGTGTCCATCTATTCAGACTGCAACATAGTCTATAATTCCACTTTACCACAAAAGTATTGTCCAATACTTTATCAACTGATTTGATAAAATCTAAATAAATAATATCCTCAAAATTCTGACCATGTAATGTCCAGGCTAGATTTCTGGATATCCTCCAGACAGGCTTGATCTCTGCAGGATAGTCATAATGAGGATGGTCAGGAATAGAGTCTGAAGTCTTTATTGTCTACTTCACATTCTGTCTCCTTCATGGTCCTTTCACTCTGATAGACTGATTCACTCACTCTGTCCCCAGTTCTCTCAGGCCTTAAATATTTATTACAATTGCATCATTATAGCATACTGATTACCTGTGAACTAGAAAATCATTATATCATCATACTAAGTATTAAGTATATGTGAATTAGAGAACCATCATCTCATCAATCACACTGAGTTAACACCCTGCTATAAATATCCTTGTTTCAAGTATACTTTTCCTGAGTTCTGTCCCTCTACATGACCACATGCATTTTTTTTTTTTTTTGATTCCTGTCTAAAACGGAAATGAGATTATTCTGGTATGATCTGCTTCAGATTAATTAATTCTTTCTAATGAACCATTCTAGAATTTTCCTAGGAATGAAAGTCAATTTCATTGACCCATATTTTCAATGTCCATTCTTTTTTTTTTTAATTAAAAACCAAGAATTATTCTTTATTAATACTGTATTTAATTGGTACCTTTCCAAATTAAAAAAAAAATCTTTCAAATATAATATATTTGAGCTTAGAATTTTAGATTCTCTCCAGTCTAAATTTATCTCAAACCAGAATTGCAATTACATCTACTTTGAGTTTATCTTCTGCCTTTATATCACTTTAACATATTTCACATTATGTCTATTTCAAATCCAACATTACAGATTAATCCGTGTGGTTATTTTGTCTTATTTTATTTAAAATTTTTGAGCTGTACAGGAAGGAAAGAGATCCCAATTTAAAAACCATCAACAGATACATAGAAGGCAGAGCCAAGATGACATAGTAATTGAAAGCAATGTAGCCAAGTTCATCTCCATAAACTCCTCTTAACTCATTTAGAAAATTCACTAGAAAGATAGTGCAAGTCAGAGAAATTCAGAGTGAATACTTCTTAAAGTATAGTTAGTTATAGGGAGATAGAAGCTATCAGCAGTAACAGCAGCATCAAGACTGTTGACAGAGGAAATAGCAACAGCAGCAGTAACCGTAATGGCTGAGACCTCATGTTCAAAGCAGGATCTCATTTACAATGAGGCAAATTGTCTGTAGAAGAAGAACCAGCATGAGAATCTCAGCTATCTTCCTTTCCCAATTGTTGAATATTGATAAGACATGTCTAGAAACTTCAATTGTATGTCAATCTTCCATTTTTTTCTTATAATCAAGCTTCAATAGCACATGAATTTTCTCCCCCAATAATAGACCCACTGATGAAGAAAGTATCTTACCATTAATTTAAAAAAAAACATATAAAATAAAAGGAAGATAGTAGAAAAATTACAGAATTGTCAAAATTGACAAATTCTTAACAGAATACTACTCTTATTTCTGAAGTATAGTTATTAGGAAGGATTATGTTTAATATTGATAAGAAGAGCAGTGAGTTATCTGTTTCTCAAGTACAACCAATTGAATGTCTTTTTTTTTGGGAAAAATGGTAATTTTTTTTTCCTCTACATTGTCAGAATAATAATTTAAAAAAACACAGTACACATAATAAAAAAATTTGTCTTGGAAATTATATGTAGATTAACTATTTGCTTTCAATAAAATGAAAGACTTTTGCTTGCATTCCTTTAAATGAAACACAAAATTCAAACATTATAAAATTTAAAAGGAAAAAACAACCCATCATATATTTCATTTATATATTTGAGACAATATGTCAATCTAGCTGTAATTGGTCACTAATGGGTCAATGTTATATTGGAGTTTCCAGTGCATTTCCAACTTTCCTGTGAAGTGTCCTAGCATCCTTTAATCTAGGTTGTTTACCATCAATTGAAGTTGATAAGAGTTTATTAAGTTTCTTTTATCTGTCAGAAATTGTGCTGTCATTCCAGAAAAAAGAAAAGAAAGAAAAACAAAAACACTAACTGTTCTCAAGAAACTCCCACTAAGAAAGGAGACACTATTCATGACTGTGTACAAACAAGAAATAGGATGAATTGAAAATAATCTTAGAGGAATTACACTAAGATTAAGAAAAATCAGAAAAGATTTCTTTATAGAAGATAATGTTTTAGCTAAAACTTGAAGAAAATTAAAGGTAGAGGTGAGGGTGAAGATCTTTCTAAGAATGAGAACATGCAGTACAAATGCAGTCAGGAAATGAAGTATCCTATTCAAGGAAAAGCAATGAGACCACTTTTGCTGGATTGCAGAATACATGAAGGGGAATAAGTACAAAAAAAAAAAAAAAAGATTTTCAAAAGTAAAAAGGAATCAGAATATGCAGAATATGAAGGACTTTAAATGTCCAAGAGCTGATTCTATATTTGCTCTTGAATATAATGAGTCACTGCAATTATTGTATAAGAACATTTGATCAGACCTGTACTTTAGAAAGACCAATTTGACAGTTATGGAAGTCAGATTGTAGTGGAGAAACACATGATTCAGGGAAACAATATAGGAGGCCATTTTAATATATCCTGTGTTAATTAATAAATCTGTTCAACATAATGGTGACAGTGTCAAAGAAAAGGAGGGGCTGTTTATAGCAAGTTCATTAAATAGAATCCAAAGGATTTGTCAAATGGCCTGTTCACCATGTTTATCAATGTGTTGCATAATTGCATAGGTAGCATGCTTATGAAAGTTATAGATGAACAAAACTGGGACTTATAATGTATTGTATGACAATATCAGGTGATGTGGATTTTTAACTTATTTTCTTTCCTTGTCAGGAAGAAGTCCATCTGGTTATTACCAAGCATAACCAAGTGTTAGACTGTGATATTTATACAGAGTGATTTGTAAAGATGAAACTATTTTATCAATTTCCATTGTCTATCCCTCAAATTTCTGGGCATCTCTATCTTTGAGATATTAGCATTTCTTTAGACAAGTCTGAGACTTGATCTGCCAGGTGCATTCCATCTGGTTCTTTAAAGACCCTCTCTCTAAGCTACCCAATTTTCCCTGATACTTCCCTTCCTTCCCTAAGAAATCCCCAAGATTGTTTTCCCCCTATAAAAGATTTACTTATGATCAAGTTCTTTCCTAAGAACTTCTCAGGACTAAGTCCTCTATGAGGTACTTTCTCTTTCTCTCCCTTGTAGTGTTTTCCTTTTGATGGTATCTTTCTCCTTACTATGGCTAACTGATTAGTCTGCTGACCTTTTCTATGGATATAACCGGACAGCCCATGCCATAGTCCCACATCATGGCACATTCCTTTGATTCATTCTTCCAAATATCTTTCCTTGGTAATCCTATTGCTAGTATCTGCCATTCCTATTTTATCTTTTCATTTTGTCTATAACCTCTTCCCTTAAATAAACCTATCTTTTGCCAAAGAGAATGGCCATTGTGAATCTGCGACATGTTTATTTCAAACTAGGAATTGCTACCCTGACTTCATTAAGGAGCCATGAAGATTGTAATACTGAACTGGCATAAAATGGTTAAGATGCAAAACGGATAAATTTCCAGTTTTACACTTAAGTATTTAAAATAAAATCATTATTGCAAGTTCACCAAAGAAATATTTTGCCATAAAAAACTGATATGAATCATTTGAGTGATATAAATTGTGCTTATGTCCCTCCCCCTCAAAAATGTTCTTTTAGGCCACATTAAAAGGAAAAATATTATTTGGGATTTTGTAAGTGATAATCTTATAAAACTATCCTGGTCTGACCAAAGGTAGTGTTTTATGTTGACTTTTATTCATCAACTTTCAGAGAGAATATTGATACACTGGACAGGGGACACTTAAAATGATTGAGGGCTTTTGGTTCTTGCCATATGAGGGTGAGTTGAATAAATGGGATTTTTAGTCCAGAGAAAAGTAGACTTAGCATTCATTTGATGAGTTATCATGTTAAAGAATAACTCAATTTAATATGCTTGTCCCAATTTGGAAGAACAAAAAGAAATACATGGGAATGTCAAGGAGATAGATTTCAGTTTGACATTAGGAAAATTTCAAAACAATTGAGACACTTGGGGTGAAAAGAAGTAACTTTCTTCTCAGTTATGGTTTTTATAGAAATGCTGGATAATTACTTGTTTATTATGTGGTGAGGGAGTGCAGCAGTATTTTTGTTTAGGCATAGTTTGTACTAGATAGTCTTTAAAATCTCTTCTAACTTTGAAATTCTGAGATTATTTCTTTTTAGATCAGTCTATTCAAAGCCTCAACAACCCTGACTTAAAAGTTTTCCTGTTAGCTTTATCACATTCTCACATATGGGTGATATAATAGAATTATTTAGTCATTAAATCCTCTGTTCATTAATGGTTCAATAATAGATTTAATACATCATATTCTATAACACTGAGTCCCAATCACTAGTTAGTATATTGATCAAAAACAATGTAAATTAGAAGACCTTGTCTCCTTCTCCCTATTGAAAATCACTATTTTTCACAAAAACTAGTGGTCAACATGATCCCATATTTTGCTTTGCCTTTGTCCCTTTCTATACTCAAAAATCTGTAGCAGCCTGCATAGCTATTTCTAATCTATATCTCTTTGTGTGTATGTATAAAAACACCCACATACATTTTTATGTTAGAATCCTCCATTATGTGTGTGCAATGCGTGTGTATATATAGACAGACATATATACATATGTTAGAATCCTCCATCTGTGTATATGTGCTTTGCACACACATATATGTTTATGTGCATATACATATATTAAAATCCCTTATTTATATTTCAAATGATTCCCCCATCCCAAATAACTTAGACTTTTTTTCTCATTTTGTCATGTATTTATTTTAAAAATTGAAGACTCAGAATATTGATCTTTATAGTTAATTGATAGTTGAAAACATTCCCTAAAACTTGAAATCATTTTAGGATTTTATTGAATTATTTGAAAAAAAAAAAAAAAAAGGACAGAGCCAGAAACAAGATGTGGATCCCTTGTTGATTCCTTTGAAGATTACAATACATAGAATTTAAACAAAGATAAAAATACTTTTAGCTGATTGATCAAAGATAGAAAACAGGGCAGTTGGATATGTATATCACTTGTAATTATGAACATTCAAATTTGGGTAACTCAAAACACAAGCTTTGGATGGACCCAAAACAAAACTTAAGTGATGTCAAAAATTCCCTGCAGGCATTTGAATTCCTTGCAGTGTCACAGAAGTTGGCTTGAACTCTACCTTTCTCATCTAATTAGACAATTTTCTAGTCACATAAAGCCTGTTTCAAATTAATCATCAATATATAAATTACAGTAATAAATTATGTGATATTTTCCCTTACCTTAAGAAGACATAAAGTTTTAAGATAAAAGTCACTTTTTTTCTAGTTTTTTTTTTTTTTTTTCTCCAAACATTAAGGAACTGCCCACATGATCTAGAATTGTTCTGTTTAACCTACTAGAAGTCTGTGAGATGTGTAAAGACTAACTCCTTTGGGCCTAAAAGTAAAACCTCTTTACAATATGATTACAATTACAAAGAGGAAAACACAATGGAGGTAAAGTCCATTAACTAAACCTTTTCATGTGTTTCCAAGCCAGACAAAACAAAAGTGATGCCATTTCAGCAAATAAATAATTTAAATGGATAGCATTCCCCTCCCCACCTCTACCTCAGGTACATTTAAGTTCATTACCTAATTCATCTTTACATATTAGTGAAAGGAATATAAAAGTGGATGAGGAAAGACTAGAGTAAGCCTAGAAGGTCATAAGAAAGGTTTTTTAGGGGAGAGTAATAAATTATTCTCCTAAATAGCATTAAGTGCAAGACAAAAGGAAATAGTGTGCTTCTTTGTATCCCTCTTTAGTGCTGGGAAATCTGGTAGCCAGTAACAATTATTGAGTTGGCTAAAACTAAGAGAGTCAAAAGTAACTGTCATTGAATCTAATTAAGTTTAGTTCCTTTCTTCAACGCCCCTCCCCCCCAACAGATTTTGATAGTCAAACATAAAGGGATTTAGACATCTAAGTCACGCATTCTCCTTCAAAGTATCACCACTGAACAGGAGACCCATAACATTTTACTCTTTTTATTTTAGATGAGCTTATTATACAAATACAGGAAAGCAGCATGACCACATTGACTCTGGAATAAATGGAACTTTAGCCAGATTCTTGCCTGGAAATACAATTTATGTGTCCTTGACCAAATTATTTGACTTCCTATAGCTTCAGTTGCTTCATTTATAAAATAAAAGGAATTGAAACAATTCAAATCTGGTTAATCCTGATGTAAACTGTGATCTTTGGGGGAAGGGTGATCCTGGGTTGGAAAAACCTTAAAGATCTTGGACCTTTCCCTACCTTTAGGAGGGGCCCCATCCTCCTGTTCATAAGGAAAACCCCCATAGTGATCTCTGCCTACAATTCCGTTGGAGATCTTGGGCTGGAACATAATAACCACTCTTCATTGAATTAAAAATTAGTCTTTAATTGATCCTTAGCCTCAAGCCTCTGAAGGTTGATAAAGAATGACTCTGAACCCCAAATCTCTGCTAATTCCTTCCTAAGTCTTTCTCAGTGTAAATCCATCTTTGCTAAAACAAACCTTTGCAAAAAATCCTAACAATATTTTGCCCACTGAGAAAGTTGTTTTCTCAGTGTAATAAACCTTTTTTTTTTTTTTTTTTTTTTTTTTGGCCACAAACCTTGCCTCATTCATTCTGGACTGTGAATTCTTTCACAAAGACTGTGACACCAGCCAGGGGACTCCATTGCTGTCTGGGGATCTTTTACCCTTATTTCTCACATTTCAACAATCCCATATAATGGGTGAGATCTTTCAAGACAGTTGGTGAAAACTGAGTAAGGCTTCATTTATTTCAGAGTTGGAGTAAGCCTGAAGGACTTTAAGCATCAAGTCAAGGGCATACTTAAGTCCTCTCCCTGCTATCCCCTAAGGGCATACTTATGACATCAGTGTCTTTCTGTTTAGGTCAAATATGGGCAACTATATACTTATTGGTCAAGTTCAGTTTCTTGGGTAATTCCCAAGTTTAGAATGTAAGATCCTCAGCCAATAAGGATGAGGGTCAGTGGTGGGAGGGGGTATTTGCGTTAGGGATAAAAAGTGTTGACCCTGCCCCCTGGTGCTTCCTCCCTTCTATTGTCTGCTCCAAGGGTGGGACACCGGATTCTCTGGAGATCTTATAATAAACTTTGCTTTGCTTCTAGATATCTCTCCAGCTTTTTTATTAAATGCTGTACCACACATATGTAAGGAAAAAAAGTTCATATGAAGAATTCAGCAAGCTACATTCATTTTATATGCCAAAGATTCACAACTTTAGATTCAATTTTTTATGCCTTACACTACTTGAATTCCTGTTTTTTTATTCACTTTACCTTCAAATACTGGGCAATTCAGTCTTATCTTTGTTCGTAGATAACATTTCATGATGAAAAAGCTTATAACACTGAAATGAAATAATCTTGCATCACTAAGTTAATATGAATCCACAACAGAGACTCCATCCCTCATTATGTCCAAGTTGTATATTGTAGGACCACATTTAAGATAGAATTGTCTAACTTACATGTTGCTATGTGGAGTTATAAAATGCTCCAGTGTTTCAGGAGAACAATTTGGAAGTATGCTCAAAGGGCTATCAAATTATGCATAACCTTTGATCCAGGAGTGTCTCTCCTGAGTTAGTATGCCAAAGAGATTATAAAAAAGGGAAAAGGGACCCGCATATGCAAAATTGGTTGTAGCAGCCCTTTTTGTAATGGCAAGGAACTAGAAATTGAGTGGTTGCCCATCAGCTGGAGAATGACTTGTGGGGAAAGTTATGTTATATGAAGGTAATGGAATATTATTGTTCTATAAGAAATGATGAAAGGTTGATTTCAGAAAAGCCTGAAAAGATCTATATGAATAAGTGAAGTGAGTAGAACCAAGAGAACATTATACACAGAGATAACAATATTATGTGATCAACTACAATGGATTTGGCGCTTTTCAACAATTGAGGTGATTCAAGAATTCTAATAGGCCTGGGGGCAGTGACAATATTGCATTCAATTGAAACTTCAGTCTCAGATTTCCCATTTAAGGGGCAATTTTGGGGCTCATTTCTTTACAAAGATCTAAAGTCGAAATCATGCCATGCTAAGGGACCTCTCCTCCTTTGGCACAGCTGCCTACCAGGACTTCTGCCTGCTGAGAAGACATTCTCTTCTCAGCATTTATCCCTCTTCATCTCTCTGCCAAGATTTCTCTACACCCCTTGTTTATCTCTCTGCCAAAACTTGGCCTTCCTAGCAAAAGCTGACTTCTCATTCAATAATAAACTTTCTTTTTGCCAGCCTAACTTTTTGGGTATATGAATTCTTTCACACTGAACCTCTGCACCGATCAGGAAGGTTCTCACAACTCTCTGCACTGCCAGTAACCTGAGCAAGGTTATGTACAATTCTGCTAAAAGTTCAGTCTGACAGGTGGGTGAGCATTTGTGGTATTTGGTCCCCTCTCTCCTAAGTACACCCACTGTGAACATACCATACAACCTCTAAAATTATATCTTTTAGATGAAAAAAAATCTAAATTGTTAAGTCATATGTGGATTGCAACTATATTATTGACTTGTTTCCCCACAGTAGGATCCCAGTACACTAACAAAATGAGGATATTTTTAAATATCTTCAAACTAGCAATGCACCTTTACAATATCTAGTTCACTAAAAATAGACTATTTATACTATTCTGTTCAAATATTATTTTCATTTGTACTCCTTGAATACATTTAATTATTTCTAGCCTTCAGATCCTATATATTCACTAACTATAGCTTTATACAATCAATAGCAAAAGGGAAAAAATGAAAATATGACAAATGTTTTATTCATCATTTATCACATTATGTGCATAATTGATTATATTGTTAAGTTCCCTTTTAAAATAGTTTATTTTCAGGGCAGCTAAGTAGGCAGTGGATACAGCATCAGCCCTGAAGTCAATAGAACCTCAGAGAAAATCTGGTCTCAGACACTTAACACTTCCTAGCTGTGTGATCCTGGGCAAGTCACTTAACCCTAACTGTCTCAACAAAACAAACAAACAAAAAAAAAAAAAAGTTAATTTTTTAAAAACAAAGTCCAAATGATGAAAGTTACAACAAATATGAGCATAATCTTGATATGCAATTATTTTCATGTATGTTTTTTAAAAAAAAAACTGTTAAAATTTATTTTTGGAGTTTTATTGACAAGGATATATTCCTAGAATATTCTTTACTTAAGTGTATGAAATGTCATTTTTTGAATTAAATTTAATTCACATGAGATGAATCACCAAAAATGATCCTAATCTGCTTGTTTTCACAAGGACATTTTGTTCTCTTTATGATAAGAGATGCCTGAAAATCATGGAGAATATCACCTCAGCATTAGGAAAAAATAAAATATTTTAAGTGACTAAAATGAGAATGATAAGACATATGGCAACTTTAATATAATTTGAAGCAAAATTAATAATCTGTGCAGCTCTACAACTGGCTCAGATTGTCCTCTATACCATTATTTCCTCAATGACCTCCATATCACAATTGCTGCTATACTTCTGTACCTCAACTGAATTTGCTCTGTGGTTTTTGTTCAGTCATTTCAGTCATGTCTAATTCTTCACAACCCTGTTTGTCATTCCTTGCCAAAGAAAAAATGGAGGTTTACTGCGAAGGTTTTCCTGGAGGCAGCCTTATTGAAATAAATAATTACTCCAAAATCGCAGCCAGCTGGTAAAAATGCAAACGTTTATTTCTCCTTCCAAATTAGCCCGGTTAGTTGAGGCCTATCTCTCTGCCTGACTCCAAGAGATCTTGCAGCTTTGTTCTTGGCTTCTGCCTCTGCTTTCTTCAGCCTCCAGCCAGCTCCGACTCATGGCTTCTTAATCTCCAGTCTGTCCCAAGCTTCAAAAGCTCCCTATATTTATGTGATCTCCCAAAGGTTAACTCTACCCTCTGGAGGAAGAGGGATTCTGGGTTATCTCCCAGAGTGCTCTCTGGTCCTAAGGAAGGTGTGAATTCAGATATCTCTTTCTAGACCCTGAATCTCCCAAACTGTGAATTCCATTGAGTTCTTAGAGCTCTCTAAAGGTGTGAACACAAGCATTGTTTCCATCAGTATTAGCAACTTATCACCTTGTAAGGATTCACTCTAAGGTGGGAACCAATAAGCACTGTATCAATTCTATTGAGTTAACACCAGGATTCTGACATCACCCTTGAGTTTTCACCTTGTTTCAAGTTGAGTTGACACTAGGATTCCAACAGTTTACCATTTCCTCCTTGGAAACTGAAGCAAACAGGGTCATGTATCTAGAGTTTGAAGTTAGATTTAAACTTCAGATCCAGTGCTCTATCTACTACAGCTTACCCTATTGGAGTAATTGCCAAGTATGACATGTTTGTCAAGAAAAATGATAGAGAACACATACGATAAGAAAAGGAAGTGAGAGTGTACCAAGATGTAGGAATAACAAGATAGTCCAAGTCTTTCACTGGAATTAATGAAATAATTAAAAATAAAAGATGAATATAAGGTCCCTAGTTGATTGGGTAAAACATATCCATTAAATTTATGAAGACATCACAATATAAGAAGTAGAAAGGTAGTGATTTGTAAATATAGAAGGAATTTCCATATATCCCTTAAATATTAAAGAAGAGATATGAATTATGTTTCTTGTTTGCTGGGTGAGAATATTTAAGGAGACAAATATTGGATATCTGACATAAAGAAAATACAGTACAGTTGAGACAGGGATAAATGCTATCTGTACAGACTTTCTACCCATTGCATAAATGCATAAAATAGTTCTAAACAGTGAAATTGTATTTATATCAGCTCTTTTTTTTGGTGACAAAGAATTGGAAATTGAGACAATGCTCATAAATTGGGAAATGACTGAATGACTATGGTATAAGATTATGACAAAATATTATTAAGCTATAAGAAATCATAAGCAGGATGTCTCAGAAAAACAAGAAGAAACTAAAAAACAAAACAAAAAACCACAAACCTGAGAAATCTTCTGATGAAATATGAATATTACACACACCCACACCCACACCCACATACACTATACACAGTAATAGCAATATTGAAACAGTCATCAACTATGAAAGATTTATCTATTCTAAACAATGCAAAAATCTGAGATAATTCTAAAGAGCCAATGACTAAAAAATGCTGTTCACTTCCAAAGAGGAAAGTGATAAGTTCTGAGGGCAGATTAAATTATATATACATATATATATATATACATATATATATATATAGTCTTTGTTTGTGTGTGTGTTTTCTTTTGCAATGCAGCTAATATGGAAATATGTTTTCCATAACTTCATATGTATAATCAACATCATATTGCTTTGTAATGCTGGAGAAACTGAGGCAGGAGAGAGATTAGAGAGTTTTCAATAATTTATTAATTGGAGAGTATAATTGACTGGACAGGACTCTTGTCTCAAATTATCCAGTCAGACAGAGATAAAGACATACTGGGACCAAGGAATCCATGTTGGTCCCAGGGCTGTCATCTCAAAGAATGAAGCAGCCCCGAATAAGAGCGGCCTCTTCCTTTAAAAGAGACAAAGACCTCCCCACCAAAAAAGCAGGAAGGCTTCTGTCAGGTTGGGGGGAGACCATAACTCCTAAAAGCCCAGAGACAGGATGTCTGAATACCCAGAGATAAAGATGTCAGTGAGGTATCTTGGAATATTCTAGAGGGGTATTGTAAATTCTTGAGGACAGGGGAGGGTCAGGAGTTCTGCTCTCTTGTTTATCTTGCTAGCAATATATAACCTTAGAGTAAACGGTCCCCAGTCTTAATGGACTAGAGTGGGTTTTTACGACTAAGGGGATTTAACAGAACAGCTAAGGAAACTGAGACAAAGGAAACTAGTTCAGGGGAAATCAAGTCAGAACAGTTAAAGAGAACTGTGGCATAACAACTTCTATTCTCAGGACATAGGTGGAGGGAAGAAGAGAATTTAGAATCCAAAATTAAAAAAAAAAAAAGGCTAACGTTTTATATGTAATTGAGAAATATTCAACACAACAAAACATATTTTTAAATGAAATAAAATGGGCAGGAGAGATGAAATAATAAAATGCATACTTGGAAAGAAAAGTCTTTATCTTTGTTTTTTTTTTTCATACCATTTGTTTTTAATAACTAATACTACATGTAACATTTTCTTTTAAATAAGAAGTGTATTTTTTTCTTAATGCCTTATATAAGAAAATAATATATATAACTAATAAGAATTTTAACACTGTTAGAGCTGTAAGAAGATTTCTACATAAACATAAAGCTTGGAGGTGAATTTATTATCTAAGATAATCTCAAAAGAAAAAGAAAAGGTACAAAAATGGAATTTACTAGGAGAAGATGAAAGGAAAAGGATAAATGGAAAATCATCCCATAAAACAGGTATACACAGAAGTGAAGAAAGAATTGGAAGAACAGTAGGCAATGTTTCATTAAAATTGTTTCAAGTAGGGAAGGACAACCCGGAACTTCTACTCTCTAGGGTATTTCTAATTATGAGATTATTTGCTCTCAAATTAAAGGGATCTGGCATGATGGATTATTCCAGCTTCTTTCATTTTCTAGGCCAGAAAAGAAATATTGTTCACCCACTAAGACCCCTCTTTTTTAATGATGTTAATCACTTTCTAGAAAGAGAATCCACAAATATTGAGCCCAAAGCTTCTCTTACATTTATAGAATGTCCTTTGGAGCCTCCTCTAAATAAAAGGTTCTTAAACTGTGAATATGGAATACTATATGGAATAGTGGAGTTTGTAAAATATTTGGCAGCATTACACGGTATTAAATATTCCACTAAAATTTAATTCTTTATTTAAAAATAAACAAGCACATCTATTTCACTTCAGTTTTGGATTATATTAAAAGACCTCTAAAGTCCCATTGCTTAATGTCCTGGTACAATTTTATAAGATTGAGGCTCAGAAAGGATCCCAAAAAGTTAAGGTCTCAAAACAATTTGCAGGCTTGAATCCTTATCCAAGTCAAGGAACAAAGTTTATTATAACACCAATTGAAGGGGAATTCCAAAAAAATTTAGCAAAGAACCAGGAGCAAGAAGATGTATTTATCCAGTAATTCATGTCATTGATATGCTAATTTTATGGCATAGAGCTAGAACTGGGAAGTAGTTTCAGGAATTTGGTTATCTCTGACCGGCAGATCTAGGACTATCCCAAGGCCAGAAGACTTTAGAATCATTTATACACATTGTCAGAACAATAGCGCTCTAAGTTTAGAGAGTCTCCGGATCACTAATATATCTTCTCTAAAGCCTAAGGGAAGAAATATATGTTTTTGGGATGACCAAAAATTACTTTCAAATCAATCCACTGCCCCTACAGTGTCATCATCCTCTGCTTACTTTGAAGAGTGACAGTCAGGTCTGTAACTGCTTGCCTTCTTCCCAGAGTTAGTGCCCTAAAAGGAGCATTTTCCCAAGTTACTACTGTCCCATCATCCTACTCAAGTTTCAGCAGTTACAAGCTAACACTTGTATAGTTGTGTGGTGTGGAAAATTCATAGCTAAAGTCTGAAGCCATTCGAAGTGAGGCTCTTCCCAGAAGGTGGAATGTAATTGCCCCCCCACCCCCACCCCAGACTAGAAATAGAAGGTTGCAGGCCTTAGGTGATGGGGTGAGTGTGTAAATAAATCCAATATATCAAATCTATTTATTTTAGGAACTTCATTCTCCTGACCTTTGAAAGTCTTCATTTGTGAGCTGGCTATAAAGGGAAATTCCTCTTTACAAGGCCAAATACATGCAACCTTTATCTCATCACCCAAGAAGAAACAAAGGGAAGGCTCTTATACATCTCATCCACTCTATTAAAAAAAAAAAAAAATCAGATAATTCCCTCAGGATATAGTAAATTAAAGCAGAAAGTCTTTCAATACAGGCTTCATCATAACACACTTTCAGGTGCCAGTGTTTCAGACTATTCAAGTTTCAGTTTAAAGTTCTCTAAGAAACCAGCACCAGCTCACTTAAGCAGAAAGGATCCATCCATACCTTTTTTTCCCCTCTGGGCAGGGAGTCATTAGATTTCTGTAGAGCAAAGATAGAATAAACCTGGAGTTTTGTAACCACAAGTGGGAATTATTTGATCTTTGCCTTAAGTTTGTTTATCTTCTCCAGTTTCAAGACCTCTTTCCCTAGGAAATAGGGCCTCAGGGTCAGATACTATTAAATGGGTTCCTAGTTGGGTCTACCATTCCGAGAGCCCTGTTAGGAAAGTACTCTTCATGCTAGCTATCATCAACTCTATTAGCTGCTTTTCAGCCCTAGTTGAAGGGTCACTGAAAGCCCAGAAATCTAATTCTAGTTGCTGAATACACAAATCCAGTTTACTTTCAGTCTGATTGTTCTGTCAATTCAGTTTATGTAAGACAGTCAAGTACATCCAGGATATGTTGGTTTTGGTACTTTTTTTAATCCTTTCTGGAAGCCTCCTGGAGCACCCATTAAGCTAATCCCTCTGCCTGATCTATAGTATGCTGTTGATCCCACAAGGAGAACTTGAGAGCCAAATAGTATCACTTCATATATTCCCACTACTTTCCTTCTCTTCTGAATTTTTTGGAGCTCTTCCTCTACTTAATCATTTTATAAGCCATGAATCTCACTCTCACTGCCAAGAGTACACCAAATATTGTAGCCACAGCTAAAGCCAGAGCTCTTTTACTTCAGGTTCAATGTTGGGACTAAATAAGGCACTCATAAGGCAATGAACATAAACAAAAGAGTTGATTTACTTTGCCCCCACATAGCAAGGAAATACCATTTGGATAGAGTGGGCATCCTCATCACCATCTAGAAATGCATCTTGTCAATCAACCATCAATGAATATCCATTTGCATAATATCAGCCTTTCAGAAAACCTGAGAGGCCACTTCTCACCTTTTACACAGACTATTTGAATAGTCTACTAATTAGTTTCCCTACTTTAACTCTTTTCCTCCTTTAATTCAACTATCTATTTTCTGCTCAATAGTTAAAGGGATATTAGGTTCCGAGGAGAGAAATTAGGTTCCGAGGAGAGTCTCAAACCGAGGGTGAAGGCACAGATCTCAGCACAAGCGCGCAGCCCCAACCGGCAGTACAGGGCTTCTCCTTGGGGCAGTTGTGATCCTGCACAGCAGGAGGACGCAGCCTGGGTTAGCCTCCAATCTGCGCAGTGGGGAGCTTGGCTTGGGGCAATAGAGCTTTTCCAGGGCCCATTTGCATCAGGCAGAGACACTGGGCAGAGTTTGTGGTGGTTGGCGGTCTGCGGTCTGCTGTCTGTGGTCTGCCAACAGCTGCTAATACTCACAGTCCCACAAGAGGCTCCGGCCTGGGGCAGTGACACTTTCACCCCTTAGTCTCTAGCCCAGGGCAATCGCTAATCCACTCAGCCCTACTAAGCAGTTTGATAGCTCCACCAGTGCTGAATCCACTTCCTGTTGGGGGAAGGGAAAACTCTCACTGAGAGCACTCCCATACCTCGGAGCTGGAAATCGGTTTACATCTTTCCCTGCTCTGCAGAGGAAGCTGGTAACCCCCTTGCCTAGGAGACCTACCCTAAAGGCTTTAAAACATGAAAAAAAAGATGAAAAGAACGATCGACAGCTTCTATGCAGAAAAAGAGCAGATCAGCAAACCTGAAGAGACCTTAAACAGCAAAAATGCATCAGACTGTCCTCCTTTACATGATGCTCTCATAGAAACCCTAAAATAAAAGCCCCAAGGAATATTGTGGCAAAATTTCAGAACTATCAGATTAAGGAAAAAATTTTACAAGCAGCCAAAAAAAAACCATTTAAATACCGAGGTGCCACAATAAGGATCACCCAAGATCTGGCTGCTGTACATTAAAAGGAAAGAAGGGCCTGGAATATGATATTCCGAAAGGCACAAAGAACTTGGGATGCAGCCAAGAATAAACTACCCAGCTAAGCTGAGCATTTTCTTCCAGGGAAGAAGATGGACATTTAATGAAACAAATGAATTCCATTTGTTTCTGAAGAAAAAACCAGAACTAAATAAAAAATTTGATCTCCAAGAATAGAACTCAAGAGATGCAGAAAAGGTAAAAATAACTCTTGAGAATTGTATTTCTGTTGTGGATATACAAAAAGAATACATGTAAAATTTGATTGTACTGATATAACATAAAAAAGGGAAGTAGATATGGAAAAGGGATGATGGCAGAATAAGGTGGGAAGGAGGAATAAAAAGAGGGAAACCACATCCCACAAAGAGGCTAAGGAAACTTATCATATCTGAGGGAATTTAGAGGGGAGGAACATTGTGTGAATCTTACTCTCATCAGAGTTGGCTCAAAGAAAAAATAATTGACATTTGTTTTAGAGAAAATTCTTCTCTCGCCTCATTAAAAACGGGGAGAGGAAAAGGGAAAAGAAAAGAGTAATAAGGGAAGGAAGGGGAAAGACTCAAAGGGGGAGGGAGGATTATAAAGAGGATAAGTATCGTGGATACAAGAGGGTACATAAGTTTAAAAGGGGAAAGAGGGTTGGGGGAGGCAAGAAGTAAAGCACAATCTGGGGTTATTGGATGGCAGGAAATACAGATTTAGTAATTTAACTGTAAATGTGAATGGGATGAACTCCCCCAAAAGAGGAGGCAGATAGCAGACTGGATCAAAGTCAGAACCCTACAATATGTTGTTTACAAGAAACACATTTAAAGCAGGGGATACTATAGAGTAAAGGTAAAAGGCTGGAGCAAAAATCTATTATGCTTCAGGTGAGTCAAAAAAGCAGGGGTAGCCATCCTTATCTCAGATCAAGCAAAAGTAAAAAATTAATCTAATTAAAAGAGATAAGGAAGGAAACTACATCCTGCTAAAGGGTAGCATAAACAACGAAGCAATATCAATATTAAACATATATGCACCAAGTGGTATGGCAACTTCAGCTTCCTACAGGAGAAGTTAAGAGAGGTTGCAAGAAGAAATAGACAACAAAACTGTAATAGTAGGAGATCTCAACCTTGCACTCTCAGAATTAGACAAATCAAACCACAAACAAATAAGAAAGAAATTAAAGAAGTAAATAGAATATTAGAAAATTAGGTATGTTGGATCTTTGGAGAAAAATTGAATGGAGATAGAAGGGAATATACTTTCTTCTCAGCAGTTCATGGAACCTATTCAAAAATTGACCATATATTAGCACAATAAAGACCTCAAATTAAATGCAAGAAAGCAGAAATAGTAAATGCTTTCTTTTCAGATCATGATGCAATAAAACTACATTCAACAAAAAGTTAGGGGAAATAGACCAAAAAGTAATTGGAAACTAAACAATCTCATCTTGAAGAATGATTGGTGAAGCAGCAAATTATAGATACAATTAATAATTTCACTCAAGATAATGACAGTGATGAGACATCATACCAAAATTTGTGGGATGCAGCAAAGCGGTAATAAGAGGGAATTTTATATCCTTAGAGGCTTACTTGAATAAAACAGAGAAAGAAAAGATTAATGAATTGGGCTTGCAACTAAAAACTAAAAAAGACCAAATTAAAACCCCAATCAAATACTAAATTGAAATTTAAAATTAAAAAGGAGAAATTAAAAATATTGAAAGTAAAAAAACTATTGAACTAATTAATAAAACAAGAGTTGGTTCTATGAAAAAGCCAATAAAATAGATAAGCCTTTGGTAAATCTGATTAGAAAAAGAGGAGGAAAATGAAATTAGTAGTCTTAAAAATGAAAAGGGAGAACTTCCCACCAATGAAGAGGAAATTAGGAGAAATAATGAGTTATTTTGCTCAACTTATGCCAATAAATTTGATAACCTAAGGAAATGGATGACTACCTCCAAAAATATAGACTTCCCAGACTAACAGAGGAGGAAGTAAATTGTTGAATAGTCCCATTTCAGAAAAAGAAATAGAACAGGCAATTAACAACTCCCTAAGAAAAATCCCAGGACCAGATGGATTTACATTGAATTTTACCAAACATTTAAAGAACAATTGGCCTAATGCTTATATAAATTATTTGATAAAATAGGGAATGAAGGAATCCTACCAAATTCCTTCTATGACACAGACATGGTACTGATACCTAAACCAGGTAGGCTGAAAACAGAGAAAGAAAATTATAGACCAATCTCCCTAATGAATATTGATGCTAAAATCTTAAATAAGATATTAGCAAAAAGACTACAGAAAATCATCTCCAAGATAATACACTATGATCAAGTAGGATTTATACCAGGAATGCAGGGCTGGTTAAATATTATGAAAACTATCAATATAATTGGCCATGTTAATAACCAAATTAACAAAAACCATATGATCATCTCAATAGATGCAGAAAAAGCATTTGATAAAATCCAACATCCATTCCTATTAAAAACACTTGAGAATATAGGAATAAATGGACTTTTTCCTTAAAATAATCAGCGATCTATTTAAAACCATCAGTAAGCATCATATGTAATGGAGACAAACTGCAACCATTCCCAATAAGATCTGGAGTGAAACAAGGTTGCCTATTTATCACCGTTACTATTTAATATTGTATTAGAAATGCTAGCTATAGCAATAAGAGCTGAAAAAGAGATTAAAGGAATAAGAATAGGCAATGAGGAAGCCAAATTATCACTCTTTGCCGATGACATGATGGTAAGACAACTCTAAGATACCACTACACACCTGTCAGATTGGCTAAGATGACAGGAAAAAATAATGATGATTGTTGGAGGGGATGCGGGAAAACTGGGACATTGATGCATTGTTGGTGGAGTTGTGAACGAATCCAACCATTTTGGAGAGTAGTTTGGAACATGCTCAAAAAGTTATCAAACTGTGCATACCCTTTGATCCACAGTGTTACTACTGGGATTATATCCCAAAGAGATTATAAAGAAGGGAAAGGGACCTGTATGTGCAAAATGTTTGTGGCAGCCCTTTTGTAGTGGTTAGAAACTGAAACTGAATGGTTGTCCATCAGTTGGAGAATGGCTGAATAAATTGTGGTATATGAAAATTATGGAATATTACTGTTCTGTAAGAAATGACCAACAGGATGATTTCAGAAAGGCCTGGAGAGATTTACACGAACTGATGCTGAGTGAAATGAGCAGGACCAGGAGATCATTATATACTTCAACAACAATACTAGATGATGACCAGTTCTGTTGGATCAGGCCATCCTCAGCAACGAGATCAACCAAATCATTTCTAATGGAGCAGTAATGAACTGAACTAGCTATGCCGAAAAAATAACTCTGGGAGATGACTAAAACCATTACATTAAATTCCCAATCCCTATATTTATGCACACATGCATTTTTGATTTCCTTCACAAGCTAATTGTACAATAATTCAGAGTCTGATTCTTTTTGTACAGCAAAATAATGTTTTGGTCATGTATACTTATTGTGTATCTAAGTTATATTTTAATATATTTAACATCTACTGGTCATCCTGCCATCTAGGGGAGGGGGTGGGGGAGGTAAGAGGTGAAAAATTGGAACAAGAGCTTTGGCAATTGTTAATGCTGTAAAGTTACCCATGTATATATCCTGTAAATAAAAGGCTATTAAATAAAAAAAAATAAAAAAATAAAAAATGAATCTTTTGGAACTATCTTGGAGCTACCATTGTGCTGCTTTTCAGCAGCTAAGTTTATAATAGTTGATCACTGTACAATATTGTTATTACTATTTACAATGTTCTCCTGTTTTTCTTCACTTTACTCAGCAGCAATTCATGTAAGTTTCCAGATTTTATTGAAATCTTTTTTGAAATCCTATATCACAAAATTATTCCATTCAATTTATGTATCACAACTTTCTGAGCCATTCCCCAGTTGATGGGATTCTCTCAATTTCTAATTCTTTGTCACCACAAAATAGTTGGTATTAATATTTTTGTATATTTAGGTCCTTTTTTTTAACAGTCTTTTTGGAATGCAGACTTAAAAGTGGTATTGGTGGATCAAAATATATGTACTGTTTAATTGCCTTTTTTGGCATAGTTCCATATTGATATCTAACATGGTTGGGATCACTTCACAATTCTACCAATAATGCATTAGTGTCTTGATTTTCCCCACATCTTCTCCAATGTTTATCATTTTACTTTTCTAATATATTAGCCAATCTGAGATGTGTGAAGTGTACCTCAGAATTGTTTTATTTTTCTTCTCTAATCAATAGCAATTAATTTTTTCCCATATCTTTATAGATTGTTTTAATTCCCTCATCTGAAGATTGTCTTTTTATATTCTTTGAGCATTTGCCAATTGGGAAATGATTTGTATTCTTACAAACTTGCCTCAATTCACTATGTATTTGAGCAATGAAGTCTTTATCAGAAACTGGGTATAAAATTGTTTTCCTATCTTTATGCTTTCATTATAATCTTGGTTATATTGGTTTTGTTTGTGCAAAACCTTTTTAATTTAATGTAATAAAAATCATTCATTTTGCATTTTATAATGTTTGCTATTTCTTGTTTGGTCATAAATTCTTCCTTTTCCCATAGATCTTATAGATAAACTATTCCTTGCTCTAATTTGCTTATGGTTTCACCATATATGTATAAATTATGTACCCAGTTTGACCTTATCATAGTATCACACATTTTATTTTTATAGGAGAAACTTTAAGGCTATTTCAAGTTAATATTCTATAGTGTCTCCTGGGAGGCAAAGTAACTCTTATTACATAATTCTGTGATTGTAAATTAACTGTTTAAAAATAGAAAAATAACATTTTACTTTTAAAACATACCTTTTAATCTTAAAGTGTATATATATATATATATATATATATATATATGCAACAAAAACTTTGAACATCATATAAATTTGAATGTTCACAACCTTATATGATACTCTTTGGCAAGAAAGATGGTGAATATTTTACTTATCATAAATCTCTGGTTTCTGCTGGCTTCCTGGGGCACTCATCTTCCTTACCCCTGTTTAATTTGCTCACCAGCAGGGAGTAGATTCAAGTTTGTTTTATTGTTTGAAGTAACATTGCAATGAAAATTATCATATCCCTTAAAAGCCTAAATAAAAATACTCTGTACATAAAATGAAGCTGTCTGTGATCAGATTTTGAGTTAAAAATAATACTGGACTTGTTCTGCTCACAGATATCAGTGGCTACTTCACTACTAATTGGGTGGGGAAAACACTTTATTTTTAATTTCCTAAATGTCAAATAAAGTAATAATTGTTAGTAGCTTAATTTGAAGACCTAAAGTTAATCGGAGTACATAATGTCTCAGTGGATAATAGTTGTAGCAGGGGTAGCAACAGCAGTAGTACTAGTAGAAAGTAGAGATGGTGGTGGTATGTGGCCTTGCTAAGTCTTTTTAGGATTACATATTCTCCTTTGGTGTTTTCCATTCAACCAAATCTCACTTATGGATCTAGAAGCTATGGGAAATTCAGTGGCTATACATACATGCAACAAAGTTAGGTATAGAAATAAATTTCACTCAGCAGGGAAATAGGACTGAAAGAGGTAAAGGGGCTAGAAAGGAAATTAGACTGAGGTAAGATTATGGGAGTAATTAGTTCTGAGCAAAAAAAAATTCTAAGGATATAGACATAAATTCTAAAGATGTATAGCTCTTTTTGAAGTGGCAAAGAATAGGAATTTGAGGGAATGTCCATAGATTTGGGAATTTCTGGTTAAGTTATGGTATATAAATGTAATAGAATAGTTATTTTGGTATAATAAATGATAAAGGGAATGGTGACAATAAAACCTCTAAAAACTTGTATGAACTGAGATATAGAGTGAAGTAAATAGATGAGTAGAACAATTCATACAATGATGACAATATGGTGAGTATAAATAACTCTGGAAAAAAGAGGAAAAACTCTCATGGGTATAGCATATGAGACTTGGGTTAGGAAGCCATGAACTTAATTCCCACTAGTTCCACTTATTATCTATGTGATTATGAATTAGTAATACAACCTCATTTGACCTTCACTTAAAATAATGGGGTTAATAATAGCATGTACTTCAATAGTTTATCAGAAGGATAAACCAAGATATATTTTCAAAGTGCCATTTGAATTTTAAAGTGCCAATATAATAAACACTAGCTATGGTTATTAGCAAACTTCACCCTAACAGTTGATCCACACACATTTAGAATCATACCAAATATAATTAGTGCTCCTGTGAGTTGTTTAAAATACTGACTTGAGGAATCTTACTGAAGGAAAAGGTATTCTTTTAAAACATGAGAATAACTTTATTTTACAGATTTTGACTGTCATATTTAAATGATTATATTCTCAAGAGAATGAAGACATCATGGAGACACAGTATGGAAGTAATAATTTCAATTTGAGGATTAACAGAAATCTGAATGGTATAGGGAGATTTTGTTTTTAGGAGATTGAGGTGAGCAAGAATTTGGTTTAATAATAGCAAGTAGGCCAGTCTGACAGGAACAGAAAGTGTGTGAGGAAAGAATAATAAGGAATAAACTTGAAAAGATTGATTGAATTGTATTCTGAAGATCTTTGAATGCTAGGCAGATGATTTTTTTTTTTTTGAATCTAATATATTTAAGAGACTGTAGTGGTCAAGTAGTTAAGGGACTGATGTGGTCAAGATTGTGCTTTAGAAATATCAATTGGGCAGTTTTATGCACTGTGTTGGAGTGGGAGGAAAAGGTAATTAGTTGGTTATTGCAGTAATTCAATTGAAAGGTGATAAGATAAAAATGAAGGTGGTCTTGATATGAATAAAGAAAAAGGGACAACTATGGGAGCTACTGCAGAGAAACGTAAGAGTTGTCCACTATATAGGATGCTGGTGGAGGGAAGTCAATAAAAAGAAAATAACTGAGAAGAACTAAAAGAAAACCATCTTGACTGAATAAGGGAAGCAAGAAAGTCTTTTCTAAAATAATGCAACTGGTTGTTAATAAATTCAACATTAGAACACAAGCTTCTTTCCTTCTAGTTTGAAGTTCTTTGTATTGATTACTGAGAAAATATAAGTAATCAAACTATAAAACTACCTAAAATATCAGGTATTTTTATTAGTTTATTATGCCATTGTTGGTTTTACAGGTCTACAAACTTTGCTCTCTTTTCTTTCCATAAAGTGATATCTTGAATTCCTGCTAGTCTTCTTGTCATCACTAGTCATAGGAAGATATGACAAAGTGAGATGAATTCTAAATAACTACATGCACACTAGAGGGGGGAGGAGATAAGAAACACCACCGAGTCCATTTTCCTACCATAAAAATAAAAAAAAGTATTTCCTGTAGGAAAAATAGTAATTGTGAAATAATTGGGGCAGAAAACCCACCATACTTCTCTTTTAATAATTAAATGACTAATAGACCTCATAGTAAAAAAAAAAAAAAAAAAAAAAAAAAAAAAAAAAAAAAAAAAAAAAAAAAGGAAATATGGGAGCAGCTGATTAAAAAAAAAAAAAAGGTTGAACTATATCTAATGTTTTTACTGAAATCCCTAAGCTAACTTTAAAATCATGAGCAATTACTCATTAGTATTCATTAGGATCATTTTGGTCTGAGGAGCCTAAAGCAAAGGGCTCATTAGCATTAGAGAGAAAAGAACAAAATTACTATAGTGAATCACTGCAAACCCAATAATTTTGATGAGGGTGAGATCTTTGTAGATCCTAACACAGCTGCCTTCTTTTCAGAAAAGTATGAGGAGGGAATCCTATGCCAACGACTGGGCTGCCAGAGTCTTTTGAATCAGATTAGGAAAAAAAAGAAAAGCCTTACCACACATCCCTGCACCCCTTGCTGCATTACTACAACTTCCTTCCCCAACTTTAAAATTGAACAAAGCATTTTTGAGGATTTAAAGGAAATAAATTGTCTTTAGAATTATGATATTATTCTATCTTTGAATCATGATAAGATTGAGCATTAGAAAGAACCTTAAGGCTAATTTCAAATATCTGACTCATTTTGTGAAGAAGGAAAGGAAGGTTCAAGAAATTAATTTGCCCTGAGTCACACTGGGAACAAGTAAGAAAGCCAGGATTCAAAGCCAAGTGTTTGGTTTATTCTTGCTTATCATGTGAACTTGACGTTGATCTTGCTTCTGCATCTTTTTTAGTGTTCTAATCTGATATATTTGTTTTATTGCTATAACAGTATAAGCCTTTTTGTTGTTGTTGTTAATACATTATTACATAATAAATCTAATAGGCATTTGCAAAACAGGCCAAAAGACTTGGGTTCAAATTGTACCTTTGATACTGAGACCTTGGATAAGTACCTGAAAATATCTGGGACTTGGGTTCCTCATCTATAAAATTGAAATAATGAAGTAATTATTAAGCTCTTTCTAGGACCTAACTTTAGTAGATTTAGGGAAAATATGTAGAAAACTTCATGAAGGTAGGAATTCAGCAGATAGAGGAAGGGAAAAAAGAAGGTATTTGAAAAGCTATTGCAATAGTTGAGTTTGGGATAAATTTCAGCTTACCTTCCTACCTCCCTAAATTCTCTCTTCTTTCTCAATCCTTTATTTCAGAAGAAGACAACACCACCCTCCCAATCAACCATGTTTACCATCTAGGTGTCCTTTTCAACTCCTCATTCTCTCTCGATACATATCCAGCCAATTGTCTTATCCTATCAGTTCTATTCCTAACATCACTCTTTATTTTAATTTTTGTTATTTTTAGAGACAATGGAGGGACTTGTTCAGGATCACAAAACCAGTTATGTGCCTGAGGCTGAATTTGAACTTAGCTCCTTCTGACTCAAGGGTTTTTTCACTATGCATCTAACTGTCCCTAACCTCACTCTTAATATGCCTCTTTTTTATGCCATAGCTGCCATGGTATAGTTCTCTACCACTTAATGCCTCAACTATTGCTATATCTTATTGATTCATTTCCCTACTTTAATTGTTTTCCCATTGTTATCCATCTTCCTCACAGCTATCAATCTGATTTTTCTAAAGTATAAGTCTGATTTTGTCACACAAGCCCCTCCCTATATTGTGTATGTGTGAGAGTGTGTGTGTGTGTGTGTGTGTGTGTGTGCGGTATTAGTGCTTTGACTTGCCTGGCTTGCCACCTGTGTCTCCCTCAGGGTGTCTTCTGAGACTGCCTTATCTATCCTGTATCCATCAATTCAACTCCTATTTTACCCACTTAGAAATGAAGAGGGGGGAAGGGGGAAAAAAAAGGGAAAGGCAAACTTACACAAAGAAGAAGAAGAAGAAGAAGAAGAAGAAGAAGAAGAAGAAGAAGAAGAAGAAGAAGAAGAAGAAGAAGAAGAAGAAGAAGAAGAAGAAGAAGAAGAAGAAGAAGAAGAAGAAGAAGAAGAAGAAGAAGAAGAAGAAGAAGAAGAAGAAGAAGAAGAAGAAGAAGAAGAAGAAGAAGAAGAAGAAGAAGAAGAAGAAGAAGAAGAAGAAGAAGAAGAAGAAGAAGAAGAAGAAGAAGAAGAAGAAGAAGAAGAAGAAGAAGAAGAAGAAGAAGAAGAAGAAGAAGAAGAAGAAGAAAAAGAAGAAGAAGAAAAAGAAGAAGAAGAAGAAGGAGGAGAATGAAGAAGAGGAGGAGAAGGAGAAGGAGGAGAGGAGAGAGAGGGATAGAGAATCAGAGGGAAAGAAGGAGAGAAGAACAGAGGAAGAGAGGAACAGAGGGAGAGACTGAGAGAAGGAGATACAGACAGAGAAAGATAGAGGCAAAGACAGAAATAACCAGAAACAGAGTCAAAAGCAGAAAGACAGAGAAACAGAGAGACTTAGAGACAACTAAATATTGAGACATAGGAACAGGCAGAGATAGAGATACCTGTTAACACATTTATTGTGGGGGCAAGAATTGAAGAATTGGATTCAGATCCAGTGGAAAAGAAAGCATGGCTAGATAGATGGGAAGGAAAACAGAAGAGTGGAATTTCTTAAATCAAGGTAAGAGTGAATATTTAGAAAGAGCAAATAGCAAGCATTTATTATTCTACTACTATGTAAAAGGAACTATGCTAAGTGTTTTACTGGTATCTGATTTGATATTCCCAACAACCCTGTCAGATATTATTATTACCATTTCACACAGAAGAAATATAGGCAGAGAATAGTAAAATGACTGGCAAGTGTCTGAGACTGGATTTGAATTCAGATCTTCCTGAGTTGAGGACTTGTGCTCTTTCTACGGTGCTACACAGGTAAAAATTGACAAATGAAAAGAAGTCATTAGCTTTGCTCATTGAAAGATGATTGTTAAGTTTTTGACCAAGCAACTTTAGCAGAAATGATTATGCATAAACCAAGTTGTAAGAGAATGAAAGAGCACATAGTAAGGAAACAAAATAATCAGATATGGGGGAGAAAAAAAACATGTATTAGAGTAGTGAGAGGTAAGAAATAAGATTCCATGGTAACACAATACGATGAAAAGATTTAGAATAAAAGATTTTTGGTACTTGTGTTTTGAAATGTTTTTTTGTTTGTTTGCTTTTAGTTTTACAAAGACCAATGATACTGGGGAAAAGAATGTACATAATACTAAGTAATTTTGAAAGATGGAAGAAGAAGGTTAATATAGTTCATGTCAGGAGAATTGAATCTTCTTGGTGAACTAGAAGGTAAGGTTATCTGTTGAACAGTTAGGTTTAGGGGAAAGAGGAAAAAGAAGAAAATAGTGTATTACAGTTGCCATGGTAAAAAGCATGGGTCATCAACAAGGGCCAAATAGGATCATAAAAATCAACAGTGACCTGATTAAGAACATCTACTGTATTCTACATTTATATTAGATTATGTTAGAATATTCCTGTTTTTATCCATTGATGGTCTGACGATCTAGACAAAAATTGTAATTATCAGATAATGGTAGTTGCCTAGGACTTAGTATCCCCATGTCAGAAATGAAAGAGGATCAGCTAGGCAAGGAATCTTATAGCAGAAGCTGACATAATATTGAAATTGTAGGCTATGGGGACAGGGTGGCCTATGGAGATAAGAAATGTCACAGTGGGACAGAGACATTAATGGATCAAGATACTTTGTGACACTGAAAGGTAAGAAAGAAATGAGTCAAATTTTGACATGGAAGAAATGTAAGAGAGCATTTGTTTCCACTCCATTTAATAGATGAGAAAATTAAGGTTCTGAACATATAAGTGCCTTAATGATACAAAAGTCAAATATCAGGAACTGAGTCGTCTGGACATGAATCTAGTATTATTTCTATCATATCATCTCCTTTTGTCAAGGATAGAAAGTGGTTTTGTATACACAAATCTATGCATGTATGTGTATGTATATATATTTATAAACCATATTTTGTATGTAAGACATAGTGCAACTCAGAGCTAACACAGGATAAGCTGAATGGCTAAATCTTGATGCAGAAAGAAGACCTTGGTGTTGCAGAGTTGAGTGGGCCGATTGTTAAAGGAGTGATGAATATGATTTAAAAAATTATATTGCAGTCTGTCCTGCAATAGGATCAGTTCAAATATGCATATGACAGAACCTAAAGAAAAGAGAAAAGGAAAAAGCTTAAGTGCTCTCTTCAATCATCTGTTTTATTAGAAAATATCATATCATCATATGGGAGTTAGAACCTGAGCGACTTCATTAATCAGGTCCTTTATTCAACTTTTTCCTTCCCCACCCCCCCCAGTAACCAGCAAAAAGAGTAGTCTCTTTTTAGAACCTCTTAGGAAACCTGCAAATGGAAGCCAAACTCAATTTGTACATATTTTATCACAGGACTATATGAACCACATCATCACTAGGCTATTGCAGCTGCTCTGGAAGGATAAGCATGATTATCGAAGCAAGGAAATTCCCTCATTCAGAGAGTTTGCACTTTACCTTCCTAGTCATTCTTCTATCAGTTCATTTTAGTGGGAAACTCCTCATTACCATGCAGTAAAGTACAGAGAAGTCATATACCAGTGTCTGTAACTGCTAGGCCTCCAGTTGCCCAGGCAACTGCTGGAAGTTGTGGGACATGCATTAGATTTCTAATCAAGTGGTCCATTCCTAGTCAACATCATTTTACATTATGTGTGTGTGTGTGTGTGTGTGTGTGTGTGTGTATCAGAGTATCAGACAGTTGTCAAAAATTCACAACAAAACCTAATCCTATGTAGGTGTGTATACCTGTATATATTAATGTGTATATATGTACCAATATGTACTATATGTGTATACATACAGACGGACATGTATATATGCATAGATTTATACATATGTAACACTGCAAAGAGTTTCTCATCCCCTAGTATCTGTTTAAATAAAACCAAATGAAAAGCAAACAAGGCAGAGAACCTGCTAAATTGGCCACTTGCCTAGATGGCCAAATAAAATCTTTTTATTGTACTTTCCAGAGCAAATTCCCCCAATTATCATTATGTAAATATGTTGAATCAATATTTTGGCATTTCTTTTTAAAAATCAGATTTCTTTATGCCTCAGGTTCCTTCTCTGTAAAATGGCAAGAATAATATGTGCTTTCCAGAGTTGTGAGAATCAATTGAGAATTATAAAGTGCTTAGTTCAGTGCCTGGCATATAGTAAGCACTATTATTATTACTATAACTGTTATTATTATATTTCTTCCTCTTCTTCCTCTTTATACTTACTTCCTACAACATTCGCTTAGGAAATAACTCTTTCTAAGAAGTACTTTAGGCTAGCTGACTAAAATTCTTCTGATCTGATAATCATAAGAGGAGGAACACTGTTAGATATTTGAGCAAATTACATTTAGAATTTACTTCTGATCTACCAGAAATACAACTATGACCCTGAGAGGAAAGTATAACTAGCAATATATGGTTGTCCAATTCATCTATGAGAGTGGCAATTGGATTAAGGTTCCCCTAGGAAACATGGGAGCCAAATAGGTTTCTCATTTAAACAAATTAATACTTTATCACATGAATAATGACAGAACACTAAAAACTTTATGAATTAGAAAGAGCTTTTCATAAGAGATAAGAGTCTAAGAGGAAGTTATTTTCACCATTCATTCAGGGAATGATCAGAGTTCATTCCAAGATCATACATGTTAGACTGGAAAGGGACTTTAAATAGGATCCAATTCAAATCTCCAAATCTTGTTAAAAATGAAAAATTGAAATTGAAGTTTGAGAAAAGCTAAAAGATATAAGGCAAATATATGAAAGTAATAAATTCCAGGTATCGGCACCTCCCAAATCAAGAGCCTGAATGTGGTAAAATAAAATGAAAAAGTTGAAGAAGAACATAAGGGCAGTTTGGCTGGAATGTAAAGATGTTAACATTAACACAATGTTAAAAAAAAATAAAGGCAGTGACCTCTTTTCTTCTTTGTTAGATTTCTTTGTTGTAGGTGAATGGGACAGAGGGGAAAGTGGCAGGTAATAACTATGTGACACAATAGCTTTTTTGGTATATAATACAGAATTATATATTAATGCCTCTTCTGTTCCTCTGAGAGATTCTCTAGCATCTCCACAGACAGACATATTGAGAGTGATTTTCTCCAGCAAAAACAAATAACAAAGCAAGAAAAAAAAAAAAGTCTAACAATTAAGAACAAAAGAAAACAAACCTCCTCAATGATGAGTCTTAGAGAAGATTATATTGCTGTAACATTTTTGCATACATATAGTCATATACACAATGTTCTCCTGGGCTTCTGAAACCTCTGTTAATCATCTGTCAAATTAGGGGTTTGACATATATGATTATTTAGATCTTGGATACCCATTATTCTATTATAAAAAAAAAAAAGTTATAGATAGAAAATGCTATCCACATCCAAAGGCAGAACTATGGAGACTGAATACAGATTGAAGCATACTATTATCAGTTTTTTTTTTTGTTGTTGTTGTTGTTTTTACCTTTTTTCTTATAATTTTTCCCTTTTGTTCTGATTTTTCTTTCATAATATGATTGATATGGAAATATGGTTAAAATGATCATACATGTAATCTATATGTAATTGGAAAAATAAAATTCTATTGAAATTTTTTTTAAAAAGTTGAAATTTTGCTGGCTGTTGATGACTAGAGCACAGAAAATTTAGGATAATTTAATTTTTTAACAATTAGTTCACATAGTGAATAGGATCCCAGACCTGGAGCCATGAAAATCTGAATTTAAATCTGGCTTTAGAAATTTACTACCTAACCTCCCAGGGCTATTATGGGGACCAAATGATATAATATTTAAACAGTGCCTAATACATAGTAAATACTATAGAAACATCATCATCATCATCATCATAATCACCATTATCACATTGGAAGTTAAGATCTTAGAAGTCATTTCATCCAAGCCCCTCATTTATTGATTTGGAAATACAGATTAAGAGAAGCAAATTTAAATTCTCATAGTCACAATGATAATGTTATAGGACTTAATTCACAATCCAGAATTTTTTTTTATTGCAATAATTATTCTTCTAAAACTAAATAACTACTTAATTTGTACTACAACAAAACACAACATGAAAGACAATGTCTTTGGTACAAAATTAAATTGTAAAGGCTGTGATAGGCCATGGATCATTCAGCACAGCCATTATTAATCAATATTAATTAACATCAAACAACCTGCAAGAGGACATAAAGTGATACATGTGAAAAGAAATCTTAGAACTTAAATGAGTCATTCTCCCCTCTCTTCCACTCATTTTGCATCTTATTTCTAACTATTTGTAACTTGACAGTGATTTCTGAGATTGATATACTTTCCCAATATTAAATTTATTAAATAAAATCATCAATTAATCAAATATCAAATAGTTATTGTGAACTGTCCATGTTCAAAAACACTTTAAAATGTCCTGAGATCAAATAAAAAAGTGGGATATATAATTTAAATTGGACAGCAGGTTTAGGATTCTCAATAATATTAACATGCTAGACTGATGAGTTATATGAAATATAGAATAAATGTAGTAGGGTTGTCTTTGGCAACACACACTATTCTCAGTTTATTGATGCCTAAGTGGTTAACTAAATCCAGTAGTAGTATTCATTCAAATTAAAGGTATAGTCCTTAGACTGAGAGAGGATGTAGGAATTAATATAATAGGACATTTTTATTAGAACATTAAATTAACTAAAGAATATATATATATCACTTTGAATTGTATATATATATATATATATATATATATATATATATATAATCAGCACTGAGTAGAAGAATAGGCTTCAGATCTGACTGAACTTCTTTCCCATTCATTCTCTTGTAGTAACCAATTACTATGAATTGGTCATGTTAAAATGAATGGGGTAGACAACCTAGAGAACCAAAATTGTCAATGTATACCTTTGTCAGGTGATTGTATCTTTTTTCTTATTGTCCAATAAAAGAGTCTTTTTTTCCTAACTGCTTTGTTGTCTCAATCTCACCAGATTTTGACCAGCCTATGCACACTTACTATTAAAGAAGGATAAAGATTAAACATTATACTAAGGTTCAAAAATCAAAAACATGCTTCCAAAATCGTATTAGTGGAAAAGAAAGCATTGAGAGAAAAAAGAGTAAGTAGTGTTAATAGAATAAAAGATCAAAATAAGTCAGTGGAATGGAAAGGAACAAACAAATCTAATTAAAACTTTGCCTGAATTATTGAAAGCAAATATCTAGTATTAGGACTATACTTCTACTATTCTTTGGTCTTAAACAAAACTGGAAAATATATTCAGATAGATGAACCTCATTTTATGGATAATATTAACAATTTTCAATGTGTACAATTTGATGTTATTAGAATGGAAACAATGCCCCAGTAGAATTAGTTGAACAAACTTAGAGTGATTTGTCAAAGGAGAAAATGTCTGATGATAAGGAAAAATAATTAGTCTATTTTTCCTCCACCTAGTGAACAGAAAACTACATGTATAAATGAATGAAAAACTCAGAGCATTGGATAGAATTTGAAGATAAACAAAATTCAGCCACATTTGAAGAAAAAACAATCTTATTATTAGAATTTTCCAAAAGTGTAAATCAGTTATTTTCTATCAATTTATTTTTCTATCATCTTTCTCTATCAAAACCTGTTTTTTTTTATTTCTGTATCTCATATTTATTATCTATCCCTGTTTATCATTTTACTATCTATAGAAAGTGGATATCTTTATCAAGAAGAATAGTGAAGGGGGACATAATATTTGTCCTCAAATATTTGGGGAGTAGTTAAATGAAAGTATTAGAATTATCTTATTTGGCTCCTTAAGGTAAAATTAAAATCCACAAGTGGAAGTCAGTCAGAGATAAATTTGATTGTTTTTTGTAGGGAAAATCTTCCTTATACCATGAACTATCCAAAAATGAAACTGACTACATCAGTCACCAGAAGCCTTCAAGCAAAGACAGGTTGGCCATGTGTCAAGAATTTTGAGAGGAGATTGCTGTTTGGATATGGTTAGTACCAGATAATAGCTATAGTACCTTTTAATGCCAAGTTTCTGTAGCGTTTTGAGTTCTCCTTGACCTAAAGCTAAATTTTAAACTTAACGCTAAATCTAGGAACTTTTTCTTAAGCAGTTTATAACAGTGGTAGGTCTATATTTGAAAAAGAAAAAAAATCAAAGGAAAAGAAAAAGGACTTTTATGTACAAAAGTATAACAACTCTGTTTGTAGTGAAAAAAAGATTGGAAATTGAAAAGATGCTCATAAATTGAAAGATTGATGAACAAATGTTGACATGATTTTGGTGGAATATTTTTGTGCTATCAGAAATACCAAAGGGAATAGTTTTAGGGGGAAAAAAAAAAAACACATGACAAGACCTAAAACTAATATAAAGTGAAGTGAGAAGAAGTGGAAGGTCATTGTACATAGTAATAACAATGTTCAACTGTGAAAGATTTGGCTACTCTGATCAGTACAATTCCAAAGAACTTATGATGAAAAATGCTATCCACTTCCAGAAAAAAGAAATTATAAAATCTGAGAGCAAATTAAATTATAGTTTGTGTACTTGTTCTTGTTTTTTAATTTAAAAATATGGCAAATAAGAAACTGTCTTAAGAGATTACACACCTATAACTAATACAATATTGCTTGCTTTTTCATTTGGTGGAAGGGAAATGGGAAAGAAAGAGAAAATTTGAAACTCAAATTTTTAAAACAAAAGAATGTTAAATTCATAAAACTTAAAACTTTTAAAAATAGAGTCAAAATTAAATTCTACCACATTGTTAAATTTAAAAAAGGATTTTGAAGTTTTACAAAAACTATCTATAAAACTTTTCCCAAGCATCAAACACTTTGAACATTAGGATAGACTGAATAGTATTCAATCACTCTATGAGACAATAAGAAACCTTAAAATGAAATGAAAAAAAAAAAAGAAAAGAAATGGCAGGATTTTACAGACACACACATACACATACGCATACTGTGCCTAGAAATAGATGAAACAGGAGAAAAAATAAGAATCATTGAACTACATGAAAATCATTATATGCCACTGCCCCCTCCAAGAAAAAAGGCCTCTACTGTATTTCAAGAAGTCTTAAAGTTGCTCAGAGGTTTTAGAAATACAGACCATAATGGAAATAGAAAAAATGCCCTCCTTCATTTCTGAAAGAAATCCCAAAATGAAAACACTTAGAAAAATAATAACCAAAGTCCTGAGCTCTCAGATGGAAAAAAAAAAAAGAGAAAGAAACACAATAAATATGCAGGATGAAAGAATTAAAATATGGAGGTCACTATCAGGATCATCAATTATTTACTAATCGCCTCTAAAAATTAACAGTTTGGATTGGATATTCAAAAAGACAAAGAATATAGGCTTATAGTGCAGAAGAACTAATCAGGAAATAAAATACCATAAAAAATGAACCTATAACAAAATGGATTCTATGTATTCCTAATAAAAAGACCACAATGGCATAAAAGCTTTTATTTTATTTGTTTATTTTTTTTTTTTGATAAGACAATCAAGGTTTGGTAACTTGGGCAATGTCACAGGAAGTGTCAAATGTCTCAGGCTGAATTTGAATTCACAATCTCCTGACTCTAGGGAAGTGCTCTAAGAAGAATGGAATTGCAAACATGAAAGTTGATGATGTAAAATGGTAAACACAAATGATTACTAGGGACTATATAAAGAAAAACTGCTTATATTTAAAAGAAAGATAATAAATGAGGAGATGATACATCTATCCTCTTAAATATATCTATCTACCTATGTACACACATGCACACAAACATACACAAAGATATAAAATAAATGTACATATATGCGCATGCATACATGTATATATGTGATCATACTCATTTTATATGCTAACACTTCTGTGAATTACATACATACTTGTGTGTATTTATGCACACATATGCATGCATGCATATATACATATATTATCTATATATCTTTGTCCAGTTCCAAAACTTTTATTTTCTTAACTATTAAAAAAAAAAAAAAAAAAGAATACTGGCTTTGAAGTTAGATTCAGATATTCTGGCTTTGATCCTTACAAGCTTTCTGACTTTGAACAAGCTATTGCTCTATGATAGCTTTTAATTTCCTTGTATATAAAAGGACAGATTTATACCAGATGAATTTCAAAGTCCCTTTCCAGTTCTAAATCTATTATCCTCTAGGCAAGTGTTAGAGCTGACCTGGACCTTAGAAAATATTTGTTCCAATTCCTTTATTTTATGGAACAGGAAACTGGGCCCAGAGGGGTGAAAGGTCTTGGCAATTCATCCATAGAAGCAGTTGCTGAACATGGGCAAAAATTTATATCACTACTGACTACATGTTCAATTCTAGTTCTCTTTATCACTCTTTTAATTTTTCCAATGAATTTATTATTTTGCTTGAAATCAATATATTATTGGAAAGTTTTGTAGTTGTTATTAGTATAGAATAGACCTCAAAATATTCAATCAGTTCTTGAAATTGGCAAGTCACATTTGAAATTGTCAATCACATTCCCACATTAATGACTGTCAAAATATTAGTAGACATTAAGTTTAAGAAATTCTTATAGATTTTGACAACATAAATTACCTTTTCTTTTTCAAAATAATGTCTATTTCTTCCTCACCAGGAATTCTCTTTTGATCAGAGGGTCTTTTTCCTCCCAACTCATTCCAATGCAGTGGACTGAAGTTATGAATTTTAAAGAAAAGAGCTCCAATTAGAACTCTGGATTTCTGATTGAGTCTAATTGATAGTTTTTTTTTTATTTTTCATGCTGACATTACAGATGAGAAAAGTGAAGCTCAGATCAGTTGACAATTGTCTATGGTTGAACAATTTTTTAAAAAATGTTTTGAGGTCAAACCTAAACCCAGGTTTTATTGACTCCATTTCTCTGTTTATTAGGATATTAGGTTTCCCCAGTAATGAGGCAACTTGGTATCTAAATTTGAAGCTAAAGAGGACACTATCCCTGAAACAAAAGATGGTATTGATTAGTAGCACCTAAATTTCTAATTTGAGGAAGGAATTCAGGCATTCTCCACTCAAGTTTTCCTTCCACTTACTTTACAAGATCTCTTATCTAATCCCCAAGTACATCTTAGAGTGGCATCTAATTAAATCTTTTTTTTCCCTAAGTAAATCTCATAACTAAATCTATTTCAGAAAGATTTCCCACATGTTATAACTAGTTGTAAATATGCACTGACTGGCTGACTTTCTCAACTATACCTTGGATAAATTACTATTCTCTGATCAAGAGCATAATGAAAATACCAAATGATTATTCATGTGTATTCATCTATAATCACTTTTCTAGGATGAGTTGGCAAATCACTTCTATAATATGCTATATTTTGGTCATGCCTTGAAACACAAAGTATTATAGAGAGTACAAGTTAATCTGAGGAAGAAAATGTCCATATATTTCAAATAGAGAGGGTATTTAAATGCTCTCCAAGGAATTTGTTAATCTTTTGGCTACAATGGACACTCAAATTCCCACACTGATATCTTGAGTGGATTAATGTACAGAGAATAGGCAAAAACATGAAGTCTTAGAGGAGGCTATTCTGACATTGTGGGCTGGTAACAACTCTATAAGAAATGCAGTTGCCCTAGAGAAAATCTGATATAGAAAATAGTTGATATTTATCCCAATGAATCTTACAATTAGCTCATTTGCTAAATAGGCCTATTAATCTCTATATTTCCAGTATAATTGTTTGTGACTTGGTGATAAATAATAAGGCACCATCTGCACATACAATCTCTTGATATTCCTTTTCTCTTGTTATAACATCTTGATTTTCATGCTTTTCCTTAAGGGCATATATTTATTGGGAAATAAATAGGTACATAGCCCTTATTGAGCCCTTGACTATATTTACAAATCTAAAACAAATGTTATAATTCTGCCCTTTTTTATTATTCTCAGTAACTGAAATGAATAAGAAAGACGTGATACAAGTATAAGGAAGGGAATGGATCTGTTAACATCAAGACACTCCAGGTAAACTTGGATTATGTCTAGAAGAGCAATCACTGTACCATTTAAAGTGCCTAATTACTTACTTGGAAGCAGCATTAAAGATATGCATATTAATTGTAATTTCTTAGTAATGTATTGATTCAGTTTTGATTGTGTGAATGAATAGATCAGAAGACTGCTTCTTCAACACATGTAATTCTGCAGTACGGTTAACAACATGTAATTCAGTGACAGAAAAAAATGCCATTATGTAACCCAATCCTATCACTTTTTTTTTTTTTTTTTAGACAAAAAGACTGAAATAAATAATTGAAAGTACTTACTGAAGGTCACATAGTTACCTAGTTAATGTAGTTAGTGCTAAAATATAGCTTCTGATTGTTGATCCAGTTTGTTTCTTATAAGTATAGGGGATACCCAAAGAGATAATAAAGAAGGGAAAGGGATCTGTATGTGCCAAAATGTTTGTGGCAGGCCTCTTTGTAGTGGCCAGAAACTGGAAAATGAATGGATGCCCATCAATTGAAGACTGGTTGGGTAAATTGTGGCATATGAATGTTATGGCATATTATTGTTCTGTAAGAAATGACCAGCAGGATGAATACAGAGAGGCTTGGAGAGACTTACATGAACTGATGCTAAGTGAAATGAGCAGAACCAGGAGATCATTATATACTTCAACAACAATACTGTATGAGGATGTATTCTGATGGAAGTGGTTTTCTTCGACAAAGAGATCTAACTCAGTTTCAATTAATCAATGATGGACAGAAGCAGCTACACTCAAAGAAATAACCACTGGAAAATGAATGTAAACTGTTTGTGTTTTTGTTTTTCTTCCCGGGTTATTATTACCTTCTGAATCCAATTCTTCCTGTGCAACAAGAGAACTGTTCAGTTCTGCACACATATATTGTATCTAGGATATAATGGGACGTATTTAACATGTATACGACTGCTTGCCATCTGGGGCAGGGGGTGGAGGGAGGGAGGGGAAAAGTCGGAACAGAAGTGAGTGCAAGGGATAATGTTGTAAAAAATTACCCAGGCATGGATTCTGTCAATAAAAAGTTATAATTATGAAAAAAAATAAATTTCATGTTAAGTTCAGGTTTGGTTGTTAGAAAGTCCTGAAAAAAAAAAGTATAGGGGATAAAGGATCCCCTATAATCGCATAACCAGAGTGTGCTAGAAGGCAGGTCATAAGTCTAGGTCTTCTTTGCTCTGAGGCTAGTTCTCTGACAATTATGCTACAGTAAGTTTCTACTAGTCCATGAGAAAATGGATTGATTTTCAGGACACCTGACATCTTTGCCTCATATGTAAAATGTGAATGATAATAGCACATACTTTCTAGAGTGTGGTGAGCATCAAGCATTTTAAAATATATAGTTCTTTTCAATCTTTAAATTCCTACATAAATGTTAGTTATCATTATTACTTAATAGATGACGACTCCATTTATTTGTTGAACCCTGACAATAAGTACAATTTTCTCAAAGTAGGTTATATAGAGAGTTTATCAATATATATTCCCCCAGTCAAAGCTCATATAAGTTAATAATAAATTTACTATATAGTATTTTGTTTTGCATAGTCTTTAAATGTGTTGTTTGATTTCCACTACTTTGTGAAATGGGCATTATCCTCATTTTTCAAATGAGGAAATTGAGGATTAAGGAGAATAAGTAACTTGCCCAGATTCACATACTTAATATGCATATAAGGTAAGATTTGAATTTCAAAATTTCTAGCTTAAAGTCTAGCATTCTATCCACAACTAACAGAAAGCAATAATCAATTAATTTAAAATTTACCATATAATTATTAATAACTGAACTAAGTTTTAATGACATAAAGTTAAAAGAGCCCCTTTCCTCAAGAAACTTTTGTTCAATTGGTTTTTCTATATATGTGCTATTGGGCTCCTATGAACAGATTGAGCCCCATTTTCAACTCTGGAAAAATATAGTCTAGTCAGACTGCTCAATCATATATTTAAAAGTGTAAAGGTTCTTAGAATAATCTTTTGCAATCTTAACTCATACATGAAGAAACTGGAGTTTAAAGAGATTAACTTGCAAAAAGTCACATAGATAGTAACACAAAGAATTAGGATTTCAACCCAGATTCTTGGATTTTCAAATCAATGTTCTTTTTAATGTACCAAACCTTTCCCTTTCCTTTAGTTGGCACTTTGTGTCTAATTTTTTAGTCTACTCTTTCTTTCCCTGGCCAGTCTTTTTAGGTGGCCAGTTTCATATTCTCAGATCCAATTATGAACTATATAACCTCTGCCTCATAATCATGTAGATATTCATTTTCTGTCAGAATATTTAATGCTACTAGACGGCTGTGAGATCTGTCCTTTATTCAAATGAAGATCTACCAGATCTGCTGGCAAAATAACTCACTCCTTTTTGAATCTCTGCTGAAGTCCTGCTGTATCTCTGGCACCAAATCCCAAGGGTTGGAGGATATTCATAATGTTTCCAAAATGCCAAACAAATGAATATTTTCATTGTTTGTTTGTTCTTAATTATATTTAGAGTAAAAGGAGAATCAAAGAATATATTAGTAGGATAGTTAATACGATAATGTCATATATAATTATTTTATAAAATATTTGTTATACATAAGATATGTTACATAATATATTAATTTCTATATGATATAATAGAATTTCATATTACATATACATGTATATGCACATATACATATATATTATATGAAACGTGTGTATGCATATATACATATATATTATATGAAACCTCTGGCAGGAAAATTATTTCTCAGTTTTATATAACTTCTTTGAGAGCAGGAGTTTTGTTTTTGATTTTCTATAAATATTGAAAGCCAGATATTCCCTTGTCATCCCTTGTTGAAGAACACCCATTATACATATCCAGGTTATGATCATGATCATTTCATAGGAATGGAAAAATATATTTTGCATGGTAACAAATAGTATGTTTTCCAAAAAAAAATTTAAAAATTAGTTTCATGATTTTTCTGAAACTTTTATAAACATATCCTCTATTGCTATTACTATAGAGGAGAAATAATTATGGAGAGGAGCCCCACCTACCTCATCACTATCAACAACAATTTCTGAACAACTGCCCTCAACAGGCAAAGTTCCCTCAAAACATGAGCACCACTTCTAGTTCATCCTTCCCAAACATCATCAGGAGAAGCAAATCATATAAGAAAATATGAAACATTCCCACCAAGTGCTAATCGGTTGTCACAGGGAGCAACCCAGCTTAGCTGAAGCAGTAAAGCACTCTGAAGAAGAGATGAGAGTAACATTGGGCAAGTCAAACCATCACCATCACCATCATCATGACCATAATTTCCCCTCACACCATGACAGATAGTACAGGAGATAGTCCTCAAACTAGGGTTTTGGAAGTAGCACTGCTTCCAGCCCAGTATCAGCCATAAACTTGAGAAGCAACCTTTTTGTGGGGGCAGTTTGAAAGCTCTCACAAAAGCTGAATTTTCAGCTCTAAAAGCCCAGGAAAAGAAAAGTATTTCCATCAATGTCCCTTGGCATAGCCAAATGACTCAAGACCAGAAACTGATAATATAATTTAACTTGATTTCTCTTAAGAGGAAGGATTAACATCAGACCTAAGAGTCATAGAACTTTCCACTTCACATGTAACTTAAACTTTTCATATATGTTATCATCTTCTCCATTGGAACAGTTTTGTCTATTTTTTTTTTTTTTTTGTATTCCCAGCACTTAGTTGATTTGATTAGATTCTAAACCTTTAAACTGCCACCTGACCACCTGATCCTGTCTGTGCAAAATGTATTAGTATATAAGACATCTTTAACTTCTTAATATTTTTGTATCATGAGCACTTCAAGACAAACTAACCAACTATCCCATTTAATATGTGTTTTATTGCCCTGGGAAACATGAAAAAATACACACGAATCACATCGTCTGCTTTTATTAATAGAATCTGTGAGCCATGTTGCATTTCAACTGTAATTTACTTTTCTATCTTAGTTTCATTTTATAGTAGTAGTGTTAAGCTTCTTCCTATAATATATTCAACTGCTGGTCACTAGACAGTGATTTCACATAGTGTTGCAAGAGTTTAGTTAACACTTATATATGTTCTAAAAAATGTGTGATACTCAGCATCTTTTGCTTTCTCCTGGCTTTCTTCTTACCAGTTATCTTGCTGCCTAAATAAGAAAGCAAACTCTGGAAGATTTCACTCTCTTCTAGTCAAAAACTCTAAAGTTTCACTTCTTCATAACTAAAAATTTTTCATCCCAAAGGGTTCTCCTGTCTTAACTGATGATTCCCTCAGTCACCCAATTTCTCTGTCTTTTTCCTTCCCTCTCTTTTCCTACTCCCTGCCTTTATTCAGTTATTCATGTTTTATTTCATTCTCAGCCTTTTCTTTAGTTGCTTTAAAGCCATGAATATATGATTTGCAGCCCAGTCTAACTCCTAATTTAACATTCTTAAGCTATAATCAGATCAGTTTTGTCATTATTCCCATTAAGGGATGTGTAAGTTTATTTCGTTATATGTTGATTTATAATCTTTCTAACTTTCTGGACCAAATTTTCTTTTCCTGATCACCCCTATGAATCTTACGTCTTCATTAGAATTATTGTTTCTTGTTTCCAGAAATTATCTTGACTCTTGTATTTGTATTATCAGTGCTTATAACAGGCCACATAGTAAATAATTGAAAAAAAAATATTTACTATGTTATCTATTTCTTTTCTATTTGTTTGTTTACTTATTAATTCATTCCTTGATCCTTTTTATGTCACTTTTCCACCGAAGAAGTTTCAGGGACATATAGGATAAAGGGTTGTGGTGCAGAATTTTATCAGCAAATGCTGGTGATGAGCCATTCTATACTTACTAGTCTGGTCCTTGCTCAGCAACATAATATATTGCTTAGTCTGTATTCAGAATTTTCTGGCATGTTCAAAAGAATCAGAGATGAACTTTCTGTCATACCGTTTGAGAAACCAGGGTCACCTTCATTCTATGATGAGTCACCAGAGTAGAACTTTGGAGTTATTTTAGCAAAATTAAATACCACACAAATGTTATGCAATATCCATGCAAATGAGCACCTGGATTTTTAACAATCAACTGTTCTGTCTTTAATTTATTTATTTTTAATATGAGGCTGTAGCATAGAATTTAAAGCCAAGGGGGACCTTATACATCATAGAGCTTAATCTCCTTATTTTAAAGATGAGGAAATCAAGACTCAGGGGCATGAAATAACTTCCCACATTTTATAGATTATAGACAGTAACTTCAGAATTTGATGCCACATGATCTGATACCAAATTTGTTGCTTTTTCCTTTATACTATGTTGCACTGCCAAATTATCAGTTTTTGGGTCAGTATAATGTACTCACCCTCTTAAAAATGCTATAAATCACAAAGAATAGTGCCCTGCAGAGAGAGGAGATATGGGAAAATCTATTAAAACAAATGACCTGACAACAGTTATAGTGAATCTGAAGGACAAAATCTTTAGAGGCAATTGTAACAAAATGTTAGGGAATTCTATAAATCCTAAGTACTTGTTTCAATAAGGAAAAATTTTTACAATTATCTTTATTATTTAGAGTTGTAATAGTGGTAATGATGACATCTCCATCTAAATGATATTAAATATTAAATTAAAATAACAATAATAATCACCATATAATATATATATATATATATATATATATATATATATCTTATAAAAGTTCTCTTTTATGTTGGCACATTAATTTATATTTTCTGGCATGAAAGGACTGTTTTTCAAAATGAAGAGATCAGAAAACATTGTTCATCAAAAGATATGGATGAGTTAATGGTATTTGTTCTATAAATGAAACATATACATATACATGTATTTGTACACATGGGCAATCATGCATGTGCCTATAAAGTGCCTTAAACACTTCAAATTCTCAAAACTCTGAAACTTATTGCAGAGAACTTTCCTTGTTCCAAGAAAGAACTAGAGAGCAAAATATCTTTGTAGAAAGAATTTTTCTATAAGTCAATTCAAGTTACAATATCTGTATTTTCTTTGTAAGAAAAAGGTGCTAAGGATATAGCGTGTGGCATGTTTAAACTTAAGCACATATTAGAAGATTCTTGGGCAGGTTCCCTTTTACTTACAGCTTCATGGGAATAATTTGAGAGTTAAGTCACCAAGAAATCCAACTTCAGTTTTATAATCATTTCCTCATGATTGATAAGCTGTAGGTTCAAACTGGAAAGCTGAAGATTTTCTACAAAGCAAGAGGAAAGACCCTGTAAGTATATGAAATGCCTCTTCAAAACTTTATCTCTTCTGGTTTAATTTAGCTACAGGCAGGAAAAAAAAAAGCATTGTAAATAAGAAAAGTGCAAAAAATTTTCAGAACTGCATCCACTTAATGGAAAGCATAAAAAGAATGTCAACTCAGCTCTTACTTTTTAATTTTTTTTTTTTATTTCTTGTATCCTTCCTTTTCTTTATCATATTTTTGTTCAAATATATATAAACTCTATTCTGAACACTTTTTTGAGACTTTGGCAGAATTACACAGGATATTTCTTACTTCCCATTCTTTTAAAAATGTAAAACAGAGAGGAGAACACTAGACAAAGAAAAATAATTTTGATATAATGTTTAAAACCCTCTGCTTTTTCAACTACTATTTCTATTTCTAAAATAGTTCTATTACCCTAGATATTCCAAGACAAAGTGTTCACTTCTGTTATATGTTTGTGGTGGCTAAAAATAGGTATTTTAAAATTTATTTTTAATACATATTGCTTTATGACTCATGTAGGGAGAGAAAAATCAAAGCAAATGATATAAACTATGGAAGAGAGAAAAAAAAAAAGAAAAAAAAAAAACGTGGATATAGCATGTGTGATTTACATTCAGTCTCCATAGTTCTTTTCCTTGATTCAGAGGGTATTTTCTATCCAGTCTATTGGGATTGCTTTGGATCAGTGAACCACTGAGAGGAACCAAGTCTTTCACAGTTGATCATTGCACATTCTTGCTGTACAATGTATTCCTGGTTCTGCTTGTTTTGCTCTGCATGAGTTCATGTAAATCTTTTCAGGCCTTTCTTAAATCAGTTTGTCTATCATTTTTTATAACGCAATAATATTCTATTATCTACATATACTACAATTTGTTCAGCCATGTCCCAACAGATGGGTATCCACTCATTTTCCAATTCTTTGCTACCACAAAAAGAGCTTCTATAAATATAGTGGGTCCCTTTCCCTTCCTTATGATTTCCTTGGTATACAAACCCAATAATGGCACTACCAGGTCAAAGAACATGCACATTTTGGTTGCCCTTTGGGTATACTTCTGGTTTGCTGTCCAGATCTGTTGGATCATTTCAGAACTCCTACAACAATGTATTAATGTCCCAATTTTCCCACTTCCCCTCCAACATTAATCATTATCATTTCCTGTCACTTTTAGGTGTGAAGTAATACCTCAGAGTTTTAATTTGCGTTTCTCTAATCAATAGTGATTTTAGAAGATTTTCTCATATGACTATACATGGCTTTAATTTCATTACCTGTAAATTGTCTGTCCACATATTCTTTGATAATTTATCAATTAGGAAATGATTTGTATTCTTACAAATTTATCACAGTTCTTCATGTATTTTAGAAATGAGACCATTATCAGAAACACTAGCTGTAAAGATTTTTTCCCCAGCTTTGTACTTCCCTTTAAATCTTAGTTCTGTTAATTTTGTTTGTGCAAATCATTTTTAATTTAGTGTAATCAAAGTTGTCCATTTTACCTTACATATTTTTCTCTATTTTTTTTGTCATAAATTCTTCCCTTCTCCAAAGACTTAATAGGTAAATTACCCCTTGCTCTCTTAATTTCTTTATGCTATTATCCTTTATACCTAAATCATGTATCAATTGTGACCTTATTTTGGTATGGGGTGTGATTTGTACTTCCATCCTGAGATTTTGCACCAATTTTTGTCAAATAGTTAGTTCTTATTTCAGAAGCTGGAACTGGTGGTTTATTAAATACTAGATTGCTATAGGCCTTGTTTATTGTGTCACGTGTATATAATCTATTCTTATATATTTCATTGATATACCACTGTTTTATTTTTTCCATAAATACCAATCCTTAGTTTTATTTATTACTTCCATAGTTTTCTTAGTTTCAATTTTATTAATTTTTCATTTGTTTCAAAACTTCTAATTTTGCATTTAATAGGTATTTTTAATTTGTTCAAGATTTTTTTTTTCCTGCATGCCTTGATTTCCTCTTTTTCTATTTTATTTATTTAGATGTTTAGAAATATAAAATTTTCTCTAAGAACTGTTTTGACTGCATCAGATAGGTTTTGATATATTGACTCATTTTTGTCCTTCTCTTTGATGAAAAGATGGATTGTTTCTATGATTTGTTGTTTGACCTACTCATTTTTAAGAATTAAATTATTTAGTTTCTGATTGGTTTTTAGTCTTTTTCTGGCTCTTTATATTGAATATATATTTTTTATTGTATTGTGGTTTGAAAAAGAAGCATTTACTAATTCTGCCTTTCTGCATTTGATTGTGAAGTTTTTTGCCCTACAGGGTCAAATTTTTTTGTTTGTTTGTTTTTTGTAGGTGACATGTACTGCTGAAAAAAAAAAAAGGTGAATTCTTTTCTGTCCCATTCAATTTTGTCCAGAGATATATTATATCTAGGTTTCTAGGAGTCTATTAAACTTTATTGTCTTTTTTTGTTTGTTTGTTTATTTTGTGGTTAGATTTATCTGATTCTCAGAAGAAAATCTTGAAGTTACCCACTAGGATAGTTTTGCTTATTATTTCTTTCTGTAACTGGCTTAAAATTTTCTCAAGGATTTTGGCTACTCTACTATTTAACATGCACATTTACTATAATTACTGCTTCATAGTTTATAAGGCCTATTATCAAGATGAACATTTCTTCTTTATCTATTTAATAAGATCTAGTTTTACTTTTAGTTTATCTCAAATACCAGACCACTTGTGTTGTACTGGAAGCAAGGATAATTACAGCAGGGTGTTTGCTCAGTGTGATTGATAAGATAATGATTCTCTAATTCACATATATTTAGTGTGATATAGTGATATAATGGTTCTACAGTTGGCACATGACCAGTGTGATGTAGTGATGTACCTTAGTACACTAAGGTATTTAAGGGCTGAGAGGACTGGAGAGGAGAGAATGTGTGCTTGAGCTCAATGTCATACTCAGAGACTCCAGACTCCAGACTCCATACTCCAGACTCTATCATTGACTATCCTCGTGGTGGCTCTCCTGCCTTTATCACTCTCCACCTAAGACCAAAGCTTGTTCAGAGATCCTCCGAAAGCTAGTCCAGACATTACATTTTCACGCCCAACATGGGAAACTAAACGTGGGGCCCTAGATGTATGACTCTGGACATGAGGACCTACACTCAGCAGCTCAATGGATGATTTCATAAGCTCGTTGGAGAAGTCCCAGTGACCCAGAAATAGGGAGAGTACAAAAATAGAAAAGCAGGAAACTTTGGTAAGGGTTAAACTAATCACTTTTGTTTTTCAGCTGAAATGGGGCAAATACTAAGAGCTTCCCACACCCTGAGAGGAATGCATAGTATGTATAGTTAGGTTAACAAAAAGAAGCAAGGGGGGGGCGGAGCCAAGATGGCGGAGAAGACAAAGCGATTTCAAGCTTTCTTACCCTCTTTATCAATATTATATGGGCCTCAAAATATCTTGTCAACAATTTAAAGATAAGAAGTAGAACAAGTCACCGGGCGAAGAAAATCTGCATCTCACCAAAAAAGGTTGGTTCCGGGCCAGGGGAAGGACCAGAAGGGAGAAAATTAGGTTCCGAGGAGAGTCTCAAACGGAGGAGGCAGAGATCCCAAAGCTCGCGCCCCAACCCGCAGGGGCTTTTCCTTGGGGCAAGGGGATCCTGACGGCCGGGAGGACACATGGTTAGCCTCAATCTGCACATTGGGGAGCTCGGCTTGGGGCCATAGACTTTCCAGGGCAGATTTGCATTGGGCAGAGACACTGGGGCAGAGCCGGGCTTGTGTCGTGGTCTGCCATCAGCGCTAATACCCAGTCCCCAAAGGGCTGGCCTGGCAGGACACTTTCACCACTTAGTTCAGCCTAAGGTCACTAATCCACTCAGCCCCACTAAGCCATTTTGATAGCCGGCCAGTGCTGAATCCACTTCCTGTTGGGGGAAGGGGAAAATTATCAGAGCACCCCCATACCGGGAGCCGGAAATCGGTTTACATCTCTCCCATTCTGCAGAGGAAGCTGGTAACCCCTTTGCCTAGGAGACCACCCAAAGACTTTAAAACATGAATAAAAAGATGAAAAAAGATCAACAGCTTCTATGCAGAAAAAGAGCAGGTCAGCAAACCAAGAACCTCAAACAGCAAAAATGCATCAGACTGTCCTCCTTCATAATGCTCTAAGAAGAGACCATTAAAAGTCCAAAAGAGAGTTAGAAGAAAATGGGGAAAGGAAAGAAAGCCTTACAAGAGACCAACAACTTCCTGAAAAGAATTGAAAAGTTAAAAATTCACAGGAAGTGCAAATTTGAATTGGAAAAAAAAAAAAAAATCAAGGAAAGTAAGAATTTGGAATTGAAAAATAAAGAATTCACTAGAAAGTAGGTTCCGGAATTGAAAAAGACAAAGAAACGCAAGAAAGTAGGATCTGTGAATTGAAAAAAAAAATTCACAAAAAAAAAAAATTATAAATGGAAAAAATTCCACAGACCAAAACAATAATTCAAAAACCAATTGGACATATACAGAAAGAAGTAAAAAGCAATGAAGAAAATAATTTTTAAAAAATTAGAATGAACAAATTGAAACTAATGATGCATTGAACAGCAAGAACCAAGCAAAACAAAAAATGACAAACTGAAAACCATGAATTATCTACTTCAAAAACAACAGACTTGGAAAATAGATCTAGAGAATAATCTGAGGATTATTGACTTTCCGAAAACTATGATGAAAAAGAGCCTAGATATTTTTACAAGAAATCATCAAAGAGAACGCCCAGATGTTGAATCAGAAGGAAAATAGGCATTGAAAGAATTATCGAAACCCTTCTGAAAGAAACCCAAAATAAAAAACCCCAAGGAATATTTGGGCAAAATTTCAGAAATCAGATTAGGAAAATTTCAAGCAGCCAAAAACCAAAATACGAGGTGCCAAATAAGGTCACCCAAGATCTGGCTGCCTCTACATTAAAGGAAAGAATGGAATATGATATTCCGGGCACAAGAACTTGGGATGCAGCAAGAATAAACACCCGAAGCCTGAGCATTTTCTTCCAGAGAAGAAGATGGACATTTAATGAAACAAATGAATTTCCATTTGTTTCGAAGAAAACCAAATTAAAAACAAAAATTTGATCTCCAAGAATAGAACCCAAGAGATGCAGAAAGGAAAAATAACCTTGAGAATTGTATTTTGTTGGGATATAAAAAAGAATACATGTAAAATTTGATTTAAATTGGGATATAAAAAAAAAGGGGAGATAGGAAAAAGGGATGGGCAGAATAAGGGGAAGGAGGGATAAAAGAAAACCACATCCCACAAAGAGGCTAAGGAAACTTATCAATCTGAGGGAATTTAAGAGGGGAGGAACATTTGGTGAATCTTTACTCACGAGTTGGCTCAAAGAAAATAATTACATTTGTTTTAGAGAAAATTTCTCGCCCTTAAAAACGGGGAGAGGAAAAGGGAAAAGAAAAAGATAATAAGGGAAGGAAGGGGGAAAGACCAAAGGGGGGGGAGGATTATAAAGAGGATAAGACGTACAAGAGGGGAAAAGTTTTAAAGGGGGGAAAGAGGTGGGAGGGCAAGAAAAGGCAAATCGGGGTTATTAGATGGCAGGAAATAAGATTTAGTAATTCTAACTGTAAATGAAATGGGAAAACTCCCAAAAGAGGAGGCAGATAGCAGACTGATCCAAAGTCAGAACTCCTTTTTAACAAGAAAACCATTTAAAACAGGGGATACATATAGAGTAAAGGTAAAAGGCTGAGCAAAACATTATGCTTGGTGAAATAAAAAGGGTAGCCATCCTTATCTCAGATCAAGAAAAGTAAAAAATTGATCAATTAAAAGAGATAAGGAAGGTAACTACATCCCAAAGGGAGCATAAACAACGAAGCAAATAATATTAAAAATATATGCAACAAGTGGTATGGCACTCAGCTTCCTAAAGAAGAGTTAAGAGGTTGCAAGAAGAAAAGACAAAAAAACTGTAATAGGGAGATCTCAACCTTGCACTCTGAATTAGACAAACAAACCAAAACAAAAGAAAGAAATTAAAGAAGTAAATAGAATATTAGAAAATTAGGTATGTTGGATTTTGGAGAAAATTGAATGGAGATAGAAGGAATATACTTTTTCCAGCAGTTCATGGAACCTTTCAAAATTGACCATAATTAGACATAAAGACCTAAATTAAAATGCAAGAAAGCAGAAATGTAAATGCCCAGATCATGATGCAATAAAAACATTCAACAAAAATTAGGGGAAAAGACCAAAAGTAATTGGAACTAAAAATTTCATCTTAAAGAATGATTTGGGAAGGAAATTATAGAACCAAAAATTTCATAAGATAATGACAATGATGAGACATCATACCAAAATTTGTGGGATGAGCCAAAGGGTAAAAGAGGGAATTTTATACCTTAGAGGCTTACTTGAATAAAACAGAGAAAGAAAAGATTAAGAATTGGGCTTGCAACAAAAAAACTTAAAAAAGACCAAATTAAAAACCCCAATCAAATACAAATTGGAAATTTAAAATTAAAAGGAAAATTAAAATATTGAAAGCAAAAAATTTATTGAACTAATTAATAAAACTAAGAGTTGGTTCATGAAAGCCAATAAAATAGATGCCTTGGTAAATCTGATTAGAAAAAAGGAGGAGGAAAATGAAATTGTAGCTTAAAATGGGAAACTTTCCACCAATGAAGAGGAAATTAGAGAAATAATAAATTATTTTCCTCAACTTTATGCCAAAAATTTGATAACCAAGGAAATGGATGACTACCTCCAAAAATATAATTCCAGACTAAAGAGGAGGGAAAGAATTTGAATAGTCCCATTTGAAAAAGAAAAGAAACAAAAAACAACTCCCAAGAAAAAAACCCAACCAGATGGATTTACATGTTTCTTACCAAACAAAAGAACAATTCCCCAAAATAAATTATTTGATAAAATAGGAATGAAGGGCCACCAAATTCCTTTTATGACACAGACATGGTACTGATATAAACCAGGTAGGTGAAAACAGAGAAAGAAAATTAAGACCAACTCCCTAATGAATATTGATTAAAATCTTAAATAAGATATTGCAAAAAGACACAGAAAACATTCCAAGAAATAATATGATCAAGTAGGATTTATACCAGAATGGGGTTTAATATTAGGAAAACTATCAATATAATTGGCCATGTTAATAACCAAATTAAAAAACCATATGATCATCTAATAGTTGCAGAAAAAGCATTGAAAAACCAACATCCATTCCTAAAAACACTTGAGAGTATAGGAAAAATGGACTTTTCCCTTAAAATAATCACATCTATTTAAACCATCAGTAAGCATCATATGTAATGGAAAAACGAACCATTCCCAATAAGTTCTGATGAAACAATTAAATTCACCGTTATATTTAATATTGTATTAGAAACGCTAGTTTAGAATAAGAGCTGGGAGATTAAAGGAATAAGAATAGGCAAATGAGGAAAAAATTACATCTTCGATGACATGATGGTATACTTTGAGAACCCAGAGACCTGTTATTAGAAATAATCCCCAACTTTTAGCAAAGTTGCTGGTTATAAAAATAAACCCACATAATACACATTCTTTATATCACTAAAAAATCCAACAGTCAGAGTTACAAAGAGAAATTCCATTTAAAGTAACTACTAAAATTTATAAAATATTTAGGAAATTCAAAACGAAACTTTTATGAGCAAAATTACAGACCACTTTTCACAAAAAAGTCGACAACCAATTGAAAATATTAAATGCCTTGGATAGGGCGAGCAAATAAATAAAGATGAAATTTCCAAACAATTATTTATTTACCTATACCAACGACCCCAAAAAAACTATTTTAATGGCCTAGAAAAAATAAAACAAAGTTCATATGGAAAAACAAAGGTCAAGAATTTCAAGGAATTAATGAAAAAAAATCAAATGATGGTGGCTTAGCTTACCAGATCTAAAATTAATTTAGAGCAGCAGTTACCAAAACATTTGGTATTGGCTAAGGAACAGAAGTTGATCAGTGGAAAGATTAGGGTTCAAGGATAAAAAAATCCCAAATATAGCAACCTTAGTCTTTGTTTGGGACCCAAAGATCCCAGCTTTTGGGTAAGAACTTTCTGTTTGATAAAACTAAAAAATTGAAACTAATATGTCAGAAACTAGGAATCCAACTTAAGCCGAACCAAGATAAGGTCAAAAATAGGTTCATGACCTAGGAAAAGAATGAAACATTAATAAATTAGAGGAACATAGGATGTTTTACCCTCAGACCTTGGAAGGGGAAGGTCTTTATGACCAAAGGGAATTAGAGATCATTACTGATCAAAAATAGAAAATTTTATTATACAAAACTGAAAAGTTTTTGTACAAACAAAAACAAGCAGACAAGATTAGAAGGGAAGCAATAAACTGGGAAAATATTTTTACAGTCAAAGGTTCTGATAAAGGCCCATTTCCAAAATATTAAGAATTAACTCTAATTTATAAAAAAACGCCATTCTCCAGTTGAAAATGGTCAGGAAATGAACAGACAACCCGATGAAGAAATTGAAACATTTTAGTCATATGAAAAGATGCCCAAGTCATTATTAATCAGAGAAATGCAAATTAAGACAACCAAGATAACTACACCTTCGATTGGCTAAGATGACAGGTGAAAAATAATGATGATTGTTGAGGGGATGTGGGAAAACTGGGACATTATTATTGGTGGAGAGTGAACGAATCCAACCATTTTGGAAGTTTAACTATGCTCAAAAAAGCAAACTGTGTAACCCTTTGATCCAGCAGTGTTACTACTGGGATTATATCCCAAAAGATTTAAAAGAAGGGGGGACCAAAGGGCACGAATTTTGTGGCAGCCCTTTGTGTGGAAAACTGGAAACGAATGGATGTCCATCAGTTGGAGAATGGCGAAAAAGGGGAAAATTATAAATTAAATTTGTAAGAAATGACCAACAGGATGATTTTGGAAAGGCCTGAGGGACTTAATAACCATTGAGTGAAATGGCAGGACCAGGAGACTTATATACTTAACAACAATACTGATGATACCATTTGATGGATCAGGCCATCCTCAGCAACAAGATCAACCAAACATTTCTAAGGAGCAGTAATGAACTGAACTACATACCCAGAAAAGAACTTAGGAGATGATAAAAACCAACATTGAATTCCCAACCCTATATTTATGCACACCCATTTTGATTTCCTTCGTTTAATTGTACAATAATTAGAGTCTGATTCTTTTGTACAGCAAAATAATGTTTTTCTGTATACTTATTGTGTATCAAGTTTATTTTAATATATTTAACTACTTATCCCCATTTGGGAGGGGGTGGGGGAAGAGGGAAAAATTAACAAGAGGTTCAATTGTTAAGCGTTACCCATGTATATATACTGTAAATAAAAGGCTATTAAATAAATAAAAAAAAGAAGCAAGGTTTGTTGGTAACTTGGAAGCAGATAACTGGACTCTTAAATATATTAGAGTGCATGTCTCCAGTGCATGGTGGGGAATAAACTGATGCTACATTTACCTGCACAGAGTGCAGAGCAGTCATAAAACAATGATTTTACATTCGATATAACTCTGCAGTATTTGTCCATCACTGGAAAAATGCCCAGATCTCATTTATTACAGAGCATGAAGGACATGGTCATCTGTGATCAACATGAGGAAAAATAGAAGCTCTTATGTGAGGACGACCAGATACTCCTCTGCACGTCGTGTTCATTAGTCCCAGAGCACAAGGATCACCAAGTAGTTCCCTTGGACAGGGCAATTGACAAGTACAAGAACAAGTTATCAGAAGACAAAGAATTTATTGTATGAAATAGAAGAGGAATATAAAATTGCCTTGGACACAGTCAGTAGGACAGAAGAATACTGTAAGGAGGATGCATATTTTTTGAAACAATCACTTAGATCTGAATGCAGGAAAATGTACCAGTTCTTATGGAATGAAGAAAAACATTATCTACAATTGTTGGAAAAGCAATCCCAAAATCATATGGTAAATCTTCAAGGGAATAGAACTAAAGTTTTACAAGAATTGCAAAATGTGCAAAGAAAGATATTAGAAACGGATGAAACTTTGGATAAGACACCAACATTTTTTTTCAGGATATCAAAAGCTCATTGGAAAGGAATAAGAAGATGATACTTCAAAAATTGGAAATTGCTACCTTTATCTGGAGCACCTGCCCCATTACTGGCTTGAGAAAAAGGTCCTGAGCTACCGCAGGGATAATTCTGGATTCTGGAACCCCCCCTTTCCTCTTTTTCCATTACAGACCTTTTCCCATTTTTTAATATCTTTTTCTTTAATTTCATCACATCAAAGTCCATTCACAACCAAACGCATTGTCCATATGAATGCCCCCTTCTGTCCATCCCAGTGACAGATAACAATTCTCAAGAGTTACATATTGTTTCTCATCTAGGCATGTAAACTGTTTAACTTTTAAATAATAAATGTTTTCCTCCTGATTGCCTTTTTATGCTTTTCTTGAATTCCGTGTTTATAGATTAAATTTTCTGTTTTGTTATAGTTTTTTCATTAGAAATATTTAAAATCTTTTGCTTCATTAAATATTCATTGCCTCTCCTAAAAGATGATATTGAGTCTTGATGGATTATTAATTATTTGTTGTAAACCTAAATCCTTTGACTTCTGGAATATGGTAATCCAGGTCCTATGATTGTTGAAGGTACCATATCCTGGGTAATTCTGAGTGTTATTCCTTGATATTTGAATTATTTTTGTCTGGCAGTTGGCAGTATTTTTTCCTTGAGACTGTAGTTCTGGAGTTTCACAATAATAAAAACCTTTGTTGATTTCCTCCTCTGTTTCTAGGATATTGAAGTACTTTTCCTTAATGATCCTTTGAAGAATGTTATGTAGGCTCTTTTTTTTTTTTTTTTTTTGCTTGTTTTTGTTTTTGTTTGTTTGTTTGTTTTTGGCATTCAGATAGGCTAATGATTTTTAAATTGTTCTGGATCTATTTTCCAATTCAGATGTTTTTACAATGAAGTATTTCACATGTTCTTCCATTTTTTCATTCTTTTTATTTATGTTTTTTATTGATTCTTGCTATTTCAGAGAGTCATTAGTTTCCATTTGCCCTGTTCTAGTTTTTAATATGTGAGTATATTCAGTTACCTTTTGTATCTCTTTTTCTCATTTGGTTAGTTCTACTTTTTAAAGAATTGTTTTCATCAGTTTTTTTTTTTCTTCCTTTTCCAAGCTGTAAACTCTCTTCTGCAAACCTCTTATTTGTTTTCTCATTTTTTCTTCTACCTCTCTTATTTGTATTTTGAGCCCTTCCAAGAAACCTCTTTGAGCTTGAGACCAATTCACATCACTCTTTAGATTTCCTCTGTGGACATTTTGTCCTCATCTGAGATGATGTTTTGCTTTTCCCTGTCACCACAGTAGTTTTCTATGGTCAAGACTCTTTTCTGTTTCTTGCTCATTTTCTCTCTATTTCTTCTAGTATTTCTCCTTTTCTATTTTTATGGTTGAATTCTGCTCCTGTCCCAAGCTTTCTGTGGAATGCTGAGCCTTGGCTTTGAGCACAGGGGTTCCTTGTGTTTGCCAGGGGTAACTTTTCCTCTCTTTTCAAAAAACAGCTTGTTTTCCCAGAATTTGCCTTCTCATCTGCGACTAAAAGCTGCTCCACTGATTTGTTCCTCTCTGAGCCAGGATTTTAATTAGCTCCTTTGCTGTGATTAAGACCCTCTCACCAACTTTATCAGAGTCTTTCTGAACTGGGTCGAATGCCATTTTCAACCCAGTGAGACTGATCTTTTTTGAAGTTTTTCTAGTTTATGTTGAGCTAGATAATGGTTTCATTCCATCTGACTCTGTTTAGAGACTTGGTTTCATGTGGTTTTCTAGGGAAACTGGGGAGGGCTGAAGCAGTTTCCTGGCTTTACTCTCCCATCTTGGCTCCTATAAATAAATTTCCACAATTAATAGGTTTTAAATTAATTCAATAAAATTGAACACATTCTAAGATTCAACATTTTTATTAAAGCTTTTTTTTAAATTTTCAAAACATATGCATTAATAATTTTCAACATTCCACCTAGCAAAACCTTGTCTTTCATTTTTCCCCCTCCATAGTCCCAAGTTCCTCCCTCTTCTAGATGGAAAAGAATCCAATATATATTAAATACATGCTCTTTTCATCACAAGATCATTGAAACTGGCCTAAATCATCTCTCTGTTAAAAAGAGCCACATTCATAAGAATTGATCATCATATAATTTTGCTGTTGCTGTGTACAATGTTCTCATTTCACTTAGCATCAGTTCTTGTAAGTCTTTCCAGGCCTCTCTGAAATCATCCTGCTGGTCATTTCTTATAGAACAATAATATTCCATAACATACCTATACCATAACTTATTGAACCATTCTCCAAATGAGCATTCACTCAATTTCCAGATCCTTGTCACTATAAAAAGGGCTACTGAAATGTGGGTTTCTTTCTCTCCTTCATTATCTCTTTGGAATATAGGCCCAGTAGAGACACTGCTGTATCAAAATTTGATAGCCCTTTGAGCATAGTTCTAAATTACTCTGCAGAATGGTTGGATTAGGGCTAGGTAGGTGGCCCAGTAGATAGAGGATCAGCCCTGAAGTCAGGAGGACCTAAATTCAAATCTCGCCTCAGATACATAACACTTCCTTGCTGTGTGACCCTGGGTGAGTCACTTAATCCCAATTGTCTCAGCAAAACACTAACAAACAAGAAAACCAGAATGGTTGGATCAGTTCACAACTCCACCAACAATGTATTAATATACAAATTTTCCTTCATCACCTCCAATATTTATCATTATTTTTTTTTCTGTCATCTTAGCCAATCTGAGAGGTGTGTAGTGGTATCTCAGAGTTGTCTTGATTTGCATTTCTCTGCTTAATAGTGATTTAGAGCATTTTTCCATATAGTTAGTAATGGTTTTAATTTCTTTATCTGAAAATTGTCTGTTCATATCCTTTGACCATTTATCAATTGAAGAATGGCTTACATTAAGTTTCAATATTTTATATTGGTTAATATTACATTTTTCTTTTAAAAATAAGGTTGATTTGCTTAGTAGAAAGAGAGACATATATTCATAAATAAAAGTGATAGAAAGCTCCCAAAATAAAAAATAGAATAAATAATAAAATCATTAGCTGCTTTTGTGGTTAAAAACCAAAATACTCAAACTATGTATTCTTCTTGGAACTCATTTATGAAAGATTTCTCTTTTATTCCTCTAGAATTGTTATGCTGTCCATAAAGACAAAGTGATTGATGAGGGCAGAGACCATTTTGCTCATATTTCAAAAAATATTTACTGGATTCAGAGAACAGAGTTAAATGGTTAGAGAAAAGGAACAATAAATACTTCAAAGAGGTAGTCTAAGGGATTACAAAAGATTTATATGAGAGTTCTTCTGAGGGCATCTTTTAAGGAATGATTAGTTGTTATTCCTAATGTTTAAAAAGGAATGAAATGACATCATTATGTTGGGGTTGAGGTAAAATGTATTCAGTTGTGACTGGTCTAATATAAACTCAGAAAGGTCTATCACAGGTTGGGCACAAATAAGCCACATGAACGTTTGGAGTAGACATTTTTCTGAATTTGTTTATATCACATTTCTTTTGAGTTACTGCAATTCTGCTTTGCCAGTGTCTCTCTTGTATCAGAATTGATTCTATTTTCTTTAGAGATCTTGGAAATCTCCTTGTATTACTTCTTCTGATTCCTATGTGATTGCTTGTTTTTTGTAAATTCTCTGTAAACTAATTTTTTTACAAAAAATGATCAAAGGCCAAATTACAGCTGGTTATACTGTATCTTGAACCATTGAAGTTGTAATCCCTGCAGTAGAGTTTGAATGTGTTGCAGGTTAGCTCTAGAAAGGATCTCAGTGTCTGATACTTTATCTTTCCAAGTGATCTTAAAAATCTTTCTGAGATTCATATGGAAGGCATTTGGTTTCTAGGCATGATGTTGGTATACTGTCCAGGTTTGTGCTGATAAAATCAGCATAGCAGATCTATGGAATATTAATATGGTAGACAGTCTAATACTTCTTCTTTCCTTCATTTTCCTGCAGAGCCTCTCAAATACTGAGGAATTTCTGGAAATGGGTATGTACATCCCTGGAAAGAATACAGCTGAGATAAATAAACTTCTGTACAAAATTCTAATTTTCTCCATTTACCATGACCATTAGTCCAATGTATGAATGCTACAATGTTAACTAGTGTTTAACTCATGAACCCAACCCTTATCTCAGTATAAGGTGTTAGGTGTGGGTCAATGCCATACTAATTTTCCAATTTTTCCAGCAGTTTTTGTCAAATAGTAAGTTCTTATTCCAAAAGAGCATGTCTTTGGATTTATCAAACACTAGATTACTAAAGTCATTGACCATATTGTGTTGTGTGAACCTAATCTATTCCACTAATTGACTACTCTATATTTTAGCCAGTAACAAATGGTTTTGATGACCTCTGATTTATAATATAGTTTTAGGTCTGGTATAGCTAAACCATATTCAGCTGCATTTTCTTCACTGATTACTCTGAATTTTTTTGACATTTTGTTCTTCCAGATGAATTTTGTTATTATTTTTTCTAGTTCTGTAAAATAATTTCTTGAGTTTTTTTTTTTGGCATGGCACTGAATAAATAGATTAATATACATAATATTGTCATTTTTATTATATTAGCTCAGCCTACCTATCTCAGATCTTTTCTGCTAATCTAAGTTATCTTCAGTGGTAAAATGTTCTACTCTTTTGGGACATTCTGATGTTCTAAAATTTGTGTGGCGTCATTTTTAAAGGAATTTAGATTGGTTTGGAGGAAAGTCTGGTTGAGTTTCTGCCTTTACTTCACCATTTTTCAGGCTAAAATTTGTCTCATAAATATCTTAAATGATAATTAACCAACTTAGTCTTCCTCTTTGACATATAAAGGGAGAAATCTCTGTCTAGCAAAGACAAGTTTCTTATTCCATCTTAGATATATTAAATAATTTTTTGCATGTCTCAAAGTACAAGAGTATAATTATTTTGTGGTTTTTCACATAAATGGGATGATATTTTATGTAGAAAATTCCTTGACAGAGGATTTTGTAAAGAGGCAAGCAGGTCAGGAAATTCCAAGCTCTTCCCCATAATCAAAACAACCTTGCACCTCTGGAAAAATTGAGACCAGTGAAAAACAAATAAGAATTATGGCAGAACAATAGTCCTCCTCAGAGATCCAGAATCTTAAGGAAGCAAATGACTCTGAAAATTAGAACTAGAAAAGAGGCAAATGGGCCCATGTGCAAAAATATTTGTAGCAATTCCTTTTTGTGGTAGCAAGAAATTGAAATTTGAGTAGATGTCTATCAATTGGAGAATGGCTGACTAAGTTGTGGTATGTAATGGTAAAAGTAATGAAATATTAGTGTTCCAGAAGAAATAATGAGCAGGATGATTTCAGAAAAGCCCGGAAAGACTTATGATGCTGGGTGAAATGAGTAAAACCAGGAAAATATCGTAGCCAGTAACAATTGTAATTTTTGTTTTCCAACATGATTTCTATGGAAATATATTAAAAATTGATTGCACATGTATAATCTGTATCAAATTGTTTGTTGTCTTGCAGATTGGGGGGGTTAAAGGAAGGGGATAGAACCAAAATTAAACTTAAAATCTTAAAAAAATGAGTGTTAAAAACCATCCTTACTTGTAATTTGAAACAGTACACCATTAAAATAAAAGAAAGAGAAAACTACAAATGGGCAAGGAAAAGTCAGTGCAAATGAGTCTAAGATATAATAAAAACAAAATATAAAAAATGAAGCAAATAGAAGATTATGTGATACATCTCATAAAAATACAATAAATGTGGAGAGCAGATAAAGAAGAGAAAACATAAGAATAATTATATTATCTGAAAGTTATGACCAAAAATATCCTTGATAATATAATTAAAGAAATAATTAATGAAAATTGTCCTGAAGCAATAGAACAAGAAGGGAAAGTAAAAATAGGAAAAAATGCATCATCCTCACCTGAAAGAAATCCTACAAGAAAAAAAAAATATACAGGAACGTCATTGTTATATTTCAAAACACCCAGATCAAAGAAAAAAAAAAGTAAGCCAGAACAACAGAATCAAAATTCAAATGCACTTGAGCTATAATCAGAATCACTCAAAACCTATGAACAACTACTCTAAAAGACCATACATCCTGAAATATTATTTATCCACAAAGAATTTAAATTGTGGCTGAAAATATTATAATCAGCAAAACTAAATATAATACTAAATGGGAAAAAAAAGACATTGAATGAACTGCTAGATTTTCAGAATTTTTTTTCAAACAAACCTAAACTCAATAGACAAATTGTTCCTATTTTATATCTGGAAATGTAAATCATTGAGTCTAAGAATTGTCATTAGTAACTGGGGAGTCCAAAAGAAAGACTTGGGTAGAGCAGAGTATTACATGATTCTAAAAAGCAAAAACATATGTGTGTGTGTGTGTGTGTGTGTGTGTGTGTGTGTGTGTGTGTATTGTGTGTGTTTGTGTGTATATTTATGTGTTTACCTAGAAGGGTATAACACCCTCCAAAATCTATAAATAAATTAAAGGAGGGAACAGGATAAGGTGGGATATAGAAAGGCATGTAGCTTAATAAAAGTAAAAGAAGGTGTATAGACATGGAAAAGAATCAAAGACGAAGGGAAAGGATGAGAGAAGAGTGCATTGGAGGAATCTTGGTTTGGGGAGGGATATTAAGTAATAGTAAGGCAAACTTTCTGATAGAAGTAAAATACAAGTGTTAGCAGAGATAGGAAATGAAATTTTATATGTGTATATATGTGTGTATATTTGTGTGTACATATATATGTTTGTATGTGTGTGTATGTATAGTGGGGTAATTGAGGGAAGATTGAGGGAAGATTGGGTGAATCTCTGTTGGTACTGAATGCCAGGCCCAACTGTTCTACTAAGACATGGCCTTAGGGATGAGAATGTATATATGTGTGTACATATGCATATATAAGGACTTGTATATTTTTGCACACACAATGAATATGTGTATGCAAATATACACATAAGTATATATATATATATATATATATATATATACACATATGCCTGTTCAATCATGAATATATGTATAAATTGTTGTATATATGTACAGATGTACTTCCATATGTATATGCATGTATATATACATTTATAGATAAGATGTCTTTTTTATATAAAGTTGAAAATTAATTAAAATTCTATTTTGTGAAGATTTAATCAAGCTATATTTAATACTTCCTTTTATACTTTTTAATCCTTATTTACCATCAGACTCATCCCTGAGTTTTGTCTTGTGATTACCTCTGCCTTTGTAATCTCACCTATCACTATTTGCTTAACTTAAATGTCAAATTTCATTAGTTAGATTATTGTAGCAATTCCATCACCTGAAGACTACTCCAGTTTTTGAAAAATATTTCCTGTGTGACTCAATCATATGTCTTAGCTGTGGTTAAGATAGTTTCAGAAGGGATGTTCAAATGATATACTCTTAATGCTGACTATAATCAATCACAAGATACACCTATTTTTATAATCAATCAGAGGAAGATACCCCTATGTTGCTTAAGACTTTCTTTCTCTGAAGAATGATAGTAATGGACGAGATGCCCAAATTACTGGGCTACATTATTTCAATCTCTCTCTTTGTGTTTCTGTATCTATATAAGTTTTCATGTACTTAATTGGTAATAGAAATATCCAACAGAAAAGTACCAGGGGGATGGGAAAAGAGAAAGGGTAAGGGATAATAAAAGGGAAGGAATATAAAATAAGTTAGTTGTCAAAAGCAAAACAGATTTAAAAAGAGGGACAGAATAAAATAAGAGAGGAAGATAAACAGGAGAAAATATGATGGACAGAAATGAATATTAGTAATCATATCTGTAAAAGTGAATGGGATGAACTCATAAAAAAATAGAAAAATCAATAAGAAAAAAATATTCTTTGATAGATTGTTTACAAGAAACATAATAGACTAGTGAAAAACACAGTTAAAATAAAGGATTAGATCAGTTTATTATGCTTTCTCTAAATGAAAAAAGAAATGGGTAGTAATCATAAGTGGAGAAACTACTCTGTGCTACAAGAATATAGAGAAAGAAGTAATGTTAATACTAAAGCCATATGCACAAAATGGCATCGCCTCCAAATTCTTCAAAGAAAAAAAAATAACAGGGGAAATAGAAAAAGTATAATAGTTAGAAGCCTTAACTTTTTCTTTTCAAAACTAGACAAATTAATAAAAATTATAATACATATATATTTATATATATATATATGTATACATATGTATTCCTCATCCATACATAGCACCTTCATAAAACTTCACCATATAATAGGAAATTAAAAAAAAAAAAACAAGTATGACCAAAAAACCTCACCTTTACAACCAAACACAGAAATATATAAGTATTAAATGTGTCCTTTTCAGACTACAATATAATAAAAATTACATTTAATAAAGGACTGAGAAAATATAGGTTAAAATAATACATTCCTAAAAATGTCAAAGTTATAAAAATGATAATTTCATTTCAAAAAGGACAAGGAAACAACATTCCAGAAATTATGGGATGCAAATAATATAGTATGTAGGGGAATATTTATATGACAACACATATATCAATAAATTTGGAAAAAAGATCAATTGAATGAAGTGGGCTTGCAATAAAAAAAAAAAAAAAAAAACAGAAAAAGAACAAATACAAATTCCCAACTAAACAACAAAATGGAAATTCTAAAAATTAGAGAGAAAATAATCATAATTAAAAGTTAAAACCAAAAACATTGAACTAATAAATAAAAGTAAGAAGTGGTTTTATGAAACAAAAAAAAATGATTTTTAAAAGGAGAAAAATAATTACTAGTATCAAAAATGAAAATTATTAATATACTACCAAAGAAGATGAAATTGAAGCAATTATTGGAAATCATTTTGCCATACTGTATGCCAAAAAATGGTAATTTTATATAAAATAGAAGAATATTTTACAAATTAAAATAACTGTCCATATTGATAGAAAAAGAAATACAATATATAAATAATGTTATCTTTTTATTATTAAAACTTTTTATTTTTCAAAACATATGCATGGATAATCCTGCAACATTAGCCCTTGCAAAACTTTGGATTCCAGTTCCCACCCCTCTCCCATCCCCTTTCCCTAGAGGCAAGCGGTCCAATATATGTTAAACATAGCAGAAATATATTTTAAATATAATATATGCATGCATATTTATACAATTATCTTGCTGTGAAAGAAAAATCAAATCAAACCAGAAAAAAAGATAAAGAAAATAAAATGCAAGCAAACAACAACAAAAAAAATTGAGAATGCTATGTTGTGAACCACACTGGATTCCCACAGTCCTCTCTCTGGGTGTAGATATCTCTTTTGATCAGGACCATTGGAACTGGTCTAAATCTTCTCATTGTTGAAGAGAACCACATCCATCAGAATTGGTCATCATATGATATTGCTGTATCCATGTACAATGATTTCCTGGTTCTACTCATTTCACTTAACATGAGTTCATATAAGCCTCCCCAGGCCTCTCTGAAATCATCCTGCTGATCCTTTCTTATAAACTAATAATATTTCATAACATTCATATGCCGTAACTTATTCAACCATTCCCCAACTGATGGGCATCTATTCAGTTTCCAGTTTCTTGCGACTACAAAAATGGCTGCCACAAATATTTTTGCACATGTGGGCTCCTTTCCCTCCTTTAAGATCTCTTTGGGATATAAGCCCAGTAGTAACACTGCTGGAACAAAGGATATGCACAGTTTGATAACTCTTTGGGCATAGATCCAAATTGCTCTCCAGAGTTAAATATGCTCAGAATTCCACCAATAATGTATTAGTGTCCCAGTTTTTCCACATCCCCTCCAACATTCCTCATTATCTTCTTTTGTCATCTTAGCCAATCTGAAAGTTGTATAGTGGTATCTCAGAGTTGTCTTAATTTTCATTTCTATGATCAATAATGATTTAGAACACCTTTTCACATGACTAGAGATGGTTTCAATTTCTTTATCTGAAAATTGTCTGTTCATATCCTTTGACCATTTATAAATTGGAGGATGGCTTGAATTCTTTGAAATTAGGGTCAATTCTCTATATATTTTAGAAATGAGGCCTTTATCAAAATCCTTGAATGTAAAAGTGTTTACTCAGTTTATTGTTTCCCTTTTAATCTCGTCTGCATCAGTTTTGTTTGTACAAAAGCTTTTTAACTTAATATAATCAAAATAATCTATTTTGTGATTGGTAATGATCTCCAATTCTTCTTTGGTCACAAATTTCTTCCTCCTTCACAGATTTGAGAGGCAAGCTAATCTGTCTTCTAATTTGTTTATGCTATCACTCTTTATGTCTAAATCATGAACTCATTTAGATCTTATATTGATATGTAGTGTTAGATGTGGGTCAATGCCTAGTTTCTGACATACTAGTTTCCAATTTTCCCAGCAGTTTTTGTCAGATAGTGAATTTTTATCCCCAAAGCTAGGGTCTTTTGGTTTATCAAACACTAGATTATTGTCATCATTGACTATTTTGTCCTGAGAACCTAACCTATTCCACTGATTGACTACTCTCTTTCTTAGCCAGTACCAAATGATTTTGATGACCACTGCTTTATAATATAGTTTTAGAAATGAGACAGGAAAGCCACCTTCATTTACATTTTTTCATTAATTCCCTTGAAATTCTTGACCTTTTATTTGTCCAGGTGAATTTTGTTATTTTTTTTCTTAGGTATGTAAAATTAGTTCTTGGAATTTTGATTAATATAGCACTAAATAAATAGATTCATTTGTCAATATTTTCATTTTTATTATATTCACTTGACCTATCCAAGAGCATTTGATATTTTTCCAATTGTTTAGAACTGACTTTATTTGTGTGGAAAGTGTTTTGTAATGATGTGCAAATAGTTTCTGACTTGACAGATAGATTTCTCAAGATTCCTTGACAGATAGATTACCAAATATTTTATACTATCAATGTTATTTTAAATGTAATTCATCTTTTATATTTCTTGCTGTTGGACTTTGTTGATGATGAATAAAAATGCTAATGCTTTATGTGGATTTATTTTGTATCCTGCAACTTTGCTAAAGTTGTGGATTATTTATAACATTTTTTAGTTTATTCTCTACGATTCTCTAAGTATACCATCATATCATCTGCAAAGACTGATGTCAGTTTCATTACCTACTCTAATTCCTTTATTCTCTTTTTCTTCTTTTATTGCCAAAGTTAACATATCTAATATAATATTGAATATTAATGGTGATAGTGGGCAACCTTGTTTCATCCCTGATTTTATTGGTAATGATTCTAGTTTATCCTCATTACATATGATGCTTGATGATTATTTTAAAGAAAATTCCATTTATTCCTACTTTTTCTAATGTTTTTAATAGGAATGGGTGTTTGACTTTATCAAATGCTTTTTCTGCATCTATTGAGATAATCATATCAGTTTTTGTTAGTGTGGTTATTGATATAGTCAATTATGCTAATAGTTTTTCTAATATTGAATCAGCCTTGCATTCCTGGTATAAATCCTCCTTGGTGATAGTGTATTGTCCTAGGCATATCTTTGCTAATATTTTATTTGAGATTATGAGTACCACTTGCCTCAACCAGACCTCCTCTTTTGTAGCTCCTCCCCCTTTCTTCTACCTTTTCCCTACTATTTCTGTTTTTCCTTCTATTAGCTTCCCACTTTCCTTTTTATTTTCTCCCCTATCTTCCCTTTAAGGTGGTAGAAGCTTTTCTGTGAAACCAAATATGTCTAATATTCTCTCTTTGAGCCAAATCTAATGAAAGTAAGATTCACACAATGTTCATCCCCTTCTTTCCCTCAATTATAATAGATTTTCTTTGCCTCTTCATGAGATGTAATTTCTCTTTTTTACCTCCACTTTCCCCTTTTTGGGGACAATCCCCTTTCCACCTCGTTTCTTTTTTATATTATAATAATAAAATCAAATTATACCTGCACTCTATATGTATACCCACAACAGAGATATAGTTCTCAAGAGTTCTTTTCTTCTTACCTTTTTATGCTTCTCTTGAGTTCTATATTTGGAGGTCAAATTTTGGAGGTTAAATTCATCTGTTTCATTGAACATCTATTTTCTTCCCTGAAATAAAATACTCAATTTAGCAGGGTAGTTTATTCTTGGCTGCATTCAAAGTTCCTTTGCCTTTTGGATTATCAGATTCTAGGTCCTTCAGTCCTTTATGGTGGAAGCTGCTAGGTCCTGGGTTATCATTTTTGCAACTCCTTGGTATTTGAATAGTTTCTTTCTGGCTGCTTTTAATAATTTTTCCCTAATTTTATAATTATGCAATTTAGCCACAATATTTTTTGAAGTTTTCATTTTGGGATCGCTTTCAGGAGGTGAATGGTGAATTCTTTCAATTGCTATTTTACTTTCTGATTCTTGGACATCAGGGCAGTTTGCTTTAATGATTTCCTGTAGGATAATGTCAAGGTTCTTTTTTTTTTTTTTTTTTAATCATGTTTTCAGGAAGTCCAATAATCCTTAGATTATCTCTCCTAAATCTGTTTTCCAGGTCAGTTGTTTTCCCAAGTAGGTATTTTACTTTTTCTTCTATTTTTTTCTTTTGTCTTTCTTTCTTTCTTTCTTTCTTTCTTTCTTTCTTTCTTTCTTTCTTTCTTTCCTTCTTTCTTTCTTTCTTTTTTGGTTTTGCCTGATTGATCCCTGATTTTTCATTGAGTTGTTCATTTCCATTTATTCAGTTCTGATTTTTATTGAATTATTTTCTCCATTTACCTTTTTTGGCTCTTTTTGTATTTGGCTAATTGAATTTATAGATGGGTTGTTTTGTTCTATGATTTTTTTCCCCCATTTAACAGATTCTGCTTTTCAGGGAGTTGTTTTCTTTTTCCATTTCCATTTTCCAATAGTCAAATATATTTTGTAAGGTGTTATATGCATTTTCCATTTCAGTAAATGCATTTTATAGGGAGTTTTCTTCAGATAATTTCTGTGTTTTATTTTCCAAATCTTCTTGCAATTTCTGATTTATTTTCCCCTTTTTTCTTCTAGTTTTCTTTTAAGATCCTTTTTAATTTCGTCCAAGAGAGCCTTGTGAGATGGCACCAATTTATATCACCCTTTGGAGCTTCATCTGGACAAGATCTGCTTTTAGTGACCTCAGAATTTGAATTCTGTTTTCCTCTTTCACCATAAAAACTACCTATAGTCAGAGTTCTTTTTGATTTTTTGTTCATTTTTTTTTTTAAAGTTGAGATCTGCTTTTCGGACAAGGGAGTTCAAAATTCCTCTACAAGTGACCATGGCTATGCTGGGTCAGTGCTGACTGACTTCCAGTGGTGGATGGGCCTGGCCAAGTCCTATGAAATTTTGGTGATTTGGGTAGGTGGGGTGGTGGGGTGGTGATGGTGGTTCACTATTTACCCTCTGCATTTGTGTTGGATGTTTTATAGCTTGTCTACTTATCTACTTGCTTGCAGCCAGGACAGAGTAGTCAACACTACTATAGATTCCTTCCCATACATTCTCCGGTGCCCGCAGAACCCCCAAAGCCCCAGGTCTTTACTCCCTGTAATGGCATCTGTGCTCATTCTGCTTGTGCTTGACTTGCCTCCCTCCATGCCCAATTGAAATAGACCTTCTCTTGTGATCTTCAAAATTTTATTCTGCTGGTAATTTGTTACACTCTAAATATTCATGGATTCTGCCATTCCAGAACTAATTCAGAGGCTGTATTTGCTGTAATTGTGAGGGTATTGGGAAGAGGTCAGAAAAAGACATATATCTTCTCCTCCATCTTGGCTCAGCCCCACTAAATAATGCTATCTTAGGAAAAAAAGTTGAATAAACATCATTGAATTCCCTAAGAAAACAATCCCCCAAACTAGATAATTTCACAAATGAATTCTACCAAACATTTAAGGAACAATTAATCTGAAAAAAAAAAAAAAAAAAAAAAAAGTAAAACAACAACAAACAACAACAACAATAACAACACTAAAACACCTTTGTGACATACATAATGTGCTGATATCTAAACCAGGAAGAGCAAAACAGAAAATGATAGATCAATTCCTATAATGATTACTCATGTAAAATTTTAAAATAAAATTGTAACAAGGAGATTACAGCACCATATCACATGCCACTTAGGTTACTTACTGTGATAGCTTATACCATTTTCTCCTGCCCAGATTAAGGAGAAACTTGTCCATCTTGTATAAAGATATCCCTTGCTTTATCCAACTTGTGACCCTGTTGATATTATTTTGCTTATTTTAGTTTATGCATCATATGCCAATAAATAAATTATTCTATATTTATTATATCTGTTCTTGAATTATTAGCCTTTAGCCCCATAAAAATGGGGCCCTGGAAGGAGTAGGCATCTCAGGTTGTGAGAATGATCTGATGTCCATTTCTTTGGAGGGTCTCATGGACCCTTTAATAAAGTATCATTGGTTTAGACCTGTGCCTCAGTCTCCTTTATTGTAGGTAGGTTAATTTAGATTCTCATACAGGAAGAAGTTAAGTAAGTTGGTTATAGTCGATAGTTAATAAGTATAAAAGCTAGAATCTGAACATACATATCTCCTGGTTCCAATTTCAGAGTTCTTTCTACTTTGTACTGAATATAAGAATTAATTTTATTCATACCTGGAAAAATGTTCAGAGAAAAAGGTTGAATAACAATTACTGTATACTTTGACTTCTTCCCCAGACAAACTGGGGAAAAGTTAGGATGGTTTGATGCCATTTAGACAAATATCTTAGGGGTAAGAGAGAAATCAGAAAACTATTTTTTAAAGTAGGGAAAATCCTGAAGTAAGTTTTTTAGTGTACAAATAGGGATGGAGCTAGTGAGTTTCCACTAACTCAGAGCAGTTTTCAAGCTAAGAAGAAAACAGACATGAATTATTTTACAAGATGTCCCTGCTTCAGAGTAAAGCTCTTAAATAACAAAGGCATCTGAGATATAGATAATAGATAATGCTCAAAGAAAGGCATGCCTTGGTTTAATAGCTTAGTACCAAAACTGTTAGCTCTCCTGGTGGAGTTCTTTTCATTGGCAATGTCTTAGATTTTCCAGCAAATATATGGAGCAATATTAGGCAGTTGAAGATAGCTTCCAAAAGTACTTTTTTATAAGCTTGTGACAGCTCACATGAACATTTTTATTCCCATTTTAAAGTTAATGTATATTGGGAACCAGAAAAAGTTCCAGTCTATTAACACAGAAAACAGATGTTTTAGTCATACTGATAGTCTTACTATAGCAAGAAACATTCCTATTTCAACAGACTTCCTGGGAGTGGCTCACAGACATGGTTACCAAAATTAAATATAAAATAAATCAATCACAGCATGATATATCAGTAAGAAGTAACTGGCTTCTATAATAAAATATCAGCCAAGACTGTCAAATACCAGCTGGTTAGGAACTCTATTCAGAGAATTCCAATACGAAGAGAATATTTATAGTGTCATGTGAATATTTAAACTGGGAAATTCTATTCATAGAATCTTTAAAAAATAAATGTGCTATTTCTTTTGCTTTTTTAGATATCAGGGTTTTTCCAAAGGAGACATATTTTGGATATTTCTTAATTCATAGTATTCAAGTAGTAATCATATATCTTAATCCACAGCTGATAAGACTCTATGTTCACAGAATTTCCCTAATCACTTAATCAATCAGCAAGATCTTATTAATAGTTTATTATGTTCTAGAGTCTTTGATAGGTGCTAGGGAAAAAAAAAACAAAATGAATATCTCTGACTTAAAGTAGTTTACATATTATAGTAGGAATCAACATATAAGAAAACACAAACAAAAGTAAATATGAAATGTTTTAAAATGAATATGAGGTAATTTGTGGAAATGTCATTTGGAGATATTGGAGTGAAGAGTCAGATAAGATCACATAGAAGCATGTACTTGAATTAAGTTTTGAGGATAGCTAAGGAATTTGAGAAGAATAGAGGAGGGAGCTCATTTTAAGAATGGGACATAGGCTGTATGAGGTATTTAAGGGAATGAGGGGGCAATATAAAATAAAACTAAAAGAATATTGGAACCAGGTTGTGAAGGGCTTTATATAGCAAATATTGAAAAACACATTTTTTTTTTAATGTTTTGGGGCTGAGGGGATTAAGGTTAAATGACTTTCTCTGGATCATATAGCCAGTAAATATCTGAGATGGTATATAAACTCAGATCCTCCTGATTCCACAACTGGTACTCTAACCACTATACCACCTAGCTGCATTTATACTTGTTTGAGAAATAATACAGAGTCACTGTAACTTAAAAGTTTCAATGAGGAAGAAGTATTAGATATGTTCAGATTGTCTCCTGAAGGAAGAACTGAGAACAGTGGGTGAGACCTTTAGAAAAGCAAATTGAGTTTTGACATAAGATTCCTCTAAATATCTTACTGTCAATTAAAGTTATACAAAAGTATAAAGAGATGTCTTAGGAGAAAATGGTCAACCCTTCGATTAGAGAGATTCAAGTAATGACTGAATAATCATTTTTTTTGGTTGTGTTGTAGTAGTGATGTCTTTTTTTGGATTTGTGTTGGACTATATAAGTTATGAGTATTAAAATTAAAATTCTACAATTCTATTACCCAAACCTGGGAGGAATGACTATCTTATGAGATCAAAGAAGATAAAATTATGGGATAAATATAAATTATATGATATGGTTCAAAATGTCAACTTTGCCATCATGGATTTACAACTAGGAGATGCATTAGATGATATACAAATGATGAGGTGCTGATCCCTAAAAGATTATACAAGTAGCAAGTGAAGTACCCTTGATTTAAGCCCAAATCTTCCAATTAAAAGTGAAATGGTATTTCCACTAAATCTCCTTTGGTGGGAGGAATATGTTCTCACCCCTATGAAAGTTAATCTATATTTTTAGTTGTTTTTTTTTCCCTTTTAAAAGAATATTGGAACTGCCCCTGGAATTTCTCTAGCTTAGGTAATTAAGTTCTTACTGTTGATATTTCCTGTTCATTTGAATATAAAACAGCTGTGCTAAGATGAGCTGAAGCTTATGACTGATGTTTCAAACTATAGACAAGCAGCATGAATACTCCTAAAAAGTTGTGTTCAATTGTATTGCCACTTTTTCTAGATGAAAAATCCCTTCTCTGCTCTGAATATGTTCCCTCTGATTTGTGTAAATTCTTCTTTTATTAAATGATGTATTATAAATGTCTTTTTTATATGATGTTTTTTTAACATCAAGTACAAGACTAGTCAAAATATAGTCCCAGATATTATACCTTCCCAGTTACAAGCAGAAAAAAAATATTTTATTAACATATCATGAATGTCTTATTTTATAGCACCTTGGGTCATCACCCATAAGAGAATTGGCCTAAATGCACTATCAGTCATCATAGCTCCTTGATTACAAGATGGAAAAGTCATGGCAACAGGACTGATTTCTTAAGGATCACAAAATTTTGGTAAGATAATTTCTATATGAGTTACTAGTTGATTATGAGAGGCAAATGCAAACGAGATTTCAAATTGTATTGAGATTGCTAGTATTAAGGAATATAAAAGTAGTCCCACTATAGTGTTATCTGATCACACCATAGCTATTAATTTCAGAATCCATCATTTAGGAAATATATCTAATAAGATGCAAAACATCCAAATCATAAGGATCCTCTCTCATGACATCTTCTTGGAGGACAGCATTTAAGGAAGAAATTTGCTCTATGAAATCATATGCTTCTTTGTGTCATATAAATAATTAGCCCAGCAAGATCTTATATTCTTTGTAGTCTGTTCTGTAAGCTTGCTGCTGTGGAATTAAGGGAGTGCACTTCTTTCCTTCTCACATTTTCAGTTAGCTCTCAGTAATAATCTGGATAATGCTTATAAATATTATAAAGAGATAGAATATAAACATATATACCAGTACTCTTAGCAATTCTCAGATTCTTTTTTTTCTCAGATATTAAAAAAAAAATCAAGAGCAGGTACAATCAAGTCAGTAATTGAATATAGAAATAGGCTAGAAATAGAGTCCCATGACTTTCCCTAAATATAGGACATTTTTTCTATAGATAGATAGAGATATTTAAATCAATCTATAGCTGGATAGAGATCGCTAGCTACCTAGCCATCTCTCAGTCTTCGTCTCTCTCTACGTCTCTCTCCATCTCTCTCTCTCTCTTTTTCTCCCTCTCTCTCTTTCCCTCTTTCTTTCTCTCTCTCCTCCTTTCTTTCTGTCTCTCTGTCTGTCTCTGTCTCTGTCTCTCTGACTCTCTCTCTCTTTCTTTCTCTCTCTCCCTCTCTCTCTGTCTCCTCTGTTTCTTTCTCTCTAGTTACATTATGATTGCATGAAGTGGTGATCCTAGAGTCAGAAGTGGTGATATGATGATTCTGGTTTCATAAAGGTTAGGAAAGAAAAGGAAAGGAAAGAAACAAACAAAGATAAAAAAGAGAAGAAAAAAAGGAAGAAAAGAAGGAAAAAGGCAAAAAAAGAATATTTTTTCTTAAGTATTTACTATATAATAAGAATTATGATAAAAGCTGACATACATTTTTATCTCACTTGCTATCTCTGTCTAAAAGCTAGACAGTCAATCATTGCTGTTAAGGACCATATATTTTAATTGAGGGAGACAACATAAAATAATATCCAGCTTCAGAGCAGAGGCAAAAGTACAGAATTACTTTGAGACAATAGAAAGGCCCATCAACAAGGCCAACTATCTGGAGCATGGAGTGGCAAGGAATACATTAATGTCTCCTATCTAATCAGCACAAGTTCTGCAAGTTGCTTATGAACTAGAATGGCTTAGAATGTGGGTCTACTGATAAACTGCATATCTGTTTTATTGTCTGAGAATATGTCTTATTAGGACAGATTCGTTATTAGACTTGTTCCAGAGTGACATTTTTTGACTGTACTGATTCTTGAAGAATCAACATCCTATATTTTATATAGGATATTCCATATGGTAACTTTTCAGGTTATCACCTCTTACCATCTGAGGAAACAGGTTTAGAGAAGATGAAGTGAATTCATAAGGTCGAAGAGCTTATAAGTGACAGAGCTAAAATGTAAACTTAGGTTGTGTGATTGCAAAACTTTGTTGGGAAAATAATATGAGATGAATGAATCATTAAAAAAAAAAGTTAAGCTGAAATTGTGGTATAAGGCAAGGAACTTCATTTTATTGTCTCTTTTTCTTTGTCTATAACATATAGGGATTTTGAAAAGATGATTTTATTATGATGTCATCCAGTTATAAGTTAAAATGCATTTACTTTAAGATTTTCTTCAACTCTTAAAGTCTATCTATAAAATCATTAAGGTTGATAATCAAATATTAGACAAATATTATAAGCTAGCCACAGGAGGCTGTAACCTTTCTATCTTGTCTGTTAGTAAGGAAATTAATTTTTGCTAAAAAGAAAAAAAAGAATGAATGAAAATGATGAATTTGTACATTATACATTATGCTATTATATTAAAGGAGGATAACCAATTACCTAGTTTAATTATGCAGCACAAATAGCCAATGATGATCATTTGTTATTCCTTTTTAAAAATGCTATTGAAAATTTTCAATTGAATCTCTAATCACTCTTATTTTTAAAATATTTTACTTGCTATGCATTTTTTCCTTAACCATTGAAAGACATTTCCTCACTTATATGAATCATGATTATTAAAGTTATATAATATGTAACCCCATATTATTTTATGATATATGTGTATATATCATATCAAATACATATGTTCACATAAACATATACAACCACATATATACACAAACACACACACATGTGTGTGTGTGTATGTGATGAATAAATATTTATAAAATACATTCTTCTTCATCTCCTTTGAGGCAAGGCTTTGAGCAGGAGCTATAATAGGCTTACTTCATAGGAACTTTGAAATACTTATCAATACTTATCATACACATTTTAAGTTTGATGGAAAATTAATGAAATTGCTGCATTGATAGTAATCGGTTTCAATTTGGTTGAGTATCAGACACTCCCTACCTCTAATTAATAATAATTCCTGATGCCAATTTATTTCACCATTAAAGAGAGAGACCAAAAAAGCTAAACTACATTCTTATTTTTTCCCTTTTATCAAACATTTAAATTCATTCTTTAATCATCCAACAATATTTTGTTTTTCCAATTACATACAAAGATAATTTTCAACATTCATTTTTTTATGGGAAAGGTAGCATTTTGAACTGGAACTTTTTTTTGGCTTTATTTTATTTATTTAATATTTTCCCAGAGGTACAGTCATAAAAAAAATACAGTTGTTTTAAATATTTTTTTTAGTTCTAGATTATCTTTCTTATACCCACCCACAATTAAGAAATCAATTGTGAAGTTATTCAAAACATTTTCATAAAAGTAAAGTTGTGGAAAAAAAGGTCTCTCACCCTAATGAAAGTAAAAACCCTCAAGAAATATTAAATTAAAAATACTACTAGAGTTTGTTGAGTCATTCTACAATTGATGGGTATTCCCTCAATTTCCTTTTTTTTTTTCCTTCAGAAGAGATCAACATTCATTTTTGAAACATTTGAATTTGGATTTTTTTTTCTCCCTTCCTCCCTTATTTTCCCCCCATTCAATAAAGCAGACAACCAGACATAGGTTATACATGTATAAATATTTTAAACATATTTGCATATTAGTCATGTTGGGAAAGTAAATTCAGATATAAAAGGAAAAAAAAACGCAAGAAAGAAAAAGCAAACCATAAAAAGTTGAAAACAATATGCTTTAATCTGCAATCATTCTCCATTGTTTTCTTTGTGGATGCAAATAGCATTTTTTATCCTAAGACTGTTGGAATTGTCTTGAATCACTGCATTGCTAAGAGCTAAGTCTATCTATAATTTTGTCATTATTGTGTACAATGCTCTCCTGGTTTTGCTCACTTCACTCAGCATCAGTTCATGTAAGTCTTGTCAAGCTTTTCTGAAATCCTCCTCCTAATCTTTACTTATAGAACAATAATATTCCATTACATTCATATAGCATAACTTATTTAGCCATTCACCAATTGATAAGCATCCACTTAGTTCCTAATTCCTTGCCACCACAAAAAGAATTGCTACAAACATTTTTGTACATGTGTATCCTTTGCCTTCTTTTATGATCTCTTGGAGATATAGATTCAGTCGTGACATTTCTCGATCAAAGGATATACATGCTTTGGTAGCCCTTTGGACCTGATTCCAAATTGCTCTCCAGAATGGCTGAGTCAGTTCACAACTCTAACAGCAAATATGGAGAAGACATCAAGAAGAGAAAACATAAAAATAATTGGATATCGAAAGCTAAGATGAAAAGAAAAATACACTTGACACACATACACAATACAATGAAACAATCATTAAAGAAAATTGCCCTGAAGCAACAGAACAAGAAGGGAAAGTAGAAATAGAAAAAAAAAATTACTAATCCTCACCTGAAAGAGATCCTACAAGAAAAAAAAATACATCAAATTAATCTAATGAAATTAGCCAAAGTTTTATCTTTTTTTCATAAACCCAACTCAGTATTATTTATTAGTTCAATAGTTTTCTTACATTCAATTTTATTAATTTCTTCCTTGATTTTCAAAATTTCTAATTTGATATTTATTTAAATTAATTTTTGCTTTGTTCATTCTCTAGCTTCATTGATCTCCTATTTCTCTATTTTATTTATTCAGGCATTTAGAGATATACAATTTCCTCTCAGAACTGCTTTGGCTATATTCCATACATTTTGGTATGTTATCTCATAGTCCTTTTCTTGGATAAAATTATTCATTGTTTTTATGATTTGTTCTTTGACCCATCCATTCTTTAGGATTAAATTATCTAATTTCCAGTTAATTTTTGGCCTATTTTTCCATGGCCTTTATTTAAATTTAATTTTATTGCTTCATAATCTGAAAAGGATGCGTTTTATATTTCTGTCTTTCTGCTTTTGATTGTGAGGTTTTTATGCCCAAATATATAGTCAAGTTTGTGTAGGTTGCATGTACCACTGAGGAAAAGTCATTACTGTTTTCTATCTCCATTCAATTTTCTTTAGGTATCTGTTATATCTAACTTTTCTAAAACCCTATTCACCTCCTTACCTTCTTTATTATTTATTTCGTGGTTAAATTTGTGAAGAGAGAAAGAGACAGACTGAGATACTCCACTAGAAGAGTATCTTCCTGCAACTCACTTAACTTTTCCTCTACCACTTGGTGCATGTATATTGTTAATAATACTTCATTATTATAGTACTCTTTAATAAGATGTGGTTTATTTCTCATCCTTATCTCCTTTAATTAGATCTGCTATGTCTCTTTTTTAAAAGCTTCAGCTGTAGTATAATGTATTCAGATCTAGTTTTTACCTTTATTCTGTGTGTAACTTTCTACTTCACATATCTTCCTTATTAAAAAACATATTGTATGATTATGGCTTTAATCTACTCTGCAATCTCCTTCCATTTTATGATAAAATTCATGCCATTCTCATTCATCACAATATTTTTCTTGAGATGATTGTTGGATTCATCCAATGCCTATTTTGCCCTCTTTTTCCAGAATATTGGGAATCCAATAATTATTATATGGTCTCTCCTGGGTATATTTTTAGATCAGATCTTTTTCCAATGAAGCAATTTACATTTTCTTTGATTTATATTAATTCTTGTGATTTGTTTTATTGATTCTTGATGTATCATATACCTATTAGATTCAAATTGCCCAAATCAAACTTTTTTTTTTTTAAATTTAATAGCCTTTTATTTACAGGATATATACATGGGTAACTTTACAGCATTAACAATTGCCAAACCTCTTGTTCCAATTTTTCACCTCTTACCCCACCCCGTCCCCTAGATGGCAGGATGACCAGTAGATGTTAAATATATTAAAATATAAATTAGATACACAATAGGTATACCTGACCAAAACGTTATTTTGCTGTACAAAAAGAATCAGACTCTGAAATATTGTACAATTAGCTTGTGAAGGAAATCGAAAATGCAGGTGTGCACAAATATAGGGATTGGGAATTCAATGTAATGGTTTTTAGTCAACTCCCAGAATTCTTTTTCTGGGCATAGCTAGTTCAGTTCATTACTGCTCCATTAGAAATGATTTGGTTGACCTCGTTGCTGAGGATGGCCTGGTCCATCAGAACTGGTCAATATAGTATTGTTGTTGAAGATATAATGATCTCCTGGTCCTGCCTCATTTCACTCAGCATCAGTTCGTGTAAGTCTCTCCAGGCCTTTCTGAAATTATCCTGTTGGTCATTTCTTACAGAACAGTAATATTCCATAATATTCATATACCACAATTTATTCAGCCATTCTCCAACTGATGGACATCCATTCGTTTCCAGTTTTTAGCCACTACAAAAAGGGCTGCAACAAACATTCGTGCACATACAGGTCCCTTTCCCTTCTTTATAATCTCTTTGGGATATAATCAAGGATCAAAGGGTATGCGCAGTTTGATAACTTTTTGAGCATAGTTCCAAACTACTCTCCAAAATGGTTGGATTCGTTCACAACTCCACCAACAATGCATCAATGTCCCAGTTTTCCCGCATCCCCTCCAACAATCATCATTATTTTTTCCTGTCATCTTAGCCAATCTGACAGGTGTGTAGTGGTATCTTAGAATTGTCTTAATTTGCATTTCTCTGATTAATAATGACTTGGAGCATCTTTTCATATGACTAGAAATAGTTTCCATTTCTTCATCTGAGAATTGTCTGTTCATATCCTTTGACCATTTTTCAATTGGAGAATGGCTTGATTTTTTATAAATTAGAGTTGATTCTCTATATATTTGGAAATGAGGCCTTTATCACAACCTTGACTGTAAAAATATTTTCCAGTTTATTGCTTCCCTTTTAATCTTGTCTGCATTAGTTTTGTTTGTACAAAACTTTTCAGTTTGGTATAATCAAAATTTTCTATTTTGTGATGAATGATGTCTAGTTCTGCTTTGGTCATAAAGACCTTCCTTTCCACAGGTCTGAGAGGTAATATCCTAGTTCTTAATTTATTAATAATTTATTCTTTATGCCTAGTTCATGAACATTTTGACCTTATCTTGGTGTAGGTTGATGGATCAATGCCTAGTTTCTGCCTATTATTTCAATTTTCCAGCAATTTTTATCAAACAGTGTTCTTATGCCAAAAGTGATCTTTGGTTTGTCAAAGATAGGTTATATTTGTGACTGTTTTATCCTTTGAACCTAATTCTATTCCATGATCAACTAATCTATTCCTTAGCACAAAAATAGTTTTGGAACTGCTGCCTATAATATATTTTAGATCTGGTACAGTTAAGTACCTTCATTTGATTTTTTTTTTCATTAATTCCTTGAAATTCTTGACCTGTTGTTTTTACATATGAACTTTTGTTGTTATTTTTTTCTAGGTCATTAAATAGTTTTGGGAGTTGATGGTATAGCGCAAATAAATGATTAGTTTAAATTTGCTTTTTTTATATTTGCCGCCCTATCAAGAGCATTTATTTTTCAATTGGTTAGATCAGACTGAATTTTGTGAAAGTGGTCTGTACTTGCTCATAAAGTTTCTGATTTTCCTTGGCGTGGATTCAATATTTATATTACGTAGTTACTTTAAAGGGAATTTCTCTTTGTAACCTGACTGTTGGATTTGTTAGTGATATATAAGAATGCTGATGACTTATGGGGTTTATTTTTATAACCAGCAACTTTGCTAAAGTTGTGGATTATTTCTAATAACTTTTAGCAGAATCTTTGGGGTTCTCTAAGTATACCATCATGTCATCGGCAAGGGTGATAATTTGGTTTCCATTGCCATTCTTATTCCTTTAATCTTTTCAGCTCTTATTGCTATAGCTAGTTTCAATACAATATTAAATAGTAACGGTGATAGTGGGCAACCTGTTTCTTGGATCTTATTGGGAATGGTTGCAGTTTGTTCCATTATATATGATGATTCTGATGATTTTAAATAGATGCTGGATTATTTAGAAAAGTTCATTTATTCCTACTCTCAAGTGTTTTTAATAGGAATGATGTTGGATTTACTGAATGATTTTCTGCATCTATTGAGATGATCATATGGTTTTGTTAATTGGTATTAAATGGCCAATTATATTGATAGTTTTCCTAATATTAAAAGCCCTGCATTCCTGGTATAAATCCTACTTGGATCATAGTGTATTATCTTGGAGATGATTTTAGTCTTTTTGCTAATATCTTATTTAAGATTTTGCATCAATATTCATTAGGGAGATTGGTCTTATTTTTTTCTTGTTTTCAGCCTACCTGGTTTAGGTATCAGTACCATTGTGCATAGAAGGAATTTTTGTAGGACTCCTTCATTCCCTTTTTTATCAAATAATTTATATACATTGGGCAATTGTTCTTTAAATGTTTGGTAAAATTCATGTAAACCATCTGGTCCTGGGATTTTTCTTAGGGAGTTGTTTTAATTGCCTGTTCTTTCTTTTTCTGAAATGGGACTATTCAAGCAATTTACTCTCTCTGTTAGTCTGGGAAGTCTATTTTTGGAGGTAGTCATCCATTTTCACTTGGGTTATCAATTATAAGTTGACAATAACCTATTATTTTCTAATTTTCTTCATTGGTGGAAAGTTCTCCTTTTCATTTTTAAGACTACTTCATTTTTCTCCCTTCCTTTTTCTAATCAGATTTACCAAAGGCTTATCTATTTTATTGCTTTTTTCTAGAACCAACTCTTGTTTTATTAATTAGTTTAATAGTTTTTTACTTTCAATATTTTTATCTCCTTTTTTTAGAATTTCCAATTTAGTATTTTATTGGGGTTTTAATTTGGTCTTTTTTAGTTTTTAGTTGGCCCAATTCATTAATCTTTTCTTTCTTGTTTTTTGGTAAGTTTAAGGATATAAAATTCTCTTATTACCGCTTGGTGCATCCACAATTTGGTATGGATGTCCTCATTCTTGTCATTATCTTAATGAAATTATTAATTGTATCTATAATTTTGCGTTTCACCAATCATTCTTTAAGATGAATTGTTTTGTTTCCAATTACTTTTTGGTCTATTTCCCTAACTTTTTGTTGAATGTAGTTTTTATTGCATCATGATCTGAAAAGAAAATTTACTATTTCGTTGCATTTTAATTTTCAGGTCTTTATGTCCAATATAGGTCAATTTTGAATAGGTTCCATGAACTGCTGAGAAGAAAGATTCCTTTTCATTCCATTCACTTTTCTCCAAAGATCCAAATACCTAATTTTTCTAATATTCTATTTACTTTAATTCTTTCTTATTTGTTTTGTGGTTTGATTTGTTCTCTGAGGAGTGAGGTTGAGATCCTCTATTACAGTTTTGTTGTCATTTCTTCTTGCAACTCTTTAACTCTCCTTTAGGAAGTTGGATGCATCCACTTGGTGCATATATGTTTAATATTGATATTGCTTTCTTTGTTTATGTAATTTTAGCAGGGATGTAGTTCTTCTTATCTCTTTTAATTAGACAATTTTTACTTTTGTTGATCTGAGATAAAGATGGCTACCCTGTTTTGACTTCACCTGAGCATAATAAATTTGTCAGCTTTACCTTACTCTATATGTATCCCTGTTTAAATGTGTTTTTGTAAAAAATATTGTGGGTTCTGACTTTGGATCCAGTTGTATCTGCTTTTATGGGGAGTTCCATCCCATTTCATTTCAGTTGAATTCTAATTTGTATTTCCTGCCATCTAATAACCCAGATTATGATTTCTTATTCTTCTCTCCCAACCTCTTTCCTTTTAAACTTATGGTACCTCTTTATCACGATATTATCCTCTTTTATTCCTCCTCCCCTTGAGTCTTTCCCTCCTTCTTATTATCTTTTTTTCCCTTTTCCTCTCCCGTTTTAATGAGGCGAGAGAGTTTTTCTAAAACAAAGTAATTATTTTTTTTTGAGCTAGCTCGATGAGAGTAAATCACCAATGTTTTCCCTCTTAAATTCCCCGATTGATAGTTTCCTTGCCCTTTGTGGGATGTGGTTTTCTTTATGTCTCCTTCCACCTTATTCTGCCATCATCCCTTTTCCATATCTACTTCCCTTTTTTATGTTATATCAGTCAATCAAATTTACATTATTCTTTTTGTATATCCAAAGGAATACAATTCTAAGAGTTATTTTTACCTTTTTGCATCTCTTGAGTTCTATAGTTGGAGATCAAATTTGTTTAGTTCTGGTTTTCCAAACAAATGGAATTTCTTTGTTTTATTAATGTCCATTTTCCTGGAAGAAAATGCTCAGTTAACTGGGTACTTTTATTCTTAACTGCATCCCAAGTTCTTGTGCTTTTGGAATATCATAAACAGGCCTTTTTCCTTTAATGTAGAGGCAGCCAGATCTTTGGGTGATCTATTGTGACTCGGTATTTAAATGGTTTTTTTTGTTGTTGTAAAATTTTTTCCTTAATTCTGATAGTTCTGAAATTGGCCACAATTTCTTGGGGTTTTATTTTAGGGTTTTTCAGAAGGTGTTTGAATTTTCAATGTATTTTGCTTCTGATTCTATTACATCTGGGCAGTTTCTTTGATGATTTCTGTAAAATATTATCTAGGCTCTTTTTTTCATCATAGTTTTAGAAAGTCCAAATCCTGATTATCTCTCAGATCTATTTTCCAAGTCTGTGGTTTTTGCAAGTAGATAATCTTGGTTTTTTTTCCAGTTTGTCATTTTTTGTTTTTGCTTGACTGATTCTTGCTGTCTAATGAATCATTAGTTTATTTGTTGGTTCTAATTTTAAAGAATTATTTTCTTCATTAGCTTTTTTTTTTCTGTATATGTCCAATTGAGTTTTTAAATGTATTGTTTGATCTTGGAATTTTTTTCCTTTTCACTAATTTTTTTTTTTGGTGAATCTTTTTCCAATTCTGATCCTACTTTCTTGTGTTTCTTGTCTTTTCCAATTACAGATCCTACTTTCTTGGAGTTCTTTGTCTTTTTCCAATTACAAATACACTTAGTGAATTCCTTTATTTTTCCAATTCACAATTTACTTTCTTTGAGATATTTTTACTTTTCCATTCACAATTTTGTTTCCGCACTTCCTGGGAATTTTTAACTTTTCCAATTATATTTGGTTGTTGTCTCTTGTAAGGCTTCCTTTCCTTTCCCCATTTATCTTCTCTCTTGAGATTTTAATGGTTCTTCTATGAGAGCATCAAAGGAGGACAGTCTGATGCATTTTTTGTTTGAGGTCCTTTCAGGTTTGCTGACCTGCTCTTTTTCTGCATAGAAGCTTGTCGATCGTTCTTTTCATCTTTTTATTCATGTTTTAAAGCCTTTTAGGTAGGTCTCCTAGGCAGGGGTTACCAGCCTTCCTCGCAGAGCAGGGAGAGTAAACCGATTTCAGGCCTGAGGACAGGAGTGCTCTGAGTGAGAGTTTCCCTTGCCCCAACAGGAAGTGGATTCAGCACTGGCCGAGTATCCAAAGTGCCAGTAGGGCTGAGTGGGTTAGTGATTGCCCTGGGCTAGAGACTAAGGGGTGAAAGTGTCACTGCCCCAGGCCGGAGCCTCTTGTGGGACTGTGAGTATTAGCAGCTGACCGCAGACCACAGACCACAGACTGCAGAAGGCAGACCGCAGACTGCAGACCGCAGACCGCCCCGAACTCTGCCCCAGTGTCTCTGCCCAATGCAAATCGTCCCTGGAAAAGCTCTATGGCCCCAATCCGAGCCCCCCACTGAGCAGATTGGAGGCTAACCCGGGCTGTGTCCTCCTGCCATGCAGGATCACAGCTGCCCCAAGGAAAAGCCCCGTACTGCTGGTTGGGGCTGCACGCTTGGGCTGAGATCAGTGCTTTCACTTTCGGTTTGAGACTCTCCTTGGAACCTAATTTCTCTCCCAGTCTGCACTGATCTCCCCCCTGGTCCCAGAACCAACCTTTTTTGGTGAGACTGCAGATTTTCTTAGGCCTGTGAATTGTTCTACTTCTTATCTTTACAAATTGTGGCAGTCAAGACTATTTTTGAGGCTCAATATAATATTGATAAAGAGGGTAAGAGAAGAGCTTAGAAAGTCGTGTGTGTAGTCTCCACCATCTTGGCTCCGCCCCCAAATCAAACTTTTAAGGAATTATTCCCCACCCCCCTCCCCCAGCCCCAGTTAGCTTTTGAACTTCCTTTTCCATATGGATAATTCTAAATTTTAATCATTTTTTTCTCCAAGATGTTGACTCACTTTTCATAATTATTTTTCATCACTAATTTCTTATTCCATTTTTTCTTCTATCTTCTATTTTTTAAGCTCCTTTTCTGAACTGTTACATAAGGTTTTTTTTTTTTTTTTTTTTTTGTTTGTTTTTTTATCTTGTGATTGATTATTTTTTTTCTTTGGGGTTTACTCCATAGGTGTTTTGACACTGTGGTCATCTTCTGAGTTTGTGTCTTGCTCTTTCCTGTCATCATAATATTGTTTTTATATTCATATTCTTTTGTTGTTGGTGGTGGTCATGGTTTTGCCCTTTTTTATTTTTTTTTTCAATTTAAGTTCTGCTCTTTAGGCAAAAGTGGCACTTTTTCAGGTTTCTTGTCCCAAGGATTATAATCCTCAACTGTCAACCTGATGATATACTTAGGTTTCCTTGAGGCCTATAGAAGAACCTCATATCTGATGCTTTGCAGAGAGAGTGAGGTGATATAACTGGTGGTACTGAATGTCTTGGGGGTCTTGCAGCTTATTTGTTGCTAAGCTGGGGTCCTAAACTGGCATCTAATATGATGAGCGTGGTGTAGTGTTTCTGCATTTTAACCTTAGTTATCCTGATGCAGGTGACTGACTGTTTGGCTGCTAGAGTGTGCCTCTTTTCTGTGAGTTACACTGAAGTTCATGGAGGTTCTCAGAGCTTTTCCAATAGCTATGCTAAAGGACATGGCATAGGTGTGTGTATGGCAGGGTTTTGGGTATTAGTGTTTGCCTGCTCCACCACACTGAGATTCAGTTCACTCTGATATTAAGTTTATATAATCACAGATAATGTCAATATTGTAATGAATGTTTTATATCCTTGACATTGGAAAGAATGCTAATTTGAGTACCTTACAAAATAGCAATACATCAATCAAATTCAGAGTTATAATCATGCATATATAACTCTCTCTATAAATATATAAAAGCACATGAACACACTCATATATGACTATATATATATATATATATATATATAAAAACACAAACATATATATACATACACATATAAGTGTGTGTATATGTGATTTTGATCTGGTCAGGTAAGTTTAAATAAATCATTTTTCTCTCAATTTTTTATATATTCAACTATGGAAAATTTGAGACAGTCTATTTTTTGTTTTTCTTTTAAAGTAATGATGTAAGATCTATTTGCATATAGTCTACTCTACATCTAAGAAGCTAGTTGTTTCAAAGTATTCCTGCACAGAAATTAGACTTGAGCAAAAGCAAAGGGATTGCTCACATACATGGATTTTCTTCTCTTAAGGAACATGTCTGTTACTTGATTTAAATAAAATTTGTCTTTAATTTTTTTAAAAGGATTATTTTGCAAACACAAAGTAAAACAAAATCATTTTTCAAAGCTAAAAACCACCATTTCCATAATAAGAATTCTCTAACACCCAATTGATCAGCTAAACATTTAATTTCAGGAAGAAACTGGAAAAACTGTATTTTTAGGATTAAGATCACTTGAAAATCAATAAATATAAATGGGAACCTAATTTTGTATGATTTTTAAACACCATCTGGATAGGGTGCAAGTTACAATTTTTATATTCTCTATAGTGCCTTATAAATAAATATTATATATATTTTATATATATATATATTATATGTCATATAATATATATTATATGACATATAATATATATTATATATAAATATAAATAAATAAATATAAATATAGAGAATATATATAAAAATATAAAATATATTCTCTATAGTGCCTCTATAAAGTGCCTTGTAATATGAATGAATAAACAATAATGTCCATGATAAACTAATTTTGGAGCAAACTTCTGTATGATTTTTTTTTGGGGGGGCAAAGTAAAAGAAATGAATTTTACCAAGATTTTGTCATAGAAAAATGCAAAGTTGCCTGTGGAAATGATCGCTTGTATTTTCAAAATCCAAATAAGACCTTCTGACTACACACCAGATAGTAACTCAATAGTAGGAAAGAGAAAGATAGACAACTTGAATTAGTGGAATTACTTTTTAATCTTTATTTGGAATGCTTGAAATAATATTTTGAACAATAATGAGTCTCCATCAGTGATCATCTGAAAGCCACCTTACAATATGATGTTACTTTTAATACAATTTTTCAATCTCTAGGACTGCCAAAACTGAACTACAGCACTATCATGAAAGTTTTGAAACCATGATTAAATTGCATGTCAGTTTGTTTAGGTAGAAGTGGCTTAGAATGTTGGGTCTAAAGTCAGGAAAACTCATATTTGTGAATTCAAATATGACCTCAGTTACTAATTAGCTGTGGGACTTTGGGCATGTCATTTAACCCTGCTTCCTCATTTGTAAAATGAAGATGAAAATGGCAAACTACTCCAATATGTTTGCCCAGAAAAACCCACAAGGTGACACAACTGAAAACAACTAACCTAAGTTCACTGTGTTATGAGAGGACATATATTATAGACTAAAACAAACTTTTTTTCCTATATATAGAAATTGAAAGTGAAGTCATGTAATTACAAATGAATAGCAAAAACTGATATCTCTTTTTCAACTTACGGAACATTTTATGTTTCACACACTGTACTAATGCCAACTCTGTGTTAGTATATATATATATATATATATATATATATATATATATATATATATATGTGTGTGTGTGTGTGTGTGTGTGTGTTTTATACATTAAGAAGCCAAGGTTACATATTTTAAATATTTTACTTTACACAGTAAAGAAGAAAACAGAGATTTGAATTCCTATCTCTTAACATCAAGTTCAATTATGATTTACTTACATTATATTGTTTCCTATTGAATGGGTAGAATACTAGAAGATCCAAGAAAATAAGTTAAAAAGACTACAATAAAGGAAAGAAAGCACTGATATTAATTATAATGAAATATCCTGAGTTGAAAGAGCAAAAGAGAAAACATAATTTCCACTTCTTTTTTGAGTTTCAGGGGACAGGAGTTTCTATGGCTAGAAAATGATGCATAGTTCATTAGAGAGGAATTCTTTGTTATATGACTTGCCTTAAATATTTATTGGATTAAAGAGATTGAGTTTTGAGGGGGTAGATAAAAGGGAAGAGCAATATATCCAGAAATTATTGATGTGTAAAATAAATCTTAAAGGTATAAATTTATAAAATAAAAATAGTAATGCAAATAGAAAAAAAATTTTAATCTTGCCTTCCTTATTATAAAAGTTATTAAACTTATATTTACATATCTATAATATTTGCTTAACTGTTAAATTGGAGATGACAATTGTTAGTAAAGTTATTATGAAATACTTATAAATAGTTTGCACACATATTATCTATTTTTATGTAACAAAATGTCAAGGGACTGGTGTGACATATCCCTGTAAAGGTTTTTGAATCACAGAAATCAAGTTCAATAGAAGGACTTTTACAGGTAGAAATCATGGCTTTTTCTCTTAATCTCTGTTTTTTTTTTTATTCTCTCATTCTAGAACCTTGGGAAAAATTGCTTAAAACTTAGAAATGACTCTTACTAAATTAATTTATAAGGTGCTTTATAGAAAGGTGCTTAATATGAAAAGCTATTTATTTCTTCTACATAAAGAAAATGCTTAAAACAAAGTTATATAAAAAAGACATTAGCAAGTATTTGAAAACAAAATACTAGCACACAACTGCTATTATCCTCTTCTTTGATTTTGAAATTTAATATCTCAAATAATAAAATATTTTATGGAATTTGTGACCACCTATTTGACCTTTCTCAAATATTTCCCTTATAAGGATATAAGGATTCCCTTTTTAACTTTTAAAAGAAAGTTGGTTTTTCCTTACTTTTTACCTTTTTATGCTTCTGTAGAGTTCTGTATTTGAAGATCAAATTTTCTGTTCAGCTCTAGTCTTTTCATCTGAAATAAATGAAATTCCCCTATTTCATTGAATGTCCATGTTTTTCCCTAAAAGATAATGCTCAATTTTGCTGGATAGTTATATTCTGGACAGCAACTGTTACAGCTGACTGTTCTATGATCACTATTTTTGTAAATGACATACCATTAAAAGGGTTGGTAGACACAGGTGCAGATCATACAATCATTAGAAGTGCCAGCTGGCCCAGTCATTGGAGAAAGATTCCAGCAAATACTCATGTGTCTGGCATAGGAGGATCGATAACATCTGAACTTAGTGCTATCTCTTTGAGATGGAAATTTGAAGCTAAAACAGGAGCTTTTGCAACTTTTGTAGTTAGAAAAAATCCTATCACTCTATGAGGAAGCAACATCTTACAACAGTTAGGATTACAATTGAATACTTCAGCTTTTTAGGCAAGGCTGCTGTTGAAGGCCTGCCAACACTCTTACCTGTTCCATTCAATGGAAAACTAATACAATATCTTTAGATAATCCCCAGGTGATGTGGAGAGTTCCAGAAAGAGGTAAAAGGAAGGGACCAGATAAGTTAGCTGCTTGTGGGGAGAGGGTTTGCTTTTATCTCTACAGATGGAAAAGGAATTAGATGGGTTCAAAACAGCTGTATTTGCCTTGTCCAGCAGAGAGAGACTGAAAAAGAGAAGACCCTTGAATTATAGGAGAAGATCCAAGAAACATCTGGTTCCATTACTGACTGTGTCCACCACTGAAAGAGCATGGCTGTTACCTCTATGTGTATAGCAATTGACTCATGAACATCAAAAATTGTTAACAAGACTGTTGCAGAATTTTAAAACCTGCAGAAATCATTGGATTCCCTGACACATGAAGTGATGGACAATAAATTAGTTTTGGACTACCTCTTGGCTGCTGAAGGAGCTGTATGTATGATAGTTATTTATATACCCTCTGTCTAGGACTTCTGGGAATCTTTTATAATATTATGCTGATTCATATTGTTTGTTACATCACTACTTGCATGTATAATTCCTCATGTTGATTCATGTTGTTTGTTACATCACTACTAGTCTGTGTTATAGTACTACATGTTTGTGTAATATCTCCCATGCTGATTGATTTATGTATACCTGCTTCAGCTAAAAGAAAAGGAAGCAGGAGATGAAGAGGGCTGCAGATAGTGGGGGAATTCTGGATAAAGCACAAGACCCTCCAGTCCAGAGAGAACCTGCTGATAATGTCTGGTTTGGCTCCTCATCTCCTTTTGTTGTTCTCACCTTTCCTGAGAAGTCAAGGAAGGCATGACTACCGGTGTTCTACTTAAAGCAAGGGATACTTACAACAAGAGGCATTTATATAGCAGGATACTTATATTTAGCACTTGCTCAGTGTGATTTATGATATAATGACTCTCTAGTTAGCATATGCTGAGTGTGGTGCAATGATATAATCATACCAAGATGTTTAAGAGCTTAGAGGTCTTGAAATAAGGACACTCCATCTCTCACCATCAATTTAGTCTTAGTGAGTGGGGGAAGGAGGAGGAGTGAAAGGGGCTGTGACACCATCAGCACTGCCCATGCAGCAGTTTTGCCCACCCCCTATGTCACCATTACAAGTGGCATTAGTTAAAGCTAAAAAGGAAGGACAGAATACATCTGGTTTGAGAATAGAAGCATACCCTGTGATTGAAAAGTTTGACCCTTCCGGTCAAATTAGAAGAAGATACACTCTTTTAAATCTGGAAATCATCAAAGATCTGAAAAAGGCTTGCACGTTTTATGTGTCTTTATGTTAAGATGCTATTAGAGAATTTGTCTTATAAAATTTTAACCCTTAATGATTGGAAATCTATAGCAAAAGCATGTTCAGAACCTAGACAAAACTTGCTGTGGATTTCTGAGTATAGTGAGCTCTGTAGAATAAAAGGCCAAAGAAATAGGCAACCTGGAATTAATATTCCAGTCACCTTTGACCAACTAGCAGATGTAGGTCCTTATGCAGACACTTTAGCAAAGATTAATTACCCTTTGGCAGGATATAAGCAAAGGGCTTCTGCTGCTACCAAAACATGGGGCACCCTCCCAGGAAAACAAGATAGAGGGGAAGCCTTCACAAAAATAGTGCAAGGTCCAAATGAACCCTTTGCTAATTTCATGGGATGTCTGTAGGCATCTGTCATATGAACTATCAGTGAAAATGCAGCAACAGAATTACAAGATAACCTGCTAGAGAAAATGTGAATAAGGATTATAGAAGAATTATACTAGGACTACACAAAGATGCTCTTTTAGATGAAATCGTAAGATGTTGTGCCACAGTAGGCATAAATATCTTTTATGCCCAGAATATGATGTAGGCTTTTAAAATCTGAATGGAAGACAGGGTCCCTTTTGGCAAGGGACTTCCAAAGAGAGTCGTCAGTGCTTTCAATGTGGTAAAGCAGGGCATCTGAAAATTCAATGTTGAAAAAAAAGATAAAGTATAAAAACAGTATGGAGAACAAGACCCAAAACCCCATGTCCAAAATGCAACAAGGGCTTCCACTGGGCATCAGAATGTAGATTGACTCAGGGAAATGGGAAGGGGGGTCCAGCTCCAGGGCCCCAGGCAAAAAACACTTGGAACATGATGGCAGCTGATGTTATATCCAAAGAGTCTTTAGAAATTCAATACTCCTACATGATCAATCAGCCAAGAAGCAACTTGATAGGGAAGGGGATTGCAATTAGGGAGAATAGAGCTATAAGCTACTGGGACTACTGAGATATCCCCTGGAGTGGTGAAATCTGTCTCTGTCTGGCCTATAGATCCCTAGCCTCCACTCAGAGTAGGCTTAACCATTTCACCTCTTGAGAGTGCTTACAAAACAGTGTCTATTCATGCACTGATTTGGGAAACTAGGGAATATGCAGCTAATATCCCAGTCACTAATACAGGTAGGCAATGTGTGATCCATCACCCAGGAAAAGTAGTAACATTATGCCTACTGTTGCACACTCCTGATATGCAATTTAGTAACATTTACCCAGTTTTTGACTCCCAGTAACAGAATCCAGGAATATTTTGGACTGCAGCTATTACAGCTGATCATCCCACCACATTTCTATTACTTTGTATAGAATACATTTCATTTTTCTATATTTCCCATCCTTTTATTTTATTCTTCCTGTCCTTTCACCCTGTCCCTCCTCAAATATGTTTTGTATCTGGCCACCCTCTTCTGTATGTCCTATTTTCTATCATGTTTTACGTACTTTGCTGTTTTCTTACATAGAGATTTCTTAACAGTGTCTAACTTTTTTCTGGATGATTCAGTTATCACTGTGAACATCAGTTGTGTTATGCTATTATATGGCACCAACTTTAGGGGATATTTTGTTGTAGAGGACTTTCTTTCTATACTTGGTGACCCCAGAATATCATGCTGTTTTAAGATTTTTGTGCCCGCTTTTTATGCTGTTTCTATTTCCTTCCTCACTGTTTAACTTGATTCATGGCTGCAATCCTTTACCTTTCAGAATATCAGATCCCAAGTCTTTCAGTTCTTTAAACTGGAGGCTGCAAGGTCCTGGATTATCCTGATTGTTTATTATGTTATGTGGTTATTATGGTTATGATTATTAATAAGCATTACTAACAGTAAATTATTAATTTATCCCTTATTAGCATTAATTAAATATTAAATAAACTGTTATTATTATTGTTTATTATGATATTTGGCATGTTTCCTTCTGGCTGCTTGCAAAATTTTCTCTTTGATCTGATAATTCTGAAATTTAGATATGATGTTTGTTGGAGTTTTCATTTTGGGATCTCTTTCAGGAAATGATCAATGAATTCTTTCAATGGTTATTATACCCTCTGATCCTAGGATATTAAGGCAATTTTCCTTGATGATTTCCTGAAAGATAATGTTTAGTGTTTTTTTTGTTTGTTTGTTTTGTTTTGTTTTGGTTTGGTTTGGTTTTTTTAATCATGGTTTTCAGGAAGTTCAATAATCCTAAGATTGTCTATTCTAGATCTATTTTCCAGGTCAGTTGTTTTTCCAATGAGATATTGTACATTTTCTTTTCTTTTTCTTTTTTTTTTTCATTTTTGTCTTTTTTGTCTAATTCTTGAAATGTCATTGAGTCATTCACTTCCATTTGTTCAGTTCTAATTTTAGTGAATAATTTTCTTCAGTTAGCTTTTTTAATCTCCTTTTACATTTGGCCAATTGAACTTTTAAATGAAGTGTTTTTTTCATTATTTTTTCCTTTTCACAAATTCTGATTTTCAATGAATTGGCTTCTTTTTTCAAACCTTTTTTGTAAGGAGTTATTTCTTTTTTTTCCATTTTGTTAACTCTATTTGGTAAGAAATTATATGAATTTTCAATTTCACTAAAACTTTTTTAAGGAATTTTCTTCAGATAATTTCGGTGTTTCCTTTTCCAAATTCTCACAAAATTCTCATTTCCTTTTCCCATTTTTCTTGTAACTCTTTTTCTAAGATCCTTTTTCAATTATTCCAAGAAAGCCAACATTGCTTTATTTTGCTTAAGAGCCCCCAGTAGATTCCCTGACCAACTGCCCTAGATCCTTGTGCTGCCTGCATCTGTGTTTGGCTGCCTCCCTAATCTTACCCCTAACCCCCCACCTCCTTCCTGTGAGTGATTGAAACAGACTTTTTCTAAAGTTCTTCCAAAATACTTTCTGCTAGAAATTTGTTATATTCCAAATATTTGTGGGTTCTATCACTCCAAAACAAAACCATTTCAGAGGCTTGATCTGGTGTTGATCTGAGGGATAACAAGAAGAGCTCAGATAAAGAACTGTTTACTTTCCACCATCTTGACCTCTCTTCTCCTCCCCACCCCTTGATAATTTTCTTAAAACTATTAGGGTAAGCAAGGTCATCAGCCTTAAAAAATGAGCCTGTGTAGCCCTCTTTGTAGTGGCCAGAAACTGGAAACTGAGTGGATGCCCATCAATTGGAGAATGGCTGAATAAATTGTGGTATATGAATATTATGGAATATTATTGTTCTGTAAGAAATGACCAACAGGATGATTTCAGAAAGACCTGGAGAGACTTACATGAACTGATGCTGAGTAAACGAGCACAGCCAAGAAATAATTTTATACTTCAACAACAATACTATATGATGACCAATTCTGATGGACCTGGCCATCCTCAGCAATGAGATGAACCAAATCAGTTCCAATGGAGCAATAATGAACTGAACCAGCTATGCCCAGCGAAAGAATTCTGGGAGATGACTAAAAACCATTACATTGTATTACCAATCCCTATATTTATGCACACCTGCATTTTGGATTTCCTTCACAGGCTAATTGTACAATATTTCAGAGTCCAATTCTTTTTGTACAACAAAATAATGGTTTGGTCATGTATACTTATTGTGTATCTAATTTATATTTTAATATATTTAACATCTACTGGTCATCCTGCCATCTGGGGGAGGGAAAGGGGGGAAGGAGGTGAAAAATTGGAACAAGAGGTTTGGCAATTGTCAATGCTGTAAAATTACCCATACATATAACCTGTAAATAAAAGGCTATAAAAAAAATGAGCCTGTTTATGATGTATAGTTCCTAAACAAGAATGTGTTTACTAAGAATCTATAAACTTGTTTAATGATTGATCCTTTGTACCCAGAATGAGTTTAAACTCAAGAAAAAGAAAAAAAAATGATAAACAAAATCTTCTATATGTATCAAGTCCTGGTAAACTTTTAAAAATAATGTATCTAGCCCTAAGCTGCAATTAGTAGAATTTGCTATTAGATATATCTCATAATTCTATAACTGATATTCTTTTGAGTTTTGAATTTGATTGCCTGATCATTTAGTCAATAACCAACCATTTCAATGAAATGCCATGTTACTCAGAGGAATATCTTCCTGAATTATCATAGGTGAATATCTTATCTGGGCAAGAACTGAGAAGACAACCTTAGCCTCTGCTCAGAGTTAGATCCTTCTGATCCAGTTCCCCAATTCTGTTTCTTTGTTTCTCACTTGATTATTCCTGAGTCTTACTATGTGTTAGAATTGTTACTGCATGATTGGTTGTCAAACAGAGATAAGTATGCTTTATCCTGTCATGTGGGTGCTTTCAGGCTAAAGTCTGAAGGGCCTGTTTTGACACTATTATACTTATGTCTCTGCTTTTTCCTCTTATAGCAAATTTCTATAATCAGAACAAATGGTGAGTTGATGCCATGAGCCAATACAAGTATCCCAGGGACCACAATGACTTTTTACCTTAGATATTAAATATGCTTTCTTTTTTAATACCATTGTATAAAGACTCAATAATTTCTTTTTGCCTTTGAAGGGACAAACGCAGAGAAATGTATCCCCCATCAATTGATATGGGTAGTTATATCCATAATATGGATATAGCTTAGGGTTTCCATGAAAACCCCCATATATTTGGACAGGCACAGACTATCCAGTATGTAGATAATATCCAGTATGTTGGATATGCAGTCCAACCCGAGAGGCTTCTCAGGCTGTAGCCATCAAAACCCTTAATTCCCAGTACCATTCCATCCCCAGGTCTATGAACATTTTTATTTTTTTATTTTTTTGTCTAAGGCCTATGTTGCCTATCATTCTTTTAATTATTTGGGTCATGAATTAGATCCCGCCTTCCTTTTGCTCACAGCAGAGAGGAAGCTGTTTTATCACTCCCTGAACCTTCCTCAAAGCAACACTGCATACATTCCTGAACATGGCTGGATTTTTGTAGAATCTGGATACCTAACTTTTGTTATTGACAAGCCCTTCTGATTCTATTCAAGGCCCTGACACAATTTTCCTTTAATTGGTCCCGAATCAGACCAAGGCTTTTAAGACCCTAGAAGCTAAACTAATCTCTGTCCTGGTTTTTACCCAACTTAAAGTCTTTTACTTTATATGTTGATGAAAGATGGGGCCAAGTTCTAAGGGTCTTGACTTAGTCCCTCGGACCCTATCCCAGACACTTTATTTATTTCTCAAAGAAACTTCTTGTCTTTAGAGTGACTCTTCTGTCTTAGAGCAGTGCCTTCTAATTGAGGAAGCCTCTAAGCTCACTCTAAGTCAATCACTGGAGGTTCTAACCCCTATGGGGCTCAGGGCATTTTTGCCACTGAAGATTTTTAAACTTGGGAAAGGTAATGAGAGTATATATTAACTCCAATTAGGTCTTTCATGTTTTGAATGATAATGAGACTACATGGAAAGAAATAGGACTTTTGATAGCAAAAGTAAATAAATGTTTTATAAAGGACAACAGAAAGGGGATTCATTTCAGGCCAAAGGAAACAGGCTTCCAGATTTAGCTGGTCGAGATGCTGCCTGTTTTTGTCTAACCATGGCACCTTTTATTCCCTGACTTTAAAATTCATCTGAGCATTCCTTTCACTGTGTATAATTCTTCTATTTTACCCATTACCCATACTCCTTTAAGGAGACAAAAGCAGGGATTTGGGGAAATGCTCTTTGGTATTTATCCTAAGAAAAGCTATCTGGATGTGAAACATTAATGATAGCCTTGTTTACTCCACCACTCTTTCTCTGGGTGGTACTCCTGGTCACTGTTTCTAGTAATCTTCATACTAACTCCACTTTTATTGATTATTTCTTTTTTCTTTTTTTTAATCCCCTCAATCTACTTGTGAGATTTGTTTCCTCTACACTCCAAGCTATGGACTTCCCACTACTTGTTCCACCTGAATAGCATTGGCTAATTGATTCTGTCAGTAAGCAGCCCCTGAAAGCTACTGCTGCCACCTTCAATTAGAGTGTCTCCCCTCCTCAGTCTGGACCCTACTAGGCAGGGACAGGTCTTTACCCCTTATTAGCATGAAGCAGCTGCAGAAGATGAAATATCAGTCCTTTTGTCCCAAATGAATTTGGAGTTCAAACTGCTTGAAAAGGGAAAAATGATAAGGTACAACTTCTTGGAGAAATATAGCAATGATTTTAAGATCTCCTGTTTAAGAGTGCTTCTATTCTAACAATATGTCCATCAATGATAATAAAAATCTTCTAGCCTGGGCATATAATAATATTTCTTTCTTTAGACTTTAAGAAATATATATTAGGGATCCTCAGGCCCTCTGACCTTAGAATGCTATTGTCCTAATAATTTGTCAATGATTCTAAAGTCTTCTAACCTTAGAATAGTTCTACAAACATTACTGACTGACAGACATATAATCTGTTGATAAGTGATAACCAAGTTCCTGAGATGATAGTAATCTATTCACTATTGTCTCAGGAACTTGGTTCCTGAGCTTCAAACCTATCTGAAAGCCATAAAATTAGCAAATAAGTAACATAAAGCTCTCATCTAACTTTGTTGTACAAATCTATCTCTTTTCTCTTGGGTCCTTGCTAAATTCTTTTGGAATTTGGTCTTCAATTAGCTTTATAATTACAATAAACATTGCCCTTTGATTTGGAGATGAGTTCAAATCCCCAAATTCTTTTGAGACACCTTCCCACACTGATCTGTGACCCCAACCTTTTGGTGTCCCTTCTGAACCACAACAATACCACTTCATTGTCTATGGTACCTTTAACAAGATATAATTTCCTTCCTTATATTTTTTTATAAGATAGATTTTTGTTTTTGCTTTATCTGTTATCAGAATTGCTATCTTTGCTTTTTTTTTTTCTTTTTGCTTTGACTGAAGCATAATATATCTTGCTCCAGCATTTTGCCCTTACTCTGTATGTATTTGTTTCAAGTATGTTTCTTGTAAACAACATATTGTAGGATTCTGTTTTTTAATCCACTCAGCTATCTGCTTCTGTTTCATGGGAGAATTCATTTCATTACCATTTATGGTCATGATTATCAGCTGTGTATTTTCCTCTATCCTATTATTCTCTCTTATGTATACTTTTATTCTTTCTTTTCAGCTTGTGCCTCCTTAGTAGTGAGTTTCTGATCTATCCTGTCCTCAACCTAACCTCCCTTTTATGGCCCATCCTCCCTTCTCTTACCCCTTTCTCCTAGTGTTTTTGCCTTCCTTTCTATGTAGCCCCTCTCTTTTCTTTCCTCTTTCCCCTCCTACTTCCTTTTAGAGTGTTTTTATATTCAGCTGAGTGGTTGTGTTAATTCTTCTTTGAGCCAAAATTTAGGAGATTCACTTCAAACAATGCTTATGCTTCTCCCTTCTTTCCCTGTATTTTATTGGTCTTTTGTATTTCTTTTTGTGATGTAATTTAATCCATTTTACTTCCCCTTTCCTCTTCTACAAGTACAATCCTTTTTCCAATACTTAATTCTTTTTCTTTAATATTATTACATCAATTTATATCCACACCATCTGTATATGTATGCCGCCTCCAATGGCCCTAATATGTTACAATTCTTAAAAGTTACAATATCCATTTCCCATCTAGGAATGTAAGTAGTTTAAATTTAAATAAATCAATTAAAATAAATCATTTAAATAAATCAAATTTCCTGTTTTGTTCTGTTCTTTGATCATTCTTGCTGCTTAGATGACTGTTGCTTTAACCCCAGGTCCTTTGCTTTCATGAATATGGTATTATTGACTCTCTGATCCTTTATTGTAGAAGCTGCTAGATCTTGAGTAATCCTGACTTTGGCTCCTCAATATTGAATAGTGTTTTTTTGTTTTTTTGTTTTTTGTTTTTTTCTGTTAGCTTGCAGAATTATTTTCTTGATGTTATAATGTTATAGTTCTGGAGTTTTGAAACAATACTTCTTAGTGTTTTCCTTTGGGATCTCTTTCTGCAAGTAATCAATGGATTCTTTTAATAATGGTTTTGCCCTCTTGTTTTAGTATATTAGGGCAGTTTTTGTTGTTGTTGTTGTTTTTTTAATGATCTTTTGAAGAATGCTATCCAGTCTCTTTTTTTTTTCTTTTGGTCCTGGCCTTCAGATAGACAAATAATTTTTAAATTGTCTCTCCTACATCTATTTTTCAGGTGCCAGTGAGGCATTTTACAGTTTTTTTTTTCCCATTCTTTCCACATTCTTTTTAGTTTGTATGACTGATTCTTGATACCTCATAAAGTCATTAACTTCAATTTGCTCAGTTCTAGTTTTTAATATGTGGTTTTCTTCATTTAGGTTTTGTATATCTTTTTCTTTTGATTAATTATTATTTTCAAGGTGTTGTTTTCTTGAATGGATTTATTTATTTATTACATTTAGCCAACTCTATTTTTTAAGGAATTGATTTCTTCAGTACTTTTTTTTTTTTTTTTTTTTTTTTGCATTTGGCCTATCGTATTATTTTAAGGAATTGTTTTCTTCAGTTAATTTTGATCCTTTTCCCCCCTCTCCCCCCAAGCTATAGACTTTCTCTTGCATACCTCTCATTGCTTTTCCATTTTTTTATAATCTTTCTTATTTGCCTTTTAAAATCTTGTTTGAGTGCTTTTAAAAAAACTCTTTGGGTTTATGAGCAATTCATATCACCCTTTGAGATTTTCCCTGTGAGCATTTGTCTTCTGCTAAGTTAGAGTTTTGCTCTTTCTTGTCACCATATTAGCTTTCTATGGTTAATGTTCTTTTCTGTTTCTTGCTCACTTTATTTTATCCTCGCTTCCTTTCTTCCCTCCTCCCTTCCTTTCTCCCTTTCTTTTTTTCTTCCTTTCTGCCTTTCTTTGCCTTCATACATTCCTTTTAATTGATGATATCAATTAAAAAAACAAATTCCTATGATAATCTCATATTAAATATTATATACATTCCTGATAAAAACTCTAGCAAACATGGAATAAAAGGAGATTTTCTTAGAATATTGAATAATATCTATCTAGAACTATAATCAATTATTATGTATAGTGGCGACAAATTAGTAGGCTTCCTAACAGTAGTAAGAGTAAACCAAGGATGTCCATTATCATCATTATTAAGCAATGTTCTTAAAATTCTAACTATAACAATAAGTTAAAAAAATAATTATAGGGAATACAGTAGGTGAAGAAAAAAAATCTATTACTCTTTGTAGATAAGTGCAATACTTAGAGCATACTTGAGAATAGACAAAAAGCTATCTTAAATAATTAGCAGCTTTAGTAGTTACAGAATATAATATTAATTCATATAAATTGTCAGCACTTTCTACATATTATGAACAAAGTTCAGTAGCAACAGATTGAAAAAAAGCAATGCCATTTAACATAACTGCAGACAATATAAAATATTTTGGAGTCTATCTGCTAAGACAAATCCAGGAACTATAGAAACCCCAAATCCAAAACACTTTTCACACAAGTAAAGTAAGATCTAAACAATAGGAGAAAATTTAATTTCTTATAGGTACACTCAGTCAATATAATAAAAATAACACTTCTACCTAAATTAATTTGTTTATTCAGTGAAATACCAATCAAATTAACAAAACTTATTTTATATAGCCAAAAATAATATAATCTACCTAGGAAAATAAAAATTAATAATATCAAGGAAATTAATGAAAAAATGTAAAGGAAGATGTTCTAGTAATAGTAAATCTCAAACTATATTACAAAGTGGTAATCATAAAAACAATCAGGTATAGGCTAAAAAATAGAATTGTGAATCAGTGGAATAGATTAGCAACATAAGTATTGTGTCTGGTCTTATATCTTATTAACTCTATCATCAAAATGAACAAATAATATGATATTGTAGCCAAGTATTGTGATATTTTACTAAATATATAGGTATGCATTTTTACTATCTTTTTGTTCTATTAAGATCATATGTGGATTATTATATTCCTTTCTATGAAGGGGATCTAGAAAAGGCAAATTTGCATTGTGTGAAAACTGGCAAATGAACTTTTAGAAGTTAATTTAAAGGAACTATTGGAGGTTGAGACTAAAAAATAAAAACAAAGGAAAAATGAGTACAATATTTTTTTTAGAATTTTGTAGAACTGTCCACATTTAGAAAGATTTGGTTTGCTTTTTTTTTGTTTCCTAATAAAGAATTATTGCTGTGCCACAGTTCTCTTTTAATGTCCTGACCCAATTTCCCTAATTGTCCTATTCAGTTACTCTGCCTCAAGTTATAACCATTCCCTCTTAATGTTAGGTTAAAGGTCTTATATCTTAGACCTTAGGCCATAATCATTTGTTCTTTTTTTTTTAATAGCTTTTTATTTACAAGTTATATGCATGGGTAATTTTACAGCATTGAAAATTGCCAAATCTTTTGTTCCCTCCTTCCCCCCCACCCCCTCCCCTAGATGACAGGATGACCAGTAGATGTTAAATATATTAAAGTATAAATTAAATACAAAATAAGTATACATGACCAAACCGTTATTTTGCTGTACAAAAATAATCAGACTCTGAAATATTGTACAATTAGCCTGTGTAGGAAATCCAAAATGCCGGCAAGCAAAAATATAGGGATTGGGAATTCAATGTAATGGTTCTTAGTCATCTCTCATCTCTCAGAGATCTTTCACTGGGCATAGCTGGTTCAGTTCATTACTGCTCCATTGGAACTGATTTGGTTCATCTCATTGCTGAAGATGGCCAGGTCCATCAGAACTGATCATTATATAGTATTGTTGTTGAAGTATATAATGATCTCCTGGTCCTGCTTGTTTCAGTCAGCATCATCAGTTCATGTAAGTCTCTCCAGGGCTTTCTGAAATCATCCTGTTGGTCATTTCTTGCCAAACAAAAATATTCCATAATATTCATATACCACAATTTATTTAGTCATTCTCCAGTTGATGGGCATCTACTCAGTTTCCAATTTCTGGCCAGAACAAGGGGCTGCCACAAACATTTGTGCACATGCAGCTCCCTTTCCCTTCTTTATGATCTCTTTGGGATATAAGCTCAGTAGTAACACTGCTGGATCAAAGGGTATGCACAGTTTGATAATTTTTTGAACATAGTTCCAAATTGCTCTCCAAAATGGTTGGATGTATTCACAATTCCACCAACAATGTATTAGTGTCCCTTTTTTCCCACATCTCCTCCAATATTCCGCATTATCTTTCCCTGTCATCCTAGCCATTCTGACAGGTGTGTAGTAGTATCTCAGAGTTGTCTTAATTTGCATTTCTCTGATTAATAATGACTTGGAGCATCTTTTCATATGGCTAGAAATAGTTTCAATTTCTTCATCTGAGAATTGTTTGTTGATATCCTTTGACCATTTATCAATTGGATAATGGCTTTAATCATTTCCTCTTAATATTTGATGGGATAAAGGTCTTTATCCATTTTTATACATCATTAGAATATCAGGAGCCTCTATGGGACCTCACTCTATTATGTCATCCTAGGTACCTCTCCCCATAAGGTCATCCCCATCCAGGTACCTTCCCCATTAGGTTATTGTTCTTGTTACCCTATAAAAGACTCTTGAATCTGACATTCACAGCTGGATTCTTGGAGACAATAGTCTCATTCAGCCCTGGGACCAAACCATCCATTTTGGATCCATTTGGCCCCAGTATATCTGTCCATTTAATAAATTATTAAATTTTTCTCTAATCTCTATAGTGTTCAGTTTTTCCGGCATTACATTTTGAGCAGTAGATAGAAGTAACAGAAAAATGGACTTAATTTTGATATGAAGAAAATCTTAATAAAAAATTAAAGGGATGCAGAAACAGAATGGAGTTAGTTAATGAAATGTACAGTTCACAGTCGTTCAGTCTGTGGTGTCAAACTCAAATAGAAATTGAGACTACTAAAGTGCACCTAAGGATATCTTGGGCAATATAATAATTATCAGTGTTTTATCTTGCTTTAATTTATTTTGTTATTTTCCCCCAATTGAATTTTAATCTAGATCCCCCACAGGCTGCATACAGCCTGAGGGTCCAGTGTTTGACGCCTTTGATTTAGTCAATAATAAAGCAATATTTATTAAGCTCTTAATAGTCAGGAACTGTTTTGGTCCTAAAGTTATGAAGATGAAAATGAAATTGTCCTATCCTCAAGAAACTTGCATTCTAATGGAAAAGACATCTTGTATAAAGTATACAAAATAGTTATAAAATATAAAATTTTGTGCAAAACACTTACTACTGGAATGTTGGAGTTATACTGAAAAAAGGTGGAGCTTGAGCTAAGTTTTGAAGGAAAGAAAGGGATTTCACAAAATAAAAGGAAAAGAGGGATAATTCCCATTCTGGGGGATAGTAAATGCAAAAGTACAGAGATTAAATGTGAGGTGTCTCAAGACTATTTGGACTTCAGAATATGGAAGAGGGTGAATTATATGATAAGGTTGAAATTATTTTTGAAGAACAAATTTCTAAGGTGCTTTACATGGTGAAGGAATTTAGAATTGAGCAGAGAGAAAATCAGGTACCACCCTTTCTGAAATAAAAGAGCAACATATTTAGATTTGTGCTTGAGGAAAAGAACTAGCAGCATTGCACAATATAATATGAATTGGGCAGAGCCTTGATTCAAGATTACTAATTAGGATACTGTTGCATTATATATAGTAGAAAACAATTGCCCCTGGAGTCATATGCTTGGGTTCAAACCCTATTTCTAACGTTATCTGTATTACATAAGATAAGAGGCTTGATATGCTTGGATTTCTGTTCCCTTCTCTATAAATGGAGACATTTGGAATAAAAGCATTCTTACATCTTTCCAGCACTTGGTCCATGATACTATAGGAAGGTTGATGAAGATTTAAAGTTGTGTGAATAGATATAAATGAAGATATTAGAGAAATGTCATGGAAGCAGAAACCACTCTATCTTGCAATTGATTGATTGTATATGGTGAGGTATAGTGGGTAGCTAAAGATAATGCCAGTCACATGCCTTGGGGACTGGAAGATTGATTTGAGGAAAATAGAGATCTTCAGAAGAGAAAAAAGCTTTTAGATGAAAGATATATAGTTCTGTTTTAGATAAACTGAATGTGAAATTCCTATAATACATTCATTTTAAGATATGGTATTGGAATTCAGTACTTTAAAGATAAAAACATACATTTATTCACAACATATAATTATATAATATGTTCAGAGTGGCTGATTAGATTATAGAAAAAAAAAGACTCAGAATATACAGTTTGAGACTGTAATACATTATATATGTACATATATAAATATACATATATATTTATATATTTTATATGTACATATACTATATATGTACATATATAATATGTATGCATATATTATATATACATGTATGTATTAGGTATGTATGTATGTATGTGTTAGTGTGTGTATACTAGTAAAGATGAAAGAGTGGGGCAAAACCAAGAAAGAAGACTCACAAAACTCATGGGGGAGAGAATATTCAAAAGGAGAGGAGAGTTACCTGTATTAAATGAAGCACTGAGATTTAAAACAAAAAGGACAGAGAAAAGCCCATCAAATTTTCTAATTAAGCCATTTCCCCCCTTTTTCTTGTTGTTGGTCTTCCTCCTCCCTCTTACGCCCCCTCCTGCGTATTATATAATGTTAAATATCTATTTCTATGTACTTCTTTTCCACTTATTATGATATAATTTTCAATTGGTTTAACTAAAGCTAATTTGTTCCAGATTGCTTCTCATTCATTCCCACTTCAGTAGGGACATACACACACAAAGGAAAGAAAACTGTGGTATTTGAAGTTATAAGACTAGCAGATAGGGAAAGGATGAAAATAAGTATGATGATGACTGTTAAATCATTTTTCTGGAAAATATATGATAAAGGGAATAATTAAAATCAGTCTATTAGAAGAGTTGCCTCTTCATCAGAGATTGGAATAAGTAACACAATAAGTAAATTTAGTTTTAAACAACGGGGTGAGAGAATTTGTATTTTCCTAGTATAGGACAAAGTGATGGTGTAAGATTTTTAAGGAAGATTAAAAGTTTTGGATAGTCTTTGTGGGGAATAAGCTAGAATATCAATTAAGCAGAAATGAAATGATTGCCTTGCTACAGAGAGGACACAGTTGAAATAACATTATTTTGTAGTAGCTTGATTTGAACTGATTTCAAGCAAAATCTAGAAGGCCATTAATAAAGGGCAGGGAGAAAGAGCACAAAAGTCTGAATGAATATTCAGAAAATCTGACTTCAAGTCTGAGAGTTAATACTGTTCAGGAAGGGGAAAGCTTATAGACAAGTTACTTATCCTCAGCAATCAATGGGCCTTAGGTTACTCATCTCTAAAATTGAAGACAGTTTGTTTTTATATGTCTTGTTCTTGTTTACACACACACACACACACACACACACACACACAAACACACACATATTCACTCATATGTATTACATATATATATATATATACTTTACATACATTCATTATGTATTTTTTCTTCGTTCTGTTTGTTTCACTTTGTATCAATTTATGTCAATTTCATGATTTTCTGCATTGATCATATTCATAATATCTTCCAGCTCAGTAATAATCTATTGTTTCATATGCTACAACTTGCTTATTTATTCTCTTTTCCATGAACAATTACTCTCCAATATTATTTTGTACTACAAAAAGTGCTGCTACAAATATTACAATTGATCTTTTAATTATTGTGTTTCTTTATTGTTTTGCAGTAGATCCTGATCCCTGCTTCATGAACATTTACTACATATATATTAAACCTCATCAACCCAATTCTTACACATCTTCTTGTCATGTCACTATCCATTTTCCTTTCATACCTTCTACATTTCAATTCTAGTTTTGTAAACAGTAATCAGATCAATATTACCATTCCAAGTAAAGACATGCCTATCAATTGCCCTAGGATTCCAATTACCTTCTCTCTTCAAATATCTCCTCAGTGTCAGCTAATCCTTCATGCATATTAATTCCCATTATTTGATGGCAGAAATTATCTTGTCTACTGGTTTTTGTATCTCCATTACTTAGCACAATGTATGGCACATAGTAAGCACTCAATAAATTCTTTTTCATTAATTCAAATTTAGGAAAGTCTGCAATATTGCTTTCCTGAATGATTGTACCAGTGTTTTAGCATTTTTTTCAATCCCTCCAATTCTGACTTTTCCCTGATCATGATAAATTTGAAAAGTTCCTGATAATTAGTTGAAAATTCAACTGTATTCATTTGAATTTTTTACAATAATAATGATATAAAATAATTTTACATGTGCTTGTTAATGTTTTAAAATTCTTCATGAAGACATTTTGTATCTGTATACATACAAACATATATATGTAATTTTTACTATTTCTTTATGTGCAAATAGCTTTTTGTCTTATAGATTTGTTAGGTAACTATGTATTTTATATTTAATAATCCTTTTAGACATTTTCAATAGTTTTTTCTTTCTAATTAAACACTTTCTCAGACTAGTTATATTAATTTTGTATTAGTAAAATATAATAATATTCATTATCATACATTTGAATTTATCTAATTTGAAAAATAATTATCTGTTTGAATAACTACTCACACTCTTAGGTGCAATTTTTAGAGTTACTTGATCTGGTTTACATTTGTGTGTATTATATGATATTAAATATCTATTTCCATGTACTCCTTTTCCACTTATTATGATATAGTTTTCAATTGGTTTAACTAAAGCTAATTTGTTCCAGATTGCTTCTCATTCATTCCCACTTCAGCAAATATATCCCCACCCCTATATGTGTATCTGTATGTTTATGTATATCTATATCTATATATATTTGCATGTTTATTATTCTTGTTTATTATTCCCCAGGTTATTCAGTTCACTTTTTTTTCTAATTATTTATTTTCTAGTCTGATTTAATAATATACTTTTATATTTTTACCTTTTTTATTTATATTTTATATTTTCATTTTTATTTATATTTTACCTTTTTAATTTATATTTTTAAATATTAAATGGCACCATATGCAGTGTAATAAAAATACAAATAAATTTGCTAATTATAAATTTAACCTGTGGCTACTAAAATCCCTTTGATCTTTTTTCTTCTCGTATGAGTTATAATTCCTGAATCTTCTCTATATTTAACCTCTATTTTCCAGAAAGCATACAATTCACTTTTCCTTTGGAAGCTATACTGTGATTTCTTCCTTCACAATTTATTGGGCAATATTAATTCATTTTTATTTTAGCAATGGTACTTTCTGCTGATGTTCTCCACACTCCCATACCCATACTAACAAAATTTACTGTCCTTTTCCTATGGCTGTTAATTAAAAACTTAGTCTAGGTCAATTACCTGGAAGAAATTATGCTCATTGTTGAGAACATAGCTCAGTCTAAATATTATCTATGTGCAAATTTGAAACTTTCTACAGGATCCCCACTATGAAATTCCACAATTTTCTTTCCTTTTTTTTTTCTTTTACATTTTTTTTTCTTTCATTGTGTGTTATTAAGACAATTAAAGATTTCTAAAATATAAGGAAAGGATTAAAATGATTTCAGGAGTGATAAGAAGGCAAAGGTTTTATTGAGTTAATTGGATCATTTAACTGCTTAAGAGAATGACTTCTTAGATGACTCAAAATTTGGCAAGTGTTAAAATTGAAAATTAAGGAAAGGAATTTTATTTTATTTTATTTTTATTAGAGGTTAAGTGTCTGTGTAGGTATATATCCCCACACAGACATATTTATTAGGCATACCCACATAAACACATATATAAATGCATGTGTAACCTTTATGTTTGGATTACTTTTGGAGAAAATGCCTGAATAATTTTGCGAGAGTTTAAGGTTTCTTTTGCCTGACACTTCCTATCTGAAATCTGTGAAAATATTTTAGTTGAACAGATCATCTTTCTTGTACTATCTCTATACTATGTGATATATATATTGACTGATATATATATATCAGTCAATAGATTGCCATGAGCATTCTCGTTGTAACTTTGTAGTTCTGGATAAAATATTACTTCAACCTGAGGATCTTTGTAATTGTTCTCATGTAATTTGTGTAGTTTGAAGCTTACTTGCTGTTCTATGCTTCGCACAGGTAATCCTCCCTGGTTTGCTACACTTCCCTGTGCTTAGTTCTCTGCTGGCAAAATCTTTTCATCTGTCTCATGCTTTTAAGCTAATATCTTTTACTTCTACAATGTCTTCTGCCATAGTGGGATCCTACAATTTTCAATTCTATTTATAGCTTGATTGTTTTAGTAAGACAGAAAGTTTTCAAACTTAGGAGTATTGCATATACTCAGTGAATTATATGCCATCTTTTTTAGGGAACCAATATCGCTAACTATGTTACAGAAATCTTAAAAAAAAATCCTTTTTACCTGGTATTTGGTATTTCAAGCACAGGGCAAAACATGTATTCTCAATTTTATTTTCATTAGGTTTTATGAAGTAGAAGAAATAACTTGGTATGAACAGAATCATTCTGAATTTCAAGTCAGATATTCTGGGTTCAAACCTCAAATTCAAGTTATTAATTATACAAGCACAGAAACATTACCTCACCTATGAGAGACTCATTGTCATCATCAGTAAGATGAGGGGAGTGTGTAATATCTGGGCTCTGACTTCCCTTCCATTTGGAAATACTATGATGCTTTCATTGCTCAAACCATCTTGGACCCTCAATGACAAATATCATTTACCCAATTTTATCCCAAGTAAAGTAAATTCTTTTTTCCTCCTAATATATGCATACGCTGGAGGCCTGAATTCAGTTCTTTCAAGTAAGCTAGCAAGGGAGGTAGTTCAAAACTGATAATTTTTATTTAACTTAGTAAGTGGATTATGTGTGGGTAAGAATGTCTATGAATATACATTTTCTTTAAAAAAAATAGATAGACATCTTGGCATATCATATACCTTTTCTCCAATTTTATCACAGTTGGAATCTCTTTTGATATATAATTCAGTGTTTTAGTGTGGGTTAGGTAGAAAAGCCTACTTATGTTACATGGGCTCTACACTTAACTATTCCATTTTCCACTCATATTGGTGGACCAATGATGGGGATTTTCTAGTATTATTCCAAATGAGTTCCCTTCTGGTATTTTCCTCATTGATTAACTTTACCATCCCTCTGCTAAAGCTAAGACAGACTTTCTCAAAATAATACAGTGTCTCTAGGGAAAGTTTAGGAAGCTGTGGAAGAGCATATGATAAAGGAATAATTCATAGTTTTAATTTTCTGGAAATTTTTATTTCTTTTGTGGAAAAAAAATGCTAAAATTTATGAAGCACTTATTACATGCCAGGTACTGTGGTAAATATTTTGCAGGTATTTCTCATATGATCCTCACAAACAACCAGGAAACTTAAGTTTTATTATTATTCCATTGTTACAGATAAGAAGACTGAAGTAAACAAAGATTAAGTGATTTCCATAGGTCATAGAGCTGGGAAGTATCTAAACTCAAATTTGAATTTAGATCTTCCCAATTCCAAACTGACCATTCTGTTTGTGTGTTACCTCCCTAGTTCCTATTAAATATGTGTGGCTATCTTCTGAGATTCTACAGTCAGTTCCTTTGTGTGATCATAAAACTGGTTTTCTTATTGTATATGTTTTGTTTTCAGTTCTTGAAGCAGAAACTCTATTAACAATCGTTATCCTGGGAATAATGTTGTGGATGCTGATGGGAAGTTTAAATCATCTAATTATATTATATATATATATATATATATATATATATATGTATATATATATATATATATATATATATATATATATATATATATATGATATATCTAATAATATATAATGAATATATATTCAAAATATTGAAATTTACCTAGTCTTTTACTAATCATGAGCAGAGGAGTGGTGAGGAGAGAGGCTATCCCTCTCTAAAGTCTCTGGAAGGCTTAGCTAGAGATTTTTTTCACCACCAAGTTTGTATGCTATTATAAGGCTAGAATCCTGCTTTACCTGCTATTTTATTCAAGCTTCAGAGAGTGTGACTAATTCTTATCAAAAAAAAACAAGATATTTTCTTTGTGGTACCAATTGTTTTCATTCAATCTGTACTTTGTTTTAAAATGATTGATTGATTCAATAAAGACCAACCAATTATTTTCTCCAACTTCTTACACCTGTGATTAAATTTGCAGCTCAAAGGGGTATTAGTATTGTAATGCCAAAGAAACTGAGGCAAGATAGAGATTAGAGAGTTTTTAATATTTTATTTGAGATGGAGAGTTTGTGCTGGGATCAAATGGATCCATGGTTTGGTCCCAGGGCTGAATGAGACTATTGTCTCCAGGAATCCAGCTGTGAATGTGAGTTCTCAAGGACATATATATGCATAGGGCTTCAAGGTATCAGAGGGTAGACTGAGACAGGGGTGGAGTCAGAGCACTGAGAGCTGGAAGGGACTATCAATCCAGTTCTGACAGGATGGGAGGAGGCACCTGGCATTCTGATGACTTAGGAGGAGTTGTGAGCCAGAAAGTCTGGACTCCTCCTTATCTTGAATTTACACATTTATCATTTATAACCTTAGAGTAACTAGCCTTAAGTTACATCAGTCCTAATGATCAGAAGGGGGGTTGCAACCAGAGAGATTAAGGCAGAATAATTTAGGTAAAGTGAGGCAAAACAATTTAAGGAAACTGAGTCAGGACAATAAAAGGGAACTGTGACACAACATTACTTGATTAAGAATCAAGTTGAAAAGCATCTTCTGAGGTACATTAATTGGGGCTAATGGACAAGATATGTTCTTACAAATATATGTCAGGAAGAGTGTCTACTCAGACAATCTATTGGTAAATAAAATATTTCAAAATAGGCATATAATGCTCTTATTTTTCTGAGCAACCATGGTAGAAAAGCTTTGCAGTCATCTATACTCATTCTTACAAGCCATATATGAATTCATACTAGCATGCTAGTAATTTATATTCCTACAGCATTTTGATGTTTACAAAATCCTTTACTAATAACAAGTTAATGAGGTAGGTATTTCATATTGTAGTATTTTCAATTTACAAATAAAAAAATTGGAATTCAGAGATATAACAAAGTGTTAGAAGGAAAAAAGTATGGATTTAGGATCTAAAAGGTAATTTCAGGCCATTCTACTTCTAGGAGTCAATATTGCAGAGTAAGAAGTAAGCACTATAATCTTTCATATTCACCTCTAAGCAACCATTAAATAGTGCCCCAGGAATTTTTCTGGAATGGAATTACAAACAAGGAATAAGGGTGAAAGAATAAAAGGATCCTTTTATTTAGGTAAGAAGTGTAGAGCATAGTCCAAGACAACAAGCTCCATAGTAAATCAGCAGCAAGTTTCATCTCAATAAATTAGCAGGAAATCTTGAATCTTGGGGTGGTGGAGTAAACAAATACCAACACCAGCACCCTTATGTTGCTTGGCAAAAGCAGGGGAATCTGCAGACAATGAGACCTGAGAAACATCACATGCAAAGGCATAGCTCCAGGTGGTTGGCATTCTTCAAGAGTCAGACTTCTACATGGCTTAGCATAGCCCCAGGAAAATAAAGAAATATTCAATGTGGTCTCAGCACATGTCAGACTCTACTGCTAGAACCCCAATTCAGCACCAAGACGAAGGTCTCACCAAGTGAGACCTCTACAGCTTTCAGAAGTGTCAGCCACCCCCACCCACCTTAGCTAATACGAAACACCAGGATCCCTACAATCCTAATGGTAACATCAGTGCGGCACCAGGTAAATAAATAGCCAGAGCCTGTAGCCAGTGACATAAAAGGACTAAGAAAATACTTCTTTCACCATGGGGGCAGACCTCAAATTACAGGAAAAGAATCTCATCTTAGAAAGCTATTGTGGTGACATGGCAGACCAAGACACAAACTCAGGAGGCCAGTATCAAAATACTATGGGCAAGACCCCATTGATAAATGAAAAATGGTATTAAGAACAGAAAAACTCATGGAAGATCTTAAAAATCATATAAAAGAGAAAAAAATATTGGGAAAAGAAATGAGTGATGAGAGAATTATGAAAACAAAAGAGTCAACAGCTTGGAAAATTGCTTATAAAACTGAATTGGCCAAATGGAAAAGGAGATACAAAAATCCCCTCAAGCAACTGATTCTTTAAGAATATAATTTACCGAGGCAGCAAGGTGGTGCAATGGATAGAGCACCAGCCCTGACCTGAGTTCAAATCTGGTCTCAGATACTTAACACTTACTAGCTGTGTGACCCTGGGCAAGGCACTTAACCCCAATTGCGTCAGTAAAAAACTAACTAACTAACTAACTATATAATTTACCAAATGGAAAAGAAAATACAAAAGCTAACTGAGAAAAAAACCCAACTCCTTAAAAGTTAGAATTTGGAAAATGCAAGTCAATGACTCTAGAAGATATTAACAATCAATCAAACAAATTCAAAAGAATGAAACAAAAAAAAGAAAGAAAGAAAAACATGGGGGGATAAAAAAAAACCTGAAAAAGAGTTCCAACAAAGACAATAAGTATCAATGCAGCTAGGTGGCATGGTGGATAGAGCACCAGACCTGAAGTCAGAAGGATCTGAGTTCAAATCTGGTCTCAAACACTTAACACTTCCTAGCTGTGGGACCCTGGGCAAGTCACTCAAACCCAATTGCCTCAGCAAAAACAAAAAGTAAAACAACAAAAACAATAAAACATAATCAATGGACTATCTCAACGTTGCAATCAAAAAGACAACCTAGACAACATCTTCCAAGACAAAATCAAGAAAAAAGTATCCTGACATCCTTGAAGCAGAGTACAAAATAGGCATTAAAAGAACAAACTCCAAGGAATATAATAGACAAATCCCAACAATATTGTCAAGAAACAATTAACAACAACAACAACAGCAACAACAAAAACTACAAGGTTAAATTAATAATTGGATTTTTAAAAATAAGCTAATAACTAAATCTTTGAGCTTGTTTTATATTTTAAAAAGAATCTAGATAAGCCATAAGTTAATTGTATTGAAAAAAGGAAAACAAATATACAGTGTCAAAATGAATCAAAATTGAAATTAAAAAAATTAAATCAAAATGTATCAAAAATGAAATGGATGAAATCACTACCAGTGAACAATAATTAAAGAAATCATTAGGACATATTTTTCCCAGTTATATAGGAACAAATCTGAGAATCTGAGTGAAATAGGAGTTAATAACCTCATCTTAGAAAAAAGAAACTGAACAAGTCATTAACAAGCTTTATAGGAAAAATTTCATAGGGCTGGATGGGTTCATGAATGAATTCTACTAAACACTGAAAGAATACTTAATTTCAATACTTAATAAACTATTTGGGAAAACAGTTGAAAAAAAGTCCTTCCAAACTCCTATTATTCCAAAAATATAGTATAGATACCAAAACCAAGAAGAGCTAAAACAGAAACAGAAAATTATAGAGCAGTTTCCCTAATGTATGATGATGAAAGAAATTGAACAAAATACTATCAATGATATTACAGCAGTATAGCATAAGAACTATAACCAGATGTGAATTATACCAGGAAAGCAAGATTGATTTAATATTAAGATATAATATTAATTTAACTGAATATATCAATAAGATAATAAGCATAAATTATGTGATTATTTCAATAAATGCTGAAAGTTATTTTGACAAGGTATAGTATCTATTCCTCCTAAAACACTAGACTGCATAGAAAAAAAGAGTCCATTTTTTAAAATGATAAGCAGCATATAGCAACAGGAGAAGAAAAAGACATTGAATTAAAAATAGAAAATGAGGAAACAAAACTATCACTATTTGCAGATAATATATTTTAATATCATCCTAGAACATCAACTAAAAATCCTGAAAATAATTAACAAGTTTAGCAAAATTGAAGGATATAAAATAAATGCATATAAATCATCAGCATTTATTTATATGACCAGCTAAGTCCAGCAGCAAGCTGGTCATAGAGAAGTTTCATTTTAAATAACTGTACACAATATAAAATACTTGGAAGTCTATCTGACAAGACAAACTCAGAAAGTATATGAACACAATTACAAAACATGCTTCACACAAAAAAGTCAGATTTAAACAACTGGAAAAATATTAGTTACTCATTGGTAGGTTGAGCCAATATAATAAAAAATAATAATTCTGCCTAAACTAAGTTAATGTTTCAGTGCCATACCAATTAAACTACCAAAAACAAAAACAAAACAAAGCAAAATCTCAACCCAACTATCTGATAGACCTAGAAAAAAATGCCAACAAAATTAATCTGGAGAAATAAAATTTGAAGAATATTTAAGCAATTAATGCAAAAGAAAAATGCAAAGAAAGGTGGCCTAACAATACCAGATCTCAAACTATATTATAAACAATAATTATCAATATTATCTTGTGTGGATAAAAAATGGAATGAGGTATCAATTCAATAGATTTGGAACAAAAGACATAGTAGTCAATAACAAAAGTAGTTTAGTGTTTGATCATACAAAGACTCTACTTTTTGAACTAACTACTCACTATTTGACAAAAACTTATGGGAAAGCTGGAAAATAATATGACACATACTAGGCATAGATCAACATGTTACATCATATGCCAAGATAAGGTCAAAATGTATTCAGTATTTTGACATTAAGGATGATATCATAATTAAATTACAAGAGCAAGGAATAATCCATCTGTCAGACCTATGGGGGGATTTCGTAATAAAATAAGAGATAGAAAGCATTTTAAAATGCAAAATAAGTAACTGTGGTGATATTAAATTAAAATATTATTATTAATATTTTATATTTATTAATAATATAAATAAAATATCAAATTAAAAAAACTATATCAAGAGACTATTATATTAATAAAGCAATGAAGATTAGAAAGAAAACTGAGAAACAATATTTACAGCAAGTATTTCTGATAAAGGCTTCATTTCTCAAATACATAAAGAGTTCAATCAAATTTGTAAGAATACAAGCCATTCCATAATTGATAAATAGTTAAATATATGAAAAAGCAGTTTTCCAGTAAAAGAATCAAAGCTATCCATAGGCATCTGATGAAGTGCTGTAAATTACTTTTATTTGGAGAAATGCAAATTAAAACAGCTCTAAGATTCCATCTCACACCTACCAGATTGGGCAATATGACAAAAAAAGAAAGTGATAAATGTTAGAAAATCAAGACATTAGTGCATTGTTGATGGGCTGTGAACTGATCCAACCATTCTGGAGAGCAATTTGGAACTATTCCCAAAGAGCTATCAAACTATGCATATCCTTTAATGGAGCTTTACCATTCCTAGGTCTGTATTCCAGAGAGATCGCAAAAAGGGAACAGAACCAACATGTTTAAAAAATATCTATAGCACCTTTTTATATTGGCAAACATTGATATTAAAGTGATGTGTATCAACTGGAGAATGGCTGAATAAACTGTGTTATATCAAATGCTATTGTGTAATTAGAAATGGTGAACAGGAAAATTTCAGAAATACCTGGGGGGAGGGGGGTGGGAGACTTGTATGAACTGATGTAAAGTAAAATGAACAGAATAAGGAATACAATATACACAATATCAACAACATTGTGTGATCAATTATGATTGATTCAGCTCTTCTCAGCAACACAGTGATCCAAAACAAGTACAAAGGACTCAAGAAGAAAAAATGATATCTATAACTAGAAAACGAACTGATGGACTCTGCAGATTGAAGCATCTTTCACTTACTTTAATCTTTTTTTTTCTATTTTTTCCCTCTCAGTCTGTTTCTTTTTTCACAAATGTGACTAGTACAGAGATGTTTTACATGTTAGCAAATACATAAACTTTATTAAAATTTGTCTACCATCTTCAGAAGAGGAGAATGGAGGAGAGAGAGTGAGGAAGAAAAATTGGAATTCAAAATCTTGTGAAAATGAATGCTAAATTTTTTCTTGACATGTAACTGGGAACTCCCCTTCCCCCTCCAACATGCACACACACACACACACACACACACACACACACACAACTCTATTAAAATATATTTGAATCAGTTTTGCCACTGACTGCTTGAGTTATCTTGGGCAAATTACCTCATCTTTCTTTATGAATCTGCATTTCATCCTTGTGAAGGAGCCATGTTAATCTTTTCTGTAGCTTTCTAATTTTAGTATATGTGCTGCTGAAACAACCTTCATCTCTTTTAGCCTAGGTTCTTAATCAATAAAATGGGAAAGTTTGACTAGTTGATCTTTTCAGTCTCAAGAAGAACCAGATCTCCAGTGTATATGTCTAGAACATTTTTCTGAACAAAAAAATAAGCTGTGACTAAAATTAGCACAGATTCTTTTATAGATTATTCATTCATTCAGTTCTCACTCAACAGAAACATTAAGGAAATTACCATTCTGCTCAAAATTACTATGACTAATTAATTAGTTAAATGTTATCCAGATGTATTTGCCAAGCCAATATTGATACAATTAAGCTTCACATGAGTTATGTTTCAATTTCTACCCCCAAAAGCTGAATAGTTTACTAAGGTAAATATTTGATTGTCAAGGTTAGAAGGTCAAATGAAGTTTTCTGTCCAAAGAACAAAGAACAAAAAGAAGAGTGATGTGACTCACAGTTTCCTATTTCTCCATGTGAATATTTTTTTTGGTGATTTTCTTTTGAAGAAAACTTGATTATCTGCCTAGATGATCTCTATAATAGGTTCCAGTTATAATATTCTATTAATCTATATTGCTGCATTAATATCTTTTTGGCTAATACTTGTAATCACGATTTGAACAAATAAGTACCCAATGAATGCCTGGCTGAACTTCTTGTATTTTATCTCCTTTTTCCTCTTTCGCATTACAATCCCCTTTCCACCTCTAGTTTCTTTTCTATAGTATCATAATAAAATTAAATTATATACACATTTTCTAAATATACCTATAATAGAAATATGATTCTCACAATTTCGTTCCTTTTTACATTTTTATGCTTCTTTTGAGCTTTGTGTTGGGAGATCACATTTTTTGTTCAGCTCTGGTCTTTTCATCAGAAATAGATGCAATTTACCTGTTTCATTGAATGTCCATCTTTCCTAAAAGAAAATACTCATTTTAGCTTCATAGCTTATTCTTCGCTTTAATCCAAGTTCCTTTGCCTTTCAGAATATCAGATTCCAGGCCCTTCAGTTCTTTAAAGTGGAAGCTGCTATGTTCTGGGTAGTCCTGATTATGGCTTCTTGATATTTAAATTGCTTTTTTTTTTTTTTTTCTGAATGCTTGAAATGCCTTTTCCTTGGTGCCATTGTTCTGAAATTTAGCCGTGATATTCCTTGGAGTTTTCACTTTGAATTGTTTCAATGGCTATTTTACCTTTTGATTATAGGACATCAAAGCAATTTATTGTAAGATAACGTTTAGGTTCTTTTTTTCATCATGACTTTCAAAAACCTAATAATCCTAATGTCTCTCCTAAATCTATTTTTCAGCTTAGTTGTTTTTCCTAGGAGATATTTCATATTTTCTTCTATTTTTATTTTTTTTTCTTTGACTGATACTTGAAGTCTTATTGAGGCATTCACTTCCATGTGTTCTATTTTAATTTTTAGTATATTATTTTCTTCAGTTACCTTTTTAACCTTTTTGTTGTTTTTGTTATTGTTTTTGGCCATTTGAATTGTTTTGTTCATTGCAATTTGTTTTTCCATTTCACAAATTGTTTTTCAGTGAGTTGTTATCTTTTTCATATCTATTTTGTAAGGAGTTATAAGCTTTTCCCATTTCATCATATCTATTTTCCCCTTTCATTGAATCATTTTTTAAAGGATTTTTCTTTAGATATTTTCTGTTTTTCTTTTCCATGCCATCTTGCAAATATTTCATTTGCTTTCCCCATTTTTGTTCTAACTCTTTTTTTAAGATCCTTTTTGAAATCTTCCTAGAATGCCTTGTGAAATGGGGACCAATGCATGTCTTCATTTGGTACTTCATCTGGAATTGACTACCCTTTAGGAATCTCATCATTTGAGGTCTATTCTCTCTCTCCATAAAAGTTGTCTATGGTCAGAGTTCTTTTTGATTTTTTGTTCATTTTTTAAGAGTTGACTTCTGCTCTAAATTCAAAGGAACAACAGCAATAAATTGCTTTGATTGTATTCCTAATATTGAATCATTTATGCAACCCTGGTAGAAATCTCTTTTGATCAACATTAATGATTTCTTGGATAAAATACTGCAATTTGTTTGGAAGTGTTTGTTTAAAATTTCTGAATCAATCTTTGTAAATGATATTCACCGTTCCCTGTTTTATCTTTTGTTAGTTCAGATGTGATGATCAATTATGATGGACTTTTTCTCAGAAATGAATCAATCCAAGACCACTCCAATGGACTTTGAATAGAAAATGTCATCTACATTTGAAGAAAGAAGTAGAAAGGATAAATGTGGAACAAAATGAACTTTTTTGTTTTGTTTTGGTTGTTTTATTTCATATGATTTTGTTATTTCTTTCTCATGTTTTTTTTTCTTTTTTTATATATAGATTTTTATTTACAAGTTATATGAATAGGTAATTTTACAGCATTGACAATTGCCAAACCTTTTGTTCCAATTTTTCCCCTCCTCCCCACTCCTCCCCTAGATGGCAGGCTGACCAGTACATGTTAAATATATTAAAGTATAAATTAAATACAAAATAAGTTTACATGCCCAAACCATTATTTTGTTGTACAAAAAGAATCGGACTCTGAAATATTGTACAATTAGCCTGTGAAGGAAATTAAAAAAAATATGCAGGCAGGCATAAATATAGGAATTGGGAATTCAATGTAATAGTTCTTAGTCATCTCCCAGAGTTCTTTCGCTGGGTGTAGCTGGTTTAATTCAATACTGCTCCCTTGGACCTGATTTGGTTCATCTCATTGGTGAAGATGGCCAGGTCCATCAGAATTGATAATCATATAGTATTGTTGATGAAGTATATAATGATCTCTTGGTCCTGCTCATTTCACTCAGCATGAGTTTGTATAAATCTCTTCAAGCCTTTCTGAAATCATCCTGTTGGTCATTTCTTACATTTTTTTTCTTTTTTGTTCTAAGTTTTCTTTCCCAACATGACCATTATGAAAATATGATGATTATATATGAGCAATCTATATCAAAATGCTTGCTGCCTTAGGAAGAAGGGAGAGAAGAAAAAAAACAGGAACTTAAAATCATATTTTGTAATTTCTTTGTTCTACTTTTTAATATTTTATTTCCCCAGTTACATATAAAACATTTTTATATTTTTTTTAACTTGGATTTCCAAATTCTTTTCCATCCTACCCTCCTCCCTATTAAAAAAGCATATTTGAAGTTAGGTACAACATTTCCATAGTCATATGAAAGAAAACATAAATCTCGCTTCCCCCCTAAAAAATTAACAAAAATAAAGTAAAAAAGCATGCTTCAATCTGTATTCAGAGACAATCTGTTCTTTTTTTTTCTGGGTATGCAGAGCATTTTTCATCAGAAGTCCTTTAGAATAGCTGTGGATTGTTGTATTGTTGAGAATAGCAAAATCATTTACAACTGATAATCTTTTTTTTTTTTAATTTAATAGCCTTTTATTTACAGGTATATGCATGGGTAACTTTACAGCATTAATAATTGCCAAACCTCTTGTTCCAATTTTTCACCTCTTACCCCCCCACCCCCTCCCCTAGATGGCAGGATGACCAGTAGATGTTAAATACATTAAAATATAAATTAGATACACAATAAGTATACATGACCAAAACGTTATTTTGCTGTACAAAAAGAATCAGACTTTGAAATATTGAACAATTAGCTTGTGAAGGAAATCAAAAATGCAGGTGGGCATAAATATAGGGATTGGGAATTCAATGTAATGGTTTTTAGTCATCTCCCAGAGTTCTTTCTCTGGGCGTAGCTGGTTCAGTTCATTACTGCTCCATTGGAAATGATTTGGTTGATCTCGTTGCTGAGGATGGCCAGGTCCATCAGAACTGGTCATCATATAATATTGTTGTTGAAGTATATAATGATCTCCTGGTCCTGTTCATTTCACTCAGCATCAGTACAACTGATAATCTGCAACATTGCTATTACTTTGTACACAGTACATTTCATTTTATTGAGTTCATAGAGGACATTTCAGGGTTTTCTGAGAGCCCTCTGATCATCATTTTTCCTGGGACAATAATAGTCCACCATAATCACATACCACAATTTATTCAACTACAACTACTCCCCAGTTGATGGACATCATATATTTATTTTTTCATTTCATTTCATATATCTATATATTATTTTAGGTCATGTTGAGAGAGAAAAACCAGAACAAAAGGTCAAAATCAGGAGAAAGAAAAAAAGGGGAAAATATCAAAGTAGTGTATTGATCCACATTCAATCTAGATAATTCTCTAGATGAAAATGGCATTTTATATCTAAAGTTAATTGGAATTGCCTTGGATCACTGAATTTCTGAGAGTACCAAATCTATCATAGTTGATCATCATACAGTCTTGTTGCTATGTACAATCTTTTATTGATTCTGCTTGCTTCACTCAGCATCAACTCATGTATATCTATCCATGCTTTTCTAAAATCAGCTTGTTTATCTTTTTTTTTTTTTTTTGGTAGAACAACAATATTACTTTACTTTCATTTACTATAACTTATTCAGCCATTCCCCAATTGATGGGCATTCCTTCAATTTCCAATTTGTTTTTTTCTTTTGGCACCTAGATCATTCCTTCTCCAAAGATCTGAAAGGTAAACTATACCTTTTTCTCCTAATTTGCTTATAGCATTACCCTTTATGTCTAAATCATATTTCCATTTTTACCTTATTTTGGTATGGGGTGTGAAATGCAGGTCTATGCACAATTTCTGCCATGCTATTTTCTAGTGCTTCCAGCAATTTTTGTGAAGTTTTGAGTTGTTATTCCAAAACCTGGAGTCTTTGGATTTTATCAAATACTAGATTACTATAGTCATTGATTATTGTCTTGTGTACTTAATCTATTCTACTAATATAGTACTCTACTTCTTAGTCAGTAGCAGATGGTTTTAATAGTTATTACTTTTATAATAGAGTTTTAGGCCACTGTCCTTTGAATTTTTTTTTTCTTTGATCCACTTGACATTCTTGAATTTGTCTTCTTCCAGATAAATTTTGTTATTAATTGTTATTGTTATTCTGGCTCTATAAAATACTTTTCTGGAAATTTGTTAAAGTAGGATTCCATTTTCAGGGTGGAATGTGCACTATATCAAGCTGTTTTTAGAGAATCTTCTAGGGATCTGAACACAAGCACTTTTTCTGCCCTGTAACTGTGAAGAGTGTCCTCATTTTACTGTGGCTATATAGTCTAGTGTGCTAAATTAACAGAGTCCTTCCTTAGTGCTATTAAAGTGACTTCCTGTGAACTGAGGCCTCTAGAATGTGCTTCTGCCAATGCTGACCACCCACTCATGATTTTCTGATTTCCCAATGTCTTCTCACCTTTTCTGTTGATCTTCTCTGTCATCTATGTTGTCTCTGGTCTGAAAGGTCTAGAGACTGTCAGCCCTACTGTTTATTCAGAGGCCCAATATCCATTACTGCTTTGCAGTCATGTGGGATGAAACTGCTCTGGCATGGCCTTTGCTGCCATTTCATGCTGGTCTCCGTTTCCCAGTACCAGAGACCTTTCCTGTGGATTTTCTAGGTTGACTTTGGCTAAAAAAAAATGTTCCACTACATCTTTTGTGTGTGTGTGTATTCTGAAACTAAAATTTCTGCAGAAGTATTATTTAAAGAATGTTAGAGAGATTTGGAGGAGAGCGTTAATAATAATATACTATTAAAATAAAATTTAGAAAATAAAGAATCTTAGAACTTCTGAATTATTGATACAATTAGCTTTCTGAAGAATCAAAATCAGTTGTGCATAAATATAGGGATTCTGGTAATTCAGTGTTGATATGGATTTAGTCCATTCCTCCCTGATGTTTCTAAATCTTTCTGGTATTACTGTTTCCAATAGTTCTTTCTGCTCGTTAGAAATGTTCTGATCATCTTGTTGTCTGAGGATGGCCTGATCATCTAGAACTGGTCATCATCTAGTTGTTTTAGAGATATATGATCTCTGGTCTGCTATTTCTACTCACATCGGTTCTCAATCATTCAGGCCGTTTCTGAAAATCTTCCTGTGGTAATTTCTTTTAAGACATGTATTCCAGTAATAATTGCTTTAATTACCATCTTTGATTTCAGCTCATTCTTTCCAACTGAGAATTTCTGCATTTCAGTTTCCATTGTTTCTATCTGATCTCAAAGAGCTTAAACATTCCATGCAATTAGGTCATTTCCTTCTTTATAATCTCTTTGGGATTAATACCTAGTATTTACACTGGGATCATAATGGGTATGACTTTAGATTAACATTTTGAGCTACGTTCCAAATCTTTCACTCTTCCATAAATGGCTATGGATTCGTATTTACAACTCACTATACAATGATCATAATAGTCCATTTTGCCAAAACATCATCTTTCTCAACAGATCAGTCAATTATTGTATTCCTGTAGTCATCTTAGCCTAATCATACGGGATTAGTGGAATTCAATCTTAGGTTTTTAATTTGCATCTCCAGAGTTCTTAATTTTAATAGATTGGCTCTTTTCATATGCTAGAAATAGTTTGAATTTCTTGCTTCTGAGGAATTGTCTGTTCCATAAACTTTGATCATTTGTCAATTGTGAGTATATAATGTCTTGGTCTTTTTATACAGCATTAGGTTAATTCTCTATAGCCTTTTTGGAAATCACCTGTGGTCTTTATCAGAACCTTTGACTTAAATTTTTCCCAGATTTATTCGCATTCCTCAACTATGAATCCATGCAGTTCAGTTTTAGTAGTAATTGTGCAATAAGTCTTTCTTCATTTAGTATATCTTTTGGGAATAATCTCGTATTCTTGTGATCAAGTAATGATCTTGAGTTCACTTGCTTTGTGTCATAAAGACATTCAATTCCGTTCCTAACAATCATAGATTCGAACTATCAATGTCTAAGGTTTTATTCTAAGTGAATTTCATTTCTGTTATATGGTTCATTCATTGAACTGAATGTTTGATCTTATCTTGGTTGTGACGTGCTTTCATGAGAATGGTCATAATCTAGTATTCTCTTATTAAATGAGGTTTCAATTTCCTCGAGCAATTTTTATTCTCTAATCATGTTGAAGTTCTTATCCAAAACTGTTGGTCATTTGGGTTAATCAAATTCTAGTTTGTATAATTTGTTGACTGTTTGTCCTTAGACCTCCTTTCCAAGCTGAATGAACTATCATGTTCCATTTATGCCAATACCATAATATTTTGTACTAGGTCTGACTTCTTATAATATATTTTAGATCTGGTACAGCCTAAGTACCATCATTTGATTTTTTCATTATTCCACATTTTCAAAATAGTCTTTGCACACTATCTTTGTTTTCCATATTGAACTTATGTTATGTTTTATCCTTAGATCATTCATGATAATATTTTTGCAGTCTGATTGGTAATGCTGCCTATAATAAATTAGATTTATTCTAGAGTACATATTGTGATTTCTTTATTATATTCTTGAATCTTGACCTTTATTCCAAGAGCTATTTTTATTTTATCTGGTATTAGAAATAGCTTTGATCTAATTTGATGTAAAATAGTGTTTCAGTAATTTTGCTCTAATTTTTTCTATTTGTTCCCTACAGAATAATTTTCCTTGAAATCAGATTTTATTTTGTGATCAGTATTCTAGTTAAATGTTCTTAAGACTCTTTTTATACTCAGTACTGATTGGATTTTTGTATCTAGTGATATATAAGAATGCTGATGACTTATGTGGGTTTATTTTATAACTCAGCAACTTTGCTAAAGTTGTGGATTATTTCAATAAAACTTTTAGCAGAATCTCTGGGGTTCTCTAAGTATATCCATCATGTCATCGGCAAGAGTGATAATTTGGCTTCCTCATTGCCTATTCTTATTCCTTTAATCTCTTTCTCAGCTCTTATTGCTATAGCTAGCGTTTCTAATACAATATTAAATAGTAACGGTGATAGTGGGCAACCTTGTTTCACTCCAGATCTTATTAGGGAATGGTTGCAGTTTGTCTCCATTACATATGATGCTTACTGATGGTTTTAAATAGATGCTGCTGATTATTTTAAGGAAAAGTCCATTTATTCCTATACTCTCAAGTGTTTTTAATAGGAATGGATGTTGGATTTTATCAAATGCTTTTTTGCATCTATTGAGATGATCATATGGTTTTTTTTAATATGGTTATTAACATGGCCAATTATATTGATAGTTTTCCTAATATTGAACCAGCCCTGCATTCCTGGTATAAATCCTACTTGATCATAGTGTATTATCTTGGAGATGATTTTCTGTAGTCTTTTTGCTAATATCTTATTTAAGATTTTAGCATCAATATTCATTAGGGAGATTGGTCTATAATTTTCTTTCTCTGTTTTCAGCCTACCTGGTTTAGGTATCAGTACCATGTCTGTGTCATAGAAGGAATTTGGTGGGACTCCTTCATTCCCTATTTTATCAAATAATTTATATAGCATTAGGAAGATTGTTCTTTAAATGTTTGGTAAAATTCACATGTAAATCCATCTGGTCCTGGGATTTTTTTAGGGAGTTGTTTAATTGCCTGTTCTATTTCTTTTACTGAAATGGGACTATTCAAGCAATTTACTTCCTCCTCTGTTAATCTGGGAAGTCTATATTTTTGGAGGTAGTCATCCATTTCACTTAGGTTATCAAATTTATTGGCATAAAGTTGAGCAAAATAACTCCTTATTATTTCTTAATTTCCTCTTCCTTGGTGGAAAGTTCTCCTTTTCATTTTTAAGACTACTGATTTCATTTTCCTCCCTCCTTTTTCTAATCAGATTTCAAAGGCTTATCTATTTTATTGGCTTTTCATAGAACCAACTCTTAGTTTTATTAATTAGTTCAATAGATTTTTTACTTTCAATATTTTTAATTTCTCCTTTTAATTTTAGAATTTCCAATTTAGTATTTGATTGGGGTTTTTAATTTGGTCTTTTTAGTTTTTTAGTTTGAAGCCCAATTCATTAATCTTTTCTTTCTCGTTTTATTCAAGTAAGCCTCTAAGGATATAAAATTCCCTCTTATTACCGCTTTGGCTGCATCCCACAAATTTTGGTATGATGTCTCATCATTGTCATTATCTTGAGTGAAATTATTAATTGTATCTATAATTTGCTGCTTCACCCAATCATTCTTTAAGATGAGATTGTTTAGTTTCCAATTACTTTTTGGTCTATTTCCCCCATTTTTTGTTGAATGTAGTTTTATTGCATCATGATCTGAAAAGAAAGCATTTACTATTTCTGCTTTCTTGCATTTAATTTTGAGGTCTTTATGTCCTAATATATGGTCAATTTTTGAATAGGTTCCATGAACTGCTGAGAAGAAAGTATATTCCCTTCTATCTCCATTCAATTTTCTCCAAAGATCCAACATACCTAATTTTTCTAATATTCTGTTTACTTCTTTAATTTCTTTCTTATTTGTTTTGTGGTTTGATTTGTCTAATTCTGAGAGTGCAAGGTTGAGATCTCCTACTATTACAGTTTTGTTGTCTATTTCTTCTTGCAACTCTCTTAACTTCTCCTTTAGGAAGTTGAGTGCCATACCACTTGGTGCATATATGTTTAATATTGATATTGCTTCGTTGTTTATGGTACCCTTTAGCAGGATGTAGTTTCCTTCCTTATCTCTTTTAATTAGATCAATTTTTACTTTTGCTTGATCTGAGATAAGGATGGCTACCCCTGCTTTTTTGACTTCACCTGAAGCATAATAGATTTTGCTCCAGCCTTTTACCTTTACTCTATATGTATCCCCTGCTTTAAATGTGTTTCTTGTAAACAACATATTGTAGGGTTCTGACTTTTGATCCAGTCTGCTATCTGCCTCCTCTTTATGGGGAGTTCATCCCATTCACATTTACGGTTGAATTACTAAATCTGTATTTCCTGCCATCCTAATAACCCCAGATTGTCTTTACTTATTCTTGCCTCCCCCAACCCTCTTCCCCTTTTAAACTTATTACCCCTCTTGTATCACGATACTTATCCTCTTTATAATCCCTCCCTCCCCACCTTTGAGTCTTTCCCCTTCCTTCCCTTATTACTCTTTTCTTTTCCCTTTCCTCTCCCCGTTTTTAATGAGGCGAGAGAGAATTTTCTCTAAAACAAATGTCAATTATTTTCCTTTGAGCCAACTCTGATGAGAGTAAGATTCACACAATGTTCCTCCCCCTCTCTAAATTCCCTCAGATATGATAAGTTTCCTTAGCCTCTTTGTGGGATGTGGTTTCCCTCTTTTTATCCCTCCTTCCCACCTTATTCTGCCATCATCCCTTTTCCATATCTACTTCCCTTTTTATGTTATATCAGTACTATCAAATTTTACATGTATTTTTTTGTATATCCACAACAGAAATACAATTCTCAAGAGTTATTTTACCTTTTTCTGCATCTCTTGAGTTCTATTCTTGGAGATCAAATTTTTGTTTAGTTCTGGTTTTTTCTTCAGAAACAAATGGAATTCATTTGTTTCATTAAATATCCATCTTCTTCCCTGGAAGAAAATGCTCAGCTTAGCTGGGTAGTTTATTCTTGGCTGCATCCCAAGTTCTTGTGCCTTTCGGAATATCATATTCCAGGCCCTTCTTTCCTTTAATGTAGACGCAGCCAGATCTTGGGTGATCCTTATTTGGCACCTCGGTATTTAAATGGTTTTTGGCTGCTTGTAAAATTTTTCCTTAATCTGATAGTTCTGAAATTTTGCCACAATATTCCTTGGGGTTTTTATTTTAGGGTTTCTTTCAGAAGGTGTTCGATGAATTCTTTCAATGCCTATTTTACCTTCTGATTCTATTACATCTGGGCAGTTCTCTTTGATGATTTCTTGTTAAATAGTATCTAGGCTCTTTTTTTCATCATAGTTTTCGGAAAGTCCAATAATCCTCAGATTATCTCTCCTAGATCTATTTTCCAAGTCTGTCATTTTAGCAAGTAGATAATTCATGGTTTTTTTCCAGTTTGTCATTTTTTTGGTTTTGCTTGACTGATTCTTGCTGTCTCAATGCATCATTAGTTTCAATTTGTTCAGTTCTAATTTTTAAAAATTATTTTCTTCATTAGCTTTTTTTACTTCTTTCTGTATATGTCCAATTGAGTTTTTGAATGTATTGTTTTGGTCTGTGGAAAATTTTTCCATTTCACTAATTTTTTTTTTTAGTGAATTATTTTCTTTTTCCAATTCACAGATCCTACTTTCTAGTGAATTCTTTATTTTTTCCAATTCACAATTCTTACTTTCCTGTGATTTTTTTATTTTTTCCAATTCACCAATTTGCACTTCCTGGGAATTTTTTAACTTTTCCAATTCGTATTTCAGGAAGTTGTTGGTGTCTTGTAAGGCTTCTCTTTCCTTTCCCCATTTATCTTCTAACTCTCTTTTGAGACTTTTAATGGTCTCTTCTATGAGAGCATTATGTAAAAGAGGACAGTCTGGTGCATTTTTGCTGTTTGAGGTCTCTTCAGGTTTGCTGACCTGCTCTTTTTCTGCATAGAAGCTGTTGATCATTCTTTTCATCTTTTTATTCATGTTTTAAAGCGTTTAGGGTAGGTCTCCTAGGCAAGGGGGTTACCAGCTTCCTCTGCAGAGCAGGGAAAGATTTAAAGAGATTTCCAGCTCCGAGGTATGGGAGTGCTCCGAGTGAGAGTTTTCCCTTCCCCCAACAGGAAGTGGATTCAGCACTGGCCGAGCTATCAAATGGCTTAGTAGGGCTGAGTGGATTATGGATTGCCCTAGGCTAGAGACTAAGTGGTGAAAGTGTCACTGCCCCAGGCCGGAGCCTCTTGTGGGACTGTGAGTATTAGCAGCTGAGTGCTGATGGCAGACCGCCACAAACTCTGCCCCAGTGTCTCTGCCCAATGCAAATCGGCCCTGGAAAAGCTCTATGACCCCAAGCCGAGCTCCCCACTGTGCAGATTGGAGGCTAACCCGGGCTGCGTCCTCCTGCGGTGCAGGATCACAACTGCCCCAAGGAAAAGCCCTTACTGCGGGTTGGGGCTGAGCGCTTGTGCTGAGATCTGTGCTTTCACCCTCGGTTTGAGACTCTCCTTGGAACCTAATTTCTCTCCCTGTCTGCGACGATCTCCCCCCTGGCCCCGGAACCAACCTTTTTTGGCGAGACTGCAGATTTTCTTCCGCCGGTGACTTGTTCTACTTCTTATCTTTACGAATTGTAGCAGTCAAGACTATTTTTGAGGCTCGATATAATATTGATAAAGAGGGTAAGAGAAGAGCTTAGAAAGTCGCGTGTGTCTTCTCCGCCATCTTGGCTCCGCCCCCCCGAATTTTAATTTTTAAGATTTTTTTTTCCAGTGAGCTTTTGTGTCTCCATTAACATTTGTTCAATTCTGTTTTTAAAATTGTTTCCTTACAATTCCATTGTTTAAGGAGTTTTTTTTTTCTTCAGTGAATTTTTGAGCTTCTCTTTCTATTTGGAAAATTCTACTTTTTATAGCATTCTTCTCCTCAATCACTTTTTGTACTCCCTTTACCATTTCTCCTGCATTTTGTCCTGGATCTCTTTCAGTATTTTTGGTACTTATTTTACCTAGCTATAAACTTGTTATATTTTTTCATAATTTTCTTTCATCATTTCAATAATCAAGATTTCAATAGCATGTTTTCTATTTAAAACCATTCACAATCTCACTTTAAGCCTTTCATTTAGAATTTTTTGTATTACTCTTTTTCACATGTGCCACTTCATTTACATATCTTTATTCTCTAATATATATTACTAAGTGCTAATCAAACTGCTCTTCCAGTTTTTGGTAATGGCAGACTATTTCCTATTTCTATAGCTTTGCAATTCTTTATTTCACCATTCCTAGAATTTATACACACACAAACACACACAGAAATATAAAAATATACCTGGCAATGTGGATGGTGTATTATGAAATGGAGTGAAGGAAGTAAAATTAAAAAAAAAAAGTATCAAATACAAGAAGCCCCCCTTCAACTGAGATTAAAAAAAAAAACAAAACACTGGACTCCGAAGAGATGGAAATAAGTTCAAAAGATATTCTAATTTAATATAACTTTTTGGTTCTACTACTGCAGAGTTTGATTTGAGGCTTTACTTTCAATTGTTTGGAAGGGAAAGTTGGGTGACCTCAGTCAATGGCTTTTATATTCCTTCACTGTATCTTATATTATTCACTTTCAATTATTTTGTGGTGATTGTTTTTTTCCCAAAATTTGTATAATTGTAGTTATAGTTTATATTATGGTATTGGCTATGCTTACAGTCTTCATCAATTCAATTATATTTATCCATGATTGTTTTTATGCATCATATTTATATCTTACCAAAAGGTATTATTTCTTTGCAATTATGTATTACAAATTGGTTAGCCAGTCCTCAAATAATTGTCATTGCTTTGTGTTATAGTGTTTAAATAAGTCAAATCTTTCCTCTCAAGAAATTTTTAGTTTATTAAAGAAATAAAATGCATTTAGAAAATAAGATATCATGTATTATAATGAAGTATGATAATTGATGCATATTTCTGGGTTTTTAATAATGGCATTTATTTTAATCTTATAAGACATAAAGCAATTTAAATCATCAATATATGATTTTACTATTTTTTTCTTACCACACCGATTTGATACTTTCATTTCCTATTAATAAAATGTATTCTCTCCTTTTTAGTTTAAAGATAATTCCTAAAGGAGACAGAAGAAAATCTTCATTTCCATGTTTTTTATTTAAATTATTTTCCACTTTCATAAAGTTTCATTAGTCACATACTTTTCTTAGCACCTGGATCATTTACTTTCAATTTTTTGTATTTTTACATGAATGAAACTGATGGCCCATGAAGACTTAGTTCTCCACACTCTGTGATGAATTCAAAGGTATCTGTCACTGTCTAAACTCAGTAATGGCAAAAGCAGATGTTGGTATTTTCTCACCCCACAGCAAGAGTGATGCATAATCTTATGGTCAAGACACCTAACAGGGAAAATCTGACAGTTTGATTGAATTCAGGCAGTTATGATAGATACAATGCCAAGAAAAGAAAGGAGCAAAGAGTTTGATTTGGACTTTAATTTTTTCAGGTCAAAAAAGCATCAATGTATAAAAATAGGTTTATATTATTAGTTTGATTATTTTAATATTAAATAGTTTACCATTTATAAAAAAAATAAGTTTAGCTGAAAGTAATTAATCATTTTTGTTTTAGAGTTGATTTAAAATTGTGTTGGGAAGTAATTTATAATCACCAATAACAACATAAGCAAAAATGTATTGACATTACTCTAGGTACCAAGTGTTCTTCTAGACCCTAGGCTTAAATAGGTGTGGTCCCTTATTTTCAAAAAGAACATTACAATAAAAATCAATTTTATAAAATTTCCTTTGAATTTTATTTATTGATTCTATTCCTTTCCCAAATGACATTAGATTTAAAAGATCCTAATAATATTATTCGTCTTAGGACAAAGAATTTAGATAATTTCCATGGGAAACTGAATCTCAGTGTTTACTTTCTTAATGTCATCCTGAAGGACAAAGATATTTTCTCTCTAAATGTAACTTTTGCCTTTCAGAAATAAAGAAGGAAAAGTCCTACTTTATTCAGTGCTTTGTTTAGAAAATTCATGAATACATTTTACATAGTATGAAATTACCTTAATAAGTTTTCAGAATTTCCAAAACAATGTTGCAAAAATTGATGAAGAATAATTAAATATTTCCAGAAGAGAACCATTTGAAGGAAAGATAGGGTATTTATAGTGAAGAAAACACAACTTAGTAAGGCTCTGATAGCTTTAAACACTGAATGTACATACAAACATACATGCATACAAACATCCTCACGCACTCATGCCATATGATTTAAAATTAATGGATATAGTTTTGAAATCTGGCATTGCCACTTATTTTCTTCTAACCTTGGGAAAGTCATTTTATCACTGAATATTACTTAGCCTCAATGTCCTCCTTTACAAAATGTAAGGATTAGACTAAACGCTTCCTACTGTGTTATCCTCCTCTAAATTGTGATCATGTGGCTTTATGTACTAAGTTGGCTGTTATGTTAATTAGGGTTTCAATGTTTCATTTTGTTTTGCTTTGTTATTTCACTTCATTCCAGATTGTAAGAACTGTCAGCAGTGAGTCTAAAATATACAGAGGAACATTTTAGTTTGAATTCTGGTTCATGAAATTATACAACAACAACAAAAAAATAAAATCCTCATGCTTTGGAACTATTCAAATTGGTTGCCTCTGTAGGTAACAGTTTTTTTTTTTTTTCTTTTTCCCCTCAGTTGAGGTCTTTAAGTAAAGACAATTTGTTGTTTCATATTGTGGATTTGGAAAGCAACTAAAGTAAATGGTTGCTGATGACTATTCAATTCTGAAAACCTATGAATTTGTGAGGAAATGCATCTTTACAGGGTTACCTTTGTTATAATTCTTATTTCACCTTTGGTGGACTTCAAAGGAACTGAAATTTTAAAAGGTACAAAATAAAGAAAAGCTTCATAATATTCTATCTTTGATTAACCATAGTGTCTTGGCCATGTTCCAAAGTGGCTAATTCTGTTTTGCTTACCTTAATTCCCCCTGTAGTTTCAATTGAAGAAGATATGCTTCACTTCCTTTGGTAATCAAATGAAAAAGAGCATTACTTGCTGAGAATGCTGAATTTCCCTTTAGATGCATTTCAATAAAGGATATATGATCATTCTACAATCTGTATAATTCATTTTAAAAATTTTTAGATCCTTTTAGAATTAAAGATGTGGTTGATCAACATTCATTCTATTTGGCTCCCCATGGTGGAATGATCTGGTCCACAGGAAGGCATAGTTTGACAAAGACTTAGCCATTCAGAAAGAGATAGAACCTGATTCTCATTTCTCTCTTGTGCTTTCCTATCATTACTTTTAAGTGGAAGACTGAGTAATTTGTCAGTATGTGTGATGTTCCAATGGGCATCAGTATCATTCTAGAACATAGACCTTGTTACATTCTGCCCACTCATATTTAGCTGGAGTTCTCTTCCAACGGTTTTAGATCTTTTCTCCCTGAAAGAGATAAAAGGATAAGGATTCATTTTATGTTCAAATCATAACGTTCTTCATTATGCTAAAGTCATTGCAGAATAATGTCCAAGGGAGTATTTGCTTGTCCAATTTAAAATCTTTTCCCCCCCTTCCATTAACATAAACTGACATTTTCCTTTATGCAACCTCTAATATAGCTCATAATGCCATAGAGGTGATGTTGAATTATCAAAGGCTATTCTGATGAAATACAAACTGGAAACATTAAAAATTTATTCAACCAAGATTAGAGAGCATTTATATGAACCTTATATATTTCAGAGTAATTTATAAAGTATATTTCAAGGTTTTGAGGGAAAATATTAATTGCATACAGTTAATGGGAGCTGAGAAGTTAAACAGAACCACAGATAACAAATAATCCATACTTCCTAGAATCTTCATGAATTCAAAACATGGGCATTTCCGTATATGGGTGGATATTTTCACTTCTATCCTATATGAAGTTATTGCAGGAGATCCAGGTAGATATACTAAATTAATCCAACAACCAAAGTTATAAAATGTTATCAAAAAATGTTTTCTATAATTAGGAAGAAGCAAATAAGAGTAGAGTAGGTAGAAGTATTTTTGTATTAGTAATGACTGATAAGAATATATCAGAAGATGAAAAGAGAGATATTCAAATTAAAGGTAGTTTCAGGACTCTATATAGTTATTGACCTTCAAAGCATATCAATTAACTATACCTAAAGGGAAGTTCATGAAGGCTCTGTGAGGGGAAAAAAGATAAAAATATATTAATGATTTTGACATATTCTATCAGACCTATGGGGAGGGCAGTCATAATCAAATAAGAGATAGAAAGCATTCAAAAAAAAAAGTGTGGTAATTTGAAATGGAAAGATTTTATATCAACAAAATCAATGCAATCAAGATTAGAAAGAAAGCTGGGAAACAATATTTACAGAAAATATCTCTGATAAAGGGTTTATTTCTTTTTTTTTTTTTTTTAACCTTTTAAGATTGAGCTTTCCATCTTGGGTAAAGGGAGCACTGTCCCTAGCTTCCTGTTTAGCTCTGAGCCTTAGCTCTTGGACTGACCTTTCTTGAAATTTTTCCAACCTATCTTGAGCAAAAGAGTGGTTTTATTCTGTCAGTGTTCAGAGGTTTGGTGTTATTTGATTTTCAAGAGAAACTGGAACAGCTTGAGCAGTTTCCTGGCTTGATTGCCAAATTGGGTCAATTCTGTCTATATATTTTAGAAATGAGGTCTTTATCAGAAACATTGACTGTAAAAAAAATTCCCCATCTTTCTGCTTTTCTTCTAATCTTGAATGTGTTGAGTTTTGTTTATGCAAAAGTTTTAATTTAATATAAAATTTTACATTTTGCACTTCATAATGTTCTCTAGTTCTTCTTTGACCATAAATTCCTCCCTTTTCCAAAGATCTTATAATAAAATGTCTCTTGCTCTTCTAATCTGCTAATAGTGTCATACTTTGTGCCTAAATCTTGTACCCATTTTGCCCTTATTTTGGTATGATATGTGACATATAGGTTTATGATGAGTTTCTGATATATTATTTTCAAGTTTTCCCAATAAATTTTATGAAATAGTTCTTATCCCAAAAGCTAGAGTTTGGGGATCTATCAAATGATTACTATAGTCATTAATTGTTGTGTCATGTGTATTTAACCTCTTCCACTCATGCACTATTCTACTTTTTAGACATTACAACATAATTTAGATAACAGCTGTTTTATAATAGTTTTAGGTCTGGTACTGGTAGGCCACTATCCTTTGTATTTTTTTCCCCAATAAGTCCCTTGATAGTCTTGATATTTTGTCCTTCTAGATGATTTTGGTTATGATTTTTATAGTTCTATAAAATAAGTTTGGGCAATTTGGTTGATATGGTACTGAATGAGTGGATCAATTTTAATAGAATTGTCATTTTTATTATATTAGCTTGGCCTCCATGAGCAATTGATGGTTTTCCAGCTGTTTCAAAAAATCCCTGCCATTCTTCAGTTTTGTTAAACTTTTTGTGATTTCATTTGGAATTTTTTTTGACAAAGATACTAAAGTAATTTATAATTTCATTTTCTGTCAAATTTTGCATATGAAGAAACTGAGTGAAGCTGGGTTAAAGAGTGAAAAAAGTATTTGCCTAGAGTTACAGAAATAGTAAGCTGCTGAATCTTCTTTACTCCAGACCCAGCACTCCATCTGCTGAGCTACCTAGTTGGCCTATTCACGAGTTTTCCAGGCCTATATCATAACATGATGTTTAGAAACACAATGATCACATGCAGGAAAAAAAAAGTGAGATATTTAAGAAAAAAAATCATGCTAGTTCAGAATTATCAGCGAAAAGAAATTGAAATATTAAGATAATCCAACCAAATCTTTAATTAACATGGTGCTCTCACATACTATACAGTGGAGAAAAAATAGAAAAAAGATACTGTATTAAATTTGTGGCACAACAAGGAGAAATTGTCTAGTTAAGAGTCTGTAAATTCTTGAATCATGAGGTCCAATGGGATATGATACTCTTTGTTTCAGGATTTATTGATTAGAGAAAGTATTAAAGTTTTCTATTGGAAATTCATTAAAAGATGTGGATTTATGTCTCAGTATTTGTGAAAGACAGATACAGATACATTTTAAATCTTGTCTCTTTTATGTTGAGAATTGATTTTTTGTTATTATCATTAGAAATAAAAAACATTAAAACATATTAATTGGACATATATAACGTATGATCTAGGAATTAGTACTTCAGCTATTTTAAATATTGGTTACATATTCAGTAGAATATGCTATCCATATTTGGTTTATTTAATTTTTCAGAGGAAAAAAAAATGAAGGTAAGAAAAGTTTAAGAAAAGTATGAAAGGTACAGAGAAAATATCTAATAAATGGATATCAAGGAGAGGATGGAGTTCTTAATCAAGAACTAGACTACATGAATTCTCTTTCATGAAGGCCTGGAGAGACTTACATGAACTGATGCTGAGTGAAATGAGCAGGACCAGGAGATCATTATATACTCCAACAACAATACTATATGATGACCAGTTCTGATGGATCAGGCCCTTCTCAGCAAGGAGATCAACCAAATCATTTCTAATGGGGCAGTAATGAACTGAACTAGCTATGCCCAGAAAAAGAACTCTGGGAGATGACGAAAAACCATTACATTGAATTCCCAATCCCTATATTTATGCACACCTGCATTTTTGATTTCCTTCACAAGCTAATTGTACAATATTTCAGAGTCTGATTCTTTTTGTACAGCAAAATAACGTTTTGGTCAGGTATACTTATTGTGTATCTAATTTATATTTTAATATATTTAACATCTACTGGTCATCCTGCCATCTAGGGGAGGGGGGTGGGGGGGTAAGAGGTGAAAAATTGGAACAAGAGGTTTGGCAATTGTTAATGTTGTAAAGTTACCCATGTATATATCCTGTAAATAAAAGGCTATTAAATTAAAAATAAAAAAAAAAAGAATTCTGTTTCATGTAGACAGAATAATTTCCATGCATAAATTGAAAAGGAAAGTAGGATAAATATGTTACAGAAGACTACCATTGACTGATTGATTAAATGACACCCTGGAATGTTGCATTTATCTGGGTGACTGGTGTTTCCTCCATTAGAATAAAAGCTTTTCGAGGGCACACTTTTTTCTCCCATTTTTTTCTATGTTCCCAGAATGAGAGATAGTATGGAGTATGAGGGTGGAGAGGGTTGTATATTCTAAGAAGATTGGTGCTGTTGATCCTCTGTCACATACTGGCTATATGATTGAGGCTAGGTGCAGAAAATAATACTACTGATCTGCATTGATAGAGATATTCTTCACTAGTAATTTTCTATACTCATAAAGACACAAATATCAGCTTCCTCCCTTCAAAAATAAAAACAAACACAACAGCCAAACTCCCAACACTTCTGTCACATACTTTATACTTAATTATTAAACAAAAGAACTTATTTCTCTGATATAGAAAATGTATAAGAAGTAAATTCTCTCATGATATACATAACAACCTCTACAATATTCTGACATAGAGGAAACAGTCTTGCATAGTAGATAAATATCTGGTTATAAAGTCTGTAAGATTTGAGTTCCAGTTTCCTCTCTAAAAATGACTATATGTGATACTGGGCAAGTCTCTAAACCCTGAAGTTCTCCCAGAAAGCCCTTTAAGAGAACTGAAGTTTCAAAGAAAGTGCCAGCATTTATTGGTGAAGAGAATTTCTTTGTCTGAGACTGTGGGGGCGGGGGGGAAGAGAGAGAGAGAGAGAAAGAGAGAGAGAGAGAGAAAAGAGAATGACAAAGGAAGTATGAGAAGGAAGACAGATATATCTGGTTCACAGAGAGCCTATGGAACTTGTCAAGAGTCACACACTGATTGATAATGAGACATTAATTGAGACCTTCTTCAACTATCCTGTTCTGTTTATATTGAATTGGTTGAACTGAATTTAAGAGAATTGGAGAAAACCAAATTGATCAGATCCATTGATTTACATTGCATTATCATCAAGATTATCCATTTAAGGGCTGCTGAATAATTGCTTGGAATGTAATGCATGAAAGTCGATTATACAAGATAATTGAAATCATAATCCTAACTACAATTTATATACAATTTTTACAAATTATTTTCACAAGTAGTACATTCTTTGGTCCTTATAACAATCCTGTGAGATAGGAACTGTTATCATTACTATTAAATAAGTAAGAAAAATGAAGCAGTGAGGGAAGGTTAAATGACCTAACATAGCTAAGAATTATCTGAAGCAAGACTCAATATCAAGTGTTTTCAACAACAAAACAGTGGCTTTATCTAGTTGCTTCCACAGAATACTTTGCAAATGATTATTCAGTCTTCTCTTTAAGATCTCTAGTGATAGGAAATTCATTACATCCTCAATAAATTAATTTCAATTTTAAAGAGTTCTGATTGTCAATAATCAATCAGCAGTCATTATTAAGTCCCTACTATGTGCTTGAAGGCAGAAGGCCAAAATGGAAACATGACCTATGACACTACAGAAAAATGTAAACTACCTTGTATAAATGTAAATAGCAAACAAAGCTCCAACTATCCCATGGGAAAACTTGCACGTGATCTTGGGTCATTCTGGCATTTTCCTCTGCGTGTGTCTGTGTGTGTATGTGTGTGTTTGTGTGTGTGTGTGACTGGTATATAATAGCTAATATGGTCTGAGATTGATTTGGGTATCCATAATGCTACTTTGTCCTGTTGACATTCAAGAAAACTAGTCTCTTGTGAGTAAACGTCCTTAAAATCTAATAAACTATAAGCGCCACTAATAATCAAACTTTCCCTGACTACTTCTATTTTAGTTACTGGGGCTAACATAGGAAAGTAGTATTCTACTTTTATGATGGTTTCAATGAATGATCAATATATTAAAAGATAATTAAGACTAATTGGTATTTTCAAGTTCTCCATTTTATCCTATAATTATTTAAATCTCATATATTTTAATAAAATTGCCTCCTCTAAAAGTCATACACAGGATTCATGTTTATAATAGCTTATGTCATAAAGAAAATGGAACTACTTCAGGTGGAAATCCTGAAATACTAAAGCATAACTACCAGATTACATTAAACAGAAAGTTGATTATATAAGTAGATATTTTTAAAGCAAACAGTAACAATATAGTCAAAAATATCTGCCTACATTGATTTGTTAATGTGTTTAGTGGTAAAAGATCTAGGGTATGTTTGTATTTGGATGTATCCTTATAATTGCGTATGGTTGCTGTAGTGACTGTCATTATTGGGACATTTCTGTCTTGACTTTGATACTAGTATAATCTAGATTGTTTTATGGAATGAAGAGGAGATAATTGCCACAATATACAAAGAATTTTGTTCCATGCTCTTCAGAAAATATCCCCACCCCATCTCAATCCCCATGTTATTCTTTTGTATTCTGTAAGTCAACAATCATACAAGAACAATAGTTCAAAGCATGACCATTAAGAAAAGAATGAGTGTTGTGAAATTTAACCTCAGCACTTGTTTTTCTTTTTTATTGTGAAATAAAGCCCCAGGATTTCAAAAGTCATGTGACCCTTGAATCAACTAAGCATATATCAGGTTTTGTAAATTGTTTGTTTGAAGGCAAATGGGGTTAAATGACTTGCCCAGGATCACACAGCTAGTAAGTGATAAGTGTTTGTTGGCAAATTTAAATTCAGGTCTTCCTGACTTTTGATAGCTATTATCTTGACTAAAAAGGAAAATTTTTTGATAAAATACTAATTTTGTGGGAAAAGTATTCTCTCTCAGTTCAGGAGCATCTGGAGAATAAAAAGAAATTAGAGAGATTGAAGTCTATCCTATGGGTGAAAGGAACAGCAAGCTACGGTTACTATAAAAATTTCAAAGAAAGATTGTGTTTCTGGCATAATGCTTTATTCCTATACATTTCGGTCTTATAATCCTTTGATACCAAGAGGCTATTTTTCAATGAATGAGAATAAAATTACAAATGACAAGAAACAGCCTTAAAACTTGGAAGTAACAAGGAAAAGGGATAGCTGGTGATTCTGCAACATGCCATAACCATTCACAAATTTGTTATATATATTTTTTCATAAACTATCACATTATATAGGAAAAGTTCTGTTAAATTTTCATTCCCACAATTAACCTATATTTTACAGTAAAAGTCCTTTAAATGACAGCTAGCTCAAGTTTAAGGCCTTCTTTGGGTCAGCACAAGTAGCCTTTTCATCTAATATGCCACAGAGAAATGCTGGACCAATGTGAAAATCATATTTAAAAATGTGGGCACTGTGGAAATGTGTTGTAATAACTTCAACATATTCTGAAAAAGAGGGGAAGTATATTTCAACATATCATTTTCTATCCCTTCTATATTAAGTGGTGTTTTATAATAAATTCCAGAATACAGACTAACACCATTATTATTAGACTATTATATTTCTCCTGCAGCATGGATTAAAGAAGTCTCTGTGTACTAGCTTGAAACTCTAACTATTATTTTTGAAACCCTTTCCATGGGAAAATTTATTTAAAAGTTGCATACCCATGATTTACAATTTCACTTTGGGAATACAATCACTTTGTGGAAAAAAAAAAAAAAAGTTGTGGTAACCATAGTCATGCAGAAATATTTTAACTATCAGACTTATTGAGGCTGTAGCTATAGATAAATGAAAATATAATTTGTCAATTATACCTTACTTAATTCCCTTATGCTATTTTAAATATTTCAATAATTTGGCAGATTCATTTAAAATATTCGTTCTAAATTTAAAGCTCTTACTAAAGGCAGCATTTCCAGTATTTTTGGATGACTTTTTTTACTTGTCAATTAGATTTATCAATGATATAAACATTAAAATTTAATGAATGTTCTATCAATATCCAGATAGAATTAGGCAGCCAATATGTAATGTGAAACTACTTGCCTGTTTATTCTTTTCTCAAATTAATGGGTAAAAATAGTTAACTAGAGTCAGAATGTCTCTTAATCGTTATCATCTATCGATATATAATTCATCCAAATATTTCAAGACTCTCATCAAATATATAAATTGAAAGGCAGAACACAAATGGATCTTCAATTATTTTATAAACAATGTTCATGACTTCTATCATTGGAATTTGAAAGAAAAGAAATAAAATTTGTGAGAGAGAAAAGAGAAAATTAAATGGTATCTTGTTATTGATTATATGAGGATCTTTATAGATAAAAAATAATTTTGTCTTATAGAGCCAAAATATATAATTTTCCTCATGAAGATAGTGGAAAAAATATTGAAATTGGAGAACCCGGGTTTATCAGATTTACTGTAATACTCATAAAAATAGTATAAAACTCATATATTTATAATTGGAAAAGATCTGAGTAATCATTTGAAGCAAACCCCCCAAAATGAAGGGTTAGAATAATTCAATTATTTACATAAGATTAAGTACAATGTGAGAGGAAGAACATAGATCTTAGGTCAATTCTTTTGACTTCAAATCTGTTGTTTCTTCCAATGTATCCAAATCCACCTTCTACTAATTTTCATGATCTTGGGCAAATTGTTTAATCTGACTTAGCCTCAGTTTCCTCCTACATAAAACAAAGGAAAGAAATCAGAAAAAAAAATGTAATTAAAATATTTCCTTTACCCCATTCTTAAAAATAAATACTTTACATCTTAATACTTAATATTTTAATACAATTACACATTTCAACATTTATTTTTTTAAATTTGGGATTCCAAGTCATCTAGCTCTCACATATTCTAAATGAGAAGGCATAGAATATATCAATATTTTTTACTTGTAAAATTATGCAAAACAGACTCAATTTTTCTAAAAATATATATATATATATATATATATATTTAGGCCTCAGTGTGTGGAGTCAAGATGGCATGGTAAAGCCAAGAATCTGCTCAAGCTCTTCCAGTTTCCCTTAAACACCACATGAAATCAAGTTTCTGAACAGAGTCTGACAAAAGGAAACCATTCTCTAGCAAGAAAGATTAGTGTCACTGGGTGAAAGGGGTGTTCACAATACCCAGACAGAATCTAGGAAAACCAGTGAGAGAATCTTAAACACAGTAGATCAGCATCTGAGACTGTGAACTTGACACCATAGAAAAGCAGACCAGTGAAGCAGCCTCTAGTTCCAGCTCAAAAAGCAAATTCTGGGAAAGCGGTCTGTTTTCCTAAAAAGAGTAAGTAAAGCTATCCCCTGCTGTGAGTGAAACACCAAATATAGGGTCCTCTGTACTCAAAGTCAAGGATCAGAGATGCATAACAACTCAAACAGCACCTCCTTGAGCAAAGCTTGACCACAAAAATAAAAACAGAAAATACAAAAAGAAAAGGAAAGGATATGATTAAGAAACAGAAAAGAACCTTAACCATTGATATCTACTATGGTGACAGAGAAGATCAAAATACCAACTCAAATGAGGACAAAATATCCACAAAGGAAATTTCAAAGGTGAAATGAATTAAAATAAAATGAAACCCAAAGAGATTTCTTAGAAGTGTTCAAAAATATTTTAAACAAAAAATAAGGGATGAAAAGAAAAATTTTAGAAAAGAAATGAGAGGTATACAAGAGAAAATCAACAACTTGGAAAGGGAAGGCAATTCCTTAACAAATACAATTAGCCAAATGCAAAAAAAAAAAAAAAATCACTGAAGAAAACACTTGAATAATAGAATTAATCAAATGGGAAAAGAGATAGAAAAGCTAACTGTGGAAAATCACATAATAAGAAGTACAACAGGCAAATGGAAGCTAATGCCTTTATGAAATATCAAGAATCAGTTAAACAAACTAAAAAAGAATTTTAAAAAGTGGAAGAAAATGTAATGTATCTCACTGGAAAAACAGCCAAGTTGGAAAATAGATTCAAGAGAGAAATTTTAAAATCACTGGTCTAATCTGAAGGTCGTGTTCAAAAATAAAAAAAGAGCCTGGATAGTATTCTTCAAGAGATCATCAAAGAAAACTATAAAGGGAAGTAGTCATTGAAAGAATCCATCAATTCCCTCCAGAAAGAAAACACTACTAAAGAGTGACAGGGTGGAAACAGAGAACAGAAATACCAAAAGGGAGAAAATAGGATGGAGGGAAATATGGAACTGGTAATTATAACTGCGGATGTGAAAGGGGATGGACTTTCCAATAAAATAGAAGTGAGTAGCAGAGTGTATTAAAAACAGAATCCAACAAAAACTTGTTTACAAGAACACATTTGAAGCAGAGAGTTACATATAGAGTAAAAGTCATATGCTGGATCAGAATTTATTTTGTTCAGCTGAAACAAAAAAATTAAAGCAGTGGTAGCAATTTTAATCTCAGATAAAGCAAAAGTTAAAATAAATCTAATTAAAAGAGATAAGGAAGGAAATTACATCTTGTTAAAGACTACCATAGAAAGTGAAGTGGTAACCTAATGCATTTTTGGTGGAGTTGTGAAATGATCCCACCATTCTGGAGAGCATTTGGAACTCTCCCCAAAGGAATATCAATTTGTGCATACTTTTTTATGCAGAAATGCCTTTACAGGGTCTGTATTCTAAGGAAATCACAAAGGAGGGAAAAAGGATCCACATGTGCAACAATGTTTGTAGCAGCTATTTTTATGTTACCAAAGAATTGGAAAATAAGTACTTGCTCATCAATTCAGGAATGACTGACCAAAGTGGGGCATATAAATGGAATATTATTGTTTTATAAAATGATGAATAAACTGATTTTAGAAAGGGCTGGAAAGGTTTATATGAACTGATGCTGAGTGAAACAAGCAGATCCAGGAATACATTGTACACAATAACAGCAAGAATGTGTGAGGTTCAACTGTGAAAGATATGGTTTTTCTCAGTGGTAAATTCGTACTGGGACATGGAGATTTAAAAGAAGCATTTATCATTTCTGACTTTCTGCATTTGATTGTGAGGTTTTTGTATCCTAATGCATGGTCATTTTTTGTTTTGTAGGTGCCATGTAACTGAGAAAATGGCATATTTTTTTCTGCCCCTATTCAATTTTCTCTAAGAGATCTATTATGTTTAGAAAAAAATTAAAGCATTCTATTAACCTCCCTAATTTCTTTCTTGTTTATTAAAGGCAAAGGGTGATATGAGTTGTTCTCCATCTCACAAAGCTCTCTTGGAAGAATTCTAAAAGGATCTTAAAAGAGAAATAAAAGAAAAATGGGGAAAAGAATTTCGAGCTTTTCAGGAGAGTTTCGAAAAGGAAATACAGGATTTATCTGAAGAAAACTCCTTAAAAATAGATTTGGTAAAATGAAAAAAAATAAAGAAAATAACTCCTCAAAAATATATATTTGAATATATGAATATATGAAATGGAAAAATAATCCAATGATCACAACAACTCATTTAAAAGTTCATTTGGCCAAATGCAAAAAAAAAAAAAATACATTTCTCTCCTACTACACAATTTAATAGTAATATGGTATTACATTAAGTTTTTTTTAATGTAAATTTCTCCAATCAATAATAAATTAAAGCTTTTTTTTTTTTTTTAAATATGGCTATTTGTAGCTTTGATTATTTCATCCAAAAACTGTTTATATTTTTTGATAAAATCAATTAGAGAATGACTCTTAAATTTATAAATTTGACCCTCTTTTCTCTGTTTTAAATATGATGCCTTCATCAGACAAACTTTCTTCAGGAGTGTTTTTCACAGTGCAATACTTGAGTTTCCCTCCATCCTATTTCCTACTCCCTATTTATTCTATTTATTTTTTCCTTTCAACTTGTCCCTCCTCCTTTGATCTTCCTATCCCCTAATCTATCCTCCCTTCTCTCACCCCAACCTTCTCTTATTCCCTTCCCTTTCTACTTACTTGTAGAGTAAAATAGATTTCTCTACTCAACATACATACATATATATACATATATATATGTATGTATGTAATCCATTTATATTTTAGGATTATATACAAACATGCATACATCAAGAATGCTTGAATGTCCTTTATTTCATTGAATATCCATTTTTTTTTTTTTTGCCGAAGGATTATATTTAGTTTTTTTAGGTAGGTGATTTTTTTTGTTGTAATATTAGCTTATTTGCCCTCCAGAATATCATATCCCACCCCAACCCCACCCCCTGAAAACATTTAATATAGAAACTGCTTAATTCAAGTATTTATCTTGAGTGTGTTTCCATGATACTTGAATTGTTTCTTTTAGACTGCCTGCAACATTTTCTCCTTGAGCTGGGAGTTCTGGGATTTGGATATATATTCCTGGGAGTAATAGGACATCTCTTTTAGAAGATAATTGGTGGATTGTTAAAATTTCAGTTTTGCCCTCTGATTCTAGAATTTCAGGGGCATTTTTCCTTGTAATCATTGAAAGATGATGTCTAGTCTCTTTTTTTTTTTATCATGGCTTTCAGGTAATCCATTAAAAAAAAATTTCTCCTGGATCTATTGTCAAGGTCAGTTGTTTTTCTAATGGGATAATTCACATTGTCCTTTATCCCCCGAACCCCAGTTTTTTGTTTTTGTTTTGTTCATTCTTGATTTCTCTAAAATCATTAACTTTCATGTATTCACTTCTAGTTTTAAAATATTATTTTCTTCAGTAAATTTTTGAACCTCCTTTGCCATTTGACCAATTTTACTTTTAAAAATTTTATTTAATATTTTCCCCAGTTAGATTAAAAACAAAAATTTACACAATTGCATTTATTTTTTAACTTTTTGAGTTGTAAATATTTTCTTTATTCCCACCACAATTAAGAAATCACATATGAAATTATGTGAAATGTTTCCATAAAAGTCAAATTGTGAAAGAAAACATAGCTCTCCCACCTAATAAAAATCCTCAAGAAAAATTAAGTTTTAAAAAAGAGAGATAGAGAAAGTAAGAATGTTTCAATCTGTGTTCAGACACAATAAGTTCCTTCTCTAAATATGGATGGGATTTTTATTATAAGTCTTTCAAAGTAGCTGTGGATGATTGTACTACTAAGAAAAGCAAAATCATTTACAACTGGTCATCTCAAAATATTGCTGTTACTTTTCATTTTGCTTGAATTAATGGAAGACTTTCCAGATTTTTTTTTCTTAGAGCATCTTGCTCCTCATTTTCCCTGTAGCAATAATATTATATCAAAAACACATACCATAGTTTATTGAGCCATTCCCCAATTAATGGGATTTCCCTCAATTTCCAATATTTTTGCACTGAGAAGAGAACTGCTTTGGATATTTTTTGTACATATAGATCTTTTTCTTTTTTTTTTTTTCTGGAATATGTTTTGGTATTCATGTGTAATAGTGGTGTTGTTGAGTCAAAGGATATGCAAGAATGTATCCTAATTTGAGTACAGATTGTATCTTTTGAGCATTTGTCAACAGTGGCATAACTTTTATTTTTCATAAATTTGACTCTGTTTGAGAAATGATGTCTTTTTTGAGATACTTGCTTCAATTTTTTTTTTTTTTACAATAACTATTGCTATCTTTATCCCTCTCCCCATGTATTCTTTCTCTCCTTTCACCCTGTTCCTCTTCAAAATCATTTTGAGGCTGACCACTCCCTCCTCCAATATCCCACTCCCCTCCTATTTTACTGCAGAGTAAGATAGATTTCTGTACCTGTATTGATTATGTCTGCTATTTTTTCTTTGAGTCAATTCTGATGAAAGTATGATTCACTAACTCATCCTCTTTACCCCCTCTTTCCCTCTACTGTAAAATTTTTTTCTTGCCTCATTTTATTGCAGATAATTTGCACCATTCCACATTTCACTTTTACTTTCTCCCTTAATTTCATTATTTAAAAATATTCATATTCAACTCATTCCTGTAGTATTTCTCTATACATATACTTCTTGTAACTGCCATAATAATGAGAAGATTCTAATGGGTTACAAATATCTTCCCATGTAGGATGTAAACACATACACCTTATTAAGTCCCTTAACATATCACTTTTCTGATTACCTCATTATGCTTCTCCAGCCCTGTATTCAAAAATATTTTTTTTTCATTACAATCTGGTATTTTCATCAAAAATGCTTGAACATCTTCTGTTTTATGGAATGTTCAACTTTTCCTCTGAAAAATTGTACTTAGTTTTGATAGGTAGGTGATTCTTCATTGTAATCGTAGTTGCATTGCTCTTCCGAATATATTATTCCAAGCTACAGTCTTTTAATGCAGAAGCTGCTAAATCTTGCATTATCCTGACTATGGGTCCATTGTATTTGAATTGTTTTTCTCTGAATGCCTGCAATATTTACTCCTTCACTTGGGAGTTTCAAAATCTGGCTATAATATTCCTGGGAGTTTTCATTTTGGGATCTCTATTAGGAGGTAAGCATTGGATTATTTCATTTTACATTTTCCCCTGTGGATCTAGAATATCAAAACAATTTTCCTTGATAATTTCTTGACAGATGATATCCAGGATCTTCAATTGACCACAACTTTCAGAGTGATCAATAATTTTTAAATTATCTTTCCAGGATCTATTTTCTAGGTCAGTTTTTTTTTTCCCCAAATGAGATATTTCACTTTTTTATTTATTTTTTTTAATTTTACTTTATTCTATATTGATTTCTCATAGAGTCATTAGTTTCCACTTGCTCAGTTTTATTTTTTAAAGAATTATTTTCCTCAGTGAGCTTTTTGTGCCTCCTTTCCCAATTGGGCAATTTTGCTTTTAAAAGTATTCTGTTCATTAACCTTTTTGTATTTCCTATTTTTACATATTTTTTCCACTCTCAATTCTTTTCCCTATTTTTTCCTCTGTTTCTCTTACTTAATTTTCAAAATCTCTTTTGAGCTCTTCCATGGCCTGACTCCAATGTTTGTTTTTCTTGGAGGCTTTGGATGTAGGATCTCTGACTTTGGTATCATTTTTTTGAGTATGTGTTTAGATCCTCCTTGTCACCATAATAACTTTGAAAGGTCAATTTTTCTTTTCCCTTCTCTGCTTATTTTCCTAGTCTTTTACTCAGCTATTAATGTAGGGTCATTGCCAGGTTGGAGGCTGCTCTATCCCAAGCTTCAGGGGTTTTGTGCAGCTATTTCCAGAGATCCTGCTAGGAACCAGATCACAAGCACTCTCTTCTGCCCTGGAGCTTTTAGGAATATCTCCACCTCACTGTAGCCATAAGAACTAGTGTTTTAAAGCAAGCAAGTCCTGCTTTATTGATATTGAGAGTGCTGACATTGGGGCCAGGACAGTGTTGGTATGGCCTGCACTGAAATTGCATATTAGACTCTTACCCTATTGATACAGGTCTTGTACACTGACCTTCTAAGTCCTGCTTAGTGTCCTCTGACTAAAAGATCCAGAATCCTTTAGCAGTGCTTCTGACTTAAAGCTCCCAACTCACTGATGCTGGGGCCTAGTGCTGGGCCAGGGTGGGGCTGGGCTGCACTGGCATAATCTGCAATGTGATTCAAGTGCTGGATATCCCATCCCTTCACAGACATAATCTGATGCTCTTCCAGGTCTTCTTTGTTGTCTCTAGGCTGAGAAGTGTGGAAGCCTCAAGTACTGTTGCTGATTGAGAAGTTGTGCTGGGGCCAGGCTGGGGCTGGGGCTGAGTCAAGTCCAGGGCTACACAGGCTCTGCCTGCACTGGGACTAGTTGGATTCTCAGGCTGGTATTGCAGACTTTTTCGGCTGATCATTTTCTAAGTTGCCTTCAACTGGAAAAATATTCTACTATATCTTTTGGGGTGTTCTGACATTCTAAAATTTGTTTAGGGTCATTATTTAAAGGAATTTATAGCAGTTAGGAGGAAAGTTTAGGGGAGTTCCAGCCTTTACTCTGCCATCTTGACTCTGCCTCTTCAAACAATTCTACTTTTTAAAGACTTTTTTCTTTGAAAATTTTTGTGCCTCTTTTCCATTTGATCAATTCTACTTTTTAAACCATTTTTCTCCTCACTGCTTTTTATGTGTTTCTCCTTTGCCATTTGGCTACTCTGGTAGGAGACACAAAGAAATATTGAAGAAACACATTAAAAAACAATTGACTCATTTTTCATGAATCTCTTGCATCTTGTTCATTTCTCTTACCAATTTTCATTCTAATTCTTGATTTTCAAAATCCTTTTAGAAATCTTTCATGGCCTGATACCCATTCATAGTTTTCTTTTGTGGGGAAGCCTTGGTTATAAGGCTTTTGACTATTATTTTTTGAGTCTGTGTGTTTTGATCTACCTTGACACCATAGTAACTTTCTATGGTAAGAAATTTTTGTTGTTGTTACATGCTCATTTTCCCGGGCTATTATTTTAACTTTAAATTCTTTGTTAAATTTGGACTCTGCTCTAGAGTAGAGGGTGCATTGTTCTAAACTTCAGGGATTTTGTGCTGCTGTTTTTAGAGATTTTTCTTGACACCTCTTAAGTTTTCATTTCTTCTATGGTGGTATGTTCTAAAGAGAAGTGTGTTTACTAGTCTCCTAGCCTGTGCTGTGAGCCAAGGACCACAGTTACCCTTGTTTGCTTTGGAACTATGAGGAGGATCTGGCTCCATTCTGGCACCAAATCTGGTGGGCTAGTGCATCTCCTGGGAGCTGCCAACTGGGCAGTCAACTGGGACTGCCAACCAGGATTGCAACCCAGATCTGAGTATGGGAAAAGTAAAATTGTCCTGTCCACAAGTGCTAGTAAAAAGACTTCATAATCTCCTTTTCATCAATTGTTTGACCTCCTCATTATTTGTGGGCTGTGCTCTGAGAATGAATGCTGCCATTGCATATTCATTTGTGCACACAGACACACAGTCCATTTCTAGTTTACTGGAGTCGTGTTTATGCTGGCATAGCCTGTGCTGGCCTGTGCTCCATTCTCATTCAAGTGCAACAGACTTTTTCTTCTGACTTTCCAGATTGTCTTTAGCTGTAATATTATTTTGCTGCATCCTTTTCTGGTATCTGCTACTCTAGAACTTGGAAATGCTTGTCCAGTTTTTGCTTTCCTTCTCATCTTGGGTTGGTTTTGTTTATGCCAAGTCTTTCAAATTTAATATAATCAAAATGATAAATTTTGTGCCTTGTAATGCTCTCAGTATCTTGTTATTCAGAAATTATTACCTTTTTTCATAGATCTGATAAGGAATGTCTATTAATGTGCTATTGTGTACCGAATCTGCTCTGGTCTGCCTATCATTTCTTAGGTAATACTAGATTGTTTTGATAATTATCACACTCTAATGCAGTTTGAGAATTATTTATGGGTGGGCCACCTTCCTTCACATTTTTCCATTAATTTTCTTGGTATTTTCAAACTTTTATTCTTCCAGATGAGCTTTGTTATTATTTTTATAGCTTTATAAAATAAATTTTAGTAGTTTGTACAGTACTGATGGCACTGAATCAGTTAAAAAGAATAAATAAGTTATAATCATTCTTTTATTATGTTGATTCAGCCTATCTACAAGAATTAAAATTACTCCAATTCTTTAGATGTGATTTTAGATTATATAAAAATTATTCTGTTTCTATTTTCATATGTTTTTTTTAATTTGTCTTCACAAGTATTCTCCTGATTATTTTATATTATCTACAGTCATTTAAAATGGGATTTCTCTTTCTTTTCTTTCTCAGTTTCATTAGTATATAAAAATGCTGATGAATTCTGAGGGTTTATTTTAGATCTTTCAACTTGACTGAGGTTGTTCATTTTATTTACTTTTTTTTTAAAATCTTTAGTGTTCTCTAAGTATGCTCATATAATATGCAAAAAGTTATAGCTTCTCCACCCTCATTGCCTCTTATAAATCCTATAATTACTTCTTTTATTGAATTAGGTAACATATCTAGCACAAAATTTTATAATATTTGTTATAATAGGCATCCATGCTTTACCCCTGTTCTTACAGAGAAGTCTTCTAGCTTATCCCCATTACATATAAAGCTTGCTGATAGTTGTAGATACATGTTACTTAATATTTAAAGAGAAGCACCACTTATTTTTATGCTTTCTAATGTTTTTAAATAGTAATGGATATTGTCCTTTGTCAAAAGCCTTTTTTTTTTCTGTTTCCATTGGGATAATCATGATTTTTCTTCTTTTTGCTATTGATATAATCAATTATACTAACAGTTTTGCTAATATTGAACCTGATCTGCACTTCTACAATAAATCCTAGTTGATCATATGATATGGTCTTTCTGATTTGTTGCTTTAGTCTCCTTTCTAGTTTTTTTTTTTTTTTTTTTTTTTTTTTTTTTTTTTTTTTACATCAATAGCCCTTCTATATCCTATTTTGTCCTTCCTGGCTTAGATGTTGGTACCATATTTATGCCATAAAATGATTCTTCATTTATCTATTTTTGAACCTATCTGCCCCTGGGGATTTTTTCTTACATATTTCATTAATGACTTGCTAATTTCTGTTTTAAAATAGAATTATTTAAATATTCTATTTCTGTTAATTTAGGCAATTTGTAGGTTTTGTGCATATCCATTTCAATTATATTATTGGATTTATTGGTATAATCTGGGGGAGGGGGTGAGGGGAAGGAGGGGAAAAATTGGGACAAGAGGTTTGGCAATTGTCAATGCTGTAAAGTTACCCATACATATAACCTGTAATTAAAAGGCTATTAAATTTTAAAAAAAAATGATTTATTGGCATATAGTAAGGAGACCTTTTCAACAATTCACCTTTTTCAGTTTTGATACTGGTAATATGTTTTTCTTCATTCTTTTTTTCAAAAATAAATCTGTTGTTATATTCAAAGAAAAAAAAAACAGTTCCCAATTTGTTTTTATTTAATTCAATAATTTTCAATTTTTTAATATGTTAATTTCTTCTTTCATTTTCAGGATTTCCAATTTGATGTTTAATTTAGTATTTTTAATTTGTTTTTTTTTTCTAGCTTTTTTTTTTCAGTTACACACTCAATTCATTGATCTGTTTTTGTTTTTTTTTTTCTATTTTATTCATTTAAGTATTTGGAGATAGAAATTTTTCCCTAACCATTGCTTTGGCTGTATTTTGGAATGATGTCTCACTGTTCTCAGTCTTTTTAATAAAATTATTAATTGCTTCTCTGATTTGTCCTTTCATTAATTCATTTTTTAGGATGAAGATTATTTGGATTAGAGTATTTAATTTCCAAATAATTTTAATCAATGTGGTGAATGTAATTGTTATTGCATTATGATCTGAAAAAAAAAATTATGAGCTGAAAAGAATATTATTTTTATTTTGCCACACTTGGATTTAAGATTTTAATGTTCTAACATATGGTTTACACTCTGAATGAGCCATATGAAAACTGGTTGTACTTTCACAATTCAGTTTTCTCAAGATTTCTATCATCTCTCTCTTTTTTTTTTAATTTTAATTATTGCTTTAACTAGTTTCTTATTTATTTTTGATTAAGTTTTTCTAGTTCTGAGAGGCCCCCCATAGTGGAGTAATTTTGTAGCTTATATTCTTCTGAAACTCATGTAGCTTTTGCTTTATGAATTCCAATATTATATAATTTAGAGTATGTATGTATATATACATATGAATGCCCCCCCACACATCCATCCCCTTGCCCTCCACATATTGATATAATTTCACTGTATGTGTTAACTTTTGTCATAATATAATTTCTCAGTTTATTTCTTTTCATTAAATTTATTTTTACTGTAACTTTATCTAAGATCATAAGTACTGTTTTTTTTTAACTTTAACTGAAGAATAAGAGATTTTTTTTCAATTATTTTATTCTCTGTGTGTTTGTGTCACATTTTTCAATTGTGTTTTTTTTTAACAGAGCCCCCAAATAAATAAATAATTAATCAACATAGTCAGATTCAATTTTTTTAATACACATCATGTGCTTTTGTTTTATGGGTGAGTTTATCCAATTCCTATTCATACTTTTGATTACAAACTATGTATTTCCCTCCCTCCTATTTTTCCCATTTATCATCTTCTCTCTTTAACCTATTCTTGATCAGAAGTCTCTTTTATTTCTCCCCATTACTTTCCTCAGTTCATCTGTCCTTCTTTCAGGTCTTTTCCATTTTAAAAAAAAAAAATCAATTTTTCTTTCTATTTTCCTATATGGCAAAACTGACTTCATTGCCAATGGAATGTGTATGTTATTTCTTCTTTGAGACAAGATGAGAGTAATGTTCAACTGTTACCTACCATGCTAATTTCCCTTCCACAGTAAAAGATCCTTCGTTCAAGTCTCTGACTTGAGATGTTTTTCTTCATTCTTACTCTCCTTTACTTTTCCCAATGCATTTCTTTTTCTCACCCATTTAATTTTTAAATTCCCCTATCATAGTGAACTCACACATATGTTCTCTATATTTTTAACTCTGCTTGTAATGATAATATTCTAAGGCATAAAAGGCATTCATTATCTTTTTGTGAGTTCCTTATTTAGAATAATTATTTATAGCTTTGAAGGAGAGATCGATTGAGTCCCTCATTTTTTTTTTCTGCTTTCATGGTTCTGTCCCTTACCCTTACCCTTTACTAGTTCAGCTATTTCAGAATTTGAGTTGAAGGAATTTTTTTTTTTCAGTTCTTTGGAAGGAGATTTAGGAGAGTTCAGATTAGCTCCTCCCTTTACTCTGCTATTTTACCTCTACCTTCCATAAAGTGATTTTGATAGATTATTCATCATGAAACCTTTTCCTGATTTCTAAGTTACTACTATACATACCTCTCTTCCTCTCCACTTTTCTAGACAGATGAATTGTCTTCCCCTAAAATTATGTGAAACATTGAGAAGAGATTTTTTGTTTCATTTTCAGTGTCTACTATACTGCCTGGCACACAATTTAAAAATTATATATATACTGGATATTGTATTGAGGTCAGAAGAGCTTTCTCCCACCTTGCCTGCTTCCTCTCCCTCCTTCCCTCCTTCCTCTCCCTCCTTTGCTCCTTCTTCTCCCTCCTTCCTTCCTTCCTCTCCCTCCTTCCCTCCTTCCTCTCTCTCTCACCCTCTCTCTCTCACTTTCTCTTTCTCTTCTCTTAAAGGTCTTGAAATTTAGTTGAGTAGGCAATCTATATGGAAAAAAAATTCCTAAGGTAATATCTGCTACATGTCAAACAGTATTTTTTTCCTAGATGTGAAACAATTATTGAAAGTTGAATGCTAAAAAAATTGCAAAAGTATTTGTGCTGAAGGTGGTGAGGAATAGAGAAATAAAAACTGTAGGAAAATATTCAAAGCAGTCAGTTTTGTGACATTGTTAAGCATTTACTTTGTTGCAGGAATTATGTTGAGCTAATTATGCAAAGAAAGGCAAAAGGTGGTCCCTCTTCTCAAAGTAATTATAGACAAATGATGTAAATAAAAGAGGATCTTTTGGAAATCATAAAGAAATCTACCTGAAGAAAATAATCACATAGAAACATAAGTTTGGGAGTGATATTTAGGTTTTATAGATACGTTAGAGGCAACTTGTAAAGTGCTTGAGGATACACATTGTAGCAAACAAGAAGTATACCAACATGCAAAGTAGAGCATATTTGAGGGCTATCTATTATTAAGTTTAATTAATCAATATATTCACAAATATTTATTGAGCAAATAGTATGATCTAAACTCTGTAGCAGAAAACAACATTGTCTAATCTCAGAAGTTTTTGCTCTAAATATAAAGATACAACTTTTTAAAAATTAAGAAATATAACAGAGAATGCAAATAAATTCTAAGTTGAATATGTGAAGTATAATTGTCATAGGAATTCAATATATAAATTAACTCCATTTTGGCTAAAATGGCTGATGAAAGCTACATGGAAGACTTGACACTCCACCTGGGCCTTAAAATCAAATCCCACTTCTGTCAGTTCATGAAAAACTGTAGTATCCTTTGAGGAGTATTTATTTCAATAAAGTCATGAGCATAAAAATAAGTTCATGTTTATGGATAGGATATTAATTGAAGCTCAAAAAGCCATTCAACAAATGTTTATTACTTGACTTTTGTGTACATAAGTATATGTATACTGAGTTCTAGGAATCCAAATCCAAATCAAATCTAAATCAAAAAAAGTGAGACAATTTCTGCTCATAAGAAGCTTACATTTTACTGGATGGGGAAGAATAATAACCTAAACCTAACCTTCAACAGAGATAAGCACAGGTAGTCTTTCTCTTAGTGTTATTTGACCTATTCCCATAATTTCTGGAATAAGGTTCTGCATATCTGTCAAGCTAAATCCAAACATTCAGTTAGGCTGGTTACTGTGATTCATGCACAAATCACAAAAATTCACAATCAATGGGAGGACCATAGGGATGAATTTCACCACTTTAAATAGCTTTTAGTTACTATACATTTTTTGGGTGGGCTTTCACTCAATTTATATAGCTATATGGACAAAACTTAATTACTAGCTACAAGGGGGTCCTTCTAAACTTGCTGTAGCTTTCTATAAAAATAATCCAAAAACCTGTCAGAAAAAGGTAAAAATAATAATATTCATTTTTATTTCATTTTTTATTGTTTTTGATATGATTTATAAATATCCAATGGATATATCAAGCTCAATATTTTCAACATAGAATTATCTTTTCCTCCTTCCCTATCTAATTCCTAAATCTTTATTTGTTCTCATCTTTCCTATTTCTGTTGAAGTGGCCATTTTCCTTCTTCACTAACACTATAACTTTGACTCTTTATTCACACTTACTTCATATTTTAAATGCTCAACACAGAGCTCTATGGAAAAAAAAATTGTTGGAAAGGCTTGCTTCTAAATTTTATCTGCATTGTTAACATTACTATCTTAAGTACATAAAGTAATAAATAAAAATATAAATCAAGCTCTAATTTTCAGTTTTCCAATTTGGGATATATAAATGCACTAGGTTGAACAAGAGGCTCTTTCAAGGTGGTTCAGTCTGGTCCCATCACATTCTTATTCCTTCCATATATCTAATGTGTTATTAAATCTTGTTTTTTCTACCTTCAAAACATTTTATGTATATCTGTTTCTCTCCACTCAAGCAAACCATAGTCTTAGGGCAGATCCTTATCTAACCTGACCAATTGATTTTACCCCTTCTTCAAATTCTCTTTCCACTAAAATCAATCCTCCTTTTGCCAGCCAAAATAATTTTTCATAAGATCCATTACCTTTAAATGGTGAAATTTATTGGTTCCATATTACTCATAGCATAAAATACAAACTCTACTTCTTGACATTTAAATCACTTCATAATCCATGACCTTCATAATGTTTCCTGATTTCATATACTGTATTCCCTTACACATATTTCATGATCGAAGTACATCATCTGACTTGAAGTTCCTTGGTCATAACATTCAATTTCTTTCTGTATACCTTTGCAAGAGTTGTTTTCAATTCTGATATGCTCTTTATTTTCACATTTTTCTTTGGAGTTCTCTTCCTTTGTTTCAGAATTAGCTCAAATTTCAATTCTGTAAGATGTCTTTCTTGTTGCCCCCACCACTTCCCTGGTAGTACTTTCTCTTTGACATTACCTCCCATCTATTCTGTATATATTTACATATATGTTACTATCCATATGTTGTTTCCTTTATCAAAATGTGAGGTCCTTGAAAATGGAGACAGCATTATTATCTTTTTTAAGAGCCAAATCACTTAACATTTTGTTTGCAACATAGGACATGCTTAATAAACACTTACTGTCTGATATTGAATAGATTGTTTAAGGAAAACTTATGGAAAGACATGGGCAGGGATTATGCAAGAATAAGTGTAGCAGGAATGCAATCTCTATGTAGGGAGGGGATATTAACATTAATAAAATCAAAGAGTCTTCTAAATATTTAAATATTTCAAATAAAGATAAGTTGAACGAAAAGCAGTGTGCAGTCTCCATAATTGCAATGCTATGTGTTCCTGTTACCTTGTCATAAGGATCACTGTAAGGTGGGAAGAGCATATGTCTCTATGTTTGTTTAATTTGACAGGTTCAGTAACACTGGTGAAAGTAAGTGAATGAAAATGTAAAATCAGCAAGAATTGAAATACAGATATTTACTTGGCATTATCAAATGGGTGTTTAAAAAGTAAAGTGGAGTCTGCTTATAATGTTTCATATTATATGAAATAAAGTTCACCATTCTATGTATTTCAATCAAATTTTGTTGCAATTTTAATGACCCTGTCATTTCAAGAACTGATCTAGATAATATTAACTTACTTTCAGGTTATCATTTTTGTCGTTGTTGTTTTGTTTTGTTTTGCTGAGGCAATTGGGGTTAAGTTACTTGCCCAGGGTCACCCAGCCAGGGAGTACTAAGTGTCTGAGGTCAAATTTGAACTCAGGTCCTCCTAACTTCAGGGCTGGTACTCTATTTACTGTACCAATTAGCTGCCTCACTTTCAGATTATTTAAGAGGATTTTTACCCCCATGCTGTCTTTTGCTTTCTACCATGATAACGTAAAAGATACTGATTAAAACTGGATCCATTACTTGCTTACAGATATAATCAGAAATTTCTAACATTTTTTAATCAATGGAAACAGGCTATGTATGATGTTGTAATCTGCCTTCATTTTTGTACCCATCATTCTCATATCAGTGAGGTAACATATATTGATCTGCTTCTACTTATCTGTTTATACACTTAGATTTGCCAAAATAAATGTTGTTACTGCAAAATAATAATAATAACATTAAAAGCTTCATGGATGAAACTGAGATTGCCTCTGAATTAAAGGCAGCTCATTTATCCTGCCTAATATTCCATTTTTTTTGTCCTTTTCTGTCATATGGATCTCCATATTCTATATTATCTGTCTCAGATTTTCACTATTCATTTGGTATTATTTTGTATATGTTGATGTCCTTGTTTTTCCATATATTTCTTATTTCTGATGGATTTTTTTTTTCATTGAGCCTCTATGGTTATATTGACATGGTTTCCTACATGTTTCTTTCCTGATATCTAGTGCCTGTGTACCTCTTAGCTTCAATTAGATTTTAGCTCCTTGAGAGGAGGATCTGCTTTTTCTCCATTTTTATCCCCAGTTCATTGCACAGTATCACAATATCATAGAGTTTTAATAAATGTTGACAAATTCTGTCTCACTTGCAGATTTGGGGTTCACTGATCAACTCTGACCTTTTATTTTGTGTATCTAATTCCCTTATGTGCTACCTGGTTTCTAGCCTCCTTTTATTATTTTGATTTTGTCGTATTTCTCAACAATGCCAGTTCTAATCACTTCCACTATTTCTATGCTCTGACACACCACCAGGAAATTATTTCTGTGTCTAGGCACTGAAAGAGACACTGCTAGATAGAGTCATAGGTATTTAGTCAGTCAACAAGCATTTATTAAGTACCTACTATATTACAGGGACTTGCATAATCACTGAAGAAAGAAAGAAACAAACAAACAAAAAAACCTCTCTGACCTTATTGAATTTACATTATAATGGCAAAGACAATATATGAATTAATAGGTGCATTTACTCTGTGTATATGTGTGTGTACATGCACACAATACAGTGATACATATTTCATATTTATGAATATACATGTGTGTATATTTATTCATATATGTATGTGTATATGTAGATAAGCATATCCATTTGTATCTAACCACATCTATCTATATCTATATATAAAGAGAGAAACACAGAGAGAGTGAGACAGAAAGAAGGGGGGGAGAGAGAGAGAGAGAGAGAGAGAAGCAGAGACACACAGAGAAAAGAAAAGTCATCTGAGAGGTTATTGAGGGGGAAAAGGAGGGTAACTTGGAAATCCCTCCTAGAAAATGTAAGCTTTGAATCTTAAAGGAAGTCATGGAAATTAAAAAGTAGAAAAATGAGTGGGAGTTAGCAAAGCATTATAGGCATGAGGAATGCTAAGTCATGAAGAAGGGAAATGGAGTGTCATGTTTAAAGGCTTACAAATAGTTCAGTATAATTGGAAATTAGAATACATATAGGGACAAAAAGTTTAGGAGATTGAAAAACTAGAAAGCAATTAGACAAATTGTGTAGGTAGCACATTCAGCTGAAAATCAATATGAGGTCTCTTTGAGCAGATCATGTAAAAAAACTAATCATAAAATTGAAATAATAAAAATAATCTCCTTTTGCCCTTCCTTGGGATCAGTCTATCCATCAATGAGCTTCACTATTCGTTACCAGAAAGTCCCCTGCTAATTAACTTCATGAGAAAAATCAAGAGCTTCCACTATTCCAAAGGGCCAATTGAACAGAATTTCTGAATACTTTCAACAATACCTCAATCTGACTTGTACTTGGTAGGATAGGGCATAGCACCAGGTTATAGCCCACTGACAAACAGATCAAAAGATGCCTGACTGAAGAAAAACTTAAGAACAACTCATAAATGAAGTTTAAATGTTTTCACCCAATTATAACCAATTTCTTTTTTTTTTTTAAACCTGCAAAGCACTTTATTTTTTTTATTTTTATTTTTTATTTAATAGCCTTTTATTTACAGGATATATGCATGGGTAACTTTACAGCATTAACAATTGCCAAACCTCTTGTTCCAATTTTTCACCTCTTACCCCACCACCCCCTCACCTAGATGGCAGGATGACCAGTAGATGTATAACCAATTTCTTAATGTCTTCTAGACATGAAGTGGTTTGTTGTTGCATGAGTCATGTCACACTTTTTTTGAATCCATGGACTTTGTCTATGGATTTTCTTGACAAAGATGTTGGAATGGTTTATCATTTTCTTCTTTGGTTTTCTTCCATTTTACAGATGAGAAACTTATGCAAATAGGAGGTTAAGTGTCTTGCCCAGTGTCACACAACTAGTCAATGTTTAATGCTGAATTTGAACTAAACTCTATTGGACTCAAGCTCAATGCTCTATACATTGTACCACATAGCTGCTCTGAAATGGTTAGTCATAGTGATTCAAGTCCCTTTTTTCTCTCCTTTTATGCATCCTGGGATGGCACTGTTGTGGTTTCAGTGTGTTTGCTGGAAAGAGTTATAAATCAGCAAGAGATATAGCTTACTGCCCATGGGCATTTTCCAAAAATTTCTCATTCTAGAAGTGGCCTTGTCTGGCCCTGCTTGGTTGGTGAGCTATCACAGGGTCACAAACCAAGGAAAAAGAATGTTCTTTTACTGTTTTATTGTTTAATCTGTCTGAATAGTAAAGCAACCTCACAAAGGTGGAAACTAAATTCTTATACTTGCTCTTTTTCCCTGAGTAGCTATAGATAAACCCTTGTTTGTTTATGAGGCCTTGGAGTATAAATTTTATCTCTGCTTTAGTCAGATGAAATTAAGGGTACAGCTACTGAAATGATATAGAGGCATTCATGGTTATAGTTTGTGAAACACAAAAGTGTGATTAAGAACTACAAGAGAAGAGTTAATTTTAGAATTGGCAAGAAACTGTTTCAAGTGGATTATGATGATACATAGAGCATTTTTTAAGCATTTAGCATGTGTCAAATTCTTTGAAAAGTTCTGATGACACAAATACAAGAAAACAAGGTGGTACCTACCCTTAAGGAGATTTTATGCTAATGGAGGAAGGCAACATATAAAATTTTGTGTGTGTGTGTGTGTGTGTGTTTGCAAATAGGGACACAACTAGTACCAATTCAGGGGCAAGGCAAATGGCAATGAAGAAAAATGATTCTGAGAATAAAACTTAAAATAAAGTGCAAATGGCTTGGGCCTCTAATGAAATGGTGGTAAATTAGAACCTTCATCAACAGGGAAGTGAACTTTAGTGGGAAAATATCTCCAGAATTAAAAGGCATCATTCCATATTTCTAACCAAAATAACATATTGTCATCCAAAAGGGAAGATGCCTGCTACTGAGAAAGGAATTTATTTCTTAAATTAGAAGAAAATATATATTGTTTTTGATCTATAATGGAAAGTTGTTAGAAGGAAACAAATAGGCAACATTTTTAGCAACAGTAGAAAATATATTACCAAAGAAATTATGCATAGAAAAAAAAAGATGAAGTGGTCATACAATCAGAGTGAGAGAAAGCCTATAGGTTGGATTATAGCCATATAATGTTAAGAGGAGTAGAAAATTGCTGATGATTACTGGAGGACATGGATGATAATAAAACATGATGAGAAGGTACAGAAGAGTTTTTATCTACTACTGGAGCAGGTATCAATAATGATGAAATAAGAGCACCATTGAAATGTCAACATTAGTTTTGAAGCACAGAAATGAGTACAATTTCATATCAGTTGGCTAGTTTGACATTTTCAAATTTAAAGCATAGCACTTCTACCTTTAAGAATATGGACTGAATATTATTTTCCTTGTATACAAATTGTGATAGCTTGCAAAACCAAAAGGATTGTATTTGAAATGGAAGTTAAATAATCCCTTGAATATATCCTCATTATTTTCAAATGCTCAGATAGAAAAGTCTTTTTTTTTTAATAGAAATTACAAAGTAATGACCAATATAACTCTTTCATTTTTGCTGTTGCTGCCACGTTGAGAAATAAATAACTACTTACTTACATCGACTACAGAAATAATAACATTGAATGAAATACTTGGATTGATATTGTGTGATTATATAACCTTAAATTTTGTTTTACTTTGTCTTCTTTTTTAATGAGGGTTTTCAACTGAAATTTACTTTATTTCAGTATATCAGATCATGTAAAATTAACATAAAAACACTTTCTTGCCATTCTCTCATTTTGAAATATCTTTCCTTGTCTTGAATAGATTCATCATGAAATATTATGGAAATATAGCATGTTAGAATTAGAAGAGATTTAGACATCTTCCTATATGGCCTCCTATCACATACAGAGATCTTTTGGACAACTTTTTTGGTATGCAGTTGAATGACAACTCATGGTTTGAAGAATTCTACTAGTAGGGAACTCACTAAGTAGTGACATCTTTTCTATCATTTTGTGGTAGCCAATTCAAGTCATGTCAAGTCAATCATATTCATTAAGTATTTACTTTGTATAAGAAATGGTGGTACCCTGTAAAGATACAAGATAGGCAAAAAGTCATTGATCTCAAGAAATTCATATTTTAATGATTGAGACAGCATAGGAACAATTATGTACATACAGGATTGTTCTTGTTTGTTGTCCTAAGTTCTCAAAGAAGATAGTAAGATAAGAGAATTGATTCCATGAAATACAAGTGAATTAGATTTAAATGAAGAAGGATTGTGCAGTCACCAGTCTTATTTTCTCTTCTAGTCATCTGGGTCCAGTGGCAATATAAAGATCTGGATGAATAGAGATATGCTTGGAAGTAGTAAGACACCATTGTCTTTTAAGCTCATGAAGGTCTTTGACAAGTCTCAGTTTTACTGAAGTAATTTCTAGGAGTCTGTGATTAAGTCAATAAATAAGGCAAAAAAAAAAAAAAAAAAAAAAAAAAGACATCTTTTACTGAGTTGAAAAATCAATCTGGGAGAGGGTTTCTTGCCAAAACAGAAGTAGTTGCTATTTAGATTCACTCTGAACCAATGAAAAACCAAATAATGACCAAGTGGGACTTGATTGGGAACCTATTATTGGTCAATCAATGAGAGCCAGAGCAATTTTTGTATAAAGCACAAGATATCTTGTGTGATATCAGTGATTTGAACTTACATTCTTTTGTGCAGAGCACCTTAGGTTGGATAGAGGGAAATGAAAAGAAAGAAAAAAAAAAGACAAGGGAAAGGTAAGGGGAAAAGGGAAAGGGAAAGAGAAGGAGAAAGGGGAAGGGAAGGAAAAATAGAAAAATAAAGACTGGGAAGGGGAAGGGATAGGAGAAGGGGAAGGAAAGAGAAGGAAATGGAAGGGAAGAGAAGGAAAGGAAAAAGGAGAGGGAAGGGAAAGGCAAAAGGAAAGAGCAAAGGAAAAGGGGAGGGGAAGGGAAGGAAGAGAAGGCAAGAGAAGGATTGGTTGCCTATCACTGAAAATTTTTTAAAAGTAATATAAATTATTTAATTATTAACTGAGCAGTTGAGTGGGAGGGAAGGAAAAATCTCTCTCTGGGTTCAAAAAAAAAGAGGTCTTTTTTTTTTTTTTATTCTTTTGCTGATGTTTTTGTTGTGACGAAAGTTTACAATTAAAACACAGTCAATGTTTTGAGTTACATTCTAAGTTGATTGATGCTAAAGAATGTTATCAAAGGAAGACTGGATTAATTAAAAGAAACTATTATACATTGACCTTTCCTAAGTATTATGTTAAGCACTAGCTATGTAGATTAACTCTGGTTAATCAAGGCATTGGCATTTTAATAGATGGAGACAATGTACAGAGGGTTAAAAATGCAGTTCAAATAGAAAGGCCTATTGGTCATTAGGATGCAACATCAAAGCAGATAATAATGCACAAATTTAGTTTCATTTTGATTGATAAATCCAAATTTCTTTTTTATACTACATCATCTCATGATACCAAGGATATTTTGGTAACAATAATTTCTCTGTGTTTCTGTTTTGCTCTGTCTCTTGTCTCTGTCTGTCTGTCTGCCTGTCTGCCTGCTTGTCTGTCTGCATGTCTCTCTCTCTCTCTCTCTCTCTCTCTCTCTCTCTCTCTCTCTTTCTTTCTCTCTCTCTCTCTCTCTCTCTCTCTCTTGGCTTTGGCTGTTGGGGTTAAAGGGAAGTGTTGGAGTGTGGCAATAATTTAAAAAGTGTTTTTCAGGTCAGGATTCAAGCCTCTGTAGGATGACTGCCAATACATGGCTAGAAGAAAAATAAATGGTCAGGGGGTTTAGGAAGGAAGAAGAGGGGAACCATGTTATTCTTGAGGACTTTGGTTATAAAAGACTTTAATATCTCCATTGAGGTCTTAGAGAATTACTCTTTGACGATAGCATTTTATAGCATTTTATAAGGTCTGCCTCATACTATCTTTTTTCCCAAAAAAGCTTGTTGCTATTTCTATCTTGGGATAGGAGTTAGATGGAGCTCAGTGGTGGTAGTGGTAGTGAGAATAGGAAAACTGCATACGCATAGTTCTTCTTCTGCATTATAGTTACAGCTGTCAAAAAGGAAGTTGGGACAAGATCAGAAAGGAGCAAGACCATAATATCACAGAATCATAGATTTGGAACTAGAAAAGACTTGATGAAGATTAATTTAATCTATTCATTTTATAAATGAGGAAATTAAGGTTACCTCCTTCAGCTCTCTTTTATTTCCAGAATTAAATATAAAATCCTCTGATTTTCAAAACCCTTCATAATCTGACTTTCTACTACATTTCCAGTTTATACTTTAAATTCTTCCATGTATCCATCACATGTGTCCTATTAACATTGTCCTCTTTGCTATTTCCCACACATTTACAAGTTCCCCATCTCTTAAATTTTAGCATTTTAACTGGCTACCTCAATGTCACAATAGCTTTCTTTAATCAGTAAATCAGTCAATAAATATTAAATATAGAGCAAAGGAAAGATAGTGGAGAGAAGCTAGGAAGTTGCCTGAGCCCTCCCCCGTTTACCTTGGAAAGAATGCTAAATCAAGCCTTTCATCAGATTCTCAAGTGACAGAATCCACAAGAAGATGTAATGAAACAATTTTATATCTTACTTGGGTAAAAGGGGAAATCAGCCCATTTTAGCCTTAATGTGGGCAATATAGTGGGAGGCTGTTAGTTACAGCACAGTTCATCCATTGGTACCCAGTGTTCTTGGCTCAGCAGGCCAGTGGCACAGCAGACTGACTATCTGGAAGGCTTCAAGCTGATCAGTGAGGACAAATTTAGAGCACTAAAACTCTGATTAGGCCAGAGCACCTCAGCACAGTGAGCAAACTGCCACCACCTCTGGCCCTAATAAAGCAAGTCAGAAATGAGGCCCCAATACACAAATTCATTGAAGAAAACTCTTTTAAAAGTGTATTTGGCCAAATGGAAAAGGAGATAAAAAAGGTAACCAGAGAAAATAATGTATTCAAAACAAGAATTAAGGACACAATAGAAAGAAATTGAACAATAGTTTCAAGCTCTTTCAAGAGAACTTTTTAAGACTTCTCCTTGCCATAAGTCCTTGCATTGTTCTAGCTTTATTTTGGTTTTTATTTTTTATTTTATTTTATTTTATTTAACTTTATATAGGGTTGGTCAAAATTATGGTGTTAAGACCTTCTAGAGGAAGGTAATTCAACGATTTGAATAGTTAGAAGAGAGAGAGTATGGAATGTTGTGTGCCACAGTTCTTTTAATGCCCTGACCCAATTTCCCTAATTGTCATATTCAGTTACTCTGCCTCAGGTTATAATCATTCCCTCTTAATGTTTGATGGGATAAAGGTCTTTATTCATTTTAGATATCATTAGAATATCAAGAGTCTCTTCAGGATCTCCCTCCATTATGTCATCCTAGGTGCCTCCACCCCCATTATGTCACTCATCCTAGGTTCCTCCCCCCACTAGGTCACCCCCATCCAAGTACCTCTCCCATTATGTCATTAGTCTTGTTACCCTATAAAAGAACTTCTATCTGACATTCACTGCTGGATTCTTGGAGATGATAGTCTCATTGAGCCCTGGGACCAAACATGGATCCATTGGTGCCAGTATATCTCTCCATCTAAATCTCTCCATTAAATAGTCTAATCTCTGTATTGTTCAGTTTCTCCAACATTACAATCTTAACAGTCTCAGAGGTGTGTAGTGGTATCTCAGAGTTGTCTTAATTTGTATTTCTCTGATCAATAGTGATTTACACACCTTTTCATATTAGAAATGGCTTTAATTTCTTCATCTGAAAATTATGACTTGCATTCTTATAAATTTGAGTTCTTTATATATTTTAGAAACGAGGCTTTATCATCAGAAACATTTGCTGTAATTTTCTCCCCCAAGCTTTCTGCTTCTACAGAAGTCTCTCACTGATAACCCCAGAGTTAATCAGCAATACACAAAGCTCCCTATTGCAATCATGTCAGGTCCTGTGGTGTTCTTTTTCTTCTTTAATATATAATAGTTCTCTGTGAGAGCAGGTTTCTTGGGGAGGTTTTCTGGAGGCAGCCTTAGTTTCAGTTAAAAGTAATAATCACCTCAAACGCAGCCAGGTGATAAAAGTTCAGATCTTTATTTCTTATCTCTTTCCTTGGGCCCAATTAGCTCAGAGGCCTATCTCTCTGCTTGGTTCCAAGAGCTCTTGTAGCTTTGTCCTTTGCTTTCTTCCAGCCTCCAGCCAGCAAACCTGATGAAATGAATCTCTCTTGCCTCTGAGAGAGGGCTTGTGGGCTTCCTCCCAGAGTGCTCCTCTCCCATACCTCACAATGTTCTGAAGTAACTACTTTGAAGCTCTAAGAGCTTCTTCTATATATATGATCTCCCAAAAGTTGACTCCTCCCAAGGGAGGGATTAAGGGAGGTGTGAATTTGGATATCTCATACTAAATCATGAAATCTTCCAAATGTGTGAACTCCAATGAGTACTTAAATACTTCTTGCTTATATGAGATTTCTAAAGGTGTGAACACAAGCATTGTTTCTATCAGTTGTACTTAGTACCTTGTTTCAAGTTCTGGCCCATAATATCTACTCATAGGATCATATCAATCATACTGAACCATGCTAAATTAGATAATTATTGTCTCTGTCAACTCTAATGACTTAACAATTTGGAAAGATTCCAACAAGGTCCTTTGCATTGGGCAGCATATAGACAGGTCATTATGAGTTAGGTCTGTGGTCATTTGTACATTTAACTCAGCCTTTGCTTATAGAGCAGTAGGGCTCAAGACAGCTATGCTGCCCCTTCAGAGAGTCACCCCAAGTTTGTTAGGGGGAAAAGTGGAGCCTGGAGTAGCTCCATCTGTCTCCGCAATAGAACAGGAGCTGCTACTAGGATCCAGATTTCTGAGCAGTGTATGCACAGTTAGACCAAGACAGGCAACCCCAAACTTTTAGAGCCCAATATCAAACTGTTGCAAGGTCCTTTGAGAATGCTAAAATACTAATTAAGGAACTGGGATTACAGGAGTGGAAAAACAGATCAGAGAGACTGCCAATCCCAAAACAGGTATCTGACTTCTGGTTATTTCCGAAAAACAATCCCAAAAACTGAGTCTGCCAGGGCAATTCAACAGAATAAAGGATTTCAAAGTTAACAGAATAAAAATTCATCAAACATAGCAGCAATAGTTACACGTTTAATAATTTCCATCTCAAGTCTTAAACACAGTAATACAGTTAAAATTCTAACAATTCAGCCACTTTCCCACTCCCCCATATCAGTCCAAATTACATCATGAGCAGGGGCGATGGTTTTCTCAAAAACTACTTCCTGCTAGATGCTCAGTCCAGGGAGGGGAATGGGTGTAGTGTGGCATGCTGACAATCAAAGCTTGATCTAGGTCCCAGAAAATATATCTGTAATTTAAACAATTCTAGAAACAAAAACAAATCTAACAAAGAAAAGTTAGAACAGTCTTAGATAGAAAGACTGGTCCACAATGACTGCTGCAAAATGTGGCCTCTTATTAATTATAAACCTTTAAAAAAAAAAAAAAAAAACTTGAATATCCAACACACAATATCTAGGAACCGATAGATGACTAGATTAAATATTTATTTGCTCAAGTATTTAGGGTATAATGATTACAGATAACTAGGTATAACATAACCAAATTGGAAATAGCAAGGTATGACATAATTGAATTGCATTAACAATTTATATTGGCCATTGCTATGATTATAGAAATCAGTCACAGAAGGAAAAAAAAAGGCAGTGACATATTAACTACAACCCCCCAAAATTTTACCTCCAATAACAAATCCCATTAACCAAAGTTTCAGATAAATCCTAAACAGTATTTAACATAACCTTATATTTTACAAATCAGTTTGCTCCTTTTAGCCAAGAACTAGGTGGCTATAACTTGATAAAAAAAAAAGTCTGGAACAGTTTAGAGGGAGGTTGGAGGAGGATTCCATGTGGCCTCCTTTCCCCCCATTCTACCTCCAAAGAGGCAGGGGGGGGTAGGGAAACTAAACTTTACTCCAGGATAACTAGATGCTCCATAGCTGAAGTAACAGAGAGCAGTGGGGGGTGAGTTTAATCTTCATCTGTGAAGACAAAAGATTCCTACCCCACCCAACCTTTAAAGTAGTAAAAATCAGTGTGGGGGAGGGGGGGGAAGATTCCATAAAACCGACATGTCCAACAGAGTGGATTTAAAGCATAACTTACAGTGTTATGATATAGGTAACAAACTCTGAACCAAAATATAGCTTTAAATTTCCAATAATATAAAACTGTTTTTCCTATATTTCAAATGAAATAGCATAGTTTTTCTTTCTCTCCCTCTGGCCCCATGTGGCCATTATTCCCAATGGAATTCTCCTAAGCTCCAACTTGACCAGCATTGAAGCATTCAGAAAAGTCAAATCCTTTTTGCTACCTATTTTACCCAATTAGATGCAGGTGACTCCTTTCAGGCAAGTTAACACAACTTCTTTAACAAGCTATTGTTCTTTTACGATTTATACTTAAAGATAACTAAATCTAGCCTGCAAAGGCAACAGTAAAATTATTTTCCAAATTTAGAATTATCGTAAAATTCCTAATCAAATGTTTTCTTCTGCTGGAGTTCAGAATTATACTAAGTACAGTTGCAACATTGAAATAACCAATTCCCAAATTTCTTGATCATTGTTCTTAAATTTAACTGAGATCTTAAATGAACAAAACAGACAAACAAAGCACACAGAACACAGAGTACAGAACACACACAGACTGTGCAGTCAAAACATTTAACACAGACCAGGGGCTATTCTAGAAAGAATAGCCCTGAGAGAAGTTGTCAGCTCCAGAGTCTTTCCTCCCATAATCCAAACAGAGCCTTTTTTTTTTTTTTTTTTTTTTTTTTTTTGGCCAGATGATGTCTTAAAAAAAGACATCCAGATTTATACTCTGGAATGCCCAGAGTTGTGCCAAGTAGCACACAAATGTGTCTTAGACACCCAGGTAGAGTCCCCGAAAATTGCTCCCAGAATTTTATGCCCATCAGCATTTCATAATTCTGGGAATACAGATGCTAGCATACAGAACAGAACAGGTCTTAAGACTTAACCAGATGGTACCCAAAAGGTACCCAGACAGACTTACTCTCCTGTGGCCAAAATGGGGCTGTCTCCCATCAGGTTGTTGTGGCTGGAAACTGCTGTCTTTCCTGGAGGCTTTGGAAAAAATATCCAGGGGGCTGGTCTCTCCAGTCCAAAAATTTAGATCTACAGCCACCCTGAGGTCTAAGGGGGAGACCCAAAAATCTCTTATCTCTAATCCTGCTCATTTTCTAACATTTCACTGGAGAGCCTCCAAAATGTAATGTCAGAGAAACTGAGCAAAATAGGGATTAGACAACAATTTTAAAATTTATTAAAAGGGAGAGATTTACTGGGACCAAATGGATCCATGGTTTGGTTCCAGGGCTGAATGAGACTATTGTCTCCAAGAATACAGCAGTCAATGTCAGATACAAGATTCTTTTATAGTCTAACAAGACCAATGGCATAATGCGGGAGATACATGGATGGGCATGACTTAATGGGGGGAGGCACCTAGGATGAGTGACATAATGGAGGCAGGTACCTAGGATGACATAATGGAGGGAGCTACTGGAGAGGCTCTTGATATTCTAATTATTTCTAAAATGGATAAAGATCTTTATCCCATCAAACATTAAAACAGAATGATTATAGCCTAAGGTCTAAGATATAAGACCTTTATCCTATCAAACATTATGATTATAACCTGAGGCAGAGTAACTGAATAGGACAATTAGGGAAACTGGGTCAGGACATTAAAAGAGAACTGTGGCACAACAAGATGACAGGAAAAGATAATCATGAAAGTAGGAAAACTGGGACACTGATACATTGTTGGCAGAACTGTGAAAGGATCCAGTCATTCTGGAGAACAATTTGGTACTCTGCTCGAAAACTTATCAAATTGCACATACCCTTTGATCCATCAGTGTTTCTACTGATATTATATCCCAAAGAGATCCTAAAGGAGGAAAAGGGACCCACATGTGAAAAAATGTTTGTGACGGTACTTTTTATAGTGGCAAGAAACTGGAAACTGAATGATTGCCCATCAGTTAGTTGGAGAATGACTGAATAAGTTTTGTTTTATATATATATGTTATGAAATATTATTGTTCTATAAGAAACAATCAGGAGGATGATTTCAGAGAGGCCTGGAGAGACTTACATGAACTGATGTAAAGTGAAATGAGCAGAATCAGGAGATCATTGTACATGACAACATCAATATTATAGGATGACCAGTTGTGATGAACATGTCTCTTTCCAAGAGCCATCTACAAGCAGAAGGAGGTCTGTGGGAACTGAATGTGGATCACAACATAACATTCTCTTTTTGTTGCTGTTTATTTGAATTTTGTTTTCTTACTCATTTACTTTCCTTTTTGATCTGTTTGTGTGTGTCTGTGTGTGTGTGTGCAGCAAGACATTTATATAAATATGCTTACACATATTGAATTTGACATATATTTTAACATGAATAACATATATTGGATTGTTTGCCATCTAGGGAAGGGGGTGGGAGGAAGGAGTGGAGAATCTGAAACACAAGTCTATGCAAAGGTCAATATAAAAAAAAAATTATCTGTGCATATGTTTTGAAAATAAAAAGCTTTAAAAAGTAAATTCCTTGAATAATGATTTTTTAAGATCTTTATTAATGAACAAAAAATTCACATGAATAAAATTAGTCAACAAGCATTTATTAAGCATTTATTCCATACCAGGAATTCTTAAATTTGGGACCTGCAAAGGAAAAACAAAACAGTGAACTTAACGTTATAGTAAGAAATACATGTACACTTCTAAATATATTCAAAGCTCATTTAAAAAGTCTTTATATTTTAATATTGTATATTTACTATTAAAATAATTCATTTTAAAAAAGAATACAAGTCTTTCTTCAGTTTATCTTCAAAAAACATGAACAATTTTCAGATAAACTATTTTTAGTCAAATTTGAAAAAGTCTAAATCACTATTGATTAGAGAAATGTAAATTAAGACTACCCTGAAGTATCATTTCACATGTCTCAGACTGACTAAAATGTCAGAAAAAGATATTGATAAATATTGGAGGGGATGTGGGAAAACTGGGACACTAATAGATTCTTGATAGAATTGTGAACTGATCTAATCATTCTGGAGAGCAGTTTAAAACTATGCCCAAAGGACAATCAAACTGTGCATACCCTTTGATCCAGCAGTGTCTCTACTGGGTCTGTATCCCAAAGAGATTGTAAATATTTTTGTAATGACAAGAAATGGAAATTAAGTGGATGCCCATCAGTTGGGGAATGGCTGAATAAGTTATTGTATATGAATGTAATATAATGTTATTGTTCTATAAGAAATGGCAAGCAGGGTGATAACCTGGAAATATTTATATGAACTGATGCTAAATGAAGAGAACAGAAATGAGAGAATATTGCACTTAGCAATTACAAGATCTTTTGATGATCAACTGTAATGGACTTGTCTCTTTTCAACAATGAGGTCATTCAGGGAAGTTTCAATAGACCTGTAATAGAAAAGGCCATCTGCATCTAAAAAGAGAACTACAGATATTGGATGTGGATCAAAGCATAGTATTTTCACCTTTATTTGGTAATGGTGGTATTTGCTAGTTTGGTTTTTTTTTTCCTTCTTATATATTTTTCCTCTTTTGATCTGTTTTTTCTTGTGCAGCATGATAAATATGAAATATGTTTAGAATAATAGTACATGTTTAATCTATAATGAATTGGTGTTGGGGGGACAAGGGAGGGAAGGAAGGGAACAAAAATGGAACACAAGATTTTGAAAATGTCAATATTGAAAATTATTTTTGCATGGATTTGAAAAATAAAAAGCTGTTATTAAAAAAAGATCTAGTATTGACAAAAGAGGAGCAAAAATCAGACATCTGAGCTTTCCTTTTCCCTTGCTCAGAAATGTCCCCTGTTCCTATACTGCTCACATTGTTGAGGAGGGACAGAAGAAAAGAAAAGAAAAGAGAAAAGTATAACCAGGAAAAGTAAGATGCAGGGAAATACAGTTAGTGATCATAATAGTGAAGGTGAATAGATTGAACTCTCCCATAAAATGGAAGCAGAAAGTAGAGTAGATTAAAAACCAGATTCCTGCAAAATGTTTACAACAAACACATTTGAAGCAGGAGATACACACAGAGTAAAGGTAAAAGGCAAGAGCAGAATATATTTTACTCCAGCTGAAGTTAACAACCAAACCAAATAACAACAATCACACAATAAAAAGGTGGGGAGGAGTAATACGGACCTCAGATTTAGCAAAAACAAAAATAGATCCAAAAGCGATAAGAAAGGAAACTAGATCTTGCCAAAAGGTTTCATAGACAATGAAATAATATCAACATTAAATATATGCACCAAGTGATACCCATATTCCTAGAAATATAATTATGTTACAGGAAAAAAAGAGACAACAAAACTATTCTAGTGAGAAATTTCTTTCTAAGAACCAGATAAATCTAAGCACAAAGTAAACAAGGAAAAAGTTAAGTAGATGAAGATATTTTTAGAAAAGTTAGCTATAATTGACATCTGAAAAAAAAATGAAGGGGATAGAAAGAAATATACATTTTTCTCAATAGTAGATGGCATTTACACAAAAACTGACCATGCATTAGTATATTAAAAAGCTCAATCAAATGCAAAAAATTAGCATTACTAAAAGTATCATTTTCAAATCAGAATGCAATAATAATTACATGCAATAAAAAGCCATGGAAAGATAGGTAAAATATTAATTGGAAACAAAAGAATCTAATACTGAAGAATGAGTGAGTCAAACACAAATCATAGAAATAATCAAAAGTTGAACCCCAGAAAATAACAATGAGACAATCCCAAAATTTATGGGATGGAGCCAAAGCAGTTTTTAGGGGAAATTATATATCTCTAAAAGCTTATATAAATAAAATAGGAAAGGGGAGTTGAATGAATTGGGAATTAAATTTAAATACTAGAAAAAGAATAAATTAAAAATTGTCAATTAAATATCAAATTAGGAATTACAAAAATCAAAGGAGAAATTAATAATATTGAAAGTAAGAAAACTATAAAACTAAAAAAAAAAATCCACCAGGGAATTGATTTTATTAAACACACATGCACGTGTGCACGCACACACACACACACACACACACACACACACACAAAACAACAACAACAACAACAACAACACAATAGGAGCAAGTAGGTGACACTGTGCATAGAACACCAGCCCTGAAGTCAGGAGGACCTGAATTCAAATGTGTTCTCAGAACTTAACACTTCCTAGCTGTGTGACCCTGGGCAAATCACTTAACCTCAATTGCCTCAGGAAAAAAAAAAAGAAAGAAAAAGAAAGAAAGAAAAGAAAAACAATAAAATAGATAAAGCATGATTATTTAATTAAAAAAAGAAAGAATAAAATTAAATTACCACTATCAAAAATTAAAGGAGAAATTAAAGTAATACTTAGGACCTATTTTGTGCCAATAAATCTATCAATTAATCTGGCCATCTAAATAAAATGAATGAATATTTACAAAATATATATATTGCCCAGATTAACTGAAGGGGATATAAAATGCTTAAATAACACATTTTAGGGGGAACAAAAGAAGTTGAACATGTCATTAATGATTTCTCCAGATAAAAGCTCCAGGCCTAAATGAATTTACATGTGAATTCCATCAAACATTTAAAGAAAAGTTAATCCCAGTACTATATAAAATATTTAGAAAAATATTAAAAAGAAGGAAACCTACAAAATTCCTTTTATGACATAAATATGGTGCTGGTAGCTAAAGCAGGAAGAGTGAAAATAGAGAAAGAAAATCACAGATGAATCTCCCTAATGAATATTGATGCAAAAATGTTTTTATGAAATATTTATTACCAATGTATTTACAGCAATTTATCACCAAGATAATACAGTATGACCACATGGTATTTATTTATACTAGGAATGCAGGTCTGCTTCAATACAAGCATTTATTATTAGTATAATTAAATATATCAATAACCAAACCAAGAAATCATGTCATTATCTCAATAGATGCAGAAAAAGCTTTTGAAAAAATACAACACCCATTCACACTAGTAAATAGCATGAGAATAAATGGCGTTTTCTTTGAAATGATAAGTAGCATCTATCTAAAAACATTAACAATCATTATATGTAATAGGGATAAGTTAGAAGCATTACCAATAAGATCAGAGATGAAATAAGGTATCACTATCATTTAATTTTGTACCAGAAATAATAGTTTTAACAATAAGAGACATAAAAGAAATTAAACAATTAGAGTAAGCAATTAGGAAACAAAAGTATTTGCAGATGATATCATGGTATATTTAGAGAATATTAAAGAATCTATTTTTAAAAAAATTGAAACAATTAATTTAGCAAAGTTTCAAGATATAAACAAACCCAATAAATCATCAGCATTTTTAGATATTACTAGCAAAGCCTAACAGTAAGAGATAGAGAAAAGTTATGTTTAAAATAACAGTAAATAATATAAAATATTTGGGAGTCTATCTACCAAGAGAAAGGCAGGGGCTTTACAGATACAATTACAAAATATAGTGTATCTAAATAAAGTCATATCTAAATCATTTGAAAAATACCAATTGCTTGTGGACAGGCTGAGGTAATAGAATAAAGATGACAATTCAAAATTAACTTACTTATTCAGTCCTTAATCAAATGAAAAAAAAATTATATAGATCTAGAAAAAAAAGTATAATAAAATTCATCTGGAAGAACATAAAGTGAAAAATGACAAGGAAATTAATGGGAAAAATGCAAAGGAAGATAGTCAGTTATATCACAACTAAAACTGTATCATACCAATGTCAGTTATCAAAACCATTTGATACTGCTAAGAAATAGATTGGTGTCTCAGTGGAAAGTTTGGGTATACAATATACAGAAGTCAATGACTATAGTAATCTATTGTTTGATAAATTGAAAGACTCTAGCTTCTGTGAAAAGAACTCACTATCTGACAAAAATTGCTTAGAAAATGAAAATAATATGCCAGAAACTAGCTATAGATGAGCATTTCACAACCCATACCAGAAAAAGTCAAAATAGATTCATGATAAAGGGTGATTCTATAAACAAATTAAGGAAGCAAGTTGAAAAGTTTACCTACTAGATATATTTGGAGTAGGTAGGAGTTTATGACCAGAGAAGAAACAGAAAACATCCCAAAAATGCAACATGTAAAATTTTGATTATATTATATTAATAAATCTTTGCAGGAAAAAAATGAATACAATTGACATTAGAAGTGAAGCAGAAAGATGAAAAACCATTTATTTAAATAGTATTTCCAAAAGAGGTCTCATTTCTAAAACATTGAAAATTTTGTCAGATTTATAAGAATTCAAGTCATTCCCCAATTGACAAGTGGTCAAAGGCAGTTTCAGATGAAGAAATTACCATAATCACATGGGTAAATGCTTTAAATCTCTATTGATTAGAAAAATAAAAATGAAAACAACTCAGATACCACTTTATACTTATCAGATTGACTAAGATTATAGAACAAAAAATGATAAATGTTTGAGAGGATGTGGGAAAACTAGGACATTAATGCACTGTTGGTGGAATTGTGAATTGATCTAAAAACTCTAGAGAGAGATTTGGAATTATGGTCAAAAGCTTATAAACCTCTGTGTACTCTGTACTCATTAAAACTATCAGTATTTTTGCATCTCAAGAAGATCATAGGAAAAAGAAATAGCACCAAAGAATAAAAATATTTATAGAAGCTTTTTTTTTTTTTTTGTGGTGATAAGGAATTGGAAATTGAGGGGGTGCTCATCAATTGGGGAGCCTGAACAAGTTGTGGTATATGAATGTAATGGAATTTTATTGTTCTGCAAGGGAGGAAGATCAAGGAAAATTTTAGAAAAAACCTGAAGGAAGGAAAGAAAGAAGGAAGGAAGGAAGGAAAGATGGAAGGAAGGAAGAAAGGAAGGAAGAAAGGAAGGAAAGAAGGAAGGAAGAAAGGAAATAATCTGCCTTCAAGGAGCTCACAGTCTCAGAAGACAAAACACAAAAGTAAACTGAAAAGCAAGGGGGAGGAATGAGGAGGAAGAAGAAATGGTAACTGGGGGTGAGAGATGAAGGAGAAATCACTAAGGGATGTCCAAAGTAGTACAATGTGGTAAGAAATGTGAAGTCTCATGTGACCTCTTTCCTTAAATGATAGTTTTAATTTTCTTATAAGAGCTTTACAAATTCATTGATGAGATTTTCCCAGTAATGAGAAACCTAGGGTCTGGTGGAGAAGTCAATCAGGGATAACCCAAAGTATCATGTTTTGTATAGTTGTTTGAAGGTTGTTTATCCCTACACAATCTCCTTCTATTTATATACCTGGTCAAAAATTATGAGTTCCTTGAGAGCAAGGCCTATTATTATTATTGTTGTTGTTTTATTGTTATTTACCTTCCTTTGTTTCCCCATTACCTAGCATACTTCCTGGAACATAGAAGGAGCTTAATAAATGGTAGTTGACTGACAGATTGAGGTAACTCGCACAAGATTATACAGATATGAAATGGTAAAGTTTGACCTTGAGCCTGTATCATCTGACTGGAACTATGGTGCTCTCTTTTGTGTCTTATGAAATAGTATTGAAATGGATATCCTGTGAGGGATGAAGGCTCCATTCATATCTCTGCTACTGAATAGACTTGTGAATATATAAAGATAAAGATCTTGTCCTTCCTGAGCCTTAAGTCCCTCATCTATGAAACAAGGAAGTAATACAAGGTAGTGTCTAATGTTATCTGTATTTCTAATTTGTGTAATTATGGCTCTGTTTAGGGTCCAATACTCCAATTTAAAGCATATTTAGCTAAGATACAGCATGTCATAGTGAAAAGAAAACTAGAATTGGAATCAGAGGATAAGGCTCAGTTCTAACCTTTACCAATTACAGTCTATGTACTTTGCATACCATTTTAGCCACTAAAGCCCCCACTTTTCTCATTTGTAAAGTGAGGTAATTAGTCTATATGATTCTCTAAGATCTCTTCTTGTTCCAAGCCTATTATTCTATAATGGCCCAAATTTTCCCACTATCAGAAACTATACGATGTTTTCCACAAAATTATCAAAGAAACATAATTAGCAATGTTTGTCATATCACTTATTGGATTTATATGTGTAAGAATAATACAAGAAATCTGAGAGCTTAGTTAAAGTTGGAAGGCGTTGCCATTCTCACTTGCTATTCCCTAAAACTATTTATCTAGTATTGAAAATGAAGGAGAAAAGGAAAAAAAAAAAAAAGAAAACCAATAATAATGTGTTTTAAAAATTGGATCATACTTAAGGATTTTGGTCATTTTACTAGTTGATAAATCATTAGCTTTTAAACTCTGAGTAAAATATGATAAAGAAGTCTTTATTTTCACAGAATCCTGAGTAACATGACATGTCCATTATTTTAGAGTTCTTTCAAAATCCATAAATACCAATATCTGAAAAGTAAATGTGCTACAAAGGCTTAAACTGGTCTTGAGCACTTAAAGATACTTCTAAATGTTTCGCTAATTGATCATCCAAAAGCATAGCATGGGCCATTAGTGATTCAATATTTTGTTTTAGTAATAGAATTGAGTGAAATGACAACCTCTTTAGCAATCAACATTTCTGAGATCCCAACATTTACCTTAGCTGAGAATAATTGACATCAGGTGAATGCAACTAATAATGTAATGGGTCTGATGAATTAGAGTGAAGTTTTAATGCATAGATACAGAATTATTATTATTATTATTACATAGGATCAATTGTTTTTAAAAAATGTAGTTGGGAGGAAGGGAAAGAAAATAGATTATCTATGTTTTTCTTCATTCTTCTTGCAATTTTGGTTATCAACCTCTTCTTTTTAAATACCAATCTCATCCAGGAAGCTTTGCCAGATTAATTGTAACGATTGCAAAACCCATAAGCAATATTGCTGGACTAATCTTTTCATTAAAAAAAACATCCTCACCATTAGTTTATCTGTGCATTTTAATTGACAATATGTATCTGTGCTATGATAGACTTTATAATCTACTTTATACACTCATTGAAGATAAGTACTCTGTAGTAGAGAATTGTAGAAATCTAAGATTTAGGACTGAGGTATAATATAGAGATTATTTTTCCACAATCTTCATTTTATAGATGAAGATGTAACAATTTCAGTTAATTCTTCAACATTCTTTCATATGTTCTACTATGATCATTACATATTTGAGTGGTGCTAAATTTCAATTCTCATCTGACTAGTCTGAAGAATTGAGTGGTAGGCAAATGATTTGAAGTGTTCTTTTCCTTGGATTTCTTATTTCTTCATTTTTTTCCTGCTTTTGTTGTATTGTTATTTTCACTAAAAGGGATTTAGTCCTAGTAATACCTGATTTAGATCTCAGAAGCCCTTTCTTATCCCTTAAGAGAACTTATTATATTTGAAGTATTTCTATAGGTTTGCAGAGGTCAAAAAGAATGATGTTATGGTATGAGAACCTTAACTGGTTGACAAAAGGTCCTACCTTTGTGAGTCTAGGGAAATCATTTAACTTCTATGTATATGAGAATGTTATTCAGTCATTTATTCAATAGCTTTTTCGTTTAACCCACGTTTCAAAAGCTCCTTGTATGAATAAGAAATTAATCTAGTCCCTATGAAGGATCTATAAACATTTATAAAAGTCTTTGCTCTTCAGGAGATTATAACTGATGTGCTGTTTCTTCACATTCTAGAGAATTTTTTAGTGATGGAATCGAGGGAGTAGGGATACCTTGATGATTATAGGAAGAATATACTTCAGCAATAGTATCAAATTTTATGTTAATTTCTTTTTTTGTTTGTTTGTTTGTTTTGCTGAGGCAATTGGAGTTAAGTGACTTGCCCAGGGTCACAAAGCTATTAAGTGTTAAGTGTCTGAGGCCAGATTTGAACTCAGGTTCTATAGACATCAGGACTGGTGTTCTATTTACTGCATCACCTAGCTGTCCCAATTTTACATTAATTCTAAGAGTACTTATCTTTTCTACAACTCAATGGTTCATTTGGGAATAAAGGAATTTATAAAAGCTTATCCTTTAGAGTAATAAAAGACCTTAGAGATCATTTAGGTAAATTTTCTGGTTTTACAGTTGAGGGAATCAGACAATAGCTCCAGATGTCTAAAATGATTTAACAAAATGTGACATATCAAATAAATAGCAAATATGAAGCTAGAATTCATTACAATTGATGATTTTTGTCCTGGGTTAAACTTGAGGGACCTAATATGTCAGAATCTCTTTAGAAAATCTCTTAGATCACTGTGAGACTGACCAGCCCCAGACATTTCATTAAATCCTAAGAAGATACTTAGAAAACTGTATGATTATATCAAAAAGTTTGATTCCTATTATTAAACTATCTACCTATTTTTGGTTTTCTAGCCTATTTAACTATATATAACTTATCTATTTACTTTGATTGAGATGAGCTCACATCATACCCTATCTATTTTCTCATATCATGTCTTTACCTATATTGTTCAGTTATTTTTGGATAATCAATTCTGAAACCATTCTTACTAGGCTCTCACCAGTAATTCTGACCTTGGTCTTTGATCTTTTGTTTGTTTATTTGTTGTTTGTTTGTTTGTCTTTCCTCAATAATATTTTATTTTTTCAAATATATGTAAATATGTTTTTTAACATTCCTTTTTGTTGGACTTTGTGTTCCAAATCTCACATAGGATAAATATGTGTAACCTCTTTAAATACATTTCCTTATTCATCATCTTGAGCAAGAAAAATCATACCCAAAAAAGAAAAAAAAAACATGAAAAAGAAAAAGCAAAGAAAGATGAAAATACTGTACTTCAATCTATGTTAAATGGAAATGGGTGCCATTTTTCACTGCAGGTGTACAAGAATTGTCTTAGATCACTGAATTGCAGAGAAGAGCCGAGTCCATCACAGTTGATGACCACATAATCTTGCTGTTACTCTGTACAATGTTTTCCCTATGATGATCAGTTCATTTAGCATTAATTCATATAAATCTTTTCTTATTTTTCTGAAATCAGCCTGCTCATCATTTCTTATAGAACAATAATATTCTATTATAGTCATATACCACAATTTATTCAGTAACTCCTCAATTGATGGGCTTCCATTCAAATTCCTCTTCCTTGCCATTACAAAAAGAACATCTATATTTTTGCACATATGAGTCATTTCCCCTCTTTCATGAAGGCCTTCAATTTTTCAGCTGTCTAGTTAGTCAAATATTGAATGAATGCTTATTATGTAACAACTCTTGTGCTAAGTGCTGAGAATACAAACATAAGTAGAGAGATAGTTCCTCCCTTCAAGTAGCTTGCTTTCTAATTGGAGAACAGAATATAAAAGGGAGGAGTAGAAAAGGGGGCATAGAAGAAATCTAAAGTGTGTTGTGGAGAAGATGAGCCTATGCAAAAGGTACCTCCTGGTCTCCATAAACCTACAGCTAAACTTCAATTATCAACTATGGCAAAATAAAGGTATATAAGGTCTCCATTCTTCTCAGTTATTAGGCCAAGTACCAAAATAAATTGATTGAAATCATCAATTATCATATCCTATTTTACAAATGGAAGTTCATCTTTTAGGAAAAAACTCATATTTTACATATGTCCTCAACACTGATACAATGATGATGACCTAGGATTTATATGAATGAGGGAAAAGATAAAAATGAGTGAGCAGTGGGTACTAGCTTGATTTTGGTAGGATAATTTACATATTATCTACTTGATAAACACAGTCAATGCTCATTCGTTTTTGTTCTGTTTTATTGCAGCACAAAAGTGGCTAAATGAACTAATATCCAATATTTTATTTAAGAATTCATTTTATTCATCTTATTGAAAATTTAATTTTGACCCTGATAGAATCGTTTTTATAATTTCCTACTATTTAATGCATATCTCCTACTTTTTTTTTTTTTTTTTTTTTCCCCAAACAGGAACAATGAAATCAGTTCCAATCTCTTACCACAATAATACCATTAAAAGGCTATATGTAATACATTGTAACTACCACCTGTAACCAATGTCCTTTTTTCTATGGGAGTTCTGCCTTTAATTTCACTCATATTTTTCTACTGCTTTTGAACTTTGAAAATGCTGACTTGCATATTAAGGATAATTTCCTTATTGCAGAACTAACCAAATCTGAATTCTTCAATTCAGTATTGACATGATGGGAGACAGACAGATATGGATATTACCAGATTAAAGGATATTTAAAGAGAATTAAAAGAAAAATGAGGAAAGGAAATGAAACATTGCAAGAGTTAGAAAATCACAAAGATGTTATCTAAAGAAAATGTTAAAAAAAGATATAGTGAAATGGAAAAAATCATATAACTCCTTACAAAATAGATTAAAGAGGTTGAAACAGCACAACTTCTTACAAAATAGACTTGAAAAAGAAGCCAACTCATTGAAAAATAGAATTTGTGAAATGGGAAAAAAAATTCAATGAGCAAAACATTTCATTTAAAACTCCAATTGGCCAAATGCAAAAGGAGATAAAAAAGCTAATTAAAAAAAAAAAGATTCACTAAAAATTAGAACTGAACAAATGGAAGTTAATGAATCAATGAAACTTCAAGAATCAGTCAAACAAAACCAAAAAAATAGAAGAAAATGCAAAATACCTTGCTAGAAAAACAACTGATCTAGAAAATGGATTCAGGAGACACAGTCTAAGTAATACTGTAGCTAAATTTCAGAATTATCAAATCAAGGAAAAAATATTGCAAGCATCCAGAAATAAACAATTCAAGTATCAAGGAGCCATAATCAGATTTACACAAAACCGAGCAGCTTCTACTTAAAACCATTGAAAGGCAAGGAATTGGGTATTCTGTAAGGTAAAGGAACTTTGATTTCAGCCAAGCATCAACTATCTGGCAAAATTAAGCATTATCTTTCAGGGAAAATGAATTCAATTCAATGAAATTACATTCAATGGAAGAGGGGAATTTCATTTATTTCTGATGAAAAGACCAGAGCTGAACAGAAAATTTGATCTTCAAATACATAACTCAAGAAAAGCATAAAAAATATGTAAAAAGGAAAGGAAAAAAAAAGATAACATTCTTCTAAAAGTTAAAAAAAATTACATCCCTATATCATAAGATGATAGTTTTAATTCTTGAGATCTATATTTCTGATATGAATATCCTTACAGAGTACATGTATAACTTGATTTTATTGTGATTATATAAAAAAGAAATTGTATATGGCTGAACTTTGGAGAAGTATATTGATAGAAATATACTTGAAACAAAATGTTAACTCAGTTTAATTGATGATAATGGTTCTCTAGTTCACATATATCTAGTATGGTATAATGATATAATCACTCCAGATTGACTTATATTTAGTATACTGTAATGATGTAATTATAATAGGGTATTTAAGGAGAACTGGGGACAAAGTCAGATGGAGAGAAAGACTGGTTGAGTCTGGCAGACTGGCAGACTGCTGGAGGAGACTTTGGTCAGACTGAGAATGCATCAGACTATGACAGACACAGACGGTGTAAGAAACAATAAAGACTTTGGACTTTATTCTTGTCTATTCTCCCAGTGTCTATCCTGCTGAGACTAAGGCCCTTCCAGAGGACCTCTAGAAACCTAGCCCAACCATTACATGAAACTAGAGGTAGAAAGGGGATTCTAATGGAAGAAGATGAAAATGAAGTTCAATGGGGTAAATTACATCTTCTGTATTACAATTACAAGTATAATTTATGGAAAGAAGGGGAGGATGAGTTATGTGTGAATCTTGCTATCATCAGATTTAGTTCAAAGGTGGAATATCAGATATATTTTGCTTCACAGAGAAACTTCTCTCACCCTACATGGAAGTAGGGAGGGAAAGGGGGAGGCTATGAAAAGGGAAAACAGAAGTAGAAGGAAAAAGGTATTTTAAAAAAGAGGGGGAAGGGCTGTGAAGGAAAGGACTGTTTGAGGGAGGGGGTGATCAGAAGCAAAAGACTGGGGAAGATGGAAAGGGAGGAAAGAAAAAGAAAAATATAACTTTGAAAAATCAAGATGGTAGGAAATACAGTTAGTAATTTTATCTGTGAATGTGAATGGGATGAACTGTCCCATAAATGAAAGTGGCTAGCAGACTGGATTAAAACGCAGAATCCTACAATATGTCATTTACAAGAACCACATTTAAAGAAGAGTAATATATAAGAAGAAAAGGTAAAAGGCTGGAGCAGAATCTATTATACTTCAGCTGAAGTAAAAAAAGTGGGAATAGCAATCCTGACCTCCGATCAAGCAAAACCAAAAACAGATATAATTTAAAAAGATAAGGAAGGAAATTTCATCTTGCTAAAGGGTATCATAGAAAATGAAATAATATCAATACTAAACATTGATGCATCAAGTTGTGTAACATCCACACATTACTTTTCTAATTACTAAAGGAGTAGTTAAAAGAGCTTTAAGAAGACTTAGACAGCAAAAGTATGTAAGTGAAGGATTTCAACTTTGCTCACTCAGAATTAGATAAATCAAACAACAAAATAAATAAGAAAAAAGTTAAGGAGGTAAGTAGAATTCTAGAAAGTTACGCATTATAGGCCTTTGGAGAAAATTGAATGGAGATAGAAAGAAATATATTTTTTTTCTTGACAGTATGTGGAACTTATATAAAAATGGACCATTGTATTAGGATGTTAAAAACCTCAAAATCAAATGCTGAAAGTCAGAAACAATACATACATTTTTTTTTCAGAGCATGATGCAATAAAATTCATGCAATAAAAGGCTAGGGGAAAATAGACCAAAAATAATTGGAAATTAAATTATCTAATCTGAAAGAATCTGTGGGTAAAAAAAAAAATTGTAGGCACAATTGATAATTTCATCCAAAAGAATGACAATGATAAGACATCCCAAAATTTGTAGGATGACACGAAAGCAGTTCTTAGGAAGAGTTTTGTAACTCTAGATGCTTACTTAAAAAAGAGAAAGAGAAGATGAATGATTTGACATGCAAGTTAAAAAACTAGGAAAAGAACAAATTCGAACCCCCCAATTAAATACCAAATTTGAAATTCTGAAAATAAAAGGGGAGATTAATAAAATTGAACTAAGAAAACTACTATATTAATAAACACAACTAAGAGTTGGTTTTATGGGGGGGCGGAGCCAAGATGGCGGAGAAGACACACGTGACTTTCTAAGCTCTTCTCTTACCCTCTTTATCAATATTATATCGAGCCTCAAAAATAGTCTTGACTGCTACAATTCGTAAAGATAACAAGTAGAACAACTCACCAGCCGAAGAAAATCTGCAGTCTCGCCAAAAAAGGTTGGTTACGGGGCCAGGGGGGAGATCTGTGCAGACTGGGAGAGAAATTAGGTTCCCAGGAGAGTCTCAAACCGAGGGTGAAGGCACAGATCTCAGCACAAGCGTACCCCAAACCACAGTCGGGCTTTCCTTGGGGCAGTTGTGATCCTGCACAGCAGGAGGACTGCAGCCCAGGTTAGCCTCAATCTGTGCAGTGGGGAGCTCGGCTTGGGGCCATAGAGCTTTTCCAGGGCCGATTTGCATCAGGCAGAGACACTGGGCAGAGTTTGTGGCAGTCTGCATTCTGCTGTCAGCTGCTAATACTCACAGTCCCACAAGAGGCTCCGGCCTGGGGTGGTGACACTTTCACCACTTAGTCTCTAGCCAAGGGCAATCGATAATCCACTCAGCCCTACTAAGCAGTTTGATAGCTAGGCCAGTGCTGAATCCACTTCCTGTTGGGGGAAGGGAAAACTCTCACTCAGAGCACTCCATACCTTAGAGGCCGGAAATCGGTTTACATCTTTCCCTGCTCTGCAGAGGAACTGTAACCCTTGCCTAGAAGACCTACCCTAAAGGCTTTAAAGATGAAAAAAAGATGAAAAGAACAATCGACAGCTTCTATGCAGAAAAGAGCAGGTCAGCAAACCTGAAGAGACCTCAAACAGCAAAAATGCATCAGACTGTCCTCCTTACATAATGCTCTCATAGAAGAGACCATTAAAAGTCTCAAAGAGAGTTAGAAGATAAATGGGGAAAGGAAGAAGCCTTACAGAGAGCAACAACTTCCTGAAATACGAATTGGAGAAATAAAAATTCACTACAAAGTAGGATTTGTGAATGGAAAGACAAAGAACTCGCAAGAAAGTAGGATCCTGAATTGGAAAAGACAAAGAACACGCAGAAAGTAGGATCTGTGAATTGGAAAAAAATAATTCACTAAAAAAAAAATTAGTGAAATGGAAAAAATTCACAGACCAAAAACAATACATTCAAAAACTCAATTGGACATATACAGAAAGAAGTAAAAAAGCTATTGAAGAAAATAATTCTTTAAAAATTAGAACTGAACAATTGAAACTAATGATTCATTGAGACAGCAAGAATCAGTCAAGCAAAAACAAAAAATGACAAACTGGAAAAACCACGAATTATCTACTTGCAAAACGACAGACTTGGAAAATAGATCTAGGAGAGATAATCTGAGGATTATTGGACTTTCTGAAAACTATGATGAAAAAAGAGCCTAGATACTATTTTACAAGAATCATCAAAGAGAACTGCCCAGATGTAATAGAATCAGAAGGTAAAATAGGCATTGAAAGAATTCATCCAACACCTTCTGAAAGAAACCCTAAAATGAAAACCCAAGGAATATTGTGCAAAATTTCAGAACTATAAGATTAAGGAAAAATTTTACAAGCAGCCAAAAAACCATTTAAATACGAGGTGCCACAATAAGGATCACCCAAGATCTGGCTGCCTCTACATTAAAGGAAAGAAGGGCCTGGAATATGATATTCCGAAGGCACAAGAACTTGAGATGCAGCCAAGAATAAACTACCACTAAGCTGAGCATTTTCTTCAGGGAAGAAGATGGACTTTTAATGAAACAAATGAATTCCATTTGTTTCTGAAGAAAAACAGAACTAAACAAAAATTTGATCTCCAAGAATAGAACTCAAGTGATGCAGAAAAGGTAAAAATAACTCTTGAGAATTGTATTTCTGTTGTGGATATACAAAGAATACATGTAAAATTTGATTTACTGATATAACATAAAAGGGAAGTAGATATGGAAAAGGGATGATGGCAGAATAAGGTGGGAAGGAGGATAAAAGGAAACCACATCCTACAAGAAGCTAAGGAAACTTATCATATCTGAGGAATTTAGAGAGGGGAGGAACATTGGTGAATCTTACTCTCATCAGAGTTAGCTCAAAGAAAAATAATGGACATTTGTTTTAGAAAATTCTCTCTCGCCTCATTAAAACGAGGGGAGAGGAAAAGGAAAAGAAAAGAGTAATAAGGAAGGAGGAAAAGACTCTAAAAGGGGAGGAGAGATTATAAAGAGATAAGTATCGTGATACAAGAAGGGTACATAAGTTTAAAAGGGAAAGAGGGTTGGGGAGGCAAGAATAAGTAAAGCACAATCTGGGGTTATTAGGATGGCAGGAAATACAGATTTAGTAATTCTAACCGTAAATGAATGGGATGAACTCCCCATAAAGAGGAGGCAGATAGCAGACTGGATCAAAAGTCAGAACCCTACAATATGTTGTTTACAAAACACAACTTTAAAGCAGGGGATACATATAGAGTAAAGGTAAAAGGCTGGAGCAAAATCTATTATGCTTCAGGTGAAGTCAAAAAAGCAGGGGTAGCCATCCTGATCTCAGATCAAGCAAAAGTAAAAATTGATCTAATTAAAAGAGATAAGGAAGGAAACTACATCCTGCTAAAGGGTAGCATAAACAACGAAGCAATATCAATATTAAACATATATGCACCAGTGGTATGGCACTCAACTTCCTAAAGGAGAAGTTAAGAGAGTTGCAAGAAGAAATAGACAACAAAACTGTAATAGTAGGAGATCTCAACCTTGCACTCTCAGAATCAGACAAATCAAACCACAAAACAAATAAGAAAGAAATTAAAGAAGTAAATAAAATATTAGAAAAATTAGGTATGTTGGATCTTTGGAGAAAATTGAATGGACATAGAAGGGAATATACTTTCTTCTCAGCAGTTCATGGAACCTATTCAAAAATTGACCATATATTAGGACATAAGACCTCAAAATTAAATGCAAGAAAGCAGAAATAAGTAAATGCTCTTTTCAGATCATGATGCAATAAAAACTACATTCAACAAAAGTTGGGGAAATCACCAAAAAGTAATTGGAAACTAAACAATCTCATCTTGAAGAATGATTGGGTGAAGCAGCAAATTATAGATACAATTAATAATTTCACTCAAGATAATGACAATGATGAGACATCATACCAAAATTTGTGGGATGCAGCCAAAGCGGTAATAAGAGGAATTTTAAATCCTTAGAGCACTTGAATAAAACAGAGAAAGAAAAGATTAATGAATTGGGCTTAACTAAAAAACTAAAAAGACCAAATTAAAACCCCAATCAAATACTAAATTGGAAATTCTAAAATTAAAAGGAGAAATTAAAATATTGAAAGTAAAAACTATTGAACTAATTAATAAAACTAAGAGTTGGTTCATGAAAAGCCAATAAATAGATAAGCCTTTGGTAAATCTGATTAGAAAAAGGAAGGAGGAAAATGAAATTAGTAGTCTTAAAAATGAAAGGGAGAACTTTCCACCAAGGAAGGGAAATTAGAGAAATAATAAGGAGTTATTTTGCTCAACTTTATGCCAATAAATTTGATAACCTAAGTGAAATGGATGACTACCTCCAAAATACAGACTTCCCAGACTAACAGAGGAAGAAGTAAATTGCTGAATAGTCCCATTTCAGAAAAAGAAATAGAACGAGCAATTAAACAACTCCCTAAGTAAAATCCCAGGACCAGATGGATTTACATGTGAATTTTACCAAACATTTAAAGAACAATTGGCCTAATGCTATATAAATTATTTGATAAAATAGGAATGAAGGAGTCCTACCAAATTCCTTCTATGACCTGAACATGGTACTGATACCTAAACCAGGTAGGCTGAAAACAGAGAAAGAAAATTATAGACCAATCTCCCTAATGAATATTGATGCTAAAATCTTAAATAAGATATTAGCAAAAAGACTACTAGAAAATCATCTCAAGATAATACACTATGATCAAGCAGGATTTATACCAGGAATGCAGGGCTGGTTCAATATTAGGAAAACTATCAATATAATTGGCCATGTTAATAACCAAATTAACAAAAACCATATGATCATATCAATAGATGCAGAAAAAGCATTTGATAAAATCCAACATCCATTCCTATTAAAAACACTTGAGAGTATAGGAATAAATGGACTTTTCCTTAAAATAATCAGCAGCATCTATTTAAAGCCATCAGTAAGCATCATATGTAATGGAGACAAACTGCAACCATTCCCAATAAGATCTGGAGTGAAACAAGGTTGCCCACTATCACCGTTACTATTTAATATTGTATTAGAAACGCTAGCTATAGCAATAAGAGCTGAGAAAGATTAAAGGAAAAGAATAGGCAATGAGGAAGCCAAATTATCACTCTTTGCCGATGACATGATGTATACTTAGAGAACCCCAGAGATTCTGCAAAAAGTTATTAGAAATAATCCACAACTTTAAAAGTTGCTGTTATAAAATAAACCCACATAAGTCATCAGCATTCTTATATATCACTAAAATCAACAGTCAGAGTTACAAAGAGAATCCATTTAAAGTAACTACTGATAATATAAAATATTTAGGAATCTATCTGCCAAGGAAAATCAGAAACTTTATGAGCAAAATTACAGACCACTTTTCACAAATTAAGTCTGATCTAACCAATTGGAAAATATTAAATGCTCTTGGATAGGGCGAGCAAATATAATAAAGATGACAATATTACCTAAACTAATCATTTATTTACACTATACCAATCAGACTCCCAAAACTATTTTAATGACCTAGAAAAATAACAACAAAGTTCATATGGAAAACAAAAGATCAAGAATTTCAAGGAATTAATGAAAAAAATCAAATGATGGTGGCTTAGCTGTACCAGATGTAAAATTATATTATAGAGCAGCAGTTACCAAAACTATTTGGTATTGCTAAGGATAGATTAGTTGATCAGTGGAATAGATTAGGTTCAAGGGATAAAACAGTCAACAAATATAGCAACCTAGTCTTTGACAAACCCAAAGATCCCAGCTTTTGGGATAAGAACTTACTGTTTGATAAAATTGCTGGGAAAATTGGAAACTAATATGGCAGAAACTAGGCATTGATCCATACTTAAGCCGTACACCAAGATAAGGTCAAAATGGGTTCATGACCTAGGATAAAGAATGAAATTATTAATAAATTAGAGGAACATAGGATAGTTTACCTCTCAGACCTGTGGAAGGGAAGGTCTTTATGACCAAAGCAGAACTAGAGTCATTACTGATCACAAAATAGAAAATTTCGATTATACCAAACTGAAAAGTTTTGTACAAACAAAACTAATGCAGACAAGATTAGAAGGAAGCAATAAACTGGGAAAATATTTTTACAGTCAAAGGTTCTGATAAAGGCCTCATTTCAAAATATATAGAAATTAACTCTAATTTATAAAAATCAAGCCATTCTCAATTGAAAATGGTCAAAGGATATGAACAGACAATTCTCAGATGAAGAAATTGAAACTATTTCTAGTCATATGAAAAGATGCTCCAAGTCATTATTAATCAGAGAAATGCAAATTAAGACAACTCTAAGATACCACTACACACCTGTCAGATTGCTAAGATGACGGAAAAATAATGATTGTTGGAGGGATGTGGAAACTGGACATTGATTCATTGTTGTGGAGTTGTGAACGAATCAACCATTTTGGAGAGTAGTTTGGAACTATGCTCAAAAGTTATCAAACTGTGCATACCCTTTGATCCAACAGTGTTACTACTGATTATATCCCAAAGAGATTATAAAGAAGGAAGGGGCCTGATGTGCACGAGTCTTTGTGGAGCTTTTGTACAAAACTGGAAACTGAATGGATGTCCATCAGTTGGAGAATGGCTGAATAAATTGTGGTATATGAAAATTATGGAATATTACTGCTCTGTAAGAAATGACCAACAAGGATGATTTCAGAAAGGCCTGGAGAGACTTACACGAACTGATGCTGAGTGAAATGAGCAGGACCAGGAGATCATTATATACTTCAACAACAATACTATATGATGACCAGTTCTGATGGACCAGGCCATCCTCAGCAACGAGATCAACCAAATCATTTCTAATGGAGCAGTAATGAACTGAACTAGCTATGCCCAGAAAAAGAACTCTGGGAGATGACTAAAAACCATTACATTGAATTCCCAATCCCTATATTTATGCACACCTGCATTTTTGATTTCCTTCACAAGCTAATTGTACAATATTTCAGAGTCTGATTCTTTTTGTACAGCAAAATAACGTTTTGGTCATGTATACTTATTATGTATCTAAGTTATATTTTAATATATTTAACATCTACTGGTCATCCTGCCATTTAGGGGAGGGGGTGGGGGGGTAAGAGGTGAAAAATTGGAACAAGAGGTTTGGCAATTGTTAATGCTGTAAAGTTACCCATGTATATATCCTGTAAATAAAAGGCTATTAAATAAAAAAAAAAAAAAAAAAAAAAAAGAGTTGGTTTTATGAAAAAAACAATAAAATACATAAAACTTTAGTTAGTTTGAGTAGAAAAAGGAAAGAACAAAATAAAATTATTACTATCAAAAATGAAAAGGGAGAACTTTCCACTAACAAAAACTAAATTAGAGCAATAATTAAGAGCTATTTCACCCAAATTTTTGTCAATAAATGTAATGTGCTTTCTAGAGCCCCCAAGCTAGGATGCCAAAATATACCATCTGGACTAGCTCTCTGGAGGATCTCAGGACCAGCCCGAGTCCTTGGTCTTAGTGAATAAATGAAGAAGGCAGAAGACCCATGAGCCTGGTCAAAGATGGAGTCCCTTTATTTCCAGTTTTCTAAGCCCTTAAATACCTTAGTATGATTATATCACTATAGCACACTGAGCATGTGTCAACTATAGAACCATTACATCACCACATCACACTGTGCAAGTGTTAACTGTAAGCACACTGATATAGATATGTAAGATACTGTAAGTATCCCTCACTTCACATGGAACACAGGTGGTCATGCCCTCTTTGACTTCTCAGGAAGAGTGAGAGCACCAAAGGGACATAGGGAGCTGAACCAGATATTGTTAGCAGGTTCCCTCTGGACTGAAGAGTTATACCTCACCCAAAGTTCTCCCACTATCTGCAGCCCTCTACATCTCCTGCTTTCTTTTATTTTAGTTGAAACAGGTGTACATAAATTCATCAGCATGGAGATATCACACAATTAAGTAATAATATAACACAGGCTAGTAGTGATGTAACAAACAACATGAATCAACATGAGCAATCATACATGCAAGTAGTGATGTATGAATCAGCATGGTATTATAAAAGATTTCCATGAGTCCTAGAAGGAGGTTATATAAATAACAATCACACATACACCTCCTTCAGCAGCCAAGAGATAGTCCATATCCAACCATTCTGGAGAGTAGATTGGAACTATGCTCAAAAAGTTATCAAACTGTGCATACCCTTTGATCCAGCAGTGTTACTACTGGGCTTATATCCCAAAGAGATTATAAAGAAGGGAAAGGGACCTATATGTGCACGAATGTTTGTGGCAGCCCTTTTTGTAGTGCTAGAAACTGGAAACTGAATGGATGTCCATCAGTTGGAGAAAGACTGAATAAATTGTGGTATATGAATATTATGGAATATTACTGTTCTGTAAGAAATGACCAACAGAATGATTTCAGAAAGGCCTGGAGAGACTTACATGAACTAATGCTGAGTGAAATGAGCAGGACCAGGAGATCATTATATACTTCAACAACAATACTATATGATGACCAGTTCTGATGGACCTGGCCATCTTCAGCAATGAGATCAACCAAATCATTTCCAATGGAGCAGTAATGAACTGAACCAGCTACGCCCAGAGAAAGAACTCTGGGAGATGACTAAAAACCATTACATTGAATTCCCAATCCCTATATTTATGCCCACCTGCATTTTTGATTTCCTTCACAAGCTAATTGTACAATATTTCAGAGTCTGATTCTTTTTGTACAGCAAAATAACATTTTGGTCATATATACTTATTGTGTATCTAATTTATATTTTAATGTATTTAACATCTACTGGTCATCTTGCCATCTGGGGGAGGGGGTGAGGGGTAAAAGGTGAAAAATTGGAACAAGAGGTTTGGCAATTCTTAATGCTGTAAAGTTACCCATGCATATAACCTGTAAATAAAAGGCTATTAAATTAAAAAAGAGAGAGAGAGAGAGAGAGAGAGAGAGAGACTACAGCTGCCCTTTTAAGAGAAATCTTAGAGATTCCAACGAGCAACCCATCTAGGAAAGACATCATGACCTTCAAGGAATAAACCCAGGAATGACCAGAATAAATGTCATGCCTATGGAAAAAAAAAAAGAGAGAGAGATAGCCCATAATCAATCTATTGTCCATCACTTAATGCATCAGGAAATCCAATGATTCCTGCAGGTTTTGAAGTCCTGCATCAGGCTCAACATGTCTCATTAACCATTTTTGATGTTCATGAGTCAATTGTCATACACATAGGATTAACTGCCAGGCTCCTTCAGTGGTGGGCACAGTCATTGATGGAACCACCCAGTGTTTCTTGGATCTTCTCTTTTTCCTACTTTCTCTGATGGACAAGGCAGATATGACTTGTTGGCACCCATCTGATTCCTTCTCTATCTGTAGAGATACAAGCAAACCCTCTCCCCCAAGCAGTTCACCTATTTGGCTCCTTCCATTCACCACTTTCTGGATCTCTTCACATCACCTGGCAATTATCTAAAGATAGCGGAGCTGCTTGCACTGGACTTCATCATCTATAGGGGCAGGGTTCTGCATGTCTTACAAATTTCTTTGCAATATCTGCATACATGGCTATCCATTGTAAGGCCTCTCCAGATTTTAAACATATCTTTGTTATAGTTTTCCATCATTTGTATGCACGGCACCATAATCATATGGTGTCTACAAACTCCCGCCAAGTTTTTGATCTATTTCTATACCTGCTTTCTTAACACTCTTATACACCTCTTTCTCCAAAACCTCTCAGTCTGAGACTTTTACTATTGATTGTACCATACTAAACATTCCACTCAGTAGAGCAGAGTTCTGTCTCTCTTTTCACCCTGTAAAGCTGCTACACAGTGAGGTCCTGGTCACATGGTCCCCAATTGGGCTCACTGCTTGATCTGTATGCCCACCTGTCAGCAGCCACAACTAAGCCAGCTTACCTACCTTTGGGCTCCAACCCAGATCTCATAGAGACAGACTGACCAGGAAGTAGAGGTGAGGTCAGAGAATTTATTTTTAGCACAGTATCAGTTATATCCCTGTTAGTTTCAGGTGAGGAGGTCCTTTAGGAGCCAGAGCGGTCGGGCCATCTAAGGATTGGTCCATGGAGAAGAAGGATGTGTGCAAGGCTTTCTGATTCCTAAGGATGGAAGGGTGGCCCTTGCAATGGCAAATGTTGCCTCTTAAAGCGACACCCCACCTCCACATAGCACTTGTCTATCTCTCATCTCCAAAGTCTCATTCTTATGTCCTGTTCTACATTTAGCTCCTCAGGACATACCCCAAGGTATCATCCAGGTATTGTTGTAACATAGCTTTTGGAAATGCTTTTCTTACTGGAGTAAGAGCAGCAGTCACATACATTTGACACATGGTAGAGATTTTTTTTTTTTTATTTCCTGTGGCAAAACTATCCATTCAAATCTTTATAAGGCTCTGCTAAATTAACATTGGGTACTGAAAAGGCAAATCTTTTCATATCCTCCTTATCCAGAGTGATAGAAGAGGAACAATCTTTAATGTCCATAACCCAAAGAGGCCATTCTCTAGGCAATTGAGTAAGAGCTGGATGCCCAGGCTGAAGAATTTTCATAGTTTCCATCTGTTCATTCATTTTTCTCAAACGAATCAGCATCCTCCATTTTCCAGATTTCTTTTTTTTATAGCATATACAGGGAAATTCTAAGGACTTAGAGAAGGTTGTAAGTGTCCTTGGTCAAGTTGCTCCTGTACTATATCTAATAAGACCTGCATTTTTTCTCTTGTTAAGAGCCACTGTTCTACCCACACTCTGGTGTATCAGTTTTCTGTTGAATAGCAACAGGTGAGTATTAGCAGGCCTTCAACAGCAGCCCTGACTAAAAAGCTGAAATAATCAATTGTAATCCCAACTATTGTAAGATGTCTTCACCATAGACTGATGGAGAGTTTTTTAAACTACAAAAGGAGTAAAAACTCCTATCTTATCTTCAAATTTTCATCTCAAAGGGATGAAAAATAGTAGTTTCAGCTACTATTTCATCCTCCTATGCCACACATATTGGTGTTTGCCATAATCTTTGGCCAATGACTGGGACAATTAGCACCTCTAATGACTGTACAATCTGCCCCCATGTCTAACAACCCTTTCAAAGGTATACCATTTACATAGATAGTGAGCTTAGGATGATCAGTTGTAACAGTTACAATCCAGAATATTCCTGGATTCTGTTATTGGAACTCAAAATCTGGATACATATCACCAAATTGCATATCAAGAGTGTGTTTCAGGAGGCCTGATACTCCTCCTTCTCATGGGTGATAAATAACACATTGTCTACCTATATTAGTGACTGGAACATTAGCTACACATTCCCCAGTTTCCCAAATCAGTGTATGGGTGGACACTATTTTGTAAGTCCTTTCAGGGGGTGAAATGGTCAAGACGACTGTGTGTGGAGAAAAGCGGACTACAGGCCAGGCAGGGGCAGGTTTCAGCTCTTCAGGGGATATCTCAGTAGTCTTAGCGGCATACAATTTGATTTGCCCTAATTGTAATTTCCTTCCTCCATAGGCTCTCTTGGTGTAATAGCGGTTGTCATCATGCCCCAAGTATTTTTTTGCCTGGGCTACTAAAGCTGAGCCCTGCTTCTGGTATTGAGGACATAGGGGGTGGGTAAAAGTGCTTCATTGCTGGCACCAATGGTGTTATTGCTCTTTCCACTCCTCCTCCTCCTGCCCCAAAGGGCAGAGTTCAGGGAAAAGGATAAGGAGATGGGGAATACCCTAAGGGCACATGTAGGGTTGAAACTGAGCTTTGAAAGTGAAAAGCAAGTTCATCAGCAAGGTACTTAAGGTATTTAATTCCTTTTCTGCCCAACTTGTCTGGTACTTAAGATACTTAACTCTTTTCCTGACCAACTGGCAATGCCCTCCAAATCCCCCAGAGTAGTAACAAGCAAAATAAATCAGTAAAATACTAAAAAAGACTTCCTTAACTATGTTCCACATGCTGTGCCCTCTGAGGCCACAAATATCAACCCTTTGCTTGTTTCTCATCTGATACTTCCTTGTTTGGCTATCAAAGTTAAAATCTTTCCTAGTTTTAAAATTTGTACAATTCCTTAAAACCAATTTTAACCCATTGTATTCAATTAGTTCTCCCAATAACTTCCACCTCTGTGGCTCTAATCTTGCTTCCTTAAAGAGCCAAGGGAACATGCCCTTCTGAACACCTGAGAATTCATTGATCTGCTTATCAATTGATAATTGATAATTCAATATCAATTGACAATTGATAATAATAATATTATCTGCTTATCAATAATTATTATCTGCTGTTAATAATAAACTTTGCTTCTCTGTTAACCTAACTACACATGTTTCATACTTCCCAAGGGGGGAGGCTCATTTCTTATTATCTACCTCATTTTGGCTGAAAAACAAAAGTGATAGCCCTTACCAAATCTTCCAGCTTCTATTTTTATACTCACCTTATTTCTGGTCATGGGTACTTCTCCACTGAACTTGCCGATCTAGTCAGTTGAGCTGCTGAGTGTAGGGCTTCACATCTAGGACCCCACATATAGGCGCCAAAAATGTAGTGTGCTTTCTAGAGCCTCAAAGCTGGGATGCCAAAATATACCATCTGGACTAGTTCTCAAGAGGATCTCAGGAGCAGCCTGAGTCTTTGGTCTTAGTGAATAAGTGAAGAAGGCAGAAGAACCACAAGGCTGGTCAAAGATGGAGTATCTTTATTTCCAGTCCTCTAAGCCCTTGAACACCTTAGTACTATTACATCACTACAATACACTGAGCATATATTAACTATAGAACATCACCACTTCACATTGTACAAGTGTTAATTATAAACACCTTGCTATAGAAATGTAAGACATTGTAAGAATCCCTTGCTTCAGGTGGCCAAATCCTCCTTGACTTGTCAGAAAGGGTGAGACACCCCAAGGGGAGATGGGGAGCTGAACCAGACATTGTCAGCAGGTTCCCTCTGAGCTGAAAGGTCTTATACCTTATCCAGAGTTCTTTACTATCTGCTGCCCTCTGCAAAATCTGATAATCTAAGTGAAATGGAGGAATACTTAAAAATATATATAGATTGCCCAGATTAATAGAAGAAGAAATAAATTACTTAAATAGTCCCATTTTGGGGAAAAAAAATTGAGAAATCTGTTAATCAATCTCCTAAAAAAAATCTCCAGAGCCAGATGGATTTACATGTGAATTCTAATAAGCATTTAAAGAAATATTAATTCCAATACTATGCAAAGTATTTGGGAAAATAGGGAAAGAAGTCCTACCAAATTCCTTTTCTGACACAGATATGATGTTGATACCTTAACCAGGTAGGGTGAAATCAGAGAAAGAAAATTATAGACCAATTCCCTTAATGAATATTAATGCAAAAATCTAAAATAAAATATTAACAAAGAAATTACAGCAAGTTATCCATAGGATAATAAACTATGACCAAATAGGATTTATACCAGAATGCAGGGCTGGTTCAATATTAGGAAAACTATTAGAATAATTGATTATATCAATAACTAAACTAACAAAAATATGATTATCTCAATAGATACAGAAAAGGTATTTGACAAAATCCAACATCCATTCCTATTAAAAACATTAGAAAGTAAAGGAAGAAATGCATTTTCCTTAAAGTGATCAGTATCATTTATTTAAAAGTATCAGCAAGCATCATATGTAATGGAAACAAACTAGAACCATTGGCAATAAAATCAAGGGTGAAACAAGACTGCTCACTATCACCATTACTATTCAATATTGCATTAGAAATGTTAGCTTTGGCAATAAGAAGAAAACGAAATGAAAGGAATCAGAATAGATAATGAAGAAACTAAAATATCACTCTTTGCATATGATATGATGGTATACTTAGAGAACCCCAGAGAATCAACTAAAAATCTTCTAAAAACAATTCACAACTTGAGCAAATTTGCAGTATACAAAATAAATCTACATAAATTTTCATCATCTTTGCATATTACCAACAAATTATAACAACAAGAGATGCAAAGAGAAATTCCACTTAAAATAATTGTCAATAATATAACATATTTGGTAGTCTAACTGTATAGGCAAAGTCAGGAACCTTATGAACACAATTACAAAAACTTTCCAATAAATAAAGCCAGATTTAATCAACTGGAAAAATATCAAGTACTCATGGGTAAGCCGAGCTAATATAATAAAAATGATAATACTACCTAAATCAATCTACTTATTCAGTGTTATACCAATGAAACTCCCAAGAAATTATTTTACAGAACAAGAAAAAATAATAAAAAAAGTCATCTGGAAGAGCAAAAGATCAAGAATACCAAGAGAATTAATGAAAAAAAAAAGTGCACATAAAGGTGGCCCATTCTACCAGACTAAAACTATATTATAAAGCTGTGATTATAAAAACCATTTGGTACTGACGAAGAAATAATGTCCTCTATCAGAGGAATAGGTTCACAAGATATAGTAGTCAATGACTTTAGTAACCTAACATGATAAACCCAAACACTCCAGCTTTTGGGATAAGTATTCACTATTTGACAAAAATTGCTCGGAAAATTGGAAATTAGTATGGCTGAAATTAGACATTGACTCACACCAACACCATATACTAAGATAATGTTGAAATGGGTTAATGTTATAGATATAAAGAGGGATATTATAAGCAAATTAAAAGAAAAAAAAAAGAGTTTACCTCTCAGATCTATGGAGAAGGATTGAATTTGTGGCCAAAGAATAACCAGAGTACATTATTGAACATAAAATAAATGATTTTGATTATATTAAATTAATTTTTTTTCTTTCTTTTCTTTTCTTTTCTTTTCTTTTTCTTTCTTTTTTTTTTTTTTTTTTAAACAAAACCAATGCAGATAAGATTAGAAGGGAAGCAATAGACTGGGAAAATTTTTACATTCAAGGGTTTCAATAGATGTCTCATTTCTAAAATACATAGATAATTGATTCAAATTTATAAGAATTCAAACTATTCTCCACTTGATAAATAATCAAAGGATATAAACAGACAATTTTTAGATGAAGAAATTAAAACCTTTTCTAGACATGAAAATTTTCTCTATACAAATATTGATCAGAGCAAATTAAGCAAATTAGCAAATTAAAACAACTCTGAGGTAACCTCTCATATTGGTTAAGATGATAGGAAAAGATTATGCTGAATGTTGAAGAGGATGTGAGAAAACTGGGATACTAATACTGGAATTGTGAACTGATTCAACCATTTTGGAGAAAAATTTGATAGCCAAAGGGCTATCAAATTGAACATACCCTTTGATTCAGCATTTTACTGGGCCTGTATCTCACAGAGATTATAAAGGAGGGAATGGGACCTACATGTACACAAATGTTTGTGGCAATCCTTTTTTGTAGTGGCAACAAACTGGAAACTGAGTGAATGTCTATCAGTTAGAGAATGGTTGAATAAATTGTGGTATAGAAATGTTATGATATATTATTGTTGTATAAAAAACAATCAGGATTATTTCAGAGAGGCCTGGAGAGACTTACATGAACTGATGCTAAGTGAAGTGAGCAGAACCAGGAAATCATTGTACATGACAACAGCCAAATTATAAAGTGGTCAGTTCTAATGCCAGTGGCTCTTTTTATCACTGAGATGAATCATGGCAATTTCAATTGTCTTGTTGATTAGAGCCATATGTATCCAGAAAGAGGACTGTGTAAACTGAAAGTGAATCACAATATAGTATTTACTCTTTTTTGTGATTATTTTCTTGTGTTTTGTTTTCTTTCTCCTTTTTTCCATTTTTGATCTTATTTGTCTTGTGCAACATGATGATTATGGAAATATATAGAGAGGAATTGCACATGTTTAACATATACTGCATTATTTGCTATGTAGGAAAGGTGGTGGGGGTAGGGAGGGAAAAATTTGTAAAGTAATGTTTTGCAAGGGTGAATGTTGAAAATTATCTATGCTATGCTTTGAAAATAAAAAGCTTAAAAAAAAACAGATATAAATATATGAGAATAAACACACACATACATCCATACTCTCTTGAGATTCAAAATGATACCCCAAATATCTTGTCAGTTATACTTTTTGTTAACATTCCTTTAATCAAGGGCAACAAATGGAATTTCTCCCTGTATGCCTCTGAGTTACATTTAGAAAAAAAAGCGAGAGTCAAAAATATCCTTGCTCAGATATAAGCCTCTGGCAAAAGGCATAAGACTCTAAATGTCAGATAGGTCCAGGTCTCTGGATTATTAGTGGAAATAAAGATTAGCCATCAAAACTATATTTTATTTGTTAGGAATTGGGTGTTTTTAAGTTAAAGCCCAGTGATTTGATATATCTCAAAAAATAATCAGCCCTCATCAAGTTAATTTATTTTAGAAGCTGCATTAGAAAATCAATGCTGACTTAAGGAGAAAGAGGGATTCCTAATAGTGGTTTTTTCTGGGAAAATCACTGTGGAAAGTCCAAATACTTCTCTACCTAATCATCACTTTTTTCCCTTGGTTGTCAGAAAAACTGAAGCCAGGGATCAATTTTTGATATAATTGATGCTTTCAAAAACTAGTATTCTTGTTTCTGTCCCGACTTAGCATTAGGTTCATTTGGTATAGTTTGGTTCAAATGAATTGCAATCCATTTTCCTTTAAAAGGAAGAAAAAGAGAAGGAAGGAAGGAAGGAAGGAAAAAAAGGAAGGAAGAAAGGAAGGGAGACAAAAAAAAAAAAAGAAAGCTATTAAAAAGCAAATGCAGAGACATAAGGTATGTTCTATAAGAAACCAAATCATCTCCTGCCAGCACAGCTGAAATTATTAATTGCAGCTTAAAAGTAGGTAGGAAGCATTAAAAAAAAAAAATGGGAAAGAGAAATCAGCTTGGGAAAATTTACCAGGGTTAAACATTTTAGCTGTCTTCAACATTATTTGATAACCAATTAAATTAAAAGAGAACATTATAAAGGTGATTCAAATAGTATCATCATATGATGAAAATACTCAATAAATATACAGCCTGTTTCTATATATTACTGAATTACATGAAAATGAACAAAGCAATTTAAATTAAATTCAGTTAGTTGTCAAATTACAAAAGAATAATGATAATAATTAATGGGAATGGGAATAACTAGCATAGTTAATAGTGATTTTTGATGATGTTGTTCAAATATGCGATTTCATAGATTTAGGAAATTTCTTGTAAAAAAAAAATACTCCTTTTATCCTTCCAAGTCTATAACTGTACTGACATTTCACCTATTTGTCAGAGATATGTCAGGTTGTATCTTCTGTAAGTTTGTTTAATTATTCAGTTGTGTTTCAGTCATGTACAGCTCTGACTTTTTGAGTTGTTTTGGGCAAAGATATGTTTGGAATAGTTCATCATTTCCCTTTCTAGTTCATTATGCAGATGAGGAGACTGAGGCAAACAAGGTTAAGTGACTTAATCAAAGTCACACAGTTAGTAAATGTGTAAGGCTGGATTCAAACTCAGGGAGATAAGTCTTCCTGATTGCAGGCCCAGAACTACATTTGCTGTTCTACCAAGCTCCCTAAGGATCTCTTCCATTTGCTCTGTATTTCTCTTGTATATTCTGATTTGTGCATGTTGTCTCCTTCATTAATGTATAAGCTCTTTGAGAATAGAAAAAAAATCTTTTTTTTTTTTTTTTTTTTTTTTTTTTTTTTTTTTGTAGCCCCAAATTGAGCAAAGTAACTGCTTATACCGTGCCTGTTGATTAGATGATTGAAGAGTTAAAAGCATACCAGTGCCTGAGGAAAAAATGTCTATCAGGGATAAGATTTGATCCTAGGCTGTGCTAACTATGAACTCAGACCTCTTTACACTAGGTTATGTTGTAACTCTAATAATGACTCAAACCAGAGTTAATAGTTTGGTATTGTAGTTTCTTGCTTAAGTCAAGAATCTCAGGAAGCACACATGTTTGATTTTGTGTAGATTAGTTTTCTGAGTTCTTGAGAAAATAACTTAAACTTAGTTCATGGTTGAGTAAATGCACAAGCTATATACTTGTACATATGAATACTCATCCACAATGGGGTTCAGGCCAGGGACCATTCAGCAAATTAATAAAGTTCCTTCCAATTTTGAATCATGGTTCAGTTCAAGTCCTTGATTAGAAATTTGACTTTGGGGAAGAAAAATCAATTTAAAATGGAAATGTAATGGAATATCTAGGAACTCAGTCATGGAAGGGAAGAAATAAAAAGTTACTACTCTTCTGACTAAGGCAAATATGGATGAGAAAAATCACCACTATTTTTTCCCTTCTGAATATTTTATTGTTTTTGTGCAGCCATGCAGCCATGTTCTGAGATCTATACTAGTATTGTATGTGGTATGTTAAGCTAAAATTTGTGTTGGAGATTAATTTATGCAAAAATTTTGTAATTTTGTGGACAGTGTTGAAGGAGGGAAGGAGAGCGAGAGTGAGAGAAAGAGAGAGAGAGAGAGAGAGGGGAGGGGGGGGAAGGTAGGAAGGAGAAAGAAAGGAAGGAAGGGAAGAAGGAAGGAGAGAATGAAGCTCCTGATATCAGCAACAAGCTTTCAATCTATTGGAGGAAGATAAAATACTATAAAATATGATGACCACAGTACAATTAAATAATATTTCTTTTTAATTTCTGGATGAATGATGAATCAAACATCTTCAATATCTTTAATAAGTCTGGAGAAAACTATATGAATCAAACTTCTATTGCATTTTGGGCCAAATTTATTATTTATTTTATTTTTCTCTGTAGCAATAATATATATATATATATATATACATATACTGCATATGTATATATAAATAATATATACATATGTGTGTGTGTCTGTGTGTGTGTGTGTGTGTATACATACATATTGTTTTTTTTTTTTTCCATTTCCCTAAATCATGTAATAATCTGTGGAAACATGAGACAGATCATAGTAATTCTACCATTCTGTTAAATCTTATTATTTAAATTTCTCTCTTGTCTTTCCACTTTTACCTCCATAAATTCAGTGAGTAGGATTTATATCTTATGATGGATAAAGGAATGACCAGAATTCATATAAAAAAATTGTTCCAGAATATCAATAAGCAAACTTTCAGTGAGAAAACTAAGCTTGAACATAAATTCAACTAGAATTCACAGAGCAGAGTAAACAAGATTTTTTTATGTCTTTTTTTTAATAAACTTGTTTTTATCATAATGATAGAGGAAAAGGAAATAACAAATAATTGCGAACTAAGAAGGAAATAATTGGAAAGAGAAATAATAGAGGAGTATAATAGGCACTGTAACTTACCAAAATAACAAACATTAAAAATGTTTTTTTTTTATGTTTTGTTTCTCTTTTGATTGGGTGCAACTCTCCATTATTACATTTAATGTCTTCTTGATAAAGATGCTAGAGGGAAGATTTTGGGATGATGGCAAAGTAGGTCAGAAAATTTGAAGTTCTCTAGATTCCCTTCACAAACTGAACAAATTTGTACCACAGACTGGAAAAAAACAAAAACACAAAAACAAAATACAACAAACAAACAAAAACAAAGAAGATTTGGGGAAGAACAATGGTCTCTTTGGACCAGGCTAACTCCACAGAAATCTCAAGTGGGAACTTTCATCTCTCTGACAGTGTGGGAAGTAGGAAATCTCAGTGGTGGAAGACTAAGGGAACCTCAGCTGATTCAAAGATGTGACTTTGGGTAGGAAGGAACCAGGACACCTGATGGATGCAGATGTATATACAAGCACTGCTAATTGCAGACACTTGCAGGAGGGTGGAGCTTTTGGTTTGGGGTTCCAGGTCAAAGGGGAGAGCTGAAGTGAAGCTAGAAGCACAATTCCCTAAATCTAGGAATAAAGATTACACTAATAGGTGCTTGCTTCTTGGGGATAGAAAGACTGGCTAAAGTCTGCATTAACATTCTGCAGTTAGATTACCATATTTTTGATACTAGCTTCTTCAATTGGTTGAAATCATCTGTGTATTTAAATATACCTGAGCACTATTGATCTTTTTCTGAAGGCATCCAGATTTGAAGGGTTCATTTACTTTCAGGATGCAGCACCATGCCATAAGAAGAATAAAAGTCTGAGGTCACCTCCCCCTTCCTTTAATCCATGTGGTTCCAAGAAATGGGCTTGAGGTTTTGATCTATTTTGTCTATCATTTTCAATTCTAGATACAGGGAATGGTATCTTCTGCTTGCCCAGCCAACAGGTTAATATTGCACTTATAATCTATTAAAACCCTTGTCTATTTTCATGAATAGTTTTCAGGCAATCCTTTAGGTCAGACATCAGTACCAGAAAGGTACTCCTTTCAAATAGGAACATGAAACATTTGTGGAAGAAAATAGTTCCTCAGCCCTGCTCATTATTCCCACCAATAAATGCTGAGCAGCTCTTCTTTTTAGCATAGGCAGGATAGCCTTTCTAAAGTCCTAAGGCCCCTTGAGGGAAAGAAAGAAGATAGCATTTTCTAGGTAAGTCCGACTGTTAACAATAAATTACCTTCAGTCCCCAATGGACACAGCTTGATGGAGGCAGCCCAGAATTTGGAGTCCAAGAAACCTAGGAGAATTAGCTGCTTTCAACCTGGACTCTACAGCCATAAGCAGGGAAGCAACCATTATAGAGTTGCAAGGAATCCAGGAGAAGCCAGGATCTCTCATTCCTAGATAAAGGGGAGAGGCAGTTTTGGGATTAGAACTTTGAGGGGGAAGGTCATATCTCCAATGTTTTTTACATTTTTATTTCTGTTTTCCTCAAAAATGTCATTTATTTTTGATAGACTTTTCATGTAAACAGTCCTTTTTAAAAGCTATCTTAATGCTAGTGTTTAATAGATTTAGGTTGCTAAGAACTGTTACAAGTTAAATTTTAGGAAAATAATCAGTGAATAATAAATTATTCACCTCCATCTGTGCCATTACACAAAATGATCAAAAAGATTGTAGCTTTTTCTACATCCAGCCAACTTGGCCTAATAATAGTAATGCTTGGCCTAAATCAACCACACCTAGCATTCCTCCATATCTGTACACAAGCTTTCTTTAAAGCTATGCTCTTCCTATGCTCTGGCTCTATTATCTCTAAAGTACAATAGAGATTAGATTTCTCTACATACGAGGGAACTGGAGAACCCTGGATCTGCCCCTCTAAGACTAAAGTCATAGTAGTCTACTATACCATCATCATAATATTCATTTTGAGGATTCTTCAATTTTTCTAAAGATCTGTTATTTAATCCCTGTAGCAAAGAAAACTAGTACCATTCCATAATTTAGTAGATAGCTTTTAAGTGGTTCAGTCATATCACCTGGTAATCATTTTTTTTTCCTGAAAAAGAGTCTTTCCATGCTCTGTCAGACTGAATACACTATTGGAGCAATCCTGCACAATTTAGTAAAACTTGACAGTGCTTAAATTCTATTGCCATGAACTTAAATAACTCAAAATCACTTTCATACCAAAATCAAAGATGATGGAATTATTTTAATGGAAGCTCTTTAGTTAGTGTTTAAAACATACAATCTTAATTTTTGGCATTATTTTCACAGAGATATGTGTTTGTATTCGGTTAAGAAATTTCCCAGAAAGTCTATTTGCTTTATAGATATATGATTTATTAATTATCTTTTATGTTTTCTGGGAATCTGTGAATTTTCAGGCCAAATATATAGCAACAGCTAGAATTCCTCAAAGTACTGACTGGAAAGGGGAATCAAAGGCTTTTATGTAGTTTTGCAGAATATTTAACTCATAGAGAAGGTGGTCAGTAATCTGTCAAGCACAGTTATGCTAGAGGAGACAATTGCACTGGACCTCAAAGGATAAAATTTACTTGAAAAACAGAAGAAAAAAAGGACCTCAGGAGATCTTCTGAAAACAAAGGCTAAGAAGTGATTAGCTGCTGGATTACTCCCTAGACTTTCAAAAACACAATGGAATTTTCATTTCATTATCATTTTCTGATTTGTGGTGAAAAGATCAGGTCATTTTGAGTGTCATTTACTGTTTTATATATATACAATGTTTTACATAAAAGGAAAGCCTCTTGGTTAAAAAGATTTAGTCAACAAACAATTCATTGTGTGGAGAATATATGCATATATACATATATCTTGTTATTTTTTCCTTTAACAATTCTTAAAGAAGTAGAAAGTTTTGTAAGGGGAAGATTACTTACTGGATATTTATTCAGTATTACAAAGATTCATAAGTTATTCCTTTCACCTGGGCTGAGAAGTATCCTGATTGGAGAAAGAGACAGGAAACCATAAAAAGCAGACAGATGCCCAATTGTAGTCATCAATAATAAATTATAAACTAAATCATTAAGGCCTGATAAAGATAACAGATCCAATGACACAGCTGAACCAGCATGAAGCAGATTCATGGACAGAAAGAGATATCTGGATTCTATTTATTTATTTTTAAACATGTTAAAATATAATTAAATCATATATATATATATATAATTATCATGATGCACAAGAAAAATCAAATCAAAAAAGGCAAAAATAGATGAGAAAGAAAACAAAATGCAATCAAATAACAAAAAAAGTAAAAATACTGTTATGATCCACCCTCAGTTCCCACAGTTCTCTCTCTGGGTCTATGTAGATGGCTCTCTTTATCAAAATATCCTTAGAAGTGGCCTCAATCATCTCATTGTTGAAAAGAGCAACATCCATCAGAATTGTTCTTTGTATAATTTTGTTGCTTTGTAAAAAGATCTTCTGGTTCTGCCCATTTCACTTAGCATCAGTTCATGTAAGTCTCTTCAGACCTCTCTGAAATTATCCTGCTGATCATTTCTTATACAATAATAAAATTCCATAACATTCATATTCCATAACTTAATTATCCATTCTTCAATTTAAGGGCATCCACTCAGTTCCCAGTTTCTTCCCAATGCACAAAGGACTGCTACAAATATTTTTGCACATATGGGATCCTTTTCTTTTTTATGATCTCTTTGGGATATAAGCCCAGAAGAAACACTGCTGGATCAAAGAGTATGTACATATTAAAAGTCTTTCCAAGTTACTCTCCAGAATGATTGGATCAGTTCACAACTCCACTTAGAATGTATCAGTGTCCCAGTTTTTCCACATCCTCTCCAACATTCTTCATTATCTTTTCCTATCATCTTAGTCAATCTGAGAGGTGTATAGTAGTACCTCAGAGTTGTCCTAATTTGCTTTTCTCTGATCAATAGTGATTTGGAGCACTTTTTCATAAAAGGTTTAGATTTCTTCATCTGAAAATTGTCTGTTCATATCCTTTGACCATATATCAAATGGAGAATGCTTTGAATTCTTATAAATTTGAGTCAATTCTCTAGATATTTTAGAAATGAGGTCTTTATCAGAACCCTTGAATGTAAAAAAAAAAAAAAAATCCCAGTTTATTGTTTCTTTTCTAATCTTATCTGCATTGGCTTTATTTGTACAAAAAACTTTTTAACTTAATATAATCAAAATTAGCTATTTTATATTCAGTAATGTACTTCAGTTGTTTTTTGGCCACAAATTATTTCCTTCTTCATAGATCTAAGAGGTAAGCTATCCTTTGTTCTTCTGATTTGTTTATTATCACTCTTTATGTTAATACCAATAACCCATTTTGACCTTATCTTGGTATATGGTGTTAGATGTGAGTCAATGCCTAGTTTATGCCATATTTATTTACAATTTCCCAACAAGTTTTATAAAATAGTGAGTTCATATCCCAAAAGCTGGGATCATTGAGTTTGTCAAACACTAGATTACTATAGTCCTTGACTGCTTTATCCTGTGAACCTAAACTATTCCACTGATTGATTACCCTATTTCTTAGCCAGTAACAAATATTTTTGGTGACTGCTGCTTTATAATATAGTTTTAGATCTGGCAGAGCCAGGCCACCTTCAATTGCATTTTATTAAATGTTGAATGCTATTTTATTCATTTAAGATTTCAAAAGGAATAAATCAAAAACTAAAGAGCTTTTCTTTTAAGAAGTTAACTTTGGGTTTCTATGTTTGGGAGTGGGCAATATGACACATACAGATGAATTTTTAAAAATCCAAAGCAATGCAATATTTTTTTTAATAACTTTTTATTGACAGAACTTATGCCAGGGTAATTTTTTACAACATTATCCCATGCGCTCACTTCTGTTCCAATTTTTCCTCTCTCTCCCTCCATCCCCTCCCCCAGATGGCAAGCAGTTCTATACATGTTAAACATGTCATAGTATATCCTAGATACAATATATTTGTGCATAACCCAACAGTTCTCTTGTTGCACAGGAAGAATTGGGTTCAGAAAGTAGAAATAACTTGGGAAGAAAAACAAAAATGCAAACAGTTTACATTCATTTCCCAGTGTTCTTTCTTTGGGTGTAGCTATTTCTGTCCATCATTGATCAATTGAAACTGAGTTAGATCTTCTTTTGTCAAAGAGATCCACTTCCATCAGAATACATCCTCATACATTATCATTGTTGAAGTATATAATGATCTCCTGGTTCTGCTCATTTCACTTAGCATCAGTTCATGTAAATCTCTTCAAGCCTCTCTGTATTCATCCTGCTGGTCATTTCTTACAGAACAATAATATTCCATAACATTCATATACCACAATTTACCCAAACCATTCTCCAATTGATGAGCATTCATTCATTTTCCAGTTTCTAGCCTCTACAAACAGGGCTGCCACAAACATTTTGGCACATAGAGGTCCCTTTCCCTTCTTTAGTATCTCTTTAGGGTATAAGCCCAGTAGAAACACTGCTGCATCAAAGGGTATGGACAGTTTGATAACTTTTTGGGCATAATTCCAGATTGCTCTCCAGAATGGTGAGATTCATTCACAACTCCACCAACAATGCATCAGTGGCCTGGTTTTCCCGCATCCCCTCCAACATTCATCATTATTTCCTCCTGTCATTTTAGCCAATCTGACAGGTGCGTAGTGATATCTCAGAATTGTCTTAATTTGCAATTCTCTGATCAATAGTGATTTGGAACCCTCTTTCATATGAGTGGAAATAATTTCAAATTCATCATCTGAAAATTGTCTGTTGATATCCTTTGACCATTTATCAATTGGAGAATGGCATGATTTCTTATAAATTAGAGTCAATTCTCTATATATTTTGGAAATGAGGCCTTTATCAGAACCTTTAATTGTGAAAATATTTTCCCAGTTTGTTGCTTCCCTTCCAATCTTGTTTGCATTAGTTTTGTTTGTACAAAGGCTTTTTAATTTGATATAATCAAAAACTATCCTATGTTCCTCTAATTTATTTATAATCTCATTCCTTATGCCTAAATCCTGGACCCATTTTAATCTTATCTTGGTATATGGTGATAAGTGTGGGTCCATGCCTAATTTCTGCCATACTGATTTCCAGTTATCCAAGCAGTTTTTGTCAAATAATGAATTCTTATCCCAAAAGTTAGGATCTTTGGGTTTGTCAAACACTAGATTGTCATAGTTGACTATTTTTTCTTGTGAACCTAACCTATGCCACTGATCAACTAATCTATTTCTTAGCCAATACCAAATGGTTTTGGTAACTGCTGCTTTGTAATATAGTTTTAGATGAGGTACAGCTAGGCCACCTACATTTGATTTTTTTTTTTTTCATTAATTCCCTTGAGATTCTTGATCTTTTGTTCTTCCATATGAATTTTGTTGTTATTTTTTCTAGGTCATTAAAATATTTTCTTGGAAGTCTGATTGGTATAGCACTAAATAATTAGATTAGTTTAGGGAGTATTGCCATCTTTATTATATTTGCTCGGCCTATCCAAAAGCACATAATATTTTTCCAGTTATTTAAGTCTGACTTTATTTGTGTGGAAAGTTTTTTTTTTTTGTAATTTTGCTTATATAATTCTTGACTTGCCTTTGCTAGATAGATTCCCAAATATTTTATGCTGTTGACAGTTATTTTGAATGGAGTTTCTCTTTGTATTTCTTGCTGTTGGATTTTGTTGGTGATTTATAAAAATCAATGCAAGTATTTTTGATGAACTGCTTACTTTAAATGAGCAATGAATTGTGTTTTGTGTTTTGATGGAGATTCATTGTTTTATCATTTCTGATAGATATGAAAAGAAATTAGGAAAAAAAAATGGAAAGTCTTCCACGAACTCAAGCAAAGCTAAATGTACAATACATAAAGTAATATCAAATTTGTGAATGACTTTACTATTCTGAGCAGTACAATCATCCATAACTGCTCTGAAGGACTTATGATGAAATATCCTATACATATCCAGAGAGGGAACTTAGGTGTGGGTCTATGACTACTTTCTGCCATACTAGTTTTCAATTTTCCCACAATTTTGTCAAATAGTGAATATCCCAAAAGGTGGGGCTTTTTGGTTTGTCAAATATTAGGTCATTATAGTCATTGGCTATTTGTTTTGTGAACCAAACCTATTCCACTGATCAACTAATCTATTTCTTAGCCAGTACCAAATGGTTTTGATGACCATTGCTTTATAATATAGTTTTAGATCTGTAACAGCTAGGCCACCTTCATTTGCTTTTCTCTTTATTAATTGCTTTGAAATTCTTTACCTTTTGCTCTTCCAGATGAATTTTGTTGTTATTTTTTCTAGTTCAATAAAATAGGTCCATGGGAGTTTGATTGGTATAGAACTAATAATAGAATAGTTTAGGGATAATTTTCATCTTTATTATATTTGCTTAACCTGTCCAAGAGCACTTGATATTTTTCCAATTGATTAGATTTATCTTTATTTGTGTGGAAATTGTTTTGTACTTTTGCTCATATACTTCCTGACTCTGCCTTGGAAGATACATTCCCAAATATTTTACACTATCAACAGTTATTTTAAATGGAATTTCTCTTTGTATCTCTTGCTGTTGGATTTTGTTAGTGATGTATAATAATGCTGATGATTTATGTGCATTTACTTTATACCCTGCAACTTTGCTAAAGTTGTGGATACCACTTGACTTTTTTGAAAAAGAAAGTTTTGCATACCTTCACAAGTGTTTTTTTTTTTTTAATTGTGGGTGGGGATAAGGGAGAGAACCTAGAACTCAAAAATTAAAAATTTAAATGAAAAATTTAAAAAAATGGAATGTAACTGTGAAAAGTGTGATATATATATATATATATATATATATATATATATTTTTTTTTTTTTTAAAGAAATTGAATATCAGAAAAAACCCCTAAAGAATACAAACCTAAGATTTTGGAAAGTGGTCCTATCATTTCTGGCAAAGAGAGGGAGATTAAATAGAATCAATGTTGCATTTTATATTCCTGGGCTCAAAAATCACTGCAGACAGTGATGCCAGTCATGAAATTTAAAGAAGATTATTCCTTGGAAGGGAAGTAGGCAAATCTGGAAAGTATACTAAACTCAGAGACATTACATCACTGATAAAGATCCATTTAGTCAAAATTACATTTTTTCCAAAATGTATGGCTATGAGAGATATGGAAAGCTGAAGGCCTCACTATTGTGTCTTTCAACTTGTAGTGTTAGAGAAGGTTTTTGATAATCTTTTGGATAGTGAGATCAAATCTGTGAATATTTAATTTAGGCTATTCATTGAAAAGTCAATTACTTTGGCCACATTATGAGAAGATGGGACACAATTAAGAAGACCCTTATCTTGGGAAAGACCATTGTTATCTAGAAGTGTTTTGTTTGTTTATCACTGCAAAACCTTTGAAAATTGAATTATGTTGTACAAATGGATTAGAGCATAATTCAAATGAGATATTTTACAGTTTTGTTTTGTTTTTGCAAAGTTATTATTCTTGTTGTTATTGTCTACCTAATGCCCAAAATACATAATAATAAATTAGAACTATTGGATATAGTAACAACTGAATAACATCTATACTTACATATTTAGACTTTATAAATAGAATTGCCGTAACTTATCCTGTTAAACACTCAGCAAAACAGTATAAACAGTTTTGGAACTTTGTGCTTTTGTGTCTGACTTTTAGAGATAAACAGCCTGATTAATCTTTCCTCCTCCATGACATTGATCCATTCTGAACCCACATTCTCAATATCTAACTAGAAACCAGAAACCCTCAATATTTAAACAACAGTTCTTCTTAACTGTTTAAAAGAAATGGAGAGGAACATTTATGTTATTGTTTGTAAGCTCCTTCCAAAGCTACTGATTGCCAGGGCCATACATACCAATCTTCCCTGGATACACATGGAGACGAGCCCATCTTAGGTGCCAAACAGCCTTTCTTTATTGGTAATCTCAGCAGGGCTTAGCAGGAAGCAAGAGCAAGTGTATGCATGTCTCTGAGTCTCTCTTTCTGCATCTCTGAATCTCTCTACATCTCTGACTCTCTCTACTTCTCTCCACATCTTTCTCCACTTGTGGACTCAACCCTGGCTATTTATATTTGCTCTCCTCTGGGATTACCCCATGCCTAGCCCACTCAGCACTCTGCAGGTGAATCCACAGAAGGGAGACACCTGGAGTTAGTGCTGTATCCTAAGAAAAGATCTAGCAAGAGGACATAGCCCTCACCATCTCAAGGAAACACCTGTAAGACACAACCTCATGTCTCAGAGGCCAAGCCCCTTTTTACCTCCTGGTTCCACTCTGCCAGCTGACATGGCATACATGGCAATTCCTAGAAGGAATGCCCCTAACAATTGTTGCTGTTTTTGTTGTTGTGGGATATGTTTCAGAAGATGAGGGCAATTCAGAGCTGCTTAGAAGGGAAGAAGCTTCAGTGTCTAATGGGAAAAAAAGCTGTTTGTAGTAAAATTTTGTAAGAAATATGAGTTGTGAAAATACAATTGAAGAATATATACTACAGAGTACAGAATGACCATAGTAGAGATGTTCTGCCAAATTGTAGATATCTTGAATGGGAAAGTGATAGTTTTAATACTCCCAAACTAACATGTAAAAGGAACTTGGTCCATAAGTAGAGTCCACCAGCTTGCTCTGCAAGAACAGTTTCTTCACATGGAATACAAGGGGGGATTTGTTTCCAGGAGAATCATGAAGACTTGTAAACTAAGTGGAGAGATTAAGAATAATGCATAAACATCAAGGAACTTCTTCAAGTTGACTGGCCATAGGGTCAATAGGAAGCTCTTTAGATATTGAGACATTTAAAGGCCTTAATCAGCTTTCAACTTTTTTTTTTCCCTCTCTTTTCTTTCTTGAATGACTCCTTCAGTTATAAAGTCTGGTGAGAGCATATGTTGTAAAAGAAAAGACTTTTAAATTTTCTTTCTTGAGCTATATGTCCTCTGGGATTCATGCATTACTGTTTGTTTGTTTTGCTATTTTATTGTTGTTGTTGTTGTTTTGACTGTGCATTTGTGCTTCTCTCTTTAAGAAGAAGAATACAGCTTCTTGAATTTCAGATTTCATAGTCAGCTCAGCATTGATTCTCCAAGAAGCAAAAGGAAATCTTCTGGATTCATTTCAGTGAAAACTGTAAGGATATTTATTCCTTGATCATGAATGTTATATCTACAAATGAACTTGCAGGGACTAAGGTTATGTAGGATATGAATCAAGGTTTGAGGCTATTCACCTAATAATTGAAGTGGTTTAGGGCAGTATATGTCCTTATAGATTTGGAAGGAAAAACATTTGTACTTTCTTTTTGCTATACCTTTGAAGTAAATATTCCTTTTATGAAGATAATCCATTTAGAATGGCTAATAATTCTTAAGGTGTTTCTGCTGGATCTAGTTTTCTGATCAGTTATTTTTTTCTCATAAGTTATTTCACTCTCTTTCCCCCATTTCTTCCCATTGGAATCATTAGCTTTCGCTTGATAAATTATAATTTTTAAGCAGTTAGGGAAAGCTACATGTATTTTATGCATTCTAGTGTTTTTTATAGAAATGATCATTGTATGTTACAAAAAAAAAGACTTTTTTGAGCATTTGTTGATGATTTTGATTGATTTTTGGTAGTTTTGTTATTGCTATGGTTGATTATACTGATAGTTTTACTAAATATTGAACCAAACCTTCAAGTATAAATACCACTCCAACATAATGCATGACTAAAAATGATTTTAATTTCTTTGGCAGGGAATATATTTTCTTTGCATGAGATAAAAAGTTGTTAAAAATCTCACAGCAGTTATAAATAAACTATTAATAAAAATTTCAAAGAGCAATAATAAATCACTAAAATAAATGATATGCTCTCTTTTTGTTTTATAGATGAGTTCATACCATTCACATTCACAATTAAGATTATTGTATATTTACATATTTTGCCATGTATATCTTTCTTTATCTCTGTCTCTAATTATATGTCCATCTTTTTCTGTGTATCTATCTCTGTATCTCTGGTTCTGTGTTGTCTGGCTGTATGTGGGTATGAGAGAAAGGGGGGGAGATGGGAGAAAGAGAGAGAGAGAGAATGGTTGGATCATTTTACAATTCTACCAACAATCTTTTAGTGTTCCAGTTTTCCCACATCCACTCCAACATTTATCATTATCTTTTCTTGTCATCTCAGCAAAATCTGAGCAGCATCTAATATTGTATTAATTTACATTTCTCTCATAATAGTGACTTAGAGCATTTTTTTATATGACCAAAATGATTTTAATTTCTTTGAAAGAAAATATATTATCTTTGAGATAAAGAGTTGTTGAAAACCTCAGAGCCATGATAAAAAATCTAATAAAAATTTCAAAGGGCTATAATAAGTCACTAAAATAAAGTTTATTTACAAAGTTCTTTTTCTCTTCCTCTCTTCTTTTCAGGTTCTTTTGTCTCTATTTTGTTGCCTTTTTATTTCCTTTTGTATTTCTTATACTCATAAAGACTTCTTCCTTTCTCTTTCTAGCTTTCTATCTCTTGATAAGTACATCTGTCTCTGTGTCTCACTCTGTATCTCCTTTTCTTTCTTAATATATATATATATATGTATATATATACATATATATGTATATATATATACATATATATATTTATATATAAATGTTTTACATTTAAGGGTTCTGATAAAGGCTTCATTTCTTACATATATAGAAAATTGATTCAAATTTGCAAGAATTCAAGTTATTTTCTAATTGATAAATGGCCAAATGATATGAACAGACAATTTTCAGATGAAGAAATAAAAACTTCATAGTCATATGAAAAATACTCTAGATCATTATTGATCAAAGAAATATAAATTAAGACAACTTTGAGGTAACATTATATTTCTCTCAGATTGACTAAGATGACAGGAAATTTTTTTTAATAGCCTTTTATTTACAGGTTATATGTATGGGTAACTTTACAGCATTGACAATTGCCAAACCTCTTGTTCCAATTTTTCCCCTCTTACTCCCCACCCCCTCCCCCAGATGGCAGGATGACCACTAGATGTTAAATATATTAAAATATAAATTAGATACACAATAAGTATACATGACCAAACTGTTATTTTGCTGTACAAATAGAATCAGACTCTGAAATATTGTACAATTAGCTTGTGAAGGAAATCAAAAATGCAGGTGGGCAAAAATATAGGGATTGGTAATTCAATGTAATGGTTTTTAGTCATCTCCCAGAGTTCTTTTGCTGGGCATAGCTGGTTCAGTTCATTACTGCTCCATTGGAAGTGATTTGGTTGATCTCATTGCTGAGGATGGCCAGGTCCATCAGAACTGGTCATCATCTAGTATTGTTGTTGAAGTATATAATGATTTCTTGGCCATGCTTGTTTCACTCAGTATCAGTTTGTGTAAGTCTCTCCAGGCTTTTCTGAAATCATCCTGTTGGTCATTTCTAACAGAAAAATAGTATTCCATAATATTCATATACCACAATTTATTCAACTATTCTCCAACTGATGGGCATCCACTCAGTTTCCAGTTTCTAGCCACTACAAAAAGGGCTGCCACAAACATTTGTGCACATACAGGTCCCTTTCCCTTCTTTATGATCTCTTTGGGATATAAGCCCAGTAGTAACACTGCTGGATCAAAGGGTATGCACAGTTTGATAACTTTTTGAGCATAGTTCCAAATTGCTCTCCAGAATGGTTGGATGTATTCACAGTTCCACCAACAATGTATTAGCGTCCCTGTTTTCCCACATCCCCTCCAACATTCTGCATTATCTTTCCCTGATGACAGGAAAAAGTAATGATAAATGTTGGAGGGGATGTAGGAAAACTGGGAAATTAATACATTGCTGGAGGATTGTAAATTGATCCAACCATTCTTGAGAGCAATTTTGAGTTATATTCAAAGGGCTATCAAACTATTTCTACCCTTAGATCTAGCAGTGTCTTTACTGGGTCTGTATCCCAAACAGATTATAAAAAAAAAAAGGAAAGGATCTATATATGCAAAAATGTTTGCAGCAGTTCTTTTTGCAGTGGCAAGAAAATGAAAATTGAGTGATTGAACATCAGTTGCAGAATGGCTGAATAAGTTATGGCATATGAATGTTATGAAATATTATTCTAAAAGAAGCGATCAGCAGGATTATTTCATAAAAGCATGGAAGGACTTATATGAACTGATGCTAAGTGAAGTAAGTAGAATCAGAAGAACTTTGTACACAGAAATAGCAAGATTATATGAAAATCAATTTTGAGGATGTGGCTCTTTTCAATAGAGATTATTTAGACCAATTCCAATGATCTTGTGATGGAGAGAGCCATCTATATCCAGAGAGAGGCCTGTGGGGACTTAGTGTGGAATATCATACAGTATTTTCACCTTTTTGTATTCTTTGCTTGCATTTTGTTTTCTTTCCCATTTTTTTTTATTTGATTTTTCTTGCAGAGGATGATAATTGTGGGAATATATACAGAAAAATTGCACATGTATATTGGGTTACTTGTTAAGAGGATGGAGTGGGGGGAAAGAAAGGAAAAAAAATTGAAATACAAGGTATGACAAAGATGAATTTTGAAAATTATCTATGCATATGTTTTGAAAATAAACAGCTTTAATAAAAAAATAAAACTGCATTTCAAAAAAAAAAAAAGAGAGAGAACTACTAATGAAGTAATTCTTTTCTATACTGATCTATACTGGCAGACATTTTGAGTAATATCTTACTCACCACCATTTACTCTTTCTTCCATGACACTAGTCTCCTGGATTTTCCATAAATAAGATACTTCATTTCTTCATGCTGAGTATTTTCTCTGGCTATCCCTCATTCCTGAAATGCTCTCACTCTTCACTTTGTTTTACTTGAATAAAAGGTCATTGAGAAGAATTATGAGAAAACAGAAATTGAAACTTTCACATATAATACATACAACTGTTTCAACTACATCAACTTCCATCTTGAGAAAAATCCTAAGTAATTAAAATAAGGACCTGTGAAATTGTCTGCCAGATTTTCTACCAATCAGAAGAGGTCTTGTTCTGACTATCAGATTCAGGAAAAAACAAAAACATCTCATGTTATTGTTTTCTTTTACCAATAAATTGTTATCATACTTTATGAAAATAGTCATAAAATTAATTTGCTAATGTCTTTAAAAACTTGTAAGGAAAAATTATAAATTATGATTTATTGTGTCTTAATTTTCCCCTCACCCCCATTTTGTGGTTTAGTTAAGCATATAGTAAACAAATTCTAAGATTCATAAAATTTCATTTTTTTTCTCAAATACCATAGCAGTCTTTGATGACATTGTGTTTGTGAATAGCAAAAAGCATTTATAATTTATGATACCATTCATCTTTGGTCAGATTGTCATTAGCTTTCACCTTTCCTGTAGACTTTTAAGGAAGAATCACATGGAAGTGATACATCAATTTGAAAATTGTTAATTAGCAGGCTGCTTCTCTCTGCACTTCTTTTGAGCAAGGTCACATACATTAATGGACCTGTTCCCAGGATACTTAACTTTCTTAGAAACTCAGTATTATAATTTTATTCCAGTATCAGCATGGTCAAAAATGTTCAGTTTGATTAAAATGAGTGCTAAGATTCAATCAAATATTTATAATCTCTTATATGCCATCCACCAGGTAAATTATACCTTAGGACAAAAAAAGTGATATACTTTTAACCCAACAAGAACCTTATAGAAACTCTAGTATTTTAATCGTAGTGGTAAGTACAAGGGTTTTACAACTGAAGGAAATTGAATCAAATTCTGACTGCTAAATTTCTACCTATTTTATCTTTGGTAAGCAAGTCTATTTTTTCATTGGTAAAATGATACTAAACTTCATGGTCAGCAGAATGCTGTAGACTAGGTTTCCTTAGATTTATTCAAACATTCAACAAAGACTTTTGTTATTTAATTATGAAAAAGGTATAAAAATGTCAATTAGCTATTAATAAATGTATATACTTTAGAATAGGATAAATGAAAATCGCCAAAGAGCAGCCACAGCAATCTGGACTATTTAACATTTTTATTCAACACTTAAAATGTCTTGCTTTCTTTAAGGTTCAACATATTTACCACCTCAGATGCAAAACCTTTCTTGTTCTTGATTTTCTTTCATTAGTGAAATCATTCTGCACAGAATTATCTGTTTATTCAACTTACTCCCTTTCATTACCCCTTTCCAGTAAAATGAAAATTTCTAAGGGATTATTCTTAAAATTTTCCTTATATTTTTTGGGCAAATCATCATATTTTTTATTTGTTTGTTTTGCTTTCTTTTTTTGTCCACATAATAAATTATTAATCATGTTCATCAGATTATGTTGGATTATCCCTAAATGGGAGAATTAGCATTACTAGGTGGAAATTGAAAGGATGGACATTTATCTATAATGTCAGGAAAAGTTCAATCATTAGTTTCAGGCCTTAGTGAGAATATGCATTTGAGTTTTTTGAGCTTAATTTAGATGAATAGTTATTGAAAAACTTAAAAGGGATTTTTTTCTGTGTTTGTAAATTGAACTATATGTATTGTGAAGTTCTTTTCAATGCTGAAAATGAAGTAATTCCTAAGGTTACTTCAAATGTCATATCAGTTACCTTGGAAGATATATGCCAAATCAGTGGTACAATAGAGTCTTACAAAGTAGTGAGATTTAGGCTTTTAAATTATCAAATAACATATTAAATTGGTTTATGTTTAATAATAATATTTTAATAAATAACAAAAATGTAATTTTACTAATTAATAATTTAAAAATTTCTCCCTCATTTGTCAGATTATTATTCATAACAGTCTTTTTTTAAGTAAGAAAATAAAATTAAACAGAACTAAACATTAAATTAACATCTCTGGCAATATATGTGATACCACAAACTTTCAATTCATTACTCTTTAATCATTGGGGATACACATTTTTTCTCACGTATTCTCCAAGATTAAACTAATTTATTAAAACTATGCAACCTTTTGTTGGAGTAGGAAGAGGGAGGGCAGCTATAGATTTCTAAAATTATTTTTCATTGTTCATAAATATTTTTTCATGATTCATAAGCATTAGTTTCTTGATTCTGCTAAATTCATCCTGAATTAGTTAAGGTACAGCTTTTCCATGCTTCTCTGAATTCAGATATATGTTATTTATTGTGGCTAGCAATATCTCATTATATTAATGTCTCACAATTTAACTATCATGCAATCAATGAGCATTTACAGTTTCCCATTCTTTTTAATCCTCAAATAACATGTAAATAACTAAGTACATAAAGTCATATTTAGAGTTGATGAAGGGAATCTTAAAGGGAATGGCATATACAAACCACGTAATTATACTTAGTTTTTTTCTTTCAAAATAGGTAGGCTCAAACCAGATTATTTTTACGGAAGCCATAAGACTTTTGAATGAATCTTTTGCTCTTCAGAAATGCTAAAGACTTCGTGAAATATAAGGGAACAAAAAGACATCACCCTGTCTTTGAAGATATTACCATCCTAAGGAGGCCAACCCCCCCCCCCAAAAAAAAAATACTAAAGTAAAAAAACTGCAAATATATACTGCTTAGTTTAGGTACAAATATATATATATATATATATATATATATATATATATATATATATATATATATATATATATATATATATGTAAGTGGGGAAAAGTTCATTTCAGTAGCAGGAAGAACCTTCAAAGAGTAGATTGAAAATGAATGGGGTTTTAGTGATTTCTGATTATCATAGGTGATAAGAGAAAGTATGTCAGAAGAAAGACCAGTAGATATAAACACTGCAAATAGTATGAAGACTTGCTTTATAATTGTCCAGAGCAGAGAGTTTACATTGGTAAGTAGTATGGAATAAAGTTATATACATTTAGCAAACAATGCCTTGAAACTCAAACAGCTTATCTATTTGAAGCAGCAGGATATGGAGATATGTTGGATCTTAAACAGCATGCAGGTAAGATCAAAGTAGGGTCTTAGGAAGATTATCATAAGTACCCATTGTGCCCAAATTGGGGATATTCTGAGTTACATTACAGCAAAAATCACTTCAGCAATGGAGGGAAGGGCCTAGGGGAAAAATAATGATGAAAATGCAAAGACCAAATAGCTGCATACTTGGGAATCAATCATTTATTTTGCAATATTCTTCCAAGTTGTTGAAATTATTTAAAATATAAAATATTCAGATTATAAGATGTCATTTTTTGTAGAAAGAAAAATGATAGAATAAAAATGACATAAAATTAAATGTAGGAACTAACTGCCTTAAGAAATAGGGCCTTTATGCTATTTAGAAATAAGTGTAAAATAACACATTTAACTAATGTTGGATATATAAAAAAAATTTATTGTAACATATATATATATATATATATAGGGAAGGTGTCTTTTTACAATCTTCAAATAATGACAAGAGGTAAGTAAAACCAATGACCTGTTAATAGTATCCTTCCACAAAAGGAAGAAAGATAGAATTAAATAAATCATGACTCATCTTCTACAGGAGCATTTTTTAAGTCACAGTGGTATTTCTCAAAGTTTCTGACAACTTTTAAAAGTCAAAAATAATAAGGGGAAAGGCTAAATTTATCTCTGGGCAATTTAAGATGAACAAATTCAACATCTGAAAAGTGTCAAAAAGTTTTGTCTAGATACCATAATGATGGTATAAAAAGTCATATTTGTTTTCATACTAATAAAACAAAAATATATTCATATATATGTATATGTTTATTTATAAGGAATAGTTTCCTTAAAGTTGAAGAGCAACAGAAATTAGATAGTGTATCAACTCAGTCCCTTAGAAATGTTGCTGAAAATCTAAAAACAATCAAATTTCATATAAAAATCAAATTGGCAGAATTTGTGAAATCATGTCTACTATCCTTAAAAATTATATAAATTCTATTAAATGGAAATGGGAAACAATGTTAAAGCTGCCAAGTCTATAGACATTCTGGCTCAAGATCATAAATGTCAAGGCCAATATTACGATTCACCTATCTGATGAATATCGGTGAAAACAATTGTTAGGTATTTCTACAGTACAATCTAACAAAATCAAATACATGTTAGGGTTTTCAATCAGTCCTAAAAGAAAAGGCATTATAAAGTGTCTACATGTACATGACTGTGAAATTGGCTAAAGCTTATTTGTAATGTGAATTTTAGAGAATAAGAACAAGTAAATAAAAATATATTCTTTGCTTTCTGATCCAACAACTTGAATTACCTATGCAGAGAACCATAAGAATCTGAAACAGCAGTTAAAAAATCATGTGGAGACTATGAAAGATAAATATATATATGTGTAAATGCTTTTCTATAATCTTATGTGTGCATGTTTCATGAAAATATGCAAATGTATGACATTGCATGTGTTGTATAATATGTACATTACAGTATAACATATGACACATACCATATACACATAAATCATTGTATATAAATACTGATCATGTAGATAAATAATTTTATCTGATTTTATACATGTTCATGTATGTATACACATGCATGTTTATAATATTACAAGACTTTACTTATATAAACATGCAATATGTCAGGAGCAAATATTATAATAATAACAATAATAATATTAACAATAATACTAAGAAAGTAAAACAGAATTTGATGGCATCATTGTCTGATGTATGAGAAGTGGAACAGAGAAAAAGGATTATTTATTTTTAAGTAAAATTAACTAACATAAATTATCCAACCAAGTAAATGAAACAAACAGAACCCAAGACAAGTAATGAATTAAATGAAGCTTACCATTGCTAACATAGAAAATATTATCTACTCTTGATCTAGATCATAGAATTATGGAATATAGTATAATTATATTCCATCATAAACATGTCCCACCATTTATTTAGCCATTTCCTAATTGACAAGTATCCTTTCAACTTCCAGTTCTTCATCACAATAAAATGAGCTGCTACAGTTATTTTAGAATATCTGTGTTGGTTTTTTTGTCTCACTAATCAACTTGGGATAAAGGCTTTCTAGTGATATTCCTGGGTTAAAGTTTAATAACTCTTTAGACAAAATTCCATATGGCTCTCTAAAATGATTAGACTAGTTCACAATTCCACTAAAAGTGAATTAATGTCCAAAATTTTCCACATTCTCCCAAAATTTGCCATTTTTCCTTTCAATCATTTTAGTCCATCTGAAAGAAGTAAAGAGATGTCAAGATTATTTTAAGTTGCATTTCTCTTATCTGTAATACTTTAAAACTTTTTTCATATTACTACATGTTGCTTGATTTCTTAAGTGGAAAACTGCACATTCATATACTTTGACCTCTTATCAATTGTGGAATGTTTCATATTCTTATAAATTTGACAATATTTTTTAATATTTATTTTTGACATATGTTGGATTTATCAGAAAAACAACCTGAAAATCCCCCATCCCTTTTCTACTTTTCTTCTGATCATAGTTATTTTTTATTATTTGTACAAAACCTTTTAATTTAATATAATTAAAATGATCCCTTTTATATATTACAATGTTTTCTATCTCCCAAAGAGATCCTTGATTTTAAAGAAACTTATGGCAAGACTTAAATGAAATAATGAAAAAAAAAATGAGCAGAACCAAGAGATCATTATACACAGTATTAATAGTTTTGTTTTAAGAATACTTTGAGCAACTAAGTAATTTTCAATATTGTAAATACCCAAATTAACTACAAAGATAAACTGTGAAGGAAGATGCTATCTTTCTCTTTACAGAGAGAACTGATAATAGAGGAATGTAGAATTTGTTTTTACACATACACACATAAAAGTGGTAGCCATTCTTAGGGTGGGGGAAGAAAAAAAAATATGAACTAATCTAGTGACTGAAATTTTAGAAACAGATTTTTGACAAAACAAGGAATTGTCTAGGTTTGTAGAGTTTTGAGACAATGTCAAGGCCATACTTGAAGTAGAAACATATAGCGGAAATGATTATTAATATAAACAGAAATCATATTTGAAGTCAGATCATCCTAATTAGAGAATCAATGATCTATCCACGGTAGCATTCAGCTAGGTACTTCTTTCAATTGTTCATCTTTTTTCTTTTGTGATATTGATCTTCAGACAGCCATTATAAATGTATAACAGGAAGTTGACAGTTAGCAACGCTGCCTAGAGATAGAGAAGAGTTAGAACTAATGGCATATATTTTTAAATTATTTAAATAAAAGTAATTCAATTTAATTTCTCACATTCATTGAGTACCTACTCTCTACTAGTTTCTTGATTATATATTACAAACACAAAATACATACATTGCCACAAACAGTGTTTGAAGATAATTCATTTAACCTTTGAGGTCTCACATTTCTTATCTGTAAACTAGATATGAAAGTTCTTGCATCAAATAGTTCACACTGTTATTGTGTTATGGGCTCAAACAAAATAATCACTTTATGACAGAAAAAAAAAATATATATATATAACACATACACATACACACATGATATACATATATGCACTTATGGTTGCGCTGGTAGTTGAGATAACTAAGAACTGAACTAACTCTACATGGTCTGCTTAATAACTAGAGTCAAGCCAACGTTAACTGTAATACCTAGTCTACAAAGGAAGTCAGGTTTAGAAAGTGCATTGACTTAATGATGAAAAAATTGCATTTTGTTTAATACTTTGTGTAATAGTATAAACCTTATTGCTTTTGAGTAAGCACAGTGTAAGTGCAACATTTAGTCTATGGTCTTGTTTTAGAAAATTTCCTTTCTTAAGATCCCCACTTTTGTTAAGAAAGCACAAGACATGTTGCCTAAGCAATTTGATTATAAGCAATTTCCATAATTGAATCCCAAGATATTTCTTTATACATTCAGGTCTCACTTATGTTTAATGGGTATTTAGTGCTGAAATAGTTTCATTTTAAATTGTTGCTATAAAACACATAATTAAAAATATATTCAGTATTATAAAGAAGCTTAAATATAAAAGGGATCCTATAGCTATAAAATACTGTAAAATAAAAGAAGAATTGGATTTTAAATAGAATAACACTTACCATTGAAAAGAAAACCTATAAAGAATATTTATTTGGCTCTTTCAAAGTTTTGATTGCTTCTGATAAAGTATACTTGCTTTATTCTCTAATAGGAACCTATAACGGTTGCTTAAATGCCCTCATTGAAAAAAACAAAACAAAACATCTTTAACCAGTTTTTTTTTATAATCACCAACTTTGAGAACAGGAAGGGATATTTGGAATTTTCTAAAGCATTTTGTTTATTTTTCAATTGAATAACATCAGAAAGGGAATTTACTTGCTTAGAGTAATGTTGTGAGTACTAGAGATGGCAATAGAACGTGTTTTCATATTCCCTTTACCGTGTGTTTTTAATTTCTCTCCCACACCCATTACAGGTAGAAATTTTAAACATTCCCTTTTGTTTCCTTGAAGTAATTGGGGTTAAGTGACTTGCCCACAGTCACACAGCCAGACAGTGTTAAGTGTCTTGGGCCAGATTTGAACTCATATCCTCCTTACTTCAGGGCTGGTGCTCTATCTACTACACCAACTAGCTGCTCCTAAATATTCTTTTTTTTTTTTTAATTGGGTTCCAAACTCTCTTTCCATTTCTTTGCTTCCCATTCCCCAATTAAAGGGACAGACAATTCAATTTAGATTAGACATATGCAATCTATGGAAGACATGTTTTTTTTTAAATCAAGGATGGAAGAAAAGAAGTAAGCAAGGAAGGAAAGAAGGAAGGAAGGAAGGAAAAAAGGAAGAAAGGGGAGAGGGAGAGAAGGAAGGAAGCAGGGAAAGAAGGAAAGAAGGAGGAAGGGAAAATGAAGGAAGAAGGGAAAGGGAAAAGGGAGGAAAGGAAGGAAGACAAAGGAGCTTTAAAAAGTATTCTAAATTTTTCATTCATTTTCCATCAATTCTTTTTATGGAGGTGGATAACCTTTTTCATTATACATCTTATGGAATTGTCTTTGATCATTGTATTGCTAGAATAGCAAAGTCATCATAGTAGATTATCTAACAATTCTGTTAATACTGTGTATGATGTTCTGCTCGTTCTAATAACTTCATTTTACAACAGTTTATATGAGTCTTCTTAGTTTTTTTTTTTCCCCTGAAACTACTCTGCTCATTATTTCTTATAGAGTTAACAAGTTAAGTCATTTACCAATTGGTTGGCAGTCCCTAAATGTCTAATTGTTTGATACCACAAAAAGAGCTGGTATAAATATTTATTTTTTCTCCTTTCTTTTTAAAACTCTCTTTGCACTAAGACCTAGTAATGAAACTTCTGGATCCAAGTTAGGCAAAATTTAGAAGAGCTTATCCAAATATCTATTTTTATTCTATCACCTTGACTCCATCACTTCACCATTTCTTAACTAACTTCTTAACAGTAGTCTGTTTAATGTCAGATTACTACAACTATAGAGAACTGCCTAGGTTGGAAACTCACTCTACTAATGGTTAGGGGATGCAGAATTTAATTAAATTTTTTTTCATGATCAAATGGTGTAAGAGTATTAACATCCCAATTTTGTATAAATAATGTTTCAGTTTCCTAAAATTATTATTTCCTCTATTCTTGGGCTACCATAAAAACAGTAAAAAACTTAGTGAAAGAAATATATCCAGTTTACTTATACATTATTTGAAGTTTCCCAATTTTTATATTTCTTATTCAGTCATATAGTTCACATGTGAAAAATTGGGATTTTTTTAAGCTACTTTTGAGAACAGATTTTATAAAGATTTGAAGATTTTTTTTTAAAGAGGTAATGTGGTTTGAATAAGTTAAATATTTATCTGTCTAAAATAGGTGAAAAAATGAAAAAATATGTATTTGAGAAATGCAAAAGGTAGTTTTGGTTACATATATACATATAAAGTTTGTGTATAGATAAACACACACATGTGAGATGCTAAATCTATGAAATGTCCAGTCTATGTGATGCCAGTAACAGACCTGTTACACTGGCTCTCATATAGAGATCATGAAAAGTGAAAGAAAGAAAAACAGAGTACTGGTGCTAACAAGTGAAGAATCAGAAGGAAAAGAATACTTTATTATCATTAACCATACACTTGGATGCTTTCTAATTACAATGTTGCTGAGGAAACAAAAAGTAGATACATCAGTCAGGGTATGAAGGTTCTATGTGAATACTGGGTTCAAGGAAAGATTTTAGCATTCTCAGACAAACTGTCTCTCCTCCTAACCAGCCTGATATATCACTCTTGCAATTCCATTCCCATATGCTTCAAGCATATCTGTTCCTAAAACATTCTGGCCTTTACTGGTCAATGGGAAAATTCTTGTGAGGTTATAATGCCAGGTCAGAGTGACATGAATTCCTGCGACTATGCACAGACTAAGCAAGCACAAGTGCCAGGGAAAGCACAGCCTGGGATCCTGTAAACTTTTCAAAGTCTTAAGCTGGTGTGATTATCTGGGAGGACGCACGTGCATGCGCACATACACACACACATTTCCACTAGTGTTATTTATTTAATGAACTCACAATGGCCTTTCATGAATACCATTTCATGCATATGTTTTTTTCATATGTATCTACTTTAGGGGCCTCTGTGTTCTACTCACATATCAAATTCAACTCATTAAAAAATATAAACTTATGAACTTTCTTGCAAACCTTCTCTATTTCTTTTAAAGGCATCAGTAATCTCTGTCATTCAAGCTTTATAATTCAACTGTATTTTTATTTGTCTCTTTCACCAATAAGTTCTCAAGTTATATTGTTTCTATCATTAAAGAATTTATCTCATCTATCTCCTTTCCTCAAATCTCACTTTCTTAATCTTATTTCGAGAGTAGACCACATCTCTCCTATACTGACTTTGATTGCCTCTGATTACCTCTTCCTTCCTCTATTCTCTGCTCTTTCCAATTTATCATTCACAAAATTACAAAAATAACATTCCCAATATTTATTTCTAAGTAGGTCTCTCATTTAATGTAATACTTTTTTTTTAAATTTAATAGCCTTTTATTTACAGGATATATACATGGGTAACTTTACAGCATTAACAATTGCCAAACCTCTTGTTCCAATTTTTCACCTCTTACCCCCCCCACCCCCTCCCCTAGATGGCAGGATGACCAGTAGATGTTAAATATGTTAAAATATAAATTAGATACACAATAAGTATACCTGACCAAAACCTTATTTTTCTGTACAAAAAGAATCAGACTCTGAAATATTGTACAATTAGCTTGTGAAGGAAATCAAAAATGCAGGTGTGCATAAATATAGGGATTGGGAATTCAATGTAATGGTTTTTAGTCATCTCCCAGAGTTCTTTTTCTGGGCATAGCTAGTTCAGTTCATTACTGCTCCATTAGAAATGATTTGGTTGACCTCGTTGCTGAGGAGGCCCTGATCCATCAGAACTGGTCATCATCTAGTATTGTTGTTGAAGTATATAATGATCTCCTGGTCCTGCTCATTTCACTCAGCATCAGTTCGTGTAAGTCTCTCCAGGCCTTTCTGAAATCATCCTGTTGGTCATTTCTTACAGAACAGTAATATTCCATAATATTCATATACCACAATTTATTCAGCCATTCTCCAACTGATGGACATCCATTCAGTTTCCAGTTTTTAGCCACTACAAAAAGGGCTGCCACAAACATTCGTGCACATACAGGTCCCTTTCCCTTCTTTATAATCTCTTTGGGATATAATCCCAGTAGTAACACTGCTGGATCAAAGGGTATGCACAGTTTGATAACTTTTTGAGCATAGTTCCAAACTACTCTCCAAAATGGTTGGATTCGTTCACAACTCCACCAACAATGCATCAATGTCCCAGTTTTCCCGCATCCCCTCCAACAATCATCATTATTTTTTCCTGTCATCTTAGCCAATCTGACAGGTGTGTAGTGGTATCTTAGAGTTGTCTTAATTTGCATTTCTCTGATTAATAATGACTTGGAGCATCTTTTCATATGACTAGAAATAGTTTCAATTTCTTCATCTGAGAATTGTCTGTTCATATCCTTTGACCATTTTTCAATTGGAGAATGGCTTGATTTTTTATAAATTAGAGTTAATTCTCTATATATTTTGGAAATGAGGCCTTTATCAGAACCTTTGACTGTAAAAATATTTTCCCAGTTTATTGCTTCCCTTCTAATCTTGTCTGCATTAGTTTTGTTTGTACAAAAACTTTTCAGTTTGGTATAATCGAAATTTTCTATTTTGTGATCAGTAATGATCTCTAGTTCTGCTTTGGTCATAAAGACCTTCCCCTTCCACAGGTCTGAGAGGTAAACTATCCTATGTTCCTCTAATTTATTAATAATTTCATTCTTTATGCCTAGGTCATGAACCCATTTTGACCTTATCTTGGTGTACGGCGTTAAGTATGGATCAATGCCTAGTTTCTGCCATATTAGTTTCCAATTTTCCCAGCAATTTTTATCAAACAGTAAGTTCTTATCCCAAAAGCTGGGATCTTTGGGTTTGTCAAAGACTAGGTTGCTATATTTGTTGACTGTTTTATCCCTTGAACCTAATCTATTCCACTGATCAACTAATCTATTCCTTAGCCAATACCAAATAGTTTTGGTCACTGTTGCTCTATAATATAATTTTAGATCTGGTACAGCTAAGCCACCATCATTTGATTTTTTTTTCATTAATTCCCTTGAAATTCTTGACCTTTTGTTTTTCCATATGAACTTTGTTGTTATTTTTTCTAGGTCATTAAAATAGTTTTTTGGGAGTCTGATTGGTATAGCGCTAAATAAATAGATTAGTTTAGGTAATATTGTCATCTTTATTATATTTGCTCGCCCTATCCAAGAGCATTTAATATTTTTCCAATTGGTTAGATCAGACTTAATTTGTGTGAAAAGTGGTCTGTAATTTTGCTCATAAAGTTTCTGATTTTCCCTTGGCAGATAGATTCCTAAATATTTTATATTATCAGTAGTTACTTTAAATGGAATTTCTCTTTGTAACTCTGACTGTTGGATTTTGTTAGTGATATATAAGAATGCTGATGACTTATGTGGGTTTATTTTATAACCAGCAACTTTGCTAAAGTTGTGGATTATTTCTAATAACTTTTTAGCAGAATCTCTGGGGTTCTCTAAGTATACCATCATGTCATCGGCAAAGAGTGATAATTTGGCTTCCTCATTGCCTATTCTTATTCCTTTAATCTCTTTCTCAGCTCTTATTGCTATAGCTAGCGTTTCTAATACAATATTAAATAGTAACGGTGATAGTGGGCAACCTTGTTTCACTCCAGATCTTATTGGGAATGGTTGCAGTTTGTCTCCATTACATATGATGCTTACTGATGGTTTTAAATAGATGCTGCTGATTATTTTAAGGAAAAGTCCATTTATTCCTATACTCTCAAGTGTTTTTAATAGGAATGGATGTTGGATTTTATCAAATGCTTTTTCTGCATCTATTGAGATGATCATATGGTTTTTGTTAATTTGGTTATTAACATGGCCAATTATATTGATAGTTTTCCTAATATTGAACCAGCCCTGCATTCCTGGTATAAATCCTACTTGATCATAGTGTATTATCTTGGAGATGATTTTCTGTAGTCTTTTTGCTAATATCTTATTTAAGATTTTAGCATCAATATTCATTAGGGAGATTGGTCTATAATTTTCTTTCTCTGTTTTCAGCCTACCTGGTTTAGGTATCAGTACCATGTCTGTGTCATAGAAGGAATTTGGTAGGACTCCTTCGTTCCCTATTTTATCATATAATTTATATAGCATTTGGGCCAATTGTTCTTTAAATGTTTGGTAAAATTCACATGTAAATCCATCTGGTCCTGGGGATTTTTTCTTAGGGAGTTGTTTAATTGCCTGTTCTATTTCTTTTTCTGAAATGGGACTATTCAAGCAATTTACTTCCTCCTCTGTTAGTCTGGGAAGTCTGTATTTTTGGAGGTAGTCATCCATTTCACTTAGGTTATCAAATTTATTGGCATAAAGTTGAGCAAAATAACTCCTTATTATTTCTTTGGCCGGTGAGTTGTTCTACTTCTTATCTTTACGAATTGTAGCAGTCAAGACTATTTTTGAGGCTCGATATAATATTGATAAAGAGGGTAAGAGAAGAGCTTAGAAAGTTGCGTGTGTCTTCTCCGCCATCTTGGCTCCGCCCCAATGTAATACTTTTAATGATTTCCCATTAACTATAGGATAAAGCAGAAATGCCTTTACTTGGTAATGCAAATACTGTACAATTCTGCTCCACTAAATCTCCTCAGCCTTATTTAACTCTATCTTATTTGTTCTCTCCAAGGCAGATAATTTAGATGACTAATTGATCTCCAATCTTGGAACTTCAACATCCTACTTCTATTCATTCCTGAAGGATGTATAAAATGCATTCCTTTCAGGTTTCCAGTTTCTGAAATCCTACTTTTCATTTAAGAACTGTTCAATCATCAACTCTTATGTAAAACCCTCTCTCATATCCTCAGGTAAAATTGAACTCCTTTAATTTCTACTTTATGTCATTATTTAGGTACACATCTCATTTTTTTCATTAGATAGACATTACTTGAGGTTAGAGATTCTGATGTTTTTCACCTTTGATCTTAAGAATCTGACATAAGTTCTTATACAGAGTAGAAATTAAATGTTTATTGAACTGAATTACTATTCTATATTTGATAATTTATGAATGAAGTTGATGAGGAGACTATTAAAATACTGTTTTCAGAGGATTTTGGGAAGATGGTTGAATAGATCAGAAAATTCCAAGCATTTCAGTTGTCTCCACAAACAAAAAAATCACTACAGGGCAAACAACAACAACAAAAAAATATAGCAGAATAGGTGTCCTCCTGCCACAACCTAAGAAGCCTCTAAGAAAGAGCACAAGATGAAGACTAGCTGGTATGAAATGTAAACAATTCCAGGCTAGTTCCCTAGAAACAGCAAGCTGGGAATTTTGGATCTAGCTGAATTCAGAGGCAGCCTCAGCCCACCTCCCAGACAACTAGGGAATTCAGGGTCTGAATATGGAAAGATTGAGGGAACCTCAGCTGATAAAGAACACTGGGTCTAGTTGTGCTACTGAATTATGTCTCTGAATGAGAAGGAACAAGCTTACTGAGTGAGTGAAGAAGCAGTGGGGCAGGGATGCTGCTGGCTCCAGGCACTTATAGGATATTGGAGTTCCAACTTCTAAGACAGTGGTGGAAATTTAAGTGAAGCCAAAGGCACCACACCCTATATCCCTGGATTATAGGTGAGTATAATAATCACTTCTCATTTTTAAAAAGAATTAGCAAACAAGGGAAAAAAGAACCCAACCATAGAAAATTACTATGTGAATAAGGAAGATGAGGATTCATCTTCAAAGAAGGACATTGAAGTAAAAAAACTTCTCCTACCACAAAGGGCAATATCAAATTGATATCCTCCCAGAAAAAAAATAATACAAAAATACTTTAAAGTCAAATAATAGAGATTGAGGAAAAACTGGAAAAATCAAGAATCATGTAGGAAAAACAAGACAATTATGAAAAAGAATGTCAACCAACTAGAAAAAAAGATCCAGAGTCTTAAAGAAGAACATGATTCATTGAAAATTAGAATAAAGCAAGAAGAAACCAGTGAAACTATAAAAGACCAATGAATAACAAAACAAAATATAAAGAATATGAAATATCAGATTAAAAAAGCAACAGATCTGGAGAAGAGATTAAGAAGAGAAAACAACAATAATATTTGGACTAACTGAAACGAAAAGCTAGAAAAAGAACTTTGGCATAATAATACAAGAAATAATTGAGAAAAAATATCTCAGAATTATGGAACAAGAAGGGAAGATAGAAATAGAAAAAATCCACTGATCACCATTTCAAAGAAATCCTATAACAAAAATATAATAACAACATTGATATAATTAAAAAACCCAAAAATCAGAGTATATTTTATAAGAAACAAGAAAAATGGGGGAGGGGAATAAAAATATTTTGTAGCTACAATTAGAATTTTTTCAAGTTTCATCAGCAGATCCAATAAAAGACCACAGTTCCTGAAATGTTATATATTGACAATCAGGAGAACTAGGGTTATGGCAATATAATTAATATTATATCCAGCAAAATTAAGTTTGATAGAGAATGAAAAAAAAATGGACATTTTATGAACTCTGACATTTTCAGGATTTTGTCTCAAATAAATCTGAACTCAATAGAAAATTTAACGTATAGGAGTCAACGTCAAAGACATAATTCAAGGAACTCAATAAGGACAAACTTTGTTACACACATGGAAGTGTAAACCATCATGTCTATGTTAGACATTAATATTTGGGTAGTCCAATAGCTGATATGTTGTGACTCTAAAAAGCAAAACATCTAGGAAAAGGTAAAACTAGTAATTATACTCTATCAAAGAGGTGTGAGATCAAGAGCCAACATAAAGGAATTAAATGGGAAAGGAGGGCTGATAGATCTGAAAACCTACTAATATTAGGAATGAATTAGAGAGGGAACAATATCTATATCTATATTTGTAACTCTATATCTATCTCTATCTATAAATATATATAATAATACATATATATGTATTTATACCAAAAAAGGGAATAGCACTCTCCAAAATCTACAAAGAAACAAAGAGGAAGGAAATAATATAAGGTATATAGAAAGGTGTGGAGATTAGAGGGAGTGGAATAAGATATGTAGAGCAATGGGAAATTGATAAAATGGGAGAGAAAGGAAGGCATAGGATAAGAAGGGGTACAGAAAGATATTTAGAGTAATGGAAGTAGAGTAAAATATGTAGATTAATGGGAATAGGATAAAGAGGGAGGAAAAGGAAAAGGTTAGAAGATAATGGAGGGATCTATGCTGGGCACTGATAGGAAGGTTAAGTAATAGCCAGGCAAGTTAGGAGTAGAGCTAAAGTAGAAGAATTAGCAGCAGGAATAGGAAATGAGAAATACACAAACACAAACACATTTATCAGGAGTACAATTTATTAGAAAAAAAGTAGGGGCTGTAATCATTGATCTCAATGCCAAGCTTCAAGATTCAATCAAGAGAGAAATCTATATTGTATATTAGTCACATTCTAATTGTTTTTGATGTATGTGCATATGTATCTGTGTATGTGTGTGTGTGTGTGTGTGTGTGTGTGTGTGTGTGTATTTATATAAATATATCCATGATTAACTATAATCTTGGAGAAAGTGGGTGGAAGGATAAAAGGGAAAAACTGAAGCAAAAAGTGTTCAGTAAGAGAGCAAAAGTAAACCTACAAGGAAAAAAAAGAAAGATATACAGTCATGAAGATATGTGTATTTTTATTAATATATGTGCTTTCCTGAAATGGAATGTCAATGCTACATATTTTGGATCTTCCCTGATATTGTACTGGTCCTTTTGCTAGACACTGTTGCCCTAAATGTATCATCATCACCCATTTCTAGTAGGAATTCTATGGTAGAAGAAATATTTTTCCTTTTGTTTTTTATCCCACACAATTGATGCAGGATCTGACACCTAATAACTACTTAATAAGTGTATGTTTTTCTCCTATCAGTTTATTCATTGGTACATTTTTGCATCTGTTCTGTTGAGCTCTGACTTCTGATCTTTCTAGTTAAATCATTATGGAAATCAGCTATCATTTTTCTAGTACCCCAATAATTAATCAAAGAATAATGAATTAGAATCAGTAAACAATGGTTCCACATTTATTTGTTAAGTTAAATGACATAACTAGGCATATAAGAACAACCTTCTCAGTTGATTGCCTTCTAAAAATATCACTTTCGAAAAATGTATTGGTTGCAGGTTGAAAGTGAAGGAATAGAAGAGTGTATGAATTAGCAATTTTGAATATACTTAAGAAAATAGAAAGCAAATATTTAAACAATTTATATATTTTTTCAGAAAGTAAAAAGAAAAATTCATTTATCCAATGACTGTCTTTGGTATTTTTAACTTTCTCCATCACTTTCCCTTAGTATTCAATAAAAGAGTCTTAAAAGCTATTTGTTTTCTTTTGTAGAGCAAAGAGAGAAAAGAACAGTCTGTTGCTTAGGTGACCTAGCCTTCTATCAATTCATCTATTTTTGGTTAATATATAGAAAAAATGATCACATGCAAAAAAAAATCCCGTTATAAATATAGAATATCTAACTATAAGGATCTACTTTGAAACATTCAATTTTTAGATCAATGACTATAGGATTAGAGCCATTATTAGACAAGCTGTAATCACATTCTTTTTTTTTTTTTTTTCAGCAGTTGATATGAATTACCCTTTAGGATTGTTGATAATGCATTCAGTTGAAATCTGGACCAATCCATATTTCCACGTATAATTTTCTTAGGGTTATTCTTTTCTCCCCATCGTTCCTTTTTCATTCTATGTTGTAAATGGTTCAGGAAGGATTTCAAAACCTTGTTTTTGCATATATGCAACTAACTATTTTCTGCAAGTGTATGGAGATAGTCATTAAATATTCTTTTTTTTTCCTTCTCTACAGGAATGTCATTGATTTTTGGAAGAAAATAATAATTTATCTGCAACAACCTTATACAGCTCTGCACACATATTTGCAATAAATGTTTTTTAAAATAAAATGATGACTCATCTATTCAGTCTTACAGGATGAAAAATTAATTCTATTATGAATAAAATGCTTTTAAAAACTTAAACCACTATTTAAATGTTATACATTATTGTTATTTTTGTTATTATTAATATATTAGTCCTTTAATTTCACTTATTAATTAGTTCTCTGCAATCACAGAAAGTTGTTTAAAGATTAGAATATTAAAGGACTTGCCCCAAATCACTGTTTTTATTAAGGCATTACTATTTCTTTTTAACATTCATTTTTCTCTCTCATTCATATCCTTTGACCATTTGTCAATGGTCAAATAGTTTGAATTCTTATAAATTTGAATCAAGTCTCTATATATTTTAGAAATGAGGCCTTTATCTGAACCTTTGAATGTAAAAATCATTTCCCAGTTTATTGCTTCTCTTCTAATTTTGTTCGCACTACTTTTCTCTGTACAAACACGTTCTAACTTAATATAATCACAATTATCTCTTTTGTGATCAATAATGATCTCCAGTTCTTATGTGGTCACAAATTCCTTTTTCCACCACAGATCAAAGAGGTAAACTATTCTATGTTCTATTTGCTAACAATATCACTTTTTATGTTTAGCTCATGAATCCATTTCAACAGTATCTTGACATACAGTGTTAGATGTGGGTAAATGCCTAGTTTCTACCATACTAGTTTCCAACTGTCCCATAGTTTTTTTTATGAAATAGTAAGTTCTTATTCCCAAAGCTGGAGTCTTTGGGTTTGTCAAACACTAGATTACTGTAGTCATTGACTATTTTGTCCTGTGAACCTAGCCTATTCCACTGATTGAGGACTGATTTCTTAGCCAGTACCAAATCGTTTTGATGACTGCTGTTTTATACTATAGTTTTAGGTCTGACAGAATAGGCCACCTTCATTTGCATTTTTTCCATTAATTCCCTTGAAATTCTTGACCTTATTCTTCCAGATAAACTTTGTTATTTTTTTTCTAGATATGTAAAATAATTGCTTGGGAATTTGATTGGTATGCCAATAAAATTATTGATTAATTTTAGTAGTATTGTCATTTTTAATTTATTCACTCAGCCTACCCAAGAGCTACCCAATTTTTCCAATTGTTTAGATCTGACTTTATTTGTATAGAAAGTGTTTTGTAGTTGTGTTCCTATAGTTCCTGATTTTGCCTTAGCAGGTTAGACACCTAGATATTTTATGTTATCAACAATTACTTTAAATAGAATTTCTCTTTGTATCACTTGCTGCTGGACTTTGTTGGTAATAATTAAAAATGCTGATAATTCATGTGGATTTATTTTGTATCCTGCAACTTTACTAAAGTTATTAATTGTTTCTAGTAGATCTTTTTGGCGATTCTCTAGGATTCTTTAATTATAACATCATATTGTCTGCAAAGAGGGATGATTTGGGTTCCCCTTTACCAACTTTAATGAATTGGTTTCTTTTTTGTATCTATTTTGTAATGAGTTGTATGTTTTGCTTCGTTTTTCCATTTCATCAAGTCTATTTTTTAAGGAGTTATCTTCAGATAATTTCTGGTTTTCTTTTTTCCATACCCTCTTGCAAAAATTTCATTTCCTTTCCCCATTTTTCTTCTCTAACTTTCTTTTAAGGTCTTAATTATGATAGTATTCTATTTTATCAACATATTCAAGGTTTTTTTTTAACCATCCTCTATTTTTAGTGTTTGCAAGCCCCTTTTTTTTGCTGCTACGATTAATCTTGAAGGACAAAATTATTCTTTTATTGAAGTTTGTTTTATTTCATCATGACAATCAGGATACATTATCATTATTACAATTATTGCTTCAAAAACTATATTCTTTTTAAATTTTAGTACATATTATCAGACTTTTGAATGAAGAAAGCCCCTATACTTTTCAATTGTATTCCCAATAAATTATTTTATCTGTTTCTACAGAATATATTAAGAAATAATTTTATTTAAATTTTTAAATGGTATGAGTTGGAACACAACATTTATTGAGGCTGAATATTCTTCTAAGTTATTTTCAATAATTCATTTTTCTACTTCCGCAAAATATATGCTTTGACTTCATATTCCCTACTATATTGATAAAATAAATAAATATAGAAATTACTGATTTTGATTCAGGGCTAATTTGATCTTGGTTGAGCTCAAATTTAATTTTGTAATTTTTATGAAAATACATTTGCTAAAGGAGGTAAAACCAAGATAGTGGAGCAAATGCAAGAACTTGCCCAATCTGTTCTCCAAAGTGCTCTAAATTCTATTAAATAATCATTCTAAACAAATTATAGACCATTATATCATCCCTCAAAATAGAGTAGGATATTTTATAGCTGAAGGAAACCTTGCAGTTTAGTAGAAAAATTCTGTGACACTAGGGTGTGAGTCTAGAGTGTAACCTAAAATCTCCAGTCTTGGCCTTTGCCCAGGCCCAACCTTTGGATCCCTGAATCAGAGGCCATGTTGGAGACTTCTTGACCTCTCAGCTCAGAGACACCAAAGAGGAGCTGAAAAATCAGCAGAAAAGGTCTGGAAAACCTGTAAAGGGTAGGAACTCAGTATGATTGATTTAATCCTACAACAAGGTGCTAATTCACTTGAATTGATAAGACAATAGTTATCTAATTTAGCATGTGAGTTATCTAGTTCAGTATAATTAATTCAATTTTAGAAGAAATAATGGTTCCCTAGTGACATAATGATTGGTTTATACTCAGTATACTGTAATGATGTAATTGTAATAGAGTATATAAACTGGGACAAACTCAGCAAGAGACAAATTTCAAGACAGAGACTCTCGTGGTGGCTTTTTTGCCTCCTTCATTGAAACTAAAATCCATTCTGGAGGGCCTCCAGAAAGCTAGCTGGGCTCCAGGTGAAGCAGACAGATTTTGAAGGAGATAATAAAGACTTTGAACTTTATCCCTGACTATTCTCATGATGATTATTCTGCTGAAAGAAAGGCTGGCCCCAAACCTCCCTCCAGAAAGCTAACCATAATACTACAGGAAGAACTCAAAAGGGATTCTGAAAATCAGGGAAGAGAGAGAGGAAAAATTAGGAAAAGGATTGAGAGAGGTGAAAAAGAATTACAAAAAGCTAATGAAGAGAAGAATGCCTTAAAAAGCAAAATTGGCCACATGGGAAAGTAGATACTAAAGCTCACTGAGGAAAATAATTACTTAAAAATATAATTGAGAAAATGGAAGCTAATGAAAGTTATCAGAAATCAAGATACAATAAAGCAAAACAAAAAAATGAAAAAGATAGGAAAAAATGTGAAGCATTTCATTGGAAAAACAACTGACTTAGCAAAATAAATCCAGGAAATATCATTTAAAAATTATTAGTCTACCTGAAAGTCATAATCACAAAAAGAGCCTGGACATCACTTTCAAGAAATTATCAAGGAAAACTTTCTTGATATTTTAGAATCAGAGGGTAAAATAGAATTCAAAAGAAACCATTGATCACCTCTTGAGATTCCAAAATAAAAACTCCCAGGAATGTTACATCCAAATTCTGAAATTCCCAGATCACGGTGAAAATATTGCAAGCATCCAGAAGGAAACAATTCAAGTATAGTGGAGCCATAGTCAAGATAACTCAAGATTTAGCACCTGCTACCTTAAAGGACTAGAGGGCTTGGAATATGAGATTCCAGAGAACAATGGATGTAGGACTGCCACCAAGAATCATCTACCTAACAAAACTGAGTATATTTCTTTGGAGGAAAAGGTGCTCATGCAATACAGCAGAGAATTTTCATTGATTTCTTATAAAAACCCTAGAGTTGAATGGAAAATTTTAATTTTCAAATACAGGACTCTGGATAAAAATAGGGAGGTAATCATTAAAGTGAAAGTAAGTGACTTAATAAGATTTGAACTGTTCACATTTCTATATACAAGGATGAAACTTGTAACTCATCAGAAGATTCACATTATTATGGCAGTTAGAAGGGAGATAAATGGACAGAGGGTACCAGTATGAATTAAATATGAAGGGATTATATCTATTTGAAAAATGAATAAATTAAGGAGCAAGAAGGCAACATACTGAGAGAAAGGGAAAGGTAGCAGTGGAATGGTGCAAATTATCTGTCATAAAAAAGAAGCAAGAAAAAGCTTTTACTATAAAGGGGAAGAGAGTGAGATTAGGGTGAGTGAATGAAACTTAGGCTCATCAGAATTCTCTCAAATAGGAAATAACATACATATTCAAAAGGGATACAGAAATCTATCTTACCCTGCAGGAAAATAGGGGAATGGAATATGGGAAGGGGCGGGGTTGATTATAAATAAGATGGCATATTGGGGAGGGAATAGTCAGTAGCAAAAGGTGAAAAGAGAGAGAATAAATGGAGGAAAATAAAATGAGCAATAGAAATTGTAAAAAAAAAAATTGAAGCAAGTTTCTCTGATGGAATATTATTGTTCTGTGGAAAATGATGAGCAGGATGCTTTCAGGAAAAAAAAAATAAACAAACCTGGAAAGTTCTCCATGAACAAAGTGAAGTACACTGAACACAAACAAATAGTAATGTTCTGGGTTGACCAGCTGTAAGTGACTTTGTTTATTTTTCATTAGTACAAACATCCACAATTATTTTGAATAACCTGTGATGAAAAATCCTATCCACCTCCAGAGAAGAAACTGATTGAGTCTGAATATAGATCAAAACATTCTGTATTTCTTTTGATATTTCTCTCTTTAACTTATTTTTTCTTGAGGGTTTTTATTTTTATTAGGGTGGGAGATTTATGTTTCCTTTCACAATTTTATTTTTGTGGAAATGTTTTGCATAATTTCATATGTGATTTCTTAATTTTGGATAGAATTTAAAACTCAAAAATCTTAAAAACAAATGTAAAAATATTCTTTTGAATGTAATTGGGGAAAATAAAAAATAAATAATTTAAAAAGATATTGCTAAAGAAATAGAAAATAAATTAAAATGGGGAGGGACCACTTTTACCTACTTAAAATTATTTTATTTATTTGAGTACATTATCTCATGCAAAGAAAAAATGGATATTCCCACTAATAAAATAAGAGGAGACTTTTGGAGTACTCTCAGCTATGTACTTGAAAGTAAAACATTTGCATTTCTTTAATCCTTTTTAATGTACAGACACATTAATATTTGTTTTTCTCTAAATCAGTTATAATTAGGAGGTGGTATATAAGAGAAAAATTCCTATTTTCAAAATCATTATAAATAAATATTCAGGCAACATATTTTATTTATTACCATACAGAATATGCCTCACATTTATCTTTATCTTATCTAGGTATAAATATAGATTTATCTTTTGCTTCAATCATCATGTATTTATATAGTGAAGAAACAGAAATTCTGTTATGTTGTCTAGAAATATAGTCAGAATGGTAATTTTAAAAGACAGATAGCTTTAATTTTTATTAAAAAGATTTGAAATAGATGTTGTACGAAGCAATATTTCATCACATATATATTTCACTGACTAAATAAGTTCCTATCAGGTGAAAGAAAAGGAAAAGTGCAGGTATCAATCAATGTACATCAATTAAAAACCCCGAAGTGTGTGTGTGTGTGTGTGTGTGTGTGTGTGCATAAATACACACATATATTTATATATATTAACATTACATTTATATATTATTTAGAAGTACAACTTATTTGCAAAAGTGTTGCGTTCCAGGCTCCCTGATATGAGCAAGAGAATTTAAGAATACTAGAAATCATATATATTTTCAGTTTAATGCCTGAAATGCAGAGTTTAATATTTAGCACATGTTAGATTCTGTAATTTTCAATTATATTTTTCTTCAATGGAATATCACAAAAATCTATTTCAATACATTATTTCATATCTTAAAATGTGTGTGTTTGATTTTACTTAAATTTACTTAAATTATAGAATATTATTTTAAGGAGATTAAATTATAAATAGAATCTGTTCTTTGTAGGTTTCATAGATTATCCTTGTGCACAAGCATAACCATATAGACTATATTTTATGACATCATTTCTACAGCATTTTAAGAAATAAAGCCAAACATTGGAAATAAGGGAAAATGAAATGCCATCTATAAAAACTTCCAGAAAAATTAAATTATTAATATCTGGAAAGTAAATTACTAAGTTCTTTTGGAGGAACAAGTATACGTAATTATCCTAGAGCATGGTATCTGCTTTGGAAGGTGAATGAAAATAATTTCTTAACGAAATTTCAAAATTCTCCTTTAATACTTCTTTAGTGTATTCTTTTGACTGTGTTTGACTTCTTCCTTCTACTGTGAAAAAACACCATGTTCTTTAAGGATAAAACTGCAGAATGCCATGGTTCATTAAGGAAGACACATTTGGACTGAGGTAAAGCAATGAATGAAGTTTAGATCTGATCATTTCTGTAACACTGTAGGACAAGTGATTAATTTTACATGAAAAACAATATACCTTCATGGGCCCATATGCATGGGTAAAATTAAGAATTTAATAGGTAAGGAGGCGATACACAAAACATTAAGACAGAGAGAGGAGGATTATATTTAGCTTCATTTAATTTTGTTTATGGAAGATTTTATTTTCTTTCTCTGTATGCTTCAGATTAATTTCTAAAGTAATTTCTCTATAAAAATGTCATTCAGGCTCTTCATTTTTTATGTCAGCAATTTTTGCTTCCTTTTTCTTGTTTGGTTTGTTGCTATTATAAGAGTGACATAAAGCAAGTCAGACCTGGCACTTCTAGGTACGATTGTTCCAGTCAAGTATTTCTGCATTTGTAACTGCCTAATGGAACAAATATGCTTTCTAGATGTCAATGCTGCTTAAAAGAAGGATCTGTCTTAATGTTTTAGATAATCAAAATATAAAAGTATATTAGTTCATGAACAACAACAACAAAATTCAGTAAAATTTACATCATTCCTTTTCTTGTTCCTTCTCTTCTCTCCCCAACCCAATCTTCTCCCACATGCATTTTATTTTATTGAATATTTTCCCAGCTAAGACAATATTTCAGGAACAGAATATAGCAAGCAGATGAAGAAATTCCAGTTAAATATTAATTATTGCTTATGCTGTAATGTAGTGGCAATATCACTGAATTCAAAGCAAGAGAACTTTCAGTAACTGACAATGAGATATTAGCATTTCACCTAACCTCCATGGATGTTTTCATCTGTACAATTAAGAAGGATGACAGACTTCCAGTAAAATATGACAATATGAAAGATACTAGTAAAATTAATTTCCTATTTAAAAATTATCTCATACAAAAGAACTAAAATTTGCCAAAGGAAACAAAAACAAACCATATGAATGAAAAGCAATATCAAATTGGAACTTACAAAGCAAAAATAAGCAAAAACAGCAAGCTTAAAAGATATGTAATCTCTCCTAGTCTGAAAAATTTTGAATGGGAAGGGGAAATAGACACAATAGGGGCACTTTCACCTTTTAAGATAATTAAGGGGAAAGAGGCAGTAGTTTGCATCATTAAATCAAAAAGGATATAAGGAAAAGAGATATCTTTGAAATTATTATTCATTTCTTGTCCAAATGAGGGAAGGATAAGTTTTATCCATATATACAGTAGCCAATAGAATACTAAATATAAAAGACCAAAAGCAAAATTGCATTTATTCCTGAATCACTGCTACAGGAATGTCATTAAATGTCATTATGTCATTAAAAATAAAGAACAGATTATGAAGACAAATTGTTAATGATGATGCTGAACATTGTTTTTATTTATTTATTCATTCTTTAGAGCATAGTAAAGGCCAGAAAAAAAATCTTATCATATATTTGCAATGTTTTTTATTATCTATTGATAAAATATATATGTATGAAATATATAAAATGGTCAAAACCAAAAAAAATGAAACTAAAATAAGCTCCATGGATAATATCTCCATAAACATAGCAAAAAAAAAAAATCAATAAAATAAGTCTCAAGTTTTTGTCTGAGTTAAATAGTTTGTTTACAGATATGCAAGATTTTATGATAGCAATGCAAGACCTACACTTTTTTAACATATAATTTGGAAATGTAATCCTCCAGGAACTGAGTTATTAATGTATAAAGATTTCTTAAGGAAATATACATTTATATTTACATAGCACATTAAACCTTGCATGATACTTTACAAGCATTAGGTAACTTGATTCTTGTAACATCCTGCATGATTATTGTTATTTGGCCATCATGATGAGGAAACTAAGCTTCAAAGAGATTCAGTGCTTTATTCAAGTTAACAATTGTCTGAGATTATATTGGAACAATATCTTTTTAGTCCTAACCCCAGTGGTCTTTCAAGACTTCAGCACTAAAATAATACTTCTCTTCATTGTCGGCTGTAGGTATTGCATGCCTAATTCCATGTATATATACACTATATATATATATATGTATATATATATATATATGTATATATATATATATACATATATATATGAACATAAGTATACATATGCATATATATATACATATAATATCACTTTTTGAGTCAAAATATATTCACATATATTGCCATAAATATATTTGTTTTCACTAATGCCTATGAAATTTTATGATGTTCAATCTCTAGGATCTCTAGAGATTACAAGAATTGCATTTTATAAGAATATAAACAGACATATCCTAAATACATTAGTGGCAAAGCTGAATAAGGATGCCTAGTTAGGTTTCAGCATTGTCGCAAAAAATAAGTTGTAATAATTTTCCTTCCCCAAAATGTTATTATATAAATTGTGACTACTTATGATCCTGCCCACCCTTTACTAGGGTTTAATATAATGTACTAATTTTAAAAAAAAAGAATGAAGTTTTGTAAAAACCACAAAACCAAAAATCTTAGATTTTATTTAGTAGATTAGAAAACTATGGGTGGAGCCAAGATGGATAGAGAGCAGAGAAGTATCTGTTTGACCTCTTCTGAGCTTCCCTCAAATTATGAGCAGGTTAAACCTCTGACCTGATTTTGGAGTGACAGAACACACAAATATTTGGAGTACAACAGACTTCCAGAAGAACATACTTTGGAAGAGCTTCAGAAAAATTCTGTTTCAATCAGGAAGGGAGAATGGCTGTGAAGCCCACACAACAGTGCAGAGATCCTGGGGTAGGGAGTTGGGGTGGAAAGACAGGTCCTTGCTGCATCTGGCACCAGGATATCTACTGCAAGCCTCTTAGGCTACTCTTTCCTTGTTGCAAGACAGTGGTTAAGGAGATTTGTTGTAAGACACCCAAAGTAAATGCAAAGGCAAATCATACACCACTGGGCCCCAGAGGAATGAGGGACAAGGCTGAGCTTACCAAGCTCCAGAAATTAATCAGCAGAACTGCCCCAGGGCAAAATACAGTGGCTGTCACCCCTTTGCCTTAAGAATAGACTCAACCTTAAAAAAAAGAGCAAAACAGCAAAAAGAACTTTGACCACCATAAACAGCTTTTATAGAGAAAGTGAAGAACAAACCTCAAATCCAGAGGATCCTAAATGCAAATCAACACCAGATGATGTGCCAAAGGGTGATGTAAGTTGGTCCACATTTCACAAGACTTCTTGGAAGAATTCAAAGAGAATCTTAAAAGACAGAAGAAAAATGGGGAAAAGAAATGAGATCTTTGCAAAATCATATGGAAGAGGAAAACCAGAAATTATCTGAAGAAAACTCCTTAAAAAATAGACTTGATAAAATAGAAAAAGCATATAATTCCTTAAAAATAGGTATGAAAAAGAAACCAATTCATTGAAAAACAAAATATGTGAAATGAAAAAAAAATTCTATGAACAAAACACTTCATATAAAAGTTCAATTGGCCAAATGTAAAAGGCGACAAAAGAGCAAGCTGAAGAAAATAATGCACTAAAAATTAGAATTGAACAAATGTAAGTGAATGAATCAGTAAGACTTCAAAAATTGGTCAATCAAAACTAAAGAAATTAAAAAATAAAATATAAAAATAAAGAAAAAATGTTAAATAATTCATTGGAAAAACTATTGACCTGAAAATAGATCGAAGAAATCTAAGAAATATTGAACTTTCTGAAAATCATGATGAAAAACGCGCTTAGACATCATATTTCAGGAAATCATCAAGGAAAATTGTGCTAATTTCTAGAACCAGACAGTAAAATACTATTGAAAAAATTCACTGGAGGGGGTGGAGCCAAGATGGCAGAGAAGGCACACAGAACTTTCTAAGCTCCTCTCATCCCCTCACAACCAACTATTAAATGCAGCCTCAAAAATAGCACTTGACTGAAAAAATTCACTGATCACCTCCTGAAAGAGACCCCAAAAAGAAAACTTCAAAGAACATTATAGCTAAATTTCAGAATTATCAAATCAAAGAAAAAATAACAGAACAAAATTCAAATATCAATGAGCTATAATCAGAATTACCCAGGACCTAGCAGCTTCCACTTTAAAAGATGGAATCTGTTATGAATTTCTGGCCAAAGAGAATAAGTATATTAGTAAGTACAAAAAACAGATAATTTTGATTATATTAAGTTAAAAAGGTTTGGTACAAACAAAACTAATGCAGTTAAGATTAGAATGGAAGCAATGAACTGGGAAAATGTTTACATTCAAAGATAAAGGACTCATTTTTAAAACATATAGAGAACTGACTCAAATTTATAAGAATTCAAATCATTCTCCAATTGATAGATGATCAAAAGGTATGAACAGACAATTTTCAGATGATGAAATTAATACCTTTTCTAGTCATATGAAAAAGTGCTCTAAATCACTATTGATCACATAAATTCAAATTAAGATAACTCTGAGGTACCACTTCATATCTCTCAGATTTGCTAAGATGACAGGAAAAGACAGTGATGAATGTTGGAGGGGATGTGGGAAAGCTGAGTCATTAATACATTGTTAGTGGAATTGTGAGCTGATCCAACCATTCTGGAGAGCAATTTGGACCTATGACCAAAGGGGTATAAAACTGCGCACATCTTTTCATCCAGCAGTGTTTTTTTTTTTTTTTTTTTTTTTTTTTTTTTTTTTTTTTTTTTTTTTTTTACTGGGCTTATATTCTAAAGAGATCTTAAAAGAAGGAAAGGGACCCACATGTTAAAAAAAAAGTTTTTGGTAGTCCTTTTTGTATTGGGAAGGTATCAATTGGAGTTGTGATATCCTGGAGATATGATATCATAAGATATGATATATGAATGTTATAAAATATTATTGTTCTAGAGGAAATGATGGATGATTTCAGAGAGGCCTGGAGAGACTTATATAAAGTGATGCTAAGTGAAATGAAAAGAAACAAAAGATCATTGTACATGGCTACAGCAAGATTATAAAATGATCAATTCTGATGGACATGGATCTTTTCAACAATGAGATAATTCAGACCCATTCCAACGATCTTGTGATGAAGCGAGCCATCTACATCCAGAGAGAGGACTGGTGGGAACTAAGTATAGATCACAACATAGCATTTTACTCTTTTTGTTTTTTGCATTTTATTTTCTTTCTCATTTTTTCCCTTTTTGATTTTATTTTTCTTATGCAAGATGATTGTATAAATATATATACACATACTGGATTTAATGTATGTTTTTATCATGTATAATATATATTGGAGTACTTTCTATTTGGGGGAGAGGGTGAGGAGAAGAAGGGGGAAATTGAAACACCAGGTTTTGCAATGGTTAATGTTGAAAAATTATCCACTCATATCTTCTGAAAATTTAAAAGCTTTAATAATAAAAAGGGAAAAAAAAAAACTATAGTCCAGAGAATTTAAGTGATTTTCATTTTATCATAGTTCATCTACATTAAGGTTGCTTTTCAAAATCCACCAATTTAGCTGATATTGGATTTCCCCATTCTTCCCTTTATATTTGTTTTATTTTCATGTACCAAGTTGCAGAAAGATCTCAAAGGACAGGATCATGAGTTAGCCAATTCTGTTATACTATTTATTTGGGATTTATTTCTTCTCAGCTTGTAAAATGCTATGAAAGCATTCAGTTACACATAACAGCAATATTTAACATTTAACTGTCCCATTTTAGATTGTCCCATTTTAAAAGTCAAGAAAACTATCAGAAAACTAGTCTGTCAACAGAGGACTATTTCCAGATAGCCCTTTCCATCTTCAGAATAATTGATTTCTGACTTCTATTTCAGTAGATTTTCCTTTAAATATTTATTTATAATGTCAGAAGAAATGCTGTTTCAAGAACTCTTTTCTGTTTTGCCAAGTTGCAAGATGTATAAACAGTCTCATGTTTGCAAATATTTCCATATTGTTATTTTCCAACTGTGGTAAATATTCACCTGAAGCTTTCCAATTAGAAGATCAAATTTCAAGGACTAATAATAACATTCTAAAAATAATCTTCACTATTCTTTTCATCCTCTTGCTCAGCCTGGAAATAATATTTAATCACAGGGACTCATATTCTGCATAGTGACACTGTGAATCTTATTTTGGAGTGAAGAAAAGACTATTCTTAAGACACTTTTCTCTCAAGGATTAGTCTTTAACTGACAGTTTCTTTAATTTTCCAGATAAAACCTAATTCAAAGCTACTGCAGTCAGCAAGCAACCTGTATCCTTCTGTGAGTAACCTGGAGTTTTGTCAATCACTTCTTCAGTTTCTCTTTGCTCAGAAATTCAAATCCATGTTGAGAAGGGATAAGGTGTTCTTTTGTTTTAGTACTTCAAGTGAAACCATAGAACCTCCTAGTTCATCTAGCAGGAATATCAACAAAATACAGCAATGATGAGAGGAAAAGGTAGTTATAGGTACTTGAATACAATACACTGTCTCATACTTGTAATTTTTGATGGCTTAATATAATTCTGTGCTCTTTTACCCAGAACCCTAGTTCAGAGATGAACTTATAGATATAACCAGAAACATCAAAATCTGTAGGTATTTTATAGAGCTCATTAAACAGTCTAATCCTCTCAGATTACGTTGTATTAAAACTTTCATTTAAATAATCATGTTATAACGTCATTTAATATAATCAATTGATTAATAAACATTTATAAAATTTCTCTTATGGGTGTACCTTTTGCTATGTGTTGAGATTGAAAGAAAAAAAAAAAGAAAAGTGAGTAGAAAAAATGATTTTTAAATTTAATTTTATAGGAAAATAATGAGTATATTCCCTCTATTGCTATATCTATATATCTATATATCTATATCTATATCTATATACCTGATCTTAGAGAGTTTCCTGGAGGAACTGAGAGATTGTGACTTTTCCAATATCATCCAGGAAGTATGTCAGAGAAAAGATCTTTTTAATTGTGAGATTGGCTAACTAACAACCCTATACCACATTGATTGTTAATAATAATCATCTCTATGTTAACTTTTTTTCTTAGTTCTATTAATATTACATAAAGGCTTTTTGACATACATGAATTAAAATATTTCAATGGAAAAATATTCCCTAATACATTTTGGATGTGTGTGTGTGTGTGTGTGTATGTGTGTGTGTGAATGACTAACTTTATTCTTCCTTGAATCATCTCTTCATTGCCCAGTTTCTTTATTGTAAAATATACTAGCTTTAGTTTAGATCTGTTTTTTGCTTATATTGGAGTATAACAGAATCCTACTCTCTTTCAGAGAGCTTTGCTTCTCTCAGAATAGCTAATTTATTGCTCTGAAATTATTTTTCATTCTCTCTAAGTATATATGTACATGACTGTTTGCATATTATCTCCTTTATTTAAATGTGAGGTCTTTGAGGACAGAAACATTTTCTGAATTTCTTTTTATCCCCAGGGCTTACACAGTGCCTAACATATCTTGATTGTGTGGGCCATTTTCTTTATAAAATGCAGAAAATGAACCCTTACAGACCTGTACCATTTCCCTCTCCATAGACCCATTTGATTCCCATGTAACAAAGTCATTACATGTTCTTTAGCATACCTGAAAAATTAATTCAGCCCAGGATATTACCATCCCACTTCCCTTTGCAAATGAGACTATGCAGATTTTCAGTTGAAGTAGTATCCTTCCTATATTTGGATATTCATTTTTAATCAGACAGCCTCCAATACCAGTTGCTAATTAGATTTCTGAACACTTTCCCTTCATCTCTTGCTGAGCTCTATCAACCTATCTTAATAGTATATAAATTAGTTGCAATTCTGGTCTACCTAATCTTAGTACATGAAAGGCTTCCTTATTAATGAGGAAACAGAAAACTTTAATATCTGTAAGAGGTTTTTCTACTGCCTCAGAAATGCTACTCAGGAGGGACTCACTAAGCTAGAGTGATCTTGCTGTTAAAATCACTTTCTTTATCCAGACATTTCCCTCTGTGATTAAATTTGTCAAGTGAATAGAAACTTTGAGATAACATGAAAAATAATTGCTTCCTACTGTGTAAACCCAGAGCTCATATAATATAACAAACAACACATATACTACTTCAAGAAAAAAAGAAAAAAAATAGAATTGTTTTCATTTCTGTCCCATAATGGACAACCTCTCTTTAAATTATTGCACATCATTTGCAAACAACTATATTTTACCATATCCCCATATACCAGATGAGCTTGACTTTCTAGATGAACATTTTAATGTACAAAGAATTCAGATATTTTCTTCAATTACTTTTCTGCATAGAAATATGCTGATAAAGCCAATTGCATAACAAGGAGTTAAACTAATTGGACAAGGTCCTACCATAATAAATAACTATGAATGGTGAGTAGCAAGGCTAGATGTCCTTCTACATTAATGTGTTCTTGTTGGTAGGTTCCTTCTGAGAAATGCTGAAAAGATAATGAGTCTGCTGTTTCTACTGGATCAGAAGAGAAACAATAGCTAACCTCACTTTACTAACCATGTTACACATACACATGAAGTATGATTGCAAAGAGGAAGCACATCTTTGTGATTGTGAATAATAAATCAAAAACAACCAACATAACAAGTCACAAACAACAACAAAAATTAAACAAAATTTAAAATGTAGATATCTGAGCAAAGATTACTAAATGTTTAAAAACTAAATTGATATGTACTTTATTTGTATCAATTCATTCAACAAATATTTAGTTTGTATAATTGACTGTGCAAGACGCTGGGGAACATGCAAAGATAGAGAACCAATGACTTGCTTACAAGTAGCACTGTCTGATAAATTCAGTGCTACTGAATACTGATAATTTCTGCATTACATTTTACCTGAAATTTACCAAATACTCTGATGATGAAGAAAGAATATCTGTTTTCTCCAACTACTCTGAATTGTGACTTAAGAGAAACAATTTAGTTTCCAAAACATTTTATAGTCATTTGGGCTTCTGTGCCTTTGCCTACATTGCCTCTTGATTTGCAATTCACTTCTTTCTGCCTATCTGAAACTTATCTATCATTCAAGATTTAAATATCATTACTATTATGAAGTCTTCTCTATTGTCAAAATATGGCAATTTCTCCCACTTCTAAAATTCATGAAATGCATTGTACTTTTCATTAATTATTTAACCACATACTATCTTATAAAATAATTTACTTGTGTATTGTTTGGTGTGTGTGTGTGTGTGTGTGTGTGTGTGCATGCATGCTTTATATTCCCATGTCGATCTTTAAGGCAGAAAGTATTTGTTTTAGGATTTTGTATCATATACAGGGTTTAGCAACAGTGTGTGTTAAGGAAATTTCTGTGGAATCAATGAAAGCCGTCTGAGATTAAGGGGTAATGAGGTGATAGGATACTTTATAATCTCAGAGCTTTGATGTTTGGTTAACTTTAACAATTACCTTGTTGCTCATTCTATAGTAGATTGATATTTAAAAACTGTTCTTAATATGAAAGTGAAAGGAAAGTATTTACTAATTTGAATATATATAGATTGACCTGACCACCCAATACTTCTCTCTGCTCCTCATAACACACATTAGCATACCTGAGGGAGTATGTTGGAAGAGTAAACATAAGCCCTGACTGTGTTCAAAGTCTGTCTGCTCTAAGATTTTGCATTGAAAAATGTAGATATGTTTATATAAGAGCATAGCAATTAGGATTAGAAAGGAGATAATTGGATTAATACACTTCTTATCCAACCAAAAACCACATTGTAAAGAAAATTTAGAGAAATAAAGAAAAAACAAAACAAAACCTAATATAATAGAAAAACACTATTAACATTTTCATTAGCATAATTAAGATTCACTCTTCCAAATATGTGGTGAATTTTCAGGACATGTCCATCAGATACTGAACAGAAATAACTAAAAAAAAAAAAAATACAGCCTGGTGCTCTGGATCTTTTCAAATTCTATCAAAATATATTTTCATAGAGATTATAGATATATGGCATAAAACCTGAGAATCTATAAATTCCTTCCTTTATTTTGTTTCTAAACTAATATAAAAACACTCTTTTAATGGAAATTTAAAGTAGTATAATGTGAGAAAATTGCAGTTAAAGCTTATCTTACATTTATTGAACATTATTGATGAATATGAACCTTATAGTGATGTAGGTAAAATGTTAGTTAAATTGATTCATTTATCCTCTTCAGAATTTAGTGCCAAGTTATAAATCTTCATTGTTTCAGTATGGTTTTATTTTTGCTTAATCCAAATAAGCAGGTCCAGCATGTAATGTTTAAAGATTGTTTTCTCGTCTATATAGGGAATAGTATTTTCTATATAATTATTTTCTTGGAATAACTTTGTTAATATTTCACATTTAGATACTACAGAAATTTTACCTTGATTTATTACCTCCCTAATATACTTTGTATTGGATTTACATGGCAAAAGAATTTATCAACAAGTGTCTAGACACTGGTGGATAACAGATATGTATATGTATGCATACCTACACTAAGTTTTAGATACATAAATGACATCTAGCATGAGAAAACCAAAGGACAATTGATTATATGGAACTGGAATTCAGGAAACTAGCTACAACTGAATAGTCTGTTGCTGGAATTAAGCCTGAAGTGTATCCAGCCAGATTGAGTCTTCCAGAGTTAATGTTCTTTTGGCATAATATTTAAGAACCAAAACTCACTATTGTGTTATGACAAGGCACCACAGTAGGATTATAAAAACACAAAATGCTTCATAAAATTGCCATGATGTTTGGGATGATAGCAGAGAAACTAAAAATAGAGTAAGGTTTGTTTTGAAAAGGAAGAAATATTTTTTTCTCCTTAGATATATCAAGTCCAAGATGCCTATATTGTATATAGTTAATATGTCCAAAACACATTTAATTCTGTGGGAATGGAGCTTAGGAGAGAGACTAAGGTGAATGTGTCTTCCCAATATAAAACCTCAAGAAGCATTGCCACATTGCCTTTTCCTATAGATATTCTAATCTCAATTGCTTCAACCATTATTTTTTTCTTGAATGCACATTTTCTAGAATGAAGATAAAGTTATTCACCATTGTGAATGCCATGGATCTATTTCAAGTTTGTCAGTGTCCTTCCTGACCAGAGCAGTCAGGGGTAGCATACAGAGAATTTCTTCTCCAAGAAGGATCTTCTTACCATGCTTTACTGTCTAATGATGTGTAATACAGTGCTTTTTAATTTTTTTTTTTTTGGCCATGTTTCACTACTCAAAAATTGAACTGAGATTTCAGTTCAATAAACTCTCCAGATCTCTCCTACTAATTTCAAACAAATTGGATTTAGTGACAATTAAAGGGCACTGGAGATTGTAGAAATATTTTGTTTATCATAGTTCAATGTTACATATTTCATACAAATTCTAAAACTTTCAACAAATATATAGGATGGTATTGTAAAATTGTCTTTCATCCCAATGACTCAACTGTTGTTTCATTCTTTCGAACCCCCACTGCACCCTCTAATAACATTCAGCCTACTTAATAACTTAGATAAGAACTAACGGAGTCTATCATACGATTTCACAAGACAAAAATGAGAAGAATTTTAAAGAGATTGTCCTTTTTCTCCTGAAAATTTTGATGTGGTAATGGAAGCAGGAAGAAGAAAATGATTTTAAATTTTGATTTTGTAAGCTTGTTTTTAACTGTGGATACTTCTACATAGTTTACCTTTGCAAATTATACAAAGAATAGAATTAAATAAGTTTTTCTTTTTTTAAGAATGTGAAAGCATACATTTCTATTGGTGGTCAAGATTTCCAACATTAAAAATAGATATATACCCTATAAAACTTCTGATAAACAAACATACTTTTATTTTGAGAAATAAATATATTGAATTTATCCTTTTATTTCCTTTCATCTCCTTGATAATATTTTATCCTTCATTCTCATTATTCTTTTGAATTGATATCAATTTCAAATATCTATTCTCTTCACCCATTGAACTTACCTGCATCAAAAATTCTATTTATTATCAACTAGCAAAGTCCTGCATGGGAAAAAAATGGTAATTTTATCTGTTCCTCTTAAACAGTAACTTTCAATGAATGGATGCCCATCAATTGGAGAATGGTTGAAAAATTGTGGTATATGAATGTTATGGAATATTATTGTTCTGTAAGAAATGACTAGCAGGATGAATACCAAGAGGAGGCAAGACTTACATGAACTGATGCTGAGTGAAAGGAGCAGAACCAGGAGATCATTATATACCTCAATAATGATACTGTATGAGGATGTATTCTAATGGAAGTGGATTTCTTCCACAAAGAGAAGATCTAGCTCAGTTTCAATTGATCAAGGATGGACAGAAGCAGCTACACCCAAAGAAAGAACACTAGGAAATAAATGTAAACTGCTTGCATTTTTGTTCTTCTTCACGGGTTATTTATACCTTATAAATCCAATTCTCCCTGAGCAACAAGAGAACTGTTCAGTTCTGCACACATATATTGTATCTAAGATATACTGTAACCTATTTAACATGTATAGGACTGCTTGCCTCTCTGAGGGAAGGGTGGAGGGAGGGAGAGGAAAATTCGGAAGAGAAGTGAGTGCAAGGGATAATGTTATAAAAAATTACCCTGGCATGAGTTCTGTCAATAAAAAAGTTATTAAGAAACAAAACAAAAAAAACCCAGTTACTTTCACTAGGAAGTTAATCATTGTTTTCTGCTCATTCTTACTTCATGGTGACACTTACTACAAACATCTCAGTTTCTGTCAAAATACTTTTTTTTTTCCTTGTTGCATAAATTTCTTTCTTGATAATCAGTGTTGACACTAATATCTTCTGGGGTTTTCTTATTATTAAGTAACTAAGTGCTCCAGTAATGTCAGATAATTTAAAACACAGAATCTTAATGCCCTGAACTAGTATGTGTTGCAAATTTTCAGGACTTTTAATTGGATGTTGTTTTCAAGGAATTGTAATGTGTCACATGAATATTAAGGTATTTTACTAAGATATTGATTCTTGCTAAAGCATTGTCCAGAATTTTTGAGGTTCTGGTTTACTTTTGTCCCTAATTTCTTCATTATTTAAATTATTATACATATATGTGATCTAACTTAACAATTTAAAACATTCAAAAAAAAAAAAAGAATATCCAAACATGTTTCTATTTACTAACTTCATTGTCAAATATTTCTTTAAAGTAGTTATATTTGATTTCCATAATAAATATCTTGGTCCTTAGTACAATGATTTTTGTTGTTGTTGTTGTTATATCAAAATAGATTTACAGAAAGTTCAATATGAAGAATGCCTTTGTAAGCATTTTCAAATATTTAAGGAAATGTGGTATAGTACAGAAATTAAATATGTGCTTCTTGACATCAAAAACAATAATTGGTATAATAGATTGAGCCTGTGAAGTATCATATTTAGAAACAATGAATTATTATCCTAAATAAATATCTCAAACAAAAACAAACAAAACAAAAAACCCAAATAGTCACAACATGCTTTTGATTTTATTTATTCCTTTTGTGATCCTTTGAACACAGTGGGACTTTGAAGCAAGTTGAAGCAACATAGTTTTGTGTTGTTAGTGTTTAATGGCCCTTATTTTTGTATAAAGGTTGGAATAATTCTTAGAGTTGGGACTTGAGGTGAGATTTGGTGGTTAGGTATTTTTTAGAAAGGTAGTTTCACTTTCAAGATGATAAATATATATATATATGCTAAGAACCTTTTTCTATGAAAAGATGAGAATTATAAAGTAGAGAAAATAATACTTTGCTTTTTCTTTTAACTTCTCCCCATATATGTATTTCCTTTTCTAATTTGCACCCCAGGTCTTTTTTAGTAAAATATTAGTAATAAAAATGTATGCTCTTGAGGACAACGGTTTCAAACTCAAATAAAAATAGGGGCCATTATTCTGAATATAGGCATCTCTCTTGGCTACATAACAATTTAATTTTAAATGTAATGTTACCTGTATATTATTCTGATTTTTAAAAGTATATATTTTCTTAAATATTTCTTAATTATGTTTCACTTTGGTTTTTGCCATACTAAATAAATTTGTGGACTACATGATTGATGCTTGTGTTCTGGAATAACAAATGAGATCTATAATCAAACATCCCAAATAAAGATTTGTACCTGTGAAGTACCAAGGCTGTGCTTTTCTTTTTCCATATTGAAATATGGAGATGGCACTAACATGTGTTATGAGGTATTTAATGAACTGGTGTTCACTGTATTCCTTAGGTGAACAGGGAAAAATGAAAATTGTTGTTACATAAATTTAATATATCATTATTACATAGGCCTTCTAAATATGTACTCAGAAAAAAAGAAAAATATGGTGGTGGTGGGGGAAGCAGTAAGAGACTGAGATGAATCCAAACATATTTCTTCTACAATCAGCTCTTTGTATTTACAAAAATATAGAATTACGCAAATTTCCTTGTAAATCTGCCATTAGCAACATAAAAGTACACACACAAAAACACACACACACACACTACAATGCATTATGGATTTGATTTTAAAAAAACACCTAGAATATATAAGGTATTAACTATCAATAATAAATGATTTGGAAAATAAAAGAAAAATCATTTATATATCACTAAATGCCTTATATTTTAATGATTTCTTAAAATATTATGCATTTTAAAATTTTCCCCCAATCTAAAATGTTAAACTTTAAGTAATAATAGCTATGCCAATGACCTCTTGAAAGACTTGAAAATGTACATTAAGAAATACCGAAGAAAGTAGATGAGACTCCTGTAACATTCAATTAATACAATCGAAGATGTATCAGATGTTTTTAAGCTAGTGGTAGACCATTAGGAAGCAAGACAGGCACTGCCACACAATGTTAGAATTTAAACCGTTGGGACGGTTTGTTGGATTTTTCCTCCCTTTTGGAATTCTTATAGTTAATTGCATGTCTCAGTAAATTTCAGGCTGCAGTGCTAGAAACAAAACATTTTCAATAATAAAGTCCTGTTATATGAAGGTCTTTAATTTCTTATCTACAGAGTTCCCTTATAGCTACAAATGTCCAAAGAATTATAGCCTCTTGTATAGCTTATTGAAGGGCAAACAGCTCTCAAAAGAGATGCTATCCTAAGGATATTTCTAAATTTTCCTATTTTAAAGTCACAATGAACTGCTGTTTGAGTATATATGCCAAAAATAGGAAATAATCAACTTCATTATTAGTAAATTATTACTAAGCATGGGACAATCAATGATTTAAATAGTCTGGGCTAATTGACAGTGAATTATCATTATCCTGGTTGGGAACATTTTTTTGGTAAGATGCCATTGAAGTCCAAAGGATTATTATGCATTTATTCCAGTGAATTAATGATAAACTGGATAAGATTTTAATATTTTAGCATTCATTAAGTTAGGAAAGCTGAGAGTCAGTGGAGAGATCAGCAAGTATGTCGTTCTCTAATGACAATAATTCTGTTTCAGTTAATTGCTATCATTATACCAAATATATTTGAATATAGATTAATTTATAGAATTAATATTAATATTAGTATTAGCATGTTTTATTTCATGATTTAGGGATATACTATTTTATCTTTGTTCTTTAAAGTCTGTTAACTGAGAATCTTTGAGTTGTTCAATTATTTTATGTGTATTTCATTTAATCATTCCTTATCATTCAACCTACACATTTATTTAGCTATCTTACATAAGTTTGTAAAAATATTTTGAGCCACATTACAAAATATGAGCAAGTGACCAAAAACAATGATTTTTTTTTCAACTGGAGTTTGATATGAAAAGATCAATAATCAGTTAACTAAAAAGCGAAAGAAAATCTTATAAATTATGAAGAAACAAAGAGAGGCAATGAAATGGTCTCCACTCTCATAGAGTTCACATTTTAATGTGGGAAACAGCATGCAAATAATTATGGTTATGGATAATACATTACTTGGCAGATTGTTATCCTTGGTTCTTAAATAGGACCAAAATGACTTCACTATGGAAGAATGAAGTTAAAATGTGTCTGACTATGGCTAATCAGATCAATATGAGCTTGGAATGGATTCTGTGTGAACACTTGGAGTAGATTCTCTAAAAGGATACCATTGTGAAGCAGTCTTTTACACTATTTCAATTCTGCTTTGCTCAGAGCACACTTTTTAAAAATAAAAACATACCATCATGCAGTGTCAACAATATCTTACAATCATTTCCAAATGAGACTTTGAAAGTGTCATTGTATCACTTTTTTTCTGAACCCTCTGTAGAGTACTTGCCCTCTGTGAATTTCCCATAAAATAGTCATCAAAGAAAGCATACATTTAACATTTGAACTATAGTGGATAGTCCATTGCAGTTGAATTTTCGGTAGTAGATTTGAATGCTTGGTATTTTAGCTCAAGAAAGGACCTCATTTTCTGGGATTTTATTCTGCTCTTCAGAATCTTCCTGAGACAATTCAAATAGAAGCAATTCAGTTACCTGGTGTGGTGCTGGTACACTTGCCTTGGTTTCACAAGCATACAGCAATCAAGTCAGAATAACAGATCTATAGACCTTCAGTTTGGTAGGCAGACAAATATCTTTCCTTTCCCAAACATTCCGTTGCAGAATCCCAAACACTAATATAGCTCTAGCAATGCATTGGTCAATCTCATTATCAATATCTACATTCCCGAAAAGTGTGCAGCCAAGGTAAATGAATTGATCCACAGCATTCAAAACTTCTCCATTTACTGTAACTGATGATTCTATGATATGGTGGTGTGGTAGAACTCTCTCTCATAGAGCACCTCTGTTTTCTAAGTGTTAATTGTTAAACCAAAATTAGCATAGGCAGTAGAGATTTGATCGATATTTTATCTCAGCTTCAGAACTTGTATAGAGTACACAATTATTTGCAAATAGAAAATCATGTATTAACATTCCCTTTACCTTAGTCTTGGCTGGAAGCTTTTTCAAGTTCAAGATTTTGTCATCTGTGATTCATATCATCTTGTCCTTTTTGAAGGCATTTGATAATATGGCTACAAACATCATGCTAAAAAGCGTGGCGATAAGCACTCAGTGTTTTTTATTCTCTTGGTGACTGGGAAAGCACAAGAGTATTGTTATTGTCCAAAATCAAGGCAAGGATACAATTGTGAAATGGATATACAGAATTGATGGACTTCTCTGCGTAAACAATTTTTGACATAATTATTTTTATGAAAGCTTTTTCATTTTCAAAAGATAGGCATAGATATTTTTTCATCATTAACCCTTGCAAAACCTCGTGTTTCAATTTTTCCTCCCATTCCCCACCTTCCCCTACATAGCAAGTAATCCAATATATGTTAAACATGGTAAAATATATATGTTAAATATAATATATGCATATATATTTATACAATTTTCTTGCTGCACAAGAAAAATTAAATCATAAAAGAAAAAAAATGAAAAAAAAATTGCAAGCCAACAACAACAAAAAGAGTGAAAATGCTATGTTGTGATCCATATTCAGTTACCACAGTCCACTCTCTGGATGTAGATGGCTTTCTTCATTACAAAATCATGGGAACTAGTCTGAATAATCATATGGTTGAAAAGAGCCACATCCATCTAAATTGATCATCATATAATCTTATTGTTGCCATGCACAATGATGTCCTGTTTATTTTTTTATTTTTATTTTTTTTTTTAATTTCACTTAGCATCAATTCTTCTGTCTCTCCAGGCCTCTCTGAAATCATACTGCTGATCATTTCTTATAGAACAATAACATTCCATAACATTATTCAGCCATTCTCCAATTGATAAGCATCCACTCACTTTCTAGTTTCTTGCCACTACAAAAAGGGCTGCCACAAACATTTTTGTACATGTAGGTCCCTTTGCACCCTTTAAGTTCTCTTTGGGACATAAACTCAGTAGAAATACTGTTAGATCAAAGAATATGCACAGTTCCATAGCTCTTTGGGCATAATTCCAAATTGTCCATTAATACCAGAGTATTCATAATCAATGGCATTAGGGAAATATGAGAATATTAGAAACATGCAAGCATTTTTTTTTCATTCACTAATGTTTTACTTTATCCAATTACATGTACATGTAGTTTTCAGCATTAACTTTTGAAAGATTTTGATTTTTGAATTTTTCTCTTCCTCCCTTATCTCACTCCCCCCCAAGACAGCACAAATCTTTGGTAATATGTCATTATTGCTGTCATGAGATGTACTTCTCCCAAGGAATCCCTGTGATGTCTGGTAATTTGAGTATTCTTTAGTTTTAAAATCAACCAGAATTATAACCTTGTTCTCTTTTGGCACATTGGTGGGATAAGGATCTCCAGGTCTTTGTAAAATTTCTCTTTGATCTTTTCAGAGTTCTTCATGATGGGAGTAAAGGTACTGATGCTAGTGGTGTGGCATTTTTTTTGTAAATGGCAATTGCATTGTCATAAACTTGTCATTTACTCTTTTGTTGGCATACAGGCTTATTGACTAGATTAGGGTTTTATTGCAATATCTGCTTCAGCTTCATGGTGCTCCCCTTCCCTGCAGCCATTACAGAAAAAATGTTTATATGGCTCTGACTTTATTAAGTTGGCCTTCATTTGCCAGCTTTGTTTCACCCATTTCTATGTCAGCATTAGCTATTTGTCTTTCAGGCCAACTGGATTTTGTGTTGTCTATTACCTTATGAACATTCCATGTTATGATGTGGAGTGGAATTAGCTTCTTAGAACTTGAAGAAGTTGTTTCAGAAGGAGTCCTCCCAAATTTCTTTTATGACACAGACATGGTTCTGATACCTAAACCAGGTAGAGTAGAAACAAAGAAAGGAAACCATAGACTAATTTCCTTAATGAATATTGATGCAAAACATCTTAAATAAAATATTAGCAAAAAGATTACAAAAAGTCATCTCCAGGATAATACACCATGGCCAAGTAGGATTTATACCAGGAATGCAGGGCTGGTTCAATATTTGAAAAACTATTAGCATAATTGACGATATCAATAACCCCAGTAACAAAAATCAAATGATTATCTCAGTACATGCAGAAAAAGCATTTGATAAAATCCCAATATCAATTCTTATTAAAACACTAGAGAGTATAGGAATAAATGGAGTTTTCTTTTATTTAAAAGCATAAGTAAACATTATATGTAATGGGGACAAACTAGAATCATTCCCAATAAGATCAGGGGTGAAACAAGGTTGTCCATTATCACATTATTATTTAATATTGTATTAATAATCAATTAATGTAAAAGTGAGCTTTGGCAATAAGAAAAGAAAAAAAAAGATTAAAGGAATTAGAGTAGGTAATGAGGAAAATAAATTATCCCTCTTTGCAGATAATATGATGGTATAATTAGAGAACACTAGAAAATCAACTAAAATCTGCTAGAATTTTCTTCACTCACTTTTTAAATATCTTTTTCTAATTATCCAATTGAGTTGTTTTGTTCTATGGAATTTTTTTTTCCATTTGGCCAATTTTATTTTTTAGAGAGCTGTTTTCTGTTTCCAGTTCACTAATCCTATTTTTCAAGGATTTGATTTATTTTTCCACTCTGTCTTTAAATGAGTGGGATGACTTCTCCACACTCTCTTGCCAAGCCTCTCTCTCCTTTTCCCATTTTTCTTCTAGTTCTCTTGTGAGAGCCTTTTTAATTTCTTCTATGAGATTCATCTGTGCTGAGGAACCTGAAGAGATGGCTGAGATCACACCCCACCGCCCTCTGGTCTGCTGGGCTGTGAGCTGCCTCCTGTGCTCTCACTGCTGCTGCCCTCAGCCTATGCCAAATCTGAAACTGTCCTTACCCTCGAGCAAAAACAGACCTTTCCTGGCGAATTTCAAGGATGTCTTCTCTTGGTAACTATTTGTGTTTTTTTTTTTTTTTTTTCAGTCAAGCATTAGTTCAGAGGCTTGTCATGAAGTGAATTCTGAGAGAAAAGGCGGAGGTTACACAGCTGTGTGCCTTCTCTCTGCCATCTTGGCTGGAAGAAAATTTTTGATTTAATAAAATAAAAATTATATATTTTCTTTTTGATAATTCTGTTTTGGGGACATGAACCTATATTTCACTTAATTTCTCTTTTAAGAATCTTCCTGTTAGGGTAGAGCTAAGATGGTGGAGTAAAAGCAGGAATTCATCCAACCTCTCCCTCAATCTGCTTCAAATTCCTTCAAAGAATGACTCTAAACAAATTTTGGAGCATCAGAACAACAAAAAAGAAAAGCTCCACAGAGATTTGTGATACCTGGATGGGAGTTCCAGGGCAGGATACACGAGTATAGCCCCAGATTCAGCATAGCTTGACCTGGGCTCGACCTATGTGACAGTTCTGGTGGCTTCCAGATATCTCAGCTCAGAGTCACTAAAGAGAACTTGGAATGTCAGCAGAAAAGGTCTGTGGAACTCACATGCAATTTCAATGTAGTCCTGGCCCTGGCCCCAGCTTCCACCTGTACCTTAATGTTAGCAAGGTTGGATTGCTGAATCAGCAGCAGTGCTGCAGGCTCTCAGCCCAGAGACACTAAGGAGGACTAAGAAAGTAAGTGTAGAGAGTCTATGGCAACTACGTGGGAGTATGGTATGTAAGCTCCACCTCTAGGCTACCACACTAGATCTTACAACTACAATGGGACAGGGACATATTTAATAGCTCCAAGGCAGAAAAGAATGCTTATGGTCATATTCTTAAAAGGTTTCTGAAAATAGCTGCACAAAATCCCTGAAGCTTGGGATAATGCATTCTTCACCCTGGTAACAGAGGCCTACTTTAACAAAGAGTTTAAAGCCCAGTAACAGGTTAAGTATTGAGCAGAAAACTAAAAAAAAAAGTTTCTAATCATTGAAATGTGTTATGGTTACAAGAAAGATCAAAATATACACTGAGAAGGTGATAACAAAATCAAAGCTCCTACATCCAAAGCCTGCAAGAAACATAAGAATTGTGCTCAGGCCATGGTAGATCTCAAAAGAAATTTGAAAATCAAGGAAGAGAGATAGAGGAAAAATTAGGGAAAGAATTGAAAGAATTGTAAAAGAAAATGAAAAAAAAAACTAATGAAGAGAAGAATGTCTTAAAAAGCAAAATTTGTCAATTGGGAAAGGAGGTACAAAAGCTCCCTGAGAAGAAAAAAATATCTTAAAAAAACGAATTGAGCAAATGGATGTTAATAAATTTATGAGAAATCAAGATATAATAAAGCAAAATCCCCCAAAAAGAAAAAAAATAGGAAAAAAAAACGTGTAATATCTCATTAGAAAAACAACTGACCTGAAAAAATAGATCCAGGAAAGATCCTTTAAAAATTATTAGTTAACCAGAAAGTCACAATCAAAAAAAAAAAAAAAAAAAAAAAAAAAAAAAAAAAAAAAAAAAAAAAAAAAGCCTGGATATTATCTTTCAAGAAATTATCAAGAGAAATTGTGCTGATATTCTAGAAAAAGAAAGTAAAATAGAAGTTGAACGAATTCACCAATCACCTTCTGAAGGAGATTCCAAAATAAAAACTCCCAGAAATATTATAGCTAAATTCTGGAATTCTAGGTCAAGGAGAAAGTATTGCAAATGTCCAGAAAGAAACAATTCAAGTGTAGTGGAGCCACAGTCAAGAAAATACAAGATTTAACAGCTTCTACATTAAAGGACTGCAGGGTTTGGAACATGAGATTCCAGAAAGCAATACAGCTAGGATTGCCACCAAGAATCAAGCTACCTAGCAAAAGTAAGTATAATTCTTCAGAGGGAAAGGTGATTATGCAATGAAACAGAAGGTTTTCAAGCATTCATGACGAAAAACTGCACTGTATTTGATTTTCAAATACAGGAATGTAGAGAAGCATAAAGAGGTCATCAGGAGAGTGAAATAATGTGACAATAAGATTTATCTGTTCATATTCCTACATAGAAGCATGATAGTTGCAGCTCATTAGAACTTTCTTATTATTACGGCAATTAGAAAGAGTATAGATAGACAGAAAGCACAGATGTGAGTTGAATATAGAGGAATATCTTTTTTTTTAATGATTAAACTAAGAGGTGAAAGAGAAATGTACTGGGGAAAAGGGAAAGGGAGAAGTAGTATAGTGCAAATTAACTGCAACAAAAAATGAGGCAAGACAAAGCTTTTCTATTGGAGTGATAAAATGAGAGAAGAGGGTAAGTGAGTGAACCTTAGAGTTGTCTCAAATAGGAAATAACACACTTACTTCATAGACATATAGAAATCTTACCCTGTTAGAATCCTAGTGATAACTCACTGGAATTAGTAGAAACGATGCTTGAGTTTACACCTTTGAGAATTCACGCATTGGTTCACACATTAGAGTTCATAAGTACGGGAGATACACAAAACTTTGTAACTTTGTGAATTCACACGTCCCATAATCCCACTCTCAGAGGAGGAGTCAGCCTTTGGGTTCATACCTTTAAGAGATCATATACAAGAAGCTCTTAGAGGTTTAGTCAGTCAGTCAGTCAGTGGAGGAGATTGAGTCAGAGTTGAGCTAGAGGCAGAAGCTGGAAGAGCCAAAAAACAAGCTTGGAACCAAGATGGGAGAGAGGCCTCTAAGAAAGGTAACCAGGCCCAAGGAAGGATACTATACTTGGAAGGAGAAAATAAACATTTGGATTTTAACAGCTGGCTGCATTTGGGGTGATTACTAAGTTGAACTGAAACTAAGGCTGCCTCCAGAAACCTCCCCAAGAATCCTGCTCCCACAGAGAACCATCATATATATTATACAAAAGAAGAGAACACCACATTACCCTGCCGGAAAATAAGAGGGGAGTGGAATATGGGAATGTGGGGAGGGTGATAAAAGACAGGACACATTGGGGGAGAGAGTAGACAGTAGCAAAACACTTTTGAAGAGGGACAGAATGAAAGAAGAGAGAGACTAAATGAGGAGATAAAAAATGAACAATAGCAATTGTAGAAAAAAAAAATTCAAAGCAAGTTTCTCCCTTTGTTCTCTGGAAAATTATGAACAAGATGCTCTCAGAAGAAAAAAAACCTGGAAAGACCTTCATCAACAAATTGAAATATATTATATACAAAATAAGAGTCATGTTTTAGGATGACCACCTGTAAAGGACTTTGATATCCTCAATAACACAATCATCCTGTAATGCCAGAGAAACTGAGCAAGATAGAAATTCTCAAGTTTTTAATATTTTATTTGAATTTTTGAGATGGAGAGATTATGCTGAGGGCATGATGTCCCCAGGGTTGATGTCCAAAGCATCCAGTAGCAAATATGAGTCCTCAATGACATATTTATAGCTTTAAGCTCAGGTAGCTAAACAAAGGCAGGGAGTGGAGTTCAGGCAAGAACCATTAATCGGGTTCTGACAGTTTGGGGGGTGGGGTAGGAGCATAAATTCTTAATGACTTAGGAGTTAGAAGCCAGGAAGTTTGAACTCCCCCTTATCTTGAGTATACACATTTACAATTTATTACCTTAGAGTAACTAGCCCTAAGTTATATCAGTCTTAATATTTAGGGGGTGAGGGGGGGGAGGGATGTTGCAACCAAGCAGAATAATTCAAGGAAATTGAGGCAGGAACATTAGGGAAGCTGATGCAGAATAAAAGGAAATCGTGGCACAACAATCCACATCTACTCTGAAGGACTTACAATGGAAAATCCTATCCATACCCAAGGAAGGAACCAATTATATTTGAATACAGATTGAAGCATTCTCTCTCTCTGTCTGTCTCTCTCTCTTTCTCTCTCCCTCTCTCTCTGTATTTTTCTTGAGGGCTTTTTTGAAAGGAAGATCAATATTTTCTGTCATAACTTAACTTTTATGGAAATGATTCATGTAACTTCATATGTGCTTTCTTAATGGGGGCTGGCAGATGATGGTGGGGGTGAAGGAGAGAATCTATAACAAAAGTATAAAAAATGTAAAAAAATTGATTTAAATGTAACCAGGAATGTAATAAATAAATAAAATTTTAAAATAAAATTAATGAAAGGAAAAAAAAGAATCTGGCTGCTATATGACTTGGTGCATGTATATTTAGCATGTTATTATTTCTTTATTTATAGTATCCTTTAGTATGCTATAATTCACTTTCTTACTTCTTTTAAGTCTCTTTTCACTTTTGTTTTTTCTGAGATCAATATTGCTATTCCCGCTTTTTAAAAATTTCAGCTTTAGACCTTTTGCTCTAGGTCTTTATCTGGACTGTGTGTGTATGTAGCTCTACTTCATGTTTGTTTCTTGTAAACAATATATTGCAGTATTTGGATTTTGATCTTCTCTGCTAACTACTTTTGTTTTTTGGTAGATTTCATCCCTTTTACATTTACCATTATGAATACTAACTATGTATTATCCTCCTTACTATTTTTCCCTCCTGTTTGCCTTCTCCTTTCACTCTTTCCTTCTTCACCAGTGTTTTGCTTCTGTCTACCAGCTCTCATGATCTACCATACCATTTGTTAGTTTCCAATTCACCCTATTTTACTTAGTCTTCTCTCTTCTAACTTTTCAGTCAGGTAAGAGATTTTTATATTCAACTGATTATATATATATTATTCCCTTTTTGAGCCAATACCTATGAGATTAAGCTTTAATCAATGCCCATCACTCACCACTTCATGAGAAATAATTTACACTATTCTGATTCCTTTCCTTCTGCACCCAGGGTACTACTCTTTCTAATCTTATTTTTTATGTTTCTTTTTTCTTTAAATTTGTCTTACCATACCCACACCCTTTGTCTGTGCATATTCCTTCTACCTGTACTATTAGTGGTTGTATGTTTAAGAATTACAAGTAATATTCTCCCATGTAGGGATGTAAACACTTCAACTTTATTAAATCTCTTATGCTTTCCCCCCATTTAAAATTTACTCTTTTATTTTTATATTGAATTTCACTTTTTTGTTATCGTTCAACTCTGATCTTCTAATGAAAGCTTGAAATTGTTCTTTTTTATTGAATGAATGTTTCTGCCTTGAACTATTATGTTTAATTTCTCTGAGTAGGTGATTCTTAGTTATTGTCTTAGCTCCTTTGTCTTGAAGAATAGTATGTTTCATTACCTTTGATCATTTAAAGTTATAGCTGCTAAGTACTGCTTAATCCTGATTGTGATCCTCTAAAATTTCATTTTTTTTCTTTCTTGTCACTTGATTTTTTTCCCCCTTGTCCCAGTGGTTCTAAAATTTGCCTATTTTATTCCTTGGAGCTTTTATTTGGAAATATCTTTCCTAAGGTGATTGATTGATCCTTTCAATAACTATTTTGCCCTCTGCTTTCAAGATATAAAGGTAATTTTCTTTTATAACTTTTAATTTTATCACCTTTAGCATTTTACACTAATCATATAATCATAATCAATGAAACCAATAATAATGCTTATATAGCAGTTATCATATGCCAGCTCTTGTATTAACCACTTCACAATCATGTAATTCTCACCACCATTCTGAGAAGTGGATATTATGTTTATCCCTTTTACAGATTAGTAAACTTAGGTTGAGCAAAGATAAAATTGCTTGCCTAAAATTACTCAGCCACAAAATTTATAGATTAACATACTCCTTGATTCAGGTTCTTTGGGCATTTTGTTTGAATGACAAATTGCATTGAAATTTAGTTTCAAGACAAACATTAACCATATCAAATCTAAATTTTCAATCACAAAATTAAATTTTAAATTTTCCCAAAGTGAATTTACTTACTACTCTCAATCTATTGATAAAGTTTTAAAATGGCAATCTTATATTCCATCCCACTTTTTAGGATCCATGTAGATTTTATATTACTCGACAACTAAAATATATTTTCTGATGGTCCACAAAGGATAGAATTATAACATATGATCTTTAAATAATTCAATGTAGCAAATTCATTACTGTATTTCTATACAATAAAGAATAACTATATAAAATTTCTCATGTCCTTTGTACCCCAGAAGATCAAAAATCTCCTTCAAATCTCTTTTTTTTTGAAAAACTTCAAACCACTTTGCTTTCAAACCCTATTTACTCTCCACTTCTTCTCTTTCATATCCTAGACTTTAAAAAACCCATCTTCACCCCAATGAATTTTTCTTAATATATTTCTTTATACATACACAACTAATTGCTTAACTTAGTTCTTAAGCAACATAGTTTACCACAACTTTGACAACTAAGATACTAATTTACTCAGACAATTATTTCAAAGTAGCTTCAATTTTCCATATTAAGTAGTAGATGAAATTACCTTCTTAACTAGATTAGTATATTTATTACATTCAATAAGGGGAGGGAACATCTGTGCTATTTGCTTTTAATCTCAATATTAGCTTCAAACTTCCAAAAAATCATTAAAGTTTTTTTTATCAGTTATAAAAACTTTTACACTATGACAAAAAGTTAACTATGAAGATATTGTAATTTATTTGCAAATCTAATTTTAATACATTTACAATGTCACCTTGAATTTTCTTTTTCTTGAATTGGAAGCAGTAAGAATAAAGGACTGACATGGTGGAATCCAAAAATCTAATAGTTCTGTAACACAAATCATGAGTCTGGAAGCCTGCAGTGGAGTATCATTTTTATTGAGTCACAGGAGAGGGCATCTTCCTGTTGCCAGGCCTTATTAACAACTTACACATATCTGGTCTATTTAAATAACAATTAACTTTTGTTTTAGCATTCACCAAAATAACACAAATAATTTTTTTTTTCCCAAATTAAATTGTACATTCAAATTGATCCTTTAAAGAAGCTTCTTTTTTGTGCTCAAGAAAAAATACAGTTATTTACTTTTTCATTGTTTCCTGATTTGCACAAACTTCTTTTTCATGTACCAGGAAAGAGTTTCTACGTATAAAAAACATTCAAACTTCATTTCTCCCCCCCTCCCTTTGGAATTTCACTGTTAACAATTTCAAATTAGGTTATTTCCCTTTTCTCTAATCAGTGAAATTACTTTCCCACTGCACTAAAATAATAAATGTATCAACTTTCAGGAGAACATTGATAATACATTTATGTAATTATCACAATTATATTATAATTTCCTTAAAACAAATTTTAGAGACTTTTAACCTCAAACTTACTAGAATATTTTAGCATTTATTTTAAAAAATTCAGTGTAGAGAGTTTACATTTTAATCATGAACTCATTTTCTAATTAGTTTATAATGTTATCAATTTCTGCAAATTGGGAAAAAACTCCTGTCTTTCTCATCTTGTCTGCCTTCCAATTTGGTCAGATTTGAAAGTAACAAAGAAACATATTCTATTCAATGGTAAGAAAAAAAATTGTCTGACCAAGCACCAGGAGCAAGTTAATTTGACTTATAATCTAGCTAATATGACAAGGCATAATGATAAATGATATTGGTGTACACAAATAAAAGTTCCCTTTTTAGGTCAAGTTCTGGAATCCTTATATTTTAAACTTATTTTGCTTTAATTTTATTCACCATTTTTTTTTTACAACTTGGAAAATTCCCTGTTTCTAAGCTCTACCCACCCATTTCAAAATGCCCCTCTGCCATTTGGCTTTGACCAATATCTTCCTTGAAATAGAAAATATATATATTTTTCCAAACATGCTATTACTCTCCTGGCATAGAATAATTTAGGTAAACATGTCCTTATTGATGACTAGAGAGATGTCACTTATCATGTTACTTAAACTGGGAGCTTTCCTTGAAGAGAAAATCCTCCTTCTATCACTCTTTGTAAGAACTGGGAGCCTGCTTTGAAAGAAAAAACAAAAAACAAAAAACAAAAAACAAAAAAACAAAAACAAAAACAAAACAAAACAAAACAAAAAAACATAATTTTCTAAGAGTTCAATATTGCCTAAAGAGGGTTCAATATCTTGGGGGAGGGGGTTCCTGAGCTTTCTATTAACACTAACAGCCTATTAGTTTTACTGTAATACAGACAAGAAAATAAACAAAATAGTTGCAACTTCCCCAAATGCATGAGTATTTACTTTAGCTCAGAAAGGATTGAAACTGGAGAATGGGATAGGTCAGAGTTCCCATGCTGTCTTACATGTAGAAATTCTTCAGAGAAAAATTTTCCTGGTGCATTCAAGACTTCAGCTTAGACATTTGAAAATTAAAGTAACCCCAAGCAAACAAATAAATAAAAGTTCTGAGTACATTAATTTTATTGGTGAAACAAGTAAATAACAATATGAGTCTTGAGCACTTAGGCAAGTCCAGACAACAATTTATTTCTGACTAGTCTTTATATAATTTTGGGCAGCATAAGAAAATAAAGAAAAATAGCCATCATAAATGGAAAAAAATTAATTGATTGCAAAGTCTGAAGCATCTTAAGGCAGTAAAAACAATATGATTGGCTGGACATTTGGAGCTAACAACAATACTTCCATCCTGCTATAAGGAAAGGTTGATTGATAGTAGCTATCTGCTCATTAGTTAAAAAGAGATAACAGATTTCTTGGCACACTCATATATTCAGTGTTTTTTTTTTAGTATGATTGCAGATCTCCCTTAGTTGTACATGGGCATGAGAGAATATATAGAGATAACAGTTTTCTTTCAACTAAAGTGACTTATAAGGAAACAACTTTCATTTTTTTATTTTTTTAATTTTAATAGCTTTTTATTTACACATTATATGCATGGATAATTTTACAGCATTGACAATTGCCAAACCTTTTGTTCCAATTTTCCCCCTTCTTCTCCCAACCCCTTCCCCTAGATGGCAGGATGACGAATACATGTTAAATATATTAAAGTATAAATTAAATGCAAAGTAAGTATACATGTCCAAACCATTATTTTGCTGAACAAAAAAAATTAGACTCTGAAATATTGTACAATTAGTCTGTGAAGGAAATCAAAAATGCAGGCAGGTAAAAATATAGGCTTTGGGAATTCAATGTAATGATTCTTAGTCATCCCCCAGACTTTCACTGGGTGTAGCTGGTTCAGTTCATTACTGCTCCATTGGAACTGATTTGGTTCGTCTCTTTGCTGAAGATAGCCGGGTCCCTCAGAATTGATCATCATATAGTATTGTTGTTGAAGTATATAATGATCCCCTGGTCCTGCTCATATCACTCAGCATCAGTTCGTGTAGGTTTCTCCAGGCTTTTCTGAAATCATCCTGTTGGTAATTTCTTACCAAACAATAATATTCCCTAATATTCATATAGCACGATTTATTCAGCCATTCTCCAATTGATGGGCATCTACTCAGGGAAACAACTTTTAACTTAACTCAGAGAGGAAAACTTAAATTCTGGACTCATGTACTTTTGTACTTAATTCATAGACAAAGAATAAAATGAGTCAAGCAGTTATACAATAGAATCCCTCACAGAATAGAATCAAATATAAAATGCAAAACCAATACTTAATTTTCTCAATACAATGTGTACATCTCATAATCATATACTAAATAAATATATACAGTAAAATACAAGGTGATTTGTTGGGGATTACTAGTGACAGTTAAAAGGATCAATAAAGGTGTCATAAAAGAAACTAATGTCAATCTATAAGTGAACTGAACTAAAATTTATAAGAAGCAAAATTTAAATGGAAATATTTTTTCTTGGCAGGATGGACAAGCTGTTTAAAAGTATGAAGAAGAGCAAGTGAGGAAGAACAAGTTGACATTAGCCATATTGAAGTGCATATCAAGGTGAAAAAAATAAAAGCTTAGAAAGTTGGAGCCAGTTTAGAAATGATCTATATGCTAGATAGAAGAATTAGGATTTGATCCTAGAAGTAAAAGAAGCCACTTGGATTTAATGAGTAGAGGAATAGCATTGTCAATATTTTAGGAATATGAATTTGATAGTTATGAGGGGTTTTCACTGAAGCAAAAAGAAACGAATTATAATAGAGAGCAGTTGATAGTCTATTATAATAAGCTAATTATGAATATATAGGAAATAGATTTTCTCGATATTTTGGAGGAAAATTGACAAGATATTTAGACCTAGCAGTTAACTCCAAGGATGAATACATGTTGCCTACTATAGAAGTAGGGAACTTTGTGTTGTTACCACATTTTTAGAGCAGGGCTTCCTAAACTGCAAACTATGGAATACTTTTCTTATTTTTATGTTTTGATAGCTGAATTTCAGTATGAGTAACTTCCTTTGTAATGTTATATATTTCACTTTCTATATTTCTTCTATATTTTCTATACATACTTCTATATTTAAAAATATTATCACAAGACTTACATTGGTTTCACCAAAATGACAAATGGTTCATGACATCCTTTTTTTTTTTTTTTTTTTTTAGGTCACTGTCCTTTGAAGGGGGAGTTATAATTCCCAATAGTTTCTAAGTAGACCTTATTAAAGTTTCCCAAGAAAGTAGAGCTCCTAGAATTGATTACTCTTGACTTGTCTTCTTTTTTCTATTTAGTATTTAATATTCATTTTTAAAACATTTAATTCCAGATTATTTTCCTTCCACACTCCTTATCAACAACTCTCATTGTGAATGGAAACAATTCAGTATAGATTATACATGTGTAGTCATGCAAAACATTTCCATAATATATTGTGAAAGAAAATATAGACAAAAAAGCTCTCAAGAAAAATAAAGTTAAAAAAAAGTATGTTTAAATCTATCTGCATTTAGACATCATCACTTCTTTCTCTGGGGATGGATAGCATTCCTCAATATAAGTCCTTCAGAGTTGTCCTGAATGATTTTATTATTAGAATAGTTATGCCATTCTCAGATCTTACAATATTGCCATTACTTTTTACAGAATATATTTCCTTTTCCATCAGCTCATGGAAGTCTTTCCAGGTTTTTCTGAGACCATCCTCCTCCTTATTTTTTATACTATGATAGTATTCCCTCATGATTAGATCCCACAATTTATTCAGCCATTTCCCAATTAACAAACATCCCCTAAATTTCCAATATTTTTTGCCCTATGAAAAGGACTACTACAAATATTTTGGTTTATATAGGTCCCTTTCCTTTTTGTTTTTACCTCTTTTGTGTTTTAATACAGACTTAATAGTAGTATTGATAGCTGAAAGGGGATGTAGGGCTTTATAGCCTTTTGGGGATAGATCCAAATTGCTCTAGAATATTTCACAATTCTACCACTAGTGTATTAACATCTAATTTCCCCCCCACATCTCCTTCAATGTTTGTGATTTTCCTTTTCTGTCCTATTAGACAATCTAATATGCATGTGGTCATACTTCAGAATTGCCATAACTTGTATTCCTCTAATCAATAGTTAGAGTATTTGGTTTCAACTATTCAAATGACAGGAAGCAAAAGGATTTAGTGAAAGAATCACAGAATAATGTAGTAGAGTTAAGACAGTCTAGTTTTAAAATATAATTCCCTCATTTATTAATTCTAAGTTATTAATTCTTTGAGCAAATAAGCACTGCATCTGTCTAAATTTTATTTTTTCTCATTTGCAAAATTGTATTATGTATATTACCACAAGTTCACAAATCAATCTATTAAAAGTTTGATAAACTGGTATTCAAATCTTGCTCTGGTATTTACTAGCTATCTGAGTCTAAAAGTGATATATGATCTCTGAGACTCAGTTTACCCATCATAAAAAGAAATATTATTACTTTCCAGCTTTCCCTTACCAGGATATTATGATGTTTAAATAAGCTGATGCATATTAAGACACTAGTAATAGCAACTATTATTTAGAAAATACATTAATATGCAGAGTTTTATCTAAGTTACAGTCATAAAAAATAAAAGTAGTTTATATACAATGTATAGAAAAACAAAAATCTGATGTAATGTTTTTCATGTGCCTTGATGTTCTTACTGTCCAAAGGATTTTTAAAAGTTTTCTCTAGTACCATAATTGGATTATTTTGCAACACTAAATTCTTCTAGAATTTATAAAGAAACACATTAATTTAATAGCTTCCAAAAACTGAGTATTTTCCTTAGTGACTATAAAAGTCATTATTTGGGGACAATGCCTGGGGCCTGGATTTTTATTATAAGATATTTTGGAAAAGTTATCTAATTAGTTAATACTTTAACTATATTCAATTGAATAATCATTTATTAAATATTTCTGGTTTGTAAACCATTAAGTCAGACACTAGAAAAACAAAAAGAAGGAGGGAAAAGAATACCAATACCTAAATAGCTTACACTTTACTGGGGTATTACTGGGGTATACATAAAGATAAATAAATATGTGAGATATATATGTGACCTTTTAGTGTGTATTGCCCTTAGACAATGGGTTACTCATTTATCAGAGCATTCTCCAAAACCAACAAATTGTATTAGAGTTACAAAATTAATTCTCAGGAGAGGAGGAGTAATCCTCATGTGGGAACAACCATAACTACTTAGCCCCAAATGATATACTTATCTGCTAAATCAAATCAGGTAAAACTATGGACTAGTATCCATGAAACATTTACTAAATGAAAAAGTAAAAGTAAGAATAATCTGAAAATGACAATAAACCACAACTGGATCATTTTGGATAGTAAGATGAATTTTGGATGAGCTAAGTTTGCAATTTCATAAGACACTTAGATGCAGATGCTAGCTAAGTTGTTTATTATGTAGTAATAAATTTGAAAAGGGAAGTCATCTATATGTAGAAAATAATTGAACTTATCAAAACTGATAAAATTTCAAACAATATAAAGAAAGAAAAAATAAGGACTTCTGACATTTTTGTGATTCACATGTTTTTAATGAGGATTAATAGACAACTAGATAGATAAAGCATTTATTAACCATTTGATGGTAACTACGTAGTACAGTGAATAGAATTCTGGGACAGGAGTCAGGAAGATCAGAGTTAAAATCTGGCTTCAGACATTTCCTAGCTATGTGATTTTATGGTCAGTTACTTGACCTTTGCTTGCCTTATTTCTTCAACTGGGAAATGATAAAAATATCACCTACTTCCCAGAGTTGTATTGTGAGGACTAATTGAGACATTTGTAAAATATTTAACACATAGTAAATACTTGAAATGCTTATTCCTCCCTCCCTCTTTCTCCACTCTTCAAGATGGAAAATGGTAGATCCAGTACTTAAACCCAGGATTTATGATCCAAGTTCATTATGCTTTCTGTTATACTACAGTGTCCAGAAATATCATTGCCATTATTGTTGCTGTTGTTGCAATTTAATAATTTGACTTATGAGTGATCATTATATTATCTGCAAGAGTTCCTCAGAAAATGTCAAGAACCAATTCTGTGTTTGTATTAAATAGTTATGATGGAATTATATTTCAGAATTTTTCATTTTTTTAGCTTAAAACTACTCATACTAGTTTGATGGCCCTGGACAAGTCACTTAATATTAATTTTCTTTTGACAATAACCTAGGAATTATACAATGCTATTTTTCAGATTTGAAGAAGTACTTCTTTCTTAGGAATATGTCATATTCACAAAATCACATTTATTTCAAATTTCCACAATCTTTCCCCTGTTGTGAATTGCCAATTTTATGATATTATAATTGACATCACTCTCTAAATAAAGATTTCAATCTAAGAATTTCTAAAATAGAATTCATTATATTTTCACAAAAAATCTATCCAGATTCTAATATTCCTTGTTTTTTGTTTATTTTTGTTATTGATACTATCAGTAAAATAGTATCCTCTCATTTTTTCTGGTTATTAGCACTTGGTTGTTATTGACTTTCCCCCTTCCTTTGTACCTAATTTTTAAGTCTCCTGGATTGTTCTTTTATAACATCTCTTAAAATTGGTTTCTTCTCTTCACACCTAGCAATAGCAAATTAGAATATTTACTTTTGGTCAGTTGCTTCCACATTATATCTTCTAGAAACCTACTAAATCACTATTTCCAAAACACAGATCTGATTCCCTCACTAAGCGGCTTCATATTGCTTGAAGAATAAAATGCAAACTCCTCAAGTTGACATTTGACATTGACAAGTTGACAGTTGATGCTGATCAGCTTTCTACTACTGTCTCCCACTTTTTCAAACTTATTCCATATTGCCCCCTTCATACACTTTACATTTCCAGTCAAATTGTCTAACAATTCTTTGACATTAGCATTTAATCTCCCAGATCTTAAACTTCACATAGGCAATATCCAGTGCTTAGAATAGATTTCATCCTCACCTCTACCTATTATAATATTTGATTTTTCTCAAGCTTAGGTCAAGTATAAGCTTCAATAGAAATATTTAATACCATACTTCCCTTATTTTAGTGCTCTACCTTCTCAAATTATGTTGTATTTTCTTTTATATGGACCATTCTCTAGTTCCTTCTTTGAGTGAATTGAACTCTATAAATCTCTAAGAGGGTAAAATCTCTTTTGTTGTCTTTTCAAACTCAACAAGTAACACATAACCTTACACAAAAAATGGACATGACATATATTGAACAGATCTGAACAGAATTTTATCTCACAGGAATATCAGCATTAAGTTTTTTTTTTTTTTTTTCCTTTTTGGAGATTAACTAATGAAGATATAGGGTTTTTTGACTTACAATCTGGATATTTGAATATTATTAAATATTTATTCACAGGAGGGTTTTTAATTTTCATCCATAGACTAAGGTCAGAGGTTGGCACTCAGAAATTTTACACTATAAGTCATAAGCATTATTTTGACACTTCTCATGCTATATCTTAATAGTGGTGAATATTGCATATATTTCAATTGGTATTTACTTAAATGAAATAAGTTTTGAATTAGATATGCAAATCCTAAGATGGCCTTGGTTGATAACCATTCTATCAGTTTATTTAAAAAGAATGGTCATTTTCAAAGACATTACAAAATCCAGAATACTCCTTGATTAAAATGTATTTATTAAAGTGGTAGATTTATTTTTCTTCTATAAAATTCATTTTTAGTATGAAAATTTTACAACTTGGGCTCCTTAGTGTCTAGTAATGTAGTAAACATGAGAAGCATGAAGATGTGAGGATTTTTGCATTTTACATTCTACTTGGATACAGAAATGAAATAGTTTTTCTGTCAGAAACTTAATCAATTCACTCTCTAATACTATTTCATGTGAAAGACAATTTTTACTGTGACAAACCACTCATCATACAACAAGAAAAAAGGAAATAAGCAGGCAGAGGAGTAACGCAGGAAGTTGGGACTGGAAGAAAGCAAGTTTAAATTTCAAGAAAATTTGGGCAAGGGAAAAGTGCAGTATATTACAAAATATCAGCATTCTTGGACAAATCAAAGAAACTTTTTAAGACAATAATCTTTAGAGTAGATTGTTCCTCTTGGGAAATCTGCAGTAAAGTACTGTAGAGGGCTGAAACTATTGGGTTGATACACTGATGTCAGGACTGCTGAGCACTTGAGGCTAACTACTGATTGGACAATACTCTGTGGGCATATGCTTGAAAATAGTCCTTTCCAGGGGGCGGAGCCAAGATGGGGGAGAAAACACACGTGACTTTCTAAGCTCTTCTCTTACCCTCTTTATCAATATTATATCGAGCCTCAAAAATAGTCTTGACTGCTACAATTCATAAAGATAAGAAATTGAACAACTCACCGGCCGAAGAAAATCTGCAGTCTCGCCAAAAAAGGTTGGTTCCGGGGCCAGGGGGGAGATCAGTGCAGACAGGGAGAGAAATTAGGCTCCGAGTAGAGTCTCAAACCGAAAGTGAAAGCACAGATCTCAGCACAAGCGCGCAGCCCCAACCCGCAGTACAGGGCTTTTCCTTGGGGCAGCTGTGATCCTGCACTGCAGGAGGACCGCCTGGTTAGTCTCCAATCTGCCCAGTGGGGAACTCTGGCTTAGGCCATAGAGCTTTTCCAGGGCCGATTTGCATTGGGAGAGACACTGGGGCAGAGTTCTGGCGGTCTGCGGTCATGGTCTACGGTCTGTGGTCAGCTGCAATACTCACAGTCCCACAAGAGGCTCCGGCCTGGGGCAGTGACACTTTCACTCTTAGTTCTAGCCTAGGGCAATCGATAATCCACTCAGCCCTACTAAGCAGTTTGATAGCTCTGCCAGTGCTGAATCCACTTCCTGTTGGGGAAGGGAAACTCTCACCAGAGCACCCCATACCTCAGAGTCGAAATCGGTTTACATCTTTCTCTGCTGCAGAGGAAGCTGGTAACCTTACTGAGACCACCCTAAAGGCTTTAAAACATGAATAAAAAGATGAAAAGAACTGATTGACAGCTTCTATGCAGAAAAGAGCAGGTCAGCAAACCTGAAGAGACCTCCAACAGCAAAATGCATCAGACTGTCCTCCTTACATGATGCTCTCATAGAAGAGACCATTAAAAGTCTCAAAAGAGAGCTAGAAGATAAATGGGGAAAGGAAAGAGAAGCCTTACAAGAGAGCAACAACTTCCTGAAATACGAATTGGAAAAAATAAAGAATTCACTAGAAAGTAGGATTTGTGAATTGAAAAGACAAAGAACTCACAAGAAAGTAGGATCCGTGAATTGAAAAGACAAAGAACATGCAAGAAAGTAGGATCTGTGAATTGAAAGAAAAATAATTCACTAAAAAAAAAATTAGTGAAATGGAAAAAATTCCACAGACCAAAACAATACATCAAAACCTAATTGACATATACAGAAAGAAGTAAAAAGCTATTGAAGAAAATAATTTTTAAAAATTAGAACTGAACAAATTGAAACTAATGATTCATTGAGACAGCAAGAATAGTCAAGCAAAAAAAAATGACAAACTGGAAAACCACGAATTATCTATTGCAAAACGATAGACTTGGAAAAATAGATCTAGGAGAGATAATCTGAGGATTATTGGACTTTCTGAAAACTATGATGAAAAAAGAGCCTAGATACTATTTTACAAGAAATCATCAAGAGAACTGCCCAGATTGCAATAGAATCAGAAGGTATAATAGGCATTGAAAGAATTCATCGAACACCTTCTGAAAGAAACCCTAAAATAAAACCCCAAGGAATATTGTGGCAAATTTTAGAACCATCAGATTAAGGAAAAATTTTACAAGCAGCCAAAAAACATTTAAATACTGAGGTGCCACAATAAGGATCACCCAAGATCTGGCTGCCTCTACATTAAAGGAAAGAAGGCCTGAATATGATATTCCGAAAGGCACAAGAACTTGAGATGCAGCCAAGAATAAACTTACCCAGCTAAGCTGAGCATTTTCTTCCAGGGAAGAAGATGGATATTTAATGAAACAAATGAATTCCATTTGTTTCTGAAGAAAAAACCAGAACTAAACAAAAATTTTGATCTCCAAGAATAGAACTCAAGAGATGCAGAAAAGGTAAAAATAACTCTTGAGAATTGTATTTCGGTTGTGGGTGTACAAAAAGAATACATGTATAATTTGATTGTACTGATATAACATAAAAAAGGGAAGTAGATATGGAAAAGGGATGATGGCAGAATAAGGTGGGAAGGAGAGGAAAAAGAGGGAAACCACATCCCACAAAGAGGCTAAGGAAGCTTTATCATATCTGAGGGAATTTAGAGGGGGAGGAACATTGTGTGAATCTTACTCTCATCAGAGTTGCCAAAGAAAAATAATTGACATTTGTTTTAGAGAAAATTTTCCTGCCTCATTAAAAACGGGGAGAGGAAAAGGAAAGAAAAAGAGAAATAAGGGAAGGAAGGGGAAAGACTCAAAGGGGGAGGGAGGATTATAAAGAGGATAATCGTGATACAAGAGGGGTACATAAGTTTAAAAGGGGAAAGAGGGTTGGGGGAGGCAAGAATAAGTAAAGCACAATCTGGGGTTATTAGGATGGCAGGAAATACAGATTTAGTAATTCTAACCGTAAATGTGAATGGGATGAACTTCCCATAAAGAGGAGGCAGATAGCAGACTGGATCAAAGTCAGAACTCCTACAATATGTTGTTTACAAGAAACACATTTAAAGCAGGGGATACATATAGAGAAAAGCAAAAGGCTGGAGCAAAATCTATTATGCTTCAGGTGAGTCAAAAAGAGGGTAGCCATCCATTCTCAGATCAGCAAAAGTAAAAATTGATCTAATTAAAAGAGATAAGGAAGGTAACTACATCCCTGCTAAAGGGTACTAAAAAACGAAGCAATATCAATATTAAATATATATGCACCAAGTGGTATGGCACTCAACTTCCTAAAGAGAAGTTAAGAGAGTGCAAGAAGAAATAGACAACAAAACTGTAATAGTAGGAGATCCTCAACCTTGCACTCTGAATTAGACAAATCAAACCACAAAACAAATAAGAAAGAAATTAAAGAAGTAAATAGAATATTAGAAAAATTAGGTATGTTGGATCTTTGGAGAAAATTGAATGGAGATAGAAGGAATATACTTTCTTCTCAGCAGTTCATGGAACCTATTCAAAAATTGACTCATATATTAGGACATAAAGACTCAAATTAAATGCAAGAAGCAGAAATAGTAAATGCTTTCTTTCAGATCCTGATGCAATAAAACTACATTCAACAAAAAGTTAGGAAATAGACCAAAAAGTAATTGAAACTAAACAATCTCATCTTAAAGAATGATTGGTGAAGTAGCAAATTATAGATACAATTAATAATTTCACTCAAGATAATGACAATGATGAGACATCATACCAAAATTTGTGATGCAGCCAAAGCGGTAATAAGAGGGAATTTTATATCCTTAGAGGCTTACTTGAATAAAACAGAGAAAGAAAAGATTAATGAATTGGGCTTGCAAACTAAAAAACCAAAAGACCAAATTAAAACCCCCAATCAAATACTAAATTGAAATTCTAAAATTAAAAGGAGAAATTAAAATATTGAAAGTAAAAAAACTATTGAACTAATTAATAAAACAAGAGTTGGTTCTATGAAAAGCCAATAAAATAGATAAGCCTTTGTAAATCTGATTAGAAAAAGGAAGGAGGAAAATGAAATTAGTAGTCTTAAAATGAAAAGGAGAACTTTCCACCAATGAAGAGGAAATTAGAGAAATAATAAGGAGTTATTTTGCTCAACTTTATGCCAATAAATCTGATAACCTAATGAAATGGATGACTACCTCCAAAATACAGACTTCCCAGACTAATAGAGGAAGAAGTAAATTGCTTGAATAGTCCCATTTCAGAAAAAGAAATAGAACAGGCAATTAAACAATCCCTAAGTAAAACCCTAGGACCAGATGGATTTACATGTGAATTTTACCAAACATTTAAAGAACAATTGGCCTAATGCTATATAAATTATTTGATAAAATAGGGAATGAAGGAGTCCTACCAAATTCCTTCTATGACAGACATGGTACTGATACCTAAACCAGGTAGGCTGTAAACAGAGAAAGAAAATTATAATCAACATCCCTGAATATTGATGCTAAAACTTAAATAAGATATTAGCAAAAGACTCACAGAAAATCATCTCCAAGATAATACACTATGATCAAGTAGGATTTATACCAGGAATGCAGGGCTGGTTCAAATTAGGAAAACTATCAATATAATTGGCCATGTTAATAACCAAATTAAAGAAACCATATGATCATCCTCAATAGATGCAGAAAAGCATTTGATAAAATCCAACATCCATTCCTATTAAAAACACTTGAGAGTATAGGAATAAATGGACTTTTCCTTAAAATAATCAGCAGCATCTATTTAAAACCATCAGTAAGCATCATATGTAATGCAGACAAACTGCAACCATTCCCAATAAGATCTGAGGAAACAAGTGCCCACTATCACCGTTACTATTTAATATTTTATTAGAAACGCTAGCTATAGCAATAAGAGCTGAGAAAGAGATTAAAGGAATAAGAATAGCAATGAGGAAGCCAAATATCACCTTTGCCGATGACATGATGGTATAGAGAACTCCAGAGATTCTGCTAAAAAGTTATTAGAAATAATCCACAACTTTAGCAAAGTTGCTGGTTATAAAATAAACCCACAAGTCATCAGCATTCTTATATATCACTAACAAAATCCAACAGTCAGAGTTACAAAGAGAAATTCCATTTAAAGTAACTACTGATAATATAAAATATTTAGGAATCCATCTGCCAAGGGAAAATCAGAAACTTTATGAGCAAAATTACAGACCACTTTTCACACAAATTAAGTGGATCTAACCAATTGAAAATATATTAAATGCTCTTGATAGGGCGAGCAAATATAATAAAGATGACAATATTACCTAAACTAATCTATTTATTTAGCGCTATACCAATCAGACTCCAAAAACTATTTTAATGACCTAGAAAAAATAACAACAAAGTTCTATGTGGAAAACAAAAGATCAAGAATTTCAAGGGAATTAATGAAAAAAATCAAATGATGGTGGCTTAGCTGTACCAGATGTAAAATTATATTATAGAGCAGCAGTTACCAAAACTATTTGTATTGGCTAAGGAATAGATTAGTTGATCAGTGGAATAGATTAGGTTCAAGGATAAAACAGTCAACAAATATAGCAACCTAGTCTTGACAAACCCAAAGATCCCAGCTTTTGGGATAAGAACTACTGTTTGATAAAAATTGCTGGGAAAATTGAAACTAATTATGGAGAAACTAGGCATTGATCCATACTTAACGCAGACCAAGATAAGGTCAAATGGGTCATGACCTAGGCAAAAGAATGAAATTATTAATAAATTAGAGGAACATAGGATAGTTTACCTCTCAGACCTGTGGAAGGTCTTTATGACCAAAGCAGAACTAGAGATCATTACTGATCACAAAATAGAAAATTTCGATTATACCAAACTGAAAAGTTTTTGTACAAACAAAACTAATGCGGACAAGATTAGAAGGGAAGCAATAAACTTGGGAAAATATTTTACAGTCAAAGGTTCTGATAAAGGCCTCATTTCCAAAATATATAGAGAATTAACTCTAATTTATAAAAAATCAAGCCATTCTCCAATTGAAAAATGGTCAAAGGATATGAACAGACAATTCTCAGATGAAGAAATTGAAACTATTTGTAGTCATATCAAAAGATGCTCCAAGTCATTATTAATCAGAGAAATGCAAATTAAGACAACTCTAAGATACCACTACACACCTGTCAGATTGGCTAAGATGACAGGAAAAAATAATGATGATTGTTGGAGGGGATGCGGGAAAACTGGACATTGATGCATTGTTGGTGGAGTTGTGAACGAATCCAACCATTTTGGAGAGTAGTTTGGAACTATGCTCAAAAAGTTATCAAACTGTGCATACCCTTTGATCCAGCAGTGTTACTACTGGGATTATATCCCAAAGAGATTATAAAAAAAAAAAAAAAAAGAAAAAAAAAAAAGAAAATAGTCCTTTCCACTATCCCTACTGGCTCAATGATTGTTGTATAGAGGATTGTAGAAGGGACTAGTGGGTGGAGTAAAGCCAACCAAGGACACACTTTCTGTGGTAGATGAGGAGAAGGCAGTTGAGGAGATTCTGCTTCCATGCTGTTCAATCCTGAGTCTAAGACCAAGAATAAAGATGGACTTTTGCTTATCCTGACTCCGGCTGATTCTGGGGTGTCCTGGGTGCTTAGCACCATCATTACAAAGTGCCATATAAATTATTATGGATTTACTAGAACTAGATTTCAAGACATTCATCTATGACTGGAAATTAACACACTGACAAAAATAAAATTTAAGTGATGTCAAAAATATATGGATTATAATTTGTATATTTTATATCTTGGTGGATTGTAAATCTCTGAGAAGAATACATTTAGGATTTTTTTTTTTGCAATTTGCAATTTACAAATATAATAGATAAAATTCAGTTAAATTCTGTTCAGCATTTATAGAGGGAAGGGAAAAAAAGAAAGGGGAAGGCTAACAGAAGGGAAAACAGAAGTAGTAAGGGAAAGTTATAAGAAAGGGAGAGGGGCTATAAGAGGAGAGGGTTGAGGTTGGTGGTGGTCAGAAGCAAAATATTGGTGAAGAGGGAAAAGGAGAAGGGAAAGAGAAAATAATAACTTCAGGTAAATAAGATGGCAGGAAATACAGAAATAGTCATTTTAGCTATGAATGTTAATGGGATGCACTCTTCTATAAAAGGGCAGTGGATAGCAGTCTGGAATATAAGGCAAAATACTACACTATGCTTTTTTTACTAGAAACACATTTAAAGTAGAGTGATACCTTAGAGTAAAGGTAAAAGGCTGGAACAGAATCTATTATGCTTCAGGTAAAGTAAAAAAAAAAAAAAAAAAAAAAAGCAAGGGTAGGAATCCTGATCTCAGATCAAGCAAAAGCAAAAATAGATCTAATTAAAAGAGATAAGAAAGAAAAGTATATCTTCCTAAATATTACCATAGACAGTGAAGTAATATCAATACTAGACCTAAATACTAAATTTACTAAATCAATACTAAAAACTAAATACTTAAAATACTAAATGCACAAAGTGGTATAGTATCTGAATTCCTAGAGAATTTGGAAAGCATCATGAAGAAATAGACAGCAAAACTATACTAGTGGGGGATCTCAAACTTGCTCTCTCAGAACTAGATAAATTGAACCATAAAATAAATAAGAAAGAAGTTAAGGAGGTAAATAGAATCCTAGAAATTTAGGATTGATAGTTCTTTGGAGAAAATTGAATGGAGACAGAAAGGAATACACCTTTATTTTTTCCCATGGCTCATGGAACCTATACAAAAACTGATCACATAATAGGGCATAATGACCTAAATTACATGCAGAAAGGCAGAAATAGTAAATATATATTTTTTCAGATCATGAAACAATTAAAAAAATTAAATGCAATAACAGGTCAAGGGAAAATAGACCAAAAATTAATTAGAAACTAAATAATCTAATTTTAAAGAATGAATTGGTGAAGAAACAAATCATAGACATCAATCAATTATTTCATCCAGGAAATAACAATAATGAGAGGATATACCAAAATTTGTGGGATGCAGCAAAAGCAGTTATTAGGGAAAATTTTACATCTATAAATGCTTAGTTGCAAAAAATAGAAAAAGAGACGATCAATGAACTGGGTTTGCAACTAAAAAAGCTAGAAAAAGAAAAATTTAAAAGCCCCAATTAAATACCAAATTTAAAGTTCTGAAAATAAAAGAGCATATTAATAAAATTGAAAGTAAGAGAACTATTGAATTCATAAATAAAATTAAGATCTGTTTTTATGAAAAAAACCCAACAAAATAGAAAAAAAAAACATTTAGTTAATGTGGTTAGAAAAAGGAAAGACAAAATCAAATTCTACATCTCAAAAAATAAAAGGGAAAATTTTCCTTCATTGAAGAGGAAATTAGGGCAATAATTAGGAGCTGTTTTGCCCAACTATATGTCAATAATATATAGACAGTAATACCTACACAAATATGAATTTCCCAGATTAATAGAAAATGAAATAACTTTTCAAAATAGTATCCTTTTAGAAAAAGAAATAAAACAAGCTATTAATCAACTCCCTAAGAAAACATCTCCAGGGCTAGATGGATTTACATGTAAATTCTATCAAACATTTAAAGAACAATTCATTCCAATACTATATAAACTATTTGGAAAAAATAGGGAAAGAATGGATCCCACCAAATTCATTTTATGACACAGATATGGTGCTGTTTTCTAAACTAGGTAGAATAAAAACAGAGAAAGAACATTAAAAACCATTTTCCTAATGATGAAAAAATGTTTAAGAAAATATTAACAAAACGATTACAGAAAGTTATCCCCATAATAATACACTATGACTAAGTAGGATTTATAACAGGAATGATATAATATTAGGAAACTGGTTCAATATTAGGAAAACCATTATATCAATGGCTGTATCGATTACCAAACTAACAAAAATCATATCATTATCTCAACTTTTGCAAAAAAAAAAAAAGATTTGATAAAATCAAATACCCATTCCTATTAAAAACACTAGATGACAAGGAACAAATGAAGTTTTCCTTAAAATAATCAGTAGCATTTATTTAAAATGATTAGCAAGCATCATATGTATTTGGAACACACTAGAACCATTCCCAATGAGATCAGGGGTGAAACAAAGTTGTCCACTTTCACTCTTGCTGTTCAATATGCATTAGAATTGTTAGATTTGGCAATGAGAAGAAAAAGAGGTTAAATAATATGATGGTATACTTAGAGAACCCTGGAGAATCAACTAAAAACTACTAGAAATAATTCACAGGTATAGCAAAGTTGCAGGATACAAAATAAATCCATATAAAGCATCAGTATAGGGGCAGCCAGTTGGTACAGTGAATAGAGCAAAAGCCCTGAAGTCAGGAGGAACTGATTCTAAATCTGCACTCAAACACTGAACACTTGACCCTGGGCAAGTCTCTTAATATCAATTGCCCTAGCAAAAAAAAAATCAGTATTTATTTTTATCATTCACAAAGTCCAGCACCATGAGATATAAAGTTAAATTCCATATCAAAAAACTGTTGATAATATAAAATATTTGGGAGTCTACCTACCAATGAAAAGTCAGGAACTATATGAACACAACTATAAAACACTTTCCACAGAAATTAAGTCAGATCTAGTAAATTGGAAAAATTTCAAGTGCCCATGGACAGATCAAACAAATATAATAAAAATTACAATACTTCCTAAATTAATCTACTTATTAAGTGCCATACCAATCAAACTGACAAGAAATTATTTTACAGATCTAGGAAATGAATAATGAAGTTCATCTGGAAGAACAAAATGTCAAGAATATCAAGGGAATTAATAAAAAAAAATGCCAATTAAAGTGGCTTAGCTGTACCAGATCTAAAACTATAATACAAAGCAGTGGTCATCAAAACCATTTGGTCCTTGCTAAGAAATAGAGTAGTCAGTGGAGTAAGTTAGGTTTACAGGACAAAATAGTCAATGGCTATAGTAATCTAGTGTTTGACAAACACAGAGACTCCAGCTTCTGGGATAAGAACTCATTATTTGATGAAAATTGCTGGGGAACTGGAAACTAGTATGACAGAAATGAAGCTTCAATCCACACCTAACAATATATACCAAGAAAAAGTGGAAATAGGTTCATGATTTAGACATAAAGAGTGTTATTATAAGCAAATTAGAAAAAAAACATAGAATAGTTTACCTCTCAGATCTGTGGAGAAGGAAGGAATTTGTGACGACCAAAGAAGAACTGGAATTCATTTTTGATTGAATAAGGAAAACAGTATTAGGATTGTCATCCTGATTTCTGCAAATAAGCATAATTCAAGGTCAGCAAAGTATGCAGCCAAAGGAAACATATTAAGTGGCATAATTGAGCATATTTTAAAATTTTATGTTCAGTTCATTATCCTCATTAAACTTCAAGGATAACACCCAGAACAAAAAATATTCACAGTATTTTAAATTTTTATTTATTTTTAATACACATTGCTTTTTGAAGAGAAAAATCAGAGCAAAGGGGAAAAACCATGGAAGAAATTAAAAATCAGAAAAAAAGAAGTGAATAATAGTATGTGTTGATTGACATTACAATCTCCATAGTTCTTTTTCTGAATTCAGATGGCATTTTCTGTACAAAGTGTATTGGGATTGCTTTGAATCACTGAGCTACTGAGAAGAAACAATTCTTTCATAGTTGATCACTGCACATTCTTGCTGTTATTGTGCACAATCTATTCTTGATTTGGCTTGTTTCATCAGTTGGTGTAAATCTTCCCAGTTCTTTCTAAAAACAATTTGTTCAGCATTTTTCATTAAAAATAACATCTCATTATCTTCATATATCACAACATGTTTAGCCATTCCCCAATGGAGAGACATCTACTCATTTTCCAATTTTTTGCTACCACAAAAAGAGCTGCTACAAAATGGTACAAACATTTTTAAACATTGATCCTTTTATCTCCTTTATGATTTCTTTGGGACACAGACCCAGTAATGGCACTGCTAGGTCCAAGGGTATGAATAGTTGTACAGCCCTTTGAGCATAGTTCCAGATTGCTTTCTGGAATAGTTTGATCATTTCACAACTCCATCAAAATTTCATTAATGTCCCAGTTTTCCCCATATCCCCTACAACAATAATTATTATCTTTTTCCTGTCATTTTAGCCAATTTGAGAAGTATGAGGTATTAACTCACAGTAGTTTTCATTTGCACTTCTTTAATCAATAGAGATTTGTAGCATTTTTATAAGACTATAGATGACTTTAATTACATCATCTAAAATTGCCTCTTCATATCCTTTGACCATTTATCAATTGGGAAATCACTGGGGACTGTGATCTTATAAATTTCATACAGTTAGATAGATAGATAGACAGATAGATATACATATACACACATTCATGCATGTAAATTTATACATGTTTATACACACATGTATGTATGTTTATGCATGCATATACATGCATGTGTATGTATGTGCATGTGAACATACATATACATGTAAATATATTAAAGCTTTTTATTTTGAAAACCTGCAAGGATAAAATTTTAATAATGACTCTGGCAAAACCTTGTGTTCCATTCTTACCCTTCTTCTCTGCACACATTCATATTGCTTCCCTTTAATTTTGTCTGCATTAGTTTTGTTTGCACAAAACCTTTTTAAACTTAATATAATCAAAATATCTATTTGGGGCTCAAAAATGAGTTCCAGTCCTTCTTTGGTCACAAATTCCTTTCTTCTCCACAGATCTTACCTCCCGAGAGGTAAACTATCACTTTTTTTTTTTTCTAATTTGCTTATAATATCACTCTCTATGTCTAAATCATGAACACATTTCCACTTTGTCTTGGTATATATTGTTAGGTATGGATCAAAGCTTCATTTCTGTCATACTAGTTTCCAATTGCCCCAGCAGTTTTTTTGTCAAATAATGAGTTCTTATCCCAGAAGCTGGAGTCTTTGGGTTTGTCAAACACTAGATTACTATAATCATTGACTATTTTGGTCTATAAACCTAACCTATTCCACTGATAGACTACTCTATTTCTTAGCAAGGACCAAATGGTTTTGATGACCACTACTTTGTAATACAGTTTTAGGTCTGGCACAGCTGGGCCACCTTCATTGGCAATTTTTTTTCATTAATTCCCTTGAAATTTTTGACTTTTTGTTCTTCCTGATGAACTTTATTATTCATTTTTCTAGATCTGTAAAATAATTTCTTGTCAGTTTGATTGGTATGACACTTAATAAGTAGATTAATTTAGGAAGTATTGTAATTTTTATTATACTTGCTTGGTCTATCCATGAGCACTTGAAATTTTTCCAATTTACTAGATCTGACTTAATTTCTGTGGAAAGTGTTTTATAGTTGTGTTCATATAGTTCTTGAAAGGAACTCTGGTTCCTTGGTAGGAAAATAATGTTTTCCCAATATTATTATTGTTATAATAATAAAAATTTGTAATGAGAATGGAGGTGCTTTGTAAGTGCAAGTAAATTATATAGAAAGTTAGATACAGATATACATGCTTGTATATGTATATATGTGTGTATGAGAAAACAGATGCTGTGCATTATTGCTTTTTTCACTTTTGAAAGCTTAATCTTTAAAATATTATTAATTTATTTACAAAGCATATATGCATAGGTAATTTTTCCAACATTGACTCTTGCAAAACTTTTTGTTCCAAATTTTCCCCTCCTTCCCTTCCCGTCCCCAGCTGGCAGGTAGTCCAATGCATGTTAAATATGTTGAAATACATGTTAAATCAAATATATGTATACATACGTATACAGTTATCTTGCTGCACAAAAAAATCAGATAAAGAAGGAAGGAAAGGAAAAACTGAGAAAGAAAAAATAATGCATCATTGTTAATACTATATTCAAAATGATATGTATATCTGGATAGCTTGTGAGTTTCTGTGCCCATTGAAGAAAAAATAACCATTTTCTGGGTGAGCTTCAGTCAACTTTCTCAAACACATGGGAAGCAATTCTCCTTTTGATTTCTTCCAATCCCCACTGCTACTTTAAAAGCCTATTAAAAAAGCGAAGAGGTGATAGATCATTTACCCTCATAGCTTTCAGAGTGAGTAATATGTAGCTTTCTTGGTGCTCACCAGAATGACTGGTGATAGTGATAATGATGAATATCCAAGCAGACTTCTTAAGATATTAGGAAAATGGTTCTCTTTAACTCACTTTAAATACTTCAGCTTCCTAGCAGGTGAACAATGTCTTTGAATGATATTATGGAAGAAGAAAATATATGAGTCCACTTAAACAACTATAGGGTATTTTGCAAACAAGGATGTGCCAGGGAATTAAAAATATAAATGGGAACAAATAAAAAGGGCTCATTGAAGGTCTTGGCTTTGCATTAACCAGGAACATGCTAAAATGAATTAAAATGGAACCATATTTCAGTTTTATGTTTGTGTGCCTTTTACTACACTAAATTCTTTGAAAAATTAGTGTCACATTACTAGGAAAAATATTTTATACTTCAGTTTCTCCAAGGGTTATGAGGGTTCATTTTACATGTTTGAATTGAAGATGGAATGAATCAAATGAACCACTTCAGTATAATATTCCCATTAAATAAGGCAGAAGTAAAATCATAATTTGTGATTAAAATATGATGGGTAACTAGGTAAGAAACTTCTGGGTGCAGATTGTCTATAAGCTGCATTTAGTAATCACCTGGTTCTTCCTAGAGAAGCTACATATAGACACTTAATTTGATGCTCACCATGTCACCAAATATTCATTTGTTTCTTCCCCTACAGCCACCATGTCATTCTTGTTTTTTTCACATTACAGCCAACTTCAAGCCTATTACTTTTTCCACTAAAATATTACCTTTTACTGTACTATTTTGTATCTTGTCTAATAATAACACCAGCTCATAATCATATTAATATGAAGTTTTGCAGAGTACTTTATTTCTTTAACCTCATTTGATTTCTATACTATATAATTCATGTTAAATTGAAATAGAAATTGAGGACATTATACCATACATACAGATTTCTGTGAATTGAATTTTTGACTTAATTTTAAAATGTATTGTTTTCTGTGATTTATCATATTTATGTTTATTATTTTGTATATTTCCCAATTTTATGTTAATCTGCTTCGAGCTGCATTAAAGTGTTTCCAGCCTGTTGGTCATATATTGGACCTCTGTATTAAATGATTTCATGTGTCACAATGCCCATTTTGTCTACACAACTTTGGCATATTGTGTTCCTAACCCTCTTACTCTACACCTCTATTTACCAAAGTGTGTTCTCTGCTGATTGAATCTAGATGATTCATGGGGATGGAGCAAATATAGACATAAGAACTATGAATTTACTATGAAAAAACATCAAATTTCTAGAGAAATGCACTGATTCCTTTAAGAAAACTTACTCCTTGAGACTTGCTTAGGAGATTGACCATTTAAATGATTTGCCCTGCACAAGTAAAAAAAGATAGTCTTCCTACTTCAAGGCCAACTCTCTATCCTCTAGATATCCATTTATGTCATTATTACCCTTTAAGGCTTAATTTATTTTCTTCATTTACCCTTCCATTGAAAAATTCACTAGCTTTTTTTTTTTGAATCCCTATAACATGCATTTCCAGTTCATTAATTTGTTGATATTTATATATTTTATTATACTAGCTATTCATTTGCATACCTATGTCAGATAGTCCCATCACATACTGTATGTTTTTATGTCTCTACTATCCTGATCATGAATCCAAACTAAGGCAAATTAGACACATATACAAGCTTTAAAATGTTATATACTGAGTCTAATTATGTTTTCTTCATCATCACAACATAAAAAATGAAAATCATATAAGGAATCATCTAGTCTGACACTTTGATTCTATTAAATAAAGAAAATGAAGTCTAGAGAAGAAAAGTAACTTGATTAAGAACCAATGGGTAGAAAAATGGAATATCTGACATTTAAAAATCTTGCCCTGCTTTATCTTCTATGCTTAAAATGCCCTACTCCTTCTCATTAATGATGATGATGACAACAAAAATGACAACAACAATAACAACAATAATTAACATTTACATAGCACTTCAATCTTTAGAGCGCTTGGCACATATTATCTCACATTCTTATAACAATGTTGGGAATTAGATGCCCTTGCTATTTATAAATGCTTAAACTGAGGAAATCAGACTTTAAGTGACTTACTAAGATCACACAGATAGTATCTGAGAGGATTAAAACTCAAGACTGTCTGACTCAACTAAGTCACCAATTATTTCTTTAATTTATAAATATCCTTTAAGATTCAATTGACATATGACCTAATTTAAAAAATTTCCATTATTTCTCCACTTCATAATATCCAATACCTATTTTGATTTCACAGTACATTTTGATCAGGAGTTCTAGCCTGGTTTTTGATCCCTTCAGATCTTTTCACTACTCAGTTTTAAATTGGTATTTAATCCCTGAAGGCATCCCGAAATCTTCTACCACTCTCACTGAGAGTGCAACTATTTTCACTCAACTCTACTTTATTAATATTTAGTGCTCCACTCTTCAACAGGTGTCATCGATCTTCTTCCCTTCTAGGTGTCTTCATGAATGAAAGATGTTACATTTCTCTATATTCTCTCCATCCTCTAAGAAACAGAATGATGCAACCCATGTTAGCTGAGGTCCCATAGGCCCAGTGGCTTGACTTTGGAAAAACGTTTTTCTTGTATTGTTCAAATAAGTTTCTCTTTTACCCTCTAGGTCTGCTCATACTGAATGTTGCATATTGAGTATCATTTTTCTCTTTATACTAATATCACCATAAGTAAGTATTGTGCATGGCATATAGCAAACACTTAAATGCTTATGAATTGATTAACACCATGATGATTCTCTCCTTTTAATTCAAGAAATTTATTGAGTGCTTGTCACTTGTGTAAATTTCTACTCTTTCTATTTTATCATTCTTTCTCCTTCTATTTCTGGAATAGCTAGATAACCAGGCTGTTTCTTGAAAATTTCTATAAGTGAAAGGAAATACGATCCATCTTAAGCTCAGAGGGAGAAAGATCCCTCGTGTTGAAATGTATTTTCTTTAGATAATGCATGTGAAGTCAATACTGCAAGAATGACTATCATTTTTATTTTATAGATGAGAAGACATGAATATTCTGCTAGCTATTTTAATTTGTAATATCTCCAACTCATCATATTCACCACAACTTACCAGTATAGCAAATATCTCTTTTTTTGTTTGTAGGTCTATCACTATTTGTCCAAAAACACAAGTTTATAATTTCATTTATATGTAACTTTTCCCTTTCAAATTCCACATTCATTTATCTTATTATTTTATATTGTTCTATTAATGCTTATATGTATATGTATGTTGACATTTGTATATATACATATATACACATATATATGTGTGTGTGTGTGGACTTATATTATCTTCTGTATGTTTATGTCAGTCAAATTTCACCCTTCATCTCTCTCTTCCTTCTTTTTCTCAGGAAATCATTCATCATTACAAAGAACATCATTAAAAGAAAAATATAAAATAGAAGATTGAAAAACATTCCACAAAATTAAAAAAAAAATCAGTGTTCCACATCCACCATTATTTCTTCTCTGGAAAGGAGTAGAGGACAGGTCCTATATTTCTCCTGTAGAGCTAAGATTGTTCTCGATAATTTTTTCAAGATTTGTTTGTAGTTGTTTTGTAGTCAATGCTCTTTCTACTTACATTCTTGCAGGAAATGTGTATATTTCACTATTGGATGTTTGCTTAATTTTGCTTTTGTTCATGTAAGTTTTTGAAGATTCTTTATTAATTTTTGTAATGTTTGGGCTAGCTTTCTGGAGGTCCTCCAAATAGGCCTTGGTCTCAGTAGAATAATCACCATGAGGATGGACAAGAATAGAGTCCAAAGTCTTTATCATCTCTTACACAGTCTGTGTCTGTCATAATCTGACCAAGTCTCAGTCTGACCCAATTTCCTTCAGCAGTCTGCCAATCTGCAGTCTTAACCAGTCTCCCTCTGAGTCTGACTTTGTCCCCAGTTTAAATACCCTATTACAATTACATCATTACAGTATACTGAGTATCTGTGAACTGGAGAACCATTATCTCACCAATTCCACTGAGTTAAGAGTATATTTCTCCAGAGTTCCGGCACTCTACAAAATTTACTTGCTTTTTCTTGAACTGCAGTAATACTAGATTATATTAAACAATTCACTTAGCTAGTTTCCTAAGTGAAGGGTATCTATTCCCATTTATATGCTACCATATAAAAAGATTCTATAATAAATATTTTGTATATATGAAGTCTATTTATCAATTATCTCCTTTGGAGTGTATATATGAGAACATTTTAATAAAACAATATGAACATTTTTATCTGCTTTGAATGATTCAAGTTGTTTTCCAAAATAGTTGGACTAATTCATATCTTTTCCAAAATCTATTAATATGTCTCTCTCTCATAATCCCCCTTCTAATATAAATTATTTCCACATTTTTTTCAGTTAAAAGAATACTGACAAAGGAATTTTAGTATAACATTTCTATAACAAAATGACATATGGCCTGAGTCTCTAACATGTTTGGAGTAAGGTTGAAGAGGAATTATGTTCCAGATATCAGGCTTAATCCAGGCAAAGTACTGATAGAATAGAATATTGAGTTCAGAAAAAATCAGGATAGAAAATATAATGTATGTGAGGGTGGAAGTTAATTGATTTGTTTAAAAATAATGTATATGAATTTTGAAGAATTTTAAATACCAACTGAAAGAGACATTGTTAATGACCTAGTTCAGGTCATCTCTTTTATCTTGTACTCCTGCAATAACCTTCTAGCAATGTTCTTGGCTTCCAAGCTCTCTAATCAATCCTTCACATAGATACCAACAATAACATCCCTAGAGGTCAAATATGACCAAGTCACTTATGTATTCAAAAATCTTTTGTTGTTCCCAATTGCCTGAAGAATGAGATGATTTGTCCTTAATTTTCAAAGAGGACCAATTAAATCATAGGGCAATGTTTTGACTTGCTCATGAATTTGCTTTAAGTGAAGCATAGTTGCAAAGTTATCAGTCTCACATTCTCTTCCAGAGTCATCAAAGTCTAGTGGCAGGAAAAATATAAAGATGACTGGCAATGGCCAGGGATGCATAAGATGACCTTGGAATCTTCTCCATAGTGCCTGTTTCAGGCACCTTCATGGCCTCTTGGATGAATTGTTCTCATCTGTTGATTCTGCTAGCGTAAGTCTTCATATGCTTAGGAGAGACATCCCAAAATTCACTGATGAGTGAATTTTTGGGATCTGGTACTTATTCTTGACCTTGTTTAACCCATATGCCAAGATGTTTTACTGGGGTTTAGCTATTGTATATGTCATGGCTTCTTGGAGCCAAAGCTGAGAAAAGTGTAAATAGAAATTAATCTCAGAGGGAAAGCACTAACCATAGTTACAATTATGAAAGAAGATTCCAAAAATATGGTATTTGATGTTATCCATTAAAACCAGATAAGCCAATGAAATAGATGACGGAGATCATTCCAAGCATATAAAAGAATAAAAATGCAGGGGGTTAGGATATAAAGTATAGTGTATTAGAAATAACAATAGGACACTTTCTTTTAAAAAAAATGACATTTGTTGACAAGAAACATCTAAATTGATTAATTCATCCACCCAACAAATATTTATTTGTAACTGACATTTATATGCTGTTTTAAAGTTCCCCAAATGACTTACAACTGTGCAATAATTATGCCAATTTTTCAAATGAAGAAATAGAATTTTCAAGACCTTAGTTGCCATACTCATGATTACAATTTTCTAAGTGTTCTGGGCAGATCTTACACTTGATTTCAGTTTCAGAACTCTACCACACCATGATCTAAGAATTGTTTTCTAGTACACACACAATATTTATAGGACACATTTTGATTACTTATATTTATAGAATTTACAATAGCAAAGATAGAAATATGTATCATAATTAATGTATAATAAATATATTTGGATATATAAAGTTGGAAAAACAGTTTTATTTTAGCTATGATGATTAAAAGAGTTCTTCAGGTAATCCCTAAATCCCTAAATCCCTAAATCAAGTCACTGCCCAGAAAACTTTAAAGAGCTTCAAGTGAAATATAAAAAGGATTGGTTTTAGTTTTCTCCTTTTTTCTGACTTTTTCCTTTGAGAATGGTAATGTGAAACTCAAAAACAGAAAACTGGAAAAGATGTGGATAGAAAGGAAATGGAAAAAAATTTCTTGAACAATAAAACATGATTATATTTAGTCTCCCAACAATGACAATTATAACAAGGTAAGGCAATACGCACACACACACACACACACACACACACACACACACACCACATACTTTCCCTACTAAGACCTTTCAATGTAACTGAAATCTCTTTTAAATCTGTTTTAAATAGTTTTATGTTAAGTCATATTGTGGTTGGGGATCTGGACTGGGACTCTTGGTCATTTGTAAATGTAATGAGCATGTTTCTGACTTTTCTCTCATGAAGTTGCCAACCAGTATAAATTTTCTCTGCTCTTCTTTCTCTTATATACTTGCTTTCCTGGATTGTCAAAATATTTATTTTTGAATATATTGACAAATATAATATTCATAATTTTCATAAGATTCAACTTCAGATTCCACAGCATGTTTTCATGTATGCAATGAATTATTTTTGCTTGATTATTTTTGTTGAATTATTGCCACATGCATAGGCATGTGGATTCAACCATGGATTTTATATTTTTAGTGCCTCATAGTGCCTAGGATAGAGTTAAGCATAATGAAAGTGTTTAGTAAATGTATAAGGAATATTTGATCTTTCTAGATAATCACCTTAAATAGCAATGCTATATGATTTAATTAGTGACTAATCATTGAGACCACATGAATAGAGTTGTAGATTCTAATTAGGTAAATTTCTTTTAGCTTCATGTGCTGTTTTATCTGAAATTGGTTACTGTTCTAAAAAGTATTCTACTCAAAAATATCTAGGAGGGCTGGAGGTTGCTGTCTACCATAGATCTACATGAACTTTTGATTTTATCCTCTTATAGTTTCATCTCATTTAACCTCCAGGTGTTCTGAGATATTTTTTTTAATCTTATTCAACCCCCCTAACGATTACCTCAAAGTCTCATGGAGTCCTGCTACCAATTACTGCTAGCTACTGCTAACTACTGCTACTAACTACTAACTACTGCTACTAACTTTGCTAAAAATATAATTGTTGACTTACCTAACCCAAATCATGATAAATGACTTACCCATTGGATCATACATTAAATGCAGAAATGAAAAACCTTCCCATTCTAGTAAGGAATAAAACAACGCAGTTTAAACCATTTGAACCATCTTGTTAAAATCCATTTTTCCAAATTAGAGGAATTACCTCTTGAAAAAGAAATGTTGAAACATACACTTCATAAGAAATAATAATTCATATGATTTCAGAAATACATAGACTTCTTTCTCCTTCCTACCATGTGTGTTGTGATTATTTTTTTTTATATTTCCAATTATGTGTTTCAATTGGGGGCTTTATGCAAAAGGCACACATTTCCAAAAACATAGAATCCCAAGATCTACCATTGAAACTAAACTCCATGTTATAACAAAGGAAGGAAGAGCAGAAGGATGATGGAAATTAACTATCTGGGAACTCAAGGACTTCCTAATAGGTCCATCTGACAGCCTATCTGTTTTTCTCCTTTTTTAAAAGACATAAATTTGCATGCAGTTTGCTTAATATGAAATTTTATTAATTTAAGCAAACAGAAATAAATACTAAACATCACTGACTAGCAAATGGTATTTTTTCCTTACAGTTAAGTTGAACTTGAGTCTCACACAAGAACTGAAAATGAAATAGTTTATTATCTCATTTAGGGGAAACATTTTTCTTCTTCCTTCATGGAATTTGAAACAAGAAGAAATTGTATATAGTTTTATTTTGTAATGACAAAAAACATGAAGTTTGAATCTACATATTCTTTAATTGATAGCATTACTTTGTGAATAACAGTGCAAGTAATCAGTAAAATGATTTTCAATTGCCTTTCTTCTAAATGCTGATTTTTAAAACAACATATAGTTAAAATATTACTTATATTTAAAGATATAGAGATATCAAATAAGTAAGGAAGAACAAAGAGTATTTAGAAAAATAATGTTGCTTTATTGTCAGTCAATCCATACATCTTTATTAAATACCAATTCTGTTGTACTCCCATTTCAATTTCAAGAACAAAAATATAAAGCAAGGTAGTAAATTCATGTGATTTAAAAGGATTCAAGAAAAATTGTCAGGTGTTCAATGGAATATGATTACAATATAACCCAAATCTCCTTACTTAATGCAATCCCCATGAGAGCCAATTAAATAAAAACTCTAATCTAATATTTTGATACTTCTTGACTTGGGCCAAAAAAGACTTTGAGTATTGTTACAATTCCTTTTTGTTAACCAGATATGTTGTTAGGGCATTCTGATGAGAGATTTCCTTTTCCCAACCCCTCCCAGACAGTTAATAAACCCTAACTGAATATTCTAAAGTTAATGCAAGATATCATACACGTACACACACACATACACATATAGTCATACATACATACATATATGTTTATGCATCTGTGCATATATATGCATGGACATGTATATGTAGGTCAAAACTGCAGTATGAATATATGTATTACATACCTACATGTACACACAAATCAATAGTCTAAACTATGTTGTTACACACATACATATACATACATATGCATACATGCATAGATACAATAACACCTTGGATGGGGAAAACATATTTCTCTTCATCCTCAAAGCAAGGAGAGAATATTCTTTTCTATACTTAAAATTATGGAGAATTCTGCATTTAGCATCTTAGACATAATCAACCTTATCTTAAGATTCAGGTTCAGTGAAGGAATACCTCCATGTTCCAGCCTCATGATGCATGATTGGTATTGCCTTTTTACCAGGGATGAATGCCTATCAGGTTATATAATTAGAATAAAATAAAAAATGGGGGTATCATCAAACTATGTAATACATTTTCATAGCATATAAAATTATATCACAAGTGAGGGGAAAGAGATTGGCTCCAAGTGACAAAGGGAAGAGTAATAAAATATCAAAGCATCACTTAAGAAAACACATTTACCCTAAAACTTCTAATTAATCATTTCTATTTCAAACGAATTCCTAGAGGTACTCAAGGACAGCTTATTTTTTGTGTGTAGTTTACATTACAGATATACCGCAAAAATAAAGGACACTAGCTAACATAAAGATTGGATCAACTACAGGTGTTAATGAGAAATCATATTAAATCCAGGAAATTCATTCTTTAGCATAAAAACAAAACAAAACAAAAACAATAATAATAATATGATTTTTCAAACTAAGGTAGACATAGATTAGGGACCATCCCATTCATCATTCTTGTTATTTTTTACTGCTTCTCTTGACAGATACAGGACCTATGATTCTTTTAAAGTCACAGATCTCTCTGCTTGTTTGTTTTGAAATCATTTCCTATGGTCTTGAAAGGAATTGTAGATGTTTTAAATGCCAATTATCACAATGTAGCTGCTTCCAAGATTTGACTTCCACTTTCTTTTTCTCCCTTTATCCTTCTCTACTCAATGTTCTCAAGACTTCTGATCATTCTCTGAAAGAGAAAAAATTCCACCCCACCATTTGAGAGTTGAATATTGATTATGTTCTTTCTTTCACAAGCTTAAGAAATCCCAGTGTCTTTGTTGAGTATGACAATTTTGAAATGAGTATAGCATATTTATTACATAAATTGGATTTGTATGTATGTGTGTATATATATATATATATATATATCTTAGAAGAAATAAAAGCTACCTAAAATTTTCAGCTGCCTTGCTGGAAAAATCCTTTCTAGAACCTAGCAGTTAACAAGTTAAAGAAAACTGAGATTGTCTATCCTTAGAGAGAAAGTAAAGTCATCAAGTGAAAAGATACAACCTGGACAGGGTGTTTAACTGTGCCAGAGAGTAATGGATGTCATTTAGAGCTGCTGTAAAGAAATCCTCCTGGAATTGTCTGGCCTTCTTGGGTTGTGTATAAAAAGCAGGGTGCAGTCAAGAATGACACTGAAATGGTGAGCTGAGGAGCTGTAGAAATAGGGAGAATTATAGTATTGCTTTTTCATTAGTGTTCTCCTTGAGAAGCCAAGAAATGAATCATTTTCTTTCAAGTTCAAGTAGCCTTGGTTTTTGTTTTACTTTTTTCATTTTATCAGTTGTCACTATGACTTGAATTCTTTGAAAAACTATGGTACTTCCCTCTGAACAAGAAGAAGATGAAGATCTGCTATTTAGGAACCGTTTGTGAATTCAGGCAATGTGAAGAGCAAAAGCAAATACGATTCCCACATGTCTTCATACAAACATAGGGGCAATAACAGAACTTTTCCTCATCTTCAAATGTACCATTTTCTTTCCTTTTTTTAAGAGTTTTGAAAACATATGAAATTATTTGATTTGAGACAACATTTTTCAATCTCTAATGATTAGTTTTCTCCTTAGAATTAAGTTGTTAATTATGAATTACAGCTGTACTACTAAGGTATCCTGTATTACAATATCCCTGGGATATTTTTTACCACTCCTGGCTGACAATTGAATTTATCATATGGTTTATTCTATTAAATGGTACAGAAATAACTAATTAATCTCAGAGAAAAAAGTTTAATAAAAAAATCTTGTGTTCTTTAGTAAATGTATATGGGTAAGGTCTTTACTTATTACCTATAGGTCTTCCTATAATAATCATTTTCATTAATCTACTTCTAGACAGATAATAGTGCTTTCAAAATGATGACCTAACCTTTGAGTATTTTGTAAAAGTGTCAGAGTATAAATGAGGAGAGGTTTTGAAGTAAAAACTGAATAACAGGCCAATATAAGTTTTGTTGAATTGTGATAGAATGTCTGCTTGGCTTCTAAATAATTATTCCTTCACTTTGGAGAGATCAAAACCAGCCTGTAGTTATAATACTTGTGAATGGTTATAGTCTAACAAGGAAGAAAATACTGAGATAAACTTAATGAAAAAAGAAATAGTGTGATATAAAATGTGAAATTCTTTGCAGTCCTAACACTATTTTCAGTACTAAATTGTCTGCTCATTTCATTTTTCCAGGAACAGAAATAAGTAGCACATGCCCAACAGCAAAAAGAGAATAAATCCCTTTACCAAAACTTGCACATCTGTCTGACATTTCCCATTTTCTTTTATTCATCTTTTTGGCAGGGGAGGGGTTGCTTAGAATTTTTGGAAAATGACAATCACAGTTCTAGTAGATATATTTTTGAAATGTCTTTATCAGGATCAAAGATAGCATTAAAACTCAGAATAAACAAACTATCAAATCCACTGAAGTAGGAGTCTATTCAGATATTTCAGTATTTTTAAAATAATAGATCACTTGGTGATCATTTCATTTGTTCAGAATGACATAGACCAGTCATTTAGGATGTGGAGACACAGGTTCAAAGATGAGTTGATTGATTTATGACTTCTTTGTTCCTTGATTTTAAATGTTTGAATGATGATAGTTCATCCTACCTTCAAGATTCAAATTAAACCCCATTGAAACCTCTCTAACAAATGCATCCCAAAATAATAGCTTATTCCCCTCTGGATTCTTATAATACTCAATTTTTATGTCTCTCATTGAGGACTTATATTCTGTCGTGCTAATTAATGCACAAATATTGAATTTATAACTGCATTAAAAGATAAATTTGAAAATTTGTTATACAAAAGTTATACACAAAAATGCATCTCAGACTGATAGTCTTCTTTAGACATACCAGCTATGTTGGCCCTTAACTTTCTAGTCAAATTATTTAAGCCTTAAATTCTACTAAGGGATTTCATCAGAACACAGTTTACCTCTGAAGTAGCAGGGGAGTATAGAATTTGCCTTATGGGGTGATTTTTACAGCTGTAATGTTCTGGCTAGCTCTCTGGAGGTCCTCTGAATGGGTCATGGTTTCAACAGAGTAATCACCACAAGAATACTCAGGGATAAAATCCAAAGTTTTTATTATTTCCTTTACAGTCTGTTTCCTTCACCTGGGACTGGCCTATTTTTCTGGGGAAACTTCAGACAAGCCTTGGTCTCAATGGAGAAGTTTAGGAGGACAGACCAGCCACCACGAGGGTCTTTGTCTTCAAGTCTCTTGGGTCCTCCTCTAGGTCTCATTCTGACCTTTAAATACTCTATTAAAATTAAATTCATTCATTACCAAGTATAAGCCAATCATTATATCACTAGAGAATCATTATTTGTTGTAAGATTAAATCAATCATACTGAATTAGAGAACTATTAATCACTATGCTAAACTAGATAACCATTGTATTATCAATTCCACTGAATTAACACCTTGTTGTAAGAATCCTTGCCTCAAGAATATTTCTCCAGAGTTCTGGCCCATTACAACAGCAATAAGGGAAAAAAAAAGATGAAACCCACCAAGATGAAAAGAAAATATCTCTTATTTAAATTTTACATCATTATGTTATGATAGTTTAAAAGAAATGACAACTGGCACTTGGATTTTATGGTGATATTTGCTTATGAATTGGGAAATTAAAATAAAACAAATCTGAACATGAAAAAAATCCATAAATTCAATTGTTTTTTCTTAAAGACAGGCCTGGGACTTCTCTAGTATTCTCAAGAACATTGGAAGTGTGCCATATGACTTTCTTGGCAGTCTGTTATATGACATTGCTGATGTGAGACACTTGAGAGATCAGAGTTTGATTTTTCTCAAGAATCCTTAGGATTTTTTGGCACTTAAGTGTGGGGGGGGGTTTCCTTGGAGGGCAGCATTAGTCTCAGTTACAATCAATAATTAATCCAAAATCGCAGCCAGCTGCTAAAAATGCAAACATTTATTTCTTCTTACAAATTAGCCCGGTTAGTTGATGCCTATCTCTCTGCCTGGCTCCAAGAGATCTAGCAGCTTTGTCCTTGGCTTCTGCCTCTGCTTTCTTCACCCTCCAGCCAGCTCCGACTTGTGGCTTCTCAATCTCCAATCTGTCCCACCTTAAGAAGTAACTTCAAGCTTCAAGAGCTCCCTCTATTTATGTGATCTCCCAAAGGTTAACTCCGCCTTCTGGAGGGAGAGGGATTCTGGGTTATTTCTCAGCATGCTCTCTGGCCCTAAGGAAGGTATGAATTCAGACTAAGCCAGCCCTGAATTCTCAATTATTGAACTCCATTAGTGAACTCCATTGAGTACTTAGATACATGATGAGCTCTCTAAAGGTGTGAACACAAGCATTGTTCAATCAGTTCCACTTAGTATCTAGTTTCAAGTTGTGGCCCAAAATAACTCTAAGATTAAATTAACTCCAATGTCTTTAACACTTTGTAAAGAAATGTCTTAACACTTTAGTAAAGATTTCAACATCTCCCCTTTTCTTTTGATTTAGAACATAGGTGGTCATAACCTCCTTGACTTCTTAAGGAGGTGAGAACTCCAAAAAGGGTAATCACGCCTTCCCTGACTTCTCAGGAAGGGAGATGAAAATACCAAAGGAAATAGAAAATCAAATCAGATTAGGGGGTTTCTCGAGGGGTTCACTTGAAACAAGGTGTACATAAATCCATCAATATGGGAGGCATTACACACAGTTACATAAGCACATAGTAATATAACACAGGCTAGTAGTAATGTAACAAACAACATGAATTAACATGAGAATTTACACATTTAAACATTGTCCATTAGTTCATGTGCCAGGAATCCAATGATTCCTCTAAGCTTTGCGGTAAACAATTTTTCATATACAACATTATACATGTCCATAAGTTCTAAAAATAGTCCAAAAGGAACCCATTGTCCATCAATATAATTGATGAAACTCCGAAAGCCACAACAAATTTTGTCCTGGTTCTAAGCATGATTTCACTATGGATTTCCAATCATTCGGGGTTATGAACAAATATATCTCAAAATTAAGTGAGGTTATATGAGTTTTAAAAAGTTAAAAAAGTCAGAAACTGCTCTAGAAGTGTGAATACTTTCTTTCTCTAAGATGTTCAATAGCATGAAGGCAAAGGGCTTTTTAGATACTCAGTCTCCACATATTCTCCTTTATCTTGTCAGAAGTGATGAATCCTTGATATAGATAGCAGATAGAGAATTCATATAGGCTCACATAAGTTTCTGACTTTATGACATTTTTTTGTTTATTTATTTCACCTTGAAAGTGACTTTTTGTCATCGTGATCATGGCTTTATCAATAAAGGCTACCTGTCAGCAAGAGAATTTTGTTGAGTTGTAGAAGATGATAACAGTGGAAGAGGAAGCTAAATTGTAAACTGGATATATTCATTTAATGTTTGGAACTCTCTAAAAGAATTATTCTTGACTTTGTCAATATGGCAGACCAACCAGGGATAATTTTAATAGTTAACATTACATAGCACTACAAGATTTAGCAAATTATTTATATTATCTCAATTGACATTCATATCAGTGTGAGGTAGGTGTTATTATTGTTGGGAAAAGTTTTCAATTAGGAATAACCATGCCTCAGATAAACCTCATTGGTTACAATACTGTCACTATGCAAAGCTGGTAATGTTATTATCTTTATTTTAAATGTGAGGAAATTGAAGCTTAAAGATTTTATGTGCATTGCCTAGTTATACTCAACTGTTAATTGACAGAGGAAGAATTTGAATTCATGTCTTCATGACAATGGGTTCAATGCTTTTTTTAATTATTCCAACTAACTACACCCCAGGATATGGCATAGGAAGATCAGGAATAGAGTAGGGGTTGAGAAAAATACTGAATTCAACATAACCAAGAATCAGTAGCCCCAGCCCTTCCTTTGTATCCCATAACTTAGTACAATTCCTGACACACAGCAAACAATTAATTCTGTTTATTTTCTGTTGAACTAATAAGTCTAATAGTACAGAAACATTTATTAAGCACTTACCATGTGTCAGGTACTGCTGATTTTTGTTGAGAATTTTTGTTGTTGAATCATTTTCCATCACATCCAACACTTTGTGACCCTATTTGGTGTTTTCTTGAAGAAGATACTAGAATTATTTGACATTTCCTTCTCTAGCTTCACGTTACAAAAGAGGAAACTGAACAAACATAGCTAATTAGCCTTGGCTGGGGTTATATTGCTAGTCTGAGATAAAATTTAAACCAAAGAAGATGATTCTTTCTGACTCCATGCTTGGCATTTTATCTGCTGTGCTGCCTAGTTGCCACAAGACTAAAAATATCAATGCTTAACTTTGTTTATATAAACATACTTAGACCTACAGGTACATAATAGGTGTTTAAATATGTAAACAAAAATAAATAAAATAATAAATATTTATAAATGTTTGGTATCTATTATCTATCCATCTATTGTTTATTTTTATACCTACCAATTGAAAAGAAAGAAAAAAAAAAAACATTTCTGGCCCTCTAAGAGTTTAAAAGGGAACTGAAAGAATGTGGGGGAGAGGAAGGTATTATATTGTAATAATCTTGGAATTATATAATGAAGAATTACCCCAGATTACTGAGAGAAAAGAGAAGGAAACATGTGCAAGGGATTTTAAAAAGGGAAAATTCTAAGTAAAATGCAACAGATGAGTTATTGGACAGATTAGTAATAGGCTTAAGTAGAAAAAAATAATAAAATTTTAGGAATAGTTTCAATTCATTTCCCACAACTGATTGATTGATTCATAAGGCATTTTTAAGGTTTTATACAATTTTCTAAGATTTTATACATTACAATACAATGTTCTTTTCTTCTCCCTCCCTAAAAGTTTCTTGATGTGATTAATATAAGGGGGAATGCCAGAATTACATCAATTTAAAAAAAAATTCTTAATCCTTTGAAGGATTTTCCACATAACTGTTAGATCAGAATTTAGAATTTGAGACCCAGCTGTTCATATCAATTAAGTATTTCTTTTTTTTTTTAACTTCTCTCATTTTTATATATTTGAATCACTTTTTATATATTTGGAAATGAATTTTTTAATTAATGTAAATACTTTCCCTCACATATTTTCCTGTAATTTCATTTTCTTTTGTTTATTCAATTTAAAATTATATGTAATCAAAAGTGTCCATTTTGCTTTCTGTGAACCTTTTTAACTCTTAGATGATTTTAAAATCACCCATCCTTACATTCAAAAGGTATTTTTTCCTTAATACTTCTGTTTGTTTATAAGGTGAGTTTTTTATATGAAAATCATGCATCCATTTAAAATGCCTCGTGGTATATGGTGTAAGATGTTGTTTTAAACCTAATTTCTTTCATACTGTTTTGCAGTGTTTCCATAAGATTTATTGAATAGTGGTTTCAAACCTCAGCAGCTGGGCTTTTATGGATTATTAAACATTAAGTTGTTATTTTGTTGTTCTATATGCTGTTTCATTAATCTGTTCTACTGACCAACCACTAATTATTAACTAGTGGCAACTCATTTAGATGATTATTGGTTTGTAATCTAGTTTGAGATCTGGCACTTCAAGACCTTCTTCCTCAACACATTTTAAAAACATTTTTCCCTTTTTATTTTTGGCCTTTTTAGTCAAAAGCATTATAATAATCAATAATGGTAGTGTCAAGGTCTTGAAGCTTTTAAGTGGTTTCTTCAATCATAATTGAATCAATAATGAGTTGTTCTTTATACCCCTGAGACTTTTTGGAACACTCTTGTTACTCATGAGCCATTTTTTTAAACCTTGTTAATGTTTATAGATTTTATTTTTGAGTGCTAAAACCACAAATGCTCAGTGTAACATGTATAAATGTGTAATTGACCTACATTTGAAGGGAGAACTGCTCTCATTTCTGGTGATAAATTCTCTCTTAGAAGGAAGATAGGTTCAGAGAGAAAGTTAATAACATACTATTCTACTGTAAAATGTTCAAGCTAATAGTTATAAATTTCATCAAGTACTACCTCTTTCTAGTTTTGAAGAGAAATGAGTTTGTCACTTTAATTAATGCAGTCATTCTGTTATTAAGGCTGTTACTATGCAAGTTTTCAGTTTTTATTGACATGTAAATCATATCAATAATCTTTTGATTTTGTTTTGATTGTGTAGGGTATTTAATGGCCATATAAGGTAATGAAAATTTTTCTTTCTTTTTCATGAATTCTTTCATTTCTCAGTTTCTCAAGCATTTGAATCAATAATTCTTCAAATGTGTATATGTGTGTATATGTGCGAGCATGTGCATATGCTATGGACACTTTTGGAATTCTCATGAAAGATATAGACTATCCCTCAGAATGTTTTTAAATGTGTAAAATAAAATCCATTGGCATTCAGAAGAAACCTATTCTATTGAAATTATTTTCCCCAAAACAAATTCATGAATCCCTGATTAAAAATATTTCCTGTATATTAATTATCTGGATGGATGTTGAATTGTGGATAATATATTTTGTGCTATTTTAAATCTTTATTTTACCTATGAATGACATTTGTTGATCACAAGCTCATTCAATTCTCCTCTTCCCTTTGTTTCTAGCCATGGGAATACACCACCAGATCCAAGATCATACTATATGCTTACAATACAACTAACCTTTATAATCTGTGCCTTTTCCCCCACTTCGTAGTATCATGAAGACACCACCTCAAAGTTCAAAATGTTTGCTTAGGGCTTATCAGCTAGGTTATTCCTAGTCCTACAAGAACAACATCTTTCCAAGAGCTGCAACCCCAAAACATCAGTGCTGCAAAACTGTACTAGTAGTGCTTAGGAAAATAGCACTGCATAATTGTGTACTTCTGATACCAGGTCAGACAACTGAAGGATATATACTGAATGGTATAGGAAACTGAGAAAAAAATAACATGTTTTTTATGTGTAGAGGGTGTGCGTGAAATAAGAAACAGCATTCACCTGAGGCAAGTTCTGACAAACCAAATGTCAGTTGGGGCAGACAGCTAGGCTTATGAATTGTGAATTGTCCAGTGTGGAGAAAGCTGAGATTTTTTGAGATCCTGTCTCTAAGGAAAACAGAGGAGAAAGTGTGGCTTAGGAAAAGAAGTGGGTGAAGAAACTCTAAACTAACAAAAAATATCAAGAAGAAGAAAACTTAAATTCTTTGAAAATAGATAAATTAATAGGCAAAACAGCAACAGAAAGAAACATAAGAGCTTCTAGATATATAAATGACTTGAGTAAGTATAAAATTAATGAAAACGATAAAACAGTGATGATTAAGAGGACTCCATAAAATTTTAGGAAAACAGAATCACAATGAACTGTTACAGAATAATTTAAAAGAGAAATTATAATTATTGCACAATAATTTAGTTCTGACAGAAAAATTAGTAACAAAATTAAAAAAAATGAATCTGCAATGGTGAGTTTAATCAGAGAAACAAATGAGAGAACAGTACTTTAGGAATTCAAGTACACAGAAGTAAAAAAAAAAAAAAAACTTAGAAGGAAGAAAAAAGCATAAAAACATTAAACAAAAATATATTCATGGGCAGCTAGGTGGCATAGTGGATAGATCTCCAGCCTATCTGGCCTCGGACACTTAACACTCCCTATGTGTGTGACCTTAGGCAAGTCACTTAACCCCAATTGCATCAGCAAAAAAAGGAAAAAAATAACATTCATTATTCAAGCAAAACATATTGATCTGAAAGACTAGACGAAAAAGTAAAAACTAAGAACACAATAGGTGATAGCAAAATCTTTACTTGTATTGAATGAAATTAGGTCCCAAAACCTCTGGACATAGAAAATGAAATTCCAACTGATTATGATTCTGAAATTGAAATTAAATTATGAAAATGAAAGTAAGAATCACAGATTACTTCCTGTCTATGTCATGTGCTGTCATTTCCTGCTTTGTTTAATATAACTATTTGTACTAAGCAGTTTCTAGAAGATGAGATATGGTATTTCCAAGATCTTCCAACATATCTTGAATTCTTATGATACCAGGTCATAAAGCATAACTTGTACTACTGTTTTTGGTATTTGAAAGGTTTTTATATTTTTTGTAGTTCCCATTTTTGATCCTTAGCAAGCCTAATTTTATTAAATTCACAGAAACTGTAATATCATTCTGCCTGATGTTTTGTTCATCTATCTATCTATCTATCTCTCCATCTCTCTATATACATATCATCTAACCACACACACACACAAACATATATATATAAATCCACAGTATCTCTCAAAAATATTTTACTAGAAATTTTCCTCTATATCTGTGGAGGATATAAGCAAATGATGAAATCATAGGTAGCACAGGAAATACTTAGAGCAAGCACTTAATAAAATTAATAATTTCCACAACATCAAATTTATGTACATAGCTAATATTATCAATTTAGAGTACCTATGCTATACCTATCTTACCTTAGTTAATAAAGATAAAGTACAGATCCTGTTACAGAATCTTCACATTTCTTCCAATCTTATGTAATTTCTTTTGGACAATGAGAAATATTTCTTATTCATGATTTTCACAAAAATATGTCATATTTCAAACAATACTTGAATGAGTTATTTTGGGTCTATATTTATTGGGTTTTTTTATGTGATAATGCATTTAAACCACATAATACACTTCCTGCTGTAGTTATAATGCTGAAGCAATCTCACTAGTTCAGCATTAAAACTAGACAATCTATATATCATGTAGAAAAAAAGTTGTCTATATTTTAATAAATATTTCCTTAATACCAGGTCTGAAAAATGTAACAAGTTGAGCTAAATGCAATAAACAGTGTATTAAAATCCTAGAGTGCACTTAGCACCAATTATTATTTTTTTCACAAATATATTTAGCTCATATCTCATTAATATAAGCAAGATAATTTGACTCCTGATGTTTTCAAACAAGTCAGAAAATTTTAACAATGACCATTTTATTTTTCCTCTCTTCTGAATATTCCCCCTTACCACCTAGAAAATTAATTCTTCTTTCAGAATATTGCTAAATTTTGGGACACAAATTGCCTAGCTCAAATTTGCTTAAGGTCCTATGTTAAAATAATGCTTCTAGTTCTCAATCTATTTTTACTATGTAAACATCCACAGAACTTTACTCACAAAGTCAACAACAACAAAAATAAATACACACAAAATGCAAGTTTAATAGAAATCTAATAATAAAAAATTAACAATTAAATTTAACAAATTTAACAGAAATTTGATGAGAAATAAAATAATTGTTTACTCAGCTTTGGGTTGGATAAGACATTCAATTCCATCACTTATTTTCCAGTTTTACTCTGGTCAATCTACAAATGCATGACATATATATTTCAATGTCCTGGGATTTAAAGAAATTTATTATTGAAAAATTCAGCTTTAATATTTACACATTTTAAAGGGAAAACTCCTTTTACAATAAGTTTCTCTGTCAGAATACATCAAATAGGAAATGTTCAGTGGTGAATGTGAGAAATGAGTGGTATTGTGAGTAAACATACTATCTTTCAATAATGCAATATTCTGATCATCCAATAAACAAAAAGAGGGAAAGATCAATCCATATATTAATTTACATGAAATGGTCACTTCATAAATGCCCTGTAGCATATATAGCACTTTCTATGTTCCTTTATATATGGAGGTACACAGTAAATATTGGCTATATTGAATGATCACACACATATATGTGTGTGTATGTGTGTATATATACACATATTGAGATACACACACATGCATATATATGTGTGTGTGTGTATCTCAATATGTGTATATGTAAATATAACAAATGTGATATTGACTAAATCTCTGTAAAATATATCAGCAAAATAAGAACGTTTCCCAAAATTTTTGACATATTCATATGATGAATGATAATTATATGGTTTTAAACCTGAAGAAATCTGCTAAAGCAATTATTCTCTGTTCCATTCATTGACATTTAGTACATTCTTATTTATAATCTTTTTTTTTCATTTCCATAATATAAATTGCAATGTTTTTGAAGGAAAGAATGATAGCTTTGAGAAAGGCAGTGAAATAGAAAGAAAAAAGATTTTAATTGAAATAGAAAGACTTTAATGCTAGTCCATCTTCTGATATCAATCATTTTATCCTAAACAAAGTAAGAAGCTCTTCTGACTTGCATTTCTAATATAAAAATAACAATATTGCACCTCCTTAATAACTATATTACTTATTATAGGGAGATTGAGGATCAGTATGATTTCTTACTTGAGTTCAAGAATATTTATTTTGGAGAGAAGTTGGAAGTATAAAAAGGGTAACTATGATGAAAATAAAGGATTATAGGTTTTAGAGTTGGCTTTCTTGATTTGTAGCCAGATTCTATTATTTTTGAAGACTTATGACTGGGAAAAAGTAATTCAGTTCTGTAACTCAGGTGTTTATTTGTTTTTCATCTGTTTATTTTATAAAGAAAAAATTCTATAGTATTTTGCTCAGAAGAGTATTACAAGGATCAAATAAGATGTTTTGTAGAATTCACTATGAATATGAAAATACTATGTAAATATGAAGGGTAATAATTTCGTTCTAATTTCTATGTGCCCAGTGTGGAGAGTTGTATTAAAAATATTAAAAATACATTGATTAATATTATTCTTGTATATTTTGAGAAAAAAAGGTCTTAGTTGTTTTACATTTATCTTTCAAATATATTTGTTGTTATTGATGCTCCTAATCTTCAAATAATTCCTAAAATAGTATTTTATATTAGTATTTTATAGAATGAATTTATATTCTAAACTGATCTTATCCAGTTTCTACCTGTCTCCATGTGTTAAAAGTATTGTTCAGATATTATAAAGTCTTTTTGACCTCCTTAATGTGACCATTGTTTTATATATTAAATATACAAAAGAATGTCAAATACCTTACTTTTCACTATTTCCTATTTTAAAATATCAATGGATTATTCTTATAAATGAAGTTGAAACTTTTATTTGAACATACAATCATATTCCTTTCTCATTATTCTCTAGTAGTGATTATGATCTTTACTTTAAAATGTTAATGACTTAGAATTAAGTCAAAATGAACTAATTTTGAAAAACTTTCATTGGTCATTAGTTTAGATAATTAGAATAGAATCAATTTTCTTTTCTTGCTTACACTTGCTTTTTATTTTTATTAGTTTAAATCTTATACAGCACCTTAATGATACACACACACACACACACATATATATATATATATATATATTTGTTTTCATAATATACCACCCAGAATCCTCATTATTTTTTAAGTTGCTCAGAATTCAACTTTAAAAAAATTCACTTTTTTATTATTGTCATCAGTGACTATGTCATCCTTTCTATTCTTCTTTTATTCTATATCTTGCATCCATTGAAATTAATTTAAGAGGAGAGAGAGAGAGAGAGAGAAAAGGAGGAGGAGGGAGAAGTAAGAGTGAGCATCATTAAAAAGAGAAATGTACATGTGGCAAAAATATGCATATATCAAATAAAGAAATGAAAATCAGGCTTAAAATCCAGATTGAGTAAGGATTCCCTGAAAATGATGGTGAAGCTCTCCCTTTCCAAAATGATACTGTCTGAACATAGATTTCACCATTCCTCAAGACATTGCAAGAGATTGTAAGAGATCTCTTAAGGATTTATAACTTGGGCCTATCACATACAGTATACATATCAAATGTCTATGTATTGTACAAATACTTTCATTTAGAAAGGAAGGACATTTGGGACAGACAGTATAGATCAGTAATGTGTTGGCTTCAGACAAGTTGAAAAGCAGATTATATTGATTTCAGGAAATGTAAAAGTCTTTTTACTGCCACCAAAATACCATAAAATCAAAAGTCCATCTTTTCAGAAATTCTCTATTATCAGTGTTGCCAGATTATGTCAACATGAAATACCACTAAATCTGAAAAAAAAATAAGATGAACATCATAAAGAGAGTCATGAAAATGTGGAAGTAAGCAGACTGCAGCACACAATAAGAAAAGACCTTTGAAGAATCCTGGGAGTAAAACGATATTATGAATCAATCTATGTGTCAAGAATAGAAAAGAGACTAGTTATGTAAAAAGAGATAGCCATCATAGGTAAAGAGCTGAAGTTCTTCAGTAGTATTATCAACATTTTGGAAAAAAAAATAAGGAAAGTTTCCCATAAATTGGATAGATTTAATTGTGGGAAAATAAAAACAAATTCTCTTTAATCTTAGTTCTTTTGTCTCTAATTGCCCCTAATTTATTCTGTATGTATATACTTAGTGTATTTCCTCTACAATAATACAAGTCTCTGAGAACAGGGACTATTTTTGTTTATTCTTTCTATTGACCTAACATAGCACAGAACCTCGTACATAATAGACAATAAATGCTCACAGGCATGAATAACTTGTGACTGATATTTTTAAAAAGAACTAAATCAATGAGATCAGAGAACTTTTTTGAACATTTTCAGTACTATGGGTAATTGTTGAAAATATTTTTTGCCTAGCAATTTTTTTTAATAGTACAATTTCAAAATTCAGCAGGAGGATGTTTAGAATTTGAAGAACAAATAATATTCTTTGTTGGCTTGAATCTTCAACAAACTCAGATTTAGCAAGAAAAGATAAGAGTCCTTATGAAAATTATGATTAACTAATACCACATACTAATTCTGAAATAGAAGCAGATTTGTCTACAAGTCACATAAGAGCAAGTTCTAACTGATCAGTGATCAGACTGATTTAAATATGTAGGAATAAATAGGTAGGAATGGGATACCATAGCAATAGAATTGGTCTACAATGCAAGTAATAGAATAGAGGCAACATTTACTTATTCAATGTCTTCTTTACATTAAATTAAATGTGTTCATTAATGCAAAAGTTAATTCCTACTTATTCCATATTACTATTTTTCTATCATAAATTTATTGATTTTATTAGTATCATGTCCACATTATACAGTTTTAATGTATTTAGTATATTAGTACACAAACATAATATATTTTCTAAAACTACTAATAACAGTCATTATTGAAGGACTTACTGACTTATAGGGAAAGCTATAAATCACTAAAAACCCAAGTGTTGTTTATTTTGTTTTGTTTTTGTTTTTCCTATATGGGGAGCGGAGGAGGTTACTTTAGAATTTGAAATTAGTAAAACATTTTATTTTCCCTTGTTGTTACAGTAAAAAAATTAAATCTTCTGACAAAAGAAAAATGCTAAATAATAATTTATTAATTAAATTAATCACAGAGACTTTTCATGATACATTTAACTTTAAAAAAGCAATGGTAAAAACATTTTAAAAAGATAATGTAAAAATGTCCCCCAGTTGCTAAAGAATTATCTAGGATGTGGAACTGTGGGCTTTTTTCAAACCACTCCAGTAGACATTATAAGGCTAGTAACATTAAAACTTGGAGGTGAGATGAGGAGGAGTGAAAAAGTTAAGTTCCATGGATGGTAGTTCCATGGATGTAATTATTTTTATTATCTAAAAAATACATTTTGAACTGAGGGATTCAAGAACTCCTATTTAGTGTGTAATCATGTCTATTCTATCTTATTCTTGTGGAATTACTTTTTGAACCCAAATATGAGACTTCTTATTATTCTTCATAAAATAGCAGATTTTTTTTTTTACATCTGTATTCTAGATTATCAAGAACTGGCTGAACTCTATTTCCACACAGAAACAACATTTAATCAAGCCTCTAAACTGATTCTGGAGTGACAAAGCCATCACAAATTCAGAGTGAAACAATTTTCTAGCTTAAAATATCTTGGCAGGGCATCAGTAAAGGTATTTCTCACTTGGATAAAAGGGGAATGTGTGCAGCATATGTGCAGTACAAGGAATATAGTAAGAGTCTTTTAGCTATAGCCCAGAACAGCAGAATAACTCCCATTGATCCTGGCTCAGTGGGCCAGCTGTGAGACCTCTAAATGAAATACAGAAGGTTTGTGAGCTCCTTATTCTCTACACTACATGTAGGAGTAGGACAGCCAAATCAGAATGATGGGAAAGAAAAAAGCCTCTTTAGCCCCAGCATGGAAAGCAAGTGATATGCCCCATCTCCCAGCAAAAGAACACTGGAAGTGTTTCCCCTATCCCCCTAGAAGGAGAACTCAACTTTTTAAAATGAGTAAAATACCAAAAAGATCACTGACCATATAAAATTACTAAGGTGACAAGGAAGATCAGAAAGAAACCTCAGAAAAGCTCAGCAATGACAAAATACCTACACGCAAAACCTTGAAAGATAATAGGATTTGGCCTCAAAGAAGAGCTCAAAAATAATTTTTAAAATAAAGAGTTAAAGAAAAATTGATAAAAAGAAATGAAATATATGGAAGTGAATTATGAAAAAAGGTTAAAAGCCTAGAAAAGGAAGAGAAAAATATACTAAAAAAATCCAAAATTTTAAATAGACTTGGCAAAATGGAGTTTTATATATGTGTATATATATATATATATATATATATATACACATGTAGTGTGCACACACATATACACTTATATCATACATAAACAAAAAACTCATTAAAATAAATTTATTGAAATGAAAATAAAAATACAAAAAATTCCTTAAAATATGAATCCCTACTTACTTACCATATGGGGAAAAGGGGGAAAATTTGGAACACAAGGTTTTAAAATAATTGATGTCGAAATATTATACATGCAATATGTTTTGAAAATAAAAAGCTTTAATAAGAAAACAAAATACACTGCCCAATGAAAACTCCAAAGAATATTATAACTAAATTACAGAATTATCACTTCAAAGAGAATATATTACAAGAAACCATAAAGAAACAATCCATATATCACGGAACCACAACTAGCAATATCCAGTTCTTAACAGCTTCCACATTAAAAGATAGGATGTCGGGGGGCGGAGCCAAGATGGCGGAGAAGACACACGCGTCTTTCTAAGCTCTTCTCTTACCCTCTTTATCAATATTATATCGAGCCTCAAAAATAGTCTTGACTGCTACAATTCGTAAAGATAAGAAGTAGAACAACTCACCGGCCGAAGAAAATCTGCAGTCTCGCCAAAAAAGGTTGGTTCCGGGGCCAGGGGGGAGATCGGCGCAGACTGGGAGAGAAATTAGGTTCCGAGGAGAGTCTCAAACCAGGGTGAAGGCACAGATCTCAGCACAAGCGCGCAGCCCCAACCCGCAGTAAGGGGCTTTTCCTTGGGGCAGTTGTGATCCTGCACGGCAGGAGGACGCAGCCCGGGTTAGCCTCCAATCTGCGCAGGGGGGAGCTCGGCTTGGGGCCATAGAGCTTTTCCAGGGCCGATTTGCATTGGGCAGAGACACTGGGCAGAGTTTGTGGCTGTCTGCGTTCTGCGGTCTGCGCTCAGCTGCTAATACTACAGTCCCACAAGAGGCTCGGGCCCGGCGGTGACACTTTCACTCACTTAGTTCTAGCGAGGGCAATCGATAATCCACTCAGCCCTACTAAGCAGTTTGATAGCTCGGCCAGTGCTGAATCCACTTCCTGTTGGGGAAGGGAAAACCTCACTCAGAGCACTCCCATACCTCGGAGCCGGAAATCGGTTTACATCTTTCCCTGCTCTGCAGAGGAAGCTGGTAACCCCCTTGCCTAGGAGACCTACCCTAAAGGCTTTAAAACATGAATAAAAAGATGAAAAGAACAATCGACAGCTTCTATGCAGAAAAAGAGCAGGTCAGCAAACCTGAAGAGACCTCAAACAGCAAAATGCATCAGACTGTCCTCCTTACATAATGCTCTCATAGAAGAGACCATTAAAAGTCCAAAAGAGAGTTAGAAGATAAAATGGGGAAAGGAAAGAGAAGCCTTACAAGAGAGCAACAACTTCCTGAAATACGAATTGAAAAAGTTAAAAATTCTAGGAAGTGCAAATCGGTGAATTGGAAAATAAAAAAATCACAGGAAAGTAAGAATTGGAATTGGAAAAATAAAGAATTCACTAGAAAGTAGGATCTGTGAATTGAAAGAAAATAATTCACTAAAAAAAATTAGTGAAATGGAAAAAAATCTCCACTAGACCAAAACAATACATCTCAAAACCTCAATTGACATATACAGAAAGAAGTAAAAAAAGCTAATGAAGAAAATAATTCTTTAAAAATTAGAACTGAACAAATTGAAACTAATGATGCATTGAGACAGCAAGAATCAGTCAAGCAAAAACAAAAAATGACAAACTGAAAAACCATGAATTATCTACTTGCTAAAATGACAGACTTGGAAAATAGATCTAGGAGAGATAATCTGAGGATTATTGGACTTTCCGAAAACTATGATGAAAAAAAGAGCCTAGATACTATTTTACAAGAAATCATCAAAGAGAACTGCCCAGATGTAATAGAATCAGAAGGTAAAATAGGCATTGAAAGAATTCATCGAACACCTTCTGAAAGAAACCCTAAAATAAAAACCCCAAGGAATATTGTGGCAAAATTTCAGAACTATAAGATTAAGGAAAAAATCTTACAAGCAGCCAAAAACCATTTAAATACCGAGGTGCCACAATAAGGATCACCCAAGATCTGGCTGCCTCTACATTAAAGGAAAGAAGGGCCTGGAATAGATATCTGAAAGGCACAAGAACTTGGGATGCAGCCAAGAATAAACTACCCAGCTAAGCTGAGCATTTTCTTCCAGGGAAGAAGATGGAGTTTAATGAAACAAATGAATTCCATTTGTTTCTGAAGAAAAACCAGAACTAAAACAAAAATTTGATCTCCAAGAATAGAACTCCAAGAGATGCAGAAAAGGTAAAATAACTTTGAGAATTGTATTTCGTTGTGGATATACAAAAAAAATACATGTAAAATTTGATAGTACTGATATAACATAAAAAAGGGAAGTAGATATGGAAAAGGGATGATGGCAGAATAAGGTGGGAAGGAGGGATAAAAAGAGGGAAACCACATCCCACAAAGAGGCTAAGGAAACTTATCATATCTGAGGGAATTTAGAGAGGGGGAGGAACATTGTGTGAATCTTACTCTCATCAGAGTTGGCTCAAAGGAAAAATAATTGACATTTGTTTTAGAGAAAATTCTCTCTCGCCTCATTAAAAACGGGGGAGAGGAAAAGGGAAAAGAAAAAGAGTAATAAGGGAAGGAAGGGGAAAGACTCAAAGGGGGAGGGAGGGATTATAAAGAGGATAAGATCGTGATACAAGAGGGGCACAGAAGTTTAAAAGGGGAAAGAGGGTTGGGGAGGCAAGAATAAGTAAAGCACAATCTGGGGTTATTAGGATGGCAGGAAATACAGATTTAGTAATTCTAACCGTAAATGTGAATGGGATGAACTCTCCAAAAGAGGGAGGCAGATAGCAGACTGGATCAAAAGTCAGAACCCCTACAATATGTGTTTACAAGAAACACATTTAAAGCAGGGGGATCACATAGAGTAAAGGTAAAAGGCTGGAGCAAAATCTATTATGCTTCAGGTGAAGTCAAAAGAGGGAGCCATCCTTATCTCAGATCAACAAAAGTAAAAATTGATCTAATTAAAAGAGATAAGGAAGGAAACTACCTCCTGCTAAAGGGCAGCATAAACAACGAAGCAATATCAATATTAAACATATATGCACCAAGTGGTATGGCACTCAGCTTCCTAAAGGAGAAGTTAAGAGAGTTGCAAGAAGAAATAGACAACAAAACTGTAATAGTAGGAGAGATCCTCAACCTTGCACTCTCAGAATTAGACAAATCAAACCACAAAACAAATAAGAAAGAAATTAAAGAAGTAAATATAATATTAGAAAAATTAGGTATGTTGGATCTTTGGAGAAAACTTGAATGGAGATAGAAGAGAATATACGTTCTTCCAGCAGTTCATGGAACCTATTCAAAATTGACCATATATTAGGACATAAAGACCCTAAAATCAAATGCAAGAAAGCAGAAATAGTAAATGCTTTCTTTTCAGATCATGATGCAATAAAACTACATTCAACAAAAAGTTAGGGGAAATAGACCAAAAAGTAATTGAAACTAAAACAATCTCATCTTAAAGAATGATTGGGTGAAGCAGCAAATTATAGATACAATTAATAATTTCACTCAAGATAATGACAATGATGAGACATCATACCAAAATTTGTGGGATGCAGCCAAAGCGGTAATAAGAGGGAATTTTATATCCTTAGAGGCTTACTTGAATAAAACAGAGAAAGAAAAGATTAATGAATTGGGTTTGCAACTAAAAAAACTAAAAAAAACAAATTAAAAACCCCCAATCAAATACTAAATTGAAATTTAAAATTAAAAGGAGAAATTAAAAATATTGAAAGTAAAAAACTATTGAACTAATTAATAAAACTAAGAGTTGGTTCTATGAAAAGCCAATAAAATAGATAAGCCTTTAGTAAATCTGATTAGAAAAAGGAGGGAGGAAAATGAAATTAGTAGTCTTAAAAATGAAAAGGGAGAACTTTCCACCAATGAAGAGGAAATTAGAGAAATAATAATGAGTTATTTTGCTCAACTTTATGCCAATAAATTTGATAACCTAAGTGAAATGGATGACTACCTCCAAAAATACAGACTTCCCAGACTAACAGAGGAAGAAGTAAATTGCTTGAATAGTCCCATTTCAGAAAAGAAATAGAACAGGCAATTAAACAACTCCCTAAGAAAAATCCCCAGGACCAGATGGATTTATATGTGAATTTTACCAAACATTTAAAGAACAATTGGCCCAATGCTATATAAATTATTTGATAAATAGGGAATGAAGGAGTCCTACCAAATTCCTTCTATGACACAGACATGGTACTGATACCTAAACCAGGTAGGCTGGAAAACAGAGAAAGAAAATTATAGACCTATCTCCCTAATGAATATTGATGCTAAAATCTTAAATAAGATACTAGAAAAAGACTACAGAAAATCATCTCCAAGATAATACACTATGATCAAGTAGGATTTATACCAGGAATGCAGGGCTGGTCTAATATTAGAAAACTATCAATATAATTGGCCATGTCAATAACCAAATTAACAAAACCATATGATCATCTCAATAGATGCAGAAAAAGCATTTGATAAAATCCAACATCCATTCCTTATTAAAAACACTTGAGAGTATAGGAAAAATGGACTTTTCCTTAAAATAACTTAGCAGCATCTATTTAAAACCATCAGTAAGCATCATATGTAATGGAGACAAACTGCAACCATTCCCAATAAGATCTGAGTGAAACAAGGTTGCCCACTATCACCGTTACTATTTAATATTGTATTAGAAACGCTAGCTATAGCAATAAGAGCTGAGAAAGAGATTAAAGGAATAAGAATAGGCAAATGAGGAAGCCAAATTATCACTCTTTGCCGATGACATGATGGTATACTTAGAGAACCCCAGAGATTCTGCTAAAAAGTTATTAGAAATAATCCACAACTTTAGCAAAGTTGTGGTTATAAAATAAAACCCACATAAGTCATCAGCATTCTTATATATCACTAACAAAATCCAACAGTCAGAGTTACAAAGAGAAATTCCATTTAAAGTAACTACTGATAATATAAAATATTTAGGAATCTATCTGCCAAGGGAAAATCAGAACTTTATGAGCAAAAATTACAGACCACTTTTCACACAAATTAAGTCTGATCTAACCAATTGAAAAATATTAAATGCTCTTGGATAGGGTGAGCAAATATAATAAAGATGACAATATTACCTAAACTAATCTATTTATTTAGCGCTATACCAATCAGACTCCCAAAAACTATTTTAATGACCTAGAAAAATAAAACAAAGTTCATATGGAAAAACAAAAGGTCAAGAATTTCAAGGAATTAATAAAAAAAAATCAAATGATGGTGGCTTAGCTGTACCAGATCTAAAACTATACTATAGAGCAGCAGTTACCAAAACTATTTGGCATTGGCTAAGGAATAGATTAGTTGATCAGTGGAATAGATTAGGTACAAGGGATAAAACAGTCAACAAATATAGCAACCTAGTCTTTGACCAACCCAAAGATCCCAGCTTTTGGGATAAGAACTTACTGTTTGATAAAAATTGCTGGGAAAATTGGAAACTAATATGGCAGAAACTAGGCATTGATCCATACTTAACGCCTGACACCAAGATAAGGTCAAAATGGGTTCATGACCTAGGATAAAGAATGAAATTATTAATAAATTAGAGGAACATAGGATAGTTTACCTCTCAGACCGGTGAAGGGGAAGGTCTTTATGACCAAAGCAGAACTAGAGATCATTACTGATCACAAAATAGAAAATTTCGATTATACCTAACTGAAAAGTTTTTGTACAAACAAAACTAATGCAGACAAGATTAGAAGGGAAGCAAATAAACTGGGAAAATATTTTTACAGTCAAAGGTTCTGATAAAGGCCTCATTTCCAAAAATATATAGAGAATTAACTCTAATTTATAAAAATCAAGCCATTCTCCAATTGAAAATGGTCAAAGTTGATATGAAAGACAATTCCCTTGATGAAGAAATTGAAACTATTTCTAGTCATATGAAAAGATGCTCCAAGTCATTATTATTAATCAGAGAAATGCAAATTAAGACAACTCTAAGATACTCACTACAACACCTGTCAGATTGGCTAAGATGACAGGAAAAATAATGTTGATTGTTGGAGGGGATGTGGGAAAACTGGGACATTGATTCATTGTTGGTGGAGTTGTGAACGAATCCAACCATTTTGGAGAGTAGTTTGAACTATGCTCAAAAAGTTATCAAACTGTGCATACCCTTTGATCCAGCAGTGTTACTACTGGATTATATCCCAAAGAGATTATAAAGAAGGAAAGGACCTGTATGTGCACGAATGTTTGTGGCAGCCCTTTTGTAGTGGCTAGAAACTGAAACTGAAATGGATGTCCATCAGTTGAGAAATGGCTGAATAAATTGTGGTATATGAAAATTATGGAATATTACTGTTCTGTAAGAAATGACCAACAGGATGATTTCAGAAAGGCCTGGAGAGACTTACACGAACTGATGCTAAGTGAAATGAGCAGGACCAGGAGATCATTATATACTTCAACAAATTCTCAGATGATGACCAGTCCTGATGGATCAGGCCATCCTCAGCAACGAGATCAACCAAATCATTTCTAATGGAGCAGTAATGAACTGAACTAGCTATACCCAGAAAAGAACTCTGGGAGATGACTAAAAACCATTACATTGAATTCCAGTCCCTATATTTATGCACACCTGCATCTTTGATTTCCTTCACAAGCTAATTGTACAATAATTCAGAGTCTGATTCTTTTTGTACAGCAAAATAATGTTTTGGTCATGTATACTTATTGTGTATCTAAGTTATATTTTAATATATTTAACATCTACTGGTCATCCTGCCATTTAGGGGGGGGGTGGGGAGGGGGTAAGAGGTGAAAAATTGGAACAAGAGGTTTGGCAATTGTTAATGCTGTAAAGTTACCCATGTATATATCCTGTAAATTAAAGGCTATTAAATAAAAAAAAAAAAAAAAAAAAAAAAAAAAAAAGATAGGATGTCCTGGAATATGATCTTCTGGAGGCCAGAGTTTGAAGTACAAGCAAGAATAAACTATATAGAAAAATTAAGTGTTATTTTTCAGATGAAAAGATAGACATTCAATGAAATAAATGATTTTCAATTATCTGGTGAAAAGACCAGCACTGAACAGAAAATTTGATCTTCAAATAATAAACTCAAGAGAAGCATAAAAAGATAAACAGGAAGGAAAAAAAAATGTTATTTAATTATTGAACATTTGACATCCCTACACAGGAAAATAATGCTTATACCTTTTGAAAAGTGTATCTTTTAATTTCAGAAAGGCCTGGAGAGACTTACATGAACTGATGCTGAGTGAAATGAGCAGGACCAGGAGATCATTTTATACTTCAACAACAATACTAGATGATGACCAGTTCTGATGGATCAGGCTATGCTCAGCAACGAGATCAACCAAATCATATCTAATGGAGCAGTAATGAACTGAACTAGCTATGCCCAGAAAAAGAACTCTGGGAGATGACTAAAAACCATTACATTGAATTCCCAATCCCTATATTTATGCACACCTGCATTTTTGATTTCCTTCACAAGCTAATTGTACAATATTTCAGAGTCTGATTCTTTTTCTACAGCAAAATAACTTTTTGGTCAGGTATACTTATTGTGTATCTAATTGACATTTTAATATATTTAACATCTACTGGTCATCCTGCCATCTAGGGGAGGGGGTGGGGGTGTAAGAGGTGAAAATTGGAACAAGAGGTTTGGCAATTGTTAATGCTGTAAAGTTACCCATGTATATATCCTATAAATAAAAGGCTATTAAATAAAAAAAAAAAAAAAAAAAAAAAAAGAAAAAGAAAACTGTATCTTTGTTAGGGCAATTAGAAGTTTTATATATATATATATATATATATATATATATATATATATATATATTAATGTCAGTATGTTGACTTTTTTGACATTATAAAATAAAACTAAGGGATGAAAATAGGAAAATAGGATTGTACTGGGAGAAAAGGAGAGATAAAATGGGGTAAATTGCATCATGTGTAGAAGTACAAAAGAACTACAGTAGAGGGAAACAAGGGAGAAAGATGACATTGTCTGAACCTTAATTTCATCAGACTTGACTCAAAGAGGGAATGACATACATATTCAATTCAGTATAGAAATGTATTTTGCCTTATAGAGAAAAATACGGAAAAAAGGGTAAAGAAAAGAGAAGACTGATAGAAGTGAAGGCAGAAGGAGTACAGATTGGGAGGTAGTAGTCAGAAGCAAAATAATGATGAGGGGCGACAGGTTGAAAGGAGAGAGAAATGTATAAACAGGGAAAATATGATGGAGACTGATCATAACTATGAATGTAAAAGGGATTAATCACCCCCCCCAAAGAAAATGGAAGTAGATAACAGAATGGATTAAAACTCAGAATCCTACAGTATGTTGTTTACAAGGAAGACATCTGAAACAGAATGATATACATAGAATAAAGATAAAAGACTAGAAAAAATATATTATGTTCCAACTAAAGGAAAGAAAAAGAAGGTTGTGATCTTGATCTCAATCAATGTAAAAGCAAAAATAAATATAATTAAGAGATAAGGAAAAAAAACTTTATCTTGCTCAAGAAATAATGAAGTAATATCAATACTAAACATATATGCACCAATTGGTATAGCACAAGTTTCTTAGACGAGAAGTTAAGTAAATTGTAAGGAGAAATGGAAAGCACAACTAACTACTGAGTAATTTAAAGCTTTCACTCTCAGAACTAGATAAATATAACCACAAAATAAACAGGAAAAAAAGTTAAGGGGTTGAATAAAATTTTAGAAAAATTAGACGTGGTAAACCACTGGATTGGATAGTAAAGAATATGCCTTTTTTCCTGAGCAGGAAATGAGAACTAAAAAAAAATTATCCATATATTAAACCATACAAACCTTTTAATCAAATACAGAAAGACAGACATATTAAAAGCATTTTTTCTATATCATTATGCAGCAAAAATTAAGTTTAATAAATGGCCATGGAAAAATAAACTAAAAAGCAATTGGAAACCAAATAAAGTAATTGTAAATAATGGATTGGTCATAAAACTATATATAAAAAAGGGTCATCAAAACTATTTGTTATTGGCTAAGAAATAGATAGTCAATCAGTGGAATTGTTTAGGTTCACAAAATACAATAATCTTTGATTGTACTAATCTAGTATTTGATAAACCCCCAAACCCCTGTTTCTGGGAAAATAACTCACTATTTGACAAAAATTGCTGGGATAATTGGAAATTATTATGGCAGAAACTAGGCATTAAGCAACACCTAACATCCTATACCAAAATAATGTTGAAATGGATTCATGATTTAGATGTAAAAAGTGATACTAAAAGTAAATTAAAAAACAAAGAATAGTCTGCTCAAATTCGTGGAAAAGAAAGCAATTAGCAGCCAAAGAAGAATTAGGATACACTATGGAATACAAAATGGATAAATTTGATTATATTAAATTAAAAAGGTTTTGTGAAAGCAAAACCAATGTAGACAAGATTAGAAGGGAAGCAGTAAACTGAAAAAAAAAATGTTTACATCCAAGGATCTGGTTAAGGCTACAATTCTAAAATATATGAAGAATGTACTCAAATTTATAAGAATTCAAGTCATTCTTCAATTGATAAATTGTCAAAGCATTTGAACAAACAATTTTCAGATGAAGAAATTGAAACAAATTCTAGTTATATGAAAAGAAGCTCTAAATCACTATTGATCAGAGAAATGAAAATCAAGAGAACTCTGAAGCACCTCTCAGATTGGCTAAGATGACATGAAAAGAAAATGATAAATTCTGGAGGGAATGTGGAAAAGCCGGGACACTAATACATTATTGGAGGAGTTTTGAACTGATCCAACCATTCTGGAAAGCAATATGAAACTATGTCCAAAGGGCTATCAATCTTTGAATACCTTTTTATCCAGAAGTGTCTCTACTAGGCCTATATCCCAAAAAGATCATAAAAAAGAAAAGAACCCACAAGTGCAAAATTTTTGTGGTAGCAGTTTTTATAGTGGCAAGGAAACTGGGTGGATGCCTATAAGGTGGAGAATGGATCAATAAATTATGCTATAAGAATGTTTTTGCATTGTATTGTTTTATAGGAAAGATTCAGCAGTGTGATTTCAGAAAGACGTGGAGAGACTTACTTGAACTGATGCAAACTGAAGTGAGTAGAACCAAGAGTACACTGTATACAATAAGAATAAATTTATATGATAATCAGTTCTATTGAACATGACTCTTTTTAACATTACGGTGATTCAGGCCAGTTCCACAAGTCTTGCAAGGGACATAACCATCTGCACCCAGAGAGAGGACTGTGGTGAATGATTGTGGATCACAGCATAGAATTTAATTTTTTTTTTCTGTTGGCTTTCATTTTATTTTTTTCTCATTTTTTTTTCCTTTTTGAGCTAATTTTTCTTGTACATCATGAGAAATGTGGAAATGTGCATAGAAGAACTGCATATGATTAAAATATATTGGATTACTTGTTGTCTAAGGGTAGGTTGAGGGAGGGAAAGGAGTGAAAATTTAGAAAACAAGATTTTTTAAAGGATGGATATTGCAAATTATCTGTGCATATGTTTTGAAAATAAAAACCTTTAGAAAAAGGAATGGTTGTGTCAAACAATAAACAATAGAAATAATCAATTTAATCCAAGAGAATGATAATAATGAGACAAAATCTTAAAACTTATAGGACATAACCAAAGCAACTCTTGAGGAAATTTTATATCTCTAAATGGAGGAGAAATTAAATATTCAATCAAAAAGAAAGATTAAAAAAAGAAAAATTCAAACAACAATTAAATGCCACATTAGAATTTCTGAAAATCAATGAAGATTAATAAAAGTGAAAGTTAGAAAATATTGAATGAATGAATAAATTTAAGACTTGGTTTTATATCAACAACAACAACAAAATACATAAATCTTGGTTTAAATTAATTAGAAAATGAAAGAAGAAAAACAAATTACCAGTAAAAATAGGAAAAAACAAATTTACCACCAAAGAGGAGAAAATAAAAGCAATGCTCAGGAACTATTTTGTCTAACCATATGTCAATAAATCTAATAATCTAAATGGATTGAAAACTTACACAAAGTTAAATTGCCCAGATGAAAAGAAGAGAAAATAAACTACTCAAATATACTCATATAAGAGAAAGAAATTGAAGAAATCATGACTTTCCTAAGAAAAAAATCTCTAGGGCCAAATAGATTTATTTACAAATGAATTCTAATAAAAATAAAGAACAATTCATTCCAATAATAGACAAACTATTTTAAAAGATAGGCAAAGAAAGAATTCTAGCAATTACTTTTATGACACAGATTTGATGCTGATATCTAAACCAGGAAAAGCCAAAACAGAAAAAAATATATATAGGCACTTTTGTTTAATGAATATTGATGCAAAAATCTTAAATAAAATTTTGGCAAAAATATTACAATTTTTCACCATGAATATATACAATGACCAAGAATGTAGGCTGGTTCACTATTAGGAAAACTATCAGCATAATTGATTGTGTCAATAACATTACTGACAGAAGTCATATAATTATCTCAATAAATGCAGAAAAGGCATTTGACTAAAAACCAAAAAAAGCATTCCTAACAAAAACAGTAGAGAGAATAAAAATAAATGTGATTTTCCTTAAAATAAGTAGCATCTATCCAAAACCATCAGCAAGTGTCATATGTCATGAAAATAAGGTAGAAGTATTCCTAATAAAATCAGAGTTGAAAGAAAAATGTCCATTATCACCACTAATGTTCACTATTGCACTAGAAATGTTGAAGAAAAAAATTACATTGAAGGAATTAGAGTAAGCAAAGAGGAAATGAAATAATCACTTTTTGCAGATGATATGATGATATATTTGGAGAATTCTAGAGAATTAACTAAAAAAAAACTACTTGAACAAATTAATAACTTTAACAATGTTGCAGAAAAGATAACCCCACATAAATCATTGGTATTTCTATTTTTTTTTAACAACAAAGCCCAGCAGCAAGAGACAGAAAGAGAATTTCCTTTTAATATAACTGTAGACAATATAAAATATTTAAGATTCTACCTGCTATTACATGCAACTACATGCACACAAATACAAAGCAACTTTCATACAAATAAAGTCAGATGTAAAAATATAAATTGCTAATAGGTAGGCTGAGCTAATATGACAAAAATGATAAATCTACCTAAATTGATCTACTATTCAGTGCCTTCAAACTACCAAAAATTATTTTATGGAGCTAGAAAAATGATGACAAAATTTATCTGGAGGAAAACAATGTCAACAATATCAATAATGAAAAAAATGAGAAGGAAGATGGCCTAGCTGGTTAGAAAATATTGTAGTAAATTGGTGACATAAGTTAGGTACAAATGGCACAATATTTAATAGCTATAGTAATCTACTCTTGGACAAACACAAAGACTAGTATCTAAAATAAAAACTCATTATTTGACAAAAAAATTGCAGAGAAGTCTAGAAAATGGTACTGTACCCCCTTGGCATAGACTAATATTTCATACCTTATACATTAAGATAAGATTTGAAGGGTATCATGATTTTGACATAAAGAAACACAATAAGCAAATTATGAGATTAAGATATAATTTCCCTACCAAAAAAAAACCGAAATGCAAAATGAGTAATTTTGATTGGTAAATTTAAAAAGTTCTTGAACAAATAAAACCACTACAGACAACTTTAGAAGAGAAGCAAAAAGCTAGTAATTTTTTTTCCTACTAGTGCTTCTGATAAGGACTCATTTCTAAAATATATAGAGAAATGAGGAAAATTTATAAGAATACAAGTCATTATAAAATTGACAAATGAGCAAATGATATAAACTGGAAATTTTCAGATGATGAAACTAAAACCACCTATAGCCATATGAAAATAGTTTAAATGACTATTTATTAGAGAATTCCAAATTAAAACAACTCTGAGGTAGCATCTCATACTTATCAGATTGAATAAGATGACAGGAAAAGATTACAAATCTTTTAGGGCATATAAAAAATAGGGACACTAAAGCATTTTTATTGGCATTGTGAATTGATACAATCATTCAATCATTTTGAATTTGGAATCAATAGAGCAATTTGGAACTGTGTTCAAAAGGCTATTAAACTGTGCATAGCTTTTGATCCAACTGTGTCCCTCCTAGACACTACTACTGCCTACTAAATTTCTATACCAAATAAATCAAAAAAGAAGGGAAAAACCCACATGTGGAAAATGTTTTTATTAACTCTTTTTGTGTTGGCAAGGAATTGGAAATTGTACGGATGACCATCAAATGGGACATATCTGAATAATTTATGGTGTGTGAATATCATGGGATATTATTGATCTATAAGAACTGATGAGCAGGCTAATTTCAGAAAAAAAAAACTTGGAGAGACTAACATGAACTGATGCTAAGTGAAGTGAGCAGAATCAGAACATTGTGTACAATAACAGCATTATTATGAGATGATCAACTGAAATATATTTACCTTTTCTCAGCAATATAATGTGATCTGCACCTATAGAGAGAAATATGATAACTGAATGTGCATCATAGTATATCCATACATAACATATGTACATACATATTATCACCTTATTTTTTGTTTTGTTTATTCTTTTTCATGCTTTTTTCCTTTTGTTCTAATTTTCATTCCAATGATGGTTAATGTGGGAATGTATTTAAAATTATTGTACATAAATAATCTCTATCAGATTGCTTTCTTTCAATGAATGGGGAGGTATAGAAAGGAAGGAGAAAAATATCTGAATTTGAAATCATACAAAAATAAATATTGAAAATATTCTTACATGTAATTCAAAAAATACTCTTAAAAAGACTTTTAAAAAATCCTTATTATCATCTAATAATATTTTGCTTTGAGTCTCTTGAAGAGACAAATAAAATTTTGATAAGTATGTCTTCCATGTCTTTATCCAAAATATTGAGTAGAGGACTTCCGGCCAAGATGGCAGAGATGAGGCACACAGCTGTGTAAGCTCTGCCTTTTTTCTCAGAATTCATTTCATGACAAGCCTCTGAATTAATGCTTAACTGAAAAAAAAAAACACAAATAGTTACCAAGAGAAGACATCCTTGAAATTCACCAGGAATGGTCTGTTTTTGCTCCAGGGTGGGAGCAGTTTTAGATCGGCACAGGCTGAGGGCAGGCAGTGGCAGGGAGAGCTCAGCAAGCTGCTCATAGCCGAGCAGACCAGAGGTAGGGTGTGATCTCAGCCTTCTCTGTGGGGAGAGCTTTGCTACAGGATTGGATACTTTGCCCTGGCAGCAAGTCAGTAGCCCAGCAGAGAAGCTAAAAACACCAGGGGTGAAGAATACAACCCCAAACAGCTGGAGTCTCTCAGGACTTGGCCACCCCTCCCCCACAGTGTCTCAGCACCCTCTCAGAGTCTCAGAGTGCAGGCCCATACGGTCTTGATAGTGCCTTCTTGCTGCCTCCCATCCCCCCCCCCCCCCCCACACCCCCACCCCCGCAGTCTATAGAGGAAGCTCCATAACACCACCCACCCATCCCCCCCAAAACAGATTCCATTTGTTTTGTTTTTTCTTAGTTAGTTCATCTCTGATTCTTATCTGACAAAATGAGCAAAAAATTGAAAAGAACCTTAACCATTGACAACCTCTATATGGATAGAGAGCAGACTCTAAAGCCTGAGGACACTAAAAACAGACTGTCTCCAGGTAAATCCCCAAAGGAGGAGATCATCTGTTCCTCAGCACAGATGAATCTCATAGAAGAAATTAAAAAGGCTCTCACAAGAGAGCTAGAAGAAAGATTGGAAAAGGAGAGGGAGGCTTGGCAAGAGAGTCTGAAGAAGTCATCCCACTATTTAAAGACAGAGTGGATAAAGAAATCAAATCCTTGAAAAATAGGATTAGTGAACTGGAAACAGAAAATAGCTCTCTCAAAAAATAAAATTGGAGAAATGGAAAAACATTCCATAGGACAAATTGGACAATTAGAAAAAGATATAAAAGAAGTGAATGAAGAAAATACTTCACTGAAAATCAGAATTGAATAAATGGAATTGAATGACTCGAGGAGACAACAAGAATCAGTCAAGCAAAACCAAAAAAATCAAACAATGGAAAAAAATGTGAAATACCTTCTTGGGAAAAGAACAGATTTGGAAAATAGATCTAGGAGAGACAATCTGAGAATTATTGGACTCCCAGAAAAATATGATGAAAAAAAGAGCCTAGACACCATTTTCCAGGAAATTATCAAAGAACATTGCCCAGAAGTCATAGAAACAGAGGGTAAAATAGACATTGAAAGAATTCATTCATCCTACTAAAAGGGATCCTGAAATCAAAACACCAAGAAATATAGTTGGCCAAATGGCAGAACCTCAGATGAAGGAAAAAATACTCCAAGCGGCTAGAAAAGCCCAATTCAAATATAGAGGAGCCACAATAAGGATCACCCAAGATCTAGCAGCATCCACATTAAAAGATCGAAGGGCCTGGAATATGATAATCCGAAAGGCTAAGGAACTCAATATGCAACCAAAAATAACTTACCCAGCCAGAATGAGCATCTTTTTCCAGGGTAGAAGATGGTCATTCAACGAATTAAGTGAATGTCATCTATTTTTGATGAAAAAAACAGAACTTAACAAAAAGTTTGATCTACAAATATAGAATGCACAAGAAACCTAAAAAGAAATATTGGGAACTATATTTCTGCTACAATGATATATAAAGAATACATGTATACCTTGTTCTAGAAACTAGAGGCAGAAAGAACATTATACCAGAAAAAGGGTAAAGTGGAAGTACTACATTTCATGAAGAGGCAAAGGAAACCTATTATATCTAAGAGAAAGAATGGAGGGGATGAATATAGTGGGTATCTTACTGCCATCAGAATTGACTTTAAGACAAAAATTTTAGACATATTCAATTTATGGTGAAACTTCTCCCACCTCATTGAAAAGTGAAAAGGGAAAATTGAAAAGGGAAGGAATAAACTAAGCAGAAGGGAATACGGAAACTGTGAGGGAAAGGAGTAAGATAGGGGGAGGAACTCTAAGGTGGGGAGGAGGGATACTAAAAAGGGAGGGATGTGAGAAGCAAGTGGTGCTCACAAGTTTAATACTGGGATGGGGGGTAAAGGGGAAAGAAGGGAGAAAAGCATAAACAAGGGTTAACAAGATGGCATGTAATGCAGAATTGGTAATTTTAACCATAAATGTGAATGGGGTAAACTCCCCCATAAAGAGGAAGCGGTTAGCAGAATGGATTAAAAGCCAGAATCCTACAATATGTTGTTTACAGGAAACTCACCTGAAGCAGGGAGATACATGCAGAGTAAAGGTAAAAGGTTGGAACAAAATCTACTATGTTTCAGGTGAAGTCAAAAAAGTAGGGGTAGCCATCCTGATCTCAGATCAAGCAAAAAGCAAAAATTGATCTAATTAAAAGAGATAAGGAAGGGCACTATATCTTGCTAAAGAGTAGCATAGATAATGAACCAATATCAATATTAAACATATATGCACCATGTGGTATTGCATCTAATTCTTAAAAGAGAAATTAAGGGAGCTGCAAGAAGAAATAGACAGCAAAACTATAATAGTGGGAGATCTCAACCTTGTACTCAAAGAATTAGATAAATCAAACCACAAAATAAATAAGAAAGAAGTCAAAGAGGTAAATAGAATACTAGAAAAGCTAGATATGATAGATCTTTAGAGAAAATGAAATGGAGACAGAAAGGAATACACTTTCTTTTCAACAGTTCATGGAACCTATACAAAAATAGACCATATATTAGGACATAAAAACCTCAAACTCAACTGCAGTAAGGCAGAAATAGTAAATGTATCCTTTTCAGACCACGATGCAATAAAAATTACATTCCACAAAAAACCAGGGTAAAGTAGATCAAAAAATAATTGGAAACTAAATAATCTCATACTAAAGCATGATTGGGTGAAACAGCAAATCATAGACATAATTAATAACTTCACCCAAGAAAGTGACAATAATGAGACATCATAGCAAAATGTGTGGGATGCAGCCAAAGCGGTAATAAGGGGAAATTTCATATCTCTAGAGATGAAAATTTGAGTTTGAGTTTGAGTTTTGAGTCTTTTCAAATCCTTTCACCATTTATCAATTGGAGAATGTCAAGTTCAATGTTTGACTGGGGGTTTTTAATTTGTTCCTTTTCTAGCATTTTTAGTTGCAAGTCCAAATCATTGACCTTCTCTTTCTCTATTTTATGATTTTATGATTTTATTTCAGATAAAAATAATGAAACTATTTCTAGTCATATGAAAAGGTGCTCCAAATCATTACTGATCAGATAAATGCAAATTAAGAGAACTCTGAGATACCACTACACATCTGTCAGATTGATTAACAAGATAGTAAACATAATGGCCAAAGTTGCAGGGGATGTGGAAAACTGAGACAGTGATACATTGTTAGTGGAATTGTGAATACATCCAGCCATTCTGGATAGCAATGAGCCCATCAACTGGAGAATGGCTGAATAAGTTATAGTTTATGAATGTTAGAGAATATTATTGTTCTGTAAGAAATGACCAGCAGAATGATTTCACAGAGGATTGGAGAGACCTACATGAAATGATACTAAGCAAAATGAGCGGAATCAGGAGATCATTACAGCAATAATAAGACTATATGATGATCAATTCGGATGGATGTGCCTCTCTTCAATAATGAGATGATTCAAACCAGTTCCACTTTTTCAGTGATGAAGAGAACCATCTACACCCAGAGAGAACTGTGGGAAGTGAGTGTGGACCACAACATAACATTCTCACTCTCTCTGCTATTATTTGCTTGCATTTTGTTTTCTTTTTCAGTTTTTTTCTTCCTTCTTCATCTGATTTTTCTTGTGCAGCAAGATAACTGTAGAAATATATATACCTATGTTGTATTTAATATGTATTTTAACATTGAACATGTATTAGATGACCTGCCAGCTAGGAGAGGAGGTGGGTAGAATGAGGAAAAAATTTGCAACAAAAGGTTTTGCATGAATCAATGTTGAAATAATTACCCATGTATATGTTTTGTAAATAAAAAGCTTTAATAAAAAAATTTTCTACACTCTGGTTTGAAATTATATTGCATATGTGCAATAGTATGCATATATATTCCTAAACTGCTAAATTCATCAAAGATGTAATTAACCAAAGGGTGAGATGCATGTGAGTGAATATTCTTTGAGAATACTATTTTTTAAAATCAAATCCTCTGCTAATATATCCCAAAGCTGAATATTTCCAGGAAAAGAAAAGTTTACTAATAGACTTGCATGACTAGCTGCCTCTTATATGTGATCTGTTGTTCCTACATGGCTCATTATTTTTGGATTTGATCCAAGAGAGGGATAAGGTAATAATGTGCTTCAGCAGAATGATAGATCAATACAATTTATTTTATTTACTACTATTGGCCTTTCCATGCATGAAATACATACTCCTATTAATAACACAGACAAAAGAGCAATTGTAGATGTAGTATTATGTGAAAAACCTCAGGGGAGAGGCAGCAGGTGAGTTACACAATTTGGCGCTGCTATAACAAAGGGGTCAGAAGAATTTGCAAGCTAAACCTTTAATTCAGAAATGTTATACATTATCTTAACAAAATAATTTATTTTTGAATGAAGATGAATATATTTGTGATAGTCAACAATTCCATACTACATAACTAGATATTTAGACTGATTTTCACTAGGAAGCACAAAACACTGGTACTGAAAGAGATCTTTATAGTTTCCTGCATTCTGTCCTTAGGGCAACTTCTGTGCTATTCTAGGGAGCTGAATGTCTATGAATTTTTAAAATGATTCCCCAGAGAGAAAATTCTATCTACATCAAGGAGTGTATCTATTGAATTCCTTTCTTCCCCTACCTCAGTGAAAATAGATAAAAGGTGGTCAATAGGCTTTACAAGCTGCTCTTCAGACATTTGGGATCAAATTTATATATGGGAAGGAATGTTAAAAATGCATTGGAAAGTCTTGGGATCAGCAAGTGGGGTAGACCCTGAAAACTGCAATTATGAATTTTGTGACAGTAATGGTTACTCTTTCTGAATATCATGTTCCTTGACTGTAAATGGGAATAATGTTATTAATGTAACAACAGCTTAAATTCTTAGACTTCACTTCGCCATACTTTCTTAATATGAAGGGCAAACTGAGTCTTCAATAAAGAATTATTAAGATTCTATTATTTTAGGCCCTATGTTAAGGACTGAGAATACAAAAAGAGGGAAAAGTTAGTCCCTTCCCTAGAAGACCTTATAATTTACTGACAAAATATTCTAAGTCTTAACTAATTAAATTCATATAAAATGATTTTTCAACCTTAAAGAAATATAATCATAGTCATTATTTTTTGTTGTTGCTGCTGTTATTCTTGCTATTAATCAGTTTTCTAATTTTAATTATAAGGAAATTCAGGCCTGGAGAAAAGAGTTTTTTAACAAGGTCATATAGATGAAATTAAAGCCACTTATAAGTTTATGAAAAAAATTCTTTAAATCAATATTGATTTGAGAAATGCAAATTAAAACAACTCTCAAATACCACCTCACAACTCTAAGATTGGCTAAGATAACAGGAAAAGATAGTGATAAATGTTGGAGGAGATGTGGGAAAATTGGGACACTAATGCATTGTTGGTAAAGATGTAATTGATTCAACCAACTACTCTGGAGAACAATCTGGAACTATGTCTTAAGGGTTATAAAACTGTGCATACCCTTTGACCCAAAGGTACCATTATTGGGTATGTATCCCAAGGAAATTTTAAAAGGAGGGAAAAGGATCCACATGTGCAAAAATGTTTGTAGCAGCTCTTTTAGTGGTATCAAAGAATTGGAAAATGTGTGGATGCCCATCAATTGGGGAATGGCTGAACAAGTTGTGTGTGATTCATGAAGGTAATGAAATATTATTGTTATATAAAAATAATGAACAAGAAAGGCTTGGAAAGATTTACATGAACGAATGCTAAGTGAAACAATCGGAATTAGGAACACATTTGTACACAATAACAGCAAGAATGTGTGATAATTACCTATGAAAGACATGGTTCTTCTCAGCCATTTAGTAGTCCCAATAGATTTTGAAACAAAAATGACATCTGGATCCATAAAAAGATTTAAGAAGACTGAATATAATTGCTATATACACTTATTTTTTTTCTGGGTTTTTTATCTTTCCTATGTTTTTTTTTTTTCTTTTTGCTCTGATTTTTCTCTCCCAACATGTCAGAAAATCATTATGATTAATATTAAAAATAGTATTAAAATAAATTTACTACAAAGAAAGAAAAAAATGTTATATAGTTTATAAATAGTAGAGACAGCATTCAGATTTTTATCCGATGATTCAAAACCTATATTTATTTTCCATTACCAATCTCAGAAGCTAAATAACTTCTATGCCACATTGCCGATGGATTTATTTTTTCTGTCATTTCAATATGTTTTATATACCTGATGAAAGATGTTTGCTCTTTTTGGTTGGTTAGCGTAACAACCAATTCATAAGCAAACACAATTTTGAGCCTCTACTTATGTGAGAAAGTGTGTTGGTTGTAAGTTCAGGAGAGAATACTTGTTGTGGACCTGTGTCTGATATATTTATCTGAATACTTGATTCCTTATCTCTGTTAATTGGTCCTCAATATTGTCAACTAACTGGTAGATTTTCATGATGATTTGCAAGAACTTCTCTTATTGATAGATGCATTGTGTTCTATAGTAAAAATTTTGTATATATCTATGGTCCTTGATGTGTCTTTGCCATCTAATCTGCCCTAATGAAGTCTACTGACCTTTAGATATTGATGTCAAAATATAATTTACCACTGGTGCCAGGAGTAGGAATATATCATTTATATGATTAACACATAGAATGTGGTAGGTCTGATTTTATTTTAGTGGTCTTAAAAATAAGCTACTGCTATAATGAAGGCCTTCATGTTTCTATCACACTATAAATTTTGCAGACAAATAAGATTGTATTTTGACCTTTTTAGCTCCACATCAAGGAAGCAATATAGAATCTTTGAAGTTTCAATCCAACAACAATAATTCAGAAATTCAACTCAATAAGTAATTTTTAAATGTTTATTCTCTTCTAGATGTTGAGGGGTGAGATGAATCAGTCCTTGTCTTCAAGGAACTCGTGTTCAGGCATTGATGTATTTTTAGCTTATTTAAAATGTTAGTTACTTTGATTTCATTTATCCAAACCAAGTGGAAAATTCCCTTTGAAAAGTAGCATTATTTGTATGTGCATGTGAATAACATTACTTTTACATGTATTCTTTACTTTCTAATAAATAAAGAAATAAACCTACTCTTTGATACATTTGTTGTGATTATTGTCATTAGTCCTTTGTTCTTGAGAAAGACAGTGATATCAGGGAGATGATGGCATGTCATGCCAGTGAATTGGATTCAAATGAGTGAGAGCTGTGCAAGATCACCTGCTTCATTTTTGCCTCCAGAATCAATTGGGTCCAGTGGCAAGATGTAGATCAAGCTGACTGGAATCTTTGGGATTTTTCTCTGCAGAACTGAGATGACAAATGACAAGAGTCATAAAATTTGTATATGGCACATGCTGGACTTTAAATCACCTCCTCTTTATTAAGTCTAGCTTTTTACTCTATTTCTATGTCTTCTAGGATAAATATATTCTATCTATTTTCTATATCTTTCATTAAAATAATGAAATATTCATTCATTTGATATTTATTTTGGGAAGATCTCTTAGCATCTAATTTATATAAACTACTATGTTAAAATCAAAGAGAGAGAATGAGTTCAAAGCTTAGAAAGATGAAGCACCCTTTTGTTTGGAAATTACAATATTAGAGATGAGATAAAGCAAATTATTATAAGCACAACACATTAAAAATAACATATGATTGTAATTTTAGGTAGTTTATTAAGTGCCATGAAAAGCACAAAGTTAATGTAATAGGATTTCATAAAAAGAAAAGGTCACTTCCAGCTGATGAGATCATGGAAAACTTCATTAAAAAAAAGAAAATTAAGACTGAGTCTTGAAGGTAAATTTTCAACAGACGGAGATACAGAAGGAAGGAAGAAAAAAAGCACAATCAATTTCAGGAAAAATAGAGGCGTGTCTAGTAAATGATAAGTAGTACATTTTGACTGATTCCCAGAGTTCATAAAAAGAACTAGAATTGTGAAATAAGATTAGAAATGTGATATGACCGTGTGTATGTTGAAATATATATTATAAATATGCTTATATGCATATGGGTAAAGACATACATATACATATATGTACACACAAATATATACACATGTGCAAATATGTGCATATATACATTTATGTATATGTGTACATATATACACACCATAAGCTTGAAAAAAAAAATCTGTTATCTACTATTTTCAGTGGAATCATGGTAGATATTCTACCTATATTTTAACTGGATATTTTCCATGGTATTAGTTGCTGACATTCTAGTTAAAGGAAATAGAAGAACACCTTTGCTAAGGGGTTCTTGCTCAGATTATTAGTTAAAAACAACATATTAAAAATCCAAGATTGATGGATCTGATATAAGTTATTGAGTTGTAAGGGCAGAGTCAGAAAGAACAAGAACAAAATAAAGATGGGAAAAAAATCTAAGTTGGCTTGCATCAATAGCAGTACAATGATGAGAAGCAAGTATTTTTATCCCTTGTATGTACCAGGTGCATTTCAAATATCATTACATTTAATTCTTAAAAAACCCTGAAAACAGGTGCTATTATTAATTCCATTTTTTTTTTATTGAAACAAACAGATATAGGTTAAAATAGCTTAATATCCTACAGATCATAAGTATCTGATAACAGGTTGGAGTTTAAATCTTCTTCACTGCAGGTCCAGCGTGCTAAGTACTGTGCCAGATAGTTGCCTCTAATATAAATTTAGGGTAAAAGGAGGTGATACCAAAATGGTTGTTGGGGATAGAATTATTTCAACTTGCTGGACTCAACCTATTTTGAACTTGAACTGATTTAAATGTCCAGCTTTAATGTCCTCATTCCAAATTGAATTCACTTCAGCTGTACAGATTTTACTGCTGCCCCTTTCATTTACTCTCCAAAGATCAGTTTAAGCAACAGTGGGCACATCAAGAATTTTATGGAAATACCAATACTTTTTAAGTCTAACTCTTTTATGTCGATCAACAAACTCATTAAAGTCTCAAACATTTTACTTCCTCTAATTTATCTCTAATTTCTTCATTTTTCCCCTCATTGGTAGAACACTCTTATGCTTCCTGTTTTGAGAAAGCAGAGACTCACAGTGGATTGATTGCTTGAGCTTAGTTCTGTGTCACAAGTCACTAAAAGTCAATTGAATGTCTGAAGCAAGTTTGACACCAATATGGTGGCCACCTTCCCCAAGAAATCATACAGCTGTATCTGGTTACTAAAGGCAGGAAAATATCTCATTTAAAAAAATTAACAAGAGCAGCAATGAGAGTATGAGGAATTGTATTGCACCTGATTAAAAGAGCAAAATTCTGTCCCCAAATACACACACATATGTAGACATATACATACATACATACAATCTATCTGTGTGTGTGTGTGTGTGTGTGTATATGGAGATAATGTAGTCTCCATATCTAATATATAAATGCATATATAATATGTATATAGACTTCTAATTTTTTAAAACATAGTTTTTTCTTCTCATATAAAACTGATGCTTTTAGATTATTTTATCATGTGCAAAAACTAAAGAGATTAGTAGAAAATATGTATTAAAGTAAAACTTCATAAAACTTTCAATGAAACATAGGCATTATGTTATTTTCTATACTGGGATAATAACATTAGACATTTTTAGTAAAATAAGAATAGTAATTTGAAATATCAAACAATGAATTTAAAAAAGTAAAGTAAAATTCAGATATGTAGCATTATGTGGTTTTAAAATAATTAAATAATTAACTTTCACTAATTTATCTCTTACATATTAGAAAAATAGATTATAAGAAAATACCATTAAATGTCTAATGCCTCTCTTTATTATATAAATCAAAATATTTAATTTCTACCATACTTGTTTTATAAAAGTGCTCTTTATTAATTATCCAATATTGTATTATTACACCAGAAAATCAAAATAAGACACGAACATTTTAAATTATTTATTCAATTTAATAAATATTAACATTGTCTATTATTGACACATTTGAGAACACCATACTGAATGTTGAGGATGTTAAAATGTTTCTTTAAAAATCATCTCCTTCCTTATGTTATGATTATTTTGGCATGAGATTGTCTACTACACTGTTCTGCCAAGGAAACTGGCAAGGTAATTGAAATAAAATATAATTTTTTACCAATATTTAAAATAAATCAGGTTGTTTTCATTTGTCATTTTTGGGTGATTGGATTATTATTAAATTGGAGCATTAAATAAGTGGCTTTTTAAAGTAGGGTTTTTAAAACATTTTTTGATGTTGTCATTCTCATAAACCTTGCTGAAATCCCAAGTATGAAGCCAATGGACCCCTTCTCTTACTGGTTTAAATTAAACTAAAATATATAGAACTCCAAGACACATTTATTATATTGAAATACATTTATTTTATTGTCACAAAAAAGTTTGTAATTCTAAAGTTAAGAACTACTACAAAGTAAAGTTAATAGGCTTTTCAAGATTACCAATATTTATAATTTTGATGAATTTTGTGTTAATATTATGATTAATAGACTATAGAAATTTCTCTTATTATGATCTATTACTGTGGAAATATATAATATTTTAATTATCTTTGTATTAATGAATGCTATTGGTAAAGAAGAAAAACAAGAACAATAGCTTCAATAGGATAGTGTAATGTCAGGATCTGCTATTAGAGGATTTTGGGACTAGCTGGAATAATGATCATGGGTGAGGAGTGAAGGGGTGGAACTCATGTGGATAGTCAAACATAAAGTTTGTTTATTTCAAATTTTCTCAGACTTAAATACCCTAGTATACTTACATCATTATAGCACTCTGAGCATGCAAAACTACATTAGGCATGTGCCACCTATAGGATGACATGCATGTAGGACCACATAAATAATTTGCTACTGTGTGAAGAGGTTTCCTTGACAATTTAGTATAAAGTGGGCATTAACATTTACAACTTTGGGATAATAAGTAAGAGCTAGCATAATTACATACAACTCATTCTGCTGAGTGGATTGAAAGAAAGCTCTGACTACTCTTTTTATAGCTAAGTCAGGAGAATATAGAGCAGAAATGTTATGTTTGAATGCTCCTGAAAGATGGTTGGTCTTTTAAGCAGGATTATAGAAATCTTTTCTTCAAAAGTCCATGGACAAGGGGGTGGATCCAAGGTGATGGAGAAGACACATGCATCTTCCTAAGCTCTCCTTTTCCCTCAATCTATTTTAACAAAATTCAGCCTTGGAATTAATGCTTGACTGTCAGAACCCACAAATAATGTGAGTACAACATATTACCAACTGAAGATAATCTTGAAATTCTCCAGAAAAAGTCTGTTTTGCTCATGAGCGAGGATGGAATGGGGTTAGGACAAGTACAGACCTCAGGCAGAAAATGAAAGCAGGGGAAACAGCTCATGTTGAGCAGACTGGAAGGGGGCAGGCTATGGTCTCTGCTGGCAAAAAATCTGCAGGGAGAACTCCACAGTGTGAGCAAGCCAGTAGATCAGCAGAGAAACTATAAACACAGGGGGTAAAGACTATAATCCCAAAAGACTAGAATCTCTCAGGACTTGGCCACACCCATCCAACACCCAGAGTGACTCAGCATGATCCAAGTGCGGCCACAGTTGTTGGTCCCAGCACAGTTCTAGTAGCTCCCTTTTTGCTGCTGCTGATTTCAGTACAACTGCTAATCCCAGTGCAGCCAGTGGGACAGCACCCAATCCAACAGTGGGTGCTGTCCCACTGCTCCTTCACCGTTACTTCCTGTAGTCTATAGAGGCAGCTTAGAAATAGCCCACTGCTCCCCCCATAAACAGACCAAAGCGTTTTTTTTTTTTTTTTTTTTTTTTTTTTTGTGTGTGTGTGTGTATGTGTTTGTTTTGTTTTTGTTTGTTTTTTTTCTTCAAAATGAGCAAAAAGGCAAAGCACACTCTAATTATTAATAGCTTTTATACAGAAAGAGAGTAGATTTCAAACCCTGAGGAGACTAAAAAAAGTTTGTCTCTAGATCCAAAGGTAGTATGACCTAATCACTATCACACAAGGCTGTCATAGAAGAAATTAAAAAGAATCTTAAAAGAGAGTTAGAAATAAAATGGGGAAAGGAAAGGAAAGCTTTTCAAGAGGGTCAGGATAAATCATATTACTCATTAAAAGATAGAGTGGATAAAGAAATCAACTCCCTGAAAAACAGAATTTCCCAATTGGAAAAGATAAATAACACCCAGCAAAACAGAATTTGTGAATTGGAAAAAATAAAGAATTCCAAGGAAAACAGTATTTCTGTATTGGAAAAAATAAAATAATTCTTCAAAAAAAAACTGGCAAAATGAAAAAAATGTTCCAAAACAATTCACTTAAAAATTTAATTGGACAGATACAAAAAGAAATAAAGTAAATTAAGACAATAATTCATTAAAAATAAGACTTGAACAAATGGAAATGAATGAGGAGACACTAAGAATCTGTCCAGCAAAATCAAAAATAATGAAAAAAATGGGAAAAAATTGTTAAATACCTACTTGGGAAAACAACAGACCTGGAAAATAGATCTATGAGAGATAATACAAGGATTACTGGACTTCCTAAAAATCATGATGAAAAAACAGCTCAGACAATATTTTTCAAGAAATTATAGAGAACTGCCTAGATGTTATAGAAACAGAAATTAAAATAGACATTGAAAGAATTCGTAGACCACCTACTGAAAGAAATCCCTAAATCAAAACTCCAAGAAATATTGTGGCTAAATTCCAGAACTATCAGTCCAAGGAAAAAATACTACAAGCAGCCAGAAAAAAAAATCATATACTGAGGAACCACAAAAAGGATCACTCAGGATCTAGCAGCATCCACATTAAAGGACTGAAGGGCTTGGAATCTGATATTCTGAAAGGAAAAAGAACTTGGTATGCAGCCAAGAAAAATTTACCTAACCAAACTGAGCATTTTCTTCCAGGGAAGAAGACGGACATTCAACGAAATAGGTGAATTTACATTTAATTTACATTTATTTCTGAAAAGAATTCATAACTAAAAAAAAAAAAAAATTGACCTCCAAATATAGGACACAAGAGAAACATAAAAAGATAAAAAGAACTCTTGAGAACTGCATTTTTGTAATGGGTACACAAAAAGAGTACATGTCTACTTAGGTTTTAATGTTATAATATTAAAAAGGAACTAGAGATGGAAAGGAAATTGTACTAGAAATAGTGAAAAGTAGTGCTAAAAAGAGGGACACAACATCTCACAAAGAGGCAAAAGAAATCTATCATATCTAAAGGAATGAAGATAGTGGGATGAACATAGAGTGAATCTTACTCATCAGATTTGGCTCAAAGAGAAAATATTATACATACTTGGTTTACATAGAAACTTCTCCCACTTCATTGAAAAGTGGGAGGGCAAAAGCAAAAAGGAAAGGGGTAGGGTAAATAGAAGGGAATACAGAAATAATAAGGAAAAGGTTTAAGGAAAAGTGAGGGACTTCAAGAGGGAGGGAAGAATTCTAAAGAGGGAGGACCGTGTGAGACAAGTGGTGCTCATAAGTTTAATACTGAGGAGGGGAGTAAAGGGTAAAGGAAAGAGAAATGCATAATTAGGGGATAATAAGATGGCAGGAAATACAGAATTAGTAAGTGTTTTTTTTTTTTTTTTTTTTAATAGCCTTTTATTTACAGGTTATATGGATGGGTAAGTTGACAGCATTAACAATTGCCAAACCTCTTGTTCCAATTTTTCACCTCTTACTCCCCACCTCCTCCCTCAGATGGCTGTATGACCAGTAGATGCTAAATATATTAAAATATAAATTAGATACACAATAAGTATATATGACCAAACCGTTATTTTGCTGTACAAAAAGAATCAGACTCTGAAATATTGTACAATTAGCTTGTGAAGGAAATCAAAAATGCAGGTGGGCATAAATATAATGATTGGGAATTCAATGTAATGGTTTTTAGTCATAACCCAGAGCTCTTTTTCTGGGCATAGCTGGTTCAGTTCATTACTGCTCCATTGGAAATGATTTAGTTGATCTCATTGCTGAGGATGGCCAGGTCCATCAGAACTGGTCATCATATAGTATTGTTGTTGAAGTATATAATGATCTCCTGTTCCTGCTCATTTCACTGAGCATCAGTTCGTGTAAGTCTCTCCAGGCCTTTCTGAAATCATCCTGTTGGTCATTTCTTACAGAAAAATAATATTCCATAATGTTCATATACCACAATTTATTCAGCCATTCTCCAATTGACACGCATAAACTCAGTTTCCACTTTCTAGCCACTATAAAGAGGGCTGCCACAAACATTCGTGCACATACAGGTCCCTTTCCCTTCTTTATGATCTCTTTGGGATATAAGCCCAGTAGTAACACTGATGGATCAAAGGGTATGCACAGTTTGATAACTTTTTGAGCATAGTTCCAAACTACTCTCCAGAATGGTTGGATTCGTTCACAACTCCACCAACAATGCATCAATGTCCCAGTTTTCCCGCATCCCCTCCAACAATTATCATTATTTTTTCCTGTCATCTTAGCCAATCTGATAGGTGTGTAGTGGTATCTTAGAGTTGTCTTAATTTGCATTTCTCTGATTAATAATGACTTGGAGCATCTTTTCATATCACTAGAAATAGTTTCAATCAGAATTAGTAGTTTTAACCATAAATGTGAATACAGTAAACTCCCCCATAAAGCAGAGAGAGATAGCAGACTGGATTAAAATCCAGAATCCTACAATATGTTGTTTACAGGAAACACATCTGAAGCAGTGTGATACACACAGAGTAAAAGTAAAAGGTTGGAGCAGAATCTACTATTCTTCAGGTGAAGTTCAAAAAGCAGAGGTAGCTATCCTGATTTCAGATCAAGCAAAAGCAAAAATTGATCTAATTAAAAGAGATAAGGAAGGGCACTATATCTTACTAAAGGGTAGCATAGATAAAGAAGCAATATCAGTACTTAACATATATGTACCAAGTGGTATAGCATCTAAATTCCTAAAGGAGAAGTTAAGGGAGCTGAAAGAAGAAATAGAGAAGAAAACTACAATAGTAGGAAATCTCAAACTTGCACTCTCAGAACTAGATAAATCAAAACACAAAATAAATAAGAAAGAAGATAAAGAGGTAAATAGAACACCAAAAAATTTAGTTATGATAGATCTCTGGAAAAACTGATGAAGACACAAAGGAGTACATTTTCTTCTTAGCAGTTCATGGAACCTATACAAAACTTGACCATATATTAGGATATAAAGACCTCAAATTCAACTGCAGAAAGACAGAAATAGTAAATGCATCCTTTTCAGATCATGATGCAATGAAATTACATTCAATAAAAAGCCAGGGGAAAATAGACCAAAAACTAAACAATCTTATTCCAAAGAATGGTTGGGTGAAATAGCAAATCATAGACACAATTAATAATTTTACCCAAGAGAATGACAATAATGAGACAACATACTAAAATTTGTGGGACACCGCAAGGGCAGTAACAAGGGAAAATTTTATATCTCTAGAGGGTTACTTGCATAAAATAGAGAAATAGAAAATCAATGAAATAGGCTTACAACTAGAAGCTACAAAATAAGCAAATTAAAAACCCCCAGTCAAACACTAAACTTGAAATTCTAAAAATAAAAGGAGATATCAATAAAAATGAAAGTAAAAATATATTGAATTAATAAATAAAACTGAGTTGATTTTAAGAAAAAAACAGCAAAATAGATAAACCATTAGTAAATTTGATTAGAAAAAGGAAAGAGGAAAATCAAATAGTTAGTCTTAAAAATGAAAAGGGAGAAATTTCCACTAATGAAGAGCAATAATTAGGAGTTATTTTGCCCAAGATGATGTAAATAAATTTGACAACCTAGTGAAATGGAGAAATACCTCCATAAATATAGATTTCCCAGATTAAGAGAAGAGGAAATAAATTACTTAAAACAGTTTGATTCTGGAAAAAGAAATAGAACAAGCTATTAATAAACTCCTTAAAAAAAAAAAAATCCCCAGGACAAGATGAATTTACATGTGAATTCTACCAAACATTTAAAGAGCAACTAACTCCAATAATATATAAACTATTTGAAAAAAATAAAAAATAAAGGAGTCCTACCAAATTCCTTTTATGACACAGACATGGTACTAATACCTAAACCAGGGAGGATGAAAACAGAGAAAGACAATTTTAGACCGATCTCATAAATGATCTCATAAGTGAACATAGATGCAAAAATCTTAAATAAAATCTTAGCAATAAGATTACAGAAAATCATCTGCAGGATAATATGACCTGCAGACCAAAGAGAGAAGGGCTGGTTCAATATTAGGAAAATTATTAACAAAATTGACTATATCAATAACCAAATTAACAAAAAACATATGATCATCTCTATAGATGCAGAAAAAGCATTTGATAAAATTCAACACCTATTCCTATTAAAAACACTAGACAGTATAGGAATAAATGAATTTTCCCCTAAAATAATGGTAGCATCTATTTAAAAACCACAGTGGTGATAAACTAGAACCATTCCCAATAAAATCAGGAGTGAAACAAGGTTACCCACTATCACCATTACTGATCAATATTGTATTAGAAGTGCTATCTTTGGCAATAAGAGATGAAAAAGAGATTAAAGGACTTGGAGTAGGTAATGAGGAAACCAAATTATCATTCTTTGCAGATGATATAATGGTATACTTATAAAACTCCAGAGATTGTACTAAAAAACAATTAAAAATAATCCACAATTTTAGCAAAGATGCAGGATATAAAATAAATCCACACAAATCATCAGCATTTTTATACATCACTAACAATCCAACAGCAAGTGATATAAAGATAAATTTCATTTAAAATAATTGTTCATAGTATAAAATATTTGGGAATCTATCTGCCAAGGGAAAGTCAGGAACTAAATGACCAAAATTATAAAACACTTTCCACATAAATAAAATCAGATCTAAACAATTGGAAAAAAATATTAAGTACTCCTGGATAGGTCAAGTGAAAATAATAAAGATGACAATACCCCCTAAAACAATTTATTTATTTAGTGCTATACCAATCAAACTCCCAAGAAACTATTTTAGTGAACTAGAAGAACAACAAAATTCATCTGGAAGAACAAAAGGTCAAGAATTTCAAGGGAACTAATGAAAAAAAAAATCAGTTGAAGATGGCCTAGCTGTATCTGATCTAAAACTATATTATAAAGCAGTTGTCACCAAAGCCATTTGCTATTGTCTAAGAAGTTGACAAATTGATCAGTGGAATAAGTTAGGTTCACAGGACAAAATAGTCAATAACTATAGCAATCTAGTGTTTGACAAACCCAAAGACCCCAGCTTTTGGGATAAGAGTACACTATTTGACAAAAAATGCTGAGAAATTTGGAAATTAGTATGGTAGAAACTAGGCATTGGCAATAACACTGTACACCAAGATAAGATCAAAAGGGGAGCATGATGTAGGCATAAAGAAGGAGATTATAAATATGTTAGTAGAACATAGGATCTTTATCTCTTAGATCTGTGGAGGAGGAAGGCATTTGTGACAAAAGAACTAGAGATCATTATTGATCACAAAATAAAAAAAAATCAATTATATTAAGTTAAAAAGCTTTTGTACAAATAAAACTAATGTGGACAGGATTAGAAGGGAACCAAGAAACTGGGAAAACATTTTTGCAGTTAAAGGTTCTGATAAAGGCCTCATCTCCAAAATATATATAGAATTAACTCTAATTTATAAGAAATCATGCCATTCTCCAATTGATAAAAAGTCAAAGGATATGAACAGACAATTTTCGGGAGAAGAAATTGAAACTTTTTCTAGTCATATGAACAGGTGTTCCAAATCATTATTGATCAGAGAAATGCAAATTAAGACAACTCTGAGATACCACTATACAACTCTCAGATTGGTTAAGATGACAGGAAAAGATAATAACGAATGTTAGAGAGGATGTAGAAAAAACTGGGACACTGATACATGGTTGGTGCAATTGTGAACAAATCCAACCATTCTGAAGAGCAATTTGGAACTATACTCAAAAAGTTATCAAACTGTGCATACCCTTGGATCTAAAAGTATTACTACTGGGCTTATATCCCAAAGAGATCTTAAAGAAGGGAAAGGGATCCATATGTGCAAAAACGTTTGTGGCATCCTTTTTCATAGTAACTAGAAACTGGAAATTGAGTGGATGCCCTTCATTTGGAGAATGGTTGAATAAATTGTGGTATATGAATGTTATGGAATATTATTGTTCTATATGAAATCACTAGCATGATGAAAACAAAGAGACTTGGAGAGACATACATGAATTGATGCTAAGTCAAATGAGCAGAAGCAGGGGATCATTGTATACTTCTACAACAATACTACATGATGGTCAATTCTGATGGATGTGATTCTCTTCAACAATGAGAGGATCTAGATCAGTTCCAATTGATCTGTAATGAACAGAACCAGCTACACTCAGAGAAAGAACACTGGGAAATGATTATGGACCACCACATAATATTTCCATTCTTTCTGTTATTGTTTGCTTGCATTTTTGTTTTTTCTTCTCAAGTTATTTTTACCTTCTTTCGAAAACCAATCATTCTGTGCAGCAAGATATCTGTATAAATATGTATACATATATTGTATTTAACATATACTTTAACATATTTAGCATGCATGTGACTTCCTGCCATCTAGGGGAAGGGGTGAAGGGAAGAAGGGGAAAAGTTGAAAAGAAATTTTGCAAGGGTCAGTGTTGAAAAATTTCGATGTATATGTTTTGTATATAAAAAGTTATAATAAAAAAAATTCCATGGACAATTATGTAATAGCCAGGTTATATTTAAGGGATACCCATGTGTAAAATTTGGAGCTGTGGCTAATTAAATTTGCCACTCTGGGATGGCTTCAGTATATATATTAATTTATACATTGGGATAAAAGATGCATAATCTTGTCAGGTCCTATCCCAGATAATTGTACTACTTGCTTAATGGCTTTTAAAAAATTCTAGCCAGAAGCACTGGGTATTGAATAAGGCTTTGGTCTGGTTGTTCTGGAAGATTCACTCACTCTATCACACTATGTCCTTGATGAAGGACTGCTGTGGGTGCCTCTTTTGTAGCAAAAACGTACATTTCCAAGGGTTTTTGAGTAACTCTTTCAAATTTTAAGTTTATCCATTTTCAAATTTATCCAATTTCACATTGGATAAAACCAGTTCAACTTCTCTCAGAGCCTCTTGGACTTCTTCTGTAAATTGGTGTGGTGAGTTCAAAGCAGTGTTCCTCTTTAAGATGTTATATAATGGTTGTAATTGATAAGTAGTTAAGCCTAATATTGGACACATCTATTGGATATCTCCTATCAATTTCTGAGAGTCATTTTAGGTTTTCAACTACTCTATTCTTTTATTATTATTATTATTACAGCTTTTTATTAACAAAACATATGCATGACCCTTGCAAACACTTCTGTCCTAACTTTTCCCCTCCTTCCCTTTACCCCCTTCCCTCGATGGCAGGCATTCCCATACATGTTAAACATGGTAAAGTATATGTTAAATATAATATATGTATACATGTTTATACAACTTTCTTGTTGTACAAAAAAAATTCAGATTTAGAAAGAAGGTAAAAATAATGTGGGATGTAAAACAAAAATGCTAGCAAAGAACAGAAACAGTGCAAATGCTACGTTATGGTGGTCCACACTCATTTCCCAATGTTCTTCACTGGGTGCAGCTGGTTCTGTTCATCCCTGATCAATTGGAACTGATTTGAATCCTCTCATTGCCAAAGATAGCCACTTCCATCAGAACTGATCATCATATGGTATTGTTGTTGAAGTTTATAACGATCTCCTATTTCTGCTCATTTCATTTAGCATCAGTTCATATACCTTTCCAGGCCTCTCTATATTCATCCTGCTGCTCATTTCTTTTCTTTCTTCTTTTTTTTAATAACTTTTTATTGACAGAACCCATGCCAGGGTAATTTTTACAACATTATCCCTTGTACTCACTTCTGTTCCGATTTTTCCCCTCTCTCCCTCCACCCGTCCCTCAGATGGCAAGCAATTTTATACATGTTAAATAGGTTACAGTATATCTTAGATACAATATATGTGTGCAGAACCGAACAGTTCTCATGTTGCAAAGGGAGAATTGCATTCAGAAGGTATAAATAACCCAGGAAGAAAAACAAAAATGCAAACAATTTACATTCAATTCCCAGTGTTCTTTCTTTGGGTGTAGCTGCTTCTGTCCATCCTTGATCAATTGAAACTGAATTAGATCTTCTCTTTGTCAAAGAAATCCACTTCCATCAGAATACATTCTCAAAAGTATCATTGTTGATATATATAATGATTTCCTGGTTCTGCTCATTTCAGTTATCATCAGTTCATGTAAGTCTCTCCAATCCTCTCTGTATTCATCCTGCTGGTTATTTCTTACAGAACAATAATATTCCGTAACATTCATATACCACAATTTACTCAACCATTCTCCAATTGATGGGCATCCATTCATTTTCCCTGCTGCTCATTTCTTACAGAACAATAATATTTCATAACATTCATATACCATAATTTACTCAACCATTCTCCAATTGATGGGCATTCACTCAAGTTACAGTTTCTAGTCATTCAAAAAGGGCTGCCACAAACATTTTTGCACATATGGATCCCTTTCCCTTCTTTAAGATCTCTTTGGGATATAAGCCCAATATAAGTAGTAATACTTTTAGATCCAAGGGTATGCACAGTTTGAAAACTTTTTGAGCATAGTTCCAAAATGTTCTCCAAAATGGTTGGATCTGTTCACAACTTCACCAACAATGCATCAGTGTTCCAGTTTTCCCACATCCCCTCCAACATTGGTCATTATCTTTTCATGTCATCTTAGCAAATCTGACAGGTATAACTATTGTGTTCTTAAAGAACATTTTTGTACTATAAGTACCTTGGGGTATACTTCATATTCTAAATATTTAAAAGGAGTGTGACTTTGATTTTTTTCTGTGTCTATATAAAATTGGTAGTCCCTTAGTGTTTCTGTGGTCTTTTGTAGGCATGCTTGTAATATTTTCTCTTCAGAGGCACACCCCAAGATGTCATCCATGTAATGTAATAACATAACTTTTGGAAATGTTTTTTTTTTACTGGAGTAAGAACAGCAACCACATAATCTGAAACATGGTAGAGTTATTTGTCATTCTCTGTGGCAAAACTGCCCATTCAAATATTTTATTTAGTACCTAAGTAAATTAATGTTGAGTACTGAAAAGGCAAAACTTTTCATAACCTCTTTATTCAGAGTGATAGAATAGAAACAATCCTTAATGTCTACAACCTAAAGAGGCCATTCCCTAGGCAACTGAGTAAAAGATGGAAGACTTGAGTTCTCATATTTTCTGTTTGTTTATTCATTTTCCTCAAATCAGTCAACATTCTCCATTTTCCAGATTTCTTTCATTCTTTCTTAAGTATCAAATACAGGGGAATTCCAAATTCCCCTTAGAATTTGGAAAAAAAAAAAATATAGGTGTCTTTGCTCAAATTGCTCCCGTATTATATCTAATAAGGCTTGTTTTTGTTTTTTTTTTGTTTTTTTTCTACTGGTAAAAAGCCACTATTTCACCCACACTGATTGTATTAACTTTCCCTTGAAAGGGAAGAGGTGTGAGTGCTGACAGGCTCAAGATTGGCTTTGCTGAAAAATCCAAAGGTGCTCAATTGTTATCTCAACTGCTATAAAATGTCTTTTCTCCTTGGCCTTGCCTGGGGAAATAGGAGGAGAGCAAAACAGCTGCATGGATGGTGCTCATGACATCACTTCCCCTCCTGCTCCTCCTTCTCCTGCCCATGAAGGCTGAGTTGAGGGAGGAGAATCAGGAGGCAGGGAATACCCTAAGGCTCTTACATAAATGGCCATGGATTTTTGAAGAAAAGATGCCTAAGGTTCCTCTTCTTTCTTTCTTTTTATTAAATGATTTGTAATGTATGAGAGGGATGATAGATTTCTGTTAAGTAAAGAGGAGATGTGAGTATATATTTGAAGTATTTCATGCACTTTCAAAATGGGTGTCTATTACAAATTTTACTTATTTTACTTTGTTTCAATAGATTTCTCATGAAGTAGGAGTGATTAGCAAATATTTGTATTGCAATTATAAAATATATCAAAACCAAAATTTAAAAACAAATTCAATTTTAAAATATCTTCCATTTTTAGAGAATGATTTAATTTGGGAGAATAAAAATATTTGATCTTGTTGTTTGTTATTGCTTTTCATTAACAATTTTAGAAATATAAATCTTAAAATATAGTCAATTTTTTGTTGAGTTTATTTCAAAAACCCAAAGAAATAAAGTCACGTCAGGGTTGACTATTGGGGTTTTGCATGATAATTACATATGTCACTGTCATCTGTAATCTAATTCCTTTCTGGTACATTTTCTTTTTTCATGAAACTAATTTTCATTCACATACAATAAGTGGGGGAAAAAAGCAAGATCTATTCTTCTTTTAGAAACAACATTCAGCTTATTGATAATTATTGGTATTTTTCAAAAATTATCTACCTCTCCTTTCAATATCTAAGTTGTTATTTTAGTGTCTCTATTCTCTCTATCACCAAAATATAATAGAAATGCAATTATAGGTGTTTGATTTTCCATACTAAAAGAAAATGATGACAAGCAAAAATAGTCTTCTTTTTTTTTAATTTTCAATGACACTTTAAAAGGCATGTACTTATACCTAACTGTGGCAGGAGCAATAAAGTCCAATTATTTTTGTGCTAAATATACTTGTATTAAAGGGACAAAAAACAATTGTACATTTTTTTCTGTTATATACATGTCTACACAGATTAAGATAAACATACATAAATTCAGAAATCTATGTACAAATGATGCTTTTATTTTATATAAAAGTTTTGGTCACTGTCAATTCAAGAGAGATGAATCACTCATCAGAGAAGTTGCTACAGGAAATCAATTTATTTTTTCTTATAGAATCCTTTGACCAAATAATAGTTCAAATAATTGCATTTTCTAACTATTGTTAATGCTATAGTTTTATGTCTATATGCCATGTAGAATAAGTTTTCTAAGTTTAAAGTTTTTGTGATATAATTTGGATTCCTGAAAACACATAAAAGCAGCTTATAGGATTTGTGAGGATTAAACTATCTTGATTTTGACATAATAAGCAATTCCTGATAATCTCCTTAAAAGCTGTATGGAATAAAGAAATCAGAGTTCATATCTATCTATATATCTATCTATCATCTGTCTATAAGCACTCAAGACACACCATCAGAAAACTGACATACTTGGAAGTCTGATTCATTGAAAAATAACAGTAAAGATTATAAGAGAAGAAAAATAAATAAAATATTCAAAAAAGACCATAATATATTAAACAAATGTAATATGTTTAAAAGAAATGGGGAAATCTCACAAATTAAATAAGAAACTGAACACTATCTGCAGATTTGGAGCAAATGTAAAATACTCTGAAATAGTTAAAAATAGAGATTTCTTTTAAAAACTACAGAGTATATGTTTAGTTTACATGAGAAGTATTAAATGAGACAGAAAAAATATAGTACATAACTTAAAACATATTAGAGAATCATACCAAGAAATCATAGAACTGGGGGGGGGGGAGAAATGGAGTAATAGATCGAAAATAAAGAATTATAAAGAAATTAGGCAGAAGAATAACATACTAAAATCCTGCAGCAAGATATACACAGAGAAATTCCATTCAAAATAAGTGGCAATAGTATAAAATATTTAGGATTCTATATTCCGAGGGAGAGACAGAAACTATTTGAACATAACTACAAAAATACTTTCTACACAAATAAAGTCAGACCTAATTAGCTGGGAAAATATCAAGTGCTTATGGGTAGGCAGAGGAAATATAATTAAAAATGACAATACTACCTAAATTAATCTACTTATTTAGTGCCATACCAATCAAACTCCCAAGAAATTATTTTATAGATTAAGAAAATAATAATAACAAAGTTTATCTGGAAGAACAAAAGGTCAAGAATTTAAAGGAAATTCACGAATCAAAAAATGTCAATGAAAGTGGCCTAGTTGTGCCAGAACTAAAACTGTTATAAAGAAGTAGTTACCAAACCATTTGGTACTGGCTAAGAAATATAGTTGATCAGTGGAGTAGATTAGTATCACGGGATAAAATAGTCAATAACTGTAGCAAATTAGTGTTTGACATCCCCAAAAATCCAGCTTTTGGGATAAGAAGTCCCTATTTGACAAAAATTGCTGGGAAAATTGGAAACTAGTATGACAGAAACTAGGCATTGACCTACACCTAAAACTATATACTGCTAGGGAACCTAGCAACAAGAATGCTAGGGAACAGAATAACAAGAGTCTGCATTAATCTTGACACCCTTCATCTTGTACCTTGCACACAATGTCCCATTTGCATAGGCAACAAGTCTGTGCAAAGACATGTCTTATGCAAACCTGACCCTTATGGTCTTTGGCTGGTTGGATCTTGGTCAGCTCACTCTTGGGAATGGATGTGTAGGCTTTTGGTATAAGCTCAGCCTCCCTGGTTAAGGTCTGAGGTATACACCCTGTAGTCACAACAAGACAGGCATCGAGCACGCACCAAATGGAGATCGCCTCCACCGTCTCAGGAATTGGGCTCCTATATACACAAGCTAAACACATACTTGTTGCTAGGGCACATTGGCAAGGCCAGATGAGAGGGGTATAAGTACAGGACAGCAGAGGGAGAGAGAGAAAGCAGAAGAAAGGACAATATGATGTAACAAGCTAACAAAATTTCTCTAACTGCATAAGTGGTTTCAGACTGCTCTGTTATATCCAGAGACCTCCAAGGTCATAGAGGCAATGATAATTGGGTAAGTGCTCAGACTCCAGCTGGTTTCAGCAGGTCTGCACTAGCTGAGGACCCCAACAATGCCAAGATAAGGTTGAAATGGATTCATGATTTAGACATAAGCAGTGATAGTATAAGTAAATTAGAATAACATCAGAGAGTTTACCTCTCAGATCTGTGAAGAAGAAAAAAAACTAACTGCAGACACGATTAGAAGGGAAGCAAAAAATTGAGAAAAATTTTTACATTTAAAGGTTCTGATAAAAGCCTCATTTCTAAAATATATAGAGAATTGACTCAAATTTATAAGAATTCAAGACATTCTGCAGTTGATAAATATTCAAAAGATTTGAACAGAAATTTTTCAGATGCAGAAATTAAAAACATTTCTAGTCATATGAAAAGCTGCTCTGAATCACTATTGATCAGGAAAATGCAAATTAAGACAAATATGAGATACCAATACACAACTCTCAGATTGGCTAAGGGGACAGGAAAAACTGATGAAAAATGTTGCAATGGATGTAGGAAAACTGGAACACTTATGGATCTAGCCATTCTGGAGAGCAATTTGGAACTATGCTCAAAAAGTTATCAAACTGTGCATACTCTTTGACTCAAGAGTGTTTCTATTAGCCCTATATCCAAAGAGATCTTAAAGAAAGGAAAGGGAACTACATGTGCAAAAATGTTCGTGGCAGCCATTTTTGTAGTGGCAAGAAACTGGAAAATGAATGGATGGCCTTCAGTTGGAGAATAGCTGACTAAGTTCTGGCTTATAAATGTTATGGAATATTATTTTTCGTAAGAAATGATGAAAGGATGATTTTAGAGAGTCCTAGAGGGACTTACATGAACTGATGCTAAATGAAATGAGCAGAACCAGGAGATCACTGTACACAGCTACAACAATATTATATGATAATCAATTCTGACAAAAGTGATTCTTTCCAACAATAAGATGACTGAGCCAGTTTCAATGATCTCGTGATGAAGAGAGCCATCTACACCCAGTAGGGTCCTGTTTTGTGAAAAGGAAAAAATGCAATGAAAAAAAAAAAAAACAATTCAATTGGATAACAGGAGCTAAAAAATTAACTAAGCAAAATAATACACTGAAAATTAGAATGGAACAAATGGAAATTAATGTCCCAGTATGACTTCAAGAATAAGTCAAACAGAAGAAAAAAAAAAGAAAAAGAAAAAATAGAGGAAAAATAACTGATCTGGAAAACAGATGTAGGAGAGACAATATAAGGATTATTAAACTTTGTGAAAGCCATGATGAAATAAAAGAGCCTAGAAAATATCCTTCAGGAATTCATAAAAGAAAACTGCCCTCATGCCCTAGAATCAGAAGGCAAAATAGTCATTGATAATTCACTGATTACCTCCTGAAAAAGATTCCAAATTAAAAACCCCAAAGAATATCATAGCTAAATTTCAGAATTATCAAACCAAGGAAAAATATTGCAAGCATCCAGAAAGAAACAATATAAATACTGAGGGGCTACAGTCAGGATTATCCAGGAACTTGCAGCTTCCACCTTAAAAAGATCAAAGGGTCTGGAATTTTTTATATACTTACTACTAACAGAGTCCAACAGCAAGAGATACAAAGAGAAATTCCATTATAGTAACTGTTCATAATAGAAAATATGTGGAAGTCCATGTGCCAAGGGAACTACCTTCTATGTAAATAAAGACAGATCTAAACAATTGGAAAAATAACAAGGGCTCCCATGAGCTGAGTGAGTAGGCAGAGTGAAAAAAATAAAAATGGCAATAATACCTAAATTAATCTACTTATTTGGTGCCATATCAATCAAATTCCAAAGAAATTATTTTACAGGTCTAGAAAAGATAATAAAGTTCACCTGGAAAAAACAAAAGGTCAAAAATTTCAAGGGAATCAATTAAAAAAAAAAAGTCAATGCAGATGGCTATCTGTACCTGAACAAAACTGCTATAAAGAAACCTGAACAAAACTGCTATAAAGAAGCAGTCATCAAAACCATTTGGTACTGCTAAGAAACAGTAGCTGATCAGTAGAATAGGTTAGGTTCACAGGATAAAATAGTCAAAAACTATAGCAATCTAGTGTTTGACAAACCCAAAGTCCCCAGATTTCGAGATAAGAACTATTTGACAAAAACTGCTTTGAAAATTGAAAACTGGTGTGGCATAATAGGCACTGATCCATATCTAACATCATATACCAAGATAAGGTCAAAATGGTTCCATGATTTAGACAGGAAGTGATATTATAAGTAAATTAAAAGAACATAGGATACTTTATCTCTCATATCTGTGGAGAAGGAAGAGATTTGTGACCAAAGAAGAACTGAACCCATCATTAAACACCAAATACATATTTTTATTATTATTTTACATTGAAAAGTTTGTATAAACAACACTAATGCAGACAAGATTAGAAGGGAAGCAAAAAATTGAGAAAACATTTTTACATTTATTGGTTCTAATAAAGGCCTCATTTCCAAAATATATAGAGAATTCAGTCAAATTTACTTTGAATTCAAGTCATTTTCCAAGTGATAAATGGTCAAACAATATCAACAGAAAATTTTCAGATGATGAAATTAAAACTATTTCTATTTATATGAAAAGATGCTTTAAATCACTATTGATCATAGAAATGCAAATTAAGACAACTCTTAAGACACCACTGCACAACTCTCGGATTACTGAAGATAACAGGAAAAGGTAATAATAAATGTTGGAGAGGATGTGGGAAAACTGGGACACTAATATATTGTTTGTAGAGTTGTGAACAGATCCAGTAATTCTGGACAGCAAGTTGGTACTCTGCTCAAAAAGTTATCAAAGTACATATTCTTTATGCATACCCTTTAACCCAACAGTGCTTCTATTGGGTTTATATCTTAAAGAGATCTAAAAGGAGGGAAAAGTACCCTCATGTGCAAAAATGTTTGTGGCGGCTGTCTTTGTAGTGGCAAGAAACTGGAAACTGAATGGATGTCTATCAATTGAAGAATGGCTGAATAATTTATGGTATATGAATTTTTTTTCCGGTAAAATAGAAGCCTTTATTTTTAATTGGGAGGTCCCTGCTATCCCTTCTCTTTCTTTCTTTCTTTCTTTTTTTTTATTATAATAACTTTTTATTGACAGAACCCATGCCAGGGTAAATTTTTTTCACAACATTATCCCTTGCACTCACTTCTGTTCCCATTTTTCCTCTCTCTCCCTCCATCCCCTGCCCTAAATGGCAAGCAGTCCTATATATGTTAAATGTGTCGCAGTATATTCTAGATACAACATATGTGTGCAGAACCAAACAGTTCTCTTGTTGCACAGGGAGAGTTAGATTCAGAAGGTAAAAATAACCCAGGAAGAAAAATAAAAATGCAAACAGTTTATATTCATTTCCCAGTGTTCTTTCTTTGGGTGTAGCTGCTTCTGTCCATCATTGATCAATTGAAACTGAATTATGTCTCTTTGTCAAAGAAATCCACTTCCATCAGAATACATCTTCATACAGTATTGATGCTGAAGTATATAATGATCTCCTGGTTCTGCTCATTTCACTTAGCATCAGTTCATGTAAGTCTCTCCAAGCCTCTCTGTATTCATCCTGCTGGTCATTTCTTACAGACCAATAATATTCCATAACATTCATAATGGTATATGAATGTTAAGGAATGTTTTTGTTCTATAAGAAAAGATCAAAGGATGATTTTAGAGAGGACAGGGGAGACTTACATGAATTGATGCTAAATGAAATGAGCAGAACCAGGAGATCATGGTACATAGCATCAACAAGACTACATGATGATCAATTGTGGTGGATGTGGTTCTTTCCAACAAAGAAATGATTCAGATCAATTCCAACAATCTTGTTATGAAAAGAGTCATCTCCATCCAGAGAGAGGACTGTGGGAAGTGAATGTGGGCCACAACATAGTATTTTCAATCTTTCTATTTTTGTTTTCTTGCATTTTGTTTACCTTCTCAGTTTTTTTTTCCTTCTTGATTCAATTTTTCTTGTATAGCAAGATAACTATATAAATATGAATACATAAATTGGATTTAACATATTTTCACATAGTTAACATATATTGGGATTATGTGCCATCTAGGAAAGGGGGTGGAGAGAAGGAGGGGAAAATTTGGAACACAAGGTTTTGAAATGGTCAAAGTTGAAAAATTACCCATGCATATGTTTTGTAAATGAAAACCTTTAATAAAAAAAGAACACATGCTTTTTATGTAAACAAATTATCTAATCTTAAAATGACATCAACATGGTTTGCCTAATTATAATGGGTGTTTCAGAAGAATGTGATATATTCAAATAAAAATAAAACAATATCATATTATTCAATATTTATAATTGCCCATAATAAACCAATTTATAATTTGCTACTTCAAAGCATATATTGGTTATCTATGCAATTTCATAGAATTGCTGTTATCATGTATCTAAACCTAATAGAGACATTAGAGATTATACAATTTATACAAATCATTTATGATGATACTGATGCCCAAGATCATGCTTTCCACATATAATTACCTAGCCTACTGTAAGTATTAAACCCATGATTATTAACTGATTGATTTTCCTAAGGCAACACAAATGCTAAGCACTGGTTAGGGTAATTAAAGCCAAAACTAATGATCCTGATTCAGTACTGTTTTTACACCTGTTATAACAAAGTTTGTAAAGAGTCAAACAAATCCCTTCATTTCTGATACAGCACCATTTAAAATAAATAAAAATTATCCTAAATTTGCAAGAAATGCAATAAAGGAATGGAACATGATTAAAAAAAAAAGAAAATAACTCAAACTGCAACTAAACATAGCTTATCTAATAAAGCACGTCTGATCATCAATGAAAAAAGACCAATGCAAAGCAGAAGCATCTGTGGTATCCCATTAAAAACCAAAAAACAATATATATAGCAAGGAAATAAAACTTCCATACACAAAAAAGCATGTTTCCAAGAAAATAATAATCAATGAAGTCAATAATTCATAGAATAAATCAAATACTTTACTCTCAGTGAATATGCTATGGAAGGGATAAAACAGTGTAAAGCTACTCTAATGAGGAGAGGGAAGGCAAGTGAATATAAGTTAGCAACAGATGTAATCACAACCTAGTTATGAGAAGTTACTATAATTCATTTAGTCTATCAACAAAAGTATAGGCTTGTTGGATAGTAGGATGTAATTAATGAAAAAGAAGTGGATTTTTTTTTTAGGAGTAATAGAAAATAGGTTTCCACTTAGAAAGGGAAATGAAAGAATACCATTAAAAGGTACTCTCTATCCCCATGGTTAATAGAAGTTTATGTCTGTGATGTAAAACAGAGTTCTTTTGATGTACAGTGTCTAAATGAAATGAATACACAAGGAGAAATTCTTTGAATGTAGTTTTATTTCCTAAGATAGCATCAGATTCTAAAAGAGGAAATGAATGGCTCCAAAGGGACACTTATCAGACAAGACTATTTGAGGAACATAGAATCAAAGATAGAAGTCTATTTTTATGGAAAAATTAGTGAACATGTCAAAAATAGAATTAATCAAAATTATTCCAGCCATAATTTGGTAATGTAGATGAGATAACATAGTAATGTGCTTTCTACAATTTCTGGTGCATAGTAGGCACTTTAAATACACCTGTTTCCTTCCAAGAGTAAAGTTAAAAATACATATGATATAAAACAAAATCATAATATTCTGATTTAAAACATGCATAGATTAGGTAAAAATGAAAATGAAAATTAGTAAAATGATGGGTAAGAAAAAATGTAAAAATTCACTGCTTACCAATAAACATATCTGTTTTTAAAAATGATAAAAACAAAATTTAAAAATTATATCATGTTATCAACTAACTAAAAAAAATCAGGTAAAATATTTAAGTCATCAGGGAAAAATATAAAATCAAGTTACGGAAAGAAATAGGTCATAATTTTTATAGTGCCATAGACAATTCAAGAAATTCTGTGCTATGATAACTATGGAAATGTATATAGAAGAATAACACATGCTTAATATATATTGGATTATTTGCTGTCTAAGGGAAGGGGTTGGGAGAAAGGGAGAGAGAAAAATGGGAACATAAGGTTTTTGAAAGGTGAATGTTGAAAACTACCTTGGCATATATTTTGAAGATAAAAAGCTATTTTTTAAAAAAATCTATGCTAAACATATATGTACCAAATATATTTCTGGGATCACTACTTTCTTGTAGCATAGAGGATTGCTTAGCTCAATGATGTCATGCAAGGTCACCCAAAATGAACGGGTCATAGTAGAGAGTTCTCACAAAAAGTGATTCTCCAGAGAGGAAAAGGACAACTATACCACATTGTTTCCAACATTTATCATTCTCCTTTTCTATTCTATTAGCCAATCTACTGTTTTTTTTTTTAATTTGAATTTCTCCAATTAATAATGATTTAGAACATTTTTCATATACCTATAGATAATTGATAGCTTCACCTGGAAATGAACTTCATATTTGTCATCATTTCTAAATTGAGTAATCATTTTTATTGTTATAAATTTAACTCATATTTCTATGCACTAGAGAGAAGGAGACTTTTTCAGAGAAATTTACTTCAAACATTTTTTTTTTCACGTTTCCTTGCTAACTATATTTCCTTCCATCCTGTTTCTTCCCTGTTTATTCTAATCTCTCTCCCACCCTTTCTCACTTTCTGAACACTGTCTCCCCAAATTCACCATCCTTTCCAGGAACATCCCCCTTTTCTTATCCCTTTGTCCCCTTACTTTATAGTAGGATAAAACATATTTCTTTACACCATTGTGTGTAACTTTGAGCCAATTCTGATCAGAGTAAAGTTCAAGCATTTCCTTACATCCCTCTCATCTTCTCCTCCAATGTTAAAGTTCTCGGCTCTTTTATGTAAGATAATTTGCTTCATTCTACTTTTCCCTTCTCTCTTTCTCAGGCCTTAATTTTACTTTTAAAAGGTATCATCTTTTTATAGCCAAGTCATACCTGTAGTTTCTATCTATACATACTTCAAACTCTTCTAATAAACAGAAACTTCTTAGGAATTACAAGTACGATTTTTCCCATGCAAGAAGGTAAATACTAAATTCCTTATGATCTCTCTTTCCCATTTATCTTTGTTTTATGCTTCTATTCAGACTGGTATTTGGAAATAAAAATTTTCTAATTAGCTCTGCTCAGTTCATCAGGAAGTTTGAAAGTACTCTATATTTTAGTCAATATCCATTTTTCCCCTGAAGAAATCAGGTTTTGGGTAGGTGATTCTTAGTTATAATCCTAGCTGCTTTGCCTAAAAGAATATCATAATAAAATCTTTCCAATCCTTGAATGTAAAAGCTGCTAAATCTTGCATTATGCTAACTATGGCTCTATCATATTTGAACTGCTTCTTTCTGAGAACTGTTTCTTTCTTTTTGATCTGTGAGTTACAGATTTGGGATATAATATTGATAGAAGTTTTCATTATGGGATTTCTTTCATGAGGTAATAGATGGATCCTTTCAATTTATATTTGACCCTGTGGTTCTACAGTATTAGTACACTTTTCATTGATGATTTCTTGAAAGATGATATTTAGGGGTTTTTTTTAGATTGTAGGTTTTAGAAAGTCCAAGAAATTTTAAATTATCTCTTCTGGATCTATTTTCCCGATCAGTTGTTTTTCTAATGAGATATATCACAATATCTCTTATTTTTTATTATGTTATTTTAGTTTTATTATTTCTTGATGTCTCAAAGAGTCATTAACTAACATGCAATCAGTTCTGATTCTTTGGTGATTATTTTCTTCAGTGAGATTTTGTATCTCCTTTCACCCTTGGCCAATTCTATCTTTAATAAGTTCTTTTTGTCAGTGGATTTTTGTATCTTCATTTTTTTTGAGCAAGAAATAGAAGAAAACATTAGGAAAGTAAAGGCAACAAAATTACACACACACACACACACACACACACACACACACACACACATATATATATATATTTATTATAATTAGATATATAAGTGAAATGTTTCATCCCCAAATGGGCATGATAAAAGGCCAAAATACGTTATACTTAAAAGAAGCAGGAATGATTAAGAAAAGGTGACAAGAATTCATGGAATGACTATAGAAAGAAGTTATACATTATTAAAACCTACAGTGATATAGTTAGTGAACTTGAATCAGACAATTGAGTTAAGAGGGTGCTTGTAAGCATTGCTAACAGTAAGATTATTGTAGGTCAGAGAATTCTAAGTGAGGCAATTGTTTTCATTCAACAAACATTTATTCAGTGACAAAAATGAAACATCCCTTGTAAACATTCTTTTCACATTCTTTTAGGGCTACAGCATTTTTTTTTATTAAATTAAATCTTTTTATTTTCAAAACATATGCAAGAATAATTGTTCAACATTGACCCTTAAAAATAGTGTTCCAAATTCCTCCTTCCTTTTGCCCACTTCCCTAGATGGCAAGTAATCCAATATATGTTAAACTTGTTAAATATATTAAAATCTGATATATGCATACAGTTATACAATAAATCTTGCTGCACAAGAAAAATCAGATCAAAAAAGAAAAAAAAATGAAAAATAAAACAAAATGCAAGAAAACAACAACAAAAAGAGTGAAAATGCTATTGTATTCTATGCTCAGTGCCCTCAGTCCTCTTTTGGATATAGATGGCAATCTTTATCAAAAGATCATTGGAAGTGACCTCAATCATCTCTGTTGGATAGAATCACATCCCTCAAAATTGTTCATTATATAATCTTGTTGTTCGTGTGTATAATGATCTCCTGGCTCTACTCATTTCACTTTGCATCAGTTCATGTAAGTCTCTCCAAGTCTTTCTGAAATTATCCTGCTGAATGTTTCTTATAAAACAATAATATTCCATAACATTCATATTTCATAATTTATTCAGCCATTCTCCAACTGATGGGCACCCACTTCCAGTTTCCATTTTTTGCCACTATGAAAATGGCTGCCACAAACATTTTTCCACAAGTGGGTCTCTTTCCCTTCTTTAATATCTCTTTGGGATATAAGCTCAGTAGAAATAATGATGGATCAAAGGGTATGCACAGCTTAATAACTTTTTGAGCATAGTTCCAAATTTTTCTCCAGAATGGCTGGATCCATTCACAATTCTGTCAACAATGTATTAATGTCCCAATTTTCCCACATCCCCTCCAACATTCTTCATTATTTTTTTCCTGTCATTTTAGCCAATCTGAGAAGTCTGTAATAGTACCTCAAAGTTGTCTTAATTTGCATTTCTCTGATCAATACTGATTTAGAGCACCTTTTTATATGATTAGAAATAGTTTCATTTTCTTCATCTGAAAATGGTCTGTTCATATCCTTTTACCATTTATCAATTAGAGATTGGATTGAATTCTAATAAATTAGAATCATTTATCTATATATTTTATAAATGAGGTCTTTATCTCAACTTCTGAACATAAAAAGTTTTTGAAGTTTATTGCTTCCCTTCTAATCTTATCTGCATTAGTTTTCTCTGTACAAAAATGTTCAATTTAATGTAATCAAAATTTTCTATTTTTTCTATTTTTGATCTTCCTCTTCTACAGATCTGAGAAGTAAACTATCCTAGTTCTTCTAATTTATTTATAATATCAGTCCTTATGTTTAGATCATGAACCCATTTAGATCTTATCTTGGTATGTGATGTTAAGTGTAAATCCATACCTGGTTTCTGCCAGACTTTCCATTCCATACATTCCAATTTTCCCAGTAGTTTTTATCAAATAGTGAGTTCTTATTCCAAAAACTAAGGTGTTAGGGTTCTTCCAATTACAGTGTAATTGATGAGATAATGATTCTCTAATTTACATGTACTTAGTACTTACTATAATTCCACAAGATTCACACCTTTAAGTAAGCATATATAAGGAGTAGCTCTCAGGGCCAAAGAGGACAAGCCCACTAGAAACTCTGGGAACCTCAACCAGGATTCAGTCGAGGAGATTCACAAGCCAGAGAAGGCAGCTTACGCTCTCAGAACCAAGACTACAGAAGGCCTCCAGAAAAACTAGCCGGGGCCCCAAGTAAAAGAGACAAGACTTTGAAGGAGACAATAAAGGATTTGGACTTTAATCCCTGGCTGCATTTGTGGTGATTACTGGCTGCTCCAGAAGCTCCCCAAGAAACCTGCTCCCAAAGAACATTTCATTTTAGAGGAGAACATTACACTAGGGTCTTTGGGTTTGTCAAACACTATATTGCTACAGTTATTGACTATTTTGTTCTGTGAACATAACCTATTATACTAAACAACTCTTTCTTAGCTAGTACAAAATGGTTTTGATAACCATAATTTTAAACTATAGTTTTAGGTTTGGTACAACTAAACCACCTTCATTGACATTTTTTTTTTTTCATTAATTGCCTTGCAATTTTACCTTTTGTTCTTCCAGAACTATTTTTTCTAGATCTGTAAAATAATTTCTTAAGAGCTTGAATGTATGACACTAAATAAATAGATTAATTTAGATAATATTGTAATTTTCATTATAGTTGCTCGTCCTACCCATGAACAGTTGAATATTTTTCCAACTGATTTGGTTTGACTTTATTTGTGTGGAAAGTGTTTTGTAGTTGTGTTCATATTGTTCCTGAGTTTCCTCTGGCAGCTAGATTCCCAAATATTTTATACTATTGATACTATTGACAGTTATTTTGAATGGGATTTCTTTTTGTATCTCGTGGACTTTGTTGGTAATGTATAAAAATGTTAATGATTTATATAGATTTATTTGGTATCCTCCAACTTTGCTAAAGTTGTGAATTTTTCTCTAGTAGGTTTTCAGTTGATTCTTTACATTCTCTAAGAATATCATCATATCATCTGCAAATAGTGATAATTTGGCTTTCTCACTACCTACTCTATTTCCTTTAATATCTTTGTCTTCTCTTACTGCCAAAGCTAACATTTGTAATGTCATATTGAATTGTAATGGTGACAGTGGGAAAATCTGTTTCACCCCTGACTTATTTGGAATAGTTCTAATTTGTCACCATTACATATAATGCTTGCTGATGGTTTTAAACAGATCATTTTAAGGAAAAGTCCATTTATTGCTATACTCTCTAGTGTATTTAATAGGAATGGATTTTGGATTTTATCAAGTGTTTTTTCTGCATTTATTGAGATAATCACTTGGTTTTTGTTAGTTTATTTATATAGTCAATTATGCTAATAGTTTTCCTAATATTGAACCAACCCTGCATTCCTGTTATAAATCCTACTTGGTCATAGTGTATTATCCTGAGATTGAATTTCTGTAATCTCTTTGCTAATATTTTATTTAATATTTTTGCATCAATATTCATTAGGAAAAATGGTTTATCTCTGTTTTGACCATATCTGATAGAGATATCAGAACTAGAACTGGGTCATAAAAGGAATTTGGTAGGACTCCTTTCCCTAATTTTCAAATACTTTATATAATTTTGGAAATAATCTTTAAAGGTTTGATAAAATTCACATGTAAATTCATCTGGGCCTGGAGATTTTTTTTTTTAGGAAGTTAATTAACAGCTTGTTTATTTTTCTAAAATGGGACATGTAAATAATTTATTTCCTCTTCTATTAAACTTCTATAAACTATTAAATTTATTTCTTCTTCTATTAAACAAAAAAAGTATCTTTGTAAATATTCCTCCATTTCACTTAGATAATTAAATTTATTGACATATACTTGGCCAAAATAACTCCTAATTATTGCTCTAATTTTCTTTTCATTGGTGGAAAGTTCTAGCTTTTTTATTTTTGAGACTTAGTTTTGATTTTGTTTTTTTTTCTTTTTTAAATCAAAATACCTAAATATTTACATATTTCAATATTTTTTAATAAAAGCAACTCAGATTTATTTGTTTATTCAAAAATTAATTCAATAGTTTTTTTGGGGGGGGCTTTTGATTTTAATAAAATCTAATAAAATAAAAAATAAAATTTTATTAGCCTCCCCTTTTGTTTTCAGAATTTCAAATTTGTATTTAATTGAGGGTTTTTAAATTTTTTCCCCTAGATTTTTTAGTTGTAAGATCAATTTATTGATCTCTCTCTCTCTCTCTTTATTTTTTTATTTTTTTTTTTTTGCAAGTAAGGATCTAGAGATATACAATTGCTCCTAATAACTGCTTTGGCTGCATCCTACAAATTTTGTTATGTTGTCTCATTATTGTCAATCTTTTGGATGAAGTTATTGATTGTGTCTATCATTTATTGTTTCATCATTTATTCTTTAGAATTAGATTATTTAGTTTCCAATTAATTTTGGTCTATTTTCCCCTAGCCTTTTATTGCATGTAATTTTTTATTGTATCATGATCTGAAAATAAATGATTTTTTTTGTGCCTTTCTGCATTTTATTTTGAGGTTTTTATGCCGTAGTACATGGTAAATTTTTGTATGGTTTCCATGAACCACCAAGATAAAAGTAAACTCCTTTTGTTTCCTTTCAATTTTATCCAAAGTTCTGTCATACTTAACTTTCTCCAAATTTTTGTTTATCTCCTTAATTTTTTTCTTATTTATTTTGTGTTTTGATTTATCTGGTTCTAAGAGAGCAAAATTGAGATCCCCTACTAGTATAATTTTGCTATTTCTTCTTAGAGGTCTCTTAACTTGTCCTCTAGGAATTTGGATGTTATACCACTTGATGAATATATGTTTATTATTGATATTGCTTCATTATCTATAATACCTGTTAGTGAAATATAATTCCCTTCCCTTTAATTAGATTTATTTTTGTTTTTGCTTGATCTGTGATCAGGATCATTACCCCTTCTTTTTTTTCTTCACCTGAAACATAATAAATTCTGCTTCAGTCTTGTACCTTTATTCTGAATATATCACTCTGCTTTAAATGTTTCTTGTAAACAATATATTGTAGGATTCTAACTTTTAATTGAGTTTGCTGTCTATTTTCTAGGAGAGTCCAACCCCTTCACTTTTACAGTTAAATTAACTAATTCTGTATTTCCTGCCATCTTCTTTACCCCATTATTCTTTATTCTTTCCTTTCTTCTTTCTCCCTTCTCCAGTATTTTGCTTCTGACCACCACTTGCCTCAAGCAAACCTCTCCTTTTAGAGGACATTCCCTTTTTTATTTTTATATCTTTCCTCTGATCTTTGTGTTTTCCCTTCTATTAGACTTCCCATTTCTTTTCCCCTTTCCATTCACATGTCCCTATATGGTGAAACAAGTTTCTCTGTGAAAATAAATGTCTGATATTCTCTCTTTTAGCCAATTTGGACGAAAGTATGATTCACACAATGTTTATCCCCCTCCCTTCTTTCCCTCAAATATAATAGGTCTTCTTTGCCTCTTCATGAGATGTAATTGTTCTCATTTTACCTCCATTTACTTTTTTCCCAGTTCAATACCCATTCTACTTCTAGTTTCTTTTTCATATTATCATAATAAAATCAAAATATATTCCAACTCTTTAAGTATACCCATAACAGAAACATAGTTCTCAAGTGTTCTTTCCTTTTTATCTTTGTATGCTTCTCAAGTTCGGTATTTGGAGATCAAAATTTTTGTTCACTTCTGGTCTTTCCATCAGAAATAAATGAAATTCACCTAATTCTCCAAGTATCCAGATAGTTTATTTTCTGAAAGATAAAGCTCAATTTAGCTAAATAGCTTATTCTAGGCTATGATCTGAATTCCTTTGCCTTATGGAATATCATATTCTAGACCCTTCACTCCTTTAAGTTGGAAGCTGTAAGTTCTGAGTAATGCTGATTGTGGCTCCTCAGTATTTGCATTGTTTCTTTCTGGGTACTTGAAATATTTTCCCTTGATCAAATAATTCTGAAATTTAGCCAGATTGTTCCTTGGAGTTTTCATTTTGAGTTCTTTTTTCAGAAGGGGACTGGTGAATTATTTCGATGGCTATTTTACCTTCTGATTCTAGGAAATCTGGGAAGTTTTCCTTGATGATTTCCTAAAAGATAATGCTTGGCTCTTTTTTTCCATCATGCCTTTCAGAAAGTTCAGTAATCCTTAGAATGTCTCTCCTAGTTCTATTTTCCAGATCAGTTGATTTTGCTATAAGGTATTTTATATTTTCTTCTATTTTTGTCTTTCTTTCTTTCTTTTTTTTTTTTTTTTTTTGCTTTTCTTTGACTGATTCTTGAAGTCTCATTGAGTCATTCACTTCCACTTTTTCAATTATTTTCTTTAGTTACACATTTAACTTCTTTTGTATTTGGCCACTAGAATTATTTTGTTCATTGCATTTTTTCCATTTCTCAAATTATGTTTTTTTTTAAACTAATTGGTATTTGCTTTTGGGTGTTTTATAATAAATCTGCTAAATTACTTACTTGCAAGTAGAACTGAGTTGCCTAAGAACCTCACAGATGATTCCCCAGTTCGGGTAGACACAGATACTTTGATTCCCCACTCCAGATCCTTGCCCCAGACTCCCTGTGCTGCAAGTCTGTCCCTTGCCTCATTAAGACAGGCCTCTTCTGAAGTTCTTCCAAAGTATCTTCTTCTGGAAATGTGTACTCCAATATTTGTGGGTCCTGTTACTCCAAAACCAGTTTAGAGGCTTAATTTGTGGGTAGTTTGAAATAAGGTCAGAGGAGGTCACAGAAAGCCATGTCTACTCTTTGCCATTTTGGCTCTGCCATTGGGACATTTAAAATCATAAACAATATTGTTTAAGTGATGTCCTGAACATGTGGACAAATTTGAAAAATGCAACAATGGTAATTGTATTGGAAAAGATCAGTTTATGTGTCATTCCTAAAGAGGGAAGTGCCAAGGAGTATTCAAATTTGTGGTGTCCTTTTTCCAAAACAAAGCCAGGTGATAAAAGTTCAGATCTTTTATTGTGTCCTTCAATATAGCCCGGTTAGCTCAAAGGCCTATCTCTCTGCTTGGTTCCAAGAGATCTTGCAGCTTTGTCCTTTATCACCTCCAGCTCAACACCGACTCATGGCTTCTCAATCTCCAACTGAGGTGAGTAGGCTTCTGTATTTCCCAGAGTGCTCTATCTCCGACCACAGTCGATGTTCCCCAGAAAACTCTCCCAAGTTCTAAGAGCTTTCTGTATATATATATATGATCTCTCTATATATGATCTCCCAACGGTTAATTCCTCCTTCTGGAGAGAGAGGGATTCTATGTTATCTCCCAGAGTGCTCTCTGGCCCTAAGGGAGGTGTGAATTCGGATATCTCATACTAAGCCATATTAAGCCCTGAAATCTCTCAAATGTGTGAACTCCATAGAGTACTTAGATACTTCAGTTGTACTTAGTACCTTATTTCAAGTTCTGGCCCAAAATATCTCCTTCTAAGATAAAATCAATCATATTGAACCATGCCAAATGAGATAATTATTCTCGCTATCAACTCCAATGTTTTAACACTTTATAAAGATTCCAACAACACAAATTAAACGACCAAACTCATTTAACATGCCAGAAAAGTTGTGATAAAAAATTCTATAAGCTAGGTTTTAGTAACATGATAACCAAGAATTATGAGAACTACATATGGGTTTTCACTGGCAGAAGAACTAGAGAACAAAATGTCAAAATTCACTGGATTATGGAGCAAGCAAAGTAGTTAGCGAAAAACACACACACACACACACACACACACACACACACACACACATATATATATATATATATATATGCACTTCTGCTTCATTAACTATACCAAAACCACTGGCTGGTGGATTACCAAAAATTAATAAATAAAATAAAATTGTGTAAGTTAACAAAAAATATAGAGCACTAAATCATCTTATTTCCTGAGCAACTTGTATATAGGCTAAGAAGCAAGAATCAAAATCAAATATACAACAACTGTTTGCTTTAATATCAAGGACACAGTATATCAATGTTATATATCATGACCTTATTTATTTAGCTTACATGTATAGTTGTTTTCCAGTCTTATTCAACACTTAATGACCACATTTAGATTTTCATTCACAAAGTTACTGTAGTTGTTTGCTGCTTCTTTCTTCAACTCATTTTACAGATCAAGAACTGATGAAAACTGTGTTGTGACTTTTCCATATTCACATAGGCAGTAAGTTTCTGAAGCTAGTTTTGAACAAAGTTGAGTCTTCCTGACTCCAGACCTAGTGGTTAATCCAACATACCATTTATGTTCCAGCTGTACTATATAACTGAAAGAATTGTAATATAATAAAGGATAAGGACTAAATTGTTGTTAGATGGACCCTTGTCATTAAGTTATATCTGCTTTTTAGTTTAATGTCCAGATTTTACATTTTCTTCCAAGATGTAAGTATCTTTTAATTTCAAGGCTGTAGTCACCATCTGCAGCTACCAATGAGCCCAGGAATATAAAACCTAACACAGTTTTACTGTTTTCAATTCTTCTGCCTCCATTAATCAATGTGCAATGTGATGGTATCAGATGCCAGGACTCTGTGTGTGAGTGCATGTGTGTGTGTTTGTGTGTGTTTGTGTGTGTGTGTGTGTGTGTGTATGTTTTCTTTTACCTTCCTCAAGAAACTTCTCAATTTCTCTTCTGTTAGTGACATTAGAATGATGCCATCTGTACATCTGTACAAGTGAAATTATTGTTATTTCTCTCAGCATCCTAGATTCTGTCTTCTCATTAATTCTTCCTGGCCTTTTACATGATATATTCTGCATATGTTAAATAAATTAGGTGATCATGGATGGTCCTTCTATACTCCTTTCTCAAACTTAGACAAATCAGTTTTTATGTTCAATTTTGACTGTTGCTTCTTGTCTTGCATATAGTTTTTTCAGGAAACAAAATGTTGTGGAACTAGCAATAGTGAACTTCTGTCTATAAACCTTCAGATGTCATACTAGATCTAATCACTGAAATCTATTCATCACCTTTACTTCATATTCAAAAGGAATGTTATTTAGGTCTTGCCTATAGTGTCAGATTCCCCTCTCTCTATACTTTATATTTTCTTTAATTTGCATCTGAATTTTTCCATAAAAAGCTCATGACCTGAGCCATAGTCAGCTAAAGTTCTCAATTAAAAAATTGTCAGATTAGAGTTTCTATATCTTTCACTATATCTATATACTGCAAAGTATATAATCAATCTAATTTCGATATTTACTATGGTGATATCCATTTGTACTATTGCCATTTTGATTGCTGAAAAAGAGTATTTGCTATTAGCAGTGAGTTATCTTGAGAAAACTCTTATTAGTCGCTGCCTGCTTCATTTTGTACTCTTAAGGTCAAACTTGTTTGTTATTCTAATTGTATTTGGATTGGCTACTTTAACACTACAGTTTCCTATGATGAATGTGAAATCTTTTTGGGGAGAGAGAGTGCTTTTTTGAGAAGATGTAGATCTTCATAAAATTAATCAACTTTGGCATTGGTGGTGACAGAATAGATTTGATTATTGCGATGCTTAATGATTTACCAAAGTTTCAAACAAATATTCTGTCATTTTAAAAATTATAGTCCACTACTGTTTTTTCTCCCTTTTATTGATTGTGAAAGCTACTCATTTTTTCAAAGAAATCCCTGCCCATTTAAGCCCACTGATGGCCATGATGTTGTTCCATCTCTAGTTTGACCACATACAGCTTTCCTTGATTCCTAGATCTTAATACCTAGGTCCTTGTGAAATATTGATTATTATAGCATGAAATTTTTATTTCATCAGCAGATACCCCCACAACTGCATTTTCTTTTTGGATTGAATTTAATTTATTAATTCTTTTTGGACCACTTTTTGTTGTTTTCTGCTTTTACCTAATAATGTGTTGGGCATCCTAGAGTCTAAAGGATTCATTTTGTGATGGTTTAAAAATAATTTTAATACCATTTAGAAAGCTTTTTCAAAGGCACTGAAGTGATTTGTCATTTCTTTCTCCAGAGGATCATCTTTTGTCAAAACTATCCACTACGACCTGTTCATTTTGTGTATGTCACATCTCATATTTTCATTGAGCTACATAGGCAACTCTGCCACAAAACTGAATTTATCCAGGATGGAGTACTTTTTTACAATTTTATTTAAATTTAAGAATGAAATGGGAGTTTTAGGAATCTTGCAAACATATTCTTATATATTCATGTACGTAAGTATAAATAATATGCATATCCCCCCAAAATATTTATACAAGTGTTGTTTAATATGAAAGAGCCCTTTCCAAATTAAAATTAGTAAAAAGCTAAAAGGTATTCTCTGGTTAACAATGATGATAGTGATAAATCTTGTTATACTGTGTACTGAACAAGAACATTCAAATATGAAATTTGATGAAGCTATTCACATGTTTAAAATTTAGGCTCAAAACAAGAAACTATAATATTATTAGGTCTGTGTGCAATATACAATCACATATATTATATATCAGAAATATACACATATGGAGAAATATAAATATAAATATACATGTGTACATATATACATATGATAATGGACTTCTTTGAATAGATATATAATTAGATACATATAATCTTTCCATATATTTTTAATTGATTGGTGATTTTTTTTATACATTTCAAGATTATTACTCAAAAGAATGTTACTTTGTTAGGGAGAATATGATAAAATGATCCACTCATCATTTCTTCTCCAGAAACAAGACAGAAAAGGTAAATAATCTTATGAAAATTTCTCCCAAGACAAATGATAATAGGAAAAATACAAATTACATTATGCTTTCAAGATTTGAACTCATTTATCCTGAATACTGGAAAAACAACAAAAAATGTCAATTTTCATTGTAGGTCTTATAAAAAAATTGATTATTGAGATATCTGTGAATCTCCCATAACTGATTAAATGATAAAAATGCATAAATATAACATATTCATATGTCTTGACTCAACAATTCAACTAATGAAAAATGTTTTCAAGAGAAAAAATAATTACACACATAAAAATTATTTATGAAAACACTTTTTCTTCATTTTTGGTAGGAAAGTAGGAGTCAGAAAGTGAGTATCCTTTTACTGGAGAATGGTTAAATAATTCATGCTTTGTTAATATGATGGCATATCATTGTTCTATTTAAAACAACAAATAAAATAAATAGAAATAAGAAATCTTAAATAAACTGATGCAGAGGGAATAAGCAGAATGCAGAAAATGCTTTGCATTTCAAAAATAAAGATAGAAAGAACAAGAAATAATACTGATTATTACAAAAGTAATATAATCAATATTTTCTCTATAGATAAATTAAAAATTTAATTATATCTTTCATTGAAAAGATGGGGAAATTGAAGTTTTGAATGATACATATGGTTTCAGTCCAGTTTCTCCTTGCTTGTTTTTAATGACTAAAAATGATTTAAGTAGCAACTCATATTGAAGTCACTGGTTAGATTACACTCAGTGCAATGAGGGAGTGGGTGTCTGAGGCACTCTGGTAGTTACCTGAGTGTATAATATATGATCATATATTATACAAAGCAGTTTTTTTTTTATTTTCTCATAGCCAGCAAGTATATACTGTAAGGGTACAGCCATATTTAGCTCTATATTTGGCAGTTAAAACTCCCCGTCTTCCATATGGGAACATACAGTCAAAAGATCTGTAGAGAATAGTGATTACAGTGGTCTTAGACACTTGCCAAATGTGAGAGGCCTAACCTCTACACAAGAATAAAATTTTTTTTCCTGATTCTAGATTTAAAAAGCTGTACAAAGAAAACTGGGACCAATCAGGCTACTTTGAGGATCTCTGGAAATTGAGAGTAAGCTTTAGTCTTTGCATAATTCACTATGCAGGAAAGAACATATGGATATATTTGAAAGTGATAATGAAGAACAAACATACACTGCATCTTTCAAGCAACTATTTCATCATTTGAATTCAACTATTGGATTAAGAGATTGGATTAAAACATATAAGCATTCATAGCACTATATGAGTTATTTAATCAGATAATCAGTTTTTCTTATACTTCTCTGTTTCCAGTAATATTGTTGCATGGAGATTTTGCCCATTGATAGGCAGGAAATTATTCATAGACAATTCCTGAGAGAGCAGACCTGTATATTATAACATAGACGTGTCTTGAGACCTCAAGAACAAAATATGGGGGCACTGGGTATCTGAATGAGAGAAAGAATAAATGTTTAGAAATAAAAGGTAATGAAAACAAACTGAACCTGCTTTTAAATTTTTTATCTCGTGTTCTGTTTATGTCTGTCAATTATATTCCTTCCTACCTCTAAAAATGATACCACCAATCTTTAAAAGCTTATAAGAATAAACTCTCAGCTACATTAATTTCTTCCCAGGGAGCCAAGAGTTGAATTCTAACAGAAAATTGATCACAAACATATTATTCAATAGACTTCCTTGTCCTTCATCTCATCCTTTCCAGAAACTTTTTCTTTGAGAATTCATAATTCCTACCATTACAAAAATGTTGTTTTTAAGGTGTCACTTTCAAGCTTTTATTTATTACCTATTTCATTTTCACACTTGCTACATGGTGGGGAAAAGTGCTTTGTAAGCAGCATCATTGACCTTCCCTGAAGTCTTGGGGCAGATAACATATCAAATATTATTAACTAACTCTGTGGCACTGAACAAAATAGCCAGAAAACTCATTTGGAAATATTTTCTTGAGTGTCAAATGGAAGTTTATGAAGCAGAAATTTGTTCTCACCATAAACTTGGTTTTTGCATTCAAGAAAGAGGCTTGAGACTCTAAAAAACCTCAGCTATGGTCCTCTCACTAACAAGTCCTGAGTGATTTTCTGTTCTACTTCTGTAAATGGTAATTAGAAAAATGAAATTCACAGAATTTATTTGCATTGTTTTATTGCCTGACATTATGTTAAGTTCCTTTTTGGTTAATTTATTGTTTGCAACTGATCTCTATGTACCCCCAGGACACACTTCCAAATGAAAAGACTATTAAAATATTTTAATGAACTTAAATCCTGAATGTGCTTTATGATGACCAGAAGTATTTTGTAAGAACACAAAGACTGGGATATAAGAAAACATTCACTAGAATGTTTTCTAGGGCTGGATATTCATAAAATGAGTGGTACTGCAAAAAAAAGACAATGCTGTTATTAATAATAATGAATTGGAAACTTGATTTGCTGTAGGTATTGGTTTTTTTTTTTAACAAAATAAATAGAGTATAATATCCCCTTCCTTTTGGTTTACCTTCTCAAATACATTACATTTATGGCTTGAATCTCAAGAGAGCAGAGACATTGTCCCTCTGGGTTCTAGGTCAAATATGAGATATTGAGAGATTCTAATATCATTGTTTATTAGTCATTGCAATTGTATTCCTCTATGATATTTTGACTCAGGTGAATTAGTCACTGGGGATAGTTTTTTTTAGAAACAGGTATTTAATATATAGAGTAGGAAGAAAATCAGATATAAGAAAGTTTGCCCCAGGGAAGTAGAACCAAGGTTTTGGAGTAAATGCAGGAAGCTGTCCAATTTCTCCCCCAAACTGCTATAATTTCCTTTAAATAATAACTCTAAACAATTCTAGAGCATCAGAATGCCAAAAAAGAGAGAGTAGAGAATTTTCCAACAGAAGGCAACTTAGAAGCCCAGCAGAAAATTTCTAAGACACCAGAGAGGAAATGCAGGATGCACCAACATCGGCCTGGCTCCAACCCCAGTAGCCTGAGCATCAGCAAAGCAGAGCTTTGTTGCTCTAGCACACTAGATCTTACATCTATAGTGGAGCAGGGATATTGCTAATAGCTTTAGGGCAGAAAATAATGCTTGAGATCTTGTTCCTAAAAATCTCTGAAAACAAATGCACAAAACTCCTGAAAATTGGGACAGTGCACCCTCCAACTCAGAAACAGATCCCAACTTTAAAAGAGAGTTAAAAGCCAAGTAATGGGCCAGAAAAATTAGCAGACAATATGACAAGGAAGATGGAATCACAGACAGAATATGATAACAAAGCTTCCAAGAAAAATGAGAATTGGGCTCAGCAATAGAAGAGCTCAAAGGGGATTTTAAAAATCAAGTAAGAGAGATAGAGGAAAAATTAGAAAAATAATTGAGTGTGGTACAAAATTTAATAAGAAGAATGCCTTTAAAAGAAAAATTGGTCATTTGGAAAAAGAGGTACAAAAATTCACTAAGAAGAGTAATTCCTTAAAATAGAATTGAGCAAATGGAAGCTAATGACTTCATGGGGAACCAAGATATAATAAAGCAAAACAAAACAACAACAACAAAAATGGGAAAATTGAAAAAATGTAAAATATCTCTTTGCAAAAACTGACCTGGAAAACAAATGCAGGAGAGAAAATTTAAAAATTATTGTTTTATCTGAAAGTCATGATCAAAAAAATGAACCTGGACATCATTTTTCAAGAAACTGTTAAAGAAAACGGATATTCTAGAACCAGAGGGTAAAATAGAAATTTAAAGAATTAACTGATCACTTTCTGAAAGAAATCCCCAAATGAAAACTCCTAGGATTATCAGCCAATTTCCAGAACTCCCAAATCAAGAAAATTATATTGCTGTCATCCAGAAACAATTATATTAAAATATAGTAGAGTATATACAGTTAAATAAAGTATATACAGTCAGGATAACACAAGATTTAGTAATTTCTACATTAAAGACCATGAGGGCTTATAATATGATATTCCAGACAGCAGTGGAACTAGAAATACAACCAAGAATCATGTATCCAGGAAAACTGAGTATAATCCTTTAGGGGAAATGATAGCCATTTATTGAAACATGGGATTTTTAAGTATTCATGATGAAAAGACAGATAAATTGAAATTGTAATTTTCAAATACAAAACTCTGTTGCAATATAAGGAAGTAATCAGGAAAGTGATAAGGGACTTCCTAAGATTTATCTGTTTACATGCCTACATGGGAAATGATATTTGTAACTCATTATTACAGTAATTAGAAGGAGTATATATAGACAGAAGACACAGGTCTGAGTTGAATGTGAAGGAATGATATATTTTTTTTAAAGATGAAATTAAGAGGTGAGAGGAATGTACTAGGAGAAAGGGAAAGGGAGAATTGGAACGGTGCAAATTATCTGTCAGAAAAGAGACAATAAAAAGTTTTTACAGTGAAAGGGAAGAAAGAAATCGGAGGGTAAGTAAGTGAAGCTAACTCTCATCAGAAATGGCTCAAAGAGGAAGTAACAAACATATTTAATAATAGTATAGAAATTTTCTTACCATTCAGAAAAATAGGAAGGGAATGGGATATAGGAAGAGGGGAAGGTGATAAAAGAGAGGGCATTTTGCAGGAGGGGGTGATCAGTACCAAAACATTTTTGAGGAGGAATAGGATGAAAGGAGAGAGAATATAGATGGGAGGGAATACAGTTAGCAATAGCAACTGTAAACAATTTTAAAAGAAAGTTTAATAAAGTCTCATTTCTCAAACATACAGAAAATTGAGTAAAAGTTATAAAAAATAACCATGGTCCAAATGATGAAAAGATATGATATGTGTCCAAAGGGCTATAAATTAATGTACATCTTTTTACCCAATTATAACACTAGTATACATGAATAACAAAAGAGATTTAGAAAATAAATAGGAATATGACTTATATGTACAAAAATACTTAGAATATAGATGACAATTTTCTTCTCAGAGCAAATACATGGAAATCAATTGGGGAATGGTAAAATAAACTCTGGTATGTGCTTTATTAATTTTTAATTTTATCATTTTTTTATTACAGATTTTTATTTTCAACCATATGTATGAATAATTTTTCAACACTGATCCTTGTAAAACCTTGTGTTCCAAAGTTTTCCCTCTTTTCTCCCCACCCTCTTCCCTAACTGGCAAGTAATGCAATATATGTTAAATATGTTAACATATATGTTAAAAACAATATATGTATACATATTGAAATAATTATCATGCTGCACAAGAAAAATCAGATCAAAATGGACAAAAATGAGAACAAAAATAAAATGGAACTAAACAATAAAAAGAGTGGAAATCATATGTTATAATCCATACTCAGTTTCCATAGTCTTCTCTCTGGGTGTAGAAGTCTCTCTTGTGATAGAATATTATTGTTCTATTTGAAATGATAAGTAAGATGCTCTCAGGAAAAAAAAAAAAACAATCCTGAAAAGTCCTTCATTAACTCAAATAAAGTAAAATGTATTGCATACAAAATAATTGCCATATTCTGAGTTGACCAGCTATAAATGACTTTGCTATTATCAGTAGAACAATCAAGCACAACTACTCTGTAGGCCTTATGATGAAAACTATTACTCATACCCAGAGAAAGAACTGTTATCTCTTACTACAACTTGAAACATTCTTTCTTTCTCTTTCTGTCTCTTTCTTTTAACTTTACTTTTCTTGATGGTTTTTATTTTCATTAGAGTTGAAGATGTATTTTTTTTGCAACTTGACCTTAATAAAATAAATATTTTGCATAACTTCACATGATTTCTTAATTATGTGTGGGAATAAGGGTGAGAACATATAACTCAAAAATTTTAAAAAGCAATGTCCCCTGCTAGGACCCAACGGTTGGAACCTTTGTTATTGAAACTGTATTTCAACATGCATCTAGTTTGTTTTCTATTAGACATGGCTGTATTAATTTTCTCACACAATATTGGTAATAGCAAAATAAATCATGAAGAATGGAATACTTAAAATTCTCTGAGATAACTTCTCTCTGCCTTTCCCTTTAAGATGTCACTTTTCTGCTCTAAGCAATTTAAAAAAAAATTTTTTTTCATGAGACTTCACTAAAAGATTTATAACATCTCAATTATGTCATAGTTCCTTTAAAACTAAATCTCATCATGCTTCAGAGAAGCTACAGTGGACCAGTTTTGACTTCATTGTTATTGTCATTGGATAAAAAAAGGATCTTCCAAAACAAGAAAATGCAACATAAAGTGGCTGAAATGAGAAAATATTGCCTTTTTTGGCTAGATAATTGGGCTTAAATAACTTACTGAAGGCCACACAGCTAGTAAGCTTTAAGTGTTTGAGGCTGGATTTGAACTTAGATCCTCCTGATTCTATGTCCATATAACTATCCCATCAAGCTGTCCCAAGGAAATGGTATTTAAAAAAAAAGAGATAATAAGTGTTGAATTAGAATTATGAGAAAATTCAAGGTGGGGAGTAGAGAGAAAAAAAAAATAATAAGAAGAAATAGCAGTAGTACCACAGAATTTTGGTTTCAGTGTTGACTTTGCCATTGCATTTTAAATTTTGTTCTCTTGTGTGTTGATTGTGTGTGTGTGTGTGTGTGTGTGTGTGTGTAGAAAGGCTATTTGGCTTAGAAGTCTTCACCAAAATATTAGTCTTCAGGGAATAATTAGGTACCATTATGGAAATCCTATTTCCCTTTGAGCCCTATACCGTTTTTCCTCTGGGACAATTATCATTGCGAGAGTTTTTGTTCCTCACATGTATTCTCTGGGCAGTTATCCCTTTTCCTCTGTATTTAGTGTCTCTGTGAACTACAATCATGAGTTATTCTCTTCAATTGTTTTTTAACTCCTATTTTGAATGAACAAATCTCTGTACCTTTATTAACTTAATCTGAATAATTCATGCTCAAAAAATTCAATAGGCCCCAACTTCCTACCAAAAAACTATCCAATTTCAAAGTTCAAACATAAAAGTAAAAAAAAAAAAAGGGAAATACAAAAAGAAAAGGAATAAAATGAGCAAGAAACAGAAAAGAACCTTGATGATAAAAAAGCTATTATTGTGATAGGGCAAATCTAAACACAAATTTAGACAAGAACAGAATGTCCACAGAGTATATCTCAGAGTAATATGAACTGGTTTAAAGTCCAAAATGAATTCTGGGAAGTTCTCATAAAAGATTTTAAAAGGCAAATAACAAAGGTAGAAGAAAAAAATGAGAAAGGAAATGAGAGCTGTGCATGAATCAAACACACTAAAAATAATGAAAAAAATGGAAGAAAATGTGAAATCCTTCATTGGAAAAAACAGCTGACCTGAAAAATAAATTCAGAACAGACAAGTTAAAAATTGTTAGCCTACCTGAAGGTCAGGACCAAAAAAAAAGTGTCTATATAACATTCTGAAGAGGTCGTTAATAAAAAATTTTCCCCAATATTCTAGAAGCAGAAGGGAAACTACTGATTGAAAGAATTCATCTGATGCTTTCTGAAAGAGATCCCACAAGAAAAACCCCTAGGAACATTATTGCAAAAGTCTAAAGCCACAATCTTAAAGAGAAAAAGTATTGCAAGCTGCCATAATAGTATAATTCAAATGTCAAGGAGCAACAGTCAGGATTACCCAAGATCTGGCAGCTTCTACCATAAAGTATCAGAGGGCCAGCAATGCCATATTCACCAGGAGCTGAAGGACCTAGGGTTATAACCAAACCTTAGCTACCCAGCTCACAAAGATTCAGCATCACCTTTCAGGGGAGGCAATGGACCTTCAATGAAGTAAGAGAGTTTCGATATTTTTTTATTGAAAAAAAAACTAAACAGAAAAATTAATCTACAAACTCAGGACTCAAGAGAAGCATAGAAAGATAAACAGGAGGGAAATATATATTATTGAAATGTTAAATTATTTATATCCCTAGATGGATAAATGATATTTGTAACTCTTGAGTATTGTATCTGTCACTGGGGAAGACAGATGGGAACATCACATGGAATGAGGGTGTGGTTGTGAATGTATTCTGATATGATGACATGAAAAAAAGTCATTAGAGGTGGAAAAGGATCTATACTTGAAAAAGAGAAAAGGGGAAGTATAATGGGACAATTCATGAACATGAAGAGGCACAAAAGAACTATTACAATCTAAGAAAAGATGGAAAGGTAATGAGCATTGTTTGAAGCTTGATCTCATCAGTTTGTGTTCTAAGAGGGGAATAACTTAATCATTCAGTTGGGTTTAGAAATTTATCTAACCCTATAAAGAAGTAGGAGGAGAAAGAAGAAAAGAAAAGCCAGGACAGGATAGAAAGGAGGATAGAAACTCTAGGGGAAAAGATAAGGAAAGAATTGATAAAAGACAAGTAGAAGGTGGGATAGGTTAAAAACCTACAAGGTTATAACAGGGTGGAAAGAGAGAACACAAGGATATACAGAGCAGATAGTAGGATAGAGAGAAATACATAGCTGGTAATCATAAATGGGAATGGGAATGGGATGAACTCTTACATAAAAAGGAAGAGCATAGTTTATCAATATCAATAACAAAATCAAATCCTATGATAATTTCAATAAATGCAGAAAAAAGTTTTGGTAAAATAGAGCACCCATTCCTATGAAAAACACTAGAAGGCTTAGAGATAAATGAAGCTTTCCCTCACTTCTTTTTTCTTTTTTTTTAATCTCTCCTGTGATTTTTCCTTTTTGTTCTGATTTTTCTCTCCCAACATGATTTATAAAGCATTATGTGCTAAAATAAATAAAAAAAGAAAATTAAGAAAATAAAAAAGAGAGACTGAACATAAAAAGAATATGTCATAGCTCAATTAAGAAATAGCCAAAGGATATGAACAATTTTCAGGTAAAGAATTTGAAAAAATTGCTGTAAGTAATTATTGAATAGAGAAATGCAAATTAAAGCACCTCAAGGAACCATCTCACACCTATCAGATTAGCTAAGGGGACAACAAAAGATAATAATAAAAGTTGGATATGGTGTGGGAATATTTGGACACTAATTCATTTTTTTTTGAACTTGTGAACTGATTCAACCATTCTGGAGAGCATTTTGAATCTCTTCCCAAAAGGCTATAAAATTGTACATACTCTTTGGTTCAGCAATGCCACTAATGGATCTGTTTCCCTGATGAAATCATGAAAGAGAGAAAAGGATATACATGTGCAAAAATGTTTGTAGTAGCTCTTTTATGGTAGAAATAATTTGAACATCAATGCCCATCACCTGGGGAAAGGCTGGACAAGTCATCTTAAATGAAAGTAATAGAGTATTATTTTTATATAAGAAATTATGAGCAGGTTTATTTCAGAAAACCTTAGAAATATTTATAGGAACTGATACTAGGTGTAATGAATAGAATCAGGAAAATGTTGTACACTACATTGTTATTGTGTGATGATCAACTATGAGAGAAATATCTTCTCAGCAGTTCAGTGATCCAAGGCAAATCCATTAAACATTTGATAGCACATTTCATTAGCATGCAGAGAAAGAATTATGGATGCTGAATGTGGATCAAAACATATTGTTTTCATATTTTATTCTTTTTGTCTTTTTTCTAGGTTTTACTTTTTCTTTTGTTCTAATTTTTCTCTTTCAACATCACTTGTGAAAATATGTAAACAATGAATGTATATTTTTACATAATACTGGGAAGAAAGAAAGCCAATTAAAATGAGAAGTATCACATTTCAAGTTGGAAGTGATCTGTTTTTGAGGAAAAGGAGCATATTCATTTAACTTGGTTATGTTCCAAATTACAAAAGTCTAGCACCCATTTGGCATTTATTATTTTCTATAGATAAGGACCAGATGTAAGGGACAACATCATTTACCAGAAAGGGCCTTGGACTCTTCCCAAAAGATCCAAAAGATCTCTCTAAAGAGTTTCAGCAACAATGGGAGTATTGATTTGAATACTGACACTCCAAAGGAATGTGAAAGAGGCTATGAGAAGCATTATAGGACAGGGGCAACATGACCAGGTAGGTCTGACTGCAATGTGAAAAAAGATGTGCTTTTGTGGATTAACTATACTGAGCTAATTAAAATTATCTCAGTGGTTAGCAAAGTCTAGTCTCAGGATAAGAAATGAGTGACTGGACTGTTTCAGAGACAAAAGAAATTTTCTTCCTGATGGTCCAGTCCAGAAATAATGATCTATGTGTTTAGTAGCAAGGCATTGATTTCAGAGATATCAAAATAGCAAATGGGAATACCTAGATGTGGTGTGAATGATGAAATTTGACAGGTTTTGTATTATGCCTAGAATGCTCTCTGCCTTTGCCTCTGCTTCAACTCACATTAATTTCAAAACTCATTGATTTCTTTCAAGTATCACTCCCTATAAGAGCTATTTTTGATTTCCTAATTTGTTTGAAATTCTTCCCCATTTGGATTTGTATGCTAACTATATTTGCATTTTTGTATTGAATTTGATTTGAATACATTTTGCATTGACTCACTTGAGTACATTTTTTCTCCCTATAATTGGTAAACTCTGGGCAAGTAGGGGTTCTTTCATAATTGTCTTTTCAACTATCACCTAGCTCAGTGCCTGGCACAAAGTAGACATTTAACAAAGTCTGTAAATTAGTGATTAAACTAATTTTAATTTTATAATCTATGCCTGAGTTATTTCACTATTTGATATTTAGACTCCCTTTCATACTCCATTTTAGTACTTCACTGGGTAACTTTCACTAACCTCAAATCTCCCCTCTCTATGGGGTAAAATGAATGGCCACACAATTTATCTGCTTATAAAGACAAGTACAAGTGAGAGCATAAAAGAAACCAATTCATCCGGGTTTCTGTATTGGGAACACATGTGGAGGCAAAATTGGCGGTTTGCTCTAACTCTCCCTGCTAAGATAATTTGGGGTGATATTGCAACTAAACATTATGTTCAAACTATGCCAGTCACACTGTGCATTTTAAAGACCACATTACAGAGTGCATTACCTTTCTGAAATATCCAAACCTATGAGTAAATTTCTGAGCTGCACAGATCCTGGGAATAGGACATTTCTTCTAATACATCCTTTTAATTTTAATTTCATATTATTATTCTAAGCTAGAAAAAGTAGTCCCATTTGCTTCACCGATTTTCTGCTTTCTCAAAATTCTCAGTGTTGGAGAAGTTGAACAAATTGTTTTATCTTAGAAAAACAAAAGTAACTGCCTTCCTTTTTTACTTTCTCTTTTCATATACTTAGAGAAAGCCCCTACAGACATACATATCATTCTGAGATTTAAAATAAGATATATTGAGATAAGTGGAGATAATAGATTCATCTCCTTAGGTTATCAGGTACAAAAATAATAAAATCCTCCTATTTTATCTCTGTAACACTTATTTGATTTGATCCCTCCTTTCCATTTTTTTTAATATGACTATACTCCAACATCTTAGTATCTTACCTTTAGATTACTGTTGCTGTTTTTATAATACCTAGTATTCCTACATTTGGTATATCTTTTACCCATTTTATACAAGATATTTACTAACATCTGGTTGTTGTACAAATGTTTTCATTGATTATCTTTGATCAAAATTTCATTATGGTATTCCTTCATGTAACAATTTAAAAGAACCTCCTATAATCTATTTTCAGATGTCAGATCATTTCAATATGAACCCCTCATTAGAATATAAGTACTCTGCAGATGAGGAACTTGCTTTTGCTTTCCTTTATGTTTCCAATAGGTTAAAAGAATTCTAACTTATTATAAGGCATCTAGATGCTACAGTGAATAAAGGTCTGGATCTGGATCAAGGAAATCTCATTTCTAATCCAGTTTAGAATAGTTAGTAGACATCTAACTTTTGACAATTTTCTTAAAAGCTTTTCACCTCAGCTTTTTTATTTTTCAAATGTAAAGTGGAAATAACAAAAGTAGCATGTCCCAAGGTATCTTAAGGATCACATTAGATATTATTGTAAAGATGTTAATATTACTAATATACTAAGCATTTACATTCTATATAAATATTTAAATAAATATAAAACATTAATAAATATATATGTACATATATATATTCATTTTGACTGAAAATATCTGGTCCAAATTGCTCAGATTATCAGAGACTTTGATATTTCTTGCTCTATTATTATTTAATGTCCCTATATACTTTTATGTAAATAAATTTGATCTCTCTTACACAATTTGTCACTATTTGCCCTTTTATTAATTGCTACCTCTATGCCTTTACTAATCTACACTTTCCCAGAGCTGGTAAACTTTTTCAGACAATTGATCAAAGCATAATTCAAACATCATTTTCAGGAAACATTTCCTGATTGTCATTGCAGGGGCATAGCTTGTTTCCAATTTACTTCTGTCTACATAGTGTCAATTTATCATTTTGCACACATTCTACACAAGGTATAAAAATCAAGTCACCTTTTTAAAAAATTAACTACCTTAAAACTATTTGTGTAATAATTTTAAACTCATTTCTGGGGGTTAGGGACCAGCCTTCATTTCAGCAGAATAATCACCAAGAGAACAGTAAGGGATAAAGTCCAAAACCTTTATTCTCTCCTTCACAGTCTGTATCCTTCATCTGGGTCCCCAGCTAGCTTTCTGGAGGACCTTTGGAATGGGTCTAGGTTTCAATGGAGGAAATGCAGGAGGCAGGATAGCCACCAGAGGCTGGTCCAAGATGGAATGTTTCTCATCTCAGTGGAAAAGTGCAGGAGATAGGGCAGTCACCATGAGGTCTTTATCTTTGAATCTGTCTCTGTCTGATTTAGTCCCTAGTTTATATCCTCTATTACAATTACATCATTACAGTATACTGAGTATAAATCAATCATTATATTACTAGGGAACCATTATTTGTTGTAAGATTAAATCAATCATACTGAACTAGAGAACTCACATGCTATACTAGATAACCATTGTCTTATCAATCCACTGAGTAAATACCTTGTTGTGCGATTAAATCAATCATACAGAGTTCTTGCCCTTTGTGTATCTGAATGCATAAATTAATCCTTAAGATTAAGATGAAAGCAAACTAGAAAGTAATTAAAATGTGATCATAGTATTGAGAAACAGCATCTTAATTTGGAATTAGGGTTCATTGTAATTTTGCTTCAGTTTTGCTTCCAATCTTATTTCTAATCTATTATAAAACTTCTTTTATACATTCCTTTTTATTATAGGTAACAACCAATGAATACAACTATTCCAATACAAAGAGTTACTTTTTAAAGTATATATGTTTAGTGAGAAAATATTAAAAATGACTTATTTAGTCCCTTTGAACTTCCTTTCCTCCCTCCTCTCCTTTTCATTACTCCTTTCCCTCCTCCTCCTTCTTTCAAATCATATAATTTGAATATAGATAAACTAGGCTAATAAATGCATTGGCCATATACTTTATTCTGCATCTCAAAATCATTGCATTTCTACCAAAAAAATCAGGAAGCAGACTTCATCATGAGTCTCTCTGAAGTAATGATTAGTCATTAGATTGACAATAATTTAAAAATCTGTCCAAGTGTTTATCCTTTATATTGCGATCATCCTGTAAATTACTGTCCTGGTGTAATTTTCACTCTGCACAAAGATACACTAATCTCAAATTGATTTGAATTACTTGTTGTCACGATTTTAATGGTTTGAAAATATGCTATTACATTCACATATCACACATTGCCTATCTCTCAACACATTACTGGTCATTTTGATTCCAGTACTTTGCTACAAAACAAAAATGAATGTTCTAATTGTTTGAGACATATATACCTTTTGTTTCTATTTTATTTCTTCTTGGAGTTGCTTTGTACCAATGTTTCCAAGACAAAATTTCTTGGCTGGATGATATATAATAACACAATGATAATAATAAATGTTTATAAAATGTATGTTATATTCTATATATTCTGTATACACACATGTATGCATGTGTGCTTACATACCCTCATACCTAGAAGAAACTTTATGCACCATCCAATCCCACTCCAGACATTGTTAAAGATTGAGATAGGGAAAGAATAGTGATTTATCCAAAATTTCACATAATACAAACTAGGGATTAGAGCTTAAATTCTATAATTTCCAAAGCAGCACTTTCTTTTTGTAACATCTCAGAGTAGTGTCTTGAACCTGTCACTTTTCACATATAGCCTGTCTAATACTCCTAAGTTTTACAATAGTAATAGAAAATTTAAATATATACATATTTGAATATATATACATATATATGTATGTATAAATGTGGTATACATGTAGGTAATATATTTGTTCAATGGTTGTTTGGTTTTTTGTTTGTTTGGTTTTTTGTTTGTTTTTACATTTCAAGTGAGTTGTACTGTAAAAAAATCACACAAATTATACGTTATTTCATCTTACAGATGCTGCTTTCAAAGAAAGGAAGAAGGGAAATAATGGAAAATAAGGAATTCATAATCTTTCTACGTTTAACAATGTGATTACTTTATTGAACATGTAGATAATTGAGTATAAAAATGAAAGTCATGAAAATTTTACATGATTCTATGTGGAAGATGGGTGGTACAATGAATAGAATGATAGCTTTGGGGGAAGGAAGATTCATAATTTTGAATTTATATCTGGCCTTAGACACGTATTAGATATTTGGCTCTGGATAGGTAACTTAACCTTATCTGCCTCAGTTTCCTCATCTATAAAATGAGTTGAAACAAGAAAATGATATGTTTCAAAGAAAATCTCAAATGAGAACAGACAAAACTGAAGTAGCAAACTATTAAAAAAATAGATATCATTCAGATTATAAAGACTTAATTGAAAAATTAGCATAAAATTTTAACTCTATTTGTTTTTCTTATATAGTTAATAATAATGTAAAGAGCTTCTATGTAAAAATACAACTAAGCTTTCACAAGGGTAATATTTCTAAGAAACCATGTAAGTACTGAAACATTTAAACTATGGAAGTTTTATAAATTCTTGTTGTAATCTTTCAGTGGCTAATACTAAAAATATACCTTTCAGCATCAAAAATGTTTAAAACAAAAGATTAATTCTGGAAATATTGACTTTTCTAATATAACAACCAATTAATAATTCACAAAATGCAGTACACAAAACAAAATTGGTAATATGCAAAATATTTTTTCTCATAAGTAATTCAGTAAAATAATGTGACCTTTTGTGCAAGTAAAATAAAACTTCAATAATAATAATAATATCAACAAATATTAATTTCAGATAATATTAACTTTTCATAACATATATATATATATATATATATATATATATATATATATATATATATATATTTTTTGCTTCTGTTCCTTAGTTATTTCAGTTATGTCCCAGTCTTTGTGAGCCCATTTTGATTTTCTTGACAAAGTTACTGGAGTGATTTCCCATTTTCTTCTCCACCTTATTTTATACATAAGAAAACTAAGGCAAACAGAGTTAAATGACTTGCCCAGGGTCACATAACTATTAAGTTTCTGAGTCCAGGGTGTTTGCAAATGTAGTGAATGCCTAGAACAAGCATTTACTGGAGAGGAAATGTGAAATGAAAGGGGGAGGATAAAAGAAGGGAGAACTGAAGTAGAAAAGGAAAAGTATAAGAAAGTGAAGTGTAAAAGGAGATGGCTCTTTGAGGGAGGGGATGATCAGAAACAAAATACTGGGGAAGAAAAGAAGGGGAAAAGAAAAGAGAAAAATAGAGATATCAAAAATGAAAATGGTAAAGTTTCCACTAATGAAGAGGAAATTAGTGCAATAATTAGGAGGAATTTTGCTAAACTGGATGCCAAAAAATCTCACAATCTAAGGGAAATGAGTGAATGATCACAAGAATATGAATTGCTCTGATTAACGCAAGAGGAAATAAATTACATAAATAGTCCAATTTTAGAAAAAAAGGAAATTGAAAATCAATTTTTTGCCTCCAAAAGAAACAATCTCTAAGGGTAGATGTATTTACATGTGAATTCTACTCAAAATATAAACAACAATTAATTCCAATACTTTGCAAACTATTTGGAAAATAGGGGAAAGAGTCCTATCAAATTTCTTTTATGATTTTGGCCCTACCTGGTTTAGGTAGCAGTACTGCTACCTAAACCAGGTAGGGCCAAAATAGAGAAAGCAAATTATAGATAATGCACAGCTAATGAATATTTTAAAAAATCATAATAATATATTATTAAAGAAATTATAGCAAATTATCAGCAGGATAACACCCCATGACCAAATAGGATTTAATATCAGGAAAGCAAAGCTGGTTCAATATTAGGAAAATTATTATTATAATTGACTCTCTCAATAACTAAACTAACAAAAATCACTATAATCTATTGATGCAGAAACAGCATTTGACAACATCCATTCCTATTAAAAACACTAGAGACGATAGAAGTAATTGAAATTTTCTTTAAAATTGTCCATAGCATCTATGGTCCATAAACCATCAGCATATAGGTAATGGGGTAAACTAAAATTGTTCCCAATAAGATCAGGAGTGAGACAATGCTGTTCATGATCACCATTACTATTGAATATTGTATTAGAATTGTTATCTTTGGTAATAAAAGAAAAAGGAAATCAGAATATATAATGAGGAAACCAAATTATCATTATTTGCAGATGATAGGAAGATATACTTAGAGAATCCGAAGAAGTTATTAGAAACAATTTACAAGTTGACCAAATTTGCACAATACAAAATAAATCCATATAAATTATCAGCATTTCTATGTTACCAACAAATTTCAACAGCAAGAAAAAGAAAAATTTCACTTTAAGTAGCTGTAGATTATACAAAATATTTGGTTGCCTACCTGCCAAGGCAAAGTCAGGAACTATATGACCACAGTTACACAATTACAAATATATATATATATATATATAATTTGTTTGACAATTAGATTGACAAATAAAGTCAATCTAATCAATTGCAAAAATATCAGATGACATGATTAGGCCCAGTTAATATAAGAAAAATAACAATGCTACCTAAATTAATCTACTTGTTTAGTGCTGTACCAATCAAAGTCGCAAGAAATTATTTTACAGAGCTAGAAAAAATCATAACAAAGTTCATCTGGAAGAAAAAAAGGTCAAAAATTTCATGGGATTAATGAAAAAAAATTGCAAATGAAGGTGGCTTAGCTGTACCAGACCCCAAACTATACTATAAAGCAGTGGTCTTCAAAACCATTTGGTACTGGCTAAGAAATAGAATAGTCAACCGGTGGAATAGGTCAGACTCATAAGACACAATAGACAATGACTATAGTAACCTATTATTTGACAAATCTAAACACCTAAACTTCTGGAATAAAATCTCAGTATTTAACAAAAATTGTTGGGGAAATTGGAAATTGGTATAGCAAAAACTAGACATTGACTCACACCTAACATCCTATATCAAATAAGGTGGAAATGGATGCCTGATTTAGACATAAAGTGTGATATTATAAGAATATTATTATAAGAACAAATTATCATCTACCACTGAGATTTGGGGGGAAGGAAGTAATTGTTGGCCACAGAAGAACTAAACTACATTATAGAATGCAAAATGGATAATTTTGATTATATAAACTTAAAAAGTTTTTTGTAAAAACAAAACCAATGCAGACAAGATTATAGAGCAAGCAATAAAACAGGAACAAATTTACATTTAAGGGTTATGCTAAAGGCATCATTTATAAAATATATAAAGAAATGACTCAAATTTATAAGAATTTAATCCATTCTCCAATTGGTAAATGGTCAAGGGATAGGAACAGACAATTTTCAGAGGAAGAAATTAAAACCATTACTAACTATATGGAAAAATGCTCTAAATCACTATTAAGCAGAAAAATGTAAATTAAGACATGTCTGAGGTACCACTACACATTTCTCAAATTGGTTAAAATGACAGGAAAAGGTAATGATGAATGTTGGAGGGGATGTAGGAAAACTGGGACACTGATATATTGTTGGTGGAGTTATGAACCGATCCAACCATTTTGGAGAGCAATTAGGAACTATGCCCAAAGGGCTATGAAACTGTGTATACCCTTTGATAAAACAGTGCCTCCATGGGGCCTGTATTCCAAAGAGATCATAAAAAAGGAAAATGTTCTCTCATGTGCAAAAAATGTTTGTAGCAGTCCTTTTAAGGTGGCAAGGAATTGGAAACTGAGTATATGCCTATTAGTTGGAGAATGGCTGAATATGTTATGGTATATAAATGTTATGGAATATTATTGTTCTATAAGAAATGATCAGCAGAATGATTTCAGAAAGGCCTGGAGAGATTTACATGAACTGATGCTAAATGAAATGAGAACCAAGAGAAAATTGTACACTGCAAAGGCAATATTATGTGATGATCACTTCTGACACCTGTGGCTTTTTTCAACGGCTGTGTGATTCAGTACCAATGGTCTTATAATGGAAAGAGCCATCTGCACATTTTGTTCTCATCTGAGTTGCTGTTTTGGTCTTCCCTGTCATAACTGTAGCTTTCTAGGGTGGAGGTTTCCTTTTTTTCTTTTGATATTTCTCCTCCTCCTTCTCCTCCTCCTTCTCCTCCTCCTTCTCCTCCTCCTTCTCCTCCTCCTTCTCCTCCTCCTTCTCCTCCTCCTTCTCCTTCTCCTTCTCCTCCTCCTTCTCCTCCTTCTCCTCCTCCTTCTCCTCCTCCTTCTCCTTCTACTTCTCCTCCTCCTTCTCCTCCTTCTCCTTCTTCTGACATTTTAAAGAGAAAAATGTTTCAAAGTTTGAAGATTTACTCGTCACTATTGCACATGCATGTGCACACATGCACACACACATATCAAAATAAAAAAAATCTAGCAAACTATGAAAATTTCCATGTTTGGGGTTACATAATTATCCTAATTTCTGAATGAGTTATTTCACTATATCGCACACATTTCAAAACCCCAAAAAACCCAAAAATAAATCTAAAAACTAAATATCAATATAAATATTTCTGTAATAAAATATTGAGTGAAGATTTTTAACAGCTTTCAGATCTGCCCATCAAGTGACTTCTTCCACAAAGGCACCAATTGAACTGTTCATTTCCCAGTAGGTCAAATCTCTTTCTAAAGGCCACATTTGACAGGCTGACTGCTAATGTCAAGTCCAGAAATGAAAATCGGCAGGGCTTTCTCTACTTCATGTAGACTGATGACCTTTATGAAACCTAATTCAAAATATGATGTATTGATGGAAATGTTTAGGAATTGCTCAGTCTAACAAATGTTTCACACCATATGCTTGCTTTGGACAATGCCTGCTTTGTTTGGAAAGACAGTTTTATTGATTCTGATGATATATTATGCTCTGCTTGGGGAAAATTCCAAATAAGGTATGATTTATTATATGAAAAATATAGAAGTGGTTATCTTAAGCACAAATGAATCATTTTTCTATGTAAATGTTAATATAGTATGTAATATTTTGTGTTATTTTAGTTTAACTAATAAAGACTCAATTAGAATGAGTTGGAATGCAGGTGGATGGAAGAAATAAACAATACACATGCAATTTTTAAAAAATGTATAAGAAAAACAAATAGATGATGGAAGGAAAAGTCCAAACTTGACCTAGTTTCTTTTTTTATTAAAGCTTTTTATTTACAAAGCATATGCATGAGTAATTTTTTCCACCATTGACCCTTGCATAACCTTTTGTTCCAAATTTCCTCCTTCTTACCCCCACCCCTCCCTTAGCTGATAGGTGGTCCAATACATGTTAAATATGTTGAAATGCATGTTAGATCCAATATATATATACATGTTTATACATTATCTTGTTGCACAAGAAAAACAGATCAAGAAGGAAGAAAAAGAAAAATTGAGAAAGAAATGAAAATGCAAGCAAATAACAAGAGAGAGAGTGAGAATGTTATGTTGTGTTTCACACTCTGTTCCCATGGTTTCTCTCTGGGTATAGATAGCTCTCTTCATCACTGCACAACTGGAACTGGTTTGAATCATCTCACTGTTGAAGAGAGCTGTGTCCATCACAATTGACTGTCTTATGATTTCGTTGCTGCCATGTATAATGATCTCCTGGTTCTGGTCATTTCACTCAACACAGATGATAAAACAAGAGATAAAAAAGGCAGTTGTCAGATGCTAAGTAGATTTGAAAAAAGAGACAGGATAAAAAAAGAGAGACAGAAAGACAAACAAGAAAACATAGAATATAGTACAATTTCAAGCTAGTTATTACTGTGCATGTGGATACGATGAACTTAAACATAAAAATGAAGCAGTTACCAGAATGAATTAAAAATTAGAATCCAGCAACATATTTTTATAATAAACACACATTAAACAGAGAGACACACACAACTGAAAAAAGGGACTGGAAGAGAATCTATTATGGCTCAGATAAAATAAAAAAGACAAGGGTAGCAATCATGATATAAGACAAAGGAAATGAAAAAAGTCATCCTAATTAAAAGGGATTAACAGGGAAACAATATGTTACTAAATGGAAGTCATATCAAGAGTGAATGTCTGCAACAAATGGTATAAAATACAAATTGTTCAAAAAAAAGTTAAATGAGGAAATAAGTAAAAGGATTTTAAAAATTAAAGAAGAAAATTCATTAGAAAAGTATACTCAGAGGTGAATCCAAGATGATGGAGAAAGCATATCTTTTTCTGAGCTCTTCCCACCACCTTCACATTAACAGCAAATCCAGCCTCTGAATTAGTTTTAGATTGAAAGAACCCATGAATATGGGGAGTGTAACAGATTACCAGAAGATGACAATTTTGAAGATCTCCACAAAAGGTGTGTTTCAATCTGGCATGAAGGGAGATGGACCAAGTGCAAACAGTTGGCCAAGTAAAGATGCCAGTTCAGGCAATGCAAAGTCCAGGGTTGTACAAATTCCATATGCCAGAGAATCTATGGGGAGGAATTTACAGCAGTATTGGCTACTCTGACCTAGTTACAAGCCAGTAGATCAGCAGAGAAGTTATAAACCATCCAACACAAACACCAAAGGCAAATAGTGAATCCCGAAACACCAGAATTTCAAAGTACCTGGTCACACTCACCCAGTACCTAAAATCAGTCAGCAATGACCCAGTGCAGCCACTGCCACTTGCAGAGGAAGCTTGGACAATCTCTCCCTTTCCCTAAAAGCAGACCTCAATTTTTTGTTGTTGTTGTTTGTTTGTTTGTTTTGTTTTTTTAAATAAGAAAAAAAAAAAAGGAAAAAAGAACTCTGATAAGAGAAAGTTTTTTATGGAGAAAGAGAAGAAGAGATTCTAAACCCTGAGGACACTAAAAGCAAATTGTCTCCAGATGAAGCTATAAAGGGTGATATAAATTGGTCTTCATCTTCCAAAGCTCTTTTGGAAGATAAAAAAAGATCTTAAAAGATCTTTCTTTCTTAGAAGAAAAAATGGGGAAGGGAAACAAGAACTCTGTAAGAGAGTTTAGAAAAGGAAACACAAAAATTATGGGAAGAAAATTACTTACAAAATAGATTTAGTTAAATGGAAAAGGCATATAACTCCTAACAAATTGGATTTAACTAAATGGAAAAAGGAAAGAAAAAACTCCCTGAAAAAGACAATTTGTGAAATGGAAAAAGAAAACAATTCCCTAAAAAACAGAATTTGTGAAATGGAAAAAAAATCCATAGAACAAAACAAGTCATTTAAAAAGTCAGTTGGCCAAATACAAAAAGAAATACAAAAGGTAACTAAAAAAAAATAATTCACTAAAAATCTGAAATGAACAAATAGAAATGAATAACTCAATGAGACATCTAGAATCCATCCAGCAAAGCCAAAAAAAAAAAAAATAGAAGAAAATGTCAAATACCTATTTGGGAAAACAAGTGACCTTGAAAAAAGGTAAAAGGAGAGACAATCTAAGGATTATTGGACTTCCTGAAAGTCATGATAAAAAAAAAAGTCTCTACATTTTTCAGGAAATCATCAAAGACAACTGCCCTGATGTTCTAGAAAAAAAAAAAAAAAAAGATGAAATAGCTATTGAAAGAATTCATTAAACACCTCATGAAAAAGAACCAAAAATTAAAACTCCAAGGAACACCATTACTAAATTTCAGAACTATTGGACAAAGGAAAATTATTTCAATCAACCAGAAAAAAATATGATTCAAATATCAAAGAGCCACAATAAAGATTACCCAGGAGCTAACAGCTTCCACCTTAAAGGATCAAAGGGACTAAAATCTGATATTCCAAAAGGCAAAGGAACTTGGAATGCAGCCAAGAATAATTACCCCACTAAACTGAGCATTTTCTTTCAGGGAAGAAAATGGACATTCAATGAAACTGGTGAATTCCATTTATTTCTGATAAAAACACAAGAGTTAAACAAAAAAGTTGACCTCCAAGTATAGAACTCAAGAGAAGCATAAAAAGGTAAAAAGAAAAGAACTCTTGAGAACTGTATCTCTGTTATGGAAATGCACTATACAAAGATAATGCATGTATAATTTGATTTTACTGTTATAATATAAAAAAGAAATTAGAGGTAGAAAGGGGATTATATCAGAAAAGGGGGAAAGTGGAGGTAAAATGAGGGAAACTACATCTCAAGAAGAGGCATATATATATATATATATATATATATATATATATATATATATATAATTGAGGAAAAGAAGAGAAGGGGATCAAAATTGTGTGAATCTTAGTCTCATCAAATTTGGCTCAAAGAAATAATATTAGACATATTTTGTTACATAGAGAAACTGTTCTTACCATACAGCAAAGTGGGAGGGGAAAGGGGAAAAAAGGAAGGTGTAGGCTAATAGAAGGAAAAAAAAAAAGAAATAGTAGGGGAAATGTATAAGAAAAGGAAGGGGGCTGTAAAGGAGGAAAACTGCCTAAGGCAAGTGATACTCATAATTAAAATACTGGGGAGGAGGGAAAGGGGAAAAGGAAAGATAAAAGTATAATTTGGAGTAAATTAGATGGCAGGAAATACTGAATTAGTAGTTTTAGCTATATGTTTGAATGGGGTGAACTCTCCCATAAAGCAGAAGTGGATAGCAGACTGGATTAAAAGTCAGAACCCTACAATATGTTGTCTACAAGAAACAGGATTAAAGCAGAGTGATACATACACAGTAAAAGTAAAAGGTCAGAACAGAATTTATTATGCTTCAGGTGAAGTAAAAAAAAAAAAAAATCAGGGGTAGCCATCCTGATTTCAGTTTAAGCAAAAGCAAAAACTTATCTAATTAAAAGAGATACAGAAGGAAACTATATCTTGCTAAAGAATACCATAGATAATGAAGCAATATTAATAATAAACATATGTGCACCAAGTAGTATAGCATGGAAATTCCTAAAGGAGAAGTTAAGAGAGCTGCAAGAAGGAATAGATAGCAAAACTATAGTGTGGCATAGTGGGAGATCTCAACCTTGTTCTCTCAGAATGGGATAAATCAAACTCAAAATAAATAAGAAAGAAGTTAAGGAGATAGAATACTAGAAAAAGTTAGGCATGATAAATCTTTGGAGAAAATTGAATGGAGACAGAAAGGAATAGACTTTCTTTTCAGCAGTTCATGGAACCTATACAAAAATTGACCCTATATTAGGACATAAATACCTCTAAATGAAAGGCAGAAAGGCAGAAATTGTCAATGCATTTTTTTCAGATCACAATACAAAAAAAAGTTAGATTTAATAGGGCCAGAAAAAGGTAAACCAAAAAATAATTGGAAACTAAATAATCCCATCCTAAAGAATGAATGGATGAAACATGAAAACATGCCACAATTAATAACTTCATCCAAGAGAAAGACAATAATGAGACAACATACTAAAATTAGTGGGATGAAGCCAAAACAGTAATGAGGGGAAAGTTTACATGTCCAAATGCTTAATTGCATAAAATAGAGAAAGAGAAGATCAATGAATTGGGCTTGCAACTAAAAAGCTATAAGAAGAACACTTTAAAAACCCCCAATCAAATATAAATTTGAAATTCTAAAAATAAAACAAGAGATTAATAAAATTGAAAGTAAAAGAAAAAACTATTTTCAATTTATAAACAAAACTAAGATTTGATTTTGTGAAAAACAAAACAACAAAATACAAAAACCTTTAGTTAATTTGATTAGAAAAAGGAAAAAGGAAAATCAAATTGTTAATCTCAAAAATGAAAAGATAGAATTTCCAACAATGAAGAGGAAATTAAGGCAATAATTAGGAATAATTTTGCCAAACTTTATGTCAATAAATCTTATAATCTAAGTGAAATGGAGTAATATCTACAGAAATATAGATTTCCCAGATTAACAGAAAAGAAAATAAATTACTTAAATGGTTTTATTTAAAAAAGAAAGAAAAAAAGAAAGAAAAAGAAATAGAACAAGCTATTAATCAACTCTAGAAAGAAAAATCTCCAGGGCCAGATGGATTTATATGTGAATTCTGCCAAAAATTTAAAGAATAATTAACTCCAATTCTATATAAACTATTTTTAAAAATAGGGAAATAAGGACTGCTACCAAACTTCTTTTATGACACAGGTATGGTACTGATATCTAAACTACATATGATGAAAACAGAAAAAGAAAAGTATAGACAAATTTCCCTAATGAATGTTGATGCGAAAATGTTAAATAAAATATTAGCAAAGAGATTACAGAAAGTAATCCCCAGGATAATACACTATGACCAAGTAAGATTTATATCGGTAATGCATGGTTGATTCAGTATTAGAAAAACTATTAGCATAAATGACTATATCAGTAACCAAATTAAAAAAAAAACATATGATTATCTCAATAGATGTAGAAAAAGCATTTGATAAAATCCAAAATCAATTCCTTTTGCAAACACTAGAGAGTATAGGAATAAATGGACTTTGCTTTAAAATAGTCAGAAGCATCTATTTAAAACCATGACCAAGCATCACATGTGATGGGGATACCTGGAACCATTCCAAATACAATCAGGGGTAAAATAAGATTGCCCACAATCACTATTATTTTCATTGTATTATAAGAGATGAAAGGAATTAGAGTAGGTAATGAAGAAACGAAATTATCACTATTCACAGATGATATGATCGTATACTGAAAGAACCCTAGAGAATCAACTAAAAACTATTAGAAATAATCTACAACTTTAGCAAATTTGAGGGATACAAAATAAATCTGCATAAATCATCAGCATTTTTATACATCACTAACAAAATCCAACAGCAAGAGATACAAAGAGAAATTCCAGTTAAAATAACTGTTGATAGTATAAAATATTTGGGAATCTATCTGACAAGGGAAAATCATGAACTATATGAGCAACACTATAAAACACTTTTCACACAAATAAAGTGAGATCTAACCAATTGGAAAAAAAAATTATCAAGTGCTTTTGAATAGGTTGATCAAATATAATAAAGATAACAATACTACCTAAACTAATTTATTTATTTAATGTTATACCAAACTCCCAAGAAATTATTTAATTAATCTAGAGAAAATAACAACTGGAAGAACAAAAGGTCAAGAATTTCAAGGAAATTAATAAAAAAAAATCTAATGAAGGTGGCCTAGCTATACAAGATCTAAAACTATATTATAAAGTGAAGGCCATCAAAACCATTTGGTACTGGCTTAGAAATCCAATAGTTGATCAGTGGAATAGGTTAAGTTCACAGGACAAAATAATCAATGCCTTCACTGATCTTGTGTTTGACAAATTGGAAGACCCCAGCTTTTGGGATAAGAATTATTGACAAAACTATTGAAAAAATTGGAAATTAATATGGCAAAAACAAGGCATTGTCCCACATCTAACACCATACATCAAGATAAGGTTTAAATGGATTCATGCTCTAGGCATAAAGAATGATATTATAAATAAATTAGAACATAGGATAGTTTACCATTCAGATCTGTGGAGCAGGAAAAAAAATTGTGACCAAAGAAGAACTAGAGATCATTATTTATCACAAAATACATAATTTTGATTATATTAACTTAAAAAAGTTTTTTGTACAAACAAAACAAATGTGAACAAGATTAGAAGGGAAGCAATAAACTGAGAAAATAGTTTTATATCCAAGGGTTCTGATAAAGGCCTCATTTGTAAAATATAGACAGAATTGACTCAAATTTGTAAGAATTCAAGCCATTCTCCAATTAATAAATGATCAAAGGATATGAATAGACAGTTTTCAGATGCAGAAAGTTAAACCATTTTTAGTCATATGAAAAGATGCTCTAAATCATTAGGGATCAGAGAAATGCAAACTAAGACAACTCTGAGATACCACTACATACCTCTCAGATTGTCTAAAATGACAGGAAAACATAATGATGCATGTTGGAGGGTGTGTGGGAACACTGGGACACTAATATGTTGTTGGTGCAATTGTGAATAGACACAACCATTCTGGAGAGGAATTTGTAACTATACCCTGTGAGTTATGAAAACTGTTCATACCCTTTGATCCAGCATTGTTTCTACTGGGCCTATATCCCAAAGAGATGTTAAAGGAGGGAAAGGGACCCACATATGCAAAAATGTTTCTGGCAGCCCTTTTTGTAGTGGCAACAAACTGGAAACTGAATGGATGCCCATCAATTGGGGAAAAGCTGAGTAAGTTATGGTATATGAATGTTATGGAATTAATATTGTTCTGTAAGAAAGATGATTTCAGAGACTCCTGGAGAGACTTACATAAACTGATGCTAAATAAAATGAGCAGAACCAGGAGATCATTATAAACAACAAGAACAAGACTATGCAATGATCAATTCTGATGGATGTGGCTCTCTTCAACAATGAGATTATTCAACCCACTTCCCAATGTGTAAATGGCTGAAACTTTGTAAAAGTTGTACTTGAATCAGACAACCAAGCACTTAAGGCTAATTAACTATTTAATATAAGACAATGACTCTATTAGCATATGTTTGAGAAAATGGCCCTTCTCACTATTTATGCTGGCTCATTGTTTGATAATCATAGGCAAGGATTACAGGGTGGGGTGAGAGAGGTGAGACTCACTTAGCAGCAGGAGGAAGAGAAAAGTGGAGATTGAGATCTCTGGCAAAAGTCTTGGCAGTTTGCCTGATTCTTTCTCTCCTTCCCTTAAAGACCAAGGACTTTTACTTACCCTGACTCTGGCTGATTCTGAGGCCTCCAGGGACCTAACCCAGACTTAACACCAGTATTCAGGGATGAACAAGAGAGCCATCTACACCCAGAGAGAGGACTGTGGGAACTGAGTGTGTTTCACAAGATAGCATTTTCACTCTTTTTGTTGTTGTTTCCTTGCATTTTATTTTGCTTTTCTTTTTTTTTTCCTTGTGTAGCATAATAATTATATAAATAAATTGGATTTAACATATATTTCTAACATGTTTATCATATATTGGACTATTTGCCATAGGGGAGGGTATCAGGGAAGGGGTGGAAAATTGGAACACAGGGTTTTGCAAGAGCTAATGCTGAATAATTGTCCATGCATATGTTTTGAAAAAGAAAACACTTTAATTTAAAAAAAAAACAACCCCCCCCAAAAAAAAAAAACAAAGTGAAACAAACAAACAAAAAACAACTCTAGACTTATGTTGCCCATTCAATTATCATAATATCTTATATCTGCACCTTAACTTCTTAATTTATTTAAAAAAATGTTTGCTAGATCTGATGCCTTTAGCTCTTTCCCTCTCTTTTTTGTCTCTTAATCCTTTTATGATCTGATATCTTCCCATACCACTCTTCTAAAATTGTTCTTTTGGGATAGCCAAAGATGACCAATTTATCTAATACAATAGCAATTTTCAGTCATTTTTCTACTCTCAAAATATAGATCCTATTGCTTCTCTCTTACATTGACATCAGAGACAAAACACTCTCCTGATTCTTCCTCATTTATGCATTTCTCTGTCTGCTTTGCTGCTTCCTCATCCTCTGTCAGATAACTTAATGAATGTAATCTCCAAAGATTTTCTTTTTACACTCATTTTACTTAGTTTCATTCATTCCCTGAGCTTCCCTTACCACATCTATGAAGACTGATGCTGAATTTTTTTTCTTTTTCTTTTTTTTTTTTTTTTTTTTTTTTTTTTATTTAATAGCCTTTTATTTACAGGATATATGCATGGGTAACTTTACAGCATTAACAATTGCCAAACCTCTTGTTCCAATTTTTCACCTCTTACCCCCCACCCCCTCCCCCAGATGGCAGGATGACCAGTAGATGTTAAGTACATTAAAATATAAAAAATATATGGAACGCTTCACGAATTTGCATGTCATCCTTGCGCAGGGGCCATGCTAATCTTCTCTGTATTGTTCCAATTTTAGTATATGTGCTGCCGAAGCAAGCACTGAATATTTTTTTTCAATAGAATTGTTTTCATGTGAGAATGTGGACTGCAGTTTTATTAATGTGCAAATGAACTGTTAGACTATAACCAGTTCAAAGCATACAAACAGGTTATTTTTAACTTCAGGTGCAGAGTACATTAAACTAGATGTCAAAGGGATCCACAGAAATTGTCCAAAGTTACTTCTTTGGGGACCTAAGAGACTAATATTTCTGGAATATATTATGGATATAAGTAATGCAATATTTGAGTATATATTGTTTCAATTCAATCTAGTATTCAGACTTAAGCAAATTATGTTGGTCTCTTTATTCTTAATTTAAATTTGATTTAATTTTCTTGGTAATATGTTTGATTGGAATACCTTTCCATTTTATTTATCAGATGATGATTTTTATTCAACATTTAAAACATTTAATTTGAAGAGTGAAATGTCTGATAAATTGCATTTTTATAAAGGATAGAACAAATTTTAAATTAAATTAACTTTTATTCCTTAGAAAGAAGGAAAATCAAATTTACTGGTACCTGAAAATTTGACTTTCCCTCCAAGGTATTTCATTTCTGTACCATACTCTGGGAAAGGTCTGCAAAAATTTAGCTATTTTAGTGTCAACATATATTATTTTTATTAACTTTTATTGAATCTTACAGTCACAGATGATTCAGAGATCTCAGGAATACTGAATGTGCCACATGTTGTTTCTAATATTCCAATCTAGACAAATTGATTACTCTAGCTAAGTATTTCATTCTGACTACATCTGTAAAGAAATATGGACTTTGCTTTGATTATGAAAAATGTACAAAATTATTCATTATCCTAACTAGACACTTCGTGTTGGCAGTAGCTTTTTAAAATGTTGTTATTGACTTTTTTTTGATAACCAAAGTATTTATCCCTAAGCATATAAAAAAAACTCTATGCATATTGTACAACCTTTATAATATTGCAGTTGAATATAATAGGTAATAGAGACCTTTTCAGAATGTGGATTGTAAATTGTCTAAAAAACAAACTCATGTTTGCTAGATAATTGGATTACTATTTGCATTCAAATTCAATAAAAAACAAATAATCAATAAATAACAAATCAGAATGACTTAGTCCATTTTGACATTCAGAATCCCACATCAAAACAAAGCAGTTATTCTAAATGGGAAAGCTGGGAATAAAAAATACATTCTTAGAATATTCTTAGTGTAAGGTAGAAAATTGAATATTTTTAGCATATTTTTATTGCATCTCATCAGGATATGTCAAAATATAGCCATGAAAGTAGTTCCCTGGGATCACTACCCCAGCAAATATTCTGATTCTTTTGCAAAAAGTTGATTTGTCCTGACCTGCATTTACATATCCTCTCTTCTTTCTACCTTTCAATGTTATTTGATGTCTTCTAATTCCCTTTTTTGCGTCATGAATATATTCACAGTTGTTGTAGAGAAATATCTTAGAAAAAATAATGAAAAGAATAGGCATGGCCCAGGGATTTTTTATTTTTACAAATCAGCCTAAAATCAATTATAATCAATCACAGATTTATTGAATATAACACATGACATTACACTCTTGGTTACAATGAATTTCGAAGTTGATAGGACCTTTGGTAAGTAAACTAGGGCTTACACAAATTTACAGAGATTTTCCCCACTCTAAGAGGGAGAATGGAACTCTATGCTTCATCAAAATGATTTGTTTTGTAATAATATAAAATATATTATATTTCTAGGCCACTTTTCATTGTAAAGTTCAACTCATATTTATAAATGTTGAATATCATAGCATAAAGGTGAGATAAACTTCAAAAGGATTTTGAATTACCTTCTTATTTATTTGTATAGACAGGTAAATGTCTAGCAAGCCTATGAAGAGAAAAAAAAAATAAATGAAAGGTCATGTTTGCTAGTCTTGAAGCATAATGGGAATGCAAAGCACTATTTGTAGGCCATTAATTAATATGGCTTCAGGGAGTCCTGAGTTTCTGAGAGAGGCAAAAAAAAAAAAAAGGAGAGAAAAAGAAAGAGAAATGGAATTGGACAGAGATATTGTCTATGGGTAAACATGCTATAAAATTCAGTTATGATGTTTTAATCTATTTCCTTCTGCTAGAAAAGGTAGTCAACCCTTTATTTTATTTTAAAGTAACTATCCTTAAGTTGAGGCTAATTCAAAAACTACCAGTTGCTCTGTTGTTAATTTAGAAGACATTGTTTGAATTCACTTATAAATTCTGTACTTAGTCACCAACTTTATTTTTTAAATTATACTTTGTCTATTTTTTTTTTATGATGCATTAATTACAAGGGCAGACATAGTCAGAAAGTCAGGAATACTGACTCATCATTGATCAGTACTAATAGCTAACCGTGTTTTATGTTATTAATGCATTTAATGAGTATTTTGGATCAAAGAATAGGGGGTTAAGTTCTAGATTTGCCATTTGCTACTAGTTAAATGAATGAGTAGATTACTTCATTTCTCTGGATCTTAGAGATCCAGAGATCTGTAATTAAAAGAGATTTAATAATATTACCAATTAAGTCCAATTCACTTCATTTTTAATATTTGAAAATATTAAACAAATACAAAATGAGAAAAGGAAAAGAAAACATTATCATATGCATAGCAGACCATAAAAGAAGATTTAATATAAAACAATAAATTTTCCTTTTTTTTTTCAATTAAAGGTTTTTTTTCAAAACATATGCATTGACCCTTGCAAAGCCTTCTGTTCCAAATTTTTCCCTGCTTCCCCCACCCCCTTCTCTAGACGGCAGGCAGTCCACATGTTAAATATGTTAAAATATATGTTAAATCCAATATATGTACACATATTTATACTGTTATCTTGCAGCACAAGATCAAGAAGGAAAAAAAAATCTGGGAAAGAAAACAAAATACAGGCAAACAATAGTGAATGAGAATCCTTATGTTGTGGTCAACACTGAGCTCTCATGGGTCCTTTGTCTGGATGTAGATGGCTCTCTTCATCGCTGAACAATTGGAATTGGTTTGAATCATCTCATTTTCGATGAGAGCCACATACATCAGAATTGATCATCATATAGTCTTCTTGTTGTTGTGTATACTGATCTCCTGGTTTGGCTCATTTCACTTAGCATCAGTTCATGTAAGTCTCTCCAGGGCTCTCTGAAATCATCCTGCTGTTTGTTTCTTCAGAACAATACTATTCCATAATATTCATATACCATAACTTATCCAGTCATTCTCCAATTGATGGGCATTCGCTCAGTTTCTAGGATCTAGCCATTATAAAAAGGGCTTCCACAAACATTTTTGCACATGTGAGTCCCTTTCCCTCCTTTAAGCTCTCTTTGGGATATAGGCCCAGTAGAAACACTGCTGGGTCAAAGGCTATACAGTTTGATAGCTTTTTGAGCATAGTTCCATATTGTTCTCCAGAATGGTTGGTTCTATAAAAAAAAATAAATTTTCATTTCAAGAAAATCCATATAATAAACATTACATATTATTTTCAAAATTGCTTAAATTTTCTTTACTTCTTTGTTGATTTTCTTTTTTTCTGTTTTATGTATTTATTTATTTACCCTCCTTTCCCCATTCTAAATAAGGATGAAATTAAGCATGAATATACATATATATATATATATATATATATATATATATATAATATTTACACACAAAAAAGCATAAATATCTATAAACATGCACATATATACATATATATATATATATATATATATATATATATATATATACTATACACATACATGTAAGTCTGTACTATGCTTATTTCCATCTGTAATCTTTTTCTTTGAAAGTGGATAGCATCTTTCTTCACAGATCCAAGTCCTTCCATGTTTTTCTAAATCAAGATGCTTATCATTTCCTATACCACAGGAATATGCCCACACAATCACATCCTTTCTGAGACATTGTCTATTAAAATTCCCTCCCTATCCCTCAATTTTCTGCATTCTTTCTATTTTTGGCTAAATAGGGTATTGTAAAGCAAGATTTTAATTTAAAATAATCAAAATTAGTCATACACTTTGGCAATGCTTTCTCATAATATAGTTTACAGTTTAATACTGCTGAATGTACTTTCTTTATTTCTTTTTTCCTGTTTTCTTTGAAGTCCCTTACCTTTTGTTCTTCTTAATACAGTTTGTTATTTTTTTTCCTAACTCAGTAATATATGCATGATATAGATAGAAAGATAGATAGATGTAGATAGATTTGATGAGAGTAAGATCCCAGTACTATCTGCCCCATCCCCCAATACTTCTTCTGACTCATTTCTTATGCCTCACCTATATGACATGATTAGTCATTTTCATTTCTTTCTATTAAGTTTTTTTATATATATATAGAATCACTCCATCATATTCAGCTCAGCCCACGTCTTTCAAACTACCCAAATAATAATGACAAACTTAAGAAGGATCTTAATATTTTTGCATTTAAGAAATAAACAATTTGACTTTATTTAGTCTCATAATTTTCATTTATAATTATATATGCATGGATAATTATAATTTTGATGATTTTTAATGTTTATATTTCTCCTGGATATTATATGTTGAATTTTCCCTTAAGTTCTATGCTTTTTTATCAGAAAAGAATGAAAGGATTTCAGTTCCTTATGTCCATGTGTTTTGTTGTTGTTTTTTGTTTGTTTTTATTTATTCAGGATTATACTTTGCTAAGTAACTTATTGATTGTAACCAGAGCTCCTCTGCTCTATGGAATATAGTATTGTAAGACCTATGGTCCTTTAATGTAGTAACTGCTAGATCTTGTGTAATCCTTATATTAGCTCAATTAGATATACTTTTTCCCCCTTTGTTACTTTCAATATTTCCTTCTTAACCTGGGAGCTGTAAAACTTGGTTGTTATGTTTCTGTAAGTTTTCCTCCTGGAATTTCTTTCAGGTAGTCATCAGTAGAGTTTCTCTATTTCTGCTTGCTTTCTTGTTCTAGAGCTTCAAGGTAATTTTCCTTGAAAAATTCTTGTAATATTTTATCAAGATTCTTTCTTTTTTAGCCATATTTTCAAGTAGTCTGACCATTCTTATATTATTTCTCTTAGGTCTGTTCTCCATATTGAATTTTTTTCTGATGAAATGTTTTTCATTTTCTTTTCTATTTTTTCATTCTTTCGATTTTGTTTTATGATTTTTGGAGTCTCAGAACATTATAAGCTTCCCCTTACCCAATTCTAGTTTTCAAGGAATTATTTTCTTCTTAAGTTTTGTTTCATTTCAAGTTGATTGATTTTCTTCTCATAATTCTCTTGGATTGCTCTTTCCCCCTAATTTCTCTATCACTCTTATTTAATTTTAAACGTCCCTTTTATGTTCTTCCAAGAACTATTTTTGTATCTAGGGGCCATTTGATATTTCTCTTTGAAAAAGTAGTTACTTGGGGCAATGAGGTGGCACATGAGTGGATAGAGCACTAGCCATAAAGTTAGGAGGACCTGCATTCAAATCTGACCTCAGACACTTAACACTTCCTGGTTGTGTGATTCCAGGCAAGTCACTTAACCCCAATTGCCTCAGGAAAAAAAAAAAAAAAAAAAAAAAAAAAAAAAGGAAAGTAGTAGCTTGTTAAATGCCATTATTTTCCTTTAAATAGGAATCCAGATCTTATCTATCCCCATAATAATTATTTATGGTAATGCTATCTCTCCTTTGCTTAGTCATTTTTTATTTATTTATTGGCTTTATTTATTCTTTTATTTTGCTTTTATCAGCTATTAGTGTAATCAAGTTGTATGCCCCATGTCTCAGGTCTTTCTTACTATTACTTTCTGAGCTCTTTCTTGGGGTTCAGTCTTGGGCTTTCTTCTTCACTCCCTAAGATCCATCTGGTGGCTGCAAATACAGCTGTCCTCTGCTTAGAAAAGAAACCAGAGAATTTGTTTTTCTGCAAATATCTATAGCTAACAGGGGCACACCTCACTTCTGAACTCATGAGGTCTGTGCATCTTCCTTTTCCCTCTTAACACAGCCTAGGATGCATCTAGTCAGCTCCATTGTGTTTTACAAACCTCAATGGGAAAAGGTCCTTTAATCTTCTCCATTAAGCTGTTAGATCCCAAAATGAAATTTTCTGAGGTTGAGGTTGCCTTTCAATGTGCCAACAATGTTTGATTGTTGATTCTTCAGATCTGGCCTGATGTTATTTGCACTGTACTCAGGTTGAACCTTTGCCCCTGGAGATTGGTTCTTTCCTGGCATCTTCTCAAATTATCTTTGAGATAAGCAAAATGATATCCATTACATATATATGTGTGTGTGTGTGTGTGTGTGTGTGTGTGTGTGTATGTATACATATAATATATATATATATTGCAAAATTATGCAAAATATATTTCCCGTATTAGCTATAATGCAAAAAAGGAGAAAAAAGCAAGAAAATTATGCTTTCTTAATTTATTAATTCTCTCTATTGAGGAAGATAGCATGTTTTTAATCATGAATGATTTAAAACTGTCTTAGATGATTTTATTGATGAATAGCTAAATCTTTTTCATTTAACCATCATTACTGAACATAGCTAGCTATGTTGGGAGAGTAAATAGAATAAGTAGTCTGGAATCAGGAAGACTCATCTTCCTGAGTTCAAATTTGGTCTTAGATATTTGGAAGCTTTGTGACCTTGGACAAATAATCCAAGGCTGTTTGCCTCAATTCCTCATCTGTAAAATAAACTGGAGAAGGCAATACAAACCATTCCATTATCTTTACCAATAGAACCCCAACTAAGGTCACAAAGAGTCAGACATCATTAAAATTACTGAAAAAAGACAAATATTACAGTACCTTATAATTTTTTATTTCTTATCACTTCATTTTACATGAATTCATATACATCGCGTCATTTTTTTAAAATCTAAAATCACCTCTTTATGAATTTTTATCATAAAATACCATTCCATGACAATTATGCTAAAATTTATTCAGCTATTTCCTAATTGGTACACTTCCTTTTCCAAATCTTTGCAACCACAAAAAGGGCTACCATAAATATTTTTTGTACATATTGAAATAGCCCAGGCAATAAAAGTCTAGATAGCCACAATGAGTGAAATTTTAGAATTTGGTACCGAACTCAGGACAGAGTTCTGATGGAATTCCATGTCTCTAGAATTAGAGACAGCCTTATTAGCATTTCTGTTCTGACTTTAAAGAGTGACTCCATTTTACAACAGGAGAATGGGGGTTTTACAGGATGAAAGGAGAATGAAAGGAGATGTTTTAACATAGATGGGGATCAGGGTTAGGAGACCTTTGGAGCATTGTTGATCTGGCACTTTGAAGTGCAAAAGAAGTCCCCTAATCTAGCTGAGCAAACATTCTTCTGCTAGCCCGAGGCCTTTGAAGTATGGCTAAAGAAGGGGGCCAGTCCTTTGTCCATTTCACATGTCTTTTTTTTGTTTTTTATTTGATTTTTTTTTCAGGTATGCAGGTATAATAGTGGGTATTGCTAAGTCAAAGTGTATATAATATATAGTAGTATGTGGTTTTGTAGTTCTAAGTATTCTCCATGCTGGGCAAATTCAAAACTTCACAAATAGCTTAGCAGTTTAGTAATGTACTCATTCCACTTACCACCCTTACCCTATCCTCTTCAGAATTTATTAATTATAGGTGTGAGGTGGCACCTCAAAGTTGTTTTGTTTGATTTTTGCTAATCAATGGTGAGGTAGAGCATTTTTCTCAAATGACTAGGACTAGCTTTGATTTGTAAAAATTTTCTATGTTTTTCTTTTACTTTTATCAATTTAATAAATTAATATTATTTTATGAATGTGACACATTTCTTTATATATTTGAGAAACTGGGCTTTCATTAGAGAAGCTTGTAAAAATTTTTGGTATTACTCTATCATCTATGATGCCTTTAAGCAAAATGCTGTTTTCCTTATTATCTCTTTTTAATTAAACATACTTTTTTTTTCTCCTACACTTTAGATGATGATTACTACCCTTGACTTTTTACTTCAATTGACACATAATAGAGTCTGCTCTAGCTATTTATTCTAACTTGTATGTCTTTGGATTACAAGTATATTGAACACATTGTTGAATTCTGGTTTCTAATTTTCCATCTATCTGCTTCTGTTTTGTGGCTGAGCTCATTGAATTCATATTCACAGGATTAAAAATATGAACATTGTCCCTTTCAATTCTTAAAATTTAAATCCTGAGGACAAAAGAAATATTTAACTCACTGGAAAAAATCTAAAAGTGAAAATTACTTTGCATATTATAGCTAAATTTCAGAGTTTGCAGGTTAATAAGAAAATATTGCAAGCAACCAGATAGAGCCACTCAAACAACAAAGAGTAATATCCAAGATCACATCCAACTTAGCAGTTTCCACATAATATATATAGTGGATTTATTCTGGAAGGCAAAGGGGCTAGGATTATAATTAATAAAATAATATACGCAATAAAATTGAGTATAATTCTTTTAGGAAAACAAATATTTAATGAAATAGAGTATGTTAGGATAGGAAATTTAAATTCACTGAGACAGTAAATTATACCTTCCATATTAGTCATTTTGTATAAGAAAAGTCAAATAAAAGAAAAAAAAAGTGAAACAAATTAATGGAAAAAAGTCATGATTCAGTCTGTAGTTGAACAATATCAGTGCTCCTCTGGAGGTGGATAGTATGCTTCATCATTCCACCTTTTGGCTTGTCTTGAATCATTGTATTGGTGGGAATACCTAAGTCATCCACAGATATCCTACAATATTATTCCTATTGAGTACAGTAGTGCAATTTTCTCCTGGTCCTCTTCACTTCACTTTAAATCAGTTCATATAAGTCTTTCCAAGTTTTTTTATTTATTTTTTTTGAGGGGGTGAAATCATCCTGCTTATCATTTCTTACAGCACAGTTCTTCATCACAATTACATGCCACAGCTTGTTCAACCATCCTCCAGTTGATCAGCATGCTTTTATTTACAGCCAATTCTGCTTTTCAAGATTCATTTTCCTTCAGTGAATTTTTGTATATAGTTTACCAAGCTATGAATTAATTTTTCATAATTTCCTTGAATCACTCTCATTTTTTCTTCCATCTTTTTCTTCTACCAGTAATCATTTTTCTTAATTCTTTTAGGCATTTTACTTGGTGTTTTTCTTTGTCTCTGCTTGTACCTATTTTAACCTGAGGTTACATACATTATAAATATTATTGTTTTCATTTTAAAAAGAAGGTAATACATTTAAAAAGATCAAGCAATCTGTCCCATAGAGCTTAATTATTAAAACTGAACCTTTTCCCTTCATCTATAAAAAGCAAAAATTGATGTTTAGTAACCCAGATTCTCTTCCAACTATAAAACCATAACTGTTTGGGACTCTGTATTTGGACTAATTCACTTCTTTTTTAAAATTTAATACTTATTCTACCATATCATATATTCTACCATACTACTGTTTGGGGCAATTGCACCTACCCAAACTGACTACTCAGGAGTCACTCCAAATAATGTACAGAAAGAATTTATTAGAATCTCAAGAAGTGGACCGTCCTGACCTGTGGGCCGAAAGGACAGTAAAGATACCCATAGGAGGAGAGTCATTCACTTGAAGATGCTTACAACTTTTATACATTTCAGACAAAGAACCCCCAAAATCCCACCCTCTATAGGTTGTGATTGGTTACATAAACCTTTATCTCCCTATTTGGTCAGTGGAATGCAGTGAAAAAGGTGATATATTGCTTCGGCCACTTAATTCCTTCTTTGGACAATGGAATGCAGTCCAGTCTCATCTAAAATCACGTGACTGGGGCCTATAGGCCTGATCTACTTTTGTTAACAGTCTCTGATCAATATGTGTTTAATCTGTAAATTCTTCACTTTTCCACACACTACCATACCAAAACTGAGTGTTCAGTCTCTAAAACAAGACTATTTTGGGTTCATGTCATACTTCATTATTAAATACCATACTAGTAATCTAAAATTGAGTAAGTATTCCCATGACAGCCTTTTTGATGGGTAGAGAGTAGTTTACAAGCTTACAGAATATGTTATATTAACTTATTGTCACATTTTAACCACCCTAAGTAATCTGTTAAGACATCTGCCTTAATATCAATCCAATTTAAAGCATGAGAATTGACTGTTAATACAAGGAGAGAAATCCTGAATCCAATTGATTGCCTTTGATTGTGGCATATCCTGATGGTATAGACTGAGTTTGACATTTGCTGATCATAAAGAATATAGAAAGAAATAGATCATACCTTTTCATTTTAACCACTTATGTTTAAAATTAGAAAGAAGCAGCAGTGAGTTAATGCAGTGGATAGAACACCAGCCCTGAAGTCAGGAGGACCCGAGTTTAAATCTGATGTCAGACACTTAACACCTCATTGCTGTGTGATCCTGGGCAAGTCTCTTAACTCCAGCTGCCTCAGGGGAAAAAAAAAATAAAATAAATTAGAAAGAAGAAGAAAAAAAAAGTATATGAAAATTCTTGTGGAGATTATTTAAGAAAGGTTAAAAAAATCTCTACCATATATTTTTCATTTTGTGTATGCTATTGCACTAATGGAAGTAATATCTGAGATACAAATGACAATGACAATTCTTTTTTAACTTACAAGCATTTTTCCTCCTTACTGAATCATATTATCTTCTGAATTTCAGTGGCAGTTTACTGTCTGAATAATGAATTTCAAAAACATCTCCTGTCAGTTCTGTAGACTAATACTTTAAATGAATTGATAGTGATATAAAATGTAATCTCCTAGCTGACTTGTGAGTACTCCTTCCTAGGCACAGAAAGGAATATTATGTCATTCAATTCAATTTAGCTTTCCTTTGCAATTTATGTTGCAATCTGCCTCCACAGATTTAAGAAATCTCACAAAAAGTTATATTAAAATATTAAACCAAATGATTTAAAGGGAAAATAAAACCTTAAATAAATATATGCTACCATTCAACTATCCATATTTTGTCAATTTAATACTAACATGAACAAATTATTGTAAATCTCATTTTTTTCACATTCTAAACAAGCACATTTTAGGGGAGACTACCTATGAAAACTCAAAACTATCTACATAGACTTGAAAGCAAATACACAAAAGAAAACAAATGAGGGATGATTTTCTAGAATCAAACACAGTTTGTTCTTCATTGAAATGAATGTTGCTACTTTAAATATCTGTCTGGAGAACATATAATGGAAATTTGGAACAAATGTTGATTCATTCTAACAAGATGGATATAATTTTAACTTAGCACTCTGAGTTGCTGACTTTACTGTTCATTTTACTGAATAAATCATTTATCATATCCTTCATTACAAAATGACTTAGTATTATATAGATAATGGAAGAAAAAGGGAACCAAAAAATGTTATGGGGAGCTCATCAAATTGAGCATATGCCCTATTCTCACATATATATTGATTGGATTTAATTAATTTTCATAAAACATATGTGCTACAGTAGGAACTTAAGAAATACTTGATTGATATCAAAGAATCATCTATTTGGAAAGTTTGTTGTCAACATACATAGATGAAATGATTTGTCCAAACATTTTCCAGTCCTTATTTTTGCTTTAAAATGAGTCAATTTCTAAAGCACCAAAGTTGTAGAGATCTAATTTAACATAATACTTCTGTAGAGATTGTAAATTTATATTTCCCTAAACCTACTCTTTCTTTTTAGCTTCCTGTTTTGTCATACACAAAATGTGGTTTTCTGGAGGCAGCCTTAGTCTCAGTTGAAATAAATAATTACTCCAAAATCACAGCCAGCTGATAAAAGATCTGAACTTTTATTGTGTCCTTCAATGTACGCGGTTAACTCAGGCGTATCTCTCTGCCTGGTTCCAAGAGATCTTGCAGATTTGTCCTTGGCTTCTGCCTCTGCTTTCTTCAGCCTCCAGCCAGCACCAAGGTAGAAGATAGGAGGAATCTGTCTTGCCTCAAAGATAGAGCTTGTAGGCTTTCTTCCAGAGTCCCCCTTACCACTGGCATAAAGCATTTTCTTGATATAGATCAGATAATTAAGCCTTTATTTTGTTTTTAAATATCATTTTAATCTAATCTATAACCTACTAAATAACATTTAAATTGCTTTTCTGGTGATTCTGGAGCTGCTCATTTTATTAACACAATGTTCACAAAATCAACTCAAGGATCAGTTATGCCTATACATTTAACAAATAAAACTAGTTCAGTCCAGGTTTAAAATCCTGCAAAAATCCTGCATTTTTTTTTTTTTTTTTAGTTTTTATTCTCCAAGTGTATCTTCCAGACCACTTTATCCAGTACCAACTGTATTTATATCACTGATATTGTTCATTCGTGGAAGAAGAGAAAGAAACAAGCATTTTTTAAGTAACTATTATCTTCTAGTTACTGTGTTAAATGCTTTACAAATATTATCTCATTTGATTCTTATAATAGCCAGTGTTCCCTATTTTACTCTTGAATAAAATGAGGCAGACAAATTAAGGCAGAGAATTTTGCTTTCAGTCACAAACATACTGTTTCTGATATCAAATGTGAAATCATCCTGAAACCAGAATAAGAACTCCATCTATTTAGCTGCCTCATAAAATAAGAAACTTTTGGTGATCACTTTTTCATGTAGTTCTTAAAGGCATAGCTTATTCTAGCACAGGTTTGTGGTAACAGCCATTCTTCTATGTAAGTATTCTGTCAACTCAACTCCTTTTGTATCCAACAACTAGACCCCTCTAACTGTTGATCACCACTGCCCGAAGCAAAATGTCAAACTAAAATACTCTTCCAAATTCAATTATTTCTTATATGAATTCTCTTACCTTATTAGGAAATGTTAAGATGTGGGACAATCTCACTTTCACATTTATATCGACAGTGTCCAGAACATAGTCGATCTATAATGAGTAGTTTTTACTCATCCATTCAATCATTCAACTAAGCCTTTGCTTCTACCCTGCATGAGCTAAAGTGGAAACTTTTACTGAATTTCTATCTGCAGTATCCACATACTATAGAAAACTAACCTGATAAAACAAATCAAAACAAAACAAAACAAACAAACAAAACAAAACAAAACAAAAAACAAAAACAAAAACCTTGTTCTTAGCAGGTTTTAAAAAAAATAAAAAATTCATATTATATGGGTAGTATTTGCTTACTCAGGGAATTTAAGTGTACTTTAGATAGATATCTGCAGAACAAAGACAGGAGTCTTTTTTGCGTTATGACATAGCTCTAGGGGCTAAAACTATATGATAGTGGGTAAAGACTAGTAAAATTAGGATGTCACAGAGTGAATTTGGAATAGCAATATGAATATACACATATCTAAAAACTGATTCATAAGTGTACATTCATTCATTTACATCAATATACATATATATATATATATATATATATATATATATATACCATTGAACTATGTATACATTTATGAGATAAATGTGCATGTATATATGAATGTATCTATATGTATCTATGTATATCTACAATCATCCTTTGAAAATTTTCTTTTTATATTTTTGCCATCTATTTTCAAAAGAAATAATTTTCTTTAAAATGTCATCTATTTGGGTGTGTGTGGGGGTGTGTATGGGTGTTTTCCTGATTCATCTGCCTCAAATATTTTGCCATCACAATACATTACCATTCAGCTGTCAAAGTGATATTTCTAAAGCAAAATCTAATTATGTCACTCACCTGCTCAATAAATGCAAGTAGCCCCCATTATCTCAAGAATCATATTTAAAATTCTTTGTTTGGTATTGAAAGCTCTTCACTATCTGGTCTCTTCCTTCCTTTCCAATCTTCTTACATTCTACTTTCCCCAGTGCATTGTATTATGCAGCTACTCTGTTTTACTTGCTACTCATCACACATTATCTTCCATCTCTATCTTTGTTGTTATTTACACTAGTTGTTTCCAAAGTTTTGCCTCTTTATTTTACCCTGGATTAGTCAACATACAACTTAGTAGCCTTATTTTCTTCAGGTTATCTATTTGGGTATATTCAGCTGCTTACTTGGTGATTGACCAATTATTTAATAACAGTGCTCTATGCAACTTTGATTATAACTTCCTCCTTTGGGATGCTCCATGTGTCCTTCCTCCTTTGAGATGCCCCACGTGTCTTTTACATACATATTTATGAATTGTCCTCATTAGAAAAATTTGAATTTTTTTCTTTTGGTATATTTCCAGTACTTGATAATTTGATACAGAGTGCAATGGATATCAGAAAGAAAGACTTGAAGTGTAAGAATAGAATGGGAAAAGTGGACAGTTAGGGTGGCACATTTGAAAGAGCACTAGATTTGGAAACATAAAGACTCATCTTTATGATTTCAAATACAGTGTCAAATATTTACATACAGTGAGACCTTGGGCAAGTCATTTAAATATTATTTGCTTCTGCACTATGGGAACATATTAAAGAAGGACATGCCAAACCAGCTTTGGACTCAAAATAGTTTGAATTCAAATCTAACCATTGATACATACAGAGATGGTAACTGTGTGTCCTTTATTCTCTCAGTGCTAAAGACAATTTTGTATGCATCTGTCTTGCAGAGATTATGCTCATATACACCAGTAAAAGCAATTTTTAGCCATAACAAATAATTCATAATTAGCATTATACAGTTGCCTTTAAGTCAAAAGTTAATTCATTGGCATTGCTAATTTGAGAGTATGCAGTGGAAATAAGTGGAATCATTTCTACATTTTATAACATTTGGATTTGAGGGAAAATATTCTTTATACTGAGACTAGTTTAGGAAGGCAAATTTTGCTAAGTAATTTTAAATCACTAACACACAAGGACTTTTCCCAATCATTTACTGAAAGTGTTATTTTTTAATAATGAAGGAGATGTACACACAAGCATCTTCTAAACCCCTAATTATAAAATTGCTTTTCTATGTGTGGGGGAATATGTATATGTGTATATACATAGATATACTTCTATGTATGCATATGTATGTATGTATGTGTGTGTATGTATGTGTGTGTGTATATGTGTGAAAATAAAGATTGTGCCTTTCCAAGAAAGACATCTTGGGACAGCTAGATGGCACAGTGTATAGAGCACTGTCTTTGGATTCAGAAGGACCTGAATTCAAATTTGGTCTCAGACACTTAACTTACACTAGCTGTGCCATCTGAAAGAAGGAAAAAAAAAAAAAAGAAAATGAAAGCTGTCTATTTGAATAATGTAGTAGCTTTGTATAATATTCATGAAATATTCTCTCAGCTATGATTACTGAACACTTTTATAATAAAAAATGGACACAATTGAAAACCAGGAAACATTATCAACAACATCTATAATGTAAAATGGAAATATTGCAAATATTTCATTTTAATCAAAATCCCAAGGTTTGCTATTCTAAGATAAATATGTAAATATATCAAAAGCTAATTATGCTTCCTGGTATTTTTTTCTTCCACCAAATTTGTGATTGCATTAGGAGTAAAGAAATCTTGGTTTAAAAATGCCCTCTGAAAGTTCAAATTCTGTGCTTTTGTTATTGAATGGGGTTAAGTGGCATGTCTAGAATAATTTTTCTAATGTGTATCAGAGGCAATGATTGAATTCAAGCAATCATGATTCTGAGTTTCACTCTATTCCAACTATTATTTCCTCCTTTTATTAAATGTATCAAAATTAATTATGATCAGCAATACTTGCTAATAGTTTAATCTTCTAGGAAGTATAAATTTAGAGGTCAAAGGGGGCTTCTAGATATCATATAATCTAATCCCATCATTTTTAAAATGAAGAACACTACCAGGGATGTTAGTTGACTTGCCAATGGTTTTATAGGCACTAAAAAGCAGAAATACAAAATTTCAAATTCCAAATCTCAGGCTCTTTTCCCTTTGACTTTTTAATTTTATGGATTCAAACTCTCCTTCAAAGACTGCCACTTTTTTATTATTATGTTTTTTTTATTTACAAGATATATGCATAGGTAATTTTTCAGCATTGACAATTGTAAAACCTTTTGTTCCAATTTTTCCCCTCCTTCTTCCCCACCCCCTCCCCCAGATGGCAGGTTGACCAATACATCACAAGGTCATTTCAAGCGGTCTGAAACATTTCATTGTTGAAGACAGCCATGTCCAACAGAATTGATCATTGTATAATCTTCTTGTTGCCGTGGACAATAGCATCAATTCATGTAAGTCTCTCCAGGCCTCTCTGTAATCATCCTTTGATCATTTTTTACAGAACAATAATATTTCATAACATTCATATACCATAATTTATTCAGCCATTCTCCAACTGATGAGCAGCCACTCAGTTTCCAGTTTATTATCACCACAGAAAAGGTTGCCACAAACATTTTTGCACATGTGGGTCTCCCTCCTTTAAGATCTCTTTGGAATATAAGCCCAGTAGAAACACAGCTGGATCAAAGGGTATGCACAATTTGATAACTCATAGAGTATAGTTACAAATTGCTCTCCAGAAGTGTTGGATCTCTTCACAATTGCACCAAAAATGAATTAGTTCCCTAGTTTTCTCACACCCCATCCAACATTCCTCATTATCTTTTCCTATCATCTTAGTCAGTCTGAGAAGTATGTAGTAGTATGGCAGAGTTGTCTTAATTTACATTTCCTGATCAATAATGATTGAAAGCACCTTTTAATATGAATAGAAATGGTTTCACTATCTGCATCTTAAAATTTTCTATTCATAACCTGTGACAATTTATCAATTGGAGAATGGCTTGAATTGTTATAAATTGTTATAAATATAAATTGTTATAAATTGTTATATAAAGAGTCAATTCTATCTGTATTTTATAAATAAGACCTTTATCAGAACCCTTGAATGTAAAATTTTTTTCCCAGTGTATTGCTTCTCTTCCAACCTTGTTCACATTTTTTTTTTGGTATGTACAAAAACTTTTTAACATAATATAATCAAAATTATCTATTTTGTGATCAATAATAATCTCCAGTTCTATGGTCACAAATTCCCTCATTGTATACAGATCTGAGTGGTAAACTGTTGTATGTTCTAATTTTTTATAATATCATTCTTTATGTCTAGATCACTTAAATCTTGTATTGGTATATGGTGGTAGGTGTGGGTCAATGACTAGTTTTTGCCATATTAGTTTCCAGTTTTCCCAACAGTTTTGGTCAAATACTGAGTTCATATCCCAAAAGCTGTAGTTCTGCGGTTTGTCAAAAACATCAGTAAAGGCATTGATTATTTTGTCTTGTGAGCCTAACTTATTCCACTGATCAACTACTCTCTTTCTTAGCCAAGTAGTTTTGGTGATTGCTGCTTTATAATATAATTTTAGATCTGTTACAGCTAGGTTCATTTGCATTTTTAATTAATTTCTTTGAAATGTTTGACCTTTTATTCTTCCAGATAAATTTTGCTATTGTTTTTCTAGATCTGTAAAATAATTTTTAGGAGTTTGATTGGAATAGCACTAAATAGATTAATTTAGGTAGTATTGCTATTTTTATTATATTTGCTCAGTGTATCCAAGAGCACTTGATATTTTTCCAGCTGTTTGAATCTGAATTTATTTGTGTTTATATATTTTCTCACTTTGCTTTGACAGATAGATTCCCAAATATGTTTTAGTATCAAGAGTTATTTTAAATGGAATTTCTCTTTGTATCTCTTCTACTGCACTTTGTTGGTGACATAAAAATGCTGATGATTTATGTGGATTTATTTTATATCCTGCAGCACTGATAAACTTGTGGATTATTTTAAGTAGATTTTATTTGATTCTCTAGGGTTCTCTTAAGTATATCATCATATCATCTGCAAAGAGTAAAATTTTGTTTTCCTCATGACTTACTCTAATTCCTTTAGTCTCCTTTTCTTTTCTTATTGCTAAAGCTAACATTTCTAATACAATATTGACTACTAATAGTCCTAGTGTGCAACCTTGTTACACCCTTAATCTTATTCAGAATGGTTCTGGTTTGTCCCCATTACATATTATGCTTCCTGATGCTTTTAAATAGAAGATACTGGTCATTTTAAGAAAAAGTCTATATATTCGCATACTCTCTGGTGTTTTTTAAAGGAATGGATGTTGAATTTTATCAAATGCTTTTTCTGCATCAGATCAGATCAGACAATCAGATGGCTTTTGTTAATTTGGTTATTGATATTGTCAATTATGCTAATAATTTTCATAATATTGAACCAGCTCTGCATTCCTGATATAAATCCTATTTGGTCATGTTGCATTATCCTGGGGATGACTTTCTGTAATCTCCTTTCTAATATTTTATTTAGAATTATAGCATCAATATTCATTTGGGAAAATATAATTTTCTTCCTCTCTTTTCATCCTACTTGGTTTAGGTATCAGTAACATCTCAGTGACATAAAAGCTATTCTTTCCCAATTTTTTCAAATGTTTTTTCTAGTATTGGAGTTATTTTTTTAAAATGTTTGGTAGAATACATACATATATATATATATATACACACATACACACATCTGGCCCTAGAGATTTTTTCTTAGTGAGTCAATTTATAGCTTGTTCTATTTCTTTTTCTAAAATGGTACTATTTAAGTGATTTACTCTTCTGTTAATCTGGGCAATCTATATTTTTGTTGATATTCCTCCATTTCACTAATATTTTCAAATTTATTGACATAAAGTTGGGCAAAATAAGTCCTAATTATTGCTCTAATTTTATCTTCATTGATGAAATGTTCTCCCTTTTTATTTTTGAGATTATCAATATGACTTTCCTCTTTCCTTTTTCTAGTGAAATTATCTATTTCATTGTTTTTTATCATAAACTCAACACTTAGTTTTATTTATTAATTCAGTAGTATTTTTTTTACTTTCATTTTTATTAACTCCATTTTTTATTTTTAGAATTTCAATTTTGGTATTTAATTTATGATTTGAAATTTGTCCTTTTCTTGGCTTTTTTAGTTGCAAATGCAATTCATTGAACTTCTCTTTCTATATTTTATGCAATTAAGCGTCATCTAGAGATATGAAATTTCCCATTATTACCACTGTAGAAAATTCATTCCACAAATTTTGATATATTGTCTTATTATTGTCATGATCTTTGATTAAATTACTGATTGTGTCTATGATTTGCTTTTATACCCATTTGTTTTTTAGGATGAGATTTTATAAATTGCAATTAAATTTTGGTCTATTTTCTCTTGGCTTTTTATTGAGTATAATTTTATTGCATTGATATCTGAAAAAATGTATTTACTATTTCTATCTTTCTGCATTGGATTTTGAGGTCTTTATATCCTAATATATAGTCAATTTTTGTGTAGTTTACATGAACTTTAGAGAAAAAAAATTGTACTTTCTGTCTCCATTCAATTTTCTCCAGCAATCTATCATACCTAAATTTCTTGTATTCTATTTATCTCCTTCTTTCTTATTTATTTTGTGTTCCAATTTATCTAGTTCTGAGAGGACAAGGTTGAGATTTCCCACTAGTATAATTTCGCTGTCTATTTCTTCTTGCAGCTCTCTTAACCTCTCCTTTAGGATTTTAGATACTATACTACTTGGTGCCTCTATGTTTTGTATTGATATTTCTTCATTATCAGTGGTACCATTGGTAGCACATATATTTACTTTCTTATTTCCTTATGTCTTTTAATTAGATCTATTTTTGCTTTTGCTTGATTTGAGATAAGGATGGCTACTCCTGCTTTTTTTTTTTTTTTTTTACTTCATCTGAAGAATAATATAGTCTGCTCTAGCCTTTTACCTTAACTCTTTATGTATCACTCTTTAAATATGCTTCTTGTAAAAAACAAACAAACAAACAAACAAAAACTATTGTAAGATTCTAACTTTTAATCTGGTCAGCTATCTGATTCTGTTTTATGCAAGAGTTCACCCCATTTACATTTATGGTTAAAACTATTAACCCCAAAATATACTTTTCTCTTTTTTTTTACCCTTTTACTCCTCCCTAATATTTTACTTATGAACACCACAAAGGATAAAGGTTATGTTCAAAGTGTGAGGCCAAGGGGTAAAGTTCAGTTTTTCTATGAGGATGTTTCTCTGTCATTGTAGAGAAAGATTAGAGAAATTAGGCGTTTAACTCAGAAAAATAAAGATATGCCTAGTTTGGACCTCCTCCATCCCCCAAAAGTGATTTTCACTATTAATTCAACAACTATTTACTGGGTAGCAAAGTGGTAAACTGAAGAAAAATGAACTTTTCCAATATAGTGGTCTCTATACTATGCCATTAAAAACAAGTGTACATAAAATAGAGACAGTTTTTATAAATAAATAGCATACCAAGCCACTTAAATACAAAGGCCTCTCCACATAAAAATGCCTCTTCAACAAATCATGAAATTGTATCTTGAGAAACTGATTCTTTTTTAAAGAAATCTAAACAATTGGAGAAATATTTATTGTTTACAGGTAGGTGCACAAATATAATAAAAAATGACAATAGCCTGTTGGTGGATCTGCTTAAATCCCTCACCACTCAAATGCATTCTCCATTGTTTGCCCTGGGAGGTTTTATGGTTTCTTTATTAAAGCTTTTATTTTTCAAAACATATATGTGGACAATTCTTCAACATTGGCCCTTGGAAAACCTTGTGTTTCCCTCCTTCCCCCATGCCTTCCCCTAGAGGGCAAGTAATACAATATATGGTAAACATGATAGAAATATATGTTAAATCCTACACACACACATACATACACACACACACACACACACACTTATACAATTATCATGCTGCACAAGAAAAATCAATTCAAAACAATAAAAAATGTGAAGCAAAATAAAATGCAAGCAAAAAAATAACAAAAAGAGTAAAAATGCTATTTTGTGAAGCACACTCAGTTCCCACAGTCTTCTCTTTGGCTGTAGATGGCATTCTTTATTACTAAACAATTGGAACTGGTTTGAATCATCTCATTGAGAGCCATGTCCATAAGAATTAATCATTGCATATTCTTGTTGTTGTCCTGTATAATGACTCTCTGGTTCTGCTCATTTCACTTAGTATCCATTCATGTAAGTCACTCCAGGCCTCTCCAAAATCATTTTATTGGTCATTTTTTATAGAACAATAGTATTCCATATCATTCATATACCACAATTCAGCCATTCTTCAACTGATAGGCATCCACTCAGTTTCCAGTTTCTAGCCACTACAAAAAGGACTGCCACAAACATTTTTACAGATGTGGGTCCCTTTCTCTCCTTTAAGATCTCTTTGGGATATAATCCCAGTAGAAACATTGATGGATCAAAAAGTATGCACAGTTTGATAATGTTTTGAGCATAGTTCCAAGTTGCTCTAGAGAATGGTTAAATCTGTTCATAATTCCACCAATAATGTATCAGGGTTCCAGTTTTTCCACATCCCCTACAACATTTGTAATTATATTTTCCTATCATCTTAGCCAGTCTGAAAGATGTGTAGCTGTATGGAACAGTTGTCTTAATTTACATTTCTCTGATCAATAGTGACTAGGAGCACCCTTTCATATGACTAGGAATAGTTTCAATTTCTTCATCTGAACTCTCTCTTCATATCCTTTGACCAAATATCAATTGGAGAATGACTTGATTTTTTATAAATTTGAGTCAATTATATATTTTAGAAATGAGGCATTTATCAGAACCTTTGAATATAAAAATATTTCCCCAGTTTATTGCTTCCATTCTAAACTTGTCTGAATTAGACTTGTTTGTACAAAAAAAATTAATTTCATATAGGCAAAATCATATATTTTGAGATCAATAATGACTTCTATATCTTCTTTAGTACAAATTCCTTCCTCCTTCACAAGTCTGAGAGGTAAATTATCTTATGTTCTTCTAATTTGTTTGTAGTATCATTCATTATGTCTAGATCCTGGACCTATTTTGACCTTATTTTGTTGTACGGTGTTAGGTGTGGGTCAATGCCTAGTTTCTGCTATACTAGTTTCCAATTTTCCCAGAAGTTTTGTCAGTGAGTTCTTATCCCCAAATCTGGGGTCTTTGGCTTTGTTAAATGCTAGATTATTATAGTCATTGATGATTTTGTCCTGTGAACCTGATCTATTCCACTGATCAGCTACTCTTATTTCTTAGCCGGTGTCAAATGGTTTTGATGATTTCTGCTGTATAATACAGTTTTACATCTGGTAAAGTTAGGTCACCTTAATTTGCATTTATTTCATTAATTCTCTTGAAATACTTGACCTTTTGTTCTTACAGATGAAATGTGTTATTTTTTCAAGGTCAGCAAAATAGTTTCTTCGGAGTTTGATTGGCATAGCAATAATTAAATATATATTAGATTAGGTAGTGTTTTCATCTTTATCATATCTGCTCAACCTATTTAGGAACACTTGATATTTTTTCATTTGTTTAGATCTAACTTTATTTCTGTGGAGTTTTGTATTTTGCTCATATATTTTCTGACTTTCCCCTGGCAGATAGATTCCCAAATATTTTATACTATCAATAGTTATTTTAAATGGTATCTCTCTTTCTATCTCTTGCTGTTTGAATTTTGTTAGTGATATATACAAATGCTGATGATTTATGTTGATTTATTTTGTATCCTGGAACATTGATAAAGTTGTGAATTATTTCTAATTGTTTTTTGGTTGATTCTCTAGGCTTCTCTAAGAATACTATCATATCATCTGAAAAGAATGATATTTTGGTTTTTGCATTACCTACTCTAATTCATTTAATTTCTTTTTCTTTTCTCATTCTAATACAATATTGAATAGCAATGGTGATAGTGGGCAAATGTTTCAAGTTTTTATTTTATTTTATTTTATTGGGAATGGTTCCTGTTTTTACCCATTATATAAGATGCTTGTTGATGGTTTTAAATAGATGTTACTTATTATTTTTTTAAATCCATTTATTCCTATTCTCTTTAGTGTTTTTAATAGAAATGGGTGTTAGATTTTGTCAAATGCTTTTTCTGCATCTATTGAGATAATCATATGGTTTTTATTAGTTTGGTTATTGATACAGTCAATTATGTTAATAGTTTTCATATTATTGAACCAGTCCTGCATTCCTGGTATAAATTCTACTTGATCATGGTGTATTATCCTAGTGATGACTTTCTTCCATCTCATTGTTAATATTTTATTTAATATTTTTGCATCAATAGTCTTTAGGGAAATTGGTCTATAAGTTTCTTTCTTTCTTTTCATCCTACTTGGTTTAGATATCAGTACCATATCTGTGTCATAAAAGCAATTTGGTAGGACTCTTTCTTTCCTTAATTTTTTCAAAAAGTTTATATAATATTGGAATTATTTGTTCTTTATATGTTTGTAGAATTCACATGTAAATTCATCTGGCCCAGGAGATTTTTTTTTCTTAGGGAGTTAATAACTTGTTCTATTTCTTTCTTTTTTTTTATGGTACAATTTAAGTAATTTATTTCCTCTTCTGTTAATCTGGGAAGTCTTTATTTTTGTAGGTATTCCTCCATTTCACATAAGTTATGAAATTTATTGGCATAAAGTAGGAAAATAACTTTTATTTACTACTCCAATTTCCTTTTCTATGGTAGAAAATTCTCCCATTTCATTTTTGAGACTACAATTAAATTTTCATGTTTCCTTTTTCTAATCAAATTAACTACAGGTTTATCTATTTCCCCCCCATAAAACCAACTCTTAGTTTTATTTGTTAATTCAATAGTTTTTGTGTTTTTTTTTAGTTTCAGTTTTATTGATCTCTCCTTTTATTTTTTAGAATTTCATATTTGGTATTTGATTGGGAGTATTTAATTTGGTCTTTTTGTAGCTTTTTTAGTTGCAATCCACTTCATAGATCTTCTCTTCCTTCATTTTACACAAGTAAGCATCTAGAGATATAAAATTTCCCTTTATTACCACTTTGGTTGCATCCCACGATGAAATTATTAATAGTGTTTCTGCTTTGCTGTTTCACCCATTCATTCTTTAGGATGAGATTATTTAGTTTCCAATTACTTTTTGGTTTATTTTCCCCTGACCTTTTACTGAATGTAATTTTTATTGCATTGTAATCTGACAAAAATGCATTTACTATTTATACCTTTCTTCATTTGATTTGTGATCTTTATGACCTAATATATGGTGAATTTTTATACAGTTTACATGAATTGTAGATAAGAGAGTGTATTTGTTTTTGTCTCCATTCAGTTTTCTCCAAAGATCTATCATACCTAACTTTTCTAGTATTCAATTTACCTCCTTAACTTCTTTCTTATTTATTTTGTGTTTCAATTTATCTATTTCTGAGACAACAAGGTTGAAATCTTCCACTATTATAGTTTTGCTGATTATTTCTTCTTGCATCTCTCTAAACTTCCTTAGAAATTCACATGCTATACTATTTGGTGCATATATGCTTAGTATTATATCTTTATATAATGTCTTTAGCAAGATGTAGTTTCCTTTCTTTTCTCTTTTAATTGGATCAATTTTTTTTCTTTTTCTTGAGCTGAGCTCAGATTGGCTGCCCCTGCTTTTCTTTTTTCTTTTTTCTTTTTTTTTATTTCACTGGAAGCACAATAGATTCTACTCCAGTCATTTACCTTTACTCTGTATGTATCACTCTGCTTTAAATTTCTTTCTTATAAACAACATATTTTAGGGTTTGGGCTTTTAATCCAATCTGGTATCTGCTTCAGTTTTATGCAAGAATTCACCCCACTCACATTTATGGATAAAACTATTAGTTCTGTATTTCCCAACATCTTATTTACCATAATTTATACTTTTCTCTTTTCCCCTTTCTTCCCCAGTATTTTACTTATGAGTATGACTTGCTTCAAGCAGCCCTCCCTATTTAGAGCCCCTTCCTTTTCTTATACCTTTCCCCTACTATTTCTGTTTTCCCTTCTATTAGCTTACCTTTCCTTTTACTCCTTTCCCCTCCTAGTTTCCTAAAAGGTGAGAAAAGTTTCTCTGTGAAACCAAATATGTCTAATATCCTCTCTTTGAGTCAAATTTAATGAGAGTAAGATTCACACAGTATTCATCCACCTCCTTATTTTCCCTCAATTATAATAGCTTTTCTTTGCCTCTTCCTGAGATGTAATTTCTTTCATTTTAATTCCACTTTTTCCTTTGACCAGTAAAATTCATTTTCCATTTTTCTTTTTATATTTTAAGACTAAAATCAAATCACACATGCACTCTCTATGTATAACTATAACAAAGATATAGTTCTCAAGAGTTCTTTTCTTTTTATCTTTTTATACTTTTATTGAGTTCTATATTTTCAGGTCATTTTTTATTATTATTATTCAGCTCTGGTCTTTTCATCAGAAGTAAAGGGAATTCACATGTTTCATTGAATGCCCATCTTCTTTTTTGTAAGATAATGCTCAGTCATCTGGATAGCTTAATCTGGACTGTAATCCAAATTCCTTTGCTATTTGGAATATCAGATTCCAGGCCCTTTTATTCCTTTAAGATGGAAGCTATTATGTACTGGGTAATTCTAATTGTTGTTCCTTGGTATTTGAATTGTTTAATTCTGGCAGCTTGCAATATTTTCCCTTAGTCTGATAGTTCTGGAAATTAGTTATGATATTCCTTGGAGTTTTGATTTTGGGGTCTCTTTCAGGAGGTGTTCAGTAAATTCTTTCACTGGCTATTCTACCTTTTAATTCTAAGACATCAGGGCAATTCTCTAATGATTTCATTAAAAATAATGTCTGGGCTCTTTTTTTTTTTCATCATGGTTTCCCAGATGTCCAATAATTCTTAGATTGTCTCTCCTAGATCCATTTTCCAGGTCAGTGGTTTTCCCAAGTAGTTATTTTACATTTTCTTTTTTTTTTTTTTTTGGTCATTTTTTTTGGTTTTACTTTCTTGATATCTCAATGAGTCATTCATTTCCATTTGTTGAATTCTGATTTTTAGTGAATTATTTTCTTCATGTACTTTTTAAAGTTCTTTTTTGTATTTGCCCAATTGAATTTTCAAATGAATTGTTTTGCTCTATGGATTTTTTCCCCTTTTCACAAATTCTGTTTTTGAGGACTTTTTTTTTTTTCTATTTCACAACTTCTGTTTTTCAGGAAGTTTTTTTTTCCATTTTGTCAAATCTATTTGTTAAAGAGTTATATGCTTTTTCCACTTCCATAAGTCTGTACTGTAATTAATTTTCTTCAGATTATTTCCTTTTCCAAACCCTTTTGCAAAGTTCCCATTCCCCTTTCCCATTTTTTTTTTCTAGCTCTCTTTTAAGATTCTTTTAAATTTCCTCTAGGAGAGCTTTGTGTGATGGGGACCAATATATATCCCCTTTTGGGGCTTCTGCTTTTAGTCTTCTCAGTATTTGAAATCTGTCCATCTCTTTCATAATAAAAATTATTTATGGTCAAAGTTCTTTTTCCTTTTTTTTTTTAAGTTGAGATCTGCTTTTAGTGCAAGGGAGATTGTCAAAAGTTCCTCTACAAGGGGCAGCAGCTGCAGTGGGTCAGTGCTGAATGACTTCCTGTACTGAATGGGTGTGGCCAGGTCTCATGAAATTTTGGCATTTTAGGATTCACTATTTACCTTTTGTGTTTGTGTTTGATTTCTTCTGACTTCTCTGCTGATTTATTGACTTGCAACCAGGGCAGAGTAGCCAAGACTGTGGTAGATCTCTTTCCATAGTTTATTCTGTGTGTGGATCCCGCACCTTCCTAGACTGTTGGATGCCTGCACTAGTGTCTGTGCTCTATCTGCTTGTGCTTGGCCTGACTCCCTCTGTGCTCAGTTGAAATAGACCTTTTCTGGAGATCTTTGAAATTATTTTCTCCTGGTAATTTGTTACACTCCCAATATTTGTGGGTTCTGTCATTCCAGAAGTAATTCAGAGGCTGGATTTGCTAGTTAGTCTAAGGGTTGTGCAAAGAGGTCAGAAAAAAATGTTTCTCCTCTCTGTCATCTTGTGCCACCCCCCACCCCAAGACTAATTTCCCTACCTCCAAAAAATTTTTTTTATATACCAACTACCTATTAAAATGTAAATATCCTTGAGAACTCTGTGCAGCAACTTTGGTCATTATTAATCAACATTATTGAAGAAATTAGCAGAGACCCTTGAGAATCTGACATAGAATAATCAAGGTTTAGTAAGATGATATAGAATATAAGGGGTAAAAGAATAACAGAACATTATAGATCAGTTATAGTATCCATTTGCTTTAAGTTCAGGAATATCAACGTATTACATTCCATAAGATTTATAATACATCTATTAACTGCAAAGTTCTATCGGTTATCCATGAAAAAAAGGAAAATTATTTTCTTAAAATCATTGGAAATGTAAGTTATTAACTTGATGATGCAGCAGATATAGATGTAGAAATATCAGACTTTTTTCCTATTGTTTCCCTATGATTTTTCCCATTATTGATCATTTTATATAATTGTAGAAACAACATTACATATAAATCAACTGCATATAAATTTTATCTACTTATTCAAATAATTCATTCACAGATCCCAAGAAATCTTTAAATAGTTTAAAAAGCCATTTTAATGCACTTACATAAAATTCCAATAAAATTATTATGATTAGATATATTTACCATTGTCACAAAATTCTCAGTGACACATTTAAAAGTCTATGCACACACACACACACACACACACACACACACATATATATAGTGATGAAACCAAATAATGATAATAATTAATCAACAGTGATTAGTCACTATGTATCAAATACTGTGTTAAGTGTTGGAAGAATTGAAAAAAGAGTATAGGAAGAGGAGGTTTCTCATAAGAAAGGCACTAAAAGTGAGGGAGAAAATTACTATTAGGAGAATGCTCTTGAAAATGGTCAAATTTGATTGATGTCTTAATGAATAACATAATACATTCACAATATAATCTTTTGAGCATCATCAGTGAATTATTTTATATAACTGATTTCTATTACACAAATGAAGTTTGCTAGCATAAACTGAAAAAATGTCTCTATTTTTGATGGAATTATTTGTGAAATATATTTTACACATATGCTTCACTATATAAACAAAGTAGACAACTTATTCTTTCAGAAAAAAGTAATGTTTTTGACCCTAGACAAGTGAAACTGAGATCCTTAATTGCCAAAATTAGAAATTGGAGATCATGATATATGTATCTATATGAATTATTATGAGGGCAAATGAAAAAAAAATCTGGAAAAGTGTAAGCTTTCATTCTTTCTATTAATGTCATTATGATTAGCAGCAATAATTACACTGAGATATAAAATGTGAATAGTCTTTTTGTTTTGTTTTGTTTTGTTCCCTACCCACTACTCCAGGCCTTTAATTTTTCTTATTTTACTGCTTAGTAGCTATCAGCATGTTTTAGAAACTTGTTTCTACTCATTTCCCAAATAGTTGTTCTTAATCTGCTTAAGGGTAGAAAAGCAAATAAGTACCATAGAAATGTCTGTAAAATAAGAAAAATAAGCCTAAGAGGCTTTTCCAGCATAAGAGTTGGTTCTTTATTTTAAAGTTCAATATTATGGCTTCTACCCTCCTAGTTTACAGCAAATCGAAAAATGCTACATAAATTCAATATTGTTTTTATTGGATTTTCCATCTGACATATCCAACTGACAGATGGTGGGGATGACCAGAAATGCCTTTAAGATAAATGAAATAAACCATATATGTATTTAAATTCCACATACTTCCTTAATTCCTCTTTCAGAAATCCACAATAAGATTATTCAGATCTGAACATACCAAAATTTGTGAGATGTAGCCAAAGTAGTTATTAGGAGAAATTTTATACCCGTAGATTCTTACATGAATAAAGTACAGAAAGAGAAGATCAATGAATTGGGCTTACAACTAAAAAAAGCTAGAAAAAAAGAATAAATTAAACACCCTCACTCAAATACCAAATTTGACATTCTAAAAATAAAAGGCAAGATTAATAAAATTGAACATAAGAAAACTATAGAATTAATAAAACTAAGCATTGGTTTTATGAAAAAAACCAACAACAAAATAGATAAAGCTTTAGTTAATTTGATTAGAAAAAGGAAAGAAGAAAATCCAATTGTTAGACTCAAAAATGAAAAGAGAGAACTTTCCTGAAAAGGAAATTAAAGCAATAATTAGGAGTTATTTTGTCCAAATCTGTGTTAATAAATTTAACAATTTGATTTTCTTCATTTTTTCCTAATCAATTTAATTAAGAGTTTATCTATTTTTTGTTGTTGTTGTTTTTTAATAAGACCAACTCTTAGTTTTCTTTATTAATTGAATAATTTTCTTGGTTTCCATTTTATTAGTTTTTCCTTTTATTTTCATTATTTCAAATTTGGTATTTAATTGGATGTTTTTAATTTGTTCTTTTTCTAACTTTCTCTTGCAAACCCATTTCATTGATCTTCTCTTTCTCTAGTTTATGCAAATAAGAACCTCAAGATGTAAGATTTCCCCTAATAACCATATTGGTTGCATCCCACAAATTTTGGTATATTGTCTCATTATTGTCTTTTGCTTCACTGAAATTATGTCTATGTTTTGTTGTTTCACTCATACATCCTTTTATTATTATTATTATTATTATAGCTTTTTATTTACAAAAAATATGCATGGGTAATTTTTCAACAATGACCCTTGCAAAACCTTCTGTTCTAACTTTTCCCCTCATTCCTTCCACCCCGTCCTCTAGATGGCAGGAAGTCCAATACATGTTGAATATGTTTAAGTATGTGTTAAATCCAATATATACATATACATATTTATATAATTATCTTACTGCACAAGAATAATCAGATCTAGAAAGAAAAAATGTTAAATGAAAAATAAAAATCCAAGCAGACAATAACAGAAAGAGTGGGAATGTTATATTGTGTTCAACACTCATAGTTCTCTCTCTGGGTGTAGCTGTCTCTCTTCATTCCTAAACAATTGGACTTGGTTTGAATCACTTAATCGTTGAAAAGAGCCACAGCTATCAGAATTGATAGTAGTATAATCTTGTTTGCATTTATAATGATCTCCTGGTTCTGTTCATTTCACCTAGCATCAGTTAATATAAAGCTCTCCAGGCCTCTCTGAAATCATCCTGCTGGTCATTTCTTACAGAACAACAATATTCCATAACATTATATGCACAATTTATTCAACCATTCTCTAATTGATGGGCAGGATGTTGTGTCTTGCAGGAGCTATAGGAACAAATAGATTTCTTTATTATTATTATTATAATAACTTTTTATTGACAGAACTCATGCCAGGATAATGTTTTACAATATTATACCTTGAACCAACTTCTGTTCTGATTTTTCCCCTCTCTCCCTCCACCCTCTGCCCTAGATCGCAAGCAGTCCTATGTATGTTGAATATGTCACAGTATATCCTAGATACAATATATGTGTGCAGAAACCAACAGTTCTCTTGTTGCACAGGAAGAATTGGATTCAGAAAGTAAAAATAACCTGGGAAGACAAACAAAAATGCAAACTGTTTACGTTCATTTCCCAGTGTTCTTTCTTTGGGTGTAGCTGCTTCTGTCTATCATTGATCAATTGAAACTGAATTAGGTCTCTTTGTCAAAGAAATCCATTTCCATCAGATTACATCTTCATACAGTATCGTTGTTGCAGTATATAATGATCTCCTGGTTCTGCTCATTTCACTTAGCATCAATTTATGTAAGTCTCTCCAAGCTTCTCTGTATTCATCCTGCTGGTCATTTCTTACAGAACAATAATATTCCATAACATTCACATAACACAATTTACCTAACCATTCTCCAATTGAAAGGTATCCATTCATTTTCCAGTTTCTAGCCACTACAAACAGGGCTGCCACAAACATTTTGGCACATACAGGTCCCTTTCCCTTCTTTAGTATTTCTTTGGGGTATAAGCCCAGTAGTAGCACTGCTGGGTCAAAGGGTATGCACAGTTTGATAACTTTTTGGGGATTTCAGATTGCTCTCCAGAATGATTGGATTCATTCACAACTCCACCAATAATGCATCAGTTTCCCAGTTTTTCCACATCCCCTCCAACATCCGTCATTATTTTTTCCTGTCATCTTAGCCAATCTGACAGATGTGTAGTGGTATCTCAGAGTTGTCTTAATTTGCATTTCTCTGATCAATAGTGATTTGGAACACTCTTTCATATGAGTGGTAATAGTTTCAATTTCATCATCTGAAAATTGTCTGTTCATATCCTTTGACTATTTATCAATTGGAGAATGGCTTGGTTTCTTATAAATTAGAGTCAATTCTATATATTTTGGAAATGAGGCCTTTATCAGAACCTTTAACTATGAAGATGTTTTCCCAGTTTGTTACTTCCCTTCTAATCTTGTTTGCTTTAGTTTTGTTTGTACAAAAGCTTTTTAATTTGATGTAATCAAAATTTTCTATTTTGTAATCAATAATGATCTCTTTGGTCACAAATTTCTTCCACTTTCACAGGTCTGTGAGATAAACTATCCTATATTCCTCTAATTTATTTATAATCTTGTTCTTTATGCCTAAATCATGGACCCATTTTCATCTTATCTTGGTATGTGGTGTTAAGTGCGAGTCCGTGCCTAATTTCTGCCATACTAGTTTCCAGGTATCCCAGCATTTTTTTGTCAAATAATGAATTCTTATCCCAAAAGTTAGGATCTTTGGGTTTGTCAAACATTAGATTGCTATAGTTGACTATTCTATCTTGTGAACCTAACCTGTTCCACTGATCAACTAATCTATTTCTTAGCTAATACCAAATGGTTTTGGTGACTGCTGCTTTATAATATAGTTTTAGATCAGGTACAGCTAGGCCACCTTCATTTGATTTTTTTTTTTTCACTAATTCCCTTGAGATTCTGGACCTTTTATTATTCCATATGAATTTTGTTGTTATTTTTTTTTCTAGTTCATTAAAATATTTTCTTGGAAGTCTGATTGGTATAGCACTAAATAAATAGATTAGTTTAGGGAGTATTGTCATCTTTATTATATTCTCTCAGCCTATCCAAGAGCACTTAATATTTTTCTAATTATTTAAATCTGATTTTATTGTGTGGAATGTTTTTCTGTAATTTTGCTCATATAATTCCTGACTTTCCTTTGGTAGATAGATTCCCAAATATTCCCAGTTATTTTGAATGGATTTTCTCTTTTTATTTCTGGCTGTTGGATTTTGTTGGTGATGTATAAAAATGCTGAGGATTTATGTGGATTTATTTTGTATCCTGCAACTTTGCTAAAGTTATGAATTATTTCTAATAGCTTTTTAGTAGAAGCTCTGGGGTTCTCCAAGTATACCATCAGATTATTTATAAAGAGTTTAAAGTTTTATTTCCTCATTATCCACTATAATTCCTTTAATCTCTTTCTCAACTCTTACTGCCAAGGCTAGGATTTGTAATACAATATTGAATAATAATGGTGATAGTGGGCAACCTTGTTTCACTCCTGATCTTAATCGGAAAGGTTCCAGTTTTTCACCATTGCATATGATGCTTACTGACAGTTTTAAATAGATGCTATTGATTATTTTAAGGAAAAGTCTATTTATTCCTATGCTCTCAGGATGGAATGGATGTTGGATTTTATCAAATGCTTTTTTGTAGCTATTGAGATGATCATATTTTTTTTGTTAATTTGGTTATTGATATGATCAATTATACTAATGGTTTTCCTAATATTGAAGCAGCCCTGCATTCCTGGTATAAATCCTACTTGTTCATGGTGTATTAACCTGGGGATGATTTTCTGTAGTCTTTTTCCTAATGTTTTATTTAAGATTTTGGCATCAATTCATTAGGGAGATTAGTCTGTAATTTTCCTTCTCTGTTTTTGACCTACATGTTTTAGGTTTCAATTTCATGTCTGTGTCATAAAAGGAATTTGGTAGGACTCCTTCATTCCCTATTTTCTCAAATAGTTTAGATAGCATTGGGGTTAATTGTTCTTTAAATGTTTGGTGGAATTCACATGTAAATCCATCTGGTCCTGGGAATTTTTTCTTAGGGAATTGATTATTTGCTTGTTCTATTTTTTTTTTTTCTGAAATGGGACAATTTAAGCAATTTACTCTCTCTTCTTTTTGTCTGGGAAGCCTATATTTTTGAAGGTAGTCATACATTTCACTTAGGTTATCAAATTTTTTGGCATAAAGTTGGGCAAAGTAACTCATTATTGCTCTAAATTCCTCTTCATTGGTGGAACATTCTCCCTTTTCATTTTAAAGATTAACAATTTGATTTCCTCTTTTTATTGTGATGGAATAATATTGTACTTTAATGTATATGAAGAAGGAACATTTCAGAAAATTTTTACAAGTCTTATGTTAACTGATATAAAGTGAAATTAGCAAAGCCAGGGACATATCCTACATAGCAATAGAAATATTCGAAGAATCACCTATTGTGAAAGACTTAGCTACTCAGATTAAGAAAATCACTCTAGACAATTCCAAAGAAGGTAGGATGAAAAATTCCTACACTCCTTACAATGCTATTTCCTGCCCCTCAGCTATGACCCAGAAGTAGTAACATTGCAAAATGTTACTGGTCCTTTTTCTATTTCTAGCACAGAAGGTTCTTGTAATCTCATTGTGAGTTTCCATGTCCCTTTAACCTCTCTTTCTTAAGAGCTCTGCTCCCAAAATTGTTGCTATTCCTGTCATCACCACCTGGTCCAACCATTTGCATTTCATCCACATAGATTCTGGGTCAGCATCTTTTCCCTGTTACATATGACATTTTTTCTGACTTTCTATGATTTTTTTGTACTTCAAGAACATCTCACTGATCATATCTTTTCTCTACTATTCCAGAATTAAATTTCAAATGCTATTTAAAGTTGTTTGAAGGGGAATGTCTAAAGAAGGGGAATGTTTATTTAAAAACAGAATCACTTGTTTTGCACACTTATACAATGAACACAAATTTCTAATTATAAAACAGAATAATAATATAATTAACTTTCCAAAAAAGTGGACTCCATTATTAAACAATGATGAAATTAAACAGAAATTTATATAGTGCTTTTAAGTTTTCTAAAAGATTTTAAGAAGTTTATTTCAATTGCATCATTTAATGTAATATGATGTATGAAAGGCGTCTAACAGAATCTTACATTATTAGAATAAATGATAATTTTTCTTCTGTTTTCAATTTGCTGATAAAGATTGAACAATTAGTTTTAAACAATAAAATTTTGGGGGAAATTTTGTCTAGAAATTCTTTAATTAATGGTTAACTAGTTTTATAAAACTTTGATGAAATGTTCATAGCAATTTTATTAGGTCTTAGATTATATAATTGTTTTGTAATAACACATAATTGTTAATGTTTTACTTCAATCATCAGTCTCATTGGCTTTTTGTAGCCTAGTTTGGGGTTTTCTTGGCAGAGATACTAGCTTGGTTTACCATTTCCTTCTACAGATTATTTTGTAGATGAGGAAACTGAGGTAAATAAAGTTAAATGACTTGCCTAGCATCACACAACTGTAAGTGTCTGAGGTAGTTTTAACTCAGAAAAATGAGTCTTCCTGGCTTCAGACCCAGTATGCTGAACCACTTAATACAAATTCATATATGAACAGTGCTTTATACTTACTAGGTAATGAGTTCATACTTTGAGATTAACATTAATTTAGCATGTTTATTCTTTGCAAATTCCAGTTCATTAACCTGTATTGTCAAAGGAAGCAAAGGGCTGTTAAAATAAGTCATGGTAATGAAAACTTAAAATAATTTTGGATTTTTGAATTTTTTTCCTCATTTCTCAAAAATAAAATTGTAGGATGTCTCATTTTCAGGCTAAATTTAGAAAGGTAAAAAAAGGCAGCTTTAGTGCAATGGAAAAACAGTGAATTTAGAAAGAGGAAATAGGTTCCAATTCTAGCTCTAATGCTACTTAGGTGTCCTGGAAACAATCATTTTACTTCTCTGAGTCTAAGCATAAGATATTTAGATTAAAGGACTCATAAGTAACTTCTTTTTTTAAATCTACAAGTCTCTTATCCTTCAAAATTTGGTGAGTCAAAAATTGCCAACATTTAGTATTTTCTTATATTACTCTTTGGGAAATCAGGTCCAATTGTGTTTAATTAATTGAGCAGGGGAATCTCCTTAATTCTCTTAATATGTTTAAGTGTTGCTATTATTTTAAATATATATATATATATATATATATATATATATATATATATATATGTTTAAATTAATTTGGTTAAAAGTTTGTCAGTTCTTTTTTTTTTATTCTATTTTTTCACTTTTAACTTCTTATACTGTCTCAGTCTCACCCATATACTGTCCTTGAGAAGGCAAGCAGTATGATATTAATTATATGTATTAAATTATACAAAACATTTCCACAGTAGTCATGTTGCAAAAGCAAACATGGAAAAAAAAGAAAAGAAAGGAAATTTTACATTATGTTTCTATGATTTGCTGTTTCAGCCAATCATTCTTTAGTATGAGATTATTTAGTTTCCAATTATTTTTTGGTCTACTTTCCTCTGGCTTTTTATTGAATGTAATTTTTTGCATCGTGGTCTGAAAAGGATGCATTTACTATTTCTGCCTTATTGCATTTGCGTTTGAGGTTTTTATGTTTTAATATATGGTCTATTTTTGTAAAGGTTCCATGAACTGCTGAAAAAAAAAGTGTACTCCTTTCTGTCTCCATTTCATTTTCTCCAGAGATCTATCATATCTAACTTTTCTAGTATTCTATTTACCTCTTTGACTTCTTTCTTATTTATTTTGTGGTTTGATTTATCTAATTCTTTGAATGCAAGGTTGAGATCTTCCATTATTATAGTTTTGTTGTCTATTTCTTCTTACAGCTCTCTTAATTTCTCTTTTAAAAATTTAGATGCTACACCACTTGGTGCATATATGTTTAATATTGATGTTGCTTCATTGCCTATGCTGCCCTTTAGCAAGATATAGTGCCCTTCCTTATCTCTTTTAATTAGATCAATTTTTGTTTTTGCTTGATCTGAGATCAGGATGGCTATCCCAGCTTTTTGACTTCACCTGAAGCATAGTAGATTTTGCTCCAACCTTTTACCTTTATTCTCCATGTATCTCCCTGCTTCAGGTGTGTTTCCTGTAAACAACATATTGTACGATTCTGGCTTTTAATCCATTCTGCTAACTGCTTCATCTTTATAGGGGGATTTACCCCATTCACATTTATGGCTAAAATTACCAATTCTGTATTACTTGCCATCTTGTTAACCCCTATTTATGCTTTTCTCCTTTCTTTCCCCCTTACCCCCTTTCCCAGTATTAAACTTGTGAGCACCACTTGCTTCTCACAGCCCTCCCTTTTTAGTATCCCTCCCCCCACACACACACCTTAGAGTTCCTCCCTCTATCTTACTCCTTTCCCTCACAGTTTCTGTATTCCCTTCTGCTTAGCTTATTCCTTCCCTTTTCACTTTTCCCTTCTCACTTTTCAATGAGGTGGGAGAAGTTTCACCATAAATTGAATATGTCTAAAATTTTTCTCTTAAAGCAAATTGTGATGGTGGTAAGATACTCTATATTCATCCCCCTCCATTCTTTCTCCTAGATATAATAGGTTTCCTTTGCCTCTTTGTGAGATGTAGTACCCCCACTTTATCCTCTTTCTGGTACAACTAGAGGTTTCCACCTCTAATTTCTAGACCAAGGTATACATGTGTTCTTTATACATCTTTATAGCAGAAATATACTTCCCAAGATTTCTTTTTACCTTTTTAGGTTTCTCTTGAGTTCTATATTTGTAGATCAAACTTCATGTTAAGTTCTAGTTTTTTCATCAAAAATAGGTGAAATTCACTTATTTCGTTGAATGACCATCTTCTTCCCTGGAAAAAAGATGCTCATTATGGCTGGTTAAGTTATTTTTGGTTGCATACCGTCTTCCTTAGCCTTTTGGAATATCATATTCCAGGCCCTTCAATCTTTTAATGTGGATGCTGCTAGATCCTGGGTAATCCTTATTGTGGCTCATCTATATTTGAATTGGGTTTTTCTATGTACTTGGAGTATTTTTTTTTTCCTTCGTTTGAGAGTTCTGGCATTTGGCCACTATATTTCTTGGTGTTTTGATTTTAGGATCCCTTTCAGTAGATAACTGATGAATTCTTTCAATGTCTATTTTACCCTCTGTTTCTATGACTTCTAGGCAGTTCTCTTTGATAATTTCCTGGGAAATAGTGTCCAGGCTCTTTTTTTTTTCCATCATATCATCTCCCCTAGACCTATTTTCCAGGTCTGTTGCTTTCTAAGAAGGTATTTCACATTTTTCTCCATTGTTTGATTTTTTTGGTTTTGCTTGACTGATTCTTGTTGTCTCCTCGAGTCATGCAATTCCATTTGTTTGATTCTGATTTTCATAGAAGTATTTTCTTCATTCAATTTTTTTTATATCTTTTTCCAATTGTCCAGTTGAGTTGTTTTGTTCTATAGATTTTTTTTTCCATTTCACCAATTTTATTTTTTAGAGAACTATTTTCTGTTTCCAGTTCACTAATCCTATTTTTCAAGGATTTGATTTCTTTATCCACTTTGTCTTTAAATGAGTGGGATGACTTCTCCAGACTCTCTTGCCAAGCCTCCCTCTACTTTTCCCATTTTTCTTCTAGCTCTCTTGTGAGAGCTTTTTTAATTTCTTCTATGAGATTCATCTGTGCTGAGGAACAGATGATCTCCTCCTGTGGGGATTCACCTGGAGACAGTCTACTTTTAGTCTCCTCAGGGTTTAGAGTCTGCTCTTTAACCATGTAGAAGCTGTCAATCATTAAGGTCCTTTTCAGTTTTTTGCTCATTTTTTCAGAGATGAATCAGAAACAAACTAGCAAAGAAAAAAAGAAAAAAAAATCCTAAATGGAATCTGCCTTTTTTGGGGGAAGGGCTGGGTGGTATTACCGAGCTTGCTTTACAGACTGCATGGGGCAGCAGCGAGGCACTGGCAAGACTGTGCTGCACCTGCACTCAGACTCTGAGAGTGTGCTGAGACACTTTTGGGGGAGGGGTGGCCAGGTCCCAAGAAACTCCAGCTGTTTGGGATTGTATTCTTCACCCCTGGTGTTTTTAGCTTCTCTGCTGGGCTACTGACTTGCTGCCAGGGCAAAGTAGCCAAGCCTGTAGCAAAGCTCTCCCTGCAGAGACAGCTGAGATCATACCCCACCCCACTCTGGTCTGCTAGGCCGTGAGCTGCCTGCCGAGCTCCTGCTGCAGCTACCCTCAGCCCGCACCTGATCTAAAACTATACCCGCCCTTGAGCAAAAACAGACCTTTCCTGTCAAATCTCAAGGATGTCTTCTCTTGGTAACTATTTGTGGGGTTTTTTTCAGTCAAGCATTAATTCAGAGACTTGTCATGAAATGAATTCTGAGAGAAAATGCAGAGCTTACACAGCTGTGTGCCTCCTCTCTGCCATTTTGGCTGGAAGTCCCTTTATTATCTTTCAATCTGTAATGAGATTCTATGAATTTTCTCTCTGAAAGTACATAGTCATTTTCTTCATGCAACTGCCTTAAATCATTACCATTATACAAGTAACTGCTTTTCACAGTTAATCATAATAATATTCTTGTTATAGTTTACTTTACTTTTTGCTCACTTTACTTTCCCTCTCTTTATATAAGACTTCGAAAGTTTTTCTAAGGCCCTCTTGAACAGTTTCTTAATTCCATTACAATGATATAATACAATATTCCCCACTTGATGGACAATGTATGTTTAATTGAGAGTTTTTAATCTTTTCTTCTAATTTTTTTCTTTAACTTGCACCCCATTCACTCTTTCTTTCTATTATTGTTATGCATGTTTAAAGATATAAATTTTTCCCACATAAGAACTGCTTTAACTGTATCCCACCGATTTTGATAAATTGTCTCACTAATGTAGTCCTCTCAGATGGAATTATTCATTATTTCTAATATTTGTCATCGTTTCCTTTATTCCTAAAATTTTGATTATTTAGTTTTCAATTAATTTTTAATCTATGCTTCCAAGGCCATTTATTGAATATAATTATTTTTATTTTTTTATGGATCTTTAAAGGGTTCATTTCACATTTCTGCTTTGTTGTCTTCATTTTTGACAATAAAGTAAAATATACAGTCTTTAATAGTCCTACTAAGTTTTCTCCAGAAGATTTCTGTTCATCTGCTAAACTTTTTCTTGTTTATTTTTGATTACATTTATCTAGCTTTCAGAGGGAAAGTTTGAATTTCCCCACCAGTTTAATTTCACTGCCCATGTCCTCTTGAATTATTAACATAATTTTTAATAACTTGTATGCAATTCCATTTGCTTCATATATATTGAATAGTAATATTATTTAGGTCTTCTATTTCTTTTAATTACCTCTATTTTTCTTTTGTCTGAAATCAAAATTGTTACATGTTCCCTCCAATGAAGCATATTAGGTTATGTTCCAGCTTCTTGGTTTAACTCTAAATGTCTCTCTCTTCCAAGTCTTTTTTTTTTAACATTATATAATTACATTCTTGTTTGCAATCCACTCTGCTTTCTAATCCCATTTCTTGGGTGAATTTATCTTCTTCTCATACATTTCTCTCTATCAATTTTTTGTTTAAGTTTTTATTTCTCTTTTTTAAACCCTAGCCTCCCTCTAAAGTTCATTTTGTTTGTAACCATTATTTTTTCTTTTGTTTACTTTTTTTTAAATCAAATCCCTTTCTCTCCTAGTTCTCTGTTATAGAAATAGATTTCTATACTTAATTCAGTACTTCAGTATATTTATTTTCTTTGAACTAATCGAAATGAGAGTGAGGTTTAAGCTTCCTATGTGTTCCCCCAATTTCCTCTCTATTATTAAAGTTCATCCCTCTATGCCTATTTCCTATGAGATAATTTTACCTTTCCTACTCTCCCTTTCAGTATATCCCTCTTTCTTATGTATTCATTTTTAAAAGTGCTTCAACATAGTTTATTTACTCACACTCTCTCTATCTTGAATCCTTCTATCTTCCCTAATAATGTTAACATTGTTACATGCATCATCTTTCTATGAAGGGTTGTAAATATATTAACCTTATTGGATCTATTGTACTTTTTCTTTCTTATTTACCTTTTTATTTTCTCTTGTGTTTTATATTTGAAAGTCAAATCTATTCAGATTTGTTTTTTTTTATCTAGAATATCTTAATGTCTTAAATTTTATGAAGTGCCCATTTATCTAGTTGAAGTATTCTACTCAGTTTTGCTATGTAGGTGTTGCTATTAGTTGAAATCCTAACACTTGGACTTCTGGATTATCATTTCTAAACTTCCCACTTTTTAAATAGTATTGCTGCTAAATCTTGTGTAATCTTGTTTGTCGTTTCATGATATTTGAATTTTTTCTGGCTGCTTGAAGCATTTTGTCTTTGAATTTGAAGCTTTAAAATCTCAATATTTTGGGGAGTTTTTATTTTGGATTCTCTTCCGAATGGTGATTGCAGTATTGTTTCAATTTATATTTTACCCTTTGGTTCTAGTAATATCAGGGAAGCTTTTTTTTCATCTAATTTAATATTATTAAATATTAGCAATATTTAATTGTTCATTATCATTTAATATTATTAAATCATCTTTCTTTGATCATTCTTTCAAAAATATTATTTTCTGTTATTGTTTTAAAGTATGCTTTTAATTGTTTTTTTTTTTCACAATTTTCTTCACTCACTCTTCTCTTTACCTATTTTTGGCCCCTTAAGACTCTTATTTGATTTTAGAGAAAAACATATTTGGCTCCTCCAAGAATGCTATTTGGGCTTGCATACAATTTATATTTTTGAATGCTTTATTTGTACCTGATTTGACATAATTTTTCTTCTTCTAAGTGTTTATGTTGGTCTTCCATTTCATCATAGTAGCTTTTTGTTCAAGTTCATTTTTTGTTTTTTTTTTTTTGTTTTTTTTAAATTTTTTTAATTCATTTTCAAGACTACATCTTGACTTTGAAATTTAAGTTAAATATGGGCTCTTTTCCCAGCATGGGGAGAGGAAAGGCATGATGCCAACTTCAAAGATTTTGGACTGCTGTTTTCAGAGCTAGTTCTGGAGGTTTGTCAATTTTTTGATGCTTTCAAGATTATCTAATTTGGGAACAGGTATATTCATTTTTATTCTTTTGTGAGTTCTCCTCTTTATACAGAAACAGGCCCTGATCCCTGGAGATCACAAGTGATATTATGCCATAGAACTGTTGCTCCCAGAGACAAAAAGTAGTATGGCTCCTCAGGGCTTTTGCTCCCTTGGGATAGCAAAAGATATTGGTCTTTAAGGTCTCCACTCATTTATGATATAATATTTTCTTCTCCAATCTTAAATAGTGATCCACAAGTGTACATGGGAAATGGAATTATTAAATATTATCTGCTTCTTCACTTGATGATAGCACAGGGGACCCTATATTTGCTTCTGACAAGTTTTCTAATACCATTGCTGTCTTGAGCACTCCTGAAATGGTGTCACTGTCAATGTCATTTCCCAGTTTCACCTCTCATATTGCATGTATGTGGGCTTTATGCCATCTTCCATCCCTGTCTCACAGATTTCTCTTTCTGAACTAAGGTGTCTTAGACTTGAAGAATTTTTGCCGGCATTTTGTTGGACTTGCTACTCCAAAATTATATCTGAGATTGTTATTTTAAAATTATCTGGATGAAAGAGAAAAGCTGTAGTGCTTCCTCTACTCTGCTTTGATCTAGAAAGTTTGGCAGTTTGTCTCATTCACCTCACTAGTAAATATTTAGAATTATATGAAACAGATGTTGTCACATTACTTGAAACAGGAAAAAAGTCAAGTTGAGATCCAGTTATACAGTTTACCTAGTGAACCAAAAAAATCTATTCTTGATATTGTTTCATAGTTTAATTATTTGTGTGGATGTATTTGTATGTAATATATATATGTGTGTGTGTGTGTTCGAGATGAAGTAAGAATTATTTTTATTGAATTGTCAGGTTACTTTAGGATTTGACCTTGTCATAATTATAACAAAGATTAAAATATTTAGAACAATTTAGCTTTCTTTCTGATTAAAGTGCCAAAATTTTTCATCTTCAGAATTCAGGAAACAGCAGAAATTAAATGGAATGGGAATGTTAATATATTATCTATGACCCTTTGGGCTTAGAAGCAAATTTAGATTTATTAAATTCCAGTTTTCTAGTAAACAGTATTATATACATAGTAGGTAATCAATACACAATTTATTATTTAACTTACTTCTAAGTCAACTAGATGATGAATTAATGCCTGCCTATACTAGCAAAATGAGTCATAGAATACCAATTATATTAAACAATAATGATACTTTCAAGAACTGAGAAAAAAGATACACCATCATGGACATGAATGACTAAGTCAAGGATTTGGTCCAGTCATGTAGTAAGAGAGTAGAAGTACAATGGGAACTTAATAATTTAAAAAACAGATTAATATTAAGATGTCTAATATATTGGAAGAATCATGCAAAGAATGTAGAGAAAAGTTTTGGATAAAATAATTGTGCAGTAGTAGGGGGAATTGTTATCTGCACATGTGAAGTGGCTATCCAATTCCATTCTACTTTACAAACATTAATATCCTACGACAAGCAAAGTGCTATGCTACCACACTAGTAAGAACATTGTTCTCTTAAAATATAGACATCAGAAATACTCTAACTAGATCAAGTTTTCAGTATTCTATGAGAAATCTCAAACATTTCTGGGACTGACTCACAAGGAAACCACATCCTTCTATTATTTGAATTCTTAGGTGGCATATATATGTGCACACCATTTTGTCATTCCATAAATATCTGAATATCATTTAGTGGGAATACAAGTTTTTCCTCATTTCTGTCACTCATCTGACACTTGTCAGATTATCCTTTTCATAGCTACTGAACTAGATTTCTACACAAAAAGAGATGAGTGCCATTCTAAGAAAATGTTTACATTTTTAGCATACAGCATAGATTCACTGTCTGAATACAATTTGGAAGGAGACAAAAATCAAATATAACTATTTTTTTCTTATTTTACCAAAGGCAAGCTTCAGTGTTTATATGATTGACAAATGTCTCTTCTAGAAGTCTGCATGCTCTTTTATAGTTGATAATGGCACTAAAATTATCTGATATTCCCAGGACAAACAGTTTAACTCCACATTCTTTGCTTTTGCTTAGATTGTTTACTCTGTACTGTATTAAAATGCTGAATCACCATGCTAAGTTCAAGTCCCATTCATTTTCCCGACTAATGCTATAGTCATATTTAAGGAAGAGACTAATGGCATTTGACTTCTATTCCAGCTTCTAAATTGAACAGGAAGAGAAGATCAGGATACTACATAGTTCTTTTAATGACTCAAACTTTATTCCCAAAAGAAAATCCATCTTTTTAACATCAAATTCATATTGTGATTGTTCAGTTGTGTTTTGTAGAGGTCCAGAACTCTGAAAAGATGTACTTTTCAGTACACCAGAAGACACCAGACTCCAAATTCCATCTTTGACTAGCTATGTGGTAGCTCTCCTGCCTCCTTCCTTTCTCCACTAAGGTAAAGGACTCCAGCTGATCCTGAGGTCCTCCAGAGAGCTAGCCCGGTCACTACATTTGGGCGCCCAACATGGGACACTGAAAGAAGCAGACTACATTTTTGAGGTTCTGGACCTGACCTACACTCAACAGTCTGAATGGCCCAAATGTAAGCTCAGTGGAGAAGTCCTTTGTGACCCAGAAATAAGGTCAGTATAAAAACAGACAAGCAGGAAACTTTGGTAAGGGCTAAACTAGTCACTTTTTGGTTTTTAGTTGAAATGGGGCAAATACCAAGAAAAGAAACTCCTTCACCCCCAAGTAAGTATGTAGAAAGCATAGTTAGGTTAATAAAGAAGCAAGTGTAGAAAGCATAGTTAGGTTAATAAAGAAGGTTTGTTGGTAAGTCAGAGGTAGATCACTGGGCTCTTAAATATATTAGAGTGCACATCTCCTTGGCTATCTAAGGAAGAAAAATTAGAGCCAGATATGTGGGAACTAGTGGGAGAGCAACTAATTGAATATTATGAAGCTATGAGTCCTGATTCAATTCCTAAAGAAACATTCCTTATATATAATATAATGCAATTGACTTTAAAGAATCCCACAAGTTTTAAAAAGAGAAAAAAAAAGTTTTAAGGAAAAGAGCCAGACAAGTAAGTGTGAGGAGAAAAAGGAAGAGGGGAATAATACAGACAAAGTAGGTGAAAGGCATGGAGAGATGTATCTTAAGTACCATAAGCTTAAAGAGTGTGGTGCATCTTACACTTTCACAACTCAGTTACACCTGAGCAGGCACCATTAGGGCATTCTCCTTTTCTTTACCCTCCTCACTCAATTTTGCCTTTATGGGTGAAGGGAGGAGGAGGATGGGGAAGGGTAGTGACACCATCAGCACCAACCATACAGCAGTTTTATCTACCCCCTATGACATGATTAGAAAGGACATTAACTAAAGCTAAAGAGGAAGGGCAGGCTATATCTAATTTGAGAATAAAAATGTCCTCTCTGATTGAAGAGTGTGACTCTTCAGGTCAAAAAGACAGAAAATACACTCTGTTTAATCTTGAAATTATCAATGATCTGAAAAAGGCTTTCACTCTTTATGCGTCTACATTATCTTATGTTAAGATGTTTTTAGAGAATTTGGCTTTTGAAAAATTAACCCCTAAAGAATGGAAATCTATATAGCAAGGACATATTTAGAACATGGACAAAATTTGTGGTTTTCTGAGGATAGTGAACTCTGTAGAAAACAAGCTCAACAAAATAGGCAACTTGGAATTAATATACCAATTACCTCTGATCAACTAACAGGTGTAGGTATTTAGCTGACATCTTAGCACAGATTAATTACCTTATAGCAGCATATGAGCAAATTGTTTCTGCTGCTATCAAAGCATGGGGTGGCCTCCAAGGAAGGCAAAATAGACAGGGAGCCTTCATGAAAATAGCACAAGGTCCAAATGTACCCTTTGCTGATTTCGTGGGATGTCTGCAGACAGACACACAAACTATTGATAAAAATGTAGCAACAGAAATTATGATAAGACAACATGTTAAAGAAAACATTAATGAGGTTTGTAAAAGAATAACATTAGGACCATATAAGAATGCTTCTTTAGAGGAGATCATAAGACACTGTACCACAATGGGCACAAATACCTTTTATACACAGGCTATGATGTAGACTTCTCAAGATCTGAACATGGGAAGACAAGGTCCATTTTAGCAAGGGACTTCCAGAGAGACTGGCCAATGCTTTCAATGTGGTAAAGTAGGGCATTTGAGTGTTCAATGTTGGCATAAAGATAGAGTGAAAAAAACAGGGTGGAAGAACAAGACTCAAAATTCCATGTCCAAAATGTAACAAAGCCCCCTTCCATTGGGCATCAGAATGTAGATCGACTCAGGGAAATAGAAAGTGGAGCTCAGCTCCAGGGTCCAAGGCAAAAAACACTTTGGGTATAATGGCAGTTGATGCTACACCCAGAGAGTCTCTAGAAGTTCAGTACTCTGACATGATCAATCAGCCAAGAAGCAACCTGATGGGAGACAGGGATTTTAATTGGGGAGAATAGAGTTGTATGCAGCTGGGACTACTGAGATATCCCCTAGAGAGGTAAAATCTGTCCCTGTCTGGCCTACAGATCCCTTGCCTCCAGGCACAGTATATTTGACCATTTCACCTCCTAAGAGTGCTTACACAACAGTGTCCATCCATAAGCTGATTTGGGAAATTGGGGAATGTGTAGATAATATCCCAGTCACTAATACAGGTAGACAATGTGTGACTTTTCAACCAGGAGAAGTATTAGCATCAGGTTTACTAATACAGAACCCTAATAAGCAATTTGGCAACAGTTGCCCAGATTTTGACTCCCAATAACAGAATCCAGAATATTCTGGACAGCAGCTATTATTACTGATCTATGCTCACTATCTATGTAAATGGCATACCATTAGAAGAATTGGTAGACACAGGTGAAGATTGTACACTCATTAGAGGTGCCAAATGGTCCACTCATTGTCCAAAGATTAAGGCAAACATATACATGTCTGGTGTAAAAGGATCAATAACAGCTGAAGTTAGTGCTACCCCTTCGAGATGGACATTTGAAGTTGAAAAGATCCCCATTAATCTGTGCAGAAGAGACATCTTACAACCATTAGGATACAAATGAGTACTTTGGCTTTTTAGACAGGGCTGCTGTTGAAGGGCTGCCAGCACTCTCACCTCTTCCTATTCAATGGAAACTGATGCACCAGTGTGGATAGAACACTGATCCTTAGCAAGTGATAGAATTCAGGCCTCATTAGATACAGTATAGGAGCAACTTGACCAAGTACACTTACAATCTTCTCTAAGTCCATGAAGCCCCCTGTATTTGTTGTAAGAAAGAAATCTGGAAAATTGAGGATGTTGACTGATTTAAGAAAAGTAAATGAACAGATGGAAACTATGGGAACTTTTCAGCCTGAACTTCCATCTCCTACTCAGTTGCCTAGAGAATGGCCTCTTTGGGTTATAGACATTATGGATTGTTTCCATTCTATCCCTCCCAGCACAACCAGAACAAAGCCTTACTCCTTACCCAGTGCTTGTGGCTAGAATTTTATTAAAGACCATTAAGCTAGAAGTACAATTATCTGGAATAAGACCAGACAAGATATACACCTTTTATAGCAATGCATAAATTAATGTATTCTGTGAAACCATCCCAGAATGACAAATTATTTTGGCCAGAGCTTCAAATTTTATACATGGGTCTCCCCCAAGTTAAAGATAACTTGTCTATTACATAATTGGCAATGGACTTTTGAAGAAAAGGTTTCTAAGGTTCCTCTTAAAGGAGCAATTATCTTTACAGATGCATCCAACCATAACATCAATGCTGTCTACTCTCTTGACTTAAGTATAAAGTCCAATTCACTCAGCAGAATCAATTGTATGCAATCATGCTTGCTTTTACTTATTATACAGGAGATGTAAATATAATACCTGATTTGGCCCATTCAATAGATATGGTACAAAGAATTGCCACAGCCCAAATAAAATTTTTAGTTTCATATATATATATATATATATATATATATATATATATATATATATATATCAGCTCTTTAGGGAACTTCAAGAGCATGCAGGAAAGTATCTAGGTAAGATTTATATCTTGCATGTCCACTTGCATAACGGACTTCCAGGTCCTATTTTTTTATGGAAATTCAAAGGCAGGCAGTCTTTTAACAATGCTAAACAACACTCCTTTATTTCAGGCAGCCCAAGAATCTAAAACTAAATAGCATCAGGCTGCCCGAGCTTTACTTTTGCAATTTGGGATAACAAAACAGGAAGCTAGGAGCACAGTAAAAGTCTGTACAGCTTGTCTTCTTTTCTATGTTGCTACTCTCCCTCCAGGGAAAAACCCTTGTGGTTTGAGACCCATTAGGACCAAGGACTTTGGCTGATCCTGAAGTCTCCAGAGAGCTAGCCTGGATATTACAGTGTTTGATTCTCTATGATTCCATTTGTGATTTTCTTGGGAAAGGTGCTATATTGGCTTGATATTTCCCTCTCCAGATCATTTTACAATAACTGAGACAAACTAAGACAAGATTACTTGGCTTATCCAGTGTCAAATAGCAGACACAGTAAGTTTTTGAGGACATATTTGAAATCAGGAAGCTTCATCTCACTGAAATCAAAAACAGATCTCTATCTACTCTACTCCTTATTCCTTATTGATACATTTACTGATCCCACATATGAGGATGAGAGGAAAAAGGAAGCAAAGAAAATCAGCATTCACATAGAGTCTAATATGTACTGGAAACTGTGCTAATTGCTTTCTAAATATTATCTCATTTAATCCTCACAGCTATTTTTCTGCTCATTTTATAATTGAGTTAACTGAGTGAAACAGAGGTATCAGGCCAAATTTGAGCTGGCAGGTTACTGACTTTAGGCCTACTGTTTTCTCTATTGTGACACTTAGCTGCCTCAGTCTTGCTTCAGTCCATTAAGCTTATGGAATACAGGCATATTGGAGGATTAATATATAACTATTAATTAATATAATTCAAAGATTGTAAAGGGTCAATGGAGAGAATATTAGCAGATTGCAACACATTACAAATGGGGATTACATAAGAGGAGCAACACAATGGATATCATTTGAGAGATAACCAAAAATGTATTACTAGGTAAAAATATGGATAGTTCGTGTAGCAAGAACTAGAGATAGCTAATGTACAATACTTATTCTCTGAGACAAACCAGGCAATAACAGAAGAATGTGACAAAGACCCCAAAATATTAAATTCAACACTGCATCAGAATTATTAGATAGAATGAACCAGAGTTATATAGGTATAGCATGTAATGGCATGTTTGGAAGCATCATTTAAGTATTTAAATGTAAGAGACAAATTGATGAAATTATAAAACTATTTAAGCATCAGAGCCCTGTTCTTGAATAAAGAAGTTTTATTAAAGTTTGTTCTAATGAGTTAATTTTTCTTAAGACTATGTCATTCCTTACTGTTTTTTTCTTTAAATCTCATTTTATTTTTTAATGTTCTAAAGGCTAGAATATTATTTACTCTTAAACTGTATTTGGAGTTGTTCTAGTAAGTCTTATTTTTCTAGGTTTTACTTGTCAGACTTTTCTCAAGACAAATTATTTCTTCCTTGAGTTTATCGTTGCTGTCTGCTGACCTACATGTACAATGTATATTTCTCTATCAATATGTATGTTTAGTAAAAGGGTTTATATATGTGTGTGTGTGTTTGTGTTTGTGTGTGTGTGTGTGTGTGTGTAGATATGTTTGCTTAATTTGTAAGAACAAAATTGCAATTGTTATAAATATCTATATAAAAATGTGTATGTGTAGATAGGTAGATGGATAGCTAGATAGCTAGATAGATAGGTGGATGGATGGATGGATGGATGGATGTTGATAACTTTTTGTGCATTAATGCCTGATAATGAAGGTCAGAACCCATCAGGGTGATCCAGGAGTCTAGTCTATGCCAGGTTAATGGCTAATTTGGAACAATTCAAATATGTGACAGAATAGAGGGCCATATTGGTGACTCTCAATACTGGACAGCCTAGTAGATGCCATTTCTGTCAGGAAATAAAGACAAACTAACATAATAGTCAGTCTGGGTCCAAGCCATGATAAGAAATAAGACCAGACAATTCCTAAGGGAATAAAGGACCTAGACTTTGTCACCATATTTAAAGTCCAGTTAGGTCTATTCATATCATCTAGGAGGAGAGTTTGATTCAAGTCCAAATTCCTAATCCAGAAACAGAATAAGAGGATAAAGCCACTAAAGAAATAATTTTTCTTGAGAAAAGTTCAAGAGTTAAAGCCCCAAAAGATAAGACATACTGCAGAATAAGTCCAAGTAGATTCTTAGAAAAAAATAATATTCTTGCTTTAAGAAATATGAGTACTCAGTTCTAATTGATCAATGATGGACAGAAGCAGCTACACCCAGACAAGGAACACTGGGAAATGAGTGTGAACTGCTTGCATTTTTGTTTTTCTTCCCAGGTTATTTTTACCTTCTGAATCCAATTCTCCCTATGCAACAAGAGAACTGTTTGGTTCTTCACACATATATTGTATTTAGGATGTACTATAACATATTTCACATGTATAAGACTACTTGTCATCTAGGAGAGGGGGGTGTAGGCAGGGAAGGGAAAAGTCAGAACAGAATTGAGTGCAAGGGATAATGTAAAAAATTACCCAGGATTATGTTCTGTCAGTAAAAAGTTATTAAAAAAATAAATATGAGTATTTATAAAACAAAAGGTGAGATAAAATTAAGAAAAACTAACAATGATAGTTATAAAACTATTTCACTAGAAGAACCCTTAATAAACTTTTCTGAAAATGTAATTCAATGAAAATCAGAATTTACAAAACAGAAAATGACCTTATAAAGCAGAAATAAGAAAAATGTTTTTTTTTAAAGAAAATGTAAATATATATTATTCAAATTAACTCACCTTTAAAACAAAGCAAAGAAAGATAAACTCAGGGTACTTGGACTACATTTACTGAAAAATCATGAAAAGAAACAACAAAATTTTTGATATAATATTGTATAAATCATAAATTTTAACTTCCTATATCATTTAGAATCAGAGCTCAGAGTGAAACTGGAAAAGAGAATGAAATTTCAAGTCACATATAACCAATTGGAAATACATCAATTGCTCATGGTTAGACCAGACTAATATAATAACAATGACACTACCTAAATTAACCAACTTATTCAGTGCTATACCAATCAAGCTGTCAAAATTATTTTGTAGAACAAGAAAAAATTACAAAATTCATCTAGAAGATCAAAAGTCAATACTTTTAAGGCAATTGATTAAAAAAAATGCAAATGATGGTGGCCTAGCTACACCAGACCTTTAATTATGTTATAAAGCAGAAGTCATCAAAACTATTTGCTATTGGCTAAGAAATAAATGGTGGATATGTGCAATAGATTAAGTTCACAAGACCCAATAATCAATGACAATACTAATGTAGTGTTTGATAAATACAAAGACTTCAGACTCTGAGATAAAAAATTCACTATATGACAAAACTTCCCTAAGAAAATTTAAAAAAAAATAGTATGACAGAAGTTAGTCATAAACCAACATCTCACATCGTATAAAAAGATAAGACTGAAATATGTTCATGAAATACACATAAAGGATAATACTATAAGCCCATTAGGAGACCAAGAAATAGTTTACCTGTCCAATCTTTGGAGAAGAGTGGAATTTATGACCAAACAAGAACTATACAACATTATGAAATGTAAAATGGTTAATTTTGATTACATTAAATTAAAAATTGTACAAACAAAAACCATTGCAGCCAAAATTAGGAGAAAAGCAGGAATCTGCGGGGTGGGTGGGGGGGTGGATTATGGCCAGTGTTTCTGATGAAGGCCTCACTTCTAAAATATATAGAGAACTGACTCAAATTTATAATACAAGATATTCTCAAGATTTTTCATGCTAAAGGATATGAGTAGAAAATTTTCAGATGAAGAAATTAAATCCATCTATGGTCATATGAGAAAATGTTCTAAATTGCTATTGATTAGGCATAGTCAAAACTAAAATAACTCTGAGATACCATCTCACAACTATCAGTTGGTTAAGAAGACAAAACAAAACAAAACAAAACAAAACAAAAACTTAAAGATCAATGTTGGAGTATATACGGGAAAACAGGAACTCAGTGTTGTAGTTGTGAATTATTTCAACCATTGGAACTATGCCCAAAAGGCTATAAAACTGGGCTTACCCTTTGATTCAATAGTATCACTACCAGGTTCATTTCCCAAAACAATCATGAAAGAGAAAAAAAAAAAAAGAACCCACATGTGCAAACATTTTCACAGCACCACTTTTTAGGGTGACAAGGAATTAGTAATTGAATAAATGTCCATCAATTGGGGAATGATTGAAGAAGTTATGGCATATGGATATAAAGGAATACTATTATTTATAAGAAATGATGAGAAGTTTGAATTCAAAACAGCTTGGAAATACTTAAATGAATTGATACAAAGTGAAGTGATCAGAACCAGGGGATCATTGTACATAGTAACAGCAGGATTATGTGATGATTACCTAAGATAGACAGGGAGTAAGAAAAGAGATGTATAAAATGGAGTGCAGGATAACAGAGGAAAAAGTCATGAATGAAGGGAATTAGAAATATAGAAAAGAGTAAAATTTTTTGATCCAAAGGATTAGTTGAAGGGAAAAAAAATAAGCACTTGCTAAATATTTAGTAAGTGCCAAACACTTTACCAAATACTTTTCAAATGTTATTTTGTTTTTTTTTCTTCACAACTATAAAAATCTGTGCTATTGTTATTTCATTTTATAATTAAAGAAATTGAGGGAAATTGAAGTTAAGTGACTTGCTTATGGTCACATATCTAGTAAGCGACTAGAGCACAATTTAAATTTAGCTTCTCATGATTCCACTTCCAAGTGCTCTAGCTAAAAGCAATGAGATATGAGTTGTGATCAGAAACAGATAATTTAATATAGAGATCAAAAATTCTAGGCAAAATTCTTTATGCTGCTGTTTTTTTTTTTAAATAAAGAATGTGTGTAAACAAGAGGGAAAAGAACAAGATAGGAAAAATGCACATAAACAATTAGATATCATAATCTTTCATGTGAATGATATAAGCTCAACCATAAATCATATTAGGACAGATGAATGAAATAAAAAACAAAACAAATCCACAATATATTTTACAAGAAACATTTGTAATATTCAGATTTACATGAAAATTGAAGACTGAAAACAAAATGGTTGAACTAAAATACAGTGTGGAAAACAATCATTATCCCCTACAACCTTCTACTTTCTTTCCTTTAACCCCCACCTCCACCCCCCACAGCATAGTGGGCAAAGGCAAAGGGAAATTTTCCCTTGCTGAAAAAGAAGAAATAAAGCAAGAGATGAATTGAGAAGAAAGAAGGAAGGAGAAAGAAAGAAGAAAAAGGAAGAATAGAGCAAGAAAGAAGTAAAGAAGAAAGGGTAGAAGGAAATAAAGGTAGGAGAAATAGAGTGAAGTGGAGAAAGAAGAAAGGAGGAGAAGAAAGAAAAAAAGAACAAAAAAGGATAAAAGGAATAAAAAGGAATGAATGAAGGAAGGAAGGTAGAAAGGAAGGAAAAAAGAAGGAAATTAAGAAGAATGAAAGGAAGGGAGAAAGGAAGGGTAAAAGGAAGGAAGGAAGAAAAAAGAAGGAAGAAAGGAGAAAAGAAAGGAAGGAAGGGAGGAAAGAAGAAAGGAAGAAAGGAAGGAATAAAGAGAGAGTAGAAGAGAGAGAGGGAGGAAAGAAGGAAGGAAAGAAAATAAATGAACAAGTCATCAGGTCATGCCAATTTTTTAAACACAGAGAATAAAAGGAAGGTCAGAAATTAGCATAAAAAGCAAAATGACTTTGAAACTCAGACTGAATTTAGATACTCTTAAAAAGCCATTTAAAGTTTCAGCATCATACAAAATTCTGTTTGACTATGTAAAAAGAATTTTTCTTTTTATTTGGTGTATATTAATATCAGCATTCTGTGATTAATAATAATAAAATATTTTAATAGGCTGGCATACAAATGTGCCTTCAATAGGTCCCCCACCTCTAGCCATTTAATATTCTTAAATGTTGGTTTATTTATTACTTACAAACCTCCTTTTTTATTTTTTTTATTTTTTTTTATTTAATAGCCTTTTATTTACAGGTTATATGTATGGGTAACTTTACAGCATTAAAACTGCCAAACCTCTTGTTCCAATTTTTCACCTCTTACCCTCCACCCCCAACCCCAGATGGCAGGATGACCAGTAGATGTTAAATATATTAAAATATAAATTGGATATACAATAAATATAAATGACAAAATGTTATTTTGCTGTACATAAAGAATCAGACTCTGAAATATTGTACAGTTAGGTTGGGAAGGAAATAAAAAATGCAGGTGGGCATAAGTATAGGGATTGGGAATTCAATGTAATGGTTTTTAGACATCTCCCAGAGTTCTTTCTCTGGGCGTATCTGGTTCAGTCATTACTGCTCCATTGGAAATGATTTGGTTGATCTCATTGTGAGGATGGCCAGGTCCATCAGAACTGGTCATCAATAGTATTGTTGTTGAGTATATAATGATCTCCTGGTCCTGCTCATATCACTGAGCATCAGTTCATGTAAGTCTCTCCAGGCCTTTCTGAAATCATCCTGTTGGTCATTTTCAGAACAGTAATATTCCATAATACCTATACCAAATTTATCAAGCCATTTTCCAACTGATGGACATCCATTCAGTTTCCAGTTTTACCACTACAAAAGGGCTGCCACAAACATTCGCACAACAGGTCCCTTTCCCTTCTTTTATAATCTCTTTTGGGATATAATACCAGAACACTGCTGGATCAAAGGGTATGCACAGTTTGATAACTTTTGAGCATAGTTCCAAACTATTCTCCAAAAATGGTTGGATTCGTTCACAACTCCACCCAATGCATCAATGTCCCAGGTTTCCCGCATCCCCTCCAACAATCATCATTTTTTTCCTGTCATCTTAGCAATCTGACGGGTGTAGTGGTATCTTAGAGTTGTCTTAATTTGCATTTCTCTGATTAATAATGACTTGGAGCATCTTTTCATATGACTAGAAATAGTTTCAATTTCTTTATCTGAGAATTGTCTGTTCATATCCTTTGACCATTTTTCAATTGGACAATCGCTTGATTTTTTTATAAATTAGAGTTAATTCTCTATATATTTTGGAAATAAGGCCTGTATCTTTACCTTTGACTGTAAAAGTATTTTCCCAGTTTATTGCTTCCCTTCTAATCTTGTCTGCATTAGTTTTGTTTATACAAAAACTTTTCAGTTTGGTATAATCAAAATTTTCTATTTTGTGATCAGTAATGATCTCTAGTTCTTCTTTAGTCATAAAGACCTTCACCTTCCACAGGTCTGAGAGGTAAACTATACTGTGTTCCTCTAATTTATTAATAATTTCATTCTTTATGCCTAGGTCATGAACCCATTTTGACCTTATCTTGGTGTACGGTGTTAAATATGGATCAATGCCTAGTTTCTGCCATATTAGTTTCCAATTTTCCCAGCAATTTTTATCAAACACTAAGTTCTTATCTCAAAAGAAGGGTCTTTGGGTTTGTCAAAGACTAGATTGCTATATTTGTTGACTGTTTTATCCTTGAACCTAACCTATTCCACTGATCAACTAATCTATTCCTTAGCCTACCAAATAGTTTTGAACTGCTGCCTATAATATACTTTAGATCTACAGCAAGCCACCTTCATTTGACTTTTTTCATTAATTCCTTTGAAATTTTGATCTTTTGTTTTCCATATGGACTTTGTTGTTATTTTTAGGTCATTAAATAGTTTTTTGGAGTCTGATTGGTATAGCGCAAATAAATAGATTAGTTTAGGTAATATTGTATCTTTATTATTTGCTCGCTATCCAAGAGCATTTAATTTCCAATGGTTAGATCAGACTTAATTTGTGTGAAAAGTGGCGAATTTGCTCATAAAGTTTCTGATTTTCCCTTGGCAGATAGATTCCTAAATATTTTATATTATCAGGTAGTTACTTAAATGGAATTTCTCTTGTGACTCTGACTGTTGGATTTTGTTATGATATATAAGAATGCTGATGACTTATGTGGGTTTATTTTATAACCAGCAACTTTCTTAAATTTGTGGATTATTTCAGTAACTTTTAGTAGAATCTCTGGGGTTCTCTAAGTATACCATCATGTCATTGGCAAAGAGTGATAATTTGGTTTCCTCATTGCCTATTCTTATTCCTTTAATCTCTTTCTCAGCTCTTATACAGCTAGCGTTTCTAATACAATATTAAATAGTAACGGTGATAGTGCGCAACCTTGTTTCACTCCAGATCTTATTGGGAATGGTTGCAGTTTGTCTCCATTACATATGATGCTTACTGATGGTTTTAAATAGATGCTACTGATCATTTTAAGGAAAAGTCCATTTATTCCTATACCTCAAGTGTTTTAATAGGAATGGATGTTGGATTTTATCAAATGCTTTTTCTGCATCTATTGATATGATCATATGGTTTTTGTTAATTTGGTTATTAACATGGCCAATTATATTGATAGTTTTCCTAATATTGAACCAGCCCTGCATTCCTGGTATAAATCCTACTTGATCATAGTGTATTATCTTGGAGAAGATTTTCTAGTCTTTTGCTAATATCTTATTTAAGATTTTAGCATCAGTATTCATTAGGAGATTGGTTATAATTTTCTTTCTCTGTTTTCAGCCTACCTGGTTTAGGTATCAGTACCATGTCTTGGTCATAGAAGGAATTTGGTAGGACTCCTTCATTCCTATTTTATCAAATAATTTATATAGCATTGGGCCAATTGTTCTTTAAATGTTTGGTAAAATTCACGTAAACCATCTGGTCCTGGGGATTTTTTCTAGGGAGTTGTTTAATTGCCTGTTCTATTTCTTTTTCTGAAATGGGACTATTCAACAATTTACTTCCTCCTCTGTTATTCTGGGAAGTCTATATTTTTGGAGGTAGTCATCCATTTCACTTTGGTTATCAAATTTATTGTTAGCAAAATACCTCCATTTTCTCTAATTTCCTCTTCATTGGTGGAAAGTTTCCTTTTCATTTTTAGAATACTAATTTCATTTTCCTCCCTCCCTTTTCTAATCAGATATACCAAAGGCTTTTCTATTTTATTGGCTTTTCATGGACCAACCTTTAGTTTTATTAATTAGTTCAATAGTTTTTACTTTCAATATTTTTAAATTCTCCTTTTAATTTTAGAATTTCCAATTTAGTATTTGATTAGGTTTTAATTTGGTCTTTTTTAGTTTTTTTAGTTGCAAGCCAATTCATTAATTCTTTTCTTTTCTGTTTTATTCAAGTAAGCCTCTAAGGATATAAAATTCCCTCTTATTACTACTTTGGCTGCATCCCACAAATTTTGGTATGATGTCTCATCATTGTCATTATCTTGAGTGAAATTATTAATTGTATTTATAATTTGCTGCTTCACCCAATCATTCTTTTTTTTTTTTTAATTTACAGGATATATATACATGGGTAACTTTACAGCATTAACAATTGCCAAACCTCTTGTTCCAATTTTTCACCTCTTACCCCCCCAACCCCTCCCCTAAATGGCAGGATGACCAGTAGATATTAAATATATTAAAATATAACTTAGATACACAATAAGTATACATGACCAAAACATTATTTTGCTGTACAAAAAGAATCGACTTGAATTATTTGGTAAATTATTGTGAAGGAAATCAAAAATCAGGTGTGCATAAATAAGGGATTGGGAATTCAATGTAATGGTTTTTAGTCATCTCCAGAGTTCTTTTCTGGATATAGCTAGTTCGTTATTACGCTCCATTAGAATGATTTGGTTGATCTGTTGTTGAGGATGGCCTGATCCAATGAACTGGTCATCATTAGTATTGTTGTTGAAGTATATAATGATCTCCTGGTCCTGCCTATCTCACTCAGCATCAGTTCATGAAGTCTCTCCAGGCCTTCTGGAAATCATCCTGTGGTCATTTCTTACAGAACAGTAATATTCCATAATTTTCATATAACAATTTATTCAGCCATTCTCCAACTGATGGACATCCATTCAGTTTCCAGTTTCTAGCCACTACAAAAAGGCTGCCACAAACATTCGTACACATACAGGTCCCTTTCCCTTCTTTATAATCTCTTGGGATATAATCCTAGTAGTAACACTGCTGGAAAAAGGGTATGACAGTTTGATAACTTTTTGACATAGTTCCAAACTACGCTCCAAAATGGTTGGATTCATTCACAACTCCACCAACAATGCATCAATGTCCCAGTTTTCCGCATCCCCCTAACAATCATCACTATTTTTCCTGTCATCTTAGCCAATCTGACAGGTGTGTGTGGTATCTTAGAGTTGTCTTAATTTGCATTTCTTGATTAATAATGATTTGGAGCATCTTTTCATATGACTAGAAATAGTTTCAATGTCTTCATTTGAGAATTGTCTGTTCATATCCTTGACCATTTTCAATTGGAGATGGCTTGATTTTTTATAAATTAGAGTTAATTTCAATATTTGAAATGAGGCCTATTTCAGAACCTTTGACTGTAAAAATATTTTCCCAGTTTATTGCTTCCCTTCTAATCTTGTTGCATTAGTTTTGTTTGCAAAAAAACTTTTCAGTTTGGTATAATCGAAATTTTCTTTTTGTGATCAGATGATCTCTAGTTCTGCTTTGGTCATAAAGACCTTCCCCTTCCACAGGTCTGAGAGGTAAACTATCCTATGTTCCTCTAATTTATTAATAATTTCATCCTTTATGCCTAGGTCATGAAGCCATTTTGACTTTATCCTGGTGAACGGCGTTAAGTATGGATCAATGCCTAGTTTCTGCCATATAAGTTTCCAATTTCCCAGCAATTTTATCAAACAGTAAGTTCTATCCCAAAAGCTGTGATCTTTTGGGTTTGTCAAAGACTAGGTTGGTATATGTGTTGACTGTTTTGTCCCTTGAACCTAATCTATTCCACTGATCAACTAATCTATTCCTTAGCCAATACCAAATAGTTTTGGTAACTGCTGCTCTATAATATATTAGACTGGACAGCTAAGCCACCATCATTTGATTTTTTTTCATTATTTCCCTCGAAATTTTGACCTAGTTTTTCCATATGAACTTTGTTGTTATTTTTCTAGGTCATTAAAATAGTTTTTGGGAGTCTGATTGGTATAGGCTAAATAAATAGATAGTTTGGATAGATATTGTCATCTTTATTATATTTTGCTCGCCTATCCAAAGATAATATTTTTCCAATTGTAATCAGACTTAATTTGTGAAAAGTGGTCTGTAATTTGCTCATAAAGTTTTGATTTTCCCTTGGCAGATAGATTCCTAATATTTTATATTATCAGTAGTTACTTTAAATGGAATTTCACTTTGTAACCTGACTGTTGGATTTTTGTTAGTGATATATAAGAATGCTGATGACTTATGTAGGTTTATTTTATAACCAGCAACTTTGCTAAGTTGTGGATTATTTCTAATAACTTTTAGCAGAATCTCTGGGGTTCTTCTAAAATTTATCATGTCATCGCAAAGAGTGATATTTTGGCTTTCATTCCTATTCTTATTCCTTGATCTTTTCTCAGCTCTTTATTGCTATAGCTAGTGTTTCTAATACAATATTAAATAGTAACGGTGATAGTGGCAAACCTTGTTTCACTCAGATCTTATTAGAATGGTTGCAGTTTGTTCCATTATATTATGATGCTTACTGATGGTTTTAAATAGATTGCTGATTATTTTAGGAAAAGTCCATTTATTCCTATCTCAAGTGTTTTAATAGGAATGGATTTGATTTTATCAAATGCTTTTTCTGCATCTATTGAGATGATCATATGGTTTTTGTTAATTTGGTAATTAACATGGCCAATTATATTGATAGTTTTCCTAATATTGAACCAGCCCTGCATTCCTGGTATAAATCCTACTTGATCATAGTGTATTATCTTGGAGAAGATTTTCTGTAGTCTTTTTGCTAATATCTTATTTAAGATTTTAGCATCAGTATTCATTAGGGAGATTGATCTATATTTTCTTTCTGTTTTCAGCCTACCTGGTTTAGGTATCAGTACCATGTATTGGTCATAGAAGGAATTTGGTAGGACTCCTTCATTCCCTATTTTATCAAATAATTATATAGCATTGGGCCAATTGTTCTTTAAATGTTTGGTAAAATTCCATGTAAATCCATCTGGTCCTGGGGATTTTTTCTAGGGAGTTGTTTAATTGCCTGTTCTATTTCTTTTCTGAAATGGGACTATTCAAGCAATTATTTCCTCTCTGTTATTCTGGAAGTCCTATATTTTTGGAGGTAGTCATCCATTTCACTTTGGTTATCAAATTTATTGGCATAAAGTTGAGCAAAATACCTTATTATTTCTCTAATTTCTCTTCATTGGTGGAAAGTTCTCCTTTCATTTTTAAGACTACTAATTCATTTTCCTCCCTCCCTTTTCTAATCAGATTTACCAAAGGCTTTTCTATTTTATTGGCTTTTTCATAGAACCAACTCTTAGTTTTATTAATTAGTTCAATAGTTTTTTTCTTTCAATATTTTTAATTTCTCCTTTTAATTTTAGAATTTCCAATTTAGTATTTGATTGGGGGTTTTTAATTTGGTCTTTTTTTAGTTTTTTTAGTTACAAGCCCAATTCATTAATCTTTTCTTTCTCTGTTTTATTCAAGTAAGCCTCTAAGGATATAAAATTCCCTCTTATTACTGCTTTGGCTGCATCCGACAAATTTTTGTATGATGTCTCATCATTGTCATTATCTTGAGTGAAATTATTAATTGTATCTATAGTTTGCTGCTTCACCCAATCATTCCTTTTTTTTTTTTTAATTTAATAGCCTTTTATTTACAGGATATATACATGGGTAACTTTACAGCATTAACAATTGCCAAACCTCTTGTTCCAATTTTTCACCTCTTACCCCCCCAACCCCTCCCCTAAATGGCAGGATGACCAGTAGATATTAAATATATTAAAATATAACTTAGATACACAATAAGTATACATGACCAAAACATTATTTTGCTGTACAAAAAGAATCAGACTCTGAATTATTGTACAATTAGCTTGTGAAGGAAATCAAAAATGCAGGTGTGCATAAATATAGGGATTGGGAATTCAATGTAATGGTTTTTAGTCATCTCCCAGAGTTCTTTTTCTGGATATAGCTAGTTCAGTTCATTACTGCTCCATTAGAAATGATTTGGTTGATCTCGTTGCTGAGGATGGCCTGATCCAATCAGAACTGGTCATCATCTAGTATTGTTGTTGAAGTATATAATGATCTCCTGGTCCTGCTCATCTCACTCAGCATCAGTTCATGTAAGTCTCTCCAGGCCTTTCTGAAATCATCCTTTGGTCATTTCAGAACAGTAATATTCCATAATTTATATACCACAATTTATTAGCCATTCTCCAACTGATGGAATCCATTCAGTTTCCAGTTTCTAGCCACTACAAAAAGGGCTGCCACAAACATTCGTACACATACAGGTCCCTTTCCCTTCTTTATAATCTCTTTGGGATATAATCCCAGTAGTAACACTGCTGGAAAAAGGGTATGCACAGTTTGATAACTTTTTGAGCATAGTTCCAAACTACGCTCCAAAATGGTTGGATTCATTCACAACTCCACCAACAATGCATCAATGTCCCAGTTTTCCCGCATCCCCTCCAACAATCATCACTATTTTTTCCTGTCATCTTAGCCAATCTGACAGGTGTGTAGTGGTATCTTAGAGTTGTCTTAATTTGCATTTCTCTGATTAATAATGATTTGGAGCATCTTTTCATATGACTAGAAATAGTTTCAATGTCTTCATTTGAGAATTGTCTGTTCATATCCTTTGACCATTTTTCAATTGGAGAATGGCTTGATTTTATAAATTAGAGTTAATTTCTATATATTTGGAAAATGAGGGCCTATTTCAGAAACCTGACTGTAAAATATTTTCCCAGTTTATTGCTTCCTTCTAATCTTGTCTGCATTAGTTTTGTTGCACAAAACCTTTTCAGTTTGGTATAATCGAAATTTTCTATTTGTGATCAGTAATGATCTCTAGTTCTGCTTTGGTCATAAAGACCTTCCCCTTCCACAGGTCTGAGAGGTAAACTATCCTATGTTCCTCTAATTTATTAATAATTTCATCCTTTATGCCTAGGTCATGAAGCCATTTTGACTTTATCCTGGTGAACGGCGTTAAGTATGGATCAATGCCTAGTTTCTGCCATATAAGTTTCCAATTTTCCCAGCAATTTTTATCAAACAGTAAGTTCTTATCCCAAAAGCTGTGATCTTTGGGTTTGTCAAAGACTAGGTTGGTATATGTGTTGACTGTTTTGTCCCTTTGAACCTAATCTATTCCACTGATCAACTAATCTATTCCTTAGCCAAAAAAAGTTTTGGTAACTGCTGCTCTATAATATAATTTTAGATCCTGGTACAGCTAGTTTCACCATCATTTGATTTTTTTTCATTATTTCCCTCGAAATTTTGACCTTTAGTTTTCCATATGAACTTTGTTTATTTTCTAGGTATTAAAATAGTTTTTGGATCTGATGGTATAGCGCTAAATAAATAGATTAGTTTAGGTAATATTGTCATCTTTATTATATTTGGTCGCCTATCCAGAGCATTTAATATTTTTCCAATTGGTTAGATCAGACTTAATTTGTGTGAAAAGTGGTCTGTAATTTTGCTCATAAAGTTTCTGATTTTCCTTGGAGATAGATTCTAAATATTTTATATTATCGTAGTTACTTTAAATGGAATTTCACTTTGTAACTCTGACTGTTGATTTTGTTAGATATATAAGAATGCTGATGACTTTATGTGGTTTATTTTTATAACCAGCAACTTATTAAAGTTGATTATTTCTAATAACTTTTTTAGAATCTCTGGGGTTCTAAGTATACCATCATGTCATCGGCAAAGAGTGATATTTGGCTTCCTCATTGCCTATTCTTATTCCTTTGATCTTTTCTCAGCCTTATTGCTATAGCTAGTGTTTCTAATACAATATTAATAGTAACGGTGATAGTGGGCAACCTTGTTTCACTCCAGATCTTATTGGGAATGGTTGCAGTTGTCTCCATTACATATGATGCTTACTGATGGTTTTAAATAGATGTTGATTATTTTAGGAAAGTCCATTTATTCCTATACTCTCAAGTGTTTTTAATAGGAATGGATGTTGGATTTTATCAAATGCTTTTTCTGCATCTATTGAGATGATCATAGGTTTTTGTTAATTTGTATAATATGGCCAATTATATTGATAGTTTCCTAATATTGAACCAGCCCCTGCATTCCTGGTATAAATCCTACTTGATCAAGTGTATTATCTTGGAGAAGATTTTCTAGTCTTTTCAATATCTTATTTAAGATTTTAGCATCAGTATTCATTAGGGAGATTGATCTATAATTTTCTTTTCTGTCAGCCTACCTGGTTTAGGTATCAGTACCATGTATGTCATAGAAGGAATTTGTAGGACTCCTTCATTCCTATTTTATCAAATAATTTATATAGCATTAGGGCCAATTGTTCTTTAAATGTTTGGTAAAATTCCATGTAAACCATCTGGTCCTGGGGATTTTTTCTTAGGGAGTTGTTTAATTGCCTGTTCTATTTCTTTTTCTGAAATGGGACTATTCAAGCAATTTACTTCCTCCTCTGTTATTCTGGGAAGTCTATATTTTTGGAGGTAGTCATCCATTTCACTTTGGTTATCAAATTTATTGGCATAAAGTTGAGCAAAATACCTCCTTATTATTTCTCTAATTTCCTCTTCATTGGTGGAAAGTTCTCCCTTTTCATTTTTAAGACTACTAATTTCATTTTCCTCCCTCCCTTTTCTAATCAGATTTACCAAAGGCTTTTCTATTTTATTGGCTTTTTCATAGAACCAACTCTTAGTTTTATTAATTAGTTCAATAGTTTTTTTCTTTCAATATTTTTAATTTCTCCTTTTAATTTTAGAATTTCCAATTTAGTATTTGATTGGGGTTTTTAATTTTGGTCTTTTTAGTTTTTAGTTACAAGCCCAATTCATTAATTTTCTTTCTCTGTTTTATTCAAGTGCCTCTAAGGATATAAAATTCCCTCTTATTCTGCTTTGGCTGCATCCACAAATTTTTTGTTGATGTCTCATCATTGCAATTGAGGAAATTATTAATTGTATCTATAGTTTGCTGCTTCACCCAATCATTCCTTTTTTTTTTTTTAATTTAATAGCCTTTTATTTACAGGATATATACATGGGTAACTTTACAGCATTAACAATTGCCAAACCTCTTGTTCCAATTTTTCACCTCTTACCCCCCCAACCCCTCCCCTAAATGGCAGGATGACCAGTGATATTAAATATATTAAAATATAACTTAGAACACAATAAGTATACATGACCAAAACATTATTTTGCTGTACAAAAAGAATCAGACTCTAATTATTGTACAATTAGCTTTGAGGAAATCAAAATCGGGTGCATAAATATAGGATTGGAATTCAATGTAATGGTTTTTAGTCATCTCCCAGAGTTCTTTTCTGGATATAGCAGTTCAGTTCATTACTGCTCCATTAGAAATGATTTGTGATCTCGTTGCTGAGGATGGCCTGATCCAATCAGAACTGGTCATCATCTAGTATTGTGTTGAAGATATAATGATCTCCTGGTCCTGCTCATCTCACTCCAGCATCAGTTCATGTAAGTCTCCAGGCCTTTCTGAAATCATCCTGTTGGTCATTTCTACAGAACAGTAATATTCCATAATTTTCATATACACAATTTATTCCAGCCATTCTCCAACTGATGGACATCCATTCAGTTTCCAGTTTCTAGCCACCAAAAAGGGCTGCCAAAACATTCGTACACATACAGGTCCTTCCTTCTTTATAATCTCTTTGGATATAATCCAGTAGTACACTGCTGGAAAAAGGGTATGCACAGTTTGATAACCTTTTGAGCATAGGTTCCAAACTACGCTCCAAAATGGTTGGATTCTCACAACCCACCAACAATGCATCAATGTCCTAGTTTTCCTCATCCTCCGAAATTCATCATTATTTTTCCTGTCATCAGCCAATCTGACAGGTGTGTAGTGGTATCTTAGAGTTGTCTTAATTTGATTTCTCTGATTAATAATGATTTGGAGCATCTTTTCATATGATAGAAATAGTTTCAAGTGTCTTCTTTGAGATTGTCTGTTCATATCCTTTGGACCATTTCCTTCATGGAGAATGCTGATTTTTAATAAATTAGGTTAATTCCTATATTTAAATGAGGCCTTATTTCAGAACCTTTGACTTGTAAATATTTTTCCCAAAGTTTATTGTCCCTTCTAATCTTGTCTGCTTAGTTTTGTTTGCAAAAACTTTTCAGTTTGTATAATCGAAATTTTATTTGGATCAGTAATGATCTCTAGTTTCTTTTGGTCATAAAGACCTTCCCTCCACAGGTCTGAGAGGTAACTATCCTATGTTCCTCTAATTTATTAATAATTCATCTTATGCCTGGTCAGAAGCCATTTTGACTTTATCCTTGAACGGCGGTTAAGTATGGATAATGCTAGTTTCTGCCATATAAGTTTCAATTTTCCCAGCAATTTTATCAAACAGTAAGTTCTTATCCAAAAGCTGTGATCTTTGGGTTTGTCAAAGACTAGGGTTGGATATGGTGGATTTTTTGTCCCTTGAACCTAATCTATTCCCTGATCAACTAATCTATTCCTTAGACTAATACCAAATAGTTTTGGTAACTTGCTGCCTATAATATAATTTTAGATCTGAGTTAAGCACCATCTTTGATTTTTTTTCATTATTTCGGAAATTTTGACCTTAGTTTTTCCATATGAACTTTGGTTTTTTTTCTAGGTCATTAAATAGTTTTTGGGAGTCTGATTTATACGCTAAATAAATAGATTAGTTTGGTAATTGTCATCTTTATTATATTTGCCGCCCTATCCAAGGCTTTAATATTTTCCAATTGGTTGATCGCTTAATTTGGAAAGTGGTCGTCTTTGCTCATAAAGTTTTGATTTTCCTTGGCAGATAGATTCCTAAATATTTTATATTATCAGTGTTACTTTTAAATGGAATTTCACTTGTAACTCGACTGTTGGATTTTGAGGATATATAAGAATGTTGATGACTTATGTAGGTTTTTTAATAACAGAACTTTGCTTAAAGTTGTGGATTATTTCTAATTACTTAGCAGGAATTCTGGGGTTCTTCTACTCACATGTCATCTGCAAAGAGGATATTTTTGCTTCCTCATTGCCTATTCTTATTCCTTTGATCTTTTTTAGCTCTATTTGCTATAGCTAGTGTTTCTAATACTATTAAATAGTACGGAGAAGTAACCTTGTTTCACTCCAGTCTTATTGGGAATGGTTGCAGTTTGTCTCCATTACATATTGCTTACTGATGGTTTTAATAGATGCCGCTGATTATTTTAAGAAAGTCCATTTATTCCTATACTCAAGTGTTTTTAAGGAATGGATGTTGATTTTTCAAATCTTTTTTCTGATCATTGAGATGACTATGGTTTTTGTTAATTTGGTATTAACAGGCCCAATTATATTGATAGTTTTCTTATTGAACCAGCCCTGCATTCCTGGTATAAATTACTTGATCATAGTGTATTATCTTGAGAAGATTTTTCTTAGTCTTTTGCTAATATTCTTATTTAAGATTTTAGCATCAGTATTCATAGGAGATTGACCTATAATTTTCTTTCTTGTTTTCAGCCTACCTGGTTTAGGGTATAGGACCATGTTATGTGTCATAGAAGAAATTTGGTAGGACTCCTTCATTCCCTATTTTATCAAATAATTATATAGCATTGGGGCCAATTGTTCTTAAATGTTTGGTAAAATTCACATGTAAATCCATCTGTCCTGGGGTTTTTTCTTAGAGTTGTTTAATTCCTGTTCTATTTCTTTTCTGAAATGGGACTATTCCAACAATTACTTCCTCCTCTGTTTTTGGGAAGTCTTTTTTTGGAGGTAGTCATCCATTTCATTTGGTTATCAAATTTTGGCATAAAGTTGAGCAAAATACCCCTTATTATTTCAATTCTCTTCATTGGTGAAAGTTTCTCCTCATTTTAAAGACTACAATTTCATTTCCTCCCTCCCTTTTCTATCAGATTTACTAAAGGCTTTTCTATTTTAGTTTTTCATAGACCAACCTCTTGGTTTTATAATTAGTTCAATAGTTTTTTCTTTCAATATTTTTAATTTCTCCTTTAATTTTAGAATTTCCAATTTAGTATTTGATTGGGGTTTTAATTTGGTCTTTAGTTTTTAGTTACAAGCCCAATTCATTAATCTTTTCTTTCTTGTTTTTATTAAGTTTTCTGGATATTAAAATTCCTCTTATTACTGCTTTGGCTGATCGACAAATTTTGTATGATTCTCATCATTGTCATTTATCTTATGAAATTATTAATTGTATCTAGTTTGGTTCACCCAATCATTTTTTTTTTTTTTTTAATTTAGCCTTTTTACAGGATATATACATGGTAACTTTACAGATTAAAATAATTGCAAACCTCTTGTTCCAATTTTCACCTCTTACCCCCAACCCCTAATGGCAGGATGACCAGTAGATATTAAATATATTAAAATATAACTTTAATACACAATAAGTATCATGACCAAAACATTATTTTGCTGTACAAAAAGAATCAGACTTAATTATTGTAACAATTAGCTTGTGAAGGAAATCAAAAATGCAGTGTGCATAAATATAGGGATTGGAATTCAATGTAATGGTTTTAGTCACTCCTTCAGATTCTTTTTCTGGATATAGCTAGTTCAGTTATTACTGCTCCATTAAATGATTGGTTGATCCGTTGCGAGGATGGCCTGATCCAATCAGAACTGGTCATCATCTAGTATTTTGTTGAGTATTAATGATCTCCTGGTCCTGTCATCTCACTCAGCACAGTTCATGTAAGTCTCCAGGCCTTCTGAAATCATCCTGTTGGTCATTTCTAAGAACAGTAAATTCCATAATTTTCATATACCACAATTTATTAGCCATTCTCCAAACTGATGGACATCCATTCAGTTTCAGTTTTAGCCACTACAAAAGGGCACAAACATTCGTACACATCAGGTCCTTTCCTCTTTATAATCTTTTGGGATATAATCCAGTAGTAATTTCTGAAAAAAGAAATGCAAGTTTGATAACTTTTTGAAGATAGTTCCAACTGCTCCATTCCAATCATAACAACAAAAAAAAACATCAAGGTCAAACATAAAATTTTCAAAAAGAAATTTAAAAATTATAAATTTAAAAATGATCAATGGTTTTGAAAGAATTAAAGAAAGAAATAAAAATGCTATAAAAAAAATAAATTTAATTCAAGAAATTGAAATATTAAAGTTGAAAATAATATAAAACAGGGACATTGAAATATCAAGAAAGGATCCAAAGTGAAGGTGGTAAAAAACAGGTTAAAGATAAACAGAAAATAAGATTGAAAAAAAAATTTTGACAAAGGAAAGGTAAAAAAATATTATTAAATATTTGTAACATAATGCAAATTAAATAAGAATAAAAAAGTTGTTTTTTAAAAAATTAAAGAAAGGAATTGAAAAAAAAATTAGAAATGGTAAAATTGGTGAAACGAGAAAAACAAAAAACCCATGTTCCAAAGGCCAAGCGTAAAAGGAATAAAGAATAAAAAGATAAAATTTAAAAATTTTGAAAAAAAGGAAGAAAAAAGGAAAGAAGGCAAAAGGGAAGGAAAAGATAAAAAAAAATTAATTAACTTATGGAATATAAAAATAAGAGGTAGAAAGAAGATAGAAAAAAAAGAAAATTAATGAAAATAATTGATTATTAAATTACAAAATTGAAGGAAAATTTATCTCGTTTTTCTTTACTCTTTTAAAACCTTTAATTAACAAAGGAAAAGGAAAATTTTGAAAAAAGGATAACAAGTGGGTAAATTAAAGAAGAAAAGTGAAAAAAATAATAAAATGAAAAATAAGAAGAAAAAAAAAAGGAGGATTTAAAAAAATAAAATTTGATAAAAATTTAAGATTTAAAAGAAAAAAAAAAGAGGGAATTAAAAGAAGAAAAAAAAAGGTAAAAAAAAAAAAAAAATTAAAAGATAAAGGAGAAGTAAGGAAGGAAGAGAAAAAAAAAAGGAAAAAATAATTGATGAAAAAAGAAAGAAATAAAGAAAAGAAAGAAGAAAGAAGAAAAGAAAAATAAAATTAGGTACCATTAAAAGTAAAGAAATCAAAAATTAAGGTTTAAGAATTTCCAAGTTTTGATACGGTTAGCGAATAAATAAAAAGTTAAAAGTAAAAGATTTTTAGGTTAATTTGAATTGTGGTATAAATTATAAAGCTATAAATTTGTTGTAATTACAGATAAAAGATAACTTAAACCTTTTAATTTTTTAAAGCTTGAAGGAATAAAAGTAAAAATTAAAGGGTAAAATGAAATAATAAGATTTCTTAATAGCAAAACCAAAAATGGGGACGTAGTTTAAAAAAAAATGGATAATAATAAAGAAAAATGTAAATAATTTTATATGTAATTTTAAACCAAGAAAGTTGGTTAAAATTTAGTAAAAGCATAAATGATTTGATAATATGATTTTTTGTTCCTTAAATGATGGTTCAATCATCTGAAATGTTGTTTTATGAACCAGATTTAATTCATCTTTTCTATTTTGAAATATTATAAATTATCTTCTTCATTCATGAACCATCTTGCAGTCTTTCCATACAAAGGTTTCCAATTCCAATGGAATTTCTTAAATCTTTTTTAGAAACCTATAATTTTTTTATTTTAATTTCAATTTTTCATTATTCTTTTATACAAAGGTTTAGTAGGTTTTCCCACTAAATTTTATGTTACAATCATCGTTCCTTTTTCTGCTATTCCTTAATACTTAACCCCAGCTAATTTTGCATTCAATTTTCGCATTAATATACTTGTAGGAAATTTAATTGCTAATAAATTTCATAATTTATTTTACTAGAATCGTTTAAACTTTACATTTTAATTGGGAAATTTGAAATTTTTAGATAATAATTTTGAATTTCAAAATTTTGATAATCTTCCTTTTTTTATAATTGTATTTTCTTTATTCTTGCCTTTTATTTGTATTTTGTTGATAATTTTTAAGCCATTCATAATTTGTTAATTATATTGTTTTAAAATATTTCTCTTGGTTTCCTTTTAATGGAGTATCTATTCTTTCCGGTTTCAAATATAATTTTATCTTTAAGTCCTAGTATTACTTTACCTTAATTATTAGAATTCTTATGATTTCCAACCTAGGTAATTTAACATATTTTATTTTACCAATTTAAAAAGTACAATTTCCTTATTCCTTTTTTTTATTTTCAAACTTTTTAACTAATTTAACATGCGGTTGTCACCAGATTTGAATGTTAATTGTTCTTTTCCTTTAAAATTATGTACTGTTCATCAATCATATTTTCTCTAGTTTTGGAAATATTTTCTTGCTTTTTTCCTATATTACTGATCTTGTTGACTTTTGTTTTCATGCCTTTGTTTTTTATCTTATTGTTATTGACTTGTTTTCTATTATTAAAATAGTTTTTTTTATTGATGTTAGCCATAATGATTTTCTAATAATCCTTGTATTTTGATTTTCATTTGTTAGAGGCTTTAAATTTTGAATAAGCCGGTAATTTTTTTAAAAGGTTTATTTCCATTAAGTTTCTTTTTGTATATTATTTTTTAAATGTAATTTATCTTTATTAAAATTTGATTTGTATTATTGTTATTTTTTAAGTTTAAATCCTTTATTCAATTTTGTAATTTTTATTAGTCTTTTATTTTAAATCTTTTTCTAAGTAACCTTTTTGCCTTTAGAATTTTTTTTAAATTTGTTTTCCTATTTTTAATTCTTTCTATTTTAAATATTCAATCATATTAAAAGGAAGGTCTTTGGTTTTTTTACCAAATTTTTTTTTTGTTCATTCTTGAATACCTATTACTTTACTGATTATTTTGGTAATTCTATTTTAGGAAAGTCTTTATTTACCTTGTTTAAAAATTATTTGGATTTTATAATCTCTTTTGATAATTTTCTTTTTTTAGGTTATTAAATTTAATTAATTATATTTTCAATATTAAAACTGTTTTCCATAAAATTATTTATAGTGTAAATTGGAGTTTATTAAATTTGGCTTTTATTAATTTTTACATGGTAATTTTAGGAATTGGTCTTTTTTTCTCGTTTTCACCCAGTTTTGTTGTATCCTGCAAGAAGCCTAAATGTTAGATTTTTCTTTTATTCAAATATTATTAGTTTGAATTGTTGTTTAATTTTGTAAAAGATATCATTGGTATTTTTTAGTTTTTAATTTGTTCATTTTTTTTCTGAATGGTTCTCAATTATCCTCCTCTTTTCAAGTTAAATGGTTTTCCTTTCCTTATTTATTTTAATAATTTAAAGCCTTTATCCATTTCCTTTTAATTTAATCTCCAATGGTTGATTAAAGTCAAACCTTTCATCCCTCTACTCCTTTCAATCAGTTCCAAAGGTTTTTTTTGATTCTTTAATGGCCACTTGTTTATTAATAGTTCAATTTTTTTAAATTTTAATTTCTTTTTGAATTTTAATTTTATTTAATTTTTTGATGGTTTTTTAATTTAAGTTTTTGTTTTTTTATTCTTTCAATTTTATTTTAATATTTCTCTTTTCCTATAAACTTGGTATAAAATTTTTGACAAATTTTTGAAATAAATTTTGGTTTATTTGATTCATTTCATTTCAATCTTAATTAATATTTTTTTTTTCACATTTGGTTTACTGGTCATAAAATTGACTTATTTGGAACCTTTATCCAATTCCCCAAATCCTTAATTCCAATTTTACCTTAAATTTTTAAATAAAGGTAATCCTTTTTAAAAAATTTATACAAAAGACCTTATTTCTTTAACATTATTTGGGATAAACAATTAGTCAATGTTGGTAATGTAATTTTGAAGGATTCCCAATTTGGTTTCAAATTATTCTTCAATTTTAATATCTCGATTTTCTATTTTCTTCATTAAAGTTTTATTTTTACCAATTGTGAATGTCCTTTTTATTTCTGTTAATGTATACCGGTTTTTTCAATTATGCCCTTGGGCCCCCGGCATATTCTGTAATTCATTTCAATAGATTATTAATTTTTCTTATCTTAAATAATTTATATTTTTATGATTTAATTTATCCTTTAGTTTATGAACCCAATTAGGTTTTTCTTTCTTTACAATCTCGTCCTGCCTCTAAATAAAAATTCCTCATTTCACTTTTTAATCTTTTGGTTATTCTATACCTGTTTCTAAAATATTTAACGTTGAATTTTTAAATCAATCCTCAAGGTTTTCACACAATAAGTCTGTTTTTGGATCCCTAAATATATACCTTTTCCATCTTACCAATTGAAGGATTTGTTGTTCAATTTTCATTTTTGATTCATCTCGTAAAATTGGCAATTTATTGAGAATATTTTGTTTCATTATTTAACTTTCATTGGTAATCCAATAAAATTGGAGAAGTTATTATTAATTAAGTTTATTATTTGAAAGACTTTCAAATCATTTATTGTTTTAATTTTCATTTGTTTCCCTATTCTGATAGTTTTTTTTGTTCAATATTTAGTCTCTTTAGTTCTTTCTCCATTAAATACCCTTTTCTTAATGTTGGTAAATTATCCTTTTCCCAAATTGTTTTAATTTCCCTATATCTTGGGTTGCAAGAATTTACTTCCTCCTGTATCTGACTTTTTAGTATCTCGTTTCCTTTGGTATATTTTTTGAAACAGTTTTTACCAAAATCTTTTTAATAATTTTTTATACCAATTTTTTACCATTTCTACAACTATTTTCTCCAACCAATTTACAAGCTCCTATTTTTTCTTTTCAAAAATTTATTTTGAAATATTTTTTTCATTTTAATCCTTAAATTTCCCTTTGGAACTGTTTTTATTAGCCTTTTAGTAATTTTTTGGAAAGTCATTACTTTTTTTTTTTTAGGTATCCAAAATTAATTCCATTATTCATTTATTGAATGTTGTCCAATAATTTCAATTTCAGTTTTCGCTTCAGTGACCAATTTTCCTTTTTTTTTTAAATTATTTAATTTACAGGTTTAATGGAATTTTTTAGTACTTAATTGGGATTTTTGTTTTATTTAACCAACTTCTAGTTTTATTTCAATCTTTGAAATTTTTTATATCCTTGATCCAAAAGTCAATTACATGGCATTTTTTCCATTTATTTTATCTTTTTACATTAGCCTTTTTGTGAATCTAAATGTTTAATAAAATAAATTGAGATTTAATTTGTTTTCATTTTTAAAATTTTGCTGTTTGTTATTTTATATGCTCTGAATTTGTTGGTTAATTGTTTTATTTAGTTAATAGAATCCGGTTCTTTTTTAAAGTTTGTTAATATTCCATGGTTTGATTAATTAGATATTCATGGTTTTCTTTTTTAATTAATCCATCCTGGTCATTTGAAATTTTGAAATTTCTTAAGGTTTATTGGAATTTTTCTCCTAATATTCTTTTTGGAGATTTATCAAAATGGTAATTTTTCTTTTCATACCTGGCTTTTATCAGTATTGTATGTAATGTGTTTCCTTGACCCTATTTAATAATTTTAATATTATAACACAAAATGGTAAATTTTAAATCCCTTTAAATATAATTTTTTGGGATTTTCCAATCTTTATTTTTTTCTTTTCTTTATTCTATTCTTTAATTACCTCTATTTTTATTGCCTTTTTATAATTTTTAGGCATTAATAGTTTTATCAAATTGTTTCAAATATCCTTATTTTTGAATTTTTCCTTTTGGAATTTTTTTTTAATAGACCATTTCTTATTTTTTAAATTTAGCCAACTTTCTATTTTTGTTTTAAAAAATTTTATTTTTTAATATTTCTTATTTTCTAATTTTAATTTTTAAAATTTTTTATTTATAGTTTTATTTGGTTTTTTTTTTTTTATTTTTAGATTGCATATTAAATTTTTTTTCATTTTTAGGTCTCTTATTATTACTCTTGCTATTTGACTTTTCTGGTTTATTTTGTTCTCAATCATTCTTTTATAATTTTTTTTCTAAATTTTTATCAAATATCATTTTTAATTAAGCTTTTCCATTTTTCATTTATCTTTCACCCTTTAGCCAAACTATTTTCTATACTTTATACCAATTAAGGGGTAACCTGCCAAATTTATTTGGTTTAAAAGTGTTCTATTATTTATTTTAAAAATGATTGGTTTTATAATACTTGGAAAATCGTGATAAATAGGTTTTTTAATGTTGCCTTTATCATTATAAGTTTTTTTTCTGGAATGGAATTAAATTCATTGATTTTAAGAAATTTTTTTGTGAATGTATTGTGATGGTTTCTGTATTTTTCTTGCAATTAATTGATTTTTTCCAATATTCAACCATCCAGTTTGTTAATATTAGTCATTTTGTATATTTTAAAAATTTCAAATATTATTTTTTTATAATTCTTATTTAAATCCAGACAAATATTAATTCCCTTGACTATTATTTCTTTTCCATTTTCCCTAGTAAGTGGTGACATATAAATCAGACAAGTATTTTCCCCTTTTTAACTAATAATCATATAATTGGGAAGGTTCAAGTTTGTAAATTCTATGTTCATCTTAATGTTGATTTTTTAGGAAATTATTTCCATCTATTTTTATGAATGGTATTTCCATTTATCAATCCTTTTTTTGAACTTTAAAAATTTTTAGGTTTTATAAATGGCATTTAATATTATTTTTAATTGAGCAACCTTTATTTTCTTTATTTGAATGTCATATTTATTTGAGAATATTTTCTATTTTTGGCTTTTCATTAGTTTAATGCTTTTATTAATGTTTTCTTCTTTTCCTGAAAACCTATTTAAATGTCTCAATATTTTTTTTTTTTATTCTTTTTCATAATTTTGCTTATTTAATTTTGATTAAATTGATAAATTTTTTTTGTAATTGTTTATTTTTCCGATATATCAGAATTTATCTTTTGGTTTATTTTAAGGATTTTTACTTATTAATTGGTAACAACTTATGATCCTAATTTTTATTACCTCTCATTTGGTAATTTCTTTTAAATTTTAATCTCAATAATTACCTATTTCCCCTAATCAATTTCTGTTTTTATTTTTGTTTTTTTCATAAAATTTGGTTTTTAATAGTTTTTAAGTTTTACTTTATTTATTCCTCCTAATTTTTTTTCAATTAATTTGAAAATTCGTTTTTTGGTTCTAATATTTTATTCAATTCAATAATTATTTTTTACTTTTTTAGTAATTGATATTTTTTTAAATATTTAATTAGTCTTAATTACGGAAAATTTTTTTAAAAGATTACTCTAAATTTTTTTCTTAGGTTTATTTATTTACATATTTGTTAAATAGTGATTTTTTATAATAAGTTTGTAATTTGCATATTCCCATTCTTTTTTATATGTTAAATTACCATTATTATTAATTATTTAATAGGAAGTGTATAAAATTTTATCAATCTTTTATATTAAGTTAAAATTATTTTGTTTTTTATTCTGTTCCTTATTAAGCTCATTTATTTCAGATCAAAATTGCTTAAATTTGGAGCATTTTAATCTTCCATCTAGATTGTTTTTCTCATTGCCATTTCAATGATTAAATATTCTTTTGCTTTAAGTATTACCATTAGAAAAGTTTGGTAATTTCCCTTCTATCGCAGAATTTGTACTTTCCTAACCTTTTAAATACTTTTAATAAATTCATTATCCATTTCGGTTTTTTTTTGGCTTTCTTTAACTACACTAAAATTTATTTAACTACAATAATTTGGAATAATCATAGTTTCAATTAGCCCTGAAATTCCCAACAATACCTCCTTTTTGTTGTTTCTCTAATACATTTATTTTCTTTTAAAGATTAAATTTCATTTCTTATTTTTAGGAATGATTATACCTCTTTTTTTTAATCTGTTATTTATTCAATTGAATTTGATTGTTTAATTTTAGTTTTTTTCAATATTAAATCTTGGAATTTCTTTTGTTTGTAAATTATGATATCTTGATTAGGGTTTCCTCACTTTTCCAAATGGATTCACAATTTTTCTTTCCTTCAAAGGAAGTTATTGTGTTATTTTGCGTGTCACACCACCTTTTTTTTATATTTTTTTTCATATTGGAAACTTCCTTATTATTCTTAACTTTGTTAATTTCCTCATTTAAAACCTTTTCTTTTTAGTACCAAAACTTTTAATTTATTTAATAATTTGCCAATTTTTTATACCAAAGGTTTCCAAATTTTATTTTAATTTTAAATTTAATTTAATTTGATAAATGGTTTTAATTTTCTTAGTTTATTCCCCATCTTTTCAAATTTATTTTCATAGTTCATTAAATGTTTTTAAGATTGTTGTTTGATCAAGATCCGTTAGAATGGTTTTATTTTTCCTTGAATATTAATATTCCTTTTTTCTCACAGAATTCTTGGTCGCTTTCTATTACTGGTATAAATAATTTTCCATCTTTATTTTCCCCTTATTTCACTTGGGAATTTATTTTTTCAAAAAAAGTTTTAAATTTCAAACTTAAATGTTTGAAAAATTTTGGGTAAATGTAAAAATTTTTGGAAAAAAATTTTTTTTTTGGGTTTAAATAATTTAATGGTTTTTCATTTTTTTTTTATGTCGTTTTAATTTCCCTTGGGATTTCTTTTTTTTTCCGAAGGGGTGGTTTTTTAATTGTTTTTTTTATAAAAGATTTTTTATTAGAAATTTTAAGCCTTTTAAATTTTTGCTTTTAAAATTTTTTAAAAGGGTTTTAATTTAAATTAGATTTAATAAAGGCTTTATTCCTTTTTTCCTTTAAAAATTTTCCCAAATTTTTTTCCCCATTTTCTTTTTTTTTTCTAAAATTTTTTGTTAAACTTTGGGAAGGGAATGAGTTTTCCCTTTTAAAATTCCCCAGGTTTAAAAGGGGGTTATTTCCCCAAATTTCTTTTTTTAACTTTTTTTGGGAATTTTATTTTTTCCCCTTTTTAAATTGGGTGATTTTTTTTAATTTCAATTTTCAAATTTTTATTAAAATTTTTTTTTAAATTATTTTTTGCGTTTTTTGGGGTTTTTCCCTTTTTTTGTTTAATTTGAATATTATTTTAAATTTTCCAATTTTTTTGGGAACCCCTTTTAATTTGATTTTAAATAATATTTGTTTTCTTTTCCTTTTCAAAATTTTTAAAAATTTTCCAAATTTTTAAATTTCCAAAATTTGTTGGGGATTTTTTTGGGGTTAAAAATTTTGGGTTTAATTTTCCTATTTATTTCCCCCAAAATTTTTTTTGGTTTTTGGCCCATTTTTTAAAAGGGTTTCCCTTAAATTTTTAAATTTTTCTGGGAAAAATTTTTTTCAATTTTTATTTAAAGTTTTTTTTTAAACTTTTTATTTTTTTTTTAAAATTTCGGTTTTTTTTTGGTTTTTTAAAATTTTTAAATTTATTTTTTTTTCCAAAATTTTTTTTTTAAAAAATTTTTTTAATTTGAAAAGGGTTTATTTGTTTTTTTTTTTTTTCGTTTTTATTAATTTTTTTTGTTTTTTATTTTCTTTTAAATGTTTTGGGGCAAATTTTGTTATTTAAGTTTTTTTTATTAATTTTTCTTTCTTTTTAAAACTCTTTTTTTTTTAATTTTAACTTTTAATTTTTAATGGGGTTTTTAAAATTTATTTTTCCCCCTGTTAATTTTTATTAAAACTTAAAACCCTTTAATGATTTTTTTAAATTAAACTTGGCTTTAAATTTAATAAAATTTTTTTAAAGTTTGTTTTTCAATACTTTTTGAAAATCCGGGGTTTCATTTTTTTAATTTGGTTTTTGTTCTTTCCGTTTTTTGGTTTAGGTTTCTTTTCAAAAGATGCTCATTTTGGCTGGGTAAGTTATTTTTGGTTACATACCAAGTTCTTTAGCCTTTTAGAATATCATATTCCAGGCCCTTTAATCATTTTATGTGGATGCTCCTACATCCGGAGTAATCCTTATTGTGGCTCCTCTATATTTGAATCTATTTTTTCTATGAGCTTGCAGTATTTTTTACTTTGTCTGATAGTTATGGAATTTGGTCACTATATTTCTTGGAGTTTTAATTTTAGGGCCCCTTTCAGTAGGTGATCGATGAATTCTTTCAATGTCTATTTTGCCCTCTGTTTCTATAACATCTGAGCAGTTTTCTTTTCTTCACTCACTTTTTTATATATTTTTTTTCCTAATTGTCCAATTGAGTTTTTAAGTGAGTTGTTTTGTTCTATGGAATCTTTTTTCCATTTTGCCAATTTTATTTTTTTAAGAGCTATTTTCTTTTTCCAACCCACTAATTCTGTTTCTCAAGAATTTGATTTCTTTATCCACTCTATATTTCAACGAGTGGGATGACTTATCCAGACTCTCTTGCCAAGTTTCCCTTTCCTTTTCCCATTTTTTTTCTAGCTCTCTTGTGAGAGTCTTTTTAATTTCTTCTATGAGGGTCTTGTGTATTGAGGACCAGATCATATTTCCTTTTAGGGATTCATCTGGAGGCAGTCTGTTTTTAGTCTTCTCAGGGTTTAAAGTCTGCTCTCTATCCATATAGAAGCTATCGATGGTTAGAGTCCGTTTTAATTTTTTGCTCATTTTCTCAAAGAAGATTCAAAGAAAACAAACAAAGAAGAAAAACAAATACAGTGCACTCTTTTTTGGGGGGGAGGGGTCTGGATGGTATTAACAAGCTTCCTCTACAGACTGTAGGAGGCAGCAGTAAGGTACTAGCAGGACAGCAATGTTTGCACTGCTTCTGTGCTCTGAGACTCTGAGAGTATGCTGAAATACTGCAGGTAGGTGTGGCCTGGTGCCAAGAGGCCCTAGCTTTTCTGCGTTATAATTGTTAACCCCTGTGATTTTGTAGCTTCTCTGCTTCTATACTGGCATATTGTCAGGACAAAGTAGGCAACACTGTAGTAAAGCTCTTTCTGCAGAAACGACTGAGATCACACCCCATCCTCCTCCAGTCTGTTCAGCTGTGAGCTGGGACCCTTACTCTGTCTGTTGTGCTGCTGCTGCCTTCCTTCAGTTTATGCCCCATCTAACTGTCTCCACCCATGAATAAAAATAACCCTTTTCTGGAGAATTTCGAAGATATCTTCTCTTGGTAATTATTTGTGTTTTTTTTTTCTTTTGGTCAACCATTAATTCTGAGGCTTGTCATGAAATAAATTATTCTGAGAGAAAAGGCAGAGCTTAAGTAGATGTGTGTGTCCGCTCCGCCATCTTGGCCAGAAGTCAAAGTGTGCATTATTTCTAATAGCTTTTTAGTAGAATCTCTGGGGTTCTCTATATGTACCATCATATCATCAGCAAAGAGTGATAATTTGGTTTTCTCATTACCTAGTCTAAGTCCTTTAATTTCTTTCTCAACTTATTCCCAAAGCTAGCATTTCTAATATAATATTGAAAACTAAGGGTGATAGTGGGAAATCTTGTTTCACTCCTGATCTTACTGGGAATGGTTCCAGTTTATACCCTGTACATATGATGCTTACTGATGATTTTAAAAGATGCTACTGATTATTTTAAGGAAAAGTCCATTTATACCTATGGTCTCAAGTATGTTTTTAATAGGAATGGATTTTGGATTTTATCAAATGCTTTTTCTGCATCTATTGAGATGATCATATGTTTTCTTTTTGTTGTTGTTGTTGTTGTTGTTAATTTGGGTATTGATAAGTCAATTATGCTAATAGCTTTTTTGAACCAGCCCTGCATTCCTGGTATAAATCCTACTTGCTCATGGCATATTATCCTGGGGATAATTTTCTTTAGTATTTTTACTGATATTTTATTTAAGATTTTAGCTTTAATATTCATTAGGGAGATTGGGCTATAATTTTCATTCTCTGTTTTCAACTTGCCTGATTTAGGTATCAGTACCATGTCTGTGTCATAAAAGGAATTTGGTAGGAGTCCTTCATTCCATATTTTTTTTCTTTTTTTTTTTTTTTTTATTTAATAGCCTTTAATTTACAGGATATATACATGGGTAACTTTACAGCATTAACAATTGCCAAACCTCTTGTTCCAATTTTTCACTCTTACCCCCCACCCCTCCCTAAATGGCAGGATGACCAGTAGATGTTAAATATATTAAAATTAACTTAGATACACAATAAGTATACATGACTAAAACATTATTTTGCTGTACAAAAAGAATCAGACTCTGAATTATTGTACAGTTAGCTTGTAGGAAATCAAAGATGCAGGTGTGCATAAATATAGGGACTAGGAATTCAATGTAATGGTTTTAGTCATCTCCCAGAGTTCTTTTCTGGGTATAGCTAGTTCAGTTCATTACTGCTCCATTAGAAATGATTTGGTTGATCTCGTTGCTGAGGATGGCCTGATCCATCAGGACTGGTCATCATCTAGTATTGTTGTTGAAGTATATAATGATCTCCTGGTCCTGCTCATTTCACTCAGCATCAGTTCTGTAAGTCTCTCAGGCCTTTCTGAAATCATCCTGTTGGTCATTTCTTACAGAACAGTAATATTCCATAATTTTCATATACCACAATTTATTCAGCCATTCTCCAACTGATGGACATCCATTCAGTTTCAGTTTCTAGCCACTACAAAGGGCTGCCACAAACATTCGTGCACATACAGGTCCCTTTCCTTCTTTATAATCTCTTGGGATATAATCCAGTAGTAACACTGCTGGATCAAAGGGTATGCACAGTTTGATAACTTTTGAGCATAGTTCCAAACTACTCTCAAAATGGTTGGATTCGTTCACAACTCCACCAACAATGAATCAATGTCCCAGTTTTCCCACATCCCTCCAACAATCATCATTATTTTTCCTGTCATCTTAGCCAATCTGACAGGTGTGAGTAGTATCTTAGAGTTGTCTTAATTTGCATTTCTCTGATTAATAATGACTTGGAGCATCTTTTCATATGACTAGAAATAGTTTCAATTTCTTCATCTGAGAATTGTCTGTTCATATCCTTTGACCATTTTCAATTGGAGAATGGCTTGATTTTTATAAATTAGAGTTAATTCTCTATATATTTTGGAAATGAGGCCTTTATCAGAACCTTTGACTGTAAAAATATTTTCCCAGTTTATTGCTTCCCTTCTAATCTTGTCTGCATTAGTTTGTTTGTCAAAACTTTTCAGTTTGGTATAATCGAAATTTTCTATTTTGTGATCAGTAATGATCTCTAGTTCTGCTTTGGTCATAAAACCTTCCCTTCCACAGGTCTGAGAGGTAAACTATCCTATGTTCCTCTAATTTATTAATAATTTCATTCTTTATGCCTAGGTCATGAGACCCATTTTGACCTTATCTTGGTGTACGGCGTTAAGTATGGATCAATGCCTAGTTTCTGCCATATTAGTTTCAATTTTCCCAGCAATTTTTATCAAACAGTAGTTCTTATCCCAAAAGCTGGGATCTTTGGGTTGTATCAAAGACTAGGTTGCTATATTTGTTGACTGTTTTATCCCTGAACCTAATCTATTCCACTGATCAACTAATCTATTCCTTAGCCAATACCAAATAGTTTTGGTAACTGCTGCTCTATAGTATAGTTTTAGATCTGGTACAGCTAAGCCACCATCATTTGATTTTTTTTTCATTAATTCCTTGAAATTCTTGACCTTTTGTTTTCCATATGAACTTTGTTTGTTATTTTTCTAGGTCATTAAAATAGTTTTTGGGAGTCTGATTGGTATAGCGCTAAATAAATAGATTAGTTTAGGTAATATTGTCATCTTTATTATATTTGCTCGCCCTATCCAAGAGCATTTAATATTTTCAATTGGTTAGATCAGACTTAATTTGTGTGAAAAGTGGTCTGTAATTTTGCTCATAAAGTTTCTGATTTTCCCTTGGCAGATAGATTCTAAATATTTTATATTATCAGTAGTTACTTTAAATGGAATTTCTCTTTGTAACTCTGACTGTTGGATTTTAGTTAGTGATATATAAGAATGCTGATGACTTATGTGGGTTTATTTTATAACCAGCAACTTTGCTAAAGTTGTGGATTATTTCTAATAACTTTTTAGCTGAATCTCTGGGGTTCTCTAATATACCATCATGTCATCCGGCAAAGAGTGATAATTTGGCTTCCTCATTGCCTATTCTTATTCCTTTAATCTCTTTCTCAGCTCTTATTGCTATAGCTAGCGTTTCTAATACAATATTAAATAGTAACGGTGATAGTGGGCAACCTTGTTTCACTCCAGATCTTATTGGGAATGGTTGCAGTTTGTCTCCATTACATATGATGCTTACTGATGGTTTTAAATAGATGCTGCTGATTATTTTAAGGAAAAGTCCATTTATTCCTATACTCTCAAGTGTTTTTAATAGGAATGGATGTTGGATTTTATCAAATGCTTTTTCTGCATCTATTGAGATGATCATATGGTTTGTTTTTGTTGTTGTTGTTGTTGTTGTTAATTTGGGTATTGATAAGTCAATTATGCTAATAGCTTTTTTGAACCAGCCCTGCATTCCTGGTATAAATCCTACTTGCTCATGGCATATTATCCTGGGGATAATTTTCTTTTGTATTTTTACTGATATTTTATTTAAGATTTTAGCTTTAATATTCATTAGGGAGATTGGGCTATAATTTTCATTCTCTGTTTTCAACTTGCCTGATTTAGGTATCAGTACCATGTCTGTGTCATAAAAGGAATTTGGTAGGAGTCCTTCATTCCATATTTTTTTTCAAATAGTTTATATAGCATTGGGGTTAATTGTTCTTAAATGTTTGGTAGAATTCACATGTAAATTAATCTGGTCCTGGGGATTTTTTCTTAGGGTGGATTATTAGCTTGTTCTATTTCTTTTTCTAAAATGCAACTATTTAAGCAATTTATTTCCTCCTCTGTTAATCTGGGAAGCCTATATTTTTGAAGGTAGTCATCCATTTCACTTAGGTTATCAAATTCATTAGCATAATGTTCGGCAAAGTAACTCCTTATTATTGCTTTAATTTCCTCATCATTGGTGGAAAGTTTTCATTTTTCATTTTTAAGAGTAACAATTTTATTTTCCTCTTTCCTTTTTCTAATCAGATTTACCATTTATCGATTTTATTAGCTTTTTCATAAAACTAACTCTTAGTTTTATTTATTAATTCAATAGTTTTTCACTTTAAATTTTATTATTTCTCTTTTTAATTTTAGAATTTGAAGTTTAATGTTTGATTGGGGGTTTTTTATTTGTTCTTTTTCTAGCTCTCTTTTAAGATTTTTATAATTTCTTCCAGGAGAGCCTTGTGTGATGGGGGCCAGGTTACATCCCTCTTTGGGGTTTTGTCTGGAGACTGTCTGCTAATAGTCTCCTCGGTATTTGCAAACCTGCTCTCTTTCTGTATAGAAACTATGCATGGTTAGTGTATACTTGGTCTTCTTATTCATTTTTTAAAGCCCTTAGGGTCTACCTTCAGGGAAAGGGGGTTACCAGCTTCTTCTGCAGAGCAGGGATAGATATTTGGACAGTAGTTGTCCTGCAAAGAGCTGCTAAGAGCAGTGGTGCTGTGGGAGTCCTCTGGGAAGAGCCCCACAGCATAAGTGTCTCTGTGTTGGGAAGGGTGTCCCCACTGCAGAAGTTCTGTTGCTCCAGGCAGAGCCCTCCTGCTGGGCAGATTTTTGACTGTGCTGAGTAGAGCCCCTGCTGTGGGGATTAGCAAATGCCCTGGGAATGGAGGCTGAGCAGCAAAAGTGTCACTGCCCTAGGCAGGACCCCTCCATGTGCATCAGCAGCTGTTCTGGGAAGAGCCCCACAAAGTAAGTGTCTCTGCATTGGGAAGCAAGACCTCCACTGTGGGAAGTTAAATTGCCTTGGGCACTCCCCCTCCTCCCTTCCCCCCCTGCAGATTTGTGGCTGCCCAGGGCAGAGACCCCCGGGTGACCAGAAATGTTACTGCCCTGGCCAAAAGCCCTGTGTGAAAGCCCCATGCTGCAGAATGGGGCTGCATAGATGTGCTGTGGTCTGTGCTGAGTCACTCATTTCCAGTGCTGGGTGGGTTTAACCAGATCCTGTTAGATTCTGACATTTTTTGGAATACACTCTATATTTGGCCTTTTGGTAACTTCTCTACTGATCTACTCCTTTTCAACCAAATCAGAGCAGCCAACTTGTGGTAGAGTCCTCCCTAAAAAATCTCCACCCGGGAGGAGATTGCCCCTGCCCTTGTCTGCTCAGTACTAGCCTCTGTCTCTATCTCCCTGCCTGCTCTGACCTCTCTCCCTCCCCTTCCCCCCCAATCAGGGCAAATCTTTTATGGTGATATTCCAGATTATCTTTGGCTGGTAATTTGTTGTACTCCTAGTATTCATGGATTTTACCAGTCAAGCACTATTTCTGAGGCTGAATTTGGTCATTAATAGTGAGAGTAGAAGAGGAGCTTAGAATGAAGCTTGTGTCTTCTCTACCATCTTGGCTTCTTACCCTCTGCATCTCCTTTTCTAGTTGTTAACTTTTTTTCATGACCTTTTTTTTTTTTTGATGTTTTTGTATTTTTAATTTTTTAGTTTTTCATCAATGACTCTCATTTGATTTTTAAATTCTTTTATGAGTTTTATAAATTCTCTCTGGGCAGGAAGTCATTTCACCCCTTTTTGGGGTAGAAGATACTTAAAAAAAATTAAGTGTCCTTCTGTGAAAATGAGCACTGGTCTTCCCTGTTACCTTAGTAAGTTTCCATAATTGGCTTCTTTATTCTTTTGCTAATTCATTTTTAATATGAGGCATTTGTGCAAGCATTTCTCATTGTGGTGTGGGGGATGTGCCTTCATTTCAGCTCTCCCCTCTGACTTGAATTCCCAAACCAAGATCTTCCCATTCCTGCATGTGCCCATATCCAGCTTTGTCCATGCCCTGCTGCCTTTGTACTTAGCTGATACTGTTTCCTTTTCTCCCAGGGCCACTTCTCTGTAGCACAACTGGGTCTGGTGTTCTTAATCAGTCAAGTTTCACTCAGTCTTCTGGTCTCAGATCACCTACTTTACGCACAGTTCAGAGGTGAAAATTTCATTCACTTGTACTAAGGCTCCAGCCAAGCTCAGCTGGTTCAGGTGTCCCCTTGCTTTTTCTGCAAAGCTAGACCAGAGGTGTTTGCACTTCACACTGATCTGATTAATTCCCAATTTATGGTCTTTCTTCAAATCTTCTAAAATTGTTTCTGGAAGACCTCAATTCTGCTCCAAATCCTCTAGATTATTCCCCAATCTATGTTTGTCCTGAGAGGAAAATGTGTTCTGTTTGTGGGGGAAATCTCAAGAGCTTGTAATTTACTAATCTACTCCATCATCTTCCCAGAATCCTTCTATTTGATTTTCTAATAATCAGTACTATCCAAAGATAAAATAAGTAGTCACAAGAGTTACCTGTCACTGAAGTTCTTCAAAGATATTTTGCATAAAAATTTGACTGGTATATTTTATTAGAAATTACTTGTTAAACTTTCCAAAATGATCTTATATGAAAGACATATTCAAGCTTATTAGAAATATTGATTTGAACAAATTTCTGAAGCTTCAAACTGAATGTATTTAATATTGAATTTGCCATCTTTCTCTGTCCTGCTCAACTGCCTAGAATTACATATGCTCTGTTAATTTTTTTTAGTTAGTTAAATATTAATTACATTTTAATCTTTTTCTAACACTCAGTGGCTGGCAGACTGTTTTACACCTCCGGCCTAAAGCACTACCACATTAAATAACATTCCTAGAGTAGCAAATCAAATATGTCAAAATTCTATTTATCCTGACTTTCAGGCCAACTACCTCACTAGTGTGCCATATTCTCTCTTTATAATATTGCTGAATTTAGAGTTAAGGGATATGAGTTTGGATCCTGGCTAACATTTTTCTATCTCTGAGATGACCAGTGTCAAAGAACAGAGAAAGACATTGAAGGTGATAAGAGAAACAAAGAGTAGGTCACCTTGGCTTTGTCACAGAATGTTGAAGAGTGAGTAATATCTAGTGACACAAGAAAAATAGGTTTATGGGAGGTGATCAAGATTTATTAAAATTAAATAAGAAATATTTTTTTCTAGAGGCAATTAAAATTCACTGGAAGATACTGTCAGGGAATAGCAGCTAGATATGTGCTTTAAAAAAGCACTTTAATAGCTTTGTATAGGCTATAATACAATAGGGATAGATGAGTCAGGAAGACCAATTCAGAGCCAGTTGCAATAATTGAAGCTTGATGAGGGCCCAAAAAAGGGTAGTGGTCCTCTGAGAGGGGGGAGAGCTCAAATGAAAGAAATATTGCAATTAGAAAAGTGTGATTGGAAAATTGATTAGACAGGGTAAAGTAGTGAGAAGACATGAAGATAGTACTAAGGTACTATAGTACCTATAGTACACTATAGAGCCAGTAAGAATGGTAGTTTTCTTGGCAGATTTAGAGATGCATGTTTGGGAGCAGAGATAATTATATGCTGCTTTGGACATGTTGAATTGCTATTGGTTTTGGGAGACCCACTTTGAAATATTCTAGCCCTATCACTAAATAATTCAGTCTCTTTAATGAAATATGTGGTTCTGTTTTTTGTTTCTAAATTTTCCATTAATTAATTAATTTCTTCATCTACAATGTCTGAGTTAAACCTGATAATAGTTATACTTCCATGCACCTTTCTTTAACATTTTATAATTCAATGATTTTATATAATCAATATGCATCAAGGAATGTTATTGGCAAATTTTCCTGTGTAAAAATAATGATTACCACACTTTGCAGATCACAGCATGACGGGAAAGGCAACCTAGCTTTTTAAAACTCAATAAAATAAAAGGGTCCAGCATTTATGTAAACGTAGTTAGCATCATAAGTTTCCACAATCATATTTTTACTTACAACATGAATTCCTACTGCCACTGTCATATTTGCTATTCCCAGCAGGTATCTCTTAGATAAAAATGGCCAGGACACAACAGTGCTAATTGTGAACTGCATTTCAGCTGAAATTCTGAAACTAGTGAGATTTGGGAAAAAGAAGCTGGGCAAATCTTTCCTGACAACCTGAGTACATGAGGAATAGGTCACCAGGTCCATTTGTTTTTCTTATTTTATATTTTGCTATGTAAGCAGTGACAGGATCAAGATTCTTCTTTTAGGTGGTACAGCACAAGATATTTGCTGGCTGGTTTATATTCATAAATGCAAGGATTTAACTAGGCAGAGAAATGTTCAGACTGGGTTCTTAAGGGGAAAACAACCTGGCAGAGGCTTTTCTGCACCTTGAGCTATGAAAAATGATGTGACTCACTCTAAACACCATGTAGAATAGTAGAAATCAATATATATCAGGAGCTCTTCAGAATCTTTTAACAATCAGGCCACCTGCTAATTCCAGGCCTGGCAAATGAAGTATCATGTAGTTGAAATATCTAAGGGTGGGACATTCATTGGGACTTTGAGATGAACATTTAGAGTCCTATGACTCATGAAAATGTGAGTTAGAAAGGGTAGTTAGAAATTATCAAAGTCAAACCTCCTTAGTTTAGAGTCCCTCAAGTTCCAAATAACAAAACAATTTCTCAAACTGAGATAACTACTTAGTGACAATGACTCAGAATCATAATCAGAAATCTAAGCATCTAAGGATCAGATCCAAAATCTAGGGATGAGGCCTTTGTGTTGAATATGCAGAGTAGGCATAATAACAATAATATTTAGTATTTTAAAGCACTTTAAGGTTTGCAAAGTGACTTGTACATAATATCTTAAGTTATTCTTAAAACTACCTTGGGGAGTGGATACAATTATTATTGGCATTTTATACATGTGAAAACTGAGGCAAATGGATCAAATGAGCTACCTAGGGTTACAAAATTTAAAAAAAAGTATTTGAAACTGAATTTGAATGAAGTTCTTCCAAACTCCAGATCCAGAGATGTATCCATTCTGTCACCTGAATGCTTTTGTTGTTGTATGACCATATTTATGTGGAAGGAGACTGGGTAAAGACGTCAGGAATTAAAAAGACAAAAAAGTTTGGACCAAGTGGTTGTTCGAAGGATCTAGAATTTGGGTTGAAGAAGAAAGTTATGGGCCAGTTTCTGAACTTAATAGAGAGGAGGGAGAATGATCGATAGATCTATAGATAATAGCAAAATAAATCTAGAAAATATGGAGAGTTCTTTTTTTTTTGAAAAGAGATGCTCAGCAAGCATTATATGTGAAAGGGATAAAGTAGAACATTTCCAATAAGAGTGAAGGAAGATTATCTATTACCATCACTATTATCTAATATTGTACTAGAAATGCAAGCTTTTACAATAAGAAGAGAAAAAAAATCGAAGGAATTAGAGTAGATAATGAGCAAATAAAACTTTCAGTCTTTGCAGATGATATGATGACATACTTAGAGAATCCTAGATAATCAAGTAAAAAACTACTAAAAAATAAATTGTTAGCAGAGTTGAGTGATATAAAATAAACCTACAAAATCATTGGTATTTCTATACATTTCCCACTGCATAAGCCAATGAGCAAGAGATAGAAAAACCTCATTTAAGATAACTGTAGACAATATAAAATAATTGGGGGGGGTCTATTTGCTAAGACAAAGCCAAGATCTATATGAATGCAATTATGAAACACTGTTCACACAAATAAAGTTATATCTAAACAACTGGAAAAAATATCAATTGCTCATTGGTCTCCTGAGCTAATAATAAAAATGATAATTCTACCCATGTTAATCAATCTATTCATGTAACACCCAACAAACTGCCAAAAATTACTTTATAGAGCTAGAAAAAAATAATAACAAAATTCAAATTGAAGAAATAAAGGTCAAGAATATTAAGGAAATTAATAAAAAATACAAAGGAAAGTGGCCTAGCCATATCAGATCTAAAATTATATTATAAAATGACAGTCATCAAAACTATTTGGTACTAGCTAAGAAATAAAATAGTGGACCAGTGGAATAGATTACATGCACAGGACAGAATAATCAGTGACAAGAGTAATCGTGTTTGATAAACCTAAAGATTCCAGCATCTGGAATAAGGACATATCATTTGACAAAACTTCCTAGAAAAATTAGAAAATATTATGGCAGAAACTAGGCACTGAACAATATCTAACAATTTATACCAAGATAATGTTGAAATGGGTTTATAATTTAGATACAAAGAGTGATATTATAAGCAAATTAGTAGAGTAAGGGATAGTCTACCTGTTGGATCTGTGGAAAACAAAGGAATGTATGATCAAAGAAGAACTATAGAAATATATGAAATGCAAATTGAATAATTTCCATTACATTAAATCAAAAAGATTTTGTCTAAATAAAACCAATGCAGCCAAAATTAGAAGGGAAGCAAAAATCTGGGGGAAAAGAATTTATAGGCAGTGTTTTTGATAAAGGCCTCATTTCTAAAATATATACAAACTGAGTCAATTATATAAGAATATGTGTAATTCCTCAATTGACAAATGGTCAAAGGAGAAGAATAGATAATTTTCATATGAAGAAATGAGAGTCATGTTTAGTCATGAAAAAATGCTTTAAATCACTATTGATAAGAGAAATGCAAATTAAAACAACTCTGAGGTACCACTTTATACCTCTGTGATAGTTTAGGGTGGCAGAAAAGATAATGCTAAATATTGGAGGGGATATGAGAAAACTGGGACAATAACTCATTATTGCAAAATTCATTGAGAAATGGTCCAACCATTCTGGAAAGTAATTTATAACTCTATCCAAATGGCAATAAAACTGTGCATACCCTTTGATCCAGAAGTGCCACTACTAGGTCTGTATCCCAAAGAGATCATAATAGAGAGAAAAAGACTGACAAGCAAAACAGGTTTATAGTAGCTCTTTTAGTAGTGTCAAGGAACTGGAAATTGTGGGGATGCCCATCAGTTGGGGCATGTCTGAGTAACTTATACTATATGAAGGTAAGGGGATATTGTTCTATAGGAAATAATGAGCAGGCTGGTTTCAGAAAAGCTTGGAAATACTTATATTAAATGATGTTGACTGAAGTAAACACAACTGGAGAACACTTTACACAGTAACAACAAGATTATGTGGTGATCAACTATAATGAATTTGATACTTTTTAACAATGCAGTCATTCAAGACAATCTCAATAGACTTAGAATAGAAAATGTCAGCATCCAAAGAGAGAATTATGAGGACTTATTGCTGACTGAAGTATAGTATTTTAGCTTTTGCTCTTTTTTTCCCTCATGTTTTCCCTTTTGGTATGATTTTTCTTGTACAATAATGACAAATAGGGAAATATGTTTTAAAGTATTATACATATTTTAATGCTTATCAGATTGCTTGTTGTCTTTGAGAGGGTGGAGGAAAGGGAGGAGGGAGAAAAAATTAGAATACAAAATATTACAAAAAGAATATTGAAAAATGTATTTAAATGTATTTGAAAAAATAAAATTCTATTGAAAAATAAAACAGAATATAAAAACAAAAAATAACCAAGAGAGACAGAGATAGAGCAGAGAGATAAAGAGACAGAGAGTCAGAGGGACAGAAAGATACCAAGGACTTGCTTGAAGATAAAGGAGCTCTGGTGGCAAAGCAAAGGGTTGAATATTGCCATTGTGAATAGGGTGTACAGCAACCTCTTTTAATCCTGTGTAACAGGGACACGCCAAATTTAAATAGGGTGTCTCAATTTTCACTTCATTGCCTCTGTGATGATGAAATTCATCATTTCTTACAGTTTACTAATATTCCTTTCCATTATGAATTGTTTACAGATTATCCAATCAAAAGATGACTACTTTTTCGCCCTACTGACATTGATGATGTTGCTATTGCTATTTACTCCTAATAATATGCTACTACTATTGTGACCTGCTACTACTAACTGCTAGCATCTATCTGTCTATGTATCTATATATCTATCTATGATTATTCATAAAAGATATAATCGGATTCTTTCCTAATGGGGGGAGAGAGAATAAGCATTTATTAAGAACCATTTATGTGCTAGACACTCTGCTGACTTAGAATTATAGTTTTTTTTTTTTTTTTATCCTTACAAGAATTATGTGAGGAAGATGCTATCATCATATCCATTTTATGGAGGAAAATACTGAAGATCAAAATCACAAAACTACTGACTAAGGCTAGATTTCAAGTTAGGTCTTCTTGACTGTAAGTCTAGTATTTTATTCAATCTGTTGCCTAGCTAGCTATTGTTTAAAGTAATTTGGTATCAAAAAAGTGGCACTATAAATATTCTAGAATATAAAAAACCCTTTATTTTTATCATTGACCTTCTTGTGGTATAAGCCTAATAGTGGAAGGGTATCCATATTTACTTCCTTTAACCGCTTAGTTCCAGATTATTTTCCAAAATGTTTGTGTTGAATCACATTTCAACAAAAATATATCAGAGTGCCAAAGTTCACACAATTCTTCTAAAACAGGTTGTTTTTATTGTTGTTGTGAAGACTTTTTGTTTTTTTTTCTTTTTTTCATATGTGTATATTATTTTTTTAAAATAGAATTTTATTTATGAATTATGTTGGGAGAGAAAATCAATAGAAGGGAAAAACCACAAGAAAAAAAAAGAAGAAAAAGGATAAAAAGGAGAAAGCAATATGTACTGACTTACATTCCGTCTCCATCATTCTTGCTCTGGATTCAGATAACGTTTTTATCCAAAATTTATACGGATTGCCATGGACCCCTGCACCACTGAAAAGAACCAAGTCTTTTATAATTGATCATCATACAATCTTACTGTTACTGGGTACAATGTATTCCTGTTTCTCCTTGCTTGTTTCACTCAGCATCAGTTTCTGTAAATCTTTCAAGGCCTTTCTAAAATTAGCCTGCTTATATTTTTAATAGAACAATGATATTCCATTATTTTCACAAACCATAAATTATTCAGCCGTTTCCTAACTGATGAGCATCTACACATTTTCTAGTTCTTTGCCACCATAAAAATAGATGCTACAAACATTTTTGTACATATGGATCTTTTCCCTCCTTTGTGATTTCCTTGGAATATATATCGAGTAGAGACACTGCTGAATCAAAGATTATGCAGTTTTATAGCAGTTTGGACATTGTTGCAGATTGCTCTCCAGAATGGTTGAATCATTTCTCAACTAATGATGCATTAGTGTCCCAGTTTTTCCTCATCCCCTCCAACATTTACCATTATTTTTTTTCTGTCATTTTAGCTAATCTGAGTGGTGTGAGGTGGTTCCTCATAACTGTATTAGTTTGCATTACCTTTAATTTCTTCATCTGTAAACTGTTCATATCTGTGAAGATCGCGTATTTAAAAATCCGGAGTCAGAAATTCAGGTTAGGGGAAAATTGTCTATCTTTATTCTCTGTGAAGAAGGATCGGAAGTGGAAGAGAATCGGTGATAGCAATTTGTGCAGCTGAGTCAAGAAGCTAGCTAGACCAGCAGCCACATGACCAGCAGCTAGGAGTATGGAACCCAGGCCCAATCTACCCCAGCTTCTCCTCCTGTCTCTCTCTGCCTCCACCCACCAAAATCGTCATTTCCTATACAACATATCAGGACTTGCACAGAGAGTGGGCAGGGACCATTCTTTATCCAATCATGTATATTAATAGAGTATAGCCCAATTACTATTTAGCCTCATGTACTTGGGACCTCAGTGCATCAACTCAAACCTCAGCCCATTACACATATCCTTTGGCCATTTTTCAATTGGGGAATGACTTATGTTTTCATATATTTGACAAAAGTTATTTGTATACTAGAGAAATGATGGCTTTATCAGAAACACTGGCTATAAATTTTTCTCCATCTTTGTGCCAAATTTTTTTTTAAATTTAAGGTAAGCAAAGTTGCCTATTTTGCATTTCATAATGTTCTCTAATTCTTTTCTCCTAATTTCCTCTTTTCTTCTAAGATCTCATAGGTAAATTATTCCTTGCCCTCCTAATTTGCTTATGGAATCACCATTTACACCCAAATCATATGCCAATTTAGAAGTTTTTTGATATGGGATATGAAGTATAGATCTATGCCAAGTTTCTGAATTATTATTTTCCAGTTTTCCTAGTAATTATTGTTAAGTAGCAAGTTTTTATTCCAGAAACTGGAGTTTGGGGTTTATCAAATGTTAGATTACTATATATTGGTATATAGGAGCTACCTGATAGTGGCTGCTGGAGATCCAGCCCAGACCTGCAGAATGGATCTCCTCATGGGAGAGGATGATACAAGGAGACTGAGAGGCAGTTCCTGTTCTCTGACCTCTCTGACTGAGAGGCTGGCACATTGTCTGACCTCTTTCTTCCCTTTGCCTCCAATTTATTTCATTCCCAGTTCACAACACAACACCTGTGTCAGAAAAGGGTGCCCTGAAACTGCCTCAGATGTCATGATCCATAGCTGTGTAGGCTCTCAGAGAATTAACCTGACCCTTAACAATTCACCATTTTTTTTTTTTTTTTTGCTGTTATTTTCCCCCACAACATGGTCCACACACTGAGGAATGCAAGCAGCACTATCATTTCTGGATGGTTGTGGCAGGTGTTGAACTTGTAATATATAATGGGGACAAACTTTCAAACAGAGAAGAGGACTATAGTCAGAACAATCTTTTAAGTCTCTCATCAGTCTTCAGGCTTGGCCTTTTGATATGTTGGCCCATTTAATTACCCAGACTAAAAAAGTCTTACCGGGGCTCTTCTTCCTTTCCTTCCCCACCAGTTACCAAAGGAACTCTGGAAGGATCCTATTCACGAACAGCTCTTGGATGCTGCTTCTTCTTCTTGTATGCCCCAAATTGGGTGCCATATGTTGACATACAGGAGCCACCTGACAGTGGCTGCTGGAGATTCAACCCAGACCTGAAGAATGGATCTCCTCTTGTGAGAGGTTGATACAAAGAAACTTGAGAGGCAGTTGCTCTTGTCTGACCTCTCTGACTGAGAGGCCATTTCATTGACTGATCTCTCTCCTCTTCCCTCTGTCTTCATTTCCAGTCCACAACAACTGTATCAGGAAAGGCTGCCCTGTGACTTTTTCAGATGTTAGGATCCACAGCTGTGGAGGATCTCAGAGAATTGACCTGTCCCTTAACAACTATAGTCATTGATTATTGAGTCATATGTATCTAACATATTCCACTGAGTCACCACTCTATTTCTTAGCTAGTAGCAAATGGTTGGGATGGTTGGTGCTTTATAAGAGTTTTAGGTCTGTTACTGCTAGGTCATAATCCTTTGTATTGTTTTATCCATTAATTTCCTGGATATTCTTGTCCTTTTGTTCTTTCAAATGAACTTTGTTATTATTCTTAAAGAACTCCCAGGAGAACTATAAGATTAAATTACATTTTGAAGGCTTATTTTGGCACATGAGTAAACCAGTTAAAGAGTAATTGATGGATCTCAAATATTCACTAAAAAGAATCCGTTAAAACATTCTAGTCAATAAAAGTAATACTAATGATTAAAGTAGGGATGCAAGGTGATACATTGTATGGAATGCTGGGCCTAGAGACAGAAAGACCTGAATTCACATCTGGTGATACTTCTTTGCTGTGTGATCCTGGGCAAGTTACCTAACCCAGTTTGCCTCAGTTTCCTCATCTATACAATGAACTAGCAAAGAAAATGCCAAAGTGTTATAATATATTTGTAAAGAAAATCCCAAATTGCTTCAAGAAACAGGACTGGAGTTACTGAATGGGAACAAAATGATTAGATTCAAGTTTTCAGAATATGTGACTTTCAGGTATATTTAACCGGCTTTAGTTCTTTAGAACACAGAATTTTATTCTCATTTTTTTTTTTTTTCTGATGGGTGTAAAATGGTCTTGTAATTAAAATTTTTTTTTTAAGGTCTTTTATCTTGACCACTAAAATAAGTTCTTATTTTTTCATTGCTATTATTAAAATTATCTAAGTTTTTAGACATTTTGTGTCTAAGTTTTAGAACAGACTTTTTTCTTTGTTTTAATATTTTTCCTTCTTGAGCTGCTTCATGTATTTTGTTGTTGTGGTTGTTTGACAATCTTTTCAAAATATTCTGGAGAACAGTGTAGATGTTCTAGGCAGTTTCCTTGTATTATGTATTTTATTAAAGTGCTGAAGTTTATTGATTTGTTTCCTTCTCTTTGACCTATGCTCATTAAATTTTTTTCTGGATCCTGTCTTTGAGATTATTTTGTTTATGTAGAGAGCATTTTTTCTTTTAATGATGTTCCTTTTAACTGCTCTCCTTCCAGATTACATTTTACTTCTATGTGTTAGTATTCACAATCTGTTGCTGGGTCTTTTGTTTCTTTAGTGACCCTTGCTATGATGGACTTTACTTTTAGTCCATTAAATTTTGAATTTTATGAACCATTGCTATATAATGGATAAAAGCATTATGTATGTATTTATAGAGTCAGAAAAAAAAACTGAATTTAAATATTTGCTGCCTCTGTTACATACCATATGTGGTGAGGCACAAGTTCTCAGTGTCTCAGGATAATTCTAAACCAAGTTGTTGCTGATTAAGTTTCAGATGATCTTAGAGGGATTTTCCCATATGTATGTAATTATAATCTTCTGCTCATTTTGTAAACTCGAAGCAAATATTTCTGGTGTTTTGGCTATCATCCCAAATTAATGTTTCTTAAACTCTGTTTTGAGGAGAAATTTCTCCAGTGAGCTTTTTGAAATCTAAACACATTTTCATTCATTCCATTTAGAGTCAACATTAAAAAAAGATTCAGTGACTTTACAGGTTCTTATTTCCCTTTATTTATGCTGTATTTATATTTCCAAATATTTTCCATCCATTAACTATTTGTGTTCTATGGAGGCATGGCTACTTATATTGGTAAGTTCATTTTCCAGTCTAATGTTAAATAAAGCTCACATGACATATCATAGTCTTCAAAAACAAACCACATTAATAACTGAATAATTTAGAAATAAAAATGACAATGACAATAACCATATCTACAAATGAACTAAATTGCATATGAAATTCCTGGTGAAATTAATGAATACATGCAACAATAATTGAAATTGTAATGAAAGCAAAAAACAATAGTTACCATATATATACTTTTTTAAGATTTGTGAAGCACTATACATGCTATCTTATTTGATGCTTGTAATAATTCTGTGATGTAGCTAATAATTATTATCATTTTACAAGTAAGGAATTGAGTCACAAAGGGTGAAATAAATTTGGGGCATTGAAACTTAAGGTTAATAATAATAGCATGTGTTTCCCATGTTTTTATTGAGGAACAAATGAACTAACAAATGTAAAGGATTTTGGAAACCTTTAAGTATTATATATGCTTATTGTTATTACCCATTCATTCCATTTATTATTAAATCCTTGTGGTTGCCATAATTATTTCTAATTTTGCATATTGTTTGTAATACACATGTGTATACATATACACACATAAATACTAGTAAAAAGGACCTTTGCATAATAAGGCATGGTAAATATTGATTGTGTAAATGATACTGATACAGAAACTTGTTTAATATAAACTATGAAACCATTGTACAATATACAGGCACTCAACTTGGACTTGAATTCAGTTCTTGGCTTTCCTATTTACTTTTATTGAACAATTGTACCCCCTTTCTCATAACTTCAATTTATTTATCTAAAAATAAGAGAGTTGATTTATATAATCTGAACTATCTAATCTAGTTTTAAATCTTTGATTCTAAGATTTTTCATTTCACTTTATAATAATAGAAGCTAGATTGATTTAGAATATTCAGCTATTTGTAAAAAAATATTAAAACACAACAACTTTCCATTTTGAGCCAATGTATCCTCTTGGGTTGTTGGCTATGAATTATGTGTTTTTGTTTGTCTATTTATTTTTCGAAACTATAAAAAATATAACAGTCTGCATCTCACACTTTTTTTTGGTATTTTTAGAGCTCAGTCTCAAGAATCTAACATGTTGAGTTACACATTTAAACTAAATAAATTAAACTGTATTTTGTTGTTGCTGTCTGTTCAGTTATTCACCACATGAACCATAGCACACCAAAATCTTCTATACACCATACCCCAAAATTTGTCTAAGGTCTTGTTCATGCTTCCATGACACTATCCATTTCATTCTCTATCATCTCTTTTTGTTTTACCTTCAATATTTCGCAACATCAGGGTCTTTACAGGAGTTCTATCTTATTATTATTTAGCACAAGCTTTAAACTACTTCATCAATATTTAACTTTCCAATGAATAGTCTGAATTAATCTCTTTAAGTAGTTACTATTTGATCTCCTTGCTGTCCAAGAGACTCTCAGAGGTTTTCTCCAGTCTTTTATTGATATGGAAGATCTACTTCCACAGACCACTCTACTTTGTTATTGTAGAAAACAACAACAACAACAACTACTATCAAAACAAATTCAACTAAAAAAGCCACCTTATTTGACACTGTAAGCAATATACTACAACCAGAGTCCCTCATCTGTCATAAGATGTGAGGTGTAAATTTCATTATCTGTTTTTAAGCAATAAGAATAGTCATTACAATTACTTAGGTCTTAGCTTCATTTTGGTCTTTTTAATAAATATTGAATGGAATATGTGGGGTGTAGATATTACTAATCCTCCAATATTAAATTTATTCCTATATTAAATTGAATTCAGCAAATATGTTTCAGCTAAAAGATGATAAGATACTTCGGATTTACTGATGTAAGAAAAGCTGGCTACTTAATAAATATATTGCCATCATTGTGATAGAGCCCAGCAATTCAACAGACAGTTCTGTCAATTATTATTAAAAACAGAATTGCTATTTTTCCAAATTCTGCAAGGAGAAGAATAAACAGTGTTAAACACCAATGAAGAAGATATCTGTGATTAACTTATTTGAAGGAATTTTTCATAGTTTCAAATAATAATAATAATAATAATTAACACAAATTGAATAAAAATAAAAAAGAAAACTCTGAATACAATCTGACCTTGGAAATATACAAACATGGTGTATACAACGAGATTCTTCTCTCTGAGTCCTGGATTTTAGATCATGACAGTACCTTTCTTTTCCTTTCTGTTCAGCTGATCTCGGAATTGATAGCTTCTCTGGCCAACATTTTTTACTCTCTTGATCTTTTCAGTACTATCTGCTACTAGGGATAGATTCAGTTAATCAGCTATGAAAAGCATTGTCAAAATAGATGTCTAAATATCAAATTTAAAAAGCCTGTTCATTTTCTATAGGCATTAAAATGTTATTCAAATGAATTATATATCTTGTTGTTAGAAAATAATCAGGAACTATTTTTTCCTCTAATTTCTTCTTTTAAAAAAACCAAAATCTCAAAATGTCAGAGAAGGTACACCCTACTTTCTAAGCTATCTGATACCCTCACAACCAACATTAAATTCAGCCTCAAAAATAGTGCTTGACTGATAAAACCCATGAAGACTAGAAGTACAACAACTCACCAGCTGAAAATAATCTGGAATTTCATCAGAAAAGATTTGTCCTGAGGGGCCAGGGAGAAGATCAGCACAAGCTGGGAGAGAACGAGAGGCTAACTTATTGTGTAGACTGGGCAGGAGTGGTCTCTGTGGTTAGAAAATTACAGAGACGACATTGACATAGACTGATTGCTCTGTAAAACAGTAGATCACAGAGAAATTAAAGTCACTCTAAAAAATGCCAGAACCTCACAGGGTCTGGCTGTACACACCCAAAATCGGAAGTGACAGCACAGATCTCAGCACAACTTTGCAGGCCCAACCCACAGTACCGGGCTTTTCCTTGGGGTAGTTGGGAACTTGCACTGCATGGGGGCACAGCCCAAGGCAGACTCTAATCTGCACAGTGAGGGGCTTGGCCTGGGGCAATAGAACTTACAGCACGATTTCCTTTGTGGCAGAGACATTTGTGGTCTTAGCGAGGCTATTCACTGGTCAGCTGCTAATACCCACAGACCCATAGGGAGCTTTGGCCTTGGGTAGTGACACTTTCACTGCTTAGTCTCTAGCCTTAGGGCAGTTGCTAAACCACACAGCAGGGTTCTCCATTGGGCACTTCCATAGCTCAGCCAGTGCTGAATCACTTCCAATTGGGGGGGGGGCAACTTTTGCCCAGAACATTCCCATGCCTGGCTTCCTGAAGCCTGTTTACATCTTTCCCTGCTTTGCAGAGGAAGCTGGTAACCCCCTTGCCCTAAAAACAGACCCTAAAGGTTTTTAAAAACGAGTAAAAAAATCAAAATGACAATTGATAGCTTCTATATAGGAAAAGAGCAGGTTTGCAACCCCAAGGAGACTAATAGCAAACAGTCTCCAGACAATACCCAAAAGGGGAATGTTACCTGGCCCCCTTTACATAATGCTATCCTAGAAGAGATCATTAAAAGTCTCAAAAGAGAGTCAGAAAAAAAATGGGGAAAGGAAAGAGAAGTTTGCAAGAAAGTAACAACTTCCTGAAATATGAATGGGAAGAGGTAAAAAATTCCCAGGAAGTGTAGGGCAACAGAATTTGTGAATTGGAAAAGATAAAGAATTCACAAGAAAGTAGGATTTGTGAATTGGGAAAAGAAAATAATTCACTAAAAAAAATAGTGAAATGGAAAAAAATTCCATAGAGCAAAACAACTCATTTAAAAACTAAATTGGACATAAAAAGAAGCAAAAATAATGAAGAAAATAATTTATTAAAAATGAGAACTGAACAAATAGAAACCAATGAGTCATTGAGACAACAAGAATCAGTCAGATAAATTGGAAAAAAAAATGAAATATCTACTTGGAAAAATGACAGACCTGAAAAAATAGATCTAGGAGAGATAATCTGAGGATTATTGGACTTTCCAAAAATTATGATGGAAAAAAGAGCTAGATACTATTTTACAGGAAATCATCAAAGATAACTGTCCAGAGGTAATAGAATCAGAAGGTAAAATAGGCATTGAAAGAATTCATTGAACACCTTCTGAAAAAGACCCTAAAATAAAAATTCACAGGAATATTGTGGCCAAAATTCAGAACTATCAGATTAAGGAAAAAATATTACAAGAAGCCAGAAAAAAATTCAAATATCTAGATGCCACAATAAGGATGACCCAAGAGCTGGGGGATTCCACATTAAAGTATCAAAGGGCCTGGAATCTGATATTTGGAAAGGCAAAAGAACTTGGAATGCAGCCAAGAATAAACTACCCAGCTAAGCTGAGCATTTTCTTCCAGGGAAGAAGATGGACATTTAATGAAACAGATGAATTCCATTTGTTTCTAAGGATAAAAAAAAACAGAACTAAACAAAAAAAAAAAAATTTTTTGATCTCCAACCATAGGACTCAAGAGAAGCAGAAAAGGTAAAATGAACTCTTGAGAAATGTATTTCTGTTGTGGATATACAAAAAGACTACTTGTATAATTTGATTTTACTGATATAACATTAAAAAAAGGGAAGTAGAAATGGAAAAGGGATAATGTCAGAAAAGGGGGAAAGGAGGGATAAAACGAGGGAAACTACATCCCACGAAGAGGCAAAGGAAACTTATCATATCTGATGGAATTTAGAGAGGGGGGTAACAGGTGAATCTTACTCTCATCAGAGGTGGCTCAAAGAGAAAATAATTGACATACTTGTTTTACAGAAAATCTTCTCTCACCTCATTAAAAAGGGGGAGAGGAAACAGGAAGAGGAAAAGAGAAATAAGGAAAGGGTACAAGAAAGGAGAAGAGATTCAAGGGGGGAGGGAGGGATCCTAAAGAGGATTAGTGGCGTGATACAAATAGGGCACATAAGTTTAAAACTGGGACACTGATCCATTGTTCGTGGAATTGTGAATATATCCAACCATTCTGGAGAGCAATTTGGAACTATGCCCAAAAAGTTATGAAACTGTGCATACCCTTTGATCCAACTGTGTTTCTACTGGGCTTATATCCCAAAGAGATCTTGAAGAAGGGAAAGGGACCTGTATGTATAAGAATATTTGTGGCAGCCCTCTTTGTAGTGGCCAGAAACTGGAAACTGAGTAGATGCCCATCAGTTGGAGAATGGCTGAATAAATTGTGGTATATGAATATTATGAAATATTATTGTTCAGTAAGAAATGACCAACAGGATGATTTCAGAAAGGCCTGGAGAGACTCACATGAACTGATGATGAGTGAAATGAGCAGGACCAGGAGATCATTAAATACTTCCACAAGAACACTATATGATGATCAATTCTGATGGACCTCGCCATCTTCAGCAATGAGATGAACCAAATCAGTTCCAATGGAGCATTAATGAAGTGAACCAGCTACACCCAGCAAAAGAACTCTGGGAGATGATTAAGAACCATTAAACTGCATTCTCAATCCCTATATTTTTGCCCACCTGCATTTTTTATTTCCTTCACAGGCTAATTGTACAATATTTCAGAGTCTGATTCTTTTTGTACAGCAAAATAACAGTTAGGACATGTATATTTATTTTGTGTTTAATTTATACTTTAATATATTTAACAGGTATTGGTCATCCTGCCATCTAGAGGAGGGGGTGGGGGGAAAGAGGGGAAAAATGGAACAAAAGATTTGTTAATTGTCAATGCTGTAAAATTACCCATGCATATAACTTGTAAATAAAAAAGCTATTAAAAATAAAAAACATACTCTCTATTTATCGCCTATAGTATCATATGCAAGCAGATCCTTCAAACTAGTGTCTTTTGATAATAAAGACAGAATACATATTCTTCAATAGAAGCATGATCCTCTAGCTGACAGCTCTGAATGACCCATGACAGTAAAATACTGAAAAAACCCAGATACATGCAAACTGAAGATTCCCTACTTAGTTATGCATTAGGTTTCTTCTCAAGTCTATATTTCACCAGAACTTACAGCACAAGGAAAATTGGCAAAGTTCAATTTGACCTCTTGCTCTCCTTCTTCTTCTCTAGCAAGGAGTCAGTAAAAGCAGATCTGACAAAAGAATAAGAAAGAAGGGAAAGAACGACGTGTGAAATGGGGAGAGATGAAATAAAATAGTATCATAATGTATATACTTGCACAGTAAGAAATACCAAGGGAGAGAGATTGTGATGCACTTGGGGAAACATATAAACCAGTATAAATGAAATAAGCAAAACTAAGGATATGCCATACAAAAAGACAAGGTAAAACACAAGAGTAAAAAGACAAACTCAGTAATTAAAAAAAGAAGAAGAAATTTACAGCATACAGAACTGATAATGAAAATTATGCTTCCTCTATAACAACAGAGAAGTAAGTGATGTATATGTAATATTGTATTTATATTTAAAGATATGGCTTCTATAGTGGATGCTTTAATGCAATTGTTTAAATTAGGAAAAGGAAAGGAAATAATTGTGATATATAAATAAACTATTCAAATATTTTTAAATAACTTAAAAAAGAATAAATTACAGAAAAGGATATGTATAAAATGAATACTTGGCTATATATTATTAAATTGTTACCAGGCAATATGCTTAATCCACTAATTTATTATTTTATTTTCCTTGCAATTCAGTTTTATTTCACAAATACTTAGTAATTATTTATTGAAGAATCTAGGTGTCAGTGGATCAATGTATTCCAGGCATGGAGGACAGACAGACATAGAGCAATGAATTATAACATACACACACAAATTATGTATATATATATATATATATATATATATATATACATACATATATGCACATTCTCACACATATCTGTATGTATGCATATACATATGTGTATATGTACACACATATACACATATTTGCATAAATGTATATATATATATATATAAATTTATACATACATATTAGTCACCTTTCTAAATCTCTTGCTAAGTAACATTTTCTTGAAAAAATAATTATATTAACCCTGAATTTTCATTTGACATCACCATAGCAGTTACTAACTTCATAAAGTTACTGTTCCCCTGATATCTAATACTGACAACATCAGGGTATGTGATATTCATTAATAACTGGTTAATAGAAGAACTCTAACTTTCCTCAACATACATTGTAAATAATGTTTTAAAATATAAGAAATAATTGTTAATTATTAGCCACCTTTGAAATAACCATTTCTTAGGTAAGCATTAAATTACATTTTAAAAGCTGCTTCCCCAAAGAGAGGGTTAGGTAACGAATGAGTAAATAATGTTATGTAGAACCTCAATAAGACAAATGAAAATGAGATAAAGAGAGGACATATTTGTTTCAGATCCTGAATGACATATTAAGGATATAAGTAGGCAAAGGAGGTAAAATGATAGAAAAAACAAAATCCCGGGTTTTAGAATTTCCTAAGTTGTCCATTAATACTTTATCAGATAAAGAAACAGCACTCTCTAAAACTTATACATAAGAACCTTTAAGAATCTGAAGATGTAATTATTTGTTCAATGCCATTACAGGAATGAACGCCTAGCCTAGAATCTTCAACCAAATAGTACAACATTCCTAGAAAGCACTCTTTCTCATACTCATGGTAAAACCTGTAAACTGGCTCTCTCTAGGGCCTGGAAATAGGAATTATTTTCTTTTTCTTTGAGAGCATAAATTCCAGTTCTGTTTCTCTTCTTAAAAGTTGATATCTGATTCCTTTGAATAACATTCTGAAGCCTATGTAAATTAAATGAGAGCTTTTAGTTCATTATGAAAATATCAATCCTGCTTCTCAGAGCTCTGTAACTGAATCTATCTTTAGAATCAGATAGTACTGAAAGGATTGGAATAGTAAAGTACATTGGAAAAAAAAATCAGCTCCCAGAAAATCAATTAGGTAGATAATAAGAGGCAGGTACTGCAGATTTAAACTAGCAGAATAGCCCCCAGAAAAAGAGGCCACAGAAAAAGAGCACAAGCTGGCATAATCAGCATGTTCTAACCATACAATGGATCCTGTTTTTTTTTTCTGTCCTTTTTCTCATTTCTTACTGACTGCTGAGTAAAGGTAGGCATAGATCCTTAGAAGTTGAACATCATAAATAAGGTCAGAATGTCACTGTCATGCAAGAAAATCCTGCCCCTAATTGAGAGAATGATATAATCTTAGCATTACACACACAAGATATTATGAGTAATGACTAAATCCAATAATAGCCTTTCTTTTTTTCTTTTTTGGTACTTTTTTCAAATATTAGAAATCTGATTGACAAGGATAATGAGCACAGCAACAGGTTAGGTTATTCATGGTTACTGAACAAGACTTTTTCTCCATTTAGTGAATGAGCAAACAGCAGCTCACAAACAAGTAATAGCTATTGATTCTTTCCACAAACAGTATCATAGTATAGTAGTAGGAAATTGCCCACTGCAGTATATAATAGATAGATGTAGAATCCTTAGGCTTGTCAAAAAGACAGATAAGATTGAAAAGAAAAAAAAAAAAAGATGAGAGGGACCAAGTGACTAAGCCCAGCAAAAAAGCCAAATTTCAGAAAACAAGACAGTAAGTGTGGATCAGTGGTGATGATTATCAGTGACTGCTATTTCAAACAGCAAGTCCAGGTATTTAGTTGTTACGATTCTGAGGTTACAATATCTGATAAAGATATTTTTAGGATCATAGATTTATGAATGGAAGGAATCTTAGGCAAAATTTAGTCTAACTTCCTCATTATAGATATAAGAATACTGGGGCCCAGGAAAAATAAACAAATTCCCCAAAATTACAAATAGTTTCAAAAGCAGGATTTGATGCTTTGACTCAATTGCCAATTCTCTTTTACTGTAAATCATTGCCTTATATGTACCACATTTTCTTCTACTATTGGCAAGTCATTTCCAAAAATAGTAGATTGCCATCATAGTTGGTAGATCATATCCAAATAAGCCCAAATATGACAAAAGAACACAATAAAATCTATGAAAACATAACAGTGCCCTCTGTGCACTTCATATCATTTCCAAACCAAATCACTAAAAGTATTTCATTGCAACAATGGAATTCCAAGTAGTAAAAAACAAACAAAAAAACAAA